>NC_059104.1:40747679-43233929 GCF_020740685.1 Jaculus jaculus
CAGCACAGATAGTAAAAAGCACAGCTGTTAAACCACAGGGTAAATTTGCAAACCCATGTGTTGCTTGATTTAGTTCAGTTAATTACTGTTTATTTTGAATAATTATGATAGAGTTTGTGCTTCAAAACATTTTTCTCTGCAAATTGATAGAAATATTTATCAATGTCTTCAGTTAATGCCTTAATTTCCCCCAGTTAAGCATGGTAAAATGCAAACTTTAGCTCACTGCTCTCCATAATAGTAGTTGATGGATGCTTAGCCTTCTCCTTTAAATATTTTTTGCTTTGTCCTGGTTTTGATGAAGTAAGGTGTGCTAGTGCTAAACCTGGGAATTCCAGTTACCATCTGCTGATCCACCTGCTAAGTCCTTACATCAAATGATATTCAGGTATCATTGAACAAATACACTCTTTGATACATTCAGGGAAATCTGTCAAAGTCTAGTTTTAACAACATCCCTTTCGGTGTGCTTTCTTCTCCTTATTTACTAGTATTTAAATATATTCTGTAGGAGAATTTTTTTGTTCCCTGAAATTTTCAGTCATTGAAAATTAATCTTAAACATTAATTGCTCCTGTAGGGTGTATTTTTCCTAGTGTCAACATAGATAGAATTAATAAAATAATAGCTGCTTTTTTGTGACAAATTGTGGTGAGGAATAGAGCAGCTCTTAGATTTCAGACTTTCCCTCTATCAGCTGCTTCCTTATTCTTCACACTCTTCCTAATAGAGCTCAAGTTATACAGAGAACTTGATCTCATGCTCTCATCTAGAGAAATTTGACTAAGAAGCTGGTGTTGGCAGTGCTGCTGGGCTCATTTATGAACAAAGGTACTGGCCTTCACTCACTCAAGTGCAGGAAAATCTTGTAATGTTGTTTCAAGTTTTAATAATGTAGGTAGTTGTTAGTTTAGTTTTTTTTTTTTTCTCATTACTCCATGCAGTCATAATTAAAATAGCATTTTTCTATAAAAAGGAGGAAGCTATGCTGAGATAATATATAAAATTAATTGTTCCTCATGGCTCTGGTGTTAGAGTAATTACACAAATCTATTGTATTCAGTCAGTGAGATTTGGCTATATTTTTTGGATTCCAAAAATAATTAGTTTTACTTAACTTCCACATCATAGACACTAAAGGAAACTTTATAACTATAATTAAATAATAATTGTATTTCAGTTACTTAAGGTATCTATTCTGTTAGAATATAAATTTGTTTTTTAAAGACAAGAATCAATATATAAATAACTTTATTTAGTGAAGTAAATAGTAAAGGCCTCAAAAAAATCCAATTATTTTAAAATACTTATATGTTTATGTAAGGGAATTTCATACTCAAAAAGAAAAACTGGAATTTGAAAGTGTGCTGGGCAAATTGAACCAACTACAAAGAGACATGATCTGCTTAACTCTATTCATGTAAATTTCTGTGCTATGCACAAGTAACATATGCTGCAAAAAGTAAGATCAGTCTTTGATTGCTCTGGTGTTTGCATAAAGAAGAGAGAATTGGGCTGAGGAAATGACTCATAAGGTAACATGTTTGCTTGCAAAGCCTAAATGCCTGGGTTCAATTTCCTGGTACTCTACAAAGTACACACATATACTAGAATTTGTTTGCAGAGGCAAAATTCCCTGGCTTGTTTTCATTCTCTCTCTGTGTCTCTTTCACTCTATCTCTCTCTCTCTCCCTCCTCTTCCTCTCTCCCTCTCACCCCACATATATACGTATTATATATATGTCAAACATGTCAAATTTTAGCCATTATATTCGCCATCAATAATGCTAAGTAGATATTATTTAACAATCATTTTACACAATTATACATAGGCTAAATTATTATATTTACAATTATGTATTTATATAAACTACACTGACTCTACCAGACAGTGTGTAAGGCATTATAAGAACAATATTACACAGTGATTACTCACCTTGAAAGTTTTCAGATAGGTGAATATTACCATGATAAAAATCTATGGATTTTCATGGCACTTTAGCTTAAATAGTCTAAGGCGCAGCTTGTGAATTGTAAGTTAGAACATGTCTGTGGAAAGAAAAGGAAACACATTATGAAATCTCTGTGTGTCCCATATTCTCCTCTGAAAAGACCATGTGGCATGTTCTATACATTATCACAACTGTGATTAGGTCTGTATACAAGACTGGTGTGAATCCCCTGCCTTATTCATATTCATGAAATTCAACAAATATGAACATCTGTAAAATGAGATTGTAGCTCTGTGGAACAACATGCGTGGCTTGCACAGTGCCCTGGATTCAATCCCTAATTTTCCAAAAAAAAATATATATATATATATATATATATGTGTGTGTGTGTGTGTGTGTGTGTGTGTGTGTGTGTGTGTGTGTTAACTTCTACCCTAAAAAACAATATTCACCTAGAAGTAAAATGCTTTCACCTACAAGTAAAATGCTGCCCTTTTCATCCTTTTTTTTTTTTTTCAGGACAGCTCATAACCTTCTTTTTAGAACTGACAACTATATACTTTCTGTTTTGTTTATTCTGTTTTCAAGCTGCCACTGAATTTGTCACTGTGTCTAAAGGCCTATCATCTGACATTCAAATAAATTACTAGTTAATGATGAATTCTCAGAGCAAATATTTTTATACTTACCTATGATATGATAACTAGTTAAATGTTTCAGTAAATGTTTTCCCTAAGGACATAGAATTTCATAGTTGGAATGGTTGGGGTTGATTTCAATGAGTTCTGTTGAGTTTAAGAGTGACTCAGACCTGGGAAATACAAAAAGACCCAGTTACATATGCTCATAGATAAATATCACCTAAGAAGAAATGTGATTGTGATTTTCAGAAGCCGTTCTTCATGGCAGCATGTCTCAAATGCAGAGAAGTGACCAGTCACAAGATGAGGTAAATTTTAAGAATGCATTATTGCCCAACAAACTACAGAGGACTTATATAGTTGTTTTTACAATTAAAATGAATTTTGTAGACCTTGATTATTTTTCTTTGTCTATTTTGGAACTTTTTTGAATTAAAATATGAGGGAAAATGGGCTGGAGAGATGGCTTAAAGGTTAAGCCGCTTGTCTGTGAAGCCTAAAGACCCATGTTCAATTCTCCATATCTCACATAAGCCAGATGCACAAAGATGAAGCGAGCACTAGGTGGTAGAAACATCTAGAGATTGAAGGCAGTGGCTGATGGGCTGGTGCACCAATTCTTTCTCTCTCTCACTCACTCTCTCTTTCAAATTAAAAAAAAGAATATGAGGGGACTTTTTAATGTATAATATAATGGACATTGCAACAAATCAATAATATTTTAGTTGCATTTAATTTTCTACTGTGATTTGGTAAAAATGGGGCTAGAATTTGAGAATTATTCCTTTGCTCACTAGCCTGTGATGGAAAAATACTTAAATGACATGATTAAGTAAGAATATGTGTGAAAATGACAATAAAATCATTACAGGGCTGATGAGATGGATAATGGTTTGAAAGCACTTGTTGCAAAGTCTGTTGACTTGGGTTCACTTCCCCGATACCCATGTAAAGCCAGATACACCAGATAATGTTTTTATATAGTTTTTAATATTTAAAACATATCTAATATTAAGTCAGTAATATTAATATTAAAATTAAATAAAATATTAAATAAAAATATTTTTAAGATTTTAAATATTTAAAAATAAAATCATTACCTTACATAGCAATTCTTTAGTTGTAATGATAAAATCTGAAATATTATGTGAATACAGTTTTAGTTATATTTAAATACATGAAAGCAGTGATGGGAGCATTATAATGAATGTCTGATTTGCCCATAATAGAGGTAAAATATACACTTCTCAGTACTACAATGAGTGATATGGCTTTTTTTGATAAAATACAGGAAGCCTCTCTTAAAAACTTTAAGCATCCCACCATAAAGAGAGCCAGATATAGATTTTGTGTGTATGTGTGTGGTGTGTATCTATGAATATGTGCATGTGTGTGTGCATATGCAGATCCATGTGCACATCTGCAGACTTATGTATGGAGGCCAGAGATCAATGTTAGATGTCTTTTAAAATTGCTCTCAAACTTGTTATGTGACCAGGCTTCTCAGTGAACCAGTAAATTAGCTAGGCAGCAAGTGTGAGAGATCCTCCTGTCTCTGCTTCCCCAGCACAGAGATGACATGTCCACATACCACCATGCTTGGCTTTACTGTAGAAAACAGGAATCTAGACTCAGGTCCTCGTGCTTAAAATCATTTTATACAGTGAGCCTTCTCACAACCCTTATATGCAGATTTTGTGGGGGATTTTTTTGGGGGGGTAATATTATTTATTTGTTGTTTTTGCATGGAGAGAGAGAAAGACTAGGCATACCAGTGCCTCTTGCAAATAAACTCCAGATTCATATGCCACTCTGTGCATTTGGCTTTATGTGGGCACTGGGGAATCGAACCCAGGCAATCAGACTTTGCAAGCAAATGTCTTTAATAGCCTAGCTATGTCCCCAGCCCCACATTTTGTTTGTTAAGGTTGTAGAAAATTGTGTGGGATCACTGTTGAGTTAAATGTGAACTACACTAAAGGAAAAGAGTTTTGCAATTGATAAAAGGTAGAAATCTGAGGATGAGTTTATCATCCAAAGCATTTTAAGGGCTGGAGAGATGGCTCAGAGGTTAAGCACTTGCCTGTGAAGCCTAAGGACACTGGTTTGAGGCTCAATTCCCCAGGACCTACTTTGGCCAGATGCACAAGGGGGCGCATGCATCTGGAGTTCATCTGAGTGGCTGGAGGCCTTGGCACACCCTTTCTTTCTCTCTCTTTCTCTGCCTCTCTCTGCCTCTTTCTCTCTCTGTCTGTCGCTCTAAAATAAATAAATAAATAAAAACTAAAAAACAATTTAAAAAAACAAAGCATTTTAAAAAAGCAATTTGTGTGTGATTAGGACAACAAGAATAAAAGTAAGGAAAGGGTTGTACATGAGAATACCTGTCTGTGATTTTAGCACTCTGAAGGCTAAAGTGAGATGATTAGGAAATGTGAGACCACCTTTGTCTATACAGCAATACATTATTTTTAAAAAAGTCTAATAAGGTAAAAAGATCAAAAAAAGTACAGCATATATTTAAATATGATAAAAGCTGATGGTAGAAATCCTGAATGTTTTAAGGATATTTTTAAAGCCAATGTTAACAGTGTTTACATTATTAAAATAATGTTACACAAATATGAAACACTATGAAATTACTCATGCTAATTAAGTAGCCTAAGGATATAAGTCCAAACCATTCAAAAACCTTACTAATAAGTTAAGACATTTTCTGATAACATGTGCATAGATAACATTTATTCATTTATGAATTTATCAGTTGATGCTGTATTTATTCTATCTTACAATAAGTAAATATGAACATTTAAAGTTATACATAAAAATCGTTGAAAAATGTGTAAATAAGGTTCTAAGAAGTATTTATTGTATTTGTTGTTCAATATATCTATGCTTTATAATAAGTTATGGGTTGCATAAAAGGCAAACACATTTAGAGAATGTAAATATGTTTCTGGATTCTCAACTGTTTGAAGTAGCTAATCAAGTGAGTCTTATGAGATGTAAAATGTTTGCATTTATCATAAATTTTCTCAAAGTTTGGAGAGATATCATTATATGTTTTTTCTGTTGCCATTCAAATGTATACTGCAAGGAAAGCAAGACTTGTCTTGCCTATGTCATGTTCATACTCAGATACTCCTTAAAATAAAAATTAAAGGAAAGAAAAGAAGATATGGAGTAAAAATAAATAAACAGGTCTGGAGAGATGGCTTGTTGGTTAAGGCACTTGTCTGCGAAGTCTAAGAACCCAGGTTTGATTTCCCAGTAACCACATAAGCCAGATGTTCAAGGTGGCTCACACATCTGGAGTTCATTTGCAGTGACTGGAGGCCCTGGTTAGCCCATTTTCCTTCTCTCTTTCCAATAAATAAATAAAATATTTTAAAAATAAGTAAATAATCACCGAAACTATAAGAGGAGCAAATATGAAATATTTGGGGATGCAGTGTCTTAGAATGGAAAAGAGAGAATTGAGATGAGCCCTTGTGTGTGCTATTGCATTTAGCTATCAGGGCCTATCTATTCTTATAGGGCAGGGCAAGAGTGCAAAGCAAAGAGCCACAAATTGGAGATTATGGAAGTCTCACTGAAGAGAAAACTGACTTTTTACTCTCACCTCAGTCAAGACCAGGATCCAAGTCTTTGGATATAAGAATGTCCAAGGGGTGTGAGCCTGAACTCCTGAACACAATTACCATACTATCACCTTTAATCTATGGCTCCTGTGTTAGAAGTGACTCCAGTAAAACAAACAAAAAGGGCTACCAGAAACTGTACTCTCAGAGACCTTATACTACTAATGGAACAAAAATTAGTATTGAGAAGTGCCAAACAGGAAAGGCTAAGAGAAATTGTTAGAATTTTAATTTTGGTTCAGATACTGCTGTATTCCATGATGTTGTACAAAGTGCAGCTCAGATGTCCTCTTATAAAAAGGTTATCTGTTCATATGTTATCTTCTTACCAAAAGAACATTTCATGAATGTTTAAAAATTCTACATATACTATGAAGTTTTGAATGAAAATTCAACAAGCATACCAAGAAACAATTAAGTTAGCAGAGGCAACTCATTCTACATAGAATCTTAATCTGTATATAGAATTAATTATTGAATTAATTTATTAGTACTTTCAGGTACAATACTAATATGCCATCTCAGTTGCCTACAGAAACAGAAATTTAAATTAAAATAAATCATTAAAAATAAAATCTGTAAAACAATTCTTTATTCAAAATTTATAAATGGACTGAACCATAAACAATTAGTATAAAGATATACCAAATAGTACTCTAAATAGTGTGATCTTTACTATTAGAAAATGTGCTAAAATGAATAGAAGATATTTGAAAATTTTAGTTAATCTAGTTATCTGTAGATTTCATTGGGTTTCCAATAAACTCTGCTCTTATTAGAATATAAATACTACCCTCCAGATTCATGTTTTTGTTTAAATGTTCAGTATTCAGCTGGTGGTACTGTTTTGGAAGGCTGTGTAACTTGTGTTAAGAGGCAGGGACCTAACTGAGAGGGTTCTAGTGAGGGTCTTGAAGCTTGTAACATTCTTTCCTCTGTCTCTGAATCCTTTACTATTGGACTGCAAGGAGGTGAGTAGTGCCCACTGCATGCTACACACTGCCTCTCTGCCTTCCCCGTAACAAGGGACTGTTAGATCTCAAGTTCAAAATAAGCTCTTCCTCCCTTAAATAGCTTCATCTCAGGTATTTGGACACAGTAATGAGATAATGAGCTGAAATACAATCTCATCTTTTTGAATGACGACTATTAAATTGACTCTACAATTTAAGAAATTGTTAATGATTTAGAACAGATTAAAAGGTTTGGAAGAATTATGATGTAAAATTTCAAAACTGTTCTAAGCTATAGTAATTTATATCCCATGTTATTGGTGTTACAATGTTTGAAAAACAGGTTGAACTATGAACAGACTTACACAGATAGATATACAATATATGACAAATTATCTTTTAAAATAATTGGAAGTATAGTCCCTTTAAAAAATACTAGCACAGGGCTGGATAGATGGCTTAGCTGTTAAGGCATTTGTCTGCAAAGCCAAAGGTTCCTGGTTCAACACTCAAGGACCCATGTAAGCCAGATGCACAATGGGGTGCATGCATCTGGAATTCATTTGCAGTGCTGGAGGCACTGGCACACCCATTCTCTCTCTCTCTCTCTCTCTCTCTCTCTCTCTCTCTCTCTCTCTCTAATAAGTAAATAAAATATATTTTTTTAAAATGCTGCCACAGAGGGATATCAATACAAAATGATTTTAACCAACTTGACTCTTGTTTCCCATATAAAAAAACAATTAGATATTTGTCATGTAAAGGATATAGTAATAATACATCTAGACACAATATGAGAATATTGTCACAATTTGTCACTGGCCAAGATTTATCATACATTACTTGCAAAGGAGAAGGATTGATATATTGGACTTTATGGGAAGTAAAAATTGTTGCTCATCCAAAGACACTGTTAAGCTAGCCACAGAGTAGAAGCTTCCAACACAGGCTTTCAAAGATAGACTTGAATCTAGCATATCTAAATTATTAGGCAAGAAAATATAAAGAACCTAATTTAGTGACAAATAAATTGAACTGACATGAAACAAGAACTCTGCATGACCCCATCACTATCAAATTTAAACAGGAATGGAATCATGCTAAATATTTTTGAAAGAATATATTATTTAACAGCTATAAAGTTTAAAGACAGCACAATTTCTATTATGAGTGGAAATTTGTGCATTGAGCAAGAAAATGAAAAGAACACATTTTGATAGTGTAAGACAAACACGAGCATACATTCCTTACAAATATACAGTTCCACGGATAAAGACAAATATCTCAAAAATAATTATGTAAGTCAATATAAACATATCAAATTAACCTTTTCATTTGCTTCCCTTGTGTGTGTGTGTGTGTGTGTGTGTGTGTGTGTGTGTGTAGTGCATGTCTACATGTCTAAATGTGTCTCATGTGTCTATGTATGTTAGTTTATGTGCAAGTTTACATATATGGTAGTGTATGTGCATATGCTTATAGATGTGAGTGTAGGCCATAATTGACATGTCTCACTAACTCTCCATCATATGTTTTGAGTCTTTTATTGAACCCAGAGCTTGCCTGTTTAGCTAGTTAAGCTAGTCAGCAAGCCCTGAGGGATCTCCTGTGTTCCCTTCTATGAGTGCCTGTCCTCACACATAGCTTCTGTGTAGGTTCCAGGCATCTGACCTTGAACCTGCATGCTTGCAGGGAGAGACTGATGTGTAGATCCATCTCCTTGGGTCCACATTATTATTTTTAATAACTAGAAGCCACTAATTATCTAACAATAATGATATTTATTAAATAAAATGTGGTATATTAATACACTGGACAAGTATGGAGCCTTAAGAACACTGCTATAGTCAAGAAACTTTAATCTCACAAACATATGTGTGAGAAGCTGGATATGAAATAGTAAATACTATATAGTTACATTAAATTAATGATCAAAAACAACATGACAGTACTAAATTTGTGAACAGTCTATCAATGTCATTATCACAAGGTCATAGGTAGATTATCTGTTCTAGCATATGTTTCTACTACATAAAGTTGAGGTAATGATATCTATTTCACCGTTCTCTCACACTGTTATCACTGGACTTAAATGTTGTGGTGTGTAGGGAAACAGTCAGTGATGTAATAAATACCAGTGTAGATTTCTCCCAACTCTTTCACCTGCACTTGTTCAGGATCTGTGTCTTTCCTATATTTTACATCATAAAGCATTTTACTTGGCTCTCAACAAACATGTCCAAATGAGGAGACATTAAAAAAATTATTATTATTATTATTTTTTTTTCCAGCTAGAGTCTCACTCTGGCCCAGGCTGACCTGGAACTCACTATGTAGTTTCAGGGTGGCCTTGAACTCACAGGGATACTACTATCTCTGCCTCCCAAGTGTGGGGATTAAAGGCATGTGCCACCATGCCCAGCTCAAAGAATTTTTTAAAAATATTCTGTTTCCCTAGAAATGAGAGGCACACATTACCCAAGGTTGTCGTATGCAGTGGCAGGAAGCAGGCAATCAGAGGTATTGCAGCGATACTTTTATTACTATGATGTTGGTCATTGTTGTGAGCTCACAATTGGGTAAACAGGGAAAAGAACCCAAGGTGGGATCAGAAACACAGAACCAGGGATCCTTGGCTTGCACAAAGCTAGCTATTAAAGAAAATGCACACAGCTGTAGGTGTCAATCTGTCTTGGTTCATCAGGCTTACAGAGATCAGATATAGTAGATGTTAAATGCCCAAAATAGATTCAAAAAACCTGGTTAAGGGAAAACCTTACAAGATTCTTTACTGACTACCCTCATTTTTACCCATCATAAATTAATCACTGACATTTTTTTTTTAATCATCTCTGACATGTTTCTCCCCTCTGTACTTTTCTTTCATCCATTGGTATAAGTAAACTTCATAATAGTATCACAATTTCTGCATCTTTACACTTTTGCATGCTAAAATATATTCTTTTTTTAAAAAAATTATTTGAGAGCGACAGACACAGAGAGAGAAAGACAGAGAGAGAGAGAGAGAGAGAGAGAGAGAGGGACAGAGAGAGAGAGAGAGAGAGAGAATGGGCGCGCCAGGGCTTCCAGCCTCTGCAAACGAACTCCAGACGCTTGTGCATCTGGCTAATGTGGGACCTGGGGAACCGAGCCTCGAACCTGGGTCCTTAGGCTTCACAGGCAAGCGCTTAACCGCTAAGCCATCTCTCCAGCCCTAAAATATATTCTTGACAAAATTCTCTGAATAACTTTCTGAAAAAAAAAATGCTTTATATTCACTAATTCACAATTCCTGCAGTGTCTCTTTGCTCTCAACACATAGAATCAATGCTTGAATGTTGTTATTTAGTGTTTCCCAGAGCTGGCTCTCACATTGCCTCCTAGATATTTACAGTTCTATCAAACCTAAATCTATTACTTCCTGGATACCTTATAGTTAAATCACTTTATATTTTATACATATAATCCACTTTGCTATTTTTCCTTCTATTACTATGTCTCATTTTTTGAAAATTTCCATTTTTAATACAGATTATAATATTTCACTTATTTTAAAACAGATTTTATAAGTTTTCTCAATGTAAGTTAGTAGTGTATTTCTTTGTGTACTCAGAACATTTTGTTTGCTGCATGTATTAGAGAAGTTATGTTCTCTTCTGTACAAATATCTGGTAATTATATCTCTTTTTCCCATTCAAGAATATTTACTTTGTGCTCAAGCACCAGGACTGTATCTTGTTATGCTCCTTGTCATCTATTTATTCATAAACAGTACTTACAATAATGCTGAAGTATAGTTAAGGCTCAAATATACACAGTGTCATAGACAGCTCCATGTTGCTGAGATGAACATCCAAACCAGACAGTTAATGACAGAAAAGGGATTATGTAAAGTTTACTGATCCAAGGGAAGGTGCATCAAATAGTAAAAGCAGCTAGCTCCCATAGATAAATCCAAGCAGAGAGACACTACCAAACAGCGAGCACCAAAGCAAGCACAGCCAGAGCTCAAAACCTCTCTGCATACCTTTATGCTGGAATTTAGATCTGCCCCCAGTGACACACGCTCTTGTAGCAGGAATCTGCCTGCCAGGGGCTGTAGCTGCAAACTCAATTTTAATAAAACACACTTGACTCTATGGGGGACATATATCCACACTACCACACACAGGGAAAGAGAGGAAAGCCTGTTGAGAGGAAACAAAAAAAAAAAAAAAAAAAGAGTCTTGTCTTTAGGGAAATTAAAAGTTACTTGAAAATATATTGTAGTGGATTATACAATCACATATTGACATGGAAAGCTTGCTACTTAAAATGTATTAAAATAACTCAAAATATAATATGTGATAATATTTTGTGATTTTTCTAGGATCATTACCAGTTTTAGTAAAAAAAAAAAAGTATTTATTAAAATCAATACCACTTTTTTTTTTTTTTTGAGACAGTTCCTCACACTGTGGCCAAGTCAGTCCTAGGACTCACCAGGGAGCCCAGAAGAGCTCTAACTTGCATTAAGTTTTCCAAGGTAAAAATAATGTCTAACATGGTATGAATAATTCTAATTTTTTTTTCTAGTAGAAGACCTGAAAAGCAGAAGGCAACAGTTGCATAAAACAGAAATCCTCCTGACTGAGCTTCTCAAGTGAGAATTATAGGCGTGGATCATCAAATAAGGATTATTTATTAAAATATAATTTTACTTAAGAATTTCAAATTTGAGAAAGCCTTACTTTGATAGTGACTTATAAATTTACAACACAAAATATTCAACTGTTATTTATATTCTTTGCAATTGCAATGCATCACAGTTGATATTTCACCCTTAAGAATATAGCCACATCAAGTCTCGGTTATTGTGAATGGAGTAGCCATAAACATGGATATACAAGTATCTCTATAGTTGAATATAGAGTCCTTAGGACATAAACCCAGGAGTAGTATAACTGGATCACATGAGAGATCTATTTATTTATTTATTCATTTATTGTTATTGGTTTATTAAGAACATACTTTGTATGGATACATCATGTGTTAGTGCCATCTTTTCCCTCCTCCCTGCCCCCATCCCAAGGGGTTCCCTCCTCAGCAGGGTTGATGGTATTTCCCATGGGGTTGTGTATTGTGTGAACAGCAGTCAGTTAAGAGAGAGAGGCAATGCCTCTTGGCATGACATCTCAACCTTTGCCTCTTACAATATTTCTATCCCCTCTTCCACAAAGTCCCCTGAGCCTTGGTCTAAGTTTTTGAGCTACCTACATACTAGCTTCCATAATGGCTGTATCAGTTTGTATTCCCACCAACACAGATAAGAGTTACTCTTTCCCTTTATCCTCACCAGCATTTATCGGTTTTCTTGACGGTAACCATCCTGAAGGGAGTAGGATAGTATCTCAGAGGGGTCTTATTTGTGTTTACCTGATGGATAAGGATGTTGAAGATGGAATTAGTGAAGATACACATCAACATATGAATGGATAGCAAAAATGTGGTTCATATTCACAATGGAGTTCTGTTCAGCAGTATAAAAAATGAAATGAGCTGGAGAGATGACTTAGCAGCTGAAAAGCCAAAGGACCCAGTTTCAATTCCTCAGGACCCAAGTCCATGAAACCCAGTTGCACAAGGGGGCACACACATCTGGAGTTCATTTTCAGTAGCTGGAGGCCCTGGCATGACCATTCGTTCTCTCTCTATCTGCCTATTTCTGTATCTCTCTCTCTCTCTCAAATAAATAAATATAAAACATTTTAAAAATTAAATAAATAAAATATTTAAAAAATGTAATTATGGGGCTATAGGGACAGCTTAATGGTTAACATCCTTGCCTGGAAAGCCAAAGGAGCCAGGTTTGATTACCCAAGATTTACATAAGCCAAATGCACAAGATGGCAGATGCATCTGGAGTTCGTTTGCAGCAGCTGGAGACCCTGACACATCCATTCTCTCTTTCTCTTTCTGTGTCTCTGTATCTCTCTCAAATAAATAAAAATATAATAAAATAATTTAAAATTTAAATTGTGAAATTTTTGGTAAAATGCATGTGTATGAAATAAATTATATTCAGAGAAGTAATTCAAGTTCAGAAAGACCAGGCACCAAAGCTACATGTTCAATCTGATATTGGATCCTAGCTTATAATAACTATAATATGTACATATTAGTGGCCAAGTGTGGATAAAACCTATAAAGATAGAATGGTAACTAAGATTGAATATCAATAAATAGTAGGAAGAGAAGTGAGGGATAGACAAAAAGGTGCAAGTGAAATGTGACCAGAAAGGGAGAAGATATTGGAGGATAGCGCTAATGTGGGGAGAGTGATATTATGGGACAGAATGGGGATGAAAATCAGCTAAAACAAGTAGTATTTGAAAAATATCAGAATGAATGAGACATAAATATTTCTATGACAAGTAAAAGAAATAAAATTAACATTAAAAATATAGCCACATCAAACACTCTACACCAACACAAGGAAATGAGAGAGATAACTGAAACATAACCCTCTCTTCCTACAACTACCTGTAGAGCAATTGTATTGACCTCATGCTTACCAGTTGGGGAATAATTTGAATCCTTAAAAGGGCATCCCGAATACACTACATTAACAAGAGCAAAAACTCATATTTCATTGTAGCTGGCATCATTAACTTTGAATTCTGGGCTGATTGAACATACTGCTTCTCTGCATCAGAATGTCTCTTACTGTGATATGCATTGCAGTTTGAACTAAATTGACTTTCACTATCTTAAATAGAGTTTCTTGGAAAGTATAAATCAAACACAAATAAGGGGAAAATAGTAGGCATTTCAAATATTAGAATTTGTCCTCATATATGAGATTGAAAAGCAATTTACAAAAAATAGCTTTATAGTTTTGCTAGCTCAACTGTCTATAAAACCCAAGATGTCAAATAACTTTTATTTCTATTGTTTAAATCAAGACTCCTTTTGGAGTTTGCACATTAACAGATGTGGGCATCACATGTTTCTTTATATCTCTATAACCTCCTCTGAAAAGTGCCCTGGACAAATTGGCAAACACTCTAGTGTCAGAGAACAGATCCAGTCATGATTCACAGGCAGGAAGGACTCCAGTGCGACTGAGTCATCCTCTCATCCACTGAGTAATTCTTCAGCCACAGCTTTATCTTGTGTCAAGTTACCTTACATTCAAACCTTTAAGCAGGTCTGAATCTTTATCCAAAATCTATGCAATAAATATCTGCTTATATCAAATTAAATTTAATTTTTGAAGCATGTCTACATGCACTGCTTGCCCACAATCAATATCCAGAGGCTTCTTATGGTGAACACAAACACTTTGATGCATTTAGGTTTTCCCAAAGGCAGTGATCATGTCTATGAACACTATTCAAGCAATTCCAGCATTTTTCCATGACTTATCTGATGAGCAGAAAGTGACACTCAGTGGTGTTTACAGACAAATGTAATTGTTTTTCGCCGGTTAAGTATGTACAGACAACTGCAAAGGAGTCATCATCAGTTGATAACCTTGAGAGGAATATGTCATACAAAAACACAGTTTGATTAATTAATTGGGATAAAATATAAAACCTATGAAATCATTATTTCATGGAACATCTCAATACCACACTTCTATTTTTTTTTTTTTAAGAAATCTGTGACTTTGGTATTTTCAGTGATTTTCCTCTTGATATATTTTGTGTTACAATCAAGTCTGGTAAGGGAACCAAAATAGAACCCATAGACTCACCACTACTATTTTCTCTTTGCAGTTGTAAGGAGAATGTTGGATAGTGACTGATAAATTACAATTAGGGGTGGAAAACATGTGATTCCATTAACTAGGGATAACTAATTAATACAAAGTTAATTAATGCATATAAACATATTTGAAAAATGGGTATATCTCAGTTGATAGAAATTTTACAATGATAACTATGAAAGTATTCTCATAGAAGACATGTTATACACATATGTTGGTTTTTAACAATTATCAAAACTATTTACAGAATGTTGTATGGGTTAAAATTATAGAATATAATTATAGATACAATAAGTAAGTTAGCATTTTAAGTCAGTATAGTATTATTTTCATTTTAACTGAGTCCTAGATACTCCTCGTGGCATATAAAAGGGAAAACTGCTAATCATCCCATTCTTTTCAGGATTTCTGACACACTATTGTTCAATTTTCATGTATTTTAGAAAAAAAATAAAAGAGTTAAAAAAGGAAGCCCAACATACTTTCTTTAACGAAGATATCAGAATTTCAACCTTCATGTTAATATTTTATAGTCCTAAACCTTATAAAACTTTAACCCTCCAGATAAAAGTTTAATACCAAACCAGGAGCTGAATCTTGATATATTTTATGGATTCTTTTCTTAAGAAAGAAGGAGGCACCAAATCATGGGGGAATATTTTATGTAACATAAGCCAATTTCAATCAGAAAGTTCATTCAGATAACATAAAATATATTTTGAAAAAAGTCTTTGGATGAATTCTGTTACTAAAATGAAAGTGATGAAGGTAGAAGCCATATCTTTTTAATATAGTTTCATCTCATAAATTTAAGCAATCCATGGATTATAGCATCATTTTCAAAGTAAAAGAGTAAGGCAGTAAATTTATTGTTTTAATGCTATATTTAACATTCTTAACAACAGTTGTTTAAATGTTCTGTCCAACTACATAATTTTTTCCTCATTTTTTATCTTACAGTTTACTGTTTTCCAAATTACACACACACACACACACACACACACACACACACACCCCGACATACACACATCTGTTGATGAATTCAATGATATCAAAATTAATATTCCTTTAGAGGGATATATGTAAACATTTAAAAATTTATTTATTTTAACCTTTCCTTTTTTTGAATGTAATTTTTATTTGTACTTGCAGACTTTATTATGGCTTAATTTATTTACAAATGCATAATTTTATGACATACAGATTACATATGTCAAATAAATTTAGATTAATCTCCTAAAATGATGTTGTGTCCCTATAGCAATAAAAGATAGGGCTGGAGAAATGGCTTAGCAGTTAAGGCATTTGACTGTGAAGCCTGGGAACCTAGATTTGATTCCCTAGTATTCATATAAGCCAGATGCACCAGGTGGTTCATGTGTCTGGAGTTTATTTGCAGTGGTGAGAAGCCCTGGCATGACTATTCTCTCTCCCTCTCTGCCATTCTCTCTCTCTCTCTTTCTCTCTCTCTCTCTCAAATAAATAAATAAATGAAACGCTTTTTAAAAGATAACAAATATATTATTTATTACTCCTACAGACATGATGCTTTACTTTGTAAAAGTTTTCTATAAAATTTTCTATCCACCACATATACTTGTATTAGTCAGGTTTCTCTAGAGGAACATAACTGCTGGAATGAATTATATTAAAAAGGGAATTTATTGGATTAATTTATGGTAGTGCAATAGCAGTATCAAGCCTGAGAATCAAGGAACCTGTTAGCTGCTGAGTCCATGTGGTCAGATGCCTCAGCAGTCCCAACCTGACACTGAAGGTCTGGAGGCTTCCTGAGGAGCTGCTGGGTTTCAATTCATGTGAGTCTTCACTTGACATGGGTCTTCAATCCACATTGGAAGGCAGCAAGCAGCTACAGCAGCTAAGTGGAAGGAAGGAAGTAAGCTTCCTCATATAAAGTCCTGCTCTGATAGGGGCCAGCAGCTCTGGGGAAAGGGCACACTCTGGGGAAGGACTTGCTCCTTTACTTAATCCTTTCTGGAAGCAAACTCAGAGACCCACCCAAAAGGGATTTCTGGATTACTAAACAGATGAAGTTGACAACACCTTAACACCTTAATCACAATTGTCTAGCCTCTCATTCATTTATTTATCAGACATGAATTGAACAGCTATTGTATAGCATACATATTCTTCTCTCAAATAATCTGTGCTTCTTTTTCCAGTTTCATAAGCATAGGGATTATAACAAGAGCATCTTAAACTTCTTGAAGTGGATAATACTTGAAACATCTGCAATGGATGAAAGCACAGTACCTCTCTTAATTTTGTTACTTGTTTTGCTATTTGTTAAATAGTGGTATCAGTAATTAAAATTTCTAATAAACATTGAGCTTCTAATGTTTGCTTACTTTATTCAGGAGTAGTAAAGCTGGCGTTCATTGTAGTACTGTTTTTCATTTTTTGAGAATCATCTATACAGATGTTCCTAATGGTACCAACAGTTTAAGCTTTCACAAGTGAGTGAATAAGAATCTGTCTTTTCCCACACCCTTTGAGCATTTGTTCTTTGTTTTTCTGAGGATGGTCAGTGTGGTTAGGCCTACATAGCACTTAAGGACAGTTTTAGTTTGCATTTCCCTGATGGCTAAGGATGTTGAACATTTATTTTAAATGTTTATTGACCAGTTTTTTTCTTCTTCAAAAAGCTGTCTATTCAGTTTATAATGCCATTTACTATTTGAAAGACTTAGAGTTTGGGGCATCTATTTTGTTTTTAGATTTTGTATATATTCCATATATTAACCAACCACCCAGATGATGTTTACTTGGAAAGTCTTTTGGTTTGTACTCTATAGACTGCATCTTCTATGATTGTCTGTTTTGCTTTGTGGAAATGTTCTAAATTCATACAATACCTTTGCCAATTACAGGTTTTATTTTCTGTGTCTTTGAATGCAGTAACTGATGGCTATCTCTTGTACTGATTGTCCTTCTATTTTCCTCTAACATTTTTAAACTTCCAGGTCCAATATTAAGGTCTTGGATCTAGAGCAAGAGATATGGATCAAATTTCCTTTTCCTCCATGCAAACAATTTTTTTTTCCCTTCAGGTGGTGTCAGTTTTTTTTTAATTGGTTATCTACATACTCAGTGTGTAAACAGTGATGTTGGTTCCATCTTTAGTTTCCTCCCTTTCCTTCCTCCTCCAAAGGGACCCACCTCATTGGGGATTGTGGGTCGTGCATTATGAGAGTAGCCAACAATTAAGAAGAAGAAGCAATGTCTGTATGCGTAATGTCCCAACTTGTGGCTCTAGTAATGTCCCAACTTGTGGCTCTAACACTCTTTCCACCCTCTCTTCCACAAATTTCTTGAGCCATGTTGGGTTCATTTTAGAACTGGTTCAGTGATGAGGTCTTGGAAACCTCAATGTCTCTGGATATCTGGTTTAGTAGGAGTTGAGTGTTCTCTGTGTCTATCTCCTTTACCCTTGTGCTGATACCAGGTTCACCAAGAAAGCAGCACTTGTGCTCATTTTTTCCAATTACTCTATGGTTTCAGCTGGAGCCCTGGTGAGGTATGATGAGCTAAATCTCTCCTCAGGTTCTGTGTCATTCTGAAAAAGAGAATCATATTCTCCAATGGAGAGTGAACTCAGCACTGGATAAATGGTACAACAGTTATTATTTTAGAGGGAATTTAATAGGTATAGGCCCTCTTGTAGCCCAAGATTGGTGGGAACTTGATATTGGAGAGCAAATTCAGTTTTTGGATATGGTTCTGACTCATTTCCTAGATCCAGCTATGGTTTCCACTCCACTCAGCAGATCCACCAAATCAAGAGCAGTTGGTTGTCCACCATGGCTGTGTGCCATTATTGCACTTGGGTGAGCATCACATCAGGATTTTTGCTGCTGAGTAGCTTAGACCATGAATTTCTTATACAGCTGTTGGTCATTGTCCCCCAGTTGCTCATATAGCACCATTTGGCACTAGACAAGCTAACTGTCTGGGGACTGACTCTCTTTCAGATACCAGCCAGATCTCTCCATGTTCTGTACCAACAGCATATTGTGTCTTTGGCAGTAGGGTCTTACCATTAACCTGTGGTGGGTCATCAAGTGCCCTGACAGAAATCTGTCTTCCTTTGGGAAAACTTGTAGATCTCTCTGTTCAACAGCTTATTGTGGATGTTAACCACATTCTGGTACTGGGAGTTACAGACCAGCACCAAAGGAATAAAAGGAAACAAGGATCAGTAATATAAAAGAAAAAGAAGGAAGTGAGAGAGGGAGAGAGAAACAGAAGATTAAGGTTAATTTTCATCATACCCTCTCCAGGGCCCTTTAAACGAGTTGTTCTTTTTAAGAACCTGGTGACGATTCAACCTTTTGGTGGTGACACTTTGTACACTGTTTCTTACATCTTTGTGAAATATTCAATGACTATAACTGTGTATATTGCTTCTGGATATCTTTTCTTTTTTAATTCCTTTGGTCTACATGTCTATTTTTGTGCCAGTTCTGTTATTATCTATGACTGTTTCCATAGTGCTACTGGAAATCAGGTTTTGTCATATTTCCACAATAGATTTTTTTTTCTGGTTAGAATTGATTTGCCTGTTTGCCTCTTTTGCATGCATATAATTTTAGATATTTTTAATAATTCTGTGAAGAATATTATTGGCTATTTTGATGATAATTGAGTCTATAGACCATATTCAGTGATAAAGAAGTCAAGTGATATCTCATTTAAAGAAATATCAGTTTAAAAGCTTGCAGTTTGGGCTGGAGAGATGGCTTAGTGGTTAAGCGCTTGCCTGTGAAGCCTAAGGACCCCGGTTCGAGGCTCGGTTCCCCAGGTCCCACGTTAGCCAGATGCACAAGGGGGGCGCACGCGTCTGGAGTTCATTTGCAGAGGCTGGAAGCCCTGGCGCGCCCATTCTCTCTCTCTCTCCCTCTATCTGTCTTTCTCTCTGTGTCTGTTGCTCTCAAATAAATAAATAATTAATTAAAAAAAAATAAAAGCTTGCAGTTTAAGTCTAAAGGGCAGGGTTTATTTATTTATTTATTTATTTATTTATTTATTTATTTATTTATTTATTTATTTGCCAGGAGAGAGAGAAAGAGTGACAGAAGAGAGAGGGAGAGACAAACAGACAGGCAGAGAGAATTGGCACACCAGGGCATGTAGACACTGCAAGCAAACTCTAGATGTAGGTGCCCCTTGTGCATCTGGTTTACATGGGTTCTGGGGAATCTAACTTGGGTCCTTTGGCTTTGCAGGCAAACAACTTAACCAATAAGACATCTCTCCATCCTAGCAGGTTTTTTTTTTTTTTAATTATTTATTTATTTATTTGAGAGAGACAGACACAGAGAGAAAGACAGATAGAGGGAGAGAGAGAGAACGGGCGCGCCAGAGCTTCCAGCCTCTGCAAAAGAACTCCAGATGTGTGCACCCCCTTGTGCATCTGGCTAACGTGGGACCTGGGGAACCGAGCCTCGAACCGGGGTCCTTAGGCTTCACAGGCAAGCACTTAACTGCTAAGCCATCTCTCCAGCCCCATCCTAGCAGTTTTGATGAAAAAAAAGTTATGTTAAAATTTGTACATTAATATAGAAACTATATGGTGCACCTAACATATATGAAAGAGTAAAGGGGATCTGTTCACTACACTTGAAAGAAAAAAACAAACTATGAATAATTTGTTTTGACAGATGAAACATGTCACTAAGATAGAGATTGATATTTAAAGGGAAATATTATTTCATTAATATATTTTCAAATTTAAGAGAATATCCAGAAATGTTTCCAGCATATAAACATATTATATAACAAGACAGATTCATAAATTCTAATGGGCAGCTTATGTGTTTTTATTCTTGCCATTTTGCAGAGTACCTTTTGGAAACTGACATTAGATCCAGCTGAAGTGATCTAAAAGGTGGTATGTTTTGTTTTGTTTTGTTTTTTGTATTTTAATTCTTATTTTCAGAGCATTTCTCCCAGGCTGGGATGGTTCTATTAATGTAAACTTGTGATGAGTCAGAACAGCATGGAGGTGGGAACGTGTGACCTAGGAGGTCCCTCAACATTCAGCTCCTGGCTTCCTATCAGTACCTAAGAGGAAGGATAGAGTAAGGGGGTGGGACAGAAAAAGGAGGAACAGAAAGAAAATAAGAGGAGATAAAAGACAGAGAGAGAGAGAGAGAGCGCGCAAGCGAGAGCATGTGTAAAAAGGCCAGGGACAAGATATTCTAAAAGAGTTACTTACCTATTTCTTCTAAATAAGCTCTAACTCCTAAGAGTCCATTCATGTACAAATTCATCAATAATTAGTACATTGAAACAATGTAGTGCCCTCATGACCCATTCCCTTTCAACCATTCTTACAAGAGATTAAGCCTTCATCATAAGAGACATAAGGAACACTTGTATCCATACAATAACTGTTGCTTTAATTACAATGCTTTAATTCAAAAGGTGATATTTATTAGTTTTTATCCTCATTTTATTACTTAGTAGGTGTAAGCCACTCATATAGATTTTTTTCTAGGTGCAATTTATCAGATATATGATAATTTTTAAATATGTAATGAATGTGCAGAGGGTTTTTTTGAAACACAATTAAAACATTGAGAGAATATGCACTAAATGACAGTAAGGGTGGTGGCAATTCCACCAATATTAAAGATTTACAGATTAGGATAGAGAAACAGACATCTGTGTACTTAGTTTATTGAATACATCACAAATAGTTTACTACCAATGGCAAGGTTTGACTTACTGGATTTAAAACGCAATCCAACTTTTTCTAGGAAAAATCACAAGACAGAAATAATGCAGACCTTTTAGATAATGGGCTTATGAATCAAATCCACATTTTCTGAATTGGGTGTTGACATTGGTATAATAGGTCAAATATCAATTTATGCCATATGTGGGTGTAGAAATCTTTCAAAATGACTTCACATATGAATTACTGAACTTTGCACCCTTGAGAGTGAAATGCTGCTGTTTCTTTTTTATAACAAGGTAACTTGGTCACAGAAGGTTAAATGACTTTCCAGAGGTTACACAGTGGGTCATAAACAAAGTAAGAAATAGAGCCCAAGAGCCCAGTTCAGCTCTGACTCCTGGTAGACTGAGTACTTAAAAACTGACAGATTGGCTATATTATCCAGAGAGCCAAGTTGCAGGATCATTCCTTCTTAGTTATAATGGTAAATTTGTCTAGCCTTACTTTATTCACAAGATATAATTAGTAATGATAAAATTAAATAAAACTTTACATTTCAAAATAATACCACAAAGCTCATTTAAATTCATGTACAGAGAGGCACTCCACTTTGTTCTAATTCAAACCTTGCATATTTATACATTTTGCAATTCCAATATTATCTTCAAAGATGTACATAATATTTCTGATACATAGGTACATATTCTAATGCCATGTGTTTTAACAAAATTCTAACAAACTTAAAAGGAAAAGCTATAAGCTTTCCTATATAAATATGCTTTTATATTGTCCTGTTTATAATTTAGGTAATATTTATTTCAATTAAGATTTTATAAGCATTCTCTTCCTATTGAAAATAAAACAAAGGAGATGTTACTAAAATTTTAGTACCATTCTAGACAAGCTGATGTATAATACTTCTGCTTAAGGAATTCATGTGGGCAGATATACACATTAAGTGAAAGGATGCATGCCTCCAACCCCTGACAAGGTTGTGTTGAAGGATAGAGAACAAATTGAGTTCATGGGCAAATATGTAATAGAACAAATATTGACTGTTCTAATAGCATAATGAATCCCCTCAAAAATTTTTCATACCCATACAGGAGAAAAAAAAATAAGAAAAATGATAAGAGGAAAAAAGAGCTATATTACATGTAGGCTTATACTCTAGGGTGGGAAATAAGGTTTAATCTTGTATATTATAAGAAGACAATGGACAATATTGGGAAGAGGATTAAAAGGAATTAATTTACATAGGGTTGCTTCAGCTGTGGAAAAGACTAAGCATTGAAGTGAAACCATTAGTAAAAGCAGGCAGAGGGGTCCATGTGAAAGCATGGAGTCAGGCTTCCTTTAAAAAGGTGAAGCAGGGATGGCACAATGGCTTAGTGGTTGTTTGGCTGCAAGGCCAAAAGACCCATGTTAAATTCCCCAGGACCCACGTTAGCCAGATGCACAGGGTAGTGCATGTGTATGGAGTTCATTTTCATTGGCTAGAGGCCCTGATGCACCTATTCTCACTCTCTCTCTCTCTCTCTCTCTCTCTCTCTCTCTCTCTCTCTCTCTCTCTCTCCTCTCTTTCTGTCTCTCAAATAAATAAATAAAAATAAAATATTTTTAAAAGGTGAAGTAGATATATCATTGCCTACTTCCTTATACAATTACAACAAAAAATGTAATTATGGAGATGGGAAGGGATGGCTGGAAAACATGCTGTCTAAACACCTTGGATCTCAAGTAATGACATGGTGAGTTCTTTGGGTTTTATTTTGCCTTCTATATCCCAGAACTCATGTGGAAGACAGTAACATGCAATTCTCATAGATGAAGAAACCAGGAAAAGTCTGCTTTTCATAGTCAAGCACCAACAATGAAACAAGCTAGTATGACAAAACTTTCAAATAATAAACAGAAAACTATAAAAGAGCAAGCAATCCATTTCAATCTATATACAAAACTAAATTATAGCTACTTTGTCATGCTTGGCAACAAATGTACATGAGACATTCATCCTTGCCAGGTTCTCAGGGGGTCCCACTGGGGTGCTGTCAGAGACAGCCAAGCGTGGTATCCTATCCTCCTGTGTCCATAGCAAGGAGCACCCAGCCTCAATTAGTCAACCCTGTGTCTTGGCTGGCTTCTAGCCACACAGCAGTAACAAGGCACCTCTATGCCACTCCACTAGAGTCTCCAGCAATAATTGTGAAGAGGCAGCTAATGCCATTCCTATCCTGCCAAGCACAGTGGTACATAATGTATAACACTCATATAAATTTGCATTAGCTGAAAATGTTAGCTCACATAGTCACTACACCAGTTTATTTAGCATAATTCATTGTTCTATATGTACCACACATAACAATATGTGTCACAGAAAACTGACTTAACTTGCACACTGAATTCTTTGTGTAGAATGAACCTTTTATGGATGTGCTGTGACATTTATTTTTAATGACACAAAGGTTAAAGTTATATTAAGCATGTCCAATCTATTAATTTGGTTGGATTACAGTAAGTCAGTTAAGGTCTAAGGTGTTTTCTTTTTATGCCCTCTTATTCTAAACTTTAAAATGCTGTTTAATGAAATCAAATACACATACATCTCTCAAGAAAAAAATGATTTATAAATTCCTAAGGAAATTCTTCTTTCCTTTTTCTACAATGTTAGTATAAATATACATACACACACACACACACACACACACACACACACACACACACACACACATCCATGCACACAGGTACATCAGTTTTGTATAAGGACTGCTGAATTTCACGTGTGCTTCTTATGTTTGAGGAAGGAACTTTTTCTCAATTCTGTTCCTGATCTGATACAAGCAGTGATGCATAGAAATGCAGTTGCCATGACAACAGTTCCACAAATTTAAGGCAAACCTTCTCCATGTTAACTGCTGAGGCCCCTTGGTCAATGAACAGAAACAAGCTATGCAGGTAGATGGAGATTACAGGTTGACAACTTTCATTCTTCTCTCATCCCTCTGTCCTGAGAAATCCATCTCAGAACAGAGAAGTTAACTGTTTATTTGTTCTTCAATTATCATTACAAATAATTATTATAATTTCCATTATTATGCAATGATGGAAATTGAAGTCAGTCATATGCATCATTAGACAATTGTTCTATTTAGCTACAACCTGGACCTGCATCTTAATATTATTTGATGTTTTAAAAATATTTTATTGACAAATTCCATTCATATCCACAATGCATACTATTCGTAATCCCCTCCCACCACCTTTTTTGTCTCCCCTTCCATATGTACCACTGAACCCCTTCTTTCCAATTAGTCCTTCTTGTATCTTGCCTCATATTTATGCAGGCCTTTTATACACAGCATCAGCCACTGTGAGGTCTTGAATGCAGTGGCCATTAATGTCTGGAAGACAGTATTGCAAAGCACTTCTCCCCTTCCTTTGGCTCTTACACTATTTCTGTTCCCTCTTATGCAATGGCATTTGAGCATTGGAAGGTATTGTACCTATGGCTTACTTAGTGCTGAACATGCCACTATGTCTTCTTCTCAATTCTTTATCAAACTCAAAAGTAACGTGTCTGTCACATTCGAGGTAGTAGGATTGCCATGAATTCGAGAACTGCATGACCTACAGAGAGTGAGTTCCATGGCCACCTGGGCTATAGCGAAACCCTGCACCAAAAAATAAAAATTAACAATTAAAACATGATGCTTTAATGTTTGCCAGCATCCCATACACACTTAAATTTACAGCTGCTTGGAAAATTTTATTTGTAGGTTTAGACTGGTCAATACTAATGGTTGCCAAGAACTTTCATTGAATTACAAAGTCAGTAACTGTACTCACAAACAAGAAGAAAAGGCATGGAAAGGAAATGAAGCTCATGATATTCATAATTGTCAAAGAACAACTCATTATCTGAAAACCAAAAATTTAAATGATGATATTTGAAAATTGTTGTATTTTAGTCATAGTTCATGCAGGATAAAAATCAACATAGATACATAACTTTTTCAATGAACCACATACCTAAATCTATGTAATGTTATTTAAGGATTACTTTAAATTTAATATAATCCTTTGAAAAAATTTATATATGTATATGTCTGACTGCAGAACATTTCTTAATACTACATGAACTGTAGCACATGCATACACACATACACAAACATAGATCTTTATTTATCTGTATATAATCCAGGCTATACAAATTGCTTGTGATATCTTCTTTTAACATTTTACCCTTAGGGCTGCTTATTTTTGACAATGATGAGGACTTCTTTTTGGCTATAAATAAATGTGACTGGTTTTTTCATGTTATCTACTCATTGGTGTCATTTCTTTGGATAGTCAGGGGCATAAGTATTCATTTATATTTGAAATGTATGGATTCATTTCTGTTATTTTGTTGTTTCTGTTTGACTCCACTTCTTATTTACTATTCAAATTCACTTGCTTCCTTCCTGTGATATTATGGACACATTTACCATTCTCTTCAGTGCGCCAGCTTGTGTCAAGCATCTTCAGTAGTGCTGTCTCACTTATCACAAATTCCTTTTATTTGTGTTCATCAAGAAGTTCTACTTTTATTCTGGGTTGGTAGTAATTGCCTTTCAGAGCTTGGGATGCCCTCTCTTCTTTGATAATTTCTGTTTAGAAATCTGTTATTGTGATAGGTTTTCATTTTTATGACATGTTACTGCTCTCTTGCAATTTTCAGTAGGTTGTTTTCTGTTCTTGTCTGTTTGATAATCTAAATGACTCCTTCACATGACTTGTCATGTATTTACATATGTTTGGGTATTTCCTGCTATGATTTCATTGAAAATACTTTCTATAACCTTACCTTGAAATTCTTCTACTTCTATACCCATCATCCATAGATTAAGTCTATTAATAATGTTCCTTGTCATTTTATCTCTGTCATAGTTGATTATTCAAGTGCATAAACCTTGCCTTTTACTGGTGACATCTTTTTTCCACTTGGTGTATTCTGTTGGTGAGATGTTCCCTGAGTGCTTGTTAATTCAACTTAGTAAGTGTTCCACTTTCAAAATTTCCGTATGATTTTTTTTCATTACTTCTTTTATTGAATTCCTCTTTTTTTAAAAAAAAAATATTTTAGTTCTTGTGTTTTGGTTTTTCAAGATAGGGTCTCACTGTAGCACAGGCTGACCTGAAATTCACTATGTAGTCTCATGCTGGCCTCAAACTCATGATAATCCTCTTACTTCTGCCTCCTATGGATTTATTTATTTTGTTCAGCTATTTTAAAATCTATTTAAGTTCACTCACCCATGTCCTTTCAGAGGAAATGCTTGCAATGTTCAAGTAGGTTTAGGTTGTAATAAGTTTGAACTTCTCCCAATTCGACAGGGTATGTAGACCAGTAGCCAAAATTCCAATCCATGTGCTGAAGGCCTCAGTTCCCAGCTCTTCTCCAAGATCAGAGTACTAACAGCAGAAGTAACCACAACTGACAGATAAACCCACAGTGAAAATATAGCAATGGTCACTTAATGATTCCTAAAACTCTAACATTTGAGGGAATTTGAAGAACACTGATAAATACAATGTGAACGGTTACTAGTTACCAAGTGTAGGAATTTAAATGATATAACAGGGTAATACTAATGCTTCATACTAAAGCCATTTAGAATAAAAAGGGGGAAGCAAATAGAAGTGGAGAACAATAAAGATGAAAGCAGGATTTATAGCAGCTGCGGTAAAAGTACACTGAAAAGGTAAAAGAGGTAAAGAATGGTAATCAGACAACCTAAACAATTTCAGTAACTGGAAGCAGGAGGCTTAGAAATTTCCAACTCCAGGCCACCCTATGGTATTCAGGATCATCTCCTAAAAATACAGAAAGGAGAAAGAGAACAGGGTAGGATGAAGCTGGCCCACTTTACTGAAATAAGATGCTAAATGAGGCTAATAAACACAAAGGACAGGTAATTGTCAAGGGTCACAAGTCTGTATGGAGTCCTTTACCTAAGCAGATATACAGGGACTGGGCCTACATCTGTGTCTCTCTCATATTGGGAAAGGCACTAGCTCTAATTCTATACTGTCCCTTATGAGACTTCAATTTCTAGGCTTGTGTCTGTGCTATTCTCTGTGACTTCAACTGTATTTCTGTCTAAGGACCACTGTGGGTTTTGACTCAAAGACCTTTCTCTCTAGCACTAGGTGTTCTAAAGGCCTGGTTTCAAAGCATAGTATATTGACACTTGCTCTGTGTTCTCAGTATTGTATAGGGAAGGATCTTTGTCCCTAGAGCCATATAGAAGCCAGTTCAACAGGAATATATATATATATATATATGGGCTTCTTGTCACAGCTGCTCTAGTGGTGTGCTGCCCTGTTTGGGGTGGGGTTAACTCTAATGAGGAGACTAGCCTCTGGAACTTCCCTATCCTGAACTGGACAAGCTGATTCTAAGAGCAGAGTCTGACAGGTAGGAGAGTTAACTCTTGGAACCCTCCTCCAAGGAGTGGACTAGCTGCTTATAGCAGCATCTTGTGGAAAAAAAGAAAGTAAAGAGAATTTAGTTTATGCCATTATTTAACCAGCTGCACTTGGTGCAACTGCTGCTCTAATTGTACTGTGGCCATGGCCTTCCTCGCTTGCATCTAGGCATTCAAGTGCTCTTTTATTGAACAGTGAAAAAGTAATATGAGAACCAGCAGTACATTATATGAGCTTTTGACCTTGGGTCATCCCTAAAAGTTTGTTAAAGGAAAGGATTTGGGGGTATGGCTTGATGAACTCTGCTGATCTAGAATTCATATATTCTCTGACCACGAATGCAATCATATTAAGCCCACCAGCTTTCATTAGTTCCGTGGGCCCATAGTTACTGACTTTGCTGTCTTCCAGGCTTTGGCCAGCACTCCCTACACATGCATATTTGCTCTGAGTCGAGTCCAGTTGCTTCACTCTGGAAATTGGGCAAAGAGAATAGCTCAGTCAGCATTTTAAACATTTTTTTTTTTTTTTGTCAATATTGGTCATCCATGCTATTCAAGCCAAAGGTATACCAATGAAGAGGAAAAACTGTCACATTACTTTAAGCAAATGGATTTCACAGTTGTAAAATTAGCTTTAAAGAAATTTACAAGTAAGGAATTTAGCATCACACAGCATCATCACAAAAGCTATTTGTAAGGTCCTTAAGAAACATTCCCACAGTTCTTTCCCAACGTTCATTCCCATATTTGATTCCCATAGCTTAGTGGCACAGAGAGAGAAGAGGTCGCCCAGCACCACCCTCGTTCTGCTGGTGCTGCTCCTATTTGAGCCTTTTGTCCTCCACCTCTCATGCTCACTCTCACTTTCTCCCTTCCAATCTCTCTTTGTTTTCTCTCTTCCTATCCCCAATATTATCCCACATTAAAATTACAGTGAAAATTTTCTGAAATTTTCTTTTTCATAAGACATTTTTATTTATTTATTCACTCATTCATTGAGGAATAGTCTTAACCTGTTTCATGGCCTTGCTTTGAACACACTATGTGGCCTAGCCTTGAGTTGGACTGATGGCAATCCTTGGGCTCCCAGGTGCTAGAATTGCAGGTGTGAAAGAGCACACACTGCTCACATTTAAAGTGTATTATTTCACTCTTAATTCTGATATGGCTCTTTTGGTGTGTCCTTGAGAGTGACAGAGTCTTACCTACACTCTTAGGTGGGCTGTAATTCAGGAGCTAAAGTGCTAGAACTCAACTCAAGGTTACCAAGAGCTTCCACAGAGTCAGTGGCTTTTTTTTTGAATTCTAGTTTTATTAATTTAATGAAGGAGATTCACAGACTAT
Organism: Jaculus jaculus; assembly: GCF_020740685.1. NCBI lineage: Eukaryota > Metazoa > Chordata > Mammalia > Rodentia > Dipodidae > Jaculus > Jaculus jaculus. The sequence continues at coordinate 40,777,137 of NC_059104.1, forward strand.
AGAAGAGTGAAATGTAGATTTTAGAAGTTTATTAGAACTTGATAGTAAAGGAAAGACTCCCACATGTGATTGGAAGGAGTCACCAGGGCAGAAAAGAACTCATTGGGTGATTTTAGAGTTTTTATGAGTCATGGTACATGTTGTTACATGCCAAGGACTAGATTTACATATTCTAGTCCTATGTGACAAGGACCAGATTTGACACTTTCTAAGGGAGAAAAACTGAGTTTCTGTAATATGGAGTAATATTTTTTTTCTGTCATCTGGGAAGAGTGTGAGCTTAATCAAGAAATATTTCTCAGAGGGCGTAACATTCCAGAGAAAAAGTAGATAAGGAAATCTACTAGGTGTTTGTGGACCTAGTGATATCTTACACTTCTTGCCAATGGGAAAAATACCATTCACTCTTGAGGCTCTATTACCCTGACAGCTTAGCCAATCTGTCTCCTATCAATTCAGTTTGAAGTATGTCTTCATTATTTGTTCTTCTCCTGCTGCTCTGCCTCTTTCTGCATTGCCCAGTATTGTCCCTTTTCTACAGCACAAGGGAATTTCATTTTAGAGCAACATGCAGCTATGGCTCTTAACCAAATAGCCTTAATCCCGTCTCTCTGTGTGAAAGTAGGCTGTGTTGTGGAAGGTTGTGGCTCCAAGTATCATATTCATACCCACACTAGAATCCTTAAAACATACCAGTAATTTGCAAAGAGTACAGAAAACTACAACCTGCCCATGGCTGATTTGTTAGATCTGCAATCAAAACTTAAAAACAAAACCATAAACCTCTTTAAAATGGTCTTACATAATGTATAACAGAAAGGGAAATATTGATTTTTTTTCTGATATCTCAACCTCATATTATACGAATTAAATTTTAAGGGAGATTTTAAGTTACAGACTACCCTCAAATATGACTGGCTTTCCTTCACATTCTACTATTTATACAGAGATGTGGAAGCCTGTGAGATTGACTCTGTTTCAGGCAGTAGGTTAGGTCCAGTATCAGACTTGCTTGTCTTCAGGTCCTGTGGTTCATGAACACTTCCAAAGTTCAGAGAGTTGCATGATACATACAGTGCTTCTTCAAACTCTGCATAGAATTGCAATGCTGTCTATATATGCACATTTATTTGGCTGAGAATATCTCTGGATAAACCCAACCGTTATGCCTTTAAAGATTTTTATTTTATTTATTTGAGAGATAGGAAAAAGGCAGGAAAAGAAGGAGAGGGAGAGAGAGAGAGAGGGAGGGAGAGAGAGAGAGAGAGAGGAAGAGAGAGAGAGAGAGAGAGAGGAAGAGAGAGAGAGAGAGGGAGAGAATAGGTACACTAACTAGTGTCTCCAGTCATTGGAAGCAGACTCCAGATATCTGTGCCACCTTGTGCATCTGGCTTACATGGGTACTGGGGAATTGAACATGGGCCCTTAGGATTTGCAGGCAAACCTTATTAGCTAAACCATCTCTCCAATCCTAGTTTTTAAATGTCTGCTTCAACTTCATCAAAATCAGAGATGAACAAGGCATGTCACTGTTTGCTTTTGGTAATATATTCTACCATGGTCTGAAGTTTTCTTGTTATACAATTTCAGGTTTTTTTTCACTCCTCTATGAACATTGAATATTATTCTTTCAATGAAAAAAATACAGATTTTCACATTTAATTTTGCCACCAGGTTTAAAACCTCAGAATTTCTGACACCATTTTCTTTAATATAGATGGGATTAATCTACCCCACATAAGCATTCACATTCTCAATATGCAATAGAAAAGCTGGGGCTAGAGAGAGAGATGGCTTAGCAGTTAAGGCACATGCCTGCAAAGCCAAAGGACTCAAGTTCATTCCCTAGGACACACATAAGCCTGATGCATAACATGGTACATTCATATGGAGTTTGTTTTCAGTGGCTAGAGGCCCTGGCACATCCATTCCTTCTCTCTTTCTCTCTCTCCCCCTCTTTCTCTCTCAAATAAATAAATTTATAATAAAATATTTTTTAAAAGATGGACAAAATAATCTACATACAAACACTCCATTTGAGAAAGATGAAACGTGGAAGATTAATGGTTGTTACTAATCATAGCAGTTTCTTTTTGTAGGTATGTATATGCTATATACATCTGTTTGTGTGTGTATGTTTGTACATGTGTGAGAATGTGTGCATTTGTGGATGTGAGCAGGCACAAGTACACATGTGGAAGCCAGAGACTGACTTTGGTTGTCTTCCCTAATAATCACTCTTTACCTGATTTTGCAAGACAGTCTCACTGAACCTGAAGCTCACCAATTTGGCTGGACAAGTTAGCCAGCAAGCCTCTAATATCATGCTGTCTCTGTCTTTGCAATGCTTGAATTACAGGCTTATTCTCCATTATGCTGGCACAAGTTGTCAGTCTGGATATGAAAACAGTGCTCTCACTCATTTTGCCAGTTCTGCTGTGGTTCACCTGGGCCCGAGCTGTTGTACCAGAAGTGGTTAATCTCCTGCCAGTGAGTCATACATCTATTCCTATCTTGATAGATTTTGGCTGTCCTTCATTCTTACTACTTTCTGAAAAATAAAATCATATTCTTTAATGGAGGGTAAGACCAGGATAGGTTTAAAGGGATAAGTATTATTAAGTCAGAGAGGTTTTGTTGGGTATTTCCTCAATTTTGGACAAAGACTATTGAGAGCTTCTCATTGGAGTCCATAATCTTGGTCTCCATAGGATTCTGACCTGGTTCATAGTACCAGCTATGGGTTCCTTTACACTGAACAGATCTCTTAGCCAATCAGAAAGGCATTGGTTACTCACCTAGACTTGGTGAAACTATTTCACAGGTGTTTACATTTTGTCAGGCTACTTGCTTTCTTATAGTGTTTGTTTACAAAATTATTGGCCATTTTCCCCCAGCAGCTCATATAGCACTTTTCAGCATTATATGGGATAAATATCTGGGAACTGGCTTCCTTCCAGACTCAGCCAGATCTCTTGATGTTTTGCATGGGCAGCATGTGGTATCTTTAGCAATATGTTCTTACCTACCTTTTACCTCAGGCAGGTGATCAACTGCTGTGACAGAACTTTGTCTTGTTCTGGAGTCCTCTTAGGTATCTTAGGTTGTAACCAATTTCTGGTACTGTGAGTTACAAGCCAAGCAATATGAGGGACAGATAAGATGGATGGTAGGGTTTGGGGAAAGGGAAAATATACACAAACCAAATCTAAAATAAATTGGTAGCATAGATATCTTCCTCCTGGATAGTAGACTAAAAGATATAACCCTCCATAGGAACATGGGGAGATTGTCTGGTGATAGTGAGAGGGTCACACTTTTTATTTCTTTCTTTGGCTTAAATACAAGCTAGTTTATAACACCTTCCTACATATAACAGACAAAACCTCCTCAAAATGTAAGCCAAAATAAACCCTTAAGTTGCACCTGGTTAGGTATTTGTTCACAGCAATGTAGTAACTAGTAAGGAGGCTATTTACACTAGAAATTGACAAACAAAACAACAAAGATTTTGTTTGGTGTATAAAATTGAGGATATCTGGAGTATATTTTGCTATCATGGACATCAAAGTTTGGAGGTATTCCAGGGGATTGGAGGGATAGTAACCTTCGCTAGAGAATAGCAATATCATTTTCTCACCCCCACCATCACTCTGCTACATGAAGTGCTATCATGGCAGTTTGATACTGCAAAGAACCTATATTTGTATTCATATCTTGCTTCAGGTTTGTAAATGCACACTTCTAAGGAAATGTGGTCTTTGTTGGAAACCACAGACGAAAGAGGAAGTGAACAATTTTCTTTGAACTGATTCCAAATGGGATTTATGCTCCCATTGCTTTCTTTAGGCATTTTTCCCCTGAGGCAGCCACGGCCTCTCTGTGCCTATCATTCTGTCTCAGCGATCAGAGGTAGAGTATGTATAAGTAAGAAATAATCCCATTCTTCTGCTTTGTAATGCACTGTGCTTTTGTAAAAGGGCAAACACATTATTTATTTCACCTAGCCCATTGTTTAATTTTTCTCTATGTTTGCCCTTGTGTTTGAAAAAATGCTTTCACTGTACAATGCTACAGTGTAGTCTTGTTCACTCATATCATTAAGAAACCTGTCACCAACACAATCGTGGCATGAAGTCAACCATTTTTTCAAACAAAAATGTAGATAACTACATATTTAATAATACTAATAAACCATAAAATCTGAACTTCTACTTTACTTCTCATTGTGTTCATTTTTCAATTTTTACCTTAATTAGTTTACTTCCCCTGTGCAATAACTTATTAATAATAATTCAACTAGAGCCTCAATTTTTATTTATTTCTCTGCTTTTCGCATGCATGCATGTTCATGTGAGCATGAAGACATACAGACACATCTCTGAATTTATAAATGTAAGATATTTCATTAATAACTTCTGCGTTTTAGAAAGTGTGCCACTTGCCACATGCTTTATAAATATGTCCTGATTTATATTTGCTTATTGGGAAAAAATCAGATATACAACTTGTTCATTATAACATTCAACAAGTGACTATATTAGTGGATAAATACAAATATAAAGTTTCAATCTATGTTGTTATGTGTGAAATACATACATGCTGGATTCCTAGCTGATGGAGATTTGGAAATTAATGCTTCTTGGAGGCAGTGTATTATTGGGGGCAGGCTTATGGGTGTTATATCCAGTTTCCCCTTTGCCAGTGTTTGGCACAATTTCCTGTTGCTATTGCCTACCTTATGTTGGCCAAGGGGTGATGACCACCCTCTGCTCATGTCATCATTTTCCTCTGCCATGATGGAGCTTCCTGTCAAGTCTGTAAGCCAAAATAAACCCTTTTTCCCCAAAGTTGTTCTTGATCAGGTGATTTCTACCAGCAATGTGAACCTGAGGGTAACAGATGCTCTCAGATATATATTTTTATTGCGATAACTTATGTGTTGCTAACATTGCAATGCTAAAACAAATGAAGTCTTATGGTACAAAATTATTACTATCAAATGAATATCCATTTTGCCCTGACTTCAGGATGTCCCCCCAAGGAAAAAAAAAAAAAAAACAACGCATTTTGCCTTGCCTCAAGAGAATGTCGCAGTGAGAAAACTGAGTTTGCACTGCCTTTCATGGACCTTCATTGTATTTCACCTGAGTCAGTTCTCTGGGGACTGAAACTTTACTAGCTTTTGAACTTCCATGGAGAATGTCTTATTTGTGTTGTTGTAGAAGCTGAGCAGTCGATATTAGCAGAGTATGTTCTGAGTCAGTTTAATTTGTGGGGTAATGTATGCATTCAGAATTGATTTTAAATTGAAATAGAAAATATGCATGTATAGCATAAAAATAAATTATATGGATATAAAAATATTGCATAAAATAATTTGGGAAAGTCACACGTGTATTGTCTGAATTCAAATAGACGCTTCCAATTTGCTCTTTTCTTTATGTATTTGGTAAATTGTTAAATACAAAGATGCTGGAATGAGTAAGTTTCTCAAGAAACATGATTATTTATACTAGAATCCAGGGTGCAAATATCTTATGCATGTTCTTGTCCAGATGGTCTGTTCAGTAGAAAAGTGCATAAACAAAGAACAAAGGAAAATTAAACCCCACTGGACAGCATGTCAGATATCTTAAAACCAAATGAAATATTAATCAGAGCATCTATGTTGATACTTAAAGTAATTATATCTCACAATCAACTAAAAGTATACACAGGGAAAACAATCTAAGTTTCGAAATATACATATACATGCAAGCCTTACTCCTACTCAAAACATCACACTCATAGAGTACATTTGAAACATCCATTGTGGTGGGTTGATTCAGGTGTCCCCATAAGCTTCTGTGCTCTGAATGCTAGGTCCCCAGCTGGTAGAAAACTGGGAATTGGAGATTCCTGAAAGCTATGGGTTTATGGAGTTATGGGTTTTACAAAGCAAGCTTAACTTTGCCAGTATTTTACACATTCTCCTGTTGTTGTTGTCTACCTAATGTTGGCCAAGATGTGATATCCACCTCTGCTCATACCATCATTTTCCTCTGCCATCACTGAGCTTCTGCTTGAGTCTGTAAGTCAAAATAAATCCTTTCCTCCCACAAGTTGCTCTTGCAGGTTTTTTCTGCCATACAGGTAGCTAACAGCAACATCAAATTGGTACTAATTGGTATTACTGCTATAAACCTGGTTGTGGGGCTTCTGGCATTTTGGGCTGAGTTGTGAGAGGACTGTGGAAGTATCTGAAATCTTTGCCTAATACATGTCTTTTAGTGTTTAAGTATAGCTTGATGGACTATTTTGGTTGAGGATTAGCTTATGAGGAAGAGAAAGATCTCTGTCAGGACTAGGTTAGAAACAGTATGTGCAAGAGTCATGTTGCAGTCTGCCTGATTGTGTTCTGAGAACTTGCACAGGATTGCATTGCATAGAAATGTACTGTTGTGAGCAGAAGGATATGGCATAGAAAGAAATATAACATTTGGCCTGAAACTTCTGTCCATTTTATTGCAATTTTTTGAGAGTAACAAACATTAAGATTGAACCAGCTGCTCTGCATTGGGACAACATAAAGAATGTAGACACTTTGAGGGGTCTGAATGTGGATGGAGTGTCCTGTTCTGCTTTATTTGACCCTCCCCCCTTCCCACCACAGAATAAAAAAATGGTAGCCCACTTAGTACTATGGAGTATAACAAATGCAGGAAAGAAAGGGTCAACTTTACTGTTACAGTTATGATTTTGTAGCTGGCAAAAACACCTGACCTAGAACAGCCTTTTATTGGGGGGAGGGGTTTATTTTGGCTTACAGATTTGAGGAGAGTTTCAGTGATGACAAGGGGAAATGATGGCATGAACAGAAGTTGGACCTCACCTCCTGGCCAACAGCAGGTGGACAACAGCAGCAGGACAGTATGCTAAACCCTGGCGAGGGGAAGCTGTATAAAATACCCATAAGCCCACCCCCAACAATACACTGCCTCCAGGAGGCTTCAATTCCCAATGGCCACCAGCTGGGGACCCAGGATTCAGAACTTATATGTTGAATCAAACCACCACATTCTGCTCCTGACCCTCAGAAACTGATAACAATACATGATATAAAAAGAAATGCATTAGTCCAAATTTAAAATTCCCCTTCGATTTTTATCAATCCCAATTATGTTCAAATATCCCCACAGTCCACAGTCCCAGGTCTTTGAACTGAGACATAATACCAAAAACAAACAAACAAAAAACAAACAGAGAGAGAGAGAGAGAAAGAGAAAGAGACACATAATGACACAACATAAACATATACACTGAAAAAGATGGCATTGGACTTAGAACATATTCAGTCAGTACAAGATTTAAAATGCACAGGACAAACATCAAACTCTGTAGCTTCAAGTCAGTCAACTGTGACCAGTCACAAGTCTCCAAGTCCGATAATCCTAGTCAGTGGTGAAGCTCTGACATTCCAATTATACCCCTCCAGCTAGACTACTTACAGTCCTGGACAACTTCATCTGGTGCTGGAAACTCTCCTTGGCAGCCGTCTCATAGTCCTGGCATCTCCACTGGGTCTCCACTGCAACCCATGCTCCATACTCATGGCTCCATAAACCTCCATGCAGGTAATCCAACAAGCCTGCTTCACACTGCCCATAGTCATTTCCAAAATTCAAAAATGTGTTGCAAATTCAATGTCTCTTTATTGCTTGCATTTTTTATACTCCATAGTACCATGTGTGCTACCATTTTGTTAATCCAGGGTGGAGGGGCGTAAAACAGGCTTTGAAGAACAAAACACTCCTTCAGCATTCTGGCCCTTTTAAAAGAGGTTGCATTCTTCCTGTTATCCCAGGGCTGACCACATGACCCAATCTCAGTGGTTATAATCTCTCAATTGCAGCAGTTTTCAAAGAGTTCATTTTATTTTTAATTTGTTACATATTCTTCTACTCATACTATTCCCTTTCTAGGAAACACAAGTTCTCAGGACAAGTACTTAACAGCAAGCCTCCCACACAAACTGCTTTTAGCCCAGTAGGGACAAAGCTCTTTCTACCCCATAAACCAAACCTCATAATCCATAGTTCCTACTGTGTTCAGGTCTTTCATTTCTCACCAGACTGGTCCCTAAAACTGTAGTTACAACACTGCAGGGCGTGTCTTAGGCAAAGGTTTCAAATCCTTCCAAATTCTACTCTCAAGTCAGTTCCAATTGACTAAAACCACACAGGTTTTTAGCAGTAACAGCCCCACTCCTCTGATACCCAGTTAACTGTTGCAGTCAGCTTGTTTCTTGCAGAAAGCCCTCAACAAAGAGCAGCTTACAGGAGGAAAGGGTTTATTTTATCTTTCAGACTCGAGGGGAAACTCTATGATGGTAGGGAAAATAATGGCATGAGCAGGGGCGTATATAACCTCTTCAGCATCAGGAGGAAAACAGCATCAGGAAGCTGTGGTAAACACTGGGCTAGGGGAAGTTAGCTATTACATCCCTAAGCCAGCTTTCAACAATAAACTGCCTCCAAGAGGCTCCAATACTTAAACTGCTACTACCTGGGGACCTAACATTCAGAATACATAAGTTTAAGGGGGGCACTTCAATCTACCATATACATGAAAAACATTTGTGCATAAAGTACAAATTTCTGTGTCTCACTTAGGTGAATTAATCAAAAGCCTACAGCTATTTTTTTTTATCTCTAATACCTTCAAGTAGAAGAACTAATCAAGGCATTGGAGATCTTCAATGTGGTTATATTTCTGCAGTCATTTAAAATCTCCATGTATGCGAATTTAAGCTGTTTTACATAAAATATGGTATGTTCTTTATTGGATTGTTTTAAAATTTATGAGTAAGATATAAAAAGAGCCAAGAACAAAAATAATTTTAAGATGTATTAGTGTCTTACAAATATTAGCTCTAATTATCTGTGTGTTAGACCTTTAGGTCAAAGGTTTGCGCAGTGGTGTCAAGGCAGGGAGACACTTGTGAAGCTCAAGAGTATAGACCATCTTGAAGAAAATCAATTCGCCTTTTCTCATGTTCTGAATTTGATCAGGATAAGGAAGCATCTTTGTGGTATAAGTACTTAGTTGCCATTATTGTCATTTTTCTAAATGGAAAGAAGGATGAAAGGAAGGAAAAAATGAAGGAAGGAAGGGAGAGAGGAAAGAAAAAGGAGAAAAGACTACTCTCCCAGCAGAGACAAGTAGTGGAATATTGGGAATAATCATACCTAAGACAATAAATCAAATATTTATTTAAAAGTATATTTAATTTAATTTATTTATTTGAGAGAGAGAGAGAAAGAGAGAAGCAGATGGAGATAGAGGGAGAGAGAATGGGTGTGCTAGGGTCTCTAGCCCTGAAAAATGAATTCCAGATGCATGTACCACCTTGTGCATCTGGCTTGTATGGGTCCTGGGGAGTCTAACTTGGTGCCTTTGGCTTTGCAGGAAAGTGCCTTAATCACTAAGCCATCTCTCCAGACACTAAATAGAATATTTTAGAATAAGTGGATATTAAAGAAATTTAAAAAAAAACAATGATAAATAAGGAGGGTTTAAGAAACAACAACAAAAATACTGACAAGGCACACTTTACATCCTAGAGTGATACTTGTTAAGAATCTCTGCTTTTTAATCATTCTCTCTTCCTTCTCCTCCTTAAACCCTGTCTATTGTAATTCAGAAGTGATACAATTATCATGAGGATATTAATTACCATTTTCCTTTGAATTTCAGTAACTCAAAAACTGAAACAAAAATATTTAAATTTATCAAAATGTTCAAAGTACAAATATATCAATAATATCAAAATATTAAAAGTTAAGTCTAAATTAGCCTGGCCATTTGAAAACTCACTTTGTTTAGATATTTTTTCTATATGATAAATAAGACAAAATAGCTCATATAAGAGTTAGAGAAAAATATATTTAAATATATCAGTAATATCTAAAACATTGCAAAATATATTATTTGGCAATAATTAAAGTTGTAGCAAAGCGTTTTCAGTGGTATCAATATAGAAAAGTTTGTAGGTTACTTACTAATGAAATGTTTTGCATCTATAATGTAACATCTGGTAATTAGTTGGGTTCAATTTTAATGAGCTAATGAAGACAGATGTAAAGTGGCACATGTATCTGGAGTTCTTGAGGAGAAGCAAGAAGCCCTGGCATTCATAGTAATTCCTCTCTCTCTCTCTCTCTCTCTCTCTCTTTCTCTCTCTCTCTCTCTCTCCTTCTCTCTCTCTCTCTTTCTCTCTCTATCTTTTCTTGTGTCATAAAGAAATTTATTGAAAAATATATCCCATTTAAAAGTCTAAGTATTTTTGTATTGGCATTATGACATTATTAAGGTATATAAATAAGCTAGACAATCTTTGAGGATGCAGTCAAAGTCACATAAAACATTGCCTTGAATCTTTTTCAATAAAACTTAATGAATAAGAAGCAGTGCCTGAGGAGGTAGCTTGGTTAGTAAAGTGCTTACCTCATAGCATTAAGAACTAAGTACCAGTACCCATGTGGAATACCAAGTGGGTTGATGTATGTGTGTAAGTCCACTGTTGAGGAATCAGAGACAGGAGTATTCCTGAATCTAACTTACTACCTACTATAGAGTAATTGGTGAACTCCACAACAATTAGAAACTCTATCTCAAAAGAAGTTGATGTTCTTCTGGAGTAAAAATGCAGAGGTTATTCTCAGGCCTCAACATGCATGTTTACAACAGAGGAAGTGTATACATATAATGACATACATGTGTAAACACACATAAAAACATGTATACACATGAGTATGCACACTATGGACACATGTGTGAAACAATAAAAAAGAGATTCTGGAGAACTTAGATTGGTCTCTATGTTAAAGGAGCACAAACAAATGAAATAAAAGCATAAACAGTGAGATTAATTGAATGCTTAATTGGAAAGCAATGGTAATATGATGTTTGTGGGAAGTTAGAAAATGTGATTATGAACCTAGGTTATATTATGGAACATTTAAATTTTCTAGGCAGTGAAAATCATATTGACTTTAATATATAATGTCTTTGTTATTTGGAAACTTATACCAAAATCTTCTGAAGTGAAGTATTATTGTGGGTTTAACAAACTTCCAAATGTTTCAGAGAATAACCATGGACGCAGATGAAAGATCACATTTACCATTGGCTGGAAGATATTGCGGTAATAAAATATAAAATGTTAACAATTAATGTAGCAAAGGGAAAGTAGAAAGTAATTTCCTCCACTTTCTGATATTTTAATATGGGAGACAGGTTTGAAAATTTCTTCAATTTAAAATATAAATAGCACCTCAAAACATGAAGATCTAGTTTCCAGAGATGGGATAGATATACTATAAAAAAAAGGCTTATAACCCAAATATTGAATAATGGTGCAGGTGCATTATTCACAGAGAAACTATGGTTTAAGCCATGTTATAATTCTGAGTTTGTGATGTAATTTTACTTGATGCAGATTTAAACGGCCTTGACGTCCTTGAGAACTTTCAGAGTGTTAAAGTTTGCCAGATTGCTTACTTAATAAAGTATGCATCAAAGAAAGGATGAGATTAAAGCATGAAAAGGCTCAAGCTTCAACATATGCTCAGAGAATAGCTTCACATCTGTCCCTATCAGGTGACAGCACAGAAAATAGCTGGCTTGGTGCTTTGCAAAATTCACCTGACTGCTCTTTCCAGCCTACTAATTTGAATACATAAGAAAATGAGTTTTTGCTTATATCCTGTTGGAAGAATATAGTGTTAAATTTATCTAAATAGCATTTTAAGACAGATTGAGAAAGTAATTCATCACTTTAAGCCAGGCATGGTGGAGCATGCCTTTAATCCCATCACTTGGGAGGCAGAGGTAGGAGGATCACTGGGAGTTCGAGGCCTCCCTGAGACTACCTAGTGAATTCCAGGTCAGCCTGAGCTACAGTGAGACCCTGTTTTGAAAAGCCAAAGGAAAATAAATTACTACTTTATTAATTTTCCACTTAGTTTAAGCTATTTGTATTTTGTCTAACTGTACTTTGTAAGATAAAAAACGTTTTCATTTTTTAACTGAAGAATTAGAGTACAATAAAAGGGATGACACAGATTATTTTGATACGTTTTATGTTTGTTTTATATCATCATGACTGGATGAGTGTCATTAGTTACTGTGGTGACCAGAAGAGAATAAGTGGGGAGCAGATCAATGCAACGAAACAGAGAACACAGAAACATTCATGCCCTGCCCCCACACATGCATGCACACACATATCAGTCAAGTGGTTTTTGACAATGTTAAAAAAAAGGCATTATAATCCAACAAGTTGTATAAGAAACATTAGTTACTCGTACCCAGTTATGAATCTCCTAAGGAGTACACACAGCTCATAAATATTAACACAAAATAGATTACAGGAATATATGAAAAATATAAAACTAGATACTTTCTAGCAGAGAAACATATAAGCAAATCTACATGACATTTTAGATAAAACATTCAAATCCCTATTAATGAAAGAATTAGCTAAGTTATATTCATTAAGATTATGGTTTTTTATTAACATTTATTATTAGTATTATCATTTATAAAGGATACTACAAGAAAATGAAAAATATCTACTATAAATTCTGGTATTTCTAAAAGACATATCTGATAAAGAAATATTATCAAATAATTATAAAGAATATTTTTTAGAACATTTGAAGTTCAAAATTAACTAAACAGTCCCCTGGCTTAATAAAATGGGACAAACTTCTTAACAGATACCTAATCCCAGTAATCAGATAGAAGGGAAATAAGCAAAGGTAAGGATGCTGCACACACCATGATGTTCAGAGGGCTCACTGACACAGCAATAACATTCCACTCTAGACGAGACTGACATCCCATTGTCCAGATCTGACTGGCTGAAATCCAAACAATGTTACCATGTGCCCTAGTCATCATACTCCTTAACAGTTACCAGTAGGATCTGAAAATATATATAAAATCACATGGTAAAATCTTTTAAACAATTTATATACCAGTGGCATAATTATGGTACTTCATGTTAATTCATACATCACACTTATATTGAGTGCTGTTGAATAACTGGATAGATGGTCTGTTTCCTACTCTCCTAATGAGGGCCTCCTCTCATTAGTCACCCACAATGACAAAGCAAAGGGGGTACTTAGTTTGCATCCATGGCACAGTATACTAAGAAAAATGGCTTTGCAGTATTGCTGCACAGAGCAAGGATGCCAATATTTTTCTTGAAAACGTGTGATTCTGTGAGTCATAACAGATTATGATCAGATTTGTAAAGTAGAGGAAAACAAGTATAAAACAAAACCACCAACAATAGCAAACATATGATCCTTTGAGTTGTCTCTCCTAGTGAACAATTTTGGACAAACCATGGCCTTGGGAATACTGGTGCCAATACAGTTATATTTCTTTAATCTCAAGTTATCTAATGATATTGCTAATATAAATATGTATACTTTTTTTTTTCAAGATAGGATCTCACTCTAGTCCAGGCTGACCTAAAATTAACTATGTAGTCTCAGAGTGGCCTCGAACTCAAGGCGATCCTCCTACCTCTGCCTCCCGAGTGCTGGTATTAAAGGTGTGTGCTACCATGCATGGCTAAAGGTATATACTTTTTAACATTCCCTAAATCTATCTTTTCACTTTATTTGTTTTGCCTATAGTATTTAGCACAGGTATCTTGCAAATAACAGAAACTCAATTCTGACAGTTCTAGAGGCTGGGAAGATAAAGATCAAGGTGCATCTTGGGTCAGGTGAGCAGCCCTTCTTTCTGAATCTCAAGGTAGCTAAACAGGAGAGACAACTCACACACTGTCCCTTTTCTAATGCATTCATCCATTCTTGTGAGTGGACCCCCTCATAATGAGAAAGCCTTGCAAAAAGTCACACTTTGCCACACTGTTACATTGGGTGTTATATTTGTAGTGCATGAGCTTTAGAATACATGTTAAGTCCAGGGAAAATATGGCATTACAAAAGAGATGAAATATATGAGACAGTGCAATACAGAGAACAGACATAAAGTCAAATTACATGTATTCATGTCAGTATTATGTAAAATAATAATAACTTTTATGGGGTATTTGCCTGTCTACTTTTATATTTCATTATGAGGAAAACACGGGCAATGATCATGATCCAGATTTAAGTGAAGTGCTGGGGAAATTGCTCAGTAGTTAAAGGTACTTGGTTGCCCCAGTATCCATGCAAAGACAGATGCAGAGAGTGGTGCTTGGTTCTGGAGTTTGTAGTGGAAAGAAGTTCACTCTTTCTGCTTCCTCTCAGCTGATATGTCACTCAGTTTTGTTACTTTCCTACAGTTGCCATGATGAAACTTCCTTTGAGACTAAACTGAAACAAAACCTTTCATTTTATAAGCTGCTTCTGATTGGATATTTTGTTCCAGCAATATGGCAACTGCTTTAGGTATCAATGACACAAAAATCCAATTATCATTTGTTTGAAATATTACATGAGCTTCCTCATGCATTTACCTAGCCAGTCTCTAAATCTGTTGTCTTTAGTGATTGAAATCTTTTTGGTTTTGGCTGCTAGGTGTTAATATCTTCATAGTCCTTTAATATTGGTACCCATTAAATCTCTTTCTAGTTTTCTCACCTTTATATGCCATCTTTAAGTGATTAAATGGTAATATCATTTAAATCATAATATCATATACATATATTAATACATACATAGCAAAAATATATTTTTATTTTAAAGTTTACAGACTCATTATTTGTGCAGTGGAATTCTTTCCCCATGTACCTCCAAGTCTACATTATATGAACTGAACTGTATGTTTTTGTCAATCTTCCTTTCATCTTAGATCATAGTCTCCTGAAATGTCAGAGTCCTCCATCTTTGAAACCTCTGGAAATGTGTCTCTTTAACGTAGGCAATTGACCACATAGATTTAATCTCTGACTGTTTAGATTAAGTCCTGTAGTTTTGGTTCGTTGTTGTTAGTTGGCCCTTTGGGTTAAGAAAATATGGAAGTTGAGAAGGGAAATTGTAAATACCCAGTTTCTGGATTCTTTTCCTGGCTCTAATACTGAATAAATATGTGACATTGACTGCGGATTCATCTGCTTTTAAGGATTATAACAAAATAACTAAAATCTGTAACTATGAATAAATCAAGTTTATTTAGCTTATAATTTCATAGGCTAAAACCAGAGTTTGGTAGGCACCATTTGTTTGGCCTGATGAGGACCTAATTGTCAATGGCATCATGACAGAAGCACATGTGGAATGAGAGGCACTGTAAAATAGAAGTCAGTACTAAGGAAAGGGTGGGAGTACCTAGCATATAGCAAACCTCTCATGAGGACAAATCAAGATGTCATATGATAAGCAATGCAGACCCATCTGAGAACAACACATCCAGATACCTCTGTAAACTTCCCTCATAAAGGCTCTTGACCTCCCTCCCCACCTCCCTCAACACACTCAGGAATAAGTCCTCAGTACAGAAGCCATGATCAGACCACACTGACTATATCCAAACCTTATCAAGCAATGTATTTTGTCTCCTAGTTCTCAACTTACTCCATTTTGAAATGAGGGTCATAATAATCCCAATTTCATAAACTTAAAAGGAATAAAAATTTAAAAATCTGCAAAATTCTGTTGTGTATTACCTATCATTAACAACCTATCTTATCTATACCTATCTCTACATACCATTTATATTTATATAATATCTCATCTATCAAATGAAGGCTTTTTAACCTTGTTATAATAGCTACTCTTCATTTTTCACTCATAATAAATATTTTTATTTTTATTTATTTATTTGTGAGAAAGAGAGAGATATTGAAAGAAAGTGGCAGAGAGAAGGAGAAAGAGGAAAATAGAAAGAGAATGGGCATGCCAGGACATCCAGCCACTGCAACTGAACTCCAGATGCATGTGTCACCTTGTGTACCTGGCTTATGTGGGTCCTGGGGAAGTGAATCTGGGTCTTTTGGCTTTAAAGGAAAGTGTCTTAACTGCTAAACCATCTCTCTAGCCCATTAACCTAGAAATTTTAGCATAGGTATTAAACATTTTCTTTGAACATAAAGTCCCTTACAATATTGCCAATATGAATTTCTTACTTCTATTGAAGTAGATAGAGTTTGAAACATAATATTACACTTGAGACCTTGCATAATTTTCTTGCCTTTCTGTTTTGTTTTGTATTGCTTATTCCTATAATTTGGTATATGTTTTCTTTGATTTCTTCATATTGGGATCATGTATAGTATTGGTGAGAGCATGAATGTATGTATGTATGCATTTGTTCTCATTAAAGAGAGGTAGGTCAACTACAAAAAATATTGGACACTTCTGGGGTAAGGAAGAACATGACTTTTAAAAGATAAGATGGATCAATAGTGACTTACATTCTGTATGGTGCTATTTCCTGTATAATTGTCAGCATGCATACATTGTTTAAAAACAAATTCCAGGTTTACAACTGATAATGTCATTAAAATTTACAAACTCATTTAATCTTCCTTTTCCTTCAACTTTAAAATAGAAGTATTAAGCTTAATGATTTTACTATACAGGAATTATAAGAAAGTGAAATGATACAAGAGAGAATATATGAAGCACTTTTAGAAGAAATAATAATATATCCAGTTCTACTGTGGGCATATATTCTACTATGAAGTGCATAAATTGAATATATATATATATGCACGTATATGTATATGTTGGATCTAACCTACCACTCTATAGTAAAATCTGATCATATTATTTTTATTAAATAAAAACTTTGTATGCATACATCATGTGTTTGTACCATCATTTCCTTCCTCCTTGCCTCTATTCTACTGAAGGCCATCACCTGTGGGATTGCTGGTATTCATGGGTTGTAGGTTATGAGTTGTGAGAGCAGCAATCAGAATTTATATGTGTGTTTTGAGGGAGGGGCATGCCTCTGGACATTGCCTCCTGCCTTGTTGTGGCTCTTACAGCCTTTTAGCTCCTTTTCTGGAAAATTCCCTGAGTTTTGGAGAGTGTGTGTTAAGTCTACTTTAGTGTTGTACTCTCAGCAGCTTCTAGATTTCTTCTTTGGCACATTTTGAGCATGCTCAGGGTCTATCTCAGTCATGCTGACACAGTTTGGTTTATCTCACAAATTCCTCTGTGGTGTCACCTGGGCCCTAGACAATCACATTTTTAAATTAATTCTCATTTGTTCAAAGTGAAATAATTTTTACTATTTTTCTTGCTGTTCTGAATTTTTGTTGCTTTACTTAATTATTTTAATAAATATTACAGTACTTGATGAAATTGTGCATGTTCAGGTATACACTTTATTATTTTTAAAAAGAAATTAAGTTGGGCCAGAGAGATTACTTCGCCATTAAGGATTTTGTCTGTGAAGTCTAAGGTCCTATGTTTGATTATTCAGTACCCATGTAAGGCAGATGCACAAGGTGGCACATGTGTCTGGAATTTCTTTGTAGTAGCTAGAGGCTCTGGCATGTACATTCTCTTTTTCTCTCTTTCTGCATTTCCCTTTCTCTCTGTCAAATAAATTAATGAAATAAATATTTTAAAAATGAGTAAAGTTTATTTTAGTGTAGCTAGAGTAAGAGGTAAAGAAAGTGGAAAGAAAATAGGTTCCTCTGTAAGTAGTGGATTTCCAGGGTTGGAAAATCAATAGTCCCAATGGGAAATGAAACTTTTTTCTTACCACCTCAATATTCTTTATTCATTTTCCTGTTATAATATGTATAAATATAAAACACATTTTTAAAAACACATTTTATTTTTGACTAACATAATTGTGTCTGAATATAGTGCAGTTATATTCATTAATATATTTAGTCATTTTTAAAAACTCCAAATACATATATATCTATATTCTAATTAAAAGAGATATTGCAGTGAATGCGTTTTTAACTTGGATATATTTTTACTCAGTGAATATGTTTGGCTTTCTTTTTATCTGTTTTAAACTTTTCTCATCAGTTTGCAGAACTCAGTGAAAATTCATAAATAACTATTATTAGCATAACAACCATACAAAGAATTTTTATAAGACTTCACAATGCATTAGTTATATTGATATTGATCTTATATAAGGATCCCATGGCTATGAGAATAACATTTGAATGTTAGGGATTCTCATTATTGTTGCATTGATGATGATATGAAAAGCCTGAAAAACACTCAGACTTCATTTTATATTTTCTTATATTCTTCCACAGCTTTCAATTTGATAGACTCAGCAATGATTTTGTTTGCTCTCATGATCAAAGCATTGCATTTATAGATTCCTTCACTTCTGCTTTCTATCATCTAAAAAATAACATTGGAATTCTTCCTGGGCAGTGCACCAAAGTTATTCAGACATTTCTCATGAAAACAACAACTCATTTTATAGACACATATAATGATTAATTTTGTTAAAGATATGCATTCATTGTAGCATCTGCCATCTGCTCTTTTCTAAAATTTATTTATTATAAGACTAGACTATCTTACTATTTAATTAATAGAAATCTAATTTTAACACTGAGAATACCCTGTCAACCTCAGTTCATTTTTATCTCATTTCTATTTTATTAAAATTTTTATTTATGTATTTGAGAGCGACAGACAGAGAAAGAGGCAGATAGAGAGAGGGAGAGAGAATGGGCATGCCAGGGCCTTCAGCCACCGCAAATGAGTTCCAGATGCACGCGCCCTCTTGGCTAACGTGGGTCCTGGGGAGTCAAGCCTCGAACTGGGGTCCTTAGGCTTCACAGGCAAGCGCTTAACTGCTAAGCCATCTCTCCAGCCCTTATCTCATTTCTTAATGAACAATTTACCATTTTATTATTAGTGTGTTAATCTACATATGTGTGTGTGTGTGTGTGTGTGTGTGTGTGTGTGTGTGTGTGTGTGGAAATATATGTGAGTTTATATATACTGTTATCATTCCATTTTGTATAGATGTGTCCTTAGAGACAAGATAAAATTTTATAGATTTGTGTTATTTTCTCTGTTTTCAAATGTACTTTCTAGCACCACTTATATTAGCCACCAAACAAATGCAACTTTTGCTGCAGAAAATTTTGTGTAAAAACTGTGGTTCTTACAGTCTTTCCCACCCTTCTCCCACAGATATTTCCTGAGCCTTTTGGGGTGTGTTATAAGTCTAATTTAGCGTTGAGTTCTCTACAGTGCTAAATTTCTGCTTTGATGAGTTTTGAGTGTCCCTAGTGTCTTTCTCCATCTCACCAGAACTGTGTGCCAGGCTAGCAGAGAGAGTAGCATTCATGCTTCCTTCTTTAATTATAATTATCTTTCACAAAAAGCTTTACACAATGAAACACTCAAAATATCTGTAGATGAAAGAAAAATACAGTAAACTCAGGAGGTCTATTAATCTGGAAGGAAATAAATAGAAGTTAAGTAAGAACTCACGTACACATTACAAATGTATATTAATATCAGAATAAAACAAGAAAATAGTGTGTAGACTTTAAGATAATACTTCCAAAGAATTTCTGACCCAAGGAGCAAAAGGGAATGGTGAGATCCCATCAGCAAATGACAACTCTAATATTCTTGACATTGGAAGACCCTGTCGACTGCAACAGATTTTTTTCTACAGCTCTTTTAATTAACTCAATAATAAAAAGAGCTTTGATCTCATCACAGTGAATTCTTTGTTTATTTGTGATTTTAGGCAAAGGGCAAGATGGCACATAACAGCTGTGCATATTTTTCTGAATATTATCAGTGTGGAAAATACCAAATAAAATAGAAGCAGTGTGGTCTGTGGATTTTTAACAGCCTGCATTTAATATTTTTGGTATCTAATACTTATGATATTTTCTCAGTTGACAACATGGGGGCTATTATTTAGAATTCCTTACCTGACATTCAGTAATGCATTTGTGTCCATATACTTAGAAATTTTTTGAAAGCTACTAAAATTTAACTAGATTTCTAGGTTACATTATTTTGGCTTCAATAGAGTCAAAGTTTTTCATGTTGCAGTTACCTACATTGAAATTGGAACACTATTGAAGAAAAAAATCATACTTACAAAATATGGTTTTATACAAGTTGTAAAACTTATTTTATCATGAAATACTACAAGGGAAAATCAAGGTTGACCTACCAGAAAAACAAAAATGCAAATGCCCTGAGATGATGTTTTTTTTTTTTTTTGTGTGTGTGTGTGTGTGTTTGTATGCATGTTTTGTGTATGTATGTGCAGTGTGCATGTGTGTATAATTGCATATATGTACACAGAAGCACATGCTGTGGTATGCATGGCTGTGTGGAAGCGAGAGGTTGATATTGAAGTCTTCCTCATTGACTCACTGACTCTCAATGTTATTTACTTTGAGACAAGTGTTGTTTGCTGAAAGCATAGTTCACTGATTCAAGCAAGTCCTGGGGAGTCTCATGTATACCTCTCCAGTACTGGAATTAGAAATGGGGACCACAATGTCCAACTTTTATTAAAGGGATGCTTTATTTTGAGCTCTGGTCCTCATGCTTGCGTATAACCGTTTTACCCACTAAACCATCTCCTTAGCATTGCATATTGAGACTTCTACTGAAGTGGAATTGACAACTCTTGTGCTCAGAATTACATGTGACCTGCATTTGCATATTGGATTTGAAAATTACTATACCACCTGGTCCAAATAAAGAAGAAATCCTGAATGTATTCCACTAAGTTTGGTTTTGTAATAAGTTGAAGACTGCTCTGTATAGCCCTCAAACTCTAGATGGGGCTTTGAGAGAGGAGAGAGCAAATGCAATTTACAACCTAGAGGTTACCTTTCAGCTTTTGTTAGTTTGGGTCCCAGAAGACTCCGATTGCTGAATTTCTTGCCATAAATTATTGTTAGCAGTGATGCAAGTTTGGGCACCTGAGCTCCCTCCTCCTTTGGTTTATGTTGAACTAAGCCATTTGAAGATTATTTGCTTACATTTTAATATCTGAAGTATCTTTTCTGAGTACTGCCTTATCTCTCAATTACCTGTCACCTTTCCTACTAACATTTAAGCTTATTGCCAATAAGTGCTTATTTTTTTATGCTAACAAGTATACTTCTCTCAGAATACAAGAATATATATTTCTACCAGTTTGTCTCCTGGTACACTTCTTGTTAGCATGTTTTCTCCACTTTTTCTACATCTTTACATATCAAATTAATTCTGTTACTTGCTAAATTCTAAGCACATAAATAATCCTGAGTTGGAGTCCTCTCTCTGTCTCCTTACATTCTATCTCCAAAACAGGCATGTGTTTTCTGAGCACTACCAGTGGGAAATAACTCAAAGTGAACATCAGTGTGTTTTTGTTAACCTTGATGTAAAATAGTCATTATTGGCAAAAGGGGTCTCCTGCAACAAGGCTGCCAGTTTGATATCCTTAATGACATTGTTTTTAATATAATCTATTCTACACAAAGAAGGTACTGAGTCTTCTAAACATATGTAAAACAAAATGCAAATGTTCTACTGCAAGTCATTACACAATTGATTTTTTTTTCTGTTTTGAGTTTCTCACCTCATCATTCCCCTTAGTATCTATCCACTTGTGCTGGCTTCTGTGTTGTTTTGCAACAGACATGGCTTACTGTGGATGAAGTAATATTATTTCATCTGATAAAATATATTATTTATATTGAGTACAATATTTTTCTCAAACATACACAGTTCCTCCCTACTTATCTCTTCATATAACTCTTCCATAATAGCAAATTTTATTCAGTCTTACGCTCTTAGGATTTTGTTCTCCTTGGATTTTCTTGTTGTATTTTTCTTTTTTACTTCATTTACTACTTAAATGTAAACTATGTAATAACACAAGCCTTGAATTGTTCTCTATTCCTATGTACATCTCCATGGTTTAAAATGAACCTTGAAATATGCTATGTGAACACTTTTCCAGGAAGAAGCCAACAAATGTTTTCTCCGTCAGGCAGGTAACACATGATGGAATAAAGGCTTCTTCCCCCACATGAACCAGTGAGTTCATTGAGGTTTCATACAGAGCATGGGGGGAGAGGTTAGTTAGAGAAGTGCAGAGACCCCAAAGCTGCAAAAGCATTGAAAGGTCTCATACAAGCCTAGATGATCTCCCTGTAGCTGTCCTATATTTAATAAAGATAGACAATAAGGGTAAATTATGAATTTTAAGTTTATTTAGGGGGGATCATAATGTCTGTGTTTCTTTAAGGGGAGACTGAGATATAAGAGAAACTGAAGCCTTTAAAGAAAGATTAGAGTAAAGCTGTAAGCACATGGACTTAAGAGAAACTGAGCCTTTAAAGACAGATTAGAGTAAAGCCATAAATGCATGGAAAGTAAGAGAAAATGAGCCCTTTAATGAAAGATTAAAGCAGAGCTGCAGGGTCATGGAAAGCTCACTTAAGAGAAACTGAGGCTCCTAAAGAGAGGCTACAGTAAAGTTGTAAGTTGTAAGCTCATGTAAGGAGATTTAGAATCAAGAAAACACATGACATTTGCTGTATGACTTCCTACGGAGGGAAGTTAAGATGGCAAAAGGTGAGGCTCAAGGAAGAATAAGAGGTATAATATCAAACCAGAGACCAAGAAATGCAGAGAAGAACCAAGTAATGAGGAGAGTTACACTCATGGTTACTCTGAGTTTAAAGAAATTACACAGGTTGCAGGCCTGGAGTTCATGAGAGCACCCATGTGGTAGACCTAGAGTTTAAGGGAAATATGCATGTGATAGATTCAGAGATCAGAGGAAAAGCATGCATATCATCAAAGTGAGAAGTTATACTACACCATAAATCAGAGACAAGCAAAAAGCTCTCCCAGACTAGGAAACTGTATTATGATCTACCCACTTCCAGCAAGGCTAGATGAGGGGGAAGCCAGACTCGTGTATCCCTGTGGCCTGAGCAAACAAGAGAGAATCCAGAAAAACCACACAGACATGGAGAGAGGAGGCCTTCCACAGTCTTTATAGCATCAGATTCAGGTGCGCAAGGGGAAGACCCAATTGCTTACAGATTTCGAGTGCAGACCCTTGAGTTAGTCCACCTGGACCAGCCTATCCAGGTAGTGAGATAGACTGTGGGCAGCATGGGGGTACTGTAGATCAGTCTCCATCAGACATTAGTTCCATTTCTGCCAGAAGTTCCATTCTTGTACCAGGGCAAGGTGGCATATGGGGTGGCATCTCCTGGTTCTCTCTGAGCCTTGATTTCTAACTGAAACTGCCTAAAAGCAACTAACTGTCTCCTAACCTCCTTCATTGTGACCCTTTCTACACAATCTTAGAAGCCTCTTATAGAGGTCAAAGCTGATTCTCATGACAATGGCAACAGGTTTTTATCAGAGAACTTCATCACACAACACTAGCACTTCGTAGGTAGTTTCAGAATAATGAATCAATAGCAATTAGATATGGACATGGGTTCCAAAACAGAGTCAAAAAACTTAAGAGTTCAGATAAGCATTCTTACATAAAGATATCTACATGAACAGTATAGAAGGGAAGTCCATATGTCAACTTTACTTGCATTTTAATTTTTCATTATTAGTAACTACTCAACCTGAAACAGGCTTGAGATGAGTGATTGCAAGATCAAAGGATTTAATTCCTAATTGCACTATTCAGAGTCCATTTCCTGTCTTTTTACAAATGTACAATACATGTTTTAAAGTCATATTGAAAGATATTGCTTTCACTGGATATGGCACATAATGTGTGGGACTTTAAGAATCCTTTTCAGATTTTTCCACCCTTTTCCTGTGAAATGCTTAGTGATTCCTCAAAATGCAATTTATGAATCTTTTATTTTAATGAACTTTTGACGATTCCTGTCCAATCATCCACGCTAGAGAATGAGTTAAATTCCATTTTATCCTAATGATCCCATCACTTTTCTTCTTTGTTAAAAGCACTGTGGGTCTGAAATCTGGCTCAGTTAGTAGGGTGCTTGCCTAGCATGCAAGAAATCCTGGCTTAGTTCTCTAGCACCACATAAAAATGGATTTATCTCCTGTACTATAATTCTATAATTTAGGAGGTCAAAGCAGGAGGATTTACAGTCCAAAGTCATCTAAAACTAAATAAAATAAAAGAACCTGGACAAAATTGTTGGGTTTTGATTCTGCCTTCCTAGGAGACATCTTAATGGCAGAAACTTTGGCTTATATATATTTATTAAATTTATTTTTACTACCTAACAATTTGCATACATATACTATGAATAAATAGGATTTTTCAAAATTTTGATAGTAAAGTGTATTAACTAAGAAAGATCATACTATATTTAATTTTTAAGCATCATTTACTCACAAACAGTAAGATGAATGTAAGTTTCAGGAGAGACAATGAAAGCATTCCATTGTGAGCAGAATTAGAATAATATTGATCCACACTTGGGTTGCTTTCTAATTCTAGTACACAATTTTCTAAAACAATGAAAATTAACTATTTGATCACATCAAAACGGCAGATTCATACTGGTGAATACTTAAATTGATATGTCTGTTTTGGTAGGTATATTCAGTGCAAATCACATATTTGATAAGCTGTGTTATTAAAACTGATAAATAATCAATTGTAACCATCAGCATCCTAGTGAGAGAAAAGAAAGTGGTGTGAGAAGAATAATTGAGATGTAAATGAAAACAATACAACTATAAATGAGAGAGCTGTAGATAGCTTAGGGAAGGTACTAATATAAATGGCCAATTTTGCTGTCTCCGATATGCTTTCATGCACATGCCAGGTGGTTAAATACTTGTATATTTATGTGCAAAACTTACTATGCAGGTAAATATATGCCCTATAGGGAACCACACTGCCAGGGATAGTAAATAAAATGACACAAACATGCTCTTGGACTTATAGTTGGAACACAGTCCCAAGTAGAAATTATCAGGTCATTTACTGTGCAGAACTTCCTGAACATGACAAGTGAGCAAGGCTTAGTACACTTCACAGGGCCCGCTGCTCCACCCAGTGATTGCTGATGACTGCGTCCCCTGTGATGATGACATATTAGGAAGCACATTGCTAGCCTGAGAGTATAAATATTCACATTTTGAATTATATAATTTAACTAAATATATGTGGCTTTCACACCATCACAAGTTAAATAAATGCATAGGTCCCTGACAAGGCAGGACCACCTATATATTCATATATCTACAGAATGATAAAAGTTTTAACTCTGAAAGGGTAGGGTCTAGGCACAGTGTATTTCTCAAATGAATCAGATTAAGGCTTCATGAACTTTACACATGATGAAATAAGGACTGATTCTATGAATCACAGAAGACCAAAGGTGATTAGTGTTATGTTAATATTCAAAATAAAACTGAGAAGTATAATCATGGCAATATGATTTTCCACAAAACAAATTTAGAATATGATTAGTATATATAATAGACACCTCAAACATGACACTGTGACATGAACATCTCATTGGAATTGGAAAAAATATAGTTATAATTAATTTATCACAAAATTAAGATATTTGGAAAAACACATTAAGGATAAAAATAGGTAAACCCTAACAGGGAACAATATGTAAATACAGCACCATCTGTTAATCCCACACTGAATTAACTTTCAAAATGGATTTTTAAAGATTTTAAAGATATGTGTGTGTGCGTGTGTGCTATTATATTATAAAGAGAAATACTTATTTTGTTGCCAGTATTTTATTTTTTTCATACCATATTTTGTTATGTGATTCATGCCAAGTAAATAAAAATACTTATTGTAAACAAAATTTCTGCTTCAAACAGTTTATTAAGTGATATAAGTTGGATATTGTGGTTAAAATTATGAGATAGATATAATTTTACTACTGAGAGTCATTTTCCATGGTCTATTAATTATTTTATTCTTTATTGGTTATGTATACAGTGTATACAGTCATGTTGATACCATCATTAGCCTGCCTGTTCTCACCCCTCCTAAGGGACCCTCCTTGCTGGAGAATATGGGTCATGCATTGTGGGGTTAGTCATCACTTATGGGTAAGAGGCAATATCTTTGTGCATAATGACCCGACCTGTAGCTCTGACATTCTTTCCACACCCTCTTCCACAAATTTCCCTGAGCCATGTTGGGTTCATTTTAAGTCTGCTTCAGTGATGAGATCTTGGGAGCTTCTGTGTCTCTGGACATCTGGTTTGATAAGAGTTGAATGTTACCTGTGTCTTATCTCCTTCACCCTTGTGCTGGTACCAGGCTCATCAAGAAAGCAGCACTCTTTATCATTTTCCCAAATTACTTAGTTTCTGCTGGGGTCCTTTTGAAGTGTGATGGGTTGGTTCTCTCCATAGAGTCTACATCCATCTGAAAAAGAGAAGCAAATTCTCCAATGGAGAGTAAAGTTAGTGCCAGATAAATGGAATAGCCTTTCTTTTTTAAGAGAGAATTTAATAAGTGCAGGGCCTGTTGTAGCTCACAATTGGTGGGAGCTCCATAATGGAGAGTGGGCTCATTTTTGGGTATGGTTCTGACTTGATTCCTAGCTCCAGGTATGGGCTGTGTTCCTCTGAGCAGATCAGTTAGCCATATCAAGAGCAGTTGGTTTCCCACCATGGCTGTGTGCTACTATTGCACTTGTGTGAGCATCATGTCAGGTTGTTTGCTGCTGAGTAACTTAGACCATGAGTTGCTTGGACAGATGTTGGTCATTTTCTCACAGTCACTCATATTGCACCTTCTGGAATTCGATGGGACTGACTCTCTTCCAGATCCCAGCCAGATCACTCCATATTCCCTACTAACAGCATATGGTGTCTTCAGCAATACAGTCTTACCACTAACCTTTTGTGGGTCATCAAGTACTCTGCTAGAAATCTGTCAGCTTTTGGGAAACCTTGTATTAATTATTTTTTAATGAGCAAGGTAAGTCTCCATTCATTAATAGCAGGTTTTAAAAATAACTGGCAATATATACCTGATATTATGCCAGTAAAATATGTTTCAGTACGACTTAAGAAAACATGTCTCAGGGGAAGAAATGAATAAAACTCACTAAATAATATGCATTAAATATATGCATTTAGGATCATATGCCCTTTTGTGCTTGGTGATAGGTAGTAAATATATTTTTAGCTGAAATATATTGAAAGAACTTTTTATGTTGTTGGGATAAGGTTTTATTTTCTGGAAAATGCCATGTACCCCAGGCTAACCTCAAACTTGCAGTGACTCAGCCTCCATAGAGTTAAATTTATAACCATGAGCCATCATGCCCAGTTGGTAAGGAAGAAAACTCTAATGCATTAAAAGCTCTAAAATTTTAGCATATATTTTTTTTCCATTTGTGCTTACTGTTATACTGTGTGTGTGTTGTTGTGTGTGTGACTGTGTGTGTGTGTTTGTGTATGTGTGTATACCTATATGCCAGGGGAGGCATATGGAGGTAACAGGAAAATCTTGAGGAAGCAGCATCAACCTACTGTGTTCTAGATAGGGTTTCCAAAGTCTTCTCAATGTCTCCCATCATCATGGGCATATTAGGATTATGCATTAAGATTGCAGGTATTTAATTAAGGTATTATATATCTGTACTAAGAATACAGATAAGTATGTCTTTATGTGTGTGTTGAGAATCCAAAGGCCAGACATCAGGCTTGTGCAGCAAGCACTTCTAACTACTGAGTAATCTGCATAACCCAGTATAATGCAGATTTATTTATGCCTTCTCATATCACTTTTAGAACTAATTACTCAAATAATTTGTTTTAGCATCTATGAGATGCAACTGTATTTGTTCATTTCAAGTAGGTGATGTTTACTTCACAGCAACATTTTAACAATGTGTTTACAGAATTTATTGCTATCACTCATAATGCTTTCAACTTTCATTATGTACAATCAAACAAAATTATAAGTTTATCTTATATAAAAGAACTTTAAGTATATTATGGGAATATATAAGAATAATGATGATGATATAAGAATAATGATGGTGATATTGTATGATTATTCATATTCTCCTAGTTATGAAAATAAAAATGCAATTAAATTTCACTTGTAGTTATAGATTTTAGGTCTACACAAATATATTTTCTTCTGGCAGGGCTTTCAAAGAAAAAAATTAATATAACTTATTATGTTCTGCTAGTTTCTTAGTTATCTACAATTAATAAGTTAGGTGAAATGAATCATTGCACAATGCCATTATCCTGTTACGTGATAATGCTAAAATTGGTAATGTTAAAAATTTTACCAATGGCCTATAAGTTTAGATAGTGTGATTATACTTTATAGGTAACATGATTTATGCCATCACACTTTGTAATTATAGTTCTTTTGAGACAAACAAATGTATTTAAGAATAAAAGAAAATTCAATATAGGCAAAATATAAAACTACATTAAAATTTGGACCCATTCATAGAGTGTTTTTAAATTTTTTAAGGATTTTTTTGTTCATTTGAAACCAACTAATTAATGGCATAAGAAGTCAGGATCTTTCAAAGCATGTACAACACAGTGTTTTACATGAAGTTTTGCTTTCATTTTTTGTCCTATGTTATAGCTTAATAGAACTTTTAAATTTGAGTGAGTCATATTCCCCTGAAATTGTAGAATACCTGTTTTAGTGTTCACATACTAACTTAATTGCAGAGAGTATAGATTTGGAAAGCCAACATATGCTCCTACTGACTTTGCATGTGGCTGTTTTGCTTGGGTTACTCAGTGTTAGTAAGGACATCAAAGAATAGTGTTTTTGATATCATCAGTTGTGGAACATTATATCCTTCATTGAATGAAAACTCATCAAAGCAGAGAATCAGTGACTACTGAGTGCCACGCACCACAAGAGACTTAGAGCATGCCTGGCAAGGCTGAAGGACTGTTGCAGAAAAGGGGGTGAACAAATGTAACAGCTATAGGCTGGAGAGGATCACTATGAGGTGCTGCCCTCTCACAAAGACTGACTGGTACATTCAGGACCCCAGAGTGAATAATGATAACTCCACTGATGAGGGCTTTTAGTAGAATGGGTGTAGAGGAGACTGAACATAAGAGGATAATCAAGAGAAATATGACAGATATGCAATATGTCCATACAATAATTTTTTTTTTAAATTTAAAAAACAGGCCAGGTGTGATAGTGCACGCCTTTAATCCTATCACTCGGGAGGCAGAGGTAGGAAGATCACTGTGAGTCTGAGGCCACCCTGAGACTCCATAGTGAATTCCAGGTCATCCTGGGCTAGAGTGAGCCCCTACCTCAAAAAACCAAAGAAAAAAAAAAGGAAACTAAAAAAGATATCCATGTACAGATGCCAATAAAGAAAAAAAAAAAAAAAAAAAAAAAAAACAGAAACAGGAAATATGCTCTTAGTGGAACCATGTTGCCCTTTCTCTCAAAGAGAAGATGGACTTCATTGCTCATAAAGATGATGATTGTGTTTTGTCATACTAATAGGATTTTGAATATAAGTGTCAATATCAAACAAAACTAAAATCAATTTAACACAGGTTAATAAAGAATACACTTCACTCTGGCATGGTGGAGCATGTCTTTAATTCCAATACATGGGAAACTGTGGCTAGAAATATTATAAAAATAATAAAATAAAAAAAAAATAAAAGAATTAATCCAATCTAAAAATGGCATATACTACGTTAGGTGGATTAGGCTGACCAAGAGTAGTAGAGTGCTGATGACATATATATTTCATATTATGTGGCTTTAAATCTGCATTTTGATTCCTGAAACTGGTAAACTCAATCAACCCATGAGTACAGCATCTATTTATTACATTCCAATGGCATCTTAGATCCGAAAACTTTACATAACAAAGTCCAGAACCACATTGCTTTACCTACTGATTCCATCAAATATTTGTTACAAAACAAATATCAATCAGACCACTGAAAAACAAAGCAAAGATCATCAGCAAAATGCTAGCACACTTCATTAAGCAGCTCATTAAAAGGGATTATTCACTGTGGTCAGTGGCATTTATTTCAAGGATAAAAACACAGTTGAAAACTTTATGGTTTAAACCACAGCACCACAAAATTAATAGCAAATAAATGCATATGATTGCTTTAGGGGATTCAGAAAGAGGACTAGGGTTTTTAAAATGTCATGAACATTATTTATACATCTGGAAATGTGAGGCAACAACATAAAATTTATTTTGCAGTTATAATAAAGAAGACGACGTGAATCAGGAAATGAACATGGCAAATTACACATCTTGCATAGGACATCATAGTTATTGAAACCATTGTCCTCTAACACCACAGAAAGAGCTACGACAAGGGTAAAAACAGCAATGTTGGCTACCTATATTTCACGCGTTACCTCATATATTAACACTAGTCAATTATGTCAAAAGGGCACTCTCTTTTTTTCATATGTGTTTATTGGATATTCCTTTATTTTCTGGTCCTAGTTTTAACTCACTAGCTCTATACATTATTTAACCATTTCCTCATTTAGAACTTTGGATGTGTTTCCATCTTGTAATTTCAAAAAAAAAAAAGCATTTCTATATACAGTGTTCTGTGCTATTTCTTCTACTTTATATTTCACTATTTTACTCCACTGCTTTGTAATGGTAAAATGCTTAAAACAGCTGTCCCCAAGGTTTCTACAGTCCACAGTACCATGAAATATTCATAGGGGTCATAGTCTGTGTGAGCTTACTCCAAGAAAAATAAACAAAAAATAATAAAAATTACTTAGTGTTTCTATAACAAATGCACTTGGGAGAACAGAGCCAAACCAAATTAAACTCTTTTTTATTTCTGTCAATATCCTTTGATATTTCCAAGGGTGACAAGAATCTCTAAAGGAAGGCAATGAATGTGTATTTATCCTTTTATTCTTGTTTTTAAAAGACTTTTTAATAAAGTATATTGTCAAATTTAACCACCAACCTATTTGATCTCATAATGCATGAATTACATTAAATGTTCCTTGTATCATTAAATTTAAATGAAAGAATTAATTTATTCATCATGTCATACAAAATATCTCTATAATTATATTTCAGCACATCATGGGCATCTACTATCCTATAGTTTCCTCCTTTCTCTGTCTCTATTTTCCCTTGAAGTTTAGTTGCTACCCTTATTCATCAGTAAACAGTTTGCATATGCTTCAAGATAGAATTTGAATGTCTCTTCAAGTTATGGAGAATACACTTATACATAATTTATCAGTAAATATTTGCCTGTTTAGTTTGAGCATCTGTTCACTCATTTTTTCTTGTTTTGCTACATTAAAGTGAGTAAGAATATTCTATATTTATGTGTGTATTTATCCTTTGATTCTTGTTTTTAAAAGAGTTTTCAATAAGTTATATATTATTTCTTTGCAAATGTACCAGCTAAATATTGCTAGAGCATTTCTGAAATATTTTAGCTTTTTGTGCTTTATGCTTGGGTTTCTGAAATGTATGACTTGTTTAGGAATGTATCCTCTCCAAATTTTCAATAAGATGTTCCCAACCCATTTTTTTCTATTACCTAAATTTTACATAAAATTTAATTATTTAAAAAAATATTTGCATCAAACCCCTTGTACAAATTATCTAAAGTCTCTTTAAGTAGATGTCATACCTAAGAATGGGAAATATTGTCGTAGTTCAAATGTCCATAGATTGTTTAGAACTAACAAAATGATATGAATAAACCCACATTGTTTAGATAACCAGCCATCTACTTCACCTACACACCTACTCACACACAGACGTAATATATATGTATATTAATTGTGCATATATATATATATATATATATACACACACACATATATATATATTTATATATATATATGAGTTAATAAATCTTTTCCCTCCACTGTTTATTTTTGTTTTGTAGCTCCTGCATTAAATGGTATATTACAGTTCACTATCTTCATCCTAGGATATAGGATTGATTTTGAGGAACTAATTAGTATCAAGGTTTACAAACATTCCTCTGGACCATATGTCACAAATACCATGATTTCCTTAAGTGTGGAATATGGTCATTTTATTCTTACTTGTACTTTGATTTTCTGGGGACCTCAAGGTGTTCAAGTGTAAGTTTAGTTTATTCTGAAGCCATGATTAGTAAACATTCAACTTCAAAGTTGCCATGACATAAGCCAAATCTGATGTTTATTACAATAATTAGAGTGGCCCTCTTATGCTAAGTCCATTCATAAAGCAGATTGATGAATTTATTTTTCCTAATAACTGCTTATAGGCATTCTGTCATGAGGTCTCCGTTAGACAAAGGAACATGACTGCCAATTATCTCTGCCTTCTGGTAAGAATTATTTTTTAAAATACTCTCTGCTTAAGAACTGACAGGAACTGTGAGGAACCTATGGCTATATGAAACATCATCATGAATGCAGACCTCGGAAGTCTTCTCCATAAGTGTGATGGACTAAGTAATTCCATTGAAGAATCCCATGAAGGAAAGAAATGTGGTCAGCCTATACTCACTGCAAGCATCTCTAGTAGTGGGTGCTCAACAACATGAGAACAGACCCTAAGAGCTGAGGGTATCACCTAAATGTAGTTAGAAAGAAGCCCAGGTTTTCAGAAATAAAGAGATGAGTTTCATAACCAATAGGGAGAGTTTAGATTAAGTTTATATTTCACTAGGTCTTTTAGACTGCCTTGGTGTTGTAATCAGATCCACGTTGCTGAGACTAACATCCAGCCAGACCCAGTTTATGGCAGGTAGCAATTTATTTCAAGCTGAAAGACCCAGGGGAAGTTCCATCAGTGGCAGGAGAAGCTGATTTAATTCCATAGATCCAAGCAGGGAGAAAAAAATCTGCAGTAGACAGACATCAACACTGGCAGACACAAAACCACCAGAGTCCAAACTGCTACCTCAACATCTTTGGCCTAGATTCAAGATCTAGCCCAAACTCACCTTAGGTCTGGATTGCAGGATCTGCCCCCAGTGACACCTCTTGCAAGTAGGCTACTGGAGACTTAAGAAAGGAGCTTAACCCTAATAAAAAATATCTGAGGCTATAGTGGATGCACATTCACATTTAAACCACCACACTCATGGCTAAACTTTTACTGAAGCCTTCTGAAACCCTTACCAGGGTATGCAGGCCATTTGTGGGTTCTTGGCCAAATGGGTTGAGTTGATTAAAGCTGACACATTTATTATTTACCATAAGTGTAAAATGATGTAATTCTCCAGTGTTATTCATGGAGGAAAAGTAGATTCTGAGGAGACTGAATAGCTTGTTCATGTTTTTGGTTCACTTTCAGATATGTCCTTTGTATAATGTGTGAGAATGCAGGTATATACTTGCTCCTTTGCAATTTTGTGAATCATAATGTACTAGCAGTTTTGCAGTTCTCATACAGCCATTATTCCTCTTTATAGAAGATGGATCTCAAGAAATAAATGCTTAATGGAAGAAGAATTCTGATTGTGTTATCAAAGGCTGCCTGGTATCTGATTTTACATTGGGGGTGGGTAGGTTCTCAAGATAGCATCCCTAACACTACTATTTGATCCAGTTATGGAAGTGGAGATGTATCTCAGATGCAAGTGTGTTTGCATACAATGTAGGAAGCTAAACTTTATGCCCAGCACAACATAAACATGAAAGGTACATGCAGAAGAATCAGAAACCCAAAGTCATTATTAGCTTTATAGTGAGTCTAGGAATAGTCTGGTCAACATATATCCTGTCCCACAAAATTAAAAAAAAAATAGGCACAAATTACAGAACACTTTTTTTCCCCAATATTTCAGACAATGAACTGTTATCCCTCTAGTTCTTAGCCTCAGACAAAACTGATAGTTTTTGAGTTTACTAGTAAGTGGATAGTTGTTGAACATCTAAAATTTAAATGTGATATCTTCAAATTAATAATCTCACTGAATCTGACTTTTTTTCATAATGACAGATGATACAAGGCATAACATTTATTGTCTGAACCCTGAAAGATAATATAGTCAGAGGATAAAATGTGGCAATCACTATGAAAAATAATATTGCCGTTTTTGAATTATAGATGGATAGCTAAATCTAAATTTGAGAAATATGCATAAAAGAACTGATTCAAAATTTGAAACAATGTATACAGTTTTGTGTGCATTACAAGATTATTCACCCCAGCTAATATATGAAAGCAGTTAAATGTCATTTATAGAAAAAGGCATGGATAAAACACACAAAGAGAAAAAATGTTATTCTCACTTAAACCAAGAGACATTCTGGCATATATTTTAAAAAAATGAAGACATCATGTTAAGTAAAAAGAGTCAGTGACAAGAAAATTCTACATGAGATTACTAAAACATAGACTGTAAAATAGTCATAAAACAGAAACTAAGTTCATAGAAACTGAATAGGTGCAAGAATCAGGGAATAAGTCAAGTAGGAAAAAAATGCAATTGCTATTCAACAGGTATGAATTTTCAATTATTTAAGAAAGCTCTAGATATCTGCACTCAGCATTGTTCCTATGGTCATCAATTCTAATTGTACATTTACTTTTTATAATCTTATTGGAAACTCCAATATATGAACATACTGCAAATTGGCTTGCTTGCCAATTTTGTTCCCTCTCCTCCACCCTTAGTCCATTGAGAGCCCTTTTCAGTGAGGATGTCAGTCATCATCCTGGATCATGAACACACCAGTATTGGTAGGGAGGACAATGTCTCACTGTAGACTTCCTCACCCTGTGTCAAGTACTTTATTTCTGCCCCCTCTTCTACAATGTTCCCTGAGCCCTGGATGACTTGTAAGAAATCACTTGGAATGTTGAACTCATAGTAGTCTATTAGTTCAGTTTTGATTACTTTTGAATCTCCTCAGTGTCTACCACCATCTCTCTGAAGAATATTCTCTGACCAGCAGTGAGAATAGCACTCATGGTTAATCTACCCCATTCTTTGGAATATTTCCTGGGTCCTGGAAAGGACTATAAAGATAACTTACCCAGCACTAGGCACTCTGTTTTCTTTTCTTTTCATTTGAATGGGTCTTGGATCTGTCTGGTGATTTATGTCTAAAAAAGCAAGATCTTTAACCTAGAGTGAAAATAGCATTGATCAAAGGGGATAACATGTACATTTAGAAGGCTTTTTGATGGTCATAAACTTCCCAATATGCCAAAGGAGAGCAGAAGCTTTAGTCTAGGCTTCTAAGGCTGTGCCAGGCATTATTTGCACTGGCAAGGCCTCATAACCAACCATACAGCAGCGTGTTAGCCCCATAGCTATGTACTACTATTGCTCTGATGTGTGTATCTCTCTCTCTCTCTCTCTCTCTCTCTGTGTGTGTGTGTGTGTGTGTGCATCTTGCTTTGCTGGATAATTTTGTAACTTGAAGGATCTACTGCTCATGCACACTATTAGTGACCATTATCTCCCAGAAGCTCACACGGTGCATGAGAACGAACCATCATGGAGATGACCTCCACCTCACATCCAGTTTGATTTATTAATGGTCAGTGACTAAGACTGTGGTCTTACCATTTAGTACTGGTAGGTAACCAAGAGCATTGGCAAATGGCCAGCTATATTGTAAATGTATTATTTTCATTAACTGGAGAATCTCATGTTACATTTTCTTACAAAATATCAACTAAATGAAATTGAAAAAGAAATTGGAATAAAATATTATCTTAACCACAATCTTTTATCATTCTCAAGCTCTTACATTGCTAAAATTTCCAGTCTCTGAAATTTGCAGGCTTTTCCTGCCCTACTTTTCTCTGGCAAGTAAGACACCTAACATACTTGCTGTTTCCTCTCTGTAATGATAAATGCTCACAATTTAAAAATTGGGAAAGTGTGCTGTTATATTCATTATCATGGCAATCAAGATTTTTGTGGACTTGTGAGGCAAGAGTAGTCATTTTTCTGAGGCAAGCCACAAAAATCAAACTTCTCTCTTTGCTAGGGCAATGCACACAAGTTCTGATAGCCCTAATCATGTTGAGTTTAACAAGTGTTCCTGGAAGTTGACAGGTACATACTAAGTTTCTGGTGCCTTGGGTATGTGTATATATATATATACATATACATTTACATATATATGTATATGTATATCTTGGCTATCAGCTTCAGTTATCAGCACTGTCTGATTACATTTGTTATAATCTATTTATTATTCTAGGCCTTCCTGCTGTTTTGCCTATGAAATGGATGTGTTAACTTGTGATACAAGTCAGCACCCACTACTTTATACTTTAAGTGTTTGGTATGGCACTAATGCCTACACGATACTAATGAACATAGTTTAGCACTCAGTTTCCTAAAGTGGTAGACATGTGATGGAAGTTTAATGGACATGTTCTTCTTTGATGCACCTAGTTCTGTAAGTATGAAATATAATAGATAAGTCTGAAGTATAATGGATTCTGAATGCAACTTTTCCAAGTATGCATTCTGGGTCTGAGAACATTACTTAAGGTTTAAGCTATCAATCCAATGAGTACACCAGAATATGGGTTTTAGCAAATACTCAGTTCATGACATAGCTTCCAAAAGTTTCTTTCTCTGGTGGGTAAGATTACATTTCACTTTAGAGGAGTGCTTTTTTTAACACTAACATTTAAGAACTTTTGTATGTTTTGGATATTTTCTATTTCCTAACTTCTAATATCTGAGTGAAAACATGAATATTCCCTTTAAATATTTGTGTCTGTGAGGCAGAATTCATTTAAAGGAATCCAGTGAAGCTGATATGAATCTCAGGGTTGATTTAAATAACTTGAGATAGGAGAATCAGGGAGCATGGTTTCTCAACTCAGATTTACACACATGCACACATGTGCACACACATATATATACATACACAAACACACGTGTGCATGCAGACATATAAACACCATGTATTTATAACTAAACAGGCCAATTGGTTACCTAATTGACTATCTATGCCTTTAATAAAGGTGCCTAATAATCAACTTTTTACTTCCTGGTAAGTGCGTAGGACATGGACACATCCCTTCTCCAGTACTTTATTCACAATAGGACTG
Source organism: Jaculus jaculus (assembly GCF_020740685.1). Taxonomy (NCBI): domain Eukaryota; kingdom Metazoa; phylum Chordata; class Mammalia; order Rodentia; family Dipodidae; genus Jaculus; species Jaculus jaculus. The sequence continues at coordinate 40,814,131 of NC_059104.1, forward strand.
CTGGGCTTTTCTGAGTGAAGGAGGATGGATATAGAGTGAGATAGCAAATAGATTAGGCTTTGGAAAGAATATTATGTCTATCATAGTTATTCAAATTAATTGTTGGATAAGAAAGTAGAGGTAGACAATATAACATTTTGCTCTGGATTTGTCTCAATAAACTTATATAAAATATTGTAACAGATCTATATTAAGTTTTTACAGGGGATAGTATAGCAACCAAGTACACAAATAAAAGCCATTACATTTTATTAATCCAAAAATATAGATGACATAATTGGACAACTTCCAGTGGTTTATAATGATGTAATGACCCATATCTATAAAATATTATCATTTATACCAGAGACCTATCCAATAGTGTCATTGGAGCTTAAATTTATTTAACATAGAAACTCTATTGTATAGCTTCCCTTAATATTGTGTTATTATTTTTCTTTTCCCTCTTTCATGCCACTTCCTTTCTCTGCTAAATTCTCCTATCCTTTTACCCCTCTTTGCCACCCTCCCTTCCTCCTTTCCTTCTTGGCTTCCTTCCTTTATTCTTTTCCATGGAAAGTGTATCAATACTGTAGCAATTTGAATTTAAAATTTCATCTATAGACTAATGTGTTTGTGATTAAGCCTCATACTTATTCATGAGTCCTCTTTTTTTTTTTTTGGTTTTTCAAGGTAGGGTCTCACTCTATCCCAGGCTGACCTGGAATTCACTATGGAGTCTCAGGGTGGCCTCGAACTTATGGCAATCCTCCTACCTCTGCCTCCCGAGTGCTGGGATTAAAGGTGTGCGCCACTACGCCCGGCTCATGAGTCCTCTTGAAGGTGGAGCCTTGCTAAAAGAAATGTGGTCCTGATGGCAGACCTTGAAATATTATAGACTGGCCAACATTCCAAGCTTATCTAATTTTCTCTATTTTCTCACTGTTGATATAGCGATCAGAAGCCTGGCTGTCTGTTCCAGCCAAGCTTTGCCTGCCATGATAAAACCCCTTAGATACTATAAACCAGAAATAAACCTGATCCTTTAGTAAGTAGCTTCTGATAGGTTATTTTGCCTCAGCAATAAAAAAGTAACTGCTATATGATAGTAACTAATGAAAAAAAAAGACATTAAATCTGTACTAAATTGCACTATGAACAAATTATTAGGAAAATGATAAAATAACATATAAATTAATAATAATGTAGTAAAATGAATTAGAATAAAATCCAGATGTTCCCGCTGGAACAGTGAGCAGTGATTCATCAGACTTGAGCATGACTTCAGTACCTTATTCAGTGGGTAATAAATGATACCTGAAACAGAACTTCTAACAAGTTCAAAGGTGAATTCATCTAGCTTCTGGGGGTCTATACTGGCAGAAGTACAATTCCATTATCAACAGATCTGAAGTAAATTCTACAAAAGTATGCCAAAACATTGATAGGTACAATTCCTTTCGATGCATATCATTAAATTCTCAAATGATATTTAGTTCCCATTTCCATCTAAGTGCAGAGAGAGAATATACTAACAGAAACATTATTGAATATGTAGTCATGTTAAATGTTAACTATAGAGAAAGACATGTAATGCTTTAAAGAGTAGACTACAGGACTAGGGAAATGTTTTAATATTTAAAGGTGCCTTTTTGCAAAGCCATTTGGCCCAAGTTCAATTCCCTGTGACCCACATAAATAAAACGGAACATATTTCTGCAATTCATTTGCAGCACCAAGAAACCCTGACATACTCATTCTCTCATAAAAAAATAATAATAATTTTTTTTTTTTTTTTTTTTTGCAAAAGTAGAAACTGGAAAAATTTGTGAAGATTTTTTGTAGAGATTCTAGCTTCAAGTGGCTAAAAAGTTGTCAAAAACCCAAGACTTGTTTGTGATCTCTGGAATTACTTGAATATCTTTCTTACTATTGGTGTTATGCACTATGGAATGGCATACATTATTATTTCTACAATTTTGTCCAGTCATATTTTAGAAGCCACTTGTTTATTTATGAGAGAGAAAGATAAAGAGAGACTGAGAAAGAGAGAGAGAGAGTTCTCGTGCCAGGGCCTTAGCCACTGAAAATGAACTCCAGATGCCAGGGCTTCCTTGTGTACATGTGCCGCTTGTGAGCATGCGTCACTTTGTGGATCTGGCTTACATGGGTTATGAGAAAGTTTAACCTGGGTCCTTAGGATTGACAGGCAAGGGCCTTAACTGGCAAGCCATCTCTCCAGCCCTTTAGCAGTCATTTTAATTAAAGTGGTTTTTTTTTTACACTGCAGCTAGTTAGTAAAAAGCAAATCTTATATTTATTTAATATGGTTTCCCACAATACCATTTGGGTTGAGTTCTATCATTTTGAATATTTAAAGAAAACTATGACATTATATATTGAAAGTTATTTGCATCACAGATATTACAGTATGTATTTATAAAAATATGTTTTTTAATATCTTCATTTTTTTAATTTAATTTATTAGTCTTCTTTTCAGTAAATACAGGCAGTTTGGTACCATTATTTAGGCTCATCTGTGATCTACCCCTTCCCATTAGACCCTCCTTGTTAATGAAAATGGGTCATGCATTGTGGCATTAGCCCCCAGTTATTGGTATGATAAATGTCTCTGCGAATCATGACCCAACATGTGACTCTGACATTCTTTCCGCCCCCTCTTCCGCAAAATTTCCCTGAGCCATGTTGGGTTCATTTTTGGTCTGCTGCAGTGCTGAGGTGTTGGGGGCCTCTGAGGCTCTGGCTCTCTGATTTGGTAGGAGTTGATTTTTCTCTGTGTTGATCTCCTTCCCCTTTGTGCTGGTATCCAGTTCACAGGAAAACATCACCCTCATAACTGGAGTCTACCTGCTAGGGATCAAAACTGAAAACTAAATAAAACAGCTGAGTCTATGGGGTCAAACATCCAAACTACTAGGTTCTGCCTGTGGAATCCATAGACTCATAGCTACCTCACGCTGAAAATTGTATCCTACTTTAAGTATCCCATAAGTTTTACCAACTTTAAGACTGTCTCATAAATATAAGTCTGGTAATATCAAAACAAGTTATATACTTTCAACATAAAATGGCACAGTGTAACATTTCCATTGCAAGAAGACAATAGAAGGAAAGAAAGGACCAATAAAGAAATTAAAAACCAGTAGTCAAACATCAAATATTTGCAGTTCAAGTCAGATATCATAACTAGTGATGACTGTCTCTGGATTTCTAATTTCTATCCCTCCAGCTGAGATGAGTAGCCAAGAAAAACTTCCATTGTGAGCCAATAGCACTCTGTAGTCTTTGCAAAGTCCTGGTATATCCAAAACATCTTCATGTCCCCCCACTGTAAATCACTGTCCATGTTACAGTGGCCTCACTGTTCTATAACACAGGGACAGCACACTACTTCCCATGCTGCATTTCAGTAGTGGATCCTGGAACTGTGTGCATTTCATGACCCACTTCCCTGTATTTTTCATACTTCCAAAACCAGGGGCAGGTGTGTAGTGACAAAGCCATTTTATTAATTCAGGAAGGAAATGAATCATTAAATTGTGGATGAGGTTTCTTTCTTTTAGTTATCTCCTTCCAAAGAATTTACATTTTTTTTTAAAGATTTATTTTTATTTGAGAGTGACAGACAGAGAAAGAGGCAGATAGAGGGAGAGAGAGAGAATGGGCGCGCCAGGGCTTCCAGCCTCTGCAAACGAACTCCAGACGCGTGCGCCCCCTTGTGCATCTGGCTAACGTGGGACCTGGGGAACCGAGCCTTGAACCGGGGTCCTTAGGCTTCACAGGCAAGCAATTAACCGCTAAGCCATCTCTCCAGCCCAGAATTTACATTTTTACCAACCAGTTATTCTGGGGTGGTATTTAACTGAGGTGTCTTTTCCATTGTTTCAATGTGAAGTAGCTGGGCTATAGTTAATGGTTGTAATCTGTTTGTCAATATCAGTTTATGTAATCTAAAACCAGTCTCTGTACCTGTAATTTAAGTTGCTTAATTTTTTCCTGTGATAAGCTGTTTATCTTTCAGTTCTATGAATTTCTCCAAGCGCACCAGTCCATACTTTTAATTCAATTTTGATATAGCTTTTAAGGATTAGCCAGAAGGATGCAGCCTGAACTTACACAAATATCCCAGTTCCAACCAAGTTCTCTGCTGTCTTTATCTCCCTTTTGAAGAGCATAAGCCAACATAATTTTCTCTGCACTTAGCATTTTTGAACTCTCACTATAGTAGCCAATAAAATGTGGCTTACTGCTCTGGAAGGCATCTTCAATTTTAGTTACCAATTCCATCAGTATTCCTCCAATATACATATTTCAGAAGACCAAAATCCACATGATCAGACTGTTCATACAGCAACATACTCACCCTCTGGTACCAAAGTTATAGTAGACAGTTGCAATGTTGCTAGGCTGAGCATACAACCACAGTTTTATGGGAGGAAGTAATTTATTTCAATATTATAGGTCCAGAGGAAGTTCCATCAATGGCAAAAGAACTGGCTCCCATTCATAAATCCCAGAAGAAAGTGAGAAACACCACCAGCCAGCAAACACTAAAAAACAGCAAATACCTGCCAGAGCTCATACTGCTATTTCCATACCTTTTGGCTGCAATTCAGATTTGCCCCAGTGACACACACCCCTATAGGAGTCTGTCAGCTAGGCACAGAAGTTAATCAGCATTTTTTTGTTCTGTCACCTTGATGTGTTATTTTCTTTATTAATATGTAACAGTCTTCTTAATTTCATCTGAAAATCTAGGTTGATGTCAACTTTTTCAGGTATCAGATGACCTATTTCAGCTTACTTTCAGATTCCACTCATTTGAGAAATTATTTTCTATCCTTAGACTCAGTTTATGGACGTCATGGCCAGTTAGGTATGTTTCTTAAAGACAACAGATGATTTGATGTGCTGTCTTTTTGCATATGTATGTGAATATGCTGTGTGTACAATTGCGCATATGTGTTCATATGTATATGGAGTACACACGTGCAGACACATGCTCATGTGTGTGCTCCAATTATCCATATCACTGTCCACCAAAATGAACTTTGAGTTTAAATCTTAAAACTTTTTAATATGTCATATTCATAACTTCAAACATTTAAAATTTCTTGTAGCTCAAAACTGGCATATCTATGGATCAGAAGTTTGAATCAAATGTACCCACATGGACAGGACAGAAAAAAGTGTATGAGGGCTGGAGAGATGGCTTAGTGGTTAAGCGCTTGCCTGTGAAGCCTAAGGACCCCGGTTCGAGGCTCGGTTCCCCAGGTCCCATGTTAGCCAGATGCACAAGGGGGCGCACGCGTCTGGAGTTTGTTTGCAGAGGCTGGAAGCCCTGGTGCGCCCATTCTATCTCTCTCCCTCTATCTGTCTTTCTCCCTGTGTCTGTTGCTCTCAAATAAATAAATAAAAAATGAACAAAAAAAATATTTAAAAAAAAAAAGTGTATGAGCCTATACAAAAATAAAAGCAGAAACAAATAGTATGTGAGTTGTTTCATATGAGGGTTATTTCTTTTAATCTTTTTGTTGTTGTTTAAACATATTTTATTTATTTATTCGAGAAAGAGACAGAGAAGAAGAGCATGGGCTTGCCAGAGACTCCAGTCACTGCAAAAGAACTCCAGATGCATGCAACACCTTGTGCATCTGGCTTACGTGGGTCCTAGAGAAACAAACCGGGGTCCTTTGGGCTTTCAGGCAAATACCTTAACTGTGAAGCCATCTCTCTAGCCCCTGTTTTTATCTTTTCATGTAAAATGTTATGCACATGAATTTCTTTAGAAATAATCCTAAAGCTTACAATGCAGAGACCTTAAAATATAATTCTTATTATAATTCCACAAATATAAGGAATTTTAAATAACATTTCATTAACATTTAATTATTTGTATTTATTTGCAAGGAGAGATAAAGAGAAATGAGACAGAGGGATATAGAGAATGGGCATACTAGGGCCTCTAGCCACTGCGAACCAATGTCAGATGCATGTGCCACTGTATGTCTGGCTTTATGTGGGTACTGGGGAATCAAACTCAGCTTATTAGGCTTTGCAGAAAAGGGACTTAAAATCTGAGTCATCTCTACAGCCCCATTTTATTGACATTTAAATGTGAAACCTGAATTTACAGGTAAGGACAAATAATAAACTTTTGTATAGGCTCATACACTTGTTTTTGTCCTGTCCATGTGGGTACATTTGATTCTCAATATTTCTAATAAAAGCTTTATTAAAAATTAAAATTATCTTTTAAAATAAAATTGTACCCAGAAGCAGTGTTAATGATGGTATTCATTTTTCTTGCATCTAAGTGGTAACACCTGGTGCTTGAACTTTATCCATTATATTAGTTCCAAGATATGAACCTCTCCCTTGTGGATTATTAAGAAATTTGAAAATCACTATGCTTAACACAACTAATCATTTCATTTTTAACACTGGCTTATGCTTTAGTATAGATATGTGATAATGATGTTTTCCTTATTTTATGTTATAATGCTGGGTCACATTCATTTATTTAATGTTTTTCAGAAATTTCATGGTTTTATTTGCACATTGCACTGCTTTGCCTTCTAGGTTGTGTGACCTTGGGGAAATGGCTAATTCCTATCCCTTCCTCCTTCAGGTTCTAGCTTGCAGCTCCTCCCCCTCCATTTGCTGGACCTTGACTCTTAATTCCTGCCAGCTGTTGGTCCAGTTTGGGCAGTATCTAGGATGCCCAGAGACCCAGTGTAATCCAGGGAGCCACATGACCTCTTTGGCCTTCATAGTTGAGGGCAGCTCAGGTGTCAGCCTGCTCCACAGCCTTATACCCCTTTTGTTTGTCTTCCTCTTTTCAGGCCCAGCCCTCTAATCTGTCTATATTTCCACCATTGCAAAACCCAATTTCTGTTCCGTCACTTAATTTAATTTCTCACTGGCCTCTTACTCTACCCCAAACCTCCCAAAATCAAGTTTGGCTATTTTGCAGCCACTCAAGATGGCTTGTTGGTTTGCCTTAGTTTCCTTATCCCTGTGCAAATTTTATTTTATTTTTTAATGTACAATTTGTTCTTAAAAACTTCCATACTCGGGCTGGAAAGATGGCTTAGTGGTTAAGCACTTGCCTGTGAAGCCTAAGGACCCCGGTTCGAGGCTCGTTCCCCAGGTCCCACGTTAGCCAGACGCACAAGGGGGCACACTCATCTGGAGTTCGTTTGCAGAGGCTGGAAGCCCTGGCATGCCCATTCTCTCTCTCTCCCTCTTTCTCTCTGTGTCTGTCACTCCCCCCCAAAAAAAAAAAAAAAATCTTCCATACTCACAGAAAATAAACCATGATAATTCTCTCCCCTTCCCCCATTTTCCCTTCACAACTCCACTATCCATCATATCCCTTCCTTCTCCCCATTAATCTCTCTTTAATTTTGATGTCATTGTCTTTTCCTACAATTATGATGGTCATTTGAAGGTATTGCTAGGCACTGCAAGGTCATGGGTACTGAGGCCAGTTTCTGTCTCAACAGTTGCATTATGAGGAGTTGTATTCTTCCTTTGGCTCTTACATTCTCTCTGCCACAATGGACCCTGAGCCTTGGAGGGCATGGTACAGCTGTTTCTGTGCTGGACACTCCCCTGTCACTTCTTCTCAGCACTGTGTTGACTTTGTAGTCATCACAGTGGTCACCACCATCTGAAAATGAAAGCTTCTCTAACCAAAAGTGAGAGTAGCATTAATATATTAATATGAACTTTAAGTATAGTGTTCACAGGGCAGTTTGGTGAAAATAATATATGCATTTAGTTAGACAAGACTAGCTTTATACCTCTAAGACTCATGACTTCCCCCACCACAAGCTTTTGATTAACTTTTCAGTAGAGGCATATACAAACTCCCATAGAGTGGGCTTCCAGTCCAACTAGAGAACAGTTGGTTTTCCCCAAACAGTCACGCCACTATTGTACCTGTTTGAACATTTGGCCTCTCTGGCCAAACTTGAGGCTTGCAGTGTCCATTCTTTTTACCACTAATGACTTCTGTCTCCCATATAGATGCATGCAGTGTAGCTTTTTCCAGCTTTCAGTCTGCTGGTCTACAGGGAGAATGTTTTCAGCCCAGCCCCAGCTTGATTTCTCAATGACCTTGCTGCCCAAGCATGTGGAGACTTCAGCAATAGGGTGTTACCATCTGTTTCTGGTGGGAAACTAAGAACCTTGGCAATAGACTGTAGTGTTTTGGAGGCAACAGAGACCTCCATGACCAAGAACTCACTAGACAGTATCCTATCCTTGCCACTGAAAATGTTGTAGTAACAATGTATGGCTTCTGGATGTGGCATTCCCTTAAAAAGCATGCTTTCATATGTCTTATTCAGAATATCTAGAATTTTGATTGACCATCCTCCTACCCTTGTTTTACTCAATTTCTTACCCTGCTGAGGAGATTGTTCCAGAGAAGGCCATGCAGACCTTTGGCTACCTGCTGAAATATGGAAAGTCTACACTCTGGCAGGCTGTAACATTATCCCTAGCATTAATCTGTGTTTCAAATCCGCAACTCAACATCCTAAAAATTTACAAGATGAAACATGTCATACCACATTACCATTTACCAAACAGAACAAATGCCCTTGATTCATTCACAGAAAGAATAATGTCAATGTCAAAACATGAGAACCTTTGGGAAAATAAAATCTGGTCAAAACTTGAATCCAGAAACAGTAAATTTTTAAACTCAATATCTAGCTCATTAATCTTTCATTTTATATTTTGTTAGTTTTTAAGGCTCGGTTCCATTATGTAAAGACTAGAGTCAAGCCTTCAATATTCAAGTTTCAGCATTTCAAATTATCTTTAAAGATTTATTCTTCTTAGGGTTCTCATGAGGATGGGGAGTGGGGAAGAGATGACATAAGAGAATAATCCAACTAAAATATGACCAATTTGCAATATGGCTCAGTCAGTAGATAGTTATTGCTTGATACACAATCATGAAGGCTTGAGATGGCCAATACTCAATCCCCAGATCCCAACTTCAGTGTTGGATCCCACCATGCTTGTCCATAACTCCAGTACTAAGGGGAGTGAAGACAGGAGAATCACTGTGGCTCATTGCTTAGACATTCTGACCCAACCTGGCAGCTCCGGGTTCAGTAGGAGAGTGTCAAGGAAACAAATAAGAAAGGTAATAATGGAGAATATGCAAGGGTCTCCTTCGGTCCCCCCATGTGTATCTCTGCATATACACATACATACATACATACATACATATATATGTATATATGTATATATATGCATATACACATATATATATACATATATGTACATATATATACATATATATACATATATATACATATATATACATATATATAAATATGGTGTGTGTGTGTAATATATATATTACACACACACATACCATGCATACACATTATTCACACCTGAAAGAAGATAAGATGTTAATTGCAAACTTAAGTCTACATTAAATTCAAGGTTTGTTAGAGTACCTGAATCATAAAAGAACCATCTTGATAGTAAGTATACCATTATCTTTGAGAACATTTTTGTCAAATACTATGCTGTTTTACTATATTCCTAGAATCTCAATAAGTTCTAAAACTGTATATTCCTATTTTATTATTCATTTAATAATGCTTCATACTACCTTGGGTAAAACAGAGTGTTTCTTTTTTTTAATTTTAAATAATTAACAACTTCCATGATTATAAACAATATCCTATGGTAATTCCCTCCCTCCTCCCACTTTCCCCTTTGAAGCTCCACTGTCCATAATACCCTCTCCCCCTCTCAGTCTCTCTTCTATTTTGGTGTCATCACTGTTTCCTCCTATTATGATGGTCATTTGTAGGTAGTGTCAGGTGCTGTGAGGTCATGGATATCCAGGCCATTTTGTGTCTGAAGGAGCATGTTATAAGGAGTCCTGCCCTTCTCTTGGCTCTTACATTCTTTATGTCATCTCTTTTGCCATGGATGCTGAGCCTTGGAAGGTGTAATCGAGATATTGCAGTGCTGAGCACTCCTCTGTCACTTCTTCTCAGCACCATGATGCATTGTGAGTCATCCCAAGATCATTGCCATCTGAAAAGAGAAAGTTCTCTAATGAAAAAGTGAGAATAGTATTAATATGTGGGTATGAATTTTAAGAGAAGTGCTTGTTGAGCAGTTTGATGAGCATAGTAGAAACATTTAGCCAGACAGCAGCAGACATTACACCCCTAGGGCTCATGACTATCCCTATTGTAGGTTTTCAGCATCAGGGATGCTTATTCCCACCCATGGAGTGGGTCTTCAGTCAAATTAGAGGTCAGGTGGTTTCTCCCATAACACATGTGCCACTATTGTACCCATTGGCTCATTTGGCCTGTTTGGCTTGCAGTGTCCACTGTGGAGTATCTTCACTGGTGATTTCTCTCTCTCCCATTGAGCTGCATGCAGTGTGGCTTTTTCCAGCTTTCTGTCAGCTGGACTACATGGAGGAGGTTTTTAGCTCAGCTCCAGCTTGATTTCTCAGTGACCTTGCAGCCTAAGTATGTGGAGTCTTTAGCAATAGGATCTTACTATCTATTCATGGCGGGAAACCAAAGGACTTGGCAATAGCCTGTATTGTTTTGGGGGCATCAGGGACCTCCCTGGCCAACAGATCACTGGAAGGCACCCCATCTCTGGCACTGAAAATTTTCTAGTAATAATCTATGGCTCCTGAGTGTTCCATTGTCCAAAAAAGTAGGTTTCAATATGATTTCTTTATATCTTCTTAGATTTTATCTGTAATCTCTTTGATTTTAGACCCTATTCTTCAATTATAGCTATAACTTGGAAACATCAAGATATCTTTTAAGAGAACTGTGATGTATTTTGGAACCTGTAGCACCATTTGGTTCCTGAGAGCCAACAATTCATTCCTGCTTGATTTAAAGGCACCTTAAAGTGAATGTTGTGACTTACTTTCAAAGTTTTATTATGTGGAAGAATTCTGCCATGCTTCCAGTCTTTCTTATTCCTAAAATATATGATGACAAATGACATATTCCAGGGTTGGTAGTTTGTAAGCCTGTGAAAGGGAAGCATGTGGTGCAGCCATATTTATATTAGTTTCAGGGACTTAAAGAAATCATTCAGAAAGTCTGCTTAAAATAATTATAGTATATAGACAAATATAACAGATAATAGTTAGCTAATGCTTTTAATGGCTTGAGATTGACAGCTTCTTTGCAGATTCTTTCTGATCTTCTCTGTGCATGGAAACATTTGGGAGGTAATTATGTATTTTATCTAATAACTTTACTTTTACTTTGACTACATTACATTACAAATATAATTACAAAATTATAAGAAATAAAATATACAGACATATTAATGGATCCTAAAGAGGAAATGTTTTCAATAACTTATACTGTTTGCAATACAATAAAATATCAGCTTCATTTGATTAAGGCATCCCTATATGAAGTCAATTTTGCTCACGATTCATTATCTTTTAAACATACATTTTGTTTTAATTGCTAACATTTCATTTAACTTTTGCTACTGTGCTGAGGAATGGCCTATGGTTTCATAAGCATGAAACATTCTTGACAAATTCCTTATGAGTATCACATTTGTTATATTGAATATGCTTGACTGAAGATTCTCATTTCCTTTTCTGTAGCAACTGCTAAGAAATTCATTTTTTGTAACTTTTCACTAGTTATTATAAAATACAATCATATTTACATTTATTTTAGGAATTTATGAAATTCTCCATTGTATGATTTTAAAATGCTGCAACTGAAATATACTTGTTCAATTTAAATATCATGTTATATATATTTTATAATCATGAAATCAGAGTAATTTGCATGCCAATTACCTCAGTTTCCATTCTTTGTGATAAAACTTTCAGACTCCTTCTAGTGACTTTATACACTATCATTTATTACCCAAGCTGATCTGCTATGAACAGAATGTCATAATTTATTTCATTACTTACTGAAATTTTGTCATTTATTTCCTTTTTTGTTCAGAATTTTCATCCATACATATAATGTATTTTGATACTAGTCTACTTCATTTACTTTCATTCTTTATTCATCTATTGAATGAATTCTTCCTTCAAATTAGTCACTTTTTATCTTTATGTCTTCACTATATCTCTCAAACATGATGAAATAGTAATGGGTCCAATACTATTCATGTTATGTACAGGTAATGACAATTGCTGTGAAATCATAAATACAACAGTGACTTTATATCCAGATTAAAGCATTTCCTAGGCACCTCCTATCCTCTGGGTCTAACATTCTTTAAGCCCTCTCTTCTACAATGTCTCTACTCCTTGCGGGGGGGGGGGTGGCTATCTGTTTTGAGATAGGGTCTCACTCTAGCCTAGGCTGACCTAGAATTCACTATGTAGTCTCAGGTTGGCCTTGAACTCACTGTGATCCTCCTATAGCTGCCTCCCCAGTGCTGGGATTAAAGATGTGAGCCACCACACCAGGTGAGGGCCATTTTTTAAACAAAAGAAATTCTAAACATTTTTTGTTTCCTAGAGCAAATCATTTAACCACAAAAAAATTTCAGCCTCTTTTATTTGATTTCCATAAAATTTCCTTCAAGTAAAGTTTCTAAAATGTTCAAATGCATATTCCATTTTGTAAAACACATGTTCTTTTATGAACATCACCTCTTTCTGTGTGTTTTACAGGTTGACGGCCTCCAACCATTCACTGACACCTCAAAGTGATTTGGATTCCAGTAGCTCTGAAGAATTCTATCAAGCAGTTCATCATGCTGAGCAAACCTTCAGGAAAATGGAGAGTTACCTGAAGCAACAGCAACTCTGTGATGTCATCCTGATTGTGGGGAACCGGAAGATTCCTGCACATAGGTATATAGTCTGCCCTCCTGGAACTGTGCTTTCACATGTGTAAGAGCGACAGGCTAGTGTATAGACTGCAGAATACATTAGGATTACATAACTAGGGATCTGCATTTCTATAAGAACTGGGTTCTTTGATAACTTGTTACTGTGCTTTACTTTCTGGAAGAAGTTATACCATTTTAGGCATTGAACCACCATTCTAATTATTAAATAAATGCACACAATTAAAATTTTGATTGGGCAGGAGGTATAGCTTAGAGGTTAAGGGCTTGCCTGTGAAGCCTAAGGACCCTAATTCAAGGCTTGATTTCCCAGGATCCATGTTAGCCAGATGCACAAGCGGTTACACATGTCTGGAGTTCATTTGCAGTGGCTGGAGGCCCTGGCATACCCATTCTGTCTATCTGCCTCTTTCTTCCTCTGTCTGTCACTCTCAACTAAATAAATAAATTAAAATAAACAATAAAGGGCTGGAGAGATGTCTTAGCGGTTAAGCGCTTGCCTGTGAAGCCTAGGGAACGAGCCAGTTCGAGGCTCGTTTCTCCAGGTCCCACGTTAGCCAGATGCACAAGGGGGCGCACGCGTCTGAAGTTCGTTTGCAGAGGCTGGAAGCCGTGACGCACCCATTCTCCCTCTCTCTCCCTTTATCTGTCTTTCTCTCTGTGTCTGTCGCTCTCAAATAAATAAATAATTAAAAAAATAATTTTTTAAAAAATAAACAATAAAAAAAGTTTGATTGATGCTTTTAAGAATAAATAAAAGAATTATTGTTTAGGAAGTATGACTTGAACTTATAATTCAGTAAGGTATATTGTCAAAATTTAAAGAAATAATTTAGTATAGCTGTTAGTTATTGTTTAAAACTAGTTAATTTAAGATTTATATAAAACTAAAAATTGAAATTTGTTATTTTATAGTTATTAAAGTTAATTAATAACATTATAGGTGTACATAAAGCTACTAGTGGACCATTTTTATTAGGTCCAGAAAATGTGGCACTATTTCTACCAAGGTAGTAATATAAAAATTCAGACATTGAGCAGCAGGGCATGGTGGCCCAAACCTTCAATCCCAGCACTCCTGAGGCACAGGTAGGAGGATTCTCATGAGTTTGAGGGCACAATAATCCTATATAGTGAATTCCAGGTCAGCCTTGGCTAGGGAGAGACCCTACCTTGAAAAACCAGAAGAAAATATTAAAAAAATGTAGACATTAAACTAAAATCAATATCTGAAAATGTATGAAATAACATTTGACATTGAATAAATAGTGTATGTCATGTAGGACTAATCAAACTTTCAGTGAAATATCAAGAACCTGTTAATAATATCCATTCGTATTAATTTTCAAATACTTTGATAAACTGAATTTTTATTTTCCAGAGAATAATTAATAGTCATATATATGCATGTGTATATGATATAACATGTGGCAAAAGTGCAAATTTTGCTGTAGAAATTGCTCCGTGGTTAAAGCACTTGCCTGCTAATCCTAACAACCTGGGCTTGCTTCCACACTCCTCACCTAAAGGCAGATGCACAAAGAGGCACGTGTAGGGCCCGAGACACGGCTCCACCACTAACGACACTTGCTTGCACAACATCAATGCCCAGGTTGGAGTCCCCGGTTACTATGTCAATCCAGATGTATAAAGTGGCACATGGGTCTGGAGTTTGTTTTCACTGGCCAGAGGCCCTGGCATGCCCGTTCTCTCGCTTCTCTCCCCCTCTCTCTTTGCAAACGAACAACCAATTTAAAACGTCAAAGTGGCACATGCATCTGGAGTTCATTTGTAGTGGCAAAGTGGCATTATGCCCTAGCAGGCCCATTGTATCTCTCTTTCTTTCTCTGCTTGCCAAAAAATAAATACATATTTTAAAATGCAAAGTATATTAAAGTGAATAGCCTCTAAATATTTGGGTAGTTGAAACTCAAAAGTAGAAAAATTAATGGATTTCCATTGACTGATCTGATGTGATATAAAGGTATATGTTGGAAAGTCATTCAGGTTATGAAAATTTTATATTTATTTTGCCATTTTAGAGGTCATTCCATTGTGTAGATGTGAATGGAAAAATCTTACATAGATAATGTACTCCATGTTGGGCATAATGTTTACAAGTCAATGTTCATAGAAACAATGTGAATAAACATATCTTATCACAAAAAGTCAGAAAAAATTACTCCCAGAGAATAGGCAACATACAACAGAATAAGTAGTAATGATAAACTTTTAATAAATTTATGATCAAATGTAAGCTTAAATGTAAATGAAATTATATTTGACTCATAAAAGACAAACTCCATTATACAGAGTAAAACAAAGCCTTTCAAAATATTACATACTTATCTGAGATAATCAAGTTTTTAATTTTAAGACTATATATTATTTTAATATTCCATTAAAAGAAAACATTATGTACATTATTTTGATTAATTATACTCTACAAGGAAATGAAATGGGACTTAAAACATAATACCCCTTTTGTGCAGAATCAGTATTTGTATGTCATCAAATTACTTCCAAATACACAAGATTTTTAATTATTGCAACATATCATCAAAAGATCCTAACAAAGGTACTTTTGCTTTCCAGAGATTATTAAGCATTTGACTTGGAAGGAAGGAAAGGGAAAGGGGAAAAAAGGAGGGAGGAATTATTCTCTGTAGAGACATGAGCTTCCTATTATATATTAGTGTTAAAGGCACTTAGCAATTATTTCCTAAAGGCTGAAATAAGAAACTGTTAGTTTGGATTTATTTTGTGATGTATAAAACTCATATCCAATAATAAAAAAGCATTACTGTTCAAAAATTATGAAGCTGGTAGGAAAACAATATCTTCAAATTCAGTAGGTCATATCATTATATATTAAGAAACCATTCTTTATCCATAACCTAGTAATAACTATCAGATAAATATTGTATGAAGGTTTCAGTTTTCAATTAAATACTCTTGACCTAAAATCTGCAGTGTTTATCCAGTTGAGAATTAAAAAAAAAAAAAAAATAAGAGTGTGGTTTCCTTCAAATATAAAAGCTTATAACCTTGGTATTACATACTTGAGAAAACCAATGAGCAATTTTAAATCAACAATGCATGAAGAATAAGATATTCCAAATAGATAATATAGACAACAGAAGAGTTAAAACTCTGCTTAAAGTAATCATAGCATAATAACCACTACAGTATGAAAAAAAAGGTATGTATATATAATTTCACAGGTCTCTCAGTCAATGACTTGTTGCAAAATGGATGAAGAAAAATACAAAAACAGGAAATGAAGGAGTGGTCAAGGAAGTGGTTGTAGTTGACCCGCAGGTGACACGAGGCTCTAGGAACATAGAGGGGTGGGTTGAGAAATATCTTGGAGAATGGTGACATAAGCCAAATCCCCTTTAGCTCAGGATGAGCATGGACTGTAGGTATGGGATATTTATGTATCCACTGGCCATAGAAAGAAAGAAAGCAGGCCAGGGAATAGGAGCAGGTCAACATGTAGCTTGTTTCACTGGCCTCCCAGGACACTCTGAGCATGACTTGCTGCCTGGTCACACTCTGGGGGAAGGGCAGTGCTGTGTACTTTGGCACTCTTACCTATTGGGTTCCCAGATGTCAGGTGCTGGGGTGTGAGGGGCTTTTCTTGGATTACATGCTCTTTTTTTGGAGAGGACTATTTTGTTTCTATCTGTCTTAATGTCATTGCTCCAGGGACATAGCTGTGCAATGACAATGTAGTGAAAAGCAAAGATAGATATTGTGCCCTAGTTAAAGCAGACATGTAAAGGAAAGAAACAGGAGGTCAACAGTGTCAAACACTTTAAAAAATTGAAGGGGAATGTGCAAACCTTCAATAAGATTTGTAAGTAACTGAATTTTAGTGACTCTAGAGATTTTTGAAAATGGTTGCCATCAATCAAGGACATAGTTTTTCTTCATTCCTCACTTGCATTAGTAAAAGCTAAAATGGGACCACTGAAGTTGTTCATTTCTGTCACATATTAATTCTTTCTCCTAAACTCTAATTCACAACTTCTGTGTCACTATATCTAAATGCAGTATACATCTTTCTGCATATCTGTTAGAGTTAGCAATAATTTGTGTGTTATATTTGATAGAGCTCATTTTATGTAATGTTTACAAAAACTGAACAAGGAATTATGCAAGTCACAGAATTTTTATTTTTCACTTTAGGATGTGGATGTACTGTAAACACTGACATAATACCCAAGGGCTAGCTGGTTCTATTGATATTGATATATTTCTTAGAAGCTAGAATACCTAGAAATCATATAGAGCCTCCTATTTATGGTGGATTATACTTGCATCATTCAATATTATATTTAGTTCTTTTAGTAAAACTCATCATTTGGCACTGATATATTTAGCTGGTTTATGAGAAATATCCCAGGGATTTGAATTTGTTTTTATTTATTTGTTTTATACTTTTTATTTATTTTTTTTACTTTTGTAGTCAGTGAATACATTCAAATTGGCACCATTATTAGCCTCCTCCCTGTCCTCCCCCCTCCACCGGGACCCTCCATGTTGGGGTATGTGGGTCATGCATTGTGGGGTTAGCCTTTAATTTTGGGTAGGAAGAAATGTCTCTGTGTGTCATTGGGTGCACATCTCAGAATGAAGTGTGACCTCAAATTGATGACTGCCTTGCCCCAGCATCTCAAACGCTGGGATTGCAAATGATGGCCATCAAATCTGGCTCTAAGATGTCTGTGTTTTAGTGATTGTACACAACTTTAAGAATATAAATGACGGCTGGATATATGGCTTAGAGGTTAAGCACTTGCCTATGAAGCCTAAGGACCCCGGTTTGAGGCTCGATTCCCCAGGACCCAAGTTAGCCAGATGCGCAAGGGGACGCACGCATCTGGAGTTCGTTTGCAGTGGCTGGAAACCCTGGCGCACCCATTCTCTCTCTCTATCTCTTCCTCTTTCTCATTCTGTCACTCTCAAATAAATAAATAATAAACATTTTTTTTAATTTTAAAAAGAATATAAATGATATATTTTAGTTATTATCTAGTTAAATGCACAATGAAGTGGTAGATTTAGCTATTTCTAACTAGATACTATCCTTTGCCTTAATAATTATAAGCTTATATATGCATTTGGAAAGTATGTGCAAGGAGAGAAAGAGAGAGGGAGAGATAGAGAGAGAGGGAAAGAGAGAGAGGGAGGGAGAAAACATGAATGAGAATGGGCACACCATGGACCTCTGGTCACTACAAATAAATTCCAGACATATGACCCACTTTGTATGGGTGAGTACTAGGGAGTCAAATAAACACCTTTAACTGCTGAGACATCTCTTCAGTTCTCATAAAGTACTTCTTAAGTACATAAATTTACACTTTTGGAATACATTTTACTAGAAAGAATATCTATTGTGTGTATGTTAATTTCTTAATATTATTTATTTATTCATTTATTTGAGAGAGAAAAACGGTACAGATATAGAGAATGTACACACCAGGGCCTCTACACATAGCAAAAAAAAAATTATATATATATATATCCAGACACATGTGTTACCATGTGCATCAGGCTAGGTACTGGGGAATCAAACCTAGGTCACTAGGCTTCACAGGCAAGCATCTTAAAAATACTAAATCAACTCTCCAGCAATGACATGCTAATTCTTACCAGAGCCATTCACAACTATTATATAGAAGATGAAAATACAGAGAAGATAAAATTATAGGATAATTATTTTTTAAAAGTGACTGAAATTATGAAAATGTTCAGGTAGCATTACCTTTAACTGACATGTATCTCCTTCTTATTTCTTAAAATTTTCCTTAATATTAATTTTTATTTATATTTTTTGGTTCTTTCAAGATTGGGTCTCACTCTACCCTAGATTGACCCACAATTCACTATGTAATCTTAGGGTAGCTTCAAATTTACAGTGATCCTCGTACCTCTGCTTCACAAAGGCTGGGATTAAAGACCATTCTCATTGTTCTTAAAATTCTCTTGGAAGGAGAAAGTACATGGAAGTTGCTTGCATATTTAATTATGATATTTAATTCTTTTGACGAGTCCTCATGAGTTTTGACCATTTCCTTACTTTTGACAAGAAAGAAGTATTTGATCAGTTTTATATTTTTCTTGCTCCAGCTCTGTCTTCTGTTCTTTTCCTCAGGGACATTTAATCTATATACACACTGAAAGATTAAAAAAAGGGGCTGGAGAGATGGCTTAGCGGTTAAGCGCTTGCCTGTGAAGCCTAAGGACCCCGGTTCGAGGCTCGGTTCCCCAGGTCCCACGTTAGCCAGATGCACAAGGGGGTGCACGCATCTGGATTTCGTTTGCAGAGGCTGGAAGCCCTGGCGCGCCCATTCTCTCTCTCTCCCTCTATCTGTCTTTCTCTCTGTGTCTGTCACTCTCAAATAAATAAATAAAAAAATTAAAAAAAAAAAAAACTATGTTAAGAACCTAGAATTTATATCGCTTCCTCTGGTTTCAACCCAATGTCATAGCTTCTTTTTCTTCCTGTTTTTTTTTTTTCTTTTTCATTTATAATTCCATCTACAATTAGTGGACCTTTCTGTGTTGAATTTCCACAAATTTACATGTATTTTCTTTATCTTGCTCCACACATAAAGGTAATAGAATTACTAACTCAATTGTGCAATAATCTTCTAGACAATTTTTTATTGTTCTTTCTTTTTTATCCCTTTCTCTGTTTGAGCATATATTCCATGTGTTTAATTCCATAAGTTTTTCACAACTACACTTCCATAGCAGTATGGTTTAAGTAAATGGATACTCTTAACTATAATATAGCAAAAGTAAATCTCCAGGTAAATCAAAATGTTTATTCTTTTGCTTTAAAATATTAATGATATAAATATGATAATAATAACCCAGATACTATAAAAAAAATCTAAATAGAAAACAAGACCTAAAACTGAAATTCATATGGTCCTCTTGGACTTTAATTTTTCAGGAAGTGAAACATGATGTCTGCAATATAATTAAATTTATAGTATATGCAAAAATAAGAGAATGTAGTCCATGGTGAAGAGTACATCCTGATGACTGAAGATGAAGTTGAGCTACAGATGAATTAAATGTTGAAATAATCAGAAAAATGATGCAAATACTACTAAAATAAATTATTTAAAATATTTATGGTAGCAGATGTATATAAAAATAAAGCTATGAAGATTTTAAGTGGGTTCTGATAAAATACCAGATAAAATATTAGATCACCTAAAGTAAATTATAGAAGAAAAGAAAAAATAAGTAGAAAGTGAATTAATTGTAAATCAATCATTTGTGTGATACACTAAATTATTGAAATATAGAAAAATGTTCATAGAAACAGTTGGAAAATTAATTGGTTGGAAAGAAGTTACTCATATGATTATATATACTGTTCCCAAAGTGCTCAGATGAATAAGACTAAATACTAATTAAACTTCATATAAAAATATAATTATCAAACACCTATAATCCTAATGGGAAAAAAAGGTAAACAATTAGAAATATGCAACATATTACATTGGGAAAACAATGAGAGGACTGAGTTCTAAATTTCGATTAAAACAGTAAAATTTAGAGTATAATGAAATTAAGATTTTACAAAACAAAATAAATTAAAACCACCCTACCGTCCCCTGCTAATATCTGTGTCTCTGTGTGTGCTGTTTGGTGGGGGTGTTAATTATAAACACAAACATACATACACAAAAGTAAGAATGCTGTGAGACCAAAGTATGGAGCAAAATATCCCAAGTCAGTTCTTAATAGACCAAATAAGACAGAAAGAAAAAAGAAAGAAAGAAAGAAAGAAAGAAAGAAAGAAAGAAAGAAAGAAAGAAAGAAAGAAAGAAAGAAAGGTAGGAAGGAAGGAGGAAAGAAAGAGAGGAAAGAAAGAAATAGCTTGGGTGGCTGAATGACTAATAACTGATTTTGGCATGTGAGGTGTATTCCGGTTAGGACAGTGTTTATATTCTTTATTCACACAGCCTAAATTTGACCCTGTGATTCTTTCAGGCTTGTTCTGAGTTCTGTCTCTGACTATTTTGCTGCCATGTTTACAAGTGATGTTTGTGAGGCCAAGCAAGAGGAGATCAAAATGGAAGGCATAGACCCCAATGCCCTCTGGGACCTTGTTCAATTTGCGTACACAGGTATAGTAAAAGAAGTTTAGCATTTGTTGATATTGTGCTTATTATAGCTCATTTCCTTTGAGTATGTGCTTTATGTCTTTAATGAAATTTATGCCTGGATCTTAATTTTCAATTGCAGGCTACTGAATGTAGTAAAATCAGATTATTTTCCATTGTACTTTTAAATCACACTTGTTGACATTATATAATTATGGTTATGTATTTGCTAATCCTACAACATGTTAAACAGGTATATATAAGTGAATATAATCAGGTGATGAGGGAATAAACATTAGAAAAGTATATTAATGGTAATAGTTATTAAAAAGAGATTAGCTTAAGTTTATACTTCCTAAAAGCCTTAAGGGTTGAAAAATAAACTTTGTCTTTAGAAATCATGAGTTCAAGTAATTCTTTTATTCCTGGTCATGTGTTATTTGAATATACATTTTGCCAAATAGAATTTTTGTGACAGTTAATATAGATTTGGCATACTTAGATGAACAAGACTACAATGACTTGTAGAGTTATGAAATGGTCAGTTTTTGAGACATTTGTGTAGTTTGATGGTGTTGCAGAGAAATATTTTTAATGAATTCAAATAAAATGTACATTTAGTCTTTGTTAATTGAGGTTCACTGTACACAGCTAAGCTACAGTTAAAGAGAATAAATTAATCAATTAGCCAAGTCTTTCTTCACCAAAATCTCACAATCTAAATAGAGGAGTCAGAAAAAAAAAAAAAAATCTCATCCTAAATGTTAAAGACAGTTAGAATAAAATATTATTTTCAAGGTCATGTTAGCAGTTGCATTAATTTAAATAAATAATCAAATTAATTAAAATGTGTTTTAACCCTCACAATGTTACTAAAAAAAGTGAGATCTGGTAAACATCTTACAATTGGCATGCAGGCAATATAGGTTGATGATTTGTTTAACACAATTCTCTCTTTTTTTTTTTTTTTAATAAATGGCATATAATTCATTGCCTAGTTTAGGGACATAGCCCTGGAATCATAGAAACTAAATTTTGGAGTCATTTATCCAAGACTGGGCAAGCTGCCTCTAAGAGAAGAGCCTGAGGGATAGGGGACAAACCTTCAGAGTTATTCCAGAGTGGGCTATCTGCCTGCAGCAGAATTTGAGGATAAAGAAACTGACCATGGGAGTCATTCCAACTACTGTTACTGCTGTTGCAGCTGCTTTGATGTTTCTGTGGCTGTAGCTTTTGCACACAATCACTGATATAGTTATTGCACATGCAGAAAAGTAATTTTTCAGCAAGTAGAAATATATGGGCAAAGTACTAGGAACTTTTGAGTTTGAATAATCCCTAAACACTGGTAAAGGAGGGCATTTAGACCTCTGCTGACCCAGAACATGCATGCTTTCCATTCACGTGTTCACCCTAAGTCCACCTATTGTTTTCAAGAGAATTGTAGCACTTCTGTAGGCAATTCATTATCGACCATGTTGTCATCAGCACTATGGTCAGCATTTATCATGCATGTATGCTTGATCTGGGACAAGAGCCTAATCAGGTGACTGAGAAAATTGGGCAAAGAGCATAGCATAAGATCAGTCAGCATCTGCGGTGGTTTGAATAGAATAGATGGCCCCAATATATTCAGTTGTTTATTTGTTTGTAGTTTGCATCTACAGCAACCTGGCTGGATGCAGAGTCACTGGGTGGATCTTAAGGTGTGATGCTGGGTTTCAGATTTCAAACTAAAGATATGCAATGTGTGCCTAACAGGAGTTCCTAAAGTGTGCTATGGCTTTTGGCTTTTTGGATTGTGCTTCTCTGTCTCAGCTTGGTTCTGTGAAGGCAGGCCCACTTCTTCTGCCATTTATGGAATTTCCCCTGAATCTGTAGGTTTCAATAAATATCCCTTCCTCCATAATTGTGCCTGGTCTGGAAGTTCATCTCAGTGAACCTGAAGATGTCTGCTACAGAACTTGGTACTGAGGAGTGGACTGAGATGAACCTGACCATATAGATGTTGATCTTTTGGAACCTTTGTTTTGGAGAAATGGGCATGGATTTGGTGCTTGCAAATGAAGATGCCTTCTAGAGTGGTAAGCCAAGTTTTATGGACTATTATGATGAGAGTTTGAGAATTCTAAATGTAGACAATATTGGACTTTGAGGCTTGGCTTATGAGCTTTCTAAGGGGAAGGAAAGACTGCAGAGGACTTTGTTGGAACTGGGCTACTGGCATAAGGGCTGGCTGCATCCTGTTGCCCATGCCCAGAGAATTTAATCAAGGTTAATTTTGCAATGGACTGATATGCTTGGCTGGAGATATTGGACTGAGTGATTTAAGATTTTAAGCTGGAAAACCTCAAGCAAGTTAAAATTACAGGCACTGAGACTGGTTTTAGGTTACTGAATCTGCTATTGTCAAACACATTAGCAATCTCAAAGGAAGATGGTCCAGTTGCTTTACCACAGAAAGGATGCCTGAGGAAAGACTATCATAGAAATGCAAACACTTTTGGAAAGAGTGGACTGGAGAAGGAACCTGCTTTACAATGTTATGATTTATTTTGTCTGTGAATTAAGAATATGGCTGTGTCCTGCACACCTGGTATTGGTTTCAGAAGCATGAAAAATGTGAGGAGTGGTCCTGAATTGCACACAGTCCCAGGAGCTGCTGCTGAGATGTGGAATGAGGCAGGGCATGATGCCTTGATAAGCTGAAAGAGTCGTTGGAAGATGGACTGTTGTTTGCATGAAGACTTCAAGATGTTTTGGATATACCAGGACTATGCAAGCACTACCATAGAGTGCACTGTTGGCCTGAGGTGGAAGTGGTCCCTGGCTTCTCTGCCCAGCTGGAGGGGTGGAATTGGAAAATCTGGAGGCTATCAGTCTTTGGTTGTATTGAACTTGAACTTCAGAAGTCTGATGTTTGTTTGATGGTAGTTGAATTTTCCTTGATTTAGTCTCTCCTTGCTATGCCTTATACCAGTTGAAAATGCTTACTCTGTGCCTTTATATGTTAGAAATATTTAACTTGTTTGATTTTACAGGTCTCAATATCCTAAATTGGTCAAGACTGTGGGGACCTTTGTAATTGAACTGAGTACAATTTACAATGTGTTATGATTATTAATCTATTGGGGGTCAGGGGCAGAATGTGGTGGTTTGAATAGAATAAATGGCCCCCAATATATTCAGTTGTTTATTTGTTTGTAGTTTACATCTGCAGCAACCTGGCTGGAGGCAGTGTCACTGGGTGGATCTTAAGGTGTGATGGTGGGTTTCAGATTTCAAAATAAAGATATGCAAAGGGTACCTCACAGGAGTTCCTCATGTGTGCTGTGGCTTTTGGCTTTTTGGCTTGTGCTTCTCTGTCTCAGCTTGGTCCTGTGAAGGCAGGCCAGCTTCTTCTGCCATTTATGGAACTTCCCCTGAATCTGTTGGCTTCAATAAATATCCCTTCCTCCATAATTATGCCTGGTCTGGAAGTTCATCTCAGGGAACCTGAAGCTGTCTGCTACAGCATCTCTAAACATTGCTTGTCAATATTGTTCATCTATGCTGTTCTGGCCACAGATACACAACATGAGATCTCACATTGATTTAAGCAGGCTGATCGCATGATTATGAGATTTATTTTAAGGGTAGTTGTAAGGCAGGGATTTAGCAGAAAAGCATCTCACAGCAATATTCTCAGAAAAAATTCTTTGTAATATCCATCAGAAGCTCTTCCCTATAGGTTGTCCTTAGAGTTCACTCCCACATTCCTTTTGCCCAGAATTTGGTCATTGCCTTGAAATGGGGTGTTAGAGATTATGGAAAATACTTGAACCCTAAATCGTAGGTTTGCATTTGCATTTATTCAAAGAATTGGGCAAACCAAACTGAAAAGGATAATGATTAAATTATTATACTTATTCAGGCAAATACAGTAGGAAAGGAAGGAAAATGAATGTCCCAACATGGCTTGAGTGCCCACATCTTGGAAAAACTGTACGGAGGAAAGAAAAGAAAGCAAAGAGCTCCTGCCATATGGAGAGCAGGAGGAGGTAAAGAGTCCATGTAGAAAGTAGTGGTTAGGGGGTTATCCCTTGAAAGAAATGAGGAGAAACTCACCAGAAGCTGGAGGTTCAGGAGTAGTCTGACAACCCAAGGAGCTTGCCTTCCACCCACAAATGTACTCAGAACCTTCTGGTGGTGGGCCTTATCTTCTGGCTTACGTGTGCCAGAGTGAGAGTTGATTGGTTTGGCCTATGTGCTGAGTCATGAAAAGGCTAGCCAGGACACCAAGTTCTGGTGAGCTTGATCAACCACAATACAAAGATTCTAGAAAAAGATCTCCCTCCCAAAACGCCTCCAGGTTGTTTGTGGAAAAACAAATCTCAGGAAGAGATAAGAAGTCAGATCACACTGTTATCTCTGGAAAAGTGGAGATTTCAAGGATAGTTTCAGGGGCCCAGTCACCCCAACTGCCTAACTGACTACTTGACTCCCTGTCATTCTGATATGAGGCAAGGAAAGTAGAGTGAGGCCTGATAATCAATGCTCTAGTGTCAAGATTAAAGAGCTGTCATGGTACCATTTCTGGTTGAGAAATGAGAGGCAAAATTGTTTAAAACATCCTCAAAAGACAAACTCCTTGGAATAAAACAAGGCTCCTGTTTCTGAGGATTTGCTGTGGAATAGTCAGGGACTTTTCTAATAGAATACAACCCACTCAGCATAGGAAACCACTTTTGAAAGATACAATAGAGCCAGGCCTGGTTGTACAAGCTTGTAACCCTAGATACTTTACAAGCTTAAGTAAGATGAACACAAGTTCAAGGCCTCCTTGGTCTATGGAATGAATTCATGGCCAGTTTAAACAATTAATCTAGACAGTGCCTGAAAATGAAGGACAGAAGAAGGAAGGAAGAAGGAGATAAAATTTCTGACCTCAGTGATTTTTAAATAAGTTTTTGACAAAGCAAAATTCACTAAACAATGTTAAGATTCAAAGCAAGATTTTTTTCAAAGCTATTGCAATAGTGGAGAAAGACAATAAAGGTAGGGAAGGGTTTTTAGCTCTGGAGTGAGAACATTGACCCTTTGTCTAGGTTAATTGTTTTTAACAAAGGAATGGTAACCTTTCTCACAGCTTGGAACATGCTCCCCTTCATAGATCCTGAGGGTGAAGCACAACTCCTCTTAAATTTACATAGCAGAATTATGAAAAAAGAATCAGATTGCAAAATCGACAGAAGGCTTTTAAAAACATGTCTCAAAGAAATAGGAGGAAACCATCCAGTGACAATTTTTCTAAAGTAAATGCTCTTATGAAGGTCATGGTATAGAGTCAGGAAAAAAAAAAAAAACTGTCTAAATTTAGGCAAACAAAGTGGAATGCTAATGGCTTCACAATTCCCTTTCAATTTGCTTCCACCTGAAACATTAATGTGAAGGGGCACTTGCCTCTGAAGGAAGCACACCAGCCTTAACGGCACTTTTATTTTCTGGCATTGGGCTGCTCATGAAGCTAACCTTTTAGGGATCTTTCCAGGAGTGGACAAGCACAGTGCTAAAAGCCAGGCTCCATGCCCTGGCGACCTTCTCTTTCTCTAGCACAAAACTAGGTCAAAGACACTCAGCTTCCTGGTATACTAAGTTGGGGGTGCTTCAAGGCTCCCTGCTGAGTGCAATGACCCAGATATAACTCTGCATTCTAGAAACAGGAAGGGCACAATCCTGCCTCTTAGCTGCCACTGCCACTGACACCATGGCATATGACTCCTCTATGCATTTGTCCCTAAAGGGTTAAGATATTTTCAACTGTTCATTTACAGACATGTGCTAGATGAACCAATACTTAATGGAATATTTTTGGAAATGTAGGAATAATATAAAATATATTCTTCATCTTGTCATATACAATAAATTATCCATCAAGAGAAGAGCTCAAGTGATCCACTGTACAGAAAGGAAATAACAGACGGTGTTTGTGTGTGCCTAGTTAGCTAGCTGTCTCATTGGTCTGGAAGGCTACTTGGAAAAGGGCTAAAAAGAAATGCATCCTAGGAAGGAAAGTAACATATTAGTAGTTTGAGAATATTTTCTTCATCTGTTTTTAATTGGTAGTGGTTGGATTGAATTCGGTTTCTCTATGTGCTAAGTTGGTGCTCTTTTACTGAGCTTCTTCCTGAGCAGAGTATTTTCTTTCTTTTTATTTATTTATTTATTTATTTATTATTTGAGTGAGACAGAGAGAAAGAATGAGCAGACCAGGGCCTCCAGCCACGGCAAACAAACTCCAGACTCATGTGCCACCTTGGGCATCTGGCTTGCATAGGTTCTAGGGAATTGAACCTGACTTTGGCTTTGCAGGCAAGCACTTTAACAGCTAAGCCTTCCAACCCCAAGGTACTTTCTTAATGTTTAATATTTATGAGAAATGAAAAGGCTTATATAAAGAAGTGATAAGTATTAACTCTAATAACAATCTATTTAATGCAGTGAGTTAAAGAGTTTAAAATATATAAACTGATAAATTTCTCTATGAAACCTGAAAAGTATAAGATTTCCTAAAAAATGTATGATACTCATATTTCTTTGTAACTTTGAACTTAGAGAAGAAGAGGTGTAACAGATAGATAGATCAATGGATACAAGCATGAGGACCTGAGTTCAATCCCTCAGCACACACATAAAAATCTGGTCATGGCTGTGCACTCCTGTAACACCTGCCCTGACGTGGGCAGAGACAGGAGGGTCACTGAGGCTTACTGATTTACCAATCTACAGAAGGTCCAGGTTCAGTGAACAACAGCATCTCAAGGAAAGAAGTCAGAAGGGCAATGGAAGAGAACACCATATGTCCCCTGGCATTGACATCATTCACGTCAGTAAACATGCATCTGCAGACATGAAAACATACACCACACACACCAAAAAATCAGAAAAAAAAATATGTTACATAGCTTGCAGTAAATTTTTGACATGTATAGTCTTCAGTGATGATGAGTTTAATAATCTTTGATAGGGAGGAAAAAACATCATCTTTCCCCAAAGTTCTGAAACGAAAATGTGCAACAGCAGGTAGAGATTCTAGTACAGTATTGAGCCTATCAATTCTTCACCACAGATGGGGGAAGGATACATGAGATCACAGATTCCCCAGAGTATCCAATGACAGGAAATGCTTGCTGGGAGTGGGGTATCAGGCTCAACAATGTCTGCCATACCACAGTGAATAATCTTCCAGCCATAATCATGCAAGCAAACAATTGAACTCAGTGGTTAAAAAATGGGCATGAAAAAAAGATGGGGATTAATGGGGAAGAAGAATGGTGTTAATGGAGGAGAGCAGATATAAAATTGGAAAATTGGGTGACATTAGATCAAAATAAGTTGCATGTACAAATGAAAATGTAAAACAATAGAAAAATATTTTTAAAAATGAAAAAAATGTATGCATAGTAAAATTCAGCAACTTAAAAGAGATGGCTAGTATCAAAGAATTGCAGAATGTTAGTAAGATCAACAACCACAACAAAAAACAGAGACTTTTTTCCCCTAGTTACTAAGTACCAAATAATGAGTTCAATAATAACAGATCAAATAGAACAGATTAAGGGAAATGTTATCATCATTGAAAGGTTAATGCTTAGAAGCTCAATATTTTAGGTATCATAAACAAAATGACCATCAATTTTGCTTGTAAAATAAAAAAATAATCAATCTTTATATGCAGGAGAGTAAAGAGGATATTAATATCTTTTCTGAAATATCAAAATTACTTCTTTGCTTAATAGAATGAACTATACATAGTTTCACATGTCTTAATTTATCAGAAATGGGCAGTGACAATTTAATTCAAAAGAAAATTTATAGCTGTTGTTTTATTTTTAATTATTTCTATAAGTAATTAAAATTTCCTCTTAAGATTTTTGTATGTTTTTATTGCAGTTTTTCTTTGAAATTTTGCTTATGATCTTGGTAATATAGTGTGTATTTTATACAGACTTTTATTTACTTTTACAATTGATATCTTAATTTAAAATTGAATTCTCATTTGTAAACTAAGACTATGTAATCATAAGATTGTATATAAGTATTTTTGCAAAAAATATATTTTTATATTAACAGTATTTGCATATGTTTTATTGGAGTGGTCAGACTCCATTTCAGGAACAGGTGAAGTATAAATTGAAAATGGCAGAGCATAAGTTAAATTGATGTAAACTTTTTTTTTTTTTTTTTTTGAGGTAGGTAGGGTTTCACTCTAGCTCAGGCTGACCTGGAATCTACTATGTACTCTTAGAGTGGCCTCAAAGTCACAGCAATTCACCTACCTCTGCCTCCTGAGTGCTGGGATTAAAGACATGCACTACCATACCCTGTCTGACACAAGCTTTTAGTCAAATTTGCTGGCATGTGGAATTACATGAGCATGCTTATTTTTCTAAAAGCAGTAAAATCTATGTGGAATTAAATGCTGTGTGCCATTCTTAATAAGATAATGTTATTAGAAAAGAAACCATTTTTTTAAAAATTTTCTACACACAACTAATTGTCATTTCTATCATGCTCCTCACTTATAAAAAAGAACCCCAGTGGTATTTGTTTAATCTGAAATAAACTCTTTGGTTTGGAATAATGATGTTGAAGATATTCTTGAGTTCTTTTACAAACATTCACTGAAGCATGGAGACAGAAAAGGAAAAAAAATAATAGTAGGTTTTATAATCCCCTCATTTCAACTCACCTGGAAGGTTAGAGATGAATAACAACTTTACATGTTTTATCCTAACTAGTATGTATCTTACAAGCGATCCTTTCTTGGGCTGGAGAGATGGCTTAGTGGTTAAGCGCTTGCCTGTGAAGCCTAAGGATCCCAGTTCGAGGCTTGGTTCCCCAGGACCCACGTTAGCCAGATGCACAAGGGGGCGCACATGTCTGGAGTTTGTTTGCAGTGGCTGGAAGCCCTGGTGCGCCATTTCTCAATCATTCTCTCTGTCTCTTTCTCTCTCTCTGTCACTCTCAAATAAAATAATAAAAAATGAACAAAAAAATTTTTTTAAAAAAAGAGATCCTTTCTTTATGTTACAAGTGTGTAAAACCCAACATACAAAATACTTAAGTATAAAATATTTAAAATTTCAAATATGTATTCATAAAGTCATCTTTAGGTAAATCAGAACATCCTTTATATTTTCAGTTTTAGGGACACATTATTTTTTTTTCAGGGTGAAAAAGAAAACCCTATAGTGTTCTAAATGGAGCACATTCAGGGAGGAAAAGTCATCTTACAGAGATCAATAGTGAGGCAATCAACCTATTACTGGAATAAAAACAACAGTGCACAAATTGAAGGGTTTGTTCTCAACCATATTGCACCTTTGTAGAATCTCTTTTATGACAGGAGTTCATTAGAGTGACTTATGGCTCTCTTGCTCTCAAAATAATATAGCTCACTGAAATTGACTCTCATATTTCTATATAGTGGTTTACTCTATGTATAGTAGATCATTCCTGCCAATCTAATCTTACTGTCCTAAGGATGGCAATGGAGAGAAAATCTTGAGTACATGAATGCATAATGGCCCTTCCTTGTCCAATGAAGTTACTGAATGTCCTCAAATTTAGCTACATGCCTGATATAACCTGTGTCCAATACTGGGCCCTGAAAATGAACATGCTGAATGGGACATTTATCCTTTGTTTAATCAAGTTTTATTATTTTTATAAAGATAGATATTGGTTCATGTAGACTAATTTTCCCAATTAAAGAATATCATGAAAGAGGGCTTCTATATCTAACTGACATACACGTGCACACACATTCACATACACACATTTAGATATTAATCACAGTCAAAACTTGAGATGAATTGGAATGCATTTGCAAAGGAGACACTTAGATTCAGTGTATTGGAAAGTTGTGCTCTAGCTGTTAGAAATTTCCTGCTCATTTATCTCTAATATAATCCCTACTATCCTACAACCTTGGCATAAATTGTGTTCTTTAATGATTAAGGAAATAGAGTTTTAATACTGGAGGTTGAAATGCAAACTTATACATATAGTGTCAGGTCCTGTAGAGAACTGATAAGGACAGAGTTCAAATACAGGAAGCTGTCTATCCAGTAGTGGCTTTTAAAGAAGGATAGGAAAGTAAACTGCTAAATTGCAAACCCTTAATCACATTGAAGAGTTAACTTAGTTGTAAAGAAGTCTTTTGGTCCATGGAAGTTAATTAAAGTCTTTGTACATGCAAAGGAATATTAAGCTAGGTTCTATTTACTGTCAAACATTTGAATGAAATAAACAGCAGTGCATAGGCCCTGGGGTGTTTTAATATTCTTTTTTAATATTCAAAAGTATGTATCAATATATTCATCCTGGAATTTACCCTCTAAGTCACATTCAGAATTTTTATTATAATTAAAAGTAAATTATTGTTTCATTTTATTGCTAGTTTAATTCAAGTGACATGAATTATGCAAGCACATTAACAGAATATTAGTTTTAAAATTAGGGCTCTTACTAGATAGAAAATTCTATATTCAGCATAAGAAATTGAGCCTTCAAAGACTGGTTTTATATATTATAATTAACCATGATTTAAAAATATTGCATTAGCTAATTTTCAAAGTACCTTAAGCACTTTGGAACAATGTGCATATTTAGTAAGAATAAAAAGGACAAGAACAAAAAGAAACTAAATTGACCAAATCATTTCATAATTTTATCATAATTCACCTACATTATTTTAGTAAATTACCTTGTCTCTGTTTGTGTTTGCTCCCATAATACATATAAGGCTATCTTACACAGCAAGTTTAGGATAAATAATGAAACATAATATGTTTTTTTTTTTGGATATTTTACAAAGTTTTATTGTTATCATGAAGATTATGATATAAAAGCAGAGGGACTGTAAATATAGTTCTATGAATCTTCATATTTCCACTTATTAACATACTAATGTTAATATGCCACAATGGAACATATAATTACTAACTTAATTTTCAAGTAAGTAAAATCACTCATTTCTTATTACCAAATTTACAGTCCACTCAAATTTAATTTGCTTGCTGCTTTCACTCCTGCAACTGTTAACTGTCACCTCTCCTTTGCATTCTAGAAGTCATTTAGAGAATGGCATGCCATTCAGTCAATTGTCTAGATGCCTCTTCTATATTTTTCCACATTAACCATAGACTTGACTATATGTTCTCAGGATCGTTTCACCTTTGCTCTAATTTCAGTCTATCTACTTCATTATAGTATGGTACAGAGGCAGTTCAAAGTAGAAAATTTAACATTTGTGTGATGGGTCTTATTTTGGCCCTTACCAGGATTTTCAAACAGCACTCACTGTGTTGTGGCAGCCCAGTGTGTACTCCGATTTCCTATTAGGCATTTTGAATATCCTTTCATCTCCATTTTAAAGTTATGGGACTTTGGGCTGGAGAGATGGCTTAGCAGTTAAGTCTTGCCTGTGAAACCTAAGGATCCCAGTTCAAGGCTCGATTCTCCAGGACCCACGTTAGCCAGATGCACAAGGGGGTGCAAGCGTCTGGAGTTTGTTTGCAGTGGCCAGAGGCCCTGGCATGCCCATTTCGTCTCTCTCTCTCTATCTGCCTCTTTCTTTCTCTCTGTCTGTCACTTTCAAATAAATAAAAATAAACAAAAAAATTAAAGTTACGGGACTTTATCAAATTACTAAGCTTTATAGGGTGTTTTAAGGTTCCTTAGCTTTAAGAGATGACATTAATGTGTATTTTACTCAGAGGGTTGTATTTAGGAGTGGACTGAAAAAGTTGAACAAGTTTAGCACATTAAGTAACCAATAATTGTCTATAGTATGCATGCTTATGTTTCATGAGATTATTTCTGTTATCCTTTATAAAAATGAAAACGAAGACAGAAAAATCAGGAGAAAATCATTTTGTTCATCAAATATTGGATATTTTTGGAATCACTTTGTTATATTTTCCAATTCCAATATGATGTTTAATTCATCATATGTGTGTGTGTGTGTGTGTGTGTGTATGTATGTATATATATATATATATATGATGAATGCATTTTTAAAATAGCTTGTTAGTCATTTTGTTACAAAATATCTGAGATGTGTTTTCATCATTGATTACATTTATTATTTTATCACATTACATCTTATCTGATTTTATAGTAGATATATGACTTACAAGTCCACAAAGCAAAAGGAAATCCAAGCCAAGCTGTGGTTCTAATTCTCATTAATATTTCAAAGTCATTTATTTTTAGTGTTAGAGAACATTCAGTGTGCTAATTGTGGGGGGCAACATTACTTCTGTGTTCCTGTCATCATCAAATTGAGAGTAAAGCATGAGTATCCATCAATCTAAAGCCTATCAACAAAAATTATAATTTTTAAACATTCAATATCTTTGTGTGTGAAGTCCTATATAATGTAAGGAAACAGGCAGATGGTACCTAAATGAGAAATTGTTTGTGACTGAAGGTACCATTACTTACAATGCCATCCTTTAGACATTCATTGTTTTATAATTTTTCAATATTAAATCAAATTTCATTTTATTTCTCCAAATCAAATAAATTATTAAAATGATTACACACATCTAATATGTAATATGTTCAGAGAGTTTTCACAAATATCTTCATTACATTTCAGAATATTTTACTGACTCTGACACTTGGTAATATTGCAAATATTTAACTGACTCTTACACTTGGTAAGATTGCATGAACTCTTTTTCTAAATAATAAAACTTTGAAATTGCTCTTTTTTGAGTTTATACTGTTTCTAGTACTTTCCTTTAAAAATCAATGAAATTCATACAATATTTTCATAACATGAAGAAAACACTAAAACTAGTAAGCAAAATAAAAGAACTCTATCACTATATTTGTCTGGCCAAGGCAAAATGTACAGCTCTCACTTGATGGAAATAAAGTATTTATACTTGGCTGGAGAGATGGCTTAGTGGTTAAGCGCTTGCCTGTAAAGCCTAAGGTCCCTGGTTTGCGGCTCAACACCCCAGGACCTACATTAGCCAGATGCACAAAAGGGCACATGCATCTGGAGTTTGTTTGCAGTGGCTAGAGGCCCTGGTGTGCCCATTTTCTCTCTCTGCCTCCCCCCCCTCTCTCTGTCACTGTCAAATAAGTAAATGAAAATGAAAAAAAAATTAAAAGTATTTATACTAAAGCCAAATATGAGTGACTATGGACCCGGAACACTAACTCAGGTTACTCTAAATATCATGTTCTAATGTGTTAAGTAATTATAGTGACAAAAGTGGAAAATCACAAATAAAGGCCCTTTCAAATTGGTTGGTAGGAAACAGGTGGACAAATAAAGGAGCAAATATGGGACATCTCTACTTTAGGTCTCACCTGCTATGGGATGATAGTCTTGCTATAGGTTCGTAGAAGCTAGGCATCTGATACCACATTTCAAACATTTTCATTTAGGTCACAGGTTGTTAAATCAGAGAACAGAGCTGGATGTTAATTGGCCATCAAATGGGCTAATATTGTCTGAAATAATTTGGCTATGTGCTTGTAACATTCTAACTTCACATTGAAATTCTCATCAGTTGAAAGTCACACTTGCTATGTCCCTCAGGGATAAGAACTCATAACTGGGGACCAGGTAAAGAAATTTTCAAGTGGGGAAGAATTGATACCTAAGAACTAGGTAGATAAATTGTCAAGGGAGAAGAATTCATACTGCAAACTATATAGCAAAATTGTCTAAGTGCATTTTCATTAGGAGAAAGAGCCAAAGTGTAGATAACACTCTCCAGAGAGGAATACAGATGAGGCAGAGCATCAATTAAAAAACCTCTGCCTAGACCCTGGACTTCCAAGGGTTGCTGCAACATTCCTTTTTACCACTAGGCACCCTTGGGGAAGTCTAGCATGGCTTCCATTTTTGAATAGGTGGAGACTTCTTTTCCTAACATACAATCAAGCAGTTACAATTAGATATATTAGATATGAAGGGATATGAGTAAAAGTGGGGCTTCCCATAAATTTAAGAAGCTTATTTGAAGAAAGTGCAATGGGTACTTTGTGCATCTTTATCTAGACATGGTGGTTCAGAGAAAACCAACTAGAGATAGCTAAATCATCTTTGCTGTTTTGTGCAGAAACCTGCCCTTCCTCTTGCTGGATTGGTTTTCACATACCCCAACTGCAAAGCCTTCTCATTGTCCTTACCCACTTTTGTCAACCTAGCTGTTTTATTATAGTCTTTGTTTTAAGTCCTAAGAAAAAAACATTGTGAAAACATGGGAGAAGGAAGGTAAGGGATGGAAGAAAGAAAAAAAAAAAAAAAAGAAAGGAAGAAAGTAAGGAAGATTGACTTTTATAAATTACAATTTGGCATCTTCATTATAGAGGTGACTTCTTCCTGCTTAAGAAAAGAAATATATAATGAAAACAATGGCTTCATTTAATGATTCTTTTTTTTTCCTCCTTCTCTCCTATTACTCTTGTGCGCACACACATACACATACACACAGTAATTAAGCAGCAAACAAGGAAAGCAGTTTCCAGTGCATTCATTTCATGCTCATGATATCATGATTTAAAATATTAAAGAAGAACATAATGCAGAATTACCCTTGATATTGAAGACCTTACAGTGGCTGACACCACTTATACAAGACCAGTATAGTAAGAGGGGGAAATTATTGCATCAAAAAAGAAAAGATACTTGGGCTGGAAGGATGGCTTAGTGGTTAAGGCTTTGCCTGCATAGCCAAAGGACCCAGGTTCAATTCCCCAGGACCCATGTCAGCACAAGGGGGAGCACACATCTGGGGTTCGTTTGCAGTGGCTAGAGGCCCTGGTGTGCCCATTCTCTCTCTCTCTCTCCCTTTTTCCCTGTCAAGTAAATAAATAATTTTTTTTTTCAAGAAAAGTTACTAGGTGAAAAGAAAAAGAGAGTCTTTGGAGGGGAGATTTGCAAGGGATACAAAGTGAACATGTAGTAGAGGTTTGTGTGTAGAGTTTCTACAGTTATAGTAATTATGATCAAAATACCCTTGAATTTTGCATTCTAAGCTTTTATTCAAATCTCTATAGATTAAAAAAAAAAAGAGAGAAAGAGAGAGCAGCAAAAGTCTCTGGGATTGCTTTGGCCTAGATGTATAAACAATAGTAAAAGGGAGGATATTCTCTGTGGATAAATTTGAATAAATTTTGTGTTAGTTGATTGATGTGTGTTAATGAAATATTAGGAAAATATCAAATTTTTTACTGAGGAAATGATAACTTCTTCAAATGAGAGATATCTAAATAACATTGTAATTAATTTAATAAAAGGAGCTACTAATATTTCTGACATGGTCTCCAGTAGACTTTTAAAGTTACAAAGTAAGCAAATAGAAGTTTAAAATGATGTAATTTGCTACTAGATACATAACCAATGGTATTTGTTTTGCTTTCTTTGCCTTTTATTACAATTTTCCCTTGAAGTCTGAGCTGTATTTAAAACTCAAAATAAATAAATCAGTAGTACTTCTCTTTTAGGTAGAAAACATGAAGCCATTTCTGGTAAATTAATGAAAATTGTGTTTAGAGAATATTTTAGAGAGACCTTGCTATTTGATTTATAAAATTAATCTGCTATACTTTATAAAGGTCACCAGGAATTTCTAAAAGAATGCTCCTGGAATATAGCACTTATTGATAATCAGGTGTAATTTGATATCAGTGAAAGTCTCAGCTGACATAAAACCCTTTTATATTTTAAAAATATGTCTGTCTATTAAAAGTGTATAGTAATATGAACCAAAATTGTTACAGCTCTCCGAACTTTATCCAATGTCTTCCATAAATTTACTAAAACTCTACTAATTATTGAATTTAAAACAAATAAATGATAGCAACCAAACTTCTGACTTGAATAAATTCTAAAGCTCTATTATAGTTATTCTACTTTGAATGAGATTAAGTCCAAGTCTAACCCTGAAGTGTGGGCTATGTGTAGATTTTATTCTAGAGATTAAAGCATGTAAAGGTGAGAAATAATAACATTATAGTGGAGAAGCCTGACAAATAGAATCTCTGATGGACGGTTAACATGAATTTATGAAGAGTGGTTAAATCATATGAATAGTTCTCCCTTATAGAATTGATGAGACCTCAATTTTTTAATCCAAGTCTAATTATAATGAAAGAATAATAATTGAAATATATTCTATAAATAACTGAACTAGTACATTCAAGAATATAATCTACAAGAACATGGGCATACTCGTATGGCCAAGAGCTGCATAAAAAGTCCTAGAGACTGCATACAATATGTGATACTGAATTTCCAGAACAGAAAAAAGTAATATAATTGGGATAAAATAAACCTAAGGAGGGTCTTTAGAGGTGGCTTAGTGGATTAAAAAAAAAAAAAAAAAACTTCTAATTAAGAATAACAACCTGAGTTTAAATCTGTAGAATTCAAGTAAAGCTAGATTTGGTAGTGTAGTGTGGTCATTTACCATCCTACCTCTCCTAAGTCAAGATGGGAGGTAGAGACAGAAAAATCCCTAGAAGCTTCATGGCTGGAAAGCAGCCTGGCATATGTGGTGGAGATTTGGCCTTGAATCAAGGTAAAAGGCAAGTACTGAAACCTGAAGTTGCCATCTGATTTCCGCATGCATTCCATCACAAACACATGCATATTCCCCAACACGAATGCATGCACATCACACACACACACACACACACACACACACACACACACACAAATACCACAAAATAAAATCTAAGGAATGGGGCTGGAGGGATTGCTTAATGGTTAAGGCACTTGCTGGCAAAGCCAAAGGATCCAGGTTTGATTCCCCAGGACCCATGTAAGCCAGATGCACAAGGTGGCACATGTATCTGGAGTTTTCTTGCAGTGGCTGGAGGCCCTGACACACTTATATACTCTATCTGTGTCTCTCTGTCTCGTTAATAAATAAATAAATATTTTTAAAACTGTAAGGAAATATGAACATTGATTTATGCAAGAAATAATATAGCAAAATTTGTTATTAAATATAATGCAAAAATTAACAACAAAGCATTAGTAATGGGGAAAATGATAATATTTGTTACTTGTTCTGTAACTTACTATTTTCTTTTAGTATAAAATTATTCCATCTTAGTGGATATTTCAAAATTCCTATGACTAACTGAAAGTTTTAATCTTGAAATATGTTTTAATTTCTACTGTGATAATAATATTTTTTCTTTACAAACTGAGACACATAGAGATAGATTGAGAGAGAGGGGCAGAGAGGGGTGATGTAGAGGTGTGGAAGAGAAGAGGAATAGAAGGAAGATGACAGTGAGATGGATAGTATCTAATTTATTTTGCTGATTTTATACTCAGTTCTTACACTTGTCTGATAAACTATGTATTTATAATACCCTTGGGAATATCCATACTTTTTCAATATATCTATATCTATAATTTATATGTGCATTTGCCCCACACAAATGTTAATAAGGGGTACTTATTCAATAAAAACAGTTCATTGAAAACATATACATATATATTCCTTTCCATTCTTATTTCTATTTTTCCTTCTAATACAGCACATATTATATTATTCAGAATTTAAGTTTATATCTCTCCTGATTTTTGTTTGCAAACAAATTGAGGAACTTTATCATTAAACTCAGATAAAAATAGAGATGAATATATCATATGCTACTGAAGTAAAGGAAAAATTTTCCAATTCTATGCCACGTACAAGGTAAAAACAATTATATTTTTCTCTTGACCTAGTAATTGTATTAACTATTGCTACTTGACACAAAGTTTTTGAGGACTAAACCAAAGGTGTCTCAGGAATTTTGGTAAACATTTCTTTCACTTACATGAGTGAAATATACATGAAGGAATAAGTCTCCAGTTGACATTTTTTTTAGTTTGTATTTTTATTGACAATATCCATAATTGTAAACAATATTCCATGGTAATTTCCTCCTCCCCCTACTTTTGCCTTTGAAACTCCACTCTCTGTCATATTCCCCCCAATCATCCTCTCTTTTATTTTGATGCCATGATCTTTTCCTGCTATTATGATGGTCTTGTGTAGGTAGTTGGCACTTTTTTTTAAAAATCCAAGTCAAAAGCTGAAGCTATGTCAATAATTAAGGAAATTGAAGAAATACTTGAAACAACAGAGGTATCCTTGCCAATGTGGGACTTTCCAAATAATGAATTTCAAAGCCGAAGTTTTTTGAAGTTGCTACAAATTATCCAGTTTTAGTTACTGGAAAATAATTTCTAAGTGTATATGAATCATATTCTTCTCAGTTATCTAATGTTTCACCTGTTGGAAGATTATAAGTCAATTTTCTGTAGCATCTCCAGTGGCTTCCTATAGTTTTTACTGTGACCAGATAGAAACAATTGAATGGGGAGGGGTATATTTTTTATCTGACTAACAGGAAAAATGTTTGGGCGTTTCTGTACATCATAGTGTAGGAGTTACTTCAGTGTTCATTGTGCTAGTGTATTGTCAGGCCATCATGGGGTCCAGAGAGTTGAGAAAACAGTTTGGAACCAATGGTAACTAAGATATACAAAGGCCCACACTGTGGCACACCTCTTCTAGCCAAGCCACAGTACTTAAATGACTGACAGAGATCAAAAGAGTGAGAACTGCTGAGGACAACTAATCCAAATCATCAGTCTCTGGCAAATTTCTAATGCAGTTTAACAGAGCCCAAATGCAAATGTATAAACTTTTTCTTTAACTTAACAATATTCATGTTCTTTCAAGTCAACATTTAAGTCAAATATTTGGCAGATTTTTGCCTTTTTAACATCTATGTATGTTAGATAAATGAATGGGTTATACAAATGTAAAGAAATGTAGCATGCATGAGGTAGCTTAAATTGTGTGCATTCAAGCTCAGTCCTGGCTATTATTCCATTTATAACTTCTGGCTCTTAAAATGATATTTTCTGCCACTGGATATATTTTAAGTAAAAAAGAAATGAACATTTCAATTCTAATAAAAACAATGGGAGAGTCAAAATAACCTTTCAAATTCAGCAATAATTCCCATTAAGTATTATTCCTGATATTCCCAATATATACATACATATATAATATATATATATATATATATGTGTGTGTGTGTGTGTAAGTATATATAAATAATTATTATATTATATTATATTATATTATATTATATTATATTATATTATATTATATATGTATATATATGTATACATATACATATGTAAAAGTATATCCATGCATCACGTATCACCCAATAAACACAATGATTACATTTCTATCTACAAACAATAGTTAAAATTAAAATTATAGTTAAACTAGAAAATGTAACCGATAAAAATTAAAATAGTATTATTTATATTAAAAATCTGGGAGATATTCTGGTA
This sequence comes from Jaculus jaculus, assembly GCF_020740685.1. Lineage (NCBI taxonomy): Eukaryota > Metazoa > Chordata > Mammalia > Rodentia > Dipodidae > Jaculus > Jaculus jaculus. The sequence goes on from NC_059104.1 coordinate 40,854,526, forward strand.
AAATTCTTTCTGAATTATTATATTTGATGCTATCTCAGTGTTTTAATAGTTATGTGATTTTATGACTACAACCTATGAAAGTACTTTGAAGATATGTGTTAGTTCACTATAAGTAACTGTGATTAAATCCTCCCCCCTAAAAAAAAAATTAAAAGGGGAAAGATTTTTATAGCTCAATGTTTCAGAAAATTTGCTCCATCTTACAGGGTATGTGTTGCCGTCAGGTTCGCATTGCTGGTAGAAATCACCTGATCAAGAGAAGCTTGTGGGAAAAAGAGGTTTATTTTGGTTTACAGGCTTGAGGGGAAGCTCCATGATGGCAGGGGAAAATGTAAACAATGGCATGAGCAGAGGGTGGACATCACCCCCTGGCCAACATAAGGTTGACAATAGCAACAGAAGATTGTGCCAAACACGGCTATGGGGAAACTAGCTGTAACACCCATAAACCCACTCCAATAATACATTGCCTTCAGAAGACGTTAACTCCCAAATCTCCATCAGCTGGGAACAGAGGGAGAAAGGGCACCTGGGAGTAAGGCAGAGAGGAAGGGATAGAGGGAAAGGGGGGGTCGAGGAAGGCTTGTGCTTCAGTTCTAATTTCCTCATGGTATGGTGCTGTTCAGAGTCCTAGCAGGTTTTCCCCATTTTATACATTCTCTTCTCAATACCCTCACAGACACACTGAACAGCATGTTTTACTAATCTTCTGGACACCTTGATCCCATGGAGTTGACAGTCAATGTTAATCCTCATAAGTGTTTACATTATAATGTACCTAACGTGCACACGCGCGTGCACACACACACGCACACACACACACACACACACACAACACTCACACACACCAGAAATACATCAAGGATTATCTTAATGTGTTTTTCCATAAATGCTATACAAAATGCATATATTTATAAAATTCACATACATTTTCTTTTTAAGTACTGATCATTAAAAAAAAGTCATATAACAACATCTTAAACCTTGGGATGTTTAGGTAAGGAGTATTAGGATTGCAATGTCTTTTTCAGCTTCACAGCAAGTAAATTAAGTAAAGTACATAAATACAATATATATGCAATTTGATAAATCTGAAATTTATGTATTACCATAAAACTTTCATCACAATGTAATCAACACAAATAGTGTCCCTAAAGTTTTCTTGACTATTTTTATCTTTAAAATATACCCAAGCAATAATGATCTAATTTTTACTACATGAAATTACTTTGAATTTTGAGAAATTGTAATGAAATACTTAAAAACATGTAGACTTCTTCAGTGACTGTTTTTTAATTCATTCTCACTCAGAAGAGTTGAATATGATGCCATGTATATATATAATATTATATTATATTCCTTATTTCTTTAGCTATTTCATTGTATAGATATACTCCAGTATTTTTATTCATCATTTTCCAATAAGTATTTGAGAAACTGGCAGGAGTTGTGCACTAAAACAATTGTACAGGTATCGATGTACAAGTCTCAGCACCTGTATTGGCTTTCATTTTGCTCACACAAAGGGTTGGGTAGGGCTGGAGAGATGGTTTAGTGGTTGAAGCCTAAGGAGTTATGTTTGCTCTAAGGTCCCATTTAAGCCAGATGTACAATGAGGCAAGCATAAGCTCTCACATGCTCACTAGATGGCACAAATGTCTAGATTTTGATTTTAGTGGCTGATGCCCTGGCACACTGAATCTTTCTCACTCTTCTCTTTCACTCCTGCTCTCTCTCTAAAGAAAAGCATAGTTGTAACATAACTGAGTGATATAAGAGCTGAAGTACTTTTACAAAGTATTTGCTCAGTTTCCATTCACAGTGGCAGTTCTAACAGAGGATTCTGAATTTCTCACTATGTCTGTAATGTGTATTTCCAAAAGCAACAATGGTATTCAGCAGCCTGCAGTCAAACACTTCAAGAGAAGTGATTGTCATGCTGCCCAATTTATCAGTTATTTTTTTGATAGTACTTTTTTCTATCAAAACCATTTAATTTTAGGTCCCAGATTTTCTCTACCTTTCTTCTTTTATTGAAAGAAGATTTAAAATTCAGTGTTTGTCTTTTATTTGTTTTATTTTTATTTTTATTTATTTATTTGATAGAGACAGAGAGAGAGAGAGAGAAAGAGGCAGAGAGAGATAGGGAGAGAATGGGCACACCAGGGCCTCCAGCCACTGCAAACAAACTCCAGATGCATGCGCCCCCTTGTGCATGTGGCTTACGTGGGTACTGGGGAATCAAGCCTCAAACTGGGGTCCTTAGGCTTCACAGGCAAGTGCTTAACCACTAAGCCATCTCTCCAGCCCTTATCTTTCAATCCTATGATCCCTCTCAAATAAACTTTATAGATCTTGCGTTTGTAGTTGGAGGTTGACTTGCTCCAGGCTTGCCCTTTGTTCATTCGAGGAGCTCTCCTTTCCTTCCATGATGTCCTTGTCCATGTAAGATCAGTCCTGATTCTATTCTCTTTTCAGGTCCATTGACCTATTTGTCTTTGAGAAGATTAACATAATTCAAGATTAATTATACTACTTTCTTTCTCACTGCCTGCCTTCTTTCCACCTTCATTCTCTGCTTCCCTCCCTCTATTCTTAATAAATGACAGAGTACATCCTGACATGCACCCCAGTGTTATATCATCCACATGTGGAAGGACTTTGGTATGATCCACAACATTGATGAAGACAAGAGGAAGAGGAGAAACACAAAGAGAAGGAGGGCAGAGCAGAAGGAAGAAACTAAGGAGATTGAAATATATTGTAACAAACTGCATAGCTAAGAATAGGGCTTAATGAGACTTCATGAGGCATTAAGAAGACATAAGATCAGTAATGTTCCTGCCATGACTAATCTAGTTATATATATTTAAAAAAAACAGGACATGAGAAATCTACCACATATCTCATTTGGCTTCTTTACTAAAAAATTATAAATATAAATAAAAGTATTTAGAAGCTGATATAAATTAAAGGAAAAAAATAAATTCATAACACATAGATGCCATAATTGATTAGGTCATGAACTTAGAAAATAAAAGCTGTAAAGCATGATTGTTATTTGGAAAATGTATTTTATAACACAAAGTGTGGCAATTGCATTGTCATTGTCTTTTTAACTAAATTTATATTTATACATACCAACTTGTTTTCAAAATTAGATGAGATGTCAAATGCAAAAGTGTTTAAGGCAATTTCTGTCTGACTTAGGTTTATCTTGATTATTTATGTGGGTTCAGTTGGCATGTAGTGCATTGGTCAGAAATTGTGAGTAAACAAAGGTACATATTAAAAGCAGAATTTCATAGTTGTCTTCCTACATGTGTAGGTTGCTTGGAATTAAAAGAGGACACCATTGAAAATCTTCTTGCAGCAGCCTGCCTTCTTCAGCTCCCCCAGGTGGTAGAAGTATGTTGCCACTTCCTCATGAAGCTTCTACATCCATCTAACTGTCTAGGAATCCGGGCATTCGCTGATGCTCAGGGATGTATTGAATTAATGAAGGTGGCCCACAGCTACACAATGGTAAGGAGCTTTGGCATTTTCATAATAGAGGCATGTACTTTATTATCAAATGTGTAAATAATTTCTAAGATGATGGAGAATAATTTTGAATATAAAAGGTGATTATATACTTTGTGAATTTTTATCATTAGATATGGGGTAAAGAGACATCATTTTTTATACTCAAGGTAAATATATGTAATACTTACTCATTTATTATCTATGTCAATTGTTTACATTTTTAAGCAAAAGTAATATCATTAACTACTTGGAATTTTAAAAGTTGTATAATTATTTTTTTTAAGTGTTCCAATCACATCTCTTTCTCCACTTCCAAAACTGCCCTTTGAAATCATTTTTCTTCATATTGCTTACAATTCCATAATGGCATATGATGTATAGTTGATCTCTATCTGCATGATTTATGGACAAGAATTTTAGTTAGAGTGTATATTGCACAGTGTTAAGTTGTATAATGAATAGTGGAGTCCATATTTCCCAGGGCTAATGACACCAAAGGAAACAGAAAAAGTGTATAAAACAATAATGCATGCTATAAAGCTGACTTTCCATTCTGCTTTCATAATTTAAATTTTTAAGCTTGGTGAATATCACTCAGCAAATATTCCTAAGAGTTTTTGCTAATTATATCTTTTATCCAAGATTTTCTTTACACAGGTGTATGTATTTTACCACAAGCATAGAGAGTCTGCAGCTTAATTGAACTTGAAGTATAAATATTATTCCAGTATGGAACAGAATACATTGTCATAAAATTTTAATGCACATAATATTTTATTTGTTAGAAATAATGATATTAATAGCACTTAATACATTTTCATACTTAGTGTAGGGTATCTATCATTTTCTGCTTGTGATTACTTTTAACATTATTAACTTTTTGATAACAGTTTATAGGATATTTCATTTACAAATCAAGGTGAAAATTATCTAAAATAAATATTATTAGTATTTATGCTCATTACCCATTTCTACATCAGATGTTGAAATTTAACATCTTTCAAACCATTAATAAAGACAAACCACTTAAAATAATTGTTGTTCTTAGACCAAGTTTCCATATTCTCTTAATGTAATATGTTCTCTCTTAAAGAAGATTAGTAAATTATATAAAAAGAAAAAGCTAAAAAGGAGATGTATTATTTTCAACTGTATTGTCAAATAATTTAGAAATAGTCCATGACAGCACCTAGTACTACTTTTGAAATTATATGAACCATACAAAATCAATGTGAGCAAATACTTTAACAACCAAAGTATCGAAGTCCAACTGCTGTCATTTAATTAGGCATATTTCATTAGCATTAGGAGCTCCTGGCTTATCCAAGCCAAAGAATATTATGCCCCTTTCCAGAGGGATAATGGTCCCTTCTGGTCAGAGTGGAAATTATTAATTTAGTAATAAAAATGTTTCCCCTGCAGCTGCTGGGACTGTCCTTCAGTTTATTCATCGATGTAACAATATTTTTCTTTAAAGACTTTGAAAAGCATACTCTTTATGAAAAAATAGTTAAAACAGAAATATAGATGGGTTCTCATGAAAATATGTCATGTTCTAACTACATCTATGTAAATTTAGCTTTGAAACTGCATAGCTTACCTGCTGTGTCTTGTCTATTGAAATTGAAATATCAAAACTTTTAGAATTATGAAATTCCATTATTCTTCAGTTGTTCATGTTTACCTGTTTAGAGAAAGACATTTCTAAGTCACAGTTTCCTCTTGGTTGCAACTCTTTAAAATTAGAGTTATATTTCTAGCATTTTAATTTCTTATATTTTGTCTGTATTAGTAACTTTCTTTTTTTTTTATTTATTTGTGATGTGAGAGAGAGGCAGATTGAGAGAGAATGGGCATGCCAGGGCCACCAGCCTCTGCAAAAAAACTCCAGAAACATGTGTCACCTTGTGTATCTGGTTTATATGGGTCCTGGGGAATCGAATTTGTGTCCTTTGGCTTTACAGGCAAGTGCCTTAACTGGTAAGCCATCCTTCCTGCCCCAGTAACGTTCTTGATTGGACGAAATATCTGTCCAGGCCTTATTAGATTTTTCTTAAGTTTAGAATTTTAAGGAGATAACATGTCATGAGCTGGAAACTGAGTTTACATTCTCACATCAACAAGGAGGAATTAGTAGAGGTTGCACAGGAAGTTGATTAGACTTATAAAACTCTCCCTCTCCCAACAGTGTCACACTTCCAAAAGGTTCTGCAACCCTCCCAATTAACATCATTAACTAGGGATTGAGACACAGGAGTCTATGGAGAACATTCTGCTCTCAGACCCCCACAGCCTCTAATCCCTGTCTAATCTGACATACATCCTCATCTGATCTATGAACTCTGCACTTTAGAAACAAACCTATTGTTCTATCTTTCCTTATTTCTAAACAGATTTAATACCAAATCTTATAAATTATCCTACTATATCTGGAATGGAATTAACTTCTCTATTGTCTCAATATTTGTCTTTAATTGTAGTTCATTACATAAGCCATTTTTACCTTGTAAAATTATTTCTATGTGAACTTTGATTTTCAAAGGACAGTCCTTAACTTAATAACTTTGTTTCTTTATTATCTATTTCATTTGTTATATTTTCTTTTGAAACTTCACTCATTTATTTGGGAATAGCCATTGATTGATGTGAATAATTCTATAATTGTTTCAGGGAAAGTCACCCAGCTTGGCAAATAGTTCATGTGCCAAATGCTGGAAAATTCTGATTGCAAGCCCAACATTAGGGAGATTAGGGAGAAGTGTGAAGTGAATTCTAAAACTTTAATTTAAATTTTGGCTTCATGACTGTAAAAGGTAGCTCAAAAACCACAGAAGGATATATTCCCAGGTTTGTTTACTAGATTTCATTATGTGACCTTTGCTAATTCTGAATGTCATATTACAAAAGTAACCAAGAGTGACAAAGAACAGATGAGAACGTCAAGCATGGACAATTATGAAGAAGAATTGGAAACAAAAGAAAATGCAATAAGAAACAAATATGATTTCCTTTGTCTGAATAAAAGTAGTCCATGAAAATATCCGTTTGGTATATTTAACAGAATGGAATTGTATCTAAAGAAGTAGCATTCAAATGTTTCTTCTTCTGTTATTTCTTTTTTTTTTTAATTTTAGCAATAGCATATTCTATTCATATTTACCATTACATAATAAAATTTATGACCTTATCTACACTGCATAATGTAGATGGAGAATCCCTACTTTATTCATGTCTTCTGGTCTTTCTCTCCCTGATGGATGGTATATTTCTGCTAGTGACCAATTCAACTTGACTCTAAGGTCAGCCCTGGTTTTGGAAGAGATACTTAGAGCTTTACTTCCTAGAAATGTTGTCATACATGCTTCCCAGTTATGCCTTGTCATTAAGGGTCATCTTTGGGAAGACAATAGGTAGTATCATTCTCCCCTCCCACTAAGGCATTTCTCCAGCCCTGTTATAGCCATTTTAAAATTGATTAATGGGCTGAAGAGATGGTTTAGTGGTTAAGGCAGTTACCTGCAAGCCTAAGAACCCAGGTTCAATTACCCAGTACCTACATAAGCCAGGTCCACAAGGTGGTGCATGCTTGTGGAGTTGATTTGCAGTGCCTAGAGAACTTGGAGTATCTTTATATCTCAAATAAATAAAATAAAAATAAAATATTTTATAAAAATGAGTAACTATAGTGGTTGGAGAAATATAGAGCCAGATGCAGAAGGTGGTGCATGCATTTGGAGTTTGCTTGCAATGACTAGAGGCCCTAGCATGCCCCCCTCCCCCCCGCTTTCTCTCATAACTAACTAAATGTAATACTTTGAAAATGATTAATTATGGTTTAGGAATGAAAAATAATTGATCAGGATAATTAAGTAAACTGTGCTAGAGTGAAATATTGAATGTATCATATTTTGTCTTCATCATATGCATGTTCTAGTATGATAAGGAGTGTTCTGTGGTCCCATTTGACATACAATGGAAGATCATGGTTTTCATAGCCAAAACACAAAATGTGAGTTACTTCAAACATAGATGCAAGTTAAAAAAAATAAAACAACTTCATGCAGATTACCAACTTATTTGTTTGTTTGTTTGTTTTTACTCTGTGTTCTTTTGTTTGCTTGTGGGTTGGTTTTAGCTATAGTCATTTCACTGTTCAGTGCTCAGCATTAGTTCATGGCTTGTGAGAGTTCACTGGATTTGTGAGGGACAGTGACAGCAGCCATCTGCCTAATAAGAGGGCACTTTGTTCTTCAGTACAGTAGCCTTAAGAGGAGGAAGAGTAATTGCTGGCATGACTGAGAGTCAGTGGCAAAGTTGATGCCCTTCAGTCCAGCGGCACTAAAACTCCCTGTGCTTGTTCACTTGCCATTCAGAATCATTAGAGCAAAGCCGGAGAAAGAGGAGTGACTTCATTAATATACTTTCTGGTCAAGGCTTATGGTTTCTGGCTCGAAGCAGGTTTTTACCTTTAACTCTAACTGCTAGTAAATCATAAATGAGAGTTTGCTCCGGAAGGGTTTAGCATTGAATTTCTTCACTTTTCCAAGTTACCAAAATAAAGTTTACTTCATTCATCTTTTCATATCTGTTACATATTATATTAGTACAAAATGGTTTCTGAAGTTATTTTCCCTTTATTCTATTACTTCCCATTCTTGTTTCCTGTACATGCATATTTTAGCTAACAAGTCATATTTTGATTTGTATAATTTTAATAATTTAAGATTAGTTTGCAATTTTTGAGTTCCTATATTCAACTCACTGGATCACCACTCATACTATGTGTTAGATGCCCGGAATTCATGGGCTACTTTAGATGCACGGTGTTTTAGCTGCTTTTATGTTGAAGAAATGCTGAATGGAAAAATAGAAACCCTCATTAAGGAAGAACAAGTTTGTTTGGGCTCATGGCTTCTGAAGGTCTCTGTCTTTCTTGTTCAGTAAGTTGGTGTAGTATAGTGTGGGAAGATGTGGGGAAGGCTCCACACATGTAGACAAACAAGAAAACAGACAGAGTATGGCCAGAACCAGGGTGGTATAACCTCCTAAGTCCCATCCCAGTAATCTGATGTCACAGGCCAAGTCTCAAGTTTAGGTTTTTATATACAAACTTAAATGACCTCCCATTAAAACATACATCTTTGAGTATCGTGTGACACACTTCTACAACCCCGACACTTAGGAGCTCCAGGTAGGAGAGCTATGAATTTAGGCCAGCCAAAGCTAAATCATTAGTTCAGTTAGAGCCTCAGCAATACAGGGAGATTAGACCTCAAACAGGTAGGGCTATGGAAGTAGCAGACTGTTCTCATGCTATCCCAGCATAAGAACAGCTCAAGGCTGGAGCTCCAGCACAGGAATTAGAAAACATACTTGGTCTTGTAGTTTCTGGTGACAATCTCAAAGATGCAGATTGTATTAGTATCATTAAAATACATTTTAGTTTCCTTCTTTGCATTATAAATTTGCATTTAATCTACATGGATTTACAGTTGCCAATGACAATCTCAAAGAAATGGATAATATCAATCTCATTAAAATACGTTTTAGTTTCCTTAATTTGCATCATTAATTTTCATTTCAACTTCTGAACCATTTTTTAAAGCACAAAAAAGAGTTGTAGCTATATCAATGCACAATGCTCAATATAAATAACTGACTTAAAATATCTCAAACTGGCCAGTCGTGGTGGTGCACACCTTTAATCCCAGCACTTGGCAGGGAGAGGTAGGAGGATCTCCATGAGTTCGAGGCCACCCTGAGACTAGATAGTGAATTCCAGGTCAGCCTGAGATAGAGTGAGAGCTTACCTCGAAAAAAAAAAAAAAAAAAAAAAAAATCTCAGGGCTGGAGAGATGGCTTAGCGGTTAAGCACTTGCCTGTGAAGCCTAAGTACCCCGGTTGGAGGCTCGGTCCCCCAGGTCCCACGTTAGCCAGATGCACAAGGGGGCGCACGTGTCTGGAGTTCGTTTGCAGTGGCTGGCCCTGGCGTGCCCATTCTCTCTCTCTCCCTCTGTGTGTCTTTCTCTCTGTGTCTGTAGCTCTCAAATAAATAAATAAAAAATGAACAAAAATATTTAAAAAAATCTCAAACTGAAACTGTAGCAATAACAATATGTACAGTTTTAAGAAGCATAATTTAGGCCTGGAGAGGATCACCTTCTGGTTAAGGTGCTTTCCTGCAAACCCAAAGGATCCCAGTTCAATACCCCAGCACCCACTTAAGCCAGATGAACAAAGAAGGTAAATGTGTCTAGAGTTCGTTTTCATTGGCTGGAGGCTCTGGCATACCCATTCTCTCTCTTTCTCTCTACCTCTTTCTCTCGGTCTCTCTCAAATTAATAAATAAAATATACCTGAAAAAAAGATACTTTAAAAACATTTCAAAGTACACATTTAACTTATGTTCATAATATATTTAAAGTGGCCCTAAAATTATTTGAAATAATTTTAATGGTAACAAAAGTTCCATTTATTATAAGTACTATTCTTTTATTCTTCCTTTGATGTATCAGAGAAAAACAAAAGGCAGAAATTTTGCCTGAAGGCTCTTTTGATTTTCCCTTCAGCCTTTAACAAATGAGACTAATAATTTACTTTTTAAATTTAGAAAGCAACCCAATTTTTATGCATACAAAATTCTCATTTTACTATAATTCTATATTAAGAAATAATGTTTTTAAATTATGTGGGGTTTTTGGTGGACCTGATATTATGGAGGTAATGGTTTTCATCTGAGTGCCCTTTCTCTGTGGAGAAGTACACTTGTTCTTAATATCTCTAACAGTGATTTTTACAGTGAGGGGGAAGGAAGAGGGATCGATTATAGTTCAAAAGAAACATGATAAATCAATCCTTGCCTGAGGGGGAACCTTGTGCACAGAGTGCACTGAAATGGTGCAGCATAGAGCTCTTTTCAGACAGTTTTCAGAAACTGATTATGCAACCAAAAAAAAGACAAGAACAGTGACTTCTGATACAGAATCCCATGCTCCCTTAGGGCGTCAACTCTTCCTAAAGGCATTTTATCCAAGCATCCAGGTGGGTGGCTACATGCCACTAATCTGTACATACTATATTCTTAGTACTTCATGAAGCCTCTAGTTCACATTTTAAAAACATAATGAAGGATGGCAGAAAGAATAAATGGATATGCTCATGTAGTAACTATTTGTAATGTATCGTGTATTATAATATTTCAAAGTTAAACTGATGAATATTAATAATTTTATCTGAAATATTTACCCATAACATGTAATAGTTTGAAATATTGATTGTGTCTAATTTTACTTTCTTTCCTCCTTATCAGTAGGAAAGTATTAGTAACAGAGACTATATTCATGATTCTCAGACCTTATTAGTTCAAACTAGTGTCTTGAAACTGTTCAAAATGTAAAAATATTCCATAAAGAGTGTGCATATAAAATTGGTAAATTAAAATAAATTTTCAATAGTCATTTCTATATTTTAAAATCCATAATTTGTTTTCCCTGATTTGGATGAAAGCTATATTTCATTAGTTTTCATGGAAAAGTATGATGTGTGAGAATAAATTCACAATGTGGTGCTACAATGCATGAAGTGTGTATATAATAGGAAGAATTACTCCTAGACCAAACACATCTTTTTCAGATAACAGGGGTTGTTATAAAGTAACATATCAAAATAAAAATGTTTCAGTCTTAATAAACATTAAGGGACAAAAGTTCAAAGTACGATCTTGAGATTTAGACCTAAGTAAAATTCAAACATTATAATTTTAGATGGTCTATTGAATTCAATATTTACTTATAAGTAATTAATAATTATAAGTAATAAATTATATAAGTAATAAATAATTATGATTGATAATTATTCATTTTTTTGTTTGTTTGTTTTTGTTTTTTGGTTTTTCAAGGTAGGGTCTCACTGTAGCCCAGGCTGACATGGAATTCACTATGCAGTCTCAAGGTGGCCTCAAACTCCTAGTAATCCTCCTACCATTGCCTCCCAAGTGCTGGGATTAAAGGCATGCGCCACCACTCCTGGCTGATAATTATTCATTTTTAAGACAAAAACTTGAGTTTTATGAAAGATAATTCAATCTTACTAAGGTTGTGTAATTTATAATTCATAGAATTACATATCAATTAAAATAATGAAGAGAGAAGTTTTAAATCAAAATTTACTACTTTAGAGCTAGAGGAATGGCTTAGCAATCAAGGCATTTGCATGAAAAGCCAAAGGACCCAGGTTAAGTTCCCCAGGACCCATGCATGTTAGCCAGATGCACAAGGAGGCACATGTGTCTGGAGTTCGTTTGCAGTGGCTGGAGGCCCTGGCCATGCCTATTCTTCTCTCTCTCTCTCTCTCTCTCTCTCTCTCTGTCTCTGTCTCTCTCTCTCTCTCTCTCACCCTCTTTCTCTGTCAAAAAATAAATTACAAAAAAATTTAAAAAACTGAGACATTGAAATTACTACTTTATTAATATTAGGCTGATTTATTGCTGAATGAATGTTCAAACTAGGAATTATGCTATTATAAGCATTTTCTAAAAGAAAATTTGCATTTAAATTGCATCTACACTTATAAAAATGAAAAGATTTGATGATAAGAGACAGAATTTAGTTTTATATCTAGTCTTGTTTGAACAGAGATTAAGCAAAGTACTGATTTATTTACTTATTTATTTTGAGTTGTGATATGTAAAGTAGTATTTTTATTTTTCACTTTTGACATATGGGTAAAAATAGATGGTAACTGTCAAAGGCTCAAGTGATAGCACATAATATGAAATATAGGAGATATGAATTTTTTAAAGTATATTATGATTTAAGCCAAACAAAATTTATTAATTTAATGTGCATTATATGTATCCACGGGTTAATATATACACGTATAAATTTATGTACACAAGCATACATCTTATTTTTATATACATCTACCAATATATATATATTTACATATATATACACATATTTATATGTATATATATACATATATATACATACATATATACATATATATATATTGCACAAACATATCTGAGCACACATGTATGTCTAGCTGTGTAAATATGTGTACATGCATGTAAAAGCTAGAAGACATTTGTGGACGTTCTCACATATGCTTTCAACTCTTTTTGAGAAAAGATCTCTTATTGGCCTAAAGCTCAACAATTATGTTAAAGTGGCTTGCTAGTAAGCCCCAGGGATCTATTTGTTCAAAAGATCCCAGTACTAGAATTACAGACATGCGCCACCCTTCCCAGCATTTTCACGAATACAGGTGAATGAGCACAGATCCTCATACCTGTGATGAAGGAACATTCCTGACTGAACAATTTCCCCATTAATCACCACAAACATATATACATAATATACATAAACACATATAAATATGTATGTAGTATGTTGACATGTAACTACATAATAAACCATTTTAATAAATGAACACTATGATAATGCTAACACATACCATATTTATTTTGTCTTTTAAAATGTATTTTTATTGATTTATTTATTTGAGAAAGGCAAATAATGAGTCAGGGGAGAGAGAGAGAATGAATAAATGAATGAATGGGCATGCCAGAGCCTCTAGCCACTGCAAACGAACTCAGACACATGTGCTACCTTGTGCATCTGGCTTGGCATGTATACTGGGAATTGAGCCTGGGTCCTTACACTTTGCAGGCAAATGCCTTAACTACTGTGCCATCTTACCAGACATATTTTGTTTTTAAATGAAAGTAAAAACATAAAAATATATCCAAAACAATGCATTTCTGTGTGACATTTTAAAAAATTCAAAAATTTTACCAACAAAATATTTTAACATATGTTATCATTTTTTTTATTTTTGTAAACTTTATTCAGAAATAGAATGAACATAAACAAAATATATATGCTAATAGCACATTTTCTTCATTAGTTAAATTTTGCTATTTTTGTGAACTGACAGATATAATGTGCTGATACACTAATGAACTCTGTCTTTGTAGATGGGAGCACCTTTCTTTTCCTATATGGATGATGCCATCAATTTGAATCCCTTAGAATGGCCTCAGAGGTTGATTTTTATGTGGCCAGAAGTGGTATTATTTTCTGAAGCAGAAAATAATAATAATGATAACAATAAATAAAAGTAAAAAATAAACAAAACAACTTTAATGATTTCATAACTTAGCTTAGAAAAGAACCTTATTTTATGGAAGCATATAGAATAACACAGATGATTTGATGAGTCCATTTAATTAACCAATTAATTAATTATTTACTTCTTATTATTATTACTATTATTTTGGTTTTTTGAGGTAGGGTCTCAGTGTGGCTCAGGCTGACCTTGAATTCACTATGTAGTCTCAGGGTGGCCTTGCACTCATGACAATCCTACCACCTCTGCCTCCCAAGTGCTGGGATTAAAGGTGTGAGCCACCAAGCCTGGCACCCATTTGAAATCTATCATAGTAAATTGATACTCTACTCTTTTATTTCCTTAAGTCATAAGATGTTCTGAGAATTATTTCCCTTTGCTAGATCAAAAGACAGAAATGTGAATGATGTAGTTCAGCTTAATAAAAATGAGACTTGGCAATGACTTGAAGCTAACAACTCTAATATCTATAAACTTTTTAATGTGAATCCATTCTTTTGAGGCATAGGCAACAAAGATGGAGGTCAATGAGGCCTCAACCTCCCAGGATAATGGTGAAACTTGCAAAATACAAACGTTAACTATTCAGTCAATATGACACAACCCAACCATTAAGCCTTCATTCAACTGTATTTATCAAATAGACTATCTTGATAAATATAATTGTCTTATTGATCATTAAACAAAATCCCAAGCTTTTGTAAGAATAAAGAGTTCTTTTTTACTTGAAGAGGCCAATATTACATATCTCAGAAATGATCCATAATTTGCTGCAAATAATGGATTTTATTTTAACTTTATAATCAAAATATTAGCATAAAATATTAACACTTCCTTATAAATTATGCAATTCCTTGTCACTCATTTGAAAATAATTTATGAAAAAGAAACCCTTAATGATGGTCAAAATCTTGCAGAGGACAATATGGAAGAGGACAAGGGTTATAGATAGGCTCAATTATTTTGAAATCAGGAAATAAGTACCTAATCATACACATTTATTCATTAAATTTTTGTAGAATATGAGCTTACTCCAGCTGCTCAAATTGTACCCACGTCTCACTTTTTACTTGTATTATTATGAAAAATAATGCTTCTGGTCACAAAAACATTGATATTTCTGCTCTAATTTAAAATGAGATAAAAGAAAACTATAGCAAAACTACTTGGCAAATTAGAGTCTTAACTTTTTGCTGTTTCATATGTTTTTTTTTTTAATCAATTCATCTGAGATTTCACTCATTACAGTGATACAACTGATGTTTGTGAGATATCACTGGCATGGTCCCTTGTGGTCCTTTACAGCTCTATGATTCTCTGGAAATATCATTACAGCTTTAAATTCCATAAAAAATAAGTGCATTTGAGATAGTATTGATAATCCCATTTGAAGTCTAAGTAGTAAACCCTTGATATCCGTAGTGGTAGAGCAATATCTGAAAATGGAACTTATGGAGAAATGTCTGTTAAAATATCAAAACACTTATTTTATGAAAATATTTTACAATTATATAGGACAATAAAGATTATAAAGACATGACTCAAAACAATAAATCCCTCACATAAACTGCATTTATAATGATTTTATTATGTTTGATTTTATTATGTTTACAGTGTTGTGCAACCTTAAAGCATTCCTTCATTTGAAACTCCTTTGTATTAACACTTTATTTTCTCCCATGATCATTTACATTATACACCCATTTACCTATTTCCTGTTTATGTAGAAATTTTATTTAGGGAATTTTCCATAGAAATTAAATCATAAAAATATGGACATTTGAAATTTGTAATCTCTTTCACTTGACATATTTTTTCAACATTATTTCAACATTAATTTATGTTGAAGCATATGCCAGTGTTATCATTTTATTACTAAGTTATTTTGTTGTGTATGTTACACCCTATTATACCTTCCCATCAGTCAATACATATTTGAGTTGATTACAGGCATATTACAAATCTTTCAGAAATAATATTTTATATATGTTTCTCTGTTGTCATAATACTTTCTTGTAGGTATCTAATAGTGAAATGATCATTGGCTAATGCAGACTTAATATTTTAAGGAGGTGCTAAATATTTATCTAAACAAGCTGAGCAATTTCCCATTCCATTCAGCAATGTAGAAGAATTCAGTTTTTCTATATCCTCTTCAGAATTGTTCATTAATTTTCTTATCAATTGTACCTATTCCATGGTTATTAAATGCCCTTTGGATATTCAGATTTACCTTTATCTCATTCCTAATGCAATTGGGACACTTTATGTTTGTTGGACATTTGTGTGTCATTTTTGGAAAAAATTATGGATGACATTTTTTGTGTATTTTTATCTTATTTATTACTGGGTTTTAAAGTTTCTTAACTTCATAATATGTAAGTGCCTTATGCATAGTACATATGATTTACAGTTATTTTCCTTATTGTGTGAATTGTTTTATCTTTTTTTAATTTAATTTTTATTAAAATTTTCGATGATTATAAAATATATCCCATGGTAATTCCCTCCCTCCCCACCACCACACTTTTCCATTTGAAATTCCATTCTCCATCATATTACCTCCCCGTTACAATCATTGTAATTACATATATACAATATCAACCTATTAAGCATCCTCCTCCCTTCCATTCTCTACCCTTTATGTCTCCTTTTTACCAAACTGGCCTCTGCTACTAAGTATTTTCCTTCTCACGCAGAAGCCCAGTCATCTGTAGCTAGGATCCACATATGAGAGAGAACATGTGGCGCTTGGGTTTCTGGGCCTGGGTTACCTCACTTAGCATAATACTTTCCAGGTCCATCCATTTTTATGCAAATTTCATAACTTCATTTTTCTTTACCGCTGAGTAGAACTCCATTTTATAAATGTGCCACATCTTCATTATCCACTCATCTGTTGAGGGACATCTAGGCTGGTTCCATTTCCCAGCTATTATAAATTGAGCAGCATTAAACATGGTTGAGCATGTACTTCTAAGGAAATGAGATGAGTCCTTTGGATATATGCCTAGGAGTGCTATAGCTGGGTAGATCAATCTTTAGCTGTTTTAGGAACCTCCACACTGTTTTCCACAATGGCTGGACCAGACTGCATTCCCACCAGCAGTGTAGAAGGGTTCCTTTTGTTCCACATCCCCGCCAACATTTATGATCATTTGTTCTCATGATGGTGGCCAATCTGACAGGAGTGAGATGGAATCTCAATGTAGTTTTAATCTGCATTTCCCTGATGACTAGTGACATAGAACATTTTTTTAGATGCTTATATGCCATTCGTATTTCTTCCTTTGAGAACTCTCTATTTAGCTCCATAGCCCATTTTTTGATTGGCTTGTTTGATTCCTTATTATTTAACTTTTTGAGTTCTTTGTATATCCTACATATTAATCCTCTATCAGATATATAGCTGGCAAAGATTTTTTCCCATTCTGTAGGTTGCCTCTTTGCTTTTTTCACTGTGTCCTTTGCAGTGCAAAATCTTTGTAATTTCATGAGGTCCCAGTGATTCATCTGTGGTTTTATTGCCTGAGCAATTGGGGTTGTATTCAGAAAGTCTTTGCCAAGACCAATATATTGAATGGTTTCCCCTACTTTTTCCTCTAGCAGTTTCAGAGTTTCAGGTCTGATGTTAAGGTCTTTAATCCATTTGGACTTAATTCTTGTGCATGGCGAGAGAGAAGAATCTATTTTCATCCTTCTGCACATATATATCGAGTTTTCAAAACACCATTTGCTGAAGAGGCTGTCTCTTCTCCAATGAGTATTTTTGGCATTTTTATCGAATATCAGGCGGCTATAGCTACTTGGGCTTACATCTGGGTCGTCTATTCTGTTCCACTGATCTACATGTCTGTTTTTGTGCTAGTACCATGCTGTTTTTGTTACTATGGCTCTGTAGTATAGGTTAAAATCAGGTATGGTGATACCACCAGCCTCATTTTTGTTGCTCAGTACTATTTTAGATATTCGAGGTTTTTTGTGCTTCCAAATGAATTTTTGGATTGTTTTTTTATTTCCATGACGAAAGCCTTTGGAATTTTGATAGGGATTGCATTAAATGTGTATATTGCTTTAGGTAAGATTGCCATTTTCACAAATTGATTCTTCCAATCCAGGAACAAGGGATGTTTCTCCACTTTCTAGTGTCTTCTGCAATTTCTCACTTGAGGGTTTTAAAGTTCTCATTATAGAGATTCGTTACTTCCTTGGTTAGGTTTATTCCAAGGTACTTTATTTTTTTTGATGCAATTGTGAATGGGAGTGATTCTCTGATTTCATCCTCTGTGTGTTTGTTGTTAGCATATATGAAGGCTACTGATTTCTGTGTATTTATTTTGTATCCTGCTACATTGCTGTAGGTTTTGATCAGCTCTAACAGTTTGCTAGTAGTCTTTAGGGTCCTTTATGTATAGAATCATGTCATCTGCAAATTATGATAACTTGATCTCTTCCTTTCCAATTTGTATCCTTTTTATGTGTGTCTCTTGCCTTATTGCTATGGCTATGACTTCCAAAACTATATTCAATAAAAGTGGGGACAGTGGACACCCTTGTCTTGTTCCTGATTTTAGTGGAAGAGCTTCCAGTTTTTCCCCATTTAGTAATATGTTGGCTGTAGGCTTGTAATAAGTAGCCTTTTTTTATATTGAGATATGTTCCTTCTAATCCCAGTCTCTGTAGGACTTTTATCATGAAGGGATGTTGGATTTTGTCAAATGCTTTCTTTGCGTCTAATGAGATGATCATGTAATTTTTGTCCTTCAACCCGTTTATGTAATGTATTACATTTATAGATTTGCGTATGTTGAACCATCCCTGCATCTCTTGGATAAAGCCTACTTGGTCAGGGTGAATGATCTTTTTGATATACTCTTGTATTCTGTTTGCCAATATTTCATTGAGAATTTTTGCATCTATGTTCATGAGGGAGATTGGTCTGTAATTTTCTTTTTTTTTTTTGTTCTATCTTTGCCTGGTTTTGGTATCAGGGTGATGCTGGCCTCATAGAAGGAGTTTGGTAGAATTACTTCTTTTTCTATTTCCTGGAAAAGCTTAAGAAGCAATGATGTTAACTCTTCCTTAAAAGTCTCATAAAATTCAGCAGTAAATCCATCTGGGCCTGGGCTTGTTTTAGTTGGGAGATTATTGATAACTGTTCAGATCTCCATGTTTGTTATAGGTCTATTTAAGTGATTAATCTCATTTTGATTTAATTTAGGTAGGTCATATAGATCAAGGAAATCATCCATTTCTTTCAGATTTTCATACTTTGTGGAGTATATGCTTTTATAGTATGTCCCTATGATTTTTTGAATTTCTCTGGAATCTGTTGTGATGTTACCTTGTTCATCTCTGATTTTATTAATTTGTGTCTCTTCTCTCTTTCTTTTGGTCAGATTTGCTAAGGATTTATCAATCTTGTTTATCCTTTCAAAGAACCAATTCTTTGTTTCATTAATTCTTTGGATTGTTCTTTTTGTTTCTATTTCATTAATTTCTGCCCTAATCTTTATTATTTCTTCCCGTCTACTAATTTCTGGTTTGCCTTTTTCTTCTTTTCCAAGGCTTTAAGGCGAAGCATTAGGTCGTTTACTTGCGACCTTTCTAATTTCTTAATATAGACACTTAAGGCTATAAATTTACCTCTTAGAACTGCCTTCATTGTGTCCCAGAGATTTTGGTATGTTGTATTCTCATTATCATTTGACTCTATACATTTTTTTTGATTTCCTTCTTGATTTCTTCATTGACCCATTCATCATTTAGTAGTGTATTGTGTAGTTTCCATGATTTTGTGTATGCTCTATAGCCTTTCTTGCTACTGAGTTGTAGTTGAATTCCATTGTGGTCAGATAGAATGCAAGGAATTATTTCAATTTTCTTGAATTTGTTAAGATTTGCTTTGTGTCCTAATATATGGTCTATTTTAGAGAATATTCCATGTGCTGCTGAAAAGAATGTATATTCTGCAGCCTTTGGATGAAATGTCCTGTATATATCTGTTAAATCCATTCCTTGTATGACCTCATTTATTCCAGTTGCCTCTCTGTTTATTTTTTCCCGGGATGACCTGTCAATTGATGAAAGTGGGGTGTTAAAGTCACCCACCACCACTGTATTTGGTGTTATCTGTGACCTTAGTTCTAATAGTGTTTGTTTGACGAATGTGGGAGCCCCCATGTTAGGTGCATATATGTTTAGGATTGTAATGTCCTCCTGTTGGAGTGTGCCCTTAATCAATATAAAGTGACCTTCCTTATCTTTCTTGACTAACGTTGGACTAAAGTCTACCTTGTGTGATATTAGGATAGCAACCCCTGCTTGTTTTCTACTCCCATTTGCTTGAAACACCGTCTTCCAACCTTTCACCCTAAGGTAATGTCTATCCTTTGTAGAAAGGTGAGTTTCTTGGAGACAACAAATTGTAGGATCCTGCTTTTTAACCCAGTCTGCAAACCTATGTCTTTTCGTTGGGACATTGAGGCTGTTGATATTAAGAGATATTATTGAAAGGTGTGTATTTATGTTTGCCATTTTGTGTGTGTGTGTGTGTGGTTCTGGTTCTACCTGTGCTCTCTTCTGTTAACTAGTATTTGAGTATTGCTTGCTTTTTCTAGGTTCCTTATATGTCTGCTTTTCCTTTTCTTCAGCATGGAGGATTCTATTAAGTATTTTCTGTATTGCTGGTTTTGTCTTCAAATAGTCGTTTAACCTGCTTTTGTCATGGAATATCCTTTTTTCTCCGTCTATTTGAATGGATAACTTTGCAGGATAAAGTAACCTTGGTTGACAGTTGTTATCTTTCAGAACTTGGAATATATCACCCCAAGCCCTTCTGGCTTTAAAAGTTTGTGTTGAATAATCTGCTGTAATCCTGATGGGCTTACTTTTGTAGGTAACTTGATTTTTCTCTCTAACTGTTTTCAATATTTTTTCTTTGGTGTGTTTGTTTGGATGTTTGATTATAATATGACGAGGAGAGGTTCTTTCCATGTTTTGTCTGGCTGGGGTTCTACAGGCTTCCTGTATCTGTATTGGCACCTCTTTCCCAATTTGGGGGAAATTTTCTTCTATGATTTTGTTGAAGACACCTACTATGCCTTTGGATTAGAATTCCCCTTCTACTATGCCCTGAAGTCTAATATTTGATCTTTTCATAGTGTCCCGAATATCTTGAAATTTCCACTCATTCTTTTCTATAAGTTTGTCTTTCTCTTTGTTGGCCTGTATTAGATCTGCCACCTGGTCTTCTAGCTTAGATATTCTGTCCTCTCCTTCATCCATTCTACTGGTGAAATTTTCTACAGAGTTTTTTATTTCATTAACTGTGTTCTTCATTGCTAGTAATTCTGACTGGTTTTTCTTTATTATTTCTATTTCCTTATTTATGTCTTGTATTGCCTTCTTTATTTCATGAAATTGGTGTCCTGCATCTTCTTTGAGTCCTTTGATTTCCTCTTTAAGTTCCTCTTTGACTCCTTTGATTTGTTCTCTGACTTCTTTGAACATATTTACAATCATTCTTTTGAAATCTTTTTCAGGCATTTCCTCTAACTCATTCTCACTGGAGGTCATTTCTGATGCATTAATACTTTTAGGTGGATTTATATTGTCTTGCTTTTTAGTGTTTCTTGTCTTATAATGTATATATTTTTGCATCTTGGATTAAGTTAATGCTTAGATTTTCTAGCTAGCTGGGTATTCTTAGCTGTATCAATTGATTTGATGTTATATATTTTCAGGGTAGGAGCTTAAAGTGTTAGATGAGGCTCTTAAGACCCTGAGAGTATCTACAAAGGTGCTCCTAGGGGTTGAGTTTCCCTGCTATGGGAGTATTCAAGTAGGCTGAGTGGAATAAAACACATGTAGATTCTAAAAGTTAACTAAACACTGTACCCATTCAGTCAAAAACAGCCCCAAGTATGTATGCCAGAAGAGTTATTATAGCAACCAGATCCTCTATCAACATAGAGGTTAAGATTTCTGGTCTGTTGAGGTAGCCCAGTCAGCTTGTGACCAAGTGAGACCCTTCCTTGGTGCAAGCCCAGTTACCTTGGATGAGTTTGGTCTCATTCAAGTTGCTGCCTGGGTCATCGGGCTGCTGTGCTGATTTCTGGAGCTGGGCACTGGCTTTTCCTGTGGGGCAAACCAAGCCTGGCAACTGTGGCCGTGCAGATCAGCACCCCTGCTGCTGGAATTGCTGCTGCTTCTGGGTTTGCTGTTGTTGGCGCTCCTGGGTCTGCTGCTGCTGGGGCCGCTGGTACCAGTTCCGGATCTGCTGATGTTGCTGCTGAACTCTGCTCCTTCTTGCGTCCCACTGTTGGCTCAAGTTGGCATGGCCGGGTCCCAGGATGCTGCTCTGTTTGCTGGATCTGAGCTCAGGTGGTGGGGGAGGGGAGGGAGCCGCAGCTGCTCCGGTTGTCTCGCTGTTCCAATTGTTCTTCTACCTCGTGGTCTGCTCCTCCGCTGTTCACTGCCGCTCTCCCTTCACGTGACCTGAGCTGCAGAGTGTGTGGTGTGAGGGTAAGCTCTTGCACCTGGCTTTTCCTGTAGCTGGATCCGAGTCCGGCCACTTTCTGGTGTGCCCCACCACTGCGGTTGGCGGAGCTGCCAGGGCCGTTTTTGCCAGCCTGTGCGGGCTCTGGATGCTCTGTATCTCTTGTACCTCTCCACTGCCGCTTCAGTTTCCTATACATCTCACTTTTTAGTGAAAGTGTGTATTTTGCTGAGTTTTTTGGTCTTTTATCCCCCCAGGCTGCTTTGGCATGGTACCTACGCTGCCATCTTAACCGGAAGTCTCTCTGTTTTATCTTTTTTTATGATAGCATTCAGTAAGGATAATGTCCAATTTCATTTCATGTGTGATGTGTGTATTTGATGTTTAAGAAACCGTCAATCAAACCAAAGTCTCAACTGATGTTATGGTTTTAGCTTTTTTACTTTAAAGTAATTTTACATGATATCTAATAAGTTTCCATTTGTATTCTTTTGCATATGAGTGTTCAGTTTTCTTGCATCATTTCCTGAAAAAAATTAATGTCATTGAAATTTATTAATGTCTTGGTCAAGAATCAATTGACTATATATGCAGAATTCAATTTCTGAAGTATGTCGACCATCTGTGTTTGTTCTTTTGCCACTCTAAGTCTCTTCACTTATGGAAAGTAAGGTAGAATAACATATAAATTTGGGAAGTGTGATTTCTCAAATTTTGTTTTGCTTCCATATTTAACCTATGTGTCTTGTAACCTTTTATTTAAAATTTAGAAAATTGTGTCATTTTTTTCACATATTAGGCTAAGGGTTTTTTATAGATTGCATTATAATACTGATGAATTTGAGAAATTTTTCATCTGAGCAAGATTTACTCTTCTCATCCATATACATGAAGTATTATTTGCATTGATTTCAACCCCATTTTTTCAGCTGTGCTTTTTTTCATATATATTATGTGAGGTGCAGCCTGGTGCTTCTTTTCCTTTTTGTCCTACCATGAATATGCATTTAATAACTTTTTCCAGATAGTAAATTATACAAATATTTCTGCCTTGTTTAGCTTTCTCCTGGTTTAGTTCTTGTAAATGAAAAAAAAAAAAAAACTATTTCATCTTATCTGAACTTATATTGTCCTTGAGAAACATTTTCTAAAATTTTGGGGTACTAGGTATATCTTATAATTTATTATTTTTTTTCTTTATTATCATTTTTATTATTATTATTAACATATTTTGTATGGATTCAGCATGTGTTAGTACCCTCTTTTCCATTGTCCTGGCCCTGACGCCACTGGAGACCCTCCTCAGTGGGGTTGAAGGTATTCCCTTTGGGGTTGTGGGGTATGTATTGTGGGAGCAGCAGTCATTTATTTTTGCAGGGGAGGGAATACCTCTGGGTATGATGACTTAACTTGTGGCTTTTACAGTCTTTCTGCCCCCTCTTCCTCAAAGTCCCCTGAGCAGTGGCTGGTGAGTTTTAAACCTACTTCAGTGATGTGCTCTTAGGAGCCTCTGGATCTCTGCTTTGGTAGGTGTTGAGTATCCTCAGAGTCTGTCTCTTTCACCCTGGCACTAACTATCAGGTTCAGCAATTTTGTCAGTTTTATCAAAGCTATGGTAATTAATTGGACCTAATTGTTTCTAATTGAATTATTAAAATGATTTAAAATAGTTTCTCCATACTATTTAATTCAGTCAAACTAAGCAGTTTATCATTATTAAGGCTATTTTATAGTGAACAGGGCAAATGTTCATTGGGATATTTATTTATTTATTTATTTATTTATTTATTTAATTAATTTTTATTAACATTTTCCATGATTATAAAAAAAATCCCATGGTAATTCCCTCCCCCCCACACATACTTTCCCCTTTGAAAAGCCATTCTCCATCATATTACCTCCCCATCATTGGGATATTTATGTCTATTTAAAAGTTAAGCTGTTCTATTGGCTGATATTAAAGGAAGTTTGCTACTTATTGATCCATGCGCATCGTTCTTCATGATTTCCTTATTGTTAGAGGTGATGATTTTATTGTTGGTCATGTCTTTAATCAGAAAATTAATTGGGCTTTCTATTTTTTTCTGTAAATGAATCTATTTGGCAACTGGTACATTTAGAGTCATTAAATTTTAAAGGTAATACAAAACATTACATTTAGAGGATACTATGTTTTATTTACTTCTGCAAGAAAAGTAAGAATGATTAAATTCATACATGACAAAATAAAGTATCTAGACAGAATAAAAACTTCTTACCATCATTTTATCCAAAAGAAGGATGACATTTAGTTACTTCATAGCACCAGAGTGTTTCATGCTTTATATTGATGGCTTTTAGATGCCTTTCCACCTTACCAGAAGTTATTTATGTATAAATATGCACAAATTTATATGTATAGGCGATATATTCAAGTACAACCCAGAATCATATACACATTCATTTACACATAAATGTATAGATTCAAATCCCTTATTTAATTATACATTACTGTCCTACACTGAATAATAAGGCATTTTGTTTACTTATACTTTCAATTTTATTTATTTTAATTGAAATATTCAGGTATTCATCTACATAATATATGAAATACCAGGACTGTAACATTACATTTGGCATAAGTGCCTTTATACAAAGTTCTATAACACACCTAGTAGATCAAGAAAATATTTTTTCTTATTTAACAGATTATAACTGAAAAAAATTCATAAAATTAAGTCAATTTCTTAGTGGATTATCAATCTTGAGTTTGAACCTAGAGTATAAATATTTACAAATATGTATAAACTACATCAGTTTATCAATAATCCTGAGGTCATTAAGTACATTATTCAAACATTACTTAAAGTTCAAGATTTTTTTTTTCAAAAGTTATTGGGTTTTGTTGTTGTTGTTGGTGGTGGTGGTGGTTTTTTTTTTTTTTTTTTCTTTTGTTTTTCAAAATAGAGTCTCACTCTATCCCAGGCTGTATTCTCAGGGTGGCCTCTAACTCACTGCAATCCTCCTATCTCTGCCTCCCAAGTGCTAGGATTAAAGGAATGTTCCACCATGCATGGCTCAAAAGTTATTGTTTGTTTTAAATAAGTGTAGAAAGGAGATATTTAGACCTGCAACTTAATATGGAATTTTGTAGAGCGCTATATATGTCAAATCACTCAAAGGCGTAATTCCATAGAAAATACAATAATCCTTCAAGGGTAACTTCCACACATGTTACAGCATTAGGATGATGGAGCCATCTGTGTAATTTACATGTCAGCACACAGAATATCTTCTGGCAGCATGGATGACAACATGAAAGGGCAGAGAATTATAATTACTTTGTTATTTCTGCTTGCTATATTATAATTGAAAATAATATTTTGTCATTGTTATTATTACAGCAATATGGAATATAGTATGAAAATGCAGTTTTGCAATTTATTTGTCATGCCATAATGTAAATACTATTATTATTTTTATTAACTTGTAGTATACAAATTAGTTTTTACTTATTTATTTGAGAGAGAGGGTAGAAAGCAGAAAGAAGGAGAGAGAGAGGATGGGTGTACCAGGGCTTCCAGCCACTGCAAACTCCAGTCACATATGCTCCTTGTGCATCTGGCTTACATGGGTCCTGGGAAATTGAACTTGGGTCCTTCAGCTTTGCAGGCAAGTCCCTTAATGACTAAGCCATCTCTTCAGCCCTTTAAGTGTTTATTTTTATTTTTGTTTTTAGGGAGAGATAGAGAATTGTCACACCAGGGAAAAATCCATTGAAATTTAACTCCAGATGTTTGTGCCACCGAGTGGGCATGTGCAATCTTGCGCCTGCCTCACTTTTGATCATCTGTCTTAAGTGGGATCTGGAGAGTTGAAAATGAGTCATTAGGCTTTGCAGTCCAGTGCCTTAGCCACTAAGCTATCTCTCAAGTCCCCCTTAAGTGCTTTTTATATAAATAAATACAGTGGAATAATAGTTGCAGTAGCAATGAAATATTAGTATGTAATGTACATTGAGGAATATAAAGTACAAGTTAATATGGATATCATTACATTTTAATTTTGTTTCACAATATATTTATTGGGCCCAAAATATATATATATATATAAAATATATATAATCATTCATTCAATATATATTCAGTGATGACTTAGCAGTTAAGGAGCTTGCCTGTGAAGTCTAAGGACTCCGGTATAATTCCCCAGTATCTATATAAGCCAGATGTACAAGGTGGAGCCTGCATCTGCAGTTTGTTTGCAGCGGCTAGAATCCTCCCCCCCCCCCTCTCCCTCTCTCTCTATCTTTCTCTGTGTGTGTGTGGGGGGGGTGTTTGTGTCTTTCTCTCCGTCTTTTTCTCTCTCTCAAATAAATAAATAAATGAAATCATGTATTTATCATTTATTGATTTATTTATTCATTTGAGAGGCGGGGAGATGAGAATGTGTACATGAGAGGGTGTCTTGTCCCTTCAAACTAGATACACGTGCCACTGGGCATCTGGCATCTAATATGTACTAGGGAACAGAAACTGGGCTGGCAGGCTTTGTAAGCAAGCACTATTCACTACTGAACCATATTCCCAGCCCCATTCTATTTTCAATATACCTACATCTTCCTTCTAGGGAAAGTAGTCATTGCTCTTTCTTCATTGTCTTTTCAATTGTAGCCAGCATATATTTTTTCTATTAAATATATTATTTCATATGACATCAACATTTTCTCTGGGAAATTCTAAAGTAAGAAATGTGCTGTTTTCTTACTATGAGTTTTTCACTTTTTTGTAAACCATAAGACTTACTCTGTCATTTTTTTCTTCAAATTCTTCTTTCCTATGTTGTCAAATTTTTCTCTATGCTGACCTGATCCAACCTTATGTTTTTCTTTCTTTCCATGACTCTTCTTAATTCCTTTCACAATACAATCTTTAAGGTACAATATTGATTAACAACAAGAATGGGATAAAGGAAACAGAGCAGCTTATTTGGCTATAAATCCTTTTAATAATGATAGAAAGGCCAAGTTGATCTGGAGATTATAGTTCTACCAGATTTGGAGACAAGAATAAAGGAATAATCTCCTACTCATTTGGTACTATTTTCCACCCCACCTACCTTAGTCAAACCTTCAGACAAAAGACAGTAAATACACTAAATCCAAAACTCAATTGATAAGCTGTGTTTGCTCTGTAGCTCAAATGGAATCATTATTTCAAAAGATCATGCCAAGCGAGCAAAAGATAGACCTAGACAGAGTCTGAAACATAGCACTAGCTCTTCACCATTTCTAAACACAACCTTAGAGAAATAATTTCGTATGCTATAGACAGAGGTAAAGGAAGAGAAAATGCCAAGAACTTCATGAAAAATAAGGAGGAAGCAGGTTACAAAATATTGCCGTGAAATTTGGAAACAATGAACCTGCACATCTATGTGTCCTGGACTAATGATCACCTGTGGGAATAAAGGCTGCTGGTTTGTGTTTAGGTATTTTGAAAAGATCCTCTAGATATGATATGTCCATAATCAGACTGAGATCATCTGATTTAAAATACCACTAAATTCATATTTCTTTTAATTTTTATTTATTTATTTGAGGGAGGGAGAGAGAGAGATTAAAACTGGCCATGCCAGAGCCTCCAGCCTCTGCAAATGAACTATAGATGCATGCTCCACCTTGTACATCTGGCCTACATGGGTACTGGAATTGAACCTGAGTGCTTTGGCTTTACAGACAAGTGCTTTAACCACTAAGCCATCTCTCCAGCTCTGATTTTCTTATTATAGCTTACTTTATGTGGATCTACAGTTAAGGTAAACAAATCAATAGCTTACATAAAACTGGATTTCTATTTTCCAAAACTTCAAACATGAGGGGCTATGGAGATAGCTCAGTGATTAAAGGTGTTTGTTGCAAAGCCTGTCAGACCAGGTTCAGTTCCCAACCATCCACATAAATCCAGATAAACATTCATTTGCAGTGGCAAGTGAACCTTTTAACACCCAACTCCACACACACATATACATATACACTTGTGTAAATAAATAGATAATAAAAGAGAAAATAAAATTATTTTAAAAATCAAGCATGGGCTGGAAAGATGGCTTAGTGGTTAAGACACTTGCCTGTGAAACTAAGAACAAAGGTCTAATTTCCCAGGACCCACATAAGCCAGATGCACAGGGCAACACTTGTGTCTAGAGTTCACTTGCAGTGTCTGGAGGCCCCAGCATGCCCATTCTTTCTCTTTATCTGCCTCTCTCTATTTTTTTTTTCCTCTGTCTCCAATATATAAATATATTCTTAAAAAAGCAAGCATGAGTCTACTGCAAAGTGATTAACACAAATACATAATGAGCACATGCCAAACACCTTATGTCACATGCATGACAGTTTCAGTAAGAAGCCAATACAAGAATATCAGAGTGAGCATGAAAGTTAAAATCAAACAGGCTAATATTGCATAAAGCAATACAGCCTTAAGAATCAGAGTTCAGATACTTCACAGGGCAGAAATTTTAAATTATCAATTTTCTGTTAGTTAATGTGAAATTTCCTAGAGAACAGACCTTAATGACTAGATACAGCAAATCATTAATAGCATAGTTCCTTAGTAATTTAATGTTTTTATGATGGCTGCTATATACTGTTCTCACATGACATTAGGATAGCAAAGCCATCTTTATTTCTTTTTCTGTAAGTGCTACATATTATTTCTTAGCCATACAGAAGGTAGAATGAAGAATAGGGTACTACAATTTCTTTGTGACTCATAATTCTTTATTTATTTATTTTATTTTTTGGTTTTTCAAGGTAGGGTCTCACTCTAGCTCAGGCTGACCTGGAATCCTACCTTTGCCTCCCAAGTACTGGGATTAAAGGTGTGCACCACCACTCCCAGCTTCATAATTCATTATTAAAAGAATATTATTGTTATTCTAATTATTATTATTATTAAAACAGAGTAGTATATGTCAGACAATATTCTAACACACAAACATACACACACGACTTGAGTGACTCAGGACATGTCATTAAATCATATGATTGTGCTCGGTGATAGATCCAGAATTTAAATTAACTAATGGCTTACTTTGATTATATTGAGTAACAAAATGTTAAATAATCATTTAAGGCTGTTTTCCTTATTTCCTGATCAATTATCAACTTTATTTTGCTATAAGTATATATCCCTACCCAGAATTGATTCCAAAACTTACCTTAATGAAAAATACACTGTGGTAGTTTCAATATAAAATTCCCCTCCCTTCCCTCTCCTCCCCATAGACAAATGTTTTAAATACTTGGATGGCACTGTTAGAGAAGACTGTGGAACCTTTAGTAAGTGGAAGTGTGTCACTGTCGATGGGCCCTAGATGTTACAGTCAGACCCTTCTTTTCTGTTCTTCCTTCCTCTTCTACATTCTCCCTGCATACTAATCATGGGATCCTGGCTTCCTGATCCTGCCATGCCTTCCTCTCCCTCATGGACACTTCCCTTAGAAAGGGTAAGCACAAAATAAAGCCTTTCATCCCTTAAGCTGATTCTGGTGGGTGAGGCATTTTGTCCTAGCACTGAGAAAATAATGAACACATACAATAATAATGATGATTGTTGATATTCAAAATTGGCAAATTAAAATCACAGAAAAAAGGAAATGCGACTGAAACATGTAATGGGTGTTTATTTCTAGTAGCTACTCTTGTTTTCTTTACATTTAAACATATAGACAAATAGCGTAGACTTCCGTTCAAACCTGAACATCCTGGGTAACCAAGCTCAAGTAGACATTGGTGAGAACCTGTTGTCTAAGGAGTCAAACTCTAGCAAGGTGTGAAGGGCTTTAGAAAACTGAACCAGTACATTAAGAGCTTAACAATATCTTTGCATTTTACAATATTCTATGTCAGTCTTAAGCACTAATGGACACTGTCTTTTTGACCGTCTGTCTGAGAACTGGCTATAGATTTTCTTTCCTAAGGCTTACTGTTTAAATTCCTCTTCATCTTTCATGTGGGCTTCCTTACCCTCTCTCATTTTTTTTTTCTCAATTTGGTAATGTTATCTGGATCCTACCCTCCTGCTCTCCCACCTAATTTATGTATTTTACTTTATTACAAAATATAAGCACTAGTTTGTATTTTTTTAATTTTAAAATGGTTTATTTCTTGAATTTTCAATGTTTTATTTTATACAATTGAAAATTGGGATGTGCATGGTTATAAAATATAGCATTCAAGTAATGTTCTGTAAATGTACTACTCAACTTAAGAAACAGAAATGGGGCTGGAGAGATGGCTTAGCAGTGAAGCGCTTGCCTGTGAAGCCTAAGGACCCCGGTTCGAGGCTCAGTTCCCCAGGTCCCACGTTAGCCAGATGCACAGGGGGCGCACGCGTCTGGAGTTTGTTTGCAGAGGCTGGAAGCCCTGGCACACCCATTCTCTCTCTCTACCCGTCTTTCTCTGTGTGTCTGTCGCTCTCAAATAAATAAATTTTAAAAAAAAATAAGAGACAGAAATGATTAAGTAGTCTAACTTGGCATTCCAGGTAACCCTGCCATTCTCTGAATGGTAAAAGTATACACTTTAAAGCTAATAAGAAAATTCTCTTTTAGCATATTTATTCTTTATAAGGTATTATTCTTACATGTCAGCATTTTAAAAAATTTGTCCATTTTTGCTTAATATTAGAGTTCTATAAAAATTACTAAATTAGAGTGTAAAGGGAAATATAATAACATTGTATTACATTTACCAAATTTCCTCACAGTTTTCTTGTTTTGTAATTTTATTAAATTGTGTGTTCATTTTTCCTTAAATCTAAATAAGATTAACTGTGTTTCCATATCCTCATTCTTCAGAAAGCCCACCAACTAGACTAAGTTAGCATATAATTAATTATAGCCTAATGGCTACCTATATAGTCCTATTCTATTTTCCTGCTGTATCTGCCACACCATTATACCAGATACTTCCTGCTCTCCATCATTCTATTTACTTTATTTTATTTTATTTTTATTTTTTAGAAAGAGAGAGGGAGAATTAGCACTCCAGGGCTTCAGCCACTGAAATCAAGTTCTAGACACCTGTGCCACTTAGTGGGCATGTGCTACCTTGCACTTGCCTTACCTTTGTACATCTGGCTTACATGAGATCTGGAGAGTTTAACATGGGTCCTTAGGCTTCAGAGGCAAGCACCTTAACTGCTAAGCCATCTCTCCAGCTATCTTCCTCATTCTATAGTCTTCACTCTTATATGTCCATTTGCATTGTTCTCCTCCTTCTAAGAACTTTTCTTCTTTCTTCCTTACACTCCTGCTAAATTTCAATTTAATTTTCAATGCTAAAATATAACACCCCAAGGAAAGAGAATCATTCACAAATCTCCCAGAAAGTATCTTTCCTACACTTTCACCTAAGTATCTTAACCTTTGCTGAGGGCTTATTTCTTTTTTTTGTATTATTAGTCCTATATTCTATTTGACAGTTCTTTATTGAAATGAAAAGGATTTGATCCACCTTATCTGAAACTTCAAAATATCATGAAGGAGAGAGAGCTCAGAAAGTAAGGACACTTGTTTGCACACCTATTGGTCAGGATTTGATTCTCTGATACCCACTTAGAGCCAGATACACAAAAATCCATCTGGAATTACTTGCAGAGTCATGAGTCCCTACCATGGCCATCCTTTCTCTGCCTCTTTTGTTAACCAGTAATAAATTAAATAAAAACAACAGAAAAAAAACTACTTTTGTTCAAGTAAGTGAACAAATGTGTCTGGATCTCATGTGATCATGATGGGACAAGAAATGTCTCACAGGTAAACAGAAGGGAAGATAGGATGTGGAGCCTTGCCTTCACATTGAGTATGACATGAATGGATTTAAAAAAATGTAAGTGTATATGACTTTAACAGAACTTCATTCCATGGGCTCAGAATGTTATTAGTTTAGGAAATAATCATAACTCTGGATTAATTAAGCCACCACTTCTTTCATATATGACAAAATTTAGGCTGGAAATGCAAATTTGAAATACCTGATTCACTGCTGTGCACCACAGGGCACCTGGATGGAACCCCATTATTGTATTCACAATGGAGGACAGGATTATGTCTGCATTAACAGATTTCATGCACAGGGCATGCATTATGAATTATGGTGCTGACAACAGGAGAGACTTGACCTGCTGTGTAACCTTATTCCATCAATTTCTCTTAAGGTGTTAATAATGCTTCTTTTTACTGAAAAAAAGAGGGGACTTAACTTTAAAGAAACAGTATTGTAATTGCAATGATACTTTTTTTTTTCTTTACTGGCCATATTTCCTTATGGGAAAGAAATATATGTCCTGTGTTATTTGGTCAGTAAGATCATTTACATTTTACTTACAGAAATCTCTTCATTTTATCTGCCAAGCTGGTGCTGAAACAGCATGTGCTAGTTAATTGTTATGCAGAAATGGACTTTATAGATATGCAAAAGCAGGACAATTGTTTGCATTTGAGTGCTTATGCATTTATGTACTTAATATTCCTGTGTATTTCATGTGCAACCCTTATGAAATGAATTCATATAGAAGATAATTAATACATGTAAATATATAGCATTATGTTATCATATTATGTGATACTATATACACAAATATTTTTTGCTGACCTTTCTTTTTGTCTTAAAATTGTAAGAATGAAAAATTGTAAGGAACAAGAATTTATTTCACTCACAATTATCATTGTTATATGTTTTCTTTAAGTATGAAAATAGATCTTTGTAAACTCACCATCATGTAAAGAGCTCAATGATGTCAGGAATTTATTTAAACATGTCAATCAACTGTTTTTTTAAGACTTTCATGGAGCTCTTTGAAACAAATAAAAAAAGTAAGAAACCTTATCTATAATTGAGTTACATAATTATATTAATTTAATAATGTAAATTCTTAATATTAAGTAAGTTTTATTAACTTTTTAATCAAGCAAAGAAAGTCACAGTATTTGCATGCCATTTTCTTCTGAATGTATTGTTATACTTTTTAATTTTTATTTACTTATTCATTGCAATCAATGACAGAGCAAGAGAGAGATTGACAATGGACTATCAGGACCTCTAGCAGCTGCAAATTCATGTGTACATCTGGTTTTAAGTGGGTGGTGGAAAACTAGCCAGGGTTGTTAAGCTTTGCAGGCAAGTGTCTCAACTGCTGAGCCATCTCTCCAGCCACATTATACAATAACAATATCTTCTTGGAAATTTAAAGAAATGAAATTAACCAGTTGTTTGACTTTTCTTCTACCAACTCTTGCAAACCAAACTTTAAAAACTGAGAGAATGTAAAGTACCATACTTAAAACATCATGGTACATACTAAAGGTCTTTAGATCAATCATGGAGGGTGGCAATAAAAATGAGTAACAATATAGGAAACCAATGGAACATCACAGTACAGTACTTTTTGTGAATCTGTAGAGCATTACATTGTGAGTTATAAAAAAAAATCTAGACAAAATATAATACTAAATATTTTATATCTGCATAAATTTTTAATCATATGAATATTTCTTATGTGGATATAGGTCTGTGTAGAATAAGTGGACACAAAATCAAAAGTATGCTTTATTCTGCGTATGTTTTGCCTACATTTTCTCTGGGCTGAGATAAGTTAAATCATTATGGAAGTATGGTAGAATAAGCTTATCATCTCACACAGACCAAAAAATGCAAAAGAGACAGGAAAACCACTATGTTTGGGCACATATCCAAGTGCCCCACATTCCAACAAGGCCCCAAGTCCCAGCAGTCCATTCCGCTATAGATTATTGATGGATTAATCTTTTGATGAATGTAGTGCCCTCATGATCTAATTACCCATCTATTATATATATATATATATATATATATATATATATATGTCAACTTCCTTCATCCTGTCTGAGTTCCCACAAAGTAAATGTTACCCATACGGCAAATGACTTTCCTGCAACATTGTCCTTTTACTCTGATAGCTTTTAAAAGTATAGGCAAGCATTTCATGTATGTGAAATTTTGAAATTTCACAGTTTTACTTTTCACAGTTTTGAAAGCTGTTCAAAATTATCTTAAACTAAACCTAAATTTATATATAAATGTAATACATTATTAACATTTTGATATAAATTAAATTGAATTAAAGTTGCTAATAAAACTGAACTTTGATATTTTCTATTTACTTAAGAGATATTACTACATTCCGTGGGTTTGTTCTGATGGAGATATGTGTCAATAGTATGCATAATATCACAAGTCAAGTGAATTTTCATCATAATATAATAAAGATAAAAATCAAAATGGATTTTTATCTATTTTGAATATATTTGCATTTTATTCCTTAGAGAAATGCTATTTAAATGAACAATACTTAAAAATATTTGATTAGTAAGGACTACAGATATAATCCTAAGATTATAAACTGCATTCCTAATTCAAAACACTCATTTCAGAATATTTAGATTAACAAGTAGTATTGAAGACTCAAAATAGATTCACTAAATTATAACAAGTTCTAAATTATTAATTGTGTGATTCGACATATTTTAATGCAGTAAAATCATGGCCCAGCTGGAGAGGTGGCTCAGCATTTAAGGTGATTGCCTACAAAGCCCCTATCAACTGGGTTTCAAGTCCCTAGTACCCACGTAAAGTCAGGTGCACAAAGTGGTACGTGTGTCCAGAGTTAGTGTGCAGCAGCTAGAGGCACCCTTGCTCACCAATTCTCAATCTCTTTTTTTTTCTCTCTCTCTATCTTTCTCTCTGTCTCTCTCCCGGCAAATAAATAAGTAAAATATATTTTAAGAAAATTGTAACCCAAAGCTTAATAAAGTGTTTTTTTGAAGTGGGCAGTAAAAGATTTTCATTTAATGAGAGTGTTCCTAAGAACCTTGAGTTACAAAGATGCCTGACTTGTGTAATTAAAATACCCAGCGTGTCTGACAATCATTAAGTAAAGATAGTGGAACTTCACAGACTTATTAATAAGTGCACCATTCTTATAGGATATTATGAAGGAAAGAAAAAAAAAACTAGAATATATTTACCTGTAAAAAATTCACCATATGAGGCCACTTTGTTAATCAACTTTTGTATGCCAGTTACTTTGGTACCCTGGGAGGTTTGGGCACACTGGGTTAATCTAGGGCATCAATTGATTAGTACACCCATCATGTTAAATGATCTCCTGGGTTGCAGTGATACTTTTCAAAGAGTCTCTCATGTGTAAAATTATATGTTTTTAACTTATTTATTCAGTAATTTCACTGCCAGTCATTTGCCAGCAATTATGTTGGGAGAGTGCTATGCAAGCATTTACTTGGGGAAAGATTGCCTAGATTTCTAATATGAGCAAAGCTTGAAACCTTATTTTACTGAACTTTTCTCATCTATGAAAGGAAATGATCTCTTGCACACACTTACAAACACTAAGATTACATTCACATTCAGTTGGGTTAGATAAAACCACTGGCTAAATACCTGCAAGAAAGCTTACATCAACCTCTACACAAGTAATTATATTCATGCATTCTATATGAATTCAAGGTCTAAAAGTAATCAAATTTAGTTAAAATGGAAAAATGTAGACAGTGCATAATTTGGTCTCTTGACATTGCAAATGCACACTAGATGCATGTGCCACTTTTTTACATCTGACTTTAAGTACACACTAGAGAATTGAACACAGGCTGGCAGGCTTTGCAAGCTATTGCTCTTAACCACTGAACAATCTTCTCAGCCCATAATCTTCTAATTATGAGAGCAATTTTGAGAAAAGCATATAGAATATAAAGTAGGCAGTCAGTGGAAAGAAAATTCAAAAAGAATCATTTTAACCCATGGAAAGATTTTTTTTTTTTTTTTCATAGAAAACTTCAGCCTCCTTTTCTGACAGAAAGCCACTTTTGGAAGGAAGAATGAATATGTTGGAGAAATAAGGATATTGAAAAGGGATTTTCACAACAGAAATCTAGGTGAAATACATATAACTTTCTGCTAATAGTCACATTCTAACATTTTCAAGGTGAGGATCTTAATAATGTTAACTTCAGCCCTTACTTAATAATACCCTGGTTGAAACTCATAAAATTTAAACAAGATAACTACCAGGAGTGCTTCCACTTCCATATTTCCTGACTTCAGCAAAGTGTAAACCTCTGGCTTTAGTGTACTTTTCTTTTTTTTTTTTTTTTAAACCATCTTATTTTTGCTTCTTTATATTACCTTTTTTTTTTTTTTTCAGTTAGTTTGTACTCAGTGAATACAGTC
Source organism: Jaculus jaculus (assembly GCF_020740685.1). Classification (NCBI taxonomy): domain Eukaryota; kingdom Metazoa; phylum Chordata; class Mammalia; order Rodentia; family Dipodidae; genus Jaculus; species Jaculus jaculus. Next base: position 40,890,954 of record NC_059104.1, read on the forward strand.
TAGTCAGTACCATGGTTAGCCTCCTCCCTGTCCTCCCCCCTCCCCCTGGCCTCTCCTTGTTGGGGTATATGGGTCATGAACTGTGGGGTTAGCCTTTAATTATGGGTAGGAAGAAATGTCTCTGTGGACCCTGACATTCTTTCTGCCCCCTCTTCTGCAAATTTCTCTGAGCCATGCTGTGTTCATTTTTAAGTCTGCTTCAGTGATGAGGTCTTGGGAGCCTCTGTGTCTCTGGATATCTGATTTAGTAGGAATTGTTTGTTCTTTGTGTCTATCTCCTTCAGCCTTGTGCCGGTACCAGGTTCACCAAGAAAACATCTCCGTTGCTTGTTTTGCCAATTATTCTTAGTTTCAGCTGGAGCCCTTTTGAGGTATGATGGGGTGGTTCTCTTTATAGGATCTGCATCTATCTGAAAAAGATAAGCAGATTTTCCAACAGAGAGTAAAGTTAGTACCAGATAAATGGGATAACCATTATTTTTTTAGAAGAATTAAATAGGTGTAGGCCTTCTTGTAGCCCATTATTGGTGGTAACTTTAAAATGGAGAGTGGGTTCATTTTTGGATATGGTTCTGACTTGTTTCCCAGCTCCAGCTATGGGTTCCGTTCCACTGAGCGGATCAGTTAGCCAAATCAAGAGCAGGTGGTTTCCCGCCATGGCTATGTGCCACTATTGCACTTTGTGAGCATCACAACAGCTTATTTGCTCTTAAGTAAGTTAGACCATGAGTTGCTTGGACAGATATTGGCCATTTTCCCCCAGTCGCCCATGTCGTACCTCTGGCACTAGACACGCTAGCTGTCTGGGGACTAACTCTCTTCCAGCTTTCAGCCATGTCATTCCAGTTTACGTGTCAACTACATGTGGTGTCTTCAACAGTAGGGTCTTACCACTAACCTCTGGGGGGTCATCAAGTACTCTGACAGAAATCTGTCATTCTTTTCAGAAACCTTGTAGGTCTCTTTGATCAAAAGCTTATTGTGGATGATAGCCACCTGCTGGTACTGGGAGTTACATGTCAATGCCCATGAAGAGAAGGAAGGAAAAGATAAGTAATATAAAAAGTTAGATATATAGAGAGAAGTAGTAGAAGATTAAGGTCAGCCAAACCCAAAAGAGCATTTGTAGGTCATGTGAAGTGTGTTGCTTCAATTCCTATGCAGAGCATATGTCAATCATTGCTTTAAATTAACTAGAAAATTTAAAAAATAACATTATCACTCAGGCTAGTTGATTCAGTATATTTAAATTTCATACATTGTATTTTCTGTGTACTGTTTTAGAGATTATTTGATTTACCTGATAATTTCTATATTGATTGATATACTCACATGATTATTTATCATAAGTCTTCTTTTCCACATAAATATTCATTACTGGGCTGGAGAGATGGCTTAGCAGTTAAGGTGTTTGCATGCAAAGCCAAAGGACTCAGGTTCAATTCCCCAGGACCCACGTTAGCCAGATGCACAAGGGGGCATACACATCTTGAGTTTGCTTGTACTGGCTGGAGGTCCTGGTGTGCCCATTCTCTCTCTCTCCCTCTTTCTCTGTCAAACAAATAAATTAAATTAAATATTTTAAAAATAAATATTCAGTACTAAAGCTATCCAGCTGAAATATTTTACTAATTTCTGGGAAAATAAGAACAACAATTTTATAATATGTGGTTATAGTTTAGTAGTTTTCTTAAAAAGGAAGCATTTTGGGCTGGAGAGATGGCTTAGTGGTTAAGCGCTTGCCTGTGAAGCCTAAGGACCCCAGTTCGAGGCTCAGTTCCCCAGGTCCCACGTTAGCCAGATGCACAAGGGGGCACACGCGTCTGGAGTTTGTTTGCAGAGGCTGGAAGCCCTGGCGCGCCCATTCTCTCTCTCCCTCTATCTGTCTTTCTCTCTGTGTCTGTTGCTCTCAAATAAATAAATTAAAAAAAAAAAAAGGAAGCATTTTAAAATAACTTCTCATCTACTTCTGCTTTCCCCTATTACCCATTTGTGGTTTTCTTTTTATGATTATATAATTTCTCAACTGGTTCCTCCCCTTTACTTTGTAGCGGGCCAGAACATCCACTTATTAAGTTATTTTGAGATCTTAAATTCCTCAACATTGTAAGATAATTATTGAGGATATAGTCAAATAAACGGGCCTTATTTTTAAGAAAAAAATTCCATGGTACAGCTATTGTATTGAATTTTCTCTTATTAGCACAATAGTTCTCTAAGGATACTTCAACTTCTTTCTCTATTGTCACCACTCCCCATTTATGTTCTTACAATCAAACTTACATGCTAATCATCTGACTAACAAGGCCCTTTAGTGGTACCTATAATAATTTACTTATTTACTAGTCCTTGGAAAATGGTAATCTCTCTCCATCTCTCCCTTTGGCTCTCTCTTATCTAATATCCTTTTGTTTCTCCTTCTTCTCCTCTTCCCTTCCTCCTCCTTCTTCTCTCTAATTATTTATCTAGTGTTAGAAACTTCTGCATTGATTTTCTACTCCAAAATATGTTTTGTTTTATAAAGTACTTAAAGACACTTCTTTAGTTGTATCCCATAAGCATATCAGGTCATTAAAAATATTTGTACTGGGTGGGGCATGGTGGTGCATGCCTTTAATCCTGGCACTTGGGAGGCAGAGGTGGGAGGATCCCTGTGAGTTTGAGGCCACCCTGAAACTACATAGTGAATTCCAGGTCAGTCTGGGTTAGAGTGAGACCCTACCTCAAAAAAATAAACAAAAATGTTTGTACTAGTATTAATTCAACCAAAAGAATTTCATATTACTGTGGACATAACTATGCCATTCATGTTTCTGTGGTTTTTTTCATGGTATTAAAAATAGCACTACTTGGCTTAGTGGTTAAGGTATTTGCCTGCAAAGGCAAAGAACCCAGGTTCAATTCCCCAGGACCCATGTTAGCCAGATGCACAAAGGGGCACATGTGTCTGGAGTTTGATTGCAGTGGCTGAGAGCCCTGGCATGCCCATACTCTTACTCTCTTTCCCTCTTTCTCTGTCAAATAAATAAATAAATAAAAGCACTATGCATTTGACAAGATTCTAAAGTTTGCACAATATGAGTTTGTGTATTGAGAACTTTATCACAAGTCAAGTAGATCAAACTATGGCCTCTATATAAAAATGCTTGATAGGACTCTGTATAACCACTTCTAAATGTGACCACACATACTACAAAATTAGTCATGGTATTGAAAGTTGTATGCTGGATGCTTTATACCCTACAGCTAGAGGAAGTTGTTGTAAGATTAATGATAAATTGACTGAGTTAAAGAAAATATGATATTTTTGGAGTATGTATATATATTTTCAATCAAATATGCACCTAGGATTCAATCAATCATGTTTGTCTAGGACAAGAGGGCATACTGAATGTAACAGTTAAGCCTTTGTTCACTTATTAGAACAGTGGATACAAGAGGTAAAACACTATTCTTAGATCCCATTTATCACCTAGCAGTGATTATGTGAGAATAATTGTCTTACTGACAGGATGCACTGAATGCATGACTTCACATGTGATGGAACTGTGGCCCACTGAGGAGAGCTGTGTGTGCCTAGAATGGAAAGGTACTGAGTCAACAAAGCATTATATTTTACTCAAAATTTCTGATAAGAGCAATTGTCATGAAAGACCCTGGAAGAGGTTAACATATCTATGTGGTGGTTTGAATAGATGACCCCCAATATATTCAGCTGTTTATTTGTTTGTAGTTTGTAGCTTTAGCCACCTGGCTGGAGGCAGTGTCACTGGGTGGATCTTAAGGTGTGGTGGTGGGTTTCAGATTTCAATCTAAAGATATGCAAAGTGTGCCTAACAGGAGTTCCTGAAGTGTGCTGTGGCTTTTGACCTTCAGGCTTGTACTTCTCTCTCTCTGCTTGGTCCTGTGAAGGCAGGCCAGCTTCTTCTGCCATTATGTAACTTTCCCTGGATTTGTAAGCTTAAATAAATATCCCTTCCTCCATAACTGCCTGGTCTAGAAGTTCATCTCAGTGAACCTGAAGCTGTCTGCTACAGAACTTGGTACTGAGGAGTAGACTGAGATGAACCTGACCATGTGGATGTTGATCTTTTGGAACCTTTGTTTCGAAGGAATAGGCATGGACTTGGAGCTTGCAACTGAAGGTGTCTTCTGGAGTGGTAAGCCAAGTATTATGGACTATCTGATCAGAATTTGAGAATACTAAGTATAGACAATATTGAACTTTGAGGCTTGCCTTATTAGCAAGAACTTTTTGGAAAGAGGTGACTGGAAAGAAACCTGCTTTTCAAGGTTATGATTTATTTTGTCTGTGAAATAAGAATATGGCTGCGTCTTGCACACCTGGTATAGGTTTCAGAAGCATGAAAAATGCAAGGAGTGGTCGTGAATTGCACATGCTTCCAGAAGCTGCTGCTGAGATGCAGCATGAGGCAGGGCAAGATGCCCTGATAGCATGAAAGAGCCTTTGGAAGATGGACCGTGGTTTGCATGAAGACCTCAAGATGTTTTGGATATATCAGGACTATGCAAGCACTACCTTAGCGTGCATCATTGGCCTGAGATATTAGTGTTCCCTGGCTACTCTGCCCAGCTGGAATGGCGGAATTAGAAAATCTGGAGACTATCAGTCATTGGTTGCATTGGACTTGAACTGCAGAAGTCCGATGTTTGTTTGATGGTGGTTAAGTTTACATTGTTTTAGACTCTCATTGCTATGCCTTATACCAGTTGAAAATGTTTACTCTGTGCCTTTATATGTTACAAATGCTTAACTTGTTTGATTTTACAGGTCTTAATATCCTAAATTGGTCAAGACTGTGGGGACCTTTGAAATTGAACTGAGTACAGTATACAATGTATGATGGTTAAAAATCTATTGGTGGCCAGGAGAGGCATGTGGTGGCTTGAATTGATGGCCCCCAATATATTCAGCTGTTTATTTGTTTGTAGTTTTTATCTTTAGCCACCTGGCTGGAGGCAGTGTCACTGGGTGGATTTTAAGGTGTGGTGGTGGGTTTTAGATTTCAATCTAAAGATATGCAAACTGCAGCTAGCTGGAGTTCCTGAAGTGTGCTGTGGCTTTTGACCTTTAGGCTTGTACTTCTCTCTCTCTCTGCTTGGTCCTATGAAGGCAGGCCAGCTTCTTCTGCCATTGTGGAACTTCCCCTGGATCTGTAAGCTTAAATAAATATCCCTTACTCCATAACTGTGCCTGGTCTGAAAGTTCATCTCAGTAAACCTGAAGCTGTGTGCTACAGTCTATATTAAGTCACCATGCTTCAGGTGATAGGATCTTTAGTTGTCATTTCTATTATAAATAGTAGCCCTGCCTGTAGAGAGCAGACTCCCATAGTAAGTTGCCAGAAAAAGCCTAATCACTACACACAGAGCTTGGTTCTGGAATTAGGCCAACTGTACCTCTTAATAAACTAATTTGAAGTACTAGAAATTGAACTGAGGGTCTCACATTGTTAACAAAGTGCTTTATTACTAGACTCCATCTCTAAACTCTTTAAATATTCTTCTTGAGTCTCCTAGTCCTAAGCCAGAAACAGGTTATCCACAGCAAGACATTAAGGAAAAGTGAACATAACTTGTAAATATCTCAGAAGCAACAGCAGAAAATGACCCCAGTTAGAGTCAATGGAAATTAGATGAAGGATGAGCTTGAAGGATAAGCTTACCTATGGACCTTGACAATGTCCAAACAAGGAAATGACATCCCCGAGGCTACATAGGCCACCGTCTGTCAAAACACTACAAGCAACTGTGCCAGCTTCTTTGCTGCCAATGCACATCAGATATTGGCCCAGACATGTATTTGTGGTGTTGTTGTTGTTGTTTGAGGTAGGATCTCACTCTAGCTGAGGCTGCCCTGGAATTCACTATGTAATCTCAGGGTGGCTTCGAACTCATGGTGATCCTCCTACTTCTGCCATCCAAGTGCTGGAATTAAAGGTGTGCACCACCATGTCCGGCTGACATGTATGCTTTGTGTGTATATTTGTGGGGGGATGATGATAGTGTAAAGGAAATAAAGTTATCATCACTTGGATGATGCATCATCAGTAATGCATTAAAGATATTCTAGGTGCCCTAACTTCTGACAGGAGTGGCTGGCATTAAGGAAGGAATTTCACTCTGTGAGGTTAGCATGGCTTAAGGTCATTGGACCCAGAAGAATACAGCCTAGACACTTGTAATATCAGAAATTTCCATACTGCAAGAATGTCTGTTTGTGGTTCTTAGAGATACAACAACCAGATGTTTGCATGGAGTGACAGAGGGTTAGTTAGTAATTTCCAAACTCAGAGCTGTGGTCAGTTGTTAGCACAGTAAGACTTATGAATTTGCTGCGATGGGCCTGTAGAAGATAAGCAACTGTTTAGACCTTCTCCAGTAAACAGTCTCACTTCTAGACTTAGGGATTAAGAGGTTCTTGTGTTATCAGTTTGGAAGGGAGGAAAAAAGGACTCCTTTCATATTCACTGCCATATGAACAGTCTCTCTTTTTTAACACCAACGAGAATGACATTTATTCAGCCCAATAAGGAAGCAAATCTCTCTTAAATCTCATCTGCAGCTTCAGAATTTTATGTAATGATGTACATCCCATTAAGATATTTGGAAAAGAGCAATAGATCCAATTTCAGGAAAATGCTGAATGAGAGAGCAAAAAAAAAAAAAAATGAATGTCATTAGTTTTCACATCATAGAAAACAAAATTTCATATTATCAGCTCAAAGAAAACAGAAGAAATTTGTCTTTGTACCATGTGTAGTCTAATAGCCATCCTTACCTGCATTGCATGTCAATCTTTGAAGAGAGATTTAAGGCCACAAGTAACTCCTGTGGAATTTCTTATAGTTATCACAATGTCTATAATTATAAAAGTAGTGTTGGCAATTGAAGAAAATGATCAGAGAACCTAGTCACCCCATCTAAGTGAGATCTGCTGTTTCATGGATACAGCATCAATGTAATCTGATCTCCTGAGGTATGGCGTCAGGCATGGAATTGTTCCCTCCTGTCTCATTAGGCTCTCAAGCTTGTCTTTTGCTTTTCCACTAAAATTCCAAAACTGAGTCAACCCTGTTGTTTGATAATGACATGGAACCTGTATAGTGAAGTTTGTTGATATATTACTTGTGCCTTGAAGGCCAGAAAAAAATGTGACCTAATTCAAGTCCAACTCAGAGAAAGTGTCACTTGGTCAGAGTGCTGATAACCTTCCCGATTGAATGGGAGTGCCAACATGACTACTTGACAAAACACTATGGTCCTTTGACTCTGGGGGTTTATCCATAAGCAGTATATTTATCCTTGGCCATAGTTTAGATTCAGTATCATTTTCCCATGCTATTCTAGCCCTTTCTGAAATACTTGTACTTTGTAAGTTTAGACCCAATTAAAGAAATTGTCTGCATAGGCTATTTTATGGATTCAAACACAGCTGTTTACACTGGAGCACAGACGTGATACTTCTCATATTTAACTATGATCGACATAGTTGCAGAAACCACTCTTTCATTGTAGGAGACCTCCTGCTGAATAACCAAAAAGTTACCAAAAAATTAAAATACAAATAATAAGAGAGCCAAATTCACTGGGTGGGATGGCTGAAGCCTTTAATCTCAGCATGTGGAAGGCTGGAGCAGGAAGAGCAGCATGAGCTTGAGGCCAGCCTGGGATGCAGCACGTGCTTCAACACAAAAAGTATCTAAAACAAAGCAAACCCAAAGTATAGAGACAGACTTTATCCAAATCTCATTTGCTCACAATGAGACTTCTCTTGTAGGTTATTCTGAGGTTTGTCTATGGCAGGTCCTAACAGCCAGGCAACTAGCTACATCCCATTATTCAGTGAAACTACAATATGTCTCTTTTAGTGCTTTGGGCCAAATAGTCTTCTAAACCAAATCAAGCCATGCTAAGTAGTCATTACTGTACTCATTAAGATACAGGTCTCTTTCCTGTGTAGAATGAAATCCACACTTCACTGTACCCAGAACAACTTAACAAGTTAAAGTAGTGAATGAATCAAACCCATACATGATCTGGAAAGTCTTTATTTATGAATCTTCTTTCAACTGCTGAAGTCCTGTAAGTTTCTAATATTATGGTTGAGAGTGAGAAAATGGTGCCTGAGTCATTCCATAGAACTGCAAGGCCTCAACTTGACTGGAACCACACACCTCTATGTGCACCATTTATACTTCAGTAGACATTCCCCCATAAACTGGGTTTCTGTTCAAACTAGTACTGATGGATTTTAGCCTGTTCTGTGAACCCACAGATCCTAATGTCCAATGGACACCACTGGCTAGGAGTGGATTTTATTTAGTACCAGGCTTATGAACTATAACTCAAACAGCAAATATGACTGTGAAGCCCAGCAAAAAGTTGATGAGATGGGCTAAAAGATAGAATTCTGAGTATCCTGTTCATCAGAATTTGATGCAAAGCTAGAAGTCTATGTGGTAATAGAGTAGATAAGGTGACGTTATTGGAATTGTGAGTTATGAAGTCCAAATAAGCAAATAGATTTGAGTTACCATGCTTTGTTATGTCAGAGATAGTCAAATGTTTGATACCTATCTCCCATTGAATGTGATGCATTCCTTTTATATTTTACATAGAAATTTTAATTGTTTGTTACCCTCTTTGCATTTTGTGTATGTTAAAGGCCGGCCATGTTGTCACTTGTAGCTCATCAACCTTTCTGGTCATTATACTGTAGTGCCTTGATCCAGACCAATAGGGATATGTCAGATATGCTAATCAAGGCTATTTTTCACTTCCAAAGGAACAAAGATAATTAGCATAAGGTTGGACTCATTTGTAGCAGGTAGCCAGTTAATTTAGTTTTATTAGAAACAATAGTTGACAATCAATTTCATAAAAAAGGGAAAATTGAATGTCATTATTCAGATGGAGAGGAATGCTTAAAAGAAAAGGACCTGTGCTATTAATTGCTACTTAGAAAGTTACTTCAGCTTGGATCATTGTTGTCTGGCTTAATACTTCTGGCATCAAGGGCTGCAGTATTGAACCACCTAAAATCAATGGTGAATCTCCAGGCTTGTGCATAGTCCTTATTGGTTATTGGATAGAAATATGGACTTACTGAGAACTCTGGCAATAAGGAATAGTTTTTTTTTGTTGTTGTTGTTTTCTGAAAGCAACTGATATTGCTTAAGGAAGAAGCAAAATAGACACTGTTAGTTGGAGAGGCTCACAATTTTCTAAATTCTCTACCAAACTAATCCTGGCTATAATAATTTCTCTTAGGCCGTGGGGACAATGATAAGAAAGAATAAACACAGATCAATACCAAAGCCATAGACAATACCAATAGTACATTCAATAGTAAAGGATATAAGGATAAAGTTTGTGGAGGTTATAAAGGACTCATTCATAGTTGGGCGTGAGTTAGTATCTCATTGTTTATTGTTTAACATTATAAAAAACTAGAAGATTCTGATTCCCAACTCCCTAATATTATATATAGAAGATATCAAAGCTAAATAAAACTAGTTCACTCTATATCCTGAAAATCCAAGAAGTTCAATTCCCTCCACCTCTCTATCAAACTCTGGCCTCTGATCTCAATTCCTAATTGTAGAGACAGGAAACTATGCCAAAATCCTTGTCTTGTTTATTTTGAAACTGTTATAGTCCACATGAGATTATTACAGTCCACCATGCTTCTGTAGCCAATTGGGAATCTTTTTCATTAAGGCAGTAACTGAAAGGAGGCTTGTACTAGAAAATGCTCCCAGGGAATAAGCTCAGGGGTACAGCATTTTTAAAGTTAAAAAAAAAAAGACATAAAAATAATGACATTAATGTCACATGTAGGTCTGGGCAACATCCAACATGAAAGCTACAGTTGTCCCCCTTATCTTGGAGTTGTCTTGGAATAACAGTTGTTTAAACCATCCTGGAGTTGACATATTTACATATCTGAGTCATGTTTGGGTACATAGGAAGTCTTAAAAGTATGACCAATGTAGATGTGGCCCTCCTAGGGAGTTATAAAGTTTGCAACTGAAAGACACCACAGCAGGCAAAAGTGTCAGCTATTTTATACCCTCAGCAAATGGAGTCAGAGCGTAGTTTAGCATTTATATCGCAGGACAGGATAGCTGTATTATAGCTGTTGTAAAACCCAGCTTTGAAATATGGCAAGTATGTTCATTTCCTTTCCTGCCTCATTATGGTAGGAAAATGGCTAGATCTTGTGTCAGCCACTGGGTCATCATAAGGCCAGATGGGAAATATGGACATAGTTTTTGGCAAGAAGCAAATAGATCTTTCCCTAAAAGGGGAAAGTTTTCTTAAGGGTCCAGGAAAATCCTTGAACCCCAAACCCTTGGTTTGTTTCTAATTTTAATCAAAGAATTGAATTTAAAGACTGAGAAGGATAATTATTAAAATTATTATATTTATTAAGGGAAGTACAGAGCCAATGAAAGTTGGCTAGAGATCCTGCAAGCAGGACCCAGAAATATCATGGAAAGTAAAGAGAGAAACAAAAGTTCAAGGAGATCCTTCCATGTAGGGAGCTAGAAAAAAATAAATCAAGGCACTTTTCAAATACATTGGCTGACCATCAGGTAGGCTAGTTATAGAAAAGTGAGGTGGGGTATTCTCCACCATCGGCTTCATATATTATGACATGTTTAGCCCTTGAGTTTGTGGAATATGAGGGTTTGTTCTTAAATTGCAAAAAAGAATCACACTTGATCAACTGATAGTCACCAGTATGCTAGATCAGACAAATAGGTGGGCAATAAATGACTGTTAAGAGACCAAAGGTAGCCCAGGTAATTTGTCTCTGACTTACTACATTCCATCTCTCTGTGATTACACGAGCTTTATCAGTCCATTCAGACTCAGGAAGATGTAACACTTTCTGGGAATTTAGTTCACAATGGCATTTTCCATGAGGTGGACTTTGATGGTTATGACTCAGATTACAACTTTGTTGGTTATGACTCAGATTACAACATATCCAGGTGGACTGACTAAGTCCATCAGGAGTTTTTTGTTTTTTTTCTTTTTTAACTTAATAATGGATATAACAGCATGGAGAAACTCAGAAATGTAACTGTTGGCAACGAACTCATCTTCTATTCAAATACTACCGTTGTTATCCTAGAATTCCAGCACAGTGCCTATGAGTGTACATAGGCTCTACGAGGAGATTCCAGCTCTGTCCCTCCAGATAAGAACACTGTTCTTTAGCCATCAAGGCAGTCATATAGAAGGATTATGTATTCACATGCCTAACGAAGTACCACTGACCTTACTAAAGATTGTATCACTCATTTGAAGGCAAACTTTAATAAGACCAGTTCTCTCTTCAGGCTTCTGGGCAAAATAATCATGGAGGGTAACTTATTTTACAAACCTCAAATATTCATTGGATTTTGGAAAGTCCCTTTGTGTTAACCTAAATTAAAATATCCTTTGACTCAATTAGGGCTTCTCGAGTCACATTTCTGTTGAAGGTATGAAAAGTAAGCAAACATGTCCTATCACTTTCAGAGATCTTTATTTATTTATTTTTTTATTTTAATTTCCATCACTGGCAGGCTAAATTTGACTGAAAAATCAGATGAACTAGTTATATAATGGATTTGTCATGCCCCTATAAATTGAAAAGGTTTCCATAAACAATTTGTTAATTAATGTCTTTTTAAAATTCAAAGTAAGTTAGCAGGAAGATATCCTTTCAAGGGGCTTAATGGAGTAGATAATGTTAGTTCTTGAGAGTTGGGCATGATGTGACAGTTGTAATCCCAGTACTGAAGGGCAAGACAGAACAACCATGATAAAGGCCAGCCTGTGTTATTAAGGGAAACTTTTTAGTCAAGCTTTGTCAGTTCAAGAAAACAGAATTAACTTATATTATTTCATTATGTACTTATTTAAACAATTTTATCTGTTTAATACAACAAAGGACTGTTTTGTTTTCTTTCTTCAACTTATAAATATCTTGAATTTTTTCAATTCCTGGAGGGTAGAGACCTTTGTCTTTCCATTGCTTACTGATTTCCCTAAGGAAGATTAGTTTTCATGCAGGTTTGTTAACAATTTATCACATGAATGAATATTAGTGATGATGATACTTCTTTTAGTTTCACAAAAAAACCTTTTTAATCACATGCATAAAAATTCACGGAATTCAGAAGACAGGTAAATTTTGATTACTGAATTTCCAAATCTTCTCTAGATTATCAACATCCCTTGGTCATTCAATAAAATGCCAACCTAGATATTACTGTGGAAATACTTCACAAGTGGAACTAAGGTCATAAAACCAATTAATCAAACAACATTATGACCATGAGATTATCCAGGACTATTCAGACATAGTGTTCTGAATTCTTAATATTAGAAGAGGAAGCCAGAGGAAGAAACTATCAGATACCACCAAGTAAAGAAGAGAGATGAGGCAAGAGGAAGACAAGAGAAAGGATTCAGTATGATATTGACATATGAAATGGATATAGGTGAAGGTGAAGAAAAAGCATGCGAAAGCTGAATGGTGACCATGAGTCAGTAGCCAGCAAGAAAAAGTGGATATCAGTTTTACGTTCATGTAGAACTGAACTCTATAAACTCTCTGAACAAGAATCAACACCAAGTAGTCCACAGATTTTTAAAGTAATGAAGGCTTGATAACTTCTTCACTGGTTCTGTAAAACCCACAAAAAAAGTCATCTGATCTACATTTTACTGTGAAGTAATAAGTAACAGTGAGCCACAAAAATCCATGGTGACCTGTAAAGACAGGAATAAGAAACTAACAAACACTTATTCTGGATAGTAAATAAAAAGAAAAAAAAAATAAGCCATTTAATGACTTTATTAAATATAAAAATAAATGTAATAGTTAAGGAATATTATATAGCCATTTTCACATTGAAAGTCTGAAATGATAATGTGGTATATGAAATACCATTTTTTTTCCATTACCTATTACTTATTTTCAATGCACTTTCCACAATATATCCAAGACCTATGTTTCACATCAGATTTCATATTTAAACCCTGCATGTGATAATATTTTACTTAAATATTAGGTATTGAATGTGTGATACATAATATATTGATTCTTCATTGATTTTTCTGATGACTAATTTAGTGGCATGCTCTAGGTTTTAACAAATTTGAGGGGAAAAAATTACTATTTTCTTGTGTAGTTTCTAGAGGATTTTTTTCCTTTTTTAATTTTATTTTTTTATAATTAACAAATTCTATGTTTGTAAACAATATCCCATGTAATTTCCTCCCCCTCCCACTTTCCCATTTGAAACTCCACTCTTCATTATATCACCTCCCCCTCTCAATCAGTCTCTCTTTTATTTTGATGTCATTGTCTTTTGCTCCTATTATGATTGTCTTGTAGAGGTAGTGTCAGGCGCTGTGAGGCCATAGATATCCAGGCAATTTTGTGCCTGGAGAAGCACGTTGCAAGGAGTCCTACCCTTCCTTTGGCTCTTACACTCTTTCCACCACCTCTTCTGCAATGGACCCTGAGCCTTGGAATGTGTGATACAGATATCGCAGTACTGAGCTTCCAGCACCATGATACGTTCTGCGTCATCCCAAGGTCACTGCCATCTTAAAAGAGAAAGTTATCTAATAAAAAAGTGAGAGTAGCATTAATATATGGGTATGAACATTAAGAGAAGTGCTTACTGGACAGTTTAATGACCATAGTATATACATTTAACTAGACAGTAGCAGATATTACACCCCTAGGGCTCATGACTATCCCTGTTGTAGGTTTTCAGTATCAGGGATTTATTACCTCCCATGGAGTGGGCCTCAAGTCAAATTAGAGAGCAGTTGGTTTCCCTCACAACAGATGTGCCACTATTGCACCCATTGGCTCATTGGCCTGTTTGGCCAAATAAGGCTTACACTGTGCACTGTGGAGTATCTTCATTGGTGATTTCTCTCTTTCCCATTGAGCTGCATACAGCGTGGCTTTTTCTAGCTTTCTGTCAGCTGGTCTACATGGAGGAAGTTTTCAGCTCAGTTCCACCAGGATTTCTCAGTGACCTTGCTGCCCAAGTATGTGGAATCTTCAGTCTTCTTTATTCAATTATTTTTTCATAATAGAGACTTTTCATTAGCTTCCATTTTATGATTTTTGATAATAATTTTTAATGTTTGCTTTTTCTTTTAACCTGATTTTAGTGGACAAATGTTACATTTATTCCTGTGGCTTAAAAATATTTAAAGTAGGTTGTGAGATTTAGACATTGTTTGTTAGCTGGTAAAGTAGTCTAATATGTAATGAAATATTCTCAATCCTTTCAATAAGCAATAAGTGAAAACAAAGTTATAACTAGATTTCTACATGCTTCTGCAAAGATCATTTAGATCTTAAGACTGCAGAATGATAACAAACTCTGTATTGTAGAAACCTATTTCTTTTTAACTGAAAAACATTCAATATGATTATGTGTACAACTTCTATACTCACTGTTTTATTTTGAGCTCATTCTTACCACCTTAAATGTGTAGAAAATACTATTAAATTTTCAATTTACTCTGCTGAAGGGTCATTCATGCTTATAAGCAAAGGGACAAAGGACTACATAAATATAAGTGAATAATATAATCCTTTCTGGTCCTGGAATAATTATTTTGTTAACAAAAAGGGATAGTCTGGCAAGGCATGGAGGCACACCTCTAATCCCATCACTCAAAAGGCAGAGATAACAGCAGCACTAGAGTTCAAGCCACCCTGAGACTACATAGTAACTTCCAGGCCAGCCTGGGCTAGAGCAAAACCCTACCTCGAAATAAATAAATTAAATAAATAAATAAATAAATAAATAAATAAATAAATAAGGGATACTTTTGAATTTGCCTTAAGTGTTTAAGTATAGAATGAAGATTACCTGATATAATGTACATGCAGTCTGACAGATCAAAGTTTATTTTTACAGTCAATAATCTACAAGATATTCTAGTAGGGAAGCTAGAAAAAACTCTTGCATTTTTTTTTTTCTATTTCTAACAAGGTTCTGCAAGATCCTTATTTTATGCTTTCATCAAGTATTGGAAATCATTTCAGGAAAAAAGGGTACATGATCAAATATCCTAGACAGTTCATTATCAGGGAAAATAAACTTTGAAGCTGGAATGATTGTTCAGAGGTTACAGGCACTTTCTTACAATGCCTAATGACCTAGGTTTATACACCCAGGACTCAAGTAAGGTCAAGTGCATAAAATGGTGCATTTATCTGGAGGCTTCATTTGCAATGGGAAGAGACGCTGGAAAAACCATTCCCTCTCTCACTATTCACTCTCAAATTCTCTCTTTCTTTCTGTTTGCAAATAAATAAATTACATTTAGAAAAAAGAGAGAGAAAGGGCTGGAGAGATGGCTTAGTGTTTAAGCCATTTGCCTGTGAAGTCTAAGTACCCAGGTTCAATTGCTCAGTACCCATGTAATCCAGATGCAGTAGGTGATTTAAACATCTGGAGGTTGTTTGTGGTGGCTAGAGGTCCTATAATGCCTCTGCCTCTCTTCTCTCTCTCATTCTCTCTCTCCTCTGCCTGGTACTCTCTCTCAAATAAATAAATCCATAAAATATATGTTTTTTTAGAAAAGGAGAAACAAATTTTAATCTACCATTTATTGTTATTTTATTATTTAAATAGTACCATTTCTTTCTAGGTGGCACAGACTTAAAACTTTCTTAAAGATTAGACAGGAATTTTTATTCAATTATGAACTTTCAAAGCTACTGTCATCCACAGAGAAATCTGTGACACAACTAAAAGAATTGGCAAATACTAAAAATTAATCTTTATAACAATGACTGTTATTGTGCTTATAGTCAGTATGTTATATATTTAAAAAGTAATCAATATATTTGGTGCTATTTTTTCTGTGAAGTCATAAAATGGAAGTAGAACTAGAACTGCTTAACTGAATATGTTATGTTCTTGGCTATGAAATTGACAATGTTTTTTATATGTGCCCTTCTAAAAGTAAAACACATCACATATTAAACTTTTGAATACTGCATACAACGAGTTTGAGAAACATACCAAATGACCACAGGATGAAATCATGTATTTGACGTGATTTCACATATTTTTCATGCTATTATAAAGTTCACATTTTTTTTTCTTATTGTAGTAAACTTTTTTTTTTTTTTTCTCCTGGCCTCAACTTTTTTTTTTTCTCAATTTTTTTTCTCCCTCTTTTTTTTTTTTTCAAATTTATTAGTTTTCTTTTCAGTAAATACAGGCAGTTTGGTACCATTGTTTAGACTCACCCATGACCTACCCCCTCCCAATGGCCCCTCTTTGTTGACGCAAATGGGTCGTGCATTGTGGAGTTAGCCCACAGTTCTTGGTAGGATAAATGTCTCTGCATATCATGACCCAACAAGTGACTCTGACATTCTTTCTGCCCCCTCTTCCGCAAAATTTCCCTGAGCCATGTAGGGTTCATTTTTGGTCTGCTTCAGTGCTGAGGTGTTGGGGGCCTCTGAGGCTCTGGCTCTCTGATTTGGTAGGAGTTGATTTTTCTCTGTGTTGATCTCCTTCCCCTTTGTGCTGGTATCCGGTTCATCAGGAAAACATCACCCTTGCTTGTTTCGCCAATTTTCCTTAGTTTCGGACAGGCCCCTTTTGAGGTATGATGGGACAGCTCTCTCCTTAGGATCTGCATCTATCTGAAAAAGAGAAGCAGATTCTCCAAAGGAGAGTAAGTTAGCACCTGAAAAATTGAGATAACACTTACTTTTTTGATAGAGAGTTTAATAGGTGTAGGCCCTCTTGTATCCCATGATTGATGGTAGCTTGATATTGGACAGTGGGCTTATGTTTGAATATGGTTCTGACTTGTTTCCTAGCTCCAGCTATGGGTCTCCTACCACTGAGGGGATCAGTTAGCCAAATCAAGAGCAGTTGGTTCCCCACCATGGATGTGTGCCACTATTGCACTTGTGTGGGCATCATACCAGGTTATTTGTTGCTAAGTAGGTTAGACCATGAGTTGCTTGGACAGATCTTGGTCATTTCCCCCAGTCGCCCATGTAGCGCCTTCTGGCACTAGACACGCTGTCTGTCTGGGGACTGACTCTCTCCTGGCTTTCAGCCATACCGTTCCATTTTACGTGTCAGCTGCTTATGGAGTCTTCATCAATAGGGTCTTACCACTGACCTTTGGTGGGTCATCAGTACTCTGACAGAAGTCTCTCATTCTTTTAGGAAATCTTGTAGGTTTCTCTGATCAAAAGCTCATCGTGGATGATAGCCCCATGCTGGTAGTGGGGGTTACAGGTCAGTGCCCATTAAGAAAATGAGGAAAAAAATAACTAATGTACAAGAGTTAGAGAGGAGAGAGTGGGGGAGGGGGAGAGGGAGGGAAGGAAGATGTAGATTTAGGTTAGACTTGATCCTACCCTCTCCAGTGTCTTTTTATTAACAGTTTCCATGATTATAAAAAGTATCCTATGGCAATGCCCGCCCTCCCCACCCCCCATAGTAAACTTTAAACAACTCACAAAAAGTTTGTAGAGTGGGTGTGGCTATAGGACACATTTTGTTGAGATTGTGCTGGATGTGTTATTGAGTGCTCTTTGCCTGGTAAGTCATGATGAGAAAGATCTAGATTTGGGCTATTATAACTTTTAATGGAATATTGTATATAGCATTCTTCTGATACAATTTCTGTCTTGACTTGCTCTTTAGCAATGTGTTTTTGGGGATGATTTCCAGTGCTAGGGTCATATATATTTTCAAAGAAGTTAAAGCAATTATCTTTTTCCTTAAGTGATAATCATCAAGTATTATCTCTGATTTTATGTAGTTTTTAGGCATTATCTTAAGATGCTCCAATTTAAAGTAATTATCACTCATGATAATTCTGCCTTTATCTTATAGTGTCACCCTGTCCTCCTTAGAACATGAAAGGAATATTCTTATGGCCAGAATTGTTCTTTCTTCATTTTCTGCCCTTTTATCCGCAATATATGCATACTAAACATACAACACCGCTCAACATTTCTTGCTTAATTGAATGAATATTCAATGAAGAAATTAAGTACAATAAAGTTAGGTGAATGAAGTTTGCACAGTTAAAAATAGATGGCTGAAAAAAAAAAAAGATAGGGTCAGTCACATAAGATTGAATTAGTTGAGTTATATTGTTTGCTATAGGGCAAATGCTTTGCTAGGCATATTCACTTTAAATTTTTTAATGATTAATCCTAATCACATGAATAATTTATATTGTATATTTCTTAAATTTTTATTAAAACAAAATTGGCGCAATATTTTATAACTACATGGCCAATTAATAGTTATGATAGAATATAAAAACTGGTTAGATTGCCATAGGATGTTACCCATAATCAATATGTCACATTATACAACTGAGAACCATCCAGAGTAGTAAACAAGACCAGGATCAACATGCAAAAATTGTGATACCCACACATTTCATAGGTAAAAGTGAAGACTAGTTTCCAAGCAGGTGTGTAGAGAATCAGAAAGAAATCATCCAAAGATTAAACAACCCAGGTATAATATCAGGAGTTATGAGACAGTCATGAGATTAAATTGCTAACCCTGGCCTTGACTTCACTAGGCACATGACATATATGAGCTTCTCTAAGCCTTAACATTCTCACCTGTAAAATGACATGCGACAACATTATAAGTCCATTCCCTGCAAATTCCAAGGCACGGTCCAGGATTTAGTCAAGTACATTGACATAGGACAAATTATTTCACATATGTGAAATATTCATAGCTCAGGAATATGGACTTTGAAATCTTAAATACGAGATGGAGAGATGGTTAAGTGGTTAAGGCACTTGTCTGTGCAGCCTAATGATCAAGGTTTAATTCTTCAGTTCCCACATAAAGCTACATACATCTGGGTTCATTACAGCAGCTAGAGGCCCTGGTGTGTCCACCATCATCCTCCCTCCTTCCCTCCCTCTGTCTCTGTCTCTCTCTCTCTCTCTCTCTCTGTCTGTCTTTCTGTGCTTGCAAATAAATAAATAAGTCTTAAAACATCATAAATGGTTAGAATCATGACAGTAGTATGTGAATGTAGCTATATTAAGGTAATATTTTACAAGATAATAGGTTCTCTTATGAACAATGAAAAAAAACATATCTGTAACAAAACCATAAGGACCTAATCAATTTGTCACCTGTGACCTCCTGAGTGGGAGTCACTGTGGTCTACACTGCACTTTTTAATCTCTTTGTTATAGAAGTTTGAAGCCTTATTTTTATTCAGTATTTCATGTAACTGCTTACAAAATTAAAGGATGGAGGATTTAATCTTGCATTGAAAAATAGAATCATGCATATATTATAAATCTGTAAAACTTTCCTTTGATCTGGGCATGGTGGCACAAGACTTTAATCCCAACACTCGAGAGGTGGAGGTAGGAGGATCACCAGGAGTTTGAGGTCACTGTGAGACTGCATAGTGAACTCCAGGTCAACCTGGACTAGAGCAAGACATTACTATGAAAAAAAAAAAAACAAACAAAAACAAAAACAAAAAACAAACTTTTGCTTAGAAAAGGTGCTTAAGGAATTATAATTTTTAAATTCTAAAACATTATACCTAAAATGGGCATTTTTAATTTGTGCATATTAAGCCCTAACCATATCTACCTAGCTACGTTCCAGGCTTCCTGTTCAAATTTATTTATTTATTTAGTTAGTTAGTTATTTGGCAACATGAGATTCAAAACATAATCTTTCAAAAAATAGCTTTAAAATTGGGAATTAAATAGATTTAGAATACTCTGTTCTTTATAACCAAGCCAACAATTAACAGTCCCATCACACTACTTAGAATAGTGATTAGGAAGTGATTCTAATTTAATAGTACCCACAGAGTACAAGTGGAGAAACATAAGTCAGAACTTAGTAGACTTTCCTTTGGAGAGAAGCTGTCTTGGAAAATCCATTGTATTATACCATGACTTAGTTTGAGGGTCAGGATCAGAACCTTTTTTTAGCCATCAGTCAAAGTTGTTAATGTATTGGAATAATAAATGTTCCTGTAGTTCAATGTGCATGTTGTAAACTATATTATAAATAGTAAAGTGATAGTTGGAAGGACTTATTTATATTTTACTTAACCTAATATTACTATTGATTTTTAGCTAACATGTGATACAGAAAAGTTCTATTCTGATTTCTAATAAAACTTAAAAACAGAGACTAAGTAGATAGCTTAGTTGGTAAAGTGTGTACCATGTTAACAAACAGGATCTGAGTTCAGATCCCAAGAACCCATGTAAGAAAAATTATAGGCATGAGGACAAGCACATAAAAGCCTTGTCCAGGGAATCAAAGACAATAGCATCCCTGAAGCATCTTGGCCAGCTTGTGAATCTAAAATTGTGAGCTTCAGGGTCAGTTAGAGATGCTTTCTCCAAAAGATAGAGGGAGAGAGCAATTGAAGAAGATACCTAATGTTACCTCTTGCTTCTGAAGCACAGGCATGTCAGGTATTACAAGCCTTTGTGTTGGCTGAACAACTGAATAAACTTAAAGAATAGTTTTCTCTAACATGCCAAAGGGCTTAGATATCACTCAGCTTGTGAATTCCTCACTAATAATGTAAGGAAAGCACCATGAGTTGGTAATACATTTTTAATGCCTTAAAACAATATCCAAAATCTAGACTGAAATCACTACAGAAAAACAGCAGGCAAGGAAGCATTGAAAAGAAATCTAATAGGAGAGAGAGGACCAATGAGAATTGTAGAAGTTTACAATATGTAAAAACTAAAGAGATGGCTTAGAGATGGTTAAGGTGCTGCCAGCAAAACTAAGGGACCCAGGTTTGATTCCCCTATACCCACAGATAGCCAGATGCACAAGGTGGAACATGAGTCTGAAGTTGTTGGAAGTAGCTAGAGGCCAATTCTCTTTCTATCTCCGTCTCTCTCAAATAAATAAATATTTAATAAAAACAGATCACATCATGACATACACATATTTGACATAAACTATAATAACTTGTATCATATTCTAATGTCCAGTTAATTTGCAGCATTTGTGTAACCACAATGCCAATAACTTACAAAGGAGTTAGTATGGCTTAAAATGATGGATTATTGCTACAATACAAACTGCACTAGACACAGGCACAAGAGAGGGAGAGCAGAAAAGAAAGCTTCTGTAGTGATATTAAATGAAACCATGAGCAGAGCTGTCAGAGAAAGAAATCAAACTATAAAAGGCTATAACCTTCCTGCCAGATACATTTCAATTTGACTATAAGTTTCCTATAAGCCAAATTAAAAAAAAGAAATCTGATCAATTTCATAATTTACAACATCCATGATAAAGGAAAACCAATTTACTCAGGAGAAGTGCAATTATTCCTGCTTCTAACCCTGTAAGAAATTTCCCCAAGAGTCATCATAAACAAGATGCTATAAAATATAATGAAATATGCCTGGAACAAAATCTTTATGATAGACACCACTAACAATTTCATAGGGCATTTTTTATGAGATTTCCTCACTGTATTATGATGGTCTAGCTAGGCAACTACAGGTTCCATTTACCAGAGGAGAGAATTTTAACTGGAAAAGTAAAAGAACAAAAGGGCTACCAAAATTCTTCGAAAACATTTTTCTTTTACCTCAGCACTTTGTAAGAATCTAGAGGAGCTAACTCTCAGATCATTTAATTTGTTAACTCATTAACTAACCATTTAGAATTTACAGCCCAGAGGAATCACAGGAGGTAAAATTATTTACAAAAACTTAAAAAAAAAAACCAACACTCAACTGCTCTATAATGTTAATTTATATAGATTAATGACATTATTTGCAAATTGTGTTGTAGTATAATTCATGTAAATAAACAGCAAATCTCTTGAAAGAAAGTACAAGTTATCAGTATCTTGTTAAGGGTAAAACCACTTTAGTTACAAGAGTCTGTTAGCTTAATGGGCCAGGGCTCTCCTCACAAAGTAAATATAAATTGACAAAATTAAGATTAGTGCTCTCTGTGTGCATGTTGGAATCTGTTTTAGGATAGATATGATGCATTACTCATTCTTTTTAATGGAAGCCTCACTCTTACCCTGCTTCAGTATTCATGCTTAAATATGTTTCCTAGAAAGTTTTCTTACACATCCATGGCTTTTAAAGTATATCCTGAGAGGTTTTGCTTGTCTTCATTAGAGTTATCTTAGAAAATGAGGAGGTAAGAAAGAACCAACAGAAGCAAAACTGGAATTTCTCAATAACTTATAATACCCAGAGCATACCAGTCTTTCTGCTGAAAATGTATATTTGTATTATTTTTATTAAGTATATACTTCGTGTGGACACATCATTTGTTGGTACCATCATTTTCATCCTCCCTGTCCTTATTCCACTGAGGTCCCTCCTCAGTGGGATGGCTGGTATTCCCCACGGGGTGATGGGTTCAAGTTGTGAGAGCAGCAGTCGGTCATTGTGTGGGGGGGGGAGGGGAACCAATACATGTGTATATTCTCTCCCAACCTGTGGCTTTTACAATCTTTACACCCCTCTTACACAAAAATCCCTGAGCAGTGGTGGGAGTGTTTTACGTCTACTTTAGCATTGAGAGCTCAGCAGCTTCTGGATTTCTGATATTTTTTTCTGTGTCTGTCGCTTTCATGTAACATTGCAATATTTTATACTGTAGCCATATTTTATTTTTTTATTCAAATATTATCCATTCAAGGTTAGGGACATGACTAAAGGTATAAAAGTCTTGCTATGTAAACATGCTTATCTGAATTTGGATTCCCTGTAACCACTTAAAAAAAAAAAAATACACTGATACACTGTAGTAGGCATTTGTAATCCTAGCAAGCCTCTAACTAGATGGCAGGTGAAGAGGAATCACCATGAAGGTTTTGGGAATGGCAGCCTTACTAAGGGAGTGGGAACTAACAAGAGACCCTGCCTCAAAGGGAGAAGGTGAGGTCTGACACCCATGGCTGTCCTCTGACCTCCACCTATGCCTCCTGTCTCTGTCTCTTCTCTCTCTTTCCTTCCCTCTTTGCAAATAAATAAATAACACACACATACACACACACACACACACACACACACACACACACACACACACACATTTCATTGTTATCTTTCTTCCTGGCACTATGCAAGAATCAAGATACACAAATTCCGTAAGTCAAGGCCTTATTGTCTCAATGTGCAATGAGACACTAACATATGTGAAGCTGTGTTCTTATCTTCTCCCAGGATAGAATTCAGTCAAGTTACGACTTCAGCATGAGTGCATCTGTGAGGAAAAGTTCAGTCTGCACTCCACGGAGACTCTTAGAAGGGGCTTCCCAAAAGGAAGGAGCCACACAGGGAGTTCTGTGTTGAAGAGTTTGAAGGGTTTCTTTTCTTTCTTTCTTTTTTTTTTTTTTTGAGTATTTTTTTAAAGATTTCTTTCTTTATTTCTTTATTTTTTTAAACTTAATTTATTAGATTTCTTTTCAACAAATACAGGCGGTTTGATTCCATTGTTTATGCTCATCCATGATCTAACCCCTCCCATTGGCCCCTCCTTGTTGATGTAAATGGTCGTGCATTGTGGAGTTAGCCCACAGTTATTGGTACGATAGATGTCTCTGCATATCATGACCCAACAAGTGACTCTGACATTCTTTCCCCCCCTCTTCCACAAAATTTCCCTGAGCCATGTTGGGTTCATTTTTGGTCTGCTTCAGTGCTGAGGTGTTGGGGGCCTCTGAGGCTCTGGCTCTCTGATTTGGTAGGAGTTGATTTTTCTCTGTGTTGGTCTCCTTCCCCTTTGTACTGGTATCAGGTTCATCTTTTTTTTTTTTTTTTTTTTGAGTATTAAGGAGCTAGGTGGCATATTTATTGTACAAGGTGTCCCAAAACCATGGGGAAGCACATCTGATTTTTAGAGTATCTCTGCTGTTGATGACCTAGAAAATTCCACAGGAGGATTGATTGTAGACCCTACTTTAGCACCAGTTTGTAGAAAACTGCGCTGGAGCCTCCGTGTGTGATGTAGCAGGAACAACCCACCTGTAGCCTCCATCACATTTACCATGAGGGGTCATGTTGACGTTCAGGAGGCACGGGCACGGCTTTCAAAATACAGCTGCAGTTTTGCAGTGCCACTGTACTTAGAGACTGTTAGAGGTCTCATGAATGATCTCATGGCTGTGTGCTCATTATATTTTTTAGTAGTTTTAACATTGAAGTTTCAAATTAAAGACAGAGCTCAGGATTTACAGTGGCAAGCTGGATTGCCAAATTGGGCTGTGTTCTAGAGCTCTCTCCTCCCAAATCCAGCACTCTTGTTTATCTTCTATTTCAGAAGAACATCAAACCTGAGGCTGGTTTTGGGTTAAGTGCTATATCTGGGACTAAACAAGTTTCTTTCTCATTACTGTGTACAAATGCCTCACCTAAACAGAAAGGAAGGAAAAGGTGTAATTCAGTTTGCAATTTGAGGGAATATTGATCATTATGGCACAGAAGCCATGGCAGGCTGGCTTGTCACATGTGATTAGTGATATCAGAGGAGAATAAGAAGCCGAGCCAGGCCTTAAACGTAAGTCTTCCAGGAAGGCTCCTTTGCCTAAAAGCGCCACAACCTTCCCAAACAGCACTAACCACCAGCTGTGGATTATTTAAATACATGAATCTGTAGGTGTCATTTTACATTCAGACAAGAGTAGTAACATATGTTATAAAAATCTAAGTCACGGGTGGGGCAGATCAAATAGATTGAATAGTGGGCTGTAGAAGTTAATATACCACACTTAGTTGGTGAACTCAATTGACATATGAAAGGAATCATGTAAACAAAATGGATAAGTCATTTTAAGCAATGAAGTGAATATGGGAGGGCTTGTTCAGCAGTGTATGAAATGGAAGAAAGAACTAGTAATTATGTTTCTGGAATGTAAGTGAGGAGGAATGTGTTGAAATCAGAAGCAGCCACATAATGATACAGTGTTTAAACAAGAAATTTAAGGAGTCCTTAAAACATATGAGAGAGAGAGAGAGAGAGAGATAAATAGACATAAATATAGATATATTATGTTGCCATCATTATAGGGACATCCATGAGGAATTTAGAATAGATCATGCACAGTGATTAGACTAGGCATGTTAGATTTAAAAAAAAAAAAAAAGCATCAAAACTAAACCAAAGGAAATGCAGTGAGAGGACAGAATTGTCAGAGATTGTAAGGGGGTGAGGAACATAGGACTTTGTGACTTCTGTAGCCTCATTACCATTTATTTTTGAAAATAAACAATGGTACTGAATCATGTTCTGGTCCTCTATGTAATTTTGTTGCCATTTTCTGACTCGTGTGTGTGGTACAGCCTTTAGAAATGTGAAATGTTATTTTTGTATTTGCTAAATCTTACATAGCAGCACACTTGAAATGTGAACACTTAATCACTTAGTACACTCTTTCTGCATAGCAAAGCTCAACATTGTAATCCTTCAGTTATTACAGGATTGGGCTGTCTCACATACATTTACACTTCAATTACAATTACAGTGCTTTCATCTTAACAGCTTCTCCTTCCTGGAGGACAGAGTCTCAAGGATTCTGATATAATGAGAACAAAGGCGATTGACTGCTTTTCTCATCTCCATCTCACATGCTTTACTGGCCCAAAAGAAGTGCAGCAAAATTTATGCCAAGGTGCTTTCTCTCCACAGGAAAACATAATGGAAGTTATCAGAAATCAAGAGTTTTTACTCCTTCCAGCTGAGGAGCTCCATAAACTACTGGCCAGTGATGATGTAAATGTGCCTGATGAGGAGACCATCTTCCACGCATTGATGATGTGGGTCAAGTATGACACACAAACGAGATGCAACGACCTCAGCATGCTCCTTGCCTTCATAAGGCTGCCACTGCTCCCACCACAAGTAAGTCTGTGAAGTGATGTTCAATATATCTAAAAGGCACTGAAAGTGCTAAATTAAAAGCAAACATTCCAACACCCTTTTAATTACTTCTTTTTATATTTTTAAAGCTTAATCAAATACTATTTTTAAACTAAAATATGTGGTATATAAATGATGGGTCATGAATCATGGACATAATCTTATCTTGGATATATACAGACTCATACACACACACACACACACACACACACATATATATATCACATATTATATAACAACATGAACACACACACACACACATATGCATTTACATTATATATAGCAATACACAAAAGTTTTGTGAAAATCAGTTGTGTAATAAATAGGTACCCAATCATAATGCTCTATCATCTTTTTTTATAAATTTGATGTAAGATGCAATAATGTGATCATTTTGTGAGAAAAATACATATTTCCATATTTCAAAACCTATTGCGAGACAGTTCATCTATAAAGGGATAAGATGAATTATTGAGTGGTGGAAATTTATAAGATAACTGTGCATAGCAGTTAATTTATGGATTTCTTTAAAATTTTTTATTTGGAAGAGAGAGACAATGGGCATGGGCATGCCAGGGTTTTGAGCCACTGCAAACAAACTCCAGATGAACTACCTTGTGCATCTGGATTTACATAGTTATTGGGGAAATCTAACCTGAGTCCTTAGGCCATGTGGGAAAGTGCCTTAACTACTGGGCCATCTCTCCAACTTGATTTATAGAATTTTTTATTGTTGAATTTAAAGGAATTCTAATGTGCTACACAGCTTTTCCTCTTTATTGTTGAGATAAATGGACCAGAATAAAAGTTAAAAGTATGTGCATAAATTGGAATAAATATAGCTAATAAACTATCTCAGATATAACTAGAGACAATTTCCATCATTCTCATTATAGCACAGTCCTTTAGACAAGGCCATTGCCTTCTTGTTTACCATAGTCACCACTGTCTGCCCATGTCAAATGTGTCTTGACATATGGGGATCAAGAAGTATATTTGGACTTCAAAAACATCAGAAGTATATTAGGCATGTTGTCTCATATTCATAACTTAGCACTTCAGAGGATGAGCTAGACAAAGGCAAGGTCAAAAGAAACATTGCCTAGTTGGTTATTCCAAGGTGAGCCTAGGCTAGAGAGTGAGATCTTTTATCAAATACAAAGAAGAAAAGAAAACAAACAAACAAAGAAAATTATCAGGGTTTGTGCCTCATGCTATGCCTTTCCCTCATACCCTCCATCTTTTTGTTATCAAATATGGACAGATAGCACAAGCTTCCTGTCTCATTAAAATTGTCATATCAGTGTAGAGATGTATCTCCTATGATACTATTTGTCCTCAAAGTGCCACATTACACACGGATTTACATTTCCTATTATGACCACTAGTTTATCTTACATAGTGGAACATTATTTGTTAACATAAGGAAATATTCATTCATTTAATATTACTGAGTAAAAGTTATAGCACTTATAGTACCTGATCAGTACAACATGTATCACTTCTCTCTTGTTTCTCAGGTAGGGTACATTATACCTATAAGTTTATACATTCTTTCAATGAACAGGTATTTGGTATAAAAGAGTATATGTTCTTTCTGTTAAGTGCCTGGATAGAGGAGGTACTATTCCATTTCATTCATGATATTAATCACTTATATTTCATCATAAATATTTTAAAAATCATGAAAACACAGGTACAAAGAAAGTAAAATTTGTTCATTGCACACAGATAAAAATTTGCTTAATTATGTTTAAATTTAAGAGGTCACATGCTAGTGGAAATTCTAGCGTTATAGTCCTAAAAGATGAAACAAGATGTAAACACAGATATAAATAACTGATATGTCCATTATTTGCGTATGAGCTCTCTAAACATTTTTATTTATTTATTTGAGAAAAAGATAGAAAAGGGAGGGGAGAGGATGGGCAAACCAGGGCCTTTAACCACTGCAAACGAACTCGGGATGCATGTGCCATCTTGTATATCTGGCTTACTTGGGTACTGGGGAACTGAACCTGAGTACTTAGGCTTCACAGGCAAATGCTTTAAATGTTAAGCTATCTCTTCAGTCCCATAAAAATATTTTGAATCCATCAATTCTTAAGGCTTCTATAAAGACATTGTGGAAGACAAAGGAGTGGTATAATAGTAATTGATGTTCATTTATTTTTCTTTCTTTCCTTCCTTCCTTCCTTCCTTATCCAAAGCAATCTATCTGATCTCATTTACTTTCAGCAATGTTTCTGTGTAGTATGCATTGTTATTCCAGTTGACAAATGACTAAATTAAGAATGAGCATGATACCATCTTCCAATGATGTTCTAGAGCTCAGATTTTGCTCCAGGCATATGGGATGGCAACGCAGTCCTCCACCAAGGGGAAGTGAGTGCAATGTCCACTGCTAGTCGCTTCATATTTACCTTAACATTCAACCAGAGTGATAAAAGTATTTAATTGGAACTACAGTATTACAAACTATAAGTTTTCAAAATGTGGTCATCTTTACATCTTCATAAAGACTATTTTAAAATAATCAGAATACACTGATTTTTTTTAAAATCTGACAATCTGACATGTAGGTTTTACCCATTATTCTGATCATAACTAATACATGGATGTTTTGTATCCATTAAATAATTTCTGGGAATCTGTTTTGTATATTTCAATACATATGTAAGGTGTTTTGGTGTGTTTATTCTACCACTAAAAATAGTTCAAATATCTAAAATTTCAAGTACAGTCTATCAATGACTGAGATAAAGCAGGAAAAAAAAATCTGGAAACCATTTTAATGGTAGGAAGATTACTTGAATTAAATGTTGCTACAAGGTTTTAGTGCAGTAAAATAGAAATATTTAAATCCTCAAAGTACTAAGTAATGCAAAAGTAAGAATTTCAATACTATCTTTCACTCATTGTCCTAACTTCTCTCTGTATTTTCCTATTTATTTTTATTTACTTGCATATTTATTCATTCATACATCTGGATTTCTGTGTGCAGACACATATGTGTGTGTGTATGTGTGTGTGTGTATGTATATGTCAAGGACTCTTGCCACTACAATTGAATGTCTGTCTGTTTTTATGTGGTTGACTAGAGAATCAAACCCAAACTGGTAGGCTTTGCCAGTAAGCTCCTTTAAGGGTGAGCTATCACCCCATACATTCTCACTCTTGCATTTGCTCTCTAAATGAGTAGATAAACACAGATAGATGATAGATAAATAGATAGAGTAGCAGACAGCTTCAGGATCACCAGATGAACCTCTAAACCAGGCACAGTTATGGAGGAAGGGGCTTATTGAAGCTTACAGATCCAGGGGAAGTTCCATAATGGCAGGAGAAGCTGGCCTACTTTCACAGGGCCAAACACAGAGAGAGAAGCACAAACCGAAAAGCCAAAAGCCACACAGCACAGCAGAATTCATAACTTCAGCTAGGCACACTTTGCATATCTTTAGATTGAAATCTCAAAACCACCACCAAACCTTAAGAACCTCCCAGTGACACTGCCTCCAGACAGGTGGTGCAGATGCAAACTACAGACTATTCTAACACTGAATATACTGGGGGTCATCTATTCAAACTGTGGTAGATAGATAGACAGACAGACAAACATATATGTTATGCATATTCTATAATTGCATAATGTTTAACATATTAAATTACATCTGGAAATACTATTAATGTTTAAAGGAAGAAAGGTTAAATAAGTATTTAATATAAATAAAACTGTGTAGAAAATGTATGGTGCTAGAAAAACTTAAGTTACATAACCTGAAAATACTCTTATATTTCGGTGTGTTTGTGATTATACTTAGCAAATGCATTGAAATTCTAAGCTTATAAAGGCATGATAAGCTATAATTAGTGGTCTGTCTTATAATCCTGGTAATCAGGAAGCTCAGGCCAACTTGGATTCTACAGCAAGACTCAGATTCAAAACAGGACAAAAATCAAAAAACAAACAAACAAACAATAAGAGCACTTCTAGAGACTTTATAAAGAAAAAAAAACCTGATAAATGACTGATTAATGGCAATGAATAAATTTAGCTTGTATTAATATTACCTTATATTCATAAGACAATCATCATAAACTCGATATATGTTAGATATATTCTTTGTAGATAGCATTATCATTTTTATTACTGTATTTGTATGTATACATGTTTATTTAAGTGAACAAGAGGAAATATATTCAGATATTCTTTATTAATAATAAATGAGCTCATGCCATTGAGAAGTATGTTATGCCAATTTGGTAGAGAAAATATAATAAGGGTGTAAACTTCATTTGACAATAAGGTTTTAATGAGAACAATAGTAGACAAATTGAGCTTCATGAAAAAAGAAACAAAATATCTATTTTATATTCTATTAAAATGTAAAGCTTATATTGAAATAAATTATATTATTTGGCTTTGCTGTAGAAAATTCTAAAGAAAATGTCAAAATGAAACAGACAATTGAGTTAGCATCCAGGAATGAATTCAATTATTTTAAATAAGAAATGAATAGAGTTTTGTATAATATCTCCATCTCTTTCTTTAATACCTCCTGGTTTAAAAATTTACAACAGAACTAAAAAAAATATGGAAATTCTAGTCACTTAACTGCATATCTGAACTTATACATATATGCATACATATATATGGCTTTTTAAACAAATAAAGTCTATTTTTCATATCCATTTTTATAGTATTCCTATTTTGTAGTGTACAAAAGTGATGTTACCATCCACTTTTAAAAATTATGCTTTAATATTCTGAAATTATTCCACAGTTTTGTAAGGATTTTTAAAAATTTTATTTATTTATTATATTTGAGAAAAAGAGTCAGACACACAGAAAGTATTGATATGCAAACTCTTCCTGGCACTGTATGAAACACCAGATGCATGTACCACTTAGTGAACCTGGCTTTCTGTGGGTACTGGGAATTCAAACTCTGGCTTTAGGCATTGCAGGCAAGCTCCTTAACTGCTGAACCACCTCTCCATCCCTCCACAGCTTTTAACTGGTTTCATAAGCTATATCTTTGTTATTTGCATCAGCATTAGTCATGTGTGTACTTAATGTAAAAATGGGGCCTGGGACAAATCTCAGTGTTAAGCACTTTCCTAGCAGATACGTGGAAATGAGTTTGATCCCCAGCACCACCAAAAATAATAAAATAAAACATATAAATTCTCAATTTTGGTTGTTTGGTCTTTCAAGTACCTTAGAAAGTCTGTGGTTATAAAAGTCAAGGGAATAAAATACTACATAGAATCAGTACAAGAGGAATTCCGTTTGATTGCCTAGATTATTTCAGTGGTTGGAAGTATGAAGAAAGGTATATTTTTGAACTCTATTTCTTTCAAGAAAAAAAAATTCTATCATAACTTCCCAATGATTGAGCCTATGAGATTGACTCCTAAAAGAAACGTGTATATGTGTGTGTGTGTGTGTGTGTGTGTGTTTAGAAAGGTTGCACAGTTACCATGTGTTTGCTGAAAAAAAATGATAATGATGGTAATGGGATCAAAGTTACAATGGTGTAATAAAATATTGTCAAGATTTGGATGAATGTTATTTAATCTAATGATAAGCATGATGACAGTTTCATTCCATTGTTAACTTTACGGCACAGAAGCTACCCCATGTTTTAAGAATTATTTCTAAGAAAAGTACCAGTAAAATCATTGCCAAAGACTTTCTGTGGCATTAAAAGCAACCCATCAAGCAAGGACAAAGTCTCCAACCTTTATCTTCATTGTAAAAGTGACAAGTTATCAGATAGGAGTGACATAAACAGTTAGTTGTCTACAAAATGATAGCCACATGGAAAATCCTAATGAAATCAAGCAAAGGGAAAAAGAATAAATCAATACAAGAAGAGAATTCCTAAATTACAAGGAAGATACACACAATAGATTACACTCAAGTAATTTATGTTTTGTTCAATTTAATTTCCCCAGACTACTCCCACATGAATCCCACATTCACATTTGTCAGCTGTAATCATTTCAGAGGGAAAAAGAAAAACTTTCAACTGTCACAACTAATAAAGGATAAGGAATTGCTCAAACACATAGACACAACTAATTTTTGTCAGTGTTACTACTATTTTGTTTGGAATTGACATCTTTCATTTTGTTTTGTTATAATATTTCTCTCTCATTTGCTTATTAATTTGTATTAATATAGTTATAGTCATCTCTGAAAACCTCAAAAATATTTTTAAAAACACCAACGAAGGGCATTATTTTTCTCTAAAAATGTAAGGAGAAACTCATTCACCTATGAAGTCCCCAAAAGAAGGCAGTCTTCTATTAAAGAATTTAGTCATTTGAGTGAGGGACCTATTGCTGAAGATGTCACAAGCTGCCAATACATAACATCTAGAGATCATGCTAGAATTTGGAAATAAAATGGCTCCCTGATGGCTAGCCCTTATAATCCTGGAAAGCATTACATGAGCTGCTCAGGGAAAATGGCCAAAAATGATGTGAACAAGCAGGGGATCCTTCTATATATGAAAACAACCACATGGGAAACATGCACAAATGTGTACAGTAGTGACACCCAGCCTAGAAGGGTAACCACTGGCTCTCTGATTGTTTAAAAAACCCACTCCATGGGAAGAAATTCATAGCTACTACTTGGAATCTAGTCAGAATCCTATGTAAATGAGGGTCATAGACTCCAGTGAGCAGCTCTGGAGTCTTTGGCCAAAACAGAGGATACACTCATCAAAATCTGTCTCAATTAACTATGCCTGTCTCCTTTAATTTATGCTGCTCTCACTTTCCACTGGAGAATCTGCTTTCTTTTTTACCAAAAGCAGGAAAAACTCAGGAGAACCAAAATCCATTTACATGACAAGAAAAGATAGTTGATTTGATATCACATGATGCTACCTCTTGCACATCAGCCAGGGATCCATTGAAACTACAGAGGAATTGCCAAGTTAAGCAGAGTGCTACTCTCAAAGCAAGCCTGCTAACCTGTGCCAAGAGATTACCATTGACACCGAGCACACTCAAAATACATCAAAGCAGAAATCCAGTTGTTGGTGAGAGATTAACAGTAAAGTAGACTTATAATATAGCCACCAAGGCTCAGGAAACATTGGGGAAGAGGAGATAGAAAGATTCTCAAAGCCACAGAGTGCAACAGAGTATCCAGGGGTATTTCCCCTACTCAATAACTAACTGATGCTCTCACAATTCATAACCCAAACCTCATGGTGAATACCAATAACTCCACTGAGGAGGGCCCTCAGTGGAATGCGGGTGGTGAGGAGGGAAATAGGACCAATACATGATTTTTCCCTACAACAAAGTTTCTAATGAATTTACAAACAGAAGAAACCCTTTTCAAAGTCTAATTCATTTTAAATGCTATTTAGACATTACCATTTATTCTACCATGGCATATGTAATACACATTAGAATACAAGAAAATGCTGCTCTTTTATTTTTTTCAAGGTAGGGTCTCACTCTACCCAGGCTGATCTGGAATTTAGCATGTCATCTCAGGGTGGCCTCAAACTCATGGCGATCCTCCTAACTCTGCCTCCTGGGTGCTGGGATTAAAGATGTGTGCCACCACATCCAGCTTAAAAAAAAAAAAATTATTTATTTAGTTGACAGAGAAAGAAGGAGAGAGAGAATGGGCATGCCAGGGCCTCCAGCCACTGCAAATGAACCCACTTGTGCATCTAATATGGGTCCTGGGGAATTGAACCTGGGTCCTTTGGCTTTACAGGCAAATGCCTTTAATGGCTAAGCCATCCCTCCAGCCCTAAATTTTGTTATTAATAACATTCAAATCCTTAGGAATAAGATACTATAATATATGCAGAAATATTCATATGCTGGTATGTATGCACAAATTACTTTCCTTCACATAAGTAAGAAAGTGAAACAATTGGAACATTATGAGAAAGTCATTATTTTGTCCACAATACTTTCTGACCCTATGTTTGAATCAAAGATGATCCCATGAGCTATGTTTTGTATTTGTACCTCTCTTACCACAGAGATACTAGGGCAGTGATAACCCCTTCTATATTTTTTTAGTTGTATAAATGTTCACTGTATCTTAGATAGTTTCAAGTAATATACAAGATTTTATGTTCTCAGATATATTTAAATAAAACAACTCCCTGCCTCAATTTCATCAACTACACCAAATCTATTTCCTTCCCACTAATACAAGTATTGCCCATAATCTTTGGATTTATCTTCCTCTCTTCAACCTGCTCTTGTCAATTATTTGTACTAGTTGCATTCACCAAAACTCTCATGCCTTCATTGTTTTTCAATTTCAGTCCTATCTCTCTTGGATTTTCAACAGGTTTCACTCAATTGTTTATTCTAATTTGTCTACTTTCATGTAGTAGAGACTCAGCCCACCCCGTTTTATGTAGAGAGAATAGCATTGATTTCCATGATTTTAAACAGTGTGTTGGTTTCAATGCAAAATTTCCACCATAGACTTTTCATCTCCATTGAGCAGCACTGTTAGAGAAGGTCCGTGAACCTTAAGGAGATGGATCCTTGCAGGAAGAAGTGTAACACTGGGGATGTGCCTTGTAGACTTAAAGTCCAGCCCTGATAGCATATACCTTTCTGTACTTCCTCCCTGTTGGTGAGGTGATGTGAGGCTGGTTCTCTGCTTCTGCCGTACTTCTACGTTCATTATGGACTTCCCCATGAACCTGAAAGAAGAAGATAAGCATTTTCCATTCTTATATTGCTTCTAGTCAGATATTTTCCCAGCAAATATAAAAAGAAATGGATGCAAACCTTGTCAGAAAACCAGGTATTAATTCTGAATTTTGATCTGCATTAGTAAGCTCTTCTAAAAGATAGACTCAAATGTTCTCCTAACTACTTAAAATTCCAGTTGTATCTCTAATGGGTATCCATATTCTCACATGTCAAAAATGGGTTATGTTAAACTTCAAGTGTTTTCTACACATTGTGATGAATTATTCAGTTGCTCAGCAATAAATCTAAGAATCATGGCAAGTTTCTTGGTATTTCTTTTTAACATTTAGTCATTTAATAAATCCATTTGACTCGACTCTACACCATCTTCCAAATATGTTCTTTTGAGTTATAATTACTCTACTCCTATCCTAGAAACAAGCAAGTCATTGGCGTCATTCTCTGGAATAATTGGAGTAGCCTCTTACCTGTTATTATATTATAATAACTTGCATTTAAGCATAAGACAGAATTTTTTTTACTCTGAATAAACTGATATCAAGCTTAAGATAGATGTGCTTAGAATAACAACTTAACAAGTCTATTTCATAAGGTTCCATGTAAATTATTCCGAGCCTAGTAAGTTGGATTAATTTCACATAGTTATCAATACTATCTAGTTTACTGAACTTCTTTCAATTTCTGAAGGAAGGCAGAATTATTCTTTCCATATTCCACTTATGCCAGTTGATAGGAAGTATTTGAAACAATGATGCGCCAATACATAAAGATAATGGTGATAGAACCTGCCATGCAAGGCCAAGCACTAAAAAATAAAAATGAATAGTTCATGAATAGTTTAATGAAATTATTTTATTCTTTGATTATTGATATGCCTTGAATTGCAAACCCTGTCATTAATAACATATCTACAGAGATAAACTACCTATCATATCTCTCTATTGGTACTCCTCCGTCTAACAGGCATTCAACCAGCATGGCCACCTAATTATTAGCATTAGCTTAAACAAGCCCTCCCCTTAGACATTTCACTACTATTATCTAGCTTTGTTTGAATTGTTTTTACAACTTGTCTCATAGGTAACAAAATAACAAATTTACAGCTCTTTTCTACAAAGTTCTTGACACAGTAGGAATGCAAATTGTGTTACTCCACACAACTGAAAATTTCACTCTAAGTCTCAGATAATTTGGTCTACAATTTTTTATTCGTTATGTACACAGTGTGTACACAGCCATGTTGGTAGCATCATTAGCCTCCTCCCTGTCCTCTGCCCCTCTCTAGGAACATTCTTACATATTTACTCATGATTTATTTAAAATTCAAGGTTGTGTTATAATGTAGCTAATGGTTCTCAGACTGCTGTCCTAAGCAAAGATCACCTCACATTGATTCAAACTTTTCTAAACAATTTTAATTAATTGCCCGATATAAAAGCAAATTTGAATGTTGTAGAATAGTCATGCTGTACCATTTGAGTAGTATATAACAAATCTTGTTCTTATTTTAAAAACATTTATCGCCAATCTTTCAATACCTAGGGAATAAAAACAGATAAAGAATGAGGGAGTAGAAATTGGGGCAGTGTGTACCTAGTATCCTATAGTGTGCAAGGCCATTAAAAGCTTGGTAGTTGATTTTCTTTTACATTTTACTACTGGCTTAATAAACTAGAAAAGGAGAGTTTAGTCCAAGAAAAGCAAGTTAACTTAAAAAACAAACCAGTTAATAAACATTTTGTGTATATTAAATTATAGATCACTTTTGCCAAAGGGCTGCGCAGTGCAAGTCCAATTGTTTTTCTTATTTAACTATTAAAGATTATTTAATTTTAATCATATATTTATATAGTTTGATGAAGTTACAATAGGATATGATTATGTATCATTTTACACAAAGTAAAATGGGGAGGCATTAATAATGAAGCAAAATCTACAAAAGTACTTAGACTTTCACTATGATTTTTTTGTTGTTTCTTTGAGCCAGGCTGATGTGGAACTCACTCTGTAACATTAGACTGGCCTCAAGCTCACAGCAATAAAATAAAAGCAAGAACTGAGATTAAAGGCTTGTGCCACCACACCAATCCCACCATAGTTTTTAATTTAGAATGTTGAAAAAGCAAACATTTTCTTTAAGTAACCCTCGTACTGAAAAGGGAAATTTAAGTGGGCAGGTGAATGTTTCCTTCAACACTGTAGAGATACACATTGCCGAGGAGTGGGAGAGTCAGTGAATATGTAATTATAATTAGGAGCCGTTATGTGAAATGCACTCACCAAGGGGGTAAGCATGGGAAGACAAGGGAGATGTTAAAGGATGCAGTTTTAGGGTGTTGTAGCATTATGCAGGATTAGGAAGAAATAACAACATCAAGTAAGTAGTCAAATATAATACAATCTAAATATCTCAGATTTTATAGTTTCAGGGAGGAAAACATTTAAGAAAAGTGAGGACACCATTCTTACAAATGCTGCAGAGAGAAAAAAATGGGATGAGGTTAGAAATTGATTTTTGACTGACAAAATAAAGACTAGTGATGACTTTGATGAAATTTCATGCTTTGGAATAGAGCTAAACAATAATCATGAGAAGGGATTTTAAAGAGAGACATGAAAAAAATGAATAGAAAAAAAGCATCTGTTTGATGTCAGGTTCAGCTACTTATGTGTACCCATCCACACACACACTCTACCCCTTGTTCTTTCAGACTAGTATCTCTACTAATTTTATACCTTTATATTATTTTTTGCCCTCCATCGTCAGTGATGAAAGTTTGATGTTATGAATATTATGGAAGTCTTGTGCAGATGACATCAGCTACTTTAAGGACATGGATATAATATCCACTTCGTGTCTAAACAGTAACATTACAAAGGACCCCTCCCATCCTCTGGCTCCTGTATTCCTTCTTCCACTTCCTCTGTGAAGCTTCCCTCACCTTTAGAGGACATGATAGAGAGGTCACATTTATGAGCACTCAACTGTTACTTATTCCTAGCACTTGGATGAGTTTTGAGTGACCCTATTACTAACTTGTTTTACCATCAGCAAAAAAAAGCTTCTCTGATCAAAAATGAGAGCAGCATTCATCGATGGGCCTAAGCATAATATTTTAAAGAACATTTTACTGCAACAACATGCCTTTTTTTTTTTTCCCCTAGCTTTCTTCCTAAGGTCTATCACTTTTCCAGCCATAGACTTTTAACTAGGTTTTTAGTGCCATGCACGAATTTCCTCCTAGACAGGGCCTCACATCCCAACAGAGAACCATCAGTTATGACCAGGAGAGTCATGCCTCTATTATAACAGTGGGCACATCTTGTCCACTTGGTTTGTTAGTTTTATAGCACTGTGGTTGATCTACTGTTAGATAAAACTGTCATGGTGTTTGAGTTAGCAATGTATGTCCTCCACAGCCAGAGGTATTTTTGATTCAGCTTGCAACTTGTTTCCAGCAGCCTGTCAGAGGGCATGTCAGTGGAGGCAGATCTTAAGTCCAGTCCTAACGTGTGTTTGAGTACCAGTTGTTCGTGTTTGTTGGCTGTAGTGCTGTCTCTCTCTGCTATGGATCTACAGAAGTGAGCCAGCTTCTTCCCCATTGATGGTGTTTTCCTTGGATTCTGTAAGCCTGAGATAAAACATTTCCTCCCATAAGCTGCTTCTGGTCAGATGTTTGTCCGAGAAACAAAGGTAACTGCAACAACCACTAATGACTTTTCTTGCCCACCAGCCTTTCTATCTGCTCAGCACTTTCTAGCACTATGACAGCTGGCTGGCAGGGATGATACTTCCTGCTCAATTCCAAATTGGTTCCCAGTGTCTTAAAAGTTAAACATGTTGGAGCCCCAGTAATATGTACATATCTTGTATCTCTGGTGATCAAACAAGAGAATTGACAATCATCTGTGTTATTTGTGGGGCCTCAGGAAACGTCTTTACCAACAACTCACTGGGAGTTATCCCATGCTTGGCACAAGGTTTTCCTGCAACACTCTTCTAAGAATAATATTAACCACTCTTGCAAGGTATTTTGGCAAAATCTCCTTTTTGTTAAAAGGTACATGTTTAGTAAGTCAACAGTAAAGTAGGCTTTCCCATGGCTTTTTCATAATGTCTTTCATTTTGGTAAATATCCCCCAACAACCCCTCATCTACTCCATCCCTTGCCCCTAATCCACTTAAACTTTTCCACCCCAAGTATTCTGCCTCTACTTACATATCTCTTAATACCTCTCCTTAACCCACCCCCAGCTTCCTTCTGGCTCCTTTCTAGTGTCATAGTCTCTATTGATTCCTACTCCAATTTATATATAATTCTAAAAATTCAAACATAGAATCTGCATCTAAAAAGATATACACCTGTGTCACCTCGTTTTTATAATCTTTTCTATAATCATGCATTTTTCCTTTGAAACTTATTATTTCACTTTCATTTATTGCTGAAGAAAGTCCATTGTCTATATACTTCACATCTTCATTATCTATTTATAAGCTGATTCATATCTAGGCTGATTCCATTTCCTAGTTATTGTGAATGGAGCAGCAATACAATGAATGTGCAAGTATCTCTACAGAAAAGTGTTGACTCCACAGAGGAAATGCCCAGGAGTATTATAGGTAGCTTATATGATAGGTTTGTTTTCAGCTTTTTGTTTTAGTTATGCATATAGTGTATATATAGCCATATAGCCATGATAGTACCATCATTAGTCTTCTCCTTGTCATTACCCACCCGCCATGATTATGGGTAATGCATTGTGGGCATGGCCTACAGTTATGGGTGAGAGGCAATGTCTCTTTGCATAATGGCCTAACTTATGGGTCTAACAATTTTTCTGCCCCCTCTTCCGTGAATTTCTGTGAGCCATGTTGGGTTTATTTTAGGTCTATTTCAGTGACAGAAGGTCTTGAGAGACTCTGTGTCCCTGTATATCTGATTTGGTAGGAGTTGAGTGTTCTCTGTGTCTGTCTCCTTTACTCTTTTGCTGATGCCACTTCCAAACTTCCATAAAAGCTTCACTAATTTATATTCTCAGCACAGGGATTTATTCTTTCTCCACAACCTAAAGATAAATACTTGCCATTTGACATTTTTGATGATAACCATTGTGGCATAACTAAGGTGGAATCTCAAAGCATGGGTTCTGGAGAATCAAGCCAGAATCCTTTGGCTTTACAGGCAAACACTTTAACCACTATACAATCTCTCCATCCCCTCAAGTCTGTTTTATTTATGTGAAGAATATTGCTACAAATTGGGAATTTGTTGGATGATAAACTGATTTGGAAATATGGTTATCTTTAAGATATTAATTCTTCTGGTATATTCTTTGATTGCTTTCTTCAGTGTTTTAAAATTTCCATGGCAAAGGTTTTTCACTTCCTTTGTTAGATACCATCCCAAAAGTGTATATGAAGTCCAGATTACTTATATATTGATTATAATGGAATATTTAAAATTGTGTACTAATATTGTTTTGGGATTTATCTTTGATTTTATAACTAGT
Organism: Jaculus jaculus; assembly: GCF_020740685.1. Lineage (NCBI taxonomy): Eukaryota > Metazoa > Chordata > Mammalia > Rodentia > Dipodidae > Jaculus > Jaculus jaculus. Next base: position 40,931,162 of record NC_059104.1, read on the forward strand.
GGAATTTATTTTCTAAAATTAGTTGGACCTGTGTTTGATGTATACATATCTTGAATTGTAATGTCATCTTTGTGGATTGTTCCCTTAGTATGAAAGGACTTTGTCTCTTGTGGTTAATTTTGGTCTGAAGTCTAGATTTTCCAATACTAGAATAGCCATACCTGCTGATTCCTATTTCTGTTTGCTTGGTTTCTGTCTTTGCTCTTGAGGTAAGTCCCTTGAAGAGAGTGAAAGGATGTTTCCTTTTTTTTTTTTTTTTTTTAATTTGAGAGCGACAGACACAGAGAGAAAGACAGGTAGAGAGAGAGAGAGAGAATGGGCGCGCCAGGGCTTCCAGCCTCTGCAAACGAACTCCAGACGCATGCGCCCCCTTGTGCATCTGGCTAACGTGGGACCTGGGGAACTGAGCCTCGAACCAGGGTCCTTAGGCTTCACAGGCAAGCGCTTAACCACTAAGCCATCTCTCCAGCCCTGTTTCCTGTTTTTTGATCCAGTCAGTTAGTCTCTGTATTTTGATTTGGAAATAGAGACTATTAATAATTAATTACTTTTGAAAAAAGTGTGACAATTTCTGCCATGTTATGTGTTTGGTATTTCCTTGGTCTTCATTTGTTTAGCATCTCTTCTAGCATTGATTGTCAGTTTCCCCCTTCTGTTCTCTTTTGGAGTTATTTGCTGTCTTTGATGTATGCTTAGTTGTCATAATTCCTTTGGTCTGGTTTTATCATGGAAAAAATTTCTTTCTCCTATTGTAGGCATAATTTTGTTATACACAGCAGTGTGTAACAGCGGCTGTGATATGGCAGTAGTTGAAGGACACCATTACAGGCCCTTCCGGCTGTTAGAGTTCTGATGTCCCTGCCTTGGTTTGTAACTTGATGATAATCTCCAGCAGCATTCAGGATCCTTTCTTTGAACTGTTTGTTTAGTGTTTTTTCTTTCCCCAAATGTAATATGGTTTGGAGAGTTTCTTCCCTTATCCAGTTGTTTCCATGTTCTATATGCTGCTTATAACTGAATGGCACCAGATTTGGACTAAGATATGGGAATTTTTTGTACAATTTTATTATGTTATTCTGAAGTTCTCCTTTTTCTAGGCCCATTATTCAAACATTTGGTTTTCTCATGTCGTTACAAATATCTCCCATTGGTTTTGTCTAATTGATCCAATTTCTCTACCTAGTCTTCTAGACCTGATAATCTGTGTTCCACTTGATGGCATGCTATTGATGGAACTTCTGATTTGATTTTTTTTTTTTTTTCATTTCTGGATTCACTTAACCTTGTTAGTCCTTCCTTTGTCTCTGTATTAAATTTAATTTTCATACACAGATTTGACTTCCTCCTTTGATTTATCTGCTTTTGTTCTCTTAGAATACATTTAGGTATTTAGCTGCATTCTCTTTAAATTTATTAAAGATTGAGGGGGCAGAAAGAATATAAAACCACAGGGTGGAGGGAATATCCAGAGACATAGCTCTCCCATATGGACAGATTACTGCTGTTATAACTCATAATCTACAACTACATGGTGAGTATCAGCAATTCCACTAAGGAGGACCCTCAGTGGAGAGGGAGCAGGGAGGAGGGAAGTGATGGTAGTAGCAACATATGTCATGTCCGTACAGTTTCTACTTAATAATAATAATAATAAAAGATTTCATTCAGAGATTTATCTATACTCTCATTGAGTTCTTTATGCATATTTATGGTCATTCTTTTTAGTACTTTTTTAAAACTTCCTTTAAGTTGGGCTGGAGAGATGGCTTAGCGGTTAAGCGCTTGCCTGTGAAGCCTAAGGACCCCGGTTCGAGGCTCGGTTCCCCAGGTCCCACGTTAGCCAGATGCACAAGGGGGCGCACGCGTCTGGAGTTCGTTTGCAGAGGCTGGAAGCCCTGGCGCGCCCATTCTCTCTCTCTCCCTCTATCTGTCTTTCTCTCTGTGTCTGTCGCTCTCAAATAAATAAATAAAAAATTTAAAAAAAAAAAAACTTCCTTTAAGTTGCTGCAGTAGGGGACCTCTATCATGGAGTTGGTGATTCTTGGGGTGAAACATATTGGCTTATTATTTTATGTAACTTATTTTTTTGTTGTTGTTCTTGGGAATTATCCATCTGGTGACAGTGCATTGGCCACATCTTTCTGGAACATGGTGGTAAATGAACATTTGATAGACTACTTAGTGTCTTTTTTTTTAACTCATATTTGCTGATTTGTATTTCTTAGAGTTCAGTTTTAGACATACTTGGTGCTGCGTGAATGGGACAGGTGAGATGATGTCAGCATGGAGACAGATATGCCCCAACTAATACAGGTCCCTGATTCCAATATCAGAAATGTTAGCTTCCCAAGAAAGAGGGAGGCTATGTGTTCAAAGATGTATAACACTGGTTCCTGCGTATACTTGTTGAATAATCCAGCTGTCTGAGGAGATGAGAGTGGATGACATTGATACAAGCTGTTTGTTGTGTTCAAACTCATATGATGAGACTCTCCAACTCAAATAGCAGCTGAAAAACATATTCTAAAAATGAGCACTGTATAGATAATGAAAACATGGAGACAGATGGTAAGACCCTATTGCTGAAGACTTCACATACCTGAGCAGCAAAGTCACTGAGAAGTCAAAGTGGTACTGAGCATGAAAACCTTCTCCCTATAGACCAGCCAACTGAAAGGTGGAAAGAGCTGCATTGTTTTCAGCCCTATGGGAACCAGAAGTCATCAGAAGTGAAAATGGTGGACATTGGATGCCTCAAGTTTGGCCAGAGAGGCCAAATGACCAAACAGGTACAATAGTGGCATGTCTGCTCTGGGGGAAACCAACTGCTCTCTAAGAGGATTAAAGGCCTGCTCTATGCAAAGGAATACATGCCTGGTACTGAAAAACCTAATCAAAAGCCTATGACAGGGGAGGTCATGAGCCTTAGAGGTATAAAGCCTGCTCTTGACTGGATAAATGCATATATTATTATCACCAAATTTCCCTGAAAACACTACACTTAATGTTCATATCATATATTAATGCTACTCTCACTTCTGATTAGAGAAGATTCTCTCTTCAGATAGTGGTGACCACTGGGAAGACCCAAAAGGCAACATAGTCTGAGAAGAAGGGACAGAGGATTGTCCAGCACTGAAACATCTCTATCACACCCTCCAAGGCTCATGGTCCATTGCAGAAGAGGTGGTGGAAAGAATGTAAGAGCCAAAGGAAGGATACCTTACAATGCAACTGTCCAGACAGCAACTGGCCTCAATATCCATGACCTTGCAGTGCCTAGCAATACCTACAGAAGACCCTCATAATAGGAGAAAAATAAGGTGACATCAAATTAAAAGAGAGGCTATTGGAGATAGGGAGGGTGGGGATATGTTGGAGAGCAGACTTGTGAAGGGTAAAGTGGGGAAGGGGAAGAAAATAACATGTTTTATTATCTTTAAGTATACAAGTTCTCAGTAAAAAATGCAACAAAAAAATTATGATTCTTTATGAGGTTTAATCAATGATGAAGTAAAAAACAGGAAAATACATTATTAATAAGCTATTATATTTATTCATTTTTTCAATTATTATTTACTGTATGATACAATTAATGACAAGGAAGTCTATATTTATAGCATGACATATCTTATTTACCATAACTAATTACACACGCAAAATTTTACTTGAAAGACTTTTATAGTGATATAATTTTTGCTTTTGCTTTTAAATGTATATGGATAACTCATTTTTCTGAGGCTATTTATTTTTATTTTAATATTTGCACAAATTCATGCCCCTCAAAAATTTATGTCTTATCACTATTTTCTTTCTTTTGGGGGCTTCAAGTAACCTCCATTTATATAGTGCTCAATACTTGGGCAGATATAAGACAGATTGAATATATCTGTAATGAGTAAGCATAATTTTTCACCAAAATATCTTGTTGTCTACAGCCCAGTATCAAATACTCATTGCAAATTATAAATCACTCAGACAATATCCAAAACATGCTGTTTTGTATCATTGCATAGCCTTCTTAGTGCCTCTACTATTAGTCTTTAATTTTTTTTTTTTTTTTTTTGAGTTAGGGTATTGCTCTAGGCCAGGGTGACCTGGAATTCTCTTTGTAGTCCCTGGCTAGCCTCAAGTGAAAATAATCCTCTGACTTCTGCCTCCCTAGTGCTTGTATTAAAGGTGTGTGCAATCATGTCTGATATAGAAAGAGAGAGAGAGAGGAAGGAGGTAGGGAGAGAAGGAAGGAAGAAAGAAAAGGTGGGAGGAAGGAAGGAGAATGCGTGTGTCAAGGCCTCTAGCTGCTGCAAATGAACTCCAGACTCATGTACCATGTTGTGCATCTGGCTTTAACTAGATACTGGGGAATCAAACTCAGCTCATTAAGCTTTGCAGGCAAGCACCTTAACCACTTAGCCATTTCTGCAGCCCTCTATAAAACATTTTAATCATCTTTCTATGCTAGCATTCCCTACTGTTTTATCTTTATGCAAATATTGTTTTTTAGAATTCCTTTTTGGTTTTTGGTTTTTCGAGGTAGGGTCTCACACTAATCCAGGCTGACCTGGAATTCACTATGTAGTCTCAGGGTGGCCTAGAACTCATGGTGATCCTCTTACCTCTGCCTCTTGAGTGCTGAGTCCTGGGATTAAAGGCTTGTGCCACCATGCCTGGCTCTTTGTGGAATTCTTGAAGAACTATTTCCAACATGACAAAATCCCCCATTCACTATTGTATAATGCAAATGATTAAAATAAACTCTATCACTTAAAATATTTTATTTATTTATTTATGAGAGAGTGAGAGAGACAGCAAACAGGCAGACAGAAAGAGAGTGAATATGGAGGTGCCAAGGCCTCTTGTCAGTACAAAATTGCATGTGCCACTTTATGTGTCTGGTTTATATGAATAATGGGGAATTGGGCCCAGGCTATCAGACTTTATAAGCAAGCCCCTTTAATTGCTGAGTCATCTCTCAAGCCTTTTCTGACTATTCTAATAATTAGAACAAACATATAAAACAAACACAAATAAGAAACAAACAAAAAACACTTCACTCTAACTTTTGGACTTTGTCTTTTCTAAAGCCCTGGAGAGCTCATTCTTTCTCTCTATCTGCTTCTCTCTTTCAAATAAATAAATAAATATAAATTTAAAAGAATAAAAACTCAAAAAAATTCTCAAAATTGCAGTCATACCTGGATTCATGGTTATATTCAAGTTGAAAGTTATGTAATTCCTAATGTTAAAGATTTATGAAGCATGGAGTCATATTTAAAGTCAATTCTTCTAAATTAAAAGTATTTTATGCCATTTGTTATTTAAAGAAATTGGCTCTCTTCAATTTCTCTCTGCCACAAAACTAAGCATATTTGGCTTTTCAGGTTTGAAAAAGTGGCATATTCAGTGAATTCAATAAAAACCTAGAAATAGATTCATAAATAATAATGTGTGTTATTCTCAATTCAGTCATGTGTGAGAGCTTTCCAAACCATTAAACGGCTTCCAGATTCAATACGAACACAGTACTCTTTCTTTTCAAATGAAGGTGAAGTTTAACAGACACAGATATGAAGTAAGAATTTAAGGAGTGATGAATATTTAATAATGTTGAAACCATGAAATCTGGTTTTAGTGAGAAGTTATGTATTCCACTTATCTATTCCAAAATAAAAGGTAGAATTCTGTTCTGACAATTAGATTTCATTTCATGCTAATATTCACTCTTGTTCCTTTTAGTCTCAATACATTAATATATAATATATTATTGGGCAGATAAATAGGGAATTTTGAGAGACCAAGTAAACATTTTACATAAATTGTAAAATACAATTTTATTGCATTACTCAGTCTTATAGAAAAAAAAAATCACTGATTGTCATGATCCCATTTTTACAAGCAAAGATTCAAATCATGTATTTTTTCATTAAAGATGTTTTCAACAACTTTTGTCTTTTATTCCTTGAGTCACCGAACTTTGCATCTTTTTAATGTACCCCTTTAAATTATCTTAACTATTCTGTTTTTATGTATGTTACCATTGCCTTTAGTTTAGACCCTATCATTGTTAATGGCTTCTATTATTTTCATCAGCCCAGCAGTATTTTTTTCTTATCTGTACCCATTGCTTACAATCATTATAACCAATTTCTCAAAACACAAATTAACTTGTAATGCTCAATAACTTTCATATACACATCATATATATGTGCATATATGTATATATATATATGGTATGTATAAATATGTATGATATATATGAATATATATATGATATATATAAAATTTTAAGGATAATATGTATTATTCTTTGTTAAAACCTTTTTAAAAATTTTATTCATTATTTATTCGATAGAGAAAGAGGGAGACGGAGAGAGAGAGAATGGGCATGTCAGGGCCTCCAGCCACTGCAAATGAACTCCAGACGTATGTGCCCCTTTGTGCATCTGGCTAACATGGGTCCTAGGGAATTGAACCTGGATCCTTTGGCTTTTCAGGCAAACATCTTAACATCTAAGCCATCCCTCCATCCTTGTTAAAACTTTTTTAAAACTATTTATTTATGAGAAAGAATAGGAAAAAGACAGATATTAAGAAATAGGATGGGCACACCAGGGGCTCCAACCACTGCAAATGAACTCCAGATGCATGTGCATCTAGCTTACTTGGGTTCTGGGGAATCAACCCTGAGTTCTTGGGCTTTTCAGGCAAGCACCTTAACTGTTTAGCCCTATCTCCATTCCAAAGTCTTGTTTGTTGATAACAAAGTCCTTGCTATAAGTCAAGAATTTCCTATGACTGTTAATACTCTCTGACATTATATTCAGACATTCATAAACAAAGTTTGCTATGGAGTTCACCATTTTAAACTCTATGCAGAACATTTTTTTTTTTTAATGATTTCCTTAACCATCTCTACTTAGTTTAAAAAACTAGCATTCACGGGGCTGGAGAGATGGCTCAGCAATTAAAGGTGCTTGCTTGCAAAACCAGATAGCCTGGGGGTTTTGATTCTCCAGTACCCACATGAAGCCAGATGAACAAAGTGGCACATGCAACTGAGTGTTTTCAAATGTAGGAGGCCCTTGTGTGTCATACTGTCTCTCACACACACATACACTCACACACACACACACACACTCTCTCTCTCTCTCTCTCTCTCTCTCTCTCTCTATCTCTCTCTTTCATAAAAGAATAAAAGTATTTTAAATGAAAGAAATTGACATTCTTTTCAAATATCCCTGAAGTAGTGACATTAACTTTGTCTCAGTGGTAAATTTTGATTAAAATTATAAAGAAATATATATCTACTCTTCCTAAAATAAGTTTCTGAAGATAATAACTTCATGCTGAGGACAGTGGCCCATGCCTAAAATGCTACATCTTGGAAGACTGGGGCAGTAGGATTGAAAAAATTTCAGGCTAACCTTAGTTACAGTCAGTTCCAGGCCACTAGAGTGAAAGAGTGAGTCTTTGTTTCAAAAAACAAGAGCAAGAACAGACAGAAATACCTTTACAAAAAGAAAAATTTGTACCTCCAATAAATAGTTCACTTTGGGAACCTAATAAATGCAAACTCTTTTCTGGAAACGGATTTGTGAAGATATACTTACCAATGTTTTCTATAAAGGACTTTTGATAGATTACTTCAGTCTTAATTGGTTTTTATTCTGGGCATGGGAAAATTATGAAACATTAGTTTAAAAAATATAATTACTGACTATTAAGATGAATGAAAACTATTCAGAAAAATGTGTCCTGCAAAGAACAAATATGGGAAGAGTTTTCCTAGATTACTAGGACAGATTAATGTGTAAATGGTATTTTCATAATTCCGTAGACACAGACAATGAGTAATTGCATTGCAAAAAATAATAGTTAAAAGATAATAAATCAGAGGAATCCATTAATTCTACACTTTCATAATATATCAGAATATTTTATTAATATCTTCAAATAATAAGTATTATAACTTCTACAGAAAAGCATTCTTGCAAGTTGATGCATAGTATCAAGGATCAAAATTCAAAATTTGTAACATTTTAAGTTTTCTTAATATTTTTCTTCTCCACTGTGTGGAGAATTCTTTTTACTAAATTATCCTGAGTAAGAAAAATGAGAAGGAACTGAAGCTGTGTGTTTTCTTCTGAAAAGTTTATCTCTCTCTCTCTCTGTTAATCTGTGATTGTCCATTTTACAGGATTTATAATCACTATACAAGAGAATCTCTGGTCATGTCTGTGAGAGATTTACTAGATTAGACATGAATCTAGCTATGAGCAGCACCATCCCATGGACTGGGGTCCTGGATGTACTAAAAGGAGAAAGCTTGCTGAGCAGTTAGCCTTCGTTGCTTTATTCTCCTTCCTCTGGTTTGAACCGAATTTGTCTGGTCCTTTTATGCTTTTCCCATTGAAATGTCTTTCTCCGTGAAACTGTAGATAAACCCTTCCTTCCTTAATGTGCTTCTAGTCAGGTATTTTGTCCCAGCAACAAGTTGACTGACACACTCACCACCCTTCTTTGAGTATCAATTTCCCTTGTTTCCCTGGCTCTAACATCCTTCAGATACAGTATTATTCTGATCCTGGACTGAAATAAACATTTTAGCATTTCCTAATACATTATCCCAGTTAAGAAGGAGAAATGATGGCATCAAACTTCAGCAGACTAGTTAGAAAGAAGAATAGATTCAGTGGAGGAGAAATACAGAGCAGGACAAGAGAGAGTGGTGAGATGGGATTATGATCGTGGTATATTGTTTATATTTATGGAACTTGTCAAAAAATAGTTTTCAAATAAAGTCATAACATATTTTGTGTTGTCAATGTCTTCAAGGATTGGCTTAAGTATAACATGAGAAAAATAAGTAAAACAAAACACAGTTACCACATAGAAAGATGGCAGCACAACTATATGGGACAATACAAACACAATGATTGCTGGGCTGCAGAGATGGCTTAGGGGTTAAGGTGATGCCTGCAAAGCCAAAGGCCCTAGGTTCAATTCTCCAGGACCCACATAAACCAGATGCAAAGGGTGGCACATACATCTAGAGTTTGTTTACAGTGCCTGAAGACCATGGTGCACCCATTCTCTCTCTGTTACCCTCCCTCTGTTACCCTCTTTCTCTCTCTCTCAAAAACAAAATGGAAAAAAAAAATAAAGTATTATACTAAGTGTTATGCTATGTCTTTACAAAATCACATAAGACTGGAGGAAAACATTTGGATAATAAATTTTCAAAGTCTCACGTGTAGTCTCAAAGGTAGACAACACACGTAAAGTAAAACATCAATGAAATACTTGGCATATCTGTTTATGTTTCTTAAAGCAGAGTGTATTTACCAACTCTGGCTATCAGGGTTTGAATTCCCCAGTACCCTTGTAAAGCCAGACACACAACATGGAGTATGCATCTGGAGTTTGCTGGAGTTTGTTTGCAGTGGCAAAAGGTCCTGGCAGATGATAGAGTGAGAAAGAGAGAGAAAAAGACAGAGAGAGAATTGGCAGACTAAGACCTCTAGACACTGCAAACAAACTCCAGACACATATGCCACCATGTGCATACAGCTTACATGTAACCTAGGGAATTGAAGCTTGGTTCTTAGGCTTTGCAGACAAACCCCTGAACCATTAAGCCATCTCTCTACCCCACTCAAAAAAACATTACAGATACCATAGAGCCTAATAGGCTCACCTATATCTCTTTAATACCAGTACTCAGGAGAATGAGGTTGGAGGATTTCATGAAGTTTGAGGCCAGCCTGGGCTACACAGTGAGTTCCATGTCAGCCAGCCAAGAGTGAGACCCTGACTCAAAGCTAAATAAATAAAGCATAGTCATTAACCATTGGCTTAACAAACAGAAATGAATTTTCTCAAAGCTCTGGAAGGTTAAGTCCACACCAGTTGCTGACAAATTTAGTCACTGGTGAGGGCTTTCTTCCTAGGTGCAGATAGATACATTCTCATTTTGCCCTGTGGTCTGTTCTCTGAAGGACTGGAAACACACACTGTTGGTAGGAGTGAAAACCCATCTAGCTACTATGGAGAGTTCAAAATGCTAAAAGCAGACATATCATATGGCCCAACTCTTTAACTCCCAGGTAGTTACCTGAGGACTCTACGTACTTCAATGCTTCAGTGTTTACTATAGCACATACCATAATTGTTAAGCTATGCAATCTAACTAGATGTCTATCAACCAAGAAATACATGAAGAAAATGTTGTAGAATCACAATTATATGTTTTTCAAACAAACAAAAATAGTGAAGTTATATTGTTTACAGGACAATGAATGGAACTTGAGAAATCATATTTAGGGAATAAAGCCAATATTGGACAACTAGCTCATGTTTTCTCTCAAGAAATTATATTTCTTACAATTTATAGAGATAGATAAAGCCAAATGTATATGTATGGCATGAAGGTAGAGATCAATCTCATGGGAACAAAGGCTACTAAAGAGAAGGATTGAGAAAGTGGGAGGTATGGAGGGATGGGACTATGGGAGAAAAGTTTTGAAATACATGATGTACTGTGTGAATATATTCTGATATAGCAAAGTCCTAAATACAATGGGAAAATAACAAAAATAAAACGAAAAACTCTCTTTCTAATGGGACCATAGTCCTGTTGGATTAGAGGCCCATCTTTATCACCTCATTTCACCTTATTTCTTTTTTAAAACACACTATAATCATATTATATTTAGGACTTCAATATATTATCTGGTACACTGACCTGTTTGGGGACACAGCCCCTAATTTAGAAGAATAATTCTTGGGATTTTCCTATCTAAAACTGAGCCACCTACTAGGATCAGAGCTTGAGTAACAGAACTGACTCCTGTCTCTCTGGGAGTGGGCTAGCTGCCTCTAGCAGCAGCTCGAGGAGAAAAACAACAACAACAAAAAAAAAAAAAAAAAAAAAAAAAAACTAAAAAGAAGTTTAACATCATTAGTGCACATGATGCATTTGCTGTCATTGCTGCTCTGGTGTTACTTTGGCTGTGGCTTTTTCTGCATACAGGTTAGCAGACAGCTTCAGGTTCACTGAGATGAACTTCCAAACCAGGCACAGTTATGGAGGAAGGGATATTTATTGAAAATCACAGATCCAAGGGAAGTTCCATAAATGGCAGAAGAAGCTGGCCTTCCTTCACAGGACCAAGGACAGAGAGAGAGAGAGAGAGAGAGAGAGAGAGAGAGAGAGAGAGAGAGAGAGAGAGAGAGAGGGAGAGAGAGAGAGATAGAAGCACATAGAAGCCACAGCACACTTCAGGAACTCCTGCTAGGCACACTTTGCATATATTTAGATTGAAACCTGAAATCCACCACCACAACTTAAGATACACCCAGTGACACTGCCTCCATCCAGGTGGCTGCAGATACAAACTATATACAATAAAAAACTGAATATATTGAAGGCCATCTATTCAAACTATCACACAGGTACTCACTGGATGTTTTTGTTTTTTCAAGGCAGGTTCTCACTCTAGCCCAGGCTGACCTGGAACTCACTATGTATTCTCAAGTTGGCCCCAAACTCACCACAATCCTCCTACTCTGCCTCCCAAGTGCTGAGATTAAAGATAATGCGTGCACCACCACACCCAGCCTCCCTGGATTTTTTAACAGCCCCAAACAAGTAATATGTGAACAAGTAACACAATTTATGAGCAAATAGTAAGGAACTTTCCACTTTGGATATTCCTTATACATTTGTTAAAGGAGGGGATTTTGGGATATGACCTACTGGACTCTGCTGATCCAGAACACACAACACACACACACCACCACCACCACCACCACCACCAGCACAAATGTATTCACATTGCTTTAAATGGAAGGATAACATAGTTGTGAGATTAACTTTAGAGTAATTTACAGGTAAAATATTGAGCATCTCACAGCAGAAATCTCAGAAATTTATTATTTGCAAAGACCATAAAACATATCCTCACAGTTCTTTCCCATAGTTCATTCTGACAATTCATTCTTACAGTTCATCCCCATAGTTCATCCCCAGAGTACATGTGTGACAGGACACATTATGTCCATATTAACATCATAAAAGTTTCACAGTATATACTGGTATTACATATTTACTCACCTGAGTGATCTGTGACAATTTGGTTGTCCTAAAGAATATTCACTGTAAAAAATATTAACTAACACATGTCCTTGCAAACATTTCTCATAACCATAGCTCTATACATTTTGTTGAACTGGTATATAGATATCTAAAGTTCATGATTTTGTTTTTGTTCTGCTTCATTTGTACTTTTTACATTTAAATGAAGACAATGAAATCATCTTTTATGAGCTAATAGTTCCCATGCCAAATTAAATTTTATAACTTAAAGATTGTTTCACAGTGGTTTCTTTAAATTACTTTACAGTGGCATACCTTTGTTTTAAAAACTATTATCAGAACCGGCATGATGGCACATGCCTTTAATCCCAGCACTCGGGAGGCAGAGGTAGGAGGATTACCATGATTTTGAGGACACCCTGAGACTACATAGTGAATTCCAGGTCAGCCTGTGCTACAGTGAGTGAGACCCTACCTCGAAAAACAAAAACAAACAAACAAACAAAAAATGCTATTATCAGTAAAATTCAAATATGCTAGGACTCACATAACAAAATGATATTTTTGATCATCTTCAATTATCAACTTGTGTTCTTTAGAGCAGAAAATGTGAAGTTGATGAAACATGAATTCATTATTGATACATAAAATATGGTACATACTTTTATAAAATATATGAAACAATGCATCAAACATAAAATTATATATACTATATGGAAATAATTTCATGTATTAATATTTTATATATCACTGGAAAATTATTAAAGGTTCTTTTAAAAGTGATAATTTTCCATTATTCTATCAATTAAGGCATAAACAAAATATATAAAGATATAAAAAGTATTTAATCTATAAAATCAGCAGCAGGAACCATACAGAAATTAAGAGATTAAAGAGGAATGAACTAAATATGAGAATAAAGGAACTTTCTCATTAGATAATCTGAACATTAGGTATTTAGAAGTATTATCACCTATACTTTTTCCTTGAGGTGGTTTTGCTTTTAGCTGGTAACCTACACACAAAATTTTATAGCAGAAGCAATGATAGCATTGCTAGCTTCTATCATGTTTAAAACAAGAACAAGTAACAAATGACTTCTTGTTCTTGGTGGGTCAAATCCCTCTCCAATATGTGTCCGGGGACCAGAACTCACTATGGCGAAGACACAATACAGGAAATATAGGAAAACTACTACAGTTTATTATGTTCTAGATTATAAGTAGGACAAGAGAAAAATTAGTTTTTACCTAGCCAAATCTCAATAATTTGCGTTAATTAAAAGTTAGTAAGTTCCTCATCAACATAGCAATTCTAAGGACAAGTGCTAATTAAAATCACAAAAATGGAAAGATGTCAATGAATCTGATAAAAATGAATGTGTTTTCTTATCCATCACCTTAACCTCCTTGAATAGAATCAGTGAAAGCTTGAATTGAAACCTATACTCTATTATATTATAGAAATATGTAGAGAAAATATCCTTAAAGGCCATTTATTTATTCATTTTTGCTTATGCTCATGTGATGCAATGTCTGTGTGTGTTGTTCATACATGCATATATGTCCAAACAACACACTGCATGCTTGCCTGTGGCAGTTGGCACTAGACTGTGCTTGCTGGAGCTGAACTTCCAGTGTATAGTTCCATGACTCTTCCACCCATTCTTCTTTGAGCTAGAAATTTACTAATTCCAGGGCTCCTCTCCACTCCCACCCTCCATTTTGCAGTGATTGTGTAGTGTGTGGCCAGCATAGCTATGTAAGTGAGTCTTGAAAAGCAAATTTGAGCATTTTCTCAGACTTCCCCAAGCCCTCATACTTTCACAGAAAGTGCTCTTTAACACTGAGCAATCTTTATGCGCTTCTCATCAGCTTTTAAAATACTATGTTAATATCAAAGTTTGAAGCATGATAAGAAGGCTTTATGATATTATGTATGAAAGAATTAAAATTATGAATTCGAGTGGGTTTATTTTTTTCTTTAAGATTGTCAAAATTAGTCAGCCAACACTTTAGACTTCTAAAGTTTGAATACTGTTTTAAAGGCATGCACACTTAAATCTTTGATAAAATTGTGTATCATATCATAGAGATGAGCAGATAAATTTGTTCATTTTTGAAAATATAAAAATTGCAATTTTGTAACTAGATTTCTCATTTTCCAACTATTTTGCTGATAGAAAGTGAATATGTCACATTAAGGAAAAAATGATGAATTCTCTCAGATTTAATCTCTACTTACAAAGTATGCTTTCTATATTTTGTCTAATTCATTTTCCCCCATATTGTCAATAGGAGCATCACCCTCTACTCATGCAAATCTTTAATGGATTCAAATAGCTTTAGAGACTATCGGATAAAGTTGTCAATGTAGGTTTCTGGTCAGGAAAGGTCTGTACAGAAAATGACTGAGCAGAGACATAAAGGAAAAAAAAAATTAAATGGATTTCTGGCAAAAGTATACAGGAGATAGCATATGTAAAAACCTAAAAATAAGACTGTATTGACATATTGGAATAAAAGCATATAGCTCATGTTGTCCAGAATTCTTGGGTTATATTAGCTATAATGTAGAAGATTAAAACAAAAAAAAATGAATTTGACAATGTAGAGCATATGACCCATCATGGGAACATAAGATGTCATTTCAATTAATGAAGAATTTTCCTAGAGAAGTTTAGCTAGAGAATAGGCATGCTTAATTTTTCCTTTACTTTGAGTAATACTGAAACATACACAAAAATTGAGAACAATTACAACCTGAAAAATCTTTCTAGGTAATATATTTGAAAGAAACTATGTGAGAGTGCAATAGTCACAATCCACACTGCCAAAATAATTCACAAAAGGTGCTGTTGAAGAGATTCCAATAGTGACTCTATTTACAAAGTTTTATTCAGGGTTAAGAAAACTTGAAGACTGAAAGACACTACTTTAAGTTCTCTGTGGAAGAAGCCCTTTCACAGCCCAGAGACCAATACAGCTTTCTATCATAAAGCTCCAAAACGCAATCACTGTGGCCACATTGTGTTAGGAATAGACAAGATATAGTTTACCTTCTTTCTCATACTTCAACCTTTTTCTTATAGTTGGCATTCCCTAGAAACAGCAGAAACATGTCGTACAAGGAACCAGGTGATGCATTTTCAGAAAATTCAATCTCCAAAGGAAATGAAGAGGTAGAGAGATGATTTAGCCGTTAAGGTGCTTGCCTGCAAAGCCAAAGGAGCCAAGTTCTATTCCCCAGGACTCACTTAAGCCAGATACTCATTGTGATGCATGAATATAAAGTTTGTGTACAACAGCTGAGGCCCTGGTACATCTATTCTCTTCTCTCTCTCTCTCTCTCCCCCACTCTCTCAAATAAATAAACAAAAATAAAAATATTAAAGGCAATGAAAGGCATATGATATAGTATAAAATGAGTGATGAAGGGAAAAAAGAAAGGTACTCATTGTTTAGATAAAGCATTGGAAGCAGATATGCCAGATAAGGAGTATTTCTAGAGTTCAGATGGTGAGATGTTAGCATAAATCCTGAACGTATTTGAAGGTAAAATCACAAAGGTTATTCAGTTTTGTTGGCAGGTTAAAAAACTTCTTTGGTAATATTGCTGTCAGAATTCATGGGGAGAATGAAACACCAGATGGATGTAGGAATAGTTGAGTAGAGATAAAGTTATATATAAAGATGCATGGAGAGACAAAAGCATAAAGAGCTTACAAGAGAGATGTTTTCAGAAAAATATTACTTTAAATTCTATTTGATATTCTTCTTTAATTCCTTTGAATGTACTTATTACCTTTAAATAGGCAATCATTTATTTCACATGTTACCAAGCTTAAGCATTATTCCTCTGTTGCAATTATTTCTTTACGATATAGTAACTGGTCAAGCATAGCTTAATTTTGGATAGTGCCTATACCTCTACTAACAGTCATATATCCATGCCATGATGACAATTTCAGTAATTTCCTTACATATGTATTGTTTTATCTTGGGAAATTATTGTACTTAAATTCTAAAAATGAATTATATTCGTGTATGCATTGCAGGACAGTGCCTCTACTATAGTAAGAAAGTGAAAAAGTACCCATGGCCTCATTTAATTACATACAACCTCCTGGCTGTTAGTATTTGTCATTTTAATTTATATGGTTACAAAAGGAAAAAATAATATATTTGTATAACTGATGTCATCTTATTTCCATTCATATGATGGCAGAACAATTTAAATGTACTATTTACAAAAATTAACAATTCCCTACTTGCATATCATGTACTTTAGTTAGCACAGTGTTGCAAATACCTATTAGCTCTGTCACTTCTAAAAGGGACTCATTCTCTAATCTCCTTACTTCCTAAGAGAGGGCCTATTGAAGAACTATGTTCATAAGTTTCATGGTGATGTGGAGGTAAGGAGTTTAGTCTTCTGAGCTAATTTCTGGCAGACATGGATACTGAAGTGTAAATCATCAGAACTCAGTGCTCTTTTCCCTGTGTATGTCTACTTCTGAGGTGTCCAAGAGTTGTTTTAGGTAGTTGGGAAATGGTTCCTGTTCAAATTCACTATATATAATGTGTTTCCTTTTTCTTTTAATCCATTTAAAGGATCATTTCTTTTTACTTTTTATTGACAACTTCTATACTTATAGACAACAAATCATGGTATTTCCCTCCCTCCCACACTTTCCCCTTCATAACTCTTGCTCTCCATCATATCCCTCCCTCTCTCCACTAGTCTCTTTTAATTTGATGTCATAGTCTTTTCCTCCAATTATGAGAGTCTTATATAGGTATTGCTAGGCACTGCAAGGTCTTGGATATCAAGGTCAAGTTCTGTCCAGAGAGTTGCATTGTAAGGAGTGGTACTCTTCCTTTGGCTCTTACATTCTTTCTACCACCTCTTCTGCAATGGAACTTGAGCCTTGGAAGGTGTGAGATATTTCAGTGCTGGACACTCCTCCGTCTCTCCTTCTCAGCACTATGTTGCATTGTAAGTCATCCCAGTGGTCATTGCCTTCTGAAAAGAAAAGCTTCTCTAACCAGAAGTGAGAGTAGCATTAATAAATGAATATGACATTAATTGTAGTGCTTTCAGGGCAATTTAGTGAGAGTAATATATACATTTATCCAGACAAGAGCAGGCTTTATACCCTCTAAGGCTCATGACCTCATCTGCCACAGGCTTTTGAATAGGTTTTAGTACCAAGCATGTATTCCCTCCCATAGAGTGGGCCTTCAGTCCAATTAGAGAGCAGTTGGTTTCCCCCAGAGCAGATTTGCCGCTCCTGCACTCACTCAGTCATTTGGCCTCTCTGGCCAAACTTGAGGCTTCTAGTGTCCATTGTTTTCACCACTGATGACTTCTGTCTCCCATAAGACTGCATACAGTGCAGTTTTGTTGTTGTTTTTTTTTTTGGTTTTTTTTCCAGCTTTCAATTGGCTGGGATACAGGGTGAAGGTTTTCTGCTCAGCACCATCTTAATTTCTCAGTGACTCTGCCACTCAGGCATGTAAGGTCAAATAGAATCATATTTTTTTAACTGTGAAACTGGTAATGCTAAAGTAAATTTCACTTAAAAACCTATTCTATTCCAATACAAGCCCTTGTGCAAAAGTCTTTTTGTTTAAAATGTTTAATATTTACTTTTTTCTCATCACATAGATGTATACATCCTGTCTTAAATTTAACCCTGAAGTACTTCAGAGAACAAGCATCCAAATTATGTGATGCCATCTATAAAAATATAATCAATAATCAGTTATTGTCATGAATATATGTATGTTAATAATAAAATTAAATCAAATAACTCTCTATATACATAAGCTAGTACATAATGTGCTTTGAATGTATTACTCATTTATCATTACCAATGCCTGATAACTCTAGGTCAAAGGTATGTAAACATGAGTTAATAATGTGCCACCAGGTGGTGAAAGAGACAGAAATAAGTAAGTGTGTTTAATTGAGTGTACAAGAGTGATAGGAAGGGTAGGATAATTGATACTTGGAGCATTAGGGACACATTTTAAAAAGGACCTGATGTGTACTTGGTCTTGGGAAGGAAAACATTTTGCATCTACTCTGGAAAATGGAACATTCTATGTCGAGCAAGCGACTTGGGATCATAGAAGTCATGAAAACACACACAAAAAAAATGAAAGCCTTGAATAGTATTGTTTCATGTTCAGATATTACCTTTGTTCTTTGGGGAATCCACTGATATTAACCAAGTTATAGGCGGTCCAACTTTCGAACACTCTGGAATGTAAGAAAAGGATGTTTCCTATTTCATTAGTTTAACCAAAGATATACTTGCTTGTTTGTGGTAAAACAGGTTTTGTGTATTATTTATAATTGTCAAAAAGAGATAACTCTTCCCATACACTATCCTTGTTAGTTTCTTCCTGGTTTCTATCAACCACCTGTTGTCCACAGCATGGGCTATGCTACTCACTTACTTGAGCTGTTGTTTCTTTGTTTGTTTTTTGAGGCAGACACTCATAGTAGCCCAGGCTGGCTTCAAACTCCTTGCTAGTCTTCTGTCTCACCTTCCCTGCTGCTGGGCTTATAGGAGTGAGACATCACACCCAATTACTGATTCAATCATGCTTGCTGATTTCTGTCAGCACCTGTTTGTGTTTGTCTATTACCATACTGCTAATTGGTTGTTTAGATGTAATTTTCTTCAAATCAATTAGATTTGTCTAAATGAGTAACTCTTTTTAAAAACAGTGAATTGCATTACTAAATATGACACCCAACTTGGTCCCCGGCCATAAAACTCATGTGCACATAAATTCATGAGTGTCCCATCAGGCATGTTTACTCATAAGCATATGAACACACATGTAACACACATGCATATAAACACACAGAATTATGTATGAATTGTTTTATCTTCATCCTTGGAAGTCATGGCCTTCACATATGACAAAGTATCATGGTGAAAAGTGATGTACTAACTTTGCTGAAATCCCTATTTGTGATCCAATGATAAATCTTTGTTTTCTAAACTAGAGCAACACTGTAACAGAGGTCCATAAATGCAAACAGCATTAACTGATAAGTGGCATTTCCATTTCACAAACCCTAACTAAATTATAAATACATGTTTATTTATATAAACTACTATATGTAATAAACTACAATTCAGTGTGTCCTAAATCTTAAGTTCTTAACCTTTGTGGATGGCCTTACTTTTCAATAGGTGATCATAACCTGAAATGCAAAGCATAGAATAAAAATAGAATGATTTTCAAAGCTAATTTTTTATTTAAATTTTATTGGGAACTTCAATTTACAATCATGTTGCAAATTGGTCATATTCCCATCAGGTTATCTTCTTATGCCCCCTCCCTGTGTTGCTTTCCTCTGAGAGCCTGCTTCAGTGGGTTATCAGCAGTCACTGAGGTGTCATGATTCACCACTCAGTTCCTATGAGTAGTCAAATGCTCCAGCACACCTCTCCAACTTGTGGATGTTTACATTCTTTCCACCCCCTCTTCCACAATGAAGGGCATATTTGAAGTCGACTTTAGTGTTGAGATCTCACAACCTTTTAATTTCTGCTTTGATATCTTTTGAGTCTCTTCATTTTGTTTTTCTACCACAATCTACCTCAAGAAGGTTCACTGGCTGGCCATGAGTGCAGCACCTACATTTGATCTGCCACTTCCTCAGTAATGCTTTCTGAGTCCTGAAAGGTGTAACAGAGATAAACATACACAACTTTAAAAACTCTTTGATGGGCATACCTTCTCCATTTAGCTTCCCTTTATGACCTTTCAAAACAGAAGCTTTTGATTTGTATCTCAGTACCAGGCATAAATCCAGACCCACCAAATGGGATTCATGCCCAATTTATTACCCCCTGTTACAGTGACCTTCTCATTGCTGAGACAAACACCAAACCAGAAGCAGCTTATGAGAGGAAAGGTTTTGTTTCAGGCTTACAGAGCTGAGGGGAAGCTTTATCATAGAAGCAGTAGCTTGTTCACATCCATAGCCAAGAGATAAAAGCAGAGCTAGCTTGAAAGCACAGTAGGCTAAACACAAGATCCACCTCCAGTAACACAGTAGTTCCAGCAGGTCTCTACCTGCTAAAAACAAAGTGGGAAGTTTAATCAGAAATATCTGAGGCTATGGGTGACATTTACCATCAATCCACCACACTCCCATAACTTATGTGCCACCATTGGTTGATACATCTTACCTGACCAGGTAATCTTGTAGCTTGCAACGTCAACTGAGTATTTTTATCCTCCAGTGGCTCACCCAAGGATTTCTGGCATTATGGCATCTAGCTGACAAGGAGCTGGCTTTCATGTCAGGTCCAGCCTGATTTCTCAATATCTTGCAACCACAGCCTATGATGTCTTGAGCAACAGGGTCCTACCATCATCTACTTCTGGTTGGTAACCAAGTGTTTTGGCAATCCTTTCGTTGTTTGGGGGGTCTCGCATTCCTCCCTGACAAATAGCTTAGTGCAGGGGTGACCCAATTGTGGCTCTAGGATTCACCTGCAAGAGCCTATGGCTTCACTGTAAAGCTTTATCCCACATAGCAGAGTATTTCCACCTAAATTACCTCTCATTTTCTCTGTCTTTCAATTTAAGAGATTTACTAATGCATGCTGCCTTTAGTTTTGTGAATCCCTCCATTTCTCCCTGTCCCTCCACACACATGCTTCCACCCTCTCTCTTCTGTCCCTCCACTTGCACTTGACCATAGGGTAAGTATGAGTTTGTGACGCTCTCATCTAAGAAAGGAAGCTCTTGTGTTTCATTTCCAACCCTGTGAAAGCAACATAATCCCAATATCTTCTACTTCCTCTGTATACTTTGAAGATATTCTATTCACTCTATTTCACTAATGAAAAATACATGTAACACTGAAGCTTAGTAAAAATATTAATCCAATATTACTGAGGGAAAAAAAGTGTGGATGGCTGAATTGACAGACATTATGTGCAGTGTGATGAGAATGCAACCACTTCATATGTTAAGAAAGTACTAAATTACCCCTCACAGTGGCAAATACCACTTTAAGTAATTATCTCCCAGCATGGATTTATACATTAACTTGATTAATGTAAATGCTTGCCATGACTTTCAATTGTTATGCATGTCTAGGAGGGTTCTTTGTAAAGAACAGAAGAGTGGGTAGTATAATACTTTTGTTTTGAAAAGTCAAACAACTAAAAGTGGGGTGGTCAGATGAAAACATGGCAAGCATTTTCTCAGCACAATCCAACATACTGCTACTTAACTGTTAAGTACTGGAAAATAACCATATGTTCTCCTGTTTTAAATTGCTTTATTAGTAACATATGCCTTACTTTTTACATATTCCAATGTATATTATTCATAGGAATATATACCTTACTTTTTACATATTCTAATGTGTTTTATACATAAGTTTTGACACATTGTAATTCTTTTATTATCTTAATTTTTAACATCAATAAGCTTATATTTTTTTCTTATGCCTGAAGTTTCTGTTTTACAGTAAAGGTGTTTGAGCAACTCATTTCCTACTCAAACTTAAAAACCTCTACAAAGTCCATGCCCAGTGGACTTAGAATTGCGTGAGAGCATAATTTTAATCCCTTATTGACTTGCAAGATGCATCCACCTTGATGTTTTTACAGAAACTGATTTCACTGATGATGATCAAAAGGAGTATGTTGGGCTTTGATCAGAATAAGTCTAAAGAAAGCTGGAAATATGAAAATATGAAGTGATTAAAATTCATTCTCCATCTTCTCTTAGTGAAACGAAAGAATCAAAAATACTGATACCTATAATTAGTGTGAGGTAAATTGAAAGTGCTCTACTTAAAGATGACTAAGATAGGGTTAGAGAAAAACAAAAGGTTGGTATGAGATACACATTACTACTGAAATCACTGAATCTAGTTTTTTTTTTAAGACAAAACATAATGTGTTTTCAATTATTCTATACATTAATATCAAAGCATTTTCAGTTGTTTTTGAATATCAGATTGAGGTACTCTGAATTAGCATGTAAAAGAATAGAAGGAACCCTTTCTCACTAGTTTTTGTGCCATCATTTGTTCTTTAAAAGAATAGCACATCACATATGAATACAATATGCTGACCATTGCAAATGCATTCCTCTACTGACAGACAGGATGAGATTAAGGTTAAGAATTAGGTTTAGGGTTAGGGTCATTCTTCTGGTTATGTGTATAATAGCCTCTAGAAGTACAGTAGTATTCTAGACATGTGTTGCTGTCAAGTTCACATTGTTGGGAGAAATTACCCAACCAAGAGCAGCTTGTGGGGAAAAAAAGGATTATTTCGGTTTACAGACATGGAGGGGAAGCTCCATAATGGCAGGGGGAAATGATGGCATGGGAAGAGAGTGGACATCACCACCTGGCCAACATAAGGTGGACAACAGTAACAGATGAGTGTGCCAAACACTGGCAATGGGACACTGGCTATAATAACTTTAGGCCTACCCCAAACAATACACTCCCTCTAGGATGCATCAATTCCCAAATCTCTATCAGCCCAGAACCTAGCATTCAGAGCACCTAAGTACCACCACATTCCACCCCTGGTCCCCAATAAACTTATAAAAATACATGATGTAAAATGAAATGCACTAATTCAAATTCAAAAGTCCCCATAGTTTTTAATCAATCCCAATGATGTTAAGACATCTTCATAATCCAAGCTCTTTTAATTGAACCATAATACCAAAAAAGAAATCCCCCCAATAAACCATAATAGCACAAAATAAACACTTACACTGCAAAAGATGGCACTGGGTATAGCAAATAAATATTCAAGCAATGCAATATTTAAACAGGGCAAGCATAAAACTATGTAGCTCCAACTCCAAAATCTCTAGTCAGTGACAAACCTCCAAGTATGATAATTCTAACCAGCAACAAGTCTCTGGAGTTCCAATTCTGACCCTCTATCTAGGCTTCTCACAGTCCTGGAAGATTTTATCCAGGGCCAGCAGCTGTCCTTTGCAGCCATCTCCTGGTACTGGCATCTCCACTAAGTCTCCACTGCAACCCACAGTTCATCCTCATAGCTCCATCAGGTCTCCACGCAGGCATGCAGAAAACCTGTTTCACACTGCCCATGGCCATTTCCAAAACACAAGACAATGTTGCAAATTCAATGACCCTTCTATTCCTCCATTTCTTATACTCCATAATACCAGGTGGTGTGTCAATTTTTTAATCCAGGGGAGAATCAAGTAGACTTTGAAGAATGGGACACTCCTTGAGCACTCAGGCCCCTTCAAAAGAGTCTACATTCTTCCTATAGCCCCAATGCAGGTCAGCTGGCCCAGTCTCAAAGGTTATAATCTCTCATACAATTGCCACTGACTGGGCAGAATTTCAGTCCAAAGATTTCTTTCAGTGCCACATCTGTCTGCTTATACCAGTCCAGTTCTACACAATGCAATCCTGCACAACTTCTCAGGACATGAGCATAACAGTAAGTCTCTCGCACAAATTGCTTCTAGCCCAGACTAGGCAAAGCTCTTTCTCACCCTCACAAGCCAAACCTCATAGTTCGTAGGTCTTACTGCACTCAGGTTTTTCAACACTGACCAGAATAGTGCATCAAGCTGTACTTACAGATCTGCAGTGCATCTTTTAGGCCATGGTTTAAAATCTTTCCATATTCCTCTTGAAAATCAGCTCCAAAAGGCCAAAGCCACACATTCAGTATTTTAGCAGCGATTTCACTCTTCCAATATAAACTGTACTGTTGCAGTCAGGTTCACATTTCTGGTAGAAATCACACAACCAAGAGCAGCTTTTGATAAATAGGTTTATTCTGACATATAGGCTTGAGGGGAAGCTCCATGATATCAGGGGGAAATGATGGCATGAACAGAAAGTGGATATCACCCTTTGGCCAACCTAAGGTGGACAACAGCAACAGGGGAGTGTGCCAAACACTGGGAAGGGGACATTGGCTATAATACCCATAAGTCTGCCCTCAACAATATACTGCCTCCAGGAGGTCTTAATTACCAACTCTCTATCAGCTGGGAACCTAACATTCAGAATCCCAAGTTCATGGGGGACATGTGAAGCAAACCACCACAACATCTTTAGCCGAACAATCATAAAAGTAAAGTCAGCAAAACAAATACAAACATTAATTGGAACTTTTAAGGAAATAATTTTATTGATGTATCAAAATATTTATCAAATATTGCCATAAAGCTTTCAATTATCATCTTTCAGAAGACAGATAATAAGACTTAGGTGTCCAGTGGAGAGGCTGGCAGTAGCTGTACTTAACATGCTGACCTTCACTACTCATACAAATTAAACCTCAAGGATATCTGGTTAGTCCCATGTTACCATGCAGGCAAATGTGTCTTTCAAAGGACTGATAATGTCCACATGAAGCATGAACATAGAACTCAGTACACACACACCCACACACACACAAACACACACACACACACACACACACACACACACACACACACACACACACACACATATATATATATATATATATATTATATATATATATATATATATATTATATATATATATATATATACACATACACATTTTAAATCTCATTCTATGTTTGATTCCTGTGCTGACAGGTGAAGATGGCTTAACAATTACTATTTTCTATATTGTTAGTCAAAGTCATTATTGTGGAAAAGCTAAAGAAGTATAAACACAATGGTTCCTTATGATGAATCTCCATCCATTGCAATATATCCTTCCTAGTAATCTGCTCAAAAAGATTATAAAGTGTTCTCTTTCATATTTCTGTTATAGTTCAAATAAGTGTACATAATTTTTAAAACTAAGGAAACTGCACATAACATAAAATTGTATCATCACCAGGTGTGAATAATACCCAACTAAATAATAAAAAGCAATAATAATAGAACAAGTTTAATGTAAATCCTTTTCATAAGGAGACCCAATTATAGGGGAAAAGAAAGATCAAACTTCAAAAGTTTTTTATGGGGCTGGAGAGACTGCTCAGTGGTTAAAGTGCTTGCCTGCAAAACCTAATGACTGGAGATTGATTCACCAGTACCTATGTTTAAAGCCAGATGCACAAAGTAGCACATGCATCTGGGGCTTGTTCCCAGTGGCTAAAGGTCTTGGCATACCCATCCTCTCTTCTTTCCTCTCTCTCTCCCTCTCTGTCCTCTCTCTCTCTCTCTCTCTCTCTCTCTCCCTCCCCCCCCCGCCCCTCTCTCTCTCTCTGTGATGGAGCATGCCTTTAATCCCAGAACTGAGGAGGCAGATTTAAGAGAATCACTGTGAGTTCAAGACTAGCCTGAGACTACACAGTGCATCCCAGGTAGTCAGCCTGGGATACAGTGAAACCCTACATTGAGAAGCCAAAAACAACAGCAACAAAAACAAAAATAAACCTTTATAAATAAGTATATTCAACAATGTCAATAAAATTGTTCAATATACAGAAAGGTATCTCATAAAAATCACAATAAAGAAATTACTTAGGTAGGAGCAGTAGACAAACTATTCAATTGATATATAATGTTGATCTAGAGTAATTGTGAAAAACAAATCCTGAGCTGGGAATTTTAAGTTATATTAGAAAATATTTTTTATAGTAATGAAGGAGAAACAGGAATAAGATAGCTTTTTAAAGTTTTTATTGCTTTATTTTCAAGCAGAGTGAGAAAGGCACACACACACACACACACACAGAGAGAGAGAGAGAGAGAGAGAGAGAGAGAGAGAGAGAGAGAGAGAGAGAAAGAGAAATTGTCAATGTGGATGTAGCTGTTTTCTCTCATGGCATGCTACATCTCTAATCATGAACTCATTAATTATTTTGCTGTTTCCAAATTCTGTCATCACCAAACTCCTGTTACCAGCACCTTACCATGACTAATAAACAGGCTCAAGCTAGTTTAGATTAAATGGCATTACAGTTTCCCTATTATGTATTTTAGAAACCACATATAAATTATTTACTTGTAGGTGAACCATTTATCATGTATTACAATTAAAATTATTTTATAAGCTTAAAAATGTGATAACACTGTATAATTCACTATATTCATTTGCATCAAACAGACATATAAAAATGATTTACAAAACTCACTTATTCTCAAAGGATTGTCACTTGTAATAAGTATAAATTTTATTTTGTAGATTCTAATTCTGTGAGTTGTTTTTTCAGCAGAAGAGCCACCAGCCAAATAAAACTTTGAAATATTATATGAAATAAGTGAAACTTTGTCACTGTGTTGTAAAATGGGAAATGTTTTTATAAATAGGATGGCCCAAGGATACAATGTTAGAGAATTTAATGCTTTCTGAGGTCTATGGTAAGCTTAAATTTTTCCCTAAGTATTTGTTTAGTATTAGCTTTCACTCTTCTGTGAGTCCTCATGAACAGATGAAAGGTGTAGATGTGATTACTATGCTTTCTGTAAATTCTATTAGTTGACCTCCTTTTCAAATGACATTTTCATCAACATTACTCTAAGGAAGAGCTTAGAAAATAGTTCTTTTTCCATTGCTAGGATGATGTTGCAGGGCCTCTAGTCACTGCAAACAAACTTCAGATACGTGTAATTTTATGCATCTTGTTTACGTGTGCACTTGGGTGTCAAATTAGGGAAGCAACTTAACTACTGAGCAATCTCTCCAGTCCCAATTCCAATTTGTTTATTGATATTTCTTTACGATGTTTTTGGAAGAATGTCTGTAATATAAGTTCTTATGTAATATTTTGTAACTTTTACTATTGAATTAGGCTATATACATCTTAATAAAACTATAATATTATGGCCAAATAAGTGCATCCATTTTATACTATTTAATAATGATAAAAAATATGTAAACAATAGAAGAATAGTTCAGCTCATAATTACATGTTTTTCATTTTGTTTTTAATAAATTGTGCACTTGGCTGATATTTAAAATATATTTTTAAGTGATTTACATATTATTTTACAGATAAATAGCTAAGAAATTTGAAACATACCAATGAACAATAACTTTTTTCCTAAATATAAATTGAATTGATTCATGAATCATTATTAATTAACATGCATATTACTTCAGTGTCCTCAAGTTTTCCTAAGTATTAGATATAATATGTAATTCAACACATAGAATTTCCTTTTTAAAAATATTTTATGATTTTTAAAAATATTTTTGTTTATTAGAGAGAGAGAGAAGGAGAGGGAGAGAATGGGTACACAAGGGCCTATGTCCACTGCAAAAGAACTCCAGACATGTGACACCATGTGCATCTGGTTTACATGGATTCTGGGAAGTTGAACCTAGGTCCTTAGGCCTCACAGGCAAGCATCTTAACCACTAAGCAATCTCTCTAGCTCCATTTTATTAATATTTAAACAGTATTTTATTTATATACAAACAGAGAGAGAGAGAGAGTGTGTGTATATGAATGAGTGCACCAGGGCCTCTAGCCACTAAAAATGAACTTCAGATGCATATACCACTTTGTTCATCTGGCTTTAGGTGGGTACTGGAGAAATGAACCTAAATTATTAGGCAAGAACCTTAACTCCTGAGCCATCTCTCCAGCCCCGACATGCAACCTTTTCATAAGTAGCACTAGAAAAATGTGGGAGATTAACAGAAGGTACTATTTATTGAAAATTTAAAAATACTTTGCATCTTATAATATTAAACTATTAAATTATAGTCTCTAGACTCATAACTCTAAAGCACAAGTTCTGAAAATTCAGCATGAGAAATCAAACATGTTTTACACATATTAAAATGTTCCTAACATTAATTTCACATGGTGATAAGACAAGAAAGCATAGAATCACTTTTAAGCTAAAATTAATCCATCTAATTAGTTAGAAAGTCATTTATATGTCAGAAATTTATTTTTGGAATATTACATAATCTCATTTTAACATGTGTCCAAAATTTATATGTATATGTATTTATATGTATATGTACCAAAATTTAAAAATATATCAATATATGCTATAAACCTACTTATCTATAACCTATGGCAAGCTTGCATGTAAACATTTTACTTCCAAGGAAAAATATGTACAAGAACCCAGTATAGTTTATCTTTCTTATATTTATAACTTCCTAAATTCATGGTAAAATACTCTTAACACATGCCCCAAATGTGAGAGATAATTTATCTTCTAATTTTAAAATCAGTTCAACTATGTCCATTCCTTTAATAAGCACTTGTAACAGTGATTGTGCATTGTTCACAGATTTTGGCTGACCTAGAAAACCATTCACTGTTTAAGAATGATCTGGAATGTCAGAAGCTGATTTTAGAAGCCATGAAATATCATCTACTGCCAGAAAGAAGAACTTTGATGCAAAGCCCAAGAACTAAGCCCAGAAAATCCACCGTTGGAACCCTGTATGCAGTGGGAGGGATGGACAATAGCAAAGGTATGAACATGTGCCCTCGATCACCAAAGTATAGTTTGAGGACTGAAATGTGTGGAATCCAGTAAAATTTACATATACTTTCCTTTAAGTGTAACTTTAAGGTTAAAGGTAACGCCCAAACTCTTTCCTGTGTTTGTATTTGAATATTTGATCTCATTTGTACAAGTTTATTTTACTGTCAACTTTTGTTCAAACATATAACATGTCTTCTTCATATTCATCTCCCATTACCCTCTCTTGCCCGCCCTCCCTTCCCATCTTCTTCAGTTACTTCTTTTGTGTCTTGAAATTCTGTATTTATTTATGTGCTTTACATTCACAATTTCAAATGTAATGAGAAAAGGATTTGAAGTACTTGCTTAGAGAACAGGCAAAACAATATGCTGAGTAGTTTGAGAACAGTATTTCAATGCTATGTAAAAGATATAGTGTGTGAGGTGCATGCTCGCTGATAAAACAGTTATGAAAAGGCTGTACCATAGAGGAGCAGAGCATTGCATACTAGAATCAGAAAAACCGACAAGAGAAATTAGTGCATTGGCAGTGGAAGTAATAATTCATGAATTTGTGTGCACCTGGTCTTTCCAAAGGAAGTGATTATTTGTTTAAAACTGAACATATGCTTTTGAAGATTTTCTGCAATATATTAATAATGACTTTACCACAGAAAGTTACTAAACATATCTCTAGCACTTCAAAGTGATGAAATTCATAACAACTTATTAGATAAAATTCAGATTAAAGGAATGGTATTAAAATGCATGAACAGTTTAGTTTAGGTGAACATAGCAATAATACGTACCACATGAAACAATTCTCCATCTTTTAGAAAAGAAAGAAACACGTTGATGCAATTTTGGGGTAGGTTCGTTTTTTATTTTCAGAGACTTTCAATAAATATATTCATCCAAATATCAGTTTTTATGAATGTATACAAATTTTATACAAAATTCTATAACTTCATGGTCAAATGATTGTCATTTGTTCCTAAAGAATAATATAGAGAACAAAATGCCCACACAAGTTCAATTCAATTTGTGAATTTGCACAGTATAATTTTTTCCTGCAACATGGAAAATTAATTACACATTAAGTTATATCTTAATATTAGCTAAACATACAGCTACATATACAATTATAGAAACTACAACTATGGTTGATGTAAATAGCATGTTTTATTTCATTGACTTAAGTAGGATACTTAAGATGATGACAAAATTGTCTCTGAAATATTATGTGACTCACTCTACTGCTGGTCAAATTACAAATACATTCGAGCAGGAATTCACTTTTATACAATTTGTATTTTTCTAGTTTTATTTGAAAATTTTCCAGTAGTACCATTAGCATTATAATTGATGAATTTTTGTGACTTTAAATAGTTGTTGCTGTTACATAGAATAAGAGGGATATAGAACCTACTGAATTAAAATGCCAAAATTTGCATTACTCTACTGATAATAGTCTTTTTTGAATTGAATTAATTCTTTAAATATTGAATTTATTTAAGGAGCTAGATTTTCTTTTCTGTAATACCAATTTGGTTATTGTTATATGTATATAGTAAATTATAGGATGAAAACATGAGAACACAGGGAAATTAAAAAGATTGAATCATCAATAGATTAGATGAAAAAAGGTTACATGAGGGAATGTTTAATGATTACATACCTTACCTTTACAAAAATTATGTATTAGCTACAGGCCATGGATTTAGACAAACATCCATGAGAATCTTATTTTTTTCTAGATAAAACCACAGAGACACTATTCTTCTTGGTAATACAGAATTTAAAGATCAAGCAGATCATTTTCAATGCATGTATTAGGAGTTCCATCATGTTTCTCCTGTTTAAAAATATATATAGTTCTACATCTTATCAATTTACTGCATCTGTAAATAGTTATTAAGATTTTATCTTAAAATTTTGCCCTATTTTCTTGAAAAGTACTTGGGCAAAAAGCCAATACATGTGGAAAGTAACTTAAAATCAAACTTTAAAAAATATATATAGCAGCAATTCAGAATTCACTTTTGTTATCTAATTTGAAAATTCAAACACCATGTCCTCTGGTCATTTGGAATTATTTACATATTTATTTTATAATTTTTATTTTTTAAATGACTAAATTTATTTTACAAATGGTTGTAAATACAATAATTTCCATTTAAATGGGTTCCTCTTTAGCTCCTTAATCCTGGATTAAGATGATATCTCATGGGTTGATTAGCTTTGGGTAATAACCCTGAAATGTATTCTGCAGGTGATATGAAAACTCAGAACAACATCTTCTCCTGTTCTTTATTCTTCCCTTCACATATACTTTTATTCAAAAATAATGCACAGCATTTGTATACATATCTCTTTGTGTAAGTTTCTGCCTTAACAGCTGTTTGATGAATGTCAGTAATAGGATCCATGTGTCAGAGAAGTGTCAATTTTATCAGGAAAACTAACAGCAAGCAAATTTGTTTTATCAATACTCCAAGAAAGGAACTGTGACTGCAGTGACCACAATCCATGGTACCAAACCTAATCTAACATAAAAATATATAGAGATGCAAATACCTGTGCTCTAGGGTTGATTTTTAGCTAATTTTTTTAAGAATTAGATATTGGGATTAGAAAAAGGATGTGGTAGTAGAGAGCTGTAGATGTATGCAGTGAGTGAGAATGTGGTCAATAGGGACAGAGTGACTCCTCTGAGGAATGGAAAGACTGTCAGTTTTGGCTAGAAAACAGCCAACAGTAGTGTGGTAGTTTGAATAGATGGCCCACAATGTATTCAGTGTTTTGTCAGTTTGTAGTGTCACCTGGCTGGAGGAGGTGACTCTTAGGATACAGCCCTAAGGTGTGATGGTAGATTTGAGATTCCAGTCTAAAGATGTGCAAAGTGCCTTAGTTCTTCCTGGAGTTCCTGAAGTGTGCTGTGTGGCTTTTGGCTTTTAGGCTTGGGGCTTCTGTTTCTGCTTTGACCTATGAAAGCAGGACCAGCTTCTGCCATTATGGACGTTCCCCTACATCTGTAAGCTTCAATAAAGGTCCCTTTCCTCCTAACTGTGACTGGTCTGGAAGTTCATTTCTGTGAACCTGAAGCTGTTTGCTACAAATAGGTAGAGAGGAAAAGGGTCAAACCAATGTTAATGGAAGACATACCAGTTTCTTTTCTGGTTTGGGAGTCTAGAAGTCTATGTACACAGGTGATGATCCTCTGTAGAAGATAGCCATTGAATCCAGGAATACTTGATTAAATAAAGTTATTTTATTATTTAAAATATGTATCTTCTCATCTTGATATTATAGATTAAAAAAATACCTATTAACTCAAATGTGGTATAGCAAAGCAATGAACTTGCTTTACACCACTGTCTGTCTGATAATAAAGAGGAGGTCAGTGGGTTCAGTAGTAAGCAGAACTGTGATTTTACTACAAAATAAGATCAGCTAGTCTAAAAAATCAGAACACATGTGACTGTAAGTGTTCCATGAATTAATAGTGATGTTGGTTAGCTGGGAAGATAAGATAGCATGTTGCTTAAGTCAGTGTCATACATTTGAACACAAAAAGGCAGAAAGTAACCACTTTTCAGGTATATTGGATTAATAATAAATAATATAGGCTTAAGACAAAAATATATAAAATATGAGTGTATGTAGTATGCTTTTTAAATATTTTATTTATTTATTTGAGAGAGAGAGAGAAAGAAATAGGCAGACACTGATAGAAAATAGGCACACCAGGACCTCCTGCAACTCCATACAAACTTACAAACTCTAGCACATGGGCCACCATGTGCATCTGGCTTACATGGGTTCTGGAGAATGGAACCTGGGTCCTTAGGATTTACAGGCAAGAGCCTTAACCGTAAGCCATCTCTGCAGTGTGATTTGAAAAGTGTTTCAATGTTGTTTGCTTGTTTGTGATGCTTGGGATGAAATCAGGTTGCTCATATGTTAACAAATGCCCAGCCCTGTAAAGTGTGATCAGTTAGTTGTGAATGTTCCACAAAGACCCGTGTGTTGAAAGGATGGTTATGTACCAGATGACGGTTTAGTTGGGTGGTGCAACCATTCGTAGATGAGGCCCTGTCAGGAGGCTAGACCACTGGCAGAGCTCGTGAAGAAGATATAGAGATCCTGGATCTGCTCTGCTCTTTGTGCTTACCAGAATACCATCAGGTGACTATGTCAGTCAGTTCCTGCAATGTCATGTATGTCATCACATGCTGAAAGCAACACAGCCAATAGGACATGGAGAGAAACCCCTGAAACTGTGAGCCAGCATGAACTTTTCCTTTTAAATAATTATCTCAAGTATTGTGTAATGAAAAGCTGAAAACTATAGATTATGTTTTATTTCACTGACATTAATTAAAAATATTAGAAAATAAAATATGGTCATTTGAACATTGTAAAATCAATTGAACTTAATAGGAACATTTATTAATATGTATTCCACAATGGAATAAATATGTAAAGACATATAGCATTGAGCTCAGTTTTAGAAAGGCAATGCCTTTCAAGGAAAACTTGTTAGCATATAATCAGTACATGAAATTGAATGCAGTTTTAAAATCAGTGCAGTAAGTTTTATCAAGATATTTCAAAAAATATTTTTATTTATTTGCTTGCAAGGACAGAGTATGGGCCCACCAGGGCCTCCTGCCACTGCATATGGACTCCAGATGCATGCACCACTCTGTGCATCTTGCTCAAAGTATATAATGAGGAATTAAACCCAGGCCACCTGGCTTTGCAAGCAAGCACTTTAACTGCTGTGTGATCTCTCAAGCCCTTTATCAATAAATTTGATACATTGCCACTAAGTAATTTATTACAAATCATACAGGAATCATCACATATTAACTAAAATGTTTATTTTTAAAGGCTGAATAATAATTGCTTGCGCTCAGATGCTTGGATTATCAGATAATATAATTGTATAAACTCTTCAATAAAATTGGATAGAGAATATTTGTTTCAAAATTCTTCAATAGATATATTTTTCAGTCAGTAATTTTTATTAGCCAAATTCTGTAGTCATAGGAGTAGCTTTGCATTTTCATAAGCTTACTATTTTTGTAGATGAAATTAGTTTCATTGTAATTGTGAAATTATATTGGAGGACTCTGCTTAAAGGGCTTGCCTCTTCTTGAATAAGGACCTGAGTTTGCTCATCATAATCTCCAAAAAAGCAAGCAAGCAAATAACCAAACAGTACCTACTTTTCATCCCAGTATTCAGGAGGCAGGGCCAGGCAGAGGTCTGAAGCTCACTGCCTATCTGGTATAACTTACTAGGAAAGCTTCAGCATAATTAGTGATGTTTTCTTGGGAAAGATGGATAATGTCTCAAAGGAATCATGTCTGAGATTGTCTTCTGACCTCCACTTGTAAGTCCATATTCATGCAAACACAGCGGCACACACATGCACTCTTGCTCACAAATGAACACACACTCAGAAAATATGATGCAAACCCTAGAAAATATACAATAGCATTATAAAATAAGTGACCTTACAACAATGAAACTAATCATTGTTACCACTTCTAATTACCTTCATGTTTCTGAGACAAAACACCAGACCAAAAACAGCTCATGGGAGGAAAGAAATATTTTTGCTTATAGTCATGACTAGAAGTAGAAATTGGAAATTTCATGTAATATATGTCAAAAAGTTAGAAGAAAGATATTCACCATAAGATCTAGGTGGTAAACTTAGAGGAGATAGCTGTTAGTTAGCTATTACTGCTACACAGCTCTTAAGACTAAGAATCTTCTAAGGAAGAAAGGTTTCC
This sequence comes from Jaculus jaculus, assembly GCF_020740685.1. Taxonomy (NCBI): domain Eukaryota; kingdom Metazoa; phylum Chordata; class Mammalia; order Rodentia; family Dipodidae; genus Jaculus; species Jaculus jaculus. The sequence continues at coordinate 40,965,490 of NC_059104.1, forward strand.
TTTTTTTTTTTTTTTATTTTGGCTCACACCTAAGAAGTTTAATCCTATAGTCTCTTGGTCTTAATGCTTTGTGCCTGTTTTAGCATGGTTTATCATGGTGGAAGAGGTATTTTACCTCACAGAAGCTAGAAAAAAAAAGTGAAAAGGAAGTGGCTGGAGATATTCTCTTCAAGAGATGCGGTCAGAAATGGAATTTCATTAGGTCTATCTTACTTTTCTCATTGCTGTGGCAGAATATCTGGCAAAAGCAATATTAGCAGGATGGGTTTATTTTAGCCCATGGTTCAAGGGCACACTGTATCATGGGGGGGGGTGGACAGGATGGCAGTAGGAACTTTTCACATCTGGGCACATGGCCTCTGCATTAAGAAAGGGGAGGATGGATGTCCATGCTCAGCTAGCTTTCTCTTTTCTGTTCATTCTGGAAGGGAGAATGCTTATTCCCAATTCTACCTGATTGAAAAAATCCCTCACAGATATGTACAGAGGCTTGTCTCCAAGCCGGTTCTCTTTCCTGTCAAGTTCAAAGCCAATACAAACCAGCACAAGGCCTTCCTAGTAAAGAAGTTACTACCTACCAGTAGTATGACAGGACTATTGTAAAAATTAACTTTAAAAGTACTACCTTTGTGTAATTTGTGCAATGTCAGTAGACTCCAAATACAGGGTACTTCAGCATAGCAATTTAGCAAGCAAAATTTCCTGTGGGTTTCTGTAATTTTTAATTTTTTTATTTATTTATTTGTGAGCAGAGAGAGATAGAGATGAGAGAGACAGACAGAGTATGGGTACACCAGGGCCTCCAGCCACTGCAAACAAACTCCAGACACATGTGCCACTTTGTGCACCTGGCTTGCATGGGTCATGGAGAATTGAACATGGGTCCTTTGGCTTTGCAGGCAAGTGCCTTACCATTGAGCAATATCTCCAGTCCAGGTTTGTGCATTTTAAAATCTTTTTCATAGATTACTTTACTGTTTCACATCCTAAACATTTTGGAAATTTGTCATTATGCTTTTAATTAAGCAGTTAATTATCTGAACTTTCTAAGTTTTTGCATGTTTATAAAGTAGACCATGGACATTTATCTTCTTAATTGTGATATATTCACAAATTTAGTAGAATAATATTTATATGTAAGTTCTATAGCTATAAGTTTTGTTTCATAATTCTATGTCAAATTAGCAATTGTATCTTGTACTAAATTAGGACAGTCCTAGTAATAAAGTAGGTACTCATTTATCAATAATTTCTTCAAATCCCATACATTCAGATCCCATTCTTAAAGGTGAATATAATTTATGTTCTGGAGCCCATACAGTCTCAGGAAACATTAGAAAATATTCAGACTCACAAGCAAAAACTCATGAGTACTCACTTTCTGTATTTATTTTTTTTCCCAATTAAAGCAATTTGAGACCATTCTTTTTTTATAATTTGTGGCGGTTTGATTCAGGTGTCCCATATAAACTTAGGTGTTCTGAATGCCAGGTCCCCAGCTGATCGCACTTTGGAAATAAAAGCCTCCTGGAGGCAGTGTCTTGTTAAGGGCAGGCTTATGGGTGTTATAGCCAGTTTCCCATTGCTGGTGTTTGGCATACTCTCCTGTTCCTGTTGTCCACCTGATGTTGGCCAGGAAATGATGTCCACCCTCTGCTCATGTCATCATTTTCCCCTTCCAGGATGGAGCTACCTCTCATGTCTGTAAGCCAAAATAAAAACTTTTTTCCTACAATCTGCTCTTGGATGGGTGATTTCTGCCAGAAATACGAACCTGACTACAACATAATTACATAAATATCTGCTACTTACTGTAGGCTTTTAGCAAATATCTGCCTAGTAAAATTAACGTTAATAAACTGATATTCATGGATGCCAAATGTGGGATAAAACACACAGCTATAAGAAGTGTTACCCTGGAAGTATGATACATAATATTATATTATATGGACTTTATACTAATAGGAAATTCTCCCTTATTCACAATATTCTGAACATGTGAAAGTTAAAGAAAAGAATATAGCTATCTGAAAAACTTTTTTCCATTTCATCTTTTAGGAACAAAAAAATGATATGATTTGTGGATATTATTCCTCAGTAATTGTTCCCTTGGAAATTCAAATTTGGCAAATAACGCCACATAGAAAATCATATTTGCTACTAATAGAAAGCTATCATTAAGAATATTTTCAAAATAACAGAGCTTAACCAGCCATTATAATTTGTACCATCTAGTAGGTAGTTGAAGAGGAGGTTTTATATATGGTGTGCGTGTGTGGCATCATGTACATAGTATACACACACGTATGTGTAGGTGCACAGGTAGGTTTGTGGAGGCTAGATAACACTGAGCATCCTTCCTATATCATCCATGTGATTTATTGAGATGGAGTCTCTGTGATCACACAAATGAAGTTTTTAAGAACCTGAGCAGTTCTCAGGTCTTTACTCTGCACAGGACTGGAGTGACAGATGTGCATAGCCATGCCAAACTCTTTACATGGGACATGGATATTGAACTCACCAGTCTTGTGCCCTTTCATGCCATCGTACTTACAGCAGTCACTCCTCCCTACATCAAAATTACACATATTATACATTACCATAATTTGAATTATTTCACTAGTTTTTGATTGACAATAAACCTGAGGTTTAATAAGAATAACTTTTGGAAGCCGGGAGTGGTGGCACATGCCTCTAATCCCAGCACTGGGGAGGCAGAGGTAGAAGGATTGCCGTGTGTTCGAGGCCACCCTGAGACTCCATAGTGAATTCCAGGTCAGCCTGGGCCAGAGACCCTACTTCAAAAAAACAAAACAAAACAAAACAAAAGAATAACTTTTATACATACCAGCAAAAATCTGACATGCTGTTATACTATGTATTTATTTATTATTTTTATTTATTATTATTGGTTTTACAAGGTAGGGTCTCACTCTAGCTCAGGCTGACCTGCAGTTCACTGTGTTGTGCCAGGGTGGCCTTGAATTTATGAGATTTTTCTACCTCTGCCTCCCTAGTGCTGAGATTAAAGGCATGCACCACCACACCCTGCTTCTTACATTTTTTCTGAAAGATTTGACCAAGTACAATTAGTTCTCTAAAACAGTGTATAAAGAAACATCTCAAAAATGCTTAGTAACCTCTCACTGAAATAGACCTAAAATGAACCCAACATGGCTCAGGGAAATTCACGAAAGAGGAAGCAGAAAGATTGTTACAGCTATAAGTTGGGTTATTAAACATAGAGACATTGCCTCTCCCCCATAACTGATGGCCATGCCTACAATGCAAGACCCACACTCCCCATGGGGGGATGAAAGGGAAAAAGCTAAAGATGGTACCATCATGGCTGTATACACACTGTATACATAACTAATAAAAAATGCTTAATAAATCTTATGATTTTAATAATTAAATATATTCTATATTCCCTCTTACATATATTATTGTGAAACCCATTTGCTATTCTTCTATTCTATTAGTTATATTTTATGCATTGTATAACAAGCTGGACATGTTGGAATTTTTATGATTCAAAATTTTTTGATATGCTAGTCTTACATGGTGCATCTTTACATTAGTGTCAGCTTTTCAAAACTTTCCTGTTAGCCATGTCTGTAATATTGACAGTCCTATTCACCTTTGAATTTTATAAAGAGGCTTTTAAGAATCATTAACATGGCTAAGAAATATAAACATACATAATTATATACCCATAATGAGATGATTTTTATCATCTCTAGAGCAAAATCCAAGTGGATACAAACATTTAATTCATTCTATTACTCATTAGCATATTGTTCAAGAACTTCAGCTCTACTTGCTGAGAGAAAGTGGAGAAAACGCATAATTTCAGTCAAAAGAGTGATACCAATATCCTTCTCTGGAGTAAGCAAAAGGTAGAGGTAATAAAAATATCTATATTATGTAGTCACAGTATGTATATGTTGCATGTTATAGACTGGCAAATTTCATTACTTTTTTTAATAAATAAAAGTGGCTCTAATATTACTTAAATGAGTAAAATGTTATGTACATGAAGTATTTGAGATTGTTAATGAATAATTATGCCTTAAATTCAGTGTTAATAAGTCATAAGATGCAACTCCACTGAGGAGTGTCCCCAACAGAATAGGGGCAGGGATGAAGAAAGAGAGGGCACCAACACATGATGAATCCATATGAAATATCTTGCGGGGCATGGTGGCGCACACCTTTAATCCCAACACTCTGGAGGCAGAGGTAGGAGGATTGCTGTGAGTTTGAGGACACCTGAGATTCCATAGTGAATTCCAGGTCAGCCTGGGCTAGAGTGAGACCCTACCTCAAAAAAACAAAAGAAAAAAATTGTTAATAACAATAATAACAATAAACATTTAAAAATATAAAAGATTATATATATATGCCTAGCTAGGTGTGGTGGCACGCACCTTTAATCCTAGCACTCGAGAAGCAGAGGTAAAAGTATCACCACGAGTTTGAGGCCACCCTAAGACTACATACTGAATTCCATCCAGGTCACCCTGAGCTAGCATGAGAACCCACCTTGGAAAACCAAAAAATAAAAACAGTCAACATCTTAAAGAAATGCATATTTACATTTACTTAAATGAATAAAGTAAATAGGCCTCCTGCAACTTCAAACACCAGATGAATGGGCAAATTAATCTGGCTCTATGTGAATGATGGAAATTGAACCTGGATTATCAGGCCTTGCAAGCAAGTTTTAACCTTTAACCACTCAGCCATCTCTCCAGCTCTAAAATATTTTTTGTTTTTTAAGTTGTTTTGGTGTTTTTTTTTTTTTTTTTTATCAAGGTGGGATCACACTCTAGAACAGGGTGGCCTGGAACTCACTCTGTAGCCCTGGGCAGGCCTCAAACTCACAGCAGTCCTCTTACTTCTGGCTCCCTAGTGCTGTGACTAAAGTCGTGTGTCACCACGGCCAGCTGGCACATTTTTTTGGTTAAACATAGTGTACCAGTAGCCAAAGCGGCTGGTTTCTTTTCTTCTTCTTCTTTTTTTTTTTTTTTAATGTTGTGAAGTTTTGGAGACTGAATCTCATGTGCTCCAGGGCTGGCCTAAAACTTATAACATACCTGAGGATGAGAATAACCTTGAACTTCTTTATCCTCTTGCCTTTACCTCCTGAACGCTGGAATTTTATGTGTGCACTATCATGCCCAGGTTATGTAGGGTGAAATGGTGCCTGGAAAGTGAGTCCAAAACTTCATACATGCTTCGAGCACTCCACCAACTGAGCCACATTCCAGGCTCTGCAGTGGGAAGTTTCTTCAACTTACAAGGTCACATTACAGGCATTCTCTGTTCTTTTTGCTTCTCTAAGAGCATCCTTGAAGTTTGGAGAATAGCCTGCATAGCTCTTACACAGGAAGCTGAGTAATTCAGTAAAAGAAAGCAGCTAAATTTCTGGACAAAATCCTCAACCAGCCAGGCCTCAGTGTCTGTAATTGTGTTCTGGCTGCAGTTACAGTGTTTCCCATTTTTCCTTTACTGTTCTTTAGGTACTTGTTGGTCAGTTTCCTTTTGCAATTTTGCAGTTGTGCATACACACACACACACACACACACACACACACACACACACACACATCTTAACTATAAATGCGAAGACTGTCTGTATGAGAGAAGACATTAATTTTGCCTGAAGATACACAGAGATAGGACCGGCATGACAAACACTAGGGACCTGGTGGTAAGCCTGTGAGAAAACAGCCTTATTTTGACATGCCAAAGGACCAGGCAGATTCTGAGGAGCCCACTTTCTTGTTGAGACAAAGCACCCACAGTGTTCTTTCCTACATGCAGAGAGCTATTCTAACAATAATTAAGGCACTTCTAGCAGAATACCTAGTTTCATGGGGGAAAAAAAGTCAATTAAAAAACAGAAGCGGGCTGGAGAGATGGCTTAGCGGTTAAGCGCTTGCCTGTGAAGCCTAAGGATCCCGGTTCGAGGCTCGATTCCCCAGGTCCCACGTTAGCCAGATGCACATGAAGGCACAAGCGTCTGGAGTTCGTTTGCAGTGGCTGGAGGCCCTGGCGTGCCCATTCTCTCTCTCTTCTCTCCCTGTCTGCTTCTTTCTCTCTCTGTCTCTATCAAATAAATAAAAATAAACAAAACATTTTTTTAAAAAAAGAAGCATTTGAATTGATATTCTTTTGAAAATGAAGTGAAAGAAATAGAGAATGAGGTAATTATATTGTCTTATCACCTTGTACAGGATAGCTGTGGACACTAGAGACATGCGCAGTGCGTGGGTGGCGTGCCAAGCCCTCAGAGAGCCCCCAGATAGTGACTAGTTGAGTAGACAGGTGAGAGGGAATGAAATGATCTTTAATTTCTCTCTGTGGCATGACCTCCTTGTTTATGTCCTAGGTGCTCCCACAGGTGAACAAATTGATTTTGATCAACAACCAGGTGCCAGCTAACACCACAAATTCCCCATGAATTCTAAGCAAGTGTTCTTCACATGACTAAGAAGAAGGTGGTAGGAAGTAGAAATCTTCAAGAATAAAAAGTCTTGGCACACACCTTTAATCCCAGCACCTGGGTTGCAGAGTTAGGCGGATCACTGTGAGTTCAAGGCCACCATAAGAATACATAGTGAATTCCAGGTCAGCCTGAGCTAGAGCTAGACTGTACCTCAAAAAACACACATAAAAAAAAGAATAAAAAAATCTTCAATTAGTTACCAAAAATATTTTATCAGATCAATGTATTATCTTATAATACAGTGTTCATGAGGGTATTTCACATTGAGTCCATCTCTTGGATTTCTACAATTTTTTAATGAATAATTTATTGACCTTTGGGAATTTTTTTTTTCTTTCTATGCAAAGAACTTGGCTAGATCATTTTATTCTGACTTTGTCTCACTTTGTACCATTATGAGTATTGTTGAAAGAAAAATTGGAGAGTGAGAAATTAACAATCTTGACCTGATTTTTATTTCCTTGGCTTAAATTGCACAAGCCATGCCATTTGGGAGCTCTTCAAGAACAGCTTTTCACTCTAAAATTATGTAACTGGGTAATTTTTGAAACGTGTAACTCAAGAGTAATTGTCATATAGCTTTAATAATATTATTCACTTACAATTCTGCATTAAAGTATCCTGAGTCTTTGCAATTAAATAGTTGAAATAACTAAAATACTGCATGACTTGTTCTGAAGAAAAATGATTTAATGAAAGAAACCCTCTTTTCGTTTTCTTCTTTTTTCTTCACACTTTGTGAGTCTGGCCCTGCTTGATGCCTGCCTCAGTCACCCTTTCCCATTGCTTCTATTTCACTTCAGTACTTTTCTTTGAACAGGAAGTGTATCGTGGATATTACCAGTTCAAGATCAAAGTTTGGGAGGTTTGCACAAAGCTACAGAAACAACTGAAAACTCTGCATGGCATCTTGTCAATCAAAGCCCAATTGCTTTTCACACTCAAATATTTTTGGAACTTCTATGCACTTTCCATGTGCAAAGTAAAATAACCGTATCTGCTTCTTTAAAAATGTTTACGACTAGGGGAGAGACTCATATGTTAAGTGAAATTCCTGTTTAGGACCATCCCAGCTCATAGAAAGGAGCCTTCAGTTCCCTGATATAATGATTTTTTTTTTTTTTTTTTTTTTTTTTTTTCTGGTGGGAAGAAAGCAATCCTTCAATGTAAAAAGACATTTTACCTGCCAGGGGAATTTCTGTCGATTATCCCATCTTCACTGGAAAGACACAAATCTTTGTGACCGTCCCAGTTACAAATCTTTCTTGTACTTCTGGTGTTGATTCAGCATTAATATTACAGGCCAAATTAATCGGAATTTCATTCAACAATAGCTATTTTACCTCATGATAGAGGATTTATACCACTTCATTATACATTCTGTACAAATCTCAAGAAATGCAGGCAGGAAAAGAAGTGATTTTGTTAAGATTAAAACTCACATTGTAATTGTCCATTTTTAGGTACTCAATACAGTTCTTCTGTCCCATTATGAATATCAGAAACTATTAATAAATACATTTTCACACAAACTTTCCTTTTTTTAAGCCTGTAGGGGATTAACTTTAAAGATGTTTTTGCATAAGTTTTATGAATGCCTTGCTCTTAATTTTCAAAAGTGTAGTTATTGTCTGACAAAGCAGAAAAGAATCTATAATATATATATATATATATATATATATATATATATATATATATATATGATATTACTTAAGAGAGAGACTTTCAGAGAAAAATAATAAAAACAAAGAAGAGTTATTGGGCTTGGTGGCACACACCTTTAATCCCAGTACTCAGGAGGTAGAGGTAGGAAGATTGCTGTGAGTTTGAGGCCACTCTGAGAGTACATAGTAAATTCCTGGTCAGCCTGGGCTAGAGTGAGAACTTACCTAAAAAAAAAAAAAGAAAGAAAGAAAGAAAAAGAGTTAGGTAGAAGTCATTAGCCTGTCACCAAATGTTACATTAATGTGTGCCTTTATTGTGGGATGAATGAACTTCAATAAATCATAATTAGTGTATCCTTGTGAGGGTGAAGGATCATTTATAAAATGGAAAAAATCTATGTTTACCAAAGGCATATAGATTTCAGTGTAGAGTAATAGTACTGAAAATATTTTATAACACCTCACAGCATAATTTTTGCCAAAGAATAAATGTCATATTTTTTTTGCAGAAAACGTATACCTACATTTTCAAGAAAGGCTAGAAAAATTGCCAGGAATGTTACATGAAATTATTTTGAGACATAAAACCATGTGATGATCACAAAGGAGTTAAGAAAACAAATATTTAGGTTGAAATTAGAATGTTATTTGACTAACACTGTCAAGTCATATGAACTTATCACACTCAAAGGACAGTTACTAAGAAAGTAAAAACTAAAAACCTTCAAAATAATGCTTTAGTATGCATGCTCATATTTTGTATAGTAATTTCAGCTATGAGTCCTTTGCTGTAAAAAATAGATGACTAACAATAATATATTTAATGTTTAAGATTTGACAAACCTGTAGAAGGCATCTGTGCTAGAAATGAGGAGCAGGTTTATAAAGTAATGAACTAGAATCCCTACAACAAGACCATGGCATAAGAATGTTAACATGCTTAAAGTAGGAGGCTGAATCCCCATGTTTCTTGAATATGATATATAGTTTTGAAATAAATAACCCCATACTCTAGTAATAATTTCCATTCATCATATATCAAAAGTACATAGTTTGAATTCTGTGGGAAAACTCATTGAAGTAATTATAAGATAGGTAGATTTTATGATGTTTGTGCTTTTATTGTGGAATTCCTATTAACCACGTGTCAATGTTCTTAGAATGTTTCTTAAAGAAAAAGAATATTTTTGCACTGTTTTGTAGACCATAGAGCAGAATCAGTGTACCATAAGGGTCGCTGCATTTGTGTGTATTTTCATTACTGCCACTAAATACTTGACTGAACAACAACAAAAAGAGTAGATTCTAGTTGTATATTGGTTTCATTAACTTCAGCCCATGGTTGCCTGGTGATATCACAGAAGGTGGAAATGGAGAACCCATTTGGGTCACCTCTTGGGAGACTAGAAATGGAGAGAGAGAGAGAGAGAGAGAGAGAGAGAGAGAGAGAGAGAGAGAGAGAGAATATGACACAGGGCAAGACATAGCCTCTAAGAACCCACCTCCAGAAGCCTATTTCTGCTCAGTAGGCTGTACATTCTCCTGAAATTTCTCCTCCTCTGGAAATAGTGCAAACAACTGTGGCCTGAGGCTCTGCATGTGATCCTGTGTAGGACATTTCACATACAACTATGACATTCTGCCTCTGGCCTCCAAGTGCATACATCTATATCACAATGGAAATGCATTCATTCCATCTGCAAGAGGTCCCTTATGTCACCTGTGGTGGTCTTTATGGTGGCCCTCATGTCCTGCATAAACTTGTGTGTTTTCAATGCTTGGATCCCAGTTGTTGGCAGTTTGGGAGGTGGAACCTTACTGGAGAAAGTGTTTTGTTGGAGGAGGGCTTAAGGGTGTTATTGTCAGCTCCCCCTTGCCAGAGCTCAGCTTGCTGTTATCTTCCACCTGTTGTGGCCAGAAGTCATGTCCAGACTGCCCTTCCATCCTTTCCTCTGCCATCATGGAGCTTCCTCTCAAGTCTTTAAGCCAAAATAAAACCTTTCCTTCCCTCAATTGCTGTTTGTTGAATATTTTGTTCTAGTAACAAGAAGGTAACTACAATATGACAGCATTGCTCAATAGTTCAACTTGAATATCTTCTCAGACTCAAGGAAAATTCTTTATTGTGTGACCCTCTGAAATAAAAATAAATAAATAAAAAGTCATAGACTTCCAAGGCAGACTGGAAGAATAAACATTCCCAGTCCAGAAGGGAGAAATGGCAGCTTAATAAAAAGATATGGGAATGAAGCAATACCACACCCTAACAGAGTATGCATTCAATTATAGAATTGCATTACTGGAATTTGGGACACATGAGTACCTAAGGGTTAGAATAACAGCACTCCAAAGCCCTTCCAGAGTGTAGCACATGAAACTCTCTGGGGTATTGGTTTTGTTCACTATCTGTAAGTTTTGAGGAGGGACATCATGTCATATTTCTGGAATCTCTGACTTCCTTTGATATATAACACATCTTAGCATCTTAGGGCTCATGCTTAGGGCTTCATTCCTTACCCTGTAAGGAACATTTTCAGGGACACTATATACTGTCTGGCTTTCAAGTGTCCCTTTTAAACATGGATAGAAGTCTTCATGATTCTGCAAATCTTTCACTCTGCATGACATTAAAACAAGCACCCCATCTGTAATGTAAAGGTATGCAGCCATTACCCCTTGGATAATTTCTACAGCAATGATTAACTGATGGCATTTGAAAGTATGGGGAAAAAAAGTCCCCAGGAAGCCTTAAGTGAGCAAGTTGTGCAGGTGCTCTATTTCCATAGGAAACGTGAATGACTCTACTTCAGTTTACAATAGAATCCTTTGCCCATTTGAAAACTTCTGAACACAGTGTTTTTCTCCACATTCTTATTCCAGTGTTTTGACCTTTTAGCTCCCATCAGAATTGCCCAGCAAGCTCTACTTAGAGCTTGTTTCTTCTCTTTTATTTTTCTTCCCATTTACCAGTTCTGAAAGCTTATGTATCACATTGTGAAAATTAGTCACAGAAATTACTCCATCTCTCTACTACCAATTATAGTTGTTAGGCTTTTCATCACTGTGACAAAATATTTTACAAAACAACTCAAGGGGAGGAATGATTCACTTTGGCTCAGTTCGAGAGGTTCAGACACATTAGACATTCTACTGTTTCTGGGTCATGGTGAGGTAGAGCAGTGTGGTGAGTAGGACATTGAACAGGAAACTGGTCACTGCCTCCTGGTCAGGAAGCAGAAAGTGGTCAATAGTACATTTTCAATTTTAATGCCTTTATTTTTCTCAGTTTGCACAGCGTTTTCACAAAAGTCCATTCATTTTATACATATTTTGTTATATTCTTTAGTGCTTGGATGATTTGCTTTTCTATTTGTTTATGTTTATTGCAAGTATATTTTATATTTATAAAGTTAGTAGTCACATACATATTTATTTTTTCAAATGAAGAATGAGCTATAAACTAAATACTTTCTACTTGGGTATATGCAACTACTGCTATTATATTCAACAGATCCTTATAAGTTAAGATTATTTACATAGTATTTTCCAGATTAATATAACTATTTTATTTTCATAATTTAAAAAATATAAGAGCTATGTAAACCTTGGTATGTTCTTTTGTCTTAAGTGTTCTTGTCTGTTAGAATTTGTATGACTTTTATAATTTTTAGTTTAATTTTAGTTTTTTTTTTTTTTAATTTAGAGAAATTTTATTAGATTAAGAGAAGGAAAGAAGAGAGAGTACATAGAATTTCTGTCCATGAAGAGACAGGGGGGGGATAACACCCAACTAGAGACCCAAATTGGGGTTATTTATACTTCCTGAATGAGGGCTGTGATTACCAGCCACAGTATCAGGTTCAGTTTTAACACTTCTAGGAATTTTAATTCTAAGAAAGGGAAATTCACTTTTCAGACTATTTATGGAAAAACAGATCTAGGGAACTCTGTTAGGCAGCAAGAGATAAGAAGAAGCCAGATCCTTCTGTGACCTTGAGCAAAGCGAAGATTACAAAGTCAGTCTCATGGACATTCGTCACTTTTCTTTTGGGGTCCAGTCACTCTTAAGCACCTCAATTGCCCCTCTGAAGAAGCAACCCTAACTATTAGGGAATTGGAGCAATGACCTATCTGGCTTCATTGAGCTGGGTGGAGTTGTCCTGTGTGGCATTTGTGGTACTTCTCCATAGGCACTACCTAAGGTACCCCCAAAGTGCATTGATATAATGCAGGAAGAGAGCAATCAATAAAAACGTAGGAGAGAAATAATAAGGAAAGGAATTAGGGGAGTTAGGGGGAAGTGGGCACTCAGTAACCTGGAACTCTTCAGAGTTCCCAGTCTTAAAGACTGTTAGGCCTTGGAAGGTGATCGAGGGGATGCCAGGTGATGGGGTTAGATTGTCACAGGACCATCTAGATTTGGGCTAAGAGAGTTTTAGAAACACCCAGTCATCTTCTGAGCCTTAATGAGCTGACAGCAGGGACCAAGTATTGGTTGCCCATACTTGCCCATTTTAGCTCCAGTATCACCAATTCTCATTGGCATATACAAATGATATAATAAAGAAGGACAATTATACAAGTCTTGAACAAAAGTATATAATTGCACAGGTAAAACATAATAAATTCCCTGGAGATAATTCTTACCAACAAATTTAAAACACTGATAATTTTTTAATTTGTTTACAATATTTCATTAATTTATTTATTTGAGACACACAGAGTTAAAGGGGCAGAGATGGACAGAGAATAGGCATGTCAGGGTCTTTAGACACTGCAAATGAATTCCAGATGCATGTGCCACTTTTAGTATCTGGCTCTATGTAGGTACTAGAAAATGAAACCTGGGGCCTTAGGCTTTGTAGGTAAGCATCTTAACTGCTGAAACATCTTTCCAGTTCTATAAATTGTTTTGTCAAAAAGCAACTAAAGGGGGCTGGAGGGATAGCTTAGCAGTTAAGGCACTTGCCTGTGAAGCCAAAGGACACAGGTTAAATTCCCCAGGACCCCTGTAGGCTAGATGTACAAGTTGGTGCATGTGTCTGGAGTTTGTAGGCAGTGGCTGGAGGCCATGACATGCTCATTCTCTCTCTCTCTCTCTCTCTCTCTCTCTCTCTCTCTCTCTCTCTCTCTCTCTCTGTCTCTCTCTTTCTCTCAAGTAAATAAATAAAAATAAAAATATGCAAATAATGCAACTAAAGGATTAGAGAGATGGCTCAGCAGTTAACCTGCTTGCTGGTAAAGCCAATGGACCTAATAGGATTGATTTCCTAATATGCATGTAAAGCTAGATGTGTAGGTGGCACCTGTGTCTGGAGTTTGTTTGAAGTGGCTTGTCTCTGACATGCCTTCTCATTCTCTCTCCCAGAATAAAGACTTGATATCAGGAGACATCAAGGATAATTTGCTAGCCTCAGAGATTAAGAAGGCTTTTGTTGTTGCCTGGAGTTAGGCTGGCCTCCAAGTTCTGATCCTGTTGCCTCTATAAATCACCACTCCCAGCAGAATTTTGACTGAGTAATCTCCTAAAATGCCTGGTGATAGGATTAAAGGTATGAGTCAGCATACCTAGAATTCTTTCACTCCAAATATCCCCTAAACTTCTTGTGGGTTTCTGGAGAAGGTATGAGACTTATGGATCTCAACCCAGTTTATTTTATTTTATTTTTTTTATTTTTATTTTTTTAACAGATGTAGCTGGAAGGTGGTTTTATCTTTATCTTCTTCACAGTCTATTGCCTGGGAAAAGAAAAAAAACATTTTAACTAGATTTACTCAGGGTTAACTCACTTTGACTGAGTAAATGTGAACAGAATATCTCAAAAATTGAGAAAGAACGAGATTTTCAGAATATGGGGGAGACTTCCTTTTCCCCTTAAGAACAAAAGTCACAATAAAAGAAGATAGTTTTATAAAACCTACATTATAAAGCCAACAATAAAAAATATGAAATATATTCATGATATCATGTAGCAAATTAAGATTGCCAGTTTACCTTCGTGATAAATTATGAAATCCCAGATCACTGTAGTTAAATCAGATTATCACTTGCTCTTTATGTTCCTTTTCTTGCCTCACAAATATCAGAAAACTACATTTTAACAAAGTTTTAGTAATCTGAGAGAATTGCTCTTGGAGAGAATATATATACAGAAAGAGAAAGAGAGAGGACCTGAACTAAAACTATATGCTGTTTGTCATTCTGCTTTACCTTATCACAGAGACAAATTGGCATTTTACCTCAAGATAAGATCTGGAAGATACATGTTTTAAATTTGCTTGAGGTTTTCAACAAGAGGGGGATACCCAACCCTTTCTCAGAAACCAGTTTACCATGAATTTTGAAGCCCTATGTGCTATCCATTGCTCAACAGAGCCACCTCTTATGAATTTAAATAACATATGTCAATAAATATTATACATTACAGTGAGGTAGAAAAAGCAAGATAAATGGACAGTGAAAATCTCAGCAATTTAAAATCTCAGTAGCTTGTTTGGCACTTTCAATTAGTTAGAAAAGCAAGTCCCTGGAGGCCTCAAGATCATACGTGGTCTCATGGCAGTGAACAGTCCTGTGTTGGCATAGCATTTTAGAGTATAGAGTCTACACATTAAGCACTTTCAAGATTGTACTTCACACCTGAGGTCTAGAGATCTAAATCTTTGGTAAAGGGAGGGGGCTGTAAAAGCCTAGAGAATTAGACCCTTTCCTATGGAACTCATGTACAATCTATAGATCTAGAGGCTTATTGATGACATAGTAAAAAAGAAGCACAGGAACTATGCATTTAAATCCTGAGGGATGGAACCCTCAACAAACAGAACCTACAGAATTAGATCCTTACCTCTTTCCAATGTGCCTGTAAATAATTTCCATTCTAGATTCACTTGGTTAATATTGTCCTGACTGTGTAGGCTCTATGACTGACTATATATATATATATATATATATATATATATATATATATATATATATAGACATACACACACATACATACATATATACATATATATATATATATGATGTTATTGATTAGTGATATATATATATATGATGTTATTGATTAGTGATATATATATATATATATATGATGTTATTGATTAGTTTTGAACTCTGTATACCGTCAAGTTGGTACCATTGTTATGATCGTCAATGACTTACACCTCCCTCTGGCCCCTCCTTGTTGAGGTATATGGGTCATGCATTGTGGAGTTAGCCCACAGTTATGGGTAGGAGGAAAAGTCTTTGTGTATCATGACCAAACGTGTGGCTCTGACACTCTTTCCGCCCCCTCTTCCGCAAAATTTCCCTGAGCCATGCTGGGTTCATTTTGGGTCTGCTTCAGTGATGAGGTGTTGGGGGCCTCTGGGTCTCTGGCTCTCTGATTTGGTAGGAGTTGATTTTTCTCTGTGTCTATCTCCTTCATTGTTGTGCTGGTACCGGGTTCACCAGGAAAATATCACCCTTGCTTGTTTCGCCAATTTTTCTTAGTTTCAGCTGGGGCCCTTTTGAGGTATGATGGGGTGGTTCTCTCCTTAGGATCTACATCTATCTGTAAAAGAGAAGCAGATTCTCCAGCGTAAAGTTAGCACTAGATAAATGGGATAAACCTTATTTTTTTATGGAGAATTTAATAGGTGTAGGCCCTCTTGTAGCCCATGATTAGTAGTAGCTTGATCATAGAGAGTGGGTTCATGTTTGGATATGGTTCTGACTTGTTTCTCAGCTCCAGCTATGGGTCCCATTCCACTGAGCAGATAAGTTAGCTAAATAAAGAGCAGTTTGTTTCTCACCATGGCTGTGCACCACTATTGCACATGTGTGAGCATCACAACAGGCTATTTGCTGGTAAGTAGGTTAGACCATAAGCAGGTTGGACAGATATTGTTCATTTTCCTCCCAGTAACCTACATAGCACCTTCTGGCATTAGACACACTGACTGAATGGGTCTGAATCTTTTCAAGCTTCCAGCCATATCACTCCATGCTATGTGTGAACCACATATGGTATCATCATCAGTAGGGTCTTACCACTAACCTTTGGGGGGTTATCAAATACTCTGACAGAAATCTGTCTTTCTTTTAGGAAACCTTATAGGTCTCTCTGATCAAAACTCATTGTGGATGATAGCCACCTGTTAGTTCTGGGAGTTACAGGTCAGTGCCCACTAAGAGAAGAAAGAAAAAGATAACTAATATAAGATTTAGAGAGAAGAGAGGGGGAGAGAGAGAGAAGCTGTAAAAGATTGAGGTCAGTCTTCAACATACCCTCTCCAGTGCCTTGTGGCTCAGGTGTTCCCTCTAACGGTCTAGTGAAGGTTCAGCCATTTGGTCTGCCTTTTAGGATGTAGAATTTCATGGTACCATTGCCATTTGGGTCTAGATTTGGGTCTCCTACCCTCTCCCTTACCCTCCCCTCCCTCCCCACCCACCCTATTGTCTAGTCCTCAGATGCTTGCTGGGTATGTTGGCAACTTGGGTAGATTCAGGTTAGGTGCTGTAGATAAATGAGACTATGTGGCAATTATCTTTCTGTGATTGGGTAAGTTCACTGAGAATGATCTGTTCCAGGTTCAATCATTTTTCTTCAAATTCCATTGGGTCATTTTTTTTCTTACTGCTGTGTAGAATTCCATTCTGTAGATATGCCACAACTTAGTTATCCATTCTTCTAGTGATGGACATCTAGGTTGATTCTAGCTCTTAGCTATTAGGAGTTGAGCCACTATAAACATGGTTGAGCAAATCTCTCTGGACTGAGGCTTGAAGGTTTTAGGGTACATCTCAGTAAGGGAAAAACTGGGTCTGTTGGTCACTCTATTGTCAGTTTTTTTTAGGAGTCTCCATATTGCTTTCCAATGTGTTTGTACCATTTTACATTCCCACCAACAGTGGATGAGGATTCCTACTTCTCCACATCCTCACCAGAGTTTATTTTCATTTGATTTTGTGATATTTGCTATCCTTACTGGGGCACCCCTCTATCAGTAATGCTTAAGGCTGAAACAAGCTTACAGGCTAAATGTGGAAGTGTGTGGCTGATATGTATAATAAACATAGATCCAAAAGAGATCAATCTCCCTTTTCACATCATTTTCTGATGTTTTTGATGCTTCTTGGAGTTCATCTTTGCATTTCCTTATGTCATTTAGCTTCGCCAGTTGATTTTTGAGGTCCTCTTTTTTTACACTCTCCTTCATATATCATAACTGTGGGGGACATCAATACTGACTGACAAAAAGGAAAAAACAGAAAACTAAAGTAGACAGAATGTGAGCAGGATGTCACGTAAGGTGAATTCCCCACTTAAATCTGTTGGGCTATTTGGGACAGAAAAGCCATGATGTAATTTATCACATGCAATGAAGAAGACAAATATGTCTATGGGTAAAACACCTTATTTCTTCTAAAAGTAGAAAGAAATGACAAAACATTAGGCAAACACAGTCTCTCTAACCATTGTACAATCTGTTTAGCCCTTTAGGTGGCTGGTTTTCAGACCTTGGGTGGTGGACTTTAGGATGGAGCAGATGAGCCTGTGTTGGCCTTCTGCCCACCTATGAACATTTTCTTTTTTAAAGAACAAGTCACAGCTCCATGGCCCCTGAAGGGAGGGTCTGGCTGTGGTGTGACTTTTCTCTGCAACCACCCCATCACCATTGATCACTTAGCTTGAGTTGCAGGCCTAGGGGATGTGGGCTCGCTGTGGAGTTCTCCAGTACAGCTCTGGGTTTCACGTTTATGACCCCAGTCCTCAGAGATGGTGTCAGTCCTGGAGCACTGGCTGAACACATTTGCTCTAGATCTCTGTGGGACAGTCACTATTTCTGCCAAGGGCAGCGAGAGCTACTGTGCATACACAGAGAAAGAAGGGACCTTAGGGAAAATGGCTAAAAAGTAGCCAGGAAATTTGTAGCAGACAGCTTTAGTTTCGCTGAGATGAGCTTCCAGACCAAACACAGTTATGGAGGAAGGGATTTACTGAAGTTTACAGATCCAGGGGAAGTTCCATAATGGCAGAAGAAGCTGGCCTGCTTTCACAGGACCAAACAGAGAGAAGCACAAGCCTAAAAGCCAAAAGCCACAAAGCACAGCACATTTCAGAACTCCAGCTAGGCACACTGCATATCTTTAGATTGAAATCGCAAACCCACCACCACACCTTAAGATCCTCCCAGTGAAACCGCCTCTAGCCAGGTGGCTGCAGGTACAAAATAAAAAGTAATAAAACACTGAATATATTGGGGGTCATCTATTCAAACCACCACAGAATTCAACTATGCTGGAAGGCAAGGAAGATGCCAGAAGCCCAACAGTCATTCTGCAGGCTTCCTTCCCACTATTATTGCTTAATAGTGACTTTGTGGAGAGTCTGTATCAGTGTTCTTTAGACAGCAAATCCTGGGCAGGGCCCCCAAAGCAGATAAAATCATGGGAGGAGGTTGAAACTTGCATCTGTGTCCCAGGGCATTGCCCCAGCACAAGCCTAGCACAGCAATCCCAGATGGAATATGTATTTCCCACAGACGAATACTGGTAGCATTTCAAACTCATCCACATGTTGGCAAAATGGTTCAGTCATTAATGATCCTTGTTTGCAAAGCTGGCAACCAGGCTTGATTTCTCAGTGCCATGTGCGCAATATAACACATATGTCCAGAGTTCTTCTCAGTGGCAAAGTCCCAGGCATGCCCATTCTCTTTCTTGTCTCTCTTCCTTTCTATATCTCAAATAAATAAATGATTAAACAAATAAATAAAATAAAAACTGTAAATAAACCAGTCAGTATTCCACAGAACAAACACAAAATAGATCCTGACAAAATCAGTCAATGTTCCATGTGTATCATTTACATTTTGTTTTTGACTTTACAAGCAGGCAGAAATAGAAAGTTTTAATGGATGTCTCCTTCAGCAATTTCCCATCTTCACCATCTATCATATTTTAAAGAGAATTGGGGGACAGAACAGATCAGTCCTACAGCAGAAAGCAGGGAAATACTAACCCTCTAATATTCCCTGCAAATGTACCAAGATGAAACCAGAATTTTGTGGTTCCTCGCCAATGCAACAATATATGCCAGTGTACCCATATGACACAGAACTTGGGGTTCTTTTGCTAATGCACCATTATACTTCAAAGAACTGATATGATATGAAAATATATGGTTGTCCCGGTTTTTATATTATGAGTTCAAAGAATAGAAATCTGAAATCCAAAGACAAGAAGGTAGAGTTTGGAGAGATTTTATTTCATTAAGAGAAGGAAAGACATGGGTCCGAAAGACAAGGGTTTGAGTCCCCAGTACTCACATAAAGCACAATGCCCAAAGTGTTTCTGGAGTTTATTTGCAATGGTGTGCCCATTCTCTCTTTCTCCCTTCTCTTTATCTCTCTCTGCTTGCAAATATGTAAACAGAAATTTAAAATATAATAAAAATGAAGAAGCAGAAAAGAAAGGACAGTGGGTCGAGCTTCTGCAGGAAGAGAAAATGCTCCTTCAAATTGTATTTCCTAGAAGCATGCATTTGAATTTTTAGTGGAATAACATTAAAATATGACAATAATGTTGATTATAATTATTTAGCACACTAACGTCCACAATAAGTCATGTCATCAAAATTCAGAGTAGTTTTTAAGCATTCAAGTGATGTCCATCAGCAATATTTCAGATATTTTTATTCATCTTACATTTATACTTAACTTGATTAAATTTTTATACAATGTACTCAATGGTGCTATCTGAGAAAGCTATAATATTCACCACCTACGAGAATTTTTATTTTTATAAATAAATTTCATTGGCCTCAACATATTGCATTCCTGATTTACCAGAAATCAGAAACCTTTCTTTTTTTTATTTTCCAACATGATAATTATAATTATTGCCTGTAATACAACTGATTAAATATTTCCTTTTATCTCTTGTCTATGAATCATAAAGTAGAAATTATTTCATATTTTCTCATTTTAATGAGTTTATTTTGTTAGAAGCTTAATGTTGGATTAAAAACATATATCTAATCCTACATTATTCCTGCATTATATTTAAAGATAGAATTGTTCCCCATGCATGGCTATGAACCAGTTGCTTGCTATTGCATAAATTGTGTATATTAGGGAAAAGATGGAAAATATTTTGGTTGCTTATTTAAAATATGTGAAATTATTATAATGGTCATAGCTTTTATAAGGCAATGAAATACTGGAAAATATTTTCTATCAAAGTTCAAACTATATTTCACCAGTAATGATTCTTTTTCAGGAATTAAAAAAATGGCATCTATATTTTCATGAATAAATGGATACATGACAGTCAATGTAATGCAATATGTGAAAGACTTAAGAAATAAGTAAATTTTAATTGTCATATTTTTTCAGCTTAAAGTTTTTTATTACATGTATCATGGAAAATAGGTTAAATGTTTTCTACAGTGAGTCTATGTATTTTCTGCTCTCTTAAAGAGAATGCATCTCACATAGTTTAAGTATTTCGTAATAATTTTATAGCATCAAAATCACCATCACTGTTGGATTAATAGTCTCTTTAGGCATTATATAATTTGATTTTCTTTTCATTTAGTAGCAATAAATGATTGCCCCATGATAAATCAATGCATGATTTCCCTGGTTGCTCTCAAGTGTCAGTTACTGTTGCCTTAACTGCCCCAGATCATACAAATTTGTGGTTTGGTGAAATGCCTTGGAAATCAGGTAACTGAGCTTATTAATATTGCATTAAAGTTACAGTAGAAAGGCTTTGTGGAAAACCTCAGGGACTTTATAGTTAGTTGAATAGAAATATTTTATCTTCCTCCTATGTGTGTTTTATGACATCTAATGTCAGTTAAAAAAAGAAACAAAATCTTTTTATCACTTAATACTGTGCTGTCTGTGTTCATGATAAATAAGGATGCTAAATATTTGAATTATCCATATTGGACAAATCTTGTCATCTGTAATGTCAAAGTAGAATGCACACACATTAATTCTTCCCCTTAAAAGTCTAGTTGGCTGATATAAATGAACACGTTTACAGAGACTCAGATTTTTATTTCAATGGCATCTTGACCACTTTTTCCAGTTTTATTTTGAGAAAAGAGGCTGCATTTTTTTCATGAGGGAAATCATTTTGAATTTGAAAGGAATATTCTGACTTTTGGTTGTGATTTTTAATTTGGAAAACAAATATTTTAGTCATTGAAAAGTGTTCCTGCTATTTGGATTATCATACACAGTGACTTAAAACTCCTAACATCCATTAGGTCCAGGTTCTATAGGTTAGTTTGAGAAGACAGGTCCGGGTTCTCTACCGTGATCTGAAAGTCACCAAAAGGTTGGCTGGACTATCCTCTCACTGGACATCAGGATGCCTTCCAAGCTCATTCAGATCCTTAAGAGAATGCACACCTGTTGTTATTTAACTAAGGTAATATTTCTCTGCTAGGGCTCAGGTGAAGATTCTTGCCATTCAAGAAGAGTTCTGCTTTCTTTCTTAGGCATTCTATCTTCAAACCACCAACAGCAAATTTAGTTGTGTTCATACCCCAAATATCACTAGTTATTCCTTTTACTAAAGAAAGTTCTCTGTTTTCCAGGAGTAATGTCAACAGGACTACCTAAGTAATATTCCACTATACAGTTACCTGCACCATACATACATAAATAATATTCCCACTATGCAGTGACTTTTTTTATAGAGAGTTTAATAGGTGTAGGCCCTCTTGTAGCCCATGATTGATGGTAGCTTGATATTGGAGTGTGGTCTTATGTTTGGGTATGGTTCTGACATTTTTCCCAGCTCCAGCTATGGATCTCATACCACTGAGGGGATCAGTTAGTTGAATCAAGAGCAGTTGGTTCCCCACCTTGGAGACACTAGGAGGGATGGGGAGGGAGGGGAGGTGGGAAACACTAATCTAGACCCAAATGGCAATGGTACCATAAAATTCTACTTCCTAAAAGGCAGACCAAATGGCTGAACCTTCACCAGGCCCTTACAGGAAACACCAGAACCACAAGACACTAGAGAGGGTAAGATCAAGTCTAACCTAAATCCTCTACATCTTCCCTCCCTCCCTCTCCATCTCTCTCTCTCTCCTCTCTAACTCCTATATATTAGTTGCCTTTTTTCCTCATTTTCTTAGGAGACACTGACCTGTACATAGATTTTATTATGTTGAGATATACACCCTCCATGCATAGTCTTTCTGGCATTTTTAAAAATGTATTTTATTTATTTATTTGAGAGAGAATGGGCATGCCAGGGCCTCTAGCTGCTGCAAATGAACTCCAGATGCATGCACTACCTTGTGTATCTGGCTTACATAGGTCCTGGAGAATAGAACTGAGGTCTTTTGGCTTTGCAAGCAAACGCCTTAGCTGCTAAGTCATCTCTCCAGCACTCTCCAGCATTTTGATCATGAAGTGATGTTGTATGTTGTCAAAAGCCTTCTCTGCATCTATTGAAATGAACATGTGGTTTTTGTGTTTACCTTTATTTATGTGGTATATTACATTTATTGATTTTCATATGTTGAATCATCCCTGCATCCATAGGGTGAATCCTGCTTGATCAAGGTAGATAATGCTTTTGATATGTTGTTGAATTCAGCTTGTGAGAATTTTCTTCAGTAATTTTGCATGTACATTCATCAGGGATATAGGATTATAATTTTATTGTCTTGTATCTCCATCCGGTTGTGGTGTTAGGGTGATGCTAGCTTCATAGAAGGAGTTGGGGAGCATCCTCAGTTCTTTCATTATGTGAAAAAGCTTTTAAAATGTGGTTTCAGTTCTCTGAGGGAGATGTGGTAGAATACGGCTGAAAATTCATCTGGTCTTAGACATTTTCTTTTGCTTATATTTTTTATCTCAATGTATAATTACTGTTTTTTTTTTTTTTTTTTTTTAGTGCTCTGAATTTAGTTTTGGTAGGTGGTATATATCCATAAATTCATCCATGTTTTCCAGGTTATCCAATTTTGTGGAGTAGAGTTTTTGGTAATATTTGCTAATGATTCTTCCAATTTCTTTGATGTCTGTTGTGACATCTCCCTTTTAATTTTTTTTTAATTTGAAATTTTCTTTTATTCATTTGATTAAATTGGCTAGGAGTTGATCAATCTTGTTTATTCCCCTTCAGGCAGGTTAATCCCATATTGTTAGCTTGAGATGCTAGGAGGGTTCCTCTGGTTGTGTCCTAGCAGTTCTGAGGAGCTTAGGAATCAGCAGATTCCCAAATGTGCACCCCTGAGCCCCCCTCCCCAGTGGATTTCTGATAGGACCTATTAGTACTGGAGCCCTACAGTTCTTGCTTGATTTCACCTCCAGTGCTCTAGTGTGGTTATGGGTCCACCTTCGTCTAAAAATATTTTCTAATAATAAGAATATATTCCTGTGGATTAAATGGCCATATTGCTTTGGGATTTTTGACATATTGCTTTAAATTTTATTAAATTATACTGTAGATTTATAAAATACCATTATTTTACAAAATGATAGCTGACAGAATGACAGCAAAGTTTTCTACAAGAATTAGTGTAATTTTCAAAATGATAAAATAGGTAAATAGTAGAGTTTAAGATATAAAATCTCAAAAATCTAGTACCTCATAGAAACAATCCTTGCAGACAAGATATGGTGATATACATATTCTAAACATTATTACAAAATAGTTGTATATATTTTTATTTGTAGATTCCAAGGTATAAAAAAAGAAATCTACAATACTACTTCTTTTTAGCAGTTGAATATCTGGAAACATTATACCAATATTCCCAAAGGCAATAACACAATAAAAGATATTACTTGTAGATTAAGTAGATACTCTCCCAAGATGTTATTGGCTCTACAGTCACACACTTGAAAACCACTGTAGGCATTGAAACAATTAGTGATAATTTTATTAACAAAGTGAACATATAGTAATAATAATCAGACAGTAGCATGAACAGATTGTATATGTCTACTGAAGATGTTAGACTAATGGGTATGAACCCAACATAGTCTCTGTGGTCAGGGTCACAGAGACACAATATTGGTGGCCACAGGATTAAAGAAAGGGGTCAAGGAGAAATTAGGTGATATCTAGATGACAGACATGGTAAGTAAATAATACACACCACACCCAGCCTGATAGGAGGAAGTCAATCCTGCCCATGAGTTAATTTAGTCTCTTTCATACTTCTGACTTGCTTTAGTTTAAGAGGATTATTTTTTAATCTTTTGCTATTTATCTAACAGCAGTTACAGGAAATTGATACAACATCTAATTTTACCAGTGAAGACAGAGTAAGACTTTATTTGTATTGTGGAAATTGTAAAATACATGAATAGGTAATTTTTGGAAACTGAAATAAGGAAGAAAATAAAAACCTGCAAGTAAAATCATGCCTAGTGTTGAGATGTAAGACATGTTTAGTTTTTGGTGAGGCTTTGAAATCTGCATCAAATCTCCACTTTCCCTTATGAATAAAAATACCTGTGGTGTCTCAGAACTCCTTGACTTCATCTATACCCAACTATTTCCTCTCATGAACAAAACTGCTTGTGAAATTCTCTGTAAATCCTTTAGCAAAATTTTGGGGAATAAGGGAAGTGAAGTCCTTCCAACAATTCACTGAACACACATACCTACAAAATTTGAATCTAGTGGGATGGAGTTTATTAAAACTAATTTATTCTCTCTATTCTGCCATCACTTGTCAATAGTTAGTAACAAGACAGGTGACTGAATATAATATTTAGATAAATTTTATTTTTATTTTTATTTTATTTTTTTGAGAGTGACAGACACAGAGAGAAAGACAGATAGAGGGAGAGAGAGAGAATGGGCGCGCCAGGACTTCCAGCCTCTGCAAACGAACTCCAGACGCGTGTGCCCCCTTGTGCATCTGGCTAACGTGGGACCTGGGGAACCGAGCCTCGAACCGGGGTCCTTAGGCTTCACAGGCAAGCGCTTAACCGCTAAGCCATCTCTCCAGCCCTGAATATAATATTTAATGTGACACTCCTATAGTACCAGTGTTATTGAGTTTGGATAATTCAAATGACCTTGAAATTATTCAATGATAAAGTTCATAATGTAGCCTTTATTTTTACTGAGTTTAATAAAACAGGCAATTTAAGATAGAGTGAACAGCACATTCAATATAAAATGAAGTGCATTATTTTTAAAAATATTTTATTTTAAGTCATTTATTTGACAGAGAAAGAGAGAGAGAGAGAGGGAGTGAGAGAACGGGTGCACCAAGGCCTTCAGCCTCTGCAAACAAACTCCAGATTCATGTGCTCCCTTGTGCATCTGGTTAACGTGGGTCCTGGGGAATTGAACCAAGGTCCTTCGGCTTTGCAGGCAAATGCCTTAAGCACTAAGCAATCTCTCCAGGCCAAAGCACAGTATTTTAAAATGGTATATATGTTAGTAAGGAGTATCAAATAGTTTGATGAAAATTTAAATCCATTTTCCTCTATTTTTAATACTTTAATTTTAATTATATATGGAATAGGATGTCTACTTTAGTTATATCAGAAAGCAGAAATAATGCATGGATTTAATATCCATTCTTTTGTACTACTTTTTTTTTTTTTTTTTTTCTTGAGATAGGGTGTCATTGTGGCCCAGGTTGACCTGGAATTAACTTTGTAGTCT
The DNA here is from genome assembly GCF_020740685.1 of Jaculus jaculus. Classification (NCBI taxonomy): domain Eukaryota; kingdom Metazoa; phylum Chordata; class Mammalia; order Rodentia; family Dipodidae; genus Jaculus; species Jaculus jaculus. The sequence continues at coordinate 40,991,323 of NC_059104.1, forward strand.
CAGGGTGGCCTTGAACTCACTATGGTCCTCCTACCTCTGCCTCCTGAGTGCTGAGATTAAAGGTGTGGGCCACCACGTCGGGCTATACTACTACTTTTGAAGAAAAAATGACCACACACTATCACATTTACTTTAACAGCAACATTCTGGTGACCTACATAGTCATGTTTATTACAAGTTAAATTTTGAAAAGTGAATGAGTCCTCAAAAGAAATACTGTCCTTAGATGTGCATCATTTTATTACATTGCAAGTAAAATAGATCGTTGAGATTTAAATGCAAAAAAAAAAAAAAAAAAAAAAAAAAAACAAACCCAAAACAAAACATTGATTCTCAGGTAGCTTCATCTTTGAAGAGAAGATATCTGTGAGCCTAAATAATAATGTCAAATAATGAAGCAAGATTACTATTTGCTTGCTGGCAATATTATGTCATGCAAATACTTGTGCACTTTTTTTCATTTAGCATTTTATCTATAAATTTAATAGCTAAATGCACTAACACATATCTAACTAGTCATTTTAGATTACTTCTTTCAATTTCTGTTTACAGAGCTACTATATTTTTAATATAATATGAAATGATCTTAGAAAAGACATTATTTAACTTATAGGTTATAATATGATGACCAATGATAAGAAAATATTTATGTCTAAGCTTTAAGCTCAGATCACTTTTTAAAGACAGGTTAGTTAAAGCATAGTAAATATTTATTTAAACATTTAATAATTGATTTTTGAAACACATGGAATTAAGGCAAATTTAAAGAGAAACAAGTCAATGTTTTTTGAAGTAAAATATTTATGCTTTCTTAAATTATACTGATAGCATATATAAATTTCTTTTTTGTACTCAGAATGCTTTTGCTTTATTGTGGTTAATATGTTTCCTTATTTTATTTTATTTTATTTTATTTTTTTATTTTTGTACTCAGTGAATACAGTCAAGTTGGTACCATTGTTAGCCTCCTCTCTGTTCTCCCCCCTCCACAGGGACCCTCCTTATTGTGCATTGTGGGGATAATTTTGTCATTTAAATAGGCTGCCATCAACTTTTCCAAAGTGGAATGATGCCAAATTTTTAAATGGCAAAGTCAAAGAGGGAAGTTAAGCTGTGTCCTGCCCAGAATTGTCTCTATTGAATCAATAGTTTAGCATGAGACCATAATGTAATTTATAAAAGCCGACCATTGCTTCTGTTTTGATCATTAGTGTCTACCAAGAATAGAAAATAAAGTAGCTGAATTACTACTTCCTTTTTTTCTCTGACATTCTTTTCTTTAAGAAAAATGAATGTGACAGGAGTGTTTACACATGGCAATTTGTACACTGCCTTGGGCAGGCTGTGAGTTGGATTAGTAGCAATTGGTACTGTTTGATTTTGTGTTTCGTCAGGAGCAACCACCATAGAGAAATATGACCTCAGAACAAACTTGTGGATCCAGGCAGGAGTGATGAACGGCAGGAGGCTGCAGTTTGGTGTGGCAGTTATTGATGACAAACTGTTTGTAATTGGAGGTCGAGATGGCTTAAAGACACTGAACACTGTTGAATGCTACAACCCCAAAACCAAGACCTGGACTGTCCTACCACCCATGTCAACACACCGGCATGGTCTAGGTAAGGTTTCTCACTTACTAAGATTATTTTTAGAAATATTTTATCAATAATGCAAATGTATATGAATAAATGCATTATTAATACTGCAATTTATTAGCTTTTATTTGACTCATTAATATCTTTAAGGTTACTGATATTTTCCTGGGTTAATATATGTGCATTGAAGTATTAGGATAATATAAGAAAAACTCATGGTGCCCTCAATATTGTCACTGCCTGACATTAATACATTTGGTAGGAAAACAGACAAATGTAGCACAGCCCAAAGGCAGAAATGGTTACTGTGAAAGGCATAGAACTGAAGTAACCTTGCCACATTGCTGGAAAGGCACATTTATCTGTCTTGTACTTAGTTGATTTCTCCTCAAAAACTCTATGGAGAGTAATGGCACATCTGCTAGTACAAAAAGTCGGTGTGATAGGATCCACATGCCCTCTACCGTGGAATATGCTGCTGCAATAGAGAGACCTATATTTGGATTCAGAAGATCTGGAGTGTGAGCCTTCCACGTACTAGTGAATTATGTATGGCTGGGGAATAGCACTAAAGCTCAGTCACAGTTTTCTGCTCTGTCATCAATTCAGAATTATTAAACAGACTAAAATTTAATAGTTACAGTGATTATAAAATCACTTCATTGTAAAATTCTATATAATTTTAAATGAAAAATGTAACAAAGTGTAACAGTTCCTGAATTTTCATTCTTTATAAGGGGAGCTGAAAGAATTGTAAATTATTTTTTCAGTCACATAAGTGACAGAATATTTTAATATATTTATAGTCACATATTTTTAGATGTCAGATTTTCATTGAGATTCAAGAAATTTAGACATGCACAGGAAGGAAAATTATTTTCAAAAACAAAAGTAATCATTATACCTTGAAGTTTCCAGTGCTGCTTTGTTTCATGCATAATTATTCTACTAGTGATCTAAGCAATTTTCTTTTTTGAAAAAGATTATAAAAACTACCTCTATACTAAAGTAGTATATATGGAAAGATAGCTAATTGGTTAAGGTATTTGCCTGCCAAGCCTAGGGACCCAGGTTTGATTCCCCAATAACCACATAAAACCAGATGCACAAGGTGGTGCATATATCTGGAAATAGTATATAGTGGCTGGAGGCCCTGGTGCACCCATTCTCTCTCTATCCTCTTCTTCCTCTCTTTCTGTCTCTCCCCCCTTCAAATAAATAAATAAAATATTTTAAAGAAGTATATCTTCTAGCCATTATTAAACTAGTTCATCTCCTTTTCATTTACTGTGTGTATTATTGAAGGAATAACAATAACAGAATAATTTCAAAGTTCTAACCTGCAATATCTTTATAACAATGTAAGATATTGAAATTGCATTGGATCCAATTATGATCTGTGTTCACATTGGCAGCAAGTATTTTTTTCCTATATAACAGTCATGATATTTTTTTTTTCATCAAACATATCAGAAGATACTGGCTATCATATCCATGTTAAAGGTCTTTGTGTTATTTGGATCAGCAAGCTAGTGAGAGACTCATGTTTCTGTTTGGACATGAAGAGAATAAATACACTGAGCACCTTATATTTTCTTCCTTCTTTTTTGTTTTGACCAATTAAATTTCTTTCTGTTGATGTTGACTAAACCCTAATGAGGTAGAGTAATTGTATACTACTAACACGTGTTAGAATCATTTCCCAAGAATGAAGTTCACATGGTACAACTTAGGGTGTTTATAGTGTGTAGGTTGGTGCTTGATAAATCCTATCACACATTGCTACTGATTTGAGCATCCAGGACTGAACAAAATGACAAAGGCATGTTTCTCATATAGTTTTGACTATCATGTCTTATGTATTAAATGGCACATGCAGAAGGGAGGCTGCAAAGAAATTATTTTAGGCAAGAATGGCAGTTAGCTGAAGACAATTGCAGTGTTTCCTCCAAGTTCAAAGATCGACTCACAGCTCAAAGAGTCCTCTATCTTTGTGTCTATACCTGTTCGGGCTTGTGGCTTCTGTGTCCCATGTAGAACACGTTGTCTCTTTACCTCTCATGGTTAGCTTTCTCTGTGTTTTTCTTCCTGCTGGCCCTTGTTTCCTGTCACTATTTTAGGACATGTTCTATAGCACTCTGGGGATTTCCACTGACTGGCTTAGTAGGAAAATCAAAGGGAACATCTTGATGAGCTGTATGTAGAAATCTGCCATTGATTAGACACCCACCCGAGGACTGGCAAGCAGAAGCCACATTTATCTGGAAACAAATAGCATATTGTTCTTCACCTGTATGAACTCCCGGTTTTTATGAACACATTAGTGACAAGAAGTTCAGCATCCATGTCACACCTAAATACATTAACATTCTTGGCCTTAGAGTCCTGATCCTCCAAGATCACATACCAATTTGAAATTCCTTATCCTGATCCTCCAAGGTTACATACCAGTCTGTGATTTACCTGCTGTTTTCCATGTGCATATGTTTTATCAATATTGGCATTTATATTTAATCTATATCTTTAAATTTTTACTTTTTATTTTCTATCTTTTCCTAATAGATTAATATCCAGTCTTTGTACTGTTCCTAACCCATGTGCACCCAAATATTTATGACATGTATTATTGCCTTAATCCTAATTAACTTTTATAATCCCATTTCCTCTGCTTAGTAATGCATTTTAATTGCTTTCTTCTTTTTAATATCATTTTATCCTCATGAAGTTATTGTTCCTGTTTGAAATTCATATCTGTTCACCTAAAGATTTTTTATATAGTTTATGTATTTATTTATTTATTTGAGAGAAGAGAGGCAGAGAAAGGGAGAGAGAGAAAAAGAATGGGCGCACCAGGATCCCTAGTAGCTGCAAAGGAACTTGAGACACATGATGATTGTGCATCTGGCTTTATTTGGATACAGAAGAATCAAACCCAGGACGTTAGGCTTTGCAGGCAAGGGCCTTAATTGTTGAGCCACCTCTTCATTCCCCTTAAGATTTTTATTTGTTATAATTTATAGCTTTCCTCTTCCAACCCTTCTTTCAGCCTTCTGTCCTCTTTACTATTACTTTCTCCTCCCTTTGCCTCTCTTCCTCTTCCTTCCCATTCTTTGTCCTCTTCTTGTTATTCTTTCTCTCTGTCATTTTTCTCCTTTACTTTCTTCCTTAATTCTGCTTAATAATTGTTGTGCTCTTTTTTGGTTTTTCGAAAAACCAAAAAAAAAAAAATAATAATTGTTGTGCTCTTAAATGAATGATTTTATTTCTGAGGGTTCATATGAATGATGGGCATACCATGTATTCTGTGGCATTATACAAAGAACTAAGGCATCTGCATTCTTTATACCATCACATGAGTATTGCAGTCAGGTCCACATTGTTGATAGAAATCACCCAACCAAAAGCAGCTTGTGGGAAAAAAAGAGGTATATTTTGGCTTACAGGCTCAAGGAGGAAGGTCCACGATGACAGATAAAGGACAAAATGAGCAGAAGGTGGACACCAACTCCTGGCCAACATAATGTAGACCATAGCAACAGCAGAGGGTGCCAAACACTGGCAAGGGGAAGCTGACCATAACACCCACAAGCCCACTCCCAACAATACACCACCTCCACGAGGCTTTAATTTGCAATTTCCCACAGCTGAGGAACCTAACATCCAGAACACCAAAGTTTATGGGGCGATCCTGAATCAAACCACCACAATGAGAGACTGATACCTGAGCGAGGCGACCCAAATCAAAATGCTGACTTTACCAGAGTCACCTGTGACTGCCCCTCAACCAGCACCGTCACAGACAGGTCTTCACTTACCCAATATATACATACACAAAAATAAATAAACAAATAAATTTGTGGATTTTCTTCCATGTGTGTGGTAATCTTATTTCAGAGCCAATAGCTAACATCAGAAGGTAAAAGTCAAGACAAGTAGGTCTTTTTGCTTCTGTGCTAGTGTTTGCTCATTCAGACCAGGATCTGGTGTCGTCTTGATGGGCACAGATCAATTCTGACAAACGCTGATCTGCCACAGGTGTCTGCTGGTCCAGAAAACTGAAGATAGAACACCTGTGCCTAGGGAAGCACTATGGCTAAACAATAACATCAATCATGTGCTCCTCATGCCACTGGCTTTATTTACATCTCATCAAGAAATCATCCTAACTACACTTCCCTTTTTTGTTTTCACTCTGAATTTTAGTTTCTCAAATATACTCCATGACCATTTGTTCAGTGATATCATTAGGTTAGATTTTAAATATCAGCCAAGAGCTAATACTAGTTTTCTGTTAACCCAGACACTACAAGGTCCATGAGGCTCTGACCCAACTAACATAAATAACTAACATAAATAAATAGCAGTTATTCAGTGCCTACTGGTGGCATGCTGCAAAAATTTCATCATGAAAACTGCTAGAAATTAGAATTATAATATCATAATGCACATTCAATATATCAGGAGCTAGATTCTACTGTAAAATTTATAGGATTAAAAACAATAGTCAAGGGCTGGAGAGATGGATTAGCTGATAAGACATTGGTTTATAAAGTTGAAGGACCCAGCTTCAGGTCTCCAGTACTACAGTAGCCAGGAGCCTTGGGCTGCACATCATCTCTGTCTTCCTTTCTCTCTTCCTCCCACTCAAATAAATAATGAATAAAATATTTATTAAAAAAACCCAGAAGTCAAAATAAGTGTCACTATTTTTCATTAACTTGGATTTCTGTAAAAAAAAAAAATGCATCTTTATGAGAATCTTTCATGAATTCTTTAATGGCTAAAGATGATTAGATGCTTAAAATATTTCACAGCTTTCAATAAATGAAGGAAGCTCATTCTACTAGAAAACTAGCAATGAAAATTATATGAATATTAAATTTGTGATGTCAGGGGAGCCATGTATCTGCCTAGAGAATACCACTAATTAAGCTTGAATCTCTCAATATGCCAGAAGCTTTTATTAAAGCATTAATGTCTGTAAAATATACAATTTAAGTTTTATATATACATTATATTCTATAAAATTTAATAGGACATTATTATAATACACTCCATTGTACTCTGAAGGAGGAATTGTTAAAAACTAACATAATTACTATGTATTATGAATTTCCCACATAAGATGCCATGATATATATGAAATACATAGGAGGCTTATATGTTTGCTTACATATGAAATGTAATTCATATCATAAGATCATGTTTAAAAGGTAGAATACATTTTACATGTATATGAACAATTAAACAAGCATTGCCACTAAAAAAAAAATCACAACATATTTATTATTTTCAAAAGAACCCCTGTGATCAATGAAAGTCACTCTTTGTGAACTCATCATCAACATTTAATCTGGCTTCTGTCTATCGATTTACATGTTCCAGTTACATTATGTAAATAGAATTGTATAATGTGGAGCTATTTGTACATTTTTATAAGCATATATTTAGTACACATAATGATGGGCTTAATAAAGCCATTTCATTCAACTATATTATGGCCTGCCATGTATCATTTGTTGCATTTAGTAGTCACCTTCTTTCCCATGTTCTAATTCTATATGCACTAGCTAATCTTTCTCTCTTTCTCTTTTTCTCTCCCTCTCTCCCTCTCTGTCACTGATCTAGGATCCATGGGTGAATAGGAAAACATGCCTTTTAAAATCTGGCTTATTTTCACTTCCTGTTGATCACCAGTTGTACCCATTTTCCTGTAATAGAAATTATTTAATTTTTCTTTATAGCTGAAAAAACCCAATTGTATATACATACTACAGGTTCTTAACCATTCAGTTATTGATAGACACCTAGGCTGATTCCATAACTTCACTATCAAGAATAGTGCAACAATAATTATGGGGTGGGCAAATATCTCTGTAGTGTGTGGGCAGTTGGATTATTTTTTAATTCTATTTCTTTTGCGGGGGACGTTTCAAGGTAGTGTCTCACTCTAGCCCAAGCTGACCTGGAATTTACTATGGAGTCTCAGGGTGGACTCAAACTCACAGTGATCCTCCTACCTCTGTGTAATTCTATTTTTAGTTCTTTAAGGAACCTCCATACTGATATCAATAGGAGTTGAGCAAACTTGCTATATATATTAATTTCTTTTTCTACATTCTATATAAACCCATAAGCCAACCCTCAACAATCAACTGTCTCCAGGAGGCTTCAATTCCCAAATTGCCACCAGCTGGGGACCTAGCATTCAGAGCACATGAGTTTATGGGGGACACCTGAATCAAACCACTGCAGCACCTTTATGAAGCTATCATTGTCGTTATCTCTTGCTTAGTATATTCCCATAGATATAAGGAAACAAAAACTTGTAAGGAAAAATGAGTAAACTTAAAATTCAGATTTAAAATAAATACTCAAATTAAGCATTAAATATATTTTGGAAAAGTAAAATAGGCATTCTCTTTCTAAAATTACTAAGATGAGTATATAGAGAATTTAGGGGAAATGAGACAAAAATAATAGAATGTTTGTTTCCCACTTTTGGCTAGTGCAAAAGAATTTTGCAGTGAAAGCAGTTGTTATTACTAAAATAAAAGATCAAGCTAGACATATAGCAACCTTTGTAGAGTTTTTGCGTAGCATACATAATCATTTACTGAGCATATATAAGTGTTTTTCTACTTATAAAGATTCTCCAGCACCATAGAAGCAAAGTGTTCTAGGGCATACCTGTAACCCCAGGATTTATACAGTCGAAGGCTGGGGATATCAGAACCTCAAGGTCTTCATCAGCTGAATAGTTAATTTTATGCCAGCCTTGTTTATATAATGCTTTTTCAAAAAAGAGGAAAAGGGGAGAAAAAAGGAGGAAAGATTTATATGACAAAATCAATTGAGAATTTATCCAAAGTGTAAATGAATTTCCCAAAAATGAATGAAAAAAAACAGAATGAAGAAAGATCAAGTTCTGTCCATTTACATCAAATTTAATTAATTATGTAAAATTATGAATATGATATCTCTATGGTATACAATGGGATAATAAGGTAATTAAAGCACAAGCAACAATAAAATAACTGTAAGGAGATAGTCAAGTCAAATACAAATGGAAGGTTTAATTGGCATTAGGCTTTTCAGTATCATTTCTAGATGGGAGAATATAATGAATGCATAGACAGAACTTTGAAAATCTGATAGTATAGCCTAGCTCATGATGATTCAAGATAATTCTTCATCATGGCATGAGAAAATAAACCTTGAGATGTTAGTTCTGCCACTCCCGGTAAGACTAGATATGAAGCTTAAAATTTATTCTCACAAAAAGAAGACTTAAAAAGAAACATATGAATGAGAGATTGAGAGAAATAATATAGCTCTTCAGAAAGCATGCTGTAGAATCTTCTGTAATATTCTAGCAATGGGATTCAAAGATCATCTACTGCCAACTGCTAAGTTTTGCAGGACTCTTAATCTTGCGTTAGAAGTTGTCACTAAAAGGTTTCTTTGCCAAAATCTAAGGTAGAGATGTTTCTTTCTAGAAAAACTAGTAGTTTTTTTTTTCTAACTTGTCCATTGTATTGCCTAAAAGTAGTGACTCCATATCAGACTGCTACATAAGGCTGGCGTTAAATTCCTGAGACAATCTGGGAGGATACACAGAACAGTGGGTGAGACTGGCATGTGATTTTGAATCTGTGTTTCTATCTGAAGAATTTGTCATGTACCAGGGAGATGAAACAAATTAGGTTCTACAAAATAAAAAGAGAATGTGATATACTTTTAAACAATATCAAGCAGTTTGGGTAATAAAAATGTTGAATATATATATACATATATACATATGAAGAAAGATAACCAAAATGATATTTATTATTAATTTATTACATGAATTTGAAAGCATGTAGAATTGTAGAAATTGGGTAGTAGTAATAAATGGACTAGAGAAAATATAAGAAAAATACAATCCATGTTGTTTATCTCTGATATAACTCATTGGTCTAGAAAATCTCATTCTAGCCTGTCAGTTTCCATTGTTAAAACGAACACATGTTTCAGCATCACCACTGTTCCTCTAATGATTCAAGTATATGTTTGTTTTGTTTGTGTCTCTTTTACTTAAGGCATAGAATTTCTTAATATATCAAGACAACTTATCTCCTTATAAAGATTCTCTTCTCAAAGTTCTGCAAGATTTCATAAGGACTTTGGTTTAAATCTGTCCTCTCAACATAATGATAAATATATATGAGGAAATTAACATTCAAGATACAACCTAAAGGTTTAATTTTCTTGATAGTGAATGTTTATACACAATCTTCAGCTCACATGCTCAAATCTCAAAGATGAATATAGACAGAGATTTCTTGTTTTACAGTTTTTACACAAATATGATTGATAAATGGAATATTCTGAAGACTAGATACTATGATTTGGTGAAAACTGAATTTTAGAGACTATAGAACTGTCATTTTCATTAATGGCTTAAATAGTTGAATAAAAAGAAATTTAAAACATCGTATTTCTTGTACTGATGCAGATGTAATATAAATAGATGCACGATTTAAAAAATAATTTTGCCCTATTTACTTCCTCTTTTTTACCAGTACTTCTTGAAAACACAATATATACACTCTTAATAATGCTAACCAAAAAAAGATCAGACAGAAAGAAATAATCTTATACCCTCTGATTATCTACAAAAATGAAAAGAAAATGCACTATGCATTTAGCAGGGAGGGATCTTTGTTACATGTTGATTTCCTAGCTTAGGTATACCTTGGAAACTTTTCATTGATTTATATTGTTGGTTAAGCAAATGTTTATTGAAGTATTTTAGTTCTAGGAATCTCAGTATACTCTGGGAAAAATATTATTAACATGGGCACTAGCTTTTGCAGTATTTGTACTAGTTACATATACTTGTTGTATCCATGTTCAACAACTCTGAAATACCAAATATTTTTTCTATCCTCGAGTTCAGTATCCTGTTAGTGATGAAATAAACTGTCTTATTTTAAATAATCATTACTGGGAGTAAAATTTCACATTGTTAAGTTTGTGATATTCAACATGTTTTCCTTGGAGTGCATAGTTACGTCATCTCTTAACTAAGCTTTACCTAAATTCTCAAAATTCTATGAAGAATATAAATATGCCATCTTCTGCCATGTTAGTAAGACTTTTCAGACACAGTAGAAAGAGATTCATTTACTACCCTGTGCTTGGACAAGAGTCTTTGGGCTGATAAAGTATCTACTAGAAAATTGGACCTTTGAAGTAAAACACTGCTTGCATAGAGGTCATTATATTTCTTACAACTTAGTGCTGTGCTAGTTTGCTATTAGTCAAAATATTATTTTTATCAACACAATATTGCACATTATATAAGTAGATAGGGTTTTGTTCTGTGAAGTAATTGATGCAATGTTTAGTACTGAGTTTCTACTCTAAATAGCACAAAAATGCATGATATGCTTCATGACAATCTTATCCTGTGTTACATTTTATGTTTCTTTGCATTTTTGGATGATTTAAACCATGTATTTAAAATCAAACTCTTTCTTTCCATACATATATTAACCGTATATATGTATGTATATACATATATATACATATGCATATATGGTAATTAAATTAAACATTAAATAACGATGGAATATGAACCAGATTAAACTTAGGAGAAGGCTAGTAAAATTAGTCACAATGAATATAAAATTGATATTTATATACTAATATTCACTGATTAAATGATTCCTCTTAATGAACATTAACATTGCATTACTACACAAAGTAATACTCTTTGTAGAATAAAGTCATGAAAAAATTTTGTCTTTAATGTGTGAAAATTGCAATTGAATAGAGGTGAAAATATGCTAATATGTAATTTTAAAAAGAGTAATAAGGCTAGAGAAATGGCTTAGTGGTTAAGGCACTTGCCTGCAAAGCCTAAGAACTCATGTTCATATCTCCAGGTCCCATGTAAACCAGATGCACAATGATACAAGCACACAATATCAGATGTGTGCACAAGGGGTTGCATGCATCTAGAGTTCATTTGCAACAGCTGAAAGCCCCGAGGTGCCCATTCTCTCTCCCTCTCTCTCTCTGTGTCTCTTTCTCTCAAATAAATAAATAAATAAATAAATAAATAAATAATATAATATAAAACAAAGAGGTGTGGGGCTGGAGAGATGGCTAGTGGGTAAAGCACATGCCTGCAAAGTATAAGGACCCAGGTTTGATTCCCCAGGACCCATGCAAGCCAGATGTACAAGGTGGCACAGGCATCTGGAGTTCATTTCAAGTGGCTGTAGGCTCTGGTATGCCCATTCTCTCTCTCTCTCTCTCTATCTACCTCTTTCTCTCTCTCAAAATAATGAATAAAAGAATAAAATGTTTTATAAAGAGCTATGCATATGAGTGGAGATATCATGATGCAATTATTTTTATTACTAAAAGCAAATTAGAAGATTTTTCTAAACAGAAGTGCTGTCTACTTTGAACCATGAAAAAATAATGGGAAGATTTGGGAAGAAAAGGACATTTTACCCAAAGAACCAAAAGCCTAAATATGAATGTGAAAAAGATGCGTTACAGATCTGTACAGCAAGCCATGATTTTTATTGGAAAACACAAAGTAGTCTGAATAGCATAGAATTATCTTGGGAAAATATTTAAGATAAGACAAATATTGTTTCCATGTTTACTCTCACAAGATATATAAGCACAGTATATAATAAGAGCATTTACTCACACTTTATAATAATGTTCAATTGCCATATCTAACTTAATTCTGCCCAAATGATTTCAATTACTGGTATTTCTTTTGCATGTCAGTTGTCCAACAGAGTAACTCTGATTTACCTCCTTAGATGTCTTTTGCTGGCATCAAATATTTTAAAGTGTTAGCAGCAAGTAGCATGGGCAGATATAACTGTAATAGCTAGGCCAAATACGCTATTTTGAATCTTACATGTCTTGCTTGTGGAGTGATTTATCTATTAGTATTTTTAGATATAATTCATCACTCACCTCTGCCTAGGAACAAATTTGTGCACAAAGATTGTCATAACAGTCTTCTATAATTTGTCTCTGTTACTAGAAAATTTTGAGTAGAAATATTCGCATTGAATTTGGAAGATTCTTCAATGGTATATCAACTTGCATATTAAAGGATAACTCATAGAAAATCAGTTTAGTGATCTCTTACTAATATCACAACCTAAGAAGTTAATATATAAGAAAGTTAAATATTAAAATACTACAAATTATTAGAATGATTTGGCCACTTTATTTGATTATTTTTGTTTGTCTGCTTTTTGTGGTAGGGCCCTGCTCTAGCTTAGGCTGACCTGAAATTCACTGTGTAGTCTCAGGGTGGCCTTGAACTCTCAATGATCCTCCTACCTCTGCTTCCCAAGAGCTGGATCAAATATATGTGCCAACATGACCGGCTTATTTGATTATTTTTAAAAACTCAGTTTATTTAATTATCAGTTTATTTAATTATCAGTGTGTTTTAAATTTGAGGGAAAAAAATCAAATAGAACTAACTCACAATACAATTTATAGATCCAAGGAGAGGGAATACTGTTAAATAATTTTCATCATTTTACTAGACTATATACTTTTTATGAATGGAAAGCAAGAATTCAATTAAGACAAAGTGCTACAAAATATAATAAATATTAAAAGTTAAAACATCACAATATTTGGTAAATACATCACTATGTATTTATAAGATTGTCATTGTATTATTATGATATATGTAAATATTTAAATATATGTATATTTATCTATGCATAATAACTTACATGGTGTTAAAAACTTTTGAATTAGGCATTGCATTAGGCCTTTTTATGTTGCTACAACATCTTAATATCTGATTTTGATTATTTTGTATAAAAAAAAGGTTTGCTTATCTTATAATCCTAGAGGTACACAGAAAACTTCTCTGGCTGCATCATACCTGATTGATGACAGATTGGGTGCATGTGTAAGACAGAAAATTATGATGGCAATACTAAACTATTAAAAAGCAAAAGAAATATGCAATTGAGCATGCTTTAGAAATGATCTGGGGCTGGAGGAAAGATTTAGCAGTTAAGGTGCTTGCCTGAGATGCCTAAGGACTCAGCTTCAATTCCCCAGTACCCACATAAGCCAGATGCACAAGGTGGCACATGTGTCTGGAATTCATTTGCAGTAGCTGAAGGCCCTGGCATGCCCATTCTCCCCCTCTCTCTATCTTTCTCTCTCCTTCTCTGCCTCTTTCTCTCTATCTATAATGTAAAATAATATAATAATATAATATAACATCTATAATATTTAAAAATAAAATATTTTAAAGTAATATGTTCTCAACAAAAAATATCATGATCTGGGTATAGTAGTGATCAGCTATCATCCCAACACTTGGGAGGGTGGCAGAGAAGGATTGTGAGATTTAGAACACCATTTTTTGTCTCAAAAAAATAAATCTGGCAATGTGTTTTCACTTATGCTGAGATAGTGATTATTTTGTCTCTCTACACTTAAGGACTAAAATATTTGCACAGAAGAGCTGAAAATACATATAATCAACACAAGGCCATGTGTATAACATCTATGAAAATATATGTGAATTTTGTATTGAGACTTGAGTCTTATCCCCAGGATGCATAATTATATTTGTGTAATATATATATATGTATGTATGTATGTATGTATGTATATATTGCAAAATATGAAGGACTCCTGTTCCAGGGTAAATGTCACATGGCTCATAATGAATTGAGCTAGACCAAGAGCAGTCTGGATCCTGTGTTTTTGTGGCATTCCATAGTTGGAAGGATTTGTATGCTGTGATATCTTTCCTCCATAGACTTCCTGTTAATGAATGAAAGAATTTCATAACAAAGTCTACTGTGCATATAAATGTTTAGGAGAAATCCACAAAAAAGAAAAACTAATCATAAAACTTAACCTGTAAGTTGAATGTAGTTGCTTATAATGGAACATTGGTCAAATTAAGCAAATTAATTTGCATAATTGGCTATAATCTATAGGTTATGATGTTAAAAAGAATGACAAAAGATTATATTTTAATGGGTTACAGAATCTAGTGATATAAGTCAAGTTATTTGTGAATTATTTTTTCTTGAACTACATTTTTTGAATGCCATTCATTTCTTCAAGAGATAGAAAATTTCTGTAGTTTTATATATTAACAGAACAATGTGGGATTAAAATATTTGGTACACTTTTACTAAATAGTCCATTCCTGAATGGTACCTGCTGATTGTAGTCACTTCTGAGCCTACTTACTGTTCATTGTGGTCGCCCCCAACAAAGTTCAGACCAGATTAAGTGCAATTTAGAGAGTAACATGTTTTTCAGGAAAGGACTGGATGAAAATACGTTTTATTCCATAGGCTGATATATTCTAAAAACAAGTTAGAAGAAATGCAGAAATATCTCTATCAAACCTTCCAATCTCAAGGTCCATTGCGGGAGAGGTGACGGAAAGAATGTAAGAGCCAAAAAAAGGGTAGGACTCCTAACAACGTACTCCTCCAGACACAAAATGGCCTGGATATCCATGATACTACCTACACAAGACCATCATAATAGGAGAAAAATATGATGACATCAAAATAAAAGAGAGAATGATTGAGAGGTGGAGGGGATATAATGGAGTGTGGTGGTTCAAAGCAGAAAGAGGGGGTAAGGAGGGAATTACCATGGGATATTGTTTATAATCATGGAAGTCGTTAATTCTAAAAAATAAGAATAAGAACAAGAAACTATATTTTTTTTTCTGAATAAACATGTTTCTAGCACAGTATATGACTTTCAATTCTGTATTATCCTTACACCGTTCATTAATAAAAATACAAATGCTTTGGTTCACAATTTCTGAGATTGAGAGGATTTGTTATCTTTATTTAAGCAAAATTATTTTACCTCTAAAGCTCTCTATTATTTTATTTTGTGTAATATAAAAATTATATTTTCTCAAGACCACTAATAATGTATTGCACAATCATAGTGTTGTCATATTTGTATTTTTTGTATGACCTAGAAAGATATCAATGGTTGCATGTCTATAAGTCAATATCAACTAAAATATATTTATTTTCAAATTACCTTAAGCATTAGGTTGTTACTGGGTTTAGGTAATTGTCAATATTAAAAATAAGTGTACTATGTCAAAATTGTTTAGTATAGGTTAATAGTGAGAATAAAGAGGTTGGAGTAGAACAAATAGAGCAAGAGGAATATATCTCATGCCAATCCAGACCATTATTTGTTCATTCAAAGACATTTTTTAACTTGATTGTAGCAATTGTCTTATTGTTGGCACAAAAAATCTGACCAGAGTAGCTTATGGAAGGAAACAGTTTATTTACACCACGCACTTTTTTTTTTAATTATTTATTTATTTATTTGAGAGTGACAGACACAGAGAGAAAGACAGATAGAGGCAGAGAGAGAGAATGGGCATGCCAGGGCTTCCAGCCTCTGCAAACGAACTCCAGACGCGTATGCCCCCTTGTGCATCTGGCTGACGTGGGACCTGGGGAACCGAGCCTCGAACCGGGGTCCTTAGGCTTCACAGGCAAGCGCTTAACCGCTACGCCATCTCTCCAGCCCTACACCACGCACTTTTGAGGGGAACTTTCATAATGACAGGGACAGCACAGCAGGATGAGACAGCTGGGTGTCACATGTCTCCATCAGCAGGTAGGAAGAAGGGGGAGTGAGTTCTAGCATTGCCCCAGTGTCGGCTCCCAGGAATGCCTCTCCATCAATGCTCCAGCTTCAAAGGGATCCAGTACTGGGAACTATATAGGAAGCTTACTACAAACACTTGAACATATGGGAGATCTGTTACATTCAAACCACCACATTGACCCTTCGGTATACAAATTTACATAAAGAAATAAGGGCTGGAGAGATGGCTTAGCAGTTAAGGCACTTGCCTGCAAAGCCTGAAGACGCAGGTTTGAATCCCCAGTACCCACATAAGCAAGATGCACAAGATGTCACATGCATCTGGAGTTCATTTGCAGTGACTAGAGGCCCTGGCATCCCCATTCTCTCTCTCTCTCTCTCTCTCTCTCTCTCTCTCTCCCTGTCTCTTTCTCTCTCTCAAATAAATTAAACTTTCAGCAAAGAAAGGTAAGAGTTACAGTATCAAAAAATGATTTATTGCTATCAATTAAGCACATTTTCTCATTTTACCTTTACAACAACCTATCCTTTTGTTACCAGTACTTTAAAAATGAGAAACTGAGGCTCAGAGATAAAACAATTTATTCATTATTACAAGGATATTCAGAAATATTTGTTTTCCATTCCATGCTTTAGTATTTATTTCTTATAATGAGAATATTCTGCTCAGGCTCTAGCTTAAGGAAGATACATGGAGTGAATATGTAAGGTTTATATATAGGAATGGTGTGGACACAGTGTGAAAGTAGTTTACAGTGAAAAACACTTCTTAAGATCATGTGAAGTTGCCATCAATGTCTGTAATTATTTGGTTTATGACACAGCTGCTTAAGTAAAGTAAGGATAAATTTAGCAAATCATTTCTTTTTTATTTCCTATTTTTTGGCAGGTATGTATAGTGTATCTACTATGGTGTGTGAGTGGTACATATATGCATAGCACATACATGCATGTGCAGATACACACACACATGCACAGGAGAATGTAGGATGTCCTCTATCACTCTTCTATGCTGTTTAATTTTTTAATCAGACTTGGTAATTAATGAACAGAGATTCTCCTATCTCTGTCCCCTCAGGACTGGGGTTGCAGACGTGCATGCCCAGGTCGTTGCACAATTACTGGGGATCAAACTCAGTACAACTCAGGCCTCCTCATGCCTACTGACTTATCAGTCTCCTCAATCCATCTTTGATTGCCTTTAAAATAGAATTTCTTAATTTTTAAAATTTATATTTATTTATGTGTTAGAAAGAGAAGAGAGAGGGAGAAAGAGTTAATGGTTGCACTAGGGCCTCTAGCCAGTGCAAATGAACCATGTGCCTCTGGCTTATGTGGGTTCTGGTGAATCTAACCTAGGTCCTTAAACTTTGTAGTCAAGTACCTTAACCACTAAGCAATCTCTAGAATTTCTTAATGTTAAATGAAAAACATCCAATAAAAAAATTGACTCCATTGTGACAGAATGATATAACATGTGATGTTAATCCCAATGCAATTACCTCTGTCTAACTTACACTATTTATTTATGAGCTTTGCCATCATAAAATTCTATATATCAGCAAAACAGCCGAGTAGAATTTTCCAGTTTGCAATCATGGCTTCACATTTTATTTCTTACTAATTTTATCATATTGTCAAGGACTTAAAGTCATATGCACTATCATAGTTAAAAAGAATTATTGCAAAATTATTTATGAATCTTTAAAATATAAATCTTTGTACCCACTTCTTTTCACTCTTAGCTCATCTTAACAAAACATCTGGTTTTCTTTTTTTTCTTTATAATTTTTTTATTAGTTTTCTATTCAGCAAATGCAGGCAGTTTGGTACCATTATTAGGCTCATCCATGATCTACCCCCTTCCCAATGGCCCCTCCTTGTTGATGTATATGGGTTGTGCATTGTGGAGTTAGCCCACAGTTATTGGTACGATAACTGTCTCTGCATATCATGACCCAACATGTGGCTCTGACATACTTTCAGCCCCCTCTTCTGCAAAATTTCCCTGAGCTATGTTGGGTTCATTTCTGGTCTGCTTCAGTGATGGGGGGTCACAGAGGCTGTGGCTCTTTGATTTGGTAGGAAAACATCTGGTTTTCATTTCACACTTTTGTAACTGCTTTTGACTGTTTTTTGACTGTTAGCTTCCAAAGTGACTCTGTGCTAACCAAGGTCAATTGTTGACTTAATTCTGGTAAGCCTGTTGTGACAGATGCATTTCCTCAGGTGACAAGTATTATGTTGGTTCTCATTTCTAGACATTTACCTAAGGCATAATTACCTGTCACCATTCCTCTAAAATATTTAAGATGCAGAGATAAGTAGCTCATTAAAAGTAAATTGTGGCAGTTCATTATTATTGCTTAGGCCATTTTAATGACAATGGATAAAACCACTTGCCTATATCAGAAAATATGGTTGGAAAAGAAAGTTGGAGTCTCTCTTTGTTTTCCCTGTCCCTGAAAGTGCTACACAATGGCAAATCCAGAGAGAACAGGAGGGAATGAGCAGGTATGATACAAACAGAAGCAGACAGCTAGGCATGAAAGAGAAGGCCTGCTCAGATGCAAGTAGTATAAGACTTACTAAACACAAAAGAGGGAGTTAAAGCCAGCCAGCAGATATACATGCCAAACAATATTGCCTTGAAATCTAAATAGTGAAGAAGTGAAATTAGCCAATCACATTTTTTCCAACAAATACTCTGAAGATTTTGTGTTTGTTTCACACTTCTTTATGTCATCCACACATGGGATATATAAACAACAAGCCTTTGATAGAAACTAAGAATAAACAAATGTTCCATTTGTAAATGGGCAAATAATTAGTACATTAGTAGTTTTCTAACTTTTGTTCCACAATTCCAAAAGTAGCATCTTCAAGATGACTTTTGATTTACCTATACAAAAGAACAGAATCTTTCAACTGAATTTCAGAGTTTGAAAACACATACCCGTTACTTTGTGACATCCTACACCAGCAACTTCCCTCTGATACTACAGCCTTCATCATGCTCAGTAAGTAACACACTAGAAATGCATCGAAGCTGTCTGACAGATTACTTTGCACAGGCTATGACTTCCACAAGACTGATGTCCCTCAGCTTCCTAGCTAGAGAGCTCTTGTTTTCATGGATGTGTCAACTCTAATGCATTTCCTTGAAGGTTTCCTTTGCTGCACAAAGTTGTTGGAACTCTGCCCTGTACTCCTGCTGCAGCCTGAGGGTGTTACAACACATATGAGTGTAGATGAACTGTGTTTAATTTAGATATTTTCCCTCTATTAGCTTTATCAGTTAGCTTCTAGCAGGAGTCACACATTCACTTTTTCTCTTTTCTTACTGAGAACTTTAATATGAACATGTTGCAAATTTGTCATATTCCCATTGGCTTATGTTCTTATCTCCCCCTTCTCCTATTCCACGGAGGGCATTCCCAAGTGGGGTTATTAGTTACCACTGCAAGGTCATGAATGCACCAGTAAGGGGGACAAAGTCTCAGAGTACACCTCCCCCTCCCTGTGGCTCTTGCATTCTTCCTATCCCCACTTCCATAATGTTCCTTGAGCCTTGGAGGGTGTGTGATAAAGTCTCCTTTAGTGATAAACTCTCAGTGCTCTTTCATTTTCTGATTTTATGAGTCTTGAATCTCCTCAGTGTCTACTATCTCTGTGGAGGAGGTTCTCAGACTAACAGTGAGAGCAGCACAGCACTCATATTTAATATACCCTCTCTTCTGTAATATTTCCTGAGCAATGACAGATGCAATAAAATTTTTGTTTGTTTGTGGCAGGGTCTCACTTTAGTTCAGGCTGACCTGGAACTCACTCTGTAGTCCAGACTGGCCTTAAAAGTCTTGGCTATTCTACTTCAGCCTCCTAAATGCTGAGACTCAAAGCATGTACCACCATACCCAGCTCAGATGTAATAGAGATGACTAGTCTCATACTGGGCAGTCTTTATTTATTTTTTCTGTCATTCCAATGTGTCTTGGGTCTCCCTGGTATTCACCACCATTTTTAAAAAGTAGATTATTTAGCCAACAGTGAGAAAAGCATGTAAACTTTTTATTAAATTGCTCTCCCACATTAGAGACCTGCTAAATGATGCTAAGGCATTGATGAAAGGAAATCATTGACAGAAATATTACCAAAATCTTACAACTCTGTAAAGGTAAGAATACTTGTTCAATTTCCATATTTATCTGAAGTTCAACCTTTTTGGCTTTTGGTCAATATAAGTTAGAATAAACTTTTTAAATCAGGAAATATTAAATGATCAAATATAAAAACCACATTAATAAATGAAGTTACTAGTGATGAATTGTATTAAAAAATTAAAGTACTGCCTCAAACTTTCTATGTCATTAGAATTCTGTAACATCATATTCCACTTCAAACCACTGAAGATTAGTTTATAATTAAACTGTTAAGTTTGCCTAATTAATAAGTTCTCTCATTTCTCTTTTAGTCTTCTTATATTCATTTTCCTGTACTCATTGTGAGCATGTATGAAATATACCAGGAGCTTCAAATTATGGGAGTAGGTTTTTAGTGAAATATAATAATTAATCAAGAAAAAATATCATTTTCACAGTCTTTGTAATATCTTAGAAGACAGACTCTAAATTGCCTTAATGTCATCTACAAAGAACAGCTCCACAAGATATTCCCAAACCACAGTTGCATTTGTTTTGCAGTTTTCTACAGCAAGAGGAAGTTTGATCTATGGACTTCAGTAGGCATTTGAAGGATGAGTATAATTTAGACATTTTACTATCTCACAATAGTTTGCAGCAAAAGAATTGTAAATTATATGATACATGACACAGAATATTGAAAGTACTATATTTTGTTCATTTGAATAAGTTATGAATCTAGTAGTCATATTTATAATTTTAAGTGAACCTTATGGATGAATACAGAAAAATAAATTATGTCAAACCATGAAGATTTTCTAGCAATTTTCCTACAATGGAAAACATTTGCAGATTTTGACCAGGGGATCCCTGTATCACTCTAAGTTCAGTCTTATAGATGAATCAAAAATCACTTGAACAGGCTTTTTTGTCTTAGTTGCACCCTCCATGGGGGATGCTGAGATGGATGTGAGATCACCAATGTTCACGATCTTCAGGATGTTCATCCATAAGGGAATTCTAGTTAAATTATTTTTTTTAAAGAAGACCAGCATCTTGCCTCCCATGATATTTTCCCTCCATCATCAACATATTTTCTTGTGATACTCAAAAAATATGCAGATCATATTTCTGCAGCAGAAGAAAATTCATGTCCTTATGGACATTTAAATTATTTTTGATGAGAAATGAGCTGCTGATTTGTTTCTGATAATGATAACTATAATGCAGGCATATATGGAAGATGGGTTTTCTCTCATGTTCCTCTCCATGTTCTTGGAAGTTGACAGATGAACCTGCCTCCTATTTCAGCATCATAGGGACATTGCTCCCTTCTCAGGGCAATAGGCAACTTTGTAAATTTTAATATATGAAACAGCAAGCTTATCTTTTGCTTTTGTATGAGAAAATTAAAGATATAACTAAAAAGGGAAAAATACGCCTGAGAGAGACAGAGATGGCTAAGGTCATGGCCCAGAACATGAAGATATGGTTATGCACAAATGCAGGTATGTTATAATTTAGTGCTTACCTGCAAAGCCAAAGGATCTGAAATAGACTCTCCAGGACCCACATAAGCCAGATGCAGAAAGGGTTGCATGCATCTGGAGGTCATTTGCAGTGGCTGGAGGCCCCAGAGGCCCATTCTCTCCCTCTTTCTCTATCTTTCTGCCCCCCTCTCTCTCCCAAATAAATAAAATACATCTTTAAAATGATGGAGGATAAACGGGACATAGTTAAATAATAGCTATCAGAAAAAGTGGGTGATGGCCACAAATGCTAGTTTTCATCAGAAAAGTAAAATAGGAAACTTTACAGTGCACAACAGAACAAAGGCCAGAACCTTTCCTGGAGGTAACCACACAGGTGGTAGAGCTCTGGCCTCCCAGTGGGAGCAAATGTCACCAGCAGACAATAGCAATCTGGGTTTAAGGAGGAAAATCTGTTCTGTATTTTCAGTAGTTATAAATAGCAGAAAATTTATAAGGAGCAGAAAAGGAGGTGGGGGGGGGGGAAACAAACACAAGTTGCTCATGTCAGGGAAAAGAGAGAAATCTCTCATCTTAGAATGCAACCAGAGACATATTGACATTTCCCTTAAAAACAAAAAGAGCTTTAGTCCAAAATCAGCTTTTCTTCTTCACTCTCTAGGAAGCCAAGGGAATGTTTGTTTAAATCTGGCCAATTGAATAGCTGGTGCCACAGTCTGAGGGAGACACAAGGATACAAACTCTATATAGTGTCCTAGGCATTGAAAAAGACCATACAAGGGTAGGACAAACTTTTTAACCATCTCAGGGAGGTGCCAATGACAGGGTTTACATCTCTGATTTAACAAACTTTTTAACCACCTCAGGGAGGTGCCAATGACAGGGCTTACATCTCTGATTTCAAAGGTCTTGCCCTAGGTGTGACTGGCAATTGGGAACTCAGGGTGGGTGGAATGCCAAGATCTAAGGCTGGAAACTACTAACAAGGGGAAAACCAGAGTCACACTCTATTCCTACCCAACTTTCTTCATTCACTTTTATTTCTCCTTTATTTAGCAACCGATGAGAATTTAGCCAATCACAGGGGTTTTAGATTTAAAAAGAAAGTATTATATATTATAGTAATTTAGCTGTGATATATTTGTTGCAAAAATTATGAAAATTCAGAAGATAGCATAGTGGTTGGGGATGAAACTCCGCTTGTAGAGTCATTTCCCACCATACACAAAGCTCTGAGTTTCCTCTCTAGCACTGCATGAACTGTATGCGGTGGTGCATGTAAATAATCCCAGAATTTAGGATGTGGAGGCAGAAAGAGGAGACACTCAAGGTTATCCTTTCCCTGGATACCTAGTGATATCCATGCCAGCCTAGGAAAGATGAGGCTATGCTCAAAAATTTATAAACATAATGTTCAGTCTGGCATAATTAAGACCTTTGTCTCTGGAGGAAGCTGTGTCTCAGGGTGTTTCTACTTGTCTTGTGGCTCATATAATATTCCCACCCCTTCTTCCACAATAGTCCCTGAGCCTAACAGGGGTATTTTCTGTTAGTGTTGACTGCTCCATAGTCTCTGCATTTCTGTTATGTTGTGCTTTGGGTCACCACAGTGTTTTATTTTCCTGGTGTACTCATGTAGCTGTTTCCCCTGCAATTTCTTCTAGAACCCAGAAGATATGATAGAGATGGCACATCTCCTTGTGAGCATCTGGCTGGCTGTCTTGCCTTGTGTTGATGGATCTTGGATCTCCACAGTATTCTCTACCATCTGTAAAATAAAACAGATTCTTGGACCAACTGCAAGGCAATGGGGGGTGGGGAAGGGGGCATACTTCAACTTATGTTTAAAATCAATTAATAAACAGATGTTAAGTTATTTTTGAGAAATCCTAATTCTAAAAAAATAAATATTTTTTTTAAATCTATATACATAGCGTAAAATATTGTTCTGAAATCCAAGGTGATCTCATAGGTTAAAATAAGAATCAAAGAGGTAAAAGCATTTGCTTAATATCACAAATCTAATAAGTGATTGAGCTAAATATAAATACTCAGTTTTCAAAATAAGTGATCTTTTTCTAATACTTACCCACTTGCTTTTGTTTGGTATAAAGAAGGAGTCATTTCCCCAATTTATTTAATGTAGCAATTTCTGAAATGTAATAAAAGTATAATCAGTAGCCTCTTTTTATAATTAGACAAGATAAACTTATTGAGTTAATCTTCTTGAATGCATTATGAAATTACTTCCTCTGCAGTCCTGTTTGTTTAAATTACTTTTGAAATGAATACAAATGCAAGGAAATATTAAAATGACATTAAAACAGAACCACTATTAATTTGCATCCATCATAATTGGAATATAGTACATTAGTCTGGAATGAATGGAAAATAGTAGGTATGCACAATGTGACTTCATTTGTCATCTGAGTTTTGCACATGTATGGAGCTTTTTGTGTGCCTGGAATATCTTGTAATAACAACTTAAGGAAAGAATTGAAAAGTCATAGATATAGGGAAAAAATACTAAAATATTGGAAAAATTGCAGATGTCCTGTTTGATTTAGACCTAAATATAAAAGTAAAATTTCATCAGATGAGCCATTTTTTTTTTTTTTGAAAGGGCAATCCATCAACACACAGAGGATTTGAACATGTAATGACAAGGAGATTGGAAAGCAGGGCAAGGTGAAGTTAGAGAGAACCATATTTGCAACAGTAGAGGACTTTCAGAATGTGCGTGTAAGAAGAGGTGAACCTGGCCATAATTGTTATGGTGATTATTCTAGGCTCAGTGTGAAGGTAAAATTGGAAGTAAAAGGGTTCTTACAACTAGGCAATGATATGTTAGGCACTTTGAAGGGCTATAAGAGTTATTAAAGACTTTATAAATAAAATAAGGCAAAATAATAGCAATTGGAAGATGGCCAATGACATGAAATTTTGTAAGAAACTAAATCATTGAATTAATTTATTTGCTCAATACCATGAAATTCCAATATTCTTTAGTGGTTAAGTCCAAGTGTATGTGTGTGCAAAAGATATACTTCTGTTTGTCAAGTTATAAACAAATGACAGAAAAATCTGCCTTTACCTCATGTATTTCAGATTATACATTTTTGTCATCCCTGAATAGCATACTAAGAATAACAACTACATTTCTGGAAAAGTTGATTGTCATGAAAATTCTCTTTAGTCTCTTTTACTGATCATCCATTCAATACCTAAAGAAAACGAAGTAGAAAACATATATGAATACTTACTTTTCAAATACTCCTATGGCATTGGCAATAATGAGCTCAGAATCTCCTGGTACTAATGCTATGCAGAATATCCTGCATACATCAGGAGCAAAGCGAAGTAGAAAACAGTCTTCAGGTCGGAAAATTGTCTAGATATTCCTTACCAACTGATTTTGTAATATCTTTCCTAGTAGTCTTTAAGAATATATTAACTTCTATAGTACTTGAAGTGAAACACAATGAAAACTTTAACAGAAATTGTCTCTTAATACATTTACAGTCTTGTATTTACAAGCTAAATACATAGGAAATCACAAATAAATCCCTTTTAAGTTTGAAAAAAATGATAAATAGTTATAATGATACATACGTATTAAGCTGCATGATGAAACCCATATTTTGCTAAACTAAATGATAAGTAAGCTAGAATAATACATAAAATGGTTTAGGAAATATTCTTAGTTGCTAAATTAAAAGATCTGGGCATATCTGTCATGAGTCATGATGAATGGTAAAATCTTTATTCGTTATTTCAACTTCACTTGCACATTGTGTATTCTCTCTGCATGGCAATGGCCACAGGCTCACATTACCTTTTTTTATTCATCCACCTACATAGAAGAAGTCCAAGTTACTTTTACCACTATTATCGTTTGCCTATCTATAATATATCCTCTAAAATGACCCTAACTACTTGGGTCAGATCAAGCTAATTATAATACAATTCTGATGATGTCATTCTCATGATTGAAAACCTTGAGCAATTACTCTGATCTCACAAAATCCATTTTTTTCACTTGTTAGTTAATCAACATCTCTACGTTCTGATTCCTATTTCTTCATCATGATTGCCAACCTTTTTTTCTTTTTTAATATCTTTATACATTTTGGTTTACTGAGCACAATATTAAGATGGGATCCAATGTTCCAGAGATTTCTACAGGAAACACTCCTGAGTGATACAGACTGGGGAGCAGGTTCGGGTGGGGACATGGGCCCCATGTAACTCCTGAAAAGGCATATTGAGAAGAAGGTGAATAAGATTTCAAAAAATTTGCAGAAAGCAAGGTCTAGCAACTGTTTTGCAGGGGTATTAGAAATCATGAAAAAAAGTTTCCATTTCAGGGAGTGCCATGAAGTGCAGGAATGGGCCTGTGCAGGTAAAATAATCCACTCCACCATCATCTGGGAGTGATTCTAGGAAGGATGCCTCTGCTACAGATATATTAACGAATGCAGAGAGGCAGTGATTAATTATAATTGGATATGTTTTATATTTGTATATTGTGCTTTATGCATGCCTGTCTTTATACTTGTGCATGTGTGTGTACAAGTGTGCACATGTATGTGGAGGCTAGATGTAGTCTTCCTGTGTTTCTTTCTACCTTATATTTGGGAGACAGGCTCTCTCATTGAACAGAGCCCACAAATTTGTCTAGATTAGCTAGCCTGCAAGCCATAGGGATTCCTCTGTCTCTGCCTCCCCAGCATTGGCCAACAGCCACACTGGGGTCCTGAGGATCCAAATTCAAGCCTTCATGTTTACTGGGCAAACATTTTATACCCATACCTTCCCCCAACCCAGGACTTTCCCCAACCATGACTGAATACATTTTCATGGTTACTGTAATAACTAGGAACAATTTGCTTATGTACTCAGAACCATGGATACAGTTATTCATGTAATCAAGTTGAAAATATAGACCAATTATAGCAATGAATCAAATATTGAGTCCTCAGAGGTAATGGGGTACACTGGAGGAGTTAAATCTCCATATCCTTTACTAATTTGTCTACAATGATTATAAATATTGTAATTTTATTAGAAGGCTTAGGTTCTTGATACATTACTACAGTTATCTTCAATATCTTGAGTATATAAACTTAAAAATCTGTCAGAAAGTTTTCTAAATGTTTGAAAATGCATTACTCTACTCAATTCTTGGAACACACTATGGACTAGGTCCGTAAGTACTTCATTGTACAAATCAATAAACTGAAGCTCTGCTAAATGATATTTCTGAGGTTACCGTGTATAGCAGACAGATTCAGGTTCACTGAGATGAACTTCCACACCAGGCACAGTTATGGAGGAGGGGATATTTATTGAAGCTTACAGACCCAGGGGAAGTTCCTAAATGGCAGAAGAAGCTGGCCTGCCTTCACAGGACCAAGCAGAGAGAGGGACAGAAAAGCACAAGCTAAAAGCCTCACAGCACAGCACATTTCAGGAACTCCAGCTAGGCACATTTTGCATATCTTTAGGTTGAAATCTGAAACCCACCACCTCACTTTAAGACCCACCCAGTGACACTGCCTCCAGCCAGGTGGCTGCAGATGCAAACTACAAATAATAAAGAACTGAATATACTGGGGGCCATCTATTCAAACGACCACACCATGTTACCTAAGGTTTGTTGTCAACCTCATCTGTTTAGGAGTCTACAAACATACTTCTTGGTTAAGTCTCTGTAGCTGCTTTGAGGAAGGTGGAAGTCTCTTTTCCATACATAGTGAGCCCTTCCCACAGAATTGGTGGCCTTCCCAAAGGGGGTCTTTATGTAATGAAGCTCTGGGAGAAAAGAGCCCCTTCACCCCACCTGACTGCTGGCTGGTGCTGCTTGCTGATGAACACCTCCACTTGCATATGCATCTGTCCTGTTCAGCTCTTTCATTGGCCTTGGAACCAAGTTTCTTGAGATTTCTAGTGTGGACTGAAGATTAGCAGCTCTCCAGGAAGGTTTCAGGCCTTCAGTGCTGGACTGGGACTGCAGAGCCATCTGGCCATGGGGACTGAGCTGATACACGTTTCCTTGACTTTCAAGCCTTCAGAGTGATATGGTTGGACTGCTGTATGATAATCCCATAAGTTCTCTCTTTGATACAATTTGTTCTATTGGTTCTGTTCCTCTAGAAAATCTTGACTAATCCAGTCACATAGCAAGATAAATTTTTGAATAAATGGGATGTGGTAATAGAATAAATACACACATAAATACATCTTGAAGATATTTATTGAGTCCTCCATTTTTTTTATATTAGCTTCTATCATTTCAGGACAATATATAAGCATCTCTCACACACATTTATATCATGGTCATATTACTTTTTATAACAGGTATAATAATACATTTTGACAAAGAAGTGTAGTTACATCACATCTTGGATTATTTTACTAGCTCTGCCCTCCATTTAAGATGAAAAAAACGAAAGAAAGAAAGTCTTGCTGGAATATAAGGTTCTGCATTGTATTGTCTTTTTTTTTATTTACTTTTTTGTGGTGTGTGTGTGTGTGTGTGTGTGTGTGTGTGTGTGTGTGCATGTGTGTGTGAGATATGCATGCATGTGTGAGTGTGGGGAGGCCAGAGTTAGAGGTTTCACCTTGTTTGCAGAATCTCTCACTTGAATACGGAGCTCTCATTCAGCTAGTCTCCCCATCTAGAGTTCCCTTGAATGCTATTTGTTTCCCATAGATTATGGGTTTGAGTACTTACACCTGAGTCGGTAGTACTATGCCCACTTCCATATAGGAGGACGTGCATCACGGGGTTGTGAGCCGACCTGGAGGCGTGACTCCCCAGTCCTCTTGCCAGGTTCTCCTCTGCTTCCTCCCTACTCCTTTAGTGATTTGTGCGACAGCTGGCCTGCATGCTCCTGTATGGTTTTCCCACCATGACAGACTTACTCTAGGAGCTACAAACTGAAATGATTCCTTTCCTTCCAGAAATCGCTTCCATTTTTGTTCCAGCATCAAGAAAGTTACTGACATGCTGGCTGAGCCATCATCTTTATATCATTTGGTTGTTTAATTATCTGGCCTCATTATATATCCTGCTGCCCACCAAAAAGCTTCCACTTTTCCTGTCCTATGTGCCCTTTCACTGTTCCTCCGCTTCTTCTTCTTGCCTCAGTGCTTTTACACCTATGTTCTGTCTTTCACACATGATATTTCCAGTTGAAACTCACTCATTTTTCCCCAGATTTTCACTCAAGCATCACTTTTTTATCTTGCGAAAGAACATTTTCTTTCATCTTAGATTAAAGGTGAGGAGTGAGTCTATTCCCTTTTCATTCCCTATATACTCGGAGAGGACATGAGCATCAATTATACCATAAATTTTATAAAGTGCATCAATGATGAATGAATTCATGGAGGTGACACTGTATAGGAATAAATTTCAATGCTAGCTTGTTGATGAAATTTTACAACAGCCTTGACATGCATAAAATACAGCATGCTAGTACGTTCATACATAGACGCAGGCTATGGATCAAATATATCAATCCTGCAAGATAGGCAGATTATTGATTGGAGACAGTATGGCATTGTCACATTCCATTGTAGTAGTTACACTGTCTTCACTATATGTAAGAATCATTTGATACCTTAAATTATCTCTGCCTATACTTCGCCACAGTACAATCAAATTAGAATCTCTGTAACCTTCCACATATTAGTGACTTTCTTTCAGGACTTCCTAGTTGATTTCAACATGCAATCGATAATATCACAATTCTCAAAGAAAGACAAATGGAACATAACATATCTGAAATTAACAATATTACTTTTTTGTTAATCAAACAGTAAAAATTATTTTAAACCTACATGAACTTGTATAACTAGTGAAATTGTCTCTATGCAGCACAATGCATTGTGTTCTGTCATTTATCAATGATTGTAGGTAGCTTTTATCTTTCCATTTTGTTTATTTTTTGAATATTTGGATTTATGTATTTGCAAACAGAGAGAGACAGAGAGAAGGGGTGTGTTTCCAGCCCATGCAAATGAACTCCAGATGCATGCACCACTTTGTGCATCTGGCTTTACACGGGTACTGGGGAATCAACCCCAGGTTATTAAGTTTTGAAGGAAAGCACCTTAACTGCTGAGCCATTTCACCAACCCTAGAAGGTTTTTTTTTTGTTTGTTTGTTTGTTTTTCCAAGGTAGGGTCTCACTCTAGCTCAGGCTGAGCTGGAATTCACTATGTAATCTCAGGAGATGGGCCTTGAACCCACAGTGATCCTTGTACCTCTGCCTCCCAAGTGCTGGGATTACCACCATGCCCAGCCCTAGAAGTTTACTTTTTTCTTACAGTGTTACTGTAACAAATAACAAATAACATATTTTTCACTCTAAATTGCTGAATGTTAAAAAATATTTTTGATGGAGCCAGGCATGGTGGCACATGTCTTTAAATGCAGCACTCAGGAGGCAGAGGTAGGAGGATTGCCATGAGTTGAAGCCCACCCTGAGACTACGTAGTGCATTCCAGGTCAGCTTGGTCTAGAGCTCAAAAAGACAAATATAAAGGAGAATTTAGATATACCATCCTAATTTTGAAGTAGTTCTAGTTCAATTATTCATCCTTCTTAATAATACCCTGCAGGGGAATTAGAGTACCTGAAAATAAGGCAGCCAGAAATTTAAATTTCAAGGAGAGTTACAAGAATACCATTTTGGCTATAGGGAAGCTAATGTATCAATATTTTCTTGAAAATGATGTAACTTCCAAACATGGATTACTAAATAAATATCTAGTCTGGGATAGTTTAACTACAAATCATGATACTTGAGTTGCGAATTCTACACTTGGTTCTGCTCCTACACCTGGTATTCTCATTGGTTAAATAAACAAACTGTAAATTTTTAGAGTAATTTTTTGTGTTTATCATATGTACCCCTCCCACTACAGGCTCTATGATGGCTCCTGTAAATATACAGTATTCTTTATAAAGAAACATTTATTGAAGTAAATGGAAACTCAGGCAGAATGATTAGTTGCTAACAAATATTTTCTTGAGTTGAATATTTACTAGTTCTCATATATCAATTATTATGTTTGTTTTCTAGGTATCACACTTATTTTAACTTTAAATATTTTAAATGAATACAAAAACTATATTCTAATATTTACACCAAGCCTTATTAAATTTAGCCCTAAAATTTTTTTGACATAAACTTATAAACACAATTTTATTTATTTTTTATTGGTTCTAACGCATATTTTTATTTAATGTTAGATATTATACATCAGAACTTAAATTTTACATCACCGTTAGGATAGTCTTCTTAGCTTGTAATGATACCCTGCAACTCTTTTTTAAAAATATTTTATTTATATATTTATTTGAGAGAAAAAGGAAGAGAAAGACAGACAAAGAGGATGAGAGAAAAAGAGAGAGAGAGAGGGAGAGAGAGATTGGGTGCACCAGAGCCTCCAGCCACTGTAAAGGAATTCCACATGCATGCACCCTCTTGTGTGGCTTATGTGGGTTGTGGAGAATTAAGCCAGGATCCTTTTAGCCATAAAATTTTATAAAGTTATAGTTCCAGGCCTGGATAGATGGTTCAGGAATTAAGGCATTTGCTCACAAAGCCTAACAACATGGATTTAGTTCCCTAGTACTCATATCAATCCAGATGCACAAAATATTGCATCTATCTGGAGATTTTTTGTAGGGGCTGGAGGCCCTGGCACACCCATTCTCTCCATCTCTCCCACTGTTCTTCCTCTCCCTCTGCTTGAAACTAAATAAATAATGTTATATTCTTATAAGTAATATGTAATAATTATTAATTCCTACTGTTTCTAGTAATAAATGGTATTATATTAAATATTTTTTGGACAAAAAAGAAGATAATAAACTTCTTTGGTTGTGTAAAATTTACTCCTAATGATGTTTTATTTGACTAACCTGGTTATTTTGTTAAATATATTGAGAAAATTAAGGAATTTACAGTATGTCCACCTATGTTCTTTTATGATTTTTTGTTTGTTTGTTTTTTTGTTTTTTTTTTTGAGGTAAGGTTTCACTCTAGCCCAGGCTGACCTGGAATTCACTATGGAGTCTCAGGGTGGCCTCGAACTCACGGCGATCCTCCTACCTCTGCCTCCCAAGTGCTGGGATTAAAGGTGTGTGCCACCATGCTCAGCCTCTTTTATGATTTTTATATCCTCTTTATAACTAACGTGTGGAGAAAACAAGTAGAATAGTTTTCAAAAATTGGATTGCTGCATTGTGTAACTTCCTGTTGAATGTTTTACAGACATTAATTCATATAATCTTCAGTGCAACACAAGTTTATTTCTATAATTATAGCCCACTTTCATGATAAGGATTTTATAACATAATGAGGAATAAGACTATTTCCCATAAAAGTAGTAAATCCATAGGAAAATCTTCCACATAGTTCTAAGAAAGTGTTACACACAAAGCCTTAACAGTATTGACAGAGTGATACACTTGCTTTTACTATTTAACACTTATTTAAATATAAAGCTAAAAGGTAAGTTTCCAAATTTTAAGTTAATCCTTGAAGGAGGATTAGGATCTGTGTGAGGCTGCTCAACCATGAATACAATGATAAAATCTGAATTAAATGAACTAACCAAAGGTTTTAGGGCACAAGATAAGGCAATCTAGACTTGAAGTATGGGATTCAAAACAAAAAGGCTATAAAAATAGACTCAAAACTTATGTCTGACTTCTCTAAGCCTTTATATCTTGATGTCAACCAAGTAAGGAGACAATTAGGCAATCAAGGCCTTCTGCAGTTTCTGAATAACAGAGGTATAAGGTAGGGTTGAGGACTTTCAGGAAGGAGCATATTAAGGGATACAGGTAATAGAAAGAAGGAACTCGATAAAATGAAAGAGCAAGAGCATCTTCCTGTCTCCTTCATGTTACAAGGACTTTTTATCTTAGAAATTGTCATCAAATCTTGCTCATGTGTGAGCTCCTTCACTCAAGTGAGCCTTATTTGATAACCTCACCATCTTTTTTAACAAAATGACTGCTATATAACATACTTCTTTCAAAATTGAGATCAAGGAGCATGGAGAACTGAATCAGCATGTAAGGTGATTGCCTGCAAAGCCTAAGGACTGGGTTCAGTTCCTCAGTACCCATGTAAAGCCAGAGGCCCAAGGTGGCACATGTGTTGGTAGTTCATTTGCAGTGGCAAGAGACCCTGGCATACCCTTTCTCTCTATTGCTCTAGCTGGTTCTCTCTCTCTCTCTCTCTCTCTCTCTCTATCTATCTATCTATCTATCTCTAGTCTGTCTCACTGCTTGAAAAAAATAATAATAATTGTTTGTTTTGTTTGTTTTTCGAGGTAGGGTTTCACTCTAGTCCAGGCTGACCTGGAATTCACTATGTAGTCGCAGGTGCCCTTAGACTCACAGTGATCCACCTACCTCTGCCTCCCAAGTGCTGGGATTAAAGGCATGCACCACCACACCTGGCTTTCAAAAATTATTTTTGAAATTGCTATCAACATTATGGGAAAGAAAGTATGGAGGATTCTAAACATAGAAAAACATACATTTTTAAGAATAAACAGGAAGAATGAAGCAAATATATGATGGTTTGAATCAAATGTCCCCCATAAATGCATGTGTTTGGAATGCTTGGTATACAAGTAGTAGAGCTTTGATGGAGAATCTGTGTTACTGAGGTCAGACGCTGGAGTGCTATAGACAGCTCCTTAGTGTCAGACCCGGGGTTACCCCCCTGCCAATTTGACACCCGCTGTGACAGGATTGTGATGTCCAGCCTCTGTTTTACCATCTCTTCCTGCCATCATGAAGCCAAAATAAACTCTTTCCTCCCATCAGCTGCGTGTGTCCAGGCATTTTATCACAGTAATGCAAAAGTAACTACAACACGAATATAAAAATTCATCTAATAAAATCAGTCACAAAATAAATATGAGTACATTAAATACTATTCAAAGATAACACATTAGAACTAAAAGAACATTTGTGTAGTGACATAATATTTAAAAAATTATAATTGAAATAAATTAATTAAAAAACAAATAACTACTAACAAATAAATATGCAATAGCAAAATAACCATTTCACAAGTAAGTAGTAAGGGAGCATACTGATAATGACATTAAGATAAAATAAGCTAGAAAAACTAGTGATATGATGACTATATTGGAGGAAATAACATATACTACTTATATATTTGATGAAATCCAGGTTATTATTAGGGAATTCTCTTAAATCTATATTCTATTGTACTTGAAATCTGAAAAAAAACTGTACATTTCTAAAGGCATATGATTTACTCATATTAAACCAAGAAGATAGAAATAGTTTACACACATCACAGTGAGATGCAAACTATAGATATGTGTCCAAACAAAGAAAAGGCCAATCCTGGATGGAATCACTTCTAAATTCTATAAAACTTGAAGAATTATTTCTAAAACCCTTTAACAAACAGTAACCATAAAACATAATTTTAAAAAGCTGAAAAGCATATACCAAGATCATTGTATGAAGCCAAAGTTAATTTCATACCAAAATAGACTAAGACCATAAGACAAAATGAAAACAACAGTTTAATTTCCCCCAAGAACATAGACAAAAAATATTTCTATGGGCTTGTGTGGATTGCTGATTCAGTCAAGTGTTTGCCTTAGTGTCAAAAGTTTCTCAAGTTGATCGCCAGTATTCACACATGCAGAGCATCGTGTGTTAGAACTGTAATCCCAGTGCTGGGGAGGAACAGACAGATGCTGGAGTTTTCTCTCCAACCATTAGAGCTTCACCAAAGGGCTGCAGGGGAGTAACAGACACTGTCTCAAAAAAGATTGGCAGCTGGGCATGGTGGCACATGCCTTTAATCCCAGCACTGGGCGTGGGGGGCAGAGGTAGGAAGATCATCGTGAGTTCTAGGCCACCCTGAGACTATATAGTGAATTCCAGGTCAGCTTTTCCTGGAGCAAGACCCTACCTTGAAATAGCAAAAAATAAAATAAGAGAGAGAGAGAGGGACAGAGAGAGAGAGATTGTATAAGAAGAAGAGGATAACACCTAAGAATGTTGCACACAGCTGCACATGCATCTGAATGCCCAAGTACACACACAAAAATACACACACACACACACACACACACACACACACACACACAAATCCACATACACAAATAACACATGCAAAAGCAAATCTTTATTAAAATATTTTCAAACTAAATTCTAAAACATGTAAAGTTCAAACATTATTGATGTGGAATTTTAAGGTCCAGTAGGTTCTATATAGACTTGTGAACCCCAATTTGAGGTCCTTATCATATTTAACAAAAAATGATAAAAATAGACATAAGGAGGATAAATTATGAATTATTGAGTTTATTTAGGGAGAAATCATAACAGGAGATTTTTTAGGGAAAATTAGAAGTCAGGGAGGAAGCTAGTTGAAAGACTTCAGCAAGAGAATCCACCTTTTCCAGTTGGGAAGGGAGAGGAAAGACAGAGAGACATGCAAGCATTGAAGAAAAAGCATAAAAGCCCAAAATATCTTTATCAAATAACAGTCAAGAAAGGATTAAGAAATAGTGAAGGACTCTTCCATCAAAAATAAATCATACATGTGGTCAAAGTGAGAAAAGAGACCAAAGTATAACACAGACGTCAAGAAGAAAAATATCAAGCTAAGATATGCATTCTCCTTCCTAGCACTGGGTAGGAGAAAGACAAACTTAAATGGCAGCTCCAGCCAGGTCACAGGGAAGGCTGGGCCATGTAGGCAACCTCCTATTATAAGGATGAGACATCCAACTAGGGTTAGACTCATAAGACTCAGGTGCGTAAAGAGATTCATTACTGGTTTATGGACTCCAGGAGAGTGACCCAGGGGCCAAGATCTGACTGGCTTGTGCTTGTCCAAGAAAGGCTGAGCTGAGGAAGAAGCAGGAAGATCTTCGTGTGTCACTGGAGGCTATTTTAAGGAAGAAAGGGTCAGACATAAGTTTCAGTTTGGCTAGGACACACAGAATGGTACCCACTTGTTTCCTCTTTGGGCTTCTGTCCTTATCTACCTGTAAAATAAAACTACCTTAATACAGCTCTCCTTTTTAACGATGAAGTTGTTTTTAACCCAGAGATAGAGGACTGATCCAAAGATGAATGTAATGGTATAGCCTAGTAGATTGAAGGCCAATAATTGCATGATCATCTCCAGAAATGTAGGAAAGGTATTTGACAAAGTCAACATCCCTTTATGACAAAATTCCTCAAGAAAGCAGGAATAAAAAGAATGTGTTTTAACCGAATGAAGGCTATATATAAGGCAATTCTGTGGATAACATTATATTAAATAAGGAAAAAAACAGATTTCCTTCTAACATCTGGAATGGTATAAGAGTGTTTTATAGGTTTGGGATTCACAGTGAAAGAGAGAGACAGGTTTTTGTTTGTTTGTTTGTTTGTTTTCAGGACAAAATTTTATTTAATGCCAGGAGAGACTAGAGGGATCCTCAACAACGGTGGGCCTGGAAGGACATAATGCTAAAATCCACTAGTGGAGGAAGTGGGAGGTGGTGACTTCAGGGGCTTTGCAGGAAGAGGAGAATTGCAACTGAGAGAGGGAACATCTAATAGGAATCCTCTGGAGTGCCTGCAGAAACTTCCTCAGGGAAGTGATGTTTAGATTGTCCCATACCCACTCTAGACCACAGGTATTGGCTGCAAGGAAGTCTTCTTTTCCAAGTCACGGGGCAGTAAGGCTGAGCCAGTTTTCTAATGCATACATAGTGATTGTCTGGTCCTGGGCTCACCTGAGAAGAGGCAGCTTTCTGGAAATCTGGCAGTGCCCACGACCTCCACTCTTACTCCACACAGTGTTTGACGTCTTAGAGCAATGAGATAAGATGCAGGAGTAGCAGGGATAAAAGTCCTCCACCCACAGTTTGTTTCCAAAAAATTAAAAAGTAAAAGAAATGCTTAAAAATGAACCTTAAAGAAGGAGGCAAAAGATTTTTATACTGGTAATTTTTAAGACAGTGAAGACAAAAATTGAATAAGACTTAATAGTTAGAAAAACCTTCCATTTTCATTGATTAACATAATCAATATTGTGAAAATGTGTATTATTATCAAAAGGGAGATACAGATTCAGTGTGATTTTCATCAAAATTTTTAAATATATATATCTTTTTCTTTTTCTTTTCTTTTTTTTTTTTTTTTTTTTTTTTTTTGAGGTAGGGTTTCACTCTACTCCAGGCTGACCTGGAATTTACTATGTAGTCTTAGGGTGGCATTGAACTCACGACAATCCTCCTACCTCTGCCTAGAGAGTGCTGGGATTAAAGGTGTGCACCACCATGCTGTCCTTAAAAATATTTTTTATTTACTTATATATTTTATTTGCTATAAAAGAGTGGAAAAAAGAGAATGAGAGTTAGAGAGATAGAGAGGGAGAAAGAGATAGAGCAAGCAAGTGCGCCAGGGCCTCCTGCTGCTGCAAAGAACAGGAGATGCAAGTTTTCTGAATTGCTCAGCCCCCACCTCCACGCCAGTGAATCTGGGGTTTTAGAGTTCAGGAAAAGTTTACAAACTACAAACTGAGTAGGAGGTGCTGTTCTTAACTAACGGATGAGACTAGACTAGATCAGAAGCTGAATTATGTGTAGGTCTATTCCTAGCTGACTACCTTAATCATGCCTCACCCACCTCCCACCAAAATGTAAATGGAATTCTTCACAAAGCTAGAAATAAAAATCAATCCTACAATTCATGTAGACACACAGAGCACTGTAAATAATTGAAGTGCAAAGATAGTGCTATAAAAACTGACACTGGAATCAAGTAAACATAGTAGAAGAAACAGAAAGAAAGTCATGCAGCCTCGGCTGCCTTTTTTAATAAAGATATTAAAAATGCACGTTGAAAACATGGCCATCTCTTCAAAAAATGGTACTTGGAAAAGTGGATATTCACATGCAGTAGATTTAAATTATATCTATATTTATCATTTAGCATAGATATCAAAATATAGACCTGGAGAGATAGATTAATGGTTAAGGCACTTGCTGGCGAAGCTTAAGGACCCAGGTTTGATTATTCAGTACCCACTTAAGCCAGATGCATGTGAGGGCACATGAGTCTTGAGTTTGTTTGCAATGGCTAGAGGCCCAGGCATGCCTATTTTTTTTTTCTCTCTCTCTCATAAATAAATAAAATAAATTATAGAAAATATAAAATAGATTAAAGACATTAACCTAAGACTGAAAGCAGTAAAAGTGTTAGAGAATAAACATAATTAAAATACCAAAAGATATAAGTATAGGCCTTGACTTTCTGAAGATGACTCCAATAGGCTAGAAAACAATGTCAAGAATTGAAAAATTAGATCATGTGAGGTTAGGAAAAAATTCTGGGCAGTAAAGGAAACATCCAATTAAGTGAAGCCATAGCTTACAAAGAAGGAGAAAATCTTTACCACTTCAACATCAGACAGGGTAATAAGATCTAGAATAGATAAAGAACTACAAAAACTATTAATCACCAAAATAAAAGTAATATATTAAGTTAATAGGCTAGCAATCTGAATTGGTATTTGTCAAACAAAAGAAACACAAATGGGTAACACATTTTTTAAATATTGATCCACAACCTTAGCCATCACAGAATGCAAATTAGCCTCCTTGAGATCCACTATCATTTCCACAGAATGAGTAGCATCAAGAACATAAAAGCAAATACTGTGGAGGTGGAGCAAGATGAATGCTTAAAAACTGGTGCTGGAATATAAAATGTTGTCAGTATTTTGATAATCAGTATAAAAGTTGTTTTTTTTTTTAATTAAAAATGCAACTACCATATGATCCTTTGGTCCTATACCCAAAGGATTTGTAAATCACACCACAGAGATGTTTGAACACACTTTTTTTTTTTTTGGCTGCACTATTCACAATAGCTAAGAAACCAACCTAAATGCCAATGAATAGAAAACTGAATTAAGAAAACATGGTACACATAGAAAATAAAATTTTGTTCAGTTCTAAAGGAAAAAAATCAGGTTTGCTGGAAAACGAGTGGAATGGGAAATAGTTATATTAAGGTACAACAAAGACTCAGAAAGACAAATTTTACATTTTCTGTCATACACAGATGCTAAATATTAATTTTATATATGTGTGTGTATGAATATGTACATAGGTACTGAGAATAGAAAGGGAACCCTTAGATGGGAAAAATAAATCTTCAATATGAGGACTAATAGAATACATGTGACATGAAAGCCGACGGAAAGGCTGGGAGAAGAGAGGAGCTGGGATGAAGACCAATAAGAAAGAACACAGTGTGTATGAAAGCACCTTAAGGGAATTTATTACATTCCATGATAATTTAAAAAATAATAACATGCAAAGAGAACGGTAAAGTTTGTTTTACAAAGGCTGGGTGAAGAGTTCAGTGGCATAGTATTTGTCTAGCATGTTCAAGATATTGTATTTGACTAATAAAACTATACACATTCACAAAAATCTGTGGAGCTATTAGGGAATTATTATCTATACTCAATAAAGTTATCAAACTATTCATAATTTTTGCAATTCAATTAAAATGTGGCAGGCTGTGTCAGTGTATTCCCAAAAATGTGTACAAAAATTATGAAGAATGTTTTCTTAGTCCTCACCTGAGTAAAAGTAATATGACAAAGAAATATCACTGCTTGCTTACCAAGGTATCTAAGATTACAAATAACATACTCACCATTTTTAGTGAGATTCTAAGATGATAAATAGTACAAAAATAGGATA
This sequence comes from Jaculus jaculus, assembly GCF_020740685.1. Lineage (NCBI taxonomy): Eukaryota > Metazoa > Chordata > Mammalia > Rodentia > Dipodidae > Jaculus > Jaculus jaculus. The sequence goes on from NC_059104.1 coordinate 41,031,025, forward strand.
AAAATTATTTTAAGGTAAAATCTTTGAATAAATGTCCACAGTACCATAGGTATAAAATAGGACTTCACATGTATATGGGAAGATTTCACATATCAAGATCAATAGTATATTCAAATATTCAACAACTGATCAACATTCAGGAAAGCTCATCTATGAAGAAGAGAACTTATTGGTATATTAATTAGTGGGAGTTGTATTACACCCTCTTTTGATGGCTTACTATTAATTATGTTGTTCCAAATTACTTGTGATTTCAGCTAATAATATGGCAGACATATTTTTTGTATTATAGATCAGTTTCTTATCTAGTTATTAGACAGTAAAAACAGAGAAGACACTACTGTAAAATGAAAACTGATCACATTCCGCTGAATAATAGTAATCTTGCTGTAAAGAAAGGTAATGTGCAATGTAGAAATACTCTTCAAAAGTGGAGGTACAAGTCATAACATCTTTGATCTGTAGATTGCCTTCCTCACATGGTCACAAATCTATTTCCTTTCATGAGTCATGTAGGTCATAAGAGTCATAGCTCAAATTTTGCTGTTACTTTAGTGGAATTATTTGATTGATAGATTATTTCTACTTTTTCACAATATTACAATTCCCTTCTTCCCTTCCTACTTCCCTTAATCTCTCCCTCTCTCTCCTTCTCCCTCCTGTGAGAAACTCATTGGCAAACTTTCTTCCTCATTGTCCCTGTGTTGGAATTACACCTGTACTACCACCCCCAGAAACATGGTTAAATAATTGTTTAGCTACCACAGTCTGTGTCACATAAGATTGTAGGTTTGTACCATTTTCAATTTTTGAAATATCAATGTGAAAGAAATCCCATCCATTATTTTATTTTTAGTTTTGGCTTTTATTCTGATTTGATAAGGACATAACACATTACCTATCATCCTAAGAGGTTTAAAAATATATATTATTTTATTTGAGGGGGAAAGAAAAGAAAGAGAGAGAGGGGCAGATAGAGAAAGAGAATGGGTATGCCAGGATCTCTAGCCACTGCAAATGAACTCCAGACACATTCACCACTTTGTGCATCTGGCTTATGTGGGCACTGGGGAATTGAACCTGGGTCCCTAGCCTTCACAGGTAAAAGCCTTGTTCTCTAAGCCATCTCTCTAGCTCTCCTAACAGATTTTTAGGTGTGAAATGTGACATTGTTATCTATAGTCACGTACTTTTCTTCACCAATTTAGGAGTCACAGTGCTTGAAGGCCCAATATATGCGGTGGGAGGCCATGATGGATGGAGCTACCTGAACACAGTGGAGAGATGGGATCCCCAGAGCCAGCAGTGGACGTTTGTAGCCAGCATGTCCATTGCTCGGAGCACAGTTGGAGTAGCAGCACTCAACGGCAAGTGAGTATATTTGTCTTTAACTTCTTTATTGGTGAGGGGAAAAAAAAATCACTGAGTGGATAGTCATCATTTATAACTATTAATTTTCTACCCATGATGTTGGATAGAAACCAATATTTCTTGACATTTCTTGACATTTGATAATTCTTGATCCTTAAAACATTTAAATATATTTCATGACAGCATGTATGGAAAACATTTCTAGTAGTCTTTAAAAGACTACTAAATATTGGGTGTCTAATGTTTATGTTTTCATCACTATACCAGTCTGTTCACTTTCCCAGCAACTATCTTCCTATTTCCCTTTGATTTTGGAATGTTTAGGGTAAGTGTTAATGGCATTTGGGACTTGTAGTACTTTGTCAGAGGTTGTGTTCTGTCCTCTGCACTCTACAATGTTTTGCAGTGTTCTAGACTTCCACCCACAAAACGACAGCCCACCTTCATTTCAGTGTCAAAGCAAAGTATGTCCACATATTACCTAATATCTACCATGGGAATGAACAAACTACAACCACCTTCATTCTGCATGGCCCTAAACAAAGTTTAAGAGCTCCTCATCCAAGCAGCTGCAAACACTTCAGCTCTGGTCTCCCTTTTTCTTTTTCTCGCACATTTTGTTTGCTAAATCTTCCAAAACTATCCTTATAAAGCTCACATGCTTGCAAAGTTTTGTGTAAGCAATGTGAATCTTTCTGCAAAGGGACTCCTGGATGTTTGTCCTGCCTACTTTACTTTTTCCACCATGCATCAGACAAATTGTCCTTGAGCTATGATGTCAATATACCAAAACCTAAAGTAACTCAGTGACTCTGTGCTCTTTCCTTTGTGCGAGATGCTATTGAAATCAATCATTCAGTACCAGGATCTTCCTCTCCCATCAGATTCTATTTCAAATTTTGTCCATGTGCCAGTCCTTTGAAAAAAAACACAACACCACACACTTTCCCATACTCTGTTTATTTCTCTTGTCATAAATCATATTATACTTTTAAATATGTTTAATTTTTTAAAATTTATTTTCAAGCAGAAAGAGACACTGAGAAGAGAGACAGAGATGCAGAGAGGGAAAGACAGAGGGAAGGAGGGAGAGAGAGAGAAAGAGACAGCAGACCAGGCCCTCTACCCACTGCAAACAAACTCCAGAGGCATGTGCCACATTGTGCATCTGGCTTTTACATGGGTACTGGGGAATTACACTTGGATTGTTAAGCTTTGCAGGAAAGTCCCTTAACTACTGAGCCATTTCTCCAGACTCAAATTATGTTATTCTTTTTGGCTTCTTCTTTTAATTGCCACATACATTTAATTAATGTGATTGTGTCTGCTTCATTCATTGCATGTCACTGGGCATAGAATAAATCATTATGCCTATTGAATAATATTAAATAGAATTCTCTATCAAATTTAATTACTCTTACCTTTTGAAATTCTATTTTTTCCTAAAGGTCAATATTAACGTACATTTAAAATATATTTTTTTTCTCTCAATTCAATTGCACAGAAAATGGTTTATGTACATACACTAAATGTTACTAATGTCTGATTATTTATATTAATTGCATTTATGACTATATAGGTTTCTATTATTTGACAATTCCCAATATAGTTGAAGTTGGACATCAGTATGTTTGTATATGTCAAGGTATGTATAGATTGATCTCCAAACACCTTGAGATACTATCACTGCTCCATTATCTATCATTTCATGCTTTCTGGGATTTGCCTATACTGGGAAGAGCCAGAAGACTACAGCCTCCAGGCTGGCTAAGAACTTTGGAATCCAGTCTCATGGGGAACTCCACCATGCATACTAGCCTGGGGACTCAGTAGCAGTGGGAACATGTGTAGTACTCGGGTGCAGATCTAGCGTTAGGGTATGACAATGCATCTGATCCATATTCCTGATTTTCCTGATTTTGCACCTGTCTTCATGCTGCACTTCCTGTAACACAGGGAAGGGTTGACCCAGATAATTTAAACTTGACCCCTACACTTTCCTTTATGTCTTTCAACTCTATGCAATACTAGGATGCTAAAATATCCCACCTGGTTTCATTAGCTATTTTGAAGACTTATTGTATATATAATACAAATATATTTTATATATAATACGAATATATATGTATATATGGGCAATGGTTTAAGATAACATTTCCTTGGGGAAAATGCTGGAAACACTATTTCAGCATATAATTAGTGTTGTCCCATATTCTAGTACTCCATGCTTTTAAATATTTTATGATTTATTTGTTTATTTATTTATTTATTTGGAAGAGAGAAAGAAAGAGAGAGAGATAATGAATAGATACACAGGGCCACAAGCCACTGTAAACGAACTCCAGATACATGTGCCACTTTATCAATCTGGCTTTCCATAGGTACTGCGGACTTAAACCTGAATCCTTTGGCTTTGTTGGCAAGGTCCTAATTTTATATTTGTAATCTTTATTCAGTCTTGAGATAGTTATATCAAACTCTAATACCTAAAGAAAATTAGCATTTTGGCATGTGCTTGTGAGTGAGTGGTGACCATGCATGAGTGTCTATGTGTTCTATGCACATGAGTGCACAGATTTGCACAAGCACATGCATATGCATGCATGTGGAGATCAGAGGTTAACACCTAGTGTCTGCATCCCTCATTCTGCATTCTATTTACTGTGGCAGGGTCTAGCTAGTCATCTTGCCCCTTGGGTCTCCTGGCTGTGCCTACAGGGAACTGGGATTGTAGAAGGGTCACAATACCTACCCAGCGTTCATGTGGGACTGCATATCTGAACACTGATCCCCATGCCTGCTTAGAAAGGGGCAAATGCGTTATGCACTCAGACAGCTCTCCTTATTGATTCCAGACTTACAGGTGCTGTATACAGAATAAAAGGAATGATATATCAGCTTCTGAGGAATGTTGATACTTGTCAGAAGGAGCAATTTTTAAAATCCTTTTTAATAGATAATTTTAATATATGAACATATTGCATTTTGATCACAATCCCCTCCCATTACCTATGTCTCCTCCATTCCACTTGTTTTTCCTTTCCTGTTAGTTGTTAGTCTTGTTAGATCATTTTTAAATCTCCTCTATCAAACTTGATGGAATGTTTATGTGCTCAATATTATGCAGGTCTTGTGATGATAATGACAGCCACTGTGAACTTATGAATGCAATTTCCTGTTCAAGTCTGTTGTACAGCTTTCCAAAAAACTTCTGCACACCATTTAGCTCTTATGTTCCTTTCCATCCCTCTTCCAAAATGTTTCCTGACCCTTGCGACTTCAAGGAGTGATATAGCTTGCATCATTTAGTTCAGACAACTCCACAGTCACTTAGTAGCAGCACTTGGCTAAGTTTAGATTCTCCCATGGTGTCCCCACCATGGGGAAAATAAATATTCTTTGATAAAATGTGAAAGTGGCTTTAACCTATGGGCAAAGCATAAAAATGTAGAAAGAAATTTGATGGGTATGTGTGATGGTGTGAATCAGATGTTCTCCCCCCGCCACCCCCGCCACCCTCACATATTTTGAACATTTCTGTGAAGCTCATGGCAGTTTGGTAAGTAAAGCCTTACTGGAGGATGTGTGCTGTCTGCTGCAGGCTATGGGGTGTCACAGCTAGCTGTCCCTTGCCAGAGTTCTGCTCACTCTCATGTTACTGTTTTCTTCCTGCTATGGCAAGAAAGTGATGACCAGCCTCTGTTCTGCCATCTTCCCTTTCACCATGAAGCTTCACCTTGAGACTATAATAGAAAAATAAATACTTTCCTCCCTCAACTTCAAAATAACTACACCAACACAACTTATCCATTTAGGCAAACATCAGTAGCATTGTCTTCCTTACCTTCCATCCTGGAAGATTTTTGACTAGGTTTTCAGTACTAGAGATGATTCCTTCCTACGTAAAAGTCCTCAAATTCAATCAGGAGCAATTTGTTATCCACATAATGGTCATGTTGCTATTGCGCCTTTGAACACACATCTTTCCTGGCTGGCCAATTGTGTAGTTTGCAGGGTCCACTGCTAGTTAAGACTGTTGACTTTTCCTCAAGAAGCTTGCATAGCACTTTCCAGCATTACGACATCTAGCCACAGTGATAAAGCTTGTAGGTAAGTTACAGCTTGATGTCTTAGCGTTTTCTAACTGAAGCATATTATTTTCATCAGCATTTGGGTCTTACAATCTAGTTCTGGTGGGCAACAAAGCACATTGACAGTAGTTTGTATTATTTTGTGGGCCTCCCCTGGCAAGCAACACATTGGGGTTATATCCCAACCCTGATAATTAAAAAATTATTTTACCAACTTTCAGTCTGGACTCATTTGTAATTTATGTAAAAGTAGTTTCTTGGAATTGTTTCTATGTGGAGTGGTTATGTCCCATCGTCTATACTCCTACAAGTGTAAATTGTCTTGTCCTGCACTTTGGAGTAACTACCACTGAAAGACATTTTTTTTTGTTAATATTTTCATTTTTAACATACAGGATGTATGTAATAGTGACATCAATTTTCTATGTGTCCTTATTTACTATTCAAAGGAGTTTTATATATTCTAATGTTGTTTTCCATTAAGAGTACTCAGTTTTCAAGTTAGTAGCACAATTTCTCATATTTTATATTGAAATTTGAAAGAAAAATCATTTTGCATGCATAGCTACATAATTATCTGTTACTAGAGAGTAAAAGATATAGTAATGGTATGCCTACTGTTGCAGTCTGGTTCGCATTGCTGGTAGAAATCACCCAACCAAGAGCAGCTTCTGGGAAAAAGAGGTTTATTTGGCTTACAGGCTCGAGGGGAAGCTCCACGATGGCAGGGGGAAACAATGGCATGAGCAGAGGGTGGACATCACCCCCTGGCCAACATAAGGTGGAACACAGCAACAGGAGGGTGTGCCAAACACTGGCATGGGGAAACTGGCTATAAAGCCCTTAAGCCCGCCCCCAACAATACACTCCCTCCAGGAGGCATTAATTCCCAAATCTCCATCAGCTGGGAACCTAGCATTCAGAATACCTAAGTTTATGGGGGACACCTGAATCAAACCACCACATTCCGCCCCTGGCCCCCATAAACTGATATCCATACATGATGTAAAATACAATGCTTTCAGTCTGACTTTAAAAGTCCCCATAGTTTTTATCAATCTCAATGATGTTCATACATCCCCATAGTTCAAGATCTTTTAACTGAGCCATAATACCAAAATATAACCTCAAAAACCCAGAATGGCACAGAATAAATATTCACACTGCAATAGATGGCATTGGGCATAGCAAAGAAACATTCAACCAATACAAGATTTAAAACAACCAGGGCAAACATCAAACTCTGTAGCTTCAAGTCCAGCAACTCAAACCAGTGACAAATCTTCAAGTCCGATAATGCTAACCAGCAACAAGTCTCTGGCATTCCAATTCCGCCCCTCCAGCTAGGCTACTCACAGTCCTGGGAAACTTCATCGGGGCCGGCAGCTCCTCGGCAGCCATCTCATGGTCCCGGCATCTCCACTGGGTCTCCACTGCAAGCCACGGTTCATCCTCATGGCCCCATGGGGTCTCTATGCAGGCAACCAGCAAACCTGCTTCACACTGCCCATGGCCATTTCCAAAACAAAACCGTGTTACAAACTCAATGACCCTCTTTCCAGAATTTCTTATACTCCACGATACCAGGTAGGGTGCCAATTTGTTAATCCAGGGGGGATTAAAGCAGACTTTGAAGAACAGGACACTCCTTCAGCACTCAGACCCCTTCCAAAGAGTTGACATTCTTCTTGTTGCCCTAGCGCAGGTCAGCTAGCCCAGTCTCAAAGGTTGTTATCTCTCACTTGCAGCTGAACGGGCAGCAGTTCACCCAAAGATGTTTTTCTTTCTGTGCCATATCCCTCTGCACACACCAGTTCATTTCTACGCAAAGCAACCCTGCACAACTTCTCAGGACATGGGCATAAGAGCAAGCTTCTCACACAAACTGCTAGCCCAGTCCAAGCAAAGCTCTTTCTCGCCCTCATAAACCAGACCTCACAGTCCATAGTTCTTACTGCCTTCAGGTCTTTCAGCTCTGACCAGGATAGACCATCAAGCTGTACTTACAGCACTGCAAAGCATCTCTTAGGCCAAGGTTTCAACTCCTTCCACATTCCTCTTGAAAACCAGCTCCAAAAGGCCAAAGCCACAGCCAGGTGTCTAGCAGCAACCCCACTCCTCGGTACCACTTTACTGTTGCAGTCCGGTTCACATTGCTGGTAGAAATCACCCAACCAAGAGCAGCTTCTGGGAAAAAGAGGTTTATTTGGCTTACAGGCTCAAGGGGAAGCTCCACGATCGCAGGGGGAAACAATGGCATGAGCAGAGGGTGGACATCACCCCCTGGCCAACATAAGGTGGAACACAGCAACAGGAGGGTGTGCCAAACACTGGCATGGGGAAACTGGCTATAAAGCCCTTAAGCCCGCCCCCAACAATACACTCCCTCCAGGAGGCATTAATTCCCAAATCTCCATCAGCTGGGAACCTAGCATTCAGAATACCTAAGTTTATGGGGGACACCTGAATCAAACCACCACACCTACTTACCTTAATTTTTATAATTTTAATTTTCATATTTCTAACAAATAACAGCATTTCTTCAGTAGTTACTTAAATATAAATATGTGTATAATAGTTAATTTGTTTAGTGATTTGTTTCTTGCCTAATATAATCATAGCAGAATAACTTTTTGTCTTATTTAGAAAATGTATGTCTAATTGACACAGGAAATTTTCCAAACATAGAAGTCTTCTCTGTCTTTCATTACCTTAGTTTATTTTTCACACCATGTAATGAAAATATGCACACATTAATTTTTGAATGTATGGCATATTTTATTTTATATTATTTTAAAAATTATCCTGCCTTAGTGTTTTCTGATTATTTCTTATGACTTTAAAGCATACAAACTATAATAAATATATTGCTGAAAGTAAACAGGAAAATATGTGAATGAATAATCTTGTAACAATTTTTACAAGTGGTTATAAATAAACTCTTAGTTTCATTTCTTGATATTTTTGAATTTACTTTGCATTCAGGTGAATTAATTACTCAAGTTTTATTCTTTTCAGCTAGAATGGCATATCTGCAGAAATTCAATTTGCACCTGTGCCAACATTTATGCCAGATATTGATACTACTTAAAGGTCTTATTCATGAAATTCTTTACATTTTAACTAAGTACATATTCTTAAATTTTATCCTTTTATATGATGCCGATTTGGATGGTTTCATTTTGTACTTCAAACAACTTTTTCCTTTAAATCACAATAACGCAGGTGTCATTTGTTAGCTTGGCATTTTCCCCCAAAAATGGGAGTATGACTTAAGAGTCAAAACTCAGTGGTTTGATGGCTCATTTTTCCTATGTCAGACAGAAATATAATCATTACTGAGTGATCTTCACTTCACAAAAACAACTGAGAATTGTCTCAGCATCACACTCTGGCATCTTCTTTAACTTTTTCTCATTTCTACTGATGTGAAATGTACCTCATATTTTCACATATAACTAATGTGTCTTTATACCCTAGCTGTTACTTTCTCATTATGTTTAGATAATTCTCCCAACTAGAACTGATTACAAAATGTATGATGTGTAGATGTCTTTTATTTAGCTTTACAAGCAGGCATTTGTTGTGAATGAAAATGAAATCGGCTCAGTGCTTAAAATTGGTAAATTTTGACAGATTCAGTAGAAAAATAAACATTTCATGATCTAATCTTGGTCCATTTCCAATAATATAGCTTAAGGTATAAGGGTAGATAGGTCATTATACAGTTGGATAGACAAAAATTTACTTGGTGAGCAAAGAAAATACACAGAGTAGTAAATAGAAATTTCAGTTTAGGGTTTGTCTGCTTCTTAGACTCCAAACTTACACACACACACGCACCCTGTATATGTTACTTCTTTGATCTAGTTTATCTATGTTATCTTACAATTTGTTACTGTTAATATTGGAATATAACCACAAGTTGGCTTGTTGTCTTACATTTTCTTAGAAGGGTGATACCATCTCTGTAGAATCTGAAAAACTAAATAACAGCAATGAAGCACTATGTGTCTCATAATTGATCATGGTTGTAAGGATTCATTATTCACTGTAAACAACTCCACTGAGGACTGTCAGGGGAATGGGGTAGGTGGGGAAGAGAGGATATAACATGAGAAGAATGTGACCAACATATGATTTTTTTTTAATACGGAAGAGTGCATAATTAAAAAAAAAAAAACTTCATCTTGCTAATATAGCCAGCAGTTGTAGATTTTATCTATTCTAAAACATATAAAGTTCAAAACATTTTGAATTCAGAGATCACTAGCTATTGTTTTCTCTGCTATGTTCCAATACTGAGCATAAAGTTTTCAGGCTCAAGGCCCACTATCAGCACAGTACCTCTTAGGCACTATATCTATTTTTTTTTTTTTCTGTTCAAAGGTTGATGATATTTTCCTTAAGGCTATAACACAAGGTTGTATACTTTTCCATCTATCTTGATTCATGCCATCTAAAAGAACATAGAAGTAGAGGAAAGGAAGAATGCATTTACTGAATCTCACTTGGGTCTATTAGTAGGCATGAGGGATTTATATTTTTACCTACTGGATGAAATGTGAGGGCATTTTAGTGAATTTTATCGATCTGTCTGTTTTTCAGTAAGTTGTGAAACATTCTAATGAGAAAGTATACTTTGTGTCAAGTCACAGACTATGACATTCAAAGAAAGTAAAACAAGTAGTGGATAGTATCCCACGTAGTGATAAAACAAAGCCACTTTTTATACGTAGGATTCCATATCTTAAATGCAGGATGATTTCCCAGAGCTGCTGCAGTGTATATAGGAGAATATAAAACATAATACTGTCTTCAATGAATACCTAACAGGTATATATAAAGACATTGAAACCCTTCATTAAACATTATATTAAACTCGTTTCCAAAGTGACTTCAGAAGAGAATTGAAAATAGCAAGGAGATTCATATTTTTCCCATGATCTACAAAGTATGATATTTTCCTGAAATGGAAAATAATTTTGGATCTCATACCAATTCTAACCTGCAAGACAAGTGCTGGTTAATTCTTGTAACAAACTAAACTATGTGACAATTTTTTTTTTTTTAAGGTAGAGTCTCACTTTAGCCCAGGCTGACCTGGAATTCACTACATAGTCTCAGTCTGGCCTCAAACTCATGGTAATCCACCTACCTCTACCTCCCAAGTGTTAGGATTAAAGGCGGGCACCACCATGCCCAACTGAAATTCTTAAAGATGCTATTTGTTTCTCTTTTCACAATGCTTCAGAATGAAATCCTAGTGCCACATAAAATCCCCTTTCCTTCTCAACATCCTACAAGCAGAATCCCTCCTTCCTGCCCTTCACTACTACCTCTTCCACCAGAGTGATTTAGCTGTCACTTTTTAGATGGTATCTACTGTGACCTTTCATTATCCATGTCTTTCCTCATAATGCCTTCCCTGTATGGAATGTTTCCCTCATATTTCTTCACCCTACAGAGCTTTACTTTGTTTTCAATCTAACATGAAATGTCAAGTTTCTTTCCTTGCTATGAACCTGTCAGCTACCATTTCTCAGGCCATCCATATGTTTATCCCCAGCACCAGAACCTTCTCTGGACTTCATAGTCTTACCATTTCGTTTATCAACTTCAAATATAATAGACTATGAGGAAAGACCTGTGAGGATAACCTTCGATGATTGTGCATGAAGGCCTGTGCTCAAGGTAGCATTTATTGCTACTGCTCAGTATACTCGAGTTGTGCCATAATTTTAGGAATAAAATTGATTTTATTGATATCTTATTTTCTAGTTTTCCCTATTTTTATTTACAAATAAGTAGATGTTAAATTATTTTGATTGAGAGGATACACTAATAAAGGATTCATTTTAATTTTTGCTGGCATTTAGCTATGTCTATTGCCTTTAATAATACATGCAGGAAACAGTCAATAGACAGTGTTGTCTCTTTAGATAAATTCCAACCTTCTGATTTTCTTTTCAATTATTTTGTGATGAAATGTACTAGTCTTTTTTTATTCTTTTAATTATTTTCCCCACTCCCAGTTGATATTTTTATGTTATTAAGTTATAGCAAGTGCATTTTAAATTGTAGACCACATCGTAGTAAGAATAGCATGAAAACCATATTCCAACTAAAATAAACCACTGGTTTGTGAATGGTTCAGTGGGAAATGTACTTGCTGCAGAAGCACAATGACTGAGTACATATCTTCCATATCCACATGAAATAAATTACATTTCAATGGGCACCTGTAAACCCAATGCTAGGGAGGCACAGAGACCGATTTCCTGGGGCTCACTTACTAGCTAGCTATAGGATTAGTAACTGCCCCAGTTCAAATAATCAGGTAGAGAGCAACTGAGGAAAACTCCAACATTGACCTTTCTGGCCTCCACAAGCATGTGCTTGCCCACACATGCATACATGCACAACACACATAAGCCAAAATAAAAATAAATGACTAGTAATGTAGATTATCATTGTTCAGTAGTGTTTAAGATAATCGCATATCTTAGGTGTTGTAATTTTTTTTAGGATCTGTCAAATTAAATCCCATTTTAATAGAGGCATTCAATATATTCCTTACTATATGTACCCTGTGTTAGTGGATTTCAGTAGGGTACGGTTACAGTATTGCAATTATATCAGTAACAGTAGGTTACAGTAGTGTAATTATATCAAAGATGGTCATAATGAAACCTTTGAATCTTTCAGAAACATTGTGTTTCCATGCAGGATTATGTAGTAGTATATGATCCTAAATTAATTATGCAAACGGGCTTAATATTTTGCTTGTATAGAATTAGAAGTATACTTATTTAACAACTACATGTTCTTATATTCTGGGAGGAAACTGTAATATTAATTAACTCTGTTATTACTCCCCAGTAATAAATAAGTTTTTCATTTTCTAAATTTGTTTTAATATCTAATACCTTGAAATGTTAATTTACTTCAGTTGTTGTTTACAGGGATTTTTTGAAAAAGTGTGATCAATTTTTAAGATGTTTATTCTGCTTTTAAGACATGTAGTTCTTTTTTCTTTTTGATTTATCCTGTAAAGATGGCATATATATCACAATAATTGATTTTTTTCTATATTGACCCATCCAACAGACCAGACATAAACCCCATGTTGGCCCTTTAATTCTTGTGCAATCAAAACCATTTTAATATGTCAAGGAGTGAGAAACATGATTGGCTTTGTACAAAACATGCACAAGGCTTGAACTTAACTTAAGCATCACATTCTAGAAATATTCGAGGATGTTAGATCATAAATTTGAAAACCTAAGAAGTAAACACTTTATATGCTGTGTAATAATTTCTTCCTATGCATGTTTTGAACATGAAAAATGTAGGATTAATTTTGTAAGCATATTAGGCATAATATAGCTGGAGAGATTGCTTAGTGGTTAAGGCATTTGCCTGCAAAACTAAAGGACCCAGGTTCAATTCCCCAGGACCCATGTAAGCCAGACACACAAGGGATACATGCATCTGGAGTTTGTTTGCAGTGGCTAGAGGCCCTGGTGGGTCCATTCTCTCTCTGTCTGTCTTCTATCTCTCTCTGCTTGCAAATAAATAAATAAAAATTATTAAAAAATAAAAAGAATAATATAAACTTTAAAGGAATAAATTGAAATTTATTCTACTTAAAACATAAAAATGTAGCATTTATTTACTTTATAGATTATTTTACTCATGGAAGTTCCTCTAAGCTTTTGCTCAATGGTAATGTCCATAAGCACCTATATAAATTGCCATTCATCATGAGCAAATTACCCCAGATTCCACCCATCCTCAATCTCTATTCCAACTACCCCAGAATCCTGTTGCTTCCTGTTTAGTCTGTTTCAAATACTTTCCTCACAGATGGTCTTGAACCACTCACTAGTCACTACTGTGACCTGTTTTTTTTTCAAGAATCACTTTTTCATTGGTACAATTATCTATAATGTCTTTCTTCACTCTGTATTTGAGTCCTATAGTACTTACCGCATGCACAGTTTGATGTTTGTATCTGTTTTCTATGCTCACCACTTCTCACTACAGTTGAATGAGGTTGCAAAACATCTTAAGCTATTGAACCTGCATTTAACTCCAGTTATAATGCAGAACTTACTTTACCATCTTCATGTCATATCTTTTATCAATGAAATAACTATGACATAATTAATGTATATTGCAAATTTCAAAACTATTCAATCAGACTAATATCTAGAGTTTCTTGTAAAGTTGAATCTTTATCTGTCAAATACCCATGACAAACTATGTTATATTCCAAATAATTCAGTTCTTTAGTGTCCCAAACTGGGGCACTGTGACAAAGGAATATATATGAGTCATGCACTGCCAAATCAATTTTAAACAGCAAGTGGCAATCTTTTGCCTTCTGAATAATGTTATTTTCTAAGACCATACTTTATATTTTAATAGATAGTCCTAAATGGTTGGGAACATTAGATCTCTATCCCTGCTTAACTTTTGTTACAATAAGCAATTTTAATTATTCTAGAACAATAGATTATGAAATCATTCTCATATTCTATTACCTAATACCTAATGTTAAAGTAACAGGAATTCCAGATACATGGAATTATTTATATGACTATCAAATGCAAAGTAATAAACTATTAACATATTTAAGGCACTCCCTATGAGATTTATTTTTAATGTAACTTTTCTTGCTAGTTATGGTATGAGGTCATGCTTTTACAATTGTGTTTTTAGGTTGTATTCAGTTGGAGGTCGTGATGGGAGTTCCTGCTTGAGTTCCATGGAGTACTATGATCCTCACACAAATAAGTGGAGCATGTGTGCACCAATGTGCAAGAGAAGAGGAGGAGTGGGTGTGGCCACCTGTGATGGCTTCCTTTATGCAGTGGGTGGTCATGATGCTCCTGCTTCAAATCACTGTTCCCGCCTTCTTGACTATGTAGAAAGGTAAGATTCCCTCCCCCTGGCCCCCACTGAATGCACTGTACTTCAGGAAAATCTAATCAACTCCTTCTGGAACTCATTTGATCCCTCTGTCTCTCTTTCACCTGATAACCCCATCCCTTCCTCTGTGACACACATTTTTTTTTCATTTTTCTCATTTTCTTATATATGTTTTCTCTTTTTTTCTTATGTTTCTCCCCTTTCTTTATCTTGCCTTACAGTTTTTTCATGTGATATATAAGAAAATCTGGAATTTCTCCTTGAAGTATTTTTAAAAGGATGGAAGAAACAAAGTTTTCTAATTTACTATACCATATATATATATGGTATAGTGAATTATATATATATATATATATACATATATGTATGGTGTAGTATATATATATTATACATATATATTATATATATTACTATATATGTGTATATATAGTATAGTATATAGTATATAATATATTATAGTATATAATATATACTATATACTATACTATAATATACATATATATAGTATATAATATATAATATATACTATACTATATAATATATATAGTATAGTATATAATATAGTATATATAGTGTATATATATATATATATGTATGTATATATACATATATACTTCTACATTCTGTGTATGTTTGTATTGTATGTGTGTATGCATGCTCACATGTGTGGGGGGAAAACATATGTGTGGTAGGATGTCCATACATGTACATGTGGAGACCAGAAGTAGATTGAAGTGTTTTTTTCAATCAGTCTCCACCTTACTGTTATTTTCTCTTTCTCACTTCATTTTTTTTCACTAATGTAACAAAAAAAATTACACAGTGGGAATTGTAAAAATTCCAATAATGTTAGCCAAACTGTTGGCTTATCCTAGTTCTTCTAATTAATATAATGCATAGATATATAGCAATTACACAGCCATACCAATTGACAAGAAACTAGTAGACCCTTTGAAATGTCAGGAATATAATTAACAATTTACTTTCCCATTTTCCCTATATTATTTTCTATATACATGCATCTCATTTATTTGTTTACTAGGCTCTGCTAAACACTGGAAATAAAATCTGGATTAAAGTACAGCTTCCATCTCCTCATCCTAGCAGCTAAGTATGAAAGAAAGATAATAGAAACTAGTGTAAATAAACTAGCTGAGTTCTGTTTCTTGTTTTTTTTTTTTTCTTTGTTTCGAAGAAGACAAAGGGTCGCACACTAGTTTAGGTTGGTCTCAATTTTTAGCCACCCCATTGCTGAGGTTAAAGGTGTGTAATACAACACCCCACATAGCAGGTGAGATTTATCAATTCCAAAACCATTTCCAGCAGTCTATTAGAAGAAAAATTATCCAACCTAGGGTGAACATTGAGAAAGCTGGAATTGACTTTTAGATTCTTCGTAGTTTGACCCACCAAGTCCATAGAAACATCCATGTCCCTGGTTATGAATGTCGTTATGCCATACAGTTCCTCACGTCGCCACTGAAATGTCTAATAGTTAAAGAAAGAGAAATATTTGAAGACAGACATGTAGATGTTCAGTTTCACAGGATGGGAAATTAGATGTGGTGTGTCATGCAACCAGATTAAGTTTACATATCTTATCAGATAAAATATCATTATACAAAAGTAATAATACTCAAAGAACTTTCAATTTGAATTATACTGTATATCACTATGTGAAAAACTTAGACAAATAGCTCTATAATCTATAAGGATAACCATTTAATGAATTTCAATGAGTGAATCATTAGACTAACTTTCTGTTATCTGAAGATTATAGTATATTCCTCCTCAGTAATGCCACAACCAGTGATTATCTGATGTTCATTCCTGTTTGTTGACAAAGTAATCAGGTTAAAACTTATTAGATATAAGTGTTACATGAAACCAATGTTGAAAAACCTCATAACTTTTCCTTAAATTTCTTCATGTCCACTAACAAATCTACTATTGTTTAGCCATAACTCTTTATGATAATAGAGGTCCAACCATATTATCACTGCCATAGAATTTACTCCATAGTATAGACTCATTTCTACAAAATCATTCTTACAGGCATACAACTTTAAGTTTGTTTTAAACTACCTCCTTAGAACTCTCGAACAACATGATGATAGATAATTAAATTATGAGACAGGTGATCTCCATTTACTTAACTCAATTTTGTAAAAAGGTTCAACTGGATTATTATGTAGTGAGGTGAGTTTCAGATATTCAAAAACTGTTAGTTGACCATTTGAATGTAAAAAATGTCCCTTATGAGATCACCTGTAAGTAAAAAGCTGGGCAGATATTTATTAATGTTAACAGGTTCATTGAGCAATAAATAGATTGCTTCATCTAGTCAACATCTGTTTAGTTTTTGTTGGTTAAATATAGAGGCTGATTAGTAAATTCATTAGCCTGGGGATGGGGAAATGGCTTAGTGGTTATAACATTTGCCTGGTTCAATTCTCTGGGACCCACATAAGCCAGATGCACAAAGGCGCATATGCATCTGGAGTTCATTTGCAATGGCTGGAGGCCCTGGCATGCCCATTCTCTTTCTCTCTATCTGCCTTTTTCTCTCTGTCTCTCAAATAAATAAAATATTTTAAAAAACTTAAATAACTTCATTACACTGGTCAAGACAAGACACTACTACACAAAAGGATTTTTAATGAAGTTAGTTTTGTAGTAGTTCTCTAATAGACATACACACACACACGTGCACACACACATATTGACAGAGTACCTTGAATATTGTCCCATTATTTTATATATGTATTGTTCACAGCCTGCAGGGCTTTTAGAATGATAAACACTGAACATGGCCAAGTAAGATCCAATCACTTCTTACAAAGTATTTGAGGCTCAGCTGTCTTCCCAAGACAAAGGATTTTAAGCCACAAAAACTTAAGAAGGTTTAACACATCTGGGAAAAAATCAAGTTGTAACTCAATTTTCTACCTTTTCACACATAACTAAAAAAGTTACAAGTAGTAATGTGTACACATAAAAAAAGAAGAAGGAACTATTAACTTGATGGATTGGGGGAGGAGTACAGTGTTATTGCACTCCACAAATGGGCAGAATCCAGATTCTCCAGCACTCAAAATTGATTTTGCATTGAACTTTTCTAAGAGGTACAATGAGTGAGAGAAAGCACCGGGTCCCCTCCACCAGTTTGCTGAACTCAGCACAGGCCTTCATAATGTCAGTCATGGTGCTCCTGCAAAAGCTCTCCGTGGAGCAGTGTTTTCAGTGCTGAAAGGTGGACTATGTTTGCTGGTGAATGCATGTGAACTGAATCCATATATGCACTGGACTGCATTTCATTGTCAACCTTTGAACAAGTTGTTGCATAGACAGAATATGAAAAGATTCCAGATTAGGCCACACAGACACACCAGTTAAGGTTATCTCAGAAAACTTATTCTCAATCATGATGCTCAGGAAATACACCACCATAAAGGCATAGACCTTATTTTCTTGGCCCTACTGCCAGATGCTAGCAGCTTGCATGTCAAAGCAAGCAAAAGTATCCTTGCCAACAATTATTAATCCTATGAATATTAGCTTAAAGAGTGACAGGAAATACGCTGCACGACTTTTAATTGGTTGTGGGAGGTAATTCTCTCCTCAATACAGAAGACTGGAAACTACTGGCTAACAATTCACATATACTCCTCAAGCACCTACATGTAATCTCGGGAAACACAGATCTGGAAGTTGAGCAGGGGGTCTGTGCCATTCTACATCTTTAATCTCTTGCTGGGCACACCACCCAAGATGACCTAAGCCCTGCTGTGGAATACCTCCAAAGCCACCTACAGGAGAGGCAGCAGAAGCCTCATCTTCTTGGATCTAGCTACCCTGGACGCCCTCACAGGAACAGTACATCCTCTTTTTTTGTTTTGTTTTATTTTGTTTTGTTTTGTTTTGTTTTGTTTTCAACAGTCTCTTTCATTAAACCTACAACCCACTGATTTGTTTAGGATTCCCAGTGAGCAAAACCAAGGGAGCTTCCTGTCTGGCTTTCCAGTATTGGGAGTATAGGTCCATAAGGAACCTAGCTTGGCTTTGACATGTGTGTTATAAATTCAAACTCAGGTCCTCATGCTTCAATGGCAAACATTTTACTGACTGCGCCATCTCCTGAGTCCCTGTTTATTCTTTAAACATTTGCTATTACTATTTTATCTGTTCTATTCATCCTGCTTTACTTGTTAAACTTCTTTTATTTGCAGAGGCGAATTACAGACTTTGTTTTATGACGCCCTTTTTACAATAACACACATTAAAATAAGGGTTTTTTGTTAATTCTGATGCATACATATAAAGTAACTCATATTTTAATTCCTGATGAAACATAACCAGGTACAAAAACGTGAGACAAAACCTTAACTGCTGCAGGCTTTGTCTAACAATGCAGTCTAGCTGGATCAGACCTGCATCCCTTTAAGGGCTGTCACATAGAAATATCTGTGCACTAAGAATTTGATTAAGTGTACTAAGCATTGTGAATTATGGTAATGTGTCCTATTACATATTCATAAACACTGATCTATAGGGATATGTGAGTGGGGAATATGAAGATCAACTGTCTAACAGTTGAGATATTAACTCCATTATAACTTCAAAGCTCTCAGTGATGTAATGCCATGATGCTCCTTGTTAATCATGCAGTCACATTGGTTCTGTGACTGACGTATAAGACACAAGGCTGGATTCCATCAAAGTCTGCATATGAAACTGTACAATGGTCCATTAAGATCCACCTGAAGGCAGCATGACCTCTTTCATTTGTAAAGACAGTCCAGCCACGTGGCCAAGGAAGCTTCCATGAGGGCTGGAGTACACTAGCTTAAGAACAAGATAGTTTGGAGCACACCACTGCAGACAAACTTTGCTTTGAAATTAACAATCCACATCCTAAATAATTATGTGAATAAATACTACTGTTGAATTGGGAGAGATATTTCCTCTAATTTCTGAAAATTTTCTATATATGCAACATGAGTTACTTAGAGGAAGTTGACTGAAAAGAGACAGATTTTGGTAAACAGACTCATCAAATTTATATTTTGGTACTCTGTAAAATGTATTTTGCCTTTATGACTCTATATACATCCAGAAGTATATGAAACTCAAGTTTTCAGCTTCTAATTAACTGAAATTAGAAACTGCAGCTATGTTTTGAGGTTAGTTGTAAGTGTCCTGACAAACAGATGTAGACCTTTATATGTGAAAATGTACTCCTTTACTTTTCATAATGCTAAAAAGGTAACAGTATATCCATAATTCCTTCTGCTAAATTCATGGGAATATGAGGAAATCACTGAAAATGATGAGGGCCTGTTTTTCCTTTATATATTTCATATAAAGCCAGCTAGTAAAATTATATTTCCTACAATGCTTCCATCTGACTTTTCTGTAGAATATATTGAAATGCTGCTTGTGGACACAGACATACATAATTCAGTCTAAGAATTCATTTATGACACAAAATCAGATTTAAACAAGCATAACTATCTGATGTTCTATTATAGAGGTTATGCCAGCTTAAGTAATGCAGAGACACACAGCATTATCCTGATTATTATACTAATTCATTCTACATGTCAGAGACATAGCATTTCTTTACATTGTAAAATAGTTTTATATTGATGATTTCATTTTAAAATCATCAATAAATCAAGATAAATGTTTCCTCAGTAAAACTATTTTCCACATAAAGTATGATAACAAGCATAGTTTACATTGCTATATTGTATAGATATATATTTTAATATATCAAAATAATATCTTAGAGAAATGTGCATATATAAAATAATTGTGATGTTATACACCATTTTATGATATTCATCAGAATTGTTCAAAATCAGGCAGTCCTGAGCACAAAATGCTGGAATCTGAAATCAGAGCAAGAAGTATGGGGCTATGGACAAGGGTTTTAGAATTTAGAATAACATGTAGAACCAATGTTAATTTTATGAGTAATTCTCACCTTAATAATGAGATAACAAGTTATATGATAAAACTCAGCCTGGGGGGCTGGAGAGATGGCTTAGCGGTTAAGCGCTTGCCTGTGAAGCCTAAGGACCCCGGTTCGAGGCTCGATTCCCCAGGACCCACATTAGCCAGATGCACAAGGGGGCACACGTGTCTGGAGTTCATCTGCAGTGGCTGGAAGCCCTGGGGTGCCCATTCTCTCTCTTTCTATCTGCCTCTTTCTCTGTCTGTTGTTCTCAAATAAATAAATAAAATCAAAAGTCTTAAAAAAAATTCAGGCTGGGATGTGCACTAATTTTTCAGAAAATTTGATCTATAAGATACTATTCATAACACAAGGATCATTTATGCCTCATTCTTCCAGATACTTAATTACTGGTTTGCATATGTTTTTTACCATGCTATACATAGCCTATAATCCACTACAAGTAGAAAACAACCAGCAAATTACATGTACTTTGATATTTCAAACACAAGTCAAATCTAAGCAACAAATCAGAAATGTGTTCAGTAGCACCAGTACTACTACTGTCTAATCATAGATCAGAGCCACAGTTTTTCTTACATTTGCATCTTAATAATGATGTCAATTGACAGAGGTGCCAAGTTAGTGGAAAACTTCCTAAACTGGACTTTGTACACTTTAGTCAAACTTGCAAGATATTTTCCTGATAATGGCCAGACAAATCCTCATAAAGTTCATATTGCCTGAAAAGATAATGGAGATTTTTTTTTTGCTATGTACCAATTATCATCATTTTAGTTAAAGTGATTTTGATGGAAATTTTTTCCAGTAAATTTGTGTTGAGTTTACAATGAGCAAGAACACAACTTCATCTAAATATACCTGCTAGCACAATACCCTAAACAAAGAAGGCACTCAACCAATGTCCATCACTTGGGCACTAGAAAAAAGTGAATATTCAAATTTCACCCAGGGAAAATTTGTTGAGTCAAATTATAAGTTGTATAGATAAAGTTAATAAATATATGGTAGATATGTATGAGTAAATGGTAGCTCAACAAGTAAGTGATAGATGAGTCTAAAAATACAAGGATGGTTCTATGTTTGGTGGGATAGATAGATTCATGATTTTTGATGTTTTCCATATTTGCATGTGGATGGACATTTTCATCATAGATGACTCAATATCAATGTTTCTCATTTATCTAACTCATTCATTCACTAGATAGTTTGTTGAATTACTGATTGTCCACCTACATAAAAATATTGCATATCAATTGAAAAGAATGTGTATACCTTAAAAACTATTGATTACTGAATATAAAAATATACTGCTGTTGTACTTATAGTAAATGTAAAACATTGCATAAGGTCTACCAAAATTTACCTCAGTTATATTAGAGGGTTTTTTTAAGGAAAATAATAATATTTAATGTATTCATATAAAGATATAGGTATAAGATTTATTGTCATTACAACTTTGATAAATATCAATAAAAAAGCTCAGATTTGCTTTCAGATATAAAGGTATAAAGGCATTACTCATGAATACATAAAACAATTAGATATCTCAATTAATATCTGAATTAAGAAAATATATTTTTGATTTTTATGTATTCTAAGTCTTCTCCTTATTATTATTGCTGAGACAAGAATAGTGATAAGGCATTTGCTTAAATTCTTAATGCCTATGTATTGGTGTATATATAGAAATCTACATTTTCTACAGAAGAATAGATATTTGCACTGCTTAAAGTTAAGTTTTCATGTAAAAGATTTCAAATTTTAAACAAGTTAGTTTCTTCATCCTTTTTTATTTTTCTTTTCCTTCTTCTGTTCCTCTATATATTGTTTTGGAGCCTGCTATAGGAACATGACATGAAAAAAGTAGCAACCGTGCTATGATGTTTTCTATTACTGTGCTTTCACAACGTTTTGCTATTTGGTTGCTAAACCATTGGTTTAATTTATTTTATATATATATTATATATATATATATATATATATATATATATATATATATATATATATATACACATACACATATATATACACATATATACATATACATACACACACACATATATATATGTATATGTATGTATACACAAACATATATATATATATATATATATATATATATATATATATATATATACACATATATATATATATACACACATACATATATATATACACACACATATTATACACACACACACACACACACACACACACACACACATGCACAATGTGGAAATTCTTGGAAATCTAAGTACTTAGGAGCCTCATTTAAAAAGTGGGTTAGAAATCTGGGCATGGTGGCACGCATCTTTTTTTTTTTTTTTTTTTAGTTTTCTATTCTGCAAGTACAGGCAATTTGGTACAATTATTAGGCTCATCTGTGACCTACCCCCTCCCCATTGGCCCCTCCTTCTTGAGGTATATGGGTCGTGCATTCTGGAGTTAGCCCACAGTTATTGGTATGATAAATGTCTCTGCATATCATGACCCAACATGTGGCTCTGACATTCTTTCCGCCCCCTCTTCCGCAAAATTTCCCTGATCCATGTTGCATTCATTTTTGGTCTGCTTCAGTAATGAGGTGTTGGGGCCTCTGGGGCTCTGGCTCTCTGATTTCTTAGGCATTGATTTTTCTCTGTGTTTGTCTCCTTCCCCCTTCTGCTGGTATGTTGGACCATGAGTTGCTTGGACAGATATTGGTCATTTCCCCCAGTCGCCCATGTAGCACATTCTGGCACTAGACACACTGATTGTCTGTGGACTGACTCTCTCCTGGCTTCCAAAGATGCCTTTCCATTTTAAGTGTCAGCTGCAAATGGTGTCTTCAGCAATAGGGTCTTACCACTAACTTTTGTGGGTCATCAAGTACTCTGACAAAAGTCTGTCATTGTTTAAGGAAACCTTATAGGTTTCTCTGATCAAAAGCTCATTGTAGGTGATAGCCCCATGCTGATACTGGGAGTTACAGGTCAGTGCCCCCTAAGAAAATGAGGAAAAAGGTAACTAATATATAGGAGTTAGAGAGGAGAGAGAGAGAGAGGAAGGGAGAGGGAGAGTGAGGGAGGGAAGATGTAGAGGATTTAGGTTAGACTTGATCCTACCTATATATAGGGTTAGGCCATATATTCTCAGGCTTAATATTTTTATGTGGAAATGTACTTTATTAAGAACAAAGCAATAGTAAAAGTGAAGTGTACTGAAGGGCCCCTAATATTCACTTTATAATTTTGCCCGTTGTTAATTCTTTAAAATATTGCACAATTTTTGGCAAATAATATAAAATAGTAATGTCCATCTTACATTTTTCTTCTAATTAATTCTGAAACAAAAAATACTTATTTCAACCATCATATGATAGAAAAAATTCAGTGTCTCGGTGTGTAGTACAGTGGTAGTATTCTTTCTTAGTGTGTGCAAGGTCCTGATTGAATTACTATTTCTAGTTATTCAAAACAAAGTCAACCATAATAGCATTACAGTAAGTTACAACACAATCCCTTAATGCTATTCATCCTTTGAAATGTCCAATCTACCCAATGTATTCTTCATGTGATCATTTAAAAGGCAAATAAAATATCACAGTCCCAATGGTATTCTCATCAAAGTTCCTAGAGGATATAGTTTTTCAATTTCAATATACCGAGAATAACTATGACTATTATATACAAATTGTTATCTCATGTCATTTCAAATAGTCTACCCCAGGTGCAATTTAAATCATTCTCTTGCATATTAGTACTTTCGGGGTCTATAAGTACAGTAAAGCAGACAGTAAATAAGGAGGAATGAAACTGGAAAGAAAGGAATGAAGAGTAAATAAGAGGTGGTACACTGCTAAGCTACCTCCTATTTACAGAAATAAAAAGGTGGTAGGTCGCGCCATCTTTACACTGTTCTATGAAGGCCACATAGATTCTTCATTCTGGGGAAGTCAGCAATTTACTGAGATCATTGTGCTTGTTTTTTTTCAAGCAGCCTTCAATGAAGCCAGTATTCAGGTGCATCAGGTGGCTCTGTTACTCAGAAGCAAGAACAAACTTCAGGCTTCAGTGATCAGAGTATAGAGTGTTTCTTTAGCAGAGCCACTCTGGTGAAGCTTGTGGTAACAAACAAAGCACTGAGGTCTGTGGTAGTACAAAGGAACATTAAGGAAGCTGGTAGGGAAATATCTGAATTCCTGGCAAGTATATCATATCAAACTGACCCTCTCAAGATGATTCTAAGCATTAAAAAAGAAGATGGAGAAGAAAAGGGTAACATTAATACACTGGGAAACAAAGAACATTTCATCTTTTAGTTTGTTACATATAAATTTTTTTGTTAGAACAATTATGCATTTGTAGTGCTACAATAATTAGTTTAAATTCAACAATATTCAGGTGAGTAAGGAAATGTTACATGATCATACCATGCTGTAAATCATAAAGCGTATCTCAGCAGATCATGTAAGCATTAAACATCGTAGTATATTTTCTGACCAAAGTTGAATAAGGAAATAAATGAATAACAGAAAGATAACCTTTAAGATAGGAAAACACTTGAAATGAAGCAACACACTTCTAATTAATGTATGGTAAAAAGTAGAAAATGTTTTCAACCAAATGATAATGAAAACATGACAAAATTTCTGGGAAGTAGCTAACATTTTCTGGAGTAAAACCAGTAGAATAGATGATATAGATAGATAGATAGATAGATAGATAGATAGATAGATAGATAGATAGATAGAAGTAAAGTTATGATTTAATCTATAGTAATGATAAAAGTTATGGCAAACATGAACTAAAAAGTAGGAATGAAATATCAATAATCTATTGTTGTAGTAGAAAAATATATAGGGAGAATTGAAAAGAGCTCATTTTTTCTCTTTCTGTTTAATTAAAGACAAACTGACATCTACTTATTTTTAAGTTTCTATTTTTATTTATTTGTTTAAGAGAAAGAGGCAGAGAAAGAGAGATAATGGGCTCTTCAGGGCCTCTAGCTATAGCCAACAAACTCCAGATATATGCACCACTTTGTACATCTGGCTTTTGTGGGTCTTGTGGAATTGAACATGAATCCTTTGGCTTGGCAGGCAATTACCATTACAAAAGTCATCTTGTCTACCCTCAAATTATTTCTCTGAAAATAAAAAGTGCACATTTTTTAAGTGCACATTTTTAATAAAAAGTACACATTGATTTCTAGATTAAGATGACAAACTTATTGAAGAAATAAAGTAAGTGTAGTAAGAGAAAACATGGAATGACAATACTATATAGCCTGCTGACTATAATGATAGAGTATTTTGGGGCTGGAGAGATGGCTTAGTAGTTCAGGTGCTTGCCTGCAAAGCCTAAGGACCCAGGTTCAATTCCCTAAAACCCATGTAATCCAGATGCAGATGGTGGGTACATGTGTTGGGCTCCCATTCTTTTTCTCACTCTCTCCTCTTTCTCTCTGTCTGCATCTTTCTCTTGATTTGTTTATCAGAATTAATATTGGTCTATTCTAAAACCTAAAATATAATTAATGTAGTTCAGTCGAATATTAAAGTAATCTAACATCTGAATATGTAGAAACTAAAAATGTCATCAAACTTGGAAAAAAAAATTCATTCTCATAATTAAATAGTGAGAATTGACAAAAGTTATTTTGTTATATATTTAAGTCTTTTGAGATTTTACAATAGAATGAGGCAAAGTTATGGTTAATACTACTTTTAATCAACATTTTAGTAAATAATCTGTTATAATAATACAATAAAGAGAAAGTTAATGACTTTTGGAAATGAGTATATAAAAATGTCAGTGTTCAAGATTACATAATAAATATCTAAGAATACTTCAATTGCAATCAAATTGGAAATGATTAAATTTGATAAGTAAGTTAATTATGTTACTATATATGCAGTTAATTTTTAAAACTAGTTGCATTTCTGCATGAGGTCAAAATTCCATGACATAAACAGCATAAGAACATTCATTAGTAATATTTTCAAAAATGTCTACAAGTAAATCAAAATAAAACAGAGTGTCTCTTATCACTAGACAAAACATAAGAAATTGTTCCAGATATCAAAAATAAATGAAGGGACATGCCACATTTCTTAGAATCAAAGACTGAACATGATAGGCATAACTTGTCCAAAAACATTATTCATAGATTCAAGGAAATAGTTATTAAGCTGAAAATGCCTTGTGTGCTGTGGTCTTGGGTACATTTACTTTAAAGTAATTATACAAATTAAATAAAAATGAAAAGCACCTCAAATTCTGAGATGATGGAATAAGAATTACACGAAACCTCCTGCCACTTTAACTGAGACATTGTGGTGTTAAAAGTAAAATCAGTAGATGAAAAGGGTGCATTTGTGTCTAGAAGAAGAAAGATGATTGCAAATGAGAAGCTGAGGCAGAGGGGAAGACCCAGCACCACCACAGGTTGAGTGGTTTGTCTGCTTCACAGAAAACATGACTCTTAGCTTTTATCTCACATCACACTGAAAGTAATTTCAAGTGGATTTTTTTTTATATAGATAAAAAAACCATAAAAGAGTGAAGTTCTTAGAGTACAATCTACAAGAACATGTTTAGAATTCTGGAATATGAAACACTTTTGCCTATAAAGCATCATTCCTATAGGAAAAAAAATGCTTTTGTTAAAATATATTCAAAATACATCATTATGAGGGTAAGAAAGTAAGTCAGCCAGTGGAGAAAAAGCATTTCCAATATGTATACACAACAAATGCATTATTTCCAATATGTAAATACACTAGATTGGTTTTACAGAAGAACGTTAAAAAAAAATCTGCAATAATTGCCCAACTGCTCTTCAAGAAAAAAAAAAAAAAAAAAGCAATTCCCTTAATTTCCCTCAGTCATAGGGAAAATGTAAATTAAAGCTCCCATATCTGACCTTCATCATCCTCCAGGAAAGCTCAAATGATCAAGGACACATAAGCCCACTTGCTGGAAAGGAACTAAGTGGAGCCCCTGACATTTTCCTTGTAGGTATACATATCAACATGGACTGTGGTATATCAAATTGCAGCACTGACATTTCCATATATGCATTTTCTTTCATGCAGACATCACATACTTTACTATCCAGTAGAAATGCATATATTTGAAAATATCTGAGCAAGAATTTATAGAAGGGCACTTCACAGTTATTAATGCCATTTTAATGCACATTTTATTAGAATAATTTACAATCAAATAATGTTTTAGTATTTTTATAGTCAGAGTGCATGTGTTTTGATAATCTCATGAAATCTAGTAGATGCTAGTTTTCTTTACAGGAAAAAATCAAGTTTTATTTTAAAAGAGCACTATTGCTACTCTTAGTCATTCAAGTTATGAATAACCTATTCAAATTACTGTAATTGTAACTGATTTCCTTCAATCTGCAAATCTCTCTTTCAGGGTAACATATCCATGTTCACAGGATAAGGAGTCCCTTCCATTTTTCTTGTTTTCTTATTTGTTTGGTTTAATTTTTGCAGCCAAACTTATCTTGCTAAAAGACACTTCTGTATTTAGTTTTTATTACCTGAATATTGTTCATTAAATTCAGGTAAATGAATACTCTCAATTGTATTTGTATTAAGGTCAGAAATAATCTTTAAAATATAGAAATGAGAATAAAGCTTGAAAAGTTAATGATACCTCAATAAGGTATTTGTTCTGTAAGTATTACATGTCTTCAGCTAGTTTTCATTTTATAGTGGATCTTAGCCACACTTACTGGAGTTTTCCTTGCCTAAGGACAATAAAGTTTACTAGATACCATTATACAGAGCTCATCCTCTGACTAGGAAGGCCAAGGTGAGATGCAAGTAAGGAAGACTGAACACTGCTTCAACTGCTTTTCTTTGTCTTTTTTTTTTCAAATATTTATTTTATTTCGAATATAGAAAGAACTCTCAAAACTCAACAGATGTGAAACAAAACTGTGAAAATAAAAATAAACAAATACAAGAACTAGTTTTTATCAAATTGGATATACAGTTGGCCATCAAGCACAGAGAACATGAGAAGTGCAAAACAATGGAGCTGGACAGATTACTTAGCAGTTAAGGCAATTGCCTACAATGCTAAAGGACCCCAGTTTGATTGTCCAATACCCATGTAAGCCAGATGCACAAGGTAGCACACGTGACAAGAGTTCATTTGCAGTGGCTGAAGGCTTGGTGCACACATTCTCTATGTCTGTCTTCCCTTAATCCTCATCTCTCTCAGTCTTTCTCTTTATCATAAATAAATAAATAATAATGAATAATCTGTGAGCAGAGTGAAAATAAACCTAAAACTCAATTAAAACTTGTTAAGAAATTGACATGGAAGAGGCTGGGGAGATGGTTCAGTTGGAAAAACTCTTGTCTCACAAGCGTGATAACCTGAGTTTGCATCCCCAGAATCCATGCAAAATGCCAGCTGTGATTACAGGAGTACTTGTAAACCCAGACCTGAGGAGGCAAAGAGAGGAAACCCTAGGACATGCTGGCTAGGAAGTTTAGCTGAATTGATTTATTTCAGATTAATTGAAAGGCTACCAAAAATATAGTGGAGAGTTATTGAGAAATACTTTAACATCTTGCCTCCACTCCTACATGCATGTGCAGACAGGCACCATACATCCACCCCCATGCACATGAGCATGTTTACACACATGCACCCCACACCACATACACATGCCAAAAAAAACGGTATGACAGCAGTGTAAGTCATTGTTCATAAAGATTGGAAAAATGTTTATACCTCTATAGTATTTTAAAGATGAAAATAAGAAAAAAAATACCCCATTTTAGAAATATTTTTTTTATGTCTCAAGCAAAAAGGCAACTCAAATACATAGTTCTGGAATATGGAAAATCAATTTAGGATCATGAATAAGAGTTTCAGGATAATGAGTGATTTTGAATATGTGTACTTAATTCCTAAACCTCTGGGGTAGAACCTGATGTCCCAGGTAGAGGGAGACTCCACAACTAATTTGATTTTGTTTAATTTTTCTAGTGATTTGTGAATTTGTATATAATCACCATTCCATATCACCTATTAGAGATTATTATCACATATTTTTAATGCTACATACCACCACAAACAGGTACTTCTAATTCAAAGACTGTCTAGAAGGCATTGTAAATTTTAAATTATTTTCAGAATATTTGTGAAGCATAAATGAATATACATAGTGCTGGAGAACAACTCAGTCACTAAAGTTGTCATGGAACAGTGAGAGCCTAAGCTTAATTTCCACTAATGATATAAACATTCCCAATATGATAGTGCATACATGTAATCCAAGTGCTGAGGAGGTAAAGGAGGGGAAACACGGAACCTGTTGGCCAGTAAAGCTAGCACAATTGGCAGTCCCCAGGCAGTGGATGACCTTGTCTCAAAAAGAGATAGATGACCCCCAGAGTTAACTGTATATGCACATGCACTGTTCCCATATTTTCAGTCACATACACACCAATAAACATACGCATATGCAAAGATAAAAACAGTATGTAATTATAAGGTAGATTAGAATTTCTGGATGTGTACCTGAATATGGGAGATCTTAATGTTTGCTTAATTCCCCTTGTAATATTGTCTGATTCAAAATCGTGTCACTATTTTGCATTTCACTAAATATTGGGGATTTGTTTATTATTTCCTTGTGCATTGGTATTATTTATTTTATTAACCTCACTGACTTTTTCCTTCTTTTGCAATATTATAAAATCTTCCTTAAAGACAGAAGATGAAAAAGAAATTCTACAGAGCAAAATAATAATTATGTGAAGTCTAAATGATGACCTCAAGAAAAGCTACACACACACACATACGACTGTAACAAAAGCCAGGCTGAACATTATTGAAGAATAAATTTAATTTAAAGAATGCTGTTTTTTCACTGAATTGTAATGTATTGCAAGTTATTTATTTTAAAGTGATTTAACTAGAACAATTTCCAATTAAACAAAAATAAATGAATAAGCAATGCAATAAGCTCCTCATTCATATGCATTCCCAGCTTCAGTAACTCCGCATATTTTTTCATCCTATTCCATCTATTTCATTTGCCTCTGTTCCCTGCTGTATTTAAAAAAATAACAATATTTCAAGCCCAAGCATTTTAAATTAATTCAAGAAGCAATCAAACTCAGTCAGGAATTTTTGACCTAGCCACAATGCTACTGTTACAGAAATAAACTCTCTTACCTTTGTAACATTAAAATTATGAGTTTTATATATCCCCTTTAACTTTTATTCTCTTTCAGTTTTGATGTGCACTTTATTATATTTCTAGTTCATTTTATTTTTATTACCTATTTGTAAGCAGAGAAAGACAAGACACATACACACACAGAGAGAGAGAGAGAGAGAGAGAGAGAGAGAGAGAGAGAGAGAGAGAGAGAGAGAGAGAGAGAATGGGTGTGCCAGTTTCTTTATTCAAAGCAAACAAACTTCAGGCGCCTGTGCCATTTTGTGCATTAGGCTTTGTGTGGGTACTGGGAAATTGAACCTGGCTGTTGCAGTCAGGATTGCATTGCTAGCAGAAATCACTGGACCAAGAGCAGTCTCTGGAAAAAGAAGGTTTATCTTGGCCTACAGACTGGAGGGGAAGCTCCATGATGGTGGGGGAAAACAATGGCATATACAAAGGGTGGACATCACCCCTGGCCAACATATGGTGGACAATAGCAACAGGAGAGGGTGCCAAACACTGACAAGGGCACACTGGCTATAATACCCATAAGCTCACCCCCAACAATACACTACTTCTAGGAGGTGTTACTCCCCAAGTATCCATCAGATAAGAAACTCTCATTCAGAAGCCTAAATTTGTGGGGGACACCTGAATCAAACCACCAAATTCTGCCCCTGGACCCCATAAACTGATAACCATACATGATGTGAAATGCAATGCATTCATTCCAACTTTAAAAGTCCCCATGGTTGCCGGGAGTGGTGGTGCATGCCTTTAATCCCAGCACTCTAAGAGGCAGAGGTAGGGGGATTGCCATGAGTTTGAGGCCAGCCTGAGACTACGTAGTGAAATCCAGGTCAGCCTCAGTTAGAGTGAGAACCTGCCTCAAACAACAACAACAAAAATAAGTCCCCAAAATTTTATAATCCTAATTTTGTTGAAACATCTCCATAATCCAAGATCTTTTAACTGAGCCATAATACCAAAAAGTTCCCCCAAACCCATAATGGCACAGAAGAAAGACTCATATTGCAAAACAATTGAACTGAGCATAGCAAAGAGATACTCAAGCAAAAGAAGTCTTAAACAGGGAAAACACCAAACTCTGTAGCTTCAAGTTCAACAACTCTAGCTTGTGACAAGTCTCCACATCCAATAATTCTAGTCAGCAACAAGTCTCTGGAGTTCCAATCCCACTCCTCCAGCTTGGCTACGCGCAGTCCTGGAACATTTCATTTGGGGCCAGAAGTTCTCCTTCACAGCCTTCATGTGGTCCCAGCATCTACTCATGGTCCACTGCAACCCACGGTCCATCTTCATGGCTCTGTTGGGTCTCCATATAGGCAAAACCCTGCAAACATGCTTCACACTGCCCATGGCCATTTCCAAAACACACTACCATGCTGCAAATTGAATGACCCCCTGTTTCTTGCATTTCCTATACTCCACAATACAAGGCAGAGTGTCAAGTTGTTATTCTAGGGAGTAATAAAGAAGATTTAGAAAGAACAGTACACTTCAGCATCAGTCCACTTTAAAAGACTGCATTGTTTCTGTTGTTGCAATGCAGGCCAGCTGGCCCAATCTCAATGGTTGTAATCTTTCATACAATTGCAGCTGCACTGGCAGCAGTTTCTCCTCAAAGATTTGATTTTCTCTGTGCCATATCCATTTGTTCACATAAGTCCATTTCTGTGCAATGCAACCCTGCACAAGCCCTCAGAATATGGGCATAATAGCAAGCCTCTCACACAAACTGCTTCTAGCCCAGTCCAGGAAAAGCTCTTTCTCACCCACACAAGCCAAACCTCACATTCCATAGTTCTTACTGCATTCAGGTTTTTTTTTTTTTAACTCTGACTAGAAAAGTCCATCAAGCTGTGCTTACAGCACTACAAGGTGTCTCTTAGGCCAAAGGTTCAATCCTTCCACATTTCTTTTGGAAATCAGCTCCAAAAGGCCAAAGCAGTCAGATGTCTAGCAGCAATCCCATTCCTTTGGTACCAACTATACTGTTGCAGTCAGGTTTGCATTACTGGCAGAAATCACCCAACCTGGAGCAGCTTGTAGGGAAAAAAAAAAAAAAAAAAAAAAGACTTATTTTGGCTTAAAGACTCAAAGAAAAGCTCCACGATGGCAGAGGAA
Organism: Jaculus jaculus; assembly: GCF_020740685.1. NCBI lineage: Eukaryota > Metazoa > Chordata > Mammalia > Rodentia > Dipodidae > Jaculus > Jaculus jaculus. The sequence continues at coordinate 41,063,740 of NC_059104.1, forward strand.
AAGGATGGCATGAGCAGAGGGTGGATATCACCCCTGGACAACATAAAGTGTAAGATAGCAACAGGACAGTGTGCCAAACACTGGCAAGGGACACTGGCTGTAATACCCAGAAACCTACCCCTACATTATACTACCTTCATGAGGCATTAATTCCCAAATCTCTATCAGCCGGGTACCGAGTGTTCAGAATGCCTAAGTTTATGGGGGACTCCTGGATCAAACCACCACACCAGGTCACCTGGTTCTGTAGGCAAGTGTCTGAACTTCAGAACCATCTCTCCAGCCACTAGCTTACTCTTAATTTAGAATTATTTGTTACTTTTTCTTCCTCATTCATTATCTTTTTATTTTTTTATTTTCTCATTGACTTATTTAAAAGTGCTTTTAATTATCTTGTAAAATGTCCTAATTTCTGGTTTACAGTCTTTGCATATTTGTGGTATCCTTTGATTTCTTTTCTGTCAGACTTCTCATTTGTTTTTACCATATTTCTTTCAAGATGTTTGTGGAAATATTTAAATATTTTTTTAAAGATTCAGGTAGAATTGATTCTATGTTGGCCATTGTGTGTGTTTCATGTCTGTGGCCCTTTTGTATATGTGTGATGTTTTGCACTCAGTTGTGCAGCCTGTCACTCAGATGTGCATGTGCTGAACAGTCTCCCAGAGTGACCCATGGTTGACAGTCATGGGGCTGGTATTTCATTTCACACATGCCTTCTGAAGATACGTAGGGCTCCAACTGAGATGTTCCAGGGTATTGATTATTATGGATATTCTCTATAAATTTCACATTTGATGACTTTATTTCAATAAACTCAAAATGTTTGTTGTTTTATAAGCCTGATATTGAAATTTTAAATTGATGAAAATGTGCCATAGCAGGAAAGCAAATATATGTTTGTTATAAGAAAATGCTTTCATTTATTAATGTTTTATGCTTTCCTTATTGCATTTCTGGTAGCATATTTAGGTGTTTGAAATGCCAATTTCAGTTTAAAGGCAAAGGGTTGTTTGTCATTGATTTCTAACTGAAATAAAGTAAGTAATAAATTAAGTAATGAGTTAAAGTAAGATCAGTCAATAAAATGATCTCTCCAAGTTTTTGCTACTCAAAACATTCATAGGCAAAACATACTTACATACATACACCAATGCATATGTGTTGTATGTTGTAACTAAATGGTTTTGAAAATGAAACCTCTTTATGGTTGTTGCTATTTAGATAAAATTGAATACCTGGCTTCAATCTCTTGCTTTGCAAATCTGTCATTATGACCCGAGCAATGCCCTGACTATAACAGTTCTCTTCATGCTTAAATAATTCTCTGAATTTCAAATGCTAAGTATTTTTAGCATACTGTTCAATGCACACAAATATTTCTTTGGCTTGGGCATTTTTTCTTTGTACTTTAAATATATTTTAATTTATTTATATTCATAAGCACACAGAGAAAGAAAGAGAGAGGGGGAATGAAAAGAATGGGTGCCTGCCAATGTAAACAAATTCCAGACATATGTGCCACTTTATGTATCTGGCTTTAGATGGGTATGGAGGAATGAAACCCAGGGCCATCAGACTTTGCTAGCATGCACCCTTAGCCCCGCACCGTTTCTGTAGTCCTTTTCCTTTGTTTTCACTCACCAGTTGAATTAGGGCTGACTATGTAGCCCATATTTGCCTGAACTAACATACTTTCTTGAAGTTTACAAATGTCACCCATAAAAAGATATAGATGTTGTGGAATTTGTTGCTGATTTTCTTTAGTTTCTTCTAATTAGTTTTTCTTTTAAAATTGGATAATGGGGTTTCATATAACCCAGGCTGGTATTGAACTTATTATGTAGCCCAGCCTGGCATTGAACTCTTGATCCTTCTGCCTAGAACTTCCAAGTGCTGGGTTTAGATGTCTGTGGCACTACAACCAGCTCAAAATTACAGTACTTTTGTAAAAGATATTCCTTTTCTTTCTAGCAAATTAAGAAAAGAGGTTCATAACTGGCCTTCATGTGAAAATAAATCATGTCATTTATTTTTATTAAACCTGTATAAATGTAAGAGTCTAGTTATATTTTTAAGTACCTTAATATTTTAGAAAGTCAAATATTTTGGATATTAACTCTACAACATCCATTTTCCCAAATAACTGAATTTGTAGGCAAAAGCTTAATTTTCATACCATGATTTGAAAATATATATATACATATTTTTTTCAAATCATATATATATAATTATATAATATATAATTAATATATAATAATATAATAATATTTATTATTAATTATATAATAATATAATTATATTATATAATCATATATATATATAATTAATAGAGTAAAATTGATTGTGATTAGTTTTATTTGAATGTTCATGCTAGCAAGAAAGCACTTTACCATCTGAGCTACCTCTCCAGGCTTGATAGTGATTAGAATTAATTATATTCTATTGTTTTTGATTTCAGGTATGATCCTAAAACAGACACATGGACCATGGTAGCTCCTTTGAGTATGCCCAGAGATGCTGTTGGGGTTTGTCTCCTTGGTGACAGGTTATATGCTGTTGGAGGTTATGATGGGCAAACTTATCTCAACACCATGGAATCTTATGACCCACAAACTAATGAGTGGACACAGGTAAGACTACTTCCAGTGCAACTCACTAACAGCTCCAAAGAATTTTTTTTTTCTCTTTTGGAGGATAGTGACACCAAATATTAATCTACTTGGTCTAACTACCCTGGGCAAAAGTAATTTAGTTCTCTCTTGTGCTAAGTTTGGAAGTACTTACTTAAACAATGTTTTGTGTACATTTCTTTTACATGTGGTGTCAGTAACCTTCTCACTGTTATGGGAAATTCCAAATAGGAATCTTCACAGCCATAAACAAAAGATAATATTGTCCTCCTGAATTTTTTGTGTCTGTTCATGTCTGTGAATGCACACACAAATCCTCACCTTTATCTCATTTGAGGTTGAATATTTCTTTTCTAATATTTTATTTTTATTTCTTTGCTTGAGAAAGAGGGAGGGAAGGAGGGAGGGAGAGAGAGAGAGAGAGAGAGACAGAGAGAGACAGAGAGAGAGAGAGAGAGTGGGAGGGAGAGAATGGACATGCTAGGGCCTCCAGCCACTGCAAACAAACTCAAGATACTTGTGACACCTTGTGCATTTGGCTTAAATGGGTCCTGGAGAATTGAACCTAGGTCCTTTGGATTTGCAGGCCAGCAAGATAAACACTAAGCCATCTCTCCAGCCCAAGGATGAGTATTTCTTATTCTCAATCCTATTCTCCAGGGTAGTTTGCCTTAGAGCTTCCAGCACATTAACTGGTCTCCACCTCCCTCCTCACTATAGGATTCTGGGATTGCAGGTGCCAACTACAGTATCTGGCTTTTTACATGGGTGTTGAGGATCCAAATTCAGGTATTAGGGCTCATCATTGAACCATCTCCTGAGTCCCTCATTCAGCTTTCCAAATAAAGATCAAAGGACTATAAGTAATTTGCAAAGTATCAAGTGTCCAAAGCTAGAAGACACTCAGCAAGATGGAGAGAACTGATAGCTATATCATGAGGGATGCATCATCTCTTGAACATGTATGTAGTTTTAGATTCAAATCATGTTATAAGGTATTAAGTTGCATGCTGATTAGTATGTTAAGGAAATATTTGGGGCTGGAGAGATGGCTTAGCAGTTAAGCGCTTGCCTGCTAAGCCTAAGGACCCCGGTTCAAGGCTTAATTCCCCAGGACCCATGTTAGCCAGATGCACAACAGGGCACACACATCTGGAGCTCATTTGCAGTGGCTGGAAACCGTGGTGCACCCATTCTCCTTCTCTCTCTCTCTCTCTCTCTCTCTCTCTCTCTGTCTCTCTCTCTGTCTCTTTTTCTCTCTCTCTGTCACTCTCAAATAAAAAAAGAAAATAAAAGAAAGAAAAAAAAGAAGCATTTGTCCAGGGCAGGGTGCAGATCAAGTATTCATTGTAGTTGAAGTTGAAAATGTCTTGGACTGTAGAGCTAAGGCAGCCTTGCTGACAATAAGGAGAATGGACATTCTTGCATTTGTGTCCTTATAGTTGGTTGTTATGTGTCTTTTTTCATTAGTCTCTCAACATTTATACCCACTTTGTCTTTAATCCAAATATAATGTTTTATGCAAATAAATGCTCCATTAATGAGACCAGTGGTATGTCAAAACCTTTTTAGTTGAAGTAGATTTATAGAAAATCTTCATATGCCTTAGATTAAGGGTTCTGACTTTGAGCATAGAAATAAAGTGAATTTTCTCTATATAACATGTAAAGTTTGTTTTAAAGACATAAACTTATATACTTAAAGCTGGGAGATGGCTGAGTGGATAGTAGTGCTTATTGTGTAAGCGTAAGGACCTGAGTTCAATACTTAGCACCCACATAAGAAGAACCATTTGTGACCACATGTGCTCCTAACCCCAGCAATAAGGGAGGCAGATACTGTAAGATCACTTGGACTTACTGTTCAGACATTAGAACTGAAACAGAGGGATCTCTAACTTCAGTGAGAATGTGTCTCAGGGAGTAAGGAAGAAGAGCGATAGAAGAGAGCACATGACATCTAACTCTGGCCTTAACACATGTGTATCCACATGTACATATACCACATGCATACACCACACATGCTATCCACACACACACAAAAGATGTTTGCATATATTCCTGTGGATATATATCCATTTAGTGATATATGCTCTGATCAGCAATCTCACTTCGATAGACTAATTTCAAAGAAAAACAGAATTAAAATCTTGGGGCTGGAAAGATTGCTCAGTGACTAAAGGTTCTTGCTGGCAAAGCTTGACACCAGGGTTTGATTCCACAATACCCATGTGACACCAAATGCACAAAGTGGTGCATGTGTTTGAGTTTGTTTGAAGTGACAAGTGGCAGGAGGGTCTGTAGCACCTGTTCTCTCTCTATCTGTGTGTGTGTGTGTGTGTGTGTGTGTGTGTGTGTGTGTGCGCGCGCGCGCTTCCCTATGTCTCTCCCCTTGCAAATAAATAAACCAAAATTGTTTAAAAATCAAATGCCTAATGGCCAGTCTATAGAGCTACCATCATTGAAAATTGCTCTCTCCACAAAAGCAAAACCCTTGAATTTAACAAATATAGATATATGGCTTAGGAAGAAAGATAACTCATAAAAGAACAAGTGCTGACTTTCTACCTGTTAGTTCAGATGTGAAAGAAACATACTATATCCAAAGGGCACAAAATGAAAAGGAAACCAATAATAACTGCCTTGCACATTACTGACCTGAAATTTTAAAGGATATATCTACATGTTTTACATTTCTGCGTCCCAAGGGTTGCCAAATTGACTTTTGCATGAATTCATGATTATTGATTTGACAAAAATAATAGTTCCCATTCAATGGTATGAATTTTTGATGAACTACCTCTACAATTAAACATTAAATAAAGTAAGTTTGTGGGCACATAAATAAAGTAATATAAAATCTTCATCATACCTTTATAATGAAGAGCCATTATAATCATCATTCCACTAAAATTGAAATCAAAATAGTATATATAGCAATAGTAGATAAAAGCCTTTAAAAGACCATTTACTGTCAACTGTATTCTGCTACAAATTCAGATCATACAGTATCTTGCAAACAGCACAGCTGTTGTATAACAACTTTGTTTTAATACAATAACCATTAATTTTAAAACTGTTAAATTACTTTGAGGTTATATTTCTATATATTTTCATTATTTCTATTTATAAAGCCCTCAGCAAACTCATACAGCCCTACTATTACTGGATTATACTCTTTCTTTCTTATTTCATTTATCCACTTGGTAGAAGAAATATATTTTATACTCATAATTCATTGCCATCCATCAAAGTCTAATCAATAGAATGAATAAGCAAAGTTTATGAAAACATCCAAGAATATGTATATTTAGAAAACATTCTGAGTTGGATAGAATTGAAAGTAGTAATAGAAACAGTATGAAACAATTGTCATATTTATGTCTTTGTTTTCTACTTATGCCTTTGCTTTCTGTACATGTGTGTATAACAAATTTTACCTTGTCATTTAAAATTGAGTTGATTTCTTGAATTTGAATTGAAAAATAATGTGTACTTCAAAACACAGTAATAACTTTATTCCCCTCCCACTCACTCAGTGAAAGATTAGCTTTCTGTGTGTTCTCCTGGCATATTCTCCTACTGCCACTGTGCTGTGCCATCGGCAGACAACAAAGAAACAAAGACAATGCGTACTGTTGAGGAGATATGTGGATGTATGCCACATAATCTAATTGAAAAAATGTAATTATATTCCTCTGCTGAACCTGAGTTTAGTCTTTTGTACATAATTTATAGAGAAGAGACTATGAATAAATTCCTGGAAAGAGTGGAAAGATGCCTACATCTTCACCTGATTTTATATCATTGCTTCTGTGGCCAAATTTTCAGGTCATCATAAAACCCGTACTAAAATTTACAACACCTGGAGGGAGTGCAAGAAAATATATTTTAAAATTAACTTTGATTACATGGAAAAGATGATCATTCAAAAGTTTTAAAAGGGGTCATGATTTGCAGAGACATGTATCATACCAATAACTGGGGGCTAACTCCACAATGCACGACCCATTTTCATTAACAAGGAGAGTCTAATGGGAGGGCGTAGATCACAGATGAGCCTAAATAATGGTACCAAACTGCCTGTATTTACTGAAAAGAAAACTAATAAATTAAATTTAAAAAAAAGTTTTAAAAGGATTTTCTTAATATTAAATATTAATGTTACTTAATTTAATATAAAGTAATTTAGTATAAATATTAAATGCACATAATAGCATTATAATTTTTAGTTGTTTTAGTAAATAGAATCTCAAAACTATGAAATGTTACTCACAGGATACAAAAAAAAAATAATCTTCCTTCAGGAAATGAAATGTTGTATGAGGCTTGACAAACATGTTTATAAATTAACCAGATGTATATTTGGGGAGTGATTTGGCTTCAAAATAGCATTTGTAGTAGGAATAATGTATGACATGTTTCATTGAGCAAGAAATACAGTGAGAAACAGGAATTAGAGGAGATTAAGTCCCATATTGCATTTCATCATAAGTCACGCTAAAGACTGTTAGACTCTTAGGGATGGATTTTTACCAGCAATGGTTAATCTCAATTATTTTTTTAAAGTGTATTTTATTTATTTATTTGAGAGTGAGAAAGAGACAGATAGAGAGAATGTGTGTGCCATGGCCTCCAGCCACTGGAAATGAACTCCAAATACAAGCACCACCTTATGCATCTGGCTTTATGTAGGTAGTGGGGCATTGAACCTAGGTCCTTAGACTTCACAGGCAAGTGACTTAACCACTAAGTGATCTCTCCAGACCCCCCTCACTTATTTTTTTAAATACCCAAATTTGATAAAAATATGTAAATGATTAGAAGAAATTTAAATTGGAGAGAGACAAGAAAAACCATTGGTAGCCAGTGGAAAGTTGTAACCTAGACTCAGCAGAAAACAAGGAATAGAAGAATTAACATGATTGAACATGTTTACAGTGCTTGATAAATGCTCACAGGGAGAACTACATGAGGTAAAAGAAAGGGTCCCAGAGCCTTGCATGTTTCTTGAGCAACTGGGAAGGGAGAATTCATTAATGGACATAGAAAGCACAGGGAAATAGCATGTTGAAAGAAAAACAGAAGCAAGTACTTTTCCCAGAGAATACAGAATTGCATGCACACATATGTCAAAGTATGTGTAGATGTAGATATACTACTCAGTATATAAATATTCGGTGCACAGTACTTCACAGCATCATGTACATTTCAAAGTACATAGTTCTCAGTGGTAACAGCCATCATTCCCACATATGTTGTCAGAACTCCTTCAAAGACTTTGACTTGAAGTATTATTTGGAAACAATTAGATAATGAAAGGCAAACTATAAAAAAGTACCTATGGGGCTAGAGACACAGCCCACTATATGAAAGTCCCCAGGTTCACCAGCAGCATCACATAAACTGGGCATGGTGGTGCATTCCTCCTATTCTAGCACTCAGGAGATGGAGGGAGGAGGAATAGAAGTTCAATATCATCCTTAACTGCATAATGAGTTCAAGGCCAGTCTAAGGAATGTGATGTTGTGTTTCACATAGAAGAAAATGCATTGTGAAAATAGATGTACTTCTGTTTGTATACTCTGATGTGTTATTCACATAGTAGTCATTGGTACTCAGCACATTCACTTTTCATACAGATCATATGAGGATAATATTCAATTTGATTTCAATGTAAAGAGGATTGTGAGGAATTTTATAACTTTTCTTTTTTTTTTTTTTTTGCTTTGCAACTCCCCACTCAACCACCACTAAAACTTATTTCTTAACAAGATCAAAAGAGTCTATCATGTTTATACCTGCTCCTTTACTCCCTTCTTACATAGTAATGGTAGAAGGAAAATGAACAATGTTAAATTACATTGTTTTTAGACATAGATCATTTTTTGAGGCAAACACAAACGACTGGCCGTTTTTTAATGTGAGAGAGTGAGAGGGAAAGTAAGAGAGAGGGAGAGAGAGAGAGAGAATTGGTGTGTCAGGGCCTCCAGCCACTGTAATCAAACTCTGACATGTGTGCCACCTTGTACGTGTGTGCAACCTTGGGTGGTTATGTCCCCTTGTGCATCTAGCTTAGATGAGACCTGGAGGGTCAAAGATGGGTCATTGGGCTTTGCAGGCAAGTACCTTAAACACTAAGCCATATCTCCAGCTCTAGACATATATTATTAATATAAAGGAATAAAAGATAAATATTACATGACTTATTTTCTCATCTTCTGTTGTGTGATGGGTAAGAATAAGTCCATTTGAAAGAACTAGTAGATAATGGTTCATTTCCTTCTTAGAAAGTGAGTCCTTCTCAATAAATAGTTCTTATCATCTCAGAATATTTTGTTCTTATATTTTATCACTTCAATTACTTTCCAATTGGAAATAATACTCCATAATTTCAAATTCATCCTGATATGCTATTAAAATCATGATAAAATTTCTATCAAAAATACAATTTCTAATACACTACCTTAACTGCAAAGAAGAATTTCATTAGAAACTCTATAGAACTATTATTTTAATATGTGTCTAGTAATTTTATATCTAACAGCACTGTTACAAATTTCATTTCAATTATTGTCATAAAATGAAAATATATAATAAGACACATACTGATTATAATTATGGCCTATTTTGACAAAAATATTGAAGATGCTTCATTGTAAGTCTCTACCTACAATGAATGAATAACACACTTAATTCAATATAGTATCTGGGGAAATAAATTCAAAATGAAGGCAGTAAATTCAATCACAATTTCTTCTAAAATATACTCCAAAGTATCATTACAAAATATAATCACAAAACTGTCCATGAGAATTGCAGAATGAATCTTTATTGGAAACTTTCCTATAACAAGTCAATACTAAAACTTTTATTATTTTCTGAAAGCTTTCATGAGTGATTGCAGTTTATATAATTTTTAACATATACATCATTGCTTTCTAAAGTGGAATTTTCAGTGTTTCCATTTTTATTGCAGCATGAGTGACTGAGATAAGGAAATGTAATCAGGTCTACTTATAATTTATGAAATTATATTTGAATCTTTAAGTTTATTGTAAATTACATAAGTTACCATGACACTAAATTTTTTGCCTTCCACAATTGTCAACAGATGGCGGCCTTGAACATTGGGAGAGCAGGTGCCTGTGTTGTGGTAATCAAGCAGCCTTGACCAAGTCATAATATATCTGGAAGGATTTTATTTGCTAAAGGGTTCTTTGATATCATGTACCAAGAATGAGATCTTCCTGCAATGAAAACTCTTCATGAACAAAGATTTCTGTAATTTCCCTGCTGGTGTGTAAGCCAGTAGAAGATCATACAGAGTGACGGTAAAGAACCAAGCAGCAAACAGGTCCAGACGCACTCTGGCGATATGTTAGTCCTGGAATGGTTGTTGGTAATTGGTTTTGTATTGTAGCATACAATAACTAGAATTACCAAAGGCTGGTTTACCTTAGCAATTGTAAGAAGAGACCAATATTTGTGACACGGATGATTTCTTAGCTGCAGATCATTCATTTGTTTTATAATCTGTGATGATGTACAACAGGCTGCCAAGAGTAGAAGATGTATTTAATCTCACAAAATCTGATTGGTTTGCTGTTTTCCTAATCAGATCAATTGGTCAGCTGGAAGCAGAATTGTTTGTTTAAACAAGCATGCTTCTTCCTCATTTTCCTGAGCTATGAGAACAATTAGAGAACAAGATTCATGTGTGTCTCTTGCATTCAGAAAACAAACTGCCCTGCTAATCAAAGCTGCATATTTTATCAGAGATGACAGTTGGATTTTATGGCAACCATATCAGCAATCTGAAACTGGCAAACACAGAGGAATGTTTTCTTTAGGCATGCCTCACTGCTTTGCATTTTCAACACACTGAGCCAGAGGGTCAGGACAACAATGGGCTTTGCCTCATGTTGAGTTCAGTGTAAGCATGGAAGCTAGTTATTCCGAATGTTCATGTATACCCAGTGCATGCTGAAGTCCTTCAGGGTTTTGTTCTTGAAAAAAATCTTAGATTTCTGAGACATAAACCCATGTTCCATCAAATTGGAATGGTTCTGATGATTGCTGTAAGGATGGCACACATCCCACTGTTCACACATCTTATATTGATGTATACATCATTTAAAATCAAATGTTCACAAATATTTAAAGCATAAAGTAGAAGCATTGCATAATGTCCTTACTAGTTAAATGTCCATGTAAATATTAAGTATGATTAATAAAAGATAAAACATTTGCTTTTAGCAGTGTGTTTTCATTATTTTTTAAGATCTAATATAAAAGTTGAAGGTTACTACAGAGAAAATCATTTTAATGTTTCATACTTCAAAATTAAAGAAGTAAATATTTCATTTTTATATAGTATAATTTCTTCCAGAATATTCTATGTTGATATGAAAAACAATTGTAATTGTTTTGTAGTATAGTTGTTCACATGAGACCATATTTGTGCCTAGAAAATGCATATCACATATAAAATCAGAATTGTTCACAAGTTAGAAATAGCCAGAAAATAATGTTTTTTGTGTCCAAATAAAGTATGTAATTGTTTTTATTGTTGGACAGTGAAGATGACTAAAGTCTAACCAGTAGGGAAATATTAATAAACACTTTATCTTAAAGAAATGTTAGGATATCTGATATTTTCCCAAATGCACATAGGCTCACATTTACTGCTCACTGTTTTTCAGGGACATTTTGTCACTGTAGCTATAAGATGCTATCATAGTATCACCAATGAATTTTAAATTCCAGTGTTAATATATAATTTTCTCACTAGTTAAAAAATTACTTATACAGAATATTGACATCAATATTTAGGCCAGAAGCTGAGAAAATATAAGATGAAAATAAATGGGGTCATAGGCATACTTCGGAATGCTGTAATGTACAAGGAGAGCTTTGAAGAAGACCCCAAAGCATACAAACAAAAGCAAATATAGGAAAGTGAGATGATATCAAAACTATAAAGCTCCTGTACAGCAGAGGAAAGTATCAACAGAGCAAAGAGACAACATACAGAATAGGAGAAAATATTTTTTTACTATGCATCTGACCTATGGTGGTATCCAGAACACACAGGGTTCTCAAAGAACTGAAGAGTAAGTGTGCGAACACACTTGGTTGGCACTCCTATAATTTCAACCCTGAGGGACTGAGGATGTGAGTCTAAGGACACTTTGTGCCTTTAGAAAAAAAGACTATGTCTCAAAAAAAAAAAAAAAAGACGAAGTATTGACAACAGGTGTTAGAAAACACACATACAAAAGCAATATTACTAGTCATAGTCAGGGCTACAATGAAAATATCACTTCACCCTTATAAAATTGGTAATCATAAAAAAGGCCACAAGCATAAGTTCTGATAAGGATGTGCATTAAAAAAAACTGCTGGGGGCTGGAGAGATGGCTTAGCGGTTAAGCGCTTGCCTGTGAAGCCTAAGGACCCCGGTTCGAGGCTCGGTTCCCCAGGTCCCACGTTAGCCAGATGCACAAGGGAGCGCACGCGTCTGGAGTTCGTTTGCAGAGGCTGGAAGCCCTGGCGCGCCCATTCTCTCTCTCTCCCTCTATCTGTCTTTCTCTCTGTGTCTGTCGCTCTCAAATAAATAAATAAATAAATAAATAAATAAGAAAAAAAAAAACTGCTGGACCATTTTGGTAGGAATAGACTTTAGTAGGGCCATTATGGACAACACTGTATAAGTTCCTCAAAAGCATTAATTCTAAAAAAAAATCTAAAAAATAGAACTACCGTATGATGTAGAATTCCCATGCCTATATTTTCAAAAGAAATAATTTTGGTACTGATATCTTCTCAAAAATGTTTATTGGAGCATGTTCAACTATCCATCAACTGATAGACATAATAAAAAAATACAGTGTCTACTTATTACAAAAGAATAAATTCCACCCTTTTTACTGTTTTGATGGAACTGGTGCTTGCCATAATGAATGGTATGTATGAGTTACAGAATGGCCAAAACTGATGGTCTGAAGCATATATGGAATATAAGGCAGTCAATGTCACACAAGTGCGAAGTAGAATGACATTTATCAGTCAGGAAAAAGTAAAGAAACTATATTTAATTTCTTTTTCATACAACTTTTACTGGGTAAATTTTCTCTTTCCTAATTTCAGATAAAATTTCAGAGATAGCCGGGTGCAATGGTGCACACCTTTAATCCTAGCATTTGGGAGGCAGAGGTAGGAGGATTGCCATGAGTTCCAGGCCACCCTGAGACTCCATAGTGAAATCCAGGTCAGCCTAGGCTACAGTGAGACCCTACCTCAAGAAAAAAAAAAAAAAAATTAAAAAAGAGAGATGTCTGCATGAGTTACTATAGTGTATGAATAACCAAATACACAACAGAAAAATGTAAGGGAATATTAATTTAGCTCAGAAGTTACAGCCGAGTGGTATAGGAAGTACTGACTCTGGGGATGTGCTAAGGTAGGACATAATAGTGGCACAAGCATGGAGAGAACTTTGAACAAGTCATACACACCAGAAAGCAGAGAGGGAGAGAGAAGAGGTGGGGAACAGGAATAACCTTGAAAGGCACATTCCCAGTGACACCCTTCTTCCACATGGATCCAACTCCTACTGTTTTCACAGACTTACAAAGTAGTGGCACCATGTGGAGAACAAGCATTCAACCCAGTTCATAATTGAACCTTTGAACCACACTATTGTCAACACTAATATTAATACATGATTTAATTAACTGAAAATTGTAAACAACTGCAAATTAAAAACCAAATCTTAAAAAAAGTTGATTAGAAAAGACAAATAACATGCTTCACTTTTTTTCTTATAGGCAGAATCTATATTTATATATATCTGTAAGCATATGTTTATATATGTGTTTGTGTGTGTAAGTAAATATAGGAAAGAAACTTGAGAGGGGAGGAAGAATTGTAAAGAAAAAATGGAGGAGGAATAAAATGGTGTCATTAAAGCCAAAGGGAGAAGTATTTGGAGAACAAATTAATAAAATTTGTTTACAAAAGTAAATAAAAATATTTTAATTTCCCTAAGTGGTCATGATCAAATACATCCATGTACTCAGTGTACTACTTTATATTTTATGATTCCAAGAATTCTATAGCCTTTGACTGGTAGGAAACTGAGTCAGAACTGCTCGGAAAACTCTGTGGAAAAAAAAAAAAACGTTAAAACTAAAGGAATAGATGTGTTGCTGCCATCCCCCCCCCCAAAAAAAAAAAATCACAGAAACTAAAAAATACACTACAAAATGATGAATGGGCATTGAAGAAATCAAGAAGGACATCAAAAACTTCATGAAATAAAATGATCAAACAGTATAACATAGCAAAACCTTTGGGACACACTGAGGGCAGTTATAAGAGGGATATTTATAGCTACAAGTATCTATGTTAAGAATTTAGATAGGTTGCAAGTAAACAACTTAATGCTTCACCTTAAGGCTTTGGAAAAAGAAAACAAGGGAAACCAAAAATCAGGAGATGGGATGAAATAACAAAGATTGAGCAGAAATTAATGAAATAGAACACCCCCCAAATACAAAGAATCAATGAAACAAAGAGTTAGTAGGATAAACAAGATTAATAAACCCTTAGCAAATCTGACCAAAACAAATAAAAGACACACAAATCAATAAAATTTGAGATGAAAAAGTCACCAAATCATAAGGACATACTTTCAGTGAAAATCTGAAAGAAAGGAAGGAGTTTCCTGATTTATATGAGCTACCAAAATTAAATCAAGATGAGATAAAGTATTTAACTAAACCTCTAATAAGCACAATAATCAAAACAATTTTTTAAAAAATCTCCCAGATAAAACAATTCCAGACCCATATATATTCACAGGTAAATTTTACCAGGCCTCCATGGCAGAATTAACACCAATGTTTCTCAAACTTTTCCATAAAGTAGAAAAGGAAGGGATACTACCAAACTCCTCCTATGAAACCAGCATTACCCTGATATAAAAACCAGACAATGACAGAAAAAAAAAAAAATAAAATAAAATAAAGCTATAGACTAATATCTCCAATGAACATAGATTAAAATTTCTCAACAAAATCCTGGCAAACACAATACACAAGTATAGCAAAAAGAACATTCATTCTGACCAAATAGGCTTTACCCAGAAATGCAGGAATGGTTCAACACATACAAATTGATAAATGTAATACACTATATAAATGTATTGAAGGACAAAAGTCACATGATCATCTCAACAGATGCTTTAGTTCATCTCAATAGATCATCTCAATAGTTCGACAAAATCCAACATCCTTTCATGTTCAGAGACCTAAGGAAACTAGGAATAGAAGGAACACATCTTAACGTAATACAATGTGTTTATGACAAACCTATAGCCAACATAATACTCAGTAGGGAAACACTTGAAGCTTTTCCACTAAAATCAGGAACAAGACAAGGATGTCCACTCTTCTGAATTTTATTTAATATAGTGCTGGAAGTCTTAGTTATAGCTATAAGGGAAGACACATACACACACACACACTCACACATAAAAGGGATACAAATTGGAAAGAGATCAAATTATCATTAGTTTTAAATGATTCTATATATAAAAGCCCCTAGAGACTCTACCAGCAAAATGTTAGAGTTGATAAACACTTCTAGCAATGTAGCAGGATACAAAATTAACATGTATAAATTAGTAGTCTTCCTATATGCTAACAACAAACATGCTGAGGATAAAATCAGGGAAACATTCCCATTAACAATTGTCTCAAAAAATTAATTAAGTAAAATACCATGGCATAAACCTAACTAAGGAAGTAATGGATCTCTACAATGAAATCTTTAAAATACTCAAGAGAGAAATAGTAGAAGACCCTAGGAAATGGAAAGACATGCTATGTTCTTGGATTGCAAGAATCAATATTGTAAAAACATCATTACCAAAAGCAATCTATATATTGAATGCAATCTGCATCAAAATTCCAATGGCATTCTTCACATATATATAAACACATACACGCACACACACACACAAACTCAAATAGCTAAAATAATTTTGAGCAACAAAAATAAGGCTGGGAGTATCACCATACCTGATTTTAAGATATATTACAGAACATAGTAACAAAAAAAAAAAAACAAAAAACATGGTGCTGACATAAAAACAGACGTAGATCAAGGAAAGAAAACAGAAGATGAAAATATAAATCCAGGCAGCCACAGTCACATGATTTTCAACAAAAATATTCACTGAAGAAAAGATAGCTTCTTTAACAAATGGTGCTGGGAAAACTGGATATCTTTATGTAGAAGAATGAAAATAGATAGTTATCTCTCTCTCTCTCCATGCACAAGAATTAACGTCAGATGGATCAAAGACCTTAATATCATTCCTGAAACTCTAAAACTTATAGAAGAAAAAGTAGGGGAAGTCCTTAAAATTGTTGACATAGGAAATGACTTTCTGAATATAACCCCAGTTGCTCAGAAAATAAAACTACTAGTCAACCACAGGAACCTCATAAAATTTAAAAGCTTTTGTATAGCAAAGGATTTTTGTAGAGCAAAGAGGCAACCTACAGAATGGGAGAAAATCTTTGTCAGCTACATATCAGACAGAGGATTAATATACAGGATATACAAAGAACTCAAAAAACTAAATAATGAGGAGTCAAACAACCTGATTAAAAAATGAGCTATGGAACGAATTTGAGAGTTCTCAAAAGAAGAAATACAGATTAGCCTATAAAGATCTAAAAACATGTTCTACAACCTTAGCCATCAGGGAAATGAAAATTAAAATTACTTTGAGATTCCATCTCACTCCTGTCAGAATGGCTACCGTCACGAAAACAAATGACAATAAAGGTTGGTGATAATGTGGAAAAACAGGAATTCTTCTGCACTTTTGGTGTGAATGCAGTCTGGTAAAGTAATTGTGGATATCAGTGTGGAGGCTCCTGTGACATATAAAAATAGATTTACCATATGACCCAGCTATCCCTCTCCTGGGCATATATCCTAAGGACACTTACCACTACCTTCAAAATACTTGCACACCCATGTTTATTACTGCTCTATTCACAATACTTAGGAAATGGAACCAGCCTAGGTTTCCCTCAACTGACGAGTGGACAATGAAGATGTGGTACATTTATACAATGTAATTCTATTCAGTGGTTAAAAAATGAAATTATTTGGAAAGTATTACAATAAAGGAGATAGCCCAGGCCCAGAAAGCCAAATGCCACATTTTCTCTCTCATATGTGGATTTTAGCTACAAAAGTTTAGACTTGTACTTGAGTTGGAGTAAAAAATCAGTAGCAGAAATCAGTTACAGGGAGGTTAGTGGAGGACTTAAGGAGAGGGTATTGTATAGATGTAAGAAGATGAACACACTAGTAGGTGTTCAATGGCCTAGGTGAGGTCACAGAAAGGGATTAAGTAAATGAAGGGTGGAGGAGGGTTGATCAAAATTTGAGATGTTATAAATAAGCTGAATGGAATCCTACTTTATCAGTTAAAGACACAACTACAAGCCATAGATTGCTACTGAAAAAAATTCAATACCAGAGATGAGGTACCTTCCAGTGAATTGTTTGTCAGGGAAGTTGCTGATGCCCCCCAAACATTACAGGACATTTCCAAGTCTCTTGATTTTCACTAGAAATGCATGGTAAGATCTTATTGCTTAAGACTCCACATGCTTTGGCTGTAAGGTTACTGAGAAACTGAGTGGGAGACAATTTAAAAAGCTCCTCCCTTTTCACCAGCTGACAAAGAAAGAAGTCATCAGTAGTGACAAACAGCAGTGGACATTGCAAGCTTTAAGTTTGGCCAGCTAGGCCCAGTGAGCCAACAGGTGCAACACTGTCATGTCTGTTATGGGGGAAACCAACCACTCACTAACTCAACTAGAGACCTGCTCTATGGGAGGAAATGCCTGGTACTGCAAACATAGTCAGAAGTCTACAGCATGGGAGGTCATGAGCCCTAGGGGAGTAAAGCCTGCAGTTGTCTTGTTAAACACATATATTATGCTCACCAAACTGCCCTGTAAACACCTTTCTTAATGTTCATACCCATATATTAATGCTACTCTCACTTTCAGTTAGAGAAGCTTCTATTTTCAGATGGCATTGATCACTGGGATGACTCAAAAGGTGTTGAGAAGTGACCAGCACTGAGACATCTCAAACACACCTTCCAAGGCTTAGGGTCCATTGTGGAATGGGTGGTGGAAAGAATGTAAGATTCAAAGGAAGGGCAGGATTGCTTACCATGCAATCTTCAAGGCACAAAATGGCTTGGATATCCATGACCTTGCAGTGCCCAGTACTACCTACACAAGAACCTCCTAATAGAAGGAGAATATGATGACATCAATATGAAAAGGAGATTAACTGATAGGGGGAGGAGATATGATGTAGGGTAGATTTTTGAAAGGGAAAGTGGGGAGGGGAGGGAATTATAATTTATTGCCTATAACTATGAAAGTTTGTCAATTAAAAAAACAAGCCGTACTGGGCAGATGGAGATCTGGCTATCTTGCAGAATAGATGTCATTGTGTGGTCAGTTTGCTGCAGCTTCATCCTGTTCTTTGCCACAGGTATGATGGCTGTTCCTCAATGACTAGTATCAAGAGTAGAATTTCAACCCCTAGTATATATGGGAGAGCTGTAAATAAAGGAATGATGCCATTTCTCCTTGGGAAAGAGCTTCACAAATTGAACGGATCCTGAGTACTGTGTGAACCAATTCTTGGTGACCCTGCTAAGGATCCATGTTTCAGTCCAGCCCGGAAGTCCTGAACTGGAACTAACTACTTCTGAGGATGCACTCTTGATTGCTTAGTGAGGCATGTGCTATTCAGTAGTTCTCAGACATAAGCGATCTTGACCAAAAAGCCTTCTTGTTTTAAATGGATGTGTTTTGTTCCCCAGAAATCTGGCTTCTTGATGAATAAAATCCTATAATATTACATCCAATTGTCTTGATTTTTGAGACAATCCAGATCCACAGTGACAAATTCAAGTATAGACATGAATGTACTGTAGGTAAAAACAGGCTGAGCCCACCTAAAATCATAGAATGGTTTTGCTTGAATGAGAGAAAAAATGGATTGTGGGCACTCTGCAGAAATACATGCTAAGAAATACTCATCATTGCTCTCTTTTTTTGCTTTTTTCTTTCTTTCTTTTTTTTTTTTTTTTTTTACTACAGTGATCTACATGTGTTTGGATCTGTTGTTTTTCTGGTAAAGTTACTGGAAATAGTAAAAGAATCTCAATAAAATTCAGATAATGAGAACATTAACGTTTTTTATCACTCTATTCTCTGTTATTACACATCTCTCCTTTTTATTTTGTTTGAGGAGACTGCATTCTCTGCAACTGAATAGTTAGCTTTCACTTACCAAATGTGGTAAAGAAAATTAATATTTTTGAAGAACTAAACTAATTTTAAAGTAATACAAAATGCTTTTTCACTTTCAATGTTATATTAAAAATACAGGGTGAAGGGATGGTTCAATATATGAAAATCTATAAATGTAATACATTATATAAATGGGATGAAGGACAAAAACCACATGATCATCTCATTGGACGCAGAGAAAGCATTTGACAAAATCCAACATCCCTTCATGATAAAAGTCCTACAGAGACTGGGAATAGAAGGAACATATCTCAATATAATAAAAGCTATTTATGACAAGGCTACAGCCAACATATTACTAAATGGAGAAAAACTGGAACCTTTTCCACTAAAATCAGGAACAAGACAAGGGTGTCCACTGTCCCCACTTTTATTTAATATAGTTTTGGAAGTCTTAGCCATAGCACTAAGGCAAGAGACACACATAAAAGGGATATAAATTGGAAAGGAAAATATCAAGTTATCATTATTTGCAGATGACATGATTCTATACATAAAGGACCCTAAAAACTCTACTAGCAAACTGTTAGAGCTGATCAAAACCTACAGGCATGTAGCAGGATACAAAATAAATACACAGAAATCAGTAGCCTTCATATATGATAACAACAAACACACAGAGGATGAAATCAGAGAATCACTCCCATTCACAATTGCATCAAATAAATAAAGTACCTTGGAATAAACCTAACCAAGGAAGTAAAGAATCTCTACAATGAGACCTTTAAAACACTCATGCTAGAAATTGCAGAAGACACTAGAAAGTGTAGAAATATCCCTTGTTCCTGGATTGGAAGAATCAACATTGTGAAAATGGCAATCTTACCGAAAGCCATCTACACATTTAATGCAATCCCTATCAAAATTCCAAAAGCATTCTTCATGGAAATAGAAAAAACAATCCAAAAATTCATTTGGAATCACAAAAAACCTAGAATATCTAAA
The DNA here is from genome assembly GCF_020740685.1 of Jaculus jaculus. NCBI lineage: Eukaryota > Metazoa > Chordata > Mammalia > Rodentia > Dipodidae > Jaculus > Jaculus jaculus. Next base: position 41,083,750 of record NC_059104.1, read on the forward strand.
ATAATACTGAGGAACAAAAATAAGGCTGGTGGTATCACCACACCTGATTTTAACCTATACTACAGAGCCATAGTAACAAAAACAGTGTGGTACTGGCACAAAAATAGACATGTAGATCAGTGGAACAGAACAGAGGACCCAGATGTAAGCTCAAGTAGCTATAGACACCTGGTATTTGATAAAAGTGCCATTGGAGAAAAGACAGCCTCTTCAGCAAATGGTGTTGGGACAACTGGATATATATCTGCAGAGGGATGAAAATAGATTCTTCTCTCTTGCCATGCACAAGAATTAAGTCCAAATGGAATAAAGACCTCAACATCAGACCTGAAACTCTGAAACTCCTAGAGGAAAAAGTAGGGGAAACCCTCCAACATATTGGTCTTGGCAAAGACTTTCTGAATACAACCCCAATTGCTCAGGCAATAAAACCACAGATTAATCCCTGGGACCTCATGAAATTACAAAGATTTTGCACTGCAAAGGACACAGTGAAAAAAGCAAAGAGGCAACCTACAGAATGGGAAAAAATCTTCGCCAGCTATATATCTGATAGAGGATTAATATCTAGGATATAAAAAATACTCAAAAAGTTAAATAATAAAGAATCAAACAAGCCAATCAAAAAAAAAATGGGCTATGGAGCTAAATAGAGCATTCTCAAAGGAATAAATACGAATGGCATATAAGCATCTAAAAAAATGTTCTACGTCACTAGTCATCAGGGAAATGCAGATTAAAACTATATTGAGATTCCATCTCACTCCTGTCAGATTGGCCACCATCATGAAAACAAATGATCATAAATGTTGGCGGGGATGTGGAAAAAGAGGAACCCTTCTACACTGCTGGTGGGAATGCAATCTGGTCCAGCCATTGTGGAAATCAGTATGGAGGTTCCTAAAACAGCTAAAGATTGATCTACCACTCTGGCTAGCCCATTTTCTGTCTGTCTGTCTCTCTCTCTCTCTGTCCCTCTTTCTCTCTGTCAAATAAATAAATAAAAATACAAAATATTTTTTTTAAAGCTTGTAAAGCTAACCATGGTATCAACATTGCTTGATGATTTTACATGAGTTGGTGGTAACAGTCAAGGGAATTCATTATATAGAACAACATTTTTGTAAGTCACTATTTATTTTCATAGTCATTGTAAATTTCTATCATTGTAAAATTCTGTCAAAGAATTTGTCTTTAACAGAATGTCTATAATGAATAATATGAAATAATTTCTCATAAGATAAATAATTTAAATTTTAAGTGTGTATAAACTTTTGATCTTATAAAATTATTTCTCCTCAGAGTCTTTATGATCCTACTGTGTAATATGATCAAAAACATAATTTCAGAAAGTGACATACACAGACAAACTCAAGTAATACATGCAAAATTCAAGAGCAATAGGAATATAACAACTGTATGAAAAGCACTAAATAAATAGAATGCATGCATGTAATATGCTGTCCAGGTGGTGCTGCAAATAAGGACTGTAAAGGAAAATTTCTTGGACAAAAAGCTTTTATATATACCAAAGACATTCAATTATGATTAGGAGAATTCTAAATTTCATAGTTGATTAGTTAACATTTATTAATGACATCATATCATTAAGGCTTGGATGCCAGAATATTTGAAATTAACATTCATTAATCTTTCCTTACTAATATTTTATTAGGGCTTTGATGGACCCTCTGACAACAATTTCTCTTGTGCTTTAAAATGGGTCAACACTCTTTCAATTGTTATACTCACTATGGTGACTACCACAGCAGACAAAAGAATTATTTAAAAGAGGGTTCTCTTCACATAAATCTGTTCTGAGCAAAAGAAATTAAGCATGAACACACACATGATTTCTTTAAGCCAGCTCAACCCCACTGCACACATGTTCTTCATACTTGGTTTATCCTCACAGCTGAGATATGAGATCGGGAGAATGATACTATTTTTGTGAAATGGAAATTCTCCACAAATGTCAAATGCTGTCTGTACCAAAAGTCTTGCTGACAACCACAATTACAGTTGTTTGTTTTTTTTTTTAATTTTTTTCCATTTATTTTTATTTACTTATTTGAGAGCAACAAACACAGAGAAAGAGGCAGAGAGAGAAAGAGAGATAGAATGGGCACGCCAGGGCCTCCAGCCACTTCAAATGAACTCCAGATGCATGTGGCCCCTTGTGCATCTGGCTAACGTGGGTATCAGGGAATTCAGCCTCAAACCAGTGTCCTTAGGCTTCACAGGCAAGTGCTTAACCACTAAGCCATCTCTTCAGCCCTACAGTTTTTTGTTTTTTTTTTTTTAACCTTGTATATACCAGCTACCTCAACAATGTACTTTAAGTATCCTGTCTTTAGTGTTCCTTCTATATAAAACCAGGTATTGGGCTGGAGAGATGACTTAGCAGTTAAGGACTTGTAAATAATTCTTTTAATTACTTCATTGATACTTTGTTATTGGGCTAACTCCAGACTGCGTGACCCATATACCTCACCAAGGCAGGGCTAGGGGGAGGGGGTAGGACATGGATAAGCCTAACAATGGTACTGAATTGACTGTATTCACTGAGTACAAAACTAATTAATAATAAAAAATAGAATGTCAGAGAACTTTCAGCAAATACATGTACAGTTAGTTTTTCTGACCATTGTGCTTGGATATTCTGGAGGCTAGAGTGAGTATGCTGTCTAGTCCAGTCCTCTAAAATCCATAAAGATTTGAAACTAGGATGCCATCATTCTTGTTGTATATTATATTAATTACTGATTATATAAGATATACTATGCCCTCAAATATTATCCCAACTTCCTTGATGGCCCTTAGAGTGGTTACTATGGGGATAAATCTAGATTACACAGATTCATTGTGGGAAAACCATTTTGACTTTTTTAAAACAACTTTTCAGGACTTAAAGCATGGGTTTCACATGCTTCAGAAAGACACTAGCTGAAATAAACTTCAGAAATGTCGTGGCAAATGAGGTTTCAGTGCTTACCAAAAGCACCCTGGTATGAAGGAGACAAACAGGAACCTTACTGGCAGGTATTGTACATACACTGCGGCAAAGAGGAATAACTAACATTCAAGGGAAGAGGAAAAGATCCAGTCATATTTTCAGATACCAAAACTGATTTCCCCACTGGAAGAAAACTGTTATGTCCATATATCCATCAGGTATCTGGAATTCACAGCTGGACAAATGACCAAGCTGACAAGAAATAGCCAGGCTCTGAGAACCTGGGAGGATGTGATACAGAAGCTCTTCATAAAGTCAGATTACACTTGATGTTAATATGAAGCCACTCAAGGATAGGTAGTGCCTAAAGATACTTGCTTATAAGCCTGCCAACTTTAGTCTGATTTTCCTCAAGATCTGTGTAAAGCCTGAGACAAAATAGCACATGCGTCTGTAAGAAGCAGAGGCAGGAGAATCTGGAAGTTCCCATTCAGTAGCAGCAAAAGAGAGCCTGGCTCAACAGAAAGGAAAAAAAATAAATACCCAGAAGTTGTCCTCTGACCTACACACATGTGCCGTGGTATACACATTCCCATACACACCTATGAGATGCATATAGACATAGAGACACACAAATAAATAATAAAAATAGGGAAAAAAGTCTCTAAGAACTGAAGCTGGCCTCATTATATCTACATGAATTGCTTTCATGAATATAGCAAGTAAAATAAATTACATAAAGGCCTATGTTGAAAGTTTCCATAAGAAATCTCTTGTTGAATTTTTAAAATCTCTGGAAAGGCTACAGTGTCAAACCAAGAATATCCCATCTGATTATACTAAAATACCTATGAATTAGTGAATACCTTTCTTTCCCTGCCTTTAAATATCCTTATATTTCTGGACCTACCAGAAAATAAACTTCCTTTCTTACTACCCAAACTAGGATCCCTATAATACAAATACCCTATTTCCCCAAGCAAGCTTTGTAAGTGCTGGCTCAATTCCTGTCATGAACTAGAATTTGTTAGCCAGAACTCAGGCTGAGACAGAAAAAAATATTCAGTTCAAAGCCTGCTTTGACTACATAGTAAGATGATGTCCCCAAATGTTTAAGTTGGAAAACTTTCAGATGTGAAAGAAATGTGAAAGAGTCACCATAAAATATATCTCCAACTCTAACAATAAAACATAAGTAATGTTGGGAGATTATGAATAAAGCACTCTTAAAGCATGATTGTTTCATAGTAACCACCACTAATGACTGCCTGGACCTACATCCCAGCTCAGGGGCAGCCACAGCCTTCTATCAAAAATGTCTACCAGGGCTGGAGAGATGGCTTAGCGGTTAAGCACTTGCCTGTGAAGCCTAAGGACCCCGGTTCAAGGCTCAGTTCCCCAGGTCCCACGTTAGCCAGATGCACAAGGGGGCACAGGCGTCTGGAGTTCGTTTGCAGAGGCTGGAAGCCCTGGCACACCTATTCTCTCTCTATCTATCTGCCTCTTTCTCTCTCTCTGTCACTCTCAAATAAACAAATAAATAAAAATGAATCAAACGGTCAGAGCTGTTTGCAGAAGTAACATGCTATTCTGGAAGGTTAAAAAAAAAAATGTCTACCAGGACATATGCCAGCAACAGTACGTTCAGCCTCAAAAAGGTTCCAACTCGGTTATTAATCACCATGATTAAAGATTATTGCTTCCAAGGAGATGACTTACTCCTCTTGTTCTTTTCTCCTATAAAAACTTTCCATAGTCTCAATGTCTTTGAAGAAACTCATCATTTACTATGGGATGTGAACTCTCTTCCTCATGCTTGGCCATTTTCATTGCAATGTTCTCCTATTCCCCAATGCTTATCATTTTTCTTTGTAGAAAACTTAGGTATGTGGGTGTGTGGTTTGTATCTGGTATTTTGAGTATGTAATAGTAGTAAAATGGAATGTTATGGTATTAATCTAACATTATTTTTGCTATGATTTATCACAAAGGAAAGTCTCAAGCTGAATTATTTTACACACTGAAGCTTCTAAGCAACCAGTGACACTAAAAATTCATTAACAAAAATACGTTCTTGGAAACATAAAATAATTCATGCAACATTGTGGTTGGCTCATTTACTTCTAGCTATGTGTCCTTTAATTGAATCCTCCACATCCATGAATAGTTAACTGTAGATAGCAAAGTTTCAGAGGAAGAAATGCAATCCATTAAAGAGTAGTAGAAAATCACAATGATTTCTCTAGCACTAGATCGACAAGATAAGTGAAGTTTCAAGTCTTACATCCTATCTTTAAGGATCAGATGACAGGATTTGGTATTCTCTTCAGTCCCTTGCAAGGTTGAAATGTATCTATGAAATGTACACATTGTGACAGGTCATTTTGAATATTTGTGTCAATTACTGCTTGTTAACATGTAAATTAAATTCATTCCCTGATACTCTAGCTTCCACTATCGAATCATTTTTTTATTACAATATGAAAAATAGCAAGAAAACATCAAGACATCAATAATTAAGAATGATACATGGTCTGATATTTTAAACATAACAAACGTAAGAAACTATATGGACATAGTCAAAACATTTATGCATTGCATATAGAAAAGAAGTATTTTACATGCTTTCTTTCCAAATAGAGTAGATACTGTAATTGATCTTATTTCTAATTTGTCCTTGTAATGTTTCTTTAGTGTAGTCTTCAACATGGTTGATATGCTTGATAATAGCATTAAAAATTGCAGTTTTGGGCTGGAGAGATGGCTTAGCAGTTAAACGCTTGCCTGTGAAGCCTAAGGACCCTGGTTCGAGGCTCGGTTCCCCAGGTCCCACATTAGCCAGATGCACAAGGGGGCGCATGCGTCTGGAGTTCATTTGCAGAGGCTGGAAGCCCTGGTGCACCCATTCTCTCTCTATCCCTCTATCTGTCTTTCTCCCTGTGTCTGTCGCTCTCAAATAAATAAATTAATTAATTAAAAATAAATAAATAAATAAAGTTAATTCCATGTTTGAATGAAAAAAAAAAATTGCAGTTTTTACTTTCAAAAATGTGCACAGGAAACTACTAATTTGTTTTCCTAAAAACAAGGGCCATTGACTGAAAAATTCAACATTATTTAAATATGAAAAACTAAATACAATATTATCCATACTAATCCTTAAATTATAAGTAATATAAGGAAAATATGACTTTTATAGTGATTGCTTAAAATTCTTATCAAATTTTCATTATATTTATTATTATTAAAATTTTGCAACCCTTTATAAAGAAACAGTAGTCTTAACTAAATTATTCTCAAAGACAAATAACAGATAAGCAAGTGATTGTCTATGAAATGGACCTATTCTCATTCAGTATGACATAATATAGTACCTGATACAGAATAAATTAATGCTAAAATTGGTATTTCAGATAGCAAATATATTGAATAAATATACTACTTTCATCTTTTTTTATTATTTCTCCTTATAAAAATACTTTATTGGGCTGGAGAGATGACTTAGCAGTTAAGGCACTTGCCTATGAAATCTAAGGATTCAAGTTCTACTCTCCAGGTCCCACATAAGCTAGACTCAGAAGTGGGCAAGTTTGCATATATGCACAAGGGGGCACACATGTCTGGAGTTTGATTGCAGTGGCTAAAGGCCCTGGCGTGCCAATTCTCTCTCCCTCTCTCTCTCTCTCATAGAAAAGGCCAGTCTGTTGGGCTTGCCTCAAAAACAAAAGAAACAAACAGCAAAAATACTTTACATATCACTTCTATTTCATTGAATTTATTCAGTGTATAAAGAAAAGCCAATGTTTGGTTTTGAGAACTACAATTTAATTATATCTATACTTCTCCTTGGTTAAATGTTATTTACTCTCTAGAATTATATTTTCCCCATATCTGATTGAAAAAGACATCCAATTCCCCTAATCACAGAGCCCTGCTTTATCTTTCTCTGACAGTGTGTAATAAAAGGCTTTGGCTCTGGGTTATTTTCTGCATTGTTCATAGTGGGCAGTAAAAAAAAGGAGTTAAAGTACTCATTAAGTTGTATATTTAATAGACTTTATAAGGTAATCTTCAATAACAAATAAGAAAGAAACAAAATTGGACAATAAATAACAACAAAATTAAAAAAAAAAATTGCAAGTTGCTTGAGAAATCATGAAGAAATAAAGTAATAAAGTTCTGTTTGTTGTGCATACTCTGTTTTTGCTTTCAAAAGCCATATAGGAGGAAAGCTTTTCTATTTGTTTTTCTTTTTTGGAAGGATGGTGATTATCTCCAACTTTTGTTTTCCTCTTTCTTAAAGTATGACATAATCTTGTTTCAATGCATAGGGAAAATGCATGAAATGTTTTACAAATCTGCATGTCATTCTTATGGTCATGCTCATCACTGTATCCTCCCAATTTTCATGTATGCGTTGTCACAGTGAGCATTGATATAATCTTTTAATAACCTGACCACTAACCTTTTAACGATCTTTCCTGCCACACACGTGGAGAAAACAGGGAGACAAAACACACTCACACTCTCTCTCTCCCTCCCTCCCTCCCTCCCTCTTTCTCTCTTCCCCCCCCCCCCTCTTTTTCTCTGTCTCTCTCTTGGTTTTCTATCTCTCCCCTACCTTCTTTCCTTCCTCTCTTCCTTCTTGGATTAGCCAAGAGAGGTCAGTATTATTTACATATTAGTTAGCAGATGCTTGTCAGCAATTAGGCATATAATTATATACTACTATATTTAACATGAGTGATCCCCAAATAATATTTCAGCAAAAGGAAATCTCTCATCTCCATTAGAGTTTCAAGGATCAAATACATGCTTGCAACTCTTCTCATATCTGGGCTTTAGGCTATTCTTGGTTCAAGAGTATGATTCCAAAAGTAACTAAAGAAAATTTCCTGGTTGCCTCAAACGTCAAGAGAAGCTGAATGAGAATGTAAAATGATTTGTAATATCTGCTTAGCAACTTTAGATATCCCAAATTAAAACCTATGCTTCATCAGAAATTTACTTACAAATGGAAATAAAAACAAATGACACAAGAAGATAGAGAATACCTGTGATGTTATAGTCTCAGATCATTAGTGATAATGATCATTTATTTAAAAAATACAAACAATTGCAAAACAACTTTTATAAAAATCGACCAGACACATTATAACCATGTCAACTGTTCAAAAATGCTTATGTTATGTTAAGTTTTCCAAAGACCTGTAAGAATTCACATCACACTATAGTTGGAGTAGGACTGCCTGGAATATCTATTGCTATGTAAATATCACTATTTCTACTGGGATTAGATTTTGCTTGAAGGGCTAAAACAAAAGGAATATAAATAAATGATAAAATTCATTTCTTTCTCTCCACAGGCTGAGGGTACTCACTCCAAGCTCAGTGTGGCAGTTCTGCTTCAAGGAATCCTCCTTTACACAGGTTCTTTGATCTCATTACAGATAGACTCAGCCTCTGTCACTTTTTCCTATGGGGCATGTGGGGACTTCATCATTAATCCTTGCATCTGTATGAAGGCATTAAAATAGAGGAAGAACAAATACAAAGTGGAAAGTACCTATGCCTGCCCTCTTTAGAAGACATTCAAAGCATCTGGCACTTATGTTTTTATTCCATGAGGCAAAACTAGTTAAAGTGACACCCTGACCACAACTGTGAGAAGTGTGCCTTTATCTTTTGGAGACTACTACTTAAAAAGAAGAGAAATATTCCCCAGGACCTATGTAAGCAAGATGCACAAAGTGGCACATACATCTAGAGCTGGTTTGCAGTGGCTAGAAGAGCTGGCCCACCCTGCCTCTCTCTCTCTCTCTCTCTCTCTCTGACTCTCCCTCTCTCTGTCTCTCCTTCTCTATCAATTTCGTTCTATCTAACTCTTGCTCCTAGTAAAAATGAATAAAATATTTTTAAAAATTCAAGAGAAGTGCTGGAGAGATTGCTTAGTGGTTAAGGCACTTGCCTGTGAAAGGAAAGGACAGGTTCATTTCCAGTGACAACACAATCCAGATGCCCAAGGTAGCACATACAACTTGAGCTTTTTTGCAGTGCCTAGAGGTCCAGTCTTGCCAATTCTCTTTTTGTCTCTCTCTTCCTCTCTCTCTCTTGCCTCTTTCTTTCTCTCTGAAATAAGTAAATTAAATATTTTAAAATGAAGAGAAATAAGATCTACCAGCCATACCTACCATATTTTTGAATAGATAAAATTTCATATTTCAAGTTTCCCTGACAATTACAAATTTCATTAGGTATTTTGAAATTCTTCATTACATTATTTGTCCTTCAAAACCTTGAAATCTTAGAGAACTTTGGGTTCCCAAATTTGAATGACTGGAGCTCATTTTTTTTTTTTTTTACTCATATTCTTTCCATTCTAAGTAAAATGTAGATTTAATGTTAGCACATTTCACTGACTCCATCTGTTAGATAAACGAGTTAAGAACTGTTTCATCGCCTCAGTGACTTTGATGTCACTGGTCAATCTTATACCCAACAGTGTCATTTACTGAAGAGACAAAAGGAGAATGCAATAGAATCATTTTAGCTCTAAGGAAAGTATGTGACTTCTGGGATGAATTAAACATGGTCATGGCAAATTTCATGGTCACTTTTGACATTTCATGTTGAATTTTTATAACATATACCCTTTCAGGAGCTAACTTGAAAGGACAGTGCTTATACATAACCAAGAGAACTTGCTCCTAATACAATTTAAGCAGTGACATTGAGTAAAGTTATTATTAATAAAATCCAGTAATCCTAGCAGGCTAATAAAAAGAACAGAATGTTCATATTTATTTGAGACACACGAAGATTAAAGTTACTGGAAAAGAGATAGATATTTGACTCATTTGGACTTTCATTATTAAGCTCAGTCTATCATTTGTCTCTTTCCCAAATGAAAAGTACAAAGTGAAGAATGATGCATAAGGTTGAATACATCTGAAGGCACTATTTAAATTTATTACTACTGGATATTTTGGTGATATAAGTAATAATTTACTCAAAAGAGATTAATCTGAGACACTTACTTTCTTAAGATTAACATTTTTTTAACATTTTTTCACACTATACCCTTAAAAGCTGAATTACAATTGGGTACATAATTAAGTCATTCAGTATTGCATGTATGAGATTATTATTTCTTGGATAATCTTTCTGATAGCATAACAGAACAATTTTGAAAAAATGCTGTTACTTTTTAGAATGTATGTTAAAATCTTGATGATGGGTAAAGTATACATAAGAGAGTAAAAAGAGTAAGTGTACAGGCAAAGTATATTCATAATAAAAATAAATATATATATCTGGGTTTCTTTCTGGGAAACAGTGGATATTTGTGTCATTGTTATGAGAACCTTTTCCCTGAGGTGACATGAACACATCTTCTCTGCAGATAAGCACACCTGACAGACTAAAGGACCATGACACCAAAATCAGTTAGCTGAACCGAGGAGAACAGAGTGAGTGGTTGCTGACAGGAGTATTAAATGACTACTCAGAGCCTCTGGACCATGCTACACACTGGCACTACTTGCAGGCTGCTCCATCTGAAACCCGCTCATCTCCACGTAGTTCTCTCTCTTGGTATAGCCTTAGGTCGGGGTCTTGCAACCCTTTCCTTGTTGACTTACAGAGTCTCTGTAAATTCTTGTCTGCCCTCCCCACCCCCAAGGAATGCTGCAGTTGGTAGCTGACATAACCTTGTGAGGTGGTTGTTTGACTTTTAGGGCTGAAATCTCTCGGATTGACTTCCTGAATCCCCAGAACTTCCTTTCCCTTAGGTGGGGACAGGCTCCCAAGATGGCCTCACCATGGTCAGCAGAATGGTGACGGAGGAATAGGGAAGTAGACTGCTCTCATTCTTCAGGAAATCACCTGGTCATTATGCCCTCCTTTCCTAACAATGTCCCAGGTCATGGATTCCTGCCCCCTTATCTCATAAGTCACCTAGTCACTGTTCTGGTGTCAAGCACTAGCTATTTTAAATGGTTAATATAATAGTCTTCCCTGAAGATTGTTTTCTATTTAACTCAACAAGTGAGTTTTCTTTTTTTTCCTTCCTCAACTGCCTCCACCTAAAAAAGGTCTATGAAGCCCACTACTTTAAAACTCAGGTTGGCTGCGCTCCTCTCTTGTGAGTCAGCCCCAGCAGTTTGTGCTTTTCCCGAATAAAAGCTTTCATCCTTGCCTCAGAGTGGTTTGTGTGGTCTTGGTCACTCACAAACTTTACACTTTCTCTCTTCAGTACAGAGAAATATGCTACAAAATATTCATAGAGATGTAGAACTGCAGAGAACCATACTTTTTGAAAATATATATTTATTTTAGAGAGAGAGAGAAAGAAAATGGTGTGCCAGGGTCTCTTGATGGTGCAAAAGAACTCTATATACATGCATGATTTTTGTGCATCTGCTTTATGTAGGTAAGGGGAATTGAATCTAGGCCATTAGGATTTGCAAGAAAGTGCACTGAACTGCTGAGACATCTCCCCAGCCCCAAAATGCATTCTTGAAATTGGAAAAGCAAAATTTAACTTAAAAGTTAAGTAATCACCATCTTAGATGATGATAGCTGTACTATACCATTAAAAAGTTCAAATAGTAATATTCTCAGCTTTAAAACATAGATCAAAAACATATTTTTGTGGTTGGTTTTCAAGGTAGGGTCTCACTGTAGACTAGACTGACCTGGAATGTAGTTTCAGGGTGGCCTCCAACTCACAGGGATGATCCTAACTCTGCCTCCTGAGTGCTGAGATTAAAGGCATGTGCCACCATGCCCGGCTATAAAAAGCTTTTAAAACAGAAATCACTTTTGGTATTTTGCTGTAATAGGCTCACATCTGTGGAGACCTTTTTGCACATCCTTATTATTTAAAATATATACAATGCAGCTGGGCATGGTGGCTCATGCTTTAATCCCAGCACTTGGTAGGCAGAGGAATGTGGATCACCGTGAGATTACATAGTAAATTCCAGGTTGGCCTGGGCTAGAGTGAGACCCTACCTTGAAAAACCAAAAAAAAAAAAACAAAAAAAAAAAAGTGGCACATCTCCTCTTATAAAATATTCCAGAGCTTCTTCACCTGTCAGCCACATGAGGGGACACAGTAGACACTTGCCTTCTGTGATGCAGGAAGTGGCCCCCTCAGACAAGCAGTCTGCTTGACCTTGGACAGCACCCCTTCCATATTTCTGATAAATAACATTTCTTGGGGTTTTTTTTTTTGTTGCTTTTAATTGTTTTGCTTGTTTGTTTGTTTTTCAAAGTAGGGTATCTCTCTAGCTCAGGCTGACCTGGAATCCACTATACAGTCTCAGGCTGGCCTTGAACTCACGATAATTCTCCTACTTCGGCTTCCTGTCTGTTGGAATGAAAAGCATGTGCCACCATGCCTGGTCAAAAATAATGTTACTTGTTTCAACTACAAAATGTATACTCTTCTTATAGCTGGAATGTACAAAGTCATCAGTTTATATCATCAACCATTTTAACTTTTAATATATTAAGAAAGTAATAAATCATGAGAGAAATGAATTTATCTAAAAAACTTTGGCTCTCTTTTTAAATCTTTGTACGAATTGTTGAAGAAAAGACTAGCCTCCAGTTACTCTCATATTTCCTTAGAATTTCTAATGAGAAATTGAGAAAAAGGAAAGCACTGAAATAAAGAAGGAAAAGAATTAATTTGCCAATATAAATCTTTTAACTAAAGGGCTTGCATTGTAGTTGCACAACATTGTCTTTTCTCAACATAACAAGATTTGACTAAGAAGCAACCAAGCCTTAATTTTTTAAATGGATTGGATTTTTCTGAGTGCTTCGTTTTGTCTCCAAGGGCTCAATGAATCCCATGTTTTTCTAGGTGGAAACAGTTGAATTAGAAACCATGCCTTTCTTTTGCAGTCCATTATAAAGCCTAACAAAGTAACCCATCACTGTCAATTTGTGTGTCAGGTTTTCAGTGAAGTCTCTGGGAGTCCAAAACAGGAACAGCATGAAAAAGAAGAGCCACACCTGCTGCTGCAGGGAAAAGGTCCACGCCTGTGACTAGCCGTCTTAGGGAGCAGGCAGAGGAGAACACTTCAGAAAATGGAGTACTAAATGAGTGTTAATGAATCCCTCTGTAGAAAAATAAACAGCATTAAAAAAAAAAAACAGGTAATTCTGGATAAATGATTTGTAATGAGAAGGAGGCAATTCAGATTACATTGTCAGTTTAAAGCAAGTATGACAGGAAAATCATCAACACAGAAAATCACTTCATCCTGCCAAGATGCTGGGCTTCTAGGGTGGGAAGTTAATGCACTTGAATATATTTATATCTGGAAGCAACCCGTTTCCCTGTAATGAGTCTTACTCCAGAGGAAGACTCGCTATACTGAGGTTTCCCAAGGGTAGGTGTCCAAAAGATACACACTCTGTCTAGAAAAGTATGATGAACACATATAAAATGTTAATATGTAAGCCATGCGTGGTGGCACACACCTTTAATCCCGCACTCAGGAGGCAGAGGTGGAGGAACACCGTGAGTTTGAGGCCACCCTGAGAATACATAGTGAATTACAGGTTAGCCTGAGCTAGAGTGAGACCCTACCTCAAAAAGAAACACAAATTAAAACAAAAAAGCTTTCATCTAAAATGAGATAAGGATCATGATGTTGGATCTTCCATTTTGATTACGTGAGATCTCAATCATCCAAGATATCTTGCCTGTTTGTCATAAGTGATTACAACTATTAATTAAATATCATTGAAGTATGTTATCATCCATAGAAGCCTATACATTGTTACCTAAAAGCAAACCAGCAGGTTAGTTGCTAGTGACTTCATCCTAAAGAAAAACCTAACACATCAAACTTAAATAATTGGCCAGATTGACCCATGCCTGTAATCTCAGCATGGGAGATCTCATGCTGTATGACCATGAGTTTGAAGCCAGCGTGAGCTATAGGGTGATAGACTGTGTGAAAGTAGAAAGGAACAAAGAAAAGGAAAGGAAAGATGAGAGGAAAGAAGGAAAAACAACTGATGTTCACACAGTAGCCCCGTTTGTTTTGGAGACAGGGTTGCAGGCAGTCCAAAATGGTCTCAAATTCACTATGTAGCTGAGCACAACCTTGAGCTTCTGATGCTCTTGCCTCACCTCACAGATACTAGGATTATTGGTGGGTGCTGCCATAACCCATTGATTGACTGTTTATTTTTGCTAACACAATGTATTGTTTAAAAGAAGACAGTTTTGACATGTGCATGTATCCTGGTTAGCATGCTTGGAATAACCCACAGCATGCTCAGTTCTATCAGTCAATACTTATTGATCACATCTATAGTGATTCAAGTATAGTGCTCATAAATTATACCAATAGCATTTTTTCTCTTATGATGATAAATTTCAACTTTAATTAGAAGCTCTTTCATGTGATGTTTGTTATTTGCAAGGACCACTTCATTGTTATTTAAAATACCGCTGCACAATCAATACTCTATTAAGGCCTGAAGCACATACTTTGCATGAATCAAAAATTCAAATACTCTCCTCAATGAAAAAAATCATTATCATCTTGTTGTTTAATATTTATTGCAAATCACATTTCTTTACTAGGTGCTGACATTATTTATCTTGATTATAAAGACATCAATAAAATGCATATAACAAAATGACACATTTTTCTATTAGAACTTGAAATTTTCATTATTTTTAAACTCAAGACACTGAATTAACTAAAATCATATTTAAACAAAGAGGGCTGGACTATTACTTGATGCAAATTGTAGGATTGTTACTGTGCTATTCTCTCAGATACACAAACTATGAGACAAGGGAATTAGCCAATGTAGGAATTTTAAATCGAAACTCATCTGTGTTGGTGAAAGTACTAGAAGATATTTTGGATATATTTGACTCATGTCAATTCAACAAATAAACATTAACTGTTAGGACCATATCAGCTGAGAGCAATGAATATTAACTCGTTTAGTGAGTTGTACAGGCATATTGCCTTGAGGTGTGAAAAACAGGAAGATTAAAACACTACACAATGTCCTCACAAACCTACCATCAGTTCAGGCTGCTATATCACTAATCCCAAAGTCTGCCAACCACCTCAAAGACCAATGTTTGCAGACACTAGGGAAGGGGAAAGAAGGAATGAAGACCAACATGGGGTGGCTATATTTCTGTTGTAATTAGATAAATAGACTACTTTAATATTTTCCTTAGATTAAATGCAATTTTGCCAGATTTCTTCCTGACTTTAGGGCCCTGGCTTCCCTTTAGTTTACTTTAGAAAATGTTTCATTACAATTACTTTCCATGCTTCTATAAAATCTTCTCTTAGTCCTGTCACAATTGGATGACTCAGAAATATCTTTCCTAAGGCCTGGGGGTCATGCTGTGGGAAAGAAATTATCAAGCCCATATCTTCCAGCAAACTTCTGAGGACAAAATGCTAGCTTCATACATGTCAATTAGGAGAAGCGTAGTCTAGCAGGGACAAATGTTGCCTAACTCAGAAGGAATCCAATGTGGAGAATGTATTCTGTGATTGGCCTCTGATTTTCCCCAAGGAATGTTTTGTCCCCTGACTCTTTCCTGCTATTCTTCTTAGCACTCAAACACTGTCTACATAGCTGCTTTTTGTTTAAGCTTGCAAATATATATAATAAACTGCTTTGATAGCACAAGCAAGCATTTAGGATACATATGGCTCAAAGTACAAAGTGCAAAATCAATACTTAGTATCCTAATTGCCAAAGATGAAGCTGGATAAACCAGGGGATTTGTCTATAACAAAATGAAAAATGACAAAACTTGAAGTGGCTACATATATTAAATAGAGGTCTGTCTCATAAACTAAAGGAAAAAAATAAAATTTAAATTTGCAAATGCTAGAGAGGTGGCTTAGTGGTTAAGGCACTTTCCTGTGAAACCCAAGGATCCATGTTAAAATCTCTTGAACCTATATAAGCCAGTTGTACCAAGTGACATGTGAGGACAAGGTCATGCATGCCCACAGGGTGTTTGGAGTTCAATTGCAGTGGGTTGATACCCTACTGTGCCAATTCATTCTCTCTCTCATAAATAATTTTTTTTAAGTAGAAAGTACACAGGAAACAAAAATTAAAACAGTAAAAACTGAATCAAATCTGTTACCAGATGGCTGGGATCCTTTCCTTCTACCTGCGTAGAAAAGGTGGGTAAGAGGGATATTCTTCTAGTTATGATCATTGGCAAAGTAATGCTTGGTTCTATCCTCAGTGAAGTGAGGCACTGGATACTCAGAAGCAGCAGTGCCTTGGGACATTTGTTTTACAGCTGTTCTGCAGACCTCATATATTGGAATCCTTATAATTTCAGTGACATGCATTACAACCTGGGAAATAGATGTGCTCCACATTAAGGACTTTCTGAATGCACCTAATGGCTGCCCCCATAGAAGAGGAGGAAGTGGGAAAGATATCCACACCCTCAGCTGAGATCTCAGGTAAACCTGAGCGAGTGGTATGTGTGTCATGAGGTCTCATGGCCTCAAAGGAAGAGAAAGAACATAGAAGGAGGAAGAAAAAGGGAAGAGAGCTCTACCAGCTGTAAGAACATTATTATCTGTGCTAGGATAAGACCTTTTCAATGTGTCTTTGTTTTTCTTTGGGGTCTCCCCTCTGCTATAAAAAGAAAAAGAAGTCTTGCCCACACTCTGAGAGAAAGCCCAATAAGCACATCAGAGAGAATTCCCACAACATTCATCCTCTTCTTCCAACCTGGTAGCTCTCCAGAGCTCTCTAGCTGCTTATTATAGCTTTGGCTACTGTCATATTGTTGGAGTTTTGTTTATGCCACTGCGTCTGTAGCTTTTGTCACGATTGTCATGGACTACTGCCACAGCATTCTCCAAGTCCAGTGTGCTAGAGTTCCCACTGCCACTTTCATGACTCCCAGCCTCTTGAGTTGCCACTGTCCTGTGGTCACCTACTGTTGTGGCTTACACCACCAGCATTTCAACACTGCAGCCTTTTTCCTCTTTTGTGGACTCTGCCAACTCTCCCAAAAATTAGTTCCAAAAGGAGGTAAGGAAAGACAACTCAAGGGCTAGAGAGATGGCTTAGCAGTTAAACCATTTGCCCATGAAGCCAAAGGACTTAGGTTCTATTGCCCAGGACCCATGTAAGCCAGATGCACAAGGCACACATGTGTCTGGAGTTCGTTTGCAGTGATTAGAGACCCTGGCATGCCCATTCTCTCTCCCTTTCTCTCCCTCCCTCTCTCTCTCTCTCCCTCTCTCTCTCTCTCTCTCTCTCTCTCCCTCTCTCTCTCTCTGCTTGCAAATAAATAAAACTATAAAAATTTAAAAATAAATAAATAAACAAAAAGAAAAAATAAAATAAAAGACAACTCAAGAGGAGCCCTTGATTGTGCTAATGTTACAACATCAGTGGTAAACCAAAACCAAAACCAAAACAAAAAACAGCAATAAGTAAAAACTGTTTTCAGCAATATCAGCAGATATTTATGCAAATAAAGGATTGTGTTGTACCAATCATGGGGCTGGCCCCTAGTGAGGTAAAGAGAGAAAAGAGAGAATATGTTGTATTTCTCTGTGTATCTTTATACCAGGTATAGAAAAATATAGAAGTCACTTCCTCATAGGAGGCTTTGCTGATGATAAACAAACAGGAGGCTCTGCTAACCTAACGGCAAGTAAACAAGAGGCTCTGCTGGGATGAATTTCCTGGGGCCTGCATTGTTGAGCAAACTCCTTAAGATATGTGGGACTCCTGGTCACAGGCCTACCTGACCCCCAGGTGGTGCTTCCTGTAACTGACCAACAGAGCTGTTAACAAGTTCCTTTTACTTTTATGGCTGTAAGTGTAACATGTAAATTGCGACTTATGGTTTAACTCCCATCCTGTTTTTTGATTTTTTCTAACATCATGTGGTTATGTCCAATAAAAGCTGACACTCTGAACTATTCAGGGCTGCTACCCATACCCCTCCACCGAACCTCTGGGGTACAGAGTTAGAATACCAGACTCTCTTCTTTCTTTTCTTTTTTACCCAATAACTTTGTCTCACATTCTGTGAGTCAACAATGGATGGACCCACTATCATCTTTGGTGCTCACCTGGAATCCACATTTGAAGATCTCCCTCCCCAATTCTGGGGCGACTGAACCAGGCAAAGACCCCTATTCTCAGTCTGTGCTTATGACTTTGTGACCCACCTAGCATAAGACATCACCTGTGTTTAATGTAAGCTGAATTTACATTAAGTCTATGACCCTATATAAAACTTTTAGAACATCCCTGAAAGTTTGTAAACAGTTAAAAATTAACTTCAGGCATACTATTTAGGTTTAGCCAGAAAATTAGCTGTCTGTCCCTTTTAAAAGGAAGTGAATTTTAGGCAAAAATTATTTTTTTGGTCTTTTTAGATCTCTTACATCATTTCTACATACACACATCTTTATCCACATATGTTAACATTCTCAACTCAATTCCACTCAGAAAACGTTATTAATAAGAATTCTATGCCCAACATTGAAAAATACCTTCCCAGTTCCCTTATCATCTCATCTTAACCCATAACTAACCATCTTTCTTATAAGGCTATTAATAAAAACTACACTAAGTTGATTAATCTTATTTCCCACTGACAAAGAAGCATGTCATCTGGCTTCGAAGAGTTAACCATCTTATTATTGGAAATTTGTAGAGAAAAAGCCTTCCTTACTATTTAGGTCACCAAAAAACAAAAACAAAACAAACAAACAAACAAACAAAAAACTCTACCTGACAACCACACTTGCTTTATAATACCAGTATATGTACTTTCAGATTTTATATTGAAAGGCCCAAGAATTCAGAAGCCCAGAAATACTATCACGTTCCAAAGGGCGCTTAAGCGGGCCCCTGCATACCTCAAACTCCAGGCTTTACTCTCTGTTGAAAGCAAGTAAAGAATCCCTCTTCTCATTTTATCAGAGCCCGCTCCTAATATAAAACTAGGTAAAAAGGGCATGAGATAGCCCTCAAGGATGGGAAATGAGTAATGAAGTGAACCACTTATTTGGTTTCTGTAAATAGCGTGCACCATAAGCCTTAATAGCCTGCACCATAAGTCTCAATAGCCCACACCGTAAGCCTTAGTAGCCCGCAACATAAGCCGTAGCAGCCTGCCTCCAGACCACCAAGGTCATAGGAGACTGATTGGTCCACGAGGGGCTTGAACAAATTAAACTAATTGGCTTAGAAACTATGGAGTGGCACAAATTGACTGGCTCGCACCCCACGGGCTCCTGATGTTAAAAAAATGATTGGTCTAATGCACAGGCCTTGTTAGAAACCCTATAAAAACTGTCCCATTCCTGCATTCGGGGCTCTGCAGTCCTCTACCCCTGTGCGGTGTACGACTGTGGGCCCCAGCGCGCTTGGAATAAAATCCTCTTGCAGTTTGCATCAAGACCGCTTCTCGTGAGTGATTTGGGGTGTCGCCATATCCGGGCAGAGCGTGGGGTCCCCATCTTGGGGTTCCTTCAATATAACCCCTTGATTTGAGATAGCTCCTATTAATAAACTTCATGAAATACATTTTCTATGAATACAAGGCAAAACATGACCCAATTTGGGGATAATCTTTATCAATACCTCTAACACGCTTGGAAATTCTTTTATTAGGGGTAACTACGGCAAATTTTTGTTTCGATTTTGAGGCAGGCTGGCCTAGAACTCAGGCCAGTTGCCTCCTCCTTTTAAGTAATAGGACATTGCAATCTTGAGGGAAATTCTCAGAGAGAATTTTGTTGTTTTTAATAATCCTATATGTAAGTTATAGTTGACCTAGAACATAAACTCAGTAGTTATATTTATGATACCATGTAACAAAGTATGGCATTATTTACATAAAATTTCAGCTCACCATAGGCTTTGGTTAAATCTGACTTTTAAAGACAAAAATCTAAATAACCTGAAATAAATCAAATATCAACCAAAACTTTAGGGCAGACCTGTTGGGACTATTTGGATTAATAAAGAAACCAAGAGGTATCTATAAACAATGTCTTATTAGTTTAAAACCCAAACCAAAGAAGAAATATCAGGCACAGTTCAAACTAAAATTATGTAGTTTTTTTATCAAGCAATTTAGAAGTCCCATGGTTTAAAATGTGGAGTTAGGCTATCACAGTGGAATCTCCTCTATCAGCTTCCCAAGTAGCTAGGATAATAGGCTTATCTCATTTTATTATATTTTTCTCTCTCTTTAGATCTTTAAAGTGCTTTTTATAAACCAGCTTTATTTATTTATTTATTTTGGTTTTTCAAGGTAAGGTCTCACTCTAACCCAGGCTGACCTGGAATTCACTATGGAGTCTCAGGGTGGCCTTGAACTCATGGCAATTCTCCTACTTCTGTCTCCTGAGTGCTGGGAGTAAAGGCATGTGTCACCACACCTGGCTAAACCAGCTTTAAAGAAGACTTTTCAACAGAATGATTTTGACCCATATCTTCAAAGATGCGGACAAGGCAAACACAAACACAACACCAAACACAAACATGCTAGCAATAACATCTCCCCTGTCATTGCCACATGGCTGCGAAATCAAAACTGAACCAGAAACAAACAGACCTCCCTTCAAAATCTCTGAATGGAGACAGGGTCAAGCTGCTATGTCCAGCTTTCCTCTTAGACACAGAAAAGTGTGCAAAATCAGGAAAACCAGGGGGGGAAATAAAAAAGGAAAAGCAAAAAGAAGAGTGGGAAAAGCAACTCCGGAAGTTTCTCACCCACTAAAGGAGGGGGCCAACAGTCCTGGGGAAAAGTTCCATGTTAATGGCTTTCTACCAACTCCAAAACCAGGAACATGCAGACTGAGATATGTTAGACTTAGATAAGACCCTATCACCCTGTGTATTACAAATGGGTAAA
This sequence comes from Jaculus jaculus, assembly GCF_020740685.1. Classification (NCBI taxonomy): domain Eukaryota; kingdom Metazoa; phylum Chordata; class Mammalia; order Rodentia; family Dipodidae; genus Jaculus; species Jaculus jaculus. Next base: position 41,104,638 of record NC_059104.1, read on the forward strand.
ATAAATTTCTTAGGTTAAAAAACAGAACAAAACAAAACAATTTTAGCGTAATACAAGGAATGTCAGGATACTTAGCTATTTGCTCTGTTATTTCCTTTTGCTCTTGCTTCCTGTTATATGCTATTTAAAGTCATGTCAAGCTGGACTCTGGAAAAGGGATGAAGCCCCCTTTATATCAGACCCCATGCAAGTTTAAGTCATGTGTCCCCCTGACCATGTCCAGAGATGACATCTCTCAGTAGACAAAAGGTTAGATAGGTAAAATGAATCAAGGTACTTGATCAAGTTACAAACTCCTTACATAAGACAAACATCAGCCATACCTAAAATGTATATCAGGATATAAACAGATGATACAAAAGGGGCATCAAGTAAATGATGGATAAATGGTTAAAGTGCTTATCTAGGAAGCCTAAAGACCTAGGTTCAATTCCCCAGCACTCCCATTCTTATGGCTAAACCTAAATCTGATTTAAAGCAGGTTCTCTGACATCCCTTCTCAAGACAGTCTTCTATATCCATCAGCCCATATGGAAGGATTGTCAGCAACTCTTGCAGACCTTCTTCACCACAGAAGAACATGACAAAATCTTAACAGAAGCCAAGAAACTAGTGTTGGGAGCTGACGGCTGCCTCACAGAGAACCATGTTATTGATGAGGTCTTCCCTTCCACGTGGCTGGATTGGAATCTCTACACAGCTGAAGGTAGGGCGTCCCTTAACTTCTTTCGCCAGATTCTGATGGGTGGGCTCTAGGCAGCTGCTCACTAGGTACCCTACAGATTTGTCCAAGGTGAATGAAGTGACCCAAGGGCCCACAGACTCCCCTGCTGCTTTCTAAGAAAGGCTGCAGAAAGCATAGAGAACATACTTCCCTACATAGATCCTGAGGCCCCTGAGAATAGGCAACCTATTAACACTGCTTTTATAAATCAGTCTGCACCAGGTATTAGAAAAAGGAGATTCAGAAAATAGAAGGCTTTGAGGGTAAACTTCTTTCAGAGTTAATAGAGATTGCTGCCAGGGTATATAATAATAGAGACACTCCAGAAGTTAGAGGCTAAGGTTATGGTGGCTATCTTCCAGAAGGCACAAGGCCCCAGTCAGACAACCCTTATACTTTGCTCAGTATGATTCCACCTGTAAGGCAAATATATACTGTGCTGGACCTAAAACATGCTTTCTTTAGTATCCCATTGGCAAAGAGAAATCAACTCATGTTTTTGCCTTTGAATGGACAGACTTGGAACAAGACACCAGTGGGCAACTAACTTGGACTAGGCTTCCACAGGGATTTTAAAATTCCCTCACCCTCTTTGATGAGATTCTTCATAGAGATTTGCAGCCCTTTCACAAAGAAACATCTGAAGCCACTCTCCTGCAATATGTGAATGACCTTCTCCCAGTTGCACAAATGGAGAAAGAATGCCTCTGTGTCACAGAGCATCTCCTGGACAACTTACAACATCTGGAGAGAGACAGATCCAAGAATTCCTCGGAGCTTCAGGGTATTGCAGAATTTGGATCCCAAGGTTTGCTGAATTAGCCAAGCCTCTATATGAGACCACTAGGGGGCCAAAATAATAATTGTTTAAAAAGAATTTTAATTGGACTAAAAATGAGAAACAAGCATTCCAAGAGCTAAAGTCAGCTCTGACATCAGCCCCTGTCCTTGCACTTCCAGACGGAACCAAACACTTCCACTTGTATGAAAAGGAGGGGACAGCTAAGGGCATCCCAACGCAAGGACTGGAGCCATGGCATTGCCCAGTGGCCTACTTTTCTAAGAAGCTAGACCCAGTAGCTGCTTGTTGGCCCCCTTGTCTCTGGGCTATTGCACCCACTGCTATTCTGACATTAGACACTGACAAATTAACCTTGGGCCAGACTTTATCAATTATGGCTCCACATATGATAGAGACTCTCTCTCTCTCTCTCTTTTTTTTTTTTTTTCTCGTTTTTTCAAGGTAGGGTCTCACTCTAGCCCAGGCTGATCTGGAATTCACTCTGAATTCTCAGGATGGCCTCGAACTCACAGCAATCCTCCTACCTCTGCCTCCCCAGTGCAGGTACTAAAGGCATGCACGGGCTGGAGAGATGGCTTAGCGGTTGAGCGCTTGCCTGTGAAGCCTAAGGACCCCGGTTCAAGGCTTGATTCCCCAGGACCCACGTTAGCCAGATGCACAAGAAGCGCATGTGTCTGGAGTTCGTTTTCAGTGGCTAGAAGTCCTGGCGTGCCCACTCTCCTCTCTCTCTCTCCCTCTCCCTCTCCCTCTCTCTCTCTCTCTCTCTCTATCTATCTCTCTCTCTCTCTCCCTCCTCTCTCTCCCTCTTTCTCTCTCTGTCTGTCACTCTCAAATAAATAAATAAAAATTAAAAATATATATATATAAAGGCATGCACCACCACACCCAGCTTGATAGACACTCTTTTAAAGAGCTCCCATACCAATGGCTCTCCAACTCTCACATAACGCACTATTAGCCCTTGCTCTTAGATCAACCAAGGATACAGTTTCACCAAACCGAGGCTTTGAATCCAGCCTCCCTGTTGCCAGAAATTGATGAGGCATCAACCTCTCTGCATAACTGCCTAGAGATCACCTCCACCTTCCATGGACTCTGCCTAGACCTGACAGATGTGGCTTGGCTGGAGTCTGACCTGGTGATGTATTCTTTTGGCAATAGCTTTGTCGTGGATGGAATCTGGTATGCAGGGGCATCTGTAATGACTTTGGAAGAAACCCTGTGGGCTGAGGCCCTACCTCGGGGTACATCAGCTCAGAAAGCTAAACTGATAGCACTGACCAAGGCTCTGCTACTGGGAAAACACGAAACAGTGAAAGACAGTGAATGTCTACACAAAACATAACCTAAACCTCACCTCTCTTCTGATAAAGGAACAGGCCCCATAAAGATTGTATCAACTGGAGAATGGAAGGCTGTTGCTATCCCAAGCCCTAGAGACTGGCTAAACAACTACATAAAGAAATTCACTTAGAAAGCAACACGAGCTAATAAGGAAAGAATTTTTCTTCCCAGGTATGGACTCAATCATCAAGGACATCACTACCCGCTGTAAGGCATGCCAACAGACAAATGCCTCCTCTGGTAAGGTACCATCAATGGGAATGAGAAAACAACAACAAAACAAAACAAAAGCAAAAAATAAAAAGAAAACAACAAACAAAACAGAGCCAGGTAGATATTGGGGAGTTAATTTCACAGAGGTAAAGCCAGATCAATATAAATATAGATATTTACTTGTTTATATTGATAACCTTTCCAGGATAGATAAAAACTGTCCCAACCAACTCTGAGACAGTCCAAATGGTGACTAAGAAATTATTAGAGGAGATAATTCCCTGCTTTGGGTTGCTCCTCAGGATAGGAACAGATAATGGTCCTGTCAAAAATCACTAAAAAATTGACTAAGACTCTGGGGATTAATTGGAAATTCCATTGTGTCAATTATCCCCAAAGTTCAGGACAGTTAAAAAGGATAAATCGGACCTTGAAGGAGACTTTAACTAAAGTAACCGTAGAGACCAGCAAAGGATGGATGGGACTCATTGCTGTCACCCTGCTAAGGGCCAGATATACCTCTTATGTAAAAAAAAAAAAAAAAAAAAAAAATTACTCCATTTAAAATTATGTATAGAACTGCTCCCCATCCTGCCCTGGATGGATCTTAAACAGATAACTGACTTTACTAATGAAAGGATTCTTCTATTATATCAAAAAAGTCAGGAGTCCATGGTTCCAGCAATCAAGGCTGCTTTTTAGACACACCCTCTCTGCCCCCATCCCTTTCAGCCTGGTGACAGCTTGGATCAAGAGACACCATACTGGGACGTATTGGGATGTTGGAAGGGTCCCCACTAGGTCATCCTAGCCACTCCAATGACTGTGAATGAAAAAGGGACAAAATAAGACAGGAGTAGACTTACTTTTTATAAAACCAGGGAGCTTATGTATGACTTTAGATAAAACAATACTTGGTTTCAGCCTGTGTTCAGTTGGTCTCCATGACAAACTTCCCTTCTCTCTTCTATTGCTGGCCCCCTGACACTACTGCTCTTAGGCCTTACCACAGGACCCTGCACTACTAATACTCTAAGTAGATATATAAAATCTAGAATTAGTTCTGTTAAGTTTATGGTCTTATGGACACAATATGCCCCCCCCATCTGAAACTGAACAAACCTTAGATGCTATCCCTCAAGAGTCAAAGATTTAACTCAGTGTCATGTCAGAGAGGGAAATGTAAAGAGAGTAAAATGTTATATTTCTCTAAATTTCTTTATACCTAGCCTAGAGAAATATAGAGGTCACTTGCTTGTAGGAGGCTCTGCTGATGGTAGACAAACAGGAGGCTCTGATAATAGCAGGTAAACAAGAGGCTCTGCTGGGATGAATAGCATTTCCTGGGGCCTGCACTGTTGAGCAAACTCAAGATAAGCAGGACTCCTGGTCACACGCCTACTTCATAGCCTCCAGGTGGTGCTTCCTGTAACTGAACAGCAGATCTGTTTACAAGTTCCTTTTTTTTTTTTACTTTTATGGCTGTAAGTGTAACATGTAAATTGTGATTTATGGTTTAACTTCCATCTTTTTTTTTATTTTCCCTAACATCATGCGGTTATTTCCAATAAAAGCTGACACTCTGCACAGTTCAGGACTGCTGCCCACTCCTACCCCCTTCTCTGGGGTGCAGATCTTTTATTATGAAGGACTCAGGAACCAGAGGGATGTCATGACAGGCTTCAGAGTCACCAGTTGACCAAAGTTTCTGTTTCCGGGCAAGGTTTCTGTTTCCCAGAAAGGTTTAAATAAGAATTTAACAGTTACTGAAAAAAGATCACAAACTGCTTATACCATGTATTTCCATAGTCATAAGTTGCTTAAGTTCCTCAAACACACATAGCCAATCACAATAAAGGTTACCTAATCTGCTTGAAATTCCCCTAGTCCCCTGCTCACCAGCTTTGCCCCTAGCATCCTAAGCCTATGGGGAAAAATACAAGTGCAGTTACTACTTAAATCTACCAATCATTTAACCATTCTCCTGCTTATTTGTTCAAATTCCTTTAAAAAACCTGCCCCCTGCTGCTCAGGGCTCTTGTACAGATCCACTGCGTTGGTGAAGTCAAGAGTCCGAGCTTAAGCCCAAAATAAAGCTCCTTGCCTTTGCATATGTGTTTGGTTCTCCTTGGTCGTCACTGGGGGCACCGGGAACTGGGCATAACAATGCCAGACTCTCTTCTTTTTCTTTTCTTTCTTTTTTTACCCAATAAAATTTTGCCTCACATTCTGTGAGTCGCTGGTCTTACTTGTGTGGCACCAGACCCGATAACATGATCCACAAAAAATAGCCTGGGGCTGGAGTGATGGCTTAACAATCAGGAGCTTATCTGTGAAGCCTAAGGACCCAAGTTCAGTTCCCCAGTACCCACGTAAACCAGATGCACAAGGTGGCACATGCGTCTGGAGTTTGTTTTCAGTGGCTGGAGGTCTTAGAGTATCCATTCTTTCTTTATGTCTCTTTTTCTCTATCAAATAAGAATTAACTAGAAAAGGAAGATATAGCTTAGCAGTCAAGACTGTGAAAGCATAAAGTCCTGGAAGAACCTATGACATCCAAATAAATTCTTCAGCACCTGTGTGGAACAGCTGGATGTGGCCATGCATGTCTGTAACCTGAGTTCTGTGGGAAGCAGAAACCAGAGAATCATTGGGGTCCATAAAAAACTAGCAAGATCTGCAATTTGTAAGAGATTTCTTCTTAGGCATCAGGGAGATGCACAATATAAGGTACACCCTCCATAATCACTGGCCTTTCCTCTGTAGATGTGCACATAGGGTTCTGCATTGGCGTGTGCGCAAGTTCACACGCGTGCGCATGCACACACACACAAACACACACACACATATATGCACACTCTATACACACATACTCTATATGAACACCCCAAAAATGACTTATTTAATTGCTTATCTACCATTATAATACAATGTTTTTCATTTGGTATGATTTGCAGCCTCATGCCCTCCCTTGATAACAAAATTAGTGCATATCAATAGACCTTAGAGTTTCCAACTACTGGTTAATCTAGTTCAAATAATGCTTGTGAGAGAGGATACAGAACAAACTGCTTTGGTTGCCTAAGTAAAATTATTTGAAATTAGGGGAAAGGTGTGATTACTTGACAAATGGATAGTCAGGGCATATAGGTAGAAATCCTGGGGGAAAATCAAGGTCTGAATGTATCACACTATCACTCACCTTTGTCAGCATCCAAAAAGACAGCCAGTGAGCTGTCTACATGATATCAAAATGAGACCTATGCAAATCTAACTGGTGGCCAGACTACAAAAAGTCCCCTTTTTATGTCCCATACAGCAATAAGAAAAGACTGTCTGTTGCACAGTCGCCTAAAAGATAACTCAAGGAGATGTGGCTCTGTTAACCGGGAAACATAATTTGTCTATTAATTCTAAGAATAGCTGAATTAGAGTCTTGCTAAGCAGTATAAAGTGGTCCAATGCCTCCTCACCAGAATTTATTTGAACAGATGTTAAAGAGATGCTTTGTTTCTTTTTACTATGTCAGTGAGGGAGTGGGTGAACAGACCGCTCCTTTCACAAACAAAATTTCATAATGTATTGTAAATGATATTAATGATGAGAAAAGTCACTGACATTTTCCCATACATTGTATTCCCACAATATATACTGTCCTAAAAAATCATATTAGAAACTATTAGTGGAAATGGGTCACATGCACATTTTAATATCAAGAAAATAATATGCAAGACGACACTATGATCGATGATAATTAAAATCACCCCTATAAGATGAAATTTAGCATTGAATTTCAAATGTTTAACTCCCATGAGGACAGCTTAAATAACATCCTCAAACATTAAAGTAATATGTATAATAATAGAAAATACTGTGATCAATAATGTACTCAGGAGAGTTTACATGATAATTTCATAGAATTCTTTTTACTGAATTTATAGCAGAAATACATAGATATAATATATATGTATATATGTGTGCTACATATGCACTATATATAGTATATGTGTGCATGTATACATGTATATTTGTGCCTATATAAGTTATACATACATATATATGGTATATATTTGTGTATGTATATACATATATGTGCACATGTACATAATCTTTTATTTTATCCTTTTATTTTATTAAAAAAATTTGCTTATTTTTATTTATTTATTTGAGAGTGACAGACAGAGAGAGAAAGAGGCAGAGAAATATGGAGAGAGAGAATGGATGTGCCAAGGCCTCCAGCCACTGCAAATGAACTCCAGATGTATGTGCCACCTTGTGCATCTGGCTAACATGGTTCCTGGGGAGTCAAGCCTTGAACTGGGATCTTTAGGTTTCACAGGCAAGTGCTTAACCACTGAGACATCTCTCCAACCCAATTTTATCCTTTTAATAAGGTCAAATGTTCTTTAATTTTTTTCTCGTTCTCATTGCTGCTTACTGATTTTTTTTTGCCAAATCTTTTCTAAAATTTAATGATGTGTATGAAGCAGCTAAAAAAATGAATTATAATCAGCAAAACTAAAACTTTAGAATAAAAGTAGGAATTTCATTGTATATGTAGTATAGAAATAGTTGTATAAAATGTATGAAAAAATTAAATAGCAAATAAAAATTCAGTAATTAAGCAAAAATTTTGAAGTGAGAATGTAAACTGAAATATTATGCTAGCAAGTGATAGAATATAATAAGACATGAATTCCAGTCAATTTCAAGATATGATTCAGGTATTTGGTGAATAGTTTTTAAATTTCATGAAAAATGTTCCAGAATGTATTGATATAATCAATAAACATGTTCCTGCGATGTAAGAATTGCATAATGGAGTCTGTAACAGACAGCTTTAGGTTGTGGAGGTTAACTTTTAAATCAGGCACAGTTGTGGAAGAAGGAATATTTATTGAAGATAGTGAGGAACTTCCATAATGACAGAAGAAGTTGCCCTGCTTTCATGAGCAGAGACAGAGAGAAGAGGCACAAACCAAAATTAAAAAAAAAAAAAACAACAACAACAAAAACCCCTACCACACAGCACAATTTGAAGGACTCAGGAACCAGAGGGATGCCACGACAGGCTTCAGAGTCACCAGTAGGCCTAAGTTTCTGTTTCCCAGCAAAGTTTAAATAAGAATTGAACAGTTACTGAAAAAAGATCACAAACTGCATATGCCATAAATTTCTATAGTCATAAGAACTTCCAGTTAAGATGGCGGCATAGGTACCACGCCAAAGAAGCCTATGAGGGAAAAAGACCAAAACAACTCAGCAATCTATACACTTCTACTAAAAAGTGAGGTGTATAGGAAATTGAAATGGCAGCGGAGAATTAGAAGAGATCCAGAGTGTCCAGAGCCCGCACAGGCCAGCAAAAACAGCCCAGGCAGGTCCACCAACCACGGTGATGGCCCAGTATAAGAAAGCCACCAGGCTTGGCTCAAGCCATAGTAAAAGCCAGTTGAGGGGAGATTCCACTCACACCGGAGCTCTCCACAACTCAAGAAAAGTGAAGGGAGAGTGGGAGTGAACAACAGAGGAGGAGACCATGAGGTAGAAGAACACGTGGAACAGCTAGAGAACTAGAGCAGCTGCGGCTCACTCCCCTCCCCCATCATCTGAGCCCAGCTTGAGCGAACAGAGCAGTGGTCCCAGAACCTGGCCATGCCAACTTGAGCGAATAGCGGGACCCAAGCAGGAGTAGGGTCCAGCAGCAACACCTGTAGCTCCCGCACTAGCAATAGTGGCCCCAGCAGTGGCAGATCCATCAGCACCAGCTTCAGCAGCAGCAGCAGCAGAGCCAGCAGCGGCAGCTTCAGAGGCAGCAGTGGCGGAACCAGCTGTGGCAGCTACAGCAGCAGCAGCAGCTTCAGCAGCGGCAGCGACAGACCCAGCAGTGGCAGCTTTAGCAGCAGTGGAGACAGATCCAGCAGCAGCAGCTTCAGCAGCAGCAGTAATGGTTCCAGCAGCAAGGTAGCCGATCTGCAGGCCCACAGTTTCCAGCCTTGGTTTGCCCCACAGGAAAAGCGAGTGCCCAGCTCCAGAAATCAGGACAGCAGGCCAATGACCCAGCCAGCAACTTGACTGAGACCAAAATCATCCAAAGAGGTAACTGGGATTGATTGCACCAGGGAAGGGTCTCAAGCTGACTTGGTTACAAGCTAACTTGGATCCCTCAACAGACCAGAAATCTTAACCTCTTTGTTGATAGAGGATCTGATTGTTATAATAACTATGCTTGCATAAATATTTGGTGCTGATTTTGATTGAATGTGTACAGTGTTTAGTTCAATTTTAGAATCTACCTGTATTTTATTCCACTCAGCCTACTTGAATACTCCCATAGCAGGAAAACTTAACCCCTAGGAACACCTTTATAGATACTCTGAGAGCCTTAAGAGCCACAACTAAAACCTTAAACTCCTATCCTGAAGATATATAACATCAAATCAATTGATAAAGCTAAGAATACCTAGATGGCTAGAAAATCCAATTATTAACTTAATCCAAAATGTAAAAATATATACATTATAACATAAGAAACACTAAAAAGCAGGACAATATAAATCCAACTAACAGTATTAATGCATCAGAAATGACCTCCAGTGAGAACGTGTAAGAGGAAATGCCTGAGAAAGATTTCAAAAGATTGATTGTAAATATGTTCAAAGAAATCAGAGAACAAATCAAAGGAGTCAAAGAGGAACTCGAAGAGGAAATCAAAGGAATCAAAGAAGATGCAGGACACCAATTTCATGAAATAAAGAAAGCAATACAAGACATAAATAAGGAAATAGAAATAATAAAGAAAAACCAGTCAGAATTAATAGCAATGAAGAACACAGTTAATGAAATAAAAAGTTCTGCAGAAAATCTCACTAGTAGAATGGATGAAAGAGAGGACAAAATATCTAAGCTAAATACCAGGTGGCAGATTTAATACAGTCCAACAAAGAGAAAGACAAACTAATGAAAAGTATGAATGGGAATTTCAAGATATTTGGGACACTATGAAAAGATCAAATATAAGAATTCAGGGCATAATAGAAGGAGAAGAATTCCACGCCAAAGGTGTAGTAGGTGTCTTCAACAAAATCATAGAAGAAAACTTCCCCCAAATTGGAAAAGAGGAGCCAATGCAGATAAAGGAAGCCTTTAGAACACTAGCCAGATAAAACCTGGAAAGAACCTTTCCTCACCATATTATAATCAAACTACCAAACACACAAACAAAAGAAAAAATACAAATTCAGTCAGAGAGAAAAATCAAGTTACCTACAAAGGCAAGCTCATCAGGATTACAGCAGATTATTCAACACAAACTTTAAAAGCCAGAAGGACTTGGAGTGATGTATTCCAAGTTCTGAAAGATAACAACTGTCAACCAAGGTTACTTTATCCTGCAAAGCTATCCATTCAAATAGATGGAGAAATAAGGACATTCCATGACAAAAGCGGTTAAAGGAGTATTTTAAGACAAAACCAGCTCTACAGAAAATAATTGATAGAATTCTCCATGCTGAAGAAAAGGGAAAACACACATATAATGAACCAGGAAAAAACAAGCAATACTCAAATACTAGTTAACACAAGAGAGCAAAGGTAGAACTGGAACCACAAAAAAAAAAAAAAAAAAAAAAGGCAAACATAAATACACACCTGTCAATAATACCTTTTAATATCAACGGCATCAAAGCCCCAACGAAAAGACATAGGTTTGCAGGCTGGGTTAAAAAGCAGGATCCTATAATTTGTTGTCTCCAAGAAACTCACCTTTCTACAAAGGATGGACATTATCTTAGGGTAAAAATTTGGAAGAAGGTATTTCAAGTAAATGGGCCTAGAAAAAAAGCAGGGGGTTGCTATCCTACTATCTGACAAGGTAGACTTCAGCCCAACGTTAGTCCAAAAAGGTAAGGAAGGTCACTTTATATTAATTAAGGGCACATTCCAACAGGAGGACATTATAATCCTAAATATATATGCACCTAACATGGGGGCTCCCAAATTCATCAAACGCTATTAGAAATAAGGTCACAGATAACACTGAACACAGTGGTGGAGGGTGACTTTAACACCCCACTCTCATCAACTGACAGGTCATCCCGGGAAAAAATAAACACAGAGGCAACTGGACTAAATGAGGTCATAGAAAGAATGGACCTAACAGATATATACAGGACATTTCATCCAAATGCTGTAGAATATACATTCTTTTCAGCAGCACATGGAACATTCTCTAAAATAGACCATATATTAGGACACAAAGCAAATCTTAACAAATTCAGGAAAATTGAAATAATTCCTTGCATTCTATCTGACCACAATGGAACTAAACTACAAATCAGTAGCAAGAAAGGCTATAGAGCATACACAAAGTCATGGAAACTAAACAATACACTACTAAATGATGAATGGATCAATGAAGAAATCAAGAAGGAAATCAAGAATTTATAGAGTCAAATGATAATGAGAACACAACATACCAACATCTGTAGGACGCAATGACGACAGTTCTAAGAGGTAAATTTATAGCCTTAAGTGCCTATATTAAGAAACTAGAAATGTTGCCAGTAAACAACCTAATGCTTCACCTTAAAGCCTTGGAAAAAGAAGAACAAGGCAAACCAAAACTCAGTAGATGGGAAGAAATAATAAAGATTAGGGCAGAAATTAATGAAATAGAAAGAAACAAGCAAAAAAAATCAAAAGAATTATTGAAACAAAGAGTTGGTTCTTTGAAAGGATAAACAAGATTGATAAACCCTTAGAAAATCTGACCAAAAGAAAGAGCAAAGAGACACAAATTAATAAAAAAAGAGATGAAAAAGGTAACATCACAACAAATACCAGAGAAATTCAAAAAATCATAGGGACTTAATATAAAAGCATATACTCCACAAATCATGAAAATCTGAAAGAAATGGATGATTTCCTTGCTTTATATAACCTAACTAAATTATATCAATATGAGATTAATCACTTAAATAGACCTATAAGAAGCATGGAGATCTGAACCAATATCAATAATCTCCCAACTAAAAAAAGCCCAGGCCCAGATGGAGTCACTGCTGAATTTTACCAAACCTTCAAGTAAGAGCTAACACCCTCATGAACATAGATGCAAATTTCTTAACAAAATATTGGCAAACAGAATACAAGAGTATATCAAAAAGATCATTCACCCTGACCAAGTAGGCTTTATCCCAGAGATGCAGGGATGGTTCAATATACGCAAATCTATAAATGTAATGCATTATATAAATGAGTTGAAGGACAAAAATCACATGATCATCTCATTAGACGCAGAGAAGCCGTTTGACAAAATCCAACATCCCTTCATGATAAATGTCCTACAGAGACTGGGAATAGAAGGAACATATCTCAATATAATAAAAGCTATTTATGACAAGCCTACAGCCAACATATTACGAAATGGGGGAAAACTGGAAGCTTTCCCACTAAAATCAGGAACAAGACAAGGGTGTCCACTGTCCCCACTTTTATTTAATATAGTTTTAGAAGTCTTAGCCATAGCAATAAGGCAAGAGACACACATAAAAGGGATTCAAATTGGAAAGGAAGAGATCAAGTTATCTTTATTTGCAGATGACATGATTCTATACATAAAGGACCATAAAGACTGTACTAGCAAACAGTTAGAGCTGATCAAAACCTACAGCCATGTAGCAGGATACAAAATAAATACACAGAAATCAGTAGCCTTCATATATGCTAACAACAAACACACAGAGGATGAAATCAGAGAATTGCTCCCATTCACAATTGCATCAAATAAATAAATAAATAAAGTACCTTGGAATAAACCTAACCAAGGAAGTAAAGAATCTCTACAATGAGACCTTTAAAACATTCATGCGAGAAATTGCAGAAGACACTAGAAAGTGTAGAAATATCCCTTGTTCCTGGATTGGAAGAATCCACATTGTGAAAATGGCAATCTTACCGAAAGCCATCTACACATTTAATGCAGTCCCTATCAAAATTCCAAAGGCATTCTTCATGGAAATAGATAAAACAATCCAAAATTTCATTTGGAATCACAAAAAACCCTAGAATATCTAAAATAATACTGAGCAACAAAAATAAGGCTGGTGGTATCACCATACCTGATTTTAACCTGTACTACTGAGCCATAGTAACAAAAACAGCATGTTACTAGCACAAAGACAGACATGTAGATCAATGGAACAGAATAGAGGATCCAGATATAATTCCAGGTAGCTATAGCCACCTGATATTTGATAAAAGTGCCAAAAATACTCATTGGAGAAAAGACAGCCTCTTCAGCAAATGATGTTGGGAAAACCGGATATATATCTGTAGAAGGATCAAAATAGATTCTTCTCTCTCTCCATGCACAAGAATTAAGTCCAAATGGATTAAAGACTTCAACATCAGACCTGAAACTCTGAAACTGCTAGAGGAAAAATAGGGGGAACCCTTCAACATATTGGTCTTGGCAAAGACTTTCTGAATACAACCCCAATTGCTCAGGCAATAAAACCACAGATTAATCACTGGGACCTCACGAAATTACAAAGACTTTGCACTGCAAAGGGCACAGTGAAAAAAGCAAAGAGGCAACCTACAGAATGGGAAAGAAATCTTTGCCAGCTATATATCTGATAGAGGATTAATATCTAGGATAAAGAAAGAACTCAAAAAGTTAAATAATAAGTAATCACACAAGCCAATCAAAAAATGATCTATGGAGCTAAATAGAGCATTCTCAAAGGAAGAAATATGAATGGCATATAAGCATCTAAAAAAATGTTCTATGTCACTAGTCATCAGCAAAATGCAGATTAACACTACATTGAAATTCCATCTCACTCCTGTCAGCTTGTCCACCATCATGAAAACAAATGATCATAAATGCTGGCGGGGATGTGGAAAAAGAGGAACCCTTCTACACTGATGGTGGGAATGCAATCTGGTCCAGCCATTGTGGAAATCATTGTGGAGGTTTCTAAAACACCTAAAGATTGATTTTCCATATGACCCAGCTATAGCACTCCTAGGTATATAACCTAAGGACTCATCACATTTCCTTAGAAGTACATGCTCAACCATGTTTATTGCTGCTCAATTTATTATAGCTGGGAAATGGAACCAGCCTAGATGTCCCTCAACTGATGAGTGGATAATGAAGATGTGGCACATTTATACAATGGAGTTCTAAACTCAGCGGTAAAGAAAAATGACGTTATGAAATTTGCAGAAAAATGGATGGATCTGGAAAAGATTATACTAAGAGAGGTAACCCAGGCCCAGAAAGCCAAGCGTCACATGTTCTCCCTCCTATGTGGATCCTAGCTACAGATGATTGGGCTTCTGCGTGAGAAGGAAAATACTTAGTAGCAGAGGCCAGTAAGTTAAAAAGGAGTTATAAAGGAATGAGAAAGGAAGGGAGGAGGGTATTTAATAGGTTGGTATTATATATATGTAAGTACAATGATTGAGATGGGGAGGTAATATGATGAAGAATGGAATTTCAAAGGGGAAAGTGTGGGGGTGGGGAGGTATTACCATGGGATATTTTTTATAATTATGGAAAATATTAATAAAAATTGTGAAAATAAATAAATAGATAAATAAATAATAAACCGAAAATAAAGATAAGTTGTTTAAGTTCCTCAAACACATATAGCCAATCACAATAAAGGTTACCTAATCTGCTTGATTAGTCCCCTGCCCACCAGTTTTGCCCCCAGTATCCTAAGCCTATCAGAGAAATACAAATGCAGTCACTACTTAAATCTACCAATCATATAACCATTCCCCTACTTTTTTGTTCAAATTCCTATAAAAAAAATCTGCTCCCCTGCTGCTCAGGGTTCTCGTAGGGATGCACTGCATTGGTGAAGTCAAGAGTCCAAGCTTAAGCCCAAAATAAAGCTCCTTGCCTTTGCGTATGTCTTTGGTTATCCTTGGTGGTCACTGGGGGCGCCGAGAATTGGGCATAACTTCAGTTAGTAACTCCAGGCTAAACTCTTTGTAATGTACTTCTAGCCTGGAATTTCACATTTCAAATGCACCATCATATTTTAGGACTGGACCCTAAGATCCACCCAGTGACACCTGAACCAGCCAGGTGGCTGTATATCTAAATTACAAATTTTAATAAAATATTGAATATGTTGAGGGCCATAAATTTAAACCATCACAGGGTCCAACCAGTGTGTAATTTTTTACTTGCTCTCTCTCTTCTTTTTGTTAAAGACCGGGCAGCCATGAGTAATGAAACATGATGCTGAATAGGATTTAAAAACATGATGACATCTGAGAACCTTTTAATCATTGGGCATCAAATTGCTATGCCATGAATTAAGAGATAATTGGATAATTCATGTATAAGGTTGTATAAAGAATTGAATGAGAAATGTGCATTATCTTTCTCCTATATTATTTTCTATTTGATTTGTTCTCTAGGTGTAACACGCATTCTTACATCTTTAAGTAATATCCCTTTTTGTTGTTGTTGCTTTTGTTTTTCAAGGCAGGGTCTCGCTCTAGCACAGGCTGACCTGGAATTCACTATGTAGTCTCAGGGTGGCCTCAAACTCTCAGCAATCCTCCTGCCACTGCCTTCCAAGTGCTGGGATTAAAGGCGTGTGCCACCACACCCGGCTTTTAAATACAATCTTTATGCTTAAAAGGTACACATTCAGGTGTTTAACAGATGGCTTGGTGGTTAAAGACACTTTCTTCCAAAATCTGTCAGCACAAGTTCAATTTCCCAATACACACATGAAGCCAGAATCACAAAATGACTTTAAGTGTGTGAAGATTGTTTGCAATAGCAAGGGGCACTATCATGACCATCCTCATTCTCTCTCCCTTCTCTCTCTCTCTCTCTCTCTCTCTCTCTCTCTCTCTCTCTGCCTCTCTCATGAATTATTAATGAATTATTAGCATAGTTTTAAAAAGGTACATAGTCATTATCCATAGCTCATTTATTTTTCTTTAGGCACTCACACTCTCATTTCTAACCTCCTCACTATACCTGTAGTTAGATGTCTATCCGACATCTTATATATTGACAGGTCCACAAATGCACAAGTGGACTTTTATTCTAGCCTCATGCTACCAAATCCCAGGTGACAGTAGTGCCCATCCCTCTACTTTCAGAGACCAAGAAACAAATATATATTCACTGAATTCTTTATTTTTCTTCTTTCTCTCTCTCCTTTACTCTCTTCTTTCCCCCATGTCTTTCTTTTTCTCACTTCTTTCTTTTCTCTGCTCCCATTCAGTTCTGTATACTGGATAAAACCAACATTTCTCTTGTCGGTAAAACAGTTGCTCTCTATATGGAAATATTGTTTCCCTATTTATCCCCATGTAGCATATTTTCTTAAGATTTACAGGAACAAGTATCTCAAAAACACCTCTGATCATTTTCTGATTAACTGAGAGTAACTGACATCATTTCCCTGAGTTCAACCATTGCTGCACCAAATTTCTGTGTTCTCAGAATTGAATTATGGGAGTGAGAGTCACAACCTAGGCCCCAACAGCTCTGAGAAACTAGACTCAGATAGTCATTTGCAATAGGCAAATTAAACAGAGAAGTAATCATGAAAAACAAAGAAAGGAGATTTATTCAATGTTGTCTTACTAGAAATAGTAAAAAATACAAATATATTCAGTAAACAACCATCTCCAAGGTCATCTTCAGGGTCCTGATATGAGGTTTTGGTTTAGATAGAAGGTTCCAGTCTCTCTGCAAGAGGGTGGGCTTGAAAAGATGTCAGAACTGTGTGAAATTACTTTCCTGAGAACAAGCTCCTCTGATTGGGTCCAACTTCAGGCTTTGCCCCTTCAGAGTCCCAGAGAAATTCCAATTATTTGAAAATCACTGTTTCAATAGTCATCTAGCAAAAGGGAGAGGAACAATTGGCTCTATTTAGAATACCTTCTTCCTTCTAGTATAGTTCAACTATCTTGCCTGCAAGCATTACATGCAAAATACTTTGTAATTTATATAACTAATATATTTTTTAAAATTTTTTGTTTATTTATTTTATTTATTTATTTGAGAGCAACCGAGCGAGAAAGAGGCAGAGAGAGAGAGAGACACAGAGAGAATGGGTGCGCCAGGGCCTCCAGCCACTGCAAACAAACTCCAGATGCGTGCACCCTCTTGCGCATCTGGCTAACGTGGGTCCTGGGGAATCGAGCCTCGAACCGGGGTCCTTAGGCTTCACAGGCAAGCGCTTAACCACTAAGCCATCTCCTCCAGCCCTATAACTAATATTTTCCATGCACTGTATTATACCCTGGGTAATGAAGGTGGTGTTCTATACAGGAGGAATCCTTGATTTCCTGACTGATATATCCTGGATGATTAAAATTGTACCTGCCATGTGGTAGTAATGCAATCAATACTTTTCAGATGAATAATTTCTTAGCTGTCTATTACAGAACACATTACTCTCTTGTTATAGAACTCAGCCTATAAACAAAATGTCAGTGCTTTATATCATAACTCTCTGGTTACTCTTCTCCCACACCTTCTGACTTCATTTTATATTCATTCCTAACTCTTCTCTCTTTCTCTCAGCTATTTTCTTAGATAATATCAATAACTATATTGGGTGAATGTTATATATGTGGGACAACTCAAAAATATGCAAATATCACCACCAGAAACCTTAACATCGTAGTCAAAATACATCTACTTGTTTTCCATTTTTCATATGGACTAAGTTAGTTTACCATATTTTTCAAACAACAAAATTTCAAAGTCATCATTATGTGATGGTTAAGTTGTCAGCGTGATCTGTTTAGTAATCCACAGAAATAACTTTCAGGGGGGTCGCTGAGGTTTCTTCCAGGAAAGATGAACTGAAGGAGGAAGTCCTTCCCCCAGAGTAAGCCTTTCCTCCAGAGTGGGATGCCCCCCTCAAATGGGAACTTTATATGAAGAAGTTCTGGGTGAAAAAAGCCCCATTCCTTCCATGTAGCTGCTGGAATTGCTTGCTGCCTTCCAGTGTGGATTAAAAACCAGCACAGACTGTAGATTCGAGTGGATTGAAAAACCAGCAGCTCCTCAGGAAGCCTTTGGGCCTTCAGTGATGGATTGGGACTGCTGAGACATCTGTCCACAGTGGACTGACCTATAGGGTTCCTTGCTTGATTCTAGGGCCTGCAACTGCTGTTAGACTACACCATAATCTAATCCAATAAATTCCCTTTTTAACATAATTAATTCTAGCAGTTCCGTTCCATTAGAGAACCCTAATACACCATATTTCTAAAACCATGTTCATACTCATTTCATTAAATGCCACCAACTTTTTCAAATTAAAGTATCTGAGTATCCCAGATTTCTATTGAATACTTTCATTTCTTAAATTCTAACTATGTAGTTATACATTCACTTGTTTGATTTGTTGATGTAATATTATCATTTTATTTAAACTTCATGACAAGAGGAAAATTATCATTTGCATCTGTTCTAGGTACTGTCTTACTGCTGGAACAAAATACCAGTCCAGAAGTAGCCTGTGGAAGGAAAGGGTTTGTTTCAGCTTACATTTTTTTTTGGGGGGGGGGGAAGTTTCATCATAGCAGGAAAAGCGTGTGATGAATAGGAAATGAAGTCATATCCTCATATATCAGCATGTAGCAAGCAGTAAGAGTGCAATACCTGGGACATGCAAGTGAGTCTGGATTATAATACCCGAAGGTCCTCTCCCAGCAACAGACCAACAAGGCCCATCTCCCAAGGGTCCCATTGGCTGGGGATCAAGGATGAGACTTAATCACAAACACAAGAGAATTTTGGAGACAGACACTATACATTCAGATTATCACACTCTCATTATTCTAAATGCAATTGTGGGAGGGCATATGTGTGAACTCAGGTTACACACACACACACACCCCTAAATTAAACATTCTGCAGGCTGGTTGACTGATTCCATGTCTGTTAGAATTTGGAATGTTTTAGATATATGGAGTAAAATTTATCTTTAACTATCTTCTTTACCCCTTGATAACTGTTTATTACCCAAATCTGTATCTGACAGATTGTATTCAACAATCAAATGAAAGACTGGGAATGTCATAATTATCTTACACAAACCAAAGTCTAAGAATGTCATCAGACAATATTTGAGACTTAAAGGAAAGATTTTCTTGATTTAACACCTGTTTGTTGCCCCCATCAATGTGCTTTGTAACTACATTGCTTTATGTCAGCCTTTTGATTTATGAGCATAAAAGTTCATTTAACTAGGCTGGAGAGGTGGCTCAGCAGTTAAGGTGTGTGCCTCTAAAGCTTAAGGACCCAAGTTTGATTCCCCAGTACCCACATAAAGCCCAATGCACATGGTGATGTATCTGGAGTTCATTTGCAGTGGCTGGAGGTCATGTCACACTCATATGCATTCTTTTTCTCTCTCATATATACATACATATATATATATATATTCTCTCAAATAAATAAATAAAATAATTTTTAAGTTCATGTAATGGTAGAACAGGTCATTTGTGGAAACTTAAGTTGTGTCCCCAGGTCATCCAGATCATAGTCTTTTATCTACTTTGGAATGAGAATTGTGTTTTGCATTGACACTATGTATATAAAATTCATTTGCATCTATGATATGCATGCTTAAATTTTTTATTTTATGTATGATATCAAATAACATTTTCTTATCCCAAGTATTTATCTTTATGCTCATCGCTATCAGACTTGCATATTGATTTTTCTAAAGGAATGAATAAGTAAGTGAATAAGAATAATATACAATAATCATTTCTGTGGCTGAGAGAATTCTGAGCTAATTAAGTCAAATTTCTCATTTCACAGGCAATTTCAAGCTCCTAGAAGCTAGAAAAGTTACAGCAGTTAACAGAATCAGTGGCATATGATAATCTAGAGCACAGTCTTTTTTTAAATTGCCACTTGATTTTGTGACTTTTGAAAGTGCCAGATTGTTTTAAAGGTATCTATCTTCATTTTCTAGTAGTTATATTTTATATGCCCAATTATCTTCCCATTAGTCTATAAAAAAGAAAAAAACCCACAGGCAGGAACTCCATTGACTTTTGTAAATGTGCTCTAATAATACCTTGTAAAGTAGCAAGCTCAGGCTTGATTCTTTAAACTTATTCGTAAAATCTTCATATTTATGAAGCACATATGATGCTTTGATTCCTGTGCATATTGGGTACTCATTAACCAAGGGTAATTTCCACATCACTCACCTCATGCTTTTACCAAGTATCTATGATGAGTCCACTCAAAATCCTCTTTTCTAATTATTTAAAAATAGAGAATGTGGTAATATGATGGAGAATGGAATTTCAAACGGGAAAGTGTGGGGGTGGGGAGGGAGGGAATTACCATGGGATATATTTTATAATCATGGAAAATGTTAATAAAAATTAAAAAAAAAATAGAGAATGAAAAATTGTTAATTATATTCACCTTCTGTGTCACAGAACACCATAAGATAGGAACATACTAAGGACACAGGTGGGGTCAAAAGCTGGTGATGAAGAAAGGGCCCTTACTTAGTGATCTCTGAGCCTGCTCATGTCTGACTACCAACCTAAGAATCAGTGCCCTAGCTCGGGTGGACAGATGTTTGCTGGTATATTTCTGGAAATTTCACACAAATGAAACCCAGTTATTCTTTAGGGTACAATAATATTTCAAAAATAAAGTATATGGGGCAGGAGAAATGACATAGCAGTTAAGGCATTTGCCTGTAAAGCCAAAGGACCCCTGTTCAGTTTCCCATGGCCTACTTAAGCCAGATGCACAAGGTGGTGCATGCTTCTGGAGTTTGTTTGCAGTGGCTGGAGGCCCTGGTGTGCCCATTCTCTCTCTGTGTCTGTCAAATAAATAAATAAACAAATTGATTAAATTTTAAAAAAAAAAGGTAAGGTATGTCAAAAATGCGTTTTTACTTCAATGCATTTGAACTTTCATAGCATCATTCGTTCTTCCAGTATCATATACAAAATAAAAAATATTCTCCTTAGGGAGGATTCGTTAAAATTAAATAACTATGGAGTCTCAGAGTGGCCTTGAACTCACGGTGATCCTCCTACCTCTGCATCCCAAGTGCTGGGATTAAAGGCGTGTGCCACCATGCCAGTACCAGCATGTGGCTATCATCCACAATGAGCTTTTGATCAGAGAGATGGACAAGATTTCCTAAAAGAAAGACAGATTTCTGTCCAAGTATTTGATGACCCACCAAAGGTTATTGGTATCTCCCTACTGATAAAGACTCTGTATGTGGTCCACAGGTAAAATGGAATGGCATGGCTGGAAGCAGGAAGAGAGTCAGTCCCCAGACAGTCAGCACTTCTAGTGCCAGAACATGCTACATGGGGGGCTGGGGAAAATGACTAATATCTGTTCAAGCATCTAACCTACTTAGCAGCAAATAACTTGTTGTGATGCCAACACAAGTGCAATAGTGGCACACAGCCATGGTGGGGAACCAAGTGTTCTTGATTTGGCTAACTGATCCCCTCAGTGGTAGAAGACCCATAGCTGGAGCTGGGAAACAAGTCAGAACCATATCCAAACATAAGCCCACTATTCATTATCAAGCTACCACCAATGGTGGGCTACAAGATGGCCTACACCTATTAAATTCTCTATAGAAAAAAGTAAGGGTTATCTCATTTGTCCTGGTGCTAACTTACTCTCGGTTGGAGAATCTGCTTCTCTTTTTCAGATAGATGTAGATCCTAAAGAAAGAGCTATCCCATCATACCTCAAAAGGGCTCCAGCTGAAACTAAGAACAATTGGCAAAATAAGAAGGGTGCTGTTTTCCTGGTGAACTGGATACCAGCACAAGGGTGAAGGAGATCAACAGAGAGAAAAATAAACTCCTACCAAATCAGAGAGCCAGAGACCCAGAAGCCCCCAACACCTCATCACTGAAGCAGACCAAAAATGAACCCATCATGGCTCAGGGAAATTTTGCCAAAGAGGGGGCAGAAAGAATGTTAGAGCCACACATTGGGTCATGATACGCAGAGACATTTATCCTACCCATAACTGAGGGCTAACTCCACAATGCATGGCCCATATACCTCAACAAGGAGAGGCTAAGTGGAGTGGGTAAGTCACAGATGAGCCTAATAATGGTACCAAACTGACTGTATTTGCTGAATACAAAACTAATTAATAAAAAAATTAAATAACTAGGTGGTCATGTTGGTGCACATGTTTAATCCAAGCATTCAGGAGGCCAAGACAGGGAGATTGCTGTGAGTCCAAGGCCAGTCTGAGACTACATAGTGAATTCCGGGTCAGCCTAGACGAGAGCAAGACTCTACCTGGAAAAACCAAGAAAAACAAAACAAAACATGAAATACCTTCACTGGAGGTAGAACAACTCTGACATGCTTTCCTTCTAATAACATGAAATGGATGTCACATAATTTTGCTTGTCATTTTTAAAAGATAGCAATGTGCCTAACCATTATAGTTTACCTTTACTTTTTGGCACCCAGAAACATGACAATTCTCAAATAAATAAGGGATTTGGGCAGAGAGGCATGTCTGTCATTCAAGTGTGCTGAACTGACAGACACTGTTCAAGGAGACCCTTCAAGAAGGGAAGTATTGCTGGTAGAAAGGGGTCCCTGGGGTGGCCCTTGATGCTCTCCAGCCCGCCTCCGGTGCCTGTTCACTCACTTTTCTGACTGCTATGTCACATGACCAGTCACCTCCTGTCCTGCTTCCCTGCTTTCCTCACCATGGTTGAACTCCAAGCCTAAATAAGCCTTCCTTCCTTTCAGTTACTTGCGTCAGTGTATTTTGCCATAGCAAGTAGAAAAGTAACTAGTAGAATATGGTAACATAAAGCATGCCCTGTATCATTTGAGCAATAATATGTATTGAGGAAATGTATTGAGGAATGCTGGTCTTTAGTTTCTTAGAGCACTTAATGCAGTTAATAAGAACTTCAGAATAAAAACTAAATTGTCAGGGGAAAAAAAAAAACATGTGAAACAGCAGATCATAGTCTTGTGGAATCCATATGATTTTCTCTCAGATTCACAATAAATCAATTATATTACCCTTAAATTCAGCACGTCTGAACCATACGATACTACATATTTAAAATACTGCTTTTGCATATATTTATACTAAATTACTGTTTGGTTATCAAAATGTGCATATATAGTTGTGAATACACTGATAAAAAGGTATGAATTATGGTAGAGTGACAGCAATAGATGAAAACAAATATTGAATATTTCTTTATTCTTAAAAGCCTACATTGGGGCTGGAGAGATGACTTAGTACTTAAGGTGCTTACCTGCAAAGCCCAAAGACCCAGGTTCAATTCCCCAGTACCCAAGTAAAGCCAGATTCACAGTATAACACATGAGTCTGGAATTTGTTTTCAGTGGCTAGATGCCCTTGCACAGCCATCCTCTTTATCTGCCTCTCTCTTTCTCTCTTTCCATCGCACAAATAAATAAATGAAATGAAATAAGTATTTTTTGTAAAAGCGTACAGTCACTAAAATAATAAAACATTCATTTTTGTGTTTATTTTCCCCAACCTCCCTTTCCCTTCCCCAAAACATTTCCATCTCCCCAGTGAAAATGGGCCAGGGATGATGCAAGACCAGGGATGAGGCAAAGAATAGTACCAACACATGATGTACCCATACTAAGTATGTCCATAATAAAAGAAAATAAAACACATTCATGTTGATTTTCAACCTTCATTGATACTTATCTGTTTGAGTGTGAAGAATATCAATTCCCATCATAGTACAATCTGTGATTTTAACAATTTTTTTCTGTTGCCAAAATAATGAGGTACTATAGAGTTTTACCTACATGTATTTTTTTTACTTATATCATATACCTACATTCAGAAAAAACACTATGTATTATTCAAATTTGTTGTTTAAATAAGGCAGAAAAGCCAATATATAGACATCTTATTTTTATAAAAGTGTTTTCAGAACCATAAGAGGAGCGTCTACGTATGCATTATATTTTTATTCTTTGTTTTTAACCAAAATTATTTGTCTTTAATTTAATAGTGTCAACACAAAAATATTCTCATTTCAAAAAGAATGAGGTCATCCTGGAGCCAGATATAAATGATGATGGCTTGTGAAACGTGGATATAGATTATCCCAAACACTTTGCTCCAATGTAGTAAAAGTTACCTGAAGTTTTTATAGCTACAGAATAAAGAAAAGTTCAATTAATATATTTGCCAGATACACTGATGGAAATGTCAGTAGGTATATTACAGAATGGTTGGAATTTCTGCTTCAGGTATCATATGTTAGCTGATGACATTCTTAGGTTTGGACTGGTAGAATTGTGGTACGGTGAAGTTAATACAGGCAGAGAATTTTCATCTGAGACTTCTAAAGACCTCAGATCAGACACTGACAAGGGCAATACATGGATATTCAGTAGACGAAGGAGAGCCCAAAGGAATTTGATTTTGGATCTGTAACCTTACAACTCTCTACAATCATGATACTCTGATCAGTCTTATAGAATCTTTAACACAGACATTGTTAAAATTAAAAAAAAAAAAAACCCTGGGAACTCCAGTTACCAAAAGATAGCTTCCTATGTCAAGTAACACAAATGTAATTTCATTGTAATATTCAAAGGTTTAGAAAATAGTTGCTATACTATAGAACACTTTTCTTTTGTCACCAATTGTTATTTAAGATACAAATCAGGAAAACTCACTGAATATTTTAAATTTGAATAAAGTTGGGTGAAAGAAAGATATCAAAAAGTTGGGTCTAAAGAGTCTGTGAAGAATTTGTCCCTGAGAGAGGATCTTGTCTTCACTGCCTGTTTGGTTCCTTCCTCTTCTCCAGGCTGGCATTGAATTTAACCAGTTTTCTGACTTGACTGAGTTTTCTTGGATCATCCTTTGCACACTACATTCTTAGGAGTTAATAAACTGGAAGGGAGGTACACATAAAATGCAGTAATTCCAGTTCACTAAGCAGGAAACCTCCTGATAGTTAGAAATATAATAACCATCTGGTAACAGCAGCACTCATGGGTACTTTTAACTTTTCATAAGGGCAAAATACAGGCTGCCAACTACTTATGTAATGTTATCAATTATATTGAAAAAGATAGATAGATATTTATCAAACTTAAAAACCTATAGGAATGTTGATTTTTTGCATAAAAGAGTAATGACATACCTTGGGATTTCCCAACGTTAGTGGATAATCAAGAGTTGAAAACACAAAAATAATGGTTGCAGTGCAGATTAAAATGTTAAGAAAAGTCAGGCATAAAGTAAACTATATTTCAGCCACACTCTTCATTTCCTTTTTACTGCTGCATACGTAGCTCTGAATAAGGAAAGACTTATATATGGCAGCATGTATAAATTAAGTTTTGTAATATTTGAGTAATTTCCTAGCAATTATTATACTATGGATTATTTTTGACAGTGGAAGCAAATATTTTGACCTATTTACATATATGTGAGACTAAAATATATTAACATTGTATGACTGCATATGATGATGTTTGCTCTTTTCAATTTTAGAAAATATTTCTCTTAAGAGGTATAGCTATAACTGTATTATAGTGCATGAGGCTCTGAATTATTGTCCTTCCCCCAACTCCTCCAAAAAATGAATATAGGAGAGTTAAGATAACCACTGAAGCAATTACCAATTTGAATAGTTTCTAATATACTTTTGAGTCATCTGCATAAACATTGGCAGGTGTGAGATAACATGATAAGCTTCAAAATTCTTCCAGATGTCAATGATAATAAAGATTTATCAGTGATATGAATAAAGTGATAGCAGAAAGACTCTCTTCAAGGAGATTTTTCCTGTCACAGCTCAGCTGGCTGTAAGTAGGAATGTGTGTAACAGTTGTTTTGATGGGCCCCAGGGTTTGCGCTGGGAGAGAATGTGGGGAGATATTTTAAAATACCCTTTATTTTCTAGAAAAAAAAAATCTGTGATAAGAAAAATAAGCTGGAACAACATAAATTAGTCTGATAGTTTATTATTTTGAAATAATATGAACTGTTATTGTCTGGTGCTTCTCTTGATTATAGTAATCATGACTATGTCTCCTTCTGTATGTCCTTCCATAATAATGTCCAGTTTTACTAGAAACATTCACTATTTCCATCTTTTGAAACTCTGAATAAACCTAAAAATTACACAATTGCAATTAATTTTATTCTGTGTTTATGGCAAGGAATTGAATGTCAAATATTAAGAGTTTAGTATCTGTACAATCAAAGAGTACATTTAATATTAGCTTTTAAAGTTTTTCTCATATTTTACATCCTTTCATGTTTCTTATGTTCATTAATAATGAATAAGCTATTTTAAATTCAATTTTGTATAAACATGAGATTTAAAAAGTTACACAATGGATTAAATGTTTAGCCAAAAGCATTGAGGAAAAACTCATTACTTAAATGGCAAAAACATATGCAATTTCAAGTTACACTATACCTTAACTAAGAGAAAAAAATGTACATTTTTCAAAACCCAGTTTTCATGCCTTTAACACAGAGACAACAAAAGAACTATTCAAGTTTCCTTTCAGTTATATCTGGTCTTCAAACAAAAAATTCTCTTATTCTGCTTAATAGAGCTCTTAAGATATTGTTTACTTAAAAGGGAAGATTTGCTTTCCCAAGAACATAAGGGCTTCACACAACTTTTCTACCTCCTTGTAGATATGCATGGGTAGATTTGCAGGTTTATAGATATTAAAACAACAGCAGCACAGCGAAGGTCATAAAAACAGTGAGTTTCATTCTTTGGCAGTAATTCTCATTTTTTTTTCCCCAATCACAGTAGAGCAATAAAAAAGCTGAGAGAAAAATCTTAATAGGAAATACAGCCATTTCCTGCCCTAAAGGCTGAGCTTTTATGTTTTCTATAAGTTGAACCTGCCACAACTATCCTCTTCAGAGTGGTAGAACTACTTTGTGGTGTGTGTATTTGTGTAAAAGAGAGCGAAAGAGCATTTTATCAACCTTTAATACTCTCAGCAACATGTTAACATTTTTCTTGAATTATATTATAATGAAAGTACTACAAAAATTCACTTGAAATTAATGTATAAAATAGAGAAAAAAGGACAATTGGCAAAAGCTCAATATGTTGATATTTATTTCATTCATGACTCAAAAGAAGGAAATGTACTCTTAAAGGTTTATTAACAAAGTTCCAAAAGCTTATTTGGACAATAAAGCATCAGTTTTCCAAAGTGAAATCTGAAAACAATAAAAAGTATTCAAGTACAATATCACATAAAATTTTTATATTGTTCAGAAGTCACTACTGCAGAATGAAAACCCTGTGGAGTAGGAAATTGTCTAGACTAGAAAAGAAAAACATGTAATGAACCTTTCTGATGTTATACAAGACATTACAATTATGTTACATGTAGAGATGATTATGGCAAAAAACAGTCCACTTTACCTTTAAAAACCAATGGCAGGGACTGGAGAAATGGCTTATTGGTTAAGGCATTTGCATGCAAAGCCAAAGGACCCAGGGTCAACCCCCCAGTACCCACATAAGCCATATGCACAAGGGTGTGCATGCATCTGGAGTTTGTTAGCAGTGGGTGGAGACCCTGGCACACTGATTCTCTCCCCATGTCTATTTCTCTCAAATAAATAAAGAAAAATAGAAGGAAGAAAAAAGCAAAGGTAAATCAACCCAGTTCCATTCAGTACTCAATACCTTTGTATACACACACACACACACACACACACACAAATACACACACACACACACACTCCTAATTTATACATATGCATGTACAACATTTTATATATATATTGGATGTATATGGATTATTTTTTTATTTACAATTTGATGTGCATTCACCTATATAGCAAACAGTTAGCAAAATATAGATATTCCTATAGAGTAAATATTATTTTTCTTTTTTATGCTGAGAGTAAGCAATCATGTTTCTCTTTCATATTCTTTTTAAAAAAATAATGTTTACATCATTATTTGCATATTTCATTTTTAATAGCAGGGAAAAAAGAACTATTGCTAATATTAAAAATGTTATATAACACAGTTCTGGGGAGATGGCTTAGTGGTTAAAGGCATTCACTTGCAAACCTACCTGCCTGGAGTTTGATTCCCCAATACCCTCATAAAGTATGATGGAAACTGGTACCTGCATTTGTGATCCCAATGCTGCCTATGATAATAGGAGGCAGAGCCAGAATTGTAAGCTCTTCCACCAGCTAGTCTAACAGTCAGCTGTATGGTACTTGATGTGCAACAGCAAGAGATCCTGTCTCAGAGAACGTGGCACCTCAAATTTGTCCTCTAATCTCTACACATGTGTCATGGTGTGCATGACTGTGCAAACACACACACACACACACAAACACACACACACACACACACACAACAAAGGAAAAAATTAGAAGGTGCTAACATTTAAATCTTAATGTTCTTTAGTATATACCATTGCTTGGTGTTATTTTTTCCCCCTCGGGAGTCCTGAACACATATTTTTACCCAAGGTAGGGCACCGACATCACATTACTTAAAGAGCAGGACTGAGGGGTTGCAAACAGGAGTAATGGATAACTCAAAGAAGCAGCACTACTGAGAAGTCTCATCCCATCTTGAATGACAACCTCCCCATAGCCATTTAGGTGGAGCTTCCTATGTCAGAATTACCTTCACAGACGCTGTTCCCTCAGACCCGGGGTGAAAGCTTATTTACAGAACATGGAGACCCAAAGCAGCTGCACCAAAAAGAAGTCTCTTCCCATCCTGGGTTAAGACCTCCCTTTAGACTTAGACTTGAAGGCAACTGCATGGCAGGAAAGCCCACAGCCGAGGTGATGACTCACAGAGATGTCTTTCTGGAGCTCACTCTCCTGGTCCAGGAGTCTTTACATATTACATGTCCTGGTCACAGCTCTATCAGAAAGTCTCATCCCCAGGTATTTCCCCTTTATAAAGCCGGAGTGTGAGGTCTCCAACCACTTCCCAGACTTTCTGACTCTCCTGAGTTAGCTTCCTTTCTTTCCTCCCCAGGAAGGAATGCTTCAATTCCTTCCTTTGACATTGGCCAAAGTCTCCCTTTAATAATTTCTTCCTTGAAGAGTGGCCCTATAATTTTCTAAACTTCAATTCTCCCAGACTATATTCAGGAAAACCCCAGAGCCTCCTTCTCTCTTCAGCACAGAATATTTTGATTTGAAAGAACCAGGTACACACCTGCCACTCATAGTTTTAAATATTGTATGACATTATAATTACCATAAATTTAAAATAGTATATTTGCCACACATACTGCCATATTATGCGGATATATGTAAAAATGGGAGGGAATGTACAAATCTGTGTTGCAAAGAGGGATTTATAGAAAATGAGAATGATAGCAATACTTTAAAGTTAAACATAACACAATTTGGTGTCTGCCTAACCATGCTTCAGCTCCAGGGCAACCACTGTGGGGTTCCAGAGTCAGTCGGTCAGAGCAGACCCCCAGTGAAGGGGGGGGGGTTGCAGAGAAGCAAAGTAAGGAATCTGCTGATTCCCATGCTCTCAGGTAGCCCACTAGACCCCCAGATCCCTCAAGCACCTCTCTTATCTGCAAGACCAGAATCTCTGCTGCACTACCTGCATGCTCCACAGATAAGTGCCAAAGATCCTTTCACCATTCCTCCCACAAACTCCTTTCTCTTGCACCTGTCTTCCTTTCCCTCTCCACACCACAAGGTCCTTGCCCTGACACTTGCCTTCAGGTCCCCAGAGTCCACTCTTCCTGCTTACCATTCGCCACAGGATCTGTTCTGCCACCTGCTACCAGGTTCCTGCTATACCACCACCCACCACCAGATCCCTGTTGTCCCCTTTTTCTGCCCACCAGGCCCACACCAACTCCCCTCACCTGGACAGGCCTCATGCTATCAAAAGCCTAATCTAGTCAAACATAAAAGGGAACAATCACTGGAGACACTTCAAGAGTTACCTACAGCTTCCTCCTGAATTAAATAAAATTCCCACACTGTGATGGGCACACAACTGCACAAAAGGAACTACATGAAATATCAAATAGAAGGAACCCCAGCTAGGTTGCATAGTCCCACAATGGAAGTGTCTAATGAAAACACAGAAGAAACAGAATCTGAACCCCAAAATGAAGACACAAGATATGTGAACCTATCCAAACAATTAACAAAACTTGCAGAAAATCAACAGAAAAACAATTGTGTGAATAGTTGGACCTAATAAAAAATAACCAGAGAGACTTCAAAAGAGAGTTAAGTGATCTCAAGGTGTCCCCCCCAAAAATAGAGGACCTCAATAATAAGGTGGCTAAGCTCAATGAAGTCATAAATAAATGCAAGGATTAATTCTAAGAAGCATTTAGAAAATCAAACAATGACTTGAAAAGGAAAGTCAATAAAGGGATGGATACTATATAGAAAATTATCAGGCATGTTGGCATATACCTTTAATACCAGCACTCAGGAGGCAGAGGTAGGAGGATCACCACAAGTTTGAGGCCACCCTGAAACTACATAGTGAATTTCAGGTCAGCCTGAGCTAGAGTGAAAGCCTACTTCAAAAAACCAAAAAAAAAAAAAAAAAAAAAAAAGTCAGTCTGTTGGGATTGCCTAAAAAAAGAAAAAGGAAATAGAAAATGTTAACCAAGCTGAACAAGTCCAAACTTCTCTAAAGCTCTCAAAAACAGGATCAGTCAAATAGAGGACAGAATGTCAGAACTGGAAGAGAAAACAGAAGGAACAGTGCTTGAGTCCAAAACCAGTAAGTCCAAAGTCTTTGTGAACAGAACATGAGGGAACTGTGGAATACCCTTACATGTCCCTACATTCAGATCGTGGGTATGCCAGAATAGGAAAAAATTCAAACCAAAGGTATGGGGTACTTATTCGACAAAATTATCAAAGAAAACTTTCCCTCCCTCTCAAAAGAGAGTCCCTAGACCAAAGGAGAAACTCTCCAAGACATATTATTATTAAGACTCTAAACAATGAAAACAAAGAGAAAGTCCTAAAAGCAGTAAGAGAGAAACAACATATTACATTTAAAGGTAACCCCATCAGAATTACCTCAGATTTCTCAGTGGAAACCCTGAAAGCCAGAAGGGTTGGAAATGGAATACTGCAAAGTCTAAGAATCTATAGCTTCCAACCCAAACTACTACATGCAGCAAGAGTATCCCTCATAATAGATGGTGGAAAAAAAAAAAAAATCCTTCCACAATAAAAGTCAGTTCTGCAACCATATGAACACAAAGCCAAACCTACAGAGAATATGTCAGGGAATTCTCAATACAGAAGAGTCAAATAACCAATCTCAAGAGCCTACAAGAAGCATACCACAATAACCAAACCTATAAAAGGCTCACAAAACTAGAAAGTCCAAGGAAACAAACCCTATAAAGCACCACAATATAACAAGGATTAAATCAAACCTCACAGTTGTTATGCTGAACATTAATTACATTGATTCACCCATCAACAGACACAACTTAACAGGGTGAATCAGAAAGATGAACCCCTCAATCTCCTGTTTGTAGGAAACCCACCTCACCACTAAAGATAGACACCTCCTTAGTGTGTAAGTGTGGAAAATGGTATTCCAAAACAATGGAAGCAAAAAACCAGCAGGTATTGTTATATTAATATCAGATAAGATAGACTTAAAACCAAAAGGAGTAAAAAAGACAAAGAAGGGTACTTCTTACTCATAAAGAGGATGATCCAAAAAGAGGAGATCACAATCATCAATCTGTATGCACCAAACACAGGTGTACAACAATTCATAAAATGAAATCTACTTGACAACAAAAAAGAAATAAACACCAACTCCATAATAGTTGGGGACTTCTTACTCGACTATCATCAATAAATAGATCATCCAATCAGAAAAGTTACAGGGAAGTAAGAAAGCTCAACAACCCGACAGATCATGTAGATGAAACGGACATCTACAGAACATTCTACCAAAAATCTACAGGATACACATTCTTCTCAGCAACCCATGGAACCTTCTCCAAAATATATCATAAACTGGGCCATAAAGCCTGCCTGTATGTATTCAGGAACATCAACATAATTTCCTGCATGATATCAGATCATAATGCTATAAAACTGGAAATTAACAAAGATGTGCCAGGAACTCGCTCGCTCCTGGAGACTGAACAACACACTTTTAAACAATAAATGGATAGTGGATGAAATTAAAAAAAATAAAATTGCAAAATTTCTAGAATTGAATGACAATGAGAGCCCATCATATCAAAACTTATGGTATTCAATGAAGGCACTTCTTAGGGGAAAATTCATAGCACTAAATGCTTTCATTAGAGATACGGATCCCAAATCAATAACCTAACCATCCATCTAGAGACATTGGCCAAACAAGAAGAATCCATTCCAAAAAGTATCACCCTAATACCAAAACTACATAGAGATATAACAAGAAAGGAAAACTATAGGCCTATATCCTTGGTGAACTTAGACACAAAGATCCTAAACAAAATCATCACAAACCGAATTCAACAACACATCAAAAGCATTATCCTCCTTGATCAAGCAGGCATTATCCCAGGAACGCAGGGTGGGTTCAACATATGGAAATCTGTCAATATATAAACCACATAAATAAGCTTAATCATAAAAACCACATGATCATTTTAATAGATGCAGGAAAGGCCTTTGACACAACACAATATCACTTCATGATCAAAACAGTGGAGAGAATAGGCATGGACAGTTTATACCTCAACATAATTAAGGAAGTTTCTACAGCAAAGTAGCAGGATACAAAATCAACACACAAAAATCAGTAGCATTTCTATATGCAAAGGAAAAACATATAAAGAAATTAGACACACTATCCCATTTTCAGTAGCAACAATAAAAACAAAATAACTTGGAATAACACTAATCAAGGATGTGAAAGACATATACAATGAAAAAAAAAAAAAACACTCACAAATGAAACTGAGGAGGACTTGAGAAACTGAAAAGACCTCCCACGTTCCTGGATAGGCATAATTAACATTGTGAAAATGGCAATCCTAGCAAAAGCAATATATAGATTTAATGCAATACCAATAAAAACATCACAGTGCCATTCTTCATAGGGTTAGAAAATTGATCTCAAAATTCATATGGAATGGCATCAGAACACAGATATCCAAAAATATCTTCAGCAAAATAAACACCTCTGGAGGCATCACCATACCTGATCTAAAATTATATTACAAAACTATAGTAACAAAAACCACATGGTATTGGCATAAAAACAGGAATATAGACCAATGGAGCAGAATTGAAGATCCTAACTTTAGATCATGTAACTACACCTACTTGATCTTTGACAAAGTCCCCAATAACATAGATTGGATAAAAGGCAGCATCTTCAACAAGTGGTACTGCACAAACTGGATAACCATATGCATAAAAATGAAACTAGAGCCATGTATCTTGCCATTCACAAAAGTCAAGTACAAATGGATTAAAAGCCTCAACACAAGACCTGAAAGTCTTCAACTACTGGAAGAAAAAAAAAAAAAAATAGGAGGGACTCTTCAGAATATAGGAGTGAGGAAATATTTCCTGAATAAAACTCCAGTATCTCAGAAACAATTACTCAACCAATGGTATCTCATGAAGCTGAAAAGTTTTTGTGCAGCAAACATACCATAAGCACAGCCAATACATTACCCACAGAATGGGAGAAAAATTTTGCTGTCTATACAACTGACAGAGGCCAGATTTTTAAAATCTATGAAGAACTCCAAAACCTAAACAATAAAATGATAGAACAACCCACTCACAAAATGGGGCAGAGAACTGAATAGGGAGTTCTCAGAGGTTAACACACACTTAATAAAATGTTCACCAACCCTAATCATCAGGGAAATGAAAATTAAAACAACTATTAGATTTCTCCTTACCCTAATAAGAATAGCAAACATTAGAAAATGAAATGAAACCAGGCCTGATTATGCATGCCTTTAATCCTAGGACTTGGGAGGCAGAGGTAGGTGGATCAATGTGAGTTTGAAGCCAGCTACCCTGATACTACATAGTGAATTCCAGGTAAGCCTGGGCCAGAGTGAGACACTATCGAAAAAAAAAAAAAAAGAAAAAAAGAAAAGAAAAGAAAGAAAGAATGCAAGCAAGAAAGAAAGAACGGAATGGAAAGAAATGTTGGCAAGGATGTGGATGGAGAAACAGGAACCCTCATTCACTGTTGGTGGGAATGCAAGTTGATACAACCACTATTGAAATCAAAATGGAAACTCCTAAAAAGGTTGACTATAGAGTTACCAACATACCGTGTTATTCCTTTACTGTACATTTACCCTCAAAGCTCCACACCTCATTTCAGATACATTTGTTCAACCATGTACATAGATATTCAATTCCTAACAGCTAGGAACTGGAATCAACCCAGGTGCCCATCACTGGATAAGTGGTTAACCAAGATGTGGTCTATCTACATGATGGAGTTGTACTTAGAAGTAAGAAAAAAAAAAAAGTGACACATTGACATTTGTAGAGAAGTGGTCAAACTTGGAACAGATCATACCCATTGAGCTCACACAATCACAGAAAGACAATCAATACATCATCTCACTCATTTGCAGTTCCTAACATGAAACAGCCCAAGTTGTTGACATACTTAACAGGCATCTCAAGACCTGGACAATAGTGAGGGTAAGGCTTGAGGGAAGGGGACACAAAACTGAACCCAAATGGAACCTGTATCTAGAACTGGGAAACTAGTCAGAATCATATCCAGATAATGATTTTGCTCTCCAATATTAAGCTCCCACTAATCTTGGGCGACAGGAGAGCCTACACCCATTAAATTGTCTCTGAGTTAATAATGGTTATCTCATTTAACCTGTGCTGACTTCACATTCAGTTGGAGAATCTGCTTCTCTTTTTCAGAAGGGAGCCAGAACTGAGAGAAACAACCATCTGCACTTCATCCTAGCCCCAGCTGAAATCACAGAGAAATTAGCAAGAGCGCTGCTTTCCCAGTGAACCTCCTATCAGCACAAGGGTAAAGGAAATAGACACAGAAGACACTAGACACCTACCAAAGCAGATATCTAGAGGTCCCTAAGAGCCCATCACTGAAGCAGACCTAAAACACACCCAACGTGGCTCAGGGAATTTTGCTGAAGAGGAGGCAGAAAGATTGTTAGACTCACAAGTTGGGACATTATGCACAGAGGCATTGCCTCTCCCCCTTAACTGATGGCTGACCCCACAATGCATGAACCATGATTCCCATGCAAATGATCTGCACCCCCAACAAGGAGGGCCCTTTTGTAAAATTTGCAGGGATGAGGGAAAAGGTAACAACCTGCGCTATTTACATACTAAGTATGTCCATAACTAATTTTTAAGAAAACAGGGCTGGAGAGATGGCTTAGCGGTTAAGCGCTTGCCTGTGAAGCCTAAGGACCCCGGTTCGAGGCTCGGTTCCCCAGGTCCCACGTTAGCCAGATGCACAAGGGGGTGCACGCGTCTGGAGTTCGTTTGCAGAGGCTTGAAAGCCCTGGCGCGCCCATTCTGTCTCTCTCCCGCTGTCTTTCTCTCTGTGTCTATCGCTCTCAAATAAATAAATAAATAATTTAAAAAAAAAAGAAAACAAATGGTAACATGTTATTTTTCTCCTAGTCTATTGTAGGTCCTTATATCCCTTTTAACTTTAATTATGTTACATATGCTTTTCTTTAAAAAAAAATTTTATTAGCATTTTCCATGATTACATATGCTTTTCTAATTTACAATTGTCTCTTCCTATTTGCATCTTTCCTCAAGTCCTTATGTTTCTATATTATCATTGGTTCATAATGTTCAGCTTTCATTTTTTCATCTATCATTAACCTATCTAGAAGAATATATAAACATTCATTAAACATTTTTTTGTGTGTGGAAACATCTAATGTGTACCAGACAATACAGTATACCTCAGTATAGAACAGAGAGAAAACAAAGTTACCTATATCAATAAAATTTGAAATTAATATAAATGAGCAACAAATTGGCATATTTATTTTCATTATCATAATTATATGAGTACATTTATCCCAAAGTCTTCTTTATATTATCTATAAACACTAGGAATTAAGTGATTTTTTGGATGTGTGTGCTACTATATAGAAGTATGTTTGTGCTCATGTAAAATAATTAGGAATATATATGTGGATACATTATACCCATTAGCATTTTTAAGGTTTGTCCAGGACGCCTCTGACCTTTAGCACATTTCTGCATCCCTAACCTCTTACAGAGATCTCACAGTGATGCTCCTTGTACTTCCTGTCTGTCTGATCCTGATAGTATATCTTGCTTCTGGTCTTTGTTGATTAGCTTCTGCTGACTGTCATTTGTAACCCTCCCCAGCAACATGTCTTTATGTATACAAATACCCTCCAAGATTTGGTTTGAATTCTATCTCCTGCATCTGCAGCCTTTGTTCACATCATCTGGTAAACTATTCTCCAAGGTAGAGTCCTGGAATGTGTCCTCTGGTATTCTTGGTGGTTTTGTGTTTGGGTTGAATAATCCTCCCTAGAAAGGCTTATCTACCTTTCCTTTCTCAACACTCTATTGTATAGCCTCTGGTGTTTTGGATAATCAGTGTTACAGTGATTTAGGTTTTGTTATTTATGATGTTCCTATAATCCTTGATAAGAAATACAGACAGTACACTTTAAGGTTTCTCTAGCTACTGCAGCTCTTCAATTTTTATTAATTTATTATTGCATAAGCATTCTTATTTTTTTTATTTTTGGTTTTTCAAAGTAGAGTCTGACTCTAGCTCAGGCTGACCTGGAATGTGCTCTGTAGTCTCAGGGTGGCCTCAAACTCACATTGATACTCCTACCTCTGTCTACAGAAAAGGGAGAAAATAAGGAGCTAGTCATAACCATCACAGATTCACAACTAGTGACCTACATATCTACTAGGTCCACCACTAAAGTTTCTACGAACTGGGAAACATGCATTTAAAACATGAGAGTTGGGGATTAATTTTAGTTCCATATAGTGAAAGCTAACATATTTTTACTTGAGAAATACAAAGGCATTTAGGGAAATTTAAAGGTAAACTTTCAGAATTTACCATCAGTTAGAACTCTTATAGGTAAGACTGCTTAAAACCAGTCTTGTTCTATCCTGTTACCACTTTTAATTAATTGTTTTCTATGCTGTTATTACTCTTTAGTTTGTTAGTATTTTTTTTTTTCTCTCTGATATATGTATACCTTATTTGATTCCAGAACTTCTTTCCCCAGGCTGTTTTATCAGTAAGCAAAAATACTTCACAGTATCTTTTATAGCAGTATCAATAATTGATATAATGATGTAATGTAGACTCTACAGCTGCTCTGCCTTTATAAGAACCATAAACCAACAAGAAAATTGGCATAAATAAGTAAAGAGCCACTAGAAGTTTTGCTGGTTGAAAAATAACATGCTGAAAACAGACCTCTAATTTTTGTTTTTTTTTTATTCTTTGTATATGGTTTGTTGATAGTTACATTACTTGAGCTTGTTAGACATTACTTTAAATAAGTTTTGTATGAATTATCATAGTCATAGAGGTAAAGAAAATTATTGCTGTCTGTGTTCACCTGACAGAGTCCATGAAGAACATAAAATACTACTTTGAAAATAATAGGTATAAGCCCAGGTATTAGAGTGAATTCCTTGAGAAGAATTTCATCAAACCAAAGGGAGGATGTGAGCAATGATGACTTTTACTAAAATCAAGTCAGGTGTGTTGAATATAAAGTTATAATAAAGCATAACCACCTCCACTGCGTAAGTGGTATGAGACAGATAAGGCTAAGAGAATGGGTAGGAAGGAGTGCTGGAACACAGAACACTGGAAGTCTTCCAGAGCTTGGCACTCTCCTTTTTGTCTTTTACTAATGCTTTTTTCTTCATTCATCAGGTCATAGACAATTATTCATTGTATTTACAAAATAAATAACAAGTTTGTTCTGCAGTGGAAACATATTAAATTTGCATGGTGCATGGTATTACTATTATCCCTTTTATCCCAGTGCTAGAGAGCAAAACCATGGCCTTGCCTATGCTAGGCAAGCATAGGACCATGGAGTGACACCTCTAGCTCTGCTCATATGTTTTTCCTTCCTTGGATTATTAAATACAGATGTTCATGGATTATTGAGTTGAAAATCACATATTTTTATTTAATTATTTTGGCCATATTTATTGCAGAAATAGGCAAATAATCAAAACATTAGTCAGATGGGTAGGTATAGTTACCAAGGCAAAATATTTACAAAATCTACCTAGCTACTTTACTGTTTCATTCTCAAGTCCACATATGAACAAACATGTGTATTGCATTACTATAGGGAGTTACCTGGCCTTTCAGAACATTTTCAACTCACATAAATCATTCCTTCTGCTGAAATTTACTGGCCATGGTTGTATCAAGTGCATGAATTGATAATCAGCAAATAGGTAGATGTGAGCAAGATTACAATTTTTATCATTATAGTTAGAGTTATTGAATGATCAAGTTCTTGATTGAAATTTAACATAGCAAAAACACAATTAATTATTGCAACAACAACAAACAAACATTTCTTTGTGTTATAAGAAGACAACTACTGGACTGGAGAGATTGCCTCATGGTTAAGGTGCTTTTCTGTGAAGCCCAAGGACCCAGGGTCGATTACCCAGAACCTATGTAAGCCAGATGCACATGATGACCCATGCATATGGAGTTTGTTTGTGGTGGTTGGAGACCCCACCAACTCTGTGCTTGCAATTAAATAAAGAAATATTTTAAGATTTTAAAAAGAAAATGACTGGGATCATCAGAATATGGCTTTGTCTTGATTTAAGGGTCCATGTACACAATATATGACAAATATGAAAGATTAAGTTATATCTATTCTTTATGGAATATATCACCTATAAATACTACTGGTATATAGTAAGTCCTCATGAAATATGTAAACCAGTGCAAAGAAATGCATGTTATAATCAATTACATCAGTTTACAGTGATGAAATCATTGATGATATAGAATCCTTGGTATAATATGTTCAAAAATGTGATTTAACTAACAAATGAGCAAAATTAAAAACTAATAATAATTGTAAATGCATACAATGGTTTTGTACATGATAAGATTATAAGGATATTTTTGTAAATCTTTTTGGAAATATGTTAGCAGTCATAAGCTTTGTATGTATTGGCTGCAATTTTTACTCAAATATATCATGAATTAACATTAAATGTAACATGAAATGTAACATGAAATGTAGCAGTTTTCAGAAATATTTATTAGGTTTAATAACTTCATACAAACAATCCAATATTTAAAAATATATTCACTACAGCTTTGGCTTGGTGGAACATGCCTTTAATCCCAGCACTAGGAGGCAGAGGTAGGATTGCTATGAGTTTGAGGCTACTCTGAGACTATATAGTGAATTCCAGGTCCTCTGGGCTAGAGTGAGAACCTACCTTGAAAACCCAAATATATATATATATATATATATATATATATGATGTATATACACATATGTATATATGTGTGTGTATTTATTTATTTATTTATATTCATTACATTTCTGTATGGAAAAAAATGAGTAAATATTTGTGGCTTCTGTTTTTTTTTTTCCATCCACCATGGTGCTATGTTACAAAAGTACACAAACACAGCCCTC
Organism: Jaculus jaculus; assembly: GCF_020740685.1. Classification (NCBI taxonomy): domain Eukaryota; kingdom Metazoa; phylum Chordata; class Mammalia; order Rodentia; family Dipodidae; genus Jaculus; species Jaculus jaculus. The sequence continues at coordinate 41,144,475 of NC_059104.1, forward strand.
ATCTTAAAATAAAGTATGCTTACATTTCCTCCACCTAGTCCTGTCCTATGACCCTGACATAGTATCCTGTTAGTGGATTTTCTTGAGCTTATACTTTAAGATTTGTGTTCAGTAAAATTAATAGGTTCACTCTAATTCTATAGCTGAAGACCATAAGTGTACTGATGTAACAATATGTATATAAACCACCTCACGTAGAATCTATCCTTCAGGTTTACAGGAAGTCCATAACTTCCTTTTCCTTTTCACCTAGATGCAGGGTTTTGATTGGTGATGAGCACCTGAAGAGTTCCTAGTTAAACTCTGAAAAAAAGTAACTATATTCATTTCAAATTCTTTCATTCAGCTTGGAGTATATTTTAAAGTTTTAGAGTAATGGAAATTTACAATTTAATGGCATGGCTTCCATTAATATAGCAGCATGAACAGAAAGGTATCCCCCAAGCTTTTGGTATAGCCACTTAAGATTTTCAATTTCAGTAATGTCATTCCTCAAAGGTTTTGCTAGGACAGACAGAAGATCCTCATAGCAAGTTGCAGGAAATTTGGACCATTTTTTACTCTTTGAAAAAAATTTACAAATGTACATTATATAGCTAAAGGAAACATTCTTAAAATGTTTCCAAAAATAGTTTTAGAGCTGTCACATTGATTTATTTGTACCTAAATACATCATTCTGTTAATCTCTCATTGGCTTGAACATTCCCACTAAATCAATTCTTTTCTGTCTAGTCGTTCAGCTTGGCAAGCAGCTTTATGTATATTATGTGAGGATGTGTCTGCTACAACTGTCTGTCACCTCCCATGTGTATATATCCTAGATGCACTTTTAACATTATTGATTATTTTTAGCTCCTCTCTGGAAATAAACCTCGATTGTGTTACTTTACAATGCAGTCTTCCATTATTTTATAAAAAGAGGCAACAATGTCAGATAAGAATTTCAATAAATTGTTAGATGTATTTACAGTACTGTGCACCATAGACTATTTTATATCTGTGTAGACACAATGAAACTACCAATAACACTGAATTTGAAAATAAGTGTAGCTATATGCAGTAAATCATCACATTATGATCAAGATTAGGTACTCCTAGTGTTATTAAAAAACTATTGTACAGCTCTGAAAGAGGAAAACATGTGGTCGTTAAAGAGATTTGTTAAGCCAACAAACAATTCATTAAGTAAGAACTTCAGAGACTTATCATAATTTCTCTGTGAATACATTCATCCAGAGATACAACGTATACATCTGCCATTAAGAGATTGATTACTTATTGAGTTTGTTGCCTCTGAAATTAAAATGGATTCATTGCAGATTTATTCATTGAATCATTTTAAAACTGTGAAAATAGGCTCCAGAGGGTGTAGGTGTAGAGTAAGTCGGCCAGAGCTCCCTGTTCCTTTCCCCACCTCCCAAATCCAAGGTCTAGTTACCCCTCCTGCAGGCTTCGAGCTGCCTGGAACCTGTGGCCATGCTGCTGAATCAGGTTTATTACTCTGCCTTCCTCATTGACCTGTCTGGATCCCATGCTCCAGAGGCTGCATTGATGGAGTGAGTAGGCTAGAGTTCCAGGTTCCTTCCCCACCTCCCAGTTCCAGATTACAGTACCCCTGCCACTGGATTTTGGAGGCATAGACCCTGTTTGTGTGCTGCAGAAGCTAGTGTTTTACTCTGGCTTCCTGAATGACTGGTCTGTTGGTTTCCAAATCCCTCCCTGTTCCCCTGAGCCAGAGGTTCCAAAGGCCAGTGTGGCATCGGCCTCTTGCTCCTGGCCCCCTAAATTCCCAGCTCCTGGTTCCCTGTGCCCTGGTTCCATTGTGATGAAGAGTGCATGCAAGTGCAATGAGTAGGCCAGAGCTCCAGTTCTCCACATCCCAGTTCCCCACCCCCATTTCCCTAGGTACTTTGATATACTTGCAATCTCCACAGTCTGCATGGCTGCAGTTACAACTCCATACTACACCAATCTAGTTCATATTTAAAAGAGAACACTTACTGAAGATCTTACAAGGATAAATACTTGCTTCCTTTTTAATAAAAATAGACTTTTTCTCCAGAGATGGGTAGAACACAATGCCAACAACAACAACAACAATAATAATAATAATAATAATAATAATAGTAATAATAACAAAAGCCAGAAAACTGAGAGATCTCCACAAAGGATGCCTATTCCCACAATAGAAGCCACCAATGAAATCAACAACATAAATTAAATCCAAAAGTGAAAACACAAGCTATGTGACTATGATCAAAACAATTGCTGAACTGGAAGCAAAGGATCAAAAAACCAATAATCACATTAATGAAATTGAGCAGAATCATCTCTTAGATCACTCAGATTTTGACATTAGACTTATACTAATTGAAGAAAACCCAACAAGCCTCAAAAGATGTATAAATGTATTTAAGGTGAGTCAAAAAATAGAGGATAACAATAACCACCTGATTAAGCTTAATGAAAATAAGGTCAAATGCAGGAATGGATTCCAGGGAGCATCAAAATAATCATTCCTCAAACTGAAATCGTACCTCCAAACAGAGATGGACATGATGCAAAATAATGGAACAGAGGACAAACATTAAATAGAGAATTTTTAAATATCTTTAGGATACCTCACTAACAGAGTCACTCATGTGGAGTGAGCTGGAAGACCAGACAGAAGAAATGAATCTTCAGTCCAAAAACTTTACTAAGTTCAAAAAATCGTGCAATTAGTATATAAGGAAAATGTGGAATACTCTAAAATGACCAAACAGCTGGATCATGGGTATACAAGAAAGAGAATATATCCAGGCTAGAGGCATATAGAATGCATTCAACAAAAACATTGAGGAGACTTGTTTCCCAGTCTCACAAAAGAGAGGCTAATTCAGATACAAGCAGCTCAGAGAATAGCAAACAGACAGGACCAAAGAAGAAACTCTTCAAGGCATATCATAGTTAAAACTCTTAACAATGAAAATAAAGAAAGAGTGATACAAAACTGCAATAAAGAAACAACTCACTACATATAAAGTAATTCCATCAGAATTACCTCAAGTTTCTCAATGGAAAACCTGAAATCTAGAAGGGCATAGAATGGAACACTTCAGTCTAAAAATCTATAGCTTCCAACCCAAACTAGTACATCCAGTGATAGTATCCAGCATAATAGATAATAAATAGATGAAATATTTCCATGAAAAAAATCTCAGCTCTATGACTATATAAACACAAAGCCAAACCTAAAGAGAATACTTCAGGGTATACTCCACACAGAAGAGTTAAACCTCCAATCTCAAGAGCCTACAAGAAGAAGTTCACAATAACTAAAAGTAGGGCAGGCTCAAATAAGTACAAAGCTCAAGAGCACCAAAACACATAAGCACCCCATTTAACTGGAATTAAACTGAACTTCACAGTTATAACCTTAAATATTAATGATTTTAACTCACCCCTCAAAAAAAAAAAAAAAAGTTAATATGGTAGATCAGAAAAGTGGACCCTCCTCTCTGCTGTCTTTAAGAAACCCAACTCAGCACTAAAGACAGACACCTCCTTGGAGTGAAATAATGGAAAATGATATTGCAAGAAATAGAAATAAGAAACAAGCAGGTGTTGCTATATTAATATCTGATAAAATAGACTTAAACCAAAAATATTTAAAAAGAACAAAGAAGGCCATTCTTACTCACCAAGAGAATGATCCAACATGCTGACATCACAATCATAAATCTATACGTACCAAATACAGGTTTACCACAGTTTATTAAACAAAACTTACTAGACAAGCAAAGAGAAATAAACACCAGCACCATCATAGTTGGGGACTTCTGTACTCCACTGTCATCAACAGACAGATAATCCAAGCCAAAAGACAACAGAGAAGGGCTGCAGAGATGGCTTAGCAGTTAAGACATTTGCCTGCAAAGCCAAAGGACCTCGGTTTGATTCCCCAGGACCCACATAAGTCAGATGCACAAGGCGGCACATGCATCTGGAGTTCATTTTCAGTGGCTGGAGGCCCTAACAAGTAGATTCTCTCCCTCTCTCTCTCTCTATCTCTCTCTCTCTCTCGCTCCCTCTTTCTCTCTTGCTCTCTCAAATAAATTAATAAATTTTTAAAAAATCAACAGGGAAATAATAGAACTAAACAACACCATAGATCAACTAGACCTACTGGACATAAAAATAACTTTTCACCCCAATTATACAGTATACACATTCTTCTCAGTAGTCCATGAAACCTTCTACAAAATAAATCTTATATAAGGCCATAAAGCATGCCTCCATAAACCCAGGAAAATTGATGTAACTTCCTGAATCATATCAATACATAATGCCATAAAGCTAGAAGTTAACAAAAAGAGACACATCAGGAATTCCACCAACTCCAGAAGTCTGAACCACACACTTTTAAACAATAAATGTGTTGCAGAAGAAATACAAAAAGAAATTGCAAATTTTCTAGAATAGAATAATAACAAAAATACAGCCTACCAATACTTATGGGACACAATGAAGGCAGCCCTAAGGGGAAAATCCATAGCACTAAATGCCTTCATAACAAAGATGGAGAGATCCCAAGTTAATAACCTAACCATCCACCTGAAAGCATTGGAAAAGCAAAAAGGATCCAACCCTAATGCTCCAGATGGAAAGGAATAATCAAGATGAGAGCAGAAATAATTGAATTGTAAATAACAAAACAACTAAGAATACCGATGACATGAAGAGCTGGCTATTTGAAAAAGTAGACAAGATTGATAAACCCTTGGCCAATTTGATCAAACAAAAAATCAAGAAGTCTCAAATTAACAAAATCAGAAATGAAAAGAGACAGGTCACAAGCGACAACAATAAAAGTAGAAGAATTATCAGGACATACTTCCAAAAACTCTACTTCACAAGATTGGATACTATGGAATAAATGGACAAATTCCTAGACACATACCATGAACTAAAACTAAGCTCAGAGCAAATTAATCTCCTAAACAAACCTATCACATTCATTAAGATTGAAAAGGTAATAAAAACCCTCCCCAAAAGGACAGCCCAGGATAGGATGGCTTCTCAGCTGAAATCTATCAAATTTTCATTGAGGAACCAAACCCATTTTTCTCAAACTGTTTCACATGATAAAACAGGGAATCCACTCCAACTCCTGTTATCAAGCCAACATCACCCTAATACCAAAACCAGACAGAGATCCAAAAAGAAAAGAAAACTACAGGAGTATATCCCTGATAAACTTGGATGAAAGGATCCTAAACAAAATCCTCAAAAACTGAATTTAACAACACATCAAAAGTATTATCCACCTTGATCAAGTAGGAGTCATTGCAAGGATGTAGGAATGGTTCAATATATAGAAATCAGTCAGCATAATGCACCACATAAACTTAATCACAGTAACCCCATGATCATTTCAATAGATGCAGAGAAAGGCCTTTGACAAAATACATCACTTCATGATCAGACACTGGAGAGAATGGGGATGAATGGTTTATATCTCAACACAATAAAAGCACCTAAAACTCAAATAATTCTTTGTTTATTTTTATTTATTTATTTGAGAGTGACAGACAGAAAAAAAGAGGCAGAAGGGGGGGGGGGTAGAATGGGCACACCAGGGCCTCCAGCCACTGCAAATGAACTCCAGATGTGTGCACCCCCTTGTGCATTTGGCTAATGTGGGTCCTGGGGAATTGAGTCTTGAACTGGGGTCCTTAGGCTTCACAGGAAAGTGCTTAACCACTAAGCCATCTCTCTTGCCCTCAAATAATTCTTTTTTTTTGTTAATAATTTTTTGTTCATTTTTTTATTTTATTTATTTGAGAGCGACAGACATAGAGAGAAAGACAGATAGAGGGAGAGAGAGAGAATGGGCGCACCAGGGCTTCCAGCCACTGCAAACGAACTCCAGACATGTGCGCCCCCTTGTGCATCTGGCTAACGTGGGACCTGAGGAACCGAGCCTCGAACCGGGGTCCTTAGGCTTCACAGGCAAGCGCTTAACTGCTAAGCCATCTCTCCAGCCCTCAAATAATTCTTAATAGGGAAAAACTCAAGGAGTTACCATTGAGATCTGGCTAAAGACAGTGGTTCCCACTCTCACTACAGCTCTTCAACATAGTACTACAAGTCCTAGCCCAAGAAGTAAGAAGATAGAAAGAAATAAAAGGGATTCAAATTGGAAAGGAAGAAGTCAATGTAGCCCTATTTGCAGAAGATATGATCCTATGTATAAGTGACCCTAAAGTCTCCATCTCAAAACTTCTAAAGGTGATTAATTCCTTTAGCAAAGTGAACGGATACAAAATCAACACACAAAAAATAGTAGCCTTTCTGTATGCAAAGGACAAATACAGAAAGAAAGAAATCAATGACATTGTTACATTTCCAATACCTGCAAAAATAATCAAATACCTTGGAATAACACTAACCAAGGATGGGAAAATCCTATATTATGAAAATATAAATAAAACTCAAGAAAGAAATTGAGGAGGACTTGTCAAGATGGAAAGATCCCCCATTCTCCTGGTTAGTTAGAATTCATATTGTGAAAATGGCAATTCTACCAAAAGCAATATACAGATTTAATCTAACACCAATAAAAAATTTCAGCATCATTCTTCACAGACATAGAAAAAAATGCTCTGAAAATTCATATGCACGGCAGCTGGCCTCAGATATCTAAACATATCCTCAGCAAAAGAAACACCTCTGGGAATGTCACCATGCCCAACCTAAGTTATACTGCAAAGCCATAGTAACAAAAAGCAAGCATAGTATTGTCATAAAATCAATGAAACAGAATTGAAGACCTGAACCTTAGGTCATGTAGATGTAGCTTCTTGATCTTTGACAAAGATACCAAGAATATAGACTGAAGAAAGGGCAGTATCTCCAACAAATGGTACTGAAAAAATTGGATAACCACATGTAGGGAAATGAAATTACACCCACTCATCTCATCATACACAAAATTAACTCCAAATGGATTAGAGAACTTAATATAAGACCTAAAAAATTTCAACTACTGAAAGAAAAAAAAAAATAGGAGGAATGCTCCATGATATAGGAGTGAGGAAGGATTTCCTGAACAATTCTCCTGTAGCTCAGGATATTAAACAAGCTCTCAACTAATGGGATCTCATGAAGCTAAAAAGGTTTTGCACAGACAAACATACCAAAAGCAGAGCCAATAGATTACCCACAGAATGGGAGAAAAATTTTTCCAGCTATACCACTCACAGAGGCCTAGAATCTAGAAGCTACCAAGAACTCAAAAAAGTAAACAATAAAAGCCCAAACAACCCACCACAAAAATAGGGCACAGAACTGAATAGGGAGTTCTCACAGGAACAAAAGCGAAGGGCTAACACATACTTAAGAAAATGTTTGATATCCCTAACTATCAGGGAAATGCAAATTTAAACAACTATGAGAGTCCAGCATACTCCAGTAAGGATGACAATTATTAGAAACAATCAAATGATAGGGGCTGGAGAGATGATGTAGTAGTTAAGCCACTTGCCTGCAAGTGTAAGGACCCAGGCTCAATTTCCCAGAACCCATGTAAGCCAGATGCATATCATGGAACAAGAGAAAAATATCAAATTACAGGCTGGAGAGATAGCTTAGCAGTTAATGCACTTGCCTGCAAAGCCTAAGAATGCATGTTAGAATCTCCTTGTCTCATGTAGTCAGACTCACAATGACACAAGCATGTAATGTCACACAAGTGTACAATGGGGTGCATGCATCTGGAGTTCATTCACAATGGCTGAAAAGTTCCTGCATGTCCATTCTCTCTCTCTCTCCCTCTCTCTCTGTCTCTCTCTCTGTCTCTCTCTCTCTCTCTCTGTCAATCAATCAATCAAATGACAACAAATGTTGGTGAGGATGTAGGGAAAGAGGAATCCTTATTCACTGTTAGGGGGAATGCAAACTTGTACAACCACCAAGGAAATAAATATGGATATTCCTGAAAAAGATGAATATAGAACTACCAACAGACCCAGTTATTTCCTTACTGAGCATTTACCCTATTTGGTCCATGCTTGACTACAGAGATATTTGCTCAACCATGTTTACATCTGCACAAATCATAATAGCTAAGAACTGTAATCAATCCGAGTTCCCAACATTGGACAAATGATAACGTAGCTATGGTACATTTACACATTGGAATTCTACTTAGCAGTAAGAAAAAGTGATAAAACCAAATGTGGAGGAAAATGGATGATCTTAGAAAAGATCATACTCGGCAAACACACAGAATCACAGGAAGACAAGCACTGCATGTTCTCATGCATCTGTGGTTCCTAGCTTGGATCAGCTTCAGTTGCTGGCATACTGGATATGCAACTTGAGGCCCAGACAATAGGGAAGGAAGGGTTTGGGGTGGAAGGGAATGGGAGGGTGTGGGGAGGGGAAAAACACAAAGATAAACCAAAATTGAACTTATACAGTAGAAACCTGTCTCCTTGAAGGTAGACAAAAAGATATAACCCTCAACAGGAATAAAGGGGGAATACCTGAAAAGAAGTTGTTCTAGAGAGTGTGGGATAAAGACTAACCTTAAAATACTTTGGTTCTGACCTGTAGCTTGCAGTACCAGAGATTGTGCTGTTGATCTGAGAGACCTGTGAGGTCCCCTCAACTAGAGAGGCTTCTGTCAAAGCACTTGATAATCTGCCTGAGGAAAACATAAGACCCTATTCCTGAAGATACAATATGCTGCCAACACAGAGCATGGATAGCCCTGGCTGGAATCCAGAAGAGAGCCAGTCTCCAGAAAACCCATCTAGTGCTGGAAAGCACCACAGGAGCTACTGGGGAAAAGTGGCCAACAGTGGTGTGAGCAACCCGGCACCTAAGCCACTCAGAAGCAACCAGACAGACAAGAGGTACACACCAGTGCAATGGTGGCACACTGACTTGGTGGGTAAGCAATGTCTTTCTGATTGCCAAAGAGAACCACTCAGCAAAAAGAAACCTATATCGGGAACTGGAAACCAGGTTTGAATCCTATGAAGAAAAAGATTATGCTCTCCAATGTCAAGCTCCCACTAGTCTTTGGCTAAAAGAGAGGCTATACACAAATGAATAAGGCTTATCCAATTTAACCTATGCTGACTTTACTCTCCTTTGGAGAATATGTTTTTCTTTTCCAGAAGGTAGAAGACCCAGGATATAAACTGCACCTTGCACCTCAGTCAAGGTTGAGGAGAAACCACAGAGGAAGTGGGGAGGCAAGCATGTGTACTGCTTCCATGGTGAGCTTGACAAGCAGTGCCAGGGTGAAGGAGGCAGATGCTGAGGATGCTAAACACACACCAAAGCAGAAATCCAGAGGGTCTTAAGAGCTCATCACTAACGTAGATTTAAAACACAATGCATAACCCACCTCCCCATGGGGAATAGCAGCAATCCCACTGAGGAGGGCCCCCTGCGGAACGGGGAAAGGGAGGAGGGAAAAGGTGAAACCAACCCATGATGTATTCATACAAAATATGCTCTTAGGCCAGGCGTGGTGGCGCACGCCTTTAATCCCAGCACTTGGGAGGCAGAGGTAGGAAGATCACCGTGAGTTCAAGGCCACCCTGAGACTCCATAGTGAATTCCAGGTTAACCTGGGCTAGAGTGAGACCCTACCTGGAAAAACAAAACAAAACAAAAAACACTCTTAATAAAAAAAAAAAAAGAACCGTTAAAATAAAAGTGGGATGGTAATATCACAGTACACCATGGCCAACAGAAAACTTAAGCCTAGGCATTGAAATAACTTTTGTCTTTTATGCATATTTCCTAATGAATAATTTATCTTTTGATCACAACTATTGCTTTTTTTTTTAAATTTTATTTATTTATTTGAGAGTGACAGACACAGAGAGAAGGACAGATAGAGAGAGAGAGAGAGAATGGGCGCACCAGGGCTTCCAGCCACTGCAAATGAACTCCAGACACGTGCGCCCCCTTGTGCATCTGGCTAATGTGGGACCTGGGGAACTGAGCCTCCAACCGGGGTCCTTAGGCTTCACAGGCAAGCGTTTAACCGCTAAGCCACCTCTCCAGCCCTATTACTTTTTTTAAACTTTGAGTTAGCCACATTTGATCTTAATTAAAATGAATTCCCATATTTTGAGTATGTCTCTTGTATCTCATTATTTGTGCTAAGTATTTAGATAAAATGTATTATATAACCGAATAGATACAATTTATTCTTCCTGATTACAATTCAAATAAACATTTAACTTTGATTCATGTGATGCTGGAGTTATTTTCCAGTGTGGAATTTAGAAATGAAGATGCCCATTCACACTAATTAGAACCTGATTGTTCTGCATCTCATACACCTACCCCAGTGCGCTGTGCAAAAAGCAGGAGGACCCTCAAACATCACAAATTATCTCACATCATCCACTTGCTTGATCGGTTGTTAAGATGTTACCATCTCGGGCTGGAGAGATGGCTTAGTGGTTAAGTGCTTGCCTGTGAAGCCTAAGGACCCTGGTTCGAGGCTCGGTTCCCCAGGACCCACGTTAGCCAGATGCACAAGGGGGCGCACGCGTGTGGAGTTCCTTTGCAGAGGCTGGAAGCCCTGGCACGCCCATTCTCTCTCTCTCACTCTATCTGTCTTTCTCTCTGTCTGTCGCTCTCAAATAAATAAAAATTAAAATTAAAAAAAAATAAAAAAAGATGTTACCATCTCTTGTAAAGCCTTCTATCTTCTAGGTGCTTCAGAGCACACTTGATCTCTAAGCACATTGGGTGGTTAGAGAACCCACATCATTCGAAGCCTTCTGAAATATGAGTTTTCATAATGCATTTGCCTTTTTCTTGGAATTCTTTCCCTACTACATTTTCACTGTCTTTTCATCTTTCTGTTTTATGAGACTGCAGAAATCTGCTTGAAAATTATGTGGAATTGGTTAACAGTTTTTACTTTTTGTTGTGAATCTTTGCAAATCCTTTCTTCCATAATGATTCTTACATAGTTATATTATTTCATAGAAATTGTACGTGTTTCTTTCCTTTTGTTGTTAAACTTAATAAAAATAGAGAGTGATTTTGACTGCCTTTATATTTGCAACAACAAAAACAATAAGTGTAGGAAGTAAGGAAAAAGTATTTTTGATAAATTATTTTGATCAAACATGATCATTTTATATATTCTATCTAGTATAAGATTATATTTTATTAATAGGGAAAAATCATCTTGCTTTTTTAACTTAGTAAATCCTGAAAAAAAAACTTACTTAAACCTTCATACCTTCTCCCTCTTGTGATGAATAGAATCCACTCAGCAATTCAATTTTTAAGAACAATGGGAATATTTGGAGTTTACATAAGAACTAAATTTATGTCATTAACATACTTTCTTTTAATAGGCCCATGGCATCGAATAATATAAGAAGGTCTCCATGGAGGGATAGACACATAATTTCAATGACAAGAAATCTCATGAGAGAAAAGAAATAGATATTTTGCTCAATGTTATGAGGATATCTCTAATAAAAAAGCAATATGCACTCCAGATGAGAGATATTTTCATTGCACAGTCTGAAGGACAATGAGGGACCTGGGAGAGATGATGGGTAATCCAAGCTCAGCACCAGGGCCAAGGGGAGTTTAGAGTGGGCTGGATCTGGCATGTGCACCTTCTCTGGGAGGCTCTGCCTCAACAACATGTCTGGCATAGGTGGTTCACTTTGGCAGTGTAATTGCTCATGGAAGTGTGCACTAAACAGCCACCATCTGCTGGGAGAAAGCTTTCTGAAAACAATCTATGAGGGAAGGGATTATATTCTATTGAAAGACAATTGAGGTCTTATGAGAAAATTTGATTTTCAGAGATATCAACACATCTCTTAGCAAGTTTCTCTGAACAAGATAGGATATATGTTCTACAGAAATTATAACAAAAATAACTGCATCCAAAATCTGTCACTCTAGAAGACTGTCTAGTACAGAGCAATTTATCTCATAATTTCTGGGGATTTACCAGGAATATCTATTGTTGGATGGCCTTTATACACTGAACTAATAAGCAATATACATTTGAAAACATCTAGCAGACAATGGCAATGTCCATCCATTTTCCAGTGACACTTATCCATTTTCATTCACACGAAAGCCTGAACATCCACTGTCACTGTGGCTTCTTGATAGAAAGCTTACTCTGATTGATTACAAGAGTGGCCTAGGGTTAAGTGCACAGGAAGGCACAAGTGTCCATGAATAAAAGATCTACCTGAAATGTAGCAGCCAACCAATGGTAATGTGTAGATAATTACAAACTAACTTTTTCACTGTCAAAGGAAATAATTAATTAATAAATTCATTCTGTAAAGGTGCACAGAATTCCCAGATTAAGTCCCAGTGCATCAGACTTGCTAATGTACTTTACTTCCTGGTTTCCTTCCGTCCTTCCTTTCTTTGCCTGTGCTTCTTTTATAATAAACATCCAAGAAATGTATTAATTTAGTCTCTCTCTCTCCTAGACATTTAGAAGTATAAAATCAAGCTGTAAGCAGGATCCTGACCCATTAGAAAGTTCTAGGAAATAATTATTCTTGCTTAGTTCTTGATTCCAATAGCTTCCAGTTGCAGTGGTTTGATTGTGAATACATATCTCTTCTAGAATCACGTGGACAGATCTGAATTTTGATCCAAAAGTGTAAGAGAAATTTGAACTTGTCTGGGCCATTGCTGTTTGCTGCTCATTTGTGCTTGCTGCTTTTTAAAATAATATTTTTGTTTTATTTATTTATTTTTGAGAGAGAAAAGGAGCTAATGGGTGTACCAGAATCTTTATCCACTGCAAACAAGCTCCAGATGCATGCACACCATGAACATCTGGCATACACGGGTACTGGGGAATCAAACCTATATCCTTTGGACTCACAGGCAAGCACCTTAACAACAAAGCCACCTCTCCAGGCCTGCTTTGGGTTTTTATGGCCTGGATGGTTCTTTGTCTTTGTTTGGACATATGGAAGCAGTTTCCTCCACCACTGATGGAACTTCCCCCTGGATCTTTAAGCTTGAAATAAAACCCTTTCTCCCATAAACTGTCTGGTTTGGATGATCATCCCAGCAACATGGAGCTGACTACAACGGAGTCTTTTTCTTCAATGGCATGACTGGAATCTCTGTTTCTACCATCTGTTGACCTTCAGTGCTGTCTTTCTTCCCAATTCTTTATGCAAACATTCTCCAGCCTTAATGTATTATGACAGAAATGATAGGATTTAGAGCCTACACTTATCATGCATGAACTCAGCTAGATTGTATCACAAAGCTTATGTTGACATATAAAATTATGTTCTGAATATACACAAAATTGGGGTAGACAACAGTTAGCCAGCTGAATTTCCTCAACTGGTTCAGCCATATCCATTGATTCTTAAAGTGATCTTTCAGAGAAATAACTTGTATTTTTGTTTTGTTTTGGTTGAGCATGGGTAGTACACATGGTATACGGTGTGTGTGTATGATGTGTATGTGTATAATGTGTATACAGGTCACTGTGTTCCATGGTGACACACATCTGGAGGTCAGAGGACAGCCTTTAGGTCAGTCTTCTCCTCCTGCCTTGATTGAATCAGAGTCTCATGCTCTTCACAGCTCTGTTTGCCAGGCTACCTTTTTTAGAAAGTGCTCATATGTCTCTCTTTTATGTTGTTTTCAGCATGCTTGGATTATAGAAGCCTGATATAGCTTCTGAATTTTTTTTTATGTTGGGTCCAGGGATCTGAGCTCAGGTACACATGCTGGCCCACCAAGCACTTTATCCACTAAGCCACCAATGCAGGCCATGGATTGCATTTAAATCCATGTTTGAATGCACTTTTATTTATTCCTAACAACTATGCAGAAGTCTTAGAAAAGATAGATACATCAAGATGAAAACTTCCCCTTACCCTCATGGCTTCCACTATCATACATGGGAGCGGTCATTACTCACTACAGACTAATAGAGGAAGTACTGCCTCTGCTGTGAGGAAAGGGTATTACATTCTGAAATCGCAGGACTACCAGCAACTAGAAACCAACCGAACCAGGAGATAATGATGATGTGATGGATCATGTTATGGATCTGGATTGATGGGCTCTAAACATAAGACTGGCCGAATTTGTCAGTAATTGGGTTCATTTTTACGGCTTCATAGTATCTTCACAATATTATCTGGATGAGAACATATGATTTTTGTGGATTGGTTGTCTAAACTTAAAAGCATCGAAACTAAAGAAAAAGAGATACAATTAAAAAAGAAAGCAGTGACTTCCGACCAAGATGGTGACCGACTAGCTGCACCGCAGATCCCTGGAAAAGAAAGGCAAGATATTTAAGGTTCACTGGGTCTTTTAGGGAAGAGCACTCTCCATTGGATTGCCAGTGGGAGCACAGAGGGGGGAGAAACAGGGAATCGCTGATTCCTTCCTGGACACGTAACCCACCCCTACCCCCAAGCAGCCACCATTCCCACAGTCCCAGCTTCAGGAAACTCCCACACTTACAATAGGAAAAGGGTCCCAGGTCAACATAGTTACACTTGCCTCAATCCACAGGGTGATTGCCCTGCTACCACTGCCAATGAGTGACTTGGCCAGGCTATGTCTGCTGGCCCACTGGAGCTCAGGCTGCTTTGATCAACTTCCCCCCAGTGCTGGGGAGCCAATTGATCCCTGCGTGTGGAAGTTTACACTGCTCCACCCACTCACTCACTTACTGCTCTGGCCACTGCACATTCATGTGTGCCCAGGTCCATAGCAACTGCCATGCAAACACAGACTGTGTCTTTGCTTGCGTCAGCTCAGGTACCATCCCCTACATGTCTGCTGAATTGACCCTGGACCATTGTCCTGTTTCAGAGGAGCATAGACTTCTTCTGGGTCACAGTGATCTCAATGCCAGATTTGGGCTGCTTCAGTGCTTGGTGTCTCAGTGTCCCTACTAGTGCAAGCGCAGGCAGCTTTGGTACATTACTGTGTGAGAGTTCAGGCAACTATGGTGTACCAGCCAGGCAGGATTTCAGGTGGCTTTGGCAAGTGAAAGCCAAAGCCCAGGCTTCCTGGAAACTGCCTCAGGCTGCCACAGATTCCCATTGTGCTTGAGCCCAGGCTGATCCACCCACCTATGTGCCCATACACTGTGATGGGCAGACCACAGCACAAAAGAAATAACATGAAAAATCAAATGCAAGAAAACCCAGGTAGATCACCCTGTCCTACAATGAATATCTCTAATCAAAACATAGAAGAGTCATTAGGATCAGAACACCAAAATGAAGCTGTGAGCAATGCAACCCTGACCAAGCTACTGGTAGAATTGCAGCAAAGCAACAAAGGACCGATAATCATGTGGATGCTGCCGTCACTGGACTAGACCTAATAGATATGAATATGGAAGGAGTTCAAAGACAGTTGAGAGATTTGAGGGAGAGTGAATAAAAAGAAGACATTAAAAATCAGCTGGCCATGCTAAATGAAGACATAAAGAAATGCAAGGATGAATTCCAAGAAGCATCAAGAAAATCAGAAAGTTATGTGAAAAGGGAGCTTGACAGAGGGATGAAGTTATACATAGAAAATTCAAACCTAATTGAACAAGACAAAAACTCCCTAGAAGCTCTCAAGAATAGAGTCCTCCATGTGGAGGATAGAAACACTGATCTGGAAGACAAGATGGAAGAAACAGTTCGAGAGTTCAAAAATTTCAGTAAGTTCAAAAGTTCTTGTGAACAGAAAATGAGGGAATTGTGGGATACACTTAAATGTCCAAATATTAGGATCACTGGAATACCAGAAGGAAAAGAAATTCAGACCAAAGGCATGGAGAACTTATTTAACAAAATAATTGAAGAAAACTTCCTCAGTCTCTTAACAGAAAGGCTCGTCAAGATACAAGAAGCCAACAGAACTCCAAACAGACTGGACCAAAGGAGAAACTCTCTAAGACATATTGTCATTAAGACTCTAAACATTGACACCAAAGAGAAAATCCTAAAAGAAGCTAGAGAAAAACAGCACAACACTTTTAAAGGTAACCCCATCAGAATTACTTCAGACTTCTCAATGGAAACCCTGAAAGCTAGAAGGGCCTGGAATGAAACTCTCCAAACTCTAAAAACCTATGGCTTCCAACACAAACTACTCTACCTGGCAAAAGTCTCCCTTATAATATATGGTAGAAGAAAAACTTTCCATGACAAAATTCAGCTTTAAAAATTATATGAACATAAAATCAAACCTACAGAAAGTATTCCAGGAAATTCTCCACAGAGAAGAAACAAATAACCAAACTCAAATGCCTACAAGAAGCAGAACACAATAACCAAACTCAGAGTAGGCACAAAAAATGTCAAAGTCCATGAAAACACAAACCTACATATACCAGGATCACAATATGGCAGGGATCAATTCAAATATCACAGTCATTACCCTAAATATTAATGACCTCAATTCACCCATCAAGAGACCCAAGCTAAAAGGATGGATCAAAAAATCAGACCCCTCAATTTGTTGCCTTCAAGAAACCCACCTCACCAATAAGACAGACAACTCCTCAGAGTGAAAGGGTGGAAAACAATATTCCGAGCAAACAGGAATAAAAAAAGAGCAGGTGTAGCTATATTAATATTGGTTAAAATAGACTTCAAACCAAAAATTATCAAAAAAGACACAGAAGGCCACTTCCTACTTATACAGACATTCTGTAAAAAATGATAAGTAAAAAAAAAAATGAAGAATTAACATGCAGATTTTACAAGTTTGTCAGATACACAACAAAAAAAAATTCACAAAACAACAAAAACATAAAAACACTCAAAAAAGAAATTGAGGCGGACTTGAGAAAATGGAAAGACCTTTCATGCACCTGGATAGGCAGAGTTAACATTGTAAAGATGGCAATCCTACCAAAGGCAATATATAGATTTAATGCAATTCAATTCCAATTAAAATCCCAACAGTGTTTTTCACAGAGATAGAAAAAATGATATCAAATTTCGTATGGAAAGGCTGAAAGCCTCACATATTCAAGCATATCCTCAGTAAAAGAAATACCTCTGAGGCATCACCATACCTGATCTAAAGCTATATTACAAAGCCATAGTCATAAAAACAGCATGGTACTGGCATAAAAACAGGAGTATAGACCAATGGAATAGACTTGAGGACATGGACTTTGGGTCAAGCAACTATAGCTATTTGATATTTGATAAAAGCCCTAACAATATAGGCTGGAAAAAAGAACAGCATCTTCAACAAAGGATGCTGGACAAACTGGATAACCATATGCAGGAAATTGAAACTTGATCCACACATTTTGCCATGCACCACACTCAAGTCCAAATAGATTAAAGATCTCAATATAAGACCAGAAACATGACTACTATTGGAGTAAAATATACGAAGTACTTTCCATGATATAAGAATAGAAAAAGACTTCCTGAACAAAACCCCAGTAGCTCATGATCTTAAACAGTCATTCAACCAATGGGATCACATGAAGCTGAAGAGTTTCTTTACAGACAAACATACAATAAGCAAAGCTAATAGATTACCTACTGAATGGGGAAAATATTTGCTGGTTGTCCAACTGACAGAGGCCTAATCTGTAGAATCTACAAAGAATTCAAAAATCAAAAAGGTAAAAGGTTAAACACCGCACTCACATAATGGGGCAAAGAGCTGAACAGGCAGTTCACAGAGGAAGAAATGCAAATGGAAAACATACATTTAAGAAAATGTTCATCATCCCTGATCATCAGAGAAATGCAAATTAAAACAACTATGAGATTCCACCTTACCACAATAAGGATAGCAAACATCAAAAAATCAAATGAAAATAAATGTTGGCGAGGATGTGGAGAAGTAGGAACACTCATCTACTGTTGGTGGGAACATAAGATGGTACAACCACTTTGGAAAGCAATATGGAGACTCCTGAAAAAGCTGACTACAGAGATACCAACAGACCCAGTTATTCCCTACTGGGCATCTACCCTAAAACCTTCAAACCACAGCCAGAGAGATTTGCTCAACCATGTTTGTAGTGGCTCAATTCATAATAGCTAAGAGCTGGAATCAACCCAGATGTCCATCACTAGAAGAATGGATAAATAATATGTGGTATATCTACACAATGGAATTCTATACAGCAGTAAGAAAAAATGACACAATGAAATTTGAGGAAAATGGTTGAAACTGGAACAGATCATTCTCAGTGAACTTACCCAATCACAGAAAAAAAATCGCCACATAGTCTCACTCATCTACAGCACCTAACCTGAATCTACCCAAGATGCCTTACATACCCAGAAAGCATCTTGTGGACTAGACAATAGGATGGGTGGGGAGGGAGGGGAGGGCAATGGAGGGGGTGTGAAAAACAAATCTAGACCGAAATGGCAATGGTACCATAAAATGCTACATCCTAAAAGGCAGATCAAATGGCTGAACCTTCACCAGGCTCTTAGAGGGAACACCCGAGCCACAAGACACTGGAGAGGGTATGATGAAGCCTGACTTTAATCTTCTACAGCTTCCCTTCCTCTCTCTCCCTCTCTCTCTCTCTTCTCTCTTCTCTCTAACTCTTTTATATTAGTTATATTTTTCTTACTTTTCTTAGTGGGCACTGACCTGTAACTCCCATTTCCAGCATGTGGTTATCATCCTTAACGATCTTTTGATCAGAGAGACCAACAAGGTTTCCTAAAAGAAAGACAGATTTCTATCTGAGTACTTGATCACCCACCAAAGGATAGTGGTAAGACCCTACTGCTGAAGACACCTTATGTGGTTGACACATAAAATGCAATGGCATGGCTGGAAGCTGGAAGACAGTCAGTCCCCAGACAGTCAGCACTTCTAGTGTCAGAAGGTGCTACATGGGCGACTTGGGGAAAATGACCAATATCTGTCCAAGCAATTCATAGTCTAATATACTTAGCAGCAAATAACCTGTTGTGATGCTCACACAAGTGCAATAGTGGCACACAGCCATGGTGGGGAACCAACTGCTCTTGATTCGGCTCACTGATCCCCTCAGTGGTACGGGACCCATAGCTGGAGCTGGGAAACAAGTCAGACCATATCCAAACATAACCCCACTCTCCATTAACAAGATACCAACAATTGTGGGCTACAAGAGGGCCTACACCTATTAAATTCTCTAAAAAACATAAGGGTTATCTCATTTGTCCTGGTGCTAACTTCCTCTCCATTGGAGACTCTGCTTCTCTTTTCCAAATAGATGTAGATCCTAAGGAGAGAGCCACCCCATCATACCTCAAAAGGGCCCCAGCTGAAACTAAGAACAATATGCAAAACAAGCAAGGGTGCTGTTTTCTTGGTGAACCGGGTACCAACACAAGGGTGAGGAGATCGACAAAGAGAAAAATCTACTCCTACCAAATCAGAGATACAGAGACCCAGAGGCCCCCAACACCTCATCACTGAAGCAGACCAAAAATGATCCCAACCTGGCTCAGGGAAATTTTGTGGAAGAGGGGGCAGAAAGAATGTCAGAGCCACATGTTGGGTCATGATATACAAAGACATTTATCCTACCCATCACTGTGGGCTAACTCCAGAATGCATGACCCATATACCTCAACAAGGAGGGGCCAAGGGGAAAGGGTAGGACATGAATGAGCCTAATAATGGTACCAAACTGACTGTATTTGCTGAATACAAAACTAATTAATAAAAAAAAATTAAAAAGGAGAGATAAATCAAACATTAAAAAAGTAAGCAGTAAGTAGAAAGGAAGTAAAGTGTTGGAATTGGCCTGGGATGCAGAGAGGGTAATAACCTAGGGTATGTTTATTAGACATGAGCACAGAACTCAGCCACTAATTCACATATACAGGAGAGCTCTAAGGACAATCAAAGTTCTAAGGACTGAAGGAAAGAAGGAAGAAGATGGCATTGTTGGAAAGCCAGACCACTGTCCCTTGTATGGTGGAGCTTATGGGAGGAAAGCTGATATTCAGAAGAATTATGTCATGGCATTGTGGAAGATAGGTTTCCCAAAAGACATGCCAGGTTTCAGTGAAGAGGTAAATATAGTTAGGTATAGTTATGATAGGAAATAAAACACAGGTGAAGGGATATTCCATGATTTCCTGGGGCACTTGGGTAGATAAAACCTATGGATGTTCTTAGAAATAAGGTAGTCAGTGAATTTCTTAACTTTTTTATAATTAAGTTTAAAGAATAGGAGAAATTGGTTACATAAAGCTATATTAAAGAAACTTTTGTCTTCATATCATTGATCTTGTATTGCAGAATGAGTAAAACTGAATTATTTCAGTGAAGACAATTTCAGCTGTTAATATCAGGAACACTTCATTAATGGTGATCATTTCAAAGCCTGGGCCATAAAATGAGATACTGCTCTAAACTTACCTCAAATTTCTCTAAGTAAAAGATATCATCAGCAGGAATCAATTATCTTCCTTGAACTTTGGAATGTGTTATCAAAAGTATAATTAACTCTCTGGCAGTGTAGTTTGGGCAATGTTCTTCAAGGAGCATAGATATGGATGTTGATACACACACACACAGAGATAGAGAGATAGAGACAGAAAGGGAGGGAGGGAGGGAAGGGGAGAGAGAGAGAGAGAGAGAGAGAGAGAGAGAGACTAACAGCCAGTATATTCTGATTTATTCCACTGGATAGGGCATATGGGTTTGTAGACCATGGGATTAAAGAACAAAAAAATCCTTATCCTGGCTGGAGAGATGGCTTAGTGGTTCAACGCTTGCCTGTGTAGCCTAAGGATCCAGTTTGAGGCTCCTTTCCCCAGGACCCATGTTAGCCAGATGCACAAGGGGCCACACGTGTCTGGAGTTCATTTGCACCCTTTCTCTCTCTCTCTCTCTCTGCCTCTTTCTCTGTCGCTCTCAAATAAATAAATAAAAATAACAAAAATTAAAAAAAAAAATCTTCATCCATCATTCTAAGTGAATACTACGTGTAATTTCTTAAATACTCCAGTCCTTGAAAGGAAGCTTGCTGTCATGGGAAGAAAGTCAAAGCTAAACTACTGATTGTTCTTGAAACACTTGGAGCTTCCATTTCAGAGAGCCAGAGAGCAAATTAATTACTCAACTGGTAGAATTACTATCCTTGCTGCTACTTAGAAAGCAGTAAAAATGTCTGAACTTCAGTAAATCAGTCTTTCCATGACTAGTAAAAAGTGTGACTGGGCAATTTCATGAACCAGAGACTAATGTGTTTAAAATCAACCGAGGCTCAAGTCTACCATGCAAATATGCTTAGCCAGCAGGAATGCTGGTGGTGGGTGAGAAAACTAGGGAGAGAATGAGGAATGCTGTGTCCCATGGATTAACTGAAACAGAGGAAAGTGAGACCATCCCAGTAATCCTCTTATAGTAAGATTTCTTATGGAATCTTTTTGAGTGAGTTTGTTTACATAGCTAATCAGCAACAATCTTGAATACACGTTAGAGGACAGAGAAAATCACCTTGGTACACAGAAAACAATGAGTGGGACAAGTGGTCTAGGGTAGCAAATGTTGCCAGTGCCTCATCCAAATTCACTCTGCCACTAGTAATTTAAAGGAAAGTGGGGGCTGGAGAGATGGCTTAGCGGTTAAGCACTTGCCTGTGAAGCCTAAGGACCCCGGTTCGAGGCTCGGTTCCCCAGGTCCCACGTTAGCCAGATGCACAAGGGGGCTCACGCATCTGGAGTTCGTTTGCAGAGGCTGGAAGCCCTGGCGCGCCCATTCTCTCTCTCCCTCTATCTGTCTTTCTCTCTGTGTCTGTCGCTGTCAAATAAATAAATAAATAATGACCAAAAAAAATTTTTAAAAAAAGGAAAGTGGATTTAATTTTATTGTCGTGAGTATCATTACCTTACAACTTTGTCCAGCTCTATGTAGAGTCAAGTGAAACTAGAAATTCTAAGAAATTGCACAGATCTATCTGGAATTTTTTAAGTAAATATTGATAATAGTTTTTGAAATAATGATATTCCTGCTTCAGGCTCCTCTGATTTTTTTAGTAGAAGTAAATTTTAGTAGTCCACAGGAATGTTTTGTTTAAGTTGCTTTTAACATACTTTTGGTATTACTTGCTAATTTTTCTACAAGTGAATATTTGGATCAACACTCAAATAAATTTATTTCAATTGCATTATGGCTTTCCTGAGTCAATCTGAAGCAGAAAATCTTCAACTACTAATTAAAGCTATATCAAAACTAAAATATACCTTGTTATTGCTTTTAAAAATACTGAATGTAGTTATGTTGCACTTTATTGTATGGTACAGACTTGATTTATCAAACACCACAGGTTAAATTCAGTGAGTGCAAATGTGAATAAATCTTCTCATGCTTATGTTTTATTTATGTCTTTATTTTAAATTTATCTGCAACTCAGTGCTATGGTTTCTGTTGCCATGATGAGTAAGAAATTAATTAATGATATGATATAATTTTCTAGAAAACCCCTGAATATTTTGTTATAAATTTCAGTGTAATCTCCTATTTAAACAACTAGCTGAAATTCAGGTCAATCCTTGGCTGCCTCTGAGTAGCCATTCCTGACTTCAGAGAAACTTCTTTTTGCAGATGGTAGAGACGCTAGGACGATTCAAACTCATCAAAATGCTGAGAATAACTTGAATGTTCATCACTGAGACATCTTTTCCATGTCCCCCAAGACCAGGCAACATCACAGATGAGCAAGTGGAAAGAATGTAAAAGCCGGAGGCAGAGGTCTGGGAGGAGCACTGTGGGATTCTTTCTTCTGACATGAGGTGACTGTCATGTTCTGACCTCACAGGCGCTGTCACCACCTTCTCAAGTTCTCCACAAAAATAAGTTGATCAATATTTTGACAAGAATGATAAAGGATGGTAAAAAACAACAACAACAACAACAACAACAACAAAATGCATCAAAATAGAGTTTAGTTGCAAAAAAGATGTTCCGTGAAGTGGGATGTGCAAAAGGGAACAAAATTCATAATTGGAAAGGATAATCAAATTGTATTATGTTCATACATGAAAGTGTTGAATAAAAAGTTTAAACGTTCAATTCAAATCAGATATCATCTTTCTTTAAACAACAATTGTATAGTAGATGTATTCTCACAAGTTTGGAGTAGGAGGGAGGCAGGAGGCACTCTTTCAGTGTGTCATCATGGTGATGGAGGTTAATGCACTGAAGCTATGTATTTTTGAGTGGGGGGGGGGCATTCTTTTCTCCTGTATCCAATTGTCTAGTTTTACCTTTTCTGATGTTGGTTGGGAGGGGGTGGAAAAAGCACATGAAAATGTGCTTCTTAACATTGAAGAAAACCCAATTTCTACTGGCTTTCTCTGCCACTCATTGTGATCCCTTCCTCTGAAATAGCATTATGCAGAGACAGAAATCAATACTGAGCTTCATAAACTTCCCTTCCTGCAGATGTTGTTAGAAGACCTCGTTTATTAATTCTGTAGGCTTTGAAAGCCACGGAATCTTGGTGAACGTTTCTCTCATTCCACTTTTCTTAGAAAAGACATGAAATCCTTACGGTTTTAAATTTCTTTCGGAAGCCTCTACCTTCAGAGATATTTAAAGATTGGTGTAGAAATTCCTCCATCTATATATATGCTATAAACTGGAGTAGTTCATGAAAGATTATAAGAAATTTTCTTCTTCACAACACATAATTTCCTTTTCACAACAATACCCTGGCATGCAAAAGTTTCTCTACCTTAGGAAGTCTGAAACTAAAAGATGAGATATATCACCATACCTAAATTTTAAGTGAATTTTCTCACCTTATATCCCAAACTTTATACTCTGTACATTCCCTCTTCTTTGTATTTTCTTTAACCTTATTCCTTTTTTTTCTTCTCTCTCTCTCTCTCTCTCTCTCCTTTTTTTTTGGGGGGGGGGGCGGTGCGGCTAGGATTTAGAGGTAGGGTTTCAGTCTAGCCCAGGCTGATGTGGAATTCATTATATAATTTCAGGGTAGCCTTGAACTCATTGTGATTCTCTCCTACCTCTGCCTTGCCAGTGCTGGTATTAAAGGCATCTGCCACCATGCCCAACTCTTCTTCCTTCTTTCTACTTCCTTTCTTGTATTGCTTTTATTTATTTGTAATTTTAGGAGTAGTAGTAGAATTTTAGTAAGGCAAATAGAGCCAATACAGCTAATCTTCCAACTGGTTAAATCTTCTGGTTATCTATTGCAATCTGGCATCTCACCCAAGCATTTATTGACTTATAATAGGAATTGTTGACATTTTTACACATTTTCAATTTAGCACTTTTGGAATATTATCTCTCATCTGCCTCAGCTGAAGCAGCTGGATGGCAAAGGAAGACAGACTTCCAAGGGGGTTCAGCCAACATGGCTGCATAGAGTCTGTGCTAATGACTAGCTGGGTACCCTGTCAGAGTACTGGCAAGAGTCCCGTGCCATGAAGATTTTACATGAGGCTACTGGCCTCTTTACCACACATTGCTGGCCTCAATATATTTCAGTCTATACAAAGTAATTGTTGTATTACTTTCCCTTGCATTAGTTAAGATAGTTAGAGATCTTTATGATATTAATATGGTATTCACTTGAAAGTGAATCTTGGTATAACATTGAGCCAAGAGGTCAGTTCAGACATCTGCTTTTTTAAACACAGAGTGAGATTATAATCTTCCTCTGACCTCAGTAACATGACAAAACAGAAACCATAGAAATTTCTTTATAAAAATTTAATATAATTATCTTTAAATTATGGATTATAGCAATTTCCTTAGTTATATTTAGAATATTTTGAACTTGATGATATTTTCATTATCTATGTATTCTTTAAGTCCACATTAGATTGATTGTTTCTTAAAGTGAAGGGTGTTCAGGATTCTTTCATATGTAGAAAAAAAAAACATTTAGAAAGGAAATATATTTAGTTTGTGTGGTGGTCTGAATCATATGTCCCCCATAAACTCATGTGGTTTGATAACATGGTACCCAGCTGATGGCAATTTTTGAGACTGGCATTTGCTAGAGGATGTATGTTGTTGGTATGGAATTACGATCTCATAAGCAGCTCCTCCTTGCCACAGTTAGGCTCACTCTCCAGCTGATGTTTTCCACCACTGTGGCATAGGCGATGTCCAGTTCTGCTCGTGCCGTGCTTTCTCTGCCATCACAGAGCTTCCCCTCAAGATTAAGACAAAATAAACTTCTTCCTCCCACTAGCTGCTTCTGTTCAGGTATTTTGTTCCAAAAATGAGAAGGTAATTATGACAGTCTCTGGAGTCCTCAACAGATTTCTTTATATATATATACAAAAATCTTGACTTATGTATTGGAGAGGAGAGATAAAGAGCCAGATAGAGAGAAGGGGCACGGCAGAGCCTCCGATCACTGCAAGTGAACTCCAGATGCATTTGCCACCTTGTGCATCTGGCTTATGTGGGTCCTGGGGAGTCAGACATGGGTCCTTAGGCTTGGTAGGCAAGAGCTTTAACTACTTAGCCATCTCTCCAGCCCCTCAACACATTTCTTTTAGAAAATTAGATTAACATTGCAAGAAGCAACTATCAGTTAAATTTGTTCTCTAAGTTTGAGAAACTTCATACATGCTTTCTCCCTTTACTTCTTATTTCCTATATTTTCAGATCTGGACCAATCTGAATCTCCTACATCTTCTTCATAATTTCCTTTGTCACAAGTTAAGCTTTAAATTTGGTCTTGAACATATGAATGACTTTAGAAACCCAGAGGTTGTGGGCAAGAACATCATTCAAAAAATGTTTGTTTTTTTTTTTTCTTTTGGTTTGTGTGCTTAAGTATCTATTGTTCTTTTTTCCATCCTCAATCATGGTGATTCATTGAAGAATATTAGCTGTGTAGAGGGAAGTTTCTATGTCAGAATAAAAGACAGATTAGGGCTGAAGATATGGCTTAGAGGTTAAGGAACTTGCCTGAGAAGCCTAAGGACCCAGATTGGATGCTCCAACTCCCATATAAGCCAGAAGCACATGGTGGCAACATGCCTCTGGAGTTCATTTGCAGTGACTAGAGGCCCTGGCATGTCCATTCTCATCCACACACTTGCACACACACTCCCTCTCTCTCTTCCTCCCATAAATTAAATAAATATCTTTAAAAACATTTAAAAAGCAAGATTAGTAGCTGGGAGAATTATCTGTGTGCTGTAATAAATCTTCCTTTGCTTTCTTTTTGTTTTGTTTTCTAGGATAGGTGCAGTAATATATTAATCTCACAAATATTAAATTGAGCAGATGAATTTCATGTCATTTGAAAGAAGTGCATAAATTCATTGGGGACAGCCACTAGTACAGTGGATCCATAAGAGAAGAAAATTTGTGCTTTCTTTGAAGGTGTCTAAGATGAGAACAAAAGGCAATATAAACTCCAGACAGGCAAGCACATTTCATGTTTGCCTGGGGCAAACCAAATGTTCACTGTTAATTCATTGTTGAATTGTAAGAGCAAAGGGATTTAAAAGCAGAAACAATATTTACTTTTATTTCTTCCCAATGTGGTTCCTTGATACATTAAAGTAATTTGATTTTCTGAGATGTGTGAAGATGAATTGGTAAAGCTTATGATTCTGGAAACTTCCAACTGTTTTAACATTGTTGACATGAGGCATAAACATCAAACCATTTTTGAGAGAAAGGTTAATAATGGGGCTATAGACAGAGACAGTAGAGTCAAGTTTCAGGGATCCCTTTCCACTTGGTGTCATTTTGAACCCAAGAACCAGAGCTAAAGGAATAACATAACAAAATGTTTTTCATGGTGCCCTGGCATTCTTTTTCAAGTGACACCAATTTATGAAACATTAGCAATAAAGAATAAAGAAGGCAAAATATACAAATGCTGTCTCTTATGAGAACAAAAACTTTTGTCAGAAAAAATCTTCCTGGAAATTGTGTCATTGCATGACAGAGATATAACCATCATCTAACATAGTTATTATCAACAAAGACCTTGTAGATCTTTGGCCTAAATATTAAGATTTTATGTATATAAATTATAATTAAGACTTTCTTATTGAATAGCAATTGGGGTAGAAAGACATAATATGTATTTGTAGTAAAACTCATGAAGTTTTCTGGAACTTTTGTGTGTGAATATATACATAATGTATTTGAATACATGGATTCCAACAATAAATCCCACTAAAAGCTTTCAACAACAGAGTCAGAGAGAAAGGAGGCAGAAAGAGAGAGAGAGGGAGGGAGAGAGAGAAAGCGAGCGAGCAAGCTGGATAGGGCCTCTTGTCACTGAAACAAAGTAGCATTGCATGCCCCAGATAAAGAATGTGTTTGAAGCTTCTCTTTCAGCTTCTGATGCCAGCACGTAAGGCTTGCTATCCCTTGGCTTGCATACATGCACTTCAACCCCTCTCTCAGTCTTCCTATGACTTCTTCCTGAGGATATGCTCTTCTACCCTAAGAAAAGCAGTCAGGTTGAATTACATACCCTTCTGATAGCATATGACTTAATTTTAAAGCACAATGTACTTTCATCTATAGAGGCTTATTCCCGGTAAGATTGCCATCTCAGGAGTCAGACCTTAGAACTTCAATATAGCTTTTGAGGGACACAATTAAATCCTTGCATGTACATATTACACAAGTTAAAAGCAATTGAAGCAGATAAATGTAATGCCTAAAGGAACTGGTTCATTGCAGGAATAAAGGCATTTACACAGGCATGTATGTCTATGGATTGCCATATATATACATATATTTGTATATGTACATGTATAGGTATGTGTGTATGTATATATGTATACTTATACATATATGAATATGTATTTGGTTTTTCCAGGTAGGGTCTCCCTGTGACTTAAGTTGACCTGAAATTTACTAGGTAGCATCAGGCTGGCCTTGAATTCACCGTGATTCTCCTACCTCTGTCTCCGGCATACTAGAATTAAAGCATGAGCCACCAAGACCAGCTTAATATTTTATTTTAATGCTTTAGCTTTTAGACTGTTATTCCTCTTTTTGAAAGAGTTATGAAGCTATGGAAAGTTAGGAGCGTGAAGATATTTGCAGTGATCTTATGTGTATATCTCTACTCTTCTCAATCTATAAATCACTAACCCATTTTAATATTTCTCAGCATTTTAAATTTATACACAAGAAACCTTTTAGATATTGCCTTTCAGGCTGGTAAACTTTTTCTCTCAGAACCTTCTTGAATGCTCCAATGTTTTAATTAAAATCTATCTTGAGACTAACAGATTTACTGTTTCTTTTTACATAAGGACAAAATTGGTTGATACTTTCTTAAAGAATATGTATTCTAAGTAGTTACCAAACTCTTGAAACCATGTGTTTTTCCTTATAAAGTAGTGTTTATTACAATTTCACTTACATATTTCTGCCAAGTAGGGAAAACACATAGGGTTTAGAAACTGCAATATATATCTAAAAACAACTTTTAAAAAATAATATTTTGTGGGTTTTTTTTATTTTATTTTACAAACAGGGCAGAGAGACAGAGCTACCCATGTTTAAGAACCTACTCATCTGGAGAGCTAGAATAAAAATTTTAGGTCAGTATGACTTTAGTATGTTTTAAAGCATAATACATATTTTCAAAGAATTTTTTCCATCATTCATAAAGTTCCATTTCCATTTTTTTAAAACAAAGTATATTATATTAGGTAGAACTTTGATCCTTTCATTTATTTATTCATTTGAGAGAGAAAGAGGCATTTAGAAATAATGAGAGTGCCAGGGCCTCTAGCCACCACAAAGGAACTCCAGACGCATGTGCTACCTTGTGAATCATGCACTAAGTCAGTACTGGGGAATTGAACCTAAGTCCTTTGGCTTTGCTGGCAAAAGCCTTATCTGCTAAGCCATCTTTCCAGCTATTTTTGTTTAACACGTTCTCTTGTGATCTGACCTGTCTTTTGCTTATGGAGACTAAATACTATTAAGAATTTTGACTTTATATAGTTTTTATACAGTAATTATAATTTCATGGAAAAGTACTACTTGGCTGTCTTAGAATGTTTATTTGCTTTCATATTAGAAATGAAATTAAAATATTAAAGTACATATGTGATATTTATGTCTCCTACTCTAAGTGTGCCATATGTGGCTTTTTCATGACAGATTTCAGAGCAAACAGCATGTCTGTTTATTAATAATTTCTGTTTCCACCTTCAAACATATAAGACAGCAAAATGCTGTAGCTAATTTGGAGAGAAAAATATCATCAATGCAACTAGATTCTTTCTCCAGTACTCTGGGCCAGGCTCTTGGGTGAGGAGACAATGAGCAGGAAAGAAGCCATGGGTACACATGGTAAGCACAGCAACAAGGATTGCAGTCTGGTCTCACCAGCACTTCTCCAAATCCAGTCTGGCCACCAAAGGCATGCATCTGGTAGACGTAATTAAGTTTTTGGAGGGTCATGAAATTCATTAAATGTGCCATATGGTTGGAAAGTTACAACAAATTTCTAAAGTAAAAACCTTGTAAAGTGTTCCATGGAATAAATATAACATGGTGAGAGAAAGTATTCCAGGGGAAAGTCATTTTGGATGTTGTGGATAAAGTTCAGTAATAATCTTTTTGAAAAATTCCTGCATATGGCCATGGCATTGTAAATAATTTAAAATGGAGATCTATTGGGCAGTATTTTTCAAACTTCAAAGATCTCTGCTTCTATATTTTTATTTCATGGGACTAATTTCCAAATAACAATTCTTTAAGATATAGGTCCTAAGGAAACATTTTTTTTTTTTCCTGAAGAAACATTTCTTATCATTGATGAAAATGACAATGATGGCTGGAGAGATGGATTGGAGGTTAAGCGCTTGCCTGTGAAGCCTAAGGACCACAGTTTGAGGCTTGATTCCCCAGGACCCACGATAGCCAGATGCACAAGGGGGCGCATGCATCTGGAGTTTGTTTGCAGTAGCTGGAGGCCCTGGTGCACACATTCCCTCTCTCTCTCTCTCTCTCTCTATATATATATATATATATATATATATATATATATATATATATATGTGTGTGTGTGTGTGTGTGTGTGTGTGTGTGTGTGTGTGTGTGTATATATATATATATATATATATATATATATATATATATATGTATATGTATCTGTCTCTTTCTCTGTCACTGTCAAATAAATAAATAATTTTTTAAAAAAGAAAATGACAGTGAAAGATATGACAACAATAAAAAATTGTCTTATAAGAGACATTCTTGGAAATTTAATGTGATTTGACTGAGAAAACTAAAAGAAAAAGACAAGACAAACTGCATTTAAAGATTTGAGAAAAAATACTAATAATCTAAAAAACAAGTCTTTTTTTGACACTGGGAGTAAATAATTGAAGGTAAGAACTTCCACTGCATCTTTATGAGAATCAAAGCTTCTTGATTTTAACAGATCTAAAATTTTGTTTTATTTTATTAAAGTTTTGATAATTATTATACATATAATGCTAGCTTGCTGTATACATTTTTTGTCATTTTGAAGTACTATAAACCAGGGTAGTATTTATAGACACCCTATACCTAAGCCTCATAATTCCTATTGTGTAACAGTTAAACATATTCTTACTATTGACAGTTTTTACTGATTTATCTTTGCTTTCAGTAATATCTTTTCATGACCTTTACATTTTATGTGATATAGCAAAACTGTAACACATATTAAAGTATAATCTTCAAGATATATTTAAAGGCTAAAATTTCATTTTAAGTTTTAAAATTTAGTTTGCCAAATGATGAACTGCTTTTTTAAAAATTTTCATTGAAATAAAAGTAAAATAAAATTTAAAGAAAGTATATAAGTTAAGAACCTAGAAAACACTGGGTTTGAATAGGAAGAAATGTTTCTCAACCAGCATTGGTAAGGTAAAGTGGGCTCTTGTACTGACAACCAAGAAAGGATAGCTTAATTAACATGTTTTATTTCCTTGGAACAGAGCAATAAACTCCATGTACATCTTTGTTCTTCTGTAATTTCTTATCTTCAATAAAAAATAAATCTTAATTAAATTTAGCAAGTGAAAGCTACTTTTAAAATGCAATTTATCTTTACAAAATCACATATCGTGGCAGTTACTAGGAATAATTGACCATCAGAGTTAAACATGGTATGCAATGTTAAAACCTCAGCTCATTATAGGAAACACTTTGTTTTAGTTTTCTAGTCCATGAAACTAATTGATGGATCTAAGCTATTTTAGGCAGCAAATATGGAGAGATTAACAACATATACCTAATTAACTTTTTGCTATCATGTTCCAAAATGTAAATTATGCCCCAACCACACACTAATTCAGGAAAATGTTATATGCTTACCTAAATTCTACTGCCTTTTCTAGCTTCCTTGTTCATCTTCCTTTTAACTGCTACTTTAGTTCCTTGCCCCAGGCACATCTTCCTTAGAAAACCATAAAACAGAATCATTGAGTATCTCTTTTCCTTGTGTTCAGGACCAACCTTTTCCCTGAACATTTTGTGTTAGAGCATTCCTCTTGGCATCTATGAATACTTATAGGTAGTACTGGTATTCATCTTTAGTTGGGAACAGGAAATGGGCATCTTTCCCATAGTGGGCAGCAGTGCACATGAGGCAAATTTGATGTCTAGTTTGCCCTAGAAACTCATCTGACTAGAAGTGGAGATTGCCTTATCACTACTGACACAAAATAAACCTGAGTATAAGCAGTAACCTAAATCATGGTCTCCAATAAATATCTATAGTTTAAAGTCCAGAACCTATGAGTGACTTTTTGTATGGTGAAAGGATAAACTTCAGACCAATGAGAGACCCTGTCTCAAAAAAATAA
Organism: Jaculus jaculus; assembly: GCF_020740685.1. NCBI lineage: Eukaryota > Metazoa > Chordata > Mammalia > Rodentia > Dipodidae > Jaculus > Jaculus jaculus. The sequence continues at coordinate 41,176,311 of NC_059104.1, forward strand.
TAATAAAAAAATGGGTGGACAGCATTTGAGAGGAACAATTTCTGAAGTTACCCTCTGGCATCCACACATATCTGCATATACTTTTTTTTTTTTTTTTAGTCTCAAAAATATTTGCATGTATTTTATGCCCTCATCCTTACAAGTCATCTTGGGGCTTTGAAAGCAATTTACGAAGATATAACTAAACACAATCATTTTCCCATCACAAGCCTTCCTCTTCCCAACACTTATGAATGTCTTCCCACAGATCACTGGGGCAGATGGAGAGGACTTCCCAGGTGATCTAGCAGGTAGACATGTCCTGAAATCTCACCCCCATTGCTTCTTCTTTATCCTGCATTACAAGCATGAACAATTTTGGGCTTGATGAAAGTGGTGTTTCTATGTCCTTGAAAAGGCCCCAGTCACACTTTGTCAAATACAAAAACACACTTATACTAGGAACCAAAAGTGGCAAAAAAAAATCTGAGTCCCTTCAGAGCCTCCAGAGAGGATCACCTTTGCAGACACCTTCTCAGGATGGCCTTGATCTCACAGAGATACACCTACGTCTGCCTCTCCAGTGCTGGGATAAAAGGAGTTTTTTTACCACCACCATGCCTGGCTTAGACACCTTTACTTTGGCCCAAGAAACTGATTTTGCACTTCTAGTTTCCAGATTAGTAAAAAAAGAAAAAAAATAGGGTTATTTATTGTTAGATTAGTGCTAGTTTATTAAGTCAGCAACAGAAAACTGACATAAAATTAAACCTCAATTTATGAGCATTCCTTATAAGCTCAGTTCCAAAAGATATGAGACATTTTATCTTTGCAAAAGTATTTTAACCATAAACTCTTATGACTGAAAGCAGCTTGAATTGAAAGTAACTAATAAACAGATGAGAATAAATAAAAAATACAAAAATTACAGACAGCACAGCACTGATAAAACCTATAGCAAGTTTAAGGCTGCAGTGAGTCCTATGTCTTTCCCTTATTATTGATAAGAATTAATAGTTGGGACATTTTGGCTCAAAAACTAAATATTAAAACAAATGTATAGTGCACTTTTGAAGTGGTGCCTAGAGGAAGGAAACCTTGGAAGTGGACACAGATTGCTGAAGACAATCATGGTATCAGGCCAACAAGGTCTTGTTTGCTGCTCCATCTTCACCAGCTCATACAGGCAAATGAATATAAAGGATGCTGAATAAATAGTTAATGATTTGATGAATTTTATAAAGATTATAGTGTATAGGGGCTGGGGACATGGCTTACTGTTAAAGCTGCTTACTCTGCATGTGTGCTGACCAGAGTTCACGTCGCAGGAACCATATAAAAGCTTATGTAAAGTGAAAACATGCATCTTTGACACCATCGCACCCATGACAATTTGAGGTGGAGCCAGGAAAACTGTCAAGCTTGCAGGACTTTCTAGCATTCACAGTGGCAAAAATACAACATGAGAGATAGTGTCTCCAAAACAGGTGGAAGAAGAGTAATAACACTTTAAAACATCCTCTAACCTCCATATGTATGCAATGGTGTGTAGTTACACACACACACACACACACACACACACACACAAATATTAATTTTTTAAATAATATTTTATCTTTATTTATTTATTTTACAGAGAAAGAGGGAGAGAGAGAGAAGGAATTGGTGTGCCAGGGCCCCCAGACACTACAAACGAACTCCAGATGCCTGTGCCCCCTAGTGCATTTGGCTAACATGGGTCCTGGAGAATAGAACCTAGGTCCTTTGGCTTTGTAGGCAAATGCCTTAACCACTAAGCCATCTCTCCAGTCCCACAAACAATAATTTTTAAAAACACAAAGTTGGGAATGGAGAGATGGCTTAGTGGTTAAGGTACTTTCCTGTGAAGCCAAACAACACCAGGTTCGATTCTCCAGGACCCATGTAAGCCAGATGCACAAGGTGGAACATGTCTGGATTTCATTTGCAGTGGCCGAAGGCCCTATTGTGCCCATTCTCTCTCTCTCTTTCAATAAAATTAAAAAGAAAAAGAAAAAAACACAAAGCATAGGCATATTTAGTATAATCTGGTATTATTTATCTGTTTTGAATTATGAGAGACTTGAATGAATGAATGAATGAGGGTTGGAGAGGTATCTTAGTGGTTAAGGGACCTGCCTGCAATACCAAAGGACCTAGCTTCAATTCCCCAGGACTCATGTAAGCCAAATGCAAAAGATGGTGCATGTGTCTGGAGTTCATTTGCAGTGACTAAATGCCCTAGCATACCCATTCTCTATCTCTCTGCCTCTCTCTCTCTCTCTCTCTCTCTCTCTCTCTCTCTCTTAAATAAATGTTAATAAATAAACAAATAAAACATCATGAACAGTAAATGACCACAGAACTAATCCACAAACTGCAAAATAATCAGCATGGAAGAATAAAGCCCAACTTCTGCAATTATCAGCCCCCGCAGAACTTGCTTACCAACCTGGCAATAACCCTCAGATTTCAATTCAGTAACAACACAAGAAAGCCAAAGTTAATCACCAAGCTGATGCCAAATAAAATTATCTAGTTAATAATAGTGAAAATGTCTTCAATGTCATAATCTCCCAAAATATCATAACTAAGGCTTTCTCAATGCTTTCTCTCAACACCTCTTCCTTCTAGAGTTTGCCAAACACAAGGGGTTAGGGCTCATTCCTTTGCAACACGCTGTGAGGGTTTCACAAAGAGCGTCTGTTCCTTGTCATTGTGTTTGTTGCACTAGATGTACATCTGTGGCTGACAACATTCATTTTAAAGATAATCTCCACTGTATACTTTGCTAACAAATAGATACATGAAAAAATTATCTCCTCAATGAAATTTCATTAATGTATGGGAAATTTTGAGTTTTAGAAAAGTATCATATGGCCAATAAATACTACATGATGTGGGGAAAATATTCCTATTTATCTAGTTTTTGCTTAAAAATTAACCATTGGTGTTTGACTGTGTTGCAAAAAATATGCCCCCAATGGTCAGGTGGACATGGACCCTATTTGAAAATATTTTATTTACTTATTGGAGAGAGATAGAGAGAGAAAGAGATAGATAGAGAATATGGGCATGGCAGGGCCTCTAACCACTGCAAACAAACCCCAGACATATGTGTCACCTTGTGCATCTGGCTTACATGGGTACTGAGGAATTGAACATGGATCCTTAGTCTTCACAGACAAGCTCTTTAACCCACAAAGCCATCTCTCTAGCCCTTTCTTCCTTGAAGATAACAAAGATTTGCAAACTCCAGAAATGAAGACAGACCAAGTAGTATGGTGAAAACAGAAGTAGAAAACTTGATTTCTATTGCAAGCAAAAAGCTCCTTTAAGGAAGGCAGGTGGCTTGAGCTCGGCGTCCCTCTTGGTAGGCTTGCCGACTGTGTTTTACAAGGTTTGGGTTTCCCACCTCCACCTCCCGATATGGTAATGAGGGGCATGATTCAGCTTGCCCCATTAGCCCTCACCCTAAAACATTTAAAACTATTGACCCTTTCACTATTTTTTTTCTTACTCTTAAAATTTTATTAAAGCCTGTAACTTGGATTTGCAGCTGCCTTGCTGGAAGAGGTGTCACTGTGGGTAGACCTTGGAGTCCAGCTCTTAGGTGTGGCTAGGCAAAGATCTGATTTCTAGCCAAATTATATGCGGGATATTTGAGCTCTGTCTGGGTCCTTCTTGTTTTATTGATTGTTTTGCTTCTTTGCTTTTGGTGGTACTGGCTGTGGTTTTTGTTTCTCTCTCTCTGCATGGATATGTGAAAAGGGGCCAGCATCTTCTACCATCAATGCAACTTTCTGCTGGATGGATCTGAAGGTTGCAAATAAAGCCTTCCTCCTATGATGTGTCTGGTTGGAGGTCCATCCCAGCAGTGTGGAGCTGACCATGACACTCTCTTAGCTTCTAATTTTCTAGCTTTCTGCTCCAGTGGTCAATTATAAATTTACAGTTTAGATAGGGCCCTGACAAGGGCAACAACAAGTCCTTCATGGTCTTGCTCCTGTAACAGCAATCTTTCCAAAAATGTTCAGTTTGCCCACAGAGAAATCAGGCCTCCGAGGTGCCTTTTGGGATAGCCCCTCCTTCAGTGGCCATCCTCACCACCAGAACTCCATGGTGTCATCTATCCTTTTGTCATTCTTTCCTTGTGTCTTTCCTCTCCTGCAGGTCCTGACTGTAATCAACTGACATTGCAGTCTGGACCAACCAGTCTAAACTCCTGCCTGGTTCATCTACGATAATTTGTAACATGACTGTGCCGACTGGGTTAGAAATTTGTATTCAAGTAGAATTTCTCCCTTCAATTTCTTTGGAGTTAAATACTTCTTAATTTCCTCTCTGAGTCTGAAGGGAAGAAACAGAAGGGCCCAGTTCTCTCACAGTGGCCAGCTCAGTATGGTTTAGGGGTTTTATTCTAGCCTTCTGGATTCTTTCAAGTATGCAATAGATAAAATGGTACTTGGGACAGGATAATCCTCACAAAGTGAGAATCAAAGTTTTATGGCATACTCTTCTGGGAGTTTTAAAATGCAAAATGCATAGAGAATTGTGGACTGTGAAGGCTTGGATCATGAACTTTCAAAAGGAAAGCAGAGAACCTTGTTGGAACTTGGGTTCTGGTGGGAGGGCTGGATGCATACTGCCCAACACCTAAGAATATGATCAAAGTAGAAATTTAAAGTAATGGACTGGAGTGCTTGGCAGAAGGTAAATAACAGAAAGCTGAAGGGAAAAAAAGTGACTTATTACAGGAAAAGTTCACGATAGTTTAAAGTTACTGGCATGGGGCTGGTTTTAGGTCACTGAAGCTGCAGTTGTTTAGCAGATTTCCATCAGGAGTGGGTCAACTACTTCACATTAGGACAATGGAAAAGATGCTAAGGGTGAAATCCACCCATCAAAGGCATAAATAAGTAAGAATACAAATTCTTCTTAAAATAGAGGTGACTTGAAGGAAGAATTCTGAAGGCATATGTGGCTCTTCAAGGTCAAGGTTTATCTGCCCCCTCCAGATTTACAAAATTGGTTATTCCTCTCTCACTTGATAATGGTTTTGAAAGCATGAAAAATGCAGGGAAGAGAGCCAAGAAGGGAGCTGCCTAAGTGACAGAGTGAAGCAGGATGAGGTCCCTGTGGAGAGGTCCAATAATCCATTCTATGAAGAGAACCATTTCCAGGAGCTGTTGCTAAGATACTGAAAGGTGGAGCAGGTTAGACATCCTTATATGGAGGCAAACTAAGGCCATTTTATGAAGCTATGAAGATGGACTTAGTTTGCAATGCAGACCCAGAAAAAAATTTGGATATACCAGAACAAAGCAATGGCTACCATAGAGTGTTATTGGCTCCAGATGTTTGTGAGGGCTGCGACTAGTCCAGCTGGAGGAGCAGAACTGAAAATCCAGAGACTTTCATCCTTGGTTATGGAGGTTGAACTTGAGGTTCAGATGTTTGATGTTTTCCTGCTAGGTATTATTTGCATTTGTCTGATTCCCCTTTTTACAATGAAAATGTGTATTCTATGCTATTATGTTCTGGAAGTATGTAAATCTTTTGGTCAATTATAAATAGACTGTTTGCATTCTGACCGTGTATTCCTATTTTCCTGTGCCAACAGCCTCTAGAACCATTTCCTACCTGCACGTGATCTCTTAAGCTCCCCTCAACATGAAAGCAGAAGGAAGGCAACTTAGGTGTAGTCAGGTTCCCAGGAAGAAGCAGCTGGGGAGATGTGGCAGAGCAGTGGAGGAAGAGGACAGGTTAGTACTAAGTACAGGATCTGTGGAAATGGTTCAGCTGTTAAGGGCTGTTTTACAAGCCTGAGGACCTGATTCAGATCCCAGCAGCTATGTAAAGCTCTGTTGTGCACCTGAAATCCCAGCACTGGAGAAGCTGAATCAGGAGGATACCTATGGCTTGCTGGCTAGCTAGTTTAAATAAATAGATTGGCTACAGGTTCAGTAAGAGACCCTGACTCAAAGAATAAGGTAAATAGCAATTGAGAAAGATACCGAATGTCAACCTCTGGCCTTCACAGGCACTTGCATATGCACCTATGCATGCACTTTCACACATATTAACACATAAATAAATAACACACACACATGCAAATAAACAAACAGAATGTTAAAATATATATATTTTTTGAAAAGTCCATTGTTTTGTATGCTAACTAAAAAATGAATAAGAATGAAACTTAACCATTGGGACTTTCTTTAATTCCCTTAGTAATAAAATTATAACAACAATAAAATTCTTCAAGTATGGTGCATGTATAAGGGTATAGTGATGGACAGAGCTTTTTCCTCTGACTTCTGGAAGCTTATATTACATTTAATGAGATTAACATGCTGTTGGATGTATATTTCAATAAATATATTGAATTTAGGTAGGGGTAAACATAGAAATGAAGGAAAAGTATTGTACATTGACTCCATGTTTGACTGTGGTGACCAAGAGAACTTTATGGGGTAGTGGGAGAGGGTCAGTGAGTTCCATCCTTCAATACTCTCCTATAGTCTCAGATATTAGTCATAATTGAATATCTGTCATTCTGGCAGAATAGAACATAAAATTAGAAGTCATTTCACCTGATAGGGGGAAAATGGTATAAAGCTGATTCCTATCTCTGTATGACCTAAGGTGTTAAAATGATCGTATTTTATCCATTTGTTTGCCATATAGGAATGTCTGTGTTTTACCAAGGAAAATATACTGTGAATAGCCTGCTATAAACAAGTGAGTAGCCTGCAATAAAGCATTGAAGGCCTATAGATTCTCTTCCTGAAAAATAGAGGGAAGAATCCTTAGTATGTTTTAAGTAATTTTCTACTCTTTTGTATCACTCCTCTTAACTCCCTTAAAATTTGTTGTTGTTTTTGAAGCAGGGTCTCAGGTATAGCTCAGACTGACTTGGAGCTCACTCTGTAGCCCCAGGCTTGTCTCAATCTCATGAAAATCCTTCTAACTCAGACTCCCAAATGCGGGGATTAAATGTGTGCACCACTATGCCTTGCTTACCAGGCTTTTGTTGAGTACTGTTGACACCAAAACTTACTTTCTTTCCCTGTAAGGATTGTTTTCTTTACTCCAATTTTCCATTCATAAAGTTTGTCAACTAGATAGCCCTGTTCATTTAGGAACATATCTTTGTTATAAAATCCCAGGCTGAATATGCTCTTCTGTGAGGTTTTTTTGCACTGATTCCCCCCTCAAGTAAACACTATTGATTTCTATTTTACTGTTATAGAACATATTTCTTACCATTTAGTTTAGTCTTCTGAAGTATCAGAGCACTTGAAATGAAAAAAAAAAAAAAAAACCCACTGTAGTCACCTCACTCACAATACTTACAACTAGATTTTTCAAATTTATAAAAGACTATTTTACCTTAGATTTAATTTATTATGATAAAAGGATATAACACTTTATATTATTAAAGATCAATTTCAAGGAAACAGAATCTTGTGACAGGGGAGATTGCTCAGTGGTTAAAGGTGCTTGCTCACAAAGCCAACCACTCACATAAAGCTGGACAATGATTCATTTGAAGTGGTAAGAGAACCCGGCATGCCCATTACACACACACACACACACACACACACACACACACACGCACATACATATGTGTGTCACTTATTTTTACAATTTGGACAGGGTTATTAATCTAAGAATAATGACAATTATGTATGAAAGTGCCATGATGTTTTATGCTAAAATACTTTAAAAGCTAACTAGAAATTTATTTAAAAAATAAAAGTTAACCATAATAATTAAATGTAGTATTAAGAACCGGTATTCCCAAAGGGCAAGTTATGACTAATAACTTGCAGTAATTACAAAGCCAGGTTCCAAGACAAGACTCATACAATTAGACATTTTATGGCTTATATGACTGTTAACAAGGCCTCAAATTTCTTTCCCATTTCAGTTTCCCAACCTGTTATATGGGAACATTTATGGTGCTTGGCATATGATGTTGTAGTAAGTTACAAATGAGGGTACAGAGGAAAACAATGCCTACTATTTTAATTTCTTAGTGATTCTTACTTTCAAAGAAGTAATGGGTTCATATTGATGGTATTATGTGTGGGATCATAACTATATTCTTTTACTTCACTTAAGTGACAAGGCATAAACAGAACAATATATGCACACAAACGCATTTGTTCCATGACAAAGAAAAGCTTATCTGAGGGTAGGACATTGATAGGGAAGGCTAGCAAAAATGAACCCCTGGGGGAGTTCCAGAGCTCTAAGAGAAGATGACCCTAAATAACTAGAGATGCCCATTCACTTGTGGCACAGGAGTACCTACCTGCCTGAAGTAAATCAGTGGCACTCCTTGCTGGACCACAGGAAGATAGATTTCAAGTCATAAAATTATTTGTGTGACATTCATCCTCATTTGAATTTTAAAAGAAGTTATCAGGAAAAATTAGCCATAAAAATTTTACTATTAGTTCATTAATTTGTAAATATTATACATTAATATACACAAAAATATTTAAGTCTTAGACATAAAGATATTTTAAAAATGCTTTTAAAGGTTAAAGAAGACAGAAAAGTGATAGTGATCATGGTGAATAGGCACTGATGTGCACAATCTTGCCCTCTTATGACTCTGTGTCTTACTACATAAAGTTAGCTAGAATACATTTCTCAGGTTTAGGATTTAAGCAATCTTGGTTATTAAAAAGAAATCAAAGAGATCCTTATGGTTTTTCCTCTTGATACTCTTTATGTGAAAATTTTTATAATGTGAGACTCAATGAAATGTGAGATCAGAAGCCTCCCTCCTTCCGAGCTCCATAGGGGTCAGCAAACTCTGGCAAAATTAACTGTTATCCTGCTACCTAAATCTATACTCCACAAGTCAGATTGCTTGTAGCCTTAACATTCAGGGACCTGTTTTTGCAGAGGAGTGTTGATATTTCACATTTGTTTAGGAATTGATGTGCATTGCTGACACAATTTTTTTCTTCAATAAAGTTATATAGTATCTATAAGATATATGTATACATTTCTGGATAAGTAAATGCACTGTTCTTGGTTCCAGTTCTCTCAATATTTTTAGAAATGAGTTAAAATAATGACAATTAGTTTTGAATTCAAAGAGCCCTAATTTCCTTGTGAATGCTTAGCTATGAATTACTAATTTGTTTTTGTATATAACTGTAAACTCATATCTATTTAGAAATGAAGTATCAGACTGATTCTGTAAAGCCTATGTAAAGTATAATTAAATAAATTACACCACACAAAGTATAATTAAACAAGTTACATTATCAGGAATGTATTCTTCCTTTCAAGCAGGATTTTAAGCAATATGCAGAACAATACTTCCATGGTAAAACAAAATCCTATTTTTTTCTCAAAAACAACAAAAATGATGTAATAAAAAAGGTTTTATTGTTATGTGTGTTTTAAACTAAAATATCCTATTTGAAATTCTGGCTTTACTATTTACAAAGTCTAAGACACTAGGAAAATATCTTACTTGATTTTAGCATATTCTCTCCACCTGTGAAATATACTTTTGCTTATATCTCTATGCCTTTAAATAAATTAGAGTCATTGCATTTAAAACATCTAGCACAATATTTGGAATATAACCAGCTTTCCTGAAACAATAATGTTTATTGATTTCATTCTCACATAGAGATTTGAAGGAGGAAATAAGCAAATGCTGCAGGTTGCATCCTATCTCTATCAACCCCTTCATCAAAAATAAGATAATAGAGCTAATAATATATGCTGAAGCTTTCTTCCAATAGGAGATGGTCTGTGACATTGTCAAGAATTTTGAGAGTTAGAATGACATAATACTGATGGGTTGAAGTTGACCTTGATGTAAAATTGTCTTTGTTTTATTGACTAGAACTTAAAGACATCTAATATACATTTATTAGATGATATTTTAGTAAGCTTTATTAGCTAATTAAGTAATTTTCATTTGCTTTTATCAATTTTTCAGACACATAAGACTTTCAGAAAGATTAGAGATTGCTTACAACATTTGAAAATTAAATGGGAATTTACCAACAAACATGACATAAATAATGTCCTTCCAAATGCTTCAGAATAGGCTAAAATATAGGCCTCTCACCAGAACACAGAAATTATTTTGGATATTGTATTCATGCAAGTGAAAACTATGAAATATAAAAATAAAGAAAATTATAACAATTTTTTTTTTAAGATGAAAGAACCTCACAGTCAGAAACTTAATGGAAAATCCAGATCCTGAATGTCACCTACGGAACTCAAAGTGTGCATAAGATATTGGCTTATGCAATATTTAAGACAAGATAGGAAGTCCTGTGGTGATAAAAATCAAAGCAGATTTTTGTCTGTGATGGTAGGATGATTGACTAGGAAGGAGCATGATGAAAATTTTTGAAGAGAAGTGCTAGGGAGATTCTCAGTGGAAGTGGTAAAAGGACTTTGCTCCTCCAGCCTGCTAACTAGATTTTGGGTGCCCAACACACATGTAAATGCGAGAAGTAAAGTAGTAAACATGTCTGTAGTTCCAGTGTTCCTATGACAATTGCATGTATAATCAGGTGTATCCCAAAGCTCAAAGTCCAGCTGCTCTGGGCTTCAGAGAAGCAAACACTAAGAGATACCCTGTCTCAAACAAGGTAGAAGGGCCAACAGCATGAGGCCAGGGCTGTCATGCACTACATGGCATATGCACACCCACACACAAGCTCAATAAACACACACACACACATACAGAGAGAGGGAGAGAGAGAGAGAGAGAGAGAGAGAGAGAGAGGGAGAGAGACAGAAATGTAGAGAGACAAAGAAATATTTGAGAAGAAATTGTTGTCTTCATTGTATATTCATTTGTCAAATGTCATCACTATACAATAAAGATATGAGCATTTTAAAAATGTGACATATATAAATAACAAAATATATTTGATGGTCATGGAAAATGCAATATCTACACAGTTATGATGTATATGTTTAGTCCTTTACTGTTTCATAGGTACTGTAAGACGGGTGTAGCATTGGCATCTGCCTTAGTAAGATGAAAATATTAGTGGAGGGAATGCTTGTTACACAATAGTGGGATTTAATCATGAAAGTGATAGAGAATGTAAAGATTTGGTAGCTCATAGCTGCAGTAGTGGTCCGGAAGGCCACATGTTGGAAGTATGGCCTATGAAATATTCAAGAAGTACCAAGCTATCATTAACAACTCAGAGTCTGAGCATTGGCAACAGATAGTGACTGGCAAAGCTGGACATCTACTTGTAGAATAATAAATTGAATTCTCCCCATGCAAAAATAAAAATAGGTGGATCAAAGAAACCAACATAAGACCTGAAACTCTGAAACTACTAATAAAAAGGGTGGAAGAACACTACAAGATGTAAACATGGGTAGGAGTGGTCTGAATATAACTCCAGCTGCTAAGCAAAGGAGGTTAACAGCTGACAAATGGGATGCATGGAATTAAAAAAGCTTCTGTACAGCACAGGACATGTCAATCAAGTGAAGAAGCAACTTTTAGGATGAAAGAAAATCATGGCCAGGTATGCATCTGGCAGAGGCTTACTATCTAAAATATAGGGAAAAAAATGACCAAATGATCAACCAACAAGGAAACAAATCTAGTCAAAAAATATGCTGTGGAACTGAACGTAGAGTTCTAAAAAGAAATTAAAAAGCTAATAATTATTTTTCAACACCCTTAGTCATCAGGCAAACAAAACTAAAACTATATTGAGATTACATATCACTCTGGGCAAAATGGATAGAATCAAAAAACAAAACAAAACAAAGCAAAAGCCAGGCATGGTGGTACATGCCTTTAATCCCAGCACTTTGGAGGCAGAGGTAGGAGGATTGCCATAAATTTGAGGCCAGCCTGGGACTACATAGTGAATTCCAGGTCAGCCTTGGCTAGAGTAAAACCTCACCTCGAAAAACCAAAAAATAAAATAAAATAAAATAAAATAAAATAAAATAAAATAAAATAAAATAAAATAAATCAGATGACAAGTGAGGGTGTGGGTTGAGAAGATGGCTCAGAGATTAAAGCTTTCTTGACACCAAATTCAGACAAGGCTATGTGGAAAAAGGGTCCCTTATCCACTGTTTTGGGGAGTACAAACTGGTATAGACTTTCACTGTTGAGGTTCCTCCAAAAGCTAAAAGTAGATCTATAATATGACCTAGCTGTGCCAATCCTGGGTATATACTCTATAGACTCTGCATTTTATTATAGAGATACATCCTATGCTCAGTCACATTTGTTGCTGCTCTATTCACAATAGCTAGGAAATGAAATCAGCCTAGATGCCCCTTAACTAATGAATACATAATGAAGAGTTTTATTCAGCTGTAACAAAGCATCAAATTATGAGAATGAGTGAAGGTGGAAAAGATCATATTGTGTGAGGTAACCCAGACTCAGAAACATGGTTATTGGGTGATCTCTCTCATGTGCAGATCTTATTTTCAAAGTTCTACATTAGTGGGTATAAGTAAACATATGTGGAGTCCAGGAGGTTAGAAATGGATCATACTGGGGGGCTGCTGGGAGAATATATGAGAAAGGAAAATACAGATGTGTAATAATGGGAGGTTTTAGCAGGAATAGGAGTTGGGGAGTTGAGGGAGGAAAGGGGATTCTGGAGAGTTGAAACAAAACTAAAGATATATGAATAAACCATGTGTAAACCTACTACTTGAGAATCCAATTTAAAATATAAATTAAAGCCAATCATGGTGGCTCATGCCTTTAATCCCGGCACTAGGGAGGCAGAGATAGGAGTATTGCTGTGATTTCAAAGCCAGACTGGAACTACAGAGTAATTTCTAGGTCAGCCTGGGCTAACGTGAGTAGCTACCTCAAAATAACATATAGATAGATGATAGATAGACAGATTATATATATAATTTAAACTATATATGTATGCTATATATGTAAATATTATATATGTGCATGTATATTATTTAAGCAAACAAAAATGAGTGCAGAGTTGAAACCCTGTTTTTCTTTTTTGTTCACAGCTTGACTCTGACACCCTCCAAACCTCAGTGATTGCATCACAGGGTGTCAAGGATGACTCCTTGCCTAAAGGGGTACTCAGAACTAGTGATGATGGGCTCAAGAGGTGCTACTTGATCAGTATCAGATGACAATAGTACATCACAAATACTCCTTAAACAGCGCTGATGATGTGTTCAACCCTAAACATATTTTACTTTCATTCAGTTCTAAACATAAAAAAGAAGATATACATCAAAGTGTAAACACTAACATATTTGTAAGTCTGAGTCAGTATAAACTGCCTCTCAAGAGGTAGTTTTTATTACCATAAAACAAAGAATCCCACCTTAAGAGGAAAGCAAACTCTTGGTATGAGCTTGTGGCTTGATTATATTTTCTTTCCCAAATTCTAGAAAAATCATAAACATGTCATTGATAATTTATTATTTTAAAATATGTTTGTCTTTTTAAAAATCTATTTATTTATTTATTTATTTATTTATTTATTTATTTGAGAGAGAGAGGCAGATAGCAAGAGGGAATGGGTATGCCAGGGCCTCCAGCCACTGCAAACAAACTACAGATATGTGCACTATCTTGTATACATAATACATGGGTCCTCAGGAATTGAATCTGGGTCCTTTGTTTTGCAGGCAAATGCCTTAACCACTAAGACATCTGTCAGGCCCACTTTTATCTTATTTTTTAAATGACACAATCTTTTAAGACATGTTTTATTTACATGAGAGAGGGAAGAGAGAGAGAGAGAAGGGCAAGAAAGGGCATACTGCTTGCCATTGCAAATGAACTCCAGATGCATATGACGTGGTACATCTGGCTTTGTATGGAGACTAGTGACTCAAATTAAGATCAGTAGGTTTTGTGAGCAAGTTCCTTGAGCCACTCAACAATTTCTCTAGCCCTATCACTGATGATTTATTATACTGGAAACTTAACTTCTTGATATTTTATTGAATGATTAAGTTAATGAAAATTTAAAGTAAAAATATGAATGGCTATAGACAGGACCTATTTTACTGTAAGTGTGAGATTCACTTAATTACTTTCTTGACTGAAGGTGAATAAACACAACCCCCTGTGGTGGTTAGTCTTCAATGTCTACTTGACTCGATTTAGCCTCATTGAACATAGTGCTTGTGATAGTTTGAATGTATGCCCCTCCATAGACTCAGGTGTTCTATTAAAATTAAGTTTGCAGCTTCAGTCCTTAGCAAGCAGCCCCCTGCTACATGAATACATGTCGCTGAGGCAGATATGAATTCCAGACTAACTGTATGCAGAAAGGATGAGCTCTGGCTGTGTTTGCTTATGGTGCCAGTTGTTAGGTGGTGTCTCTCTGCTTGGATTTATGAATGGGAGCCCGCTTCTTCTGCTATTCAATGGACCTGCCCCTGGATCTGTAAGCCTGAGATAAATCCTTTCTGCTGTAAACTGCGTCTGGTTTGGATGCTCATCCCAGCAGCGTGGAGCTGACTATTATAGGGTTACTAAAAATTTTTCACGTGTGGATTCTACTTCATTAAAAAAAAAAAAACTTGGAACTACAGTTATATAGGTATATAAAACAGGTCTGAAAATTAAATATTAACCATTACTAAATCATAAAAAAATTACTGTAAAACATTTCTATGATGTACATATAATGCTCCCATATATTAATGACTGATCAGATTTTCATACTAATGTGTACAATGGAATTGTTAATGTTTACATAAAAATTAAATCTTAATTAAATATTTGAAATTTTAAGATGTAGTAATCAATGTTTTTCAGAATTGATCAATATTTTATAATAATGCTGAGGATGATTTGCATAAATCTGTATCATAAAATGGCAGATCTATTTAAGGAGATTTCAGAAATTACTGCCAATTCCTTCATATTTCCAATGAAAGCCAAATCAGTAACCCCCCAAAATTCATATTTCATGCAATGTTTTAAAGCAGTAAAATCCAAGTATAGGCTAACTTGATGCTTACTTGTTGTTGAATATCTGTACAAAAAATATAAATGTCTTTCTTTTCTACAAATAATTATATTCCTATAACTGTCCAAACCTTTGTAAGCATAGTAAAAAGAATTGCAATTCACAACATAGCAAAGACTTGATACTGAAGTTAGATGTTCTGGGCAGATTTTTTTGTCACGGAGTGGTATGATGCCATGTAAAGTACAGAGCTAAAATGTTGCATGTTCAGAACCAAGGTGTGGTGGTTTGATTCAGTTGTCCCCCACAAACTTAGGTGTTTTGAATGCTAGGTTCCCAGCTCATGGAGATTTGAAAATTAATGCCTCCTGGAGGCAGTGTATTGTTGAGGGGTGGGCTTATGGATTTTATAGCTAGTTAACCTTTGCCAGTGTTTGGCACACTCTTCTGTTGCTATTGTCCACCATATGTTGGCCAGGGGGTGATGTTCACCCTGCCATGATTTTCCCTGCCATCATGGAGTTTCCCCCTTGAGCTTGTAAGCCAAAATAAGCCTCTTTTTTCCACAAGCTGTTCTTGGTTGGGTGATTTCTAACAGCAATGCAAACCTGACTGCAACAGTAATGTTGGTACCAAGAGTGGTATTGCTGCTAGAAACTTAACTGTGTGGCTTTGGCCTTTTGGACCTGATTTTCAAGAGAGATGTGGAAGGAACTGAAACCTTGGTCTGGGAGATGTCTTGCAGTGCTGTAAGTACAGTTTGATGGACTATTCTAGTCAGAGTTGAAAGACCTGAATGTAGTAAGAACTCTGGACTATAAAGTTTGGCTTATAAGGGTGAGAAAGAACATTGCATGGACTGAACTAGAACGCAGTTTGTATGAGAGGCTTGCTCTTATGGCCATGTCCTGAGAATTTATGCAGTGTTGTATTGTATAGAAATGGACTGGTGTGAGCAGAGTGTTAAGGCACAGAAACAAATTTTTGGTCTAAACTGCTGCCTGTTCAGCTGCAATTGAGAGATTACAGCTATTGAGATTGGGCCAGCTGACCTGAACTGGGGCAACAGGAAGAATATAGACTCTTTTGAAGGGGCTTGAGTGCTTAAGGAGTGTCCTGTTCTTCAAAGTCTGCTTTATTCTCCCCTTCATTAACAAATTGGCACCCTACCTGGTATTGTGGAGTATAAGAAATACAGGAAAAGAGGGCCATTGAGTTTGCAACACAGCCTTGTGTTTTAAAAATGTCCACAGGCAGTATGAAGCAGATTTGCTGGATGCCTGAATGGAGACCTGATGGAGCTGTGAGGATGAACCATGGTGTGCAGTGAAGACCTGGTGAAGATGCTGGGACCACAACATGGCTGCCAAGAAGAGCTGTCAACCCATTGAAGTTTTATAGGACTGTGAGTATCCTAGCTGGAGGGGCAGAATTGGAACTTCAGAGGCTTGTTTCTGGTTAAAATTATCAGACATACAGACTTGTCACTGACTAGAGTTGTTGGACTTGGAGCTACACAGTTTGATATTTGCCCTGTTTAAATCTTGTATTACTTGAATATTTCTTTGCTAGGCCCAATGCCTTCTTTTGCAGTGTGAATGTATATTCTGTGTCATTATGGGTATTGTGGTAATTCTTTAGTTATTATGGCTCAGTTAAAAGACCTTAGATTATGGGGATGTTTGAACATCATTAGAATTGATGAAAACTATGGGGACTTCGAAAGTGGGACTGAATGCACTGTATTTTCTATCATGCATGCTTATCAGTTTTTGGGTGCTAGGGGTGGAATGTGGTAGTCTGATTTAGGTGTTCCCCATAAATTTAGGTGTTCTGAATGCTAGGTTCCCAGCTGATGGAGATTTGGGAATTAAAACCTCCTGGAGGGAGTGTATTGTTGGGGGAGGGCTTATGGGTGTTATAGCCAGCTTACCCAAGCCAGTGTCTGACACACTCTCCTATTGCTATGGTCCACCTTATGTTGGCCAGGGGATGATGTGCACCTTCTGCTCATGCCATTGTTTTCCCTACCATCAGGAATCTTCCCTCTTGAGCTTTAAGCAAAAATTAACCTATTTTTCCCACAAGCTCCTCTTGGTTGGGTGATTTCTAACAGCAATATGAACCTGACTGCAACACAAGGCTTCAGTGAAGCCCCGTGATAATTAGCGAGAGCATTGTCAGAAATATTGTGAATTCATATACATTTGATTTTTGAATTTTGTTTTAGTCATTGTGTGTTCGGAAACGTTTCTGCACTGCAAGGTTCTTTCCCTCAGTTCTTACATTCCTTCTGTGCCTTGATCTCCAGTGTTTGTTGAGTGTTAGCAGGGCTGAGTATTTAACCATCACTTATTCTCATCATTTTGACTAGCTATGAGTCACTGTAGCCAATTGCAAAAAGAATCTCTAATAAAAGCTGGCAGCAGCACTAATCTATAGACACAAGCATGATTATTAAGAAGGCAGTTTGGCAGACACACGATGTCTATTTAGCACAACAGTAGCTTCCCCAGTATTGCCTATAACCCCTCCACACACCTGGGGTTCGTGAATAGGTTATAGTAGAAGGTATGAATTTCCTCCTGTCAAATCCAATCAAATAATGGTTGGTTACCTCTGTAACAAACTTACTCTATTGGCACCTGTGAACACATGTTGCCTGCCTAATTGCTTAGGATGCACACATATTAGATCCACTGCTAGGTTTGATTGTTGATGATTTTTTTTTTAAGACCGTTTTTGTTCCTGCAGAGGTCTGCATAGAATCCTCGAGCACTATGAGGAGTAACCAACTTGAATTCTCTGTGTCCTGCAACCAGAAAATATTCTGTCTTCAGCAAAATGATGTCAGTTTATTGAGCATCGACAGTAGCCTGTGTTGTCTGGGGGCTTCGTGGGCCTCTCTGATCAATATACAGGGCACTAGTATTTGCATGTGATAGCCCATGGCTTTTGGAAACAGATGGATTCACTCACATAGGACACTTCCATTCAAATTGTTTATTTTTCTTTTAAACTTTCTTTATCTCTAATTAACTTAACAAAGATCACACTTTCTTATTGATTTTTCATACCTCATTAATTTTGGTTGACCCTTACCCTCCTCTCTTTTCCCCCTGCCCCTGCTTTCTGATGCTTTCCCCCTCCACTAGTCCTCATTTTCTCATTTAAATCACATGTTCTTTCACAAAAGCTCACACATCTTTAAACCAACTTTCTCCTTCTTTTCAGCTCCTTATTTTCTGAGCTCTACACACAGTTATTCTCACATCAATGCACTTTATACTAAAAATTAGGGCCGGGCGTGGTGAGGCATACCTTTAATCCCAGCACTCTGGAGGCAGAGGTAAGAGGATCACCATGAGTTTGAGGCCACCGTGAGACTATATAGTGAATTTCAGGTGGGCCTGGGCCAGAGTGAGACCCTACCTCAAAAAATAAACAACAAGAACAACAACAAAAATAGAAGCTAAGATCCTCATATAAGATAAAGTGTTTGTACATAGAAAAATGAGTTATCTCACTTTGTTTAATATTTTCCACTTCCATCTATTTACCTACATGACAGGACAGAGAGGGAAATGATATGGTCACATTGATAGGTAGGAAGAAGAGAACATGACATCTGGATATAATATTTCAATACTTGCCCCCAGACTACTTTCTCCAGCAAAGCTCCATCTCCTATAAGTTACATAGCCTTTCCAAACATCACCAACATCTGGGGACCAAATGTTAAACACATGAAATTATGGGGGACATTTTACCTTCATAACAGAACGGAGGTTGACCTTGCTCAAAAATCTCCATACTGATCAAATAAAGTCCTCTGCTAATTACAGAAAATAAAAGTAGCTACTGAGCCTGGCTTGGTGGTCCACGCCTTTAATCCCAGCACTAGGGAGGCAGAGGTAGGAGGATCACTGTGAGTTCAAGGCCACCCTGAGACTACATAGTGAATTCCAGGTCAGCCTGAGCCAGAGTGAGACGCTACCTAGAAAAACAAAAACAAACAACAACGAAAACAAAAAGTAGCTGCTGAAATTACTTCTATTTGTGGATTATTTGAAAATTTTCTGCTCAAGTATTTCACAGGGACATCACAATTCCTTGCATAATCTTCACCATAATATATCAGTTTTCATATAGCTTTAATTCTGTTTTCAATATTTTTTTTCTTTAAGATTAGTTTTAAAGGTATTTTCAAAGAAATGTATCAAACCATTTTTTCACACCTCAAAACAAGATTGAGTTTTAGCAGCCAGTTTAATTTTCAGGTATGTACACCAAGAAGCATAGGGTATGATTGTTTGGTTACAATGTTGTCATGGTTACACAACAGATCACAGTTTATGTAGGGAACAGACAAAATATTAACTTTACATTATTAAATAATATAATAGTAGGGATGATATAGCAGGGTTTAGTTTATACTCACCACATTAAAAAAACACAGTTTATATATCTCAGTCATTGACTCTCTCATATCCCATTCTTTCCTAACTCATTGGATCATAGCAGAGCAACAGAAGAGAGTACATAGATGGAGGGTTCACATACAGAAGAATCATAGTGCCTAGATAAACTGAATGGTAGGCATTTTCAGGAAGACAGTGCAATTATAATTACTTATATACTATGACATCTAGATATTTCGTGTGTAATTTTTAAAAATACTTATTTGAAAGAGAGGGAGAGGGAAATAATTGCGCATAGTAGGGGATGCTGTCCCTGCAAATGAACTCCTGATACATGCCTCACTTTGTACTATTGGTTTTATGTGGGTATTGGAAAATCTAACCCAAGCCTTCAGGCTTTCCAAGCAAGTGTCTTTAACCAATGAGCAATCTCCCCATCCCTGATTTCCAAATTTTGTTTCAAGTGTTGAATATTATGTTAAAATTACACCATACCATATGCTTTTAAGGAAATAGTGTAACAATTCCACATATCCTCTTCCAAAGCTCTAAAGTATTTAGATCTCAGAAGTTTTAGAGGCTTTTCTATATCCATGGCATAACTAAATATACCCCTATACTGTTTTGAACCCAATTAGACATCTCTCTCACACACTCTTTCTTTTCCTATTGTTTATAGATACTACTAAATACAAATAAATAAATAAATATCCTTTATATATTTGATTTACTTAAGTTTGGTTTTGATTCTAAAAGTTAGTGTCTCAATACTTCCTGCAAATGAAAACAGATAAATTCTCTGAAATATGCATTATAGTTATTTTTCTGAGGCACACTGGTATCACCCACCACTTACTTTTGTATGCTTACTCAGCTCCCAATAAAATCTGATTTAGTTCTTCAGTAATTGCCATCTCTTTTATTTTATTTTCAGATGTTTTTTCAATTTCTAGTGTGCCATAGATAAGAAAAAACTGTTACATATGTCATATAAAGAATTTAAAAATTCAAATAATGCTTTAAAATCTTAGCATGGAAAGACTTTCAAATGTTAACATGGAAAAAGTACATATTAAATACTTGTGCCAATGTATATTAAATATCTTTTCCATATGATCTAGTTTACTCAATGTAAGTAGGATGGGATTTATAAGACAAAATAGGCTTCACTGTCATGTCTTGTGCTTCTGTTCTGGCAAGCTTAATCAGTCTATGGAATCATGTCTAATCATATCACAAAAGAATTTAAAATTTAATGTACAAAATAAGTTTTGTAACTAGGATTACCATTTCATAAAAAGACATTATCCTTAATTATTTCATTCATATTTATGTTTGCAGAAAAGATACTCTTTTTTACAAGTTGTAAAATGAAAACTAAGTGAGAAAATCCAGCCCTATTTAGTATTCCTAAATATTTAATACTTATTTCTGTATTGACTATTTTAATTCCCCTTCTACAGTAAATGACTTAGGCACAGTTATTGTGTGTTGTGGGGTGTGTGTGTGTGTGTGTGTGTGTGTGTGTGTGTCTGTACTGTCCTTCTATTCTATTGGTGGATTGACCTCCACTGAGCATTTTTGCAGCTCTTTCTTGAGTCAGGGCCTAGGGTACCAGTACTCAAATGAGACTACTAAAGCCAGTCTGAGGCCAGGGGTTTAGATTCTTTGCTCATAAACTCCAAGAAGGAAACTCACCAAAAAGAAAGGGTGTGTTTTCAGAAAGATTTTATTGACATAGAAAAAGACAACAAGGAACAAGAGCAGAAAAGATTAGCATTTAAATGGTGGATACTGCTGGATGGCTAGGTTTATGAATTTGATCATCAAGGAAATAAAACCTATGCATGAAATGAATGCATTCAGATATGAAGTATATACAGTAACAGCACAATATCTATAAGGTGCCCTTGAACCTCCTTTCCAGTCAAGGAGCTGATCACTTTTCTTTTCCTGTCCCTGTGACCCCACTGGGGGATTCCAGTGTACACCTCCAAGAACCAATTGCATAGCTAGACATGCCTGTTTGGTCACTAAATTGTTTTGTAAAGAAGCCCAGCAGAACCAAGGATCCTCGTGCCAAAGCATTCTGAGGCAAAGGCTCTGGCTTCATTTTCTTAGACTTATTTTTGTTTGAGGCAAGCTCAACAGACTGGATTTTTTTTTTTTTTTTTAATGAGAGAACTGAGAGAGAATTAGCACACTAGGGCGTCCAGCCACGGCATAAACTCCAGATGCTTGTGCCACAATAGGTGAATATGCAACCTTGCACATGAGTGCCTGGTGTTGCGCAAGTAAGGCCATCGATTCACAGAATGTGAGGCAGTTTTATTAGGTAAAAAAAGAAAGAAAAGAAAGAGACTGGGTATAGCAGGTCCATGTCCCAGAGGTGGGGGGCGGGCAGCAGCCCTTAACTTTTTGGAATGTCAGATTTTATTGGAAATAACCACATGATGTTAGAAAAAGAAGAAAAAAAACACAGGATGGGAGATAAACCCTAAATCACAATTTACATGTGACAGTTATAGCCATAAAAGAAAAAAAAAAAAAGGAACTTATAAACAGATCTGCCGGTCAGTTACAGGAAGCCCCGTCTGTGGGTTTCCAGGTAGACTTGTGAGAAGGAGTCCCACTTATCTTAAGGAGTTTGCTCACCAGTGCAGGCCCCAAGAAATGCTATTCATCCCAGCAGAGCCTCTTGTTTACCTGCTATTAGCAGAGCCTCCTGTTTATCTACTGTTAGGTTAGGACAAAATGAAGTTGCAGTAGGAGGGCAGGCAGAGGAAGTGGGTCATCCACATTCTCCTCAAGAAACCACCGAGCCATTATCCCTTCCTTGCCTCACAATGCTCCAGGTCTAGGTTCCCTGCCTCCTTTTCTCCCACCTGGTCACTGTTCTGGTCTCCCAACCTATGGCTAATCTAAAGAACAAAGGAGTTCCTTCCCTTCCTCACCTTCCCCCAACTGAAAAGTCCTATGAAGTGTACTATCGGTGTAATCTCAAATTGACTGCTCTGGGCTTGAGATCCAGTCCTGAAAGCTTGTGTTTTTCCCATGAATAAAAGCTTTCATCTTTGCCTCAGAGTGGGCTCCATGGCTTGGTCACAGCTGAACCTTACATCTACCATCAGCAGAGCCTTCTACAAGGAAGTGACTTCTATATTTCTCTAGGCTTCGTATAAAGAAATCTAGAGAAATATAACATTTTGCTCTCTTTTCAGTCACTTTGTGTCTGGTTTACGGTAATCTGGGGAGTCAAATATGGGTCTTTTGGTTTCCCAGGCAAGCCCCTTAATCACTCAGCCATTTCTCTGACCCCATCATTTTCTTAGACTCTTAAAAGGAGAAATTTCCTGATTCAAAAAAGGATGAGATTTTTACAAGTTTTATTTGAAGAGTAAAATAAAGAAAGTTTAATAAGGTGAAAGTCTCTGTTTCTGAGTGGGCAGGGGTTCCAGGGCACCTTCAAACACCAGTGGGGCAGCAGGACATGTGTCATCTACAGTTTGCTTTGAAAGTGAGAAATGACCGGAGGAAGGAAAGCAAAACTTGTCAGGACAATGGCGCCATGCCTATTTCTCAGACAGGAGGTTGGCAGCCTATTGATAGAACCTTGGTTTTGTTTTGTTTTATTTTTCCTCCAGAGCCCTAGTCTTCCTTTACTTGGTCAGCTCATCCATGTCATTCCTAGAGTGAGAAGTTTTACCCTAATATCCACATTAGTCAAACACCCATAAATCAAGGTCAAAATACAAAACTGCTGAATTTCTATGTCTCTCCCCTAAATGCTTGAAAGTTTCTTTCTCCTACTCATATCACTGGGAAAGCCAAGGGCCTTAACTTATCAAAAAACAGTTTTAGCTGAAATCAGAGCTTTATATCCAGACAAAGTGGCAAGGAAAAGAAGAAATGTTTTGGGTATACCTGGACAACCTCTTCAGCATTGTATCTTTGACAAGCATGCCAGGTCATGGTGCGAATTGTATGCTGAGACAGTATTTATGGAATAAATTCATTACATCTCTTATGATACACGTACACGTAATATATCTGACTTCAATCATAATCCTTGGTGTGAGTTCCTTGGGTAAGATCAAGAAGAAAGAATAAATAAATCTATATTGAAGTGGGGAAAAGCCTGCTGGAAACAGGAAGAGACAGAGGTATGTCTTCTGGTCACCTCGTTTTGGAATCTGCTAATCAAGTCAATTGCTTATGTATGGTCATAGTAGGGAACATTTGAATGGCATTGTTTCCTGGTAATTTGCATGTTTTATTTTGAATTTATAAAATTCTGTTATTCAAGAACTAAAATAAAATAAAATATATGTGTTATGATTTTAGTTAGTAAATATGTTCCAAAACTCTTATTTCATATAAATAAAAAAATTGTCAAATTGAGAGTTAAATAAAGATATTGAAACATACCATCTTGACATTGAGAAAGTCCCCAAGTTAAATTTAATAAAGAAAAGTCATGGTCAGGCATAATGCTGACTAGTCCTGGGATCTTTTTCATCTTAATGTGCAGCTTTAATTTATAAACTTTACCAGAGAACATTAGATAGCTTATGGCATAAATTTCAATGTGGAAATTTATTCTGGATATTAATATGTGTATGTATCCAATGAAGTACTCTTACATGCTCAGCCATCTTCCATGCCCCCAGAATAGAAAGTTTATAATGAACTGGATTAATTTAAAATACATTATTTTGACTCATTTTCTAGTTAGTTTAAAAACTAAATTGCATCATCACAAAGAAAAATCCAAAAATTACTACAAAAACTTATAGTCATGTGTACATTCAGGAGGTACAGAAATTATATGTGATTGTCGATGTAAAAGACACAGCTCTCACTTCAAAGAGAGCTATAAAGTAGTTTACTCTGGAGCCAAATAAGAGAGACCATGGCCCAGGGACACAGATTTAGGTTACACCAACTCTATATTCTAATGTGTTAACAATTTCATGAAGGTTTTTTAGTTACAGAACAAAAGACAATCATAAATCAAGGCATTTTTCAAATACAGAGGCTAACCACCAGGTAGGCAGGTTATAGCAAAGCAGGGAATTCTCCACCACAGGCCTTAGATGTGATCTGTTGACAATCTTAGCCCTTGGATTGGTGGGAGCTGGGGTCTGTTCTTGTAGTTCAAAAGGGATTAGTCATCAGAATGCTAGTTTAGACACACAGGTGGGCAAGCTTGCTACTAAGAGGCTAAAGGTAGCCCAAAGTAGTTTGTCTCTGGTTTGCAACATTCCATCTCTCTGTGATCAAAGGAGCTTTATCTGTTGGAAGTAGGTGCAGCAGATACAGCTATTTCCCCAGGAACTTTAGTTCACATGATGAAAGGCCAAACTGCTTTAAGGTGAATTTTCATTTCAGTAAACCATTACTGAGTAATAACAGTGCAGGAAACTAAACTGTTATCCTGTGAGAGGAAATTCTCTATTATTTATAACCCATAATAATTTATGTAAAGTATGAAAAGCTCATTATACCTAAAATATGAAGCATGAGATTGATGTGGCATTTTCTATTTTCTGTTAGCATTTATATTTGAATTATAAGTTTAGCTTTACTAGTTTATTTTTATAAAATAACACCACATTTGTTTATCAAAATATTTTTCAATTCTCATCTTAAATAGCATGAGGTTTTAAAAATAACCATACCAAACAGACACTGGATAAACAGTAAGCAATATGTGAACATACACTCAATTCCAGTACATATCAGACCAGCTGTATTAAGCTGTGTTCAAAGTCAAGAAAGCAAGCTTTAAGAAAACAGGGGATTTTGAATCATCTGAGACCATAAGTTCAAAGAAGATTGTTTTTTCTTTTAATTTTATATATAACAGATTATACTCCTTTATCCCCACACCCTGGATCCTGTAACCCTGGAAGCCCTCCTTAGTGGAGTTGTGGTATTCATTATGGAGCAAAAGGCTTTAGTTAGTGCCTGTGCAATACTGAGGGTACTATATCTTGGGGTATTCCTACCCACTCTGTGGCTCTTACTGTCTTTCAGCCCCTTTTTCCTTAGTGCTTGCTGAGCCATGACAGACCTGTTAGCAGAGTGGTTTAGTGTTGAGTTCTTTGGAGCTTCTTCATTTCTGTTTTGATAGGTTTTGACTGATCACTATGTCTATCACCATCACCCTGAAGCTGGTTGTCAGTGAAATAGTAAGGACAGTATTCATGTCATTTCTTCCTCTGCAATTTCTCCTGGGCTCTGGCAGATGTAGTAGAGGTGGTCAGTCTTGTAGTGGGAAGTCAATTATCTCCTTGTCTTATCAATGAATCTTGGTTGTCCTCCATTTTCTCTGTTACCTGTAAGATTGCTTTTAAGATCCAATTTAGATACTGTGTCATCATGCTAGCATAACTCTGAATAATTTGAACTCCAGAAACATCTGCTTTTAAAAATACATTTTCCCCCAAAGATGACATAGTATTATAGTCTGAGTAAGCTCTTGGATTTCTAATGTTTTCAATGATCTGTCATTCACACCCTTCAAACTTGGTGGGTGCAGATGAGTTCAGAGAGAGTCTACATATCAGGTAAACCAGAAACAAATGATGCTAAAAATGTTCTCCCTGATATTTGGACATAGAATTTGGACACATAGCTAAACCCAGCTGATATAGACAGAGGGTGACATTATTATTTCAATCCCTTGCATTTAAATGATGTTTATAAAAAAATAAATAAAGACTACATTTGGGATGCTTATTTTCTACATTATAGGTGGAAACCCTTTTGGGTTTTTGTCACAACTAATTTTTGCATTTCTTTTTGCTGTCTTGGAACTAGGCTTCTAGAACAACAAAAGTCTTTCTTCCTATCTCCCTCTCTGTTTTCTTTTTAAAAATTATTTGCCCATGGGAATGGAGAGATGGCTTAGGGGTTAATATGTTTGTCTGCAAATCCAAAGGATCCCTGTTCGATTCTCCAGGACCCACATAAGCCAGATACACAAGGGGCCACATGCATCTGGAGTTCATTTGCAGTGGCTGAAGGCCCTAGTATGCCCATTCTCTCTCTCTCTTCCTCTTCTTCTTTATCTAAAATAAATAAAGAAAATACATTAATTTTTTTAAATGTCCATTAAATTATATTTTCAATAAAATCAAGAAGCCTAAAAGTTCACTATTAAATATTAAATGTTATTATTATTCTTATATTAAAATTGTATTTAAGACTTATTTGAATTTGAGATTGGAGAAACAGCAGCCTGAAAACATGTAGTAATTTGGCACATCTAAAAGGAAGTCAGACTTTTTGCCTCTGGCCATTCGTCAAGAATAGCTGAGAGGCTAATAACTCATTTCCTAATAGTGATGATAAAGATTTATTAACAAAAAGGAAAAAAAAATGTGTAAACTGATTTGGGGAAGTCAGAAACAAAACTGGAAGCAAGATTAAGGAAATAAAAGAGCCAGATTCCTATAGGCCCATGAGAAAACACTGCTGCTATAAATAGCCAGACCCAGCCAAAAGGCAATGAGCTTTCATTGTATACGTGCATACAGAAAAGACAAAACTAGAGCAGATTAACTCTGCCTTCCAATTATAAACCATTGTCTTCAGTTGTCCAAAGCCGATGCCTCAGTGGAGGTCATTAAATTGAGGAGGGTGAAGGAGCTTGCAGTTGAGAACTGTTGCTAGGAAACAGATACTGAGTGTTCTAGCTCTAGAATCAGGAGACAGGACTCCACACAGCATCTGCCTTTAAGGGAGTTGTTTAAGCAATGTCAGGTGAAGAGATAGTCAATGTGCTTTCACTTGTCAGATACAACAGCTTTCACACTTGCTCTCTTCACACACAAATGAGGACATACACAAAACAGTAGGAAGCTGTGATGATGAATTCAACTCCTCAAATAGGCCTCATTTCAAATTACATTCCCAGATGTGCTGATGGATAACACTAAATAAGAGATTTCTCTCTGAGGCCAGATCCAAGAGGCATGTGTTTTGAGGTGAGAAATATGGATTAAAAAATATCTAGAACTCCTTCTACTAACAGGGCAGAGTACATACTATTTTCTGGAGTGTGATGTGAGCTATTTTAACATTGATTCTTTGTTTTGTTTCCAATTAATAAGTTATTCAATGGAGAGAGTGTAATTTTTTTGCTTCTATTTAATGTTGTGTAGAGGGCAATCAAGTCTTATTTATATGCCTTCACAGAGACACAGACTACATTTAATTGAAAAGACCTCGTTTTATTTGGAGAAGTAAATAAATGCAGAGATAACATGGGGACAAGGGAGGAGAAAAGACAAAATATTTGAATGCCAGTTTTAAATTATAATTTGAGAGCTCAAAAATTCATTTTCCTGCAAGTATTTAAAACATTTTAAAACCATTATTTAAGACATTGGTTAAGCCAGGTGTGGTGGCGCACACCTTTTGGGAGGCAGAGGTAGGAGGATCGCCATGAGTTCGAGACCACCCTGAGATTACAGAGTTAATTCCAGGTCACACTGGACCAGAGTGAGACCCTACCTCGAAAAACCAAAAAAAAAAAAAAAAAAAAAAAAAACCCAAAGGGCGCATTGCTTCGGAGAAAGATGAGCTTAGATTCTGTCTTGCTTACGTATCTTTATGTTGTTATTTAATCAGAAAGATGCTGACATTTATACCCAAAAGACATTTAAAGATTTTTGGGGGGGAGGAAAGGGGTAATGAAGGCATAACAGCATTGCTTTGTTGAGTTTGATGTAAAATCAGTCAAACAGCTACAAGGCTGCAAACCATATCTTTTCCTTTTGCTATGAGGAAGAAATGATATCTCTATGGGAGAAAAAAAATCACAACTTAGCATGCTAGTTTAGTAAATTTTGGATGTAACAAGAGACTGTGAGCTGAACAATGCATAATTCCTTCAGATAGATGGTTTGAGAGCTTTACATAATGTTGAAAGAAAGGTCACCTTATGGGAGCTTTAGTTTTAAATTATGGAATTTTTTTGTCATGGTGTATCAGTCACTTTTTTTTTTTGCTTATTTAAGCCAAATTACATTATTTTACCCTTATGGAAACAATGCTACAATAACTTGTCCTTTTGGGAATCAACCTTCAGCTGCACCTAGTACTTATGTGGCTTCAGTGACAGTCACAGGACTATGGTAAGCACATACCTAAGGCAGAAAGAGCATCACTTCCCTCTGTTCAGCTGATTTTCACAGGTTATGTAAACCAGCTGGACTTAACAGTCTGTACTGGAGAGAGACAACTGTTCTTCATATTATTAGTTCTACATTTGAAGGTTAAAAGATTTCTGCAAGCACATTACTATAAAGAGATGTATGGCTTAAATCTCCCTTTCTTGAACATTTATTATTTATTTATCTTTAACGTATTCTATAATTCAAAAGAAAAATGATATCTTTCAATCATTATCACACAAGTGGAGAATATGTGTAGAATTAATTAGAAAATTATTACATGAGGAAATAAGTTCATTTTTCTTTTCTAACCTTTTATCCTATATTTTTTTTCCTCTTAGATTCTTCTTAAAGACCATGTTCAATACAATAAAGATTGATTTCTTAAAGTCCTCAACCTCAAGTACCCATTGTGAGCATGCTTGCACTTTTATTGGATAAAAGTGATATACCCACTCACTTATTATTAGCCTCTTTTCTGGCTTTTCTTTGTATACCAAACTGTGATCACAATGTCAGCCTCACCTCCCATCTTACTTGTCTTCCTTAAATAAGCATGATAGGCTTGACCTGTCTTTCCACGACGGCTGTGAGGAGTTCTTCATGGGTCTGCCCTAAGGGCCTATGTCATCATGAAGGCAAATTCCAATACAAGAGCCTCCTCTTGCCTGTCTACATGTATACACATGGTAGCACATCTTCTCTTTGGAAGTTCTGCAGCTGCCGCATAAAATTTCTTGACTTCTGAATATAACTAGCAAATTATGTGCCTCAGTTGATTCCATACTCCTTTTGAGCAAAAGTTCTCCCACAGTAAAAATAGGAAAGATTTATACTTCTAGAAATTGTAAATTCACTTTATAGTAAATTAATGGGGATCTTTAATTGGGAAAGTCACACTTTATTAATATTGAATATCTCATTGTGCCTTCCAACAATAAAGCAATAATAAACTTGGGAAATTTTAGCAACTTTTTCATCATTCCCCAGTTGATAAGTGCCTAAGCTAGCTCATTCAGGCAGATCTCTCTATAATGGATACTTAACTTGACTGGGTCACTCATTTCCCCACTTCAATTCTTCAATCGCTTCCTCTTACTACAAAGATTAAGTCCAAATGCATAACCATGGTCCACAAGCCCTTTGCATGAATTGGACCCTTTTTATAGAAACTGCTTCATTTCTTGCTATTTTATACCACACAATTTTTACAAAGTGCCTTACACAATATATCATTTTACAGTTCTCTTCTTTTATTCATGCGGTTTCCTTTGACAGAAATGCCGGCTTCACATTTTTCTTTATCCTTTATAGTTTTTCTTCAAGTCTCAGCTCATAGCTGCTCTTGGTGTTTTCTAAGAATGCCCTGGTGATTTCAGTGACCTTCTGTGCTCTGCAGCACTAGGTAGATATTTGTCAACTTAGGTATACTATATTATTTAGAAATCAGCAATATTTTGCTTTCTTAACTACCTGTGGGGAACTCTTATTTTCATCATTTAACCAATCCTGCTATGTCACTTGTGTGCAATGACTAAGCTATTAAACTAAATTCTTTAGTAAAAGGCAAGTCAGGAAAAGAGCAGCTGGATCAACCTAAAGGAAAAGAGATTGAGCTCTATTTAATATGAATAGAGTTAGTGTAAATGTCATTAGATGCAGTGTGAAGAAAGGTTCCTCTCTTCACAGTTTTAGAGTATATAATTGGCTACTGTGTCATAATATTATATAAATTATGTATATATGTATGGTTCAATTACAGAAAACAAGTTTACTAAAATTCCAATTTCATTCATCAGTACTTAAGTGTAAATTAGTACAACTTTGAATTATATTGTGATGGAAGATTTGATATTAAAATTTGCCTTTGCTGAGTGTGGTGGCACACACCTTTATTTCCAGCACTTGGGAGGCAGAAGTTGGAAGATCTCTGAGATTGAGGCCACTCTGAGACTACACAGTGAATTATAGGTCGGCCTGGACCAGAGTGAGACACTACCTCGAAAAACAAAAACAAAAACAAAACAAAATAATAAAAATATTGCCTTTGAGTTTCAGACTAGAGTTTCATGAAGAACAAATCAATTAATTTTGGCTTGGGATGATTACAGAATTCTGAACGATTTCTGAAATTGATCTAAACAGACCTCTACATATTACTAATTTTTAGATGAAGTGGTATTCTCAGTACTGGTGATTATAAAATCAAAATATCAATCCACCCTTAAAAAAAATCTTACAAGTACTCAATGCCCCACAGTATCAAATATTCACCCAAGATTTATTTCTTTAGAGGAAAATAACACCACATCTAGGTCACAAAAAAAAAAAAAAACAGGGGATAACATCAATTGTAAAGTGAAATAATCATGCTGTTTCTAGTAATAATAATAATATGTACTAAATTCTGTTGTAGTTTAAATATAGAAATTGCATGTATATGAAATATCAGATGACTTGAAACAATGATAGCACAGATGCACAATGAACATCTGAATTTTCAAGTGAGAAAGTCAAAATCTTAAGCAAATTTCCAAGCACAGACAAACATTTAGTAGTGATGAGTGGAGATCAAAGTATCCTATCTGATTCTAAATTCTTGAAACATAAGCATAGTGCTTTGCTTTCCCCATTTACATATAAGATTAAGGATATCAATGACTTAAAGTATCATGAAAATAACTTGAACAAGAAAGATGTTGAGCGCTGATCCTAGAGATCAAAGTAAAACTAAAATGAAACTTTCCATAAATTCTAAGTTTCCTGTTCATGTAAGTTATAACTTATCACTGATGCTTACAGAGAATATGACAAATTCCTATGCAAGTGTGACCTCAAGAGGTTATTTTAATACTCAAAGGAATTCTTGAAGAATGGACTTTGTTTTGGAAATCTGTGATAAGTAACATTATTTAATATAAAAGGCAAGTTCATTTCAGTATTTGGTTAATTATCAGATCAAACTTAAAGGATGGATTATTATTGAATTATTATATTGTTTATCTTAGAGTGTAACCAAGTCTACTTTTGATTTGTCGTTTTTCAAGTTAGGGTCTTGCTCTAGACAAGGGTGTTCTAGAATATAGTATGTATTCTCAGGCTAGCTTCAAACTCACAGCAATCGGCCTACTTCTGCCTCTGGAGTCCTGGAATTAAAGGTGTGTGCCACCATGCTCAGGCAGTATACTAATCTTAAGGCTAACTGTACTCTGGATGCTAAGATGTGAAAAGAAGGTATTATAGACACAAGCACATCAACTTTTTGATAATGAGGGAAAAAAAGCATGAATACATGTTTCTAGTAGCAGTAATCATGTAGGCAGGGTCATAAATATGTCAGACCCAGAAGAACAAAGAGACTGTTATAGTTACCTTTGCATTGCAGAAACAAATCACACAGCAGATAGTGGAAAGAGTTTATTTCTTGGCTTACAATCTTGAAGGGAAGTTTCATCATGGAAGGGAAGCCATGATAGAGCAGCAGTGCTTGCCACAGCAACTGGCAGAAAGCCACAAGAGTGATCTGAGTGAACTCTGGCAAGGGTGCATTGTCTATATCCATAGCCACCCCTTCTGGTAAGGCTCCATGGCCCAAATTGTCAGCAGCTGGGGATCAAGCAATGAAAGCACAGACGTGTAAGGGGATGTCTGATTTAAACCATGACAGGGACCCTAAGCATCCAACTTTGAACAGCAACTTGCTATTGCCTGATTAGATCTTGCTTCAATCTTTATATTTATTTTCACATGCCTATATTTTAAACATGTTTGTCCACTCAGCCTGAATATTTTGTGAAATACTTTTTCCAATAAATTTTATTCAAAAATCAATCTTATTAACATGTCTGGCAAAATCTCTTAACAAACAACGAAACTAATAGATTCTCTACAAAAATGTGATCTCAGGAATTGATCTCCTGGTTTATATAATAAGGAGAAAATTTGAAAACTCCTGAAAATATTTTAAACTGAGATTATGGTAACACATAGTATACAGAGTATAAAATTTAAATCCATTTGAACTAAGTATCTTTCTTAGTTTGTAAAAGTTTTGGAGACTTAAGTCACTCCTGGGAAATAAGAATGTGAAAAGCATAGGGAAAAGGCACTGATTCTCATCATGCCATATGACCCTTAGAGAAAAAAAAGGCAAATTGTATAACTACAGCATACTGGAATGTACTCTACCACTGAGGTACCGACCTTTGCAATAGTTTTAAGAATGTTGTTGAATTTTCCATCAAATATATGGCTGTTTTGTATCATTATGTTTGAACAACTAAATACGAAGTCAAATTTGAATTCTGGAAAATTTGGCCAAAGTCCTTTCAGATAGTCGACTTCCTTCACTGATAGGATAATGGAATAAGAATGTAAAGAATATTAAATCTACAACATTGCTTAGTATTAATAGCATTTGTTCAATATTAAACAAAAAATTAATAAGACCCCCAACACCTCATCACTGAAGCAGACCAAAAATGAACCCAACATGGCTCAGGGAAATGTTGTGGAAGAGGGGGAAGAAAGAATGTCAGAGCCACATGTTGGGTCCTGATATGCAGAGACATTTATCCTACCCATAACTGTGGGCTAACTCCAGAATGCACGACCCATTTACATCAACAAGGAGGGACCAAGGGGAGAGGGCAGGTCACAGATGAGCTTAATAAGGGTAGCAAACTGACTGTATTCGCTGAGTACAAAACTAATTAATAAAAAAATTAATAAGAGCTGTGACAAAAAGCAATGTGGCATTTATGTCCCCAACTCCTGGATTAAGTCTTCTTAAACACATAAGCAACTAGGTAGCAAGTGAGGCCTCTTATCTGTCTCTCTTTTGTCTATATGTCTGCTGCTACAGTGTTTCTTTCCAACTAAATCACTCAGCCTGTAAATAGCCAATAAGAAGAAATTGGATTTACCTTTTTATACCACAGGTCAGGTTATTACTAATGTCTCCTTTTTACATATGTCTGTGCAAAAGGAAATAAGAAGTCACCAATCTGCTTGTTGATAAGACCATTAAAGAGAGGAATATGTCCTAAGAGCATCCTAGCTGTGCCATAGTTTTACTTGATATCCTTATTGCCTTAACCTCATTTTTCAGCCCTGACAAGTTATTTAAATTCCACTTGCAATCAACCAACACATCACATTTGGCTCAGTGAAAAGTTTCTTGTGTTTGAAAACTTTCTCATCTGCAACAGCCTTTTGTCGTCTCACTGACCCAGGGCCAGGCACACCCAGCACTTGCTGACCGTGATCCATCAGCAAAAGCAATGGCTAACACTAGAATTTGCCTGGCTATCTGCCTCTGCAATCTTTACTCACTGGCTGAGTGTGCCATTGCTCTCAAACTTTACACTGGCCCTCCTGGGTGTTCTTCATTATCAATGCAATGTTTTTCATTTATTTTATAATTTTTTCATTGTGACTCTCCTGACTACTGTACCTACAACCAGTCACAGTCCTCAGAGAGAGTAGTTAGTTTGATAGAGGAAAAAAAAAAAAAAGACTTAGATGAGAGAAGAGCTACAAGGGCATATGCCATATTCTTTCTCTTTCTCTCTCTCTCTCTGTCTCATAAATAAATAATTTTTTACATCAGTTTTCTGGGCTGGAGAGATTGCTCAGTGGTACAAGGTGCTTCCTTGCAAAACCTGATGGCCTGGGTTTGATTCCCTAGTTCTCACATAAAGCCAGATTCACAAAGTGGTGCATATGTCTAGAGGCCTTAGCTAGCTGATTCTCACTCTGTCTCCATCCATTTGTCTGTCTTTCTGTCTGTCTGTCTCTCTCTCTCTCTCTAATAAATAAATGAAAACATTAAAAAAGGAATAGTTTTGCATGAAAAAATCCTGAACATCTACCGATACTAGGGCTCTCTGGCAGAGTAAAGAAGTTTCTCATGCAAGACTTACTATAAACTTCCACAGTCACATCCATAAAATTTTAGCAAAGAAGGAGAATTTATAACCATTATATTAATCAGTTTTTCTTCATCTTTCTCATACCTCATGTAACAATTTAACAAGTGAAAAGATTATTTTGCTCAGTACTTCAGGCCTTCATGGAAAGAGGTTGTAGTGGGGCAATTTACATCATGGTGGGCAGGAAGCAGAGCAACAGGTGGGGGGGGGGGGAGAAGGTGTGCTTTTCATGACGTGTTCTCCCTGAATTAGCTCTTGCAACTCAGCCCCAACTCCCAGAGTTTCACCACCTCCTGGTGAACGACCCATTTTTAAATCCAGTAATGACCACATCATGCATTTGGTTAGCACAGATATCTCACCGATCTCCAGGTGTTTCTTAATCCAATCCAGTCGATGATCACAATGGACCTACAGAGAGACCGCAAAAGTAAATTAGAAATGAGTCTGGGCTATTTCAGCAAGAAAACTTTACTGACTTGTAAATACAAAACAATGAAGACCTCAATGTGTGTTATATAACGTAAAGGTAGTTTACAACATAATTAAATGAAAACAAATGTAGCTATTTAAATGATTAAACATAGAAACAATTGAATCAGGCATCAATTTGTCTCATAGCATATTTTTGTACATTGGACTGGTGGCTACTATCTGAGTGAGTCACATCTTATTCTGTCAACATTGTGCTTAGCATATGGAATATTTTTCTAATGTGCCGCATATTCCCTTTGCATGGACTTCACAATGGATTTTACTGAGCACAAAGAAAAGTCACCTCAAAGAATTAATTCTGCAGCAGGGGCATCAGCTCAAATAGACCCTGGCCACCAAAATGCTGAACAATAGGATTTTATCAAGCCAGCAGTAAAAGATGTTTATTGGAAAAGATAAGGAAGGGGGAGAGGAAAGAGAAACACTGAGACATTTTGTTCGTCACATAGAAAAGGTTACTTCATCTGTGCAAACCGGAAAGCTGTTGATTAGGAAATGTCGCCACCTAGCGTAAGTGAAGTTCGCAAGCAGCCTTATAGCCCGGGAGTGCTGCTGATACACTCCGGAGCGTACGTCGTTAGAGCTTAGATTTATCATTAAGTACTATCTGTTTCTATCCTAGATCATATTAAATAAACTTACTGCTTCACACATAATATCATAAACAACATGGAACATAATGCTTAAATAAAAAATAATTTTAAAAAACTTACTTCCACACACAACTTGTCATTCATGAGATTTTGCTGTTTTCCCCTTAATGATTTGGTTATGGGTCCTGTTAGGATATTTGATGTTTACATTCATTAAAACTATTTTCCTTCATTATGCAAATGAAAACCGTGGATTCATATAATTTTCTCTTTTTAATCCGTTCTGCAAAAAAAGGTATAACACTATTGAAAGGAATTGTTTTGCCATTGATTCTGTAAAAATATACAAATAAGGGAAGACAAGTTAAATTTTGCCTTATCTGTAATGAACAAAGCAGAAATGTCCTTTCTTTGCTACTTTTTCCTTAGCAACAAACATTACATTCTCCATTAATACTAGTATTCCAGGAAATGAGGAAAGCCATGCACATAGTGTAGGATATTGTTTCCATTTATAGGATAAAAAATAAGACACATGGACATTGAGATCCAAATAGGAACTTTTTTTTTTGATTTTTGAAAGGAAAGGAGACTATAAAATCACTATGTATATATATGTGTGTGTGTGTGTGTGTGTGTGTGTGTGTACAAGTTTTATATAACTAAGGCTATTATCCCTCAGACTTCATTAATTTATAATTGACACAAAATAATTTAACATATTGTGTAATGCTATGAGATATTTTGATAGCTACATAAAATATGTGACAATAAAATTGAAATAATTATAATTTAAATGTATCTTTGTTTGTGGAAAGAATGCAGAAAAATCTCTTTCTAGCTATTTTGAATTATATGTTAACTATAGTTGTAGAATACTTAAAACTGTTCTATCTGTAATTTTGTGTTGACACTCAACTTTCACTGAACTACTGAGCCTTGATAAATACATTTTCTTTTACTCTGTAAATTTTAAGAAGTCAGATGTTTTAAGCTTCCACATATGTAATATTATGCCATTTTTCTTTCTGTACCTATTTTATTTCACTTAAGAGAATTTACCACAGGTTCATCCTGTTTCCAAAATAACAAAACTTAATTTTGCTAAATAAATTGTATCCCATTACTTTACTCTGTATACTTTAATCCATCAATAGGCATAAGTTTACTCTGTATTTTAGAAGTTATTGATAAGAATAGTCTAAGTATAGAATTTAAAACACCTCTTTAACATACTGATTTCTTTTCTGTTGGTGGAATGTCAGTAGTGGAATTGTCAAGTCACATGGTAGTTCTGCTTTTAGAAGTAATCACCATACTGCTTTCCATAAGAGCCTTGCTGGTATTCCTCTCAGTATATAAAGCTTCCTCTTCATCTGCATTATCATTTTATTTATTTTTTATTATAGTGACTATAACTGAAATATTATTATATTGTCATTTTTTTTTGTATTCTCCGGTGATTAGTAGAGTCCAGTACTTTTAAAATACCTTTTGGCCATTTGCACATCTTCTTTCAAAAATGTATCTTAAAGCTGGGTGTGGTAGTGTACACCTTTAACCCTAGCACTCACGAGGCAGAGGTAGGAGGATTACCATGAGTTTAAGGCAACCCTGAGACTATATAGTGAATCCAGGACAGACTGAGCTGCTAAAGTGAGACCCTACATCCAAAAATATATATATACTAAGTGGCTGATGATTTTAAAGGTTCATGCTTGCAAAGCCTGAAGGCTTGGGTTCAATTCCCAAGTACCCACATAAAGACAGATGCACAAAGTCGTGCATGTGTCTGGAGTTTGTTTGCAGTGGCAGGAAGGCCTTGGAGTATATAAGCCCACTCTTGGGTTGCCGCTTTCTCTCTCAAATACACACAAAAAATGTATATTAAAAATATTACTCAGTTCTAAGTCCTACTATTTGTGTTTTTAAATATATATCCTGGATTCTGTTTTTCAAATGAGTAGTTTGTAAATACTCTTGCCAATTCCACAAATATGTGCTCTATTGATAATTTTTGCATGTATAAAGCTTAATATATATTGAGACGGAAGACTCACTGAACAGGGGACTCCTGTGAGGTAGCTTTCTTGAGTTGTCAACTATGCTGACATGAGCTTTTCAGTAATAGAACCATGAGAGTCACCCATACTTCTGTAAGGAAATGTGCCACCCATGCTCCTGTTACCCAACAAACCTACTGGCTCACCAAGCTAGACTTCAGTGGATTTTTTTTATTTCATTTGGTTTTCTTTCCTATTCTGAGTAAGTAAAAGGAGACTCCCTAGGCAAAGAAAGTCACACAGCAATGTTTTTTATATCTAGTTTGTTTAGTATTATTATATTAAGAATTTATAGTTTGTGCATTTCTTAAAAATAAGGAAACCTCTTGCAGTAACTTTTGTACTGTCCTGGTAAAACACCTGACCAAAAGCAGCTAATGAGGGAAAAAAAAAAAAAAAAAAACAGGATTTATTTTGTTTTATACTCTCAAAGGGAAACCTCACGATGATGGTGAAAAGGATGGAGTAAGCAGAAGCAGGATATCACCTCTTTGATAAAGCAAGTGGAAAACAGCAGCAGGAGAATGGGTGAAAGCCAAGCAAAGGGGTCCTGGCTATAGCACCCCTAAATCCACCCCAGAAGCACACTTCCTCCAGCAAGGCTCCACCTCCCATCAGCTGGAGACCAAGCCGTCTAAACATATGCGCTTAGGGTAGACATCAGATTCATACCTTCCAAGACATCTATCACAATGTGACTTTCATACTGTGTCTCCATCATATAATGTAGTTAACTCAGTCTTAAGGATGCAGTCTACTATATGCTGAGACTACTTTATGCTGCCTAATTAAGTGGAAAATTTGCTAGGCCATATTGCTTTGGTTTCATCTGCCAGCCTTACTCTTTCCAGATTAACAAATAACTTTCCTCAAAAATTAATTTATTCAACATTTCCAAAAAAAAAAAAGGCCTCAGCACATAAAGACTCATGTGTTTCCTTCATATTGTATAACGTGTGATGATTCTATATTTACTTTGCTGGGGGTTTCACTCAGGGCTGTAACTTTCCAGAGATCACTCTGCTACAACCTAAGCCCTAATTGTAGATTCCTTTAAATCACTTGAATCTCAAAGTTAAAGCACTGCTCTTCAGGACAGGGTTTTCTTTCAAACTTTCTTCTCAATCAAACTCATTAGAATCTTCACTTTACCTGACATAGACACTCATTCAGGTTCTTGGTCAGCCTTCTCTCCTTTAATGAAGCAGACCAGTTAACACCTCTCATGGCTTTGCTTTATACTGTACCTATCATTGGATGGGCATTCCTGAGTGGTATGGAATAAGCATTAATAACTTTCTAGTTTGGCATTCCTTAATCACCTTAATTTTCTTTTCCACTGCATATATCCTTCTAATGGCAGTATCAGTAGTGGGTTAAGCACATATATGGGGGCATGATGAGCAAAATATTACAAGATCAAATCAAACACAAGAGAAAGTGATACAGTCAAGACCATGTGAAATATTTGAGCCTATTCCAGGAAAGACATTCCATAATGTTGTATGTTTTTGGTAAATATAAATACTATCCCAAACAACTATATAACATATATAAAATACATAAACTACTAAGCTGTTTATTTCATTATCATACTTTGTGAAATACATAATTGTATATGCTTATACTCTATAGACTTAAAATGAAATGCATTAGTTTAAAACCAACATCACCAAATATAATCAAATAAATTTTACTGTGCTGTTAGACTTGACATGATATCAATAGGTGCCGAAGACTTTCCTATCTTCACTAAGGTTGATAAGCATGCCATCCATCACGCACATGGTCTGTTTGATGGACATGTTGGTTTATAGCACATGGCTGCAGTTTTTGATTCATAAAGATACTAGCATGAAGTTTTCAATTGATGTTTCTTCAAGCTTAGTAGAATAATACCGGCTTTACAGAGTAAGTTAGAAAGTGTCCACTCACATTTGGTTTTCAGAATTTGCAAATTATTTGTGCTATATTCACTTTAAGTACTGGCAAACTTCCTGTTTTAGATTATTACAGAAGTTTTAAACTTATTTATCCAGTTTTTCTAATTGCTCTAAGGTTATTCAGGTTATTTGTTTCTCTTTGAGCCACTTCACTAGATAATGTTATTCTAAAACCATGTCTGTTTTGTCAAAGCTTCTAATTTGTAGGTATACTGATGCCCACAATATGCTCAGACAATGTTTTGTTTTTAACTTTTAAGACAGTTGCACACTATAAAGAGGTAAAATCTAGAAATTCTTGAAATGAAGTACTAATTGCAGTATTAGGGAAAGAGACTCCAATGCTGATACAAAGGACATTTAGAAAAACAGACAAGAAGGAAGAGAACTGCTCCTAATCATGCCATAAAGTACTAATATACAGACAAAAGAAAACTTATTGAAAGTGACAAGATAGAATCAGCAAGTCAACTGTAAAGATAGGACCATCAAAATAATAAAACTTTCCTCAACAGAAACTTTAAAATCCAGGAGAGTCTGGAAGGATTTTTTAACACTCTGAAGGACAATTTACAACACAGACTACTATACCCAGAAAAGCCATCTAAGAAGAGTCCTCCAAGATAAAATCAGGGTAAAGAAATTCATGCCCACCAAGCCAGCATTATAGAAAATTCTTTCATTTATTTATTTTTTCCAGATAAGTGTGTGTATTCCAATGTTTGTTTGTTTGTTTATTTATTTATTTATTTATTTATTTATTTATTTATTTATTTATTTATTTGCAAGCAGAGAGAAGAGAGAATGAACACGCTAGGGCCTATAGCCACTAAAAGTGAACAGCAGATGCATGTGCCCCTTATGCATCTGTCTTATGTGGGTCCTAGGGAATCAATCCTGGATCCTTTGGCTTCAAAGGCAAATGCCTTAATCGCTAAGCCGTCTCTCCAGCCCCAGTATCCCAATGTTTGTACCTGCATGAGGAGATCAGAGAAAAATCTTGGAAAGCATCCCTAGAAACACTTCCTATTTTCTCTAAGTCAGGTTCTTTCATTATCATGAACCTCAGCAATTAGGCTACACTGACTATCCAGCAAACACCAGGGGTCCTTACAGTTAACAGATCTCCAGTTAAGATTACAGGTGCAATCAACTGTGATTAGCATATATATACTAGCTAGGTTTTCTTTCTTTCTTTCTTTATTTTTTTGTTTGTTTTTCGAGGTAGGGTATCACTCTTGCCCAGGCTAACCTGGAGTTCACTTTGTAGTCTCAGATTGGCCTCTAACTCACAGTGATCGAGTGCTGGGATTGAAGGTGTACATCACCATGCCTTGCTTTTCTAGAGCTTGGACTCATGACTTCATGCCTACTGTATGGCAAGCACTTTACCGACTGAACTATCTCCCTAAGCCACAAATAGAGTTTTAAATGTAGTTACAAGAGCTAGAGGACAGTGTTACATAAATTCAGTATTCCTCAGTTATTTTTAGAATCACAGAAGTTTAAGTACAGGTAACATAAGAAATTCAAATCAAATTCTAGCCCTACTATTTTGAATTGCAAAATGTCACATGCGTCTATAGTATCATTTACTTTGCAAAGTAGAACGTGTTTCAACTCTTGTCTATTTCTATATATAGTCTACTAATCAGTGGAAGTATAATCAAATCAGTTTTTAAAGAAATAGCTTTCCACTTCATTATAATAAATTACAAACAGGAAAGCAAGATGCAACTTTAATTCAGCTTTTGCATGGTTGGGCATCTTTTAATCAACATAGCCACAGGGTGTCTATTTTTTAACTTTTGGTGTGGCTCTTTTCTGATTTTAAAACCAATTACACCTGATAATAGTTATGTGGTGGTGGTTTGAATAGAATAGGTGGCCCCCAATATATTCAGTTGTTTATTTGTAGTTTGCATCCCTAGCCACCTGCTGGAAGCAATGTCACTGGGTGATCTCAAGGTGTGGTGGTGGGTTTCAGATTTCAATCTAAAGATATGCAAAGTGTGCCTAGGTGGAGTTCCTGAAGTGTGCTGTGGCTTTTGACCTTTTAGCTTGTACCTCGCTCTCTGTTTGGGCCTGTGAAGGCAGGCCAGCTTCTTCTGCCACTATGGAACTTCCATTGGATCTGTAAGCATCAGTAAATCCCTTCCTCCATAACTGTGCCTGTTCTGAAAGTTCATCTCAGTGAACCTGAAGCTGTCTGATACAAGTTATGACAATAAAAGCTGCATTTATTGCTGTTGCTCTGATCAGCTTCTAAATCATTACTATCATCTTTGTATGCTTTTGTTTACTATTTTCTTTTTTTTTCTTTCTTGTTTATTAATTTCTCTCTTAATTTAGGATGTCTAGGCAAACATAAGAACCACTGGTTTAGATGTCCCAGGTATTAATAAAAAGATTCATTTTGGGAGAAATTATGTCCAGCTATAAAATAATGTCTTTTTTTTTTTTTTCTTTTCCCTTAAAGCCTGTAAACTCAGGCATGGCCCAATAAAAACAAAGGAATGGGCTGACATTGACTTATCGTTGTCATCATCAGTGCAGAATATGAGAGGTCAAGCTTCCCAGAGTATTCTACTATTGAGAATGCAAGGCAGCTAAGAGATATGTCTGAGAATGCATGGCTGATTAGAGCAAAAGTAATGCTGTAGTTCATAGACAAATCTAAATTTAGCTGTGCTTCTCTTAATTAAATGTTTTGCACTTTCATATGAAAAAATATCTCTATCCACTGGCAGCATAGTTGTGTCCTTTGGGTTAGACATGGCCCTGGCAGTCTCAAAGCAGAGTAACTGTAATCACCTGCAGGAGACTTTTACAAGACCCAGCTTATGGGCACTCTACGGAGGGAGGAGTGATAATACCCTCCCATTGCCTTCTTTTGTCCTCTTGCCCTGTTCCTCTTCCACTGAACCCTTTCTTGTCACCTGAAAGGCCCAAGAATTCAGAAGCTCAGAAATACTATCACGCTCCAAAGGGAGCTTAAGCGGGCCACC
Source organism: Jaculus jaculus (assembly GCF_020740685.1). Classification (NCBI taxonomy): domain Eukaryota; kingdom Metazoa; phylum Chordata; class Mammalia; order Rodentia; family Dipodidae; genus Jaculus; species Jaculus jaculus. The sequence goes on from NC_059104.1 coordinate 41,218,912, forward strand.
TGCATACCTCAAACTCCAGGCTTTACTCTCTGTTGGAAGCAAGTAAAGAACCCCTCTTCTCATTATATCAGAGCCCGCTCCTAATATAAAACTAGGTAAAAGGGCATGAGATAGCCCTCAAGGATGGGAAATGAGTAATGAAGTGAACCACTTATTTGGTTTCTGTAAATAGCCTACACCATAAGCCTTAATAGCCCACACTGTAAGCCTTAGTAGCCTACACTGTAAGCCTTAGTAACTCGCACCATAGGCTGTAGCAGCCTGCCTCAGACCACCAAGGTCATAGGAGGCTGATACCATACTCTGTTACCCCCACCTAAGGAATTGCACAAGTGCTGACCTCCAAGGTCACAGGAGACTGATACCACACTCTGCTACTCCCACCCAAGGACCTGCGCAAACGCTGACCACCAAGGTCATAAACTAATTGGCTTAGAAACTATGGGGTGGCACCAACTGACTGGCTAACACCCTGCGGGGCTCCTAATATTAGAAAATGATTGGTCTAAGGCACAGGCTTTGTTAGAAACCCTATAAAAACTGTCCTGTTCCTGCATTCAGGGCTCTGCAGTCCTCTACCCCTGTGCGGTGTACGACTGTGGGCCCCAGCGCGCTTGGAATAAAATCCTCTTGCAGTTTGCATCAAGACCACTTCTCGTGAGTGAGTGATTTGGGGTGTCGCCTTATCCAGGCAGAGCATGGGGACCCCCTGTGGGGGTTTTTTCCTACATTGGGGGCTCGCCCGGGATGTGAAGGCCCCCCACACACACCCGAGAACCGACTTGGAGGTAAGGGGGCCCCTTCTGGAGTGAGTGTGTGCCGGCCGGTGTTTGTGTTCTGAGTATCTGGTTTCTGGGACGCGCGCTTTGTGCCGGCCGGTGTTTGTGTTCTGAGCCTCTGGTTTCTGGAACGCGCGCTTTTGGCTCAGTCTGATTTGCAGCCGTCCTCTAGGGCCGTAAAGGACCAGAGGACCGTGATCAGCAGACGTGCTAGGAGGATCACAGGCTGCCACCCTGGGGGACGCCCTGGGAGGTGAGGAGACCCAGGGACGCCTGGCAGTCTCTTATACCCAGTCAGAAGACCGGGTGCTGTTATTAGAGCGGAGGCTTCCTCCTCCGCTGCCGTCCGATTCTTTTGCCTGCTTGTGGAAGACGCTGACGGGTCGCTGGTATCTGGATTTGTTGGTCTCAGTTGTGTGTGTTGTTGTTGTTGTTCTTTGTGTCTTTGTCTATAGTTCTAAGATGGGACAGACGATGACGACGCCCCTTAGCTTGACTCTTGACCACTGGACTGAAGTTAAAACTAGGGCCCATAATTTGTCAGTTGAGGTTAGAAGGAGACCCTGGCAAACGTTTTGTGCCTCTGAGTGGCCAACTTATGAGGTCGGATGGCCACCAGAAGGAACCTTTAATTCTGAGACTATTCTGGCCGTTAAAGATATTTTTTTTTCAGAGTGGACCAGGCTCCCGTCCCAACCAAGAGGCTTATATCCTCACCTGGAAGGATTTGATGGACAACCCCCCGCCGTGGGTCAGGCCGTGGCTGAATAAACCCAGGAACTCAAGCTCCAGAGTCCTGAGTCTTGAGAATGCAAAAAAAAAAAAAAAAAAAAAAAAAACCCTCTCCTCCCCCTCGCATCTACCCTGAGATTGAGGAACCTCCTCCAGCTTGGCCGGAGACTCAGCCTGCCCCTCCCCCCCCTTATCTAGTCCCGGGAGCTGAGAGAGGGCCTCTCGCCCCTCCCGAAGCTCCACGCTCCGGCGTGACACCTCCGCCTCTTGCCCCTCCCATGCCTCCGCCTCTTGCCCCTCCCGAAGCTCCACGCTCCGGCGTGACTGCTCCGCCCCTTGCCCCTCCTGAAACTCCGCCCTCCACCCTTCCCAAGCCTCCGCCCCCCTTCCTCCCAGAGCCTCCGCCCCAAGCTTGTCCGGGCTTAGCCGGAGACTCAGCCTGCCCCTCCCGAGCTCCTAGAAATGGGAGGGCCAACTGCAAGGATGCAGAGCCGGAGAGATGTTACCCCAGAGGGAGCAAATGGAATTGTAACACTGCCGCTACACGAGGCAGATCCTCCCATGCTGGGGGGCCAACTACAACCCCTCCAATATTGGCCTTTTTCCTCTGCAGATCTTTATAACTGGAAAGCTAACCATCCCCCTTTTTTCAGAGGAACCCCAACGCTTCACGAGGCTGATAGAATCTCTTATGTTTTCTCATCAGCCCACCTGGGATGATTGCCAACTGCTGTTGCAGACTCTCTTCACAACCGAGGAACGAGAGAAAATTTTAATAGAGGCCAAAAAAAATGTCCCTGGGGCCAACGGGTGGCCCACGCAGCTGCAACGTGAGATAGACATGGGGTTCCCTCTGACTCGCCCTGTTTGGGACCACAATACGGCTGAAGGTAGGGAGAACTTAAAAATCTATCGCCAGGCTCTGGTGGCGGGTCTCCGAGGTGCCTCCAGAAGGCCCACCAATTTGGCCAAGGTAAGAGAGGTGATGCAGGGGCCAACGGAGTCTCCCTCAATGTTTCTTGAGAGGCTCATAAAAGCATTTAGGAGGTTCACACCCTTTGACCCCACCTCTGAGATTCAAAAAGGCTCAATAACATTAGCTTTCATAGGACAGTCAGCTCCTGATATCAGAAGGAAACTTCAGAGATTGGAGGGATTACAGGAAGTTGAGCTACGTGATTTAGTAAAAGAGGCAGAAAAGGTATATTACAAAAGGGAGACAGAAGAGAAAAAGGAGCAAAGGAGAGAAAGAGAGAAGAACGTAAAGAGAGACATGAGAAAGAGAAAAAAGAAAGGATAGGCGCAATAGACAACAAGAGAAAAATCTGACCAGGATCCTGGCCACAATGGTAGAGAAAAAGGAAAAAGGAAGAAAAATTTTCACAAGTTTAGAACAGGCCCTAGGCAGATAGGGAACCTGGGCAACAGGACCCAACTTGATAGAGATCAATGTGCCTATTGCAAGGAGAAAGGACACTAGGCAAGAGACTGCCCTAAAAAGAACAGCAAAAGACCTAGGGTCCTAACCCTTGGAAAAGATGAAATCTAGGGAGGACAGGGCTCGGAGCCCCTCCCCGAGCCCAGGGTAACTCTGAAGGTGGAGGGGAAGCCAGTCAGATTTCTCGTGGACACTGGCGCTGAACATTCAGTGCTTTTGGAACCAATGGGAGGGCTAAAAGATAAAAAATCCTAGGTTCTGGGTGCTACTGGACAACGGCAATATTCATGGACTACCCGAAGAACCGTTGACCTGGGAGTGGGATGGGTAACCCACTCATTCTTAGTCATTCCTGAATGTCCAGCGCCCCTCCTTGGAAGGGACTTATTAACCAAGATGGGTGTTCAAATTTCTTTCAAATCAGAAAAACCAGAAGTGTCTGCTGGAGGTCGACCTATCACCGTGTTGACCCTCCAGCTAGATGATGAGTATCGATTATACTCATCCCCGGTAGAGCCTGCTCCTCACCGACAGGATAACGTTTGCCTCTCCTGCCATCCTCAACCCCGCTACCCTTCTGCCTGAAGAAACTGATGAGACAGTGACTCATGACTCATGACTGTCATCAACTGCTGACTGAGGAAACTGGGATCCGAAAGAATCTTACAGATGTCCCACTGACCAGAGGAACATTAACCTGGTTCACAGATGGAAACAATTACATTGTAGAAGGTAAGAGGATGGCTGGGGCGGCGATAGTAGACGGAACACAAACAGTCTGGGCCAGCAGTCTGCCAGAAGGAACTTCAGCACAAAAAGCTGAGCTCATGGCCCTCACACAGGCCTTACGACTAGCTGAAGGAAAGTCTATGAACATCTACATGGACAGCAGGTATGCTTTTACTACTACACACATACACGGGGCCATCTACAAACAGAGAGGGCTACTTACCTCAGCAGGGAAAGAAATTAAAAACAAAGAAAAAATTCTAAGTTTGCTAGAAGCCCTACATCTACCCAAAAGACTGGCCATTATGCATTGCCCTGGCCACCAAAAAGCCAAAGATTTTATCTCAAAAGGAAACCAGATGGCTGACCAAGCGGCCAAGCAGGCTGCCCAGGGGGTCAACCTTCTGCCCATAATTGAGAAACCAAAGAACCAAAAAAGTGAGCAACGATATACCCCAAGTGACTGGCAAGAAGTCACAAAGTTGGGCCAGTTCTCTGAAACTCCAGAGGGGGCCTGTTTTACCTCAGAGGGAAAAGAGATTCTACCTCAAGCAAAGGGACTACAGTACGTTCAACAAATACACCGCCTAACCCATCTGGGAGCCAAACATCTACAAAAACTGCTACAGACGTCTCCTTACCATATTCTGAGGTTGCCAGAGATAGCTGGCTTAATAGTCAAGCATTGTATACCTTGCCAGATGGTCAATACTAATCCCTCAAGAATGCCTCCTGGGAAGAGGCTAAGGGGAGACAGCCCAGGTGCTCACTGGGAAGTGGACTTCACCGAGGTAAAACCGGCTAAGTATGGTAATAAGTATTTACTAGTTTTTGTAGACACTTTTTCAGGATGGGTAGAGGCTTATCCTACCAAGAAAAAAAAACCTCAACCGTGATGGCTAAGAAAATACTGGAAGAAATTTTCCCAAGATTTGGGATACCCAAGGTAATAGGATCAGACAACGGTCCAGCCTTTGTTGCCCAGGTAAGTCAGGGACTGGCCAAAGTATTGGGGATTGATTGGAAATTACATTGTGCATACAGACCCCAAAGCTCAGGACAGGTAGAAAGGATGAATAGAACCATTAAAGAGACCCTCACCAAATTGACCGCAGAGACTGGCGCTAATGATTGGATAGCTCTCCTACCCTTTGTGCTCTTTAGGGTTAGAAACACACCTGGACAATTTGGACTGACCCCCTATGAATTGCTATATGGGGGGCCTCCTCCACTGGTAGAAATAACCTCTATACATAGTATTGATGTGCCACTTTCCCAGCCTCTGTTCTCTAGGCTCAAGGCGCTCGAGTGGGTGAGACAACGAGCGTGGAAGCGACTCCGGGAGGCTTACTCAGGAGAAGGAGACTTACAGGTCCCACATCGCTTCCAGGTGGGAGATTCGGTCTTTGTCAGATGTCACCGCGCAGGAAACCTTGAGACTCGGTGGAAGGGCCCCTACCTCGTCCTACTGACCACTCCAACGGCCGTAAAAGTTAAAGGAATACCCGCCTGGATCCATGCATCTCACGTCAAGCCTGCTCCGCCACCGGGCCCCGAATGGCAAGCCGAGAGGACAGACAATCCCCTTAAACTCAGGCTTTGCCGTGTGGCTTCTCCTTCTCCAGCTAGGTGATGCCTCCAATCCCCATGCCCCCCAAAAGTTGACTTGACAAGTGCTTTCTCAAATGGGGGATATAATATAGACTACAACTAGGGAAGCGCCCCCCTGGACTTGATGGCCTGTCCTGACCCCAGACATCTGTGCCCTGGTAGCCAGGATAAAATTTTGAGATATCCCAGAGCTCACCCCAGAGAAGGTCTCTAGAGAAGTCCACTCTCATGTGGCAAAGCAGGCACTCACACAAGGAGTCATCTCCCAAGGTCAATATATGGCAGACAACCCGGGGTGCAGCTCTGGGCCAACCCAACGTAAGATGCAGCATACCCCATTTTATGTCTGCCCCCGAACTTCTAAACGAAGTTATGGAGGGACAAAAGAGTTCTACTGTAAACACTGGGGTTGTGAAACTACAGGTAATACCTACTGGCACCCAGCTTCCTCCTGGGACCTAATTACTGTGCAGGAAGGATTATATGGGAAAAAAAAGCAGTTCCTCTCAGCATCTCTTTCACCCCCCAAGGTCGAGAGTCCAAAGACTGGATAAAAGAAAAAACTTGGGGACTCAGGTTTTATATGACAGGATGGGATACGGGCCTAACCTTTACTATACAACTTAAGATAAAGCCTCCCACCCCAAGACCAGTAAGACCTAATAAAGTTCTAATAAAACAGGGACCCCCTAAAATGACATTACCCAAGCTCCCACCCACAGTGGCAACTAAGACCCATCACATAATAACTGCTAGAACCCCTTTGACTAGCCCACTCTCGGAAGCCCCACATGGGACAGGACAGAGGCTCTTTAGCCTAATCCAAGGGGCCTTCCTCGCCATAAACGCCACCAACCCCAACATTACCTCTACTTGCTGGCTTTGTTTATCCTCAGGACCACCCTACTATGAGGGGATGACGACTATGGGAGAGTTTAATATAACTAAAGAACATGATAGCCGGTGTTCATGGGGGACCAAAAACAAGTTGACTATCCCTGAGGTCTCAGGAAGGGGGACATATATAAAAAAAAGGCCCCCCCATCCCACCAACACCTTTATAATGTTACTCTGACCTATAGACAGACTTCAGACAACCAATATTTAGTGCCAGGGTATAACAGGTGGTGGGCATATGATACTGGGCTGACTCCCTGTGTTTCTACTTCAGTTTTTAACCCATCCAAAAATTTCTGTATTATGGTCCAGCTTGTCCCCCGGGTTTACTACCATCCTGAGGAAGTAGTCATCGATAAATATGACTACCATCCCACCCGATCCAAAAGGGAGCCTGTAACCCTTACCCTAGCAGTCATACTTGGCTTAGGGATAGCTGCCGGTGTGGGGACGGGGACCACAGCCCTGGTCACGGGACCACAACAATTAGAAAGAGGGCTTGGTGAACTACATGCTGTCATAAATGAGGATCTCCAAGCTTTAAAGAAATCTGTTAGTAATCTAGAGGAGTCCCTGACCTCCTTATCTGAAGTGGTCTTACAAAACTGGAGAGGATTAGACTTACTGTTCCTAAAAGAAGGCGGATTATGTGCAGCCTTAAAAAAAAATATTACTTTTATATAGATCACTCAGGAGCTATCAGAGACTCCATGAGCAAGCTCAGGGAAAGACTAAAAAAAGCGTCAAAGGGAGAGGGAAACTGACCAAGGATGGTTTAAGGGATGGTTCAACAAGTCCTCCTGGATGACTACTCTGCTTTCCACCCTGATGGGACCCCTAATGGTTTTGCTCCTGATGCTTTCAGTTGGGCCTTGCATACTTAATAAGATTTTTACTTTTGTTAGAGAACAAGTGAGTGCGGTCCAGATCATGGTACTTAGACAACAATATAAGGGCCTTCAAGGCAGCAGAGAGAAAAATTATGTCTAGTCTTTCTAAGTTCTAGGATTAGAACTATTGACAAGAGAAAAAGTGGGAAATGAAAGGCCCAAGAATTCAGAAGCTCAGAAATACTATCACGCTCCAAAGGGAGCTTAAGCGGGCCACCTGCATACCTCAAACTCCAGGCCTTACTCTCTGTTGGAAGCAAGTAAAGAACCCCTCTTCTCATTATATCAGAGCCCGCTCCTAATATAAAACTAGGTAAAAGGGCATGAGATAGCCCTCAAGGATGGGAAATGAGTAATGAAGTGAACCACTTATTTGGTTTCTGTAAATAGCCTACACCATAAGCCTTAATAGCCCACACTGTAAGCCTTAGTAGCCTACACTGTAAGCCTTAGTAACTCGCACCATAGGCTGTAGCAGCCTGCCTCAGACCACCAAGGTCATAGGAGGCTGATACCATACTCTGTTACCCCCACCTAAGGAATTGCACAAGTGCTGACCTCCAAGGTCACAGGAGACTGATACCACACTCTGCTACTCCCACCCAAGGACCTGCGCAAACGCTGACCACCAAGGTCATAAACTAATTGGCTTAGAAACTATGGGGTGGCACCAACTGACTGGCTAACACCCTGCGGGGCTCCTAATATTAGAAAATGATTGGTCTAAGGCACAGGCTTTGTTAGAAACCCTATAAAAACTGTCCTGTTCCTGCATTCAGGGCTCTGCAGTCCTCTACCCCTGTGCGGTGTACGACTGTGGGCCCCAGCGCGCTTGGAATAAAATCCTCTTGCAGTTTGCATCAAGACCGCTTCTCGTGAGTGAGTGATTTGGGGTGTCGCCTTATCCAGGCAGAGCATGGGGACCCCCTGTGGGGGTTTTTTCCTACACACCAAGCTCCTCTGCTATTTTGCCATCATTGGATTTTGAAGCATATTCCTTATTTCTTCAACAGGCAGCTTATCCTTATCAGCACTAGACTGAACAATTCATAATTTACTCAAATACATTGAAAAGTTTACTGCTCTGTAGTTCAAAATTAACTTCAGAAACATTTCCATATGAAATAGGCTAATCCTAAGCATTTCTTTTCTAATTAGCAACCAATAGTAGCTTAATCTTTTAGGTTCATAGGAAACAATGCTATAGTTTTGATAATGTTTGAGCATTGACACTTGCCATCCTTAGGCATTGTAGGGTAGGTGAACTAATGGATCTATATGATCTTGGATAGTCTGCCTCAAAGCTATGGAGTAAGCCAATCCCTCTCTATTGTAAAGTTAGCTTACATCAGGTGTTTCCTTATAGTAAAAGACACATACATAAAAACACACTGATGCACATGGCAATCTTGTTATTAAAAAATATCTAGGGCTGGAGAGATGGCTTAGCTGTTAATGCAACTGCCTCTGAAACCTAAGGATCCATGTTCGACTCACCAGATCCCACATAAGCCAGACATACAAGGTGATGCTCAAGTGTTGGGAGCTATGAACCAAACCTCGGCCACGTTGACAGAGACTGCCATATAGCAAGTTAAGTTTCTATTTCCTCATCTAATGATCTATTACCAGAAATGAAGAAGCATTTACGCCTGAGTGATAGCCTCTCCTGGTGCTGCCGGTAACTGATGAAGAAACAAAGAAATTGCATTTAGCCAGTAACCCTGTGATCTCTGGCCTGAATATGACTCCTTCCCCCTATATAAACCTATGTGTAAAAATAAACTTCGAGACCTTGACAAATACCTAGCTTGGTCTCCTTTGTGTGTCTGTTTGCCTTCCCCCATTCAAGTTAACTTCCCCTCAAGTCCTTCTTTGACTCTCTGCTGGCCAGGGCACTCAAGGTTGCACATGCACACAAGATGGTGCAAGTGTCTGCAGTATGATTGCAATGGCTGGATGTCATGGTATGCCAATTCTCTCTCACTGCCTGTCTCATAAAATATACATATATATATCTGGCTGGAGAGATAGCTTACCAGTTAAGTCCCTTGCCTGTGAAGCTTAAGACCCAGGTTTGATTCTCCAGGTCCCACGTAAGCCATATGCACATGATGACACATGCATCTGGAACTTGTTTCCAGTGGCTAGGGGCCCTGGCACACCCATTCTCTTTCTCTCCCTCTCTCTCTCTTTCTCCTTCTCTATGTCTGTAATAAATAAATAAAAAAATAAATCAGAATAAAACAAATATATATATATATATATATACATATATATATATGTGTATATATATACATATATATATATATATATATATATATATATATATACACACACACATACATACATACATATATATTCTTTGAAGCTCTATACCACACAAGCTGATTTATACACATCGGTATATCAGTACATGTGTGAATATATATATATATATATAAATGTGTGTGTGTGTGTGTGTGTGTGTGTGTGTGTGTGTGTGTGATAATCACAAGTAATTGTAAATTACCTAAAATATCTAAGGTTGGTTAAAAGGCAAAATTTTACATGAGTCATTACATAAATAAATTGAAATAAAACTAATTATTTCAACAGGTACAGGCTCTCAAAGCTTTCAAAAAGACTTCACAAAAAAATGAGAGACTACACAGAAGTTAAGCATCAACCTATATCTATTTTATCATTTATTGAGAAACTTGGTGCCCTGTTTGTATCTTGATAATACAACCACTAGTTCCAAACAAAGTGCTTCCTGTGGTAAGCAATGCATGGCTCTATATTAATCTCAATAAGATCTGATAGTATTTCATAAGAGGATATACTATTCTATACAATGTACTGTGATGTACAATGCCTTAAACATTTATGTTTTATTTCATTTATTATCTCTATCTTCAGGATGTTAAGTTACTACTTTCATGAAATTATATAATTTGTATAAATGTTAATACAATTTTCTAATTATAAAATATTAACAATGTAAATATAAGAATTATGTTAACCTTAGCATATCTTTAGATAGTTAGACCACTCATAAATAAGTACTAGTCTATCTATGTATGAAGTGTATAGATTTCATTCCAAAATTATCCTTAGGGATTTTCTTTCTTTAGCCAGTGCATCTCATTTACTTAAGTTCTAGAGTTTAGGATGCATTCAGTAGAAATAAACTGTTCTTCTGCACAATAAAAATTTTAGAGTTCTCCAGAGACACATAGCCAATAGGCTGTCCATATGCATAGTGAAAAAATTATCTGTCTCAATATATTATGAATCATATTGAATCTAAGCCTTTGAGTGGGGCACTTGGCTAGAGATGGGCAGAGTTGCTGCCCCATAGGAACTCTGAAGCCTGCTTTGCATGAAGCCCACAGAAAAATAGTTCTGCTCTTCAGAACTGCAAGGTGTGCTGCAGAATTTCCTCTTTTTCAGGGGTAGTCATTTTCTGTATTCACATGTCTTCAGCCTGTTGAATATATATGCTAATTGTGTTAGTAGTTGTTGTATCCAAATACTTGATAAGAAGCAACTTAAGGGAAGTCAGCATTAGTCTGGCTTATAGTTTGAGGTTACAGTCCATCAAGGCAGGAAAGGTATGGTGGCAGGTGCTTGATGTAAGCGGTCACAATCCATCTACAATGTGGAAGCAACAGATGCTGCTGCTCAATCCAATTCCTATGTTCAGGAGATATCAGCCCAGGGAATGATGCTACCCACATTCAGAGTGGGTTGTTCCACCTCAATTAACCTGATCTTTTGAATTCCTTGGAGATATTCCCAGAGATATCTTGGGGAAGAGTAATTGTAAATCCAATCAACTTGATAACTAGAGACTAATCATAATTCTACCCCTTTGCAACTTGAAGCTCATATATTCCACTTGAAATTATAACATTCCACCCTCTGTGTTCATAGACCTGTGGCCATAATACAAGTCAAAATTCATTTAGTTGAACTTCAAAAGTCCCATAGTCTTTAACAGTGACAACAGGGTTCAGAAATACCAGTAAAGAGTCTCTTTTGAGACTTAGACAGTTTCTTAACTGTGAGTCTCTATAACAATAAACAAACTACATATTTCCAATATGCATTGGTAGAGAATAAGCATTTCCAATCCATTTTGGAAAAAACAGAGTCATAGTAAGGACTATTGCACCTGATCAAGACAGATATCCATCAGGGCAAACTCCAAGTCATCAAGGTATATGCCCCATACCTGGAACTGACAATGGAGTCATCTGTGCCCCAAAGGGCTTTAATAGCCCCATTCCTCCAGATCTGTTGCCTCTAGCACTCATAGCCTCTCTCTTGGGCCAGCTACACTCTGATCCTGCAACGTTCTGTAACAGGTTGCTGGGACTCAGGAATAGTCCTTGAACTTCAAACCCTGAGATTGTGTCCACTTATTAACCAAAGAACTGGGTAGAACAAGACTGAGAAGGATAATTGATAAAAGACTACCTTTTTATTCAGGAATATAAAAAGGAGAGAGAGGATCTACAAACCAAAGAAAGGAAAATGGGTGCAGCCATGTGGTACTTGAGCTCATGAGCCTTGAGAGCAAGGATGAACCTTAACATGAACAGGGATTTAGAGAGGAAAGAGAAGAAAGTGCAAAAGGCTCCTGCCATGTGGGAGGCACCAGGGGATAGAAAGCCCATTGTGGAGTAGAGATCCCCCTTCATCTCATCCAAGCTGAGACCAAGGGAGGCTTATCAGAGCAGAAACCTGAAAGTTCAAGAGATGAAGAGCCAGCAAAGAAATATCTGTCCACCCGTTAAGTGGCTACTTAAAACCTTAATGTGGTGGGCCTTACCTTCATGCTTAGGCAAGCCAGAATGAAAGATGACTGATCTGGACTAATGGCTGGCTCAAGAAGAGACTGGCCATGACACCAAGTTTTGGAGCTGAGCTTCACCAATAACAATGCCAGGCTTAGATTTAAATTCTAGGAGGGGGAAACTCCCTCACAGGAAGGACTCAGATTGTTTATGAAAAAAACAGATCTAGGTAACTCCTTTAGTCAAGAGATAAGGAGAGGAGAGATCATTCTCTTGATCTCTAGTAAAGTGTAGATTGCAAAGGCAGACTTAGGACATTTCTGCTTTTAAATTTTTGAGCCTAATCACTCCAAACTACCTAACAAAGCTACCTGGCTCCCTCTCATTTCCTTGGCATATGACCCATGGTGCTGGTACGTTAAACATCCTAAAGTTTCCCACGCAACTAAATGTTCATTTTCATAGTTTCACTCAGGGTCCATTTGGGGATCCTCTCAGGGTCTTCCATCCTGCCACACATTGGCTGAGTTCAGCAGCTGTGTAGAATCTTAGTACAAGATTCCATGACCCTCTCAGTCTTGTATTGTACATGCCTCCAAAATCATTACCACATGGATGATGCTGCAAATTCTGCTGCCAGTTTGAAATTAAGCTTTGTCTCAGAACCACAACTGTGAGAGAGCTGTGCTTGTCTTTCAGGCTGACCTTGGTGAAACATTTCCTTAGGTGATTGTTTTTGGAGAAATGGAGTAGGGAATCCTTCATTTTAGCCTTTTGTCTTTGAAACAAACTTGGAACCTTTAATGGATGGGTTTTTTGTTTTTTGTTTTCCTACAGAACACTCTTCTTAATATTTCAGTGCACTTCAGGATGTTTCTCTTCAATGATGCTGATCTCTTTCACCAGTAAAACAGCTGTTTTAGTAAAAGACTGAGCCAGAATATCTATAGCACAACTGGAATTTATTGGAGTAGAGTCTAGTCATAGGGACACCACACAATTCAACAACTGAGACTTTGGAAATGCAAGGTGCAGACCAGCATAGGGCCAGGGTGGTTTTTATGTTAAAGGAGAGGGGATGGAAGAAGCATTAGCAAGTAAGAAAGTGAACTTCCTTGAACTCCTTTGTTTTTCAAGAGATCTCCACCCAGATATCTGACTCCACTGGTGTTTTCAAGGTAGCAGGGGGAAGTCTCCAGGCAGACTTCTTGGCATTTTCCAGTAGTATGCTAAATGTCTGACATGTAAACTCCTTCAGCCTGAATGTTATCCTGATTTAAGATTTTTCTCCACCAAAGAATAAAATAGACCTTTCTATTGTATTTATCTCAGTATTATTATCTTCCACCCTCCCACAAGAATGGGCCAGTAAGCCCTATTTAAAGTATTCCAGAGCATTTTTAACCCAAAGGTCTGAACTCCCCTATATTCCTCCTGAAAACCAATTCCACAAGAATTTAAACCACAGGGCCATGTTTATCACAGAAGTAACCACATTCTTAGTATGGGTTTTATTTTAGTTGCTTTATTCACTGTTGTGACCAGATACATGATAAGAAACAATTTAAACAAAGAAGGGTGTGATGCTTAAGTAATATTGTGAACTTGTTAAATTCTGTTGTGAACTTGATTAAGTTAGGAATTCAAGAGACATTCTTCAGGGGAAAAAGTTTCAGAAAAAATAAAAAAGAAAGGAGGAAAAGCTACTTGAATCATAACAACAGAGAATCATGACCTCTTAACAAATTTATAGACAATCAGGGTGAAATTCTCCTCTGTGTAAGGTTCAGGAGTGACCAAGACCATGGAGACCACTCTGAGGCAACAATGGAAGCTTTTATTTGGGAAAAGAACAAGCTGCTAGGACTGACTCTCAAGAGCAGAGCACAGTCAACTTGAAATTCCAGATAGTGGGTTATATAGGGCTCTTCAGTTGAGGGAAGGTGAGGAAGGGAAAAGTTAAAAAAAATAAATAAATAAAAAGTGTTTCTTTAGGGGAGATCTAAGATAGCCAGGGTATTACACTAGAACATGCCAGGGTCAAGCTCTAGCTTGAAGGAGGGTCCCCGAAGAGAGGTGTGAAAGGGAGCGGCAAAATAACGACTCGAAGTCACGTTCTGGTGCAATCTAACAGGCTAACACTTGGGCAGCTGAGCTTTTCCATCTTTCTTTTTCTGCTTCTCTCTTTTTTTTTTTTCTGTTTTTCTACTTCTCTCTCTCTCTCTCTCTCTCTCTCTCTCTCTCTCTCCATATATATATATGTGTGTATATATATATATAAAACCTTTTTTTTTTTTTGTCTTTTTCTCTGTTCTCTGCTTTTCCCTGTTTCTATGCTTCCATGCTTCTATGCTTCTCCACTGGCACAGCTCTTAGCCTCAACCTTTTATTTTCTGATCACATCATGCAAGAGTAAACTTCAAGAAAGGTACAATTTCACAGAATTCATAGAAACCTTTTGTTATTCCTTTTCATCAAATCCCATTATTATTATTCACCTCAAGTAAAGTCATCAGGCCCTTATGCTGATTAACTTTTCACATTTTCCCTATGTATGTGTGGCCAATCACTTGTGATTTCCTGAACTTCTACTTTCAATTACTATATTAAAGGTGAGAGGCAAAACAACCACAAATAGGACTTCCCATCATTAATCACTGATCCAGTAGATCCATTTATCCTTCAATCATTTATTTTGAATTTTCCTCTTCATGTCCCTCCAATACTTAGACTTTGGTCCCCCCAAGTGAACTATTTCTGACTTAAGTTGTTTTTCTGTAAGGATTCTTGGTAAAGAGTCATAGTTTGCTGCAATTGCCACCATTTAGAAAAATTAGTCATAGAACAATTTTTCCAATGTTCCAGAAGGTTCATTGTTTCCTTCTAAGTGCACTGTACTCCATGCCTGACTTTAATTAAGGCCTTTAAAGAAAACAATTATCTCTGACCCATTTTCTTGTTTTTCCAATTCTATGCCAGAGCCTCTTTCAGATACATTGACCAACACTTCACTAACACCAACTTTTATTGGAAAAGTAAACTTAGAAATTGGGATACCAAGTGAAAAACAGAGCAAGACAAACATTATACAGAAAACCACAGATATCTGTATTGTTGAGAGCCAAAGATTTTTCTATAGAAGGGCCACATTGGACTTCAAGGAAGAAACAGCTGGGCTGGAACTGTGTCGTGCACTTACAATATGAGGGGCAGGAAATCATCACTCAGGGGGCATTGTTAGGCAAGGAAGGGATAATGTCTGGGCAGTTCCTTGAAGAATGTGGATGACCCACGCCCTTGTGTCTGTCACCATCCTGTTGTCTATGGTGACTCCAGTTTGTCCTGATGTAACATTCCAGCCTTTTGTTAATGATAAGAGATGAAGGTTAATTTTTTTCATGCTGATCATAGGGGCAATGAGTTCTTATGGGAGAGGCTGGATAATGCAGCCGATGGGTCTCCCTTCAGGGAAGGTGATAAGGAGGCAGTTTCATGGTGGCTAGAGGTGGCAGGGTGGTGAGATCAATAGCGCCTGTGTAGCAATTTGTTACAACTTGGTCCTGAGCAAAGCAGAGATTTCTTTCATACCATTCCTGTAATGAGCTGGCTTCAGGTCAGTCACTGCCAGATGCTTGTTATAGAGAAGGTGAGAGAGATGCGCTCTGTGCACCCCCATGAGAAGACAGAAGGGAGAATACAGAAGATTGTTATTCTGGTCAACAGCTATGACATCAAAATGCCAGTCATAAAGGGAAGATGAGCTTTCATAGGCAAGGGATAGAGGGCTTAGGGCAAGAGAAGGGAGGCAGAAGGACATTTTGGGATCCAGGGAACAGTAAAAACAAAAGAGAATTTAAGTTTGAGAATGCCCATTGTGTGGAATTGTACTTATCCCTGGATGAGATAGGGAAAGGACTATGTAAGGAGAGGTCCTGAGGAATAGCTCTGATTCTGGCTAAGGCAAGTGGAAGGAGGTGGGGTCAAGGCAGGTGAAGTTAATCAGAGACAGGCAGAGGCAGAAGGCATGAGTTAATGTTAGAGTCTAGTATTGTAAGTCAGCCGTAGGTAGTGAAGACTATTAGTCTGAATCATTGTTTATTTTGTAGCTATATTTTATAGTTATGTATTTTTCTCATTGGGTGATTATGACCATGTAGGCTGCCAGAATTAACTTTATATTTTGGAGGTCAATAATGGCATTGTAGGAGAGACTTTTAGGGATCTATGAGTAGTTCTATGACTCTCAGCATTGTCATCTGCTAGGATAAGTCAAGGCCATGCTGATCAAGTGGTCCTCCCTCTTTTGAGAAGCCTTGAGGACTGATTTTCCTCTGATGTGACTCTCCTGTTGCATATACACATCTCTGGGTCTTCCTATCCTCTCTGATCAAGAAGTCAGGAAACTTACCAGAAGCTAGAAGTTAGTGCTGTCCCATCATCTCTTTCTGACACAGAAGCAGGAACCAAAATATTGGTTATTATTTTACCTCCAATGTTTCCAATTGATTTTGACTTCTACATATGGTTATTAATTACTCAGGGAGACTGTACATATCTGATTAGCAAAACAGATTAGTTAAAAAAGAGTACAGAACATATCTGGTTAACAAAGCAGGTCTGGTTCGAAAATGGCACAATAGTTTAACACATTTTGATTAATATTTAAGTTGTCAGGTGACAACTAAGCACATTTTATCTTTTACATATCTGAAAGTTATAAGTATAGGCAGAACATTTTAGTAGCCCTGAAAATAATATTTTATAAATAACTTTAAGGCTATTGATTTCCATCTAGAAATTATAGGCCAGAAAACGACAAAACAGTATAAAAACTTAACATTTGTAGCCAGGTGTGCTGGTGCACACCTTTAATCCCAGCACTTGGGCAGCAGAGGTAGGAGGATTGCTGTAAATCCAAGGCCACGCTATGAATACAGAGTGAATTTAAGGTCAGTATGGGCTACAGTGAGACCCTACCTCACTTAAAAAAAAAAAAAAAAATCTTAGCATCTGTGTTTGAAAACAACTTTGGCTAGTCTGTATGCCAATGTAAGAACCAATTTACCCCCCGAAACTGGTAGTAGAACAGCAATTTAAGATTATTTTTCTAGGGCAGGAAACATGTTTGAAGTATCAGTATCTCTATAAGCAATGAATTTAAGATACCAGAAATGAGACAATTAAGTGAAACCTTGATTGAGACTGATTATACATAGCTCAAGCATAAAATAAAACTTGGTCATTGTTGAGTTACATTAGAGACAATATGACAGCCACAAAGTAATTTCTTAAATAAGTACCTTTTACCATTGAATAATTTTAAGGTTTAGCTAAAGAAATATTTATGACTGTTACGTGAAGCTTAGACATATTATATTAATGTTTTTTATACAGTGGGTTTTCCTAAGACATGGGGAGCTTTTTCAGTTTCCCTAAGAACTAAATCACCATAAGTCACTTTTCATAAGATTTATATTCTAACCTCAGTGATAATCATCCAGCAAAACCAGCATGAACAAAACGAGAGCCATTTTAAAATTACAAAGTTTTAGCCAGGAATTGTGATGCATGCTTACTGAAAGCCAAACATCATGGACTTTGTATCAACCAAATTACAATATTCTGATGTCTGGAAAAGTCTGATCTTAACAAAGGTAGAGTTTAAGTATTTAAGGAATATGAGGCTATACAGAGTAAACTATGAACAAAAGATCTGCTGACCGAGTTTTAAATAATCAAGAATTATATATTATGTAGTAACATTTTTGTCTTAAATACAAAGACATGAATTTTTTTAATAATTTTGAAAGGTCATCAGAAGTGGGATATCTTTATATATATGATGATGACCTTTCAAAATTATAAAACATGTATGGAGATTTAACATGTTTTTAAAGCTAAGACATTTATCCAATCTATAAGATAGTTTCTGAAAGTAATTTAGCTATATTTAATGTACCCAAAGAATAGAGGCACTGGATTAAACTGCCATAATCTAATGAAAAAAGGAGACAAGTCTCATGGAAAAGAGAGGGAATAGGTATGCCAGAGCCACTTGACATGGCAAACAATTTCCAAATGTGTGCTCCACTATGTGCATCTGGCTTTGAAGATAAGCACCTTTAACTGCTGATCCAAAATATTTTTAATCTCTTAACATACACAAAATTTTATGACACAATCTTTAACAATTCAACCCTTAATCAACTATACAATTCTGTCTGTAATACTTTGGTAAACATGTGCCCTGGCCAGTGGGGAGTTGAACAAGGACTTGAGGAGAAGCTAACCTGAATGGGGGGAGGCAAACAGACACAAGAAGGAGACCAAGCTAGGTATTTGTCAAGGTCTCAAAGTTTATTTTTACACATAGCTTTTTATAGGGTTGTAGGGGGAAGGAGGCATAATCAGGCCAGAGATCACAGGGTTACTGGCTAAATGCAATTTCTTTGTTTCTTCATCAATTACCGGCAGCACCAGGAGAGGCTATCACCGAGGCATAATGGCTCCTTCATTTCTGGTAATTTGTCATTAGATGAGGAAATAGAAACTTAACTTGCTATATGGCAGTTTCTGTCAACATGGCCGAGGTTTTGTTCATAGCTCCCAACAAACATGTTCAGTAATGATGTAAGTTAAATCTAAAGTATTAAGACTGATTGTTGGAGGAAGTAAGGAATTACATCTTGGTTGTTTTTTTTTAAATTAATTTAATTTAATTTGATTTTTATTTATTTGGCAGAGAAAGGGGGGAGAGAGGGAGAGAGAATGGATGCCACTGCAGATGAATTCCAGATGTGTGTGCCCTCTTGTGTATCTGGCTAACATAGGTCCTAGGTAGCTGAACTTGAGTCCTTTGGCTTTGCAGGCAAATGTCTTTAACTGCTAACCCATCCCTCCAGCCCTGGTTAAAAAAAAATAAAATACAAAGATTTTATTTTATTCATTTATTTGTTACAGACAGAGAGAGAGAGAGAGAGAGAGAGAGGAGAGAATGGGCATGCCATGGCCTCTAGCCAGTGCAAACAAACTACAGACACATGTGCCACCATGTGCATCTGGTTTGCATGGGACTTGGAGAATCAAACCGTGTCCTTAGGCTTTGCAGGCATGCACCTTAGCCACTAAGCCATCTCTCTAGCAGGAATTACTTCTTAAATTACAGCATAACTTTTTTTAAAATTTTCTTTGACTGTTCAACATGAAGTAAATAGTTTTCAAGTGTTTGACAGATAAATACTGTTTAATGTTTCAAATGTGTTCTGTTTACCTTATAAAGTAGGAAAAAATGAATGAATAATTTCTTTGTGAGATTATTTTTTGAAGCAGAGTTTTAGATATAATAACTTTAGGAGAGAATTAAATATTAAATCAATTTTAACCTTAAGATTTAGTTAAAGGATGACAAATAGAGGAACCTAGTTAACTTGGTTCAGTACTCTAAATTCAGTCTTTCATGACCATTATTGTGACCAGATTAACATCAATGAGTTAAAGCCTAATAGTCATTTTAAATCTCAAGAAGCCTGTAATCTGATTAAGTACTTTGTCTTTAGCCTTCTGCTTAAGCTTAATCATATCTTCACCTACATACTTTTACTTTCCAATCTATGTAACCACTCTGTAACAATCTTTCTCATCGAACATTTAGCATCCAACATAGAAAGTTTTCTCTCCAGTTTATCTTTTTCAGTCAGTTCATCTCATAACTACCAACAAAAAGTTTTATTGTTCTTACCATAAGACTTTTGATATGACTATTTTTTTTCTCCTCAAAAGGCCTTTTGAAATAACTTTTGAAAGAATAGACCAGATTTGACTTATACTATTTACCCAGAATAAACATATAGATTTTGGAACTTTGTTTCCTATAACTTTCCTGAAACATACTTTTTAAAAACATGAAAGCAGATTTGAACATTATTAGAAACTTTAGAAATATTTTTACAAATTTAGTGTGGAGTACTTCTAAATTTGCATATAAATATTGAGGCTATTGTTTGCTAGTAATTCCATAGAAGCATAGAAACATAAAGTGAATGTAAAACGGAAGTCCCCATCTGTTCAGAGTGACTTGGCATTCATTCATCATCATGGTAGGGCCAGGATCCTGAGATTCCCTGTGCTTGCAGCCCCCTGGCTCGGCAAGTCAGGGAAGAAAGAGCCTTTTTATCCCCCCTAAATTCCAAGGAGAGTTTTGGACTCCCTCAGGGCTCAAAGGTTGCTTTCAAATCCTGCCATTTTATAACTCCTTAAGAGTAGGAGAATCGTGCTTATTATTATTTTTTTTGTTTGTTTTGTTGTGTTGTGTTTTTGCCTGTGATCTTAATTACTTTTAGTGTTCCTTCTGGGGAACAATCAACTGTAAAAATTGATTATGCCATCTAGTACAGTGGGCTTGGTGGAGAACATTCCCCACAGTGAAATGGCACTGCTCCAAACAGAAATCATTCTACAGCCTTAGGGCTGTGAGCCCCATACATACACACACACATTCATCCCAAGTGCATTTTTCAAATAGACTCTAGACAACCTTTTTCCTTCACACATTCATTTATTCATTCATTTATTCAGAAGTTATGCATTCTTGTTTTAAATTTCTATTGTATTTATAGCTCTGGAGACTAAAATCAAACCTGGTTACCAGGCAGGGGGTCAGGAGAGGCTGAAGGAGTGGGAGGAGCCAGAAGAGCTTTGGAGCTGAGGTCCTTTATGGCACCTAGGTCAAGAACAGAGGGTGAGGATGAGTATGGGGGAGAGATTGAATGAGAACATATTTCTGAGATCTTGGCTAAAGGGTCCTGATGAAAAGAGCAGGTAGAGCAGAGAGAAGGTTGTGCACACGAAGTGAAAAATGGGTTATTTCAGATCATTACGTGAGCAGAGGTTTTTTGTTGTTGTTGTTGTTGTTGTTTTTAAATACGTGAGAAGTTGTAAATCAAAAGTACCATTCTCAGTCCATTTACACCCATTGTCCAGCTTATACTGTGGCCAGACAGAGTTCCAGAGAAAGATAAATTGTCGTCCAAGAGTCATAGAGGCTTTCAGTTCTTAAGGAGACAGGAAAAGAGCAAAACAAGGGTGAGAGAAAAGGAACAAGGGCTTAAGCTAGGTTTACACAGAAAACCAATAATGACCCCCTGGCCTGTTAGAGTGAATGAGGCCTGCACCTCCCACATGGGCAGATGTCCCGCCCCACGGGACCTAGTTATTCATGGGGGCGAGGAGGACCCTAACCTGAAATAAGATGGGTGAGAGAGAGAAAGAGACTCAAGCAAATGTACACTTGTCAAGAGTCCAATTTTATTGAGCCGGAGCGGTCTTTTAAAGGGTTAGGGTTAGGGTTAGGGTTTTGGGGGGGGGGGGGGGCGGGAGGAGGCAGGTGGTGGAAAGTTACAGAATCTTCTTGGCCTTTGGCCTAGGACAGTTTGCAGTTATTCCGAGAATTCACAGTACAGTTCTCAAGTCTCTGCAGTTGCCAGGCAGGGTGTTAATTAGTTAGGTGTGGAGGGGTGGGGGGATGGAATCAGTTAGGTGTGGGGGGGTAGGGGGATGAGGAGAGGTCAGAAGTTGCTCAGGGCAGAAGTTGCTCAGGGCTTGTCTCTAACATCTCCCCCTCTTCTGTATACAAGGACTAGGATAGGGAGGTTACCGCAACCCCCTGATGATGTCCCAAATAAGGGCTTGTTTTGGTGGCCGATTATTTTTGTTTAAGAGTAAAAATGGATCCAGAGGAGCAACCTGACAGCAACCTGACAACAGAGAGGCGAGTGTTCCCCAGAGTAGGTTGAGCGCTGTTACTCATAGGTCATTGATTTCGATAAAGTCATTTGGATTGACCTTAGAACAAGGGGCACAAACGGGGTTTGAGCCTGTTAGAAGGGCAGTGCTGGACCCTTACCCGTCATTGGATCGGCCTCCTCTCGGCGAGGTCTTCCTGTCTTAGGCGGGTTGAGACTTAGCCACCCATTCTGTCGCTGACTTACCAGACCACTCACTTTGTGGAAAGGTAATGCATTTTGCTCTCAACAAGACCGTCAAAACCCCATAAGGATCCTGGAGGAAATATGTTTGGTAGCCAATTAGTATGAGGGGTCGCGGAGATCTGAGTTATTATTCGGAGGGGCGGGACCAAAATTTCCAACCCAGGGTGGATCTTTGCAGGGAGGTAAAGTCTAAGGGTTGAGATGGGGGGGGGTTGTCTTGTTCTTTTGGCAGGTCAGCAGCAGATGTTTCTTCTGTGGCAAGGCAAAGGTAATGGACTTCCACCGGCTTGATTGTAGAATCTACCTGACTCTTAACAAAACTTGTTAATCATTTAAAGGCCCAGGGGCCAAAAGAGAGAAGTAAAAGGATACCTACAAAAGGTCCTAGCAGACTGGGAAGCAGAGTGGTTAGCCATGGAGATGTGGAAAACCAATTTTTTTTTAAATTTTTTATTTATTTATTTGAGAGCAACAGACACAGAGAGAAAGACAGATAGAGGGAGAGAGAGAGAGAATGGGCACGCCAGGGCTTCCAGCTTCTGCAAACGAACTCCAGACGCCTGCACCCCCTTGTGCATCTGGCTAACGTGGGACCTGGGGAACCGAGCCTCGAACCGGGGTCCTTAGGCTTCACAGGCAAGCGCTTAAATGCTAAGCCATCTCTCCAGCCTGGAAAACCAATTTTTATACCAAGATTCTTGTTGTTCCTGAGCCCTTTTTCTATCTTCTAGATTCCTTTTGACTTTGTCAGGGCTATTTTGTACTAGCCCAGTCTTATCTGAGTAGAAACAGCATTCTTCCCTGAGGGCTACACAGAGTCCCCCTTCTTTAAGGAAGACTAAATCTAATCCTCTCCGATTTTGAAGAACTACCACAGAAAGGGAAGCTAATGAATCTTTAAGATCTTGTATTCCCTCATGTATGAGGCTGAGATCTCTATCCATGAAGGCACTGAGATGTGAAAAATGTTGTTGGGAGGTAACCATTGAGGCAATACCTGTCCCGGCTCCTGTAGCACTAAGCCCCAGGAGTACAGTCAGAGTAATGGTGGTCAGGGGTTCTCTTTTCTGCCTAACAGACATATCTCTGTCTAATGTAGTTAGAAAACTCTCTTGATCATGGACAAAGAACTGTGGTAGCACAGTGACTACAACACAATTAATCCTTGTTATTAACAAAGTCCTGATTGGTTATAAAAGGAGTTAGACCAGAAGAGCAGGCAAAGTATGTGTTATTGAGAGCCTTAGTATAAGTGGATGTTCTATTGATAACAATAGTCTGATTACAGACCTATATGAGTGAATGGCGGGGGGGCAACATTTTAGGGCCAACAAGACAGAGTCCAATACCTGAAATGAAACTAAGAGTAAGGCCTCCATCTGGGGCAGCATGCCAAGGCAGGCCATCTGTGTTATTAGTAAATATAGGGGTCATAAGCATTGCAACACCCTCATAAAAGGGAGGTGTAGGAGAGAAGCAGATCCAGCATTCTTGATAATTGGGATTGCTAGTATTATGAATAGCTTCCAGGGAGGTGTTCACTAAGGAAACAATAAGATCAGCCGAACTTGGGGGTCCCTCAGGGATGATGGGTTGGAACAAGGTATATTTTTGAGATAACTGAGTGACAATAGGGGGTGTGGTAGACCCAATAGTTAATTTGGGTCTGGCTGGTTTGAGTAAGACAGGGTTTGGTCCCATGGCTGCAGAATTTTTATTGGGAATAGACTTAAGTAATTTGATTTTAAAAGTGAGCCCAAAGTCTTTTCTTTCTCTATAGATTCGGAGTCCCCATTCAAATCCTTGGCTGGTCCAATCGTGTTGTCTGGCTCGGGAATTGAATTGGAACAATAAGGGACTACACCAGCCACCTGTAGGGGACTGGTTGGGATCACAGAGTCTTACTAAGTCCCGAGGGGAGTGGTTGGGTGTTGCTTTAAGGTGTACCCATTTTCTTTTTACCGAGATATAATCCCAGGAGGAGGAGGGCTTCCAATAGGTGTCCCCAGTAGTTTTGCAACCCCAGGAGGCACAAAAATAATCATCAGCCCATCCACACTTGTAATTAAGGGACTTATCTCGGTGGGCTCCTGGGCAGACATAAACACCTTCCGCTGCACCATGAAGGTGGCTTCTTTCGCCATTGTTTCTACAGCCGGGGGAATCAAGGCTGCGTCTGGCCAATTCAGGTGCTTGTTGTTGGGCTGAGGCCATAGTTCCTCTGTTGTGCCCCAATCAGGGTCTGCTCCAAGGGCAAGGGTGCAGAGATCCACTTCTAGATCTGGCCATTGGGGCTGGGATCCGACTGAAGAGCTAGAGTTAACAATATCTCCAGCCTGGTTTTCAATGATCCAAGTGTAGTTATAAATTTGATAAGGGGAAGGGGCACTTACCACCAGCCGGGTTACAAGTAGAAATGAGAGAATGGCAAGGCCGAGCATCTTTCTGTGATTAAGCACAATTAAAATCTTTCTCAGGGGTTTCCCTGGAGAATTAATCTATTTTATTAGTCTCTCTGGGAGCCATCTAGCATTTTGTTCTTTAGAATCATATATGCAAGCATGTTCTTTCCCCCAGATTAACACAGGATCTGGGCCGGACCACTTATGAGTTAATGGATCCTTCCATAATGCTTGAGCATAATTATTTGATGTAGAAGGGTGCCAAAATCTATCAGCTGCGGATTTACCATCCTTGTCAAGGGTCAGGAAATTTAAAACAAACAAAGCATGGTTTAATAATGTTTTGGGATTTGCTGCCTGGGGGTATATTATTCCCCCTGAGTGTTGTAGCTTGGAAAGCATATTTTTAAGGGTTTGATGTGCTCTTTCTACTATACCTTGTCCCTGTGGATTATAGGGAATACCAGTAAGATGTTTTATTTTTAATTGAGCACAGAATTGTTTAAAGCTAGTGCTGGTATACCCAGGGCCATTGTCTGTTTTGATGACTTTTGGCAATGGCATAAAGGCAGAGCAGGCAAATATGTGATTAATAACATTTTTAGTAGCTTCTCCCATCTGAAGGGAAGCACAAATAAATCCACTAAAGGTATCTATAGACACGTGAATATATTTTAATTTGCCAAAAGGCGAATAATGGGTAACATCCATTTGCCACAATTCCCCTGGTGTAAGACCACGAGGATTAACTCCCAAGTGTGGCTCAGGCAAAAATGTTATACAGCCCTGGCACTGGCGGACTATCTGTCAGGCTTGTTCTTGGGTGATAGAGAACATCTGTCGGAGAGTTTGGGCATTAAGATGGTATAACCAATGCGCCTCTTGTGCCTGAGATATGGGGTCAGGTGGGGTGACCATTCCAGTTAGGACAACAGAACTATTTTGAGTTGCCTGATCCACAAGGTTATTTCCTTTACTTAAGGGTACAGGAAGACCAGAATGTGCTCAAATATGTCCTACAAAGAAGGAGTGAGTTCTGGCCAGGATTAGTTGTTGAAGTTTAGCAAAAAGAGGGGAAGCATTGGTAGAGGGGTAGATGTAAGGGACCGTCTCGAGCAAAGGGACTGAGCTGGCTACATAGGTGCTGTCAGTATAGAGGTTAAATGGGTGCTGGAGAGAGTCTCAAAGACCTGTATAACAGCAACCAATTCCATAAGCTGTGCCGAAGAAAGTTTAGTTTGGACTTTGGAGATTTTTTTCATTGATGTTAAAGGCTGCAATTCCAGATGAAGAACCATCAGTAAAAACTAACATGGCTCCAGGAATGGAAGAGCTTTTAGTCTGTTTAGGGAAAACAATGGACTGTCTATAAAAGAATTGAATTAGTCTGTCTGAAGGATAATGATTATCTATTTTGCCTTGGAAGGAAATACAATCAACAGCCCATTCATCAGAGGACTGTACTAGCCATTGAAACTGGGAGGTGCTATAAGGCACACTAATGGTGTCTGGGTCTTTTCCAAAAAGTTTAAGGGAACTTTCTCTCCCAAGTTTTAAAACCTGGGAAACCAGGGAGGGGTAGGTGGGCAGAATTTTTTTTGGGGGGGGTAGCAGGTAAGTGGATCCAATATAAAGGCTTAGTCTGCCATAAAAGACTGGTGGGTGTAAAGGTTGTAGGGAGAATAAGTAACCATAACAGGGAGGTGGGAGAGAAGTATCCAATCTTTTGTGCCTGAATGGCCTTTTCAACAATTTATAAGGAATTTTTAGCCTCTGTAGTAAGCTCTTGAGCAGAGGAAGGGTCGGAATCTCCTTGCAAGATATCAAACAAGGGTTTAAGTTCTCCAGTAGTCAATTTTAAATAAGGTCGTAACCAATTAATGTCCCCCAAGAGCCGTTGGAAATCGTTAAGTGTTTTAAAGAATATTGTCTTAACTGGATTTTTTGAGATAGGATTTTATTGGAGTGTAATTCAAATCCAAGGAAAAGGTGGGGAGGATGGATTTGAACCTTCTCTGGGGCTATTTGTAGTCCGAATTTTTGGAGTATAAGGATTAATTCTTGTCCCACCTCATATAATTTTGTTGTCTCTGGTCCTGCTAATAAAATATCATCCATATAATGAATGATATATAAATTAGGATATTTAAGCCGAAAGGGATCTATTGTTTGGGCAACAAATTTTTGACAGAGGGTAGGGCTATTGGCCATCCCTTGTGGCAAAACTTTCCACTGGAAGTGGGGCGATGGACCGATACAATTAACAATAGGGAGGCAAAACGTTTGCAATCCTCTGGGTGGAGGGGAATGCAAAAGAAGCAATCTTTAAGGTCAATGCCTAATTTAGCGTAACCCTGTGGGATGGCTACCGGTGATGGGAGACCAGGTTGAAGGGCCCCCATCGGAACCATGTGTTGTTAGCCAACACCTGTCTGTGTTGTTTTTGGAGTAACCGAGACAGGGTTTGGTATTCCTTGGTTGCTTTTTCCAAGGCCTCTGCCTGGGATAAAACCCTGGTTAAGCATTTGTTGAGTAACTGCCTCAGAAGGGCTGAACATGAGGACTCCCATCTGGGATAAGATGTCTCTTCCCCAAAGGTTGACCAGAAGGCCAGGGACTATGAATGGCCAAATATGTCCAGTGTTTCCTTCGGGGTCCTCCCAAGTCAGGGGTTGGGATCTCTGAAGGGTGTTAGTAGATTGGCCAATACCTTGAAGATGAGTCAATGAGGGCTGGAGGGCCCAGGAAGGGGGCCAAGCATTTTGTGAAATTACGGTGGAATCTGCCCCTGAGTCTAAGATGCCCTCAAAAATTTTACCATTGATTTTAAGTTTTAGGCTAGGACATTCTTGGGTCATTTTTTGAATCCAATAAATGTCTGAAGACCCAGGCCTGGAGACTCCTCTATGGGGACCTATCAAAGGAGCCGTTGAATCCAAGGGCAGGGGGAGGGCCTGTGCTAAACGTTGTCCTTGTATAATAGGAAGAGGCCCTTGTGTACTGGTGGCCAAAATTTTTATTTCTCCTGTATACTCATTATCAACTATTGATGGAAAAATGGTGATGCCCTTTAAAGTACTAGATGCCCTTCCCAGAATTAGATAATAGGTTTGTGGCAGTGGTGGGCCAAAAACTCCTGTAGGAATTATTTGGACTCCCTCTTTAGGTTTCAATATTGAGTCAGTGGAGGCACACAGGTCCACCCCTGCACTTCCGGGAGTGGCCCTGTGGAGGCAGGCAGTTGATTGGGAGTCTGGCTGTTGTCTGTCTGGCTGTTCCCCGAGGCCGGCAGAAAGGCTATCGGTTGAGGGGCCCAGGGCTGGCCCCTCATTCCGTTTCCTGGTAGGGGAGGGAGAGGATTGCCAGAGGTGTCTGTTTTAGACTGGCAAGTATTACCCCAATGTTTACCATGATGGCAGCGAGGGCAGACTGTGGTAGGTGGGGGGCGAGCCCCTCCAAGTTGACCAGGAAGCTGTGGCTGACCAATGGACTGTCCCACAGTTCCTTGGGGGCGTTGCCATGCAAAATGGCCTGTTTGTCTGCATTTAAAGCAAGTATGTTTAGAACCGTTGGGTTGAACAACCGCTCCAATGGCCAGATTGATTGCCTGAGAAACCTTATGGGTAAATAGATCTACGTCTTGGCATATGCGGATCATGTCATGAAGATCCTTGTTTCTATATTTGCCGCATAGGGCGGCTCTGCAGGCCGAATTGGCATTTTCATAAACAAGTTGTTTAAGAAGTTTATTTTCATTTTGACCAGGTCCCAGAGACCTTTTGGCAGCCTCTAAGAGACGACTGACAAAGTTACTATATTCTTCATGATTGCCCTGGATGATTTTTGTCAAGGGTGAGAGAACAGATCCCTTAGAGGGAATTGCATGCCAAGCTGCCATAGCGGCATTAGCAGTTTGTGCCAACAGGCCTAGAGGAAAATTTTGTTGTCGTTGTTCAAAGGAATATTTCCCTTGACCTGTAAGTTTCTCAAGTGTCCAGCCAGCAGAGGGAGCTTTAGGTCTTTTAGCGTTATTGTTAGCCAGAGTCCTATAGCGATCGACCCAATCAGCCTGCCATGAAAGGCATTGTCCTCTAGTTAAGACCAACTGTACAACGGTGAGCCGCTCATTAGGAGTCGGATAACCTCCCCCGCCAAGGCTTTCTAATAGGGAAAGGGTAAAAGGGGCATTAGGTCCATAGTCCTTGACTGCTAAGTTAAGTTTTTCTAGGTTTTTAAAGCAGAGTTGGCAATAAACAGTCTCCTCACCTTGACTATCTTGGCCTGTGGTGGGCATATTGTGGCGTGGTATACTCTGACTTTCTTCCTCCTCATTTTCATTTTCACTTTGAGAATCATCCTCATCAGAGGAAGGCAAGGGAACAGAGACTGCGGGGAGATGGCGTGAAGAGGATGGGGCATCGCGATTAAGGACAGAGGAGGAAGGCACAAGGGGGTCGGATCCATGTCCCCGATCTGGAGCGTGTCTAGTTTGTGAGCGGGTAACAGGAAAAGCCAAACAAGTAGAAGACGAGGGGTGAAGGGGCTGGGGTAGGGGAGGGGGGGGTCTGGCGGAAAAGCGAGCAGAGAGACGAGAAAGTTGTTTTTGAATTTAGAGAATTTCAGTGAGATCTCGAACTTGAGAGGAGAGGCAAAGCTTGGTCTCAGAAAGGGAATTAGGCAGAACAACTGGAAAAGAGGGCAGAGTCCAAAGAGGAGCAGAGGGGAGAGTTTAGGGGGAAAGAGTTGGGGCAGCGGGGGCGAGGGATGGCTAATCAGGATTGTGATAACGGGCAGCCTCATCCTCTAAGGTGGTTGCATTGCCAGGATTGAGAGGGTCATCTGGAGGGGAGAAAGAGGATGAGGGACCAGCAGGAGGAGGCTGAGGTTTAGTGGTAGGTTGCTTCTTTAGAACAAGATTGATTAGGTGAGGCAATTGGTTATAGCAGGGTGTTAGAAATGTCAATTGGGGGTAGTGGAGGGTAAAGTTGGGGAAGATTCGAAGGGTCAGAAGTATGAGAGTCAGAAACATCAACGAGAGAAAAGGAGTCTGAAGCTCAAGAGGGGTGACATGAGGGGCAGCGGGAGCCAGGTTGTGAAGACGAGAGACAATGTTCAGCCACAGAGAGAAGGTGGCATTTACCAGAGTCATTATTTGCTTCCTCGACAATGTCTCGAATTAAGCCCCAGAAAGAGAAAATAGTTGGGGATAGTGAGTCATTGC
The DNA here is from genome assembly GCF_020740685.1 of Jaculus jaculus. Classification (NCBI taxonomy): domain Eukaryota; kingdom Metazoa; phylum Chordata; class Mammalia; order Rodentia; family Dipodidae; genus Jaculus; species Jaculus jaculus. The sequence continues at coordinate 41,248,381 of NC_059104.1, forward strand.
CTTCTTCAGTGAGTTTCTGATTTAATTCTCTACCAACTCTTTGCCACTTTTTGGGATGAATATTAGGTCCATCAATCATAAACCATGGACATGTCTTATCAACAAAAATAAAAAACTGTATAAGATCCTTTTTCTTTACCCGTATTCCTCGCTCTCTGAGAGAGGCTTTTAAATCCTTTATGAAAGAAGCCTCTTTAGACAATGAATGGCCCATCTCGATGGGATGGAATGAAGAGGGAAAACTTACCAGGTCTTGTTGTCTTCTTGGGCGGACAAGCAGTGACCATTCAGGAACACTCCGGAGATCATGTGCTGGGGGGTCTCCATCCGGCAGGGGTCCGTGCCTCGAGCCCCACGTTGGGCGCCACATGTCCTGCCCTGTGGGACCTAGTTATTCATGGGGGCGAGGAGGACCCTGACCTGAAATAAGATGGGCGAGAGAGAGAAAGAGACTCAAGCAAATGTACACTTGTCAAGAGTCCAATTTTATTGAGCTGGAGTGGTCTTTTAAAGGGTTAGGGTTAGGGTTAGGGTTTTGGGTGAGAGGGGGGGCTGGAGGAGGCAGGTGGTAGTAAGTTACAGAATCTTCTTGGCCTTTGGCCTAGGACAGTTTGCGGTTATTCTGAGAATTCACGGTACAGTTCTCACATCTCTGCAATTGCCAGGCAGGGTGTTAATTAGTTAGGTGTGGCGGGGTGGGGGGATGGAATCAGTTAGGTGTGGCAGGGTGGGAGGATGAGGAAAGGTCAGAAGTTGCTCAGGGCAGAAGTTGCTCAGGGCTTGTCTCTAACAGGCAGAAGCTGTACAGGGCACATCTGTTGGCTTTTTAGCCAGTCAGTAGGCAAGGAGGGCAACTGTGCTCCAGATGGCAAAAGCTATTGGCAGTGGAAGATGAGAGCTCAGAAGAGAGAGGGAGAGAATGGAGGGAGAGAATGGAGGGAGAGAGTGTCGGGAGATGGTGTAACTGAACCAAAGGGTGGTGCCCCTTAGGCTGCAGTAGACCAGAGAGTGAGAGACCCGAGGTGTCAAGAGTGCATCTTTCTCGAGACATTTAGATGAACTTAACAGTCTTTTTTTGTTTTGTTTTGTTTTTTGTTTTTTGAGGCAGCGTCTCACTCTGGCTCAGGCTGACCTGGAATTCACTATGTAGTCTCAGGGTGGCCTCTATCTCACGGTGATCCACCTACCTCTGCCTCCTGAGTGCTGGGCTTAAAGGCGTGCGCCACCACGCCCGGCAGACTTAACCGTCTGTATATGACCATTCACTTTTAAGTTAATTTGACATTACATATAGACCACACATAGAGAGATAGACTAAATAAAATCAAGGATTTTATCATTTTTATTTATACCTATCATTGTTAGATTCTATTTTTAGATATCAGTCTATCTTTTTTAATCTTTAATTTTACATCTGTATCTTAAAAATATGTGACTTTAAAAAATATATGACTTAATAAAAATAAAGCAGAGCCAGGCATAGTGGCACATGCCTTTAATCCCAGCACTCTGGAAGCAGAGGTAGGAGGATCACTGTGAGTTTGAGGCCACCCTGAGACTACACATGGAATTCCAGTTTACCCTGGACCAGAGTGAGACCCTACCTCTAAACAACAAAAAACAAAAGCAAAAGCAGAAATTTTGTATGTTAAAAACAGAGCTTTTAAAATGACTTTTACCTTTGATTAAAAAAAAAATTCATGTAGTCACAGGGTGGCCTCGAACTCACAGCGATCCTCCTACCTCTGCCTCCCAAGTGCTAGGATTAAAAGCAGGCGCCACCACACCCGGTGGAAAGAATGTCAGAGTTACATGTTAGGTCATGATTTGCAGAGACATTTATCATACTAATAACTGGGGGCTAACTCCACAATGCATGACCCATTTTCATTAACAAGGAGGGTCTAATGGGAGGGGGTAGATCACAGATGAGCCTAAATAATGGTACCAAACTGCCTGTATTCACTGAAATGAAAACTAATAAATTAAATTAAAAAAAGAAAAAAGAAAAAGAAAAACAGTCAAGGAAACAGTAAACACCATATGCATTCCAAGTAAAAAAAAAAAAAAAATTTAAACCTCATTAAAAAAGAAAACTGCTTTGAAGGAGAAAACAGGCAGGCAATAACTTTTACATCCTAAAGTTATAACTATAGGTTAAAATTCATATAAAAATTATATAAGGGCTGGAGGGATGGCTTAGCAGTTAAGGCATTTGCCTGCAAAGCCAAAAGACCCAGGTTTGATTCCCAGGTCCCACATTAGCCAGATGCACAAGGGGCGCATGTGTCTGGAGTTCATTTGCAGTGGCTGTAGGCCCTGGTGTGCCCATTCTCTCTAGCTCTTTCTCCCTATTTCTCGGTCAAATAAATACAAAATAAACTAAAATAAAAATTATATAATATTAATTGCAAACTTAACATGGCCATCATTATTACATAAAATAGGTCTACCCAGATTCTAAATGCCATTGTTTTCTGGGATTGCATTTCTGTAGTCTCTACTAAAAGAGAAATTAAAAATTTCCCAATGAGCACATAAAATGAAAGAATTTACATTTGCACCTATATATCAATCTTCAAAAAGAAATTTCAATCAATCTATATAAAGGACCTTCAGTGTATGATAGTTAGAAGTATTTTGATGTCTTAATTCCTATGACCATTGAAAATCAATTAAATAGAATTGTAAAATTTGTTTGAAGGGAAGTAATCAAAATGTATGCATCCAATGACAACCTCTATAGTTGAAAATTTAGATTCCAATGAATATCATATTACCCAAACAAGAAGCACTTAAGTTTTAATGAACATTTTGTAAATCTAAAGATAACATTTTACAAGTTTTAGGAAGCTAAGAGTATTTAAGGTTAAGAATATGTATTACAAGGTGTGGTGGTTGGTTTGGGATTTCAATCTAAAGATATGCAAAGTATGACTAGCTGGAGTTCCTGTAGTGTGCTGTGCTGCATGGCTTTTGGCTTTTAGGCTTGTGCTTCTCTCTGTGTGTTTGGTCCTGTGAAATCAGGCCAGCTTCTTCTGCCATTATGGAACTTCCCCTGGAATCTGTAAGCTACAATAAATCCCTTCTTCCATTAAAAAAAGAAAAAGAATATGTACTTACTATAAACCTTTAATAAACCATCACATTCACACACACTTATACTTTAAGTTAGTATAAGAAAATAAGAAAATATGTTAAAAGCAAAATAATAATAATGATAATGAAAAATTGATATGGCCACAAGTTTTATATATCTGGAACTGTATACTGTCACTCTTTGGACAAAATGCACAAAAATAAACATATAAATGATCATGAACAAAGATGACACAAACACATAAATTCTAGGTGCACCCTAACAGCATAAAATTAAGTGAAGAGTTTCTGTTCTCTCCCTTTGAGATGTGAGGGTCCTTAAAACAGAAGATCAAAGGTAAGGCTTATTACGCAGATGAAGAGCATATAATTATTCCTATTTGTTTTAGAGAGCTAAAAATAAAAGGGGATAAGGTTTTTTGTTGTTGTTGTTTTGTTTTTTTAACAGGTGGAAATGGCTTATTCTTGTCTTGAAAGTTAGGGCAACTCCTTTAAAATAACATCTCATAAGTATATAGATTTAATGACAGATCACACTCAGGCTCATAAGAAGCAAGGCTAGCTATAAGTTTAAGTGACAGACTGGTAGAAAAGCATTTAGGGAATCCTTTTATCAGTTTCACAGAGCAGATAAGATAGGAGCAATAAAACATGGAGGGAAAGTTTAGAAGAGCCATTCCATGTGTTTAGGATCCAGAATGTACTGCTTTTAGCAGTTTTCCCACTGTGTTTCAGATGTTCTCTTGAGTAAAAGAGGGAGAGTTAGGACATCTTGGGGATCAACACTTATGTAATGTCCCCTATAAAATCTATGTACTGTTCCATCTGACCCCAGAACAGGGTATAGATGTCTAGGGGATTTGTATCTCCAGTGCCTGTGACACTCATTAAACACTATATGGGGTTTTGGCCAGGAAATTAAAGAAAATAAGTTATATGCAATTGAAAAACACAGTTGAGGTGCATCAGTAGTCTTAATAACTTACTAATTACCAACAATGTTTTAGATGGATTTTTTGTGAGCTCCCAAAATGTCATCAGCAAGAGGACTGAGATAAAGCTGCACATTGTCATCTTCAACAGCCTGAGGAGTTCTCCTAGACTTTAGGGACCTCAACTTTGGTTGAATCTAGGATTTATGGAAATCAGGAAAAGACAGTATGACACAGAGTTGAAAATTATTATGAACTTCAGCATGAGAGTTAGGCAAAGAAGGGGTACTAGAGCAAGAGAGAAAGCATGCCTGAGAACATGGGTGTGGAGTCTTAGGAAGAGAGTGTCTTTAAAATAAGGCTTTTAATCCAGTATGGAACTCTCTAGGTTTTATTTTACAAATAGCCTTTTCTTTAACATGGGATTCTGTTCTGCTTGAAGAGAGCCGGAGATAACGTAAGAGAACAAAGAGGAAATGAGAATAGTTAGATTCTGCATAATTTATCTTTAGTTCTGACAAAATCTATCAAGTTTTCTTACTCTTACACATTTTGGATATCTCCTCTTAATTTATAGGCTCTAGAATTTTTATTGAATAGTTTGTAAATTGTTGGTTTAGTTGTTTCTTAGATGTTTTAAATTTTTAATTTTTAATTAAAGCAGATTGTCCATTATGATTTTCTTTTCATAAGAAAAATTTTGCCTGGGAGTTTAGCATTTCAAAAAGTTAAAATAAAAATGAACCCCAGGGCTGGAGAGATGGCTTAGTGGTTAAGCACTTGCCTGTGAAGCCTAAGGACCCCAGCTCAAGGCTCGATTCCCCAGGACCCATGTTAGCCAGATGCACAAGGGGGCACACGCATCTGGATTTCGTTTGCAGTGGCTGGAGGCCCTGGTGCGCCCAATATCTCTCTCTCTATCTGCCTCTTTCTCTCTGTCACTCTTAAATAAATAAATAAAAATGAACAAAATTTTTTTAGAAAATGAACCCCAATTTAGGATTAAGTGTTTCCCCATTGTGGGAAATACAAACTCATTTTTAGTTAGAGTTTCCCTTTTTTTTCAAATACTTGCAAGTTAAATTAACAAAATGTTCATGCCAGCTGGAAATAGTGGTTTTTTGTTGTTGTTGTTTTTCCCAAACAGTTTCTCTTTCTTAGGAGGAGTGGCAAGAGAGGAAAGAAAAACTACTTAATGCTACCAGAGACAAAGCAGAAAGAATAGTCAGAAATAAAGATGCTCTCAAATATCTGCATGCAAACAAACTCAGTGATCAAAACCAAAATGCTTTCAAAGCAAATAAATAAAATGGATACCTTAAAACAAACATTTCGGGAGCATATTAAACAAAAATAAAAGTAACCAAAAATAAAAAATAAAAGTGACCAAAAGAAAAAAAAAAAAAAAGATCCTACAAATAGCTCAGAATAAACAAGGGAACCATAGACCAAATCAAGTGAAGTCCGAACCCCAGAATGAACTCATCAACCTGCACTTAAGGAGACAATGTCGGACAGTTGGGCACAAAGAGCCACGCTGGTACTTGACTCATTCTAAATAGAAGTTGCTTGTCCTGGGTGCCCCATATTTGGTCACCAAAACTGTCAATGCAAAAGACACAGCTCTCACCTCAAAGAGGATAAGAGGTAGTTTATTCCAGAGCCAAATATGAGTGACCATGGCCCAGGAACACAGACTTAGGTTACCCCAAATTCCATGTTCCAACGTGTTAACAATTTCATGAAAGTTTTATAGTATCAGAACAAAAGAAAGTCATAAGTCAAGGCACTTTTCAAATACATTGGCTGACTGTCAGCTAGGCCGGTTACAGCAAAGTGGGGAAATCTAGACCTTCAGCCTCAGATGCTGTCTGATGACATTCTTCACCCTTGAGTTGGTGGAAGCTGGGATCTGCTCTTGAATTTCAAAAAGGATTACACCTGATCAATGATAGTCACCAGGATATGAGCTCAGACACAGATGTGGGCAATAGATGGCTATTAAGGGTTTAGAGGTAGCCCAAGGTAATCTGGCTCTGACTTGCAACATTCCAAGTGTCTGTGATTACAGAAGCTTTGAGTTCATTCAGCCTTGTTAGAAGTAGGTTCAGCAGATAGAGCTGTTTTCTGGGCTCTTTAGTTCACAATGGTCTCTGTCTCCCTGGTTAACTAGCTTCTCCATTTGGTCTCTTCTCTCCCTTGAATTCTTCATCCTTTTGTCTTCTGTATACCTCTTGCAAAGGAAAAACTCAATAAAAACCCAAAGTATCCAGACCTATGCAGAATGTTCTCTCTTTCTCATGGGACAGCCTGGCAGTTGGGCCCCCAGTAAAAAGTTTTTTTTTTTTTCCTGCCTCAGAGTGGTAGTGTGTGGTCTGGTCATTCACGAACCTTACATCTGGTGCTGTGACTCAGCTAGGAGGCTCCAGGTTTCCCTTTTCAGTAGCCAGACTTCCTTTCCCACCCCTAGGCCACCAAGTTGCCACTGACCCTCTGTAGGCCTAGGACCATCTGCCATGTTCTGGCTCCTTCATTCACCAAGATTCAGCTTCACTTCTCCTCCTTCCCTCAACCCCTCCCCCTCAGTTAAGTGTCCCCCATGGACTGGCCTGCTCTCAGAGATATTCTCTCTCTTATCGAAGCTTTACCATTATGTCAGGCCACACCCACTCCCCCTCTTCTGGGCTCCCCAGGTCTCAGTAAAGACACTCCCATTCTTCCCCACTGAATTTCCTCATCCTCTGTCTACCACTGCTCCAAAGTCTCGCAGGGCTGCCTACACTGCCACCAACCTCAGCTCTGAGCACCTGACTGTCTTGAGCATGAGTGGCACTGAGCCACTCTGATCTGTGCATCTGTGCCTGTCCCCATTCCCTGGCTTGGTCTCCCTAGCCTCTCTGATCTGCATGCCCCCAGCCCCAGCCGCTCCCCTTTCTCCCTTCCACCAGTGCTGTGGCACCACTGCTACTGAGAAAACAAACAAAATGTCACCTTCCTTCTCTCTCCTCCTCTTGATATCTCGTCCAACCTCTCCATTTATTTTTTTTTATTACAACATGGTCTGGCCTCAATATAAATTGGACAATGGGTCCATATGACCTAAAAACAATACTTTTGATTCCCAAATTCTTACTTATTTATATAACCTCTGCCACCGACAGGCAAATGGTCCAAAATTCAAATTGTTTTTGCTCTACACACCTGACCTTCTCTCTGCTGTACTTGCTCTACTGCCCAGATTCTTCTAGCCAATGTAAGACAGATGCCACTTAGATAAAACAAAAATTAATAAAATGTTACTAGGGAACAACTGTTTTACACTCTAAATGACTGTGGCTGAATGTGAGATTCAACATTAACCTGAATTTCAGATACTAATGACCAGAGCTAGTCCTTGTGGAAATCAGATTCTGACTGCAGTGTTTTGTGTCTACAGTAATTCTGTGAGACAAATATTCATACAACATGCACAGTCACACTAATGAGAATCCATGTGGGGCTCTGTATGTGGGGATATGCAGTGTGTAATGCACAAACACAAGGTTGTGACCCATGCTGGATAGCAAATGACATAAGATAATGATAGAGAGACCATACCACAGCCAGAAACACAGGCTCAAAGAACAAGTTGGATCCTAAGTCTTCCCAGTAAAGGTTAAAAGCCACATACCTAATAGGGACCAGTAGGTTTGCTCAGTGTTTAGAGACACTAGTTAATGATTATTTCTAGTTCACTACAATTTAAATTATATTAATTTTGATATGCTGATTAAAATCATGGTAAACTAGATTATGAGAAATGTATTGGCTTCCCTAACTCAGACCCCAAGCATATTTAAAACCATGTGTCATCCACACCTTGTCCTTAGGCAAATTAGCCAACTGCATCTGGATGAACAAAGGGAAAATGACAAGCAGCATTTAATTTTGGTTTTCTTTCTTGCCTAAGATTATCAAAGCCTTGATATGATACAGTTCTCAGGCTTAAAATAAACATAACAAACAGACGACTAGATAGATCTAGACTTTACATATTCAATTTTTTTATGATTTAATAATATGAACAGTTAATCTTAATTTGTTATATAATAAATATAGTTCAGATTTGTCATTACTAACAAACCATTTCCAGATGTGTTTTATTATCATAAGGACAGTTATCAAGTTTTACCTGTACTTAAAAATCCATGCTTTTAAAATGTGTTTCATAGGATTATTAAAAAAGATCTCAAATCAACAGGTAATAAAGTCTAAAATTTGATTCACTGATATTGTTTTGCCTGTGGTAACAGTTATTAAAACTGCCTTCAAATGTTGAACTAAGTTGGCAATGTATCTATGTTAAACTTTTAGCTACTGAAAACAACTAAATCATGGCTGGAGAGATGGCTCAATGATTAAGGAATTTGCCTGCAAAGCCTAAGGATCCAAGATCAATCCCCAGTGCCCAAGTAAGCCAGATGCACAAGGTGGCATATATGTCTGGAGTTTGTTTTCAGTGGCTGGAGGTCCTAGTACTCTCGTTCTCTCTCTCTCTCTTTCTCTCTCACTTTCTCTCTCTCCCCTCCCCCTTCCTCTCTCTTTCCCTCTCTTTCAAATCAATAGATAGAATAGTAAAAAACCTAAATTTTATTTACTAATTTTTCTTTTCTTTATTAAACTAGTTATCCTAAGTAGTCATTGTGTTTATTACTTAGGCTTTATAAAAAATATAATCTTACTTTATTTATTATAACTTTTGTTCTTAGAGACACAAGGAAGTCTCCCCATATTCTGATAACTGTGTAAACTGTGGTTTCTCAACTTTTGAGGAGCTCCATTCACAATTCTTAGGCCAAAATGAACTATAATGCTAAAATCTTATATTTCTAGATGATGTAATTTAAACATAAACTATCAGACATCTGGTCAATGCTTTATTTAATAGTTATGGGTAAAAAAAATAATGAGAAACCCAATTGATGTATGTTAATTAATGTAACCCTAGACAAGGTACATCAGACTGATTGTCATAGATTTCTCTATGAGGATTAAGCTTGGTTCTAATCCAGTTAAGTAGAACATTTTGTTGTAAAATTTAACTTACATTGTCTGATGGCATGCTATATATAGCTTAGCGCATATATATATATATATATATATATATATATATATATATATATGTAGTTTAACATTTGTAAACACAGACAAAACATGTTAACAGTCCTGGAGAGAATGTTTATTAACAAAATATAAATATTAATTCTGACTTTCATTTAGTTTTAGTGCCCTGGTGAGAGCAATCAGTTTTGTTCCTACTTTAGAGGATATGAACTTGAATATGACACAAATAACAATGGCTTTTGTCATTAACAGTAAGCTTGTTGCTGTTGTTGTTATTTTAAGGGTTTGATTTAATTTTTCTTTTTATTGACAACTACTATACTTACAGACAATAAACCATGAATTTCTCCCCCTTACCCCACTCTCCCTTTCATAATTCTTCTCTCCATCATATCCCCTCCTTCTCTCAATTAGTCTCTCGCTTAATTTGATGTCATCATCTTTTTCTCCTATGATGAAGGTCTTGTGAATGCATTGTTAGGCATTGTGCAGTCATGGGCATCAAGGCCAATTTCTGTCTGGACAGTTACATTGTAAGAAGTGTTACCCTTTCTTTTGCTTTTTTTTTTTTAATGAAAGGTAAAGATACTCTATACTCTATATTACCATTTTTTCTCCTGGGTGCTTAACAACCAGATGTAGTAGCCAGAACTGAGGTGGATTTTGCAGTTAAAATGGTACACAATATTTTGACTGCAGCCCTTCAAGGTCAAAGGGGGCTCAAGAACTACTGGGACACTACTTTCTCTGAAGAATCCTAAAGCTCTTGGTAAGCCACCTATCTTCTTCATCAGAAAAGATATGGAGACCACCAGAAATATATTCTAATCAATATCTTGTCTGTAGAAGGAGAGTCAAACCAGAGAGGAAAGCCCTTAATGCTTCCAAGGGAAGGGAAGCCATGTGGTCAGCACAGCCCTGACTCATCCCAGTAGAAGACACAAAAGCAGACACAGCCACAGCGCTCCTCCCGGGTGCCCAGAGGTATTCCCCACAGAGCCACAAGTGACCTGCAAAATTACAATATAAAATTACATTTGGCCACTGACTTGGTCTTAAACACTCAATAGAAAAAAATATAGCCAAAAAGTAAGCTATATGTTAAAGAATTTAATCATCACAGCCCAGACTGTAACTTTAGATAGATGTAGTCACTGTGACAAGGACAGGTATATACCATACCATTTGGTAAATTTCTAGGTCTTCATGATGATCATACCTGTCATTTCTGGTAATAATTCTGTTAATGTTGGGATACTGTGTATGTAACTACAATCTTAACCTTGTATCCTCTCTCTATAATAAGCCCACACTGAGATGGTTCTGTGACAATTCAACTCCATCTACCTGAGTCCCCTGGATCACCCTCTAAGGCCTAAAATGCTAATAATGGAAACCCTGGGTTCAAGTGGAGATGAACCCCAACCTCATCTAAACTTTAACTTTTTCATGTTTCCTTTCAAAACAACCCAAACATTGCTTTAGACTCCTGCCTCCTGCTTAATCAAGCTATCCTTCTACCTCTACCTAAGCAACTTATACACTCCTATCTAGAGACTTTAGAAGAGCTTAGCTCACACAACCCCAGAATTTTACTGTCTTACCTCCCTTACCCTGACCTCACTATATATATGAAATTCTTCTATCATCCCACAGGGGTCCCGAATAACAAAATATGCTATTGTTTCAGATGACAAGATAACAAAGACTAGTCTGTTGCCTGAGGAATACATTCCAGAAGGCTGAGCTTGTCACAGTCCATTTACCTATGCTAATAAGAATGCACCTTGCTTGTTCTACAGCAGCTACAAGGCTGGCTGTGGCTTGGTTGGGACTCAGCCTAATCTCTTATCAACAGCTTTCCACAGATGTAAATTCACATTAAGGACTCTGTTATGGCTCTTCACCTGCTACGGGAATAGCTCAACTCACTGGCATCAGTAGTCCTTCAGTACTGTGGAGCCCTTAACCTCATCACAGGAGAGATCAATGTTGGTTTTATATAAACCATTTGGGTAAAGTAGAATTAGAGATGAAAAAAATAAGGCTCCAAACTCTGGTCAACACACTCTAACCTGATGCTCCATTGCCCTATAGACCCTCTGGTATCTTTGTAATTACTTGGCCTTGGCTACTACCATTACTTGGGCCATTAATGGGGATAATTCTTTTACTCTTTTTTAAAAAAATTTCTTGGTTTATTTTATTTTAGAGTAATAGACAGAGAAAGAGGGAGATAGAGAATGGGCGTGCCATGACTTCCAGCCATGCAGACAAATTCCAGTTGCATGTGCTCCCTTGTGCATCTGGCTAACGTGGATCCTGGGGAATCGAGCCTCGAACCGGGGTCCTTAGGCTTCATAGGCAAGCGCTTAACTGCTAAGCCATCTCTCCAGCCCTTCTTTTACTCTGTCTTTGAAAATGCATCCAAAACCAGGTACATAATCTTAGACAAACTCTTCAACCAACGTCTACTAACCTATTCCTATTTCACTCAGTAATAACTTTTAGCCTCCTCAGACTCAGCTTCCCATTGCCTTCTCTGAGGGGACTTGCCAGCTGCTGATGCCAGCATCCACCAAGACCCTGATCATGCTCCCTCACAGCAGGAAGCAGTAATGAGAAATCCCACCCCATATCCTTAACAAAATGCTGGACTGTTAGGTAGGACAAGAGTCCCGAATTAGAGTCAAGGTGAAGGAAGAGAAAGACAGCAGCCTGATTCTTGGAACTCAGATGTTTACATTGCCTAACCCTTACTCCCCTGACCTAACAATTCGCTCTGTCACAGTTTACCTACCAATCTTATCTTCAAGACAACCTGGCTCCCCTTCTGATTGCAACTCATTCTCTGATTGATTACCTCCTCCATTTGGACTCTATAACCTTGGTTAATTAGCTTCTTGGTTTGGTCCCTGCTTTCCCTTGTACTCTTCATACCTTTATTCTCTGCACCCTCCTTCCAAAGTAAAACTCTATAAAAACCCAAGCTATCCAGGCTTACACTGGCTTTTGTCTCCCTCCCTCCCAGGAGACAGCCTTGAAGCTTGGACCCCCCAATAAAAAGCCTTCTTCCTGCCTCAGAGTGGTTGTGAGTGATCTGGTCATTCATGAACCTCAAACAAAGTATGATCTGACTTCTTATCTCTTCCTTAGAACTATTTTTCCACAATTAACCTGAGACCTTCCTGGGAGGGAGGTCCCCTTTTTTCTAGCATTTCAGTCTACTCCTGACACTGTGTTTGGTCCTGTTCAGCCCCCAGAAATTGGCTTCATGGCTAGCCTCTTCCAGAGACAGCCCCACCCCTGTCTAATCATCTGTCTCTCTGGCTCCTCTGAACCAGAAGGTAGAACCCATCACCATAAGGTTATAAATATATTTAGGAGGGGAGGGTGATCTTTTCTTCACTTATGAACTTCCAGGTCCTGGTGAATCTCCCCCTTACTACCACATGGCTTCTTTACCCCTCCTGCCCTTCCCATGTCAGGAGTTCTATGTATTACCTTTTCCTTCCTCTCTAACTCTTTTGTTTTTGCCAGGCTCACCATGTGGGTTGTCAAACCACATGGCAGTATCTATTTTCCTTCTCTTGATTTTGTACTTCCCTAAATAAATATATACTTTAATAATTATCCTTCTCATTCTTATTTTATACAGTTGTTCAAGGATTTCCTGGACTTCCCTCAGACCAAACCCCGTGTTAATCCTTTAGAGCACTCGCTAGTGTTACCATATCCTGTGAATAATATCAATGACAGTTGTAACAACCCAATTAAAGTACATGATAAATGTCCTCCTCCTCCTCCCTTTCAGGCATAAAAATAAGAATCACCACTCCAAAGTGCAGTGAGGTGCTTGCTGAGGGTGGAGGAAATACAGAATGGGAAGTAGGAGAGGGAAGCAGCTCAGGGCATGTGGCCAGTTATGGAAACAAGTATTAGAATACCTGAAGGGGTTAGAAAATTTAAGAAATTCAACATACTACAGCTAAAAGAGAAGAAGTCTGTCTGGAAACTGCCCCTGCCACCTAGATACCAAGGGAGCTGGGTATCTGGCTAGAAATCTTGGAAGAAAGGTCAAAGAAGTTTACTTCCTTCACATTTGCTTATTCTTCTCCTTCCTCCTTCCTGCCAACAGGACCCCAACTTCATGACATAAACCCCCTTGGCAAATGCTACATGGGCACCTCACATTTTCCTTTCCAGAGTCCTGAATCTAAGATGTGAGGTGTCCCCCTATTATTTGCCTCCAATAAAGTCTAACTTCTTTATCATAGATATTCATTTGTACTTGATTCTAACAATGGTGTTTTGTCCTATTTTGTTGAGTATCTTTAGACAAATATTAGGATGCCTTTGTTTTCCTTTTTCTTATTCTTTTCTCTACTAAGTAATTAATCTTGACTGAAAAAATATCAGTAGATAACTGTTGTTAAATTTATATTTAAATTAGCATTCCTCAAAGGATCTTGTCATGTGTTTGGGGGAAAGATTAATGTGTTTCTGTTGCTTCACACAATATTTATGTCCTGTTAGGAACTCTTATGACCTCATTATTTTTTATTTGGAAATTAAGCTTTATATGAGATATGCTTTGGTATAAATTTGACAAAGGTTGAACTTGTGATGGTTAATTTCTGTTATAAACTTGGTGAGATTTAGAATCAAGAAACACAGACAAGCTTTTTAATTAAGTCTGTAATATTTTTCCATGCAGCACTTGTGGTGGTGGACTGTGTGTAAAGAAGCTCTCATAGAACAAACCCCTTTATTTCCCGGTTACCTGTGCTGCATATTGTATGTTCATCTATCCTGTTTCAGCTATCATTACATGACATTATAAATGAGTTTCATCAGCCTTCCCATGTGTATAGAAAGGACCAGCAGCTCTCCAGGAATCATCCAGGTCTTTAGTCCCCAATTGGGACTGCTGAGATATTGAGCCCTGAGGACTGAGCAGCCACTGGATTTCTCAATGCTCAAATCTACTGACAGATACTGCTGGATTTCTCAGCTTCTATACTGTAAGCTCATCCAGTAAATTCCCTTTATAACAGAAAGTCATTCTGTAGGTTCTGTTCTAGAAAACTCTAATACAAAGAGTTTATTTTGGAGTATAGCAAGGTTACTGTCCATCATGGCAGAGACAGCCACATCTAATGAATGCTGCTGCTCACCTGGCTCTCCCCTTTTTATTCAGGGTGGGACTGAAGCCCATGGTTCACTGCTGCCCACAGTTAGTGTAGGTCATCCCAAGACAATTAAACTGGAAAATCCCTATTTTCCAGGATTTCTTTCTCTGATTTTAAATCCTGTGAAGTTGACAGCCAGAAATTAGCCACTATAGTAAGCCCCAGTCATGTTTTGAGAAGGCAACCTACTTTAATCATCGTTTACTAAATTACATGTTAGGCTCATACAAAAATATCCTCAGAGATAACAGTAATAATATCTGGCCACACATCTAGTTGAAGAGGCCCATTCAAGAATCTGTAAAATTAATTATTGTAATTCTACTTTTCAACTTGATAATGTTACTCTGAAATTTACTCAACTTATTAAATATGGTTAAATAAAAATAACTTTCATATTTCCATTTTAATTTCAGTGTATCACTTACTTATTCTATGCAATCAACTGTAATATTGGGAAAAATGCAGATTGCAATCTCACCTTTATATAGTCAAGTAGATACAAATTCATTACATATATGTTAAGGTAAGCCATAATAATACTAAAGTAAAAGTACCTGACAGCATTATTTGTCTTCATTTGCCATCTAATTCAGTATGCATTACTTGTAATTAAGTGGCCACCTGTGTTAGCTATTTGGCTTTATTCAAAAGAAAATCACACTCACTTTTAGATCTGTGTGGCAGCAGGTAGCTTTGAGCATGCAGCAGGCATATGGGGATTTGGCTCCACTACCACACTGGGTGGGGGGTGGGAAAACAAATTTCCCTCCAAAGCTAAGTCCCCTGAGTCAAAAGCTGGAAAAGGTCTGTCCAGTTTTCAGAGAGATTTATATACATGTAGAAGACATAGAGGAGAGCTGCTCAGTGGTAGAATAGTTGCACAGTGTGCAGGATGGTTCACATTTTCTAAAATAATTAAAGTGAACAAGGAATTGTTGTCCTTCTTTGAAACAGAAAGACGTGCTTTATTTTTGTTTTACTGTTCTTTGTCCCTGTAAAAATGCACAAGAAACAAAAGATAGGAATGCATATAATAAAATAAACCCACATACATTAGGCAAAATATAATAAAACAGCAAGGACAATCTGGTAATTCTCTAAGGTATTAGGTTTCTACATATGTTTCTTTAAAGTGATAGAGGAAATAAAAACAATTATAGTAATAAATAAATAAAAGTCTTATCACACATTTGGGTTGATTTAATTAATACTTAGTATCCCACAACAGTGGGGAAGCTGATTTTCTCTGACTTAATTTTGCTACTGTAATAGTTGTAAATGCAAGGGAATTTTCCATATGTGGCCCTCCTTTAGTGACAAGGGCTTGTATCAAAGGCTATGATATATTCCTCATATGGCTTGACAGGGTGTTTTCTAGGCTCTGTATTCTAAGGGAATGGAATATTCCAGCCTCATTCCAAAAGGTTGAGGCAAATTTAATTCTTTCCTTATTATCTTCTATCTTCTATTCTATCCTTATTATCTTCTAATATGGTCAACGCTGAGTGTCAAGGTTGCCATATGTAAATTTTGGAGGACAAAAATACTTAAGCCATCATATTTCCTGTCAGTATCCATACAGAAAACATAAAGGGTATTTATAGATACTTTATTGTGTCCATCACTATGGTTTCTAAAAAAGTTTAACAAAATTCTTAGATAAAGTACCAATGAGTAAAAAGCAATTTTTGTCTCATCAAAAACATAATAGATTAGTAGAATTTAAAAAATCTAAATAACTAAAAAGGGCAGGAGGAGATTGTTAGGGTTGATATTACATAGGAATATTAAAGACACAGGGCTGGGAAGATAGCTTAGTGGTTGGGGAATTACCTGCAAGGCCTGGGGCCCAGATTTGATTCCCAGTACCCACGTAAACCATGCATCTGGAGTTTATTTGCAGTGGCTGAAGGCCCTGGCATGCCCATTCTCCCTCTCTCTCTCTCTCTCTCTGTCTCTCTCACTTTCTCTCTCTCTATCAAATAAATAAATATTTTAGAAACAATAACAAAGTAGAGGAAAAAGTAATATTCACTTTAGAAAATTTAAAATATGAGTTCTTAAAAAGATCATATTCAAGATCACTAATGAAAGAAAAAATTAGGTATTGAAGTTGACTGATGGATTATACTTATAAAATAATTAGCAGCAGAGTAATTATTCCTCATTAAATATGACTAATCTTTGACAGATTACCAAAATTTACATGAATGGCAAAATAGGTATGATTGAGTGAACTAAAGAAAAAACAATAGCCGGGCGTGGTGGCACACGCCTTTAATCCCAGCACTTGGGAGGCAGAGATAGGAGGATTACATGAGTTCAAGGCCACCCTGAGATGACAAAGTTAATTCCAGGTCAGCCTGGACCAGAATGAGACCCTACCTCAAAAAACCAAAAAAAAAGAAAAAGAAAAAACAATAGTAACTTTGAAAAAGCCTGATAATTTTCTTTGGTCCTGTGGGTAGGAACGTAGGTCCTAGGGAGTAGCAATTATAGTGTTCGTGCTAATCAAGCAGCTTGTCAAACTGCCTTCTAATTATCTATGTTTATCCTCAGGGATAGGTACTGTTCACAGTTATGCATATATAAAGATGTTAATGGAGATATACATAGGTGGCAAAGTTAGCAACAATAAGCTACTAACTATTGTGTTCTCTTCCCTAAACATGATATATTAAACCATAGCCTTTGAAGTGCAGGGAATCTAGATGATGGGAGAAAGAATGGAAGAGCATGGAAATGAGAAGCAGGGCTTCAAAATACTGTCCTCTGGATAGACAAAGTCTATCACATAAACTTGTAATACACACATAAACTAGTCACAGATGTCATGGCCTTCACAAGACTGAATCTTATCTCATCATATATGGGGGTGTGGTCCAGGAGAATGCCCATCTCCTAGAGTAGTGAGTGGCAATGGAAGATTGCTGGGAGCTGGGAGTTATTTTCTTTATTGGTATAGCCAACGAAAGTTGAACATGAAAGATGTGGGAAGAAGAGTTTTAGTGTGAAGAGGAGGGTGATGACCGAGGGTAATGAGATCAAAAGGCATTATATACATGTATAAATGTGCTAAAAAGTTTCAGCAATAGAGACTGGTGGTATATTTTAGTGGTAGAGAACTAGCCATATGTGAGACCTTGAGTACCTAGCCCTAAGGTCTAGAAACTAAGTAAATTCTGTCCTTATAAAACATTTTAGGGGCTGGAGAGATGGCTCAACAGTTAAGGTGCTTGCCTGCAGAGTGTAAGAACCCAGATTCAATTTCATAGTACCCACCTAAGTCAGATGCACGAGGTGGCTCCTGTGTCTAGATTTCCTTTGCAGTGGCTAGAGGCCATGGAGTGCCCATTCTCTCTCTCTATCTGGCTCTTTGTCTCTGTCTCAAGCAAATAAAAAAATAAATAAAAACAAAACCAATATGTATTTTGGTTGGATACCAATACTATACAACCCTAACCCTAACCCTAAAGATCACTAGGGTATCTGGAGAGTCTGCATACATAGCTAATAAGTGGTAGAACAGTATTCAGGCTTTGGCTGTCCCCATTCCAGCTAAATACACTAGTCCTTGCAGCTTATTGCTTCTGGTGACATTAGTAGAATTTTGATAATTTAAGACATGTTAATTGAAACTTAATTGACCTGTGTTCAAATTCTGGAATTTTTTGTAACTGTGCATATATTCAAAATGATCACAGGACACTCAAACAAAAACACAGCAGCAATATTTACAATAACTAAAAATGGAAATTAAAAATAATCCTACAGATGGGGGATAAACAAAACATTGTACAATGATACAATTGAATATTATTATAATTCCAAAAAAGGAAATAAAGTGGGATCTGGAGGGATGGCTAAATGGACCAAGTGCTTTCCATGTAAGTAGGAAGACCTGACTTTGGAACCTGAACATCCACATAAATGCCAGGTGGGCATGGTGGCTGCCTCTAATGCCAGTGCTTAAAGTAGATGTGGAAGCAAGGCATCCCTTGGGTTAGCTGCCAATGATTAGCTGGATCTGGGAGCTCTAGGTTCAAGTGAAATACCTTATCTTCATAAATAGGATGGAATGTGTGGTGGTTTGATTCAGGTGTCCCCCATAAACTTAAGAGTTCTGAATGCTAGGCTCCCAGCTGATGGATATTTGGGAATTAATGCCTCCTGGAGGAAGTGTATTGTTGGGGGTGGGCTTATGGGCTTTATAGCCAGTTTCCCCATGCCAGTGTTTGGCACACCCTCCTGTTGCTGTGTTCCATCTTATATTGGCCAGGAGGTGATGTCCACCCTCTGCTTATGCCATCGTTTTCCCCTGCCATCATGGAGCTTCCCCTCAAGCCTGTAAGCCAAAATAAACCTCTTTTTCCCAGAAGCTGCTCTTGGTTGGGTGATTTCTACCAGCAATGTGAACCGGACTGCAACAGAATGCTAACAAGAAAGCCATGTGGTATCAATCTCTGGTCCACATAACACTAACACATGTAAACACAAATCCACACACACACACACACACATGCAACACCCACACACACATGCACACGCACACAGACACATGGGGGAAAAGGGACCAAAGCAATAAAGCACATGTACTTCAATGGGGATTGACACTGTAAACATAGGTGGAAGATGCTAGATATAAAAGATCACATATTGTGTGATGCCACTTTTCCACTTATGTGAAATGTGGAGAAAATGCAAATTCATAGAGACAGAAAGCAAATTATAGGTTGCCTGAGCCTGGGAGAAAGGAAGAATGGGGCATGACTGTAGTAGATCAGTGGTTTCCTGGCCCTGGGAGCAGGGGAGAATGCTGAGTAACCTATGTAGAAACAGGGTTGTTGTGGAGTAAGAAGGATGTTCAGGAATTAGTGATGATGGTTGAACAACTCTGTTAATATCCTAAAAATTACTAAATAATTGTATACTTATTTGAATACACAGTACTTTATGGTATATAAATTATTATCCAATAAAGTCATTATTTAAAAGATGAAGACATCTTAGGAGGAACTTAAGAAATGAGAATAATGAAAATATTACCATTATTTTTTAAACTTTGTTTTAGTTTATTTATTAATTGTTTATTTTATTTTATTGCTATTATTGGTTGGGGGGGGGCGAGGTAGGGTTTTGCTCTAGCTCAGGCTGACCTGGAATTCACTATGGAGTCTCAGGGTGGCCTGGAACTCACAGCGATCTTCCTACCTCTGCCTCCCAAGTGCTGGGATTAAAGGCATGCGCCAACATACCTGGCTCTTATCGATTTATTTGAGAGAGAGAGAGAGGGAGAGAAGTAGGCAGGTAGAGAGAGAGAGAGAGAATGGATGTTCTAGGGCCTCTAGCCACTGCAAATGAACTCCAGATGCCTGCTCCGCCTTGTATATCTGGCTCATGTAGGTCCTAGGGAATTGAACCATGGTCCTTTGGCTGTGTAGGCAAGCACCTTAACTGCTAAGCCATCTCCCCAGCCTTAATATTATATTTTATATATAATATATTAAAAATTAAGAAATTTAGAAAACGAAAATTAAAAACAAAGTAATCAACCCTAGTATAAAAGTAAACCAAAGCAATGTAAGTGTTCAACACATATGAGAAACAGTACTGGATTCAAAATGTTGGCAAAACAAACACCTTGAATTTAATATTATCATATAAATATCATTATGTAATCTTGGTCAAACTATTTCATTTGTATTGATAAAATTAATATAAAGTTCTAAATATGGACATGAAGAAATATTCAGTAACAGTAATAAGCAATGATATCCATACATATATAAAGCCAATCTCTGAAGAGATGGTACTTGCAATAATATCCATACATATATAAAGCCAGTCACTGAAGAGATGGCACCTCATGGCTTTAGATCAATTCTCTAGTACCTAATATAGCCAGATGCACAAAATGGCATATGCATCTAGAGTTCCTTTTCAGTGGCAAGAGGCTCTGGTTTTCTCTTTCTTTTTCTCTCTCTTCTTGCAAATAAATAAAAGTAGGCACATTTTGAGAAAAAGTGCCCATCATTTGGATAAGGCAAAAATAATTGTGATATGTTCAAAGAATTAAAAATTATAAAGACTGGCTCATACAGTGCAAGACATTGGGCTCTGTCCTTAATATTTTTAAATGTATGTATGTATGTATTTATTTATTTATTTATTTATTTATTTGAGAGAGAGAAAGAGGCAGAGAGAGAGAGAGAGAGGATGGATGTGCCAGGACTTCTAGCCACTGCAAGCACACTCCAGATCCCTTGTGCATCTGGCTTACATGGGTCCTTGAGAGTTGAACTGGTATCCTTTGGCTTTACAGGCAAATGCTTTACCCTCTAAACCATTTCTCTGGCCTATGTACTTATTTTTTCATTTTAGTGAGTTTTGGGTCTCCCTGTTGTTCATTGTCATGAGTAAATGTAAGGTTCTCTAAATAATAGTGAGAGGGCATTAATTAAAGGGGATGAGCATTTGTAGGACTTTTTGATGGGCATAACCTTTCCATTTACCAAAAGGAAGGTGAAAGCTTCCCCCTAGGATCTATGACCTTCCCAGCCATATGCTTTTGATTTAATACTAAGTACAGGGCCCAGCAAACATTGCAGGGGAAGTGGGGGAATAAATGAGTGTTTCTGTCACTGCTAGCTATGGAACGTTCTCTGTGGAGATGTGGGTAGACATTGAGAGACTCAGCAGTCATCAAAGCAGAACATAAGAGGCTTCATGGAGCTCAGCACTGAAGGAGATTTCTCATGCCCTCCATGACTCAGGAAATATTGAGGAGGTGAGTGTGGAAAGAGTGTAAGAGCCACAAGTTGGGAATGTGTACTGTATTGCCCCATCCTTCCCACAGAGCTGACTGGTCCACTTATGACTGCATGGTGACGACTGATAAGCCACTGAAGAGCGCCCTCAGTGGAATGGAGACAGGAGACAGGGGAAGAAAGAGGATAACCTGATGGGAATATGACCAGTTTACAGTAGGTTCACATATTAGATTAGTAATCATCCTTAGCATTTTCATTTGATTAGATTGTAATTTACATGCATTAATTTATATACAAACCATATTATATCAAAGTATTACAAGTAAGTTTTTTAAAATTAAAATTCAAAGGATACCATACATTACTTAGTTAGATTTGGGACTAAAACTTTAAAGACAAAAATGTGACCAAACGTTTTGGAGTCTAACTATAGCTGCCCTTGTGATTTCAGCAAGACTGTAGACCTGGCTCTGCAAGAAAACAAGGTAAGTACAAATTGTTCAAACCACAACTGTCTGAATCTCACATACTGAAATAATCGGTTTTAGGGTGAATATTATCTTACACCAAAGACTTTCTTCAGCTGATCATCAAGATTCTGCCTTGCATATTTTCTAAACCTTCAGGACAAGCTGTGACTGAGTGCTGAGGTTTGCTGTACACAAAGTTCTGCAAATATGTTCACTGGAACCATGCAGCCTGTCTTGCTCAGAGCTGCACCTGTCACCTATATTTACCTGCCTGAGCACACCTGCTCTGACAGCTGCATCAGGAGGCAAGCCCTTCCCATGGGGAATTTTGGTGCCCATATGCCACTCATGTTGCCAATTTCTCAGTGCCCTTGCCAGGGTCCGATGTGTTACGGTCTAAAGGTGTTTGCACACACTCACAAAATTCAAGTTTCCAAATACTAAAGAACTTCAGAGACAACCAGATACAGATGAAACATAAAAAATGTTCTATTAAAGGACAACTTGTATCCAGGATGAAATTATTTATTTATTTATTTATTTATTTATTTATTTATTTATTTGTTTTGGTTTTTTGAGGTAGGGTCTCACTCTATCCCAGGCTGACCTGGAATTCACTATGTAGTCTCAGGGTGGCCTTGAACTCAAGGTGATCTTCCTACCTCTGCTTCCATAGTGCTGGGATTAAAGGCATGTGCCACCACGCCTGGCTATGATTTTTTTTTTTTAATTGATACTTTATCATCAGCCTCAGACTTGGGCCAATTGAAACTGAAAAGTATTCCAACTTGTTTCACAGAAGGCTGCACTGCCCCTTTGATAGTGTGACGGTTTGAATCGGGTATCCCATAAATTTAGATGCGCTGAATGCTTGCTCTGAAGCTGGAGGCAATTTGGGAGGGGGAGCCTTGCTGGAGGAGGTGTGTCACTAGGGAGGACCTTGTGGATGCCTTTAGCCTACTGTGTGCTAAGTCAGCTTGTGCTTGCTGGTCCTTGAACTCTGGCTATTTTCTCCACTCTGCTCTGGATGTTTGACGAAGTGAGCCAGGTTTTTCCACCAGGATTAAACTTCCCCTGAAATTTGTAAACCTAAAATAAACCCTTTTCTCTCAGAAGTTGTGTTGTAGTCAGCTCCATGCTGCTGGGATGAACCTCCAAACTAGCCACAGTTTGTGGGAGGAATGGGATTGATTTCTGGCTTACAGGACTAGGGAAAGTTCCATAATGGCAAAAGAGGGAGAAACCCCACCACCAAACCCAAGAGCAAAACCCAGCAACCAAATAGCAGAAAACGCAGGCAAAATGCAGACCACTCTCTGCATACCTTAGACTGAAATTCCAGAACCACCCCCAAACATACCTTAAGGCTGGACCCTGGGATCAGTCCATAGTAATACCTTCTCCAGCCAGGAGGCTGGAAAACCAAGTTACAAACTTGAATTAAACTCCTGAATCTATTGGGATACATCTATTCAAACTGCCACATTGTGCGCCTAGTCTCCAATAGATTTGTAACTATCTTATATTGTGTATTGCTTTCAAGAAAAATTCCAAGGTCTTATAGTCTTTACCAATTTAAAATTGCTCCAACGTCTGATCTGAGATTTATGACTATCCCTTAACTGTGAAACCTTAAATTCAAAACAAGTCACATGCCTGTAATATAAAATGCCACAGAGTAAACATTTCCAACTGCCATAAAGCATAACAAGGAGACACTAATCAAACTTAATAACCATGAAGTAAACATTAAACATCCACAGTTCAATTCCAATATCATAACCAGTGACTGAGAGTCTCTGGATTTTCTAATTCTGCCCCTCTAGTCAGACTGAGTAGCCAGGGAAATTTTCTATCCTGAGCCAACAGTACTCTATGGTAGCTCTTGCACAATCCCGGTATATCCAAAACATTTTTGGACTTCACTGCAAATCATGGCCCATCTTCAACTTCATATACTGGTCTTTCCAACCTTTAAAATAATCTGTCGGGGGACACCCATTGAAACCACCACAAGCTGCTTCTGGTCAGGTAATGAGAAGGTAACTGTAACAGATAGGATTGATAACAATTTAGAAAAATAAAGGTATTCATATTTTATTAGTGATAATAGTAATAGATGAAAGTATTTTTTCAAAAACTATGTCTTGGAGCTGGAGAGATGGCTTAGTGGTTAAGCATTTGCCTGTGAAGCCTAAGGACCCCCGTTCAAGGTTCATTTCCCCAGGACCCATGTTAGCTAAATGCACAAGGGGGCACACGCCTCGGGAGTGTGCAGTAGCTGGAAGCCCTGGCGCACCTATTCACGCGCCCTCTCTCTCCCTCTCTCTCTCTCTCTCTCTCTCTCTCTCTCTCTCTCTCTCTCCCCCTCTTTCTCTGTGTCCATCAATTTCAAATAAATAAATAAAATAAAATAAAATAAAAAAGAAAAACTATGTCTTATAAGACAGCCATTCATATTCCTAATATTATTGGAGAATGTTCATAGCAAAATTATACACATGAGCATGCTTACACACAAATACACTCATGCATGCTCATAGAAACTCTCACTCAACTGGGTAATATTATACCCCAAATTAGAGGTTAGTTTTAATATTCATTTTTAAGCAAAGATTTGCAATATAGAATAATATTTGCTTTAGACAATATGGAGGTATTGATTTTTAGACTCAAGAAGCATGTCATTAAAATATTTGTTTTGCACAGAGATTTACACCATGTTTTTGGGGATCAATCATGACTTACTTTCAATGTGAGTTATCAGATCTAATGATTCCAGGTTTCCCACGTGTTTTGTTTTTGTAATGTTTTGTAAGTTAAGACATAATTGCTCCTTTAATGAAGTTTGTGCAGAAATAGTGGAACAGAGACATGAAGAAAAAATAAATTTTATAGATGATAACTCACACATATGTACAGCATATACTGAGGATGGAAATAAGCAGTAGAATTTTTTTTTAGCTTTATTAAATAGAAACTTTCCTGCATGGACAAATCATGTATTTGTCCCATTCCCTCAAATTATCCTAATATGTATGGTCCTCCTTGCCCCCTTTCCATTGAAGGGCATCATCAGTGGGGTTCTTGGTGTGTACCATGGTGTTATGGGTTAGGAACACAGTGGTCTTTAACTGTGAAGGGGATGCCTTCAGATAATCCTTCCAACCCTGTGCCTCTTATAGCTTTCTAACCCCCTCTTCCAAATGTTCCTTGACCATTGGCAAGTGTGTTATAAGTCTACTTTAGTTTTGAGTGTTCAGCCATTTCTACTTTGTTATGCTTTGAGTTTCCTCAGTGTCAATTACCATTTTCCTGGTGTAGTTTGTCAGGTTCACCATTGAGAACAGCACTTACAATTTACTCTCCACTTCCCCTGTGGTGTCACCTGGACACTGGCTGTTGGGCAAGAGGTGGCTCATCTCATGATAGGCAGTCAGATATCATATTTTGTCATATTGATGGCTTTTGTTTCTCCATGGTTTTCACTGTCTTTTGTCAAAAATAAACCAGATTCTCCAACTGAAAGTGAGAGCAGCATGGATTAAAGCATATTGCAGTTAGCTTCCTGTTACTGGCAGAAAACACCCAACCAAGAACTGCTTGTGTGACGAAAGGGTGTATTTTGTCCCTTCAGAAAGACAATTCACAGTCTGAGAAAACTGCATCCAGTGTCAGTAGTTCTATTTGTCAGCCATCCCATAGTCCTGTCATCTCCACTGGGTCTCCACAGCAATCCACAGTTTGTCCTCAAGGCTCCATCAGGTCTCCATGCAGGTAATACAATAACCCTGCTTCACATTGCCCATGGCCATATCCACAAAAAACAAAACTGTATTGCAAATTTAATGACCTTTTTTTCCTGACATTTTTTTTTAATAGTCAGTAGTACCAGGTGGGCTGCTGATTGGTTAATCCAGGGCAGAATAAAGCCAACATTGAAGAACAGCAAACTTCTTGCACGTTAAGATCAAAATAATCTGCATTCTTACTGTGGTACCAATGCAAATCATCTGGCCTATGGTAGTTTAAATAAATCCTCTCCCCCCAATAGATTTTGGAGTTTATTAAAATGTTTTAGATTTCTAGCAACCTGGCTGGACAAGGCAAGGTGTCACTGGGTGGACCTTAGGGTCCAGCCCTAAGGTATGGTGGTCAATTTTAAATTCAAATCTAAAGATATCCAAAGTGTTGAGTTTGCCTATAATTCTTACTGTGCTTGTGTGTGGTGTGGCCTTTGAGTTTTTGGCTTGGGGCCTCAATCTTTCTCTCTCTCTCTCCTTAGTCCTGTGAGAGAGGGCCAGCTTATTCTGTCATTTATGGAACATTTCCTGGATCTGTAAGCTCCAATAAATATCCCTCCTTCCATTACTGTGTCTGGTTTAAAAGTTCATCTCAGCGACTAAAGCTGACTACTGCAATAATTGGTTCCAGGAGTGGGGTAAGGTAAATCTGACCATGTGTATTTTGATCTTTTAAAACTTCTGTTTTGGAAAAATAGACATGGACTTGATACTTACACTGAATATAATTTCTGGATCAGTAATCCAAGTATTATAAACTATTATAATGAGAGTTTAAAAAATACTAAATCCAAAAAAAAAAAAATTAAACTTAAAGACTTGGCTTATAAACTTTCTAAAGGGATGGAAATATGACAAAAAAAAAAAAAAACTTGCTACACCTGGGTTACTGACATAAGGTCTGGCTATGTTCTGCTGTCCATGCCCAGAGAGTTTGATTAAGGTTAAATTTTTAATAGATTGATGTGTGTGACTAAAGATATTGAACTGAGAGTTTTAAGATTTTAAGTTAAAAAGAAAAAATCTTAAGCCAGTTAAAATTACAGATACTGAGGTTTGGTTTAAGTTACTGAAGCTGCTATTTTCAAACACATTAACAATCTTAAAAAATATGGTCCAACTAACTGCTTTGTATAAACAATAAAAAGATACCTTTAAAAGACTATTATAAAAATGCAAACTCTTTTAAAAAGAGTTGACAAAAAGTGTACAAACAGAAAAAAACTCCTTATCAATGTCATGATTTATCTTCTCCCTAAATTGTAAATATAACTATGTCCTACACATCTGGTGTTGGTTTTAAAAACATTAAAAATGTATAGAGTGCTCATAAATTACTCACAATTCGAGGAGCTGCTACTAAGATGTGACATGAGATAGAATGTGATGACTCTGATAGGCTGACAAAGTCATTAAAAGATAGACCATGGTTTACATAGAGACCCAAAGATGTCTTGGATATGTAAGAACTATACAAGAGCTACCATAAAAGCTGTTGGCTAGGGATGGAATGCTTCCCTGTCTACTCAGCCCAGCTGGAGGGTTGGAATTTAAAAAAAAAAAAAGCACTGTCAGTTACTGGTAGTAACAAACTTAAACTACAAAAGTTTGTTGTTTGCTTGATGGTTGTTGAGTTTACACTGATATAGTCTGTTCTTGCTATGACTTATAACAGTTAAAAATGTTTACACCATGCCATTTTATGTTAAAGGTATATAAATTGTTTGATTTTGTAAGACTCACAGCTAAGAGACAATCTTAAGTCTCAGAAGAGATTTGGGGCTTCAGGACTATTCAAAGTTGATGAAGACTGTACAAACATTTGAATTTGGACTAAATACAATTTACAATGCAAAATGGTTACAAATCTACTGGGAGCCAAAGGCAGAATGTTGTACTTTAAATAAATATCCCCCCCCCACCAGCACCAATAGATTCAGCAGTTTATTAAAACTTCTTAGGGGCTGGAGAGATGGCTTAGTGGTTAAGCGCTTGCCTGTGAAGCCTAATGACCCCGGTTCAAGGCTCGGTTCCCCAGGTCCCACGTTAGCCAGATGCACAAGGGGGCGCATGCGTCTGGAGTTCATTTGCAGAGGCTGGAAGCCCTGGCGCGCCCATTCTCTCTCCCTCTATCTGTCTTTCTCTCTGTGTCTGTCACTGTCAAAGAAAAAAAAAAATTAAAAAAAAAAAAAAACTTTAAAAACTTCTTAGATTTCTAGCCACCTGGCTGGAAGAGGTGTCACTGGGCAGATCTTAGGGTCCAGCCCTAAGGTGTGGCAGTGGATTTGAAATTCCAATCTAAATATCCAAAGTGCTGAGTTCTACTGACAATTCTTAGTGTGCTTGTGTGTGGTGTGACTTCTGGGGTTTCAGTTTGGGGATTCTCTCTCTCTCTGTCTTTCTCTCTCTCTCTCCTTGGTCCTATGAGAGAGAGCCAGCTTCTTCTGCCATTATGGAACTTCCCCTGGATTTGTAAGCTTCAATAAATTTCCCTTCCAAAACTGTGCCTGTTTTAAAAGTTCATCTCAGGGACCTAAAGCTGTCTACTACATGGCCCAATCCCAGTGATTATAATCCTTTAAACAATTGCAGCTGAATGGGAAGCAGTTTTGTCCCAAAGACTTCATTTATTTCTGTGCCATATCCTTCTGCTCACACTGGTCCGTTTCTGTAAAATGCAACCCTGCACAAATTTGTTCTCAGGACATGAGCAAGTAGAACACAGCAAGCTTCTCACACTCACTGCTTCTAGATCAGTCCTGACAAAGCTCTTTTTCACCCTCACAAGAAAAGCCTTGTAGACCATAGTTCTTACTGTATTTAGGTCTTTCAGCTCTAACCAGGATAGTCCATTAAGCTGCACTTACAGTACTTGCAAGGCTTCTCTCAGGCCAAGGTTTCAAATGCATCCACATTCCTCTTGCAAATCAGTGTGAAAAGACCAAAGGCATACATTGAGGTTTCTAGCAGCAATGGCCACTGTTCTTATTACCAATATTACTGTTGCAATTAACTGACCAAGAACAGCTTGTGGGAGAAAACGGTTTATTTTGGCTTGGACACTCAAGGGGAAGCTCCATGATGGCAAGATCAAATAATGGCATGAGCAGATGATGGACATTGCCTTCTAGACAACATCAGATGGACATCAGCAGCAGGAGAGTGACAAGGAGAAGCTGGCTATAGCTTCTGTAAGCCCACCCTCAATAATACACAGCCTCCAGGAGGATTCCGTTTCTAAACGGCCAACCAGCTAGGGACCTAAGTATTCAGAACATGTAAGTTTATAGGGGACATTTGAATTAAACCACTACAAGGGGATACACATAGTTAATTAAAAGACATTTTGATGGATAGTCATTCCTTTTGCCCAAAGACCAGTGGGAGCTTGTCTGGAATCTATGGTCTTAATCTCTATAAGATTCTAACTTGGTTCTTAGTACTATCTGCCAGCTCTTCCCTACTGAGCAGCCCACTTGGCCAATCAGAGAGCCACTGGTTACCTACATAGGTTGAGTGTCACTAGTACACAGGTGTGTACATCTTGTTTGGCTGGTTGATTTCAAATGTAGCAGGATCTCCTGCTTGATAACACTGTTAATGGCCACTTTCCCTCAGTAGCCCATGTAGCACATTCCAGGACTATAAGGACTAGCCAAGGGAGCTAGCTTCCTTCTAAATTCCAGCATGATCTCCTGATGTCTGTGACTTTTTGCATCTTCACATTTTAGCTCTGTTTGGTAATCAAGTGCTTTGACTGAAGCCTGCCTTTTTTAGGGAGGTACCTCATAGGTTTCTCCTACCAACAGTACACTTGTTGGGCCCTGAAAGGCCCAGGCGTGAGGCCTAGTGGAACTTCCTGAGCCTAGCTAAAGTTTGGTGACCTGTCTCTGGCCAGCTAGGACTCAGCAAGATGGCTAATGGCTTCTGGCCTGCCACCTCCGGGTGGCAGTTGAAATTACCATTTCAATAGTTACAGTTTACTATTGGCCCTTTACCTCTCCCCCCATTCTAAAATACCTGCCTTTGTCCCCAACATTATATAGGCAACTGCTCATAGAGATAAAGCGAGTTCCTGCTTCAAAAAGACTCCAACACAGTGTGGTTTTTCTCCAGTGGCTAGGAGTCGTCTGATGCTCATCTTCTTCCTTAACCCCTTGGAAGGAGCCAGCAGGCCTGGTCCTTCCCTCAGTACTACCTGGCCCCACCAGCGGAGCCCGAAATACACTGTAGCATTTAACCCATATCTGGCACTGGAAAATACAAACCAGAGTCCATGGTTTTAGGATTAGACTTCCTCTTACACTCTTTGGGGCCCTTCTGCTCAGATGATCTCCCCTCTGTCCTGTTGAGGATTATATCTTTTAGTTTGCTATCCAAGAAAAATGTTTATATGGTACTGATTCATGCTGATTTTTGTTTAATGTAGATCTCCCCCAACCTTTTCTTCTCCTCCTCTCAAATCCCTCCTACCCCTATTAACTGTCTGTGGTAGTTTGAATAGGTTGCCCCCAATATATTCAGTTTTTTATAAGTTTCTAGTTTGCATCGGCGTGTCACGAGGCAGATCTTAAGGTGTGGTGGTGGGTTTGAGATTTCAATCTAAAGATAATGCATACTGTGCCTAGCTAGAGTTTTTCAAATGTGCTGTGCTGTGTGGCTTTTGACTTCTAGGCTTGTGCTTTTCTCTCTCTGTGTGGGTTTGGTCCTGTGAAGGCAGGCCAGCTTCTTCTGCCATTATGGAACTTCCTCTGGACCTGTAAGCTTCAATAAATCCCTTCCTCCATAACTGTGCCTGCTCCAGAAGTTCATCTCAGTAAGCCTGAAGCTGTCTGCTACACTGTCCCTCTGGGTTGCTATGTGATTCAGAACTTGGAATAGCTTGAGTTGCAGATATGCTTGACAAAGACAAGTTTACTTGACATTGTTGAGCTAAAATGACATTAAAATGCAGCATCAATTGAATATAATTGTGTGTCAGAAGCTTATTTTCTTGGACAACTGACATGGAAATGATTTTTCAGAAAAGAAAAGCAGAGAATGCAAAGACTCCAGAAAATTTCAATGATCAAAAGGCTTGAATGCTGTATTTCTGGAAAGACAAACATGTTTTAAGCAAATAAAAATTGAAACCAGGTGTGGTAGAACATACTTTTAATCCTAGCACTCTGGAGACTGAGTTAAGAGGATCTTCATGAGTTCTAGGCCAGCCTGGCGCTGCAGAGGGAGTTCTAGGTCAGCCTCGGCTACAATGAAACCCTGCCTCACAAGAAGTTTTAAAAATAACTAAAATTTTAGCCAGGTGTGGTGCCATATGACTTTAATCCAAGCACTAGGGAGGCAGAGGTAGGAGGATCACCATGAGTTCAAGGCTACCCTGAGACTATATAGGGAATTCCAGGTCAGCCTGGACCAGAGTGAGACCCTACCTTGAAAAGCCAAAAATAAATAAATAAATAAATAAATATGGGCTGGAGAGATGGCTTATCAGTTAAGGGCTTGCCTGTGAAGCCTAAGAACCCTGGTTCAAGGCTTGACTCCCCAGGACCCATGTTAGCTAGATGCACAAAGGGGCGCACACATTTGGAATTTGTTTGCAATGGCTGGAGGTCCTGGCGTGCCCATTCTCTCTCTATCTGCCTCTTTCTCTGTCTGTTGCTCTCAAATTAATAAATAAAAAAATTAAAATAATAAAAATAAAAATAAATAAATAAAATTTTAATACAACTCTAAATAACTCAAATTTCTTCAATACAAAAAGGAAAAATAGAATGGCTTGGCTTCATCTGTACTTTACATTAATGAATATGTTAATTGAAGCAAAATATAGACATGACCAATGACTAAGTGTTTCATTGCTGGAATTTCAATAAGAAAAAAAAAGAGTATTTTTCTTTATTTTATGTTGACACAATTGGGTTGTTGACTGGTAAGTCAAATATGTTCAAATAACATTAAACACAGTCACCATTGAGATGTTGATTTCTAATCATCTTGATGGCTAAGGATTGTATCAGAGATCCTTGGAGAAAACAAAGACACACACACACATACACACACACACACACACACACACACACACACACACACACAAGATCCACAGCAGAAGATAAGCCCAAGGTATATAATTAATATACAATAGCACATTGAATTTACATAGAAGTTAGGTAAAGAAGTTCCTAATAGCCAAGGATTGAAACACTTAAACAACAATATAAGCCCAAAGTATACTATGTAATAGCCAAGTAGTTAAATATCAATAAGCCTTTATCAACTAATTATTGAATAAAATCGAAGAGAAGACGCTTCTTTATCGAATTTCAACTAATAACAATAATATAATGAAATGTGATATATATGTACCCTAAAGTAGTACTTATAGGCAAGATTTGATATATACAAAAATTTTTAAGCATACTTTAACCTGCAAAGACTATTTTTGGAATCTTAAACTCCCTCCAACAAAACTTCAATGAACACAAACAAATAAATAATAACAGTAATTCACAATGTAAAACCACAGTCTCTCTCTCCTCCTCTCTCCCTCTTTTGCTCTCTCCCTCTCTCATGCGTACACACTTTACTATAAGTAGGGATGATTGAGGGAACTACATGTCAACAGGGACCTCTATACTGAAACACACTAAAATATTTTATTTATGGGAGATATGAATGACATTGTTATCCTTAACTTTGCCTTGGACAGTAACATCTGTACCTGGATATACACACACTTCTAATATAAAAAATGTATTATAGTGTAATGATAATATTGAATTTGCTTATTCCTATTTGTATAAAATAACAATTATTGCATAATCACTGGAAAGGAGACAAAGAAATGTACAAAACCAGGTGATGGTAAGGTGTTAACAGAAAGTAATACTATATAATAGGATGCTATCTAATAGTCATGTAATAGAATTAATAATTCAAAACTTTAACTTTGACATGTATTAGATTTTCTTATGTTTGTTTGACAAGAAATAAATTTGGATCAATTTTAAGACTTTTTCCTGCCATTTAATAAGAATCTACTTAAATTCACTAAGACTTATTTAAATTCTCATCTGCACAGAATGATTCTGGAAATATATGTAAGAAAATTATGACAATGTAAATTTCTTAAAAGTAATGTTCATTAAAAAAAATTGTCCTGAATGAAAGTGTTACATAAAAAGATTTTCAAAAAAAAAAAACAGAGAAAATTTACATGAAGTTGTAGATGGTTAAAATATTTTATTTTTTCTAGCAAAAGGCAAAGGACTTGGGAGTGACCAAGACTACACAATCAGCTCTGAGGCAAAGGTGAAAGGTTTTTTTTTTTTTTTTTTTTTTTTTGAGAGCGACAGATACAGAGAGAAAGACAGGTAGAAGGAGAGAGAGAATGGGCACGCCAGGGCTTCCAGCCTCTGCAAACGAACTCCAGACGCATGCGCCCCCTTGTGCATCTGGCTAACGTGGGACCTGGGGAACGGAGCCTCGAACCGGGGTCCTTAGGCTTCAGAGGCAAGCGCTTAACCGCTAAGCCATCTCTCCAGCCCCAAAGGTGAAAGTTTTTATTCAGGAATAGCAGGTGCTGCCAGGGCCACTCTCAAGAGCAGAGCACACCCAACCTGAGGTTTTAGGTAGTGGGCTTTATAGGTCTTTTTCAGTTGGGGGAGAATGAGAAAGGAAACTCATTTGTTAGGTTGAATAAAAAAGATTCCTCTAAGGGAAATCTAAAATAGCCAGGGTGTGAGACAAGAACAGTGACCAGGTGATTTAGGAGGTAAGCGGGCAGGTGTCATTGTTAGGCAAGGAAGGGATAATGGCTGAGTCGTTTCTTGATGAATGTGTATAATCCACTTCCTTTTGCCTCTGTCACCATTTTGGTGACTCCATCTTGGGAGCCCATCCCAACCTAACAAAAGATTTTTACTTTATATTTGTTTGAGAAGTACTTTTTTTAAAATTGTATAGCTGATTTTATTTAACCTTCTATAATTTTTTAAATCAAACTAGTGCAAGTGTATCCAGTTAGTTTTAATTCGTGACTAAGTTAAATAATTACCTCCATGTCACATTTGGACATTAAAGTGTCCTCCATTTTTTAGTCTTATTTTACACAAAGTAGGATCTAGAAACGTTTTATCCTTAAAAGATTAATTCTCTACAATATGTCTAAGATAAGTCCACAGTCTTAAAAACCCCTCTGCAGTAGTAGTTTGAAGGGTTGGTCCCCAATATATTCAGGATTTTATAAAAGTTTGTAATTTAGACCTGTAGCCATAAATGCCTGGAGGAGGTGTCACTGGGCAAATCCTAGAGTCCAGCCCTAAAGCGTAGGTGAGGATTTGGAATTCTGGTCTAAAGAGATGCAAAGTGATGAATCTTTAGCATGGAGTTCCTGAAGTGTGTTTGCTTGCTTGTGGCTTTTCTCTCTCTGCTTGGACCTGTGAAGGCAGGCCAGCTTCTTCTGTTATTATGGAACTTCCCCTGGATTGGTAAGCTTCCATATATATCCGTTCCTTCATAACTGGGTCTGATTTGGAAGTTCTTCCCAGCGACGTGAAGCTGTCTGCTATACCTTCTAAGTATCTTGCTTTTTGTTTGCTCAGTTCTGATATGGAGAATATGTATTTATCAGAAATGGAAAAAGTGTCAAGAACTTTGTAACTTAAAATAGTTTCAAAATTATTTCAAGTAACTTTGTATCTTAAAAGGAAGTTAAGCATCAACTGGAGCAAGTACTAAACTTTTATAAGCAACAAAACTGTGCAAAGTACCTTTTCATAAAACCTTTGCTAGCACTCGCCCCAAAGCAAAACATTTGCACGCCTGTACTGCCATCTGGTGGATGATCAGTACATCACTTCTTTTTTCACAACTATAATTTATTTAAATGAAAAAAAATATTTAAAAATCTTTTTTTTAATTCGTCCTAGCTACCTGTTACTCATATTTTAAGACTCCTCTGAAATTTCACATTCTTTGTGAAACCTTGCCTGACATCCTACTGGCTCTCAGCTTTGGCTTTCTATAGTGCTGTTAGTATTTATTATGATGCCCTCCAGTGGAGACTTTCAAAATAGGTGGCATGTAACTTCAGTCCAAGGTTGTAACTGTTTGTTTGTTTTTTCTTTAATCCCCAGTACCTAATGCAGAATACTGACATAGCATGTTAGTATGTTTACAAGATTCTCCCTGTCCCTTTCAGTTGCTTTATAATAAATATATTTCATAATGAAATTACAAATTTTCTGTTGCCAGAAAAATATTTATAATGCTATGGATCTCACCACATTAAACATGTTTATAAAGGTGATAAACCTGGGAAAAATGAGGTTACATGACATAGTAGCCTTAATTTGTCCTATATATGAAGATAATTATTGTTATGCCCAGTTCTTGGCACCCCCAGTGACCACCAAAGAGAACCAAACACTTATGCAAGGGCAAGGAGCTTTATTTTCGGGCTTAAGCTTGGTCTCTTGACTTCACCAAAGCAGTGGGTCCCTACAACAGCCCCGAGCACCGGGGTGGGGTGGGGGTGGGGTCAGGTTTTTTATAGTGATTTGAACAAAGAAGTAAGGAATGGGTACATGATTGGTTGATTTCTTGGGACACTGGCAGCAAGGTTGTAGGGCAGGAGCTAAGTAACTAAGCAACAAGCAGAAAATAACATTTGTATGTATTTCGATTGGCTGAGACAGGGAGACAGGAGGGACAGTCTTTGGCCAGTCTCAGGTGTCCTGGGCAAGGGATAGGGCAGCTGCCCCTTAGTTTCTTTGTTTAAGCTGAAACTTATATCTTAGGCCTAACCAGGGCAGCACTCTGCTGAAGCTTGTCATGGCGTCATTTAGTTTCTGGGTCCTTCAATTATCATATCAATGTTAATGGATACTTGTTTCATTCTCATCACTGAAATGCTGTTCTGCATTCACCTCCAATAACAGTATATATTTCAAGCCATGTAAATGGTAAACTCAGTTATACCACTGATCCATGCTGAAAATGCCCTACATTAAAGAACAAGTAGTCT
The DNA here is from genome assembly GCF_020740685.1 of Jaculus jaculus. Classification (NCBI taxonomy): domain Eukaryota; kingdom Metazoa; phylum Chordata; class Mammalia; order Rodentia; family Dipodidae; genus Jaculus; species Jaculus jaculus. Next base: position 41,283,777 of record NC_059104.1, read on the forward strand.
TAAAAGAATTAGAACAATCAAACAGGAGATGGTCTGTAAAATTGACTCTAGAACTGTATGTGAAAATTAAATGACCCCTAATATGCACTCATTTTACCTAAATCGTTATTTATTTATTTATTTGGCAATGCACATCATTTATTTATTTATTTATTCATGTCATGTTTAGAGACAGAAAGAGGTAGACAGTGAGTATGGGCATGCCAGGGCCTCTAGCCACTGCAAACAAACTCCAAATGCATGTGCTACCATGTGCATGTGGCTTACGTGGGACCTGAAGAATTGAATCTGGGTCCTTAAGCTTCGTAGGCATGTGCCTTAACTGCTAAATCATCTCTCCAGCCCACCTAAATCATTAAAACTTTTTTTTTCCTTAAAGTTGCCAAATTTATCTATTACAATTTATTATTATTATTTTTTACTAACAATGTATTTTGTATGGATACATCTTGTGTTGATTCCCTCTTTTCCCTCGACCCTGCCCCCATTCCATTGGGGACCCTCTTCAGTGTGGTTGCAAGTAATCCCCCTGGGGTTGTGGGGGTGTGGATTATGTATTGTTGGAGCAGCAGTCAGAGGGTTTTTGTGTGTGTGTGTGTGTGTGTGTGTGTGTGTGTGCTGGGGGTGGGGAGGGAATGCCTCTGGGCATAGATGTCTCAACCTCTGACTCTTACAATCTGTCTGCCCCATCTTCTGCAAAATTCCTGAGCTATGGTGGGTGAGTTTTAAGTCTACTTCAGTGATGAGCTCTTAGTAACCTCTGGATCTCTGCTTGTGTTGAGTATCCTTAGGGTCTGTCTCCATCCTGGTGCTGATTGTCAGGTTCACCATGGAAGCAGCGTTCTTGCTCATTTCCCCTTTCCCTCTGTGGTTTCATCCCTGGCTTGGCTGAAGAGAGAGGGGTAGTTTATCTCCTCAGGTCTCACTACCTTCTGAAAAAGAAGAACAGATTTTCCAGTGGAGAGTGAAGTCAGCATAGTTTAAATGATTTAACTTAGGGATAACTTAATGTATATAACCCCTCTTTTAGTCAAAGACTAGTAAGGGCTTGACACTGGAGAACATAATCTTTGTCTCCATAGGATTCTGATCAGGTTTCCAATTTCAGATACCAGTTCCTTTTCACTGAGCAGATCTGTTAGCCAACCAGAACTACTGGTTACCTACCAAGGTGTGTGGCACTAATGCACTAGCGTGCACATGCTGTCAGAGTGCTTGCTGCTGAATAGCTTAGACCTCTGGTTGTTCAAACCATTTGGCAACTTTTTGTAGTAGCTCGTGTAGTACTTTTAAGCACTAGACAGGCTAACTGGGGACTGGATCTCTTCCAGATCCCAGCCAGGTCTCACAGGCTTTTCTCTGAAACATTTGTACAAACTGCCATGACCGGATGCTCTTGCATTCTGTATTCCTGCGTTATGTAATTAGAGCTCTGGTGTGTGTGTGGGGGGGGGGGGCGGTGGATAACAAGAGAGAATGAGGGTGTGTTTAGAATCTGTTAGCCAGTGGTGATCAAGTCTGGAATTCTTGCCCCATTTAGCAAAGAATTTAAAAACACAACACTGAGAAAAGTAAGTTATGGAGGATTTATTAAAGGAGAGTTGAAGTGAGAAGAGGAAAAACAAACCAAAACAAAACAAATAGAACAAAACAAAACATCCTCCCAGCCCACATAAATGTACCCAGGCTAAGAGAATTGTAACAGCTAGGAGGAAGGGATAGCACAGGGTAAAATCTTTCTTACATGTGGAAGCATTGTTCCAATCCATTTATAAGAACTAGGCATCCAATTAGAATAAGCTTCAGACTTCCAGTTAAGATGGCAGCTTAGGTACCACGCTAAAGCAGCCTATGGTGGAAAAAGACTGAAAAAACTCAGCAAAATACACACTTTTATTTAAAAGTGAGGTGTATAGGAAATTGAAATGGCAGTGGAGAAGTAGAAGAGATCCAGAGCCTGCACAGGCCAGCAAAAGTGGCCCCGGCAGGTCAGCTGACCGCAGCAGCAGCAGCACACCAGAAAGCCACTAGGCTCGGCTCCAGCCACAGGAAAAGCCAGGTGAGGGGAGCTTCCACTCACACTGGAGCTCTCCACAACTCAAGAAACATGAAGGGAGAGCTGCAGTGAGCAATGGAGGAGCAGATCACAAGGTAGAAGGACACGTGGAACAGTGAGAGAACTAGAGCAGCTGCGGCCCCCTACCCTCTCCCACTGCCTGAGCCCAGCTCCAGAGACCAGAGCAGCAGTCCCAGGACCCAGCTACACCAACTTGAATGAACAGCAGGACCCAAGCAGGAGCAGAGTCCCACAGCAGCATCAGCAACTCCAGCACCAGCAGCATTGACAGATCCAGCAGCAGCAGCTTCAGAGGCAGCAGTTGCAGATCCAGCAGCAGCAGTGGAGGATCCAGCAGTGGCAGCAGCGGCAGCTTCAGCAGTGGACCCAGCAGAGGCGACAGACCCAACAGTGGCAGCTTCAGGAACAGAAGTGGCGGTTCCAGCAGCGGGGGTGCCATTCTGCAGGGCCACAGTTGCCAGGCTCAGTTTGCCCCACAGGAAAAGCCAGTATTCAGCTCCAGAAATCAGAACAGCAGCCCAACGACCAAGCCAGCAACTTGACTGTGACCAAAATCATCCAAAAAGGTAACTGGGATTGATTGCACCAGGGAAGGGTCTCACTTGGTCACAAGCTGACTTCGATCCCTCAACAGACCAGAATTCTTAGCCTCTTTGTTGATAGAGGATCTGGTTGTTATAATAACTACTCTTGCATCAATATTTGGTGCTGTTTTTGATTGAATGTGTACACTGTTTAGTTCAATTTTAGAATCTACATGTATTTTATTCCACTCAGCCTACTTGAATACTCCCATAGCAGGGAAACTCAACCCCTAGGAACACCTCTGTAGATACTCTGAGAGTCTTAAGAGCCACACCTAACACCTTAAGCTCCTCTCCTACAGATATATTACATCAAATACACTGATACAGCTGAGAATACCTAGCCAGCTAGAAAATCCAAGCATTAACTTAATCCAAGATGCAAAAATATATACATTATAACACAAGAAACACTAAAAAGCAAGACAATATAAATCCACCTAACAGTATTAATGCATCAGAAATGACATCCAGTGAGAACAAGTTAGAGGAAATGCCTAAGATTTCAAAAGAATGATTATAAATATGCTCAAAGAAGTCAGAGAACAAATCAAAGGAGTCAAAGAGGAAATCAAAGGAATCAAAGAAGATGCAGGACACCAATTTCATGAAATAAAGAAGGCAAAACAAGACATAAATAAGGAAATAGAAATAATAAAGAAAAACAGTCAGAATTACTAGCAATGAAGAACACAGTTAATGAAATTAAAAACTCTGTAGAAAATCCCACCAGTAGGATGGGTGAAGGAGAGGACAGAATATCTAAGCTAGAAGACCAGGTGGCAGATCTAATACAGGCCAACAAAGAGAAAGACAAACTTATAGAAAAGTATGAGTGGGAATTTCAAGATATTGGGGATACTATGAAAAGATCAAATATAAGAATTCAGGGCATAGTAGAAGGAGAAGAACTCCACTCCAAAGGCATAGTAGGCACCTTCAACAAAATCCTAGAAGAAAATTTCCCCCAAATTGGGAAAGAAGAGCCAATGCAGATAAAGGAAGCCTTTAGAACCCCAGCCAGACAAAACCTGGAAAGAACCTCTCTTCGTCATATTATAATCAAACTACCAAACACACAAACCAAGGAAAAAATATTGAAAGCAATTAGAGAGAAAACTCAAGTTACATACAAAGGCAAGCTCATCAGGATTACAGCAGATTATTCAACACAAACTTTAAAAGCCAGAAGGGCTTGGAGTGATGTATTCCAAGTTTTGAAAGATAACAACTGTCCACCAAGGTTACTTTATCCTGAAAAGCTATCCATTCAAATAGATGTACATAAGGACATTCCATGACAAAAGCAGGTTAAAGGAGTATTTGAAGACAAAACCAGCTCTACAGAAAATACTTGATAGGATCCTCCATGCTGAAGAAAAGGAAAAGCAAACGTATAAGGAACCTGGAAAAAACAAGCAATACTCAAATACTAGTTAACACAAGACAGCAAAGGTAGAACCAGAACCACAAAAAAAAAAAAAAAAAAGCAAACATAAATACACACCTTTCAATAATATCTCTTAATATCAACAGCCTCAATACAACAACCAAAAGACATAGGTTTGCAGACTGGGTTAAAAAGCAGGATCCTACAATTTGTTGTCTCCAAGAAGGTCACCTTTCTACAAAGGATAAACATTATCTTAGGGTGAAAGGTTGGAAAACGGTGTTTCAAGCAAATGGACCTAGAAAACAAGCAGGGGTTGCTATCCTAATATCTGACAAGGTAGACTTCAGTCCAACATTGGTCAAGAAAGATAAGGAAGGTCACTTTATATTGATTAAGGGCACACTCCAACAGGAGGACATTACAATCCTAAACATATATTCACCTAACATGGGGGCTCCCAAATTTATCAAGCAAACACTATTAGAATAAGCTTGATTGTCAAATTCAGGTGGATAGGAAGGACCCTGATTGGTTGTTAAGTCCAGGGGAAATGCTAACTAAGGAAGAGTCTATCTACAGGTGCAAATCCCTTGGAAAGCTGAGGGAGAAATCAGGAAAGGGATCCCAGTGCATCAACATCTTGGATGAGATGAAATGAGAATGCCTTTGGGCCTGTGTTTCTAGGTGACTGCCTTTTGCAAAAAGTTACCTTGCTCCCAGTCTGCCTGGAAAGTCGGCACCGAATGGACGATGCCACTAGCTGGTTCAAGAAGGAACTGCCACTGTCCCCAGCTGACCATGGAAACAGCAGTTTCTGAGCACCTTCGTGACTAAACCTGGGGAAGCCCTTCCTTAGGTGATGAGCTTCAAGCACGACATCTATTTTCAAACAGGAGTGCTTCTCTCTTTAAAGGAAATTCCTTCAAGTGTATGCAGTCTTTTATACTCTGGAACCTTTGATGGGAGAAGTTTCTCCCACAAGGCACAATATGTCCCTGGGTGAAGTATACAGCTTCTTGTTAGTGGTGCTAATGTTTCCTCCACACTTTCTGTTTTCTGTAACTTTAACTGTGTTTCTGATCCAAAAGTGAATGTTTTCCGCATCTTTCCACTAGGTTTTTTCTTCTGAGTCTTACTATAAGACTGGCTGAAAGCCGGGCGTAGTGGCACATGACTTTAATCCCAGCACTCGGGAGGCAGAGGTAGGAGGATTGCAGTGAGTTCGAGGCCACCCTGAGACTCTATAGTGAATTCCAGGTCAGCCTGGGCTAGAGTGAGACCCTACCTCGAAAAACCAAAAAAAAAAAAAAAAAAAAAAAAGACTGGCTGAAGTATACAGCAACAAAAATACCATACCTTGAATGATATGCTGTGCTGTCTGTCTTGAGTTCTCTTCCACAAAATTAATTAGTATATAATGTTTGAATTTAGCCTTACTCAACTTTTCTGGACAGGGATTAAAATGTAACTGGATTCATTGCTAGAATATATAATGTTGTTATTCCAGTTCAAGTGAAGCTCATGAACAGAGATATCTCTGTCCATATTTTTGTCAGCAATCTGTTTCTTCAATCTCTTGCTAGGATTTTTCATTATGCTTTGATTACAGTATTTCTAGGAATTCAATAATTTCTTTCTTTCTTTCTTTCTCGTTTATTTTTTTTGTTGTTGTTGTTTTTTTTTTACAAAAATTCCTATCAAAAATATTTTTTCAAAGGCTTAAGAACCATATGACCTGGTGTGTCAAAGCAAAGCAATGGCTTTACTTCTCTGGTACCAATTTTCAGTATTTTTTTCCCCCTTTACTCTTACCAGATAATTAGTTGACAAAAAAAAAAATATCTAATGGAAGGAAATATTTGTTTGAGCTCATGATTTCATGAGTATTTCAATCTGTTGTGGCAAGAGAGCAAGGGCAGAGCAGCTCTGTCGCATGTGGTGGGAGTCTGCCAGAGCTGCTTGTTCACATGAAGTGACACAGGGAAGGGAGAAAGCATTTCCCAAAACAGGGTGGTTGTAACTTTGATTAGAGACCTACTTTGGCCATCCCCTCATCCTAAAGAATACTGTCTTGAGAATGCCACCTCATGTTATCAGCACATGAGACCATGTCACTCGTTCCAGATTCCATATATAAAAAGGCCATGTCATTATTATTGACTTTTGTAAATTTTGCTAAAGAAATATTTCATTTCTATGGATGGCAAATTGGAACACAGGGTGTACACTAAAGATAGTTATAACACAGAGTGAGAAAAATATAGCTGTAATAATTCTTGTAACTTTCCTATGGCACTGAGAATACTGAATAACTACTGTAAAAATGTGAACCATCTATATCCTCTAGTAAATTGAGACTTTTTTTTTTTAATTAGATATGGACGTGCTTTGTATGTAAACAACACATGTTGGTACCAACATTTCCCTTCTCCCTGTCCCTTTTCTGAAGAGGCCTTCCTCCTTAGGGATACAGGTCCACACCTCGAGGATTGTGGGCCATGCATTTTGGAAGCAGCAATCAGTTTTGAGGGAGAGGCAATGTCTCTGTGTAAAATATCCCCACTTGTGGCTCTAACAATCTTTCTGCCCCTTCTGCAAAATTCCCTGAGCCATGCCGGGAGCATTTTAAGTGTACTTTAGTACATGGGTACCAAGGAGCCTCTGGATGTCTTTTTTGGTAACTGTTGAGCATCCTCAGTGTCTATCTCCTTCACCCTTGTGTTTATATCAGGTTCACTGAGAAAGCAATATTCTTGCTCATTTCCCCAATTCCTCTATGGTTTCAGCTGGGGCCAGGGTGGAGTGAACTGGGTTATTTATCTCCTCAAGTCCAGCTCCTATCTGAAAAAGAGAAGCAGATTCTCCAATGGAGAGTTAAGTCAGCACCAGTTAAGTGGGATAACCATTATTAATTTAGAGAGAATTTAAAAGGTATAGACCCTATAATTTCCCAAGGTTAGGGGGAACTTGACAATGAAAAGCAGAATCATTAACCAGATATAATTCTGACCTGGTTAACAGTTCCAGATATGGTTTCCTTTCCACTGAGCAGATCTGTTAGCCAATCCAAAAGCAGTTGGTTACCCACCATGGCTCTGTGCCACTTTTTAACTTTTTATTTGCTTCTGAGTTGCTTAGATTTTGAGTTGTTTGGACAGATGTCGGCCACTTTCCCCCAGTAGCACACGTAGCACCTTCCAGCATTAGATGGGCTAATTGTCTGTGGACTGGTTATCTTCCAGATTCCAGCAAGGTCTCTCTATGGTCTATACAGACAGCATGTGATGTCTTCAGCAGTAGGGTCTTGCCATTAACCACTGGTGGTTAATCAAGTGGTCTGACAGAAGTCTATTTTGTTGGCTTTGGGAAATCTAGTATGTCTCCTTGATCAACAGCTCATTGTGAATGTAAACCACATCCTAGTACAGGGAAATATAGGCCAGTACCAAGGGAAAAGAAAATTGAAAAAGAGAAGAAACAACTAGGGGAAATTTAAGGTTAGGCTTTGTCTCACCCTCTCCAGGTCCCTTCAATTCAAGTTCTCACCCTAAAGTTCAACACCACTTGTTGAAGATGCTGTCTTTTCTCCCGTCTACATTATTGACAACTTTGTCAAAGACTAAGCAGCTGTAAGTACTTGACCTATGGTCTGGGACTTAAATTCTGTTCCATTGGTCTCTTCCTATTTTTATTCCAGTACTATGCTGTTTTTGTCACTATGGCTTTGTAATATAGCTTTAGATTGGGTATAGTGATATTGCAGAGGTTTTGTTTGTTTGTTTCTGAGGATATATTTGGATATATTAGGTTTGTGCTATGCCATATGAATTTTGTAATCATTTTTTCAATCTCCATGAAGAATGATGCTGTTATTTTTATTGATATTGCTTTAAATGTGTATATTGCTTTTGGTAGCATTGCCATTTTCACAATATTAATTCTACCTATCCGGGAACATGGAAGGTCTTTCCATGTTCTCAAGTCCTCCTCTATTTCTTTATTGAGTGTTTTTATGCTTTCATTATATATGTCTTTCCCATCCTTGGTTAGTGTTATTCCAAAATATTTAATTTTTTGTTGTTATTGAAAATGGGACAGCCTCACTCATTTCTTTCTCTGTATATTTGCCCTTTTCATATAGAAAAGCTACTGATTTTTGTATCTAGCCTCTTTGTTGAAGGGATTTATTACCTTTAGAAGTTTTTAGATGGTCAGTTATATTTATTGGATCATGTCATCTGCCAATAGGGCTGACTTGACTTCTTCCTTAACAATTTGATTCCCTTTTATTTCTTTCTCCTGTCTTATTGCCTGGGCTAGTACTAGTACTTCTAACACTATGTTGAAGAGCAGGGGTGAGAGTAGACACCCTGTCTTGTTCCTGATCTCAGTGGGAACTCCTTGAGGTTTTCCCCATTAAGTATTATTTGGAATTTAGGAGATTTTTTTTTTTTTTCCAACTAAGGTCTCACTCTAGCCCAGGCTGACCTGGAATTTACTTTGTATTCTCAGGATGGTCTTGAACTCACAGTGATCCTTCTACCTCTGCCTCCTGGGTGCTGGGATTAAATGCATGCACCATCATGCCTAGCTGGGCTTTAGACTTTATATATAGCTTTTATTGTATTGAGATATACTCCATGCCTATTATTTCCAGTATTTTGATCATGAAATGGTGTTGTATTTTGTCAAAGACCTTCTCTGCATGAATTCAAATGATCATGTGTTTCTTATGGTTCAGTTTATTTATGTGTTTTTTTAAATTATTTCTTTATTAATTACTTTTGTGTTCAGCAAATACAGTCAGTTTGGTACCATTATTAGGCTCATCCGTGACCTACCCCTTCCCCATTGGCCCCTCCTTGTTGAGGTATATGGGTCATGCATTGTGGAGTTAGCCCACAGTTATGGGTAAGATAAATGTCTCTGCATATCATGACCCAACATGTGGCTCTGACATTCTTTCCACCCTCTCTTCCACAAAATTTCCCTGAGCCATGTTGGGTTCATTTTTGGTCTGCTCCAGTGGTGAGGTGTTGGGGGCCTCTGGGTCTCTGGCTCTCTGATTTGGTAGGAGTTGATTTTTTTCTGTGTTGGTCTCCTTCCCCCTTGTGCTGGTATCTGGTTCATCAGGAAAACAGCACCCTTGCTTGTTTTGCCAATTTTTCTTAGTTTCAGCTGGGGCCCTTCTGAGGTATAATGGGGTGGCTTTCTCCCTAGGATCTACATCTATGTGAAAAAGAGAAGCAGATTCTCCAATGGAGAGGAAGTTAGCACCAGGACACATGAGATAACCCTTACTTTTTTTTTTATAGAGAATTTTATAGGTATAGGCCTTCTTGTACCCCATAATTGATGGTAGCTTGATATTGGAGAGTGGGCTCATGTTTGGATATGGTTCTGACTTGTTTCCCAGCTCCAGCTATGGTTCCCATACCACTGAGGAACTTATTTCAAAAACCTCTACTCCACAAAACTGGATAATGTGGAGGAGATGGATAAATTCCTGGATGCATGCCATCTATCAAAGCTAAACTCAGAGCAGATTAATCACCTCAATGAACCAATCACACACATGGAGATTGAAAAAATAATAAAAAACCTCCCCCAAAAGAAAACTCCAGGACCAGATGGCTTCTTAGCTGAATTCTATCAAACCTTCATGGAAGAACTCAAACCAATCTTCCTCAAAGTGTGCCACACATTTGGAGAACAGGGAAAGTTACCCAATTCCTTTTATAAAGCTAGTATCACCCTAATTCCAAAACCTGGCAGAGATGCCACAAGAAAAGAAACCTACCAGCCTATTTCCCTGATGAACTTAGATGCAAAGATCCTGAACAAAATCCTCACAAACTGAATCCAACAACACATCAAAAGCATTATCCACTTTGACCAAGTGGGATTCATCCCAGGAATACAGGGGTGGTTCAACATATGGAAATCTGTCAATGTAATACACTGCATAAACAAGGCTAAACATAAAAACCACATGATCATTTTGATAGATGCAGAGAAGGCCTTTGACAAGATACAACATCACTTCATGATCAAAACATTGGAGAGAGTTAGCATAGCTGGTGCCTATCTTAACATAATAAAGGCAATATACAAAGCTCCGAAGGCCCAAATAATTCTTAATGGAGAGAGACTGGAGGAATTCCCATTAAGATCAGAACAAGACAGGGTTGTCCACTCTCACCTCTGCTTTGCAATATAGTACTGGAAGTCCTAGCTCAAGCAATAAGACAGGAGAAGGAAATAAAAGGGATACAATTTGGAAAGGAATTTAGGTCTATTTGCTGATGTCATGATTATATATGTAAGAGACCCGAGAGACTCAATCCCCAAACTCCTGAAGGTGAGTAACTCCTACAGCAAAGTAGCAGGATACCAAATCAATGCACAAAAATCAGTAGCCTTTCTATATGCAAATGACAAAGATACAGAGAAAGAAATAAGGGACATAGTCCCATTTTCAATAGCAACAACAACAACAAAAAAAAACCTTGGAATAACCTTAACCAAGAAAGTGGAAGATCTATACAACGAAAACATAAAAACATTTAAAAAAGAAATCGAGGAGGACTTGAGAAAATGGAAAGACCTCTCATGCTCCTGGATAGGCAGAATTAACATTGTGAAGATGACAATCCTACCAAAGGCAATATATAGATTTAATGAAATTCCAATAAAAAACCCTACAGTGTTCTTCACAGACATAGAAAAAATGATCTCAAATTTCATATGGAAAGGCAGAAGGCCTCGCATATTATGTAGTGTTTTTTGTTGACCAATTTATATATGTGAAACCATTCCTGGGCTGAAGCCTACTTGATCAAGGTGGATAATGCTTTTGATGTGTTGTTGAATTCAGTTTGCAAGGATTTTGTGCTGGATCTTGGCATCTATGTTCATTAGGGATACAGGCCTATAGTTTTTTTTCCTTTTTGCCTCTGTGTCTGGTTTTGGTATTAGGGTGATGCTAGCTTCCTAAAAGGAGTGAGGCAGGACTCCATGGTCTCCGATTATGTGGAACAGTTTTAGAAAAGATAAAAGTTTCAGTTCTTCAATGAAGGTTTGATAGAATTCAGCTGAGAAACTATCCAGGCTGGACTTTTCTTTTGGGGGAGGTTTTTGATTACCTTTTCAATCTCCATGGATGTGACAGGTTGGTTTAGGAGATTAATCTTCTCTAAATTCAGTTTTTGGTTGGTGGTATGAGTCTAGAAATTCATCCGTTTCTTCGATTATTCAGTTTTGTGGAGTAGAGGGTTTGGAAGCATGTCCTGATGATTCTTCCAATTTCATCGATGTTTGTTGTGATGTCTCCTTTTACATTTCTGATTTTGTTAATTTGAGACTTCTCCTTTTTTTGCTTCATCAATATAGCCAGGGTTTTTTCAATTTTGTTTATGTTTTCAAAACCAGTTCTTGGTTTCATTGATTTCCTAATTGTTTTCTTAGTTTCTAATTCATTAATTTTTGCTCTAATCTTGATTATTTCTTCACATCTGGAGCTCTTTGGGTTGGTTCCTTCCTGTTTTTCCAGTGCATTTAGGTGGACAGTCAGGTTATTAATTTGGCCTCTCTCTGTCTTTGTATTGAATGCATTTTCTTCTTATGACTGCCTATCATGTTTCCTATATGTTTTGGTAGGTTGTGTTTTTACTATTATTTAATTCTAGGGATTTTACAATTTCTTTTTTGATTTCTTCCATGATCCATTCATTGTTTAAAAGCATGTTGTTTAGTATCTAGGACCAGGTGGAGTTCTTTATGCGTCTCTTTAGCATTCCAACATTGTGATCTGATATGATGCAGGAAGTTGCTTCAATGTTCCTGACTTTATGAAGGCACAATTTATGCCCTAATATATGGTCAATTTTGGAGAATGTTCCATGGGCTGCTGAGATGAATGTGTATTCTGTAGAGTTGGGGTGGAAAGTTCTATAGATACCTGTCAGGTCTAGTTGATTTATGATGTTGTTGAGCTCTATTATTTCCCTATTGATTTTCTGCTTGGATAATCTGTCTATAGATGATAGTGGAGTATTAAAGTTTCTGACTATGATGGTGTTTGTGCATATTTCTTATTTATTGTCAAGTAGATTTTGTTTTATAAACTCTGGTGCACCTGTGTTTGGCACACATATACTTATCATTGTGATGTGCTCATGTTGGATCATTCCCTTGATGAATAAGAACTGACCTTTTTTGTCCTTCTTAATTACTTTTATTTTGAAGTTTATTTTTATTGGATATTAATATAGCAGCACCCAATTTTTAATTTTCATTTGCTTAGAATATAATTTTCCAACTTTTCAACCTAAGGAGGTAACTATCTTTACTGGTGAGGTGGGTTTCTTGAAGACAGCAGGTAGAAAGTTCCAGTGTTTTGATCCATCCTGATAACCTTTGTCTTTTGGTGGAAGAGTTAAGACCATTAATATTTAAGCTTATTACTGTGAAGTTTGAATTAATCCCTGCCATGATGAGGTGTTTTATGCGGTTTGGTACTTTCTTGTGCTTTGTGCTATTTTGAGCCTAGTCTATTTTCATTATTGTGTTCTTTTTGCCACTTGAGATTGGTTGTTTGACTCTTTTGTGTGGTGTGCTCCCTCTTTGGCTTTGTGGTCATATAACCATAGAGTTGGGCATTTTCATGGAAAGATTTTCTTTCCTCATCAATTATGAGGCATACTTTTGCTGGGTAGAGTAGCTGGGGTAAGAAGCCATAGTTTCTCAGGCTTTGAAGTGTTCAATTCCAGGACCTGTTGGCTTTCAGGGTTTCCATTAAGAAATATGATGTAATTCTGATGGAGTTGCCTTTGTATGTTGTGAATTGTTTCTCTCTTGCTGCATTTAACACTCTCTATTTGTTTTCATTCTTAAGAGTTTTAATGGTGATGTGTCTCGGAGAGTTTCTTCTTTGGTCCCATCGGTTTGATGTCCTTTGGGCTTCTTGTATCTGGATGGGTCTCTTTTTTGAGAGATTCAGAAAATTTTCTTCAATTATTTTGTTGAACATGTTTGCTCTGTCTCTGGCCTGGATTTCCTGTTCTCTGGTATGCTCATGACCCAGTTGTCTGGTCATTTTAGGGTATCCCACAGTTCCCTCATATTCTGTTCACTTGAAATTTTTAACTTAGCAAAGTTTTTGGCTTCTCAGTCAATGTCCTCTGTCTTGTCCGCCAGGTAAGAGGCTCTGTTTTGCACATGAGTAACTCTGTTGGTGAGGGGTTCTAGAGAGGTTTTTATAATTTCTACTTGATTTTTGTTTTCTGTTTTCTGGTTTTTGTTTTTTTTTTTTCATCATGTCCATCTCTTTTTTTGAAGTACAATTTCATTTCAAGTTCTGATTTTCTTGATGCTTCCTGGAGTTCATTCTTGCATTTGATCAAGTGTTCATCAAGCTTAATTAACCAGGTGTTGAGATCTTCCATTTCTTGACTTACCTTCAATTTATTCATATCTTTTTAGAGGATTCTAATGTTTTCTTCCATTAAGTTAAGCCTGCTGTCAAAAGCTGACCACTGTAGGAGATGATTCTGCTTAATTCCATTGATATGATTCTTGTTTCTTTGATAGTTTGCTTTCAACTCAACAATTTTTTTGATCAGTGTGGTTGTTATGTTTTCATTTTGGGGATGCATTCCTGTTGATTTCTCTATGATTTCATTGGCGGCTTCCATTGTAGGACTAGGCATCCTTGGTGGAGATCTCTCAGTTTTCTATCTTTCATTGGCTTTTTTGTGTTGCTGGGAGGAGTCAAGGAAAAAGGGTGTAGCCTACTCACTCCATGTAGCAAGGCCTGCCTCCACACTTTATGCACAGGAAACCCAGGGCAGGGAGGTTGGAGGAGCCAGGAAAGGCAGGGAACAGGAATATGGCCTACTCACTCCAGAATGCTGTGCTGGCCAGCACACAAACAGGTGCAGGGAACTTAGACAGGGGAGGTGGGCCAGAGCCCAGAAACAGGGGTCTGGTCAATTTGCTCCAGACCACAGTGCTTACATGTAAACAGACCAGCACTGGGAGCCAAGTCCAGGGGAGGTGGAAGGAGCTGGGAGACAAGGGTCTGGGCTTCTCACTGCACACTGTAGCACCTGCACACTGTCCACACTGGGAACCCACACCCGGAGGTGGGCCACAGTTACTTATTTTTAAAACACGTAGCTTAAACTTTTGCCTTTTATTTTATCAATTACTTTTTTCTCATTTATTCCACCAACTTTCTGCTATGCACTTATTTTTTTTTTAATTATTCTGTTGCCTAAAAGCTTAGAGACCTGAAAAAAAAAATTGGCAACCCTTTCCCTTAAGAAGTTCATAATGTAGCTTATAAAAAAAGAGTTGTCTCTCTGTTTTCTAGTTAGCTATCCTGACAAAGAAAGCTCTTTATATTTGTTTCAATTTTTGAGAGTTCTCATTCTCTTTTTCTGTTCTCTTTTTAATTCCATTAACAATATTTCTCATGTATCTCTTTTCTTTCTTTAATCACCAAAGCTATTGACTTTGCTTATTTCTACTAACTAGCTCCTCTCCAACACATATAGTTTTCCTCCCAGACATCCCTTTACATCCCAAGAAAGATTAAAGTATTTTCATGCTGTACAAATTTGGGTGACACACTGGAACTTCAAAAATATCAAAACTGGAACATATTCTTTTCTTAAGATTTGTTCGTTCCTTTTTTTTTTTTTTCTGTTGGCAGTGTTTTGCTTAAACTATGAACTCAAAATTCAGTTCTCAAAGTAAGTCATGACTTTCCATTCCTTTTCCTTATCCTTTCCAGCAGTTAAACATTAGTATTCTTGGTTTGTTTGACCATGAATTTTAGCATCTGTCCTGTGTATACACTTTTTCTTCATTCAAACCCTAGCTTCTTTGTAACTTAAAAACATATACATAACTACATTAGATCATCCTTTTCTTGTTTGTTTTTACTTGCCCATTTCATACATCACCATGAGCAAACAAATGCAACTACATAAGTATTTCTGAAGCCTTTGATATTTTTAGGATGTTCCAGTCTCCTTAATACATGTGCACAATAATAGCCTCTTTTGCACACCAGTGCTCTATACTTTATACCTAATAACATTTAAATGGTTTAGTATCATTTACATATCATTGACTTCATATGCACTTGTCTAACTTTTCTTTCATTGTTTGTTGGGATTTATATTACATTAGTATGTTTAAATGTTTTCTACTATACACTATACTATATATTTTAGCATTCATTGTAAATATGAGTATTGAGCCAAAAATCAAAGATACAAAAAAGCTCAACAGTCTGAAATATAAATGGCAAATATTGATAAACTGTAGCACAACCATCCATACTACACACACACGCACACATACACACACACCCAAAATATTGTTTGACATATAAAACAATTGGTGCTATTAACTCTGGTGAAGTTGTAGGCTATACACTAGATTAAAGTACTATCAAACATTTTTACCATTAGGTTAATTAAATATGTTCTAGTGAAATGAGTCTGAAATGATAGTGCTTGTCTTGTCTGACCATTGAACCCAGAGAGAGTTATCAAGGTATTGCAGTTTACCATGTTTTACTCACCACATTATTCACATGCTTTTCATTTTGAAATTGATGAAATCATGGACACATACTTTTTCTGTGTTTTCTCCCAATATCACCCTGCTCAGTGATCCTATGCAGTTATGATTGGGATTAATGCAGATCTGCTCTACTCACTCACCCTTCCCATGTCCAGCTGCTTCAACAAAATGATGTTTTGTATGGAAGCTACAAGATGAATAAATAACCAAATTTTGGTTATTTTTGGCTCCTTCAAGTATATTGTATTTAATTTGTTCAAACTGCAGAATAAAGAAGTCAGGCCCCCAAAAGCCTAATTATGCAAGTTGTCACTGATTTGGTTATATCAGCATGAGGTGTAAATATCACTTTCATTACAGAAAGCTGAGTGAACATTTTAATATAGTATCAAGAATCAAGCAAAAATAGATTCATTTATAATCAGTTATCTATATTTTAAGGAGATTTACTAGTTTCAAATAATTATTTGTAAGCTGATGAGCTGGTTCACAGAAAAAATCATTTTTGGGCTGAGGAGATTGCTCAGTGGTTAATGTGCTTGCCTGCAAAGCCTAATGACTGGAGTTCAATTCCCCAGTACCCACATAAAGCCAGATGCACTAATTGGTGCATGCATCTGGAGTTCATTTGCAGTGCTACAGGCCCTGATGTGCCCATTTTTTTTCCTTTTTTTTTTTTTTAAATTTATTTATTTGAGAGCGACAGACACAGAGAGAAAGACAGATAGAGAGAGAGAGAATGGGTGCGCCCGGGCTTCCAGCCTCTACAAACGAACTCCAGACGCGTGCGCCCCCTTGTGCATCTGGCTAACGTGGGACCTGGGGAACCGAGCCTCCAACTGGGGTCCTTAGGCTTCACAGGCAAGTGCTTAACCGCTAAGCCATCTCTCCAGCCCCCATTTTCTCTCTCTCTCTGTCTCACATTTCTCTGTCTCTGCTTGTAAATAAATAAATAATTTTTAATTATTTTCTAATTTTAGAAGTTTTAGAACCAATTAGATAAATAATTGAAATTTAAATATATCAATGTTATCCATAATTTATTTGATGATGCCTAAAATTATGTTTCACATGCACTGACTCCTTAACCCTTCTCATTATCTCTGGCTGACCATTATCTCAGATTCTGAATAAGTAAGGTCCCAATAAGTAGCTATCCTGTGGTGCCTCAGGGGAATTCATTTACTTTTTTTTTTTTTTTCTTTCTTTTTTTGGTTTTTCAAGGTAGGGTCTCACTCTAGCCCAAGCTGACCTGGAATTCACCACGAAGTCTCAAGGTGGCCTCAAATTCACAGCAATCCTCCTATCTCTGCCTCCTGAGTGCTGGGATTAGAAGCTGGCGCCCCCAAGCCTGGCTCCATCTATTTTCTATAAGGAGATGCCTTCTTTTCCAGAGTGCAGCTTTGGCCATCATAAATAAGCGTCCTCATCAAGGGTGTGGCCTGTCCTACCATACATTGCTGTCTCTTGAATTCAAGCTGACTGCTGGTTTAAGACAATCATGCTGATAATTTTGCTTGCAATTTTAAAATGGGAAACAATAGCATAGGCATCACTAATTTTGGACAAACAGTTTTTGAGTGATGATCATGTTTATGCAGGATTGAGCAAGAGTCTGACCCAGAATGTATACCAGGTTGTCACCCTGCATTTAAGTATCTTGTGGGTCCAATAAGCAGGCACTGCTTTTTAGAAAAGATGACTTCTAAATGCACATTATAATTATATCTACAGGAGAAGAATTTTTAACCAGTAGGTCACTTCAGTCAGAGGTTTTATTTATTTTTCCCAGAAAAGCCAGCAGGAAACCAACAACATGTTGCTCCGATATATAATGTAATAATGTATTAAAAACAACTGAAAGCAAGTGGAAGCAGAGAATTTATGTAACACTTCCCTTGGTAGATTTTGTGTGTGTGTGTGTGTGTGTGTGTGTGTGTGTGTGTGTGTGTGTGTGAAGAGGAAGAAAGCGAGCTACCAGATATATAATAAGAAACAGTGATCAAGTAAACAAACAGCGCTGACAAAAACCTTCACTCATTCTCTGTCAATTAAAACAAACAGACACCAAAATTATTACTCAGGATCTCAAGGACATTATATTTGTTCTTGGCATTTAAACCTAATCACATTTTCTCTTAAATACCTGCATTGACTTCTTCACTATTTAAAAGAAACAAATGCAGTGAAGAGATTAAATTACCTCATTTATATTGTTTAATTTTACAGTTTTTTCTTCAATGCCTACATCAAGTGCTAGCAGTCACATTGATATTGCATCTGTTCTACAGATGTTCTGAAAGCTCTGCTCTTGTCAACAAAATATTATTGAGTTTCAAAATTTGTAGTACTTGTTATCATTCTTCATTTTTTGGGAACATTCCTTGGTTTTCCAAAATAAAGTTACTATTGCAGTCTTTTCTCACACTCCTATTTTAAAATATTTAATGGTAAATAATTTTTAATTCTTTTAGCTCACATAAATATTCTTAATTTTAAGGGACTGGCTTCTTTGATTATCTAATGAAAGCTCTAATAACACTGTCTCCCCAAAAGAGAACATGCATCCAAATTCAAATTTAGTACCAGTTCCATCAATCCCAAAATTATTGAAACTGGTTAATGTGTTTCCATTTGATCATGACTTCATGTATTTCTTGAGACTACTGATTGTGTCGTGTGAGTTAGTGATTTTCACCGTATCATCAGTATTTCTTGAAGATGTAGAGAAACCTACCAATAATGACTATAATATGATATTTAATAAACATGTGGTGATCAGCCTCATGCACACAGTGTAGGTCATTTCTCATATGTGCTCCTGTGAAAGATATGCACAAGCATTACTTCTCCTTTGAGAATATTTCTCTGAATGTTTTCATTGTTTTTACTAGATATGCAAACTTGAAAGAGAAGGTCACATCTGGAAACGTCATTTACTGGAGCTCTTCTTCTAAGCTCTGTTTTTGGTGCATAGGTAGGTCTGCATTTAGGAGCTGAATCCCAGCAGCAAGACTGCAGCTGTTTTGTGAATGACAGCATTTGCAATTTAAGTCCATCTGGAACACCTCAAGCATTAAGTTCATTTATTAACTTATTACCAAACTTGGCATATGAATTCTCAGACTATCAGTGAGGCAGAAACTCAAATGAAATTAGATAAGCAGACTTTAATAGAACAGTATGTGTATTAGAGATACTGAAAAGACTTTCCTGTTTTTCCTTTTTAGAAGTGGCTGTCTATTTATCTCTTTGATGCCAGATTAATATAAATTAGCTTTACCCTAATTTTGCAAACTACTGTACATGAAAAGAAATGAAATGACAGCTTTGACCAGAAGAGGGAGACCTTGTAAAAATATTGGAAGAAAAGATTTTAAGCAACTTTTAGATTTCCACTTAGGTCAGTTTAAAAAAAAAAAATTAAACTTTCAGAAGTTAATGCTTTCTATAACCAGTTAAGTACATATTGTAAAATACTTATAAAGAAATAGGGTGTATAAATTTTTATTACAGATTTACATAGTGATAATAAATATGTTATATTAGTTATATATTAGTTATTAGTTATATAGATATATTAATCACAGTACTAAACATTCACTAACAACAAAAGCTAAAACAATAAAAAATAAATGAAGAATATCATTTATAAAGAATTTAATTTTAGTTTAGGACCATTCTATTAAGTTAATTTGCTTGAATTTGGTCCTTCACACCATCAATACTTTAAAATCAAACCTAAAGTTAAACCATCATGTTTAGAAAATAAAAACTTTAAAAATGATTATTAATTATTAGGAATTCTTCTAATGTATATATCCTCAACTGTGTACACACATATAATTGCTTTGAATGCTGCTCCCTCTCTCTACCCTTTCTCTTTCACACACCTGAGGGTATATGTAAACATATATAAACATACATGTCATGTGGAATGAAACAATTTATCTTTTATCTTTGCTGCTTTTGCCAGTTAGAAAATTTATGAAACAGTCACAGATGGGGCACTAATTACACCACCTGGAGGGATTCACTTGATGAATTTGTGACATGATAGGAGGAGAAGTTTGTCACTAGTATTAATTTTCTTCCAATCAATTCATAAACCTAATACTTGCCATGTTGTTTGTTTTGAACAGCAACGGTGGTACTTGCACTCTCCCACAGATACTTTCACAAGTAGTTCCAACTTTTTGAAAAGTTCCAATAATAATGAACATTGATCGTCAAATATATGGGCAGTTATTATCCTATCTTCATGAGTGCATTCATCAAGAATGATCCATTCCTTTCCCTGTATTGTTAAATGAAGCCTTAATTGGGTCTTTATTTTAGCACTAGTATCAGATACTCCACCTAACCCTCATATGGATCCCTGGAACAAGACAGACAAAACTGGATTTATGATTGAATTTCTTATAGTCACCCAAAGGTATGCAAGCAGCAGATATTTATTTACTTATGATAATGGAAAATTTTGAGTACCTGGTGAAGGAGACTGTTTCAAAAAATGTACAAATTACACTTTGGTTAAAATCTATGTAATTTTGGAATCAAATGGTATTTCCATTACTATGAAATTTCAGCTTTTTCCACAGCAAAGGAAATTGCTGAAATCCACAGACAGCTTACTGGAGCTAATAACAGGTTGTCTTGCATATAGTTTCATATCGTGTTCACTGAATCTTATTTAAAAACACAGCTTTACATCATTAATGTATTTCAAAATTTCCTCTAAAATGATCTTTCTATTTTTCTTTTGGATATTGCTAAGCATGAATGACTATTTTTAATATCACCAACTTATGTTTGAAGAAAAGCAATGAAAATCATTCCTGTGGATAAATTCGTAGATTACAGAATGCTAAAATAAAATGTAAAAACAAATACTTTTATATTAAGTGTAGGTTTTCTGACTAAACTATAACTTTCTAGTGAGAGGAAAAGGTTAGTAGTAAGCTTATGTTTTAGGATGCCACTGAATAATTTTAGTGAAAAAAAATACAATTCACTAATGAGTTATATATATTTGTGTGTGTGTATAATAAAACATAAAATTATATATGTGATTGATGACCCACATAATCATAATTTTAGTTATCGCCAAAAACTAGGGAATTCTAATTGTCTTTTAATATGTAAATTAAGAGATGAATCCAATTATTAGATTGCTTTAGATACCTATTTATGTCTTAAATGCTAGATAATGAGTATAATTAGTAATCATTATGTTCAAACATTATTTCCTTTATTTGTTGCAGTTTCCCTAAATTTGAACATAAAATTAACATTTATCTTTGAAAGACCTATGTAAGATTGTCTGCAGTTGGAGGAGGTTGGGCAGCTACCTACAAACTGGGAATTACATCTGTTGTAAGTTATCTTCTCATTGCTGAGACAAAACAACTGACCAAAAGTAGTTGATGGAAGGAAAGATTTTTTAAAAAAAAAAAACTTTTATTTATTTATTTGAGAGAGAGTGAGAGAAAGAGGCAGATAGCAAGAAAGAGAATGAGCAGGTCATGACCCATAGTGGTGCAAACAAACTCCAGACACATGTGCCACCTTTTACATCTGGCTTACATGGGTCCTGGGGAATTGAATTGGGGTACTTTGGCTTTGCAGGTAAGCACCTTACCACTAAGCCATTTCTCCAGCCCCAAATGTTTACTTTGGCTAACAGTCTTGAGGGGCAGCATGGCATGAGCAGAGGCTGGACATCACTTCTGCCACAGCAGGTGGAAAACAGAAGCAGAAGAGTGAGTCAGTCTGTGGCAAGGGTGAGTTGGCTATAACACCCTCAAAGCCGGTTTTCAATAACACACCTTTAGCAAGCCTTCACCCATGAAATTGCCACAGCTGGGAAGTAAACAAAACACATGACTTTATGGAGAACGTATGAGTTAAACTATCATATCTCTTTCCATCTTGATTATGGATATAACAGTACAAAGGAACAGCACATTTTTAAAAATTTCTTTGTAAAAGGAAATATGTAATACTAATTTTAAAATATACTTTCCTTATTTTTAAGTATTAAAAAATGATTCAAAACATGCTCTTCAACACATGATACATCTGTTTAATACTTCTTGGCTAATACTTTTGGCATTTCCAAAAACAATAGCCATTCTTTTTTCTTTAGAACATTTTAAATTGTGCTCTTTTGTTTAATGCTGTGTTATCATGAGGTTCCATATATGTTAATAGAATCCTCATTAACCACTGGAGCTTCTCCGTAAGAAGTCTTGTGATGCTCACTAAGCCCATCATCCTTTCTGAGTTCAGGGTCCAGCCTGGCTTCATCTGGTGGGGAGGTATATGGATAAAAGTTTTAGAGTCTAATAAGTAGTGAGCCCTTGATTCTGTAGCTAATATTCACTTAAATATGTGACCCTGAATGAATGTGCAATTTAGAATTTGTTGATGTAAATTCTGCTTTCATAAAAGGCCATCTTCCTTCCTCATTGGCTGACTTTGGCAAGTATTATAATTTTTATTTTTCTGTCACTGAAAATCTGGGAGACAGATGTGAAGTTATGCTAGACTCAGAGTAGTTTCCTAATAAGAATAGAACATTCATTACTTGTAATTATAACCTTAGTGTTGCAGAGGTTGTGGGAGGATTAATTTAATTAACTATAAGTGCAAAGAGATAAAATTATATGTAACACTCGACTTCTCTTGTCTTACATGTCAGAGGAATATGAAAATCAGTGTTTTGCAAGGCACAAAACCTACTTCCAAGATAGAAAAGTGGGTGTGTGGCAATTGTTCAGCAAAGAAAACCCTCTTTGGCAGACTGGCCTCTCCCTCCCTTCCTCTCTCTCTCTCTCTCTCTCTCTCTCTCTCTCTCTCTCTCTCTGTGTGTGTGTGTGTGTGTGTGTGTGTGTGTGTGTGTGTGTGCACGCGCGCATTAGCCCTAGGAACAAGCTTTGTGATAGCGGGATAGTGTTTTCTCTTTCTTTCTTTCTTTCTTTCTTTTTTTTTTTTTTATTTTTTTTATTTTTTTTTTATTTGGAAAAGGGTTCCATGAATCTCAGGCTGGCTTTCAGCTTTCTTTTTAGCCACCAAGAGAACTTCTGATTCTCTTGCTTTCATCTTCCAAGGGCTGGGATTATATGTAAGTATCACTATGTCCACATCATGCAGTGCTAAAACTGGACTCAGGACTTCTTCCATGCAAAGCCAACTCTCACTAAACTGAGCTAAATTCATAGCTAACAACTGGACTGTTGTCTAAGAAGTAACAATAAGATACTACATCGTGAGTTTGCACAATTTTCTTTTAGCATTTACAATTTTTTTTCTCAAGACTCTTACCAAAGAGTTCCAATAAAAGATCCTAAATTTTAATGGAAAGAGAAATTCTCGGAATAAAAATAACATACTTGTCTTGATTCATTCATTGTCAGCAATCAAATTCTAAGGTGTCTATTTACATGTCTGTTCTGATGTTCCTTCAACAGAACAAGGGAGGACAGTGTGAAGGTAGTCTCTATTTTTATTTATTAAATAACAACTACACAATCAAGCACATTAACACAATAAAAAATTATTAAAATATTCATGAGATTCTACAAATGATTTAAAGCATGATTTCTTTAATTCTAACTTTGAAGCATAATGTAGGCAGATCTAACTAAATAAAAAAGTGGGAGTATGAATATTCATTCAAAACTTACAGTAATGGAAAAGAGTAAAGCTAAAAATTGAAGCCAATTCCTTAATGAAATGAATAAAATTAGACATATTTTGAGGTTTAAGGAAGTTTCACAGTGGATTTGTCAGAAAGAGGTATAGTCTCATTATCTTCATTGAATAGTTGATTTTTCAACTTCTGTAAAAACATCTCAAGTCTCTCCTTTTATTCTTGGTAACACAAGTGGCAAACTAATTTTTCATCTTGCACAAAAACTGTATTTTCTTATTGGTACTATATTTTAAACAGATAATATTTTATCCTAATGGTATTAAGTGTAAGGTAAATAATGTTTTATATAACTGTATATATATTCACAAAAGCTTATTTTTAAAAATATATTTTATTTATTTATTTGTGTGTGTGTATGTGTGTGTGTGTGTGAGAGAGAGAGAGAGAGAGAGAGAGACAGATAGAGAGAGAGAGAGAGAGAGAGAGAGAGAGAGAGAGAGAGAGAGAATGGGTGAGACAGGTCCTCCAGCCACTGCAAATGAAACTACAGATGCATGTGACCCCTTGTGCATCTGGCTTATGTGGGTCCTGGAGAATTGAACCGAGATCCTTTGGCTTTGCAAGCAAATGCCTTAACCACTAAACCATCTCTCCAACCCACAAAAGCTTATTTTTGATAATTTTATTTCTAAAAATTTTAAAAGATGGGAAAGGTGGCACACACCTTTAATCCCAGCACTTGGGAGTCAGAGGTGGGAGGATCAACATGAGTTTGAGGCCACCCTGAGACTACATAGTGAGTTCCACTCAGCCTGGGCTAGAGTGAGACCCTACCTCAAATAATCCCCCCTCCAAAAAACAAAAATCAAATATGTGTTCCAATTTCATATATTTTATTTATATAGCTTGGGATTTATGTATACATTTGACTTAACATACCACAAAAAGTATTTATGAAGAATAAATTGATTCTTGTGATGACAGAAAACAGTGAGTTCTCAGGAAGGTGCTCCTCTCGCTGCCTTTCACCAAATCAGGTTACGTGCTTAACATCACTCCTGGCCCTGCCTGTTTTAGCCTCGTGTACAGTTTCCCCTTCCTTCTTCCCTCTCTCCCTCCCTCTATCATAGCATCTTCTCACATTTATTATGTGAGTACAGTAATTATGATCTCTTAGTTTGGGCTGCAGAAACTTGATTTAGAAAAGCTATAAACTTAAGGAACTTCCTAAAAAGTTTTAAAAATGCTCAGTAGTTATTGGTAGCTTGGTTGCTAGATGTCTGAAACTAAAGCCCATAACTATAATTCTAAATGTCTTTTTCCATTTATTACTCTTTTTTTTGCCTACTTGTATTTCCAGATAAGAGTTTCCTCTTTTCTACATTTATGGTTTAGTAAATGGGAATTTTTTGCAAGTGACAAGTCTCACATTTGTTTGCCATCTTAGAGTGATGTGGTATAATGTCTTCACTACCTAGCATAGAAAGATTCCTTAGAGGCTTTTTCAAGAGAGGTATAAATACAGGGCAAAGATGATGGGAACACCTGGTTACAAAGCTCATGAGAGAGCAGGCTGGATATAGTACTGCACGTGATACATGTATGTCAGTGTTATGATATGTAACATTATTTTTTATTTTTGAACTATATCTGTGTGATTTTATATTATATAATAGAATTTAATGATTAGTAAAGTTTATGTTTTGAATATATAACTCTACTTTATTGTCATTATTACCACTGAGGTAAAAGCAAAGCCCACTTTGAGTTACTTCAAATATCAGTAAACTGTAGGTTGAGAATTGAAAAGAAAATTTGTACAGTGCAAGTACAAAAGAGGAAGGTACTATTTCTTGTATAGTTCACTGGGTAGATATAACTTTCATGAGCAGAGAATCTAGAATGTTGGCAGGGATATTCAAATAAGAAGGATAAAGGCATATAGGAAGGTATAATATAAGTACTATTGGGGGAATAAACAAGTATTCTAATTAAGATATAAATAATTTAAATTAGGGAGTATGAGTCAATGTGCATGGTAAAATGGTGGTATGTTTAGATTCAGACAGAAGACAATAAACACAATTCTTTAACTTTTATTTATTTATTTATTTATAAACAAAGAGAGATAAAAGAGAGACAGGGAGAATGGGCATGCCAGGGCCTCCCACCACTGCAAACAGACTCCTGATGCATGTACCACTTTGTGCTTTGGGCTTTACGTGGGTAGTGGGGAATTGAACTCAAATCAATAAGTTTTTCAGGTAAGTGCCTTAACTGCTCAGCCATTTGTCTAGCCTCTCCAAACAACTTTTTTTTTTTTAAATATTTTTATTTATTTATTTATTTGAGAGTGACAGACACAGAGAGAAAGACCGATAGAGGGAGAGAGAGAATGGGCTCGCCAGGGCTTCCAGCCTCTGCAAACGAACTCCAGACGCGTGCGCCCCCTTGTGCATCTGGCTAACATGGGACCTGGAGAACCGCGCCTCGAACCGGGGTCCTTAGGCTTCACCGGCAAGCGCTTAACCGCTAAGCCATCTCTCCAGCCCTCCAAACAACTTTTAATAGGGAAATATTAAAGGTCTCTGGAATTCCAATTCCACCCTGCAGCTAGGCTACTCACAGTCCTGGAAAACTTCACCAGGCCAGCAGCTTTCCTTAGTAGCCATCTTGTGGTCCTGGCACCTCCACTGGGTCTCCACTGCAATCCACATTTCATGCTTATGGTCCCATTGGGTCTCCATATAAGCAACCAGCAAACCTGCTTCACAATGCCCATGGCCATGTCCAAAACACAAGACCATGTTGAAAACTCAATGACCCTTTCTTTCCTGCATTACTTACACTCTACAATTCCAGGTGGGGTGCAATTTGTTAATCTAGGGGGGAATAAAGCAGACTTTGAAGAACAGGACACTTTTGGAGCACTCAGTCCCCTTCAAAAGAGTCTACATTCTTCCTGTTGCCACAGTGTAGGTCATCTGGCCCAATCTCAAAGTTTGTAGTCTCTCAATTGAAGCTGAATGGGCAACAGTTTACCCAAAGATTTTACTTTTGGTGGCATATCCCTCTGCTCACACCAGTTCATTTCCACGCAAAGTAACCCTGCACAACTTTCAGGACATGGGCATAAGAGCAAGTCTCACAAAAACTGCTAGCCCAGTCCAGTTATAGCTCTTTTTTACTCTCATAAGCCAAACCTCACAGTCCATAGTTCTTACTGCATTCGTATATTTTAACTCTAAGCAGAATAGATCATTAAGCTGTACTTAGAGAACCACAAGGCATCTCTTGGGTCAAGGTTTCAAATCCTTCCACATTCCTCTTGAAAATCAGCTCTAAAAGTCCAAAGCCACACAGTCAGGTGTCTAGCAGCAACCCCATTCCTGGTACCACTTTACTATTGCAGTCAGGTTCACATTGCTTGTGGAAATCACCCAACCAAGAGCAGCTTCTGGGAAAAAGCCATTTATTTTGGCTTACAGGCTCAAAGGGAAAGCTCAATGATGGCAGGAAGAAAAGATGGCATGAGCAGAGGTTGGACATGACCTCCTGGCCAACATAAGGTGGATCATAGCAACAGGAGAGTGTGCCAAACACTGCCATGGAGAAACTGGCTATAACACCCATAAGACCATCCACAACAATACAGTCCCTCCAGGAGATGTTAATTCCCAAATCTCTATCAGCTGGGAACCTAGAATTCAGAAGACCTAAGTTTATGGGGGACACCTGAACCAAACTACCACAAGGGATATAATGAGATGTCTCAGTGGACAAAGCACTTGCCACATAGCATGAGAACTTGATTTTAGTTCTCCAGAACACACATAAATGCCTGGAAGGGGTGGTGGCATGCCTGGAATTCTAGCACTTTGAAGTGGGAGGGTGGAGACCCCTGGAACTAGCTGTCTAACTGCTTTAGCCACATACATGAGCTTTGGGTTTGAGGAGAGACCCTTGCCTCACTCAGAAAATAAATTGGGATACTTACTTCAACACACACATAAACATACACACAAGCTTGCTCACCTGCTCACAAGCATGCAAAGATGCATACATTTAACAAACACACACACAAATACATGAAAATATTTAGGTATGAGATGATAGCTTTGAGAATCAGAAATGATGTTTTTCAAAAATTGAACTTGGTTTTTCCTCCTCCTCCTCCTCCTACTTCTTCTTCTCTTTCATTCTCTCTCTCTCTCTCTCTCTCTCTCTCTCTCTCTCTCTCTCTTTGGTGTTTTGAGGTAGGGTCTTGCTCTATCTCAGGCTGACCTGAATTTTACTCTGTGGTCTAAGGTTGGCCTTGAACTGTCAGCAATCCTCCTACCTCTGCCTCTTGAGTGTTGGGATTCAAGGCATGCACCACCATGCCCAGCCAAAAATTAAACTTTTGATCTTTAAGTCTGTGTAGCAGACTGCTTCAGGTTCACTGAGATTAACTTTCAGACCAGGCACAGTTATGCAATAAGGGATTTATTGGGCTGGAGAGATGGCTTAGCGGTTAAGTGCTTGCCTGTGAAGCCTAAGGACTCCGGTTCGAGGCTCAGTTCCCCAGGTCCCACGTTAGCCAGATGCACAAGGGGGTGCATGAGTCTGGAGTTCGTTTGCAGAGGCTGGAAGCCCTGGTGCTCCCATTCTCTCTCTCCCCCTCTATCTGTCTTTCTCTCTGTGTCTGTCGCTCTCAAATAAATAAATAAAAAATGAACAAAAAATATTAAAAACAAGGAAGGGATTTATTGAAGCTTACAGATCAAGGGGAAGTTCCAAAAATGGCAGAAGAAGCTAGCCTTCCTTCACAGGACCAAGCAGAGAGAGAGAGAAGCACAAGCCTAAAGTTCAAAAGCCATAGCACACTTCAGGAACTCCTGCTAGGCACACTTTGCATATCTTTAGATTGAAATCTGAAACCCACCACCACACCTTAAGATCACCCAGTGGCATTGCCCCCAGCCAGGTGGCTACAGATGCAAACTACAAACAAATAGACAACTGAATATATTGGGGGCCATCTATTCTATTCAAACCACCACGTTCCACCTCTGGCCTCCAATAGATTTATAATCATCACACATTGTAAATTGTATGCAGTTCAATTTTAAAGGTCCCCATAGTCTTCACCAATTTAAGATATTAAGACCTGTAAAATCAAACAAGTTAAACATTTCTAACATATAAAGGCACAGAGTAAGCACTTTTAATTGGTATAAGGCACAGCAAGGAGAGACACAAACAATGCAAATTCAACCACCATCAAACAAACATCAAACTTCTGCAGTTCAAGTTCAACATTATCATAGGCTGACAGTTTCCAGATTTTCCAATTCTGCCCCTCCAGCTGGGCAGAGTAGCAGAGGAACACATCCATCCAAGGCCAACAGTGCACTCCATAGTAGCCCTTGCACAGTCCTGGTATATCCAAAACATCTTGAGGTCTTCATGCAAACCATGGTCCATCTTCCAAAGGCTCTTTCAGCCTATCAGGGCATCATGCCCTGCCTCATGCAGCATCTCAGCAGCAGCTCCTGGAACCATGTGCAATTCATGACCACTCCTCACATTTTCCAAAGGCTCTTTCAGCATATCAGGGCATCATGCCCTGCCTCATGCCACATCTCAGCGGCAGCTCCTGGAAGCATGTGAAATTCATGACCACTCCTTGCAATTTTCATGCTTCTGAAACCAATACCAGGTGTGTGGGACACAGCCATATTCTTGATTCAGGGGTGAAACAAATCATAGCCTTGTAAAGCAGGTTCCTTCTCTAATCAACTCTTTCCAAAAGTGTTTGCATTTCTATGATAGTCTTTCCTCAGGCAGCCTTTCCATGGTAAAGCAACTGGACCATCTTCCTTTAAGATTGCTACTTGTTTGACAATAGCAGATTCAATAACCTAAAATCAGTCTCATTGCCTATAATTTTAACTTGCTTGAGGTTTTTCACCTTAAAATCTTAAATCTTTCAGTCCAATATCTTTTGCCAAGCACATCAGTCCATTACAAATTTAACCTTGATCAAACTCTCTGGGCCTGGGCAACAGCAGGTCACAGCCAGCCCTTATGCCAATAGCCCAGCTCCAACAAAGTTCTCTGCAGTCTTTCCTTCCCCTTAGAAAGCTCATAAGCCAAGCCTTGAAGTTCAATGCTGTCTGCACTTAGCATTCTCAGACTCTCATCAGAATAGTCCATAAAACTTGGCTTACCACTCGAGAAGACATCTTCAGTTGCAAGCACCAAGTCCATGCCTATTCCTCCAAAACAAAGCTTTCAAAAGATCAATATCCACATGGTCAGGTTCATCTCAGCCTACTCCTCAGTACCAAGTTCTGTAGCAGACAGCTTCAGGTTCGCTGAGATGAACTTTCAGACCAGGCACAGTTATGCAAGAAGGGATTTATTGAAGCTCACAGATCATGGGGAAGTTCCATAAAGGCAGAAGAAGCTGGCCTGCCTTCCCAGGACCAAGCAGAGAGAGAGAAACACAAGCCTAAAGGTCAAAAGCCACAGCACACTTCAGGAACTCCAGCTAGGCACATTTTGCATATCTTTAAATTGAAATCTGAAACCCTCCACCACACCTTAAGATCACCCAGTGGCATTGCCTCCAGCCAGGTGGCTAAAGATGCAAACTACAAACAAATAAACAACTGAATATACTGGGGACCATCTATTCTATTCAAACCACCACAGTCTGTGATGCTATCTTAGGCAACATTTCAAAGTTCAAATTTTACATCAATACATTCCTCTCAACTCAACTTTGGCCCATTTATGGGGTCATACTGAATTTGGGAGCTAACTAGTTCATGTTATTCTGTGGCTAGCAGCTGGAGTCAGAAAGATGGACAGGCCTAGATAACAAACATGAGCCTTAGGCAAAGATGGGAGAGACACATAAGTGATCAGTCTGAAAACAAAGCATCCGTGTAGGAATGCAGACCATTACATGAGAAAAAGATATTTTACAGTGGATCACTGAGCTCTGAGCATTTGGGTTTGAAGCAGTTATTGTACAACTTAATTAATATGTCAAAGACATTTTTAAGATATTTGTGGGTGAAAATGTAAGTTAGTATCTTAATTAGACTTGCTTTATGACAAGCCACAAAGATCATCATTGGGTTCCCTTGAGATTTCTGGGTTCTTTTCTTGCAACATTTTTCTAAGAGTAACACCTCAAAAATCGAAGTAAATCAATTTTCCATTATTTATGTTCTCCATATTTAACCAATTTCAAAAGGGCAGCTCAATTACCCCAAAACTTAATCTCAATGTGACCTCTGTAATTAGATTTCCAAGAAAAAGTAATGAGTTGCCATTCAGAAGAGGCTCATGTTAGAAGGAAAGTATGAGACACAGAGTACATGACTTAGGGTTCAGCTTGTACAAGAAACTCCTCAGCACTCGTTGTTCAAATAAATCACCTAAGATAAGTGCTTGCTGGCACATCTTGTGTGTGTTTGGGTGTGTGTGTGTGTGTGGGTGTTTGTGGGTGTGTGTGTGTATACATACATACAGAGAGAGAGAGAAAGAGAGAGAGAGAGAGAGAGAGAGAGACTTCCCTGCTTTCTCTCTGCACTGAAATGTCCCCATCTTTTTCACAGATATGGAATATCATAATAGTGGTAATTTAATCTCATGTCCTTCCTACGTTGCTGTGATTTTTGCCTTATATGTTTGCACACTTATAAAATATTCCCTCATGCCCTTAATTTATAGAAATGTGTTGAGGAAAGGAAGGTGAGGATTGTAGAAAGAAATGAGTTATATTTAATTCCATTACAAATATCAAATTCTATGAGCACATGATCATGGAGAGACTTAATATTCCTTAGCATCTCACAGCCTGTCATATTCCTGTTTTAGGAGGGTTCCTTTCTCAAGAAAGATGCATGGCTATTTTGTTTTTCTGGGTCACCATGTCAACATCTCCCCTGCGGATGCCTGAATGATAATTTCAAATCTATTATTCTTGCTTCTTCACAATTTGTCTTGATTTTTTTTTTCCAACTAAAAATCACCCTCAATACCATTCCAATTTAAACTGTTGGGCTTCAGTATTCAATGAAAACTGTGATAGGTTATGATTTGATATGATAGAAGGGGGAGGGGCAAAATAGAGCAATAGAAATACAATAAAAAATAAGATGTTCAATAAAATGGGGATACATGGGCAAAGGATGCCAAAGCATAGACAAATAAGCTTGTGTTTCAAAAAGTATGCCATCTGTAGGTGACAAAACATCCCAGGCTACTAGAAGCTGGAAGAGAAAGGGAAAGAATCCTCCATACAGATGTCAGAAGAAACAGACCTAGCTGACAACTTAATTAGACTTCTAGCCTCAAGAATTATGAGTCAATAAATTTCTGTTGTTAAAGCTGCTGAGTTTTATTACTTTATTATGGCAACCACAGGGTGCTAATACATCTGTGAACAAATGCTTCGGGTATGCTATTCCCTTTCATTATTCCCTACACCTTTCCAGTAGGGAATGATTTTTTTTTTTCTTTCAACTTCTTTATTGTGTGTTGCATATACATATACATTCCCATATTGACACTTCTTTTTGCCAGAATAAAAGCAACAAAAATAAGGTAATAGCAAGATGTATTTTACATATAAGTGGTCATCTTGTAACAAAAGGAAGTCTGGGTCCTTGTACAAAAAAAAAAGATTAGGAAGCAAAATATAAATTTCTGAATATCCCAAAACTTGTGTGCAGTGATGGTGCACCCGTACTACAGCTTAACTCAGGTTCCTTCACGATGCCTAACTCCTACTCATCCTTCTGTGAAGAATGAATAGCAAGAAATAAGAAATCCAAATTGCAGTTATTTTTCACAATATCAATGCTAACTAAACCCAGAATAGTAACTGCATTGACTAAATGTTAAATGTTTCAAAAGAAAAAGGCAACCTTAGTTTTTAGTAACCCTCTAAGTAGGGTTTACAAAGAAAGGCCAAGTCTGCAAAGAAAAGTAAATGGTTTTACTCTACTTGCAAGGAGAGTGGGTCTCAACCTGCACTTAACGTGGCATGAGCAAGAAAGGATAGCAAACAAACGTCACTGAGAATGCCCACAGACACAAGGCAGCTACCTGAACCATGTGCTTTCTACTAATACAGCAAGCTATGAAAAACCACCAGTAATAAAGCAAGCTTATAATATCTTATGCAACGCAAGTGCCAAATCAACTACACACTTGTTAGAAATTTGCACGTCCTTGCTCCTAACACAATTTTAGTACACTTAGTAAGAACAACAGGTAATTTAGAAAAACAGAAATAAAAACATACCCAGTCTTTGCAATTTTTTTTCTTTTTCTTGGTTTTCTGAAGTAGGGTCTCACCCTAGCCCAGGTTAACTTGGAATTTAGTTCACTATGTAGTCTTGGGTGGCCTCAAACTCATGGCAATCCTCCTATGTCTGCCTCCCAAGTGCTGGGATTAAAGGCATGCACCACCATGCCCGGCACAATTTAATTTTTTAACATGAAAAAATATTCAGACATAAATTTTGCACTAAATATTTTTTTTTTCTAAATATAACTCATGTAATTGGGGTCTTCTTAAAGACAGGTCCTTAGGTATATGACCTGTACAAACTTACCATAGTGTTTATTCCAAATATTTTCTTCCTATTATAATTTATAACATAACTGTTTTCTGAATGAAAGGCGTATGTTAAGTCTTACGGTGTAAACACTTTAGAAGGAAAACAACTTAGTGAAGAAATTACTATTCACTTAAAAATATGTATCATCTCATAATAAGCTCCTGAACTTTCAAATTTACATGTAAAAATATATTTACATCCTAAAATTCTAGAAAAGGCACAAGTTTATGTAGAAAAGCAGCAAAATTTTAAACCCACCAATTTATTGACAAAGCCATTACTTTTTATTTATTTATTTATTTATTTGAAAGCAACAGACATAGAAAGAAAGACAGATAGAGGAAGAGAGAGAATGGGCGCGCCAGGGCTTCCAGCCTCTGCAAACGAACTCCAGACGCCTGCGCCCTCTTGTGCATCTGGCTAACGTGGGACCTTGGGAACCGAGCCTCGAACTGGGGTCCTTAGGCTTCACAGGCAAGCGCTTAACCGCTAAGCCATCTCTCCAGCCCAAGCCATTACTTTTTATTAGAAACAAATAATGCTTCTCAAGATGTTGGCAAAAAGGCACAGTATGAGACACTTATCCACGCAGTGTATTTCTCCTTCCAGTTATATTCCAGTAGGAGGAGGGATACCTCCTTGGCTATGGGAAGCAGAAGTATTTGATGGACTATGTAAACTGGTCTCCTTGTATACAAACCAAGCATTTCCTCCCCAAAGTATCACATTCAGAAAGCCAAAGATCACAGACACATTTAGGGATCCCATACTAGTCACAGAGCCAAACTGACATGTCACTGGAGGCTTACAAGGCAGAAGATCTTGGACAATATTGGGTCCAGTAGCTACTTTAATATCTGTAAGAGCTTTAGCCCAGGCTGAAGCACTGACCAACCATAAAAAAAAGTGGCCACAGGAGTAATAATAAAGCCAATCATGGGGAGCTTGCGACTCTCCCGGTACAGGTTTGTGTAACCAACTTACAGCAGGAGGGCCGCGGTGCAGTGCAAGCAGACAAAGACCGCAAACATGCATAGAACTGCGCAGAAGAGGAGTCATCTCCTATGAGGACGTGACTGTCCCAACGTACATCGCACACGTTGATGCTCGAAGGTGACTGAAATGACGCCTGATTCAACCTGAATGGATCCCCAAAAGTAGCTGTAATAGTTTTATTATCAGTAACTTTAGGAGGACAGGTCACTTGAATTTCAGTTCTGCCCTTAAAACCTCCACAGGTGGCAAAAGCAAAGATGGATGCAATCCACTCGAGGATCTTGAAGCCCAGGGGCTCCTCGAGCGGGTTGAGGTTGACCTGGAAGGCGGACATCCTCTGAGGGAAGGAGGGGAGTCAGGACACTAGGCACAGGAGGAGGAGGAAGAGGAGGAGGAGGAGGAGGGGATCGACCAGGAATGCATTTTTTAAGTTAATTTGCTTTTAGAGATAACTTCATGCTATTTTATACCTGATTCAGGAAGGAAAAAAAAAAAAAATAGTGCTTATTGAGTGCACATTTTCCCACTCTTTTTCACTTTGTTTGGTCTAAATGTTCACTACAATGAAGCATTCTTCCTGATTCTGCCTAATAAATGGATATCTTAGAGAGTTTTTGAATGTTGATTTTTAAAAGAAGTATTCAAGACTTTGTCAACAAATCATGCTTTCTCAAGTAACATAATTCCACGGGGGGAGGGGGGATCTTTATCTGTTGTAAATTAAATGAAGTTCTATGATTTACTCTTTCATGCCTTACTCATACTTACTATCTCCCCCAAATTTCCCTATGTTGTTTAGGTTTTCACTATAGAAAAAATAAATAAATACTAGCTTTCAAGCCTCCATTGTTTTTATTTAGGAAATTATATCAATACGGAAAATTTCATACTGGTATTCTAAATTTTTTTTTTCTGAATTATCACCAAAATTTACTGACCAAACAACATACAAAGGACCCTGTTTCAGTCTATGATTCCATATAGTCTCCCATCTTCCAATTTCCCATGAAAGACTACAGTTTTATTTTAACTGATATACTACAAGCTCAACTCTATTTTAGTATAGACAATGCCTTTAAAATCTTACCCTGAAGGGAAGTATCTTCTTCAGTTTTCATCATAGCTTTGACTTTTAAAGTAGGTATATTTTATTTTCCTCATTTCTAGTTTAAAGATTTCCACTTAAGACATTCATCATGTTCTAAGAGACTCTTTCTTCTCTAGCTAAAGCAAAACACCTTCTTTACTTTTATGCTCCACGCAGCTCCCCTTCTGACTATAAAAATGGGAAGGTGCTTTTAAAAACCATCCATTCTTTCATGTCTTGATGCATTCTGAAATCCAACTGGCAAAGTATTACAAGAACAGCAATTGTAAATTATCACTTCACCCCTGGGTTTATAGTAATTACAGTTATTCTTTCTCTCTTTCTCTCAGCTTACTGGTATGATAAAAACTCATGGAGTAAAATCTCTGTTCCACATTATCAGTTCATTGAACAAATCCGTCCCACTGTGATGTTGATTTAACTGCAAACCTTGGGTTGCTGAAAGCCACAATTGCAATCTGGATGGATGTCAAAAGTTGCTTGAAAACATGCTGTAAGGAGGATGAGTGCAGGGGCTTATGGGTGTGCATAAGGAGTGAAGAGGTTATCTTTCCATCATTCTTTCCTTGGGCTTGAAGGCTGTTTAAGCAGAATGTAGAAGAAAATGTTATACACGAGCCAAGCCCTGTGCTGCTGCCAATTAATCTTTTCACCTTTCTGTATCCCCAAGACATGCAAGAGTGGTGTTATTTGCTGCTATCTCTGTTTGCTTTGATTATGAGGTTTTCTTTTGCCTACCTATGAAGAAAAACAAAAGCAGAGGGAGTAAAATGAATGTGCCAACCAGTGTCACACAGTTCAGCTTGTATCTCCCTCTTCTTGAAATGGTGTCCCTATTAGCACAGTAAGAGATGTTTTCCTGTTATGCTTATCTAGATCTTCTGTAGCAGTTGTCTTATTGCTGGTACAAAACTCTTGACAAAACGCAGCAGGTGGAAGGAGTGTTTATTTAACTTTGTTAAAACAAACAAACAAACAAACAAACAAAACATTTCTACATATTCATTTGGCCACATTATCCTCCAATGTATAAATGGTTCACAAAAAGTCTTGACTTGCAAAATACCTTTCTTTCTGGTCAAGAGTAAGGCAAAACACTATTTCTATGGGCTTTTCAAACCTATGACATTCTTTTCTTCTCCTCCTCTCCTTCCTCAGCTAATTACCTCTTTTTTTTTCTGGATTAAATGATGTACTATTTAGCCAGTGGCAGGATTCTTCTTTTTATTCAATAAATCTCTTCATTTCTTTACTTCCCTCCACATTGGTTATGAAACAATCTTGCTAAATAGTGCAGGATGGCCTTGAACTCATGATCTTCTTGCCTTAAACTTCTGAGTGCTTGAGATTACTGGTGCACACTACCACACCAATCATTTTTAAATCCAAAAAGGAACTAAATATAAATGTAAACTCATTGCAACAAATGGAAAGGCTTGTTTCATGTAAATCCCCAGTGATAAAATATGTAGCAAGAGGTATGAAGAGATGGTTTAGTGGTTAGGGTGCTTGAAAAGCCAAAGGACCCAGGCTCTATTCCCCAGGTCCCACATAAGCCAGATGCACAAGGTGGCACTTGTGTCTGGAATTCATTTGCAGTGGCTGGAGGCTCTGGCACACCCATTCTCTCTCCCTCTCTGTCTCTCTCTCTCTCTCTCTCTCTCTCTCTCAAATAAATAAATGAAAAGAAAAATTAAAAAATATGTAGATATGTAGTAAGAAGGTTGGAAAGGTAGCCTAGTGGTTAAGGCGCTTGCCTGCGAACCCTGAGGACCCATGTTCTACTCTCCAGATCCCACATTAGCCAGATGCACAAAGGTGAGGCAAGAGCAAGGTCTCACATGCCCACTAGGTGGCACAAGTGTCTGGCGTTCGATTGTAGTGGCTGAGGCCTGCCAGTCCTCCATCACTTCTCTCTCTCTTTCTTGCTAAGGAAAAAATATATATAGTAAGAAAGGCACATTTATCCATACATAGGGTGTTAAATGGCCCTAGGCAGATTAGTTCCTGAATCATGAACCTAGTATACTTAGTTAAGACCTTGACAATCGCTGTGTCTATTGTTGGAAAATGATAGCAAAGAGAAAATGTTATGACAAAGTGAATGTGAAATGTCCCCTATACCCCCAACTAGTGATAGTTTGGGAGGTGTGGGGCCTTGCTAGAGAATCTGTGTTCCTTTGCATGGGCTTTTGGATGTTATAGCCCAGCTGTCCCTTGTCTGAGCTACCTCCCTTATGCTGCTCCTTCCCAGCTTCTGTGACAAGATATGATGCTCAGGTTTTGCTCTTCCATGTTTCCTCCTCTAGGGTGAAACTTCCTGTCACGAGTGTCAACCAAAATAAACACTTCTTCCACCTGCTGCTCTTTGTCAGGTGTTTTGTACCAGCAATAAGGCAACTGCTACAAATAGGTGTAAAAATTTTTAAAAAGCCATTTTATGTATAGTCTGATAATCCATTTATACCAATCATTAAATTTGGAAACAAGAAAGTCAGAGGATAATGAGGAATGCTTGCATATCTTTAAGTCATCTTAATTCTTTACACTTAGCCTGCTGCTAAAAGTGTACTTATCAATGCCTGGCCTATCATTATCCTATGTCATAAGACAGCTATGAGCACCCAAATGCATGTATTTGTTATGCTTGCTCATTCTTGTGAGGAGAGAGTGAAAATAGTAACCACCTTTTTGTATTAATAATTTATTCTTTGAAAATAAAATGTAATTCAATTAATATTAAATTCACCAGTGGAACCTGTTATTTCATGATCATCAGAAAGAAATTCTATTAAAAAAGAAACATTTACTTTAATAAAATTTTAACTTTTGTCCACACTAATAATGTTATCACGGTAGGTTCTGGGGTATGGTAGAAAATTCATTGCCAGTTCTGGCCAGAAAATAATTGTGTTTGTAGTCAGTCCTGTTTTCTTGGACTAGCTGCTGAACACCTCTGATTCTTAGTTAGTAAGTTATAAAATTAAAATAACACAATCATATGTATCATAGAACCATCACAATGATAACAGAAAACTTATCTGTGTGATAATCAAATTTCATGTTGCTGTGATAAAATGTCAGGGAAAAAACACTTGAAGGAAGAAGGGTTTGTTTATTCTCATGGTTTCATAGGTTGTAGTACATGGCCTTTTGGTTCCATGTTTCTGGGCCTGTTGTGAAGATTGTATCATGAACAAAGGGATGGCAGAGGAAAAATCTCCATTGAAGCAAGAGACAGAGAGAGAGGGAGAGAGAAAGGTCCAGATATAAAAATATACTTCAAAGTCAAGTTGGCAGAGATTCACTTCCTTCAAATAAGCCCTACCTCCATTTAACTAGGAAAATAAATGGCCTCGATGAGGTTAGTATATTCAAGATTCAATAATATTTTTTGTTGTTTATTTTTATTTATTTATTTGAGAGTGACAGAGAAAGAGGTAGAGAGAGAGAGAGAGAGAGACAGACAATGGGCATGCCAGAGCCTTCAGCCACTGCAAGTGAACTCCAGACACATGTGCCCCCTTCTGCATCTGGCTAAGGTGGTTCCTGGGGAATCAAGCCTCAAACCAAGGTCCTTAGGCTTCACAGGCAAGCCCTTAACCACTAAGCCCTCTCTCCAGCCTTCAATCATTATTATATAGTGCCAAATGCTGTACACTAAGCATTCAACACATGATGTTTTGGATGGGGTAGCAGACAGATTCAGGTTCACTGAGATGAACTTCCAGACCAGGCACAGTTATGGAGGAAGGGATTTATTGAAGCTCACAGATACAGGGGAAGTTCCATAATGGCAGAAGAAGCTGGCCTGCCTTCACAGGCTCAAGCAGAGAGAGAGAAAAGTGCAAACCTAAAGCCAAAAGCCACACAGCACAGCATCCTTCAGGAACTCCAGCTAGGCACACTTTGCATATCTTTAGATTGAAATCTGAAACCCACCATCACACCTTAAGATCCACCCAGTGAAACTGCCTCCAGCCAGGTGGCTGCAGATGCAAACTACAAACTAATAAACAACTGAATATATCAGGGCCATCTATTCTGTTCAAGCCACCACAGATGGATACTTCATATACATGCTATAACTCTGCAAAGTATCTCAATAAATATTATTTACTTTTAAAATATTATATATGTCTCCAAATTAAGGTACCAATAGTTAAAAAATATCAAAGTGAACTTTACAGGTGAGTTGAGTTCTCTGTTATCCCTCACATATCATTCAGAATTCTTTTCTCCCTCTTAATGACCTTTTGTGTCAAGGAGGTCAATGAAGGGGTCCCTGGTATGTGTGTGTATGTATGTATGTATACATCTCCTTACAGTGGAGCTTAGTTAGATACATTAGGGAAAATGGCTCCTTTTTTCCATATTACTTGCATCTCAGATACATGCAGCCCCTCTTCTCTCTCTCTCTTTTCTGTTGCATGACTTAATCTCTCTTTCTTGTCTCTCTTACTCTTTCCCCTTGTCCTTTGTCCCTGTTAAAATAAAGGCTGAGATCCAAAAATATAATATAAAAAAGTTAGGTGAGATGATGATAGAAAATCATGGGTGAATATATACAAATATACATATATTTAAATATCCTATTATAAGGAAAATGAAAGCTGTTAGTTGCATTTTTTAATAATTTATTTTGATTTATTTATTTGGCAGAGGGAGTGAGAGAGAGAGAGAAAGAATGAGAGAATAGGCATACCAGGGCCTCTAGCCACTGCAACAAACTCCAGATGTGTGTGTCTCCTTGTGCATCTAGCTAACGTGGGTCCTGGAGACTTGAAACCTGGG
Organism: Jaculus jaculus; assembly: GCF_020740685.1. NCBI lineage: Eukaryota > Metazoa > Chordata > Mammalia > Rodentia > Dipodidae > Jaculus > Jaculus jaculus. The sequence continues at coordinate 41,323,610 of NC_059104.1, forward strand.
TCCTTTGGCTTTGTAGGCAAAACCTTAAGTGTTAAGCCATCCCTCTAGCCCAAAAGCTGTTAGTTATTTGCTCATGGTTAATTTCAAGCTATGAACAGGATGCTACTGACCTCAGAAGTATAAAGGAGTGTAAATAATGAGCCCTTATGACATAGACTTCATAATTTGAAAATATTCTAGGATATCTTAGAGAATAAGTGGATGAAGAATCTATGTCATGTACTCATTATGCTTGACTTATAGTCCCACAACATAGCTTTTCTTCATCCACTATTTTATAATGTAACAACCAAGTTTTAGTATACAAGAATAACATGTAATCTCAACTGCAGATTGTATGTCTTGCTAGCTAAGGCTTCAGCAAGATGCTACAAGAATGACTAGGTTCTTGTGTGTTTATTTCCTGAGCAAGTGAAGGTGTTAGCATTAACTGGATTGACACTTGAAAAATTAGCAGTGGATAGTGGGAGATAAACAGGCTTTTTAGATAATGATGACCTACCTTTTTCATAGAACTTGAGGAGACTTGAAGGGTTTGTTCTCTCAGCATGGTTGGCTGATATGTATCTACAGTGTCACCTGAGTCACAGTGCAGTTTGGTATCAATTAACAGTATGTTTTCATTTTGTATTGAATTAACAACCTGTACAAAACCTGTTCTCAGGTTCTGCATTCTGGAAAAATGCAGCATGACAAAATATAATAATAACTTTCTAAAATTCAATTATATTTCAGACACTTGAGTGTAGCAGACAGCTTCAGGTCTACTGAGATGAATTTCCAGAACAGGCACAGTTATGGAGGAAGGGATTTGTTGAAGCTTACAGATCCAGGGAAAGTTCCATGATGGCAGAGGAACGTGGCCTGCTTTCACAGTTCCCAGCAGAGAGAAAGAAGCCACACACCAAGACCAAAGCCACACAGAACACCTTGCATATCTTTAGAGTGGAATTTCAAATCCACTCCCACACCTTAGAGCTGGATCCAGCCCATTGACACCTCCCCAGCCAGGTGGCTATAGATCTAAATTATAAACTATAATAAAATACTGAATATATTGGGAGACATTCTATTCAAACTACCACATTCCACTCCTGGCCCCAATAGATTCATAACCACCTCACATTGTAAACTGTATTCAGTCCAACTTCAAAGGTCCCACAGTTTTTACAAACTTTGAATAGTCCCAATGTCCCAAGTCTCCTCTGAGAGTTAAGATTGTCTCTTAGCTGTGAGCCCTGTAAAATCAAATAAGTTATACACTTTTAACCTATAAAGGCACAGAGTTAACATTTTCCACTGCTCTAAGGTATAGCAGAGAAAGACTAGAACAATGAAAACTCAACAATGAGCAAGCAAATATCAAACTTCTGCAGTTCAAGTCCTATGACTAGCAGTCTCAGGATTTTCCAATTCCACCCCTCCAGCTGGGCTGAGTAGCCATTCCTAGCCAACAGCCCCCATGGTAGCCCTTGCATGGTTCTGGTATATCTGGAACATCTTCAGGTCTCTACGCAAACCACAGTCCATCTTCCAAAAGCTCTTTTTTGCATCTTAGTTATGGCTTCTGGAACTGTGTGTGCACTTTTTGACCCACTTCATGCATTTTTCATGCTTCCAAAACTAATACCAAGTGTGTAGGACACAGTCATATTCTTCACTCAGGGACGAAATGAATTGCAACCCTGAAAATTAGGTTCCTTCTCCACTCAACTCTTTCCCAAAACAGTGTGCATTTCTATCATTGTCTTTCCTCAGGCATCCTCTCCATTGTTTTATTGTAAAGCACTTGGGCCATCTTCCTTAAGTTTGCTAATGTGTGGACAATAGCAGCTTCAGTAACCTAAAACCAGTCTCAGTGTCTGTAATTTTAACTTGATTGAGGTTTCCAGCTTAAAATCTTAAATCTTTCAGTCCAATATCTTTAGCCAAGCACATCAGTCTATTACAAATTTAACTTGATCAAACTCTCTGTGGCTTGATAGCAGAATGCAGCCAACCCTTATGCCAGTAGCTCGGTTGAAACAAAGTCCTCTGCAGTCTTTCCTTCCCCTTAGAAAGCTCATAAGCCAAGCCTCGAAGTTCAATACTGTTTTCACTTAGCATTCTCAAACTCTCATCAGAATAGTCCACAATACTTGGCTTACCACTCCAACTGGTGTCTTCATTTGTAAGTACCAAGTCCATGCCCATTCCTCCAAAATAAAAGTTCCAAACAGACCTAAATCCACATGGTCAGATTCATCTCACTCTACTACATTCTGGTACTAATTTCTGTAGCAGACACCTTCGGTTTTGCTGAAATGAACTTCCAGACCAGACATAGTTATGGAGGATCATGTAATACAAGGCTTCTTTCACCTCACTTTAGAATCTTCAAACTTCATCTATGCATTAGTCATTTTTATATCAGTACAACAAATAACTGACAAATTCACTTTTAAGTTGAAGACAGTTTGACTAATAGTTTTGAAGGATTCAGTTCATACTTGATTTGTCTCATTGCTTGGAGCCTGTTTTGAGGCAACACCTAATAGTGGAAGTACATGGTGATGCAAACATGCTTAAATCATAGCAAGGAAGCAAAAGAAGCAGCTGGGCCTCCATGCTTACCTTTACATGCATGTTTTCAATGACCTAAAGACCTTCCACCAAGTATCACATTTTTTTCTGCAACCTTTGCAATAGCGTTACCATAAAAGGAAGCCTGCACCAAAAAGAATATAGTACATAGGCTTTGGGGACATATTCAAAATCAAAACCATAGAAATTCATATTGTAACATTGTTTATTATTCCTTCCAGTGGATGAATAATATGTTGTTACATAAGTATGTCATATTATGTTTATGAATGTATTAGTTGATAGACATTTGATTAATTAAAAATATTTTTATTAATTTATTTGCAAACAGAGAGAGATAAAGAGCAACAAAGAGAATGTCTGGTCCAGGACCCACAGCCTCTGCAAATGAGCTCCAGACACATGTGCCACACTGTGCACCTGGTTTTATGTGGGCACTTGGGAGTCAGACTCAGGTCGTCAGGCCTTTCAGATGAAGGTCTTAGCCACTGAGCCATCTCTCCAGCCCTTCATAGTAGTGCTAATTTTGTAATTATTCTGAATGTTGATGCTCTAAATGTATGTGCACATGTGTTTGAATGGAGATGTGCTTTAAATTTTCTGGATGTATAATTTCTAGTGAAATATCTGCTAAACTTCATATATAACATTTTGGGGAAAAAACAACAGAGTATTTCCCAAAAATCTAGACTATTTTACTTTTTCATCAGTACATGGATGGGGGTTCTGATCTTCCCACATCCTTATTACTTCATTTTATCTTCTCCCTTATGCTTTAAAAGTCCTAGGGGGTGTGAAATAGAATCTTATTATGGTTTTGGTATCTATTTCTTTAACAACTAATGACAATGAGAATGGTTTCCAACATTTACTGTTCATTTATATATCATGTTTGGAGGAGGTAGATATATTTCTTTTCTTTTGTTCTTTGTCTTTGTATTAGGGAAGGTCCTCTTTTCTTATTTTTGAAAAAAAATAGTGATATTAGGCTGCATTTGGTTATAGCCTTCAGAACAGCAGGGAAGACCTAATGAGATTATGCAATAATAATAAGATCAATCCCAGCTCTTTATTATTTGAATATGTTTTCCATATTAAGAAGGTTGGTGGGACAAATTCATTACTTGGCTTCTGAGAGCTAATATTCAAGCCCTATGGCTCTGTTCTTTTAGAGAGAAAGCAATTAGCTTAAGATATGTAGCTTGCCCAAGATCACCCAGCAAGTTATTGGCACAGTAGGAATGTGAACACATGTGTGCTCAGTTTACCATCTGTTGCCTGGTTCATTTGGCTGCTTTGCTAGAAGTGGGTGTATGTACATATATTTATGTTGCATTTTAGGAAAGAGCAAAAGAAAGTGGGATGCTTTGTGCATTGTTTCAAATTCTTATAGGGGAGTGAAATCTTATCTTTTTATCTATATAGAACATACATATGTTGAAAATGCTGAAGTCAACTGTAATGCTCTGAAAAGGATGACATTATTCATCTTCACATCCTTTATAGAGTATTTGGTTATGCAATTCTTTAGTAACTTAAATGTAATGAAAATATAGAAAATTGATTGATATGTGTATTTATCACTAGAATATACTTTCAGATATTTGAACACTTAATAATGGATCTGTATGTCTTTTTCTCTGAACATTGTCCCCTGGTGCTATGAATAGACACAGACATAAGAAAGAAGGGCATGTTCTTACATCCATGTAAAAGTGTCTGCCTCTCCAAGGCAAGCTTCTCTTCCTCTTGCAACAAGAAGACTACAACAGACACTAACAACATTGTACAATAAGCAGCTACCAAAACCAGAGCAACCTAAAGAGACATAATATAGATAGCATTGTTATGATTTGAAGAGATAACACTATATTTGATTCCCTTCTATTTTCTTTACAATACAAATTTATTCTTTTATAGAACCTTAAGACAGAGTGTTAGCTTTGATAGTTTTAGACCCACCTAGAATTCTGTTCTCTGACTGCTTTCTGAGTTCCAACACAACGTCTAACCAACTATCTCATGTTCCAATTGCCACAGCACTTGTCACTCCAGAAGTTTTGTCTTCCTTGGCATGATGGACTATATTCAATTATTCTTTTTTTTTTCTAAGTAGAAACTTTGTATGGTTACATCATGTGTTGATACTATCCATTTCCTCCACCCTGTGCCCATTCCACTGAGGGCCCTCCTGAGTATGACTGCTGGTATTCACCATGGAGTTGTGGGTTATGAACTGTGAAAGCAGCAGTCAGTCATTGTTGGAGAGGAGGAATGCCTCTGGATATTCCCTCCCACCTTCTGCCTCTTATAATATTTCTGCGACTATTTCCACAAATTTCCCTGAGCCTTGGTGGTATATTTTAAGTCTACTTCCTGTGGAGCTCTCAACAGCTTCTGCATTTGAGTTTTGGTGCATTTTGAGTACCTTCAGTTTCTGTATTCCTCACCCTGGTGCTGGTGTCAGGCATGCAATGGTAGCAGCAATCTTACTCATATTGCCAGTTTCTCTGGCGTTTGACCTGGGCCATTGCTGATGTGCCAGGGATGGTTTATCTCTTGCCAGGGAGTCAGGTGTCTTCTCTTGTGTTATTGATAGATTTTTATTATCCTCTTTTCTTGCTGTCTTCTGAAAAAAAGATATTCTCCAATGGACAGTGAGATAAGCATAGGTGAAAGGGAGTATGTATTGTTAATATATAGAACTTCTGATGAGTATAGCCTCTTTTTTGGCCACAGACTAGTGGGAGCTTTATCTTGGAATACATAATCTTGGTCACCATAGAGTTCTAACTTGGCCCCCAGTTCCAGCTATGGGTTTTTTTACAATGAGCATATCTTTTAGCCAATCAAAGAGCCATTGGTTAACCACCTACGTTGGGTACAACTATTGCAAAGGTGTGTGCATACTGTCAGGAAGGTTGCTTTTATATAGCATGGTCCCCTGCTTGCTCACAATGTTGTTGGTCATTTTCCCCTGGTAGCTCATGTAGCACTTCCCAGCACTACATGGGCTAACCAACTGGGAATTGAGTTCCTTCCAGATTCCATCCAGATGTCTCAATGTTCTATGTGGAGAAAATATGGTGTCTTCAGAAATAGGGTCTTACCTTTTACCTCAGGCAGGAATTCAAGTACTTTGAGAGAAGCCTTTCTTGTTTTGTATACTTTGAAAGTGTTTGTAATCAACAGCTCAATATGGGTTGTAACAAATTTCTGGCACTTGGAGCTACAGGCCAGAACCAAATATTTTGGGGTTAGGCTTCATCCCACCATTTCCAGGGCTCATCTTATGAGACAATCCCCTAATGCACCCATTGAGGGTTATATATTTTAGTCTACTATCCAAGAAAAAGTCTTCCATGGTACCAATTCATTTTGGCTTTAGTTTTGCATTTACTCCCCACCCTACCATTATCTTTTCCCCAAAACTTTCCATCCTTATTATATGACCCTTAGGTTGTCTTTCAGGTATGTCTGCAACACAAGCCACTCCAGGTTACGAACCACAGAATCGGAAGATCATATGGCTTTTGTCTTTCTGTGCTTTTATGAATTCACTTAGTCTGATCTGTTACATTTCCATCCATTTTCCTAAAAATTTCATTTTTCCTGAGTGCTGAATAGAATTCCATTGTGTGTATGTACCACATCTGTATTATCCATTTATCAAATAATGGTCATCTGGGTTAATTCCATTTTGTTTATGAGTTAAGCAGCTATAAACATGGTGAAACAAATATCTCTGCAGTGAAGAGTGGAGCCTTTAGGATAGATGCCCAGAAGAGGGATAACTGGGTCAGTTGGTGCTCTATTTTTTATCTTTTTCAGGAGTTATCATTTTTATTTCAATAATAGTTCTACCAGTTTTCACTCATAGCAGTAGAGAATGAGGGTACCTCTTTCCCCACATTCCCACCAACATTTATTGTCATTCAGTTTTTTTGTGATTGCCAATCTGACTGGAGAGAAGTAGAATCTCAGTTGTTTTAATTTGCATTTCCCTGATGGGAATGGATGTTGAACATTTTCTTGAGTATTAATGATTCGTGTTTCTTCATTTGTGAATTTTCTATTCCATATTCTGCTCCATTTTTTGAGTAGATTGTTAATTCTTTTATTAGCTTTTTAAAGTTCTATACTTCTTAAGTCTTGAGCTAAATTATGCTTGCCCTTCAAGTATTTTATCACAGAAATGAGAGAAGCCACTAATACACTATTAAGGTATTCCTTAACAATATTTCTTTCTTCTCTTCTCTTGTCTGTGTGTATGTGTATGTGTGTGTGTGCAAATGTGTATGTGTGTATACCTGCATGTGTAGAGACCAGAGGCTAATCTCATTTGTCTTTTATCAATAATATTGAGGTAGGGTCTTGCTCTAGCCCAGGCCAAACTGGAATTTACTATGTAGTCTCAGAGTGACCTCAAACTCACAATGGTCCTCCTACCTTTGTCTCCTAAGTGCTAGGATTAAAGGTGTGCACTACCACCACACCCAGCTTGTCCACATTTTTTGAGAAAGGGTCTTTAATTGGCCTAGACTGAGCCAATTAGTTGAGATTGGCTTGCCAGCAAGTACTAACTCTGTGCTTATCTCCACCCATCTGGTACTAGGATTACAAGTACCCACTGTGTGGCTTTTATGTAGTTTCCAGGGATAGAAGTAAAGTCCTTATAATTGCATGACAAACACTTTACTGACTTATTTATCTTTCTAGTCTAAAAAAGTTTTTGGTTATGTTTTGAGATTGCTAGTTTTACAGTGTTGTTATGAACTTAAAGAACTTAAGTGTGATTCATAAGCTTTAAATTAATCTTCAGAGTATAAAATCCACTGAAAAAAAATGAACACTTCCTTTTGTTGAGTCATAGCCTTTTACCAGGAAAAATGATTTGGTGGCAATGACAAGTGACTTAATATGACAATTTGAGGCCAAACAGCTTTGTGCTAGAATAGGATTCCACTTTTTTTCCTGCTAGAATGGGGACTAGAGAGGCTCATCAGATGACTTTCCAGCCTCAGGCGGCTAAAACTCAAAGCAACAGAAGGTAAGTGTGTCTGGCAACGATGCTGGATAAAGTTGATTATACTTGAAGTAGACTATTTTTACCTTCCTCAGTGTCTGCTGCTGTCTTCAGTGATCTAATTTCTTTTTCTCTAGTATTTTCTGTACAAGTGAGTTAATAGAACATACGCTATCAATAAAACAATGTAGGTATGAAAAGTCTCTCATAATACTGGTGTTTGGAAGTAAAACTGTTGTAAAGTAGGAATCAAGATTATAGGTGAATGAAACACTTTTTTTAATCAAGGAGAAGGTTAAATCTACTATCTACACATGCATTAAAATGACTATAACACATCTCCCTAAATGTATACACTTATTGTCAATTTTAGAAAATAATAGAACAAACAGAAAACGTAGTTCCCATTCCAATTGTGTTAGCCCAGAAAGCCACTGAATATCAGGCTTTATAAAGCAGGGGAACTACGGGGCTGGGGAGATGGCTTACTAGTTAAAGGTACTTGTTTGTCAGCCAGCCAAATGGAGTTTTATTTTCCTAGGTGTTCACATGAAGCCAGAAGGAACCACACCTCTAGCAATGGGAGGAGCCTTAAAGTTCGGGAAGCTAATAAGCATCAGTGGTGAGAGACTGTCTCAAAACAAGGTAGGTAGGAGAGGAAAACACCCAGAGGTTGTTCTCTGATCACCCCATATGCCATTGCGTGCACACGCGCACACACACACACACACACACCCCTCCCCCCCACAGAGAGAGAATAAGGAAAATGGGAAATCAAGGGAATTCTAATATTTTACATAAGAGGTAACTTCTTTCTACTATCTTATTATTCTATCATTCAGTTATTACAGTATTCTTTAGATTACGTTATCAATATGTCAACTCTTTTTTCTTTCCATAAGCTTCAATCTTTTGCATTTTCATAAATAACCAATTATAGTTCACTCTCCAATTATATTTTGTACCCTTGATTTACACTAGAATCTCCATTCCACATGAAGACCCAGATATTATTAGACATACTCATTACATTCACACTTGTTTATATGCAGCTACAGCCATAAAATTTACTTTCAATGACTATACATAAATGTATTAAAATGAATATAAACCTTTTCTACCATCTGGGTTATATAAGTATTTAATTTAGGCCTGAACTACTTCCTTCCAAAAGCATAGATGGTGCTTAAAGCCTTTGCTAAGTCTGGCATCTCATATGGGAAGAGTTACCATGTCTCAGAATCACTATATACTTTGCTGTGCCTGAGCTTGTGTAGTACAAGTCACCTGGATAACCCACTACCACAGCTGATTCCAGCAGGGAGGTGACAGGGTATTAGGCAGCAGTGTAAGAGAAGTGTATGCACGCACATTGCCTTGCAATATCTTCTCAGGGAGAGCCACACGTCATGGGCAATTATGGTCCATAATTATATACAGGTGATCTCTCTTTGTCTCCATATGAGGAAACCTTCCTTCTATATGGTTTTCTTCATGGTTCCAATATCAAGGTACAGAGGGCAAAGCGCTGCAATGTCTTCCCCTACTCACAGTAACAAATGAATGACACATATACTTCAACACAATCTGACAGTCTATATCAAATATAAAAAAGAGCAATTAGGACATAAATGGAAAGTACTTTCAGAGCATGCCAAATCCTTACATAATAGCTCATTGGAAAAATATTTAAATCAACAAATCAAATTTCATCTTTCGTTTATTCTAGTCATGACATTCCAACATGCCTTAGAATAAAAAGTGTTAGAGATTTTAATTATGAGCAATTCCATCACTTCCTAGAAAATTTTGAAAAAATAAGCACACTATAATTATGCATTCTTTTTCAAAATATTGTCCATCAGTTGTCTTCATAGTATCATTACTATTATTTTAATGAGTTTTTATGAGGGCATAAGTTGTTTTATGCTTTCCAGTTCAAAACACATTCATCATAGATGGTGCTATAGTGAAGTTTTTACTGTGTTCTATGCATCATTCATGTGTGCATTGTCAGAACAAACAAAACTCATGGAAGAACAATCAAAATCATAAAGTTACAAATGTGGAGAAAAATGCTTTTCTAACCTGACATCTTCCCTCCCCCAAAATATAGTCCAATATCCAATATGCTTCTACAAGTGTGTTCCACAATATCTTCTACAATTTTATTTTAATCCCAAAGTAAAATTATAGATAAATAGCTAGTCAGGTAGATAGATGGAAAGATAGATAGATAGATAGATAGATAGATAGATAGATAGATAGATAGATAGATGGAGAAAGAGAGTGTGAGAGAGAGTCACATATTGTGGAAGGGCTAAATCAAACTAATTAATATATTATTACATTATAATATTAACATTTTTGTGGTGAGAAGTTTTGAAATCTGTTCTCTTTTTTATCCAAAATTAAGCATATAGCTATTAACTATAAGCACCATGTTATAAATACATCTTCTGAACATATTCCTATGTAATAAAATTTTATTTATTTTTTCCAATAGCTCCACATTTCCTCTCTGTTACCCCATACTCTTTCTTTTTCACATATGTGTTTGTGAAGCTGTGTAGGTATATATGTATGTGTGTAAGCACACATGTACAGGTTCACATGCAAGTTTGTGTGCAATTGCGTGGAGGCAACAGTTGAATTTGAAGTACGTGTGGTTTTAGTAATGAAATGTCTAATAAATAAGAAAAAGCCTCCCAATGTACATTACATACATATACACATGTCCATGCATGCACAAACATACATATACATATATATTTTTGATTAGAGATAGTATATTTGGAAATTGGAAATTTATGTGGTGGTTTGATTCATATGTCCCCATTAAACTTTTGTTTTCTGAATGCTAGGTCCCCAGCAGTTAGCAATTTGGGAATTGGAGGCACCTAGAAGCAGTGTATTATTGGTGGTGTTATAGCCAGCTTCCCCTTGTCAGTATTTGGCACACTCTCCTGCTGCTATTATCAGGAGGTGATGTCCACCCTCAGTTCATCTCATTACTTTCCCTGCCATCATGGAGCTTCCCCTCAAGTATGTAAGTCAAAATAAATACTTGCCTTCTCCACACTGCTTTTTATTAGGTGCTTTCTGCCAACCACGTGAAGCTAACTGCAACAATTAGTCATAGCAACTTTATTTGGTGTAGATAGGCTTCATATTTTGATATATAAATTTCTCTCATATCAATCTTTTTTCTGTGGATTAAAAAAACTCAGCATTACTTAAATAAGCCTTTATAATTATATTAAAGTCAATTGGAAATGTTATTATGAGATTTATATATATATATATTTATGTATATAGATATATAACATCACATGTGAACATACAGAAACTAAATGTTTTTCAGCCTACAGTTTGAAAATCATTGATATTCTTTTTTTTTTCCTTCTTCTTTTTTTTTTTTTTTTTTTTTTTTTTGGTTTTTTGAGGTAGGGTCTCACTCTAGCCCAGACTGACCTGAAATTCACTATATAATCTCAGGGTGGCCTCGAACTCATGGCGATTCTCCTACCTCTGCCTCCCAAGTGCTGGGATTAAAGGCATGCACCACCATGCCCGGTTGATATTCTTTTAATAGATATGCTTACAAAGCACATGATTATAAATGTCGAGTACTTTTTACATTTGATTAATAGTCAAGAATAAATATATGATAGGGAGATTTTTGAGTATAAATGAATCCAAATAGTGTCCTTTCTAATGCTTTGACACTAATATAAAACATTATGAAATTAGAAGGTCAAATATGCATATGTTTAATCCAAATTAGTTCTAACTTATTTATCCTTGCACTTCCTTCTTAATGTAATAGAATGACAATATTTAATCCTAACATGGCCTCTTGAAGTTTTGCCTTGAATTCTGATATGATGTGAATGCCAGATGACTCATTCAGTGTGATTTAGTGCCCTTGTGAAAGGTTGGATAGAGTAGCTCAAATAGGGAAGATGAATTCCCCGTAGCAACTCAAGACTGTCACATTTTTTAAAGCTAGAAATATTTTTTCCACACAATTAGCACAAAATCACATTGTTGGGGATTTGCCTTCAGGTCATTAACTAATATGTTCACTTGCAACTTGCACAAAATGAATTGAATAAATTAAACCTTCTGTTTCATCCAGAGCTGTAACTGGCTTAAAATTAAACCCTTCTTACTGGATTTCTATCCAAAGCCTTATGCTTATAGTCTCAGGATTCTATTACAATCCTGGACAACACAGAAAGTATATTTTGTATCATATGTATTTATTTAATGCCTAAATACTTTTTAAAATAACTAAAATTGTGTTGTTCATATTTGATTCTGATTTTTTAGATAAGACATGTGTGATGGTTTGATGCAGGTATCCCACTTAAATTTAGATGTTTTGAATGCTAAGTTCCCAGAGAACTGACATCTCCTGGAGGCAGTGAGTGTATTCTTGCAGGTGGGCTTATGGGTATTATAGCTAGTTTCCCTTTGCCAGTGTTTTGTACACTCTCCTGTTCCTCTTATCCACCTGATGCTGGCAAGGAAGTAATGTCCTCCTTGCCAGCAGCTAATGCCATCATTTTCCACTGCCATTATGGAGCTTCCCCACAAGTATGTAAGCCATAAAAAAAACCCTTTTCACCCTTTTTCTTGTTTGCATGTTTTCTACTAGCAATGTGAACCTTGCTGTAACAGTAAAATTGTTACCAAGGAGTGGTGTTGTTCCTGCTGGACATCTTTCTTTGTGGCTTTTGTCCTTTTGGAGCTGATTTTCAAGAAGTATGTAGAAGGATTTGAAACCATGACCAAAGAGACACCTTACAGTGATGTAAGTATGGCTTGATGGACTATTTTGATCAGAGTTGAAAGACTTGAATGCAGTAAGAACTAAGGACTGTGATGTTTGGCTTATGAGGATGAACAAAAGCTTTGCCTGGGTTGGGCTAGAAGCTGTTTGTGTGTGAGAGGCTTCCTGTTATGCCTGTGTCCTGAGAACTTGTGCAGAGTTGCATTGTGTAGAAATGAACTGGTGTGAGCAGAGAGATATGGCACAGAAATGAAATCTTTAGGATGATACTGAAATTATATGAGAAATTATAACCTTTGAGATTGGGTCAGCTGACTGGCACAGGGGCAACAGGAAGAATGTAGACTCTTTTGAAGGGACATGAATTTTCAAGGACTGTCTTGTTCTTCAAAGCCTGCTTTATTCACCCCTGGATTAACAACTTGGCACCTGGTATTATGGACCATAAAAAATGCAGGACAGAGAGGATCATTGCATTTGCAACATGGTCTTGTGTTTTGGAAATGGTCATGGGCAGTGTGAAGCAGGTCTGCTAAGAATCGCCTGCCAATGGAGCCATGAGGATGGACCCTGGGTTGCAGTGGAGACCCAGTGGAGCTGTCAGGACCACAACATGGCTGCTAAGGACTGCTGCTGGCCCCAGATGAGGTTTACCAGGTCTGGGAGTAGCCTAGTTGGAGGAGCAGAATTGGAACTCCAGAGACTTGTCACTGGTTGTAATTATTGGACTTGGAGGTTTGTCACTGCCGAGAGTTGTTAGAATTGGAGCTACAGAGTTTGATCTTTGTCCTGTTTAAATCTTGTATTGATTAAATATTTCTTTGCTATGCCCAATGTCATCTTTTGCAATGTGAGTTTTTATTCTGTGCCACTCTGGAACTTTTTGGTAAAAGATCTCAGACTATGGGAAAGTTTGAACATCATTAGGATTGATAAAAACTGTGGGGACTTTTAAAGATGGATTGAACACATTGCATTTTACATCATGGATTGTTATCAGTTTATTGGGACCAGGGGTGGAATGTGGTGGGTTGACTCAGGTGTCCCCCCCTTAAACATAGGTGTTCTGAATGCTAGGTTCCCAGCTGATGGTGATTTTGGAACTAATGTCACTTGGAGGCAGTGTATTGTTGGGGGTGGGCCTATGTGTATTATAGCCAATTTCCTCTTGCCAGTGTTTGGCACACTCTTTCTTTGCTGTTACCCACTTGATGTTGGTGAGGGGGTGATGTCAACCCTCTGCTCATGCCATCATGTTCCCCTGACATCATAGAACTTCCCCTCAAGTATGTATGACAAAATAAACCCTTTCTCCCACAAGCTGCTCTTTTTTGGGTGCTTTCTGCCAGCAATGTGAACCTGAGTGTAACAACATGTTACATATCATAAAAATTAGATATGTGTGAGTTCTACAAAACTTTATGTACGCTAATGTGGCAGTTCTATTGTGTCCAGAAGTATCATATTCAATACTTTTATTGTAATAAAGACTAAATAAATAAAATGTGATAGTACTTAGAAAGACAATCATCTACAATTCAAGATAAACTTTAAAAATGTTAATGGAAAACAAATCTTTTAAGATGATGTTGGATGTTAATATGTAAGTTCCACATGTGGATATTCTGACAATTATCAAAACCTCATCTTAAAATACATGCCATTAGTCTTTAGATTAATATGATCATATGCTTATGGCATGGAATAATTTGACAAAAGGCCTTATAAGGCATAAACCCCTATTGTAAAAGAGCAAACTAGTTCTTATTAATTTTATGGCTGTATATGAGATTTTGAAAATGACCAAGGTAGAATATTATGATTTTCTAAACTCAGAGCATTTTCTGGCAATAAATAGTAGTGATAAAGTATTAGAGATTTAATGGAAAGGAACTGAAAGATTCATTGGCAAAGTAATTCAGTTTTAACATTCTTTCTTGTTACTGTGAATAATATTTAAAAGTGCTCATCAAAATTACATATTAGAGCCAGGCACGGTGGTGCACACCTTTATTCTCAGCATTCAGGAGGAAGAAATAGGAGGAGTGCTGTGAGTTAGAGGCTACCCTGAGACTACATAGTGGATTCCAGGTCAGCCTGGGCAAGAGCTAGACTCTACCTCAAAAAATAAAAAAAGAAAAATTACATATTAATTTCTCTGAATAATTACGTTCAATTGTTGCCAATTGGTTCAGGAACACTCTTCAAAAGATTATGTCACAAAGATATATAGACACCCTGGAATAGGTTTATAATTTTAATATTCAATATGCTGTACTTTTCACATATACACAAGAACATTAATGTTAAAACAGACTTCTGAGAAGTTGGAAGAATGATAAAAGACAGTATGTTTACACTTCCCAGAAGAGCAATAGGGCTCCATCTTGTAGATTTCGTCCTCTGTAGTGTGGTCAGCCCCCATAAGATCCAAACAAAAATAGCTTTAGAAGCTTAAGCCCTCAAGACCAAATGGAAAAGGGAAGTCAGTCTGGTGTCTTTCTTGACATAATGGGATGCATTTGAGAAAATCAACCTTTAACAGTTAAGCTAATGCTGGATTAGAGATTTTAGTAGTACCAGATGCAATTTCAAGGACATACCAGGCTTAGGCAGACATGATTGGTCAAGAATGTAGTTTCTCTAATGTGTTCATGTTCCCTGATATCCCTTTTCAATTATATTTCTATCAGATAAGATTGTATTCCATCAAGGTGATATGACCACAGACCATCATATTTCTATAGATTTTTGTGTGCATATTAGCTTTATGAAGCTATGAAGGGAATAAATATTAATCCATTCTGCGGAAGGCAACATGCAATGTTTCCCTGAATATTCATTTATTTATCTAATATACACATATATAATATACAATATATATATATATATATATATATATATATATATATATATATATATATATGATGTCAAAATTTGTCACCAAAGAGTTTTTCCTTTATTTGTAAGGTACAAATACATAAATATTTTCCTATAGAGATGACAGTTTTTGTATGTTCTTTCTATTGGCATGCATTTTATTTGTTACATAATAAATTTATTGGCATTATTGCGGTGTTATGGGCTAAACTGCATCTCCTTCAGATTTGCATGTTAGATTTCTGATTGCCAGTGCCTCAGATTCTGATGGTTCTTGAAGATAGAACATTTATTGAGGTTGTACACTTGGGTTCTGATGTAATTTGGTTATGTTCATAAATTATAAGATAAAGACACAGGTGCACAGCACCTGATGACACAGAAGTTGCCCCTCCAGACATCAGATGAAGTCATCCTGCTGAGAATTTATTGTTGGGTTTTCACCTCCACACGTCTGTGAAAATAAATCACTCCTTATGGATATGCATTTATAGACATTACAGTGCTTATAGAAAAATATTCTTTTAGTGGTGATATTTGCAAGAAGTTGGGTATATAGCCTAACTCACACCTTCTCACAGAATAATCACTTGTACCAAGAGGCAAATTCACATGTTAACCAATGTATTAAATGACACCATTTAATAAATTCCTAAATGGGGATTGCAATATTTTTCCTAAGATCTGATGCTGAACTTCATGTTGTGCTGTATAAAAAAGTATATAGAGCCAGGCGTGGTGGCACATGCCTTTAATCCCAGCACTCGGGAGGCAGAGGTAGGAGGATTTCCATGAGTTCGAGGCCACCCTGAGACCACATAGTGAATTCCAGGTCAGCCTGGGCTATAGTGAGACCCTACCTCAAAAAACAAACAAACAAAAAAAGGGTATAGTAGTTTATGTCTGAAAATACATAGGGATTTTCCCAGTAAAGTGAACTCAAAACCAGAAACGGGCTGGAAATATAGTTCAGTGTCAGAGCACTTCTTAGAGTGTGTCAAGATTTGGGTTTCATGCCCAGCACCATAGAAGCTAGGACGCGCACACACACACACACACACACACACACACACACACAGAGAGAGAGAGAGAGAGAGAGAGAGAGAGAGAGAGAGAGAGAGAATGAGAATAAAGAAGTGATTTCCTAATCTAAATGTTTTAACTTAATTCCATTTTGCCACAAACAGTACCCTGTCTATGTTGATGAGGGCTGATTTGGGAACAATAGAGCTCATGATGAGATGCTTTTGTAGAAGAAAGCAGCAGGGATATATGACTGTCTACCAAAAATTAGCTGCATCTACTAAAAAAAAATAATAGTCCAAAATAATCCAGTATTCTAAAATTATGCAAATGTTTTTCAATTTTTGGTTATTTTTATTTATTTATTTAAAAGTGACAGAGAAAGAGGCAGATAGATAAAGAGAGAGAGAGAGAGAATGGGCACATCAGGTCCTCCAGACACTGCAAATGAATTCCAGATGCATGTGCCCCTTGTGCATCTGGCTGTCATGGGTCCTGGAGAATCCAGCCTCAAACCCAGGTCCTTAGGTTTTACAGGTGAGCACTTAACCACTAAGCCACCTCTCTAGCCCTAAAATTATATAAAAATTTTGATAGACTTGGTTAAATAAGCATAAAATTATCTTTTATACTATATTTGTTAAACAATTCTTTTTTTTTCTTTGCTTGAACACCAATGAAAAATATGATTGTCAGGCATAGTGGCACACGCCTTTAATCCCAGCACTCTGGAGACAGAGGTAGGAGGATCACCAAGAGTTCAAGGCTGCACTGAGACTATTCTAGGTCAGCCTGAGCTAGAGTGAGACCTTACCTCAAAACACCAAGAAAATAAAGAAATTGGATATATTTTTATTTTGAGATAATTTATTAAAGTACTTCTGTGTCTCTTGATATATGCTAGTAATTGGTTATATGTACATCTAATCTTACTAAAGAAACTATCATGCATTAATGAGAAAATCACCAGTTAGTAATACTATTACTGTTATTACTCAGACAAGTTGATTATGTTTACATAATTATATTCATATCAAATAAACAACTTATAAATAATGTAAACAGCATGATCAATTAATGTTTTAGTTATTCATTGCATTTTGCTAAAGACTTAATAAAATGTACTAATGCAATAAACTCACATCTATGTTTATTTTTTTAGTGATAGAAATGACAAGATAGAACATAGCACTTCACTGTTTAATGATGCCTAAAATGGTTTAAATATTTTAGAACATTCAGGTAGAAGTTTATATGAATATTAAAAATTAAGTACCAAATTTGGTTTATAAAATATTTATCATTTCAGTGACTTATATTGTTTTTCAAGCCTACTGTTAGTGATTACATTTACTAACATTGTTTAGCTTACAGGGCGATCTGCTGGACACATATACACTGCGTTCTTGGGCATATTTGTGCTGAGGTAGCTCTCGACCTCCAATTGGGTAACCATTGGCTAGTGAACCTACTATATTTCCTGTGTAGAGAAATATAGCCCAGGAATGCTAGAGGTTATAGTAGAAGTTAAGGAATAGGTGCAAATACTTTAAACCTCTCAAATAAATAAATATTAAAACAGCATTTAAAATATATATGTTATAATTCATATTTGCATTTTCCAGCTGTGAAATGAAAGTACTAGTATATTCAGTAATTCAATTGGGACTCGATATTCTTCAGGAGATGTAAAGTACAGCTTAGTATTCTGCAATGCAAATGCTTCAAAATTGAGGTTAGAACAAAAAACATGTATAGTGAAATACACTCCACTTTAATAACATTGAATTAAACTATCAAATGATATATCAAAAATAGTATCAATATTAAAATTTTATGAAGCATAATTTTCCTATGTAATTTATCAAAACAAACAAGTGGAAACAATCTTTTCTGTTCACTCAGTTAAATATAGTTTGTTCTTCTTTTTACTCACAAATTAATTTACTTTGTTATTATAACAATATTAGACCAAAAATGTGATATTTTTGAAATAAACTTACCCAATACTTTATAAGAAACTGGCCAATATTGAAGGATTAAAAGCACACTAAAAACTTGGCTTTTTCTTTTCATTTTGAAATATGTATCTTATTGTTTATCATAGTTGCCCTATTGTGTGGTAGAACATTGAAACTGATCCCAAGCTATATTTGTACATGCAGGTATGTCCTTGGTAAAAGAATTTCACTTACTTTGGATAAACAGGAACAGTGAAATTGCTCAATCACATGGAGGTTCCATGTTCAGTTTTTTTTTTTTTTTTAATATTTATGTATACAGTGTGTATATAGTCATGTTGATACCATTCTCAGCCTCCTCCTTGTCCTCCCCCCTCCACAGGGACCCTCCTCTTTGGGGAATATGGGTCATGCATTGTGGGGTTCGCCATCAGTTATGGGTAAGAGGCAATGTCTCTGTGTATAATGACACAATGTGTGGCTGTAACATTCTGTCCCCCCACTCACCTTCTGCAAATTTCCCTGAGCCATGTTGGGTTCATTTTAGGTCCAGTTTCATTGATAAGGTCTTGGGAGCCTCTGTGTCTCTGGATATCTGGTTTGGTAGGAGTTGAGTGTTCTCTGTGTCTATCTCCTTCACCCTTGTGCTAATACCAGGGTCACCAAGAAAGCAGCACTCTTACTCATTTGCCCAAATTACTCTTACTGAAAGGCCCAAGAATTCAGAAACCCAGAAATACTATCACGCTCCAAAGGGAGCTTAAGCAGGCCCCTGCATACCTTAAACTCCAGGCTTTACTCTCTGTTGGAAACAAGTAAAGAATCCCTCTTCTCATTATATCAGAGCCCGCTCCTAATATAAAACTAGGTAAAAAGGGCATGAGATAGCCCTCAAGTATGGGAAATGAGTAATGAAGTGAACCACTTATTTGGTTTCTGTAAATAGCCTGCACCATAAGCCTTATTAGCCGACACCATAAGTCTTAGTAGCCTGCACCATAAGCCGTAGCAGCGTGCCTCAGAACACCAAGGTCATAGGAGACTGATACCACACTCTGCTACTCCCACCTAAGGACCTGCGCAAATGCTGATCACCAAGGTCATAGGAGACTGGTCCATGGGGGGCTTGAACAAATTAAACTAATTGGCTTAGAAACTATGGAGTGGCACAAACTGACTGGCTCGCACCCCGCGGGCTCCTAATGTTAAAAAAAATGATTGGTCTAATGCACAGGCTTTGTTAGAAACCCTATAAAAACTGTCCTGTTCCTGCATTCGGGGCTCTGCAGTCCTCTACCCCTGTGTGGTGTACGACTGTGGGCCCCAGCGAGCTTGGAATAAAATCCTCTTGTAGTTTGCATCAAGACTGCTTCTCGTGAGTGATTTGGGGTGTCGCCATATCTGGGCAGAGCGTGGGGTCCCCATCTTGGGGTTCCTTCATTACTTTCAGGTGGGTCCCTTTTTGCCAGGCTCCCCCCATCAGGTAGTGCTGGGGGAGGACCACGCCTGCTGGTCCAATCCCAAGGGGTTGACGAGGAGGGTGGGTGTTGATGGCCAGGAACAAAACCACCAAGCCAGGAGTTTTGTCAAAGCAGTAACTCACTTTATTGTTACAGGCAGGTTTTTATATAATGTTGAGAACAAAGGTGGGGATTTTAGGATGGGGTGAGATGTAAGGGCCAATAGCATACCACAACCTTTGAGATGGTTGGTTCTAAGCATGCATGGGTGGGGACTCTAACTTCCTGTGTGGAAGTAGCAGGCCAGAGGACATTTGGCCCCCTGCTGAGTCATATCTTTCAATAATAGCTTGGCCTGAAGGGTTATATGGAATGCCTGTGACATGTGTAATTTGCCACATCTGGAGGAAACTTGTAAAGTTTTTACTTACAAAACAGGGGCCGTTATCTGTTTTTACTTGATCGGGCAGTCTGAGAGTGGCAAAACATTGAAGCATATGACTAATGGTATGTTTAGATTTCTCCCCAGCATGTGCAGATGCCCAACAGGCATGGGAGAAAGTATCAATTGATAAAAAGATATACTTAAATTTTCCAAAGGGGGAATAATGAGTAACATCTATTTGCCAAAGATGGGTGGAGCAAAGGCCCTGAGGGTTACTCCCAGAAGTTTGGAGGGGGTGGGGAACCTGGAGGAAGGGTTGGCAAGACTTGTATGTACTAATAATCCTTTTAAGATTTTTATTTGGTATTTGGGGGAATCTTTGTTTAAGGCCTCTCCACTTGGTGTGGGTTAGGGAATGAAATTGGATAGCCTCTGAGACAGTGAGACAGTGAGCCGCAGAGGCCAGCTGGGTGGTGGCAGTTTGCCAAACTTTAGCTAGGCTCAGGAAGTTCCACTAGGCCTCATATCTGGGCCTCTCAAGGCCCAACATCTCCCCCTTTTGTTTTTGTAACAGGATTAGTCACCATGGCTCCTGTCTTAGGTTATGCCCCACTGGGGATCTTACCCATCACTGGGTACCACGTGTTTAGTTTGCTGAGAACCCACTCCATGCCTGTCTTAGGATGTCTCAGTCAGTCTGAGATCTTACCCATCATTGGTTACATGGAGGGCAGAGGAGGTGGCAGTGGGTCATCAGAGGAACTTAATTCCTGAGTTGCCAGCCTGTGATAATGTATCTCAACCTGATGCCTCTAGCAGCTGGTGAATGAATTGTGTAATTTTGTTAATTACACAAGGCTCAACAGTGAGGATAAGGGAAAGGAGAAGAAGAGGTAGAGGGAGGAGGTAGGGTAAGAAACCACGCAGGCCCATCCACAGTGGGTTGTCTGGAGGTCCCACTGTCTCTTCTCCAGGCCTCTCGAAGTCTTTTGATCTTGTCTTGAACAATTCCTTATCTATTGGCATAGAAACAGCACTTTTACTGTAAAAACAAGCATATGCCTCCATTTTTGGCCTTTAATAGGTTTAGTCCCCTCCTGTTTTGTAAGACTACTCAGCCAGGGAATCTAGCCATTGCTGGAGATCAAGGATAGTGTTGGACATGGCTTTTATGTCATTGATACTCCCAACCCAATGAGTACAGTTGTATGGGCAACTGTAGTTGTATCATTGGTGATTACTGTAAGCAGCCACGGAGGCCTGGATTGGAGGAAAGCTAGCAATCCTCTGCAAGGGAGGGAATTGTTTCATTAAGCATGGTGAAGACCATTTTAGGAACAGTCCTCAGGGGTTGGACCCTCCCTGCAGGGGTGATTATTAGTGTCCCCTTGTTGAGGTAAATATTTTAGGTCCCTTGCTGGTACCCAAATGGGTCTTTTTTCATCTTGAGGGAAGACACATCCAAACCCTCTCCCTGCTGTAAGGTGTGGGTCTGGTTCTCTCCAGACCCCAGTCAATGGGTCTCTCCATTTGACCTTGATCAAGCTGTATATGACAGAGGATGACCAATGTTTTTGAAATGGAGACATTTTTTCATTTCTAGAAAATATTAAAATATTTAAGGTGAATAATGGTTTCTTTAGCTGAGCATGGTGGTGTAGTGATTCTCCCTTTTGTTTCTGTAATCATGAGTTAAGTGTTTGGTTATATCTTTCAATAATAGCTTGGCCTGAAGGGTTATATGGAATGCCTGTGACATGTGTAATTTGCCACGTCTGGAGGAAACTTGTAAAGTTTTTACTTACAAAACAGGGGCCGTTATCTGTTTTTACTTGATCGGGCAGTCTGAGAGTGGCAAAACATTGAAGCATATGACTAATGGTATGTTTAGATTTCTCCCCAGCATGTGCAGATGCCCAACAGGCATGGGAGAAAGTATCAATTGATAAAAAGATATATTTAAATTTTCCAAAGGGGGAATAATGAGTAACATCTATTTGCCAAAGATGGGTGGAGCAAAGGCCCTGAGGGTTACTCCCAGAAGTTTGGAGGGGGTGGGGAACCTGGAGGAAGGGTTGGCAAGACTTTTATGTACTAATAATCCTTTTAAGATTTTTATTTGGTATTTGGGGGAATCTTTGTTTAAGGCCTCTCCACTTGGTGTGGGTTAGGGAATGAAATTGGATAGCCTCTGAGACAGTGAGACAGTGAGCCGCAGAGGCCAGCTGGGTGGTGGCAGTTTGCCAAACTTTAGCTAGGCTCAGGAAGTTCCACTAGGCCTCATATCTGGGCCTCTCAAGGCCCAACATCTCCCCCTTTTGTTTTTGTAACAGGATTAGTCACCATGGCTCCTGTCTTAGGTTATGCCCCACTGGGGATCTTACCCATCACTGGGTACCACGTGTTTAGTTTGCTGAGAACCCACTCCATGCCTGTCTTAGGATGTCTCAGTCAGTCTGAGATCTTACCCATCATTGGTTACATGGAGGGCAGAGGAGGTGGCAGTGGGTCATCAGAGGAACTTAATTCCTGAGTTGCCAGCCTGTGATAATGTATCTCAACCTGATGCCTCTAGCAGCTGGTGAATGAATTGTGTAATTTTGTTAATTACACAAGGCTCAACAGTGAGGATAAGGGAAAGGAGAAGAAGAGGTAGAGGGAGGAGGTAGGGTAAGAAACCACGCAGGCCCATCCACAGTGGGTTGTCTGGAGGTCCCACTGTCTCTTCTCCAGGCCTCTCGAAGTCTTTTGATCTTGTCTTGAACAATTCCTTATCTATTGGCATAGAAACAGCACTTTTACTGTAAAAACAAGCATATGCCTCCATTTTTGGCCTTTAATAGGTTTAGTCCCCTCCTGTTTTGTAAGACTACTCAGCCAGGGAATCTAGCCATTGCTGGAGATCAAGGATAGTGTTGGACATGGCTTTTATGTCACTGATACTCCCAACCCAATGAGTACAGTTGTATGGGCAACTGTAGTTGTATCATTGGTGATTACTGTAAGCAGCCACGGAGGCCTGGATTGGAGGAAAGCTAGCAATCCTCTGCAAGGGAGGGAATTGTTTCATTAAGCATGGTGAAGACCATTTTAGGAACAGTCCTCAGGGGTTGGACCCTCCCTGCAGGGGTGATTATTAGTGTCCCCTTGTTGAGGTAAATATTTTAGGTCCCTTGCTGGTACCCAAATGGGTCTTTTTTCATCTTGAGGGAAGACACATCCAAACCCTCTCCCTGCTGTAAGGTGTGGGTCTGGTTCTCTCCAGACCCCAGTCAATGGGTCTCTCCATTTGACCTTGATCAAGCTGTATATGACAGAGGATGACCAATGTTTTTGAAATGGAGACATTTTTTCATTTCTAGAAAATATTAAAATATTTAAGGTGAATAATGGTTTCTTTAGCTGAGCATGGTGGTGTAGTGATTCTCCCTTTTGTTTCTGTAATCATGAGTTAAGTGTTTGGTTATATCTTTCAATAATAGCTTGGCCTGAAGGGTTATATGGAATGCCTGTGACATGTGTAATTTGCCACGTCTGGAGGAAACTTGTAAAGTTTTTACTTACAAAACAGGGGCCGTTATCTGTTTTTACTTGATCGGGCAGTCTGGGAGTGGCAAAACATTGAAGCATATGACTAATGGTATGTTTAGATTTCTCCCCAGCATGTGCAGATGCCCAACAGGCATGGGAGAAAGTATCAATTGATAAAAAGATATATTTAAATTTTCCAAAGGGGGAATAATGAGTAACATCTATTTGCCAAAGATGGGTGGAGCAAAGGCCCTGAGGGTTACTCCCAGAAGTTTGGAGGGGGTGGGGAACCTGGAGGAAGGGTTGGCAAGACTTTTATGTACTAATAATCTTTTTAAGATTTTTATTTGGTATTTGGGGGAATCTTTGTTTAAGGCCTCTCCACTTGGTGTGGGTTAGGGAATGAAATTGGATAGCCTCTGAGACAGTGAGACAGTGAGCCGCAGAGGCCAGTTGATTGGCCAAGCTGTTTACTTCAGACAGGAAACCTGGTGAATTTTGTTGGCCTCAAAGATGTTGTATGAAGATAGGGTGGACTCTTTGAGTAGGGCGTGAGCCTGGATCATTAAGGGGGATATAGTGTTGGAATCAAGTCTCATGTGAGCTTCAATAAGATTGGGCAGTAGGTTTACCACATAGCGGCTGTCAGAAAATAAGTTGAATGGCTCTTGAATAGTATGTAGAGCCAGAACAACTGCAAAAAGCTCTTTGTACTGTGTTTATCCCTCTATTTCATGAGAGATAGACTTAATGGGCTTAGGTTTGACCCCTAATTTAAAGGGAGGATATACAACCAGGGAAGCCCTCAGGCATCCCCCATCTGTAAAGTCAATGAGGAGATCAGGGTTGGGTTGAAGTCAGAAAAGCCTGGGTGGGGGGTCTCCATTCAAACCTAGAAAAAGAGCTTATCCACTTATGAAGGCCATAAGGCAGTCGATGGTACCCAGGAACCCTTCAGGTTCCATAGCAAACCTTACATTATTTCTTTGGAGCCAAGTAAATCAGTTATCTTATACAGGGTAATAATGGAGTGAGGCTCAATACCAAAGAGTCTAATGGTAGTTTCCCTTCCTTTAATGATGCAATCAGCTACTTGGTTACTTAAAGAATAGACCCTAGGGGCCCCATTGATCGAGAGGTGAATCCACTGAATAGGTTTGCCCTTTTGAGCCAACAGGTCAGTGGTCAGGGTCTCCCCAGGGAAAAGGGAAAGGGAAAGAGGGAGATCAGTGTCAAATTGTTTGAGATTAGAGTTATCTATGGCCTCTTGGACTCTATGGAGGACTTGTCTCTGCCCAGATGTTAGGGTTACTTGGGACAAAAGATCAAGGCCCCTTAGTAGGTTGAACAAGGGGGATAATTCCTCAGTGTTTGTAGGTATCCAGGGCCTCATCCAGTTAATTTCTCCCAAGATCTTCTGGAGTTGTCCCAAGGTGTAAGAATCCTAAATATAAACTTGTGGTTTAACAGGTGAAACTGTATCTAGGGTAAGGATTGAGCCCAAGATCTTAAAGGGAGGCACAGTTTGAACTTTCTCAGGAGCTACTTTAAATCTGTGAATATGAAGGATAGTTAAACATTGCTGGGTAAGGTCCTGGAGTGTGGAGGAATCTAGGCATCCAAGAATAATATCATCCATGTAAATATAAAACATGGTATTGGTGAGATTGATAAGAGAAGAAAAAATGGATGACAGGTAATATTGACAAATGTTTGGGCTATTAGCCATGCCCTGAGGTAAGACAGTCCACTCAAATCTCCTATCTGGGCCACAACAATCAACAGTGGGTAAAGAGAATGCAAATTTTTCCATGTCTCCTGGATGGAGAGGGGTAGAGAATAAGCAATCTTTAATGTCAATGACAGTAATATGGTATATATTGGGAATAGCTGGGATCCATGCAAGTCCCCTCTGGAGGATTCTGAACAGGATCATTTGTTCATTGATTTTCCTTAAATCATGTAAAAATCTCCAGGACCCATTAGGATTTTTTTTGTGACAAAGACAGGAGAGTTCCAGGGACTAGTGGAGGGACGGATATGTCCGGCCTCCAACTGTTGATCAATAAGTATGTGGAGTTGGTGTAACTTAAAAGAAGGGAAAGGCAATTGCTCAACCCATATAGGATCCCCTGGTCTCCACTGGATTTCAAATTGGGGGATCTGGGCAGTGGTCTTTAGAATTGGGGGTGTTCATTGGAGTACTTTTGTCCGAGTTGCTCAAAGTAAGGGTGACATTTCCTCCCTTCCTCAAACTGTTGTTGATATTCTTTTTTATCTAACAAATCATTATAAAAAGCCTTATAGTCAGTAGTGATGAAAGCCTAAGCATCTACAATGATGTCTTGCCCCAGTAAGTTAGCAGTGATCCCAGACACCACGAAAGGGCAGACTTCTCCCCTGTCCCCACCTGGGTCAGTCCAAGGGAACCATGTGGCAGGCTCCCAGGAAGAGAATTTCCCACCAACTCCCAGTAGGAGAGGGCTTATCACAAGCTGCCAGGAGGGGCATTTCCTCCTTTCTCAGGACCGTTTGGTCTGCTCCAGTGTCGATGAGAAGTTTCAATCTTTTATTGTCAATATTTAATGTGGGGTCTAAGTCTGGGGACTAGAGGGAAAGTCCAATGGGCTTTATGGTCTCTTTCTCCTTGTTTAACGGGGCTGGAGGGAGCCCCAAGAGGAGTTTAAAGGCTTTCCCTGTATGTTAAACTTTGACCAACACTCCCTAGCCCAGTGAACCCCCTTTTTGCATTTAGGGCAGTGGATGAGAGGGGTATTGGTCATCCCCCCAGAGGGTGGGGGAGGCTTTGTCTTGTTGGGGCACTCCTTTCTAATGTGGCCCTTGCCCCGCCCCCGAAACATGTTGAGTTTTTAGGATTTAACTGTAATGTGCAGATCATAGTGGCCAAATCTCTCTTTATTTTCCTGAAGGGCAGCAGCCATGGCCCTATCCTGATGGGAGATAGTGCCAACATCCTTGGTGGATACAATCCATCTGCTCATGGAGTTGTCCTTGAGACCTGCAAAAGCAAGACAGTGATCAGCTATCATCCCTTCCCAGACCAACATTTTAATAAACTGATCCTGTAATACCACTGGGGAAATTTTCTTTGGAGACATTTTCCACCCTATTTATAAATGTGGCCAAGTCCTCGGATGGATTCTGAGTAATACCCGTAAGGGGGGGGAGGGTTCAGAAGGTCCCTCATCAAGCTTTTTCCATGCTGCCAAGCCCAGTGCCCTGACCTGGCCCCTTAAACAGATCAGGTATAGCCGCCTGTTGTGTGCATGTAGCATATTGATCAGAGGTACTGGAGAGCATCCCAAATGTTATCGGCACAGGGGGCCGTTGACTTTGGTTTCATTCTGCCTCTGTATGGCACTCAGCTTTAAAAAAGGCACACCACTTAATGTATAGGGGACCTGACAAGACATCCCTGACTAGATTTTTCCAATCTTGGATTGTACAAGGTTGATGGGCAAGTCCCTGTAACAGGGTCTCAGCCCAAGGAGAGTTAGGTCCATCCTCTGAGACTACCTTTGTAAGCTCCTTAAGGTCCTGAGCTTCCCATGGATACCAGGCAGCAGGGCGATTGCCCCCAGGATTTAGATTGATGGGAAATCAAAAGTAGATTTATTTTTTGGTGGCTTGGTGGCTGAACATGAAGGAGGGGCCAAGGGAGTCCAGAAAGGATTAGTCAATGGAGGAAGTAGAGGAGGTCCCCCGGAAGGCCAGGGAGCACTGTCAAAGGGACTGAGTGAGGGGTATTAAGATGTACCCTTTTCTGGAGTTTTAAAAGCTGTTCCTCCAGGAGGAGTAGCTAGATCAGGCTGTATACTATCTTTTCCCCCTATCTTTTGTTTATTTTTGGTTGGCCTTGGAGGGAAGCAGCTCTTGAGGGCTGAGATCATAGAGAGAAACCCTAAGGGGGATATTTGACCGTTCTCCACATGTGGCCAACAAACAAGGGCCTCTACCCTATCCCAAGTATCACAATGAAAGAGATTTCCTTTCAGCAGCCATGGTGCCAGCTTAAGAAGGCAATTCCAAGTCTGTTGAGCCTGATTATCAGTTAAATTAAGCCCTCTACTCTTTAGGAGTGCCCTGAGAGATTCTAAGGCAGGATTGGATTTAGAGGTAGACTGTCCCATATTATAAAATCAAGAGAGAAATGTCCATGAAATTAGGGCAATAGCAACCCACAGACACATGAGTACAACACAAACACAAGGATCCAAAAGATAGGTAAACATGCTGTACAAAAGCTACAGATGCAGCTTGCCAGCAAACCGAAAGTGAAAGGAAAGAGAAAGAGAAGGAAGAGATGTTGACAAGCAAGTATAAGTTATAGAAGTAAAGTTTAGCATATTAAATATGAAGACTGCCTCATAACTTATGGGGGTACACTCACCCACACATCAATTGACCTCCTCAATGATTTCCTTTCACGAGGCATTAGTCTGCTGGGTTCCTGTTGCCCCATGTTGGGCACCGGATGCTGGGCTTCCCCTGGAAGGTAGTGCTGGGGGAGGACCAGGCCCACTGGTTCCTCCCAAGGGGTTGATGAGGAGAGTGGGTGTTGACTGCCAGGAGCAAAACCACGGAGCTGGGAGTCTCATCAAAGCAGGAATTCACTTTATTGTTACAGGCAGGTGTTTATATAATGTTGAGAATGAAGGCGGGGATATTAGGATGGGGGAGATGTAAGGGCCAATAGCATACTGCGACCTTTGAGATGCTTGATTCTAAGTGTGCACAGATGGGGACTCTAACTTCCTGTGTGGAAGTAGCAGGCCAGAGGCTGTTTGGCCCCCTGATGAGACTTAGCTGGGCAGATGCAGTTCACCAAACCTTAGCTAGGCTCAAGAAGTTCCACTATGTCTCACATCCGGGCCTCTCAAGGCCCAACTCCTTTTGAGGTGTGATGGGCTGGTTCTCTCCTTAGGATCTGTGTCTATCTGAAAAAGAGAAGCAAATTCTCTAACGGAGAATGAAGGTAGCACCAAATAAATGGGATAACCATTGTTATTTTAGAGACTATTTAATAGGTGTAGGCCCTCTTATAGTCCACTATTGGTGAGAACTTGTTAATGGAGAGTAGGCTCATTTTTAGATATGGTTGTGATTTGTTTCTCAGCTTCAGTTATGGGTACTGTTCCACTAAGTGAATCAGTTAGCCAAATCAAGAGTAGTTACTTTCCCACCATGGCCATGCACCACTATTGCACTTGTGTGAGCATCACATCACATTGTTTGCTGCTGAGTAGCTTAGACCATGAGTTGCTTGGACAGATCTTGGTCATTTTTCCCCATTCGCTCATGTAGCACCTTCTGGCACTAGACTAGTTAACTGTCTGGGGACTGATTCTATTCCATATTCCAGCCAAATCACTCCATATTCCATACCAACAGCATATAGTGTCTTCAACACTAGGGTCTTACCACTAACTTTTGGTGAGTCATCAGGTACTCTGACAGAAATCTATTGCTTTTGGGAAATTGTATAGGTCTCTCTGATCAACAGCTCATTGTGGATATTAGCCAAATGTTGGTACTGGGAGTTAAAGGTCAGCACCCAAGAGCAGAAGGAAGAAAAGGATAGGGAATATCAAAGAGATAGAGAGAAGAGGGAGAAAGAAAAACAGGAGAAGATTAATGTCAGTCTTCATCGTACCTTCTCCAGGAACTTGTGATTCAGGTGTTCCCTCTAAGGACCTGATGAAGATTCACCCATTTAGTCTGTCATTAGGATGCAGAATTTTATGGTACCATTGCCATTTGGGTCCAGTTTTGTGACTCCCACCCCCACCCTTACCCTCCCCTTCACCCAACCACCCTATTGTCCAGTCCTCAGAATTTTTGTTAGTTATGTCAGCATCCAAGGTACATTCAGGTTGGAGCTGTAGTTGAGTGAGACTATGCAATGATTCCCTTTCTGTGATTTGATGAGTTCACTAAGAATGATCCCTTTCAGATTTGACCATTTTTCTTCAAATTTTATTGTGCAATTTTTCCTTACTGCTGTATAGAATTCCATCATTAAGATGTACCACATCTTGGTTATCCATTCATCCATCTAATGATGGACATCTGGGTTTATTCCAGCTCTTAGCTATTATGAATTGAACAGCTATAAACATGGCTGAGCATATTTCTCTGAACTGAGGCATGGAGCTTTCAAGATAAATGCCCAGTAAGGGAATAACTGGATGTTTTCGTAACGCTATAGTCAACCTATTTAGGAGTCTCCATATTGATTCCCAAAGTGATAGTACTATCTTACATTTCCACTAACAGTAGATTAGGGTTCCTATTTCTCCACATCTTTGCCAGCATTTATTTTTATTTGATTTCTTAATGTTTGCTATCCTTATTGGGGTGAGGTAGAATCTCACAGTTGTTTTAATTTGCATTTCCCTGATGATTAGGGATGATGAAATTTTTTTTTTTTAATTTTGTGTTTGCCATTCATATTTCTTCATCTGAGAACTGCCTGTCCAGTTCTTTGGCCCATTTTGTGAGTGGGTTGTTTGACTTTTTATTGTTTAGGGTTTTGAGTTCTTTGTAGATTCTAGAATTTAGGCCTCTATCAGTTGCATAACCAGCAAATATTTCCCCCATTCTGTGGGCAATCTATTGGTTCTGCTTATTATCTGTGAAGAAACGTTTCAGCTTCATCAGATTCCAATAGTTAAGTGATTGTTTAAGAGCGAGAGATACCGGGGTTTTGTTCAGGAAGTATGTTCACATTCCTCTGTCATGGATATTTAACCCTATTTTTTTCTTACAGTAGTTGCTGAGTTACCGGTATTATGTTGAGGTATTGGATCCATTTGGACTTGATTTTTATGTATGGCAAGATGTGTGGATCAAGTTTCATTTTCCTGCATATGGTTATCCAGTTTGTCCAGCACCATTTTTTGAAGATGTTATCTTTTCCTCAGGGTATATTGTTAGGGCCTTTGTCAAATATCAAGTAGCTGTACTTACTTGACCAACGTCAGGTCCTTGATTCTGTTTCATTGGTCTGAACTCCTGTTTTTATGCCAGTACCATACATTTTTTTTAAAAAACATGGCTTTGTAATATCACTTTAGATTAGGTATGCTGATGCCTCCAGAGGTTTTTATTTTGCTGAGGATATGCTTGGCTATCTGAGGCCTTCTGCCATTCCATATGAATTTTGAGATCATTTTTTCTATCTCTGTGAAGAACAATGATGGGATTTTTATTGGTATTGCTTTAAATATGTGTGGAGGTTTGAATAGAATAGATGACCCCCGGTATATTCAGTTGTTTATTTGTTTGTAGTTTGTATCTTTAGCCACCTGGCTGGAGGCAGTATCACTGTGTGGATCTTAAGGTGTGGTGGTGGGTTTCAGATTTCAATCTAAAGATATGCAAAGTGTGCTATGTGGCTTTTGTCCTTTAGGCTTGTACTTATCTTTCTCTGCTTGGTCCTGTGAAGGCAGGCCAGCTTCTCCTGCCATTTATGGAACATCCCCTGGATCTGTAGGCTTCAATAAATATCCCTTCCTCCATAACTGTGCCTGGTCTGGAAGTTCCTCTCAGTGAACCTAAAGGTGTCTGCTACAGGTCTTGGTACTGGGAGTGGGGTGAGATGAACCTGACTATGTGGATGTTGATCTTTTGGAACCTTTGTTTTGGAGAAATAGGTATAGACTTGGTGCTTGTAACTGAAGATGTCTTCTGGAGTGGTAAGCCAAGTTTTATGGGCTATTCTGATGACAGTCTGAGAATGCTAAGTGCAGACATCATTGAACTTTGAGGCTTGGCTTATGAGCTTTCTAAGGGGAAGGAAAGACTACAAGAGGACTTTTATGAAACTGGGATACTGGCATAAGGGCTGGCTGCATCCTGTTGCCCAGGCCCAGAGAGTTTGATCAAGGTTAAATTTGTAATGAACTGATGTGCTTAGCTAGAGATATTGGACTGAGAGATTGAAGATTTTAAGCTAGAAAACCTCAAGCAAGTTAAAATTACAGGCACTGAGACTGATTTTAGGTTACTAAATCTGTTATTGTCAAACACATTAGCAATCTTAAAGAAATGTGGTCCAATTGCTTTACCATGAAAAGGATGCCTGAGGAAAGACTATCATAGAAATGCAAATACTTTTTGGAAAGAGTTGACTGGAGAAGTAACCTGCTTTTCAAGGTCATGATTTATTTTGTCTGTGAATTAAGAATATGGCTGTGTCCTGCACAACTGTTATTGGTTTCAAAAGCATAAAAACTGCATACAGTGCTTGTAAATTGCACATGGTTCCAGGAGCAGCTGCTGAGATGCAGCATGAGGTAGGGCCTGCAGCCCTGATAGGTTAAAAGAGCCTTTGGAAAATGTGAGAAGTGGTCATGAATTGCACACAGTTCCAGGAGCTGCTGCTGAGATGCAGCATGAGACAGGGCATGATGCCCTGATAGGCTGAAAGAGCCTTTGGAAGATGGACCATGATTTGCATGAAGACATCAAGGTGTTTTGTATATACCAGGACTATGCAAGCACTACCATAGAGCACACTGTTGGTCTGAGATAGAAGTGTTCCCTGGCTACTCTGCCCAGCTGGACGGGTGGAATTAAAAAATCTAGAGAATGTCAGTCTTTGGTTGTATTGGATTTGAACTGCAGAAGTTTAAGGTTTGTTTGATGATGTTTGCATTGCTTTAGTCTTTCCTTGCTATGCCTTATACCAGTTGAAAATGTTTATTCTGTGACTTTATATGTTAGAAAAGTTTAACTTGTTTGAGTTTACAAGTCTTAATATCTTAAATTGGTCAAGACTGTGGGGACCTTTAAATTGAACTAAGTACAATTTAAAATGTGTGATGATCATAAATCTATTGAGGGCCAGGGGCAGTATGTGGTGGTTTGAGTAGAATACATGGCCCCCAATATATTCAGTTGTTTATTTGTTTGTAGTATGCATCTTTAGCCACCTGGCTGGAGGCAGTATCACTGTGTGGATCTTAAGGTGTGGTGGTGGGTTTCAGATTTCATTCTAAAGATATGCAAAGTGTGCTGTGTGGCTTTTGTCCTTTAGGCTTGTACTTCTCTTTCTCTTCTTGGCCCTGTGAAGGCAGGCCAGCTTCTCCTGCCATTTATGAAATTTCCCCTTGATCTGTAGGCTTCAATAAATATCCCTTCCTCCGTAAGTGTGCCTGGTCTGGAAGTTCATCTCAGAGAACCTGAAGCTGTCTGTTACAATATGTATATTGTCTTTGGCAATATTACCATTTTCACAATCTTAACTCTGTCAGGAACATGGGATGTCTTTCCATTTTCTCAAGTCTTCCTCAATTTCTTTTTTGAGCTTTTTTTTTTTTTTCTTTTTTGTTTCATTGTTTAAGTCTTTCACATCCTTGGTTAATATTATTGCAAGGTATTTTATTTATTTATTGTTGCTATTGAAAATGGGATGATGTCACTTATTTCTTTCTCTGCATCTTTGTCTTTTGCATATAGAAAGGTTACTGATTTTTGTACATTTTTATTGTATCCTGCTACTTTGCACCTTTCAGGGTCTTGAGATGGAGGCTCTTGGGTCACTTATGTACCGAATCATTTTGCCTGCAAGTAGGGCTAATTTAACTTCTTCTAATTGGTATCACTTTTATTTCTTTCTCCTGCCTTATTACTTGAACTAGGACTTCCAGTACTATATTGAAGAGCAGAGATGAGAGTGACACCCCTGTCTTGTTCCGGCTCTCAACTGGAATTCCTGCAGTCTTTTTCCATTAAGTATTATTTGGACTTTAGAAGCCTTAAATATAGCCTTTATTTTATTGAGATGGCCAATTCTCACCAGTGTTTTGATCATGAAGTGAAGTTGTATTTTGTCAAAGGCCTTTTCAGCATATATCAAAATGACCATGTAGTTTTTTGTTTAAGCTTATTTGTGTGGTGTATTACAATGACAGTTTTCCATATATTTAAAGTGGAAAATGCCTTTGATGAGTTGTTGAATTTGATTTGCAAGGATTTTGTTCAGGATCTTTGCATCTAAATTCAACAGGGAAATAGGTCTATAGTTTTCTTTTCTTGTGGCATCTCTGCCTGGTTTTGGTATTAGGGAGACACTAGCTTCATAGAAAGAGTTAGGGAGATTTTTCTCTTCTCCAATTGTGTGGCAAAATAGAAAATCTGGTTTCAGTTCTTCCATGAAGGTTTGATAGGATTCAGCTGAGAAGCCATCTGGTCCTGTACTCTTCCTTTTGGGGAGCTTCTTGACTACCTTTTGAATCTTGATGGGTGTGGTAGTTTTGTTTAGGAGATCAATCTGCTCTGAGTTTAGCTTTGGTAGATGGTATGTGTCCAGGAATTTATCCTTTTCTTCCATGTTATCCAGTTTTGTGGAGTAGAGGTTTTTGAAATACATCCTGATGATTCTTCCAATTTCACTTATGTCTATTGTGATCTCTCCTTTGTCATTTCTTAATTTGAAGAGTCTCTTTTATTCACTTGTTCAAATTGGCTAGGGATTTATCAATCTTGTTTATTTTTTCAAAGAACCAGTTCTTTGTTTCATCAATTTTCTTAATTCATTCATTTGTGCTCTGATCTTAATTATTTCTTTACATCTGGAGATTTTGGGGCTGGATTTTTCTTGCATTTCCAGTGCCTTTAGGTAGATGGTTATATTATTGATTTGGGATCTCTTTGTCTTTGTTATGAAGGCATTTAGTGATATGAATTTTCCCCCAAAAACCACCTTCATTGTGTCCCACAAGTTTTGGCATGATTTCTTTTCAATGTCATTTGGTTTTTGAAATTATGCAATTTCCTTTTTTATTTCATCCATTACCCTTTTATTGTTTAAAAGTGTGTTGTTCAGTTTCCAGGAGCCAATGGGAAACCTGGTACATCTTTTGTTGTTAATTTCTAGCAATACAGCATTGTGATGTGATATCAAGCAGTAAATTATGTCAATATTCCTAAATATATGGAAGCAGGCTTTATTGCTCAGTATATGATATATTTTAGAGAAGGTTCCATGCGCTGATAAGAAGAATGTGGGTTTTGGGTAGAGTGATCTATAAATGCCTGTTAGGTCTAATTGCTCTATGGTTTTGTTGAGCTCTCTCACTTCCCTGTTGACTTTCTGTTTGGATGATCTGTCTGTTGCTGATAATGTAGTATTGAAGTCCCCAAATATGATTGTGTTGGTGGTTATTTCTGTTTTGTTGTCAAGTAGGTTTTGTTTTATGACTTATGGTGCCCTTGTGTTTGGTGCATAAAGATTAATGATTATGATATCCTCTTGTTGGATGGCTCCCTTGATAAGTAGGAAGTGCCTTCTTTGTTTTTTTGATTACTTTGGGTTTGACATCTATTTTATCTGATATTAGTATAGGTATTCCTACTTGTTTCTTATTCCCATTTGCTTGGAATATCATTTTCCCCCCTTTCACCTTGAGGAGGGGTCTGTCTTTAATGGTGAGGTGGGTTTCTTGAAATCAACAGTTTGAGGGGTCTAATTTCTGATCCACACTATTACCTCATGTCTCTTGATGGGTGAATTAAGGCCATTAATATTTAGGGTAATGACTATGAATTTTGATTTGATCCTCCCAAATTGTGGTGACGTATGTTGTTTGGTATTTTCATGGACTTTATAGTCTTCTCTGAGTTTGGTTTTTGTGATCTGCTTCGTGTAGGCACTTGAGATTGATAATTTGATTCTTTTGTTTGGAGAATTTCCTGAAGTACTCTCTATACGTTTGGCTTTGTGTTCATAAAGTTGTAAAGCTGAGTTTTATCATGGAAAGTTTTTATGTCACCCTCTATTCTGAGGGATACTTTTGCTGGGTAGAGTAGTTTGGGTTAGAAGATATAGGTTCTTATATTTTTCAGTGTTCTATTCCAGGCCTTTTTGCCTTTTAGAATTTCCACTGAGAAGTCTGAAGTAATTGTTATGGGGTTACCTTTATATGTACTGTATTATTTTCCCCAAGCTCCTTTTAGAACATTCTCTTTTGTATCAATGTTTAGAGTCTTAATGACAATATGTCTTAGATAATTTCTCCTTTGGTCCAGTTTGTTTGGAGTTCTATAAGCTTCTTGTAACTTTATGGGCCTTAATTTTGAGTGAGTGGGAATGTTTTCTTCATTAATTTTGCTGAATAAATTCTCCATGCCTTTGGTCAAATTTCTTCCCTTCTGATATTCCCATTATCTGAATATTGTGTTGTTTAAGGGTATCCCACAGTTCCTTCATGTTCTGTTCACAGAAATTTTAAAACTTATTGAAACTTTTTGACTCATGAACTATTTGTTCTGTTTTGTCTTCCATTTCTGAGTTTCTATCCTGCACATGGTTAACTCTATTCTTGAGAAGTTCTGTAGAGTTTTGTGCCTGTTCAATATGGATTGCACTTTGGACTTCTTTTTTATTATTAATAATTAGTTTTTACTCAGTGAATAGTCAAGTTGGTACTATTGTTAGGCTTGTTCATGTCTAACCCACTCCCTCTGGCCACTCCTTGTTGTTGTATATAGGTCATGCATTATGGAGTTTGCCCACAGTTATGGGTAGGAGAAATGTCTCTGTATGTCATGACACAACATGTGTCCCTGTCATTTTTTTCTGCCCCTCCTCTGCAAAATTTCACTGAGCCATGTTGGGTTCATTTTTGGTCAACTTCAGTGATGAGGTGTTGGGGGCCTCTGGATCTCTGGATATCTGATTTGGTAGGAGTTGAATATTGTCTGTGTCAATCTTCTTCACCCTTGCATTGGTACCTGGTTCACCAAGAAAACAGCACCCTTGCATGTTTTGCCACTTATTCTTAGTTTCACCTGGGGCCCTATTGAGATATGATGGGGTGGTTCTCTCCTTAGGATCTGTATCAATCTGAAAAAGAGTAGCAGATTCTCCAATGTAGAGTTTGTATTTCTTCCTCTGTGAACTGCCTGTCCAGCTCTTTGCCCATTTTGTGAGTTGGTTGTTTGACTTTTTATTGTTTAGGTTTTTGAGTTCTTTGTAGATTCTAGAGATTAGGCCTCTCTCAGTTGTATATTCAGCAAATATTTTCTCCCATTCTGTGGGTAATCTATTGGCTTTGTTATTGTATTCTTGTTTGTAAAGAAACTCTTCAGCTTCATGTGATCCCATTGGTTGAGTGACGTTTTAAGATCACATGCTACTGGGGTTTTGTTCAGGAAGTCTTTTCCCAGTCCTATATCATGGAAAGTTCCTCCTGTACTTTCTTCCAGTAGTAGCTGAGTTTCTGATCTTATATTGAGGTCTTTGATCCATTTGGACTTGAGTGTTATGCATGGCAAGATGTGTAGATGAAGTTTCAATTTCCTACATATGATTATCCAGTTTGTCCAGCACCATTTGTTGAACATGCTGTCTTTCTTCAAGAGTATATTGTTAGGAACTTTGTCAAATATCAAGGAGCTGTAGTTGCTTGATCCAAAGTCTGGGTTCTCAATTCTATTACATTGGTCTACACTCTGTTTTTATGCCACTACCATGCTGATTTTATTAGTATGGCTTTGTAATATAGCTTTAGATCAGGTATGATTATGTCTCCACAGGCATTTCTTTTGCTGAGGATATGCTTGGCTATCTGAGGCCTTATGTCTTTCCATATGAAATTTGAGATCATTTTTTTCTATCTCTGTGAAGAACAATTTTGGGATTTAATTGGAATTGCATTTAATCTTTACATTGCCTTTGGTAGAATTGCCATCTTCACAATGTTAAGTCTGCCTATCCAGGAACATGGGAGTTATTTTCATTTTCTTAAGTCCTCCTCAACTCTTTTTTGAGTGATTTTATGTTTTCATTTTATAGATTTTTCACTTTCTTAGTTAACAATATTCCAAGGTATTTTAATTTTTTTGTTGCTATTGAAAATGGGACCATGTCCCTTACTTCTTTCTCTGTATCTTTGTCATTTGCATATAGAAAGGCTACTGGTTTTTGTGCATTGATTTTTGTATCCTGCAACTTTGCTATATTGAAGAGCAGAGGTAAGAGTAGACAACCCTGTCTTGTTCCTGATCTCAATGGGAATTCCTCCCGTGTCTCTCCATTAAGTATTATTTGAGACTTAGGAGTTATGAATATTGCCTTTTAAATGCTAAGATATGAAGCAATCATGCCAATTCACTCCAATGTTTTGATCATGAAGTGATGTTGTATTTTGTCAAAGGGCTTTTCTGCATGATCATGTAGTTTTTGTGTTTATCCTTGTTTATGTTGTATATTACATTGACAGATTTCCATATGTTGAACCACCCCTGTGTTCCTGGGACAAATCCCACTTGATCAAGGTGGATAATGATTTTGATGTGTTACTGGATTCGGTTTGCAAGGATTTTGCCCAGGATCTTTGCATCTAAGTTCATCAGGGAAATAGGTCATTAGTTTTCTTTTCTTGTGGTATCTCTTCCTGGTTTTGGATGATCCTAGCTTCATAGAATGGGTTGGGGAGCTTTCCCTGTTCTCAAATACTGTGGCACCATTTGAGAAAGATTAATTTGAGTTCTTCCATGAAGGCCTGATAGAATTCAGCTGATATCTGGTCCTGGACTCTTCTTTTTGGGGAGGTATTTATTACTTTTTCAATCTCAATGAGTGTGATAGGTTTGTTTAGGAGATTAATCTGCTCTGAGTGTAGGTTTGATAGATGGTGTGTCTCCAGGAATTTATCCATTTCCTCCATATTATCTAGTTTTGTGGAGTAGAGGTTTTTGAAATACGTCCTGATTGTTGTCCCAATTTCACTTATGTCCATTGTGATCTCTCCTTTTTCATTTTGAATTTTGTTAATTTAATGCATCTCTTATTTTTGCTTGATCAAATTGGCCAGGGATTTGTAAATGTTGTTTGTTTTTTCAAAGAGCTAGTTTTTTGTTTTGTCAATTTTCTTAATTGATTTCTTAGTTTCCAATTCATTAATATCTTCTCTGATCTTAATTATTTCTTTCCTTCTGGATCTTCTTGGGTTGTATTTTTCTTGCTTTTCCAGTGCCTTTAAATGGATGGTTAGGTTGTTGATTTAGGATCTCTCTCTGTCTTTGTTATGAAGGTATTTAGTGCTATGAATTTTCCCCTGAGGACCACTTTCATTTTGTCCCATAAGATTTGGTACAATGTTTTCTCATTGTCATTCATTTCTAGAAATTTTGCAATTTCACCTTTTATTTCATCTACTATCCATTTATTGTTTAAAAGTGTGTGGCTCAGTTTCCAGGCACTGATGGGATTTTTGGTGGGTCTTTTGTTGTTAATTTCTAACAATATAACATTGTGATATCATGCAGGGGATTATGTCAATCTTCCTATATGTATGGTGGCAGGGGTTGTGACCAAGAATATGATATATTTTAAAGAATGTTCCATGGGCTGCTGGGAAGAATGTGTAGTTTGTGAATTTGGAATAGAATGTTCTGTAGATGTGCATTAGGTCTAAGTGATCTATGGTTTTGTTGAGCTCTCTTTATTTCCTATTGAGTTTCTGTTTGGATGATTTGTCTGTTACTGATGATGGTGTCGGTGGTTATATCTGTTTTATTGTCAAGTAGGTTTTGCTTTATTAACTGTGGTGCCCCTGTGTTTGGTGCATACAGATTTATGATTGTAATACCCTCTTGATGGATCATGCGCTTGATAAGTAGGAGGTGGCCTTCTTTGTCTTTTTTGGTTATTTTTGGTTTGAAGTATATTTTTTCTGATATTAATATAGCTACACCTGCTTGTTTCTTATTCCCTTATGCTTGTTTTTTACCCTTTCAACCTGAGGAGGTGTCAGTCTTTTGTAGTGAGATGGGTTTGTTGAAGACAACAGATTGAGGGCTCTAATTTTATGTTCCATCCTGTTAGCTTGTGTCTCTTGATGGGTGAATTAAGGCCATTAATATTTATGGTAATGACTGTGAGGTCTGATTTGATCCCTGCCATATTGTTTGGTATATGTGGTTTGGTGTTTTCATGGACTTTGAATTTTTTTGTGTCTTCTCTGAGTTTGGTTATTGTGATCTCCTTCATTTAGGCATTTGAGATTGATTTTTGATTTTTTTGTATTGAGAATTTCCTGAAATACTCTCTGTAGGTTTGGTTTTGGGTTCATATAATTGTAAAGCTCTGTTTTGTCATGGAAAGTTTTTCTCCCACCATGTATTATGAGGGATCCTTTGCTGGGGAAAGTAGTTTGGGTTGGAAGGCATAGGTTTTTAGGCTTTGCAGTGTTTCATTCCAGGCCCTTCTGGATTTCAGGGTTTCCATTGAGAAGTCTAAAGTGATTCTGATGGGGTTGCCTTTAAAAGTGATGTGCTGTTTTTCCCTACCTGCTTTAAGGATTTTCTCTTTGGTGTCAACGTTTAGAGTCTTAATGACAATATGTCTTGGAGAGTTTCTCCTTTGGCCCAATATGTTTGGAGTTCTGTTAGCTTCTTGTATCTTGATGGGCCTTTCTTTTGAGAGAGTGGGGAGGTTTTCTTCAATTATTTTGTTAAATAAGTTCTCCATGCCTTTGGTCTGAATTTTTTCTCTTTCTGGTATTCCAATGATCCAGATATTAGGACATTTAAGGGCATCCCACAATTCCCTCATGTTCTGTTCACATAAATTTTTGAACTTTTTGAAACTTTTGAACTCTCAAACTGTTTCTTCCATATTGTCTTCCAGATCAGAGTTTCTATCCTCCACATGGCTGACTCTATTCTTGAGAGCTTCTACAGAGTTTTGGACATGTTCAATTAGATTTTCATTTTCTACTACTTTTCCATGTGTAGCTTCCATCCCTCTGTCAAGCTCTCTTTTAACATCATTTTCTGATTTTCTTGATGCTTCTTGGAACTCATCCTTGCATTTCTTTATGTCTTCATTTATCATCAACAGCTGATCTTTGAGGTCCTCTTTTTTTCACTCTCCTTCATATCTCTTAACTGTCTTTGAACTCCTTCCATTTACTTATCTATTAGGTCTAGTCTAGTGATGGCAGCATCAACATGATTATCTGTTCTTTGTTGCTTTTCTGCAAGTTCTACCAGTAGCTTGGTCAGAGTTTCACTGCTCATATCTTCATTTTGGTATTCTGATCCTAATGTCTCTTCTGTGCTTGGATTAGAAATGTTCATTGTAGGACTGGGTGATCTTACTAGATTTACTTGCATTTGATTTTTCATGTTATTCCTTTTGTACTGTGGTCTGCCCATCTCAGTGTATGGACAGGGAGAGTAGGGATGTGGTCTCAATTGGCAGGGGAAGTGGTGCCTCTCTGGGGAGCTGGCCTGAGTTAGCCAGCAAGCAAGCAAATGGGTAGAGTTGTCCTGATCTAACACGTGGGTGGGTGCATCAGTCTGAGCTCAAGCACAGTGGGAACCTGAAGAAGCCTGAGGCTGGATGCCAAAGCAGTCTGAGCTCTCACTTGGCAAAATGCCAAAGCAGCCTGAGCACCTTCATGGCAGGGGCTCCAAAGTTGCCTGATCTTTCACATGGTGATGCCCCAAAGCTGCCTGAGCTCACTCTTGGAGGGATGCTGAAGCACCAAGTCCTGAAGCATCCTAAACTCACCTGGTGGTACACTGGGAAGCAGTCTGAATTCATTTGCAACAGGACATTGATGGGCGGCAGGTGCAGCTGACAGGCAGAGGATTGTGCCTGACGTGGTGCAGGTGGACAAGCAGAGTGACTCTCAGCTAACATGGGCAGGCAGACTGGGCCTGAACTCGTGTGTGCTGGGCAGCATCTGGAGCAGTAAGTGGGCAATGGGCAGAGCAGGCTAAGCTTGCACAAGTGGGGATCCGTGGGATGTGTATGTTGGGCAAATGAACCAATGGAGCCTGAGCTCCAGCGAGCCAGCGGTCGGAGCCTGCCCAAGGTCATACGTGGGTGGGGGTAGCAGGGCGATTGCCCCTGTGCAGTGAGGCAACTGGAACTATGTTGGCCTGGGTTGCCTTTCCTACAGTAAGTGTAGGAGTATCCTGATGCTGGGACTGTGGGTACAGTGGCTGTTTGGGGGAATGGTGGACTAGTGGGCTATTCGTGAGGGAGGGAATTATCAATTCCCCTTTTTCCCCCTCTGTGCCCTCCCACTGGTGATCTATTAGAGATTGCTAAAAGACCCAGTGAACACTTAATGCCTTGCCTTTCTTTTCCGGGGATTGGTGGTGCAGTTAGGCAGTTGCCATCTTGGCCGGTATTCTGTACTTTTTTAAGTATAGTTACCATCCCTCTGTTGAGATCCATTTTCATGTCATTTTCTGATTTTCTTGACATTTCTTGGAATCCATCCTTTCATTCCTTTATGTCATTATTGAGCTTAGCCAGCTCATAATTGAAGTCCTCTTTTTTTTCCCCTCTATTTCATATCATTTAACAGTCTTTGGGACCCTTCCAGGTTCTTCTCTATTACATCTAGTCTAGCAAGGACAGCATTCATATGATTATCAGCCCTTTGTTGCTTTTCTGCAAGTTCTACTATTTGCTTGGTCAGGGTTGCATAGCTTATATCTTCATTTTGGGGTTCTTATCTTAATGTGTCTTCTGTTTTGATTAAAAACATCAAATTGTGGGATTGGGTGATCTTACTGGGTTTTCTTGCATTTGATTTTTCATGTTATTCCTTTTGCACTGTGGTCTGCCCATCACAGTGTAAGGAGGATCCTTATGTTATTTCAGAGGAAGCTATACCGTACCCTTGAAGTGTGTTCAGTGCTTATTCCCTTTTATGTTTGCTTCCACTAGGCTTATGATGGCAATTTGGCCTGCCTTGTCATAGGGAAGGAGCCCCATGAGGCTCTGTTGGGGGCCTGAGAGTTGACGTAGAGGCTTGTTCTTCCATGATTTATGGTATGGGAGTGCATGGTCAGGTGGACCAAAGTGGACAGTAAGATGGGGGTAAGTGGCCAGTGGGATGGCATTCCTGAGTCTGAAGGTGCAGGTGGAGCTAATCTGGCTTTCCTGGGTTCACAAGGGGATCAGGGGAGGCAGTGAGATGGTATTCCCAAGTCTGTTGGTGCAGGTGGAGCTAATCTGACCTGCCTGGGTCCACACCCGGGGAGGTGGGGGAAGGGTTGGTGGGAGGTTTCAGCCAGTAGGATGACACTCCTGACCCTGGATATGCATGTGGATCTAATCTTCCCTGCCTGGGTCTGCAAGGGGATGGGGGGCAGTGGTGAATGGGATGACATTCAGGGACTGGAGGCATGGGTGGAGCTACACTGGCCTGCCTGAGTCTGTGCACAGGGGTGGGAGGTGGCAGCAAATGGGGTGGTCCTGACCCTGGAGGAGTGGGTGGAGCAACGCTGACTTGGGTCTGAGCACAGAGATGGAGATGAGGGGCAGTGGGGAGTGGGATGGTGTTCCTGAGCCTGTATGTATGGGTGGAGCTATGCTTACCTGTTGGCTTGTGTCAGGGCACAGTGTTGGGGTTGTTGCATGTGCGGCAGCAAGAGTGGGACAGAGTTGCTGCACATGTCATGGGGAGTGTGATGGTGTTTGTGCGCTGGCAGGGAGTGGAACTATGCTGACCCAGGTTCCTTTGCCTGCATTTTGTGCAGGAAGAATCTTCAGCTGGGTCTATGATTAGGATGGCTGCTTGAGGGGATTTGGGCACTGAAGTTTTACCCGAGAGAGCAGGAATCAGCCAATTCCCTTTTTTTATTTTTATTTTTTTTGCCTCTCCACATGCTCCCACTGGAGGAATATTAGAGTCTGCTTCCCCCTAGAACAGCCAATGAACCCTTAATATCTTGCCTTTACTTCCCCAGGATGTGTGGCACAGTTAGGCAGATGCCATCTTGACCAGAAGTCCCATGTTCAAACCTAGCTTTTATTTTTTGTTATTTTTAGATACTTTAATATTAAATGAGCAGATAAGTGTTGTAAAAAATAAATGTCCTAAACATATAAAGATGCAATTAAAAATGGATAAATTCAAATTGCCAATGGGCTGTTAGGAATGTAGTGTTGGATAAAAATGTCTACAATCAACCTTGAATTGCCTGACTACATTGTTTCATTTTATCCTAATGATGAAAGTACATTTATAGCAAATTCTCTGACAATAACATTAACTTAAGAGATAAATTGGCTAAAATATTTATGTGGCCATGGGCCAGACTAAGCAATGCATATTATAAAAACCATAATATGTCAGAGAACTTACTCCATAAAGGTGAATAAATTATTTGCTCAGCTATGCATACTGTGTCTACAATATATCTAAGGTTTACTCCCTGTAAAATCTTGTTAATTGGGTATTTCACTTTAAAACATATATATCCCCAGTTTCTATTGAAGATAAAGTATGTACAGGCCTTATCCCTCCGTATAGATAATGCTACTTTAGATTTGCCAAGAAAATTATGGCTAGTGTTTGAGTGGCTGAGTATGTGGGGATATAGTCACTAAGTACTCATAACTTATAGGTTTTTTTACAATTTCATTTTTCAGAAACTTTGAAACATTGTTGATAATTTTCATGACAAACTAAGACTCAGTATTTCTATTCTAACATTGATTTTTAGAAGAGTTGAACATAACTCTGTTGTGTATGATATGATAGGCAACAGATATTCCTGTACTATTTCAGATGACTTGATTCAAAAATCTGGAAGGTAAATATAAATGATGAAGTACTCATTTATTCAAAAAGGTTAATTATAAAAAATATATAAATATGATGAACTAAATAGTAAAATTATTTAAAAAGTAACAACATCATAAAAACATAAATTTCCAAATACATTTGCAAATTACACACACACATACACACACACATAATCACTGAAAATAAACTCCAGTCACATGTGTCACCTTGTGCATCCAGCTTGACATAGGTACTGGGGAATCAAACCTGAGTCTTTTGGCTTTGCAGGAAAGCACCTTAACTGCTAAGCCATCTCCCTAGCCTACTTTTTTGTTATTTTGTTCAATGGCTTTATTAATTCTTAATGTACCCTCACTGAAA
This sequence comes from Jaculus jaculus, assembly GCF_020740685.1. Taxonomy (NCBI): domain Eukaryota; kingdom Metazoa; phylum Chordata; class Mammalia; order Rodentia; family Dipodidae; genus Jaculus; species Jaculus jaculus. The sequence goes on from NC_059104.1 coordinate 41,368,205, forward strand.
ACAGTGGGTATGGTTGAACTTAATTATAAAATATAAATTAATATATAAATAAAATATTACTTATTAAATTCATATTATGAGTCTAGCTTAATATATGTTAACCAATTTCTGTAACTTAATATTCATAGAACTAAAGGTTAAGTAGATAAAATACTTGTATTTTGTTATACACACAAAATCTCAATGATAGCATATTTGCTAATAAAACAATAGGCATAAATGTAGGGCTATCACATAATATACACAGCAGGAATATTATACAGGTTGAGAAAACAGACTGAAAGCAGACCCCTCAAATTCAGATCATATCTACCAAGAAAATACATGATCTAGGAAAAGTTGAATCTCTTTGTGCTTATGTTTTCTTGTATATAAAATGGCATTTTCATAGATGTAAGATTTTTGTTAATATGAGCTTTGTTAACCCATAGCAGTGTATAAGTAATTCTTCTACATAGTGGTGATTATAGCCACTTTCAGCTGTTTTGTTATAGGCATGGCAAAGTACATTGGTATGGGGAGGCAACATTCCACAATGTATTGATCTGGAATTAATATACTATATAGTAAAGAAAAATTTGAAGGGTATTTCAGTAAACCAGTATGTGAGATGATTAAGTAGAAAATGAAAGGAAGTCATCTGAAATAGTACAGGAATATCTGATTAACTGGACTTCTATAATAGTGCCTAAAAAAGGTACAAGTATGGCACATATGTTCATAATAAGTGGGGCAGTTTAGATTTCTGAGACAATGTACTTGCCAATAACAAGGTTTTCAGGTACATCAAGCTCCTCACAGAGTAAATACTTTTGGAAAACAGAATCAAAGTCAGTGGTAGCACATTTATGGAAAAATCATCTATATGTAGCTTGGATTCAACTGAGAAAATAGCAGAGGCATGGAAGAATAGATACCGTCACCTTGATTGCAAAGATCATGTTGTCTGAATGAACAAAAATCTGAAGATCACATATCATATTAAATAGAAAGTGATATCATCTGATATAAATCACTGCATTGAAACTGTATCTATCTTTTGTTGGAAAAAGCAGGATAAAATTCTCAGAAATGTACTGAGAGAGGAAGACAAAAGCCTTCATCTGACAAGGAAACCAACAAGGTGATATGGTTGAAATAGATGCGGTATATACTACCTAAATTTGTTGCCACCATTGAGGGAAGGTCTTGGATCATTATTTAAAGCCTTGTAGTCCATCATGAGTGGGAAAGCATGGTAGAAATACTCAGTTCATGGCAGTATTATTGTGTGTTGGAGGTTGTTCACAAAGCAGCAGACCATGTCAGCATGTGCAGGACAGGAAATGGGGGGTGAGTATAATGTTCAAAGACCTGCCTCTACTAACCTACATCTACCAGGCAGGCCACAAATGCTAAAGTTCAGCCCCCAGGAGCAGCAGTCATCAGCTGGAGAACAGGTCAACCAATCATGAGCACAGGAGGACATTCAAGATTCAAACTGTAACACAGGACAAGAAGAAAAGGACATTTCAGAGAAGATGTTGTGGATGTGAACATTTTGATAAAGCCTTACAGAATGATGGGAACCAATGTAGAATTGAGAAATATTTGATTATATATCAAACATTTGAACTAAAAATTATGGTGGATCAGGACCCCTAATCTTAATGAAAAGGAGCCTCATAACTGAATTTAGACCTTATAGTTTCTTAAGGAAGGTAAGTGATCTACAATTTTTAGGATGATACTGGTAGCATCCATGGAACATATGAAATTTCACTATTTGATATAACTTATAGTTTATTTAAAAATGACATGTTTACCTGCCTGTATAGGAGGCACTTTAAACATATCCCCAATATCCCTTTGGAAGTCTATATCATTTTTTCCCATATTAGTCAATCTCATAACTGTCTAAGAGTATTCTCTTAATTTTTCCTCATATTTTATTTTTCATATGCTGTCCTTTTTCATTTCCTGAGTCTCAGACTACAAAGAACCTTTTCCTCACACTCAGTTGGTTTTAAAAATACTTATGATGTCTATTAATTGTAGTTTTACTTATTTATGACATGCCGTAAACCTTGTATTTTGTTCACTTACATGTTGCCTCATCTTCCCTGTGAAGGAAGTTCTTCTAGAGAAGCAGTGTCTTGCTTTATTTCATTTTTCATTGATTTCTGGTGATTGTGTTATTTATAAACAGAGTAAAGCTATTTGTTAAGTATGATCATTGGCGAGGGGATGGAAAGCTACGTTTTTATGCCAGGATTTTTTTTTTTTAATCTAGAAACTTAGTGGGGGTGGTTTCAAAGTAAATTGTCCCCCATAGCCTCATTGTTTGTGTGATTATATCTCATATTCCATTCCCAGCTGGTAGAGCCTTGATCATGGGGGTATGCTGTTGCAGATAAACCTTGGGATGTTATTCTCTAGCCCCACTTGCTGCACACAGATAATTCTGTTTCTCTGGTGCTTTTTCTATTATGTGTTTTCTACTGTAATGAAACCTCCACTCTAAACTTCAAACCAGAAACAAACCCTTTCTTTCCAAAAGCTGATTTTGTTTGGGTATTTTGTCTCAGTCATGAGAAAAATAACACAATCTACACAAACCACTTATAATGTCACTTATCAGCTCTGTAAATGTGCAAGAAAGCAAAGTAAACACCACAGTTCTGACATTGTGATCATGATGTCCTAATTTTCAAAAACATCTAGTCAAATATACTTCAATCAGATTGAGTTATTTAGCTGTCTACATGAACACTTTTCATATATTTAAATGTATCCAATTTATGTAGGAGGTAAAATACACTTCTTTCTATATATTTAACAATTACAATAATGGTAACTAGGAATTTAATATAAAGCTTAGTCTGAAGAAGTGAAATAACAGGCATGAAAGTGAATTCTGTTTACACAAGTTGTTTGAACCCATTCACCCATTTTATAATTTCTGGCTTTGAAGAATGTACTATAAGTATCAAAATTTCTTTGTGGTAGTACTTATTCAAAACTTAATATATGAATTCAAAAAGTACCTGAAATTGTAATGAGCATCCTTCCTACCTTCAGTTTACCCTAAATCGTTACTGCTTTATGAGTCAATATAAGAATGTTCTGACTGTGAAGAGCCCTTGCTAACAATTTTTACTCCAGAGACAGAGCTCCTCCTGCCCTCACCACCACCGAGTAAAAGGGCATATTACTTTGAACAACATCAGTATGCAGTTTAAAGAATAATGACACATTTCTACTAACAAAACAAAATATAGAGCAACATATGCATAAAGTCTAGAATGCTACAGTTAGCCTGCAGGCTTTGTGTAGTAAAATTTTTGCATTCCTTCCCTATTCTAACCAGAGTACCACTCTGACAATCACACATCTAAAGCTCATACTATGTCATGTCTTCCTCCAAGACCAAACCATGTTACTGGGAATTAGATGTGGGGGAATAATGGTCAGTGATCTGTTGTCTCAGTGACCTGTTAGGCAAATAGAGTCTTTTGAGAAAGAAATCGTGAGTATACATTAATATTCACTTATAGACTATGGGCCCTAAATATCAAAGGAAGAGGCTCTTTTCCCTTTTTATCCTAAAATTTATCCTTATCTATGACTAGAGTGCTAAGAGGCATTTTAGTCACATGTCTTATGTTTTGCATGTGTGGAAGTATCTACGGGGAAAAACTGTATCACTTGGTAAATTTTTCCTGTGTGTGTGTGTGAGGGAAAGTGGTGCTCCATACACATGGCTACAGCAAGGGACACTTGTCTATGGTACCTGGAGCAGAACTTCAGTTGTTTCATGCCACTGTTTTTCCATCTGGTCCTGTTTATTTTCTTAACTTTATTTATTTATCTACTTACTTACTTATTTAGTTGAGAGAGAGAGAGAGAGAAAGAAAAAAAAAGAGAGAGAGAAGGGGCATGCCAGAGCCTTTAGCTACAAATGAACTTCAGATGCAGGTGTCATCTTGTACATCGGCCTGATTTGTGTACTGGCAAATCTATCCTGGGTCCTTAGGCTTTGTAGACAAGTATTTTAACTTCTAAGCCATCTCTCTAACCCTTGGTCATGTTTTGAGCCTGTCTCTTTAGTGATTCCAAAATTTGTAGGAATCTGATTTTTCTAGGGTCTCAGTTCACATGTCTAAACATCAGACAAGGATTGATACTACACATGAGCTCTGATATATTCAACAGAACCAATTCCATATACATATATATATATATATATATATATATATGTATATATGTATATATATATATATAATATATATGCATATATATAATATATATGCATATATATATGACATCATATGTACAAATTTCTCAAAGTTTAAAGTGATGAAAACACCTTGATTACACAATGTGTAGTCTATTTCTGAAATTATATACTTAATGCTAATGAACCTCTATAAATCAGTTTTTTACAGAAATGACTCTAAAATGCTGTCAATTAGATTAAATGTCAATATAAATATGGAAAAAAATTCTCCAGTTTTCATTGAACATAAACTATTACAGATTCTCATTTCAACCTATGAAGTTTTTTGTGTTTTGGAAAGTTTTTTTCTCTCTTTTTTTCTGCAACACAATTTTATATAGAGTATTCTGCTCCTTAGGATATAAGGAGTACAATAAATGAGAATAAATGAAGAAAAATAGGGCAATCTCTGAACACTAGTAATTTTTGTCCTGTAACATATTTATGACCTCTACTTTTTATGCAATTATGATGAGGCTGAAGGATATGCCTCATTGTATGAAATAACAAAAAACTGCAAATTTTGTTTTTTTTTTTCATAATTTTGAAAGCAACTTTACCTTGTTGTTTTATGTTTTGATTTTTGCTTTTTCAGAGTTTCTCACCATGTAGCCACATATGACCATCAAGTCCTGATACTTCTGATTCCAATTTCCCAGGTACTAAGATACCAAGTACATATCACCATACTCAGTGAAGTGTTAATAACCTTTCCTGGAAACTAGAGGGAACTAGAGAGTTAATAACTAGGTTTAAGATTAGAAGGCCATAAAGAACAGAGACACCTAGTCCTCCCTAGATAATTATGCTTAAAAAAAGCCTATTCTGAGCAAAGAATTTTGATGCCTTATCTACTTCCTTTGGACCTGCAGCTAACTCTGTCTGTTTGTCTTAGGATCCTCCAAGTTTGAACCCTAGCCTGACTCAGATGCCCCTCACTCTACCTCTCAATAGTCTGTTTGTAGAGATCAAGTCTGGTTTCTCTCTTGCTTTTCTCTTACACGTTCCTTACATTTGGTGCTATGACTCGGGTTGGAGCCTTTCATGGCTTTCAGGCTGCATGCTCTCCCGTTTTCCTCCCTTCTCCTCTTCCCCACCTCCCTGCCAGTGTTTCTCTCCCTCAGGAGCACCGGCACCTGGTAAGCTCACTATTTTGGACTAAACAATCAATAATCTGATCTCTGGCCTCTGGTCTTTTGTGGCTTTTGTCTATATGAATGGTGCAAGTTCTGTTCAGCCTCATGGCTCAGGAAGCTTTATTGGTGCTGTGTGTAAACCCAGCTGGATACCTGGCAGCTTTCTCCTCTTTTCCCTCACCCTCTGACCCTCAGATTGTGGGAGCTTGGCAGCTCCTCTGTGGAGACTGAGGAATTCTGGCCAGGGCTACTCCCTGGTGAATGTCCTAAATTCCTCCCTGAGCTCAGCCAAGTCCCTGCCAACCCTCTGGGTAATTCACCAGGTCATCTCTCTCTCTCCTTATCCCTCCCTCTCCTGCCAGACTTTTGAACTACAGATAAGAGGCCTCTGGATGTGTGACATACTACATCCACATCCTCATCAGACTACAGCTTCAGAACTAGGTATTCACTCTTAGTCTGTGTGGAGGCACTCCACATTAGACCTTAGAAACTCTGGGAGTGAAAACTCAGTTTTCACTCCATGGGTGATCTGAGACTCTGGGAGCTTCCCACATATTGTTCGACCAGACACCCAAAGCATTACGAATGTGGAGTGTGCTTGCCCTCCCTAAGCCTGGGAGACGTCCCTGGTGGTGGGATTTGCCCCTCAAAACAAGTCCTTGTCCTTCAAAATGGGCTCTAAATTATCTCTTCCATTGCATGTCTATTAATGACCCACCCTTCCTTAGCACAAGTAGATGACCATAAGCCCTCCTTTACTGCACCACTACTAATGACAATCTCTCTTTCTCTTGTCCCAAACTTCAGTTTAGCTTGCTCAACCTTTTTCTGTTCAAAGTACAACTATAAAACTGGCCTTTTATAATGGCCTCCAGCCCATTCTCCAGATTCCACTGGTTTCCTTGGGCCTCTTGTTCTACTTCAAAGCTTTCTAATATGATTTGCTTTCCTAGAAAAATCTGCCTATGATCAACAGCCACATGGTGAGATGGGGACTCTTCTCTGTGTGGATGGTTATTTACTCATTATAAACAGTGGTCACCCAGATTGTTCTTTACGGCTCCAGGTAGAATCATTAGGTCCTGCTCATCAACTCCATGCCTTCCCAGAGGACATGCAGACCTCTTCTACATGTTAAAGCCTTCCCAAAGAAAAAGTAAAATTAAAGTCTTCAGAAAAAGGCATTTCTTCATGTTTCATGTTCTTCATCATGTCTAATGCTGGCCAGTCATGTCATGTCATGTATTCTATGTTTTATGTATTCTGTTTTTCTGTGTGGCTAAATTCATGATCACTAATTGTTCCAATGCTTATGATTATTAAGTGTTCTTATATATTTTAAGATAATGCTAAATTACTAATACCAGGTTTATGCTATGTCTGACTTTATGCTTGTTCATGCTTACTATAACCTGCCTATATATAACTATATAGACATGTTTATATTCCAGGGTTTGTTCCTGCCTCTAACAATGCCTTCTGAGTGTTTATTATCACTTAAATCTTTAGATAAATGATTAGTTTGGGTTTACTGACAAAACCCAAACATGTTGACATATTTTGCCTATATTTTTCTATGTTAAGATATGGTATACATGTTTTCTGTTCAATGAAATTATTGAAAAAATCATATTTCTAATTTCCTAGAATATGTAAGTCTGGATGGAATGTAATCAATGTATCTATAAAATTGTGTGGATGCACCTAAGACTGTCAGGGAAGCAATAGATACTGAACTTCCCTCTTTGTAACCTGCTGCAAGGAAGATTCCTTTATGATAGCTAATAGATAACAAAAAAAAAATTTCTGTAACAATTTATAACTAAAGTTAAACAAATAGGAACTAACTTTGGGCCTGGCCCTTTGAGACAATATATGACTACCTTATCTCAGGAGACAGCAACCTGTCTTAACCCCCATAGACCACAAACCTCTTTTCTCTACAAGAGTGGGAAATTCAGAGGATTGTTAAGAAGGTAGAACTCTGGCACAATCAGTGTTTGGGATCTCCATGCATGAAGCTTCAGAGAAAGCTCTTTCTCTCTTTCTAAAATGAATTCTGCTTAAAAGCATATGTTCAGTTAAAGTGTTTCAGTTAAGATGAGTTAACATAAAAAGTTGTTTCTTTGTACTTCTCTTACTTTAATTGTTTATCTAAGTCAAACTTAACTCTCAATAACAAGTTGATCAATTTATTTATAGTACCATGCCTTTTATTGAGATAGAAATTGGGGTTAGAAGATTTAAAAGCCCCTGACCCCCAAATTATGTCCTGTATTGCAATGTTCCATACTGCATAGTCTTTCTGTAACTGACATTGCAGTTTTTGTACTATTCCAAGACCATACCTTGTATTATAGCTTCTGATCTGTACTGAAAATCAGCTTGTGTTTCTTCTTACGAGATTGATATAAATGACCTTCTGGACCTTTACAGTTACACCAAATCACCTCAGAGGGCCCTATAGCAGACTAACTCCCTCTATCTGGGAACCTTTTGATAGTTCTCCAAGGCCTAAATGTCAAAAGGAGTAAAGACTCCCCCCGCTTTAATTTTTTTTTTTTTATCTTTATTTATTTGAGAGCAACAGACAGACAGAGAGAGAAAGAGGCAGGTAGATAGAGAACGGGTGCGCCAGGGCCTCCAGCCACTGCAAATGAACTTCAGACGCGTGCGCTCCCTTGTGCATCTGGCTAACGTGGGTCCTGGGGAATCGAGCCTCCAACTTGGGGTCCTTAGGCTTCACAGGCAAGCACTTAACTGCTAAGCCATCTCTCCAGCCCAAGACTCCCCCTTTTACCATCCCACTTCAGCTTGAAAAAGTCAGACTTGAACCCAACATTCATGGTACAAAAACATGGGGTTTCTCTCCACTGACATTAGACTTGGAGGTCATTAGAATACAGACCCAATTTCCTTTGTACCTGGTAACATTCAGTGATACCTGGACAATTCTGCCAAAAACCGCATTCTGAGGAAACAACTTTGATGTCTTATCTACTTCCCTTGGACCTGCAGCTACTTCAGTCTGTTTGCCTGAGGATCCTCCTTTTAAGTTTGAGCCCCAGCCTGATTCAGTGCTTCAGCCTCATCCCGTGAGAAGGCTGATGCCCCTCGCTGTACCTCTCAATAAACTGTCTGTTGAGATCAAGTCTGGTGTTCTCTGTTGCTTTTCTCTTACACTTTCCTTATACTCAGCCTTAAAAGCAAGTTGTAGGAAGCCAATTTGGAATTAATTCTTACAAGAGGGATCTGTGACTTCATCACATGTCTTTCCCAGGCCAACCCCAAGTTTTACATTCAAGCATTTCATGGTTTGTTTGATATAACCAATATTGGACTAAAAATAAACGCCTGAAAACCATACACACACACACACACACACACACACACACACACACACACACACACACACATATATATATATATATATATATATAATTTTTTTTTCGGTGTTTCAGGGCTTTATTTATTTTCCAGAACCAAATACTGAGACACTTAAAATTTTGCTTTTGGTGGTGATTGCAACGCTTACAAATTTTTGTTTACTTTTCTGGAATGCCTGTGACCCCCACGACACTTTCTGGTTATTGCATCTCCAGCTCTTGAGGCTGTAGGTCCCCATGGTACACGTAACCGGCAAGGCTACTGGGATTTCCCTGAAGAACACTGTTCCACTCCTCCAGGACCTTGGCCTCTTCAAGCAAGGCGGCTTCCTCCTCCTGCAGAGCATTGCGCTCTTCCCTCAGCGCCTTGTTCTCCTCTCGCAGGGCCTGCTCCTCCTTCCACAGGGCCTGCTCCTCCTTCCACAGGGCCTGCTCCTCCTTCCACAGGGCCTGCTCCTCCAGCCCCAGAGCCAGGCCCTCGGTCCTCAGCGCCTGCTCCTCCATCCTGAGCGTCCTCTCCTGGTGCTGCAGGGCCGCGATCTCCTCGTGCAGGGACCAGATCTCCTCCTCCAGAGCTCTTGCCTCGTTCTGGAAGGCTCGCTCCTGCAGCCTGAGAGCGGAGATCTGAGCCTCCAGGGCTCGGTTCTGTTGCCAGTAAGACATCCTTTCAGTGTCCAGGGCACTGAGCTGTTCCCCGGAGAGTTTCTGATTCGCCACCACCAGCCGCTGCACCTTCCAGAGTAGCTGGTTCTGCTGTCTCAGGAGCTGGTTCCTCTCCCGGATTAACTGGTTGTCCATCCGGAAGGCTTTATTTTCCCTCCGGAGAGCCTGGTTTTCCTGCCACAGGAATTTGTTTTCTTTCCTCAGATCCTTGTTTTCATCTCTGGAAACCTTATTCTCCCCACTGAGATTGTTCCCCACCTCACTACGAGAGTCCTGTTTGAGTTTACTTTGGTCTTGGGTACAGGAGAAAAAAGAAAACCAGCGCAGTAGCTTTCCTTTCTTTAACCATTTTGATTTAGAAACATCATCCATGGTTTCGTCCTGCCCTGGTGGTTCTTATCACTGGCCTGCTAGTGATACATGCGACAGAAAAAGTCACACGTGTGTTGGTACTTTGTGCATTTAGGATTGATTGTCGTGTTGGCTTGCTTTAGGCATATGCAGCAGGAATCTAAACAGGGCTCATTAGGCCCATAGGAGCAAAAGAGTAGAAATGGGCATGAAAGTTAGTAAAAGTTAACTGTTAAGTCAATACCATGCACACTGGACTTAAATGTGAACACACACACACACACAATTTTATTCTACAGAGTATATTAAACTATCAAGGCTAGAACATTGAAATTTTATTCTAAGCTAAACAATTTTCACTCAATATTAGTTATCTGATTAATTCATTTTAAATAAAAATATTTTCTGTAATTAGTGTGGAATGAGTTATGTAATTTTTTCCTAGCTATTTAAAGTAGTTCTAGTCAAGAAGGAGACATTGAAAACATTTAAAAGAAATGTGCTATAATACTTAAAATAATTCCTTAGATTATTTGTATGTAAGGAAACAGTTAAACTTACACTTCTTGGATCTCTGAATCCCTTCTAAGCCTAGTTTATGTTAGTAAGAGAAAAATAACTAAGCAACATTTTATGTCATCTATAGTGATGTCATTTAATGTTAGCAACTAGTAGTATAATGGATCATATACACAGTGTACAGCTTCTTTTACCATATACTTAAAAATATATAGAAAGATGCTGTTTGTTGCTTTATTATTAAAAGGCTGTGTATTTAGTTCCTACTACCATATCAATTTGAGGTTAACTTTTTCAATATTAGCACATTTCCCTATAATCTTTATGCCAGGTATTGACAAATACTAAGCATTATTGAATTTGTTAAAATTTTAAGATTATTATTGAATGATAATGTGAGTTAAGCTGGTTGGTTATATCAAGGAAGTAGACATGTTAATTTTTTAGTTCCAGCAATCTTGTTTATGATTAATTTATATTATCATAGAACAAGAAAAGAGAACTCTACTCTATGATTATTAAAGAACGTGTAACCTTGGGTGATATGGAATAATTAACAATCATTTGTATAGTATGGAGGTGCCACAGTTTTCACTATTATAAATTTCTTATTGTACACTGTCCTAATAATCGACATTGAAATTAAAATATGAATAAGACAAAAATACTCACATTTGAATACAGGTTTTGCCAAATTATTCACTTACCAGACTTACTAGTAGATGTTTACATTATACATGGCTTACAAAGCTGAAAAATATTTTACTTCTCAAATATTCATACTCCCTAACTTCATAAGATGGTTTACTTCATACACTGTGGAATCACACTTACTGTAAAATTAAAACAGTCCATGAGAAAGTTCTTCTTCTTCGTTTTTAACTGGATAAGAATAAAGTATCCATGTTGTGATGTTCACGAGTCACGTGTGGGAAGTGTTTTTCTTTAACTCATGACCTTTTTCTGTGTGCTGTCAGTTCTCCCTTTGTGCTGCTGCCATGGCAGCTGAGGCTTTTGCAAGAGTTCTAAACAGCAGTGGTTAAGAATGTTGCCAGCCCTGACCTTTAAGGACCTTTAAGGATAAACAAAAACGTAAGAAGAAAATTTCTCTGGTTCTTGATCTTTGGAATAAACTGATTTGGTATTTTTAAGTTTCTCTACAAATGAAGCTATTAGGCTGAGTGAATTTTTTTCAGATCTATTATTTTTTCCTAGTTTACTTTCATAACAACACTTTAATTGACAAATCCTTATTTATATTTATAAAATATCTGATAGTTTGATACATATGTCCAATGTGGATTGATTAAATCAAGTTAATTTACATATATAAATATTTACTCTCACCTTGGGTAGAGAATCTTCTCTTTTCAGATGGCAGTGACCTTGGGATGACTCAGAAGGTATCATAGTGCTGGAAAGAAGTGACTGGAATATTGAGTAACATCTCCATCACACCTTCCAAGGCTCAGGGTCTAATGCAGAAGAGGTGGTGGAAAGAATGTAAGAGCCAAAGGAAGGGTAGGACTCCTTTCAACATGCTCCCTCCAGACATAAATGGCCAAGATATCCATGACCTCATAGTGCCTGACATTACCTGCACAAGACCATTGTAAGAAGAGGAAAAGATCATGACACCAAAATAAAAGATAGACTGATTGAGATGGGGAGGGAATATGATGGAGAATGGATTTTCAAAGGGGAAAGTTGGCGGGTGGGAGGGTATTACCATTGGATAATTTTTATAATCATGGAAAACCTTAATAAAATTTGAGAAAAAAAATTAAAAAAAGAAAGAAAGAAAGAATCTGAACATCTCCATGAATTCTTACAGGTGACAAGAAAGAAATGGCCCACTTTTTTTTTTTAACCATATTACTATAAGATAAACTCTAATGCATACAAGATTAACACAACAAGTGTAGTGATGAACAAAACAAAATAAGGCAAAGTTAGCAAAGCGATTGTGGTACAAGTATGAGGACCTGAGTTTGCATCCCTACCATCATTTAATGCCAGGCAGGAATAGTGGCCCACTTGTAATTCCAGCAGAAGCAGAGGCATGAGATACCAGTGGAACAGAATTGCTATACTAGCAAACTTGGGAAGCTCTGGGTTCAAGTGACAGACTATGTTTCAGCAGGAAGGTATGCTATCAAGGCAAGATACTTGACTTCAACACACACACACACACACACACACTCTGGCAAAGCCAAGTGAACCCAGATATGTGTGAACATGCATACACACACAAAACACTACACACCCATACAAATTACATGTTACCAAATTTAGATTATGTTATGAATATACAATTCAATTAATATTGGAATGTCAATTAATATATTTATTCATATTCACAGAACTAAATGGAACAACTGTATCTCATGTCAATATGAGAGGATATATCTCAGCAAGTTCAAAAATAGTATTTGATAAACAAATAGCAATTTACTCTCATGATTAAAAACCAAAACCAAACAAATCATCAGTATCACAAATCTATCTTAACCAGTTAAGCAGACCATAATTGTATGATAATTGTAAATAGAAAAGGAGGAAAAGGGTGGATAAAATAGACCACCTAGGGCTAGAGACATTGTTCAGTGTTAAGGTATTAGCTTGCAAAGCCTTCTTGCACAGGTGTGATTTTCTGCTAGTCACATAATGCCAGATGCAGAAAGAGTGGCACATGTGTACGGACTTCCTTCCAGAGGCCCTGGCATTCTCATTTGCATTCTCATTCTCATTCTTGTTCTCTCTGTCTCTTTCTCTCTCCTTACAAATAATGAAAAGTATTTTTAAAAATCAACACTTATGGGCTGGAGAGATGGCTTAGCGGTTAAGCGCTTGCCTGTGAAGCCTAAGGACCCCGGTTCAAGGCTTGGTTCCCCAGGTCCCACGTTAGCCAGATGCACAAGGGGGCGCACACGTCTGGTGTTCGTTTGCAGAGGCTGGAAGCCCTGGTGAACCCATTCTCTCTCTCTCCCTCTATCTGTCTTTCTCTCTCTGTCACTCTCAAATAAATTAATTAATTAATTAATTAAAAAAAATCAACACTTATAACTCAAGACTAATAGCAATCACAGACAATATGAATGTCTAAAACTGTATTTGCCAATGATTCTATAAACATAAGAAATTAATATGTTTTTTTAGTTATTTTTTTAATTAAGCCAACTTATTAGGCAAAAGTTCTATCAACTTTATGAATACCCTAATAAATAATTCACAATAAATTTAATAACCTTATGTAATTCAAATTGATAATAAAAACAAAGTACTTATAAATTAATCCATATAGGGCCTCTATAAAGAAAAGCATAGGGCTGGAGAGACGGCTTAGCAGTTAAGCGCTTGCCTGTGAAGCCTAAGGACCCCGGTTCGAGGCTCGGTTCCCCAGGTCCCACGTTAGCCAGATGCACAAGGGGGTGCACGCGTCTGGAGTTCGTTTGCAGTGGCTGGAGGCCCTGGCGCGCCCATTCTCTCTCTCTCTCTATGTGCCTCTCTCTCTCTCTCTCTCTCTCTCTCTCTCTCTGTCGCTCTCAAATAAATAAAAATTAAAAAAAAAGAAAAGCATAAACATCATTTAATAAAATTACAAAGATATAATTAGGAGATATATTAACCATGTTAGTTATTGAAAGATTCAATGGTAGCAAGATAATAATTGTATTTCCTAAGAATTTCTTCCCCACCCCCCAAGAAATTGTTGCAGACATTTGAATATGCCTATATGTTTAAGCGTAACTTGAAAATGGGGTTCTAAACTTTCTATTGAAATGCATGTCAGGGATACTACTTTTCATTGTTGAAAAGAAAATTGTCGTTTTTCCAAAAAGCTGCAGTAAGTCAGATATTTAAGGACGAGTCAGGGTTCTATGAGGAAAGCAATTTAACTAGAACATGCACTTCAGAACCAGACTTTCATAATCACATGTGCAAGTTATAGAGAGTAACTGGTTAACCTCACAAAATGCAGTTGAGTGAAATAGTACACTAACTATAGCTTAAACAAAATCCAAAGTCATACAATACTTGTTTACATGTCAAAGTGGATATTTATTTCCTCACAGAGGTGGGAAACTTTAATGGTGAGATGCTGGTAGGGTTCAATTGTGAGGCTATTTGGAGAGTCCAATAAATAATAAAGCAATGTACATAATTTTTAAAAGTTTTCTGCAGTCATAATTCAATGAGTTAAAATATTAATTTAAAGTAGCAAAGGTAGAATGTATTTAATTGCAAATGAATATATACCTTTTACATTTATGTGGTTTCAATACATTTTTCATCTTTTTACTTTCTTAAATGGGCTTTTATATATCTTAGACTATGATGCCCTGATTCTACTTGTGTGCTGCTCACATTACAGTCATGTCCCACCACACCTGGAATACTTCATGATTTTTATGATGGAAAATATCACTCAATAGCCATGCTACCTTGGATAAGTAGCCTTTCACTTTCATCAAATCTATAATGAGGAATATCTGATCATTTTATTATGAGATTATTAAAAAATAAATAGATGCATGGGGCTGGAGAGATGGCTCAGCTGTTAAATTGCTTGCTTGCAAAGTCTACAGACCCAGGTTTGATTCCCTAGTACCTATGTAAAACCAGATGTGCAAGGTGGCACAGGTGTCTGGAGTTTGTTTGCAAAAGCTGTAGACCGTGGTATGCCCATTTTCTCTCTGTCGTAAAAAAAAAAAAAAATTATATATATGTATATATATATATATATATATATATATATATATATATATATATATATATATATATAAAATAGATACATGGTAAATGTAAGTCACTATTGTCATCCTCATGATCAATACTTTTATAGTTGTTTTCATCAGCTCATTATTTCACTACTTATAAATAGTGAAAGAACTTTGTAGATGTTACACTTGTATTAAATCACTAAAATTACTTATTCTGTGCCTTGACAAAATAAACTGTGTTGTTATTTTCTTAAACTCCTGGGAAAATTATTATTTCTGTTATACAAAGAATTCCCTTAACTTGATTTTGATAAATTTCCAGATGGCTTTGCCTTTGGTATCTGGTAAACAGATTAAGTGGAAGAAAATGAGGCAAATTTTTAAGCATTGACAAATATCCCTTCCTCCATTACTGTACCTGGTCTGGAAGTTCAACTTAGCAAACTTGAAGCTCTCTGCTATAGAAGTTGGTAGCAGGAGTGGGGTGAGATGAACCTGACTATGTGGATATTGGTCTTTTGGAACTTTTGTTTCAGAGAAATGGACATGGACTTGATGCTTGCAACTGAAGATGCCTTCTGGAATGGTAAGCCAAGTTTTATGGACTATTCTGATAAGAGTTTGAGAATTCTAAGTGCAGACAATATTGAGCTTTGAGGCTTGGCTTATGAGCTTTCTAAAGGGAAGGATAGACTATAGAGCACTTTGTTGGAACTGGGCTACTGGCATAAGGGCTGGCTGTGTTCTGCTGCCCAGGCCCAGAGAGTTAAATTTGTAATGGACTAATGGACTGAGAGATTTAAGATTTTTAAGCTGGAAAACCTCAAACACGTTGAAATTATAGGCACTGAGATTGGTTTTAGGTGACTGACCCTACTGTTGTCAAACACATTAACAGTCTTAAAGAAGATACCCCAACTGCTTTACATTAAAACAATGGAAAGGATGCCAGAGGAAAGACTGTCATAGAAATGCAAACTCTTTTGGAAGAAGAAATGTACTTTTCAAGGTTATGATTTATTTCATCCCTGAATTAAAAATATAACTTTGTTCTACACACCTGGTATTGGTTTCAGAAGCATGAAAAATGCATGGAGTGGTCATAAATTGCACACGGTTCCAGGAGCCACTGCTGAGATGTGACACGAGGCAGAGCCTAATGCCCTGGTAGGTTAGAAGAGCCTTTGGAAGATAGACCGTGTTTTGCACGAAAACCTGAAGATGTTTAAGATATACCAGGACTCTGCATGGGCTACCATAGAGCACACCATTGGCCTAAGATAGAAATATTCCCTGGCTATACTGCCCAGCTGGAAGGGTGGAATTTAAAAATTTGGATACTGTCAGTCTCTGGTTAAATTGAACTTAAACTACAAAAGTTTGATGTTCGTTTGATGGTGGTTGAGTTTATATTGTTTTAGTCTCTCCTTATTATATATTATACTAGTTAAAAATGTTTACTCTGTGCCTTTATATGTTGAAAGTATTTAATTTGTTTGATTTTATAGGACTCACTGTCTTAAATTGGTCAAGACTGTAGGGACTTTTAAAATGAGACTAAGTAGAATTTACAATATGTGATGGTTATGAATCTATTGGGGCCAAGGGCAGAATGTGGTAGTTTGAATAAATGGCCCCCTATATATTCAGTGTTTTATTAGTTTATAGTTTATATCTGCAGCCACCTGGCTGGAGACAATGTCAGTGAGTGGATTTTAAGGTGTGGTGGTGGGTTTCAGATTTCAATCTAAAGATATGCAAAGTGTGCCTAGCTGGAGTTCCTGAAGTGTGCTGTGCTGTGTGGCTTTTGATTTTGTGCTTCTCTCTCTCTCTCTCTCTCTCTCTCTCTCTGGTCCTGTGAAAGCAGACCAGCTTCTTCTGCCATTATGAAACTTCTCTTGGATCTATAAGCTTCAATAAATATCCCTTCCTCCATAACTGCCTGGTCTGGAAGTTTATCTCAACAAACCTGAAGCTGTCTGCTACAGCAGGTATTTTCTTTTATGAAATTAAATAATTTAGAATCATCATGGGTTTATGTGGTTTTTTTCACTTGACAAAAAACTTAGAAAATGTCCCATTTGTCCCATTCTTTTTGACTGGGAGCAATAAAAACAAAGGTTTGAATGATATACTGAAGTATACATAGAAGTCAGTTTTACGAAGAGAGGGTAAAGAAATACTTTAGCAAACAGCATGTAGAAGGAGATTGAAGGAGTAAGTTTTTTTTTTTTTTTTTTTTTTTCCTAAAACTGACCTTTGCTTCATCTGTGCTTGCTGAGAAAATGGCGAACTAGTGAAGCAAGCAGTTAAATGTGCATACTTCAGCCACCTGTGCCAGCTTCTAGTACAGGTGTTAGCTTTCAGGGTCACAAGTAATTGAGCCTTTGCAGAAGACAGCCAGGAAATCTCTATGCCTTTTGCTTGCTAAGTCCCCAGCAGTCAGCTCTCCTCTCAGCTGGGTTCTTCTAGTGGTTAAGTTCCATAAAGTCTGCCTTCCAAGAGTAGTGCTGTGCCTCAGGTGGACTCCTGTAAGCATTTTCAGAGGTCCGTGTGATTACCAGGCATGGGCCCTTCTCTTCTCCTGATAGGATAAGAATCTCCTTAAGGTAATGCCTTGGATTAAGTTTCTGAGCTTGCACAGTGTTTGCTTGAATATCTTTCCTAGATTCTAGGAAATGTTTAGCAGTGAAAATGTAATCTGGATAAACCTCAGCTTCTCCAAAGGTGAAAATTCCCTGCCCAATCTAAGGCACAATCTCCTCCATTCTGTGCACTGGCATAGCCTTTGTTGCCTCTATGAATTACCATTGTCATGTCACATGTAGGATTTAGAACAGCTAGTCATTATACCAATGTTTAACATCTCTCAAGTTAACTAATGACAAGAGCAAATATCTAAACCTTGTTGTGTAACCTTTACCACTCAGGAAATCAGTTGATATTAGCTATTTTTTTTTTTTTTTTTAAGATCAGTGAGCCATATACATTTCTGGTATAAATCACTCCATCTTCCTAAGGCAGAATGACTAAAAGTCAGTCAAGGCCTGAAAGTAGTCTAAGGACCTTTAAAATAAATGTGAGAAAGAGGTCTCCCATTAGAAACCCACTCGGGGTAAAGTGCTGAAGCAGATCCTCCTCTCTTATGAGAATAGGACATCCTAAGTTCACCTAAGGCAGCCCAGAGAAGTTGAAGGCAGTAAAGGGAATTCATGCAACTGGAAATTAAGGTTCATGATTTACCAACCAGGCCTTCCGTAGCATTATGTGTTTGGAAAACTCAACAGTGACCTAGGTTTTGGAGATCAGTCCTGATATGTCCTAATAAAATGATCCCTTTCAACCCCAGAATTCCATAATTGTCTTTAAATAAAAAGAAACTCAACCCAATAACCATCAAAAAAGCTACTTAATTTTAACTTATATTCAGAAGGACATTTCCTAAAGTTAATGAAAACAAAATACAATCACAGCAATGGTTTGTTTAAGTGATGATCTAATTACTTTGTAGAAAATTACCTTTCTTCCTTAAAACAGTGTGAGGCTGCCAAATCCACTGATGTAGAGAGGAGCCTCATGCTATTTTGCTTCTGGGCTCCATCTGCATTCCTCTGCATCTGCTTTCATCCTCCTCAAGTTCCTCTCAAAAGGAGCACAGAGAATCTGCAATTCATGTCAGGGCAGCCAGCCAGATTAGGAACTGCCAAACAGCAACATCAGGTTTGTGAGGAGAATTAAGTTGCCTAAGCTTTGTCTGCAGCATAGCAATGGTGCTGCTGGATGAAAGGTTATATGCAGTTTGAATCAGTATTTCCACCCTGCTGAGAAAAGATAATTTAGAAGTGAGAGTGTGAGGTTATGATGTGATTTGGACATTTTATGGTGACCTAACCTTTTCAAGTGCTCTTCTCACTGTCTGTTTTTGTTGCTAGTGAATGTTTTTGTACTTTTTCTTCAGTTGTCACACTAGCCCTGTGAGAGTAGAATGTGAATAACTGTACAGAGTATATAGACAAGAGTTTTGTTCTGCCTACATCCTTCATCATTCCTTATCCTGGACAACAAAAGTGATGATGAGGTGTCTACTCCCTTTTCTTGTTTACTCATGCTATTTTCTTCCCAGGAAATGGTTGTAGATTGACTTATAAGCAGAAGAAACAAAAAACTGGACAACATAAGCAGCATTTGATAAATATTTTCAATATTATTTCTCTTATCAAAAGAGGTAATAGTGGGCTGGAGAGATGGCTTAGCGGTTAAGCGCTTGCCTATGAAGCCTAAGGACCCCGGTTCGAGGCTCGGTTCCCCAGGTCCCACGTTAGCCAGATGCACAAGGGGGCGCACGCGTCTGGAGTTCGTTTGCAGAGGCTGGAAGCCCTGGCGCGCCCATTCTCTCTCTCCCTCTATCTGTCTTTCTCTCTGTGTCTGTCGCTATCAAATAAATAAAAAATAAATAAAATTTAAAAAAAAAAAGAGGTAATAGTAATAGTGTGTCTTCACACATGTTTACTTTGAGGTTTAGTGGTCACCCTATGTATAATATCAGCTGTGCATTTGATGAAAGAAAATAGTTGTGATTTTGATTAGGCACACTTTAACTGTCATCATGACAAACGTACTAATCAAGGAAGAACAGGATCAAAATACCTTTTTTTTTTTTTTTTTTTCAAAATAGGGGCTCACTCTAGCCCAGGCTAACCTGGAATTCACTAGGTAATCTCAGGGTGGCCTTGAACTCATTGAGATCCTTCTACCTTTGCCTCTAGAGTGCTGGAATTAAAAGTGTGCACCACCACTCCCGGCCTATAATAACTCTTTTTAATAGGCAATCAGCAAAGGACAGATGCCCAAGGAGATGTCACCTTGCTGGCACCAGCAGGACTAGAACCTGCGTCTGACCAAGCCTCATCCAATATGACTGAAAGCAGCTCTCCCCAGCAGAAGCTTCTTGCTTCTTCCTCGATTCAGAACACCTAGTTGGGCTGGCCCCTCCTCAGTCAGCCTCTTGAATCTACCAACCAATCATGTCTCTGCCTTACACATCTGATGATGAGGCTCATTGTAGTTGAATGTTTAATTCATATAAAAGATCCTAATCAGTTGGGCATGGGGCACATGCCTTTAATCTCAGCACTCGGGAGGGAGGCAGAAGTAGGAGGACTGCAGTGAGTTCGAGGCCACCCTGAGAATACAGAGTGAATTCCAGTTCAGCCTAGACTAGAGTGAAACCCTACCTCAAAAAACCAAAAAAAAAAAAAAAAAAAAAAAAAAAAGAAAGATCCTAATCACATATGCAATTCTCCTCCTTTTCTTGGACTCTTCTGTCCTGTCCTCTGTTTCTGTCTGAACTCAGATGTCAAAGTCTCTACCCCACTTCTCAATCTGGTGGGGAAAGGGGAGGGTTTCTTGTTTTCCTGCTTGCTTTCTACATGTACTTACTTTCTGGATGTGTTCCTGTTGTACTCTGCATAGGATTTCTCTTTGAGTTCTGAGTATTCTACTACCTCTTGGTCTTTTCTGGGTCCCTATAAGAATGTTTAGGTGAAGGGGAATCTTTTGGTTTGGGTTCTCATGTTCTGCCGGCTACATGTGTGCATGCCTTCCGTGGAGTCTTCTTCTTCCCCGGTCACATGGAAGAGAATTTTTCCATCCTCTTCAGCATGTTGTCCAGCCAGACAAGAGAGAGACTTCATCTCTTGGAACAGTCTTACAGCTAACTCTCTCCTCAGACCATAATAACTCTCTCTAAAATAAACCTCACAATTCATAATTTACACCTTTCAGAGTCTATTATTTCAGTTCTTTGCTAACTTGGGTAAGAATCCAAAAGAAAGCTGAAGAGACAGCTTAGTAAGGTGCTTGCCTGTGAAGCCTAATGACCCAGGTTTGATTGCCCAGGATCCACATAAGCCAGATGCACAAGGTGGTGCATGTGTCTGGAGTTCATTTGCAGTGGCTAGAGGCCCCATTGTGTCCATTCTTTCTCTCTCAAATAAACAAATAAAATATTTTTTAAAAATTAAAAAAAATTTAAGTAGATATGCAGACATGTTATGATTCACATTACTTAACTTCCTACTGAGTAAAAATAAATATGGGTTTTTAATTCACATGGGAATAAGAGAAATTAGTTGACATCTTAAGCTATGAGTAAGTATGACTTGACTAACTTCATAATCCATAATCTCCCTTGTGACTTGGACTGTGCATGTGCAGTAAGTATAAGTGCTTACGTGTTTTCCTTTACACACACTGACAGGCATGATATTCTTGTTTAGTTTTCTTATTATTAAAAACGTTTTGGGGGGCTGAAGAGCTGGTTCTGTGGTTAAAGAGCTTTCCTGCAAAGCCTTAAGGCCCCGGGGGGAGGGGCTCAATTACCCAGAGTAGTAGTTTGAATAGATGACCCCCGTTATATCCAGTGTTTTATTATTTTGTAGTTTGGATCTTCAGCCACCTTGATAGAGAAGGTGTCACTGGGTGGATCTTAAGATGTGGTGGTGGGCTTGCAGTTCCCGTCTAAAGATGTGCAAAGTGTGCCTAGCTGGAGTTCCTCGTGGCTTTTCATTCTCTCTCTATCTCTCTCTTCCTCTCTCTGCCTGGTTCTTTAAGAGGGGCCAAAATTTTCTACATTATGAGACTTCCCCTGGATCTGCTAACTTCAATAAACATCCCTTCCTCCATAACTGTTCCAGGTTTGGAAGTCATCTCAGTGAACCCAAAGCTGTCTACTACACCCAGTACCCACATAAAGCCATGCATAAAGTGGCGCATGCATCTGGAGTTTGTTTGTTGCAGCTAGAGGGCCTTGTGTGCCAATTCCGTCTTTCTTTCTCTCTCTCTCTCTGTATTTTTCTCTTTCCTGACTAATAAAACATGTAATTTTTTAAAAAGAATTTTCTGGATTTTGGAAGATGAGTCAACAGTACATGAAACTTTGAGCATTTGCTCTGCTTTATCTAAAAATATGTAGTTCAGATATGAAATTACTAGCATACCAACTTGCCCAAACTAATAAATGTCATTATTTCATTGGTCAATGACCAGAGGTGTTCAGGCCTACAGGAGTGGAAGGTTGAGATGAGAGCTGGAAAGATGGTTCAGTCGATAAAGCCCTTGCTGTTCAAGTGTGAGGACGCGAGTTCGGATACCCAGAACCCACGTGATGCCTGATGGCCATGAGGATGCTTCTATTGTCCCAGCACCACTGAGGTAGACACAGGAAATCCCCAGGGCAAATTGTCTGTCTAGCCAAATTGGTGAGTTTGTGGTTCAATTGTGAGATTATTTCTAATTAAAATAATGTGGAGGGCTGGAGAGATGGCTTAATGGTTAAGCGCTTGCCTGTGAAGCCTAAGGACCCTGGTTTGATGCTCCATTTCTTAGGAGCCATGTTAGCCAGGTGCACAAGGGGAGCACATATTTGGAGTTCATTTGCAGTGGCTGGAGGCCCTGGCAAAACCATTCTCTCTCACTCTCTCTATTTACCTCTTTCTCTCTCTGTCTGTCGCTCTCAAATAAGCAAATTAAATAAAAGAAAAGAAAAATATCTGAATTTCATTAAATTTAAAAAATAATAATTTGGGGCTGGAGAGATGGTTTAGTGGTTAAGCTTTTGCCTATGAAGCCTAAGGAACCCGGTTCGAGGCTCAATTCCCCAGGACTCAGTTTAGCCAGATGCACAAAAGGGCATATGCATCTAGAATGCATTTCCCGTGTCTGGAGGTCCTGGCGTGCCCATTCTATCTCTCTCTCTCTGCCTCTTTCTCTCCCTGTCTGTCACTCTCAAATAAATAAATAAAAACTAACACAAAAACATTAAAAAACTAATTTGGAGTTATCAACGTCTGACCTCCACATGCTCTAACAAGTGCAAGCATACCTTCACAACTCCTACCCATATGCAAACACATACATATCATATGCACATACAATAAAACAGAAAGAATGAAGTATGAGATGAACATGTAATAGGTTGCTCTCAATGTTTTAAAGAGAGGAGAAGCACAAAGGTTTTTGAAAAAATTGTTGTAAACATTTCTTTATATTCTTTCTAAATCAATTCCATGCTAAAAGTCCATAGGATATAGCTTCAGGTGGACTGCTTCCTTGTATTATTTAACCACATGTCTTATCTTCATTAACATTTAATGACTGCCAGTTGCACCAATTGGTTCTATATAATGCTTTTAAAGTATCAAGTTTTCACATGTACATTTCACTGAGGCTCCAGACTAAAATTGATATATACAAAATGACTATTATTTTAAATCAGTTGGTTAAGGACATTTAAATAATGAAGAAATTAATTATGGTAATATCCATTCTCAGCCAATCAACCTTGTTAAATTCAGTGAGGGGAAGATGAGAATGAAGTTTACTAGAAGGAAACTGGTTAAGAAAACTTAAAAATAAACTGCATTTCTTTCCTTTTTTCCTTCTTCCTTCTTTCCTTCCTTTGTTCTTTATTTCCATCTTTTTGACTTATTTTTAGATAAGTTCTCATAGCTAGCCTGAATTTTCAATGATCTTCCCTCCTCATCTCTGCCTACTGAGTGTTGAGATAGCATGTGTACACTACTATGTCTGACTCAAAACTAATTTATAATACATGAACTAATTTATAATACATGAATATACTTATGCATATGTGGTAGAGAAAGAATCAAATGAGTCTAATACATATATATACATATATATCACATATACATCATAACCAGACAAGTGCTGAAAATAATTGACTTAGGAGTACTGGCCATGTACATCTTTCCACTCAATGGCTCCTAGAAGATGGGACAGAAAGAACATAAAAGCTGGAAGATTTGGAGGAGCACTGTGGAACTCAGTGCAAATTCTAGTTACTTGCACAAGACCTGCATGTAATGGGACCAGGCAGCCCATTCTGTTATGGATAGGGGGAGGGGCTTGAGGGCCCACTCCCCTCCCTGCTGAGCTAATGACAAATATGAGAAGTATAATGGGACTTAGGGAAATGACAAAGAGTAATGTGGAGTACATATGGGCAAAATTATATATATATATATATGTGTATATATATATATATATCATTCATATATATATCATATTGATATATATATATCATTTATATATATATATCATATCATATATATATATGACACATATTATGCATTGAAGAAAGTGAGGAACAATTTTTAAAAATGAAAAGTAGTTTACCACTTACAATAAAAATACAAAGTGCCTTTTTATAGCATTTGATAGAGCTGGAGATAACTGAATCCCAACATCATCTCTCAGATAGAATGCAGTTGTAGAACTAGATTAAACATTCTCACTCTATCTGAGGACTCTGAGATCACTTTTTGGAATGTCATAACAGATCTTGTGCTGGTTGATGTATCTGGAGTAGTTACCTTCTCATTGCTGGGACAAAACACCAGACCAGAAGCAGCTTATAGGAGGAAAGGATTTATTGCAGCCTTACAGCTTCCAGGAGAAGCTACATCTTGGCAGAAGCAGTTGGCTCACACAGCAGCATACATCTATATCAGAGACAGAATAGCAAGTATGAGCTAGCTATAAACACACCTTGTGTATGGACTCTCTGCATACTCAAGGACTGGCTCTGGCAATACATTTAGAGAAAAGCTCCACCTCTCCAATGCTGTTCCAACTGGGCAGCAAGCCAGAAGCTCATTCACAAACACCCAGGGACTATGGGGACACTTACATTGAACCTACTAAAGCTGACTCAACAAATGTCTCATTTCTTTTCAAACAGTGAAAATGCCACTAAGACTTTTCATTTTGGATTGTTAGCTTTCCACATTTACCTGCATCAACAAAAGAAAATCATTTCATGGTTGCTTTAAGTAAACCATGAAACCTTTCTTCTAGTCATGTTATCCAGTGACTCAAAATACTTGCTTGTGATACACTGACAATTTGTGTATCTAAGATTCCCAGGATAATCATGAGCCATACAGATTCTATCATTTTGTTAAGAAAAGTAAAGAAACAGAGGCATCAATTTTGAGCAGTTGTAATTTTAATCCATAGGGTTTACCACAGGAGATGAAGGGACTGGAGAATGAGGCCCCTTTAAAAGCACTTAGAACAGTCTTAACTGAATCAAATGTAATACCTGCCTTTCTGTTAGAAGCAATTAATCGAGGGAACCATGTTATCCAACTGAAGCACCTCCAGCAGAATAGTAACTGAGAGGACTCTGTAAATGCACTTAAAGAGTGCACTGCACGTAATTAGTGCAGAGTAGATATTTTCAGGCACTCAATTGGAATGTAATAAACACTATAATAATGTTTGTTGGCTTAATGCTATGATAGAGAGATAGTTATGATAGGATTTAAATTATTAAGGCTGCATTTTAGCTAATATTACCTGACAGAATGAATAAAGGAGGGAAGCAAGGTAAGAAAAAAATTTAAAGGCAGAAAAAATAGTAAGCATTTCAATGATCAAGACTAAATGAAATTCTGAGATCTGTTTCCTTACGTGGCTCTCAGGCACTTGTGTGAAGAATGTCAGCCTTACCTGGAGTGAAGAGCAAACTGCCTAGATGCCTAGAGTCTTGCATTTGTTTTTATTTCTTTTACATTCTGCTTTTGTTTCAGAACAATGTCATTATAGTAATGCAAATCTGTATATATAATAATGGTCTTTTATACATGCTTTTAAAATTCCCATTCTTTGTGTTTCTTCTTTTTTTTTTTTTTTTTGATGAAGGGTCTCACTCTAGCCCAGGCTGACCTGGAGTTACTATGTAGTCTCAGGGTAGTATCAAACTCATAGTGAGCCTCCAACCTCTGCCCCCTGAGTGCTGGGATTAAAGGCCAATTCCACACATCTGGCTTGTATTTCTTGTTCTTATCATATATGTATTATCAACATAGCATTATTCATAATAGTTCAGACAAGTCATGACCCACAAATTCCCATTTGTTTTATGAATTTTAGCTGAAAGATATTTGGTTAATAAGAGCAAAAAAAGAAAAAAAAAACAACAAAAAAACCCGAACACCTTCTTACCAAAGGCACATTGCCTTAAGTAGAAGAACTATAAAAAAATAGAAAAAAAAAAAAAAGCCCAAATCTAACAACAGATGTTACTTTTTCTGCCAAATATTTCTCTGTCTCTAAAGCCCCATTGCTGGAAAACTATGTAAGTTAATCAGCAGAATATAATTTTATTTACAAAGTTTATATTGACAGTCTTTCCCTGTGGAATGTATGTTCTTGGATACTGATCTAAATCATTAATATAATTTGAACAATGATTTGAATAAAAATGATATGTCACCTTGTCATTTGCTGAAGAGAATTTTGACAAAGAGGTAGAGTTCTCATTCCTCACTTAAACTGATTACACAATTTTGCAGTGATTATGTTATTTTTCTTCACCACTAGGACTCATGAGATATATTTGACATTGGAAAGTTCCCTTCTTGAAAAATCCTATTTAAGCTTGCTCTCCCTTATGTGCTCATATTGCATTATACATAGACATAAGTATAGATTACTATCACTATTGCAACTTGGCATAAATTAAGAAAAATGCATATACACACGTATATGCAAATAATTGGATGTCCAGATATGTGCTTTGTCATGTCAGGTAATACACATATGTATATTAATGCATAAGATTCTTTTAAGTCATAGCAGTTTCTATAGAGTTTCACTATTTGCAGAAATAATTTGGCTAACATGAGGAACTCAAGACTTTTTAAGAGGAAATGCACTTTAAGTTTAATCTCAATTCACACACACACATATATATCGTATATGTGTGTATATATATATACACACATACATACATACATACATATATATACGATATATATATATATATATATATATATATATATATATATCATAAAGTTAGGAACATTCATGTGACTTAGATAGTTTTTTTTTTCTCTCTCTCTCTTTATGTACCAGATGTTTCAAGAACAATTATGGGCTGAAAGAATGGCTTAGCAGTTAAGGTGCTAGCCTGCCTACAAAGCTAATGGACCCAGGACCCATGTAAACTAGATGCACAAGGTGGTGAAGTCTTCTGCAGTTTGTCTGCAGTGACTGAAGTTTTTGTCAAAACCACTCTCTGTATCTCTCTATCTGTCCCTCTCTCTCCCTCTTTCTTTTTCAAATACAAATAAAAATAAAACATAAAAAGTAGAATTATAGATTTGAGTGTCACATTATCTATATTCAGGGGTTGTAGTTTTATGAAAAGGAGAGTCACAGTTTGTTAGATGTGGTGTGTTCTTCAAAGCATCGAAATACTATAGGATCACAATGATACAATTTCTAAATAGGTTTGAATCAGTTAAGTTCCATGAAAAGTCCCATGTTTTAAGTAAGTTTAGAAATAATAAAGGGGTTACCTATCTTGAAGATTACAATTTATTAGTTAATTCATGTGGGCAGGCAAAATGAGCAAACACCCAAGAGATGGTTTGACTGTATGGTCTCATGGACTCAGATGCTTTTGATTTATATGGGAGTGGTAACATGAGTCTCCAGTGGGCAGAGCCCTGTTGGGGAAGAGGTATGTCCCAGGAGCAGATACTGGAGTGGAGTTCTGTTAAGTGTGTTCAGAGCAGTTTGAGCTCTGGTTGACCATGTTTTTTGATACTTACTGTTTGTTGGCTCTTTAGTGGTGTCCCTCTGCTTGTATCTATGGAAGTGAGCCAGATTCTTCCACCACTGATGATGTTTTCCCTGGATTTAGTAAATCTACAGTAATGTCTTTCCTTCTGTACGCTGCTTATTGTTAGATGTTTGTCCAGCAACATGAAGGTAACTCCACTAGTAAATTGGTACTGAGAAGCAAGGCTATTGATGCAATGAATCTGGCTGTGTGAGTTTTTGTCTTTTATGACCTATATACTGGAGGAATGTGGAAGGATTTGTTATGTTAGATAGGAGAAGTCTTGTAGTATTGTAAGCAGAACTGTATGTGCTATTCTGGGTAGAGTTTGAAAATTCTAAATGTGGAGAGAATTGGATACTGTGAGGTCTTTATTTATGAAATTTTATAGAGGAAAGAAAGAACTTTGTTGGAACTGGTCTATTGGTGTAAAGAGTGGCTGCATACTTTCACTGAGGCTTGGGGAGTTTTGTCAAGGTTGACTTTAAAAGTAGTGGACTGGTGCATTTGGCAGAAGGTATAAAAGAGAGATATGAGAGATAATTAATTGATCACAGGAAAAATTCAAGCAAGTTTATAGTAAAAGCACAGATACTGATTTTATGTTACTGAAGCTACAATTATTAGCAGATTACCACCATTACAACTGTTTGTGTATTGGAACAATGAAAAAGATGGTTGAGAGTGGAATATACCCATGGAATGCTCAAAAGAGTCAGAATACAAATTCTCTTGAATGCAGGTTGCTTGGAGGAAGACTGGTGAAGGAGTAATCTGATCTTCAAGGTCAAGATGTGTTCCCCCATGGATTTATAAATTTAGTATATAATTTACCTAGTAATGATTTTGGAAGTATAAAATATGCAGGAAAGTGGGTCATGAAGTGCAACATGGTTTTCTTTTCTGGAAATGCCCCAGGGCCAATGTGAAGCCACATTGAAATCCCTGTATGGAGAACAAGTATGTAGCTGTGAAGACTGTCAATGTTTTGCAACATACCTCTGAAGATGTCTTGGATGTACCAGGACTGTGGAATGGTTGCCATGGAGAACTGCTCATTCAGCCCTGATGGAGGGACAGAATTGGCATCTGTAGACTTTCATCATTGGTTATGAATGTTGGACTTGAACTGCAGATGTTTGATGTTGACTTGCTGGTTATTATTTGTATTGGTCTAGATTCTCCTTGTATCATTTTTTTTTTTTTACAATGGAAATGTTTACTATGTGCCATTATTTGTTGGAAGTATGTAACTTATGTTTGATTTATACAGGCCTTATGGTTAAGACAGTAAAATCTCAAGTCTTGAGACTTTGGAACAGTTATTAAGTGGTAAAGACTATGGGGGCCTTTGAAGTTAGTCTGAGTACAATTTTGCCTGTGAGATGGTGATGAGTCTATGAGGACAAGGGGTGGAATATAGTGACCTGAATGGCCCCATAGACTCAGGTATATACTTATTTATTATTTGATAGAGAGGGAAAGAGGCAGATGCATAGAAAGGAAGAGGTAGAGAGATAGATAGATAATAGAGACATAGATAGATACACCCCTACATATATACATAGATAATACATAGATAGATAGATAGATAGATAGATAGATAGATAGATAGATAGATAGATGATAGAGAGAAACAGAGAGAAAGAGGGTGGGGAGAGAATAGGTGCTTCAGAACCTCTATCCACTGCAATGGAACTCAAGACACATATGCCCCTGTGTGCATCTGGCTTATGTGGGTACTGAGGAATCAAACCTGGGTCCTTAGACCTTGCAGGCAAGTGCCTTAATGGGTAAGTCCTTTCTCTATCCCTATTCAGGTATTTTTGATGAAAATTGGGGCTTGAAACTAGAATTGATGGTATTTCCTTTGGATTATGCAAGCCTGAAATAAAACCTGCCCTGTCAGGCTGAAGAGATGGCTTACTGGTTAAATAATTTGCCTGCAAAGCCTAAGGATTCATGCTCAACTCTCCAGGTCCCATGTAAAGCAGACTCACAGTGATGCAAGCACACAAGGTTGCACATGTGCACAAGGGAGCACACATGCGGAGTTTAATTCCAGCGGCTTAGGCTCTAGTGTGCCAATTCTCCTTCTCTCTCATTATCAATCTCTCACACAAAAAAGACCGGTTTGTTGGTTTTGTCTCAAAAAAAAAAAAAAAAAAACCATAAAACATAAAGCAAAACAAAACAACCTGTCCTCCCATAAGCCAGTTCTGGTCAAATGTTTGTCCAGCAACACAGAGGTCTGCAAATACTCATATATATAACAATCAGCCATGCATGGTGTTTAGCAGTCAGCTATCAGGTAAGTGAAAAACCAGGGGAGGAAATGTGTGCATGAAGTTATAATGATGGTTCAAATATTTCAACATGGAGTAAGATAAAATCACCTTCTCATTGTAAGTATCTGATTGTAATAGCTGATACTTTTGAAATTTTATTACTTTCTGGTAATTACAGATGTATTGAAAGTGAAATCAAAGAAAGTTTTGCAGTCATATAGCTTAAAACTTAATGGGCCTAAGTGTTAAAATTTTGGATATGTTTTAAAATTGTTTGAAATTCCTTTGCACATGCATGTGTTTGTGTGTGTGTCCATGCCAGTATGAGCATGCTGCTATAAACCCTAGTCTGAATTTGCATGAGAGTGTAGAAAACTTAACTTCAGCAGCCTTTGCCAACAAGCACTTTTAACTGCAGAAACATTTCCCTTACCCATAATAAGATAATTAAAAAGAATTTAAGAAAACTGTATATTTCAGAAATTTTTAGCATTGCTCAATTATTAGATACAATAAACATTTTAATATCACAAAAATAAACACATTAATAACATAGAAATAAGTAGTGATTTTTTTATAATAAATTTGTATTGCTAGTGAAAAAAATAATTAAAGCTTACTTAGGAAATTTTAGGCCTTTACATATTTTCTATTATAAAGTTTGGGTGCTCGTGGGCACTCAATTATGTTTTTAGACTTATTTGGCTTCCTAAGGTCCAAATGTGTGGTATCTTAGATAAAGGTACATTTGTTTAAAGCAATATGTGAATGAATTGCAGGTAGTAAGTGCAGATCAGAATATCACCAGTTTCAGGGCTTGCAGAGCAACCTTGTGCAGGCATGTACCAGAAAAATAATTACCCCAAATGGGCTAAAAAAGAGACCATGTCTTTAAACGGAACATTACAGAGACAAGCAAATCTTGACAAGATTATGATCCTCAAATGAGAGTTTGGAAACTATATACTTTGGTGACAGGGGTAATGGAATGTCCATGCAAGTGTATACAAATAAAATTCAGATATGGTTAAAAAGTGAATGAAAACATAAGGAGTAAAATAAACATTCTTTTTTGAAGAGCTTGATCACTGAAGAAAATGAATGTTAAACTACTTGACACTGATGTTAGATGAAAGAATGTTCTGATCATGATTAAATTTTTGAACTTGTGTATGATTAACTCAATGAGAAGGTCTTTCTTGTTCTATTTTTCCTCCTTCTTTTTGCTTATACATATGTGCCCTGGCCAGCGGGGAGTTGAACAAGGACTCGAGGAGAAGCTAACCTGGGTGAAAAAGGAAAACAGACACAAGAAGGAGACCATGCTAGGTATTTGTCAAGGCCTTGAGAATTTATTCTTGCATGTAGGTTTATATAGGATTGTAGGGGGAAGGGGACGTGGTCAGGGCAAGGAGTTGTAGGGGAAAGGGGACGTGGTCAGTGAAAGGAATTGTATGGGGAAGGGGATGTAGTTAGGGCAAAGATCACAGAGTTACTGGTTAAACTGCAATGCCTTTGTTTCTTCATCAGCTACCGGCAGGATGGGGGAGTGTTTAGCCTGGTGTACCATCCCATTGTTTCTAGTAGTTGAATATTAGGTGAAGAAGTAGAAACTTAACTTGCTATATGGCAGTCTTTGTTTCTGGTAGTTGAGTATTAGGTGAGCAAGTAAAAACTTAACTTGCTCTATGGCGGTTTCTGTTAACATGGCCAAGGTTTGGTTCATAGCTCCCAACATCTCCTCCCTTCTTTTATACAAAAAGAGGGGGAGGCCTGCTTTGCAGCAGTGGGCATTAACCAACTTGGGGAGTAGGGACCCGACTCCTCCTGTGGGGATGTCTTTTTCCCACAATCTTTGGCCCTTGGTACCTTTTGGGGAGGGAAGGCAGGGCCTATGTGGCCGGAGAGTGAGGCATGGCCTTAGTGATAACAGTTATGGTACCAACCTCCATGGAAGTCAGGTTTTTCTCCCAGGGAATTCAGAAGCAGTCAGATAGGGACCTTCCCTTGTGGTGCTTTGCCTCGCACCCACGTTGGTGCTCATATTGCACTCACTTTATTGTGTGCTGACATGTATAGGTCCGAATCCTATGCAGCTCCTAAAGGAGGGGTAGCTATTTGGCCATGACAGGTAGACCACAGCAATAGCAGAGGTATAGAGGACAGTAGTAAAGTAAATAAGTACAGAATGTAAGATCAAGGGAGAGTGACAGCTGCAGGTGGTAGGTCTTCAGTGGCAACATCTCGATCCGCCAACTCCAGTCTGTGATAATGGACCTGTAAAGGCTGCATCTTAATGGCCTTAATCTGTTAATGTACAAAAGACATGATTTTAATTATAATAACGGGTCTGATTGTGAGTGAGGGGATAAAGATAAGTAGAGGTCCTTCCAGCTTTGTCCTGTTAGGAAAAAAGGAGATTCTCTCAGGGAAGTGTTCCTTCCCTGGATATGTGAGATGTCACTGGAGGATCATCAGCTTGTTTTACAAGTCTCTCTGGTAGCCATCTCAGAGCATTTTCTTTGGTGTCAGACAAGCATACTGATCCTGGGCCCCAAATGAGTACTGGGTCTGGGCCATTCCATTTTAAAGTTAAAGGATCTTTCCATATGGCTTTGGCAAAGGTATTTTTTGTATTTGTGTGCCAAAAAGCGATCAGCAGCTGAATTTTCCTGAGTATCAAGGGTTAAAAAGTTTAGGACAAACAAGGCATGATGAAGGATATTTAAGGATATTTCTTAGAGAGACTTTTATGGGATATAAATCCCCCATTTTTAACTTTTGGAGGGGAAATGGACCCAGAAGAGGTGCCCCTCCTGCCAGAACACCCTGGTGGGTGTAAATTCGGTGGCACAAATGACCAGGTGAAGAGGTTTTTTATAAGAGATAAAAGTGACCCTTTGGCTCAGAATTACAGCCTCCACTATCTTTAGGGATTCTAGGGTGGGGGCTGTTAATGAGCAGCCTGAAGTAGGATCTGGGTCTCCTTTTAGGATATCAAACAAGAGTTTAAGCTCTCCAGTAGTTAGCTTAAGATAAAGCCTGAGCCAATTGATTTTTATGTACCACAGAAATTTTTATAAACATAAAACAATTTTATGTTTTATCCATGACTTAACTTTGATAAAACATAAGCAAGCTATTTCAACATATTTTAGCCTGAAAGTTAGTTTTTTTTTTTTTTGTTTTGTTTTGTTTTTTTTCCTTAACATTTGTAAATAGTTTAAAAACCTTTAACTTTAGGCATGGTGTTTAGGTTTGGCCTGAAAATTCCTTTCTTTCTTTCTTTTCTTTTCTTTTCTTTTCTTTTCTTTTCTTTTCTTTTCTTTCTTTCTTTCTTTCTTTTTTTTTTTTTTTACATCTGTGCACCTTTATTTATCATTTTAACATTCTGATCTAATTACCACTCAAAAGACATTTTTAACAAGTAATCATTGAAAAATTCCTTCCCAGTTCCTTCAATCAATTCATCTCACCCCATCATTAATTATCTTTCCTTTTTTTTTATTCCCCTGAGGGGATGCACCATTTCTGGAGGTACTGCAATACCAGGTCGATGCATGGAGTGGACGGAGCAAGTTCCTATTCCAACTCCGAGCTCCAAAAATCCTTTTACCATATTGTTCTCAGATAGAGGACATATAAGATATTAAACTGATAAGAACAGATATTGCATTTGATCTTAGCCAAAAGGCCAAGAAGTGATTATCTTTCTTATAATGCTATTAAAAAATTACACCAAATTGATTAATCCCATTACTAAAAAGAAAGCAGTCTTAATACAATTTCATATCATTAATAGCAATAATGCACTTGGAAATGATTTTATGAGGAGTAACTAAGGTAAATTGTGTTATTATCTTGAGGCAGACTGGCTCAGAAGTCAGATCAGTTGCCTCCTCCTTTCAAGTAACAGGACATTACAATCTTTTTAAAAAATATCTGACAAATTGTAAGTTACCTCTTTAGAGGAAGTTTTGTTGTTTTTAATAATCCTCTATGTAAGGTGAACTTGATCTAGAACAAATATCTGGCAAATTCACCCCTGCAAAAGACATTTAACTTTTCCTTTTTAATTTTTATGCTTAGGTCTTTGATTTCCTTGAAGTGGTTCTCTAGAAGAAAAGGGTGTCACCTGTGTCCCTCTCATCTCTTTAGTCACAAACAGTCACAAATATGACACGACAAACAAGCACAATGAGCACACATAAACACATATACACACACATATAAAAAGAACATATCCTCCTGATAAAATAAAAAAGAACTTGAAGCAATCTCAATTCCTTGTGTTTTTAAAATATCTTTCACTATGGCAATTAGCACCTTTTTACTCTTTGTTAAATCTTGTTTTTTTCCCTTAACCCATGTTCATTGTGTTTTGAGAGAAGTTTTAAGCCCTTTAACAATTTATGTTTACTTAGGGTCTGTCTCATGATAGAAAAGGAAAGAGGAGAAATGGCAAGAGCAGAGGGCAATGTTCCCAGTCGGAAAACTGGCATGGGGGATTCACCAGTGGGCTTGATGTGAACCTGACCGCAATTTTAACAACTGGCAGCCTCTCCAAGAGCATTTACTGGCTGTTGCATACCCTGTTTTGTTGATAGGAAGAGAGGTTAGATAGGAGGTCTTTACCCATGCCCAAACGGGCTGTCGGGATTCGCACAGGGAGCTAGGGGCCTTCAGCCAATGCCAGAGGGTAGCCCTGGCCAAAAGGCTTCAGCTTCTCTGTCGCTATGTTGCAATTCCACACAATGGCACCAACTGAAAGTAAAAGGAGGAAAAGAAGTGCAAAAAGAAAACCCACAGTTCTTGTGCCTTACAAATCTGACTAAATAGTCTTACATGGTTTGCCTAGAAGTCTGCATCACTTGTCTTAACTTAGTGGGTCTGTATTACAGGTGGGTTTCTTCTGTGGTGACCACAGAGCAGATCTGTTTTACAGGTGTATTGCCTGTAATGCTCTTATGCAGATCTTCACTCACCCTGGTGGAGTGGTGATCCAATGGTGAGGATGGCTGTCCACTTGAGTGATGCCCAGGTCACACTTTGTACATAGGGCCCCATGTTGGGCGCCACTTGCCCCAGCCAGTGGGGAGTTGAACAAGGGGTTGAGGAGTAGCTAAGTGGGGTGAAAAAAGACAAACAGACACAAGAAGGAGACCATGCTAGGTGTTTGTCAAGGCCTTGAGAGTTTATTCTTACATGTAGGTTTATATAGGGTTGTAGGGGGAAGGGGATGTGGCCAGGGGAAGGAGTTGTAGGGGAAAGAGGATGTAGTCAGGACAAGGAGTTGTAGGGGGAAGGGGACATAGTTAGGGCAAAGATCACAGAGTTACTGGTTAAACCACAATGCCTTTGTTTCTTCATCAGCTACCAGCAGGATGGGGGAGTGTTTATCCTGGTGTACGATCCCATTGTTTCTGGTAGTTGAATATTAGGTGAGGAAGTAGGAACTTAACTTGCTATATGGCAGTTTCTGTTAACATGGCCAAGGTTTGGTTCATAGCTCCCAACACATATGTAGAACAATGTAGAATTCTTAGGTGCAGTTTATTTGTGTTGCATCAATATCTATTTTAAACAGCTGTGAGAAGTTTACCAAGTTCCTGAAACTTGATTTTCCTAAGTGCCCAATCCACCAGCTAGATCTTGAAAAGTAATTGTGAGTTCTGAGTCTTTACTCTATTCTTGAATTTGCTCAGTACAGGAACAAAACAAATAAGTTGCACATGAGGAAGACAAGATAGATGAGAATAAATGTCATGCTCAATTCCAGGGAATCTAATCATCTGTCCCCCTCCTTTGAACATAAAATAATGCTTAAGGGCTTTTTTGGGAATTGAAAACAATAAGTTTTCTTTCCAGAAAATTTCCATATATCGCTTGTCATATACTTCTAAAATATTATGCTACAATCCCCAACAACAAGAGCTTAGCAAGGCTCGAGGCCCTGAGAAATAAGGTCAACAAAAACCATTATCCTTTGAAAGTGCTCCAGCAAATGAGAGTCCTTGTAGGAGATTCTTCTGTCAGAAGCATCTGAGAGCTAAATGGGGCAGCATTCTGAGCCGAGAGCCACAGCTGCTCCCTGAAAGAGAACTTGGTGGCTTTGTAGGAAGCCTCATTAGGAGTCACAATTATACCCCTCAATGTAGAGAAATTGGTGCCTCGAAGTTATCCCGAGGATGAAAAAGTCATTGTTTCAATAAGGAGATAGCAGTCCTCAGAAGTTTCTGCAACTTTGCAAATGAGGCAGGAATGACTCTTGAAAGAGACAGTACAAATTTCCTTTCTTCTCCAGGGATAATGTATCATTTATCATCATCATCATTATTATTATTATTATTATTATTATTATTATTATTATTATATAACTTTCCTACTTTCAGAGGTAAAATAAAAACTAATAAGAGGAAAGAGCCCCACATTTTCTAATGAAACCTAATGTTTTATGTCTTAAAGAATGAATATTAAGACAAAGGAACCAGTAACCTTGAGGATTTGATTTTGAGATTAACCATATAGTCCAAAAAAGATGGAATGTATAATATGCATTTTATAAAATTCAGGCATACTATAATGAATTGTCCTCCCCACAGGAACCAACTGATTCAGTCATGATGCCCACACTGACTAAAAGATGGATGATTTTATGTTTGCATGCTTGCATGCATGCATTAGTCAAAATATCATATGCTATTTCATTCAAATAAATGTTAAAGCATACATGGAAATGTACTTCTTTAAGCATTAACATGTTTCATTGGAAGATTTCTACATGAGACAGTATAGAAATAGATTATAACATAATAATAATCTCATGGAAAACTACTCAGTTTGGATGAAATACATTTATACAAATACTGAAGGTGTCATAGTGTCAACAAAACAGTCAGGCAGAAATAAATCTGTTTCAATTTCCCCAATTGGTAGGATCATTAGTTTATAATTTAGAGACAATGTATTTATGGTGATGATTGTAGATGTTTGTACAGTGCATATTATATTTCTATAGTGCTAATAATGATTCCTAATTTAATAAAAAGCATTGGGAACTAAAATGTATGAACATATTGCAAATTTGTTATATTCCCATTGAGTTATTCTCTTTTGTCCCTTCTCCCCTGCTCCCATTCCACTGTGGGCCCTTCTCAGTGGGGTATCAGTAGTCAGTATAGGCATCATGACTGAATCAGTTGGTTCCTGTGGAGCAGACAATTCATTATAGTATGCCTGAAATTTATACAATGCATATTATACATCTAATAGTTCTGTACCAATGCTGCTGGCTACCTGTGCCTATATGATGTGTATTGTCCATCTAATACTGCCAGAAATGCTTTGCATACATTGTCATATTTAACCTGTTCACCAACATCATGCTTTAAAAAAATAATCTCTTTAAATGTGACCAAGCCCCTTATGTGGGTGAATTCATAGTGGAATATAGTTTTTTCTGGCTCCAAGAAATTAGTGCTTAAATGTTTGTTACTCAGACCATGAGCACATCAAAAATAAAGTTGGTACAGCACCAATAAGCACCTGGTCACAGCTTGTGTTTCACATCCACAGCTTAAGGCTTAGTCCTTTACAAATAATTTTTTCACTGAAGTTAGCATACACACAATCTGTACCTGTATTTTTCATATAAGGTGATGAGTTGTAGATAAGTGTGCAGTGTTTATGCTTTGACCTATAGTACCTTGTCTTCCATTGATTTAAATGTTGTATTCATCACTTTTCTTGCTACCATGATTCAAACACCTGACAAGAAGGAACTTAAGGGCTGAAGAGATGGCTCATTGTTTAAAAGTGCTTGCTTACAAAGCCTGATGACACATGTTTGATTGCCCAGTATTCATGCAAAGCCAGATGCCTAAAGTGGTACCTGCATCAGGAGTTCATTTGCAGTGGCTGGAGGCCCTGTCATGCCCATGATCATTCATTCTCTCTTTCTCTCTCTCTTTCTCCAGTAAATAAATAAACAATTTTTAGAAGTAACAAGAAAAAATAGTATATTCTAGCTCATGATTTGAAAGTGGGGCAAGCAGGGTGGAGTAGATAATTTGAGTAGATATAGTGAGCACGGCAGTAGAGAAGGGGAGTGGGACTCTATATGTTGGAAGAAAATAAGGCAAAAGAGAAGACAAGAAGCAGAGCCAGGCTGTAAACCTGAAGTCACTTGCACAGGGACCAGTGTTAGGCAGAAAGTCAGAGCCACTAATTGGCCCCCAAGTCTTTGAACACATGAGCCAGTGAAAGACAGTTGATATCCAAGTGATGACAAACGTGTTTTGTCATTTCAGTAAGGTCTCCATGTAAACGTAACCTTATACCAGAGTTCTCCACTGGTCACACTGTCCATGACAGCATCTTCAATTTTTTTCACCCACCTTCTTTCCTTTGACTTAATTATTCAATCAGCTATGCAATTCTGTTATTGTTATTTCAAAACATGTAAAAGTGACCAACTAAAAGACACAATCTTGCTCATGTACCATTAAACTTTACAACGCAAATAATGTTTCTACTTTGTTCAATGGGGCGAGCCCCCTGACCAGCAGGAGAAGAACGACCACTAGACGAAGATCCTTCTTGATCACACTTTATTGGAGAGCCTCTTGGTTAACAGGAAAGCTGATGGCGAGGGGTGAGGGGCGAGGGGCGCAGGAGTGTAGCTGCTTTTATAGGGCAGAATACTACGGGGTGCCTGCTGATTGGCTGCCATAGGCTCACCCACCCACAGGAGCCACGGGATAGGCTTGGGACAAGGTGCGTCAAGCGCATGCGCAACCTCAAGTGAGGTTGGTGCCAAGGCGCTGCCTAAATAAGGAATTGTTTACCTCAAGACTGGCAGGAAGCCAGCGCCATCTTGTAATGGCGTCTGCATTAGCTCCCTACAGTTCCCCCTTTTTTATTAACTTATGGCATAGCTCAGGAAAAATAGCCATCTTCCCGATCAGGTCCGCACCTCATGATGTGTTGACTGATCAAGGGAAGAAGTTCAACCTCCCCTTCCTCAGTGCAATGGGACAGATCCCCTGAGAGTGCAAAGGCGGCGGTCAAATGAAAGCTACCAGATCCCTGCCCATCCTCGTGCAATGGGTACTCTGAGACCCTGAGGGTGCAAGGGCCAGAGGAGCTATTTGCCTTTTAAAGCTGACAGCCAAATTTGGGGGGAGGAACCACTTTCCAAGGCAGCGAGCGCTTGAGAAATGACCATCTTGTCTCTCTTGGTCTGGGTTCACAGGCGGCAAATCAACCAGAGGCAAAGTACGCATCCTCCCAGGCAGCACACCAGGAACATTCCCACTCCTACCCATTCCTTAAAATAAGAGAACACTCTTTAGATGGGAATTTAGGGCTGTCTGAGTCTCCAGGGCCATGGTAGTGGAGGAGGCCAAACTATTCAAAGTTTCAGCAGTCTGTACCGAAGTGGCCATGGCCACACTGGCTGCTGTGGCAGCAGCTCCTATTGCGGCCACAGCTGCTATCACCGCTGCCATGATACCAAAATCTCTTTTTTGTCTGAATAGCGATAGCGTGCTGGGGGCCTCTACAGGCACGGGGACCCACCGAGGCACCCTAAGGACCATAGCATTCTTGAATACCTTGGCATTCCAGCATTGAAACAAGTAACAGGAAGCATTGGTACAATTACTGAAAGAGAAGTTACTAAGAACGAACAGAAACGGTGGATGAACACACGCCAGTGCAGGGGCAAAGGAAGTATTCCTCCCACAGCCATGTCCAATGTCATTAACACCCCCAGATGTACTGAGGCGCTTCCAAAACGCCCCTTATCTTGTGTCTCTTCCTCTTCCACTTGATTCTCCGTATGGAGGGTCCTGGGCACATTATTGCAAGCTACAAGTCCTCCTTGCAACAGTACAAAGGGTGTAAAGTCCGTGCAGCTGCCATTTGTTCCACATAAAATCCACTTTGAAAATGGAGTTGTAAAGAAGCGAGGGAAGACCGTGGCAGAATGGAGCACCGGCATAGGTTTGGGAAAGGTTGACAGAATACCCCAACGTGGCTCTCCTTTAATGGATTCCAGGCACAGGAGGAAGATTATCCACAAGACCTTTATCATTTCCGCCCTGATGGACCTTACTGTCTTCTGGACCCTCCTCCGGAGATCGCTTGACTGTCCTCACCAGCCGGCTGGAACCCAATGAGGAGAATCCTGTTCCTGTGGAAAAACACAAACAGCTCCCCTGGATCTTATTATAACAAGATCCGGTCCTTTTTATTTATTATCTAAGATATAGAAAGGGCAAGTTCGCTGCAAAATTAAAGACTGAAGTTGTAAAAGAATATTAGACACTAGACTAGCAGAGTGAACAGAAGCAGCAGTCTCTAGGCCAGCAACCGCATTAGCCACATATAAGGAATCAGTAAACAAGTTAAAAGAAGTAGAGAATGTCTGAAAGACCTCCAAAACAATTAGGCATTCAACAATTTGAGGGGAATCGGGTCTAAACATTCTTGGAATAATCTGCACCTGGTCCAAAATCCTTGACAGCCTGAACCAAATCCTTTAGTTGTTTATAGGGAACTGGTTCATGTCTCCTTTGTTGAGTTACTGGGTCCTCAAAAACGGGAAAAGCGGAGGCCAGCCGCGACCAGGTTTTTGTTTTAATGAAGCGGCATGTGTCCCCAGGGGAGTTATAGGGTGGGGGTGCGGAAGGCTCTATCGACTGTAAAGGACCACACCCTTGGCCTTGAGGCCCCTTTGTCAGTAAAGGGCGTCTAGGCGGGGACCTATATTGTTCCCTTTTATAACAGGCAGTGGCCTCCTTTTGTCTTTCCTCTTCCCCTTTAAATGATTTTTTTTCTTCCTCCTCTGCAGAATCAGAGCTAGCCTCCTCATCTGTGTCAAGTACATTTAAATGTGTAAGCTCCTCAATGGGAGGGTAGAGCCTGTCAAAGGCTCCTTTTTCCCCCTGGGGGGGGCAATTATAGATTTCACCTGTTTCTCTGAGCTCATCTTGTAAACTTTTTTCTATATCTTGTCTTTGTTTTTCCCTTTTTATTTTTCCTTTTTTTCTAGGCCTATTGTGTGAATCCCCATTTGTATCTGACTCAGAAAGGCTATCCTGCTGCCTTGTGAGAACTTCCCATCCCCTTCTAATAAGTTCCATGTGGATTTCTTTACTTAAGCAAGAGTGAATCAGCCGCCAAAACGGTACTGTACCCTTACCAATTCTGTTCTCTTGTTTTGCTGCCTCCAATTCTCTACCTAATTTCTCCCAAGTAGGGAGAGAAAGGTCCCCCGAGACCGCAAACCAGGGCCCGATCGTATCTAGGTCTTTAACAATCTTTTTAATTGTTGCAGAGGAGACCCTAATGTCCCTCTGCTTAAGCAATTCCTTTATCGGCTGGACAAAGTCAACAGTCACAAAACTCGCACCCTGAGAATTGCCCATGTTGCGCTCACAGCAAACGACAAGGACAATAAACCACACAGGAATGAAAATAACAAGGATCAGGTAGGGATCTAAGTGAAAAAACATTACGACTGGGGATGACTTACCGGCGTCTTCCTCTCCGTGTGTCAAGTTCTGGATCCTCTTCGGCCCCTCACCTGGTGACCACAAAGCACCCGGCGTCCCGGGATTTCGGCACCACTTTGGGGTGAGCCCCCTGACCAGCAGGAGAAGAACGACCACCAGACGAAGATCCTTCTTGATCACACTTTATTGGAGAGCCTCTTGGTTAACAGGAAAGCTGATGGCGAGGGGCGAGGGGTGCAGGAGTGTAGCTGCTTTTATAGGGCAGAATACTACGGGGTGCCTGCTGATTGGCTGCCATAGGCTCACCCACCCACAGAAGCCACGGGATAGGCTTGGGACAAGGTGCGTCAAGCACATGCGCAACCTCAAGCGAGGTTGGCGCCAAGGCGCTGCCTAAATAAGGAATTGTTTACCTCAAGACTGGCAGGAAGCCAGCGCCATCTTGTAATGGCGTCTGCATTAGCTCCCTACAGTTCAATTCCCTGTGTATAGACTAATCTGTGGACATTTAAAGTAATTGTTAATTTTCTTAAACTGTAATATCCAATTCAATATCTATAGTAGCATAAAATACTGGAAACACTTACATATAATGAGGATACTATAACTTTTTTTTTTATAAAGCCGGGCGTGGTGACGCACACTTTTAATTTTTTTTTGTTCATTTTTTATTTATTTATTTATTTGAGAGCGACAGACATACAGGGAAAGACAGAGGGAGAGAGAGAGAATGGGCGTGCCAGGGTTTCCAGCCTCTGCAAATGAACTCCAGACACGTGCGCCCCCTTGTGCATCTGGTTAACATGGGTCCTGGGGAACCGAGCCTCGAACCGGGGTCCTTAGGCTTCACAGGCAAGCGCTTAACCGCTAAGCCATCTCTCCAGCCCGATACTATAACTTTTGACAAATGCTACTTAACAAATATCTAAAAATTGGCTTTCTACAACATGGAGGCTAAATCTTGATTCATTAGTGTATAGCTTTGTATACTTCTTTGTTTAATCACTCCTAAGTGGAGTGTTTATATATCATTATTTTTATTTATTTTAGCAA
Source organism: Jaculus jaculus (assembly GCF_020740685.1). Taxonomy (NCBI): domain Eukaryota; kingdom Metazoa; phylum Chordata; class Mammalia; order Rodentia; family Dipodidae; genus Jaculus; species Jaculus jaculus. The sequence continues at coordinate 41,410,757 of NC_059104.1, forward strand.
ATTGATTTTGGACAAATACCATTAATTCATAAATTCAAACATTAGGCTTCATTAGTAATTTTATCTACTAATTTTCATATGTAAATCTTTCATGATTAAAGCACATACTATTTTTTTAATGTACAATTTTTACTTTTCTCTCAGCTATGCTCATTATGTATCATTCCATTAACTACTAGAGACATATTGTGCTAATATGCCTGGTTTTCAGGGTATGCACCACAAGAACCTTCTCTTGCTCAGTGGTGGAAAATGGTAGGTCGTTTTCAAGGAGTGCAGAAAGCTTGATAGAGTCACAATGCCATTTTACCTGTCACAGACTGGCGCACATCGCAGAGAGCGAAACTGACGGTGTTGTGCATCTGCACATTCAGCATTTCGTGGCCCAAAGCCAGTAGGCTCTTTTCTGCATGACCAACTGACTAATTGCTGTACTTGGCCTTTTCTATTCTCTTCAATTAATGCAATGCACAATTGCACATAGCAACAGAGTCACCCATACAGAACAGAGTCTGGGCCAGAATTAGACGCTAAATCCCAGAAGCACCTGTTACAAATATAAAGTGTCCAGATGGTATAGTCTTTGTGGGAAAGTGTCAAGCATTGACTTATCTGTCTTTCTTACTTTTGGTGTAAGGTCAAACCACATGCTTTGTTAGAAGCAGGGAGCCAAATAAAAATCAGAAAAGAAAAATAGAGAGACTTATGATTCATGCACAAAGTTCTCAGTTTGTTTACCTAAATCTTCATTGCCCAGTGGAGCCCATTGTTAACATTTTCTAAGCATGCAAATGGGATTAGTTTGTGATTAAATGGCAGGCTTCAGTATAATTAGATAGATTTATTTAAACACAGCTGTAAATCATAAAAAAAGTGGAATATTTGATGATTCAAATTCATCAGTTTATGTATTCAAAGTTTAGTCTTCAATCAACTTCATTGTTTTGATTTTGTTTAGGACTCCAGAAAATGCAGAATAATGGCTTACTTTAGCTAAGCTTTTTATTGTTTTCATTGATTTTAATCATAGTGCTTAAGTAATGATGTGATAGTATGCTATGTATCAAGTGAACCTTAAAATATATGGAATATGTGTTCCTCCTTTCCTCTGAATGACAAATTTATTGCTCTTTTGTTGCCCACGTAATCCTTCATCCTTAGGGTATAAAATTTAGTCAACCATCTAGATAGATTGTGTGTTACAATGGAAGTTAATGAGAGGCACTTTTTTTTCTGTTTCATTTTGGAAATTCAACATGGTTTATGATGAAATCATCTCAAAATTACTATCTTATTTAGGTTATCTGGAATAGATGAATAAAATGTTATTTTCTGATAGTTGTCTTTCCATTAATGAAAAAAATAATTCTCAAAACATTGTACCCAACAGGAAAAGTGACTATTATCTTCATGTCTTTTGCTCATGCCTAACCTGTACTAATTTTTGTTTAAGAAATATTACCCTGGCTATCTCTTAGAGTACATGGTTGAATTGGGCTTAAGGCTAGTATATTAGCTCTGGGTCATGAGTACCAGTTGATACCATTTTCTTCATTTTTATTTTCATTTTCCTTAAATGATATATATACATTTTTAAAACAGGGCCTTTAATGATGGTTTACCAGTAAAAGGTACTTGCATGCAAAGCCTGACACCCTGCATTGAATTCTCCAGTACATACATGCAAAGCCAAGTGGACAAAGAGACGCATGCCTATGGCCTTCATTTGCAGTGGTTGGAGGCCCTGACACTCCCATTCTTGTCTTTGTATCTCATTCTCTCCTCTACCTCTGTCTCTCACTCACTCTCATGCTTGTTCTTCTTGCAAATAAATAAAGTATTTATTCTGAAAAATAAAGGGTGATTGGTTCAAGCATTTAATATTGATGAAATAAATTTCTATGAATTATTCCAAGTTTCAGCTATTTTTGTTTAGTGTGGTGTTAGCTGTTTAATATATAGTTCTGGCCAAATATCTCAGCAACAGCAACATATGTGAAAGAAGATTTACTTTGACTCATGATTTGAAGACATATTCTGTCATGCCATAGAGGCAGGGCAGTTTGCGGCTAAGGTGGAAATTGTTCACGCCTTTAAGGATAGGGAAGAAGAGAGACTAGTTTAGGAACTGGGGTTGGGCTGTAACTTTCAAGCCACAGTTCTCCTAGTAGCCCACTTTCTCCTGCAAAGTCTCATACCTTAAACCCTCCACAGCCTCATGTGTCTGAGTTCACAGACCATACACAACTTAATCCTTCATTTAGAAATTACTAATAGGATAAGCAATATTACATAAGTACCAATATCCTTCTGCTTATACTGAGAATACATATGGAAAGAGGAGTTTTACAAAACTTTCCCATTGGTGAACTAAGAAAACAAACATGCTTTTAATGAAGAAAACCTTCACATTAACCCACATTTTTGTGTGGTCTTAAACTAAACCTCATGGGGAATGATGATTGTTTTAAGACACCTTGGGTCTGTGTTGAATTAATGATCCCATATTGTTAGTGATCATAAAATAGTAGTTTCTTAGAGTACAGTTAAATTCATATTTATTTATTTATTTACTTAATACAACTAGAGAAAGAAAGAGAGGCAGAGATGGTGACAGTATGAGCACACCTGGGCTTCTTTTCCCTGCAAGTGAATTCCAGATGCATGCACCACTTTTTTGCATCGGGCCTTACATAGTGTTGCAGTCCGGTTCGCATTGCTGGTAGAAATCACCCAACCAAGAGTAGCTTCTGGGAAAAAGAGGTTTATTTTAGCTTACAGGCTCGAGGGGAAGCTCCACGATGGCAGGGGAAAACGATGGCATGAGCAGAGGGTGGACATCACCCCTGGCCAACATAAGATGGACCACAGCAACAGGAGGGTGTGCCAAACACTGGCATGGGGAAACTGGCTATAAAGCCCATAAGCCCGCCCCCAACAATACACTCCCTCCAGGAGGCATTAATTCCCAAATATCCATCAGCTGGGAACCTAGCATTCAGAACACCTAAGTTTATGGGGGACACCTGAATCAAACCACCACATTCCGCCCCTGGCCCCCATAAACTGATATCCATACATGATGTAAAATACAATGCTTTCAGTCTGACTTTTAAAGTCCCCATAGTTTTTATCAATCTCAATGATGTTCATACATCCCCATAGTTCAAGATCTTTTAACTCAGCCATAATACCAAAATATAACCTCAAAAAACCCAGACTGGCACAGAATAAATATTCACACTGCAATAGATGGCATTGGGCATAGCAAAGAAACATTCAACCAATACAAGATTTAAAACAACCAGGGCAAACATCAAACTCTGTAGCTTCAAGTCCAGCAACTCTAACCAGTGACAAATCTTCAAGTCCGATAATTCTAACCAGCAACAAGTCTCTGGCATTCCAATTCCGCCCCTCCAGCTAGGCTACTCACAGTCCTGGGAAACTTCATCGGGCTGGCAGCTCCTCGGCAGCCATCTCATGGTCCCGGCATCTCCGCTGGGTCTCCACTGCAAGCCACGGTTCATCTTCATGGCCCCATGGGGACTCTATGCAGGCAACCAGCAAACCCGCTTCACACTGCCCATGGCCATTTCCAAAACACAAGACCGTGTTGCAAACTCAATGACCCTCTTTCCAGCATTTCTTATACTCCACGATACCAGGTAGGGTGCCAATTTGTTAATCCAGGGGGGAATAAAGCAGACTTTGAAGAACAGGACACTCCTTGAGCACTCAGGCCCTTTCAAAAGAGTCTACATTTTTCTTGTTGCCCCAGCGCAGGTCAGCTAGCCCAGTCTCAAAGGTTGTTATCTCTCAGTTGCAGCTGAACGGGCAGCAGTTCACCCAAAGATTTTTCTTTCTGTGCCATATCCCTCTGCACACACCAGTTCATTTCTACGCAAAGCAACCCTGCACAACTTCTCAGGACATGGGCATAAGAGCAAGCTTCTCACACAAACTGCTAGCCCAGTCCAGGCACAGCTCTTTCTCACCCTCATAAGCCAAACCTCACAGTCCATAGTTCTTACTGCATTCAGGTCTTTCAGCTCTGACCAGATTAGTCCATCAGGCTGTACTTACAGTACTGCAAGGCATCTCTTAGGCCAAGATTTCAACTCCTTCCACATTCCTCTTGAAAATCAGCTCCAAAAGGCCAAAGCCACACAGTCAGGTGTCTAGCAGCAATCCCACTCCTCGGTACCACTTTACTGTTGCAGTCCGGTTCGCATTGCTGGTAGAAATCACCCAACCAAGAGTAGCTTCTGGGAAAAAGAGGTTTATTTTAGCTTACAGGCTCGAGGGGAAGCTCCACGATGGCAGGGGAAAACGATGGCATGAGCAGAGGGTGGACATCACCCCCTGGCCAACATAAGATGGACCACAGCAACAGGAGGGTGTGCCAAACACTGGCATGGGGAAACTGGCTATAAAGCCCATAAGCCCGCCCCCAACAATACACTCCCTCCAGGAGGCATTAATTCCCAAATCTCCATCAGCTGGGAACCTAGCATTCAGAACACCTAAGTTTATGGGGGACACCTGAATCAAACCACCACACATAGGTAGTGGGGTATCAAACCCAGGCCATCAAGCTTTGCAAGCAAGTACTTTTAACTACTGAGACATCTCCCCAGCACCTGTTAATTTCTTTTTAAAGAAAGAAAGGGCTGGAGAAATGGCAAAATGATTAAAGGCGCCTGCCAGCAAAGCCAAAGGACCCAGGTTTGATTCCCATGTTCCCATAAAAAGCTGGATGCACAAGGTGGCACATGCATCTGGAGTTCATTTGTCGTGTCTATAGGGCCTGGCTTGCCATGCTCTCTCTTTCTATCTCTCTCTCTCTCTCTCTCTCTCTCTCTCTCAACCAAATAAATGGATAAACATACTAAAAAGGAAAGAAAATATAGTTCAGAATGTCATATTATCTCTAATATTTTATACATTTTTTTCTATAATTTTAACACTGAGCAAATATTAATAATGGCAGAGGGCTGGAGGGATGACTCTGTGCAAGCCAGAAAATGAGGATTTTGATGTTCAGAACCCATCTGTTTTATAGCAATGTCTCCTCAATTGAAACTGAATTGAAATATTCACTCTAAGTGGGAGGCTCATGAGGCAAGGGAGTCTTGGAAAGCTGAAACATAGAACACATGGAACCCTGCCCCAAGGTTATAAAAGAAGTAAACAGCGGTTGGGGAGGATGCCCCTCTCACCATCTGAACTACCTGCATGATGTGCACTGTGCTCTAGACACACAACATTCAAGAGTGGGTGTTTTTCCATGATGCAGCCGCCTTTGAGTCACCCGTGCTCCAACAAGCAACCCCTCACTCTTCTCTGTAAGTAGCACCAATAAACTCAAGGGCCACCAAAGATAGTTTTGGTGGAACTGTGCTTTGCTGTGTCATCTGTTCCCCTATGGGTTGACTGTGAAAAACCGGAGATAGAAACTGGCTTGGCGGTTTAGGGTGAGAGAACACCCACAGCGAATAGCTTTCTCTTTGACTAAAAACAGGAAGTGTCCTTGGACCTATAAGAAAACCCTATTTTGCTGCTGTTGTTTTTCATCACTTCTTTCTTTTCTGGATGATCAACATCTCCCAGAATTATTCATTCTGGGGAGATTATATCCTTTCCTGGAGAATTAAGATGTCTGGGAAGATCCCCCCCCCACCTTCTAAGAGCCAGACCCCCTATCTAGAAGTCTGGTGAATCTGACTTTTTCCTTCCCTGAGTATTTTGCCATACTCTCTAGAGAATACTAGCAGAGGCACCAGGTGAGACTTCCTCTTCTCTGGGGACTTTCTCCTGCCTCACACACAGGAGCCCCTCTCCCACCTCTCAAGTTCTAGTAGAGTCTTTCTAAATTTCACCCCTCTATGGTCTGTGAAACTTATTTGTTAAATTCATAAGAGAAGAACCCGGAAGGTCACCGACTCCATGTTAGCTCTGTGTGACTGACCATTCAGCACCTCAACTCCTGAATTATTGCCCACCCAGGGGCCAAGAGAGGCTCTGGTACTCTCAAAGGCACCTCACAATTCCTCAATCATATCTGGTGTGTTGGCCAGGAATTCAAAGAGGGTGAGTCCCACAGACTGACTTCTTTTGTCCTGCTTTTTGTCTCCTCCTAGTCTTTTCTGTAACTCTCTTCTGTTTGAGTACTCAGCAGTTTTGAAACTAGGTGGATGGTAGACAAACTTCTGTCAGAGACCCCATGAAACCATCCTTTGTTTACTCTTTCTGCCCACTTGTAAAGTCAGAAACAGGATATATATGCTTGTACTGTGTTGAATGTCAAACACCTATCTCTTGAGTTATTGACCACCCAAGAGCCAAGAGAGGCTAGAAAGCTCACAAAGACACAGAAGATTTTCCAAATCAAATAGACATGTACTTATGGCTTCCCAGGGGAAATATTTCCTGTGACACAACATAGAACCAGGCAGATGTAACACATATGTAATCTCATTGCAGATATGGCACTGAGTAATACAGTCAGGAGGACAACAAAGCTTACAGGCCACCAAGCGTGGTGTTCATAGTGGCAAACCAACAACAGTAAGTAGAAGGCAAAGGTCAATACCCTGAGTTGGTCCTCTGACCTCCCAACATGTGCTGTCATGTCTGCTAGTATTTGCACATGCCACACACACATGTATGCACTCATTCCTAAATATAAAAGAAGAAATAAGGGCTGGAGAGATGGCTTAGCGGTTAAGCGCTTGCCTGTGAAGCCTAAGGACCCCGGTTCGAGGCTCGGTTCCCCAGGTCCCACGTTAGCCAGATGCACAAGGGGGCGCACGCGTCTGGAGTTCGTTTGCAGAGGCTGGAAGCCCTGGCGCGCCCATTCTCTCTCTCTCTCCCTCTATCTGTCTTTTTCTCTGTGTCTGTCGCTCTCAAATAAATAAATAAATAATTAAAAAATAACAAATAAATGGAGTAAATTTGATATGATAAGATTATATTATCAAAAAAGAAAACTGATATTGAAAAACAAGAAAGATTGAGAGGGAAATCAAGTGATAGCAACATGAGTCACAAAACTAAATTTAAAAAAAAAGAAATTCATGATGGAACAATTAAAATGTAACATTGAGAATTTTATTTTAAAGACAATAACTTTAAATAGCAGATATACAAAATAAAAATCATGAATTGTTTAGTGATGAGTTGCAGAGCAGCAAAAATACAAAATTGATATAGTATAATTAAAATTTTTATCTGTAGATACTATGTTAATGCATTTTTCTCCTTGATCAAGTTTATTTGTAGAAAGAAATGAGTATTTGCCAGGTTTCCACTACATTCAATATTGTTTCGTTCCACTAGTTCCAATTTTCTCAAAGGTCTCTTACTTCCCCCATAGCACCAGAAGTGGTGCAAAAGCCTTTGGCATATTGATCATTAAGATCCAATTCATAATATAATCTGAATAAAATAAAAGCATTCACTATTTATCCATGTTGATCTTCTACTGTGGAGTAGAAGAGATTATCACAGACATGTTTGGACACCCATATTTCCACTGTCTGAAAATGTGATGCTCATGTGGTCAGCCAGCATTTCAAATGAGTTCAGGTGAATTTGTCATTGTTCCGGATGCTGGATAGACTTCAAATCAAAAGAATATGGTACTTAGCATTTATATTTTTCTTTACTATTTCCTGGGAAGGGTATAAAAAGTTTCCAATATAAAATTTTAAGATGGAGAAAATGTTGATCTCATTGAGATGGTGGAATAGGAGGCTACAGAACTTGTTTCCACACAGGAACACAGTAAGTTCATGATCCAAGTGTATTTATGGTAGTGGCATGAAACAAGGACCATCAGCATGCAAGGCAAGAAAAATAATCTCAGAATAGTTCCGTTGAAATTACTAAGAAAATAGTATGCCATCACCCATGTCAGCCTATTGCCCATATCACTGAAGTGCCAAACCAATAATTTGAATATGTGTCTTCTCTCTTTTGGATTAAAGGGATAAGAGCAGACTGCACATCTGATGTTCTGGCTTTTCTGTCTGTTACCAAAGGGAGCAAATTCTGTCTCAGTGGCGTGGCATACTGATGGGGAACCTTCACACTTTGGATAATGGTGGACAGGTAAAAGTAATAAAGAATAAGGTAGCTTTCAGCAGCTCTAAAGATTGTGAAAGACTGTGGGGAAAAAAAGTCAAAATTGTTGGATTGGAAGGAGGCATTTATTTCTTATTGACCCATTGGCATACAGATCATCAGTTACTTTATTTATCCTACCTTCAATCACCTTTCTGCATTCCTCACACTGGCCTTCTCCTTAACCTGATAAACACCCCCAAGGCTTGTCTTCAGGAGTGTGGACTTGCAGCATGTCATCCCATCTCCACATAGTTGGAACTTGGAAATATATTGCTGTGAGAAAATATTGGAATGTTTTATGTAGTTCATCTCATTTAAAATTCTGTTTTTGAATGTAGCATTGCTGATTTGATTTATATTCAACAGTATTGCGCGTTTTTAAGGTATTTATTTAATAAAGAGAGAGAGAGAGAAAGAAGCAGATAGAGAGTGAGTATGGGCATGCCAGGGCCTCCTGCCACTGCAGAGAAACTTCAGACGCATGTGTCACTAATTACATCTAGCTTCACATGGCTTGTACAAAATTTCTGAAAAGATTGAACATCATATGAGGAATTATTTTTTTTTATTTATTTTTTGAGGTAGGGTATCACTCTGGTCCAGGCTGACCTGGATTCTCTATGTAGTTGCAGGGTGGCCTTGAACTCAAGGCATTCCTCCTACCTCTGCCTCCCAAGTGTTCAGATTAAAGGTGTGCACCACCACACCTGGCTTCATATGAGAATTTTTTTAATGCCTTGTAAGTTGTAAAGATTTTAAAGAGATTTAAATATTACCATTAAGAACCTTGTAAAATATAAGAGAATCATTGCTTTGATACATATAATCTATTCACCAAGGTTGTCAAGTTATGATGAGACAAATATAAAGACAATTTGATTTAATTATTCATATCAGCAACTTGAGAAAAAGATACAGCCATTCTCCTTGATGATGAATACACAATGTAAATGTACTGTGCTGCATAAGAGCAGAAAATATGTAAGACTTTTCAGTATGATTTGCAGCTAAAATTAGTAACAACATTTTGATATGGTAGGAGTGTTGTTTTATGCTTTTCTCCAAAATGAAATGCACACCCTAACTTCACAGATGTGATGTTTTTCTGTCATTTATGCTGTTGAATTTTGAATTTTTCACCATGTGCAGTTTGATGATTATAATGCTTTATAACATTTCATACTATCATATAAAACTGTGAGTGTGGTTGTATGGCATTTAACTCAGAGCAGGTGGCTCCTATTGTTTGGAACAAGAATCTCAGTTAACATTATTTATAGATTTTGTTCAAAGAAAACCACATTTATGCAATATAAAATGCAAAATTTGATGCTTACATCAACACAGAATTTTATGTGTTGGTTAAAATAAAAAAATCATTTCTGGTTATATTTATATTTATGCATTGCAGTTGAAATGCTCATACTCAAGGAAGAACTTGTTTAGTTTCAATTTTGAAATAAACTATAAAGTATAACACACACACACACACACACACACACACACACATATGTGGCTCTGCACTTTTCCTAAGTAGAAGAAATATATATTGGCCAGAAAATAAAATGCTCAAGAGCACAGAGCTATAATGGTATTGCTATATATTTTTAATATTCCTTTTGAAGCTACCTAGGTTATGCTACCATCTCAATGTATGTGGGTAATGCACTTAGTGGCAGCTTATATTAACACAATATAATTTAAAGGGATCTTTGAAGAGTTAACATTACTTTCTTTCACCATAAAAACATATTCACCATAAAATATTTAGAATACTACATGACAAGAACACAAACAAAATCATTATATGTTTTCATATAAGTTTTTTCCCTGTAAAATCTGAATTAATACAGTGCACCTATGCATATTATCTGACTTCACATAATTTATAATATCATGGAGGCAAATGAAGAGACAAAGTTACTATGCTCATAACAAAATTTGTGAGGAAAACAAAATTAGTGTTAGCTTAAAAATAGAAAGACCTATAGCTACATTAGGCAGAGAAGGGAAGTATTTTTAGAAGTGTTGTATTTAAGGTGACAAGTAGGACAAGGAAGAGCTAATTATAAACAAGAGAGAAAGAATATACTAGGCTGGTGGATGAAATACCCCAGCATCTTTTGGAAGGTAAATCTAAATATCAGTGACATTGACTCTTGCTAGCAAGGCTGAATAAAAGCATAATAAATAGGAGAGAGAAAATAAAAGGTGATGGTGTAAGATGTATATTTACTTTTAGGTGAACATAGGTGTGTGGTTATTGTACCATATTTAGTAACTTTGTGGAGTCAAGCTTGAACTGGTAGCATCTTTCTACCACAGCCTGCTGAGTGCTGGAATTACAGGCAAGAACCACTGTGGCTGGTTGAAAACATAGTCCAACCATAATGTTGAGGAAAAAAAATGGGAATGATGTTTAATAAACCATAATTTTTCTAAATTTTATTTGATAGTATTTAAATCTATGTTTCTTAAAGATATCTGAAATATAGTTATGTATAAAATCTTACATAATTCATAAGTACAATACATTTGGACATCTAGTTTCATTTTACTGATTTATATAATTGTCTTATATTTTTCTTTACATGTACTTTTTATATTTATTTCAAATATATCTGCATGGTTATGAACCATTCTGTGATGGTTTGATTTTGTCTGAACTAAAGTGAATTATGTGACTCACTTATTAACATATTTTCCTTAGTGCAAATACAACTCCCAAGATTTAATTAGGGTAAAGATAAATATACACTTTTGAAACAATATATTGTCTAATTGCCAACATGGTTAGATTTTGCCAACTTTAATTTCTTTTCATTGTACTAAGTAATACTGAGTTTCAAAACATGAATAAAATTATGTAACTTCATAAATTTTTCTGCATATAATTTTATCATTTTAGTGTCATCATAAAATTCCATTAAATATATGCCTTTGGGGGCTGGAGAGGTGGCTTAGCAGTTAAGTGCTTGCCTGTGAAGCCTAAGGACCCCAGTTCAAGGCTCACTTCCCCAGGACCCAAGTAAGCCAGATGCACAAGGGAGTGTACACATCTGGAGTTCATTTGCAGTGGCTGGAGGCCCTGATGCGCCATTCTCTCTCTGTGACTCTTTTTCTCTCTATTTGTTGCTCTCAAATAAAAAATAAACAAAAATGAATAGATAAATAACATATTTCTTTTGTTTGCATTAATAGAAAAATTTAAAACTCTTTACAATACTTGTTTTAAAAGTTGTGACAGCAATGTCTATATTTACACCTGTCACTAATGGGAAAAAGCATTATTATGAAAATCATCCTGATGAGGTTGAAAAACACAGAGACACTCAACTGTATTTCTCTCTGGTCCATGGGAATTGTGGACAATTCACTAGCATGTTTACACTGGAAATGTGAACCAAATTTTTTTTTACAAGGCTTCAGAATGACACTAATTTAGAGATTTCAGTAGCAGAATAGGGGGAAACAAAGTCCTCAGGGAACTTTTATGAAAATGTGTTTCTGTGTTTTTATCTAGTATGTAGGTTGATGTGGAGAAGAGTTAAAGATGTCTGTGTATAAAAGAAGATGTATCTTAAGAGTGATGGAATTTTATCTCTAAAGTTAAGATTGTCCAGAGAAAGTACATTGACTAACTTGTCAAATTACTTAGAGACAGGCTCTGTGTCATCACATCAGGATAAACTGACAACAAGGAGAAGAATTTCTGTACTCGTGATAAAATGTAGACAATTATGAAAGATAAGCTAGTGCTACATAAGCTCCTGGGGAAAAGTGGCTAGCTTCAGCCTGATCAACCTGGGGTTTAATCTACTCAGAACCAAACACCTTGACAAGAGGAACAAACAAGTGCAATAGGGGCTCACAGCTTTTTTGGAAAACCATTATCTTCCTAACTGACTAAGTGATCTGCTGCGTGGAAAGGAACCCACATCTGGAACTGGGAGCCATGTCAGAATCCTATGGAGACAAAGATTATGCTCTCCAATGTTAAGCTACAATGTTAGTCTTTGGCTAAAAGAAGGACTACACCCATCAAATTCTCTCTAAATTAACAAGGCTTATTCCCTTTAACCTGTGCTAACTTCATTCTCTGTTAGAGAATCTGCTTTTTTTTTTTTTTTTTTTTTTTTCAGAAGGTAGTGAGACTGGAGGAAATAAACTACCTCTCACACTTCGGTCAAGCCCCACATGAAACTACAGAGGAATGGGGGAGATGAGCACGAATGCAGCTTCCATGCTGAGCCTGGCAATCAGTGCCAGGGTGAAGGAGCCAGATGCTGAAGACACTCAAGACTTACCAAAGCAGCGATCCAGAGACTCCTAAGATTTCATCACTGAAGTAGAGTTAAAACACACCCTTGGGGCTGGAGAGATGGCTTAGCGGTTAAGCGCTTGCCTGTGAAGCCTAAGGACCCTGGTTCGAGGCTCGGTTCCCCAGGTCCCACGTTAGCCAGATGCACAAGGGGGCGCACGCGTCTGGAGTTCGTTTGCAGAGGCTGGAAGCCCTGGCGCGCCCATTCCCTCCCTCTCCCTCTATCTGTCTTTCTCTCTGTGTCTGTCGCTCTCAAATAAATAAATAAATAAAATTAAAAAAAAAAAAAAAAAACACCCAACATGGCCCAGGGAATTCTGTGGAAGAGGGGCTGAAAGATTGTAAGAGCCACAGGTTGGGACATCATGGTCAGAGTCATTGTCTTCCCCAAACCACTAAAAGCTGCTCCCACAACACATAACTCAGAACCCCAAGGGACGAACGAAGGTGGGCCCCCAAGAGAAGGAGAGTAGGGATGAGGGATAGGATGGTAACAACTCATGTTGTATCCATAAGTATGTCTATAATTAATTAAATTAAAAAAAAACAAAATATTGATTTTTGCACACAACATGTATTATTTACTATATCAGTTTATGTTAATATTTTCTTACACATTTTTGTTTACAATATATGAAAATGAGAAATATAAACTGATAGGATGGCTAAGAAATATTTGAAAATAAAATTATTTTTAAAATAAAGTAACAGTGTAGTTATTGATATTATGTCAGTTCAACTGGTACAAATTGGAATAATTCTTAGCATAAATGGGGATATAATGATACAAACTAAAAAAAAAAATCAAAGAAAAAAAAACCAAGAATGTATGGTGTATAACAGTGATTCCTCAGATATTCAGAGTAATAAATTGGCTTGTTGATATTTTTAATACAATCATTGGGGATCTTCCCTATGAATTGTGTGTTTGTGTGTATGTTTTAAAGGATTTAGAATTGTTTTTTGTTTATGCCTTTTTCTTTATTTTTTTTTTTTAATTACAGACATACTACAGATACATCATGTGTAGGTACCATCTTTTTTTTTCATCCCTGATCCCATTCCTCTGGGCACCCTCCTCAGTGAGGTTGCAGGTATTCCCTATGTGGGTTATGCATTGTGGGAGCAACAGTCAGTTGTTGGGGGGCGGCGGGGAAAGGCAATACCTCTGGGCATGAAGTCCCAACCTGTTGCTCTTATACACTCTTTCCACCAAATATTCCACATAATTCTCTGAGCCATGTTGGGTGTGTTTGAAGTCTACTTCTGTGATGACCTCCTAGGAGGCTCTGCTTTGGTAGGAGCTGTGTATCCTCAAGGTCTGTCACTTCCAACTTGGTGTTGATTATTAGGTTCATCATGGAAGCAGCACTTTGCTCATCTCCCCAATTCCTTTGTGGTTTGAGTTGTGGCTTGGCTGAAGTGCAAGGGGTAGTTTATCTCCTCAGGTCTTGCTACTTTATGAAAAAGAGAAGCAGAATCTCTAATGGACAGTGAAGTCAGCATAGGTTAAATGGGATTATTAAATTGGGGAGAATTTGATGTATGTAGCCACTCTATTATCCAAAGACTACTGGAAGCTTCACATTGGAGAGCATAATCTTGTCTCCACAGGATTCTGACTAGGTTCCCAGTTCCAGATATGGGTTCATTCCCCCTGAGCAGATCTCTTAGCCAATCAGAAAGCTATTGGTTACCCACCAAATCTATATGCCACTATTGCACTGGTGTGTTCATCTTTTCAGGGGGTTTGCTTCTGTGTAGACTAGAGCCCTGGTTGCTTGTACCATTGTTGGCCACTTTCCTCCAGTAGCTCATGTATCACTTTCCAACACTAGATGGGTAACCATCTTGGGTCCGGATCTCTTCCAGATTCCAGCCAGGTCTCTCTGTGTTCTGGGCTAGCGTCATATCGTGTCTTCCCTTTTATCTCAGGTAGGTAATCAAGGGCTTTAACTGAGCCTGTCCTGATTTGGAGACATCGTAGGTCTCTCCAATCAACAGCTCACTGTAGGTAGCAACTGCTTTCTGGTACGAGGAGATACAGGTCAGAGACAAAATACATACATACATATACATACATATATATAAATACATACATATATATATATATATATATATGTATGTATGTATGTGTGTGTGTGTGTGTATGTATGTATGTATGTATATATATATATATATATATATATATATATATATATATATATATATGTATGTATTAAGGCTAGAGTTCATCCCACCCTCTCCATAGCCCATCTTTTCAGGTGCGTTCCCCATACTTATGTTGAGGGCTCAATGATTTTGTCTGTTTTAAAGGACAAAAGTTTCTGTGGTACCAGTTCATTTTAGGCTTAGTTTTGTGTCTTTTTTTTTTTTTTCCTCCCCTCTCTTCCCTTCCTCCCTTCCATCCCTATTGTCTGGGCCTTGAGTTGCCTGTGAGGCATATCAGCAACCCAAGATGATCACGGTTAAGAACCACAGATTAGTGCGAACATGTGGCAATTGTCTTTCTGTGATTGTGTGAGTTAGCTGAGTATAATCTGTTCCAACTCCCTCCTTCTTGCTACAACTTTAAATATATAAACATGGTTGAGCAAGTACCTCTGTTGTGAAGTGTGGAATAACTTTGCAGTAAAAGTCCAGTAAGAGAAGGATCTGGTTTTCAGTTCCAGATATGAGTTCCTTTCCATGGAGCACATCTGTTAGCCAATCAGAAAGGTATTGGTTACCACCTCCCCCAGGCTGTGTGTCACTATTGCATGGTTTGTATATTTTGTGAAGGTGTTTGCTTCTGAGTAGCTTATACCCCTGCTTGCTCAGACCATTATTGCCCTCTTTCCCCCAGTAGCTCATGTAGCATTTTCCAGAATTAGGTGGCCTAACTTTCTGGGGTCTGGCTATCTTCCAGATTCTATCCAAGTTTCTTTGTGTTCTTGGTCAGCAACATAGGATGTCTTCAGCAACAGGATCATACCTTTAACCTCAGGTGGGTAATCAAGTGCTTTAAAAGAAGCCTGTCATGATATGGGGACCAAATCTCAATTATGATGTGTACCTTCTTGGGTCACTCTTTGCTGTCCTATGATCTCACGTTGGCTGGCTGGGTAGCTGGGTTGTTGCTCTGATCACCTGCGCTGGGTGCTGTGTAGGTGAGCTCCCTTCTTCAGGTCTCTGGTGCTTGCGGTGCTTGCACTGGTGATAGGGGAGAGGAGGCTGTGAACGGTGCCTTAAGTTCTCTCACTGGTCCTCATGATCCTCTTATAATTAATTCTTATCACCTTAAATTTGTTACTGATTTAAAAAATATATTGATTGTCTCTATATCTATCATCTCCTACATCTACCATGATATTTCTAAAGGCTAACACATAATAAAATGCTAATAGAAAATAGGATTTTCTCAGGAAAATTATGCTTCCCTTTGACATTATGAATGACTATTACTTTTCTCAGTCATTTGATACAGAGGTAGAAAATTACCACTCTGCTTCTTGGATCAGCTGCAAGTAAAGACAGAAGATGCAACAAAGAAAAGCAGCAAATATAGAAAAGAAACAAAAGTTTGATGAGGACATGTTAGGATATCTGAGGCGTGATCCCATTTCATATGAATTTTCAGATCAGCTTTTCTATCTCTGTAAATAATGCTGCTGGAATTTTTATTAATATTGCATTAAATCTGTATATTGATTTTGGTAGAATTGCCATTTTCACAATATTAATCCTACCTATCCAGTAGCATGGGAGGACTTTCCATCTTTTTGTGTCTTCCTCTGTTCCTTTCTTGAGTGTTTTATGTTTTTATTATGTAGGTCTTTCACATTCTTGGTTACTGTTATTCCAAGGCATTTATTTATTTATTACTGCTATTCAAAATGGGTCAGCCTTGCTGATTTCTTTCTCTGTATATTTGTCTTTTGCACATAGAAAGGAGGTATACTGACTTTTGTGTGTTGATTTTGTATCATGTCACTTTACTGAATGAATTAATCACCTTTGCGAGTTTTGAGAAGGAAACTTTTGGGTCCCTTTTGTATAGAATCATGTCATCTGCAAATTGGGTGACTTGACTTCTTCCTTTTCAATTTGTGTGCCTTTTATTTCTTTTGCTTGTCTTATTTTTTGGGCTAGGACTTTGAGTACTACATTGAAGAACAGTGGTGAGAGTGGGCACCCCTGTCTCATTCCTGATCTCAATGAGAACTCCTTGAATCTTTTCCCACTAAGTATTATATGGGCTTTTGTGCTTTATATGTAGCCTTAATTTTGTTTAGATATGAACCATCCATACGTATTCACTCCAGCATTTTGATAACAAAGTGATATTGTATTTTGTTAAAGACCATCTGTGCATCTATTGAAATGATCATATGGTTCTTGAGATTAAGTTTTATTTATTTGTGTGGTATTTTATGTTTATGTTTATATTCTCATATGTTGAAACATTCCTGTATCCCTAGTATGAAGCCTACTTGATCAAGGTGGATAATGTTTTTGATGTGTTGTTGAATTTGATATGCAAGGATTTTGCTCAGGATCTTTGCATTTGAATTCATCAGGGATACAGGACTATGGTTTTCTTTTCTTGTTTTATTTCTGTATGGATTTTGCATTAGGGTGAAGCTAACTTCATAAAAGGAGTTGGGGAACATTCCCTGTTCTCTGATTATGTGAAATGATTTGAGAAAAATTGGTTTCAATTTTTCAAGGAAGGTTTGATAGAATATGTCTGAGATGCCATCTGGTCCTGTACTTTTCTATATGGGGAGGTTTTTCATTCCCTTTACAATCTCCGTGAATGTGACAGGCTTGTTTAGAAAATTAATCTGCTCTGAATTTAGTTTTTGTAGGTGGTATGTAGCTAAGTATTTGTTCACTTGTTCCAGATTATCCAATTTTATGGAGTAGTGATTTTGCAGTAAGTCCTAATGATTCCTCAATTTTCATTTATATAACTGCTGTGACTTTTCCTTTTCCTCTTTTCATTTTGTTAATTTAAGACTTCTCTTTTTTTTTTCACTTGATCAAATTGGCCAAGGGTTCATCAGTCTTTTTTTTTTTAAATTATTTATTTATTTATTTGAGAGCGACAGACACAGAGAGAAAGACAGATAGAGGGAGAGAGAGAGAATGGGCGCGCCAGGGCTTCCAGCTCCAGCTCTGATATAAAATCCTCAGGACTAGTTAAATAGATACACAGATAAGATATATACTGATAATATGACTTTTCCTTTTCTTTCATTTATTTATTTATTTATTTATTTATTTGAAAGTGACAGAGAGAGAGGGAGAGAAAGAGACAGATAGAGAGGGAATAGGAGCACCAGGACCTCCAGGAACTCCAGATGCGTGCGCCCCCTTGTGCATGTGGCTAACGTGGGACCTGGGGAACCGAGCCTCGAACCGGGGTCCTTAGGCTTCACAGGCAAGCGCTTAACCACTAAGCCATCTCTCCAGCCCGGGTTCATCAGTCTTGTTTATTTCATTTTTATTTTTTGAGGAACCAGCTCTTTCTTTCATCAATTTTCTTAATTGTTTTCTTAATTTACAATTTTCATTCTTTTCCTGCTCTAATCTTGATTATTTCTTTCAAATTGGAGTTCTATGGAATAGAATGTTCTTTTTTTTTTCCAATTCCTTTAGGTGGATGGGCATGTTATTATTTTGAATTATCTGTCTTTTGTTATGCAGACATTTATTGCTATGATTTTTCCTCTTAGGACTGCCTTCATTGTGTCCTATAAGTTTTGTAAGTTGTATTATCATTGTCATTCGATTCTATAAATTTTACAATTTCTTTTTTGATTACTTCTACTAGCCATTCATTGTTTAAAAGTGATTTGTTTAGTCTCCAGGTGCTGGTGGAATTCCTAAACCATCTCTTGTTAATTTCTAGCTTTAAAGTATTGTGATCTGATATCATGCAGGCAATTATGTCAATTTTCCTGAATTTATGGAGGCATGCTTTATGGCCTAACATATGATCTATTTTGGAAAAGGTTCCATGGGCTGTTGAGAAAAATGTGCATTCTATAGAATTCTGGTGGAATATTCAGCATATGTCTGTTAGGTTTAGTAAATCTATGGTGTTGTTGATCTCTGTTACTTCCCTGTTGGTTTCTATTTGGATGATCTGTCTATTGATGATAGTAGAATATTAAAGTCCCCAACTACGATGGGATCAGAGTTTATTTCTGTTTTGTCGTAAAGTATTATTTTATATACTGTGGTTTTCCTGTGTTTGTTGCATATAGATTTTGATTGTGATGTAAACCTGTTAGAAGATTTAACATTTTCTATATTGAGAATTTATCAAAAATTTTTTTTTGCAAAAGTAAACCTTAACTTCCTATCATCGTGGTAAAGATTATAAACTTAAATTATATATTAGTATTTATCAATATCTATGAATGTTTCTGGAGTCACTACTTTGCAAATACCTTCATGGAATAAATTTATATTTGTGGGCTGCAGAGATGACTCAGTAGTTAAAGGTACCTGCTTACAAACCCTCTTGGCATGGGTTTGAGTTCTTAGTACTCACAAAAGCCAGACACAAAAAACAGCTGGTTGTAGTGGCATATGCCTTTAATCCCAGCACTCGGGAGGCAGAGGTAGGAGGATCGCCATGAGCTCAAGGCCACCCTGACACTAAAGAGTGAATTCCAGGTCAGCCTGAGCTAGAGTAAGACCCTACCTCAAAAACAAAACAAAACAAAAATCTGTATAAAAAGGAAAAATCAGGGCTGGAGAGATGGCTTAGTGGTTAAGTGCTTGCCTGTGAAGCCTAAAGACCCCAGTTTGATGCTCGTTTCCCCAGGACCAACATTAGCCAGATGCACAGGGGGGCACATGCATCTGGAGTTTATTTGTAGTGGCTGGAGGTCCTGGTGCTCCTATTCCCTCTCTATCTGTCTCTTTCTCTCCCTCTCTCTCTGTCACTTTCAAATAAATAAATAAATAAATAAATAAATGAAAGAAAAGGAAAAGTCATATTATCAGTATATATCTTATCTGTGTATTTATTTAACTAGTCCTGAGGATTTTATTTCAGAGATATAGAAATTCATTCCAAGCTACTTAAACACTTAACTTCACATCACAGAGTTTTGATGTAGAAGTAAAGTAAAACTACAAATGTTAATGTCTGTACTATTTCTATGTGCCTGAATGTTTGTAGTCACTATCATATTCAAAATAATTCTCTATGTCATGTGGGTCTGTGGGGGCAGGGAGGGTTACTATCCAAGATAATTATATCCACATTTCTTTACAACTCAGCTCCAGGAATAACTTTTCTAAAAAAGTACACTTCCCTCAGGGAAACTCAACCCCTAAGAACATCTTTGTAGATACTCTGAGAGTCTTAAGAGCCACACCTAACACCTTAAGGTCCTACCCTGAAAATATATTACATCAAATCAATTGATACAGCTAAGAATACACAGCTAGCTAGAAAATCCAAGCATTAACTTAATCCAAGATACAAAAATATATACATTATAACACAAGAAACACTAAAAAGCAAGACGATATAAATCCACGTAAAAGTATTAATGCATCAGAAATGTCCTCCAGTGAGAAAGAGTTAGAGGAAATGCCTAAGAAAGAGTTCAAAAGAATAATTATAAATATGTTCAAAGAGGTCAAAGAACACATGAAAACAATCAAAGAAGAAATCAAAGAGGAAATCAAAGGAATCAAAGAAGAGGCAGGACACCAATTTAATGAAATAAAGAAGGAAATACAAGACATAAATAGAGAAATAGAAATAATAAAGAAAAACCAGTCAGAATTACTAGCAATGAAGAACACAGTTAATGAAATAAAAAACTCTGTAGAAAATCTCACCAGTAGGATGGATGAGGGAGAGGACAGAATATCTAAGCTAGAAGACCAGGTGGCAGACCTAATGCAGTCCAACAAAGAGAAAGACAAACTTATAGAAAAGTATGAGTGGGAATTTCAAGATATTCGGGACACTATGAAAAGATCCAATATAAGAATTCAGGGCATAGTAGAAGGAGAAGAACTCCACTCCAGATGCATAGTAGGCATCTTCAACAAAATCATAGAGGAAAATTTCCCCCAAATTGGGAAAGAGGTGCCAATACAGATACAGGAAGCCTTTAGAACCCCAGCCAGACAAAACCCAGAAAGAACCTCTCCTCACCATATTATAATCAAACTTCCAAACACACACAGCAAAGAAAAAATATTGAAAGCAGTTAGAGAGAAAAATCAAGTTACCTACAAAAGCAAGCCCATCAGGATTACAGCAGATTATTCAACACAAACTTTTAAAGCCAGAAGGGCTTGGAGTGATATATTCCAAGTTCTGAAAGATAACAACTGTCAACCAAGGTTACTTTATCCTGCAAAGTTATCCATTCAAATAGATGGAGAAATAAAGACATTCCATGACAAAAGCAGGTTAAAGGAGTATTTGAAGACAAAACCAGCTCTACAGAAAATATTTGATAGAATCTCCATGCTGAAGAAAAGGAAAAGCACACATATAAGGAACCTAGAAAAAACAAGCTATACTCAAATACCAGTTAACAGAAGAGAGCACAGGTAGAACCAGAAACACACACACACACACAAATGGCAAACATAAATACACACCGTTCAATAATATCTCTTAATATCAACGGTCTCAATGCCCCAACGAAAAGACATAGATTTGCAGACTGGGTTAAAAAGCAGGATCCTACAATTTGTTGTCTCCAAGAAACTCACCTTTCTACAAAGGATAGACCTTATCTTAGGGTGAAAGGTTGGAAGACGGTATTTCAAGCAAATGGGCCTAGAAAACAAGCAGGGGTTGCTATCCTAATATCAGACAGGGTAGACTTTAGTCCGACGTTAGTCAAGAAAGATAAGGAAGGTCACTTTATATTGATTAAGGGCACACTCCAACAGGAGGACATTACAATCCTAAACATATATGCACCTAACATGGGGGCTCCCAAATTCATCAAACAAACACTATTAGAACTAAGGTCACAGATAACACCAAACAATGTGGTGGTGGGTGACTTTAACACCCCACTCTCATCAATTGACAGGTCATCCAGGGAAAGAATAAACAGAGAGGCATCTGGACTAAATGAGGTCATAGAAGGAATGGACCTAACAGATATATACAGGACATCCAAAGGCTGCAGAATATACATTCTTTTCAGCAGTACATGGAACATTCTCTAAAATAGACCATATATTAGGACACAAAGCAAATCTTAACAAATTCAGGAAAATTGAAATAATTCCTTGCATTCTATCTGACCACAATGGAATTAAACTACAAATAAGTAGCAAGAAAGGCTATAGAGCATACACAAAATCATGGAAACTAAACAATACACTACTAAATGATGAGTGGGTCAATGAAGAAATCAAAAAGGAAATCAAAAAATTTATAGAGTCAAATGATAAGGAGAACACAACATACCAAAATCTCTGGGACACAATGAAGGCAGTTCTAAGAGGTAAATTTATAGCCTTAAGTGCCTATATTAAGAAATTAGAAAGGTCGCAAGTAAACGACCTAATACTTTGCCTTAAAGCCTTGGAAAAAGAAGAACAAGGCAAACCAAAAATCAGTAGACGGGAAGAAATAATAAAGATTAGGGCAGAAATTAATGAGATAGAAACAAAAAGAACAATCCAAAGAATTAATGAAACAAAGAGTTGGTTCTTTGAAAGGATAAACAAGATTGATAAACCCTTAGCAAATCTGACCAAAAGAAAGAGAGAAGAAACACAAATTAATAAAATCAGAGATGAACAAGGTAACATCACAACAGATTCCAGAGAAATTCAAAAAATCATAGGGACATACTATAAAAGCATATACTCCACAAAGTATGAAAATCTGAAAGAAATGGATGATTTCCTTGATCTATATGACCTACCTAAATTAAATCAAAATGAGATTAATCACTTAAATTGACCTATAACAAACATGGAGATCCGAACAGTTATCAATAATCTCCCAACTAAAAAAAGCCCAGGCCCGGATGGATTCACTGCTGAATTTTACCAGACTTTTAAGGAAGAGCTAACACCATTGCTTCTTAAGCTTTTCCAGGAAATAGAAAAAGAAGGAATTCTACCAAACTCCTTCTATGAGGCCAGCATCACCCTGATACCAAAACCAGGCAAAGATAGAACAAAAAAAAAAAAAAAAAGAAAATTACAGACCAATCTCCCTCATGAACATAGATGCAAAAATTCTCAACAAAATATTGGCAAACAGAATACAAGAGTATATCAAAAAGATCGTTCACCCTGACCAAGTAGGCTTTATCCCAGAGATGCAGGGATGGTTCAACATACGCAAATCTATAAATGTAATACATTACATAAACGGGTTGAAGGACAAAAATCACATGATCATCTCATTAGACACAGAGAAAACATTTGACAAAATCCAACATCCCTTCATGATAAAAGTCCTACAGAGACTGGGAATAGAAGGAACATATCTCAATATAATAAAGGCTATTTATGACAAGCCTACAGCCAACATATTACTAAATGGGGAAAAACTGGAAGCTTTTCCACTAAAATCAGGAACAATACAAGGGTGTCCACTGTCCCCACTTTTATTTAATATAGTTTTGGAAGTCTTAGCCATAGCAATAAGGCAAGAGACACACATAAAAGGGATACAAATTGGAAAGGAAGAAATCAAGTTATCATTATTTGCAGATGACATGATTCTATACATAAAGGACCCTAAAGACTCTACTAGCAAGCTGTTAGAGCTGATCAAAACCTACAGCAATGTAGCAGGATACAAAATAAATACACAGAAATCAGTAGCCTTCATATATGTTAACAACAAACACACAGAGGATGAAATCAGAGAATCACTCCCATTCACAATTGCATCAAAAAAAAAAAAAAATACCTTGGAATAAACCTAACCAAGGAAGTAAAGAATCTATACAATGAGAACTTTAAAACACTCAAGCGAGAAATTGCAGAAGACACTAGAAAGTGGAGAAACATCCCTTGTTCCTGGATTGGAAGAATCAATATAGTGAAAATGGCAATCTTACCAAAAGCAATCTACACATTTAATGCAATCCCTATCAAAATTCCAAAGGCTTTCTTCATGGAAATAGAAAAAACAATCCAAAAATTCATTTGGAATCACAAAAAACCTCGAATATCTAAAATAATACTGAGCAACAAGAAAGAGGCTGGTGGTATCACCATACCTGATTTTAACCTATACTACAGAGCTATAGTAACAAAAACAGCATGGTACTGGCACAAAAACAGACATGTAGATCAGTGGAACAGAATAGAGGACCCAGATGTAAGCCCAAGTAGCTATAGCCACCTGATATTCGATAAAAATGCCAAAAATACTCATTGGAGAAGAGACAGCCTCTTCAGCAAATGGTGTTTTGAAAACTGGATATATATCTGCAGAAGGATGAAAATAGATTCTTCTCTCTCGCCATGCACAAGAATTAAGTCCAAATGGATTAAAGACCTTAACATCAGACCAGAAACTTTGAAACTGCTAGAGGAAAATTAGGGGAAACCCTTCAACATATTGGTCTTGGCAAAGACTTTCTGAATACAACCCCAATTGCTCAGGCAATAAAACCCCAGATTAACCACTGGGACCTAATGAAATTACAAAGATTTTGCACCGCAAAGGACACAGTGAAAAAAGCAAAGAGGCAACCTATAGAATGGGAAAAAATCTTTGCCAGCTATATATCTGATAGAGGATTAATATCTAGGATATACAAAGAACTCAAAAAGTTAAATAATAAGGAATCAAACAAGCCAATCAAAAAATGGGCTATGGAGCTAAATAGAGAGTTCTCAAAGGAAGAAATACGAATGGCATATAAGCATCTAAAAAAATGTTCTATGTCACTAGTCATCAGGGAAATGCAGATTAAAACTACACTGAGATTTCATCTCACTCCTGTCAGATTGGCCACCATCATGAAAACAAATGATCATAAATGTTGGCGGGGATGTGGAAAAAAAGGAACCCTTCTGCACTGCTGGTGGGAATGCAATCTGGTCCAGCCATTGTGGAAAACAGTGTGGAGGTTCCTAAAACAGCTAAAGATGGATCTACCATATGACCCAGCTATAGCACTCCTAGGCATATATCCAAAGGACTCATCTCATTTCCTTAGAAGTACGTGCTTAACCATGTTTATTGCTTCTCAATTTATAATAGCTGGGAAATGGAACCAGCCTAGATGTCCCTCAACAGATGAGTGGATAATGAAGATGTGGCACATTTATACAATGGAGTTCTACTCAGCGGTAAAGAAAAATGAAGTTATGAAATTTGCAGAAAAATGGATGGACCTGGAAAGTATTATACTAAGTGAGGTAACCCAGGCCCAGAAAGCCAAGCGCCACATGTTCTCTCTCATATGTGGATCCTAGCTACAGATGACTGGGCTTCTGCGTGAGAATGAAAATACTTAGTAGCAGAGGCCAGTAAGTTTAAAAGGAGACATAAAGGGTGGAGAAAGGAAGGGAGGAGGATACTTAATAGGTTGATATTGTATATATGTAATTACAATGATTGTAATGGGGAGGTAATATGATGGAGAATGGAATTTCAAATGGGAAAGTGTGGGGGTGGGGAGGGAGGGAATTACCATGGGATATATTTTATAATCATGGAAAATGTTAATAAAAATTAAAAAAAAAGAAAAGAAAAGAATAAGAAAAAAATAAATAAATAAATTTTAAAATGTAAAAACAAAAAACAAACAAAAAAAAAGTACACTTCCCTTAACCTCATATTTGCTCAAAAACAAGAGGTAATGTGATCACTGAGGTGATTCACGAACGTGTTCAGGCTGGAGAGATGGCTTAGCAGTTAAGCTCTTGCCTGTGAAGCCTAAGGACCCCGGTTCGAGGCTTGGTTCCCCAGGTCCCAGTTAGCCAGATGCACAAGGGGCGCACGCGTCTGGAGTTCGTTTGCAGAGGCTGGAAGCCCTGGCGCACCCATTCTCTCTCTCTCCCTCTACCTGTCTTTCTCTCTGTGTCTGTCACTCTCAGATAAATAAATAAATATATGACCAAAAAAAAAGAACGTGTTCATTCTGAGCCATGTAGCTGAGGATGTTTCTGTAATAATATACTCGAGTTTTCACTCAAGCATCATTCCCAGAGGTTGCTGTCAGAGGCCTTCCCTAACACAGAAGTTAGGCTGTATCCTGGGCATTGGTAGCAAGTCTGTAAAAGTAAGGTTTTCATTTCTGCCAGCCACTACAACTATGACCATTTTTACACAAAGACCATCAATATTTTCTGAGCTGTCCTTTGCAAGGCAAAATATATTGCACAATGTTAAACAGGCAAGGAAGACTTTATGTAATGTGATTTTAATAGTGCGCAGAGACCAGATCTCAGCTTGAACTCAATTTTTCTCAAAGGCTGGATGTACAAACAGTTTCTAAGTACTGGGTTAAGCTAGTTAAAAAAAAAAAAAAAGTACCAAAGTATTAGAGGGGAATTGCTGATTAGGACTCACTGAACATTACCAGAGTCATTTCTGAATTTTCAAATCCTTTCTTTTGTGAATAGGCCATTGTGTTTGCTAATAGGCACCCACTGGCACTCCATAGACACATTATATTTGAAGCTGTATTTCAGAGATGGATTCCAGGCTTCAGAAAGATATTCCTGGATTATAAAATAGACAAGAGGGTTTTCAAAAGGATCTGCTTGTGTCTCCAAAAGCTAGAGAAAGAACCTATAGGTGTTAGCTTGTTTAAGCAAATGAACTTTTTAAAAGAATGTCAAGGGATACATTAGATCCCTATTCGGTCATATTACTGTACAAAGTTTGTGTAATTGGATAGTTTAAATAAGCCTAAAGGTCCTGTCTTTTCTATGCTTTCTCCTATTTAGAGACATTTACTCCCAGTTCTTCTTCATCTTACTTTCTAGACCTCCATATGACTTTCCAATTAACTCAATTCTTGCAACAAACAGAAAACTATCAGAGTCAACAACAACAATAAAAAAAACATACTATTTTTCACTTCATGGACCAATTAATATTTCTCTGGCCACACTTTCTAGGGCCATCTAATTACTTGCAAAATTATTGTTGTATTTAATTGTTTCAGAAAACTCATTAGGAAGCAACCCATGATGTAACAATATGGTGGAGTAAAAATATCTAATATAAAATTATATATCTTATGTCCCAATAAACATGGTTTGCCCCAATTAGCTAAATAGTTGGCAAGCACTTTAAGAAGAAAAAAATGCGTATTTGTCTACTTTGTTTAAAATTAATAAACATAGCCAGACATGGTGGTGCACAACTTTAATCCCAGCACTTGGGAGGCAGAGGTTGGAGGATCGCCTGAGACTACAGGATGAATTCCAGGTCAGCCTGGGCTGCAGCAAAGCCCTGTTTTGAAAAACCAAATACAAACAAACAAGCTGAAGAAAACCAACAAAAAAAATCAAAAAAAAACCCCAAAATAAAATAATAACATGATTTAATTGTTATGAAATGATAACTCACAAAAATGTGACAAAATAAGTATCTTTTCAGTTAGTTAACTAATTAAACTGAGCCGTGTAGAAGAAAATATACTACTTAAGTTGCAAAAATAGAGATGGACCACTATAGAAAATTACTCATTACTTTCTTCTTCTTCTCTATGTCAATTTTGTAGGTAGTATTCTCTATGGATTTTCAGAGCTATACAATACTTATTAGGAGCAGAATTCCTACCCTCAAATGGAAACAATGCCATCAACAAACTGCTTTCCTACACTTGGTAAAACATTGCCTTATTTGGGCTTTAAAGTTTAATCAACCAAAGAAAATCAAAGCAAACCTGTGATCCTGGAGATGCATATATTCATTCACAGGAAGAATGAATAAACCAGATGACTGAAAACTGCAATTCCGGGCTAGAAAGATTTCTCAGTGGTTAAGGCACTTGCCTGCAAAGCCTAATGCTAGAGTTCTATTCCCCAGAACCCAATTAAAGCCAGATGCACAAAGTGGCACATGCATCTGGAGTTTGGTTGCACTGGCTAGAGGCCCTGGCATGCCTAATTTTTCTCCTTGGTCTTTTTCTCTTCTCTCTGTCTCTACTTACTTTATTTGCAAATAAATAAATAATTTGTTTTTTTTTTTTTTTTTTTTTTTTTTGGTTTTTCGAGGTATGGTCTCACTCCAGCCTAGGCTGACCTGGAATTCACTCTGGAGTCTCAGGGTGGCCTTGAACTCACAGCAATCCTCCTACTGAAAGGCCCAAGAAGCCAGGAGCCTAGAAATACTATCACGCTCCAAAAGGAGCTTTAGCGGGGCCCTGCATACCTCAAATTCCAGGCCCTACTCTCTGCTAGAAAGTAAGTAAAAAGTCACTCTTATTGTGTTAGAGCCCCCCCTCAATATAAAACTAGGTAAAAGGGCGTAAGACAGGCTCTTAAGGATGGGAAGTGAGTAACGGCTTATCTGGCTTCTGTAAACTGTTTGCACCTTAAGCCCTAGTAACCTGTCTTAACTACACTTTGTCACCGCCACCCAAGAGCCCGCGCAAATGCTGACTGCTGAGTTTATAGGAAACTGATTGGTCCACGGAGCGTGGGCTTGAGTGATTTAAAATGATTGGCTTAGAAACTATGGAGTGACATAAACTGACTGGCCCACACTGTGCGGGCTCCTGATGCTAAGAAATGATTGGTTTTAAAGCACAGGCTTTGTTAGAAATCATATAAAAGTTGTCCCATTCCTGCATTCGGGGCTCTGCAGTCCTCTACCCCTGCATGGTATACGACTGTGGGCCCCAGCATGCTTGGCATAAAAATCCTCTTGCTGTTTGCATCAAGACCGTTTCTCGTGAGTGATTTGGGGTGTTGCCATTTCCGGGAAGAGCGTGGGGTCCTCATTCTTGGGGTCTTACACTACCTCTGCCTCCCGAGTGCTGGGATTAAAGGCATGCACCACCACACCCGGCTACAATAAAAATATTTTTAAAAGATAAATTGGAAATCAAGAAGTAAGCTTATTTTATTTGGCTAGCATTCTTATGTAAACTTCATGGGGTGCATCTCAGAGAAGCAATAGTGGGTTTTTGTGGTCTACTTTGGACAGGGCAGATGGATGGATGGGAATGGAGGGACATAGCAAAGTAGGTGTGAGGGTTTTACTGATAATAAAAGAAGTAATTTATTACAAATGGGCACATTATTGGTCTGTGTGGTGGTTTGAATAGAATAGATGGCCTCCAATACATTCAGTTGTTTTATTTGTTAGTAGTTTGCATTCTGCAGCCACCTGGCTGGATGCAATGTCACTGGGTGGATCTTTAGGTGTGGTGGTGGGTTTCAGATTATAATCTAAGATATGCAGAGCATGCCTAGCTGGAGTTCCTAAAGTGTGCTTTTGGCTTTTGACTTTTAGGCTTGTGCTTCTCTTTGTCTCTGCTTGGACCTGTGAAGGCAGGCCAGCTTCTTCTGCCATTATGCAACTTCCCCTGGATCTGTGAGCTTCAATAAATATCCCTTCCTCCATAACTGTGCCTGGTCTGGAAGTTCATCTCAGTGAACCTGAAGCTGTCTGCTACAGTCTGTATGGCTGCTTTGTGATCTTTGGAGAAATAATGTTCCCTGTTCATCTTGCAGGTGCTTTTGCCAGTCTTCTCTAATTCATGCCAGGACTACATTTTTATTTTCAATGTAAGCTTATTCTCTCTTTCTCCTCTCTCTCTCTCTCTCTCTCTCTCTCTCTCTCTCTCTCTCTCTCTCTCTCTCTCTCTCTCTGTGTGTGTGTGTGTATGTGTGTGTTTATTCTTTGTTTGCAGTTAGCCTATTATATCATTTCATTGAAAACTTCAATTCAGGAGACTGACTTTCATGTACTGAGAGGGCCATCCATACAGAACCAATTTTTGAGGCAGGACAAGGGAGCTGTGGAGGCAGCATGCAGGTGAGATGTGAGGGCTGGCAAGATACAAGCTGTGGGGTCTCTTTACATTGGTTTTGGCAGAATTTCTTGTAAGACAGATTTTATATCATGACTGGGGCTATTGGGACCAATTTTTGCCTACTAGAGACTGTGGTTCTTGCTTATATCCCTTTAGAAATATTTACCCATCATTCCTTAAAGTTCTATTTGCTGTTTTAAACCACTTTTTACTGGCTTTGTACAATTTTACCAGTAAGACAAGCAAAATGAGGAGGCAAGCTCTGGATGGCCCAGATTTTAGTACACTAATTTTTTTTTTTATTGGAGTCCCTGTTTGTTTAGGATAACAAAGCTAAGTAAAATTTCCCACGCTGTAAGAGTCAATAAAAATATGAAAATACGGGCTGGAGAGATGGCTTAGTGGTTAAGCGCTTGCCTGTGAAGCTAAGGACCCCGGTTTGAGGCTTGGTTCCCCAGGTCCCACGTTAGCCAGATGCACAAGGGGGCGCACACATCTGGAGTTCGTTTGCAGAGGCTGGAAGCCCTGGCGCACCCATTCTCTCTCTCTCCCTCTATCTGTCTTTATCTCTGTGTCTGTCGCTCTCAAATAAATAAATAAAAAATTTAAAAAAATATGAAAATACTTCTATGAGCATTTCCAAGTTCTTAGAAAGTATACATGCAAGTTGGGAAGCTAGGATTGCCAATGTTACTGACTTCAAAGTTAATGTACACCTTCCCATTTAGGAAGTCAAGTTTGGAGATTTAGGTAGCATGCCATATTTTCCTTTGACTGTTAAATTCTTCTTCTGAATTTATATTGCCTTGAACTCTTTCAACATTTTTGTTGTTGTTGTTTTTTGCTTGCATTCCCAGGTTGTTCTGTATTCAGACCTCATCAGTTCCAATGTTATGTTTCTGTGGACATGCCTCCCCATCAGATGATGGAAGTCAGATGTATTAAGTAGTGTTTTCATTTTAAACTCCATGAATGAACAGTTAAAAATGTAAAATAATGAACAGCAAAAAACAGTGATAAACTATTTTGCAAAACAGTAAAAATTAAAGCCTTCAATATTCTTTTCAGGTCACAGATCAAGTATAGTTTATAATTATAGTTTATAATTATGTCTTAATTTCTCTGCAAATGAAATCCTAGCACTTTGGAGAAAGAGGCAGGAGGATCACCATGAGTTCAAACTACCCTGAGATTGCATAGTGAATTCCAGATCAGCCTGGGATAGAGTGAAACTCTACCTAGAAAAAAAATACATTTGGATATTCTATCATATATGATCAGTATTAAGCATTTTAATGTGTGATAAGCAGTTATTTGTGTCCCTAGTAAATACTAAGTAATATTTATTATTTTTGTTTTTGTCTTTTGATATTTTACATGTTATGTACTTGTGAAAAAGTTTTAAAAAGAATTAACATTACATGAAATATATGTACTATAAAAAGGAAACTCTGTAAGCATATTGAAAATCGTGTAACTACTACAAAATAGACAGATGAGAGAGAAAGAGAAACCACTAAGCTGAGAACTCAAATTCTATAAATGTCCTTTGATCTATACTTATACAGATAATTATCTCAGATAATTAAAAATAAAATGTCCACTAGAACCAAAGAACTGTCTATCAACAAAAATATTATAAACAATGTCTAGTAGATGTGTCACTGACACAATGGGATGCTTACATTACAAAAAGATGACTGTCAAGTTGTGTTGGGTGAATCAATTTAGAAGAAATGTCTACAAACTGCATTATTTCATTGCTGTGAGCCCATGGGACAGGCACAGCAAATCTTTAGTGACATCTACCATATCCATCTAGACTGACTGTGGGAATGCTGACAAATTAACCTGAGGAAAGTTTTTGTTTGGTGAATATAGTCTATACTTTTGCTCCCAGTTTTAGTTTGAGGCATGGTTACATGTATCAAAGTTCACCAAACTATATATGTAACATGTTTATTTTCTCCTTGTTATTAATCTCAATGAGCTCTTCTAAAATATACAGAAAACAACTCACATAAAAGATTTACACAAGCTTATATCAAGAATATAGGAAAATATGGGTTGGAGAGAGGGCTTAGTGGTTAAGGACTTGCCTGTGAAGCCTAAGGACCCTGGTTCGAGGCTCAATTCCCCAGGACCCACGTTAGTCAGATGCACAAGGGGGTGCACGTGTCTGGAGTTTATTTGCAGTGGCTGAAGGCCCTGGTGTACCCATTCTCTCTCTCTCTTTCTCTCTGTCTCTGCCTCTTTCTCTCTCTGTTGCTCTCAAATAAATAAAAACAGACAAGAATTTTTTTAAAGTCCTTTAAAAAAGAATATAGGAAAATATGAAGTTAAGATTATGAACTAAATATGAAATTCTTATTTTCTAGTGAGCAGATAAGAACCGTGTGTGTTTTAAACCCAGAAAACATTTAAGACAAAACACAAATTGTAAGCTTGTGGAGATTGAATAGCAGAGATGTAATAGATGTCTGAAAATATTGGGGTCAACATGAAAAAGAATGGAACATTTCTTGAAAAGTAGGTGTTCTTTTCAAATATTGCAGATACATTATATTTTAAAGGATTATGCAATTTAATAATGTGTTGTTAGGGGCTGGAGAAATGGCTTAGTGGTTAAGACATTTGCCCGCAAAGCCAAAGGACTTAGGTTCAATTCCCCAGGACCCACGTAAGCCAGATGCACAAGGGGCACATGTGTCTAGAGTACATTTGCAGGGGCTAGGGGCCCTAGCATGTCTCCCCCCCTCTCTGTCTCTTCTCTGTTTTTCTCTCTGCTTGCAAATAAATAAATATATTTTTAAAGTGTTGTTAGCACAGGTAGAGTATTGGCATAATTGTGAATCAAGAAACTGTAAGACCCCCAAAACGAGGACCCCACGCTCTGCCCGGATATGGCGACACCCCAAATCACTCACGAGAAGTGGTCTTGATGCAAACTGCAAGAGGATTTTATTCCAAGTGCACTGGGGCCCACAGTCATATACCGCACAGGGGTAGAGGACTGCAGAGCCCCGAATGCAGGAATGGGACAGTTTTTATAGAGTTTCTAACAAAGCCTGTGCATTAGACCAATCATTTTTTTAACATCAGGAGCCCGCAGGGTGCGAGCCAGTCAGTTTGTGCCACTCCATAGTTTCTAAGCCAATTAGTTTAATTTGTTCAAGCCCCTCATGGACCAATCAGTCTCTTATGACCTTGGTGGTCAGCATTTGTGCAGGTCCTTGGGTGGTAGTAGCAGAGTGTGGTATCAGTCTTCTATGACCTTGGAGGTCAGCATTTGCGCAGGTCCTTGGGTGGGGGTAGCAGAGTGTGGTATCAGTCTCCTATGACCTTGGTGGTCTGAGGCAGGCTGCTACAGCTTATGGTGCGGGCTACTAAGGCTTACAGTGTGGGCTATTAAGGCTTATGGTGCAGGCTATTTACAGAAACCAGATAAGTGGTTCACTTCATTACTCATTTCCCATCCTTGAGGGCTATCTCATGCCCTTTTTACCTAGTTTTATATTAGGAGCGGGCTCTGATATAATGAGAAGAGGGATTCTTTACTTGCTTCCAACAGAGTAAAGCCTGGAGTCTGAGGTATGCAGGGGCCTGCTTAAGCTCCCTTTGGAGCGTGATAGTATTTCTGGGCTTCTGAATTCTTGGGCCTTTCAAAACAAAATTCCTCTGGCCTTAATTATGAAGGCAATGCTGGGGTACGCTAGTGAGAAAATATCTTTTAAAGAAAACTACTTTTGCCCACAGACAACTGATGATCAAGGTTGAATGACAAGAGTATAAACACTAGGCTAGGAGGGCGTGCTGTTTGTGTGTGAGTGTCTATATGTATGGTGTGCATATGTGTGTGTGTGTGTGCGTGTGCATGTGTCTGTGTTCATATGTATGGGGAGACATGCATTTATGAGTGAAATTTCATGTTTATGGAGGCTAGAGAGAGACATGTGATGTTTATCTTTGCTTCCTGACTTCATTCTGGGAACAGGGTCTCTCCCTAAACCTAAAGCTCCACAATTGGATTCAACTCTACTAGCTCTCAAGCAATCGCTAGGGATTCGGTTGCACTGACTCAGTCCTTTTTTTTTTTTTTTTTTTTTTTTTTTTGTGGTGAGGGCTCACTCTAGCCCTGGCTTATTTGGAACTTACTCTGTAGTCATAGACTGGCCTGGGACTCACAAAGATCTTCTTATCTCTACCTCCCAAATGGTAGGATTACAGGCATGTCCTACCATGTCTAGCATGAGCTTACTTTTTTTTGGGTGGGTGGTGGGGGGGTCTTACATTTTTTTATTTTTTTAAATTTAATTTATTAGTTTTCTTTTCAGCAAATACAGGCAGTTTGGTACCATTGTTTAGGCTCATCTATGATCTACCCCCTCCCATTGGACCCTCCTTGTTGATGTAAATGGGTCGTGCATTGTGGAGTTAGCCCACAGTTATTGGTATGATAAATGTCTCTGCAAATCATGACCCAACATGTGACTCTGACATTCTTTCCACCCCCTCTTCTGCAAAATTTCCCTGAGCCATGTTGGGTTCATTTTTGGTCTGCTTCAGTGCTGAGGTGTTGGGGGCCTCTGAGGCTATGGCTCTCTGATTTGGTAGGAGTTGATTTTTCTCTGCGTTGGTCTCCTTCCCCTTTGTGCTGGTATCTGGTTCACAGGAAAACATCACCCTTGCTTGTTTCGCCAGTTGTCCTTAGTTTCACTCGGGCCCCTTTTGAGGTATGTTGGGGCAGCTCTCTCCTTAGGATCTGCATCTATCTGAAAAAGAGAAGCAGATTCTCCAACAGAGAGTAATTTAGCACCCGGAAAATTGAGATAACACTTACTTTTTTGATAGAGAGTTTGATAGGTGTAGGCCCTCTTGTACCCCATGATTGATGGTAGCTTGATATTGGAGAGTGGGCTTGTGTTTGGGTATGGTTCTGACTTGTTTCCCAACTCCAGCTATGGGTTTAGTACCACTGATGGGATCCGTTAGCCAAATCAAGAAAAGGGTCTTACATTTTTAGATATACAAATGATATAAAGATAGTCAAAATCTACCAAAGAAGAAATTCAGAATTGCTGAGAGCTCAAAACTAAAGCACACTGAAAATGCACCTACCAAAGCTTAGGGAATTTGGTGGAAAAGGGGAGAGAAAGACTGTAAGAGCCACAGCATGAGAAGGATTATCCATAGGCATTGATGCTTCCAACAATGACTGACTACTACTTTCACAACCCACAATTCCATGAATACCAGCCAATCTCACTGTGGAGGGCCCTCAGTGGAATGGGGGCAGGAAGGAAGAAATTAATGGTACCAACACATGATGTGTCAATGCAAAGTTTCTAGTTAATAAAGAAAAAGAAAAAAAAATCTGTTCAAATTAGAGAGCTAACATAGCTGCCCACTACACTGGTAATAATTTTTATAAAATTATAACATGTAAAAGCACTCCTCATACAAAGTACCTATATTACATTTAAGGAGAAAAGGGGATAGATGTGTACTTAATACATCTTTTTACCACGTCACTACATTTCTTTTGTTACATTTACTATTGAAATAAACACGATTTCTTTTTTTTTAAATATAATTTTATTTATTTGAGAGAGGGAGGGAGGGGAAGGGAGAGAGAATGAGCACACCAGTGTCTCTCCAGCCACTGCAAATGAACTCCAGATGCCACCTTGTGCATCTGGCTTACATGGGTCCAAGGGAATTGAACCAGGATTCTTTAGCTTTGCAGGCAAACACCTTAACTGCTAAGCCATCTCTCCATCATGAAATAAACATCGTTTCTTTTTTTTTTTATTTTTTTTTTAATTTTTTTATTTGAGAGCGACAGACACAGAGAGAAAGACAGATAGAGGGAGAGAGAGAGAATGGGCACGCCAGGGCTTCCAGCCTCTGCAAACGAATTCCAGACGTGTGCGCCCCCTTGTGCATCTGGCTAACGTGGGACCTGGGGAACCAAGCCTCGAACCAGGGTCCTTAGGCTTCACAGGCAAGCGCTTAACTGCTAAGCCATCTCTCCAGCCCACATAATTTCTTATATAGTCATTTTTGTTATTGAAACTACTGTCAATTTGAAGATATCTGAAACTTAGTATTTCAAAAGTAAATCATTTTTTAAAAATTATTTATTTATTTATTTATTTGAGAGCGACAGACCCAGAGAGAAAGACACATAGAAGGAGAGAGAGAGAGAATGGGCGCGCCAGGGCTTCCAACCTCTGCAAACGAACTCCAGACGCGTGCGCCCCCTTGTGCATCTGGCTAAGGTGGGACCTGGGGAACTGAGCCTCGAACTGGGGTCCGTAGGCTTCACAGGCAAGCGCTTAACCGCTAAGGCATCTCTCCAGCCCAAAAGTCAATCATTCTTAACCAAAACTTAACACCAAGTTTACTTTTTTAAACTACCATATGAAAAAGAGAAAGCTTGTAGGAATCTTTGTTGATGGACTGATTTACCTGACACCTTCAAAGTAAAAGAAGAAATCTTTCTTTTTTTTTAATTTTTTATTTATTTATTTGAGAGTGACAGACACAGAGAGAAAGACAGATAGAGGGAGAGAGAGAGAGAATGGGCGCACCAGGGCTTCCAGCCTCTGCAAACGAACTCCAGACACATGCGCCCCCTTGTGCATCTGGCCAATGTGGGACCTGGGGAACTGAGCCTCGAACCGGGGTCCTTAGGCTTCACAGGCAAGCGCTTAACCGCTGCGCCATCTCTCCAGCCCAAGAAATCTTTCTTAATAGACCTTGTCTTTGAATCTTTGAGTCAGTAGCAAGAGGCCAAGCATATCTACACATACATGCATCCATATACTAGTGTGCAAAGGCAGAAGGCATTTGAAAATTTTGTATTTTGCATGAATGTACACATACAACCATATATATTCATAATATACATTATAGACTAATATTTTTATATTGTAAAACACATACAAATAAGTACAAAAAATTAGTCAAAATAATTTGTTAATTTCTGTTTGTACCTAGCACATTACTTAGAGAACATATTTTTACTCTCGAATATTAATGAAATTTTAAAAAAATTAATCCTTATTGATTGGTTGCTTAAGCACCTACTGACTTTTATTATTCAGAATAAAAAAAATGTGTAATCAATTTATTACTCAGATGATGTTCATTAAAATGTCAAAATTTTTTCTCACATTAATATTAATATTATATGTATAATATATTATATATAGTATTATATGTATAATATATAATATACATATAATTATATAATTTTAATATCATTAATATTAATATTATTAATATTAACATTATTAATGTTATGGGCACATTCTGTCCTGCATTCATTCTTAATCAAAATGCTAAGGGTTTTATTTATTACTTCTGTTGTAGTCATCCCTTTGTTGCCGGCACTCACATTCAACCAGACAGCTTGTGGGAGGAAGAGGTTTATTTCCGGCTTACAAAATGCAGGGGAAACTCCATCGTCAGAGGAAGAAGCTTCTGACTTCCATAG
The DNA here is from genome assembly GCF_020740685.1 of Jaculus jaculus. Taxonomy (NCBI): domain Eukaryota; kingdom Metazoa; phylum Chordata; class Mammalia; order Rodentia; family Dipodidae; genus Jaculus; species Jaculus jaculus. The sequence goes on from NC_059104.1 coordinate 41,447,670, forward strand.
ATGGTAGCAGAGAGAGGTAAGTACAGCCAGCAAACACCAGGAGCAGCCAACGCAAACCTGAGAGCACGCGGCTTTGAACACACCTAGAAGGGCTGCACTCAGGTCCACCCAATCACACCTTAGGGCTGATCTCCAAAACTGGCACCCTTCTGTGACACACCCCCTCTAGTAGGGATTTGTCTGCTGGGGGCTCAAGTTTTAAGCTCAATTTTAGTAAAACACCTGAGTCTTTGGAGCCATGCATTCAAACTATCAAATTCAAACTACCGCGATTTCTTTTCTATTTAATTTCGTGGTGGTTGCACTGGTATTACTAAGGATGCTCCACATGCAAGACAAGATGCAAGACAAGATCTCGAGAACGTAACCACATCTCCAGCCCCGAAGGACAATTTAGCTCTATTTTTTTTAACATTTTTTTAATATATTTTTTTTTTATTTATTTTATTTGAGAGCGACAGACACAGAGAGAAAGACAGATACAGGGAGAGAGAGAATGGGCTCGCCAGGGCTTCCAGCCTCTGCAAACGAACTCCAGACGCGTGCGCCCCCTTGTGCATCTGGCTAACGTGGGACCTGGGGAACCGAGCCTCGAACCGGGGTCCTTAGGCTTCACAGGCAAGCGCTTATCCGCTAAGCCATCTCTCCATCCCTTAGCTCTATTTTTATTAAAAGGTAAAAATGTTGTTGGTGAGGCTTTATAAATCTGCTTGTTCACTCTTTTTACTCTGTGAAACAAATGCTGTTTGTTTGCTGTTGAGATTTTGAGACTCTTCTCTGTTCTATGCAGGTCAGAATTCTTCAGCAAAATATCATTTGTTTTGTCAAAATGTAGTTGGCTTCTTTTACCTTTTCTGTATTTGTTTGTTTGTTTTTTTCAATCCCTGGTATCTATGCTGGGAATATTTCCATCACATTAAAACACTCACTTATTTTTGGCTGTGTAGAAGCCCAAACATCATTTTGTTTTCTCTATGGAGAGTATACTGCGGGAATTTTCTTTCTTTCATGTCCTCTGAGAAAAAGTTGACATTATACTTTCCCCTGTCTCTGATGATGGTGCCCATTTCATACTGCGTCAGTTCTCTGTGCAGTTTAGGCATCTCTTCTTTTATATTTGCTTTTTCTCTCAGTTCCCTTTTTGGGGTAAATATTCTTTTCTGCTAATATACAAAACATGCTCACTATTGCATTTATTACATTGTGATGATTTCCATCATGTGTCGATATACATGCAAAAATGCCTTTAAGTTACAAGGCTAATTTACCCAAAGTAAATAGAAAATGTAAACATTAGAAATTATTCAGTTTATAAAATTTAAAAATAAATGGCAAGAAGCTGGAAATGAATACATAGGGAAATGGATGGCAGAAAATATGTCAAGATACTGATAATAATGAATAATGTGGAATATTCTTTAAAAAACATCCAAGTTATCAGTGTTATCACTTAAGACATGAACAGAAGTGTCCTATGATAATGGAGAATAGTAGAAATCTTTCTTTTCTCTCTTTCTTTCCTTCCTCCTTCTCTCTCTCTCTCTCTTTCTTTCTTTCTTTTTTTTTTTTAAGTAGTCTCAGTTAGGGGTTGAGGCTCAAGGAGAACCAAGTGGTGCTAGCTCACTTACCCTGGCAAAAAACAGCAACAACAGAACGAACCTCTTGGTAAAAATGTCTGTTTGATAATGATCCTCTACTGCCCAAACTCTACTACGCTACTTGGGTGGGCTGACCCAGCTGGGTTCACCCTCAGGTTCATCCTCCAAATTTACCAGCCAATCAGGTCTTCCCCTTACATACAGGAACCTGATAAAGGTTGTGAGCCTCCAGCCGCCCCCCCACCACTGGGCGGACCCTGTGTGTGCCTGCTTTTCACATGTTTACAGCTTTACCCTAATTTTTATTTAAAAGCCTCAGTTTCCCTCAAGTCCATGTGCTTGTGGCTCTATTCCAGTTTTTCCCCCAGAAACACTGGATTTCTCTTCTGCTTTGATACTTTACCTCTTCAGGAAAGCACATAGTGGATGTCCCGTGAGTTTTCTAAGTCTCCCTACAGAAGTTCTGCTTTCATGTGCTTACAAATCTGTTCCAGTCCTTTCCTAAAGATTTCTCTTAAATAAACCTTATAAATCATATAATGTTGCCTCATGACATCAAGCTTCCTATCTTCCCCATGTTTAGTCCCCCTTCCTAGGCTCCAGTCTCTGTTGAACAAACCCCATAATTTGTGATTTTTTCCCCTTAATAAATGTAATAATCCATATTTTATCTTTCTTTAGTCTTTTAAAAAGTCTTTTATTTATTTATTTATTTATTTATTTATTTATTTAAATGTTTTTTGGTTTTTTTTTGAGGTAGGGTCTTGCTCTAGCCTAGGCTGACCTAGAATTCACTATGTAGTCTCAAGGTGACCTTGAACTCATAGTGACCCTGCCTCCAAAGTTCTGGTAATAAAGATGTGTGCTAGCACACATGGCTCTGTTTATTTATTAAATCTTTTTTTTTAATTTAATTTTATTTGAGACATAGAGAGAGAGAGAGAGAAGGAAAGAGGGAGAGAATGGGTGCACCACGGCCTCTAGCCACTGTGAGAGAACTCCAGATGTATGCACCACCTTGAGCATCTGGCTTATGTGGGACCTGGAGAATTGAACCTGGTTCTTAGGCTTCACATGCAAGTGTCTTAACTGTTAAGCCATATCTCCAGCCGTATTAATTCTTTATTAAAGGTAGGACAGAACCCAAAACTTGTGGTTCATAAATTCTGAGGGGCCCCTTCTAAGCCCCCAAATCCTGCATCAATACTGAGAATTTCAAGAGGATAAACTTTGTACCAGAGAGTGTTCCCTGTAAACTGTCATAGTTCTTGAACTTTCCACTAACTGTTTGACAATGCAGAGAAGGGTAAAACACATAAATATGTGTTAATAGTTTCCTATTCTGTGATGTTTACCCTTGAATTCTCAAAAATATATTGTTCTAGGCAAGGGTCCTTATAGCTTCACACTGATGGCATAGTATGATGGTTTACTTGCTCTTATTCTCTATCTTACACCTTTTCTATAAATTGATTCTTACACCATGGAATTGTGGCTATATTTCATTCTTATATAGTTCCACCTAAGCACCAAAACACCACCAACATAAAATATGCTTTGATAGTGTCTATATTTGACTAGTAGTTAAAGATATATGCTTAGAAGTGAATAAAGGTCAACAGTTACCTTCCCTTTTAGATTAGTTATTGTGAAAGCATTTAAATTAATGAAATAGGACTGGACACATGGCTCAGTGGTTAAGGCACTTGCCCACAAAGCCGAATGACCTAGGTTCTATTCCTCAGGACCCAAGTAAGCCAGATGCACAAGATGGTGCAGACATCTGGAGTTTGTTTGCAGTGCCTGGAAGCCCTGGTGTGCCATTCTTTCTCTCTGCCTTTCTCTCTATTTCTCATTCTCTCTGTGTCCTTGAAATAAATAAAGAAAGGAAAAAAGTAGAAATTAAATATATAAATTAAATATATAATTAGCAAAATACTTTCTCCCTCATATTTAAAGATCATCTGTTTTGTTCCTTCTCATGTAGATCTCATAACTGTTCTCACTCCAATATTATGATTATTATTATTTCAACATAAAAATTCATTAAAATATTCTATAAAAAGATATCTAGGGTTGGACACATGGCTTAGAGCTTAAGGTGCTTGCACACAAAGCCAAAGGACCCAGGTTTGATTTCCCAGTACCCATGTAAGTGAGAAACACAGGGTGGTGTATGCATCTGGAACTTTTTTGCAATGACTAAAAGCCCTGGCATGACCATTCTCTCTATATATGCCTATATCTCTCCAAAATAAATAACATAAATAAAATAGAGATATGTAATAGTATTAGAGATGAGAAAATATTTCTACTCTTTTTATTTATTTATAATGTCCACTTTAATTTTACTTGCACACATACTCTTTTGTTCCAGAAAATGAACAGTTTGATGAAAGATAAACAAAGTGATTTGGAAATTTTTTTATCTGTTTAATTTTTTATTTACTATTATTTATTTGATAGAGAAAGAGATAAAGAGGCAGATAGAGAGAGAATAGGTGTGTCAGCAACTCTAGCCACTGCAAACAAACTCCAGATCCATGTGCCACTTGTTCACCTGGCTTAGGTGAGTACTGAGGAATGGAACTTAGGTCCTTAGTATTTATAGGCATGCACTTTAACCACTAGTCTATCTCTCCAGCCCTATTTTACTTTCCTGAGACAACATTTAAATGTAGCACAGGCTGGCCTAGAACCATACTTAGTAGAGAATAACCATGAACTTCTGATCCTCCTGTATCTATCTCTCTAGAGCTAGGATTACACTACCACCTCAGTTTATGAGGTACTCTGGATCAAATGTAACGCTTTATGAATGCTAGGCAAGCACTGTGCCAACTAAGCCATTGAATGAGTCTGTTGAAGTTTTTATTTTTCTTCTACATTTTGGCTTGAAGCAAATGTAAAAGGGAATAATCACTGAAGACACTTCGAGGGTAAACTAAAGCTTCCTCCTAAATTAAATAAGACTCCTACACAGTGATGGGCAGACCTCAGCACAAAAGGAGAAACATGAAAAGTCAAATGCAAGTACATCCAACAAGATTTTCCAGTCCCACAAAGGATGTCTCTCATCAAAACTTAGAAGAGACAATTGGATCAGAACCCCAAAATGAAGATATAAGCTATGCAGCCCTGGCCAAGCAAATAGCACAACTTGCAGAAAATCAACAAAGGGCCAACAATTGTATGAATGCTGTCTTTGCTAGATTAGACCTAGTAGAAAAGAACCAGTGTCAGACATAGGCAGGGCCCTGGGTTAAAGCAAAACTAAGCTGTCTGACATGAAAGCCCCAGGCAATGGAGTGGCTACAGTAGCCTGAACCACCTCTGGTCATATCTCAGGGACTGGACCAGCAGCTCCTCCCCCGATTCTTGGGGGGATTGCAGTGAGCCAGGATCCTCTCCACATTTTTTGGGGTCGCAGTGAGCTTGGACTCCTGGAGAAAATCTCAGACCCAGAGATCATTAGGAAGTAAGGACACTCTCTCACTAAGCCAGGATACCTGGACATTCAGATAAGACTTAAGCTTTGCCCATAACCTGTGACCTTTGGCCAGTTGCCTAGGAAACTCCTTATGTGGTATCAGCCAGCACCTTTGCATACCTTCCTTTTGCCATTGCCTACATGCTGAAATGAGTGTCCCCATATTAGGCATAGGCTAGCCACCTTTAAACCCATTTTAGACTCACAAACTGCATTCAACTGCTTATAAATCCATTTCCCTGCAAGAAAATGAGATCTGTTCACTGAAACTATCTCCCAAAAGTCTTTTCTTTTGCATGCTCACCACCATGGTTGCCTGGGATGCCTTGGGGGCCTGCAGCTGGCCCAAGGACCCAGGAACCTACAAACCAGGATGGGTTCCAAAGACAGTTAAATGATCTGAAGGAGAGTGAGATAAAAAGAAAAAAAAAAAAGAGGACCTTAATAACCAGCTGGCTAAACTCAATGAAGACATAAATAAATGCAAGGATGAATTCCAAGAAGCATTAAAAAAAATCAGAAAAGGATGTGAAAGGGGAGCTACAGAGGGATAGAAACTATACATAAAAAAGTAGTAGAAAGTACAAACCCAAAACTCTATAGAAGCTCTCAAGAATAGAGTTAGCCATGTGGAGGATATAAACCCAAAACTGAAGACAAAATGGAGGAAACAGCTCGTGAGTCCAAAGGTTTCAATAAGTTCAAAAAATTTTGTAAATATAACCTGAGGGAACTTTGGGATACCCTTAAGCTTCCCAACATTCAGATCATAGGAATACCAGAAGGGAAGAAATTCAGACCAAATGCATGGAGAACTTATTCAATAAAATTATTGAAGAAAATTTTCCCACTCTCTCAAAAGAAAATGCCATCAAGTTTTAAGAAACTAACAAAACTCCAAACAGACTGGACCAAAGGAGAAACTCTCCAAGACATATTATCATTAAGATCCTAAACATATATACCAAAGAGAAAGCCCTAAAAGCAGCTAGAGAGAAACAACACATTACATATAAAGGTGACCCCATCCACCTAAAGGCACTGGAAAAGCAAGAAGAATCCAACCCATAATGTTCCAGATGGAAAGGGATAATTAAGATCAGAGCAGAAATTAATGAATTGGAAAGTAAGGAACTAAGAAAATTGATGAAACAAAGAGCTGATTCTTTGAGAAAATAAACATGATTGATAAACCCCTGACCAATTTGAGCAAGCAAAAAAAAAAAAAAAAAAAAAAAGATGCTTCAAATTAAAAAATTAGAAATGACAAAGGAGAGATCATAACAAACAAATATAACTGAACTATGAATGGACATAACTGAAGCTAGGAGAATCATCAGGACTTATTTCAAAAACTTCTACTCCTCCAAATTGGATAATATGGAGAAAATGGATGAATTTCTGGACACATACTACCTACCAAAAGCTAAACACAGAGCAGATTAATCTCCTAAACAAACCTACCACACCCATTGAGATTGAAGAGGTAGTCAAAAGCCTCCCACAAAAGAAGAGTCCAGGACCAGATGGCTTGTCAGCTGAATTCTATCAAACCTTCACGGAAGAACTGAAACCAATTTTTCTCAAACTGTGCCACACAATTAGAGAACAGGGAGAGCTCCCCAACTCCTATGAATCTCAACCATGTTTGTATCTGCTCAATTCATAGTAGCTAAGAGCTGAAATCAACCTAGAAGTCCATCATTAGATGAATGGATAACTGAGATGTGGTATATACATGATGGAGTTCTACACAGCTATAAGGAAAAGTGACACAATGAAATTCGAAGAAAAACGGTTGCACTTGGAACATATCATTCTCAGCGACCTCACCCAATCACAGTAAGATAATCTTCATCTGGTCTAATTCACCGGTGGCTCCTAACCTGAATCATCCTGAGATGGTGACATACCTGATAAGCATCTCAAGAACTGGACAAGAGGGAGTATGTGGTGGGAGGGGAGGGTAATGATGAAGAGGGGGCATAAAACTGGACCCAAGTGGAAGTGGTACCATAAAATCCTCTATCCTGAAAGACAGACTAAAAGGTTGAACCTTTATCAGTTCCTTAGAGAGAACACCTGCATCACAGAGCTCTAGAGAGGCTATGATGAAGACTAACCTTAATCTTCTCCTCTCTCTCTCTCTCTCTCTCTCTCTCTCTCTCTCTCTCTCTCTCATCTGTATCTCTTTTATATTACCTATCTTTTTCTTCCTTCTTTTCCCTTGGTGATGGCCTGTAACTCCCAGTTCTAGCATACAGTTAACATCCACAATGAGCTGTTGATCAGAGACACCTACAAATTTTCCCAGAAGAAGCAGATTTCTGTCCGAGTACTTGATGACCAATTAAAGGTTAATGGTAAACCCTACTGCCAAACACAACATGCACTATTGGTACAGAACATGTAGTGACCTGGCTGGAATCTGGAAGAGTCATTCTTCAGTTAGCTTGTCTAGTGCCAGAAGGCACTCCATGAGTGACTGCGGGAAAATGGCAAACATCTGTCCAAGAAACTCATGGTCTACACTACTCAGTAACAAACAACCTGATGTGATGCTCACCCAAGTGCAATAGTGGCACACAGCCATGGTGAGAAACCAACTGCTCTTGATTTGGCTAAATGATCTGCTCAGTGGAATGGAACCCATAGCTGAAACTGGGAAGCAAGTTGGAACCATATCTACAAAATGAGCCTACTCTCCAATATCAAGTTCCTACCAATCAGGGGCTACAAAAGGGCCTACACCTATTAAATTCAATCTAAAATAAGAATGGCTATCTCAATATCTGGTGCTGACTTCACTCTCCATTGGAGAATTTGCTTCTCTTTTTCAGATGGATGCAGAACCTGAGGAGAGTATTAGCCCATTGCACCTCACCAAGGCCCCAGCTGAAAACTTAGATTAATTGAAGAAATGAGCAAGAATTCTGCTTTCTTGGTAAACCTGATACCAGGACAAGGGTGAAGGAGATACACACAGAAAACACTCAAATCCTACCAATCCAGATATACAGAGACACAGAAACTCCCAAGTCCTCATCATTGAAATAGACCTATAATGAACCCAACATGGCTCAGGGAAATTTGTTGGGGTCAGGGACAGAAAGATTGTTATTGCCACAATTTGGGAAATGTACAGAGAGATTGTCTATTCCCATAACTGATGGCTATCCATCCCCACAATGCATGACCCACATTCCTCAACAAGGAGGATCTCTTCATGGGGGTAAGGACAGGGAGGAGGCTAACAGTGGTAGCAACATGGCTGTATACACACTATGTACATATCTAATAAAAAAAGAAAGGAACAAATTACACAGATAGAAATACCATTATAGGCATAAATTTAGAATTTGAGGTATTTTGCAAAGTGCAGCATTATACATATTTCAACTTTAGATGAATTAAATACCTTGTATTGAAGTAACAAAGATTTTATTAACCAAAAATATATTTCATATGTTTTGTAAATAAACCAAAAAAAAGGACTTAGATAAAGTATTTCAAGTGATACCTATTGAGTACTCTCAATAAAATTTGAGCTACTGTGAATATCAAATTGAATTTTAAAGCCTCTAAACATTCTAGGCAAAATGTGTGACAAACAAAATAGACACGTAAACAAGAATCATATGGAAAATGTTTACACTCACTAGGGATAAAAGAAATGCAAATTCAAAGCAGAGTCCTTTTTCCCCCACCAAATAATCACAATTAGATCAATGTGAATGCATCTGTGTGCAGCAGAGATCACTGAATTGAGATAGCTTTTCTTTTATTTCTTTCTTTTTCTTTTTAAGTAGAAAATTGTATGAATACATTCATATGTTAATGCTATTATTTTCCTCCTCCCTGCCCCCATTCTGCTGAGGGCCCTCTTCAGTGGGATTGCTGGTCTTCCCCCTAGGTTTGAGAGTTATTAGATAGGAGAGCAGCAATCAGGCATTGTGGAGGGAGGCAGTGCCTCTGGACATTCTCTTCTATTCTGTGGCTTTTACATTCTTTCCACCCCCTCTTCCACATAATTACCAGAGTATTTGTGAGTGTGTTTTAAGTCTAATTTAGTGTTCTGCTTTCAGCAAGTTCTAGATTTCTGCTTTGGTGCATTTTGAGTATCCTCTGTATCTGCTTCTATGATCCTGGTGATGGGCTCACTATTAAAGCAGTGCTTGTACTAATATTGCCAATTCCTCTGAGGTTTCACCTGGGGTCCTTGCTGATGTGTGAAGGGTGGTTTTATTCCTTGTTCTAGCCACCTTCTTGAAAATAAAAGCAGATTGTCCAAAGGAGTCTGAGTTCAGCATAGGTTCAATGGGAACGACATTATAAATTAAAAAAAATATATATATTTAAGTGGGTGTGACCTCTCTTTTGGCTAAAGACTACTGGGAGCTTCTTGGTGAAGTCCCTGATCTTGGCTCCATAGAATTCTGACTTGGTTCTCAGTTCCATGTAAGAGTTTATTTCCACTGAGTGGATCACTTAGCCAATCAGAACGCCATTAGTTTCCCACCTAGTCTGTGTGCCACTATTGCACAGGCATGTCCATCTTGTCAGGCTGGTTGCTTTGGTATATCGGTATCCCCTCCTAGCATATAAGGTTTTTGGCCATTTTCCCTCAGCAGCTCATGTAGTGCTTTCTGGCATACCAGAACCATCTGGGAACTGGCTTCCTTTCAGAGTCCATCCGAATCTCTCAATGTTGTGTGTTAACAGCATGTGGTTTTTTCTTTAGCAACAGGGTCTTACCTTTTACATCAGGCATGTAATCAAATGCTTTGACAGAAGCCTATCTTGTTTTGGGGACCTCATAGGTCTCTTTGATTAATAGACCAATGCAGATTATAATATTTTATTTGAAACTTAAACCAATTAATAGAGTAATGACAATGAATTTAGATATTATTAGTTAAAATCAAAATTTACTCATATTAGCATTCAGATAAGCCATTCATTTTGCTCACTGTCTTTGAGACATATACCAATGTCCTTAAGACTACTGATCTGCTCTTCCAAAGAAAAAGTGCATTGCATCAAGGTGAAGGCCAGCTATGACACCAGTTCTTGACACTGAAGGGACTTGGAAATCATCCACCAATTGCTCAGCTTTTATCCACAGCAAAATCTGCCAAGAGAAATGACCTTGCTGCATATTTGGAAATTTCAAAGGAAATTTCAGTGAACTGTTTTCATTTAGACCCAAAGAAACTAGACTAACCAAATGAGATGAATGAAAACTTAACTAAATTGTCTTGGCAGTCAATAAATCAAAGTGTAGAAGTAGTTGCTAGAAGATTTTGAGCTGGAAAAGGGCATCTCAGGTTTTGGAGTGGAGGGACAAGCTGACATTCTTTCCACAATACAGTGATACATGTATTCAATCTTTACATGGCTCTAGATTATCCCAGAGATTTCATAGAGAAAATTGAATTTTTATCCTCTTCCTCTCTACAGAAGTTGATGACTAATGACTACTGAATATATATTATATATGAAATCTAAGGATTTTATAAGTTTAACAAATTGAATATTCAATACATATGCTACATTTATTGGCAATCTATAATATATTCAAATGAAAATGCTTCTTCAGGAAAAAAATCTATGATTTTTATCATTTTAAAAGATTTTTGAGATATAAAACATTGCCAGCAAACATCCAGTAAAAACTGTAAAATATATTTATAGCTTTCAGTATAGTTTCCTTGTAGTACATACTTTTTTCTTTTAAAGAAAAAAGTCTAACCAGAGTATAATTTAATTTTTTCTTACTCTTTTAAACAAAAGTTCTGCTTAATGAAATTAATAAATTCTGGTTGCTATTCTGTCTTCTCTACATATATCTTAGGTATATTCTCAAAAAAGCACAATCAGATATGCTTAGTATTTTCAGGTAAAGTAATATTTTGTCTACCATTCTTCAGAATTTTTAACTTCTGACAACTTTGTAATATTTTTTTGACTAATTAATAATCTCAGATCATCATATTTCCAGATATGTCTTCATTAATCTCAGTATCCTACAGTTCAGAAAAATCACATGTTCACCACCACATGAGTATTTAAATAGACAATTGGAAGAACAGCATATTAGTATTAGGTTTTGACGGCTACTTCCTAGTCTAGAACTAGAGAAGATAATGCCACAATATTCCTTTTATTTACTTATTATTTTATTTGGTTTTTCTTTTTTTAATTTTTATTTATTTGAGAGTGACAGACAGAGAGAAGGAGGTAGAGAGAGACAGACAGAGAATGGGTGCACCAGGTCTTCCAGCCACTGCAAACGAACTCCAGATGCGTGTGCCCTCTTGTGCATCTGGCTAACGTGGGTCCTGGGGAATCGAGCCTCGAACCGGGGTCCTTAGGCTTCACAGGCAAGTGCTTAACCACTAAGCCATCTCTCTAGCCCATTATTTGGTTTTTCAAGGTTTCTCTTGCTAACTCAGGCTGACCTGGAATTCACTATGTAGTCTCAGAGTGGCCTTGGACTCACAGCGATCCTCCTATTTCTGCCTCCCCATTGTTGGGATTAAAGACATGTGCCACAACATCTGGCTCGCTCCTTTCTTTCTCTCTCTCTCTCTTTCTTTCCTCCTTCCTTCCTTCCTTCCTTCCTTCCTTCCTTCCTTCCTTTCTTTCTTTCTTTCTTTTTTTCTTTCTTTCTTTCTTCTTTTCTTTCTTTTACCTAAAGGTAAAAGGAGGGATAATGGACAGGAAATTGTTATATGTAAATTCATTCATATTTTTGTGTTAGATAAATTTCATACCTGTGAAGATTGCTAGTTACCTTTTATTGCTTACTGGGTATCAAACATGATTGTAGGAGGAATAGACCCCAACAACTGTAACTGGTTCCAGCCATCTATGTAACTAACTTTAAAGCAGTTATTAACACTAGAGAAATTATTTAAACACCTAACCGATGGGAACAAAGAAGAAACTCTCCAAGACACACCATAGTTATAATGCTTAAGAATGAAAACAAATAGTATTTAAAGCAGCAATAGAGAAACAATTCACAACATGCAAAGGCAATCCCATCAGAACTACATCAGGTTTCTCAATGGAAACCCTGAAAGCCAGAAGGGCCTGGAATTGAACACTTCAAAGTCTGAAAAACTATGGCTTCAAAACCAAAATATTCTACCCAGCAAAAGTATCCTTCATAATAGATGGTGGTAGAATAACATTCCATGGCAAAAGTCAACTTTATGATTATATGAACACAAAACCAAACCTACAGAGAATACTTGAGGGGATTGTCCACACAGAACAGTCAAACAAACAATCTCAAGATCAAACAAGAAGAAGATCACAATAACCAAAATAAACCAGGCACAAAGAAAGTACATAACACAAGTAAGCACTCAACCCCATAAAACACCTCTTCAAGGCAGGGATTAATTCAAGCCTCACAGTAATAACCTTAAATATTAATGGTCTTAAAACACCCATCAAAGACACAGGTTACCAGGATGGATCAAAAAACTGGATCCTTCTATGTGCTGTCTTCAAGAAACCTCATCGCTAAGGATAGACACCTCCTCCTCCTCAGGGTGAAAGGTTGGAAAATGTTATACCAAGCAAAGGGAAATAAAGAAACAAGTGGGTGTTGCTATATTGATATTTGATAAAATAGACTTCAAACCAAAAGTTATCAAAAAGGAAAAACAAGGCTACTTCTTACTCATCAAGGGAATGATCCAACATGAGCACATCACAATAATAAATATGTAAGTGCCAGACACAGGTTCATTGCAGTTTATAAAGCAAAATGTACTTGAAAATAAAACAGAAATGAACACCAACACTATCATAGTCGAAGACTTCAATACTTCACTATCATCAATAGAAAAATTACCTTTAATTTCTCTCTAAATTAACAATGGTTATCCCATTCAACCAGTGCTGACTTCACTTTCTGCTGGAGAATCTGCATCTCTTTTTCAGATGGAAATGTACCTGAGGATATAAATGACCCAGCACACTTCACTCCTGCCCCAGCTGAAACCACAGAGGAATTAGGGAAATGAGCAAGTGCTTCTTTTTTAGTGAATCTGATACCTGCCCAAGGGTAAAGGAGGTAGACACTGAGGACACTCAACACCTACCAAAGCAGAGGTGCAGAGGCTCCTAAATGCCCGTCACTGAAGCAGACTTAAAATGCTCTCAGCATGGCTCAGGAAATTTTTCAGAAGAGGGACTGGAAAGATTTTTAGAGCTACAACTTGGGACATTTTGCACAGAGATGTTGCTTCCCTCCTCATAATGCATGACCCACAATCCCCATAGGGTTGACCTGCATCCCCAAGGAGGAAGGCCTCTTCAGTAAAGGGGCAGGGAGGAGGGAAAGGATGGTAGTAATATGTGTTGTTTACATGCTAAATTTTTCCATAATTAATAAAACATTAAAAATATATTTTTGATGTTTGACATGATAATTAATTTTCACATGTTATTTACTTGGGAATATTGCTAAAATAGCCATGAAAAATTATAGTGTCTTCTAGAGCTATAAAAACACAGATATAAATGGTAGATAAAGAGCTATAATTTTACTGTATCCTAAGACCTATATAAATGCAGAAGGAAATATTTCATTATTTTACTCTGGAAAATGAAGTCAGGTGTATTTGTTACTTGAGTGGCTTTTATTTTTTCAGAGAAAGATATGAACAAACATCTATTTACCCCAGATAAGGCACCAAATACAGACTAATGGAATAACATTGTTCATTTGGATTAATGGATTAAGTTTACTGGGGTTACTTACAAGAGGCAGGGATGAGGGGCCATTAGTTACAGGAGCATGTGTGGCTCAAAGGCAGGCACATCACTGAAAAGCCCACCCCAGAGTGGGTGACGACTCACAAAAATAAAATCCATGGAGCTAGCTGCATAATCTACAAGCAGCTCAGTTGTTTGGAGACTTTCCTCTCCTTAGCAACTGTTGTGGCCTTGTAAATCCTGTATAGCTCAAGTGCTTTCTGGGACCTGTGAGGTTTATAGCCTTTGCTGTGTAAGTCTGTTTACTCTCTTAACCTTAGTGGGCTTTGTCCATGAGGGACCATTTCAATTCCGAAAACAGCTGCACAACATATGCCAATATCATCCTTAATACATTCTTTTTAGTTCAACTTTGGTTAAGACCATTTCCTCCAATTCCTCTCTTTGACGTTGTGTTTAGAAATTATCTTTTTCTATCCATTGACTTTTGTTATATTTAAGTAAAACAATTTTCAAAAAAACTTATCTGACAATTTTTCCAAATTTATGCATGATTTATATTTCTTGTTTTCTGAGCTTCTTTTTTTTTTTTTAATTTTTTATTTATTTATTTATTTGAGAGTGACAGACAGAGAGAAAGACAGATAGAGGGAGAGAGAGAATGGGCGCGCCAGGGCTTCCAGCCTCTGCAAACGAACTCCAGACACGTGCGCCCCCTTGTGCATCTGGCTAACATGGGTCCTGGGGAACCGAGCCTCGAACCAGGGTCCTTAGGCTTCACAGGCAAGCGCTTAACCGCTAAGCCATCTCTCCAGCCCATGAGCTTCTTGAATATATAAGCTGATGTTCTTCCCCAAACTGGAAATAATTGCTAGCCCCCCCCTTTTTTTAATAAATATAAAATGTTTTCATTTATTTACTTAATTTTTTACCTGAAAATTTTCAACTCCTGAAAATAAGTAACAATTTAAAATTATACCAGAATGTTGCAAAATAAACAACTTGCCTAAGCAAAAGTAAGACTTTTGTGTTGAACTAGTTCCTGAAATTTCCAATATATTTTTTTTCCTGCCTCAATCTCCTTACATTACTTTGATACACCTAACATTACTGTTATAGACTTTGATATTGTGCCACAGCTCAATGCAACTCTATTAATTTTCTGTTCTTTGTATTGAGGAATTTCTATTGCTCAATTTTCACATTCATTTATAATTTCTTCCACTTTCTCCAATCTTGGTACAAGTCCACCACATATTTCATTGAAAAGACTGAACTCTTCAGTTCACCTTTGGCAGATTTCATTGTTTGTACATTTGTTGTGATCCCCTTTATATTCACTCATTCACATTGCATTTTAAGTGCCAAATATTTTGAAAGTAGCTTAGTTAGACATTGCCCATTAAATACAACACTGATGCCATATTTCTTTAATGTTAAATTAAGACATTTGTTTTGCATTTCATGTAGCATTGCTTTCATGTTTCATCTCATATTTAATAATTTTTAATTTTTACTATATGTGATAATCTATTGTCAAGATTTGAATTATTTAACCTTTATCTATCCTTCCTCAGAGACAATTAAAATGTGCTTTGGAAAACTTCCAGTTTATATGTGTTTGATTTGATGCTGCTTTTTTTTTTTTTTAATTGGAAAAGACTTTATTGGGGAATTCATAAAACTAAAGTTGTTATAGGTTTTGATTTTAATTAGCATATGTTAATTGTATGAAATAATGGCTTCATTATGACATTTTATACTTGTATATAAAACATTTATTCTTTCCAATTATAGTTTTTATATAGTAGCAAAAGTGGACAAAATTATTGATACAGATTTTAAAACCGAAACAATGTGCTACATGGTTCTACGTCAATTATATATATAGTATATTTTCTGAACTAGGTTTCTGGCTGCTTATACAAAGTGAGATTTAAAAAAATGCAGACTAGATAGGTCAAAATCCCCAAACCTGGCTGATTAACCAAAATATTAAAATATATTACTATTATTTCTAACATACCAAATTGAATCCTGGCAATTCAGTAGAATCAGGTGACTGTCCACTAAACTAGTATATCTTACTAGTGCAAAACATCCAGCCAGAAGTAGCTTATAGAAGGAAAAGGGTTTAATAATTTAACTGAGCTTATAGTCTTTTTTTTTTTAATTTAATTTATTAGTTTTCTTTTCAGCAAATACAGGCAGTTTGGTACCATTGTTTAGGCTCATCTATGATCTACCCTGTCCCATTGGACCCTCCTTGTTGATGTGAATGGGTTGTGCATTGTGGAGTTAGCCTACAGTCTCTGCAAATCATGACCCAACATGTGACTCTGACGTTTTTTCTGCCCCCTATTCCGCAAAATTTCCCTGAGCCATGTTGGGTTCATTTTTGGTCTGCTTCAGTGCTGAGGTGTTGGGGAACTCTGAGGCTCTGGCTCTCTGATTTGGTAGGAATTGATTTTTCTCTGCGTTGGTCTCCTTCCCCTTTGTGCTGGTAAGCGGTTCATCAGGAAAACATCACCCTTGCTTGTTTTGCCAATTGTCCTTAGTTTCAGCCGGGCCCCTTTTGAGGTATGTTGGGGCAGCTCTGTCCTTAGGATCTGCATCTATCTTAAAAAGAGAAGCAGATTCCCCAACGGAGAGTAAGTTAGCACCCGGAAAATTGAGATAACACTTACTTTTTTGATAGAGAGTTTAATAGGTGTAGGCCCTCTTGTACCCCATGATTGATGGTAGCCTGATATTGTAGAGTGAGCTTGTGTTTGGGTATGGTTCTGACTTGATTCCCAGCTCAAGCTATGGGTCTAGTACCACTGACTGGATCAGTTAGCCAAATCAAGAGCAGTTGGTTCCTCACCATGGCTGTGTGCCACTATTGCACCCGTGTGGGCATCACATCAGGTTATTTGTTGCTAATTAGGTTAGACAATGAGTTGCATGGACAGATCTTGGCCATTTCCCCCAGTTGCCCATGTCACACCTTCTGGCACTAGACACACTGACTGTCTGGGGACTGACTCTCTCCTGGCTTCCAGCCATGTCATTCCATTTTACGTGTCAGCTGCGTATGGAGTCTTCAACAATAGGGTCTTACCACTGGCCTTTGGTGGGTCATCAAGTACTCTGACAGAAGTCGGTCATTGTTTTGGGAAAACTTGTAGGTTTCTCTGACCAAAAGTTCATTGTGGATGGTAGCCCCAAGCTGGAAGTGTGGGTTACAGGTCAGTGTCCACTAAGAAATTGAGGAAAAACATAACTAATATACAAGAGTTAGAGAGGATAGAGATAGAGGGGAGAGGGGGAGAGGAAGGGAGGGAAGATGTATAAGATTTAGGTTAGTCTTGATCCTACCCTCTCCAGTGTCTTGTGGTTCAGGTGTTTCCTATAAGGGTCTAGTGAAGGTTCAGCCATTTGGTCTGTCTTTTAGGAAGTAGAATTTTATGGTACCATTGACGTTTGGGTCCAGATTACTGTTTTCTACCCTTCGATGGCCTCCTTGCCCTCCCATCTATCCTATTGTCTAGTCCATGAGGTGCTTGCTGGGTATGTAAGGTATCTTGGGTAGATTCAGGTTAGGTGTTGTTGATGAGTGATACTATGTGGTGATTTTTGTTCTGTGATTGGGTAAGTTCGCTGAGAATGATCTGTTCCAGGTTCAACCATTTTTCCTCAAATTTCTTTGTGTCATTTTTTCTTACTGCTATATAGAATTCCATTGTGTAGATATACCACATCTTTGTTATCCATTCTTCTAATGATGGACATCTGGGTTGATTCCTGCTTTTAGCTATTACGAATTGAGCCGCTACAAACATGGTTGAGCAAATCTCTCTGGCCTTTGGTTTGAAGATTTTAGGGCAGATGCCCAGTAAGGGTATAACTGGGTCTGTTGGTGTTTTTATAATCAGCTTTTTCAGGAGTCTCCATATTGCTTTCCAAAGTGGTTGTACCATCCTACATTCCCACCAACAGTGAATGAGTGTCCCTGCTTCTCCACATCCTCGCCAGCATTTATTTTCATTTGACTTTTTGATGTTGGCTATCCTTATTGGAGTAAGGTGGAATCTCATAGTTGTTTTAATTTGCATTTCTCTGATGATTAGGGATGATGAACATTTTCTTAAGTGTGTGTTTGCCATTTGTATATCTTCCTCAGTGAATTGCCCATTCAACTCTGTGCCCCATTTTGTGAGTGGGGTATTTGTCTTCTTATTGTTTAGATTTTTGAGTTCTTTGTAAATTCAAGAGATAAGGCCTCTATCAGTTGGATAACCTGCAAATATTTTCTCCCATTCTGTGGGTATTCTATTGGCTTTGCTTATTATATGCTTGTCTGTAAAGAAACTCTTCAGCTTCATATGATCCCATTGGTTGAGTGACTGCTTAAGAACTTGAGCCACTGGGGTTTTTTTCAGGAAGTCTTTTTCCATTCCTATATCAAGGAAAGTACTTCCTAAATTTTCTTCCAGTAGTATTCGAGTTTCTGGTCTTATGTTGAGGTCTTTGATCCATTTGGATTTGAATGTAGTGCATGGTGAAATGTGTGGATCAAGTTTTAGTTTCCTACATGTGGTTATCCAGTTTGTCCAGCACCATTTGTTGAAGATGCTATCTTTTTTCCAGTCTATATTGTTTGGGCCTTTGTAGAATATCAAGTAGCTATAGTTGCTTGACCCAAAATCTGGGTCCTCAAGTCTATTCCATTGGTCTATACTCCTGTTTTTATGCCAGTACCGTGCTGTTTTTATTACTATGGCTTTGTAATATAGCTTTACATCAGGTATGGTGATGCCACCAGAGGTATTTCATTTGCTGAGGATATGTTTGGATATGCGAGACATTCTGCCTTTCCATGTTAAATTTGAGATCATTTTTTTCTATCTCTGTGAAGAACACTGTAGGGATTTTAATTGGAATTGAGTTAAATCTATATATTGCTTTTGGTAGGATTGTCACCTTCACAATGTTAATTCTGCCTATCCAGGAGCATGGGAGGTCTTTCAATGTTCCTCCAACCTGGAGGATTCTACATTTCATGCTCTTTTTCTCCAGGAGGATTCTCATAGGATGACTGTAATCTCTAAAACGTGGTTTATTCTAGTTTCCTTAGCAAGATGCCTGTGATATTCACTAAGATTGTATACAACTCATGTGAATTGCCACACATCTAGAAGGTAGATCATGTGCTCTGTATGTCATCTTTACAGTAGAACTCAGTCTTACTACTCTCTTACTACTCTTTCTATCATTGTCTCCCCAAGCTTCAATGTTAAGCTATACATAGAAATCTTTGAATGTATGTTTGTAAATGCAATCTGTTGGTAGCAGACCTTTCTTGAAAGTATAAGTGCTCCATTTTACTTCGTTATTAAACAACAACAACAAAAAATCCATAGCAATAGTAATACTTCTGGTCCCTACTGAATTTTACTTTAAACTAATTGGCCCCATAAAAACTGCAAAAGTGACTTCCGGCCAAGATGGCGACGGCCTAGCTGCCCTGCAAATGACTGGGAAAGAAAGGCAAGACATTAAGGGTTTTCTTGGACTTCTTATCAGTGGGAGGGCATGGGGGGGGGGTTGGCAGTGAATCGTGGATCCCCTAGTGGGCAGGTAGACCACCCCTTACACCTAATAGCCTTCATATCCCACCGCTGCAGTCCCTTAAACCTCTCTGCAGCTCTGCCCCCACCCCTGCAACTCCACAACCACCGCTGGGGACCCACACCTGCCTCCACAGACCCGCCGTCATGGTCCTGCATCCTGCCGCCACCGCTGCACCCATTTCTGCACCCAGGTCGTGGGCCCAGATCAATCCCTGCATGTGGAAGCTTAAGCCACTCTGTACACTTGCCCACACTATTGTTCAGTGAGCCCAGTTCCACAGCAATTGCCACACAAGCCCAGAGTGTCTCCCACTTGCACCAGCTCAGGTGCCCTCTCCTACCTGTCTGCTGTGCCTGCCATCCTATATTCTCCTGTGGCGGGGGAGCGCAGACTGTTTCCGGGACCCAGGGTTCCCAGCCAGAATTTGGGCTGCTTCAGGGCTTGTAACTCAGTCCCCTTCCAAGCAGAGTATTTCAGGAAAGTCTCCACAAAGAAACAAATAACCAAACACAAATGCAGACAAGAAACAGATCACAACAACCAAACCCAGAGTAGGCACAAAAAATTCAAATCCCATGAAAACACCAACACACATCTACCACCACAATATTGGAGGGATCAAATCAAATCTCACAGTCATTACCCTAAATATTAATGACCTTAATTCACCCATCAAGAGACACAACGTAACAGGATGGATCAAAACATTAGACCCCTCAATCTGTTGCCTTCAAGAAATTCACCTCACCACTAAAGACAGCCACCTACTCAAGGTAAAGGGGTGGAAGACAATATTAAAAGCAAAGGAGAAGAAGAAACATCAGGTGTAGCTATATTAATATTGGACAAATAGACTTCAAACCAAATATAATCAAAAAAGACAAAGAAGGCTATTTCCTACCCATCAAGGGCACAATCGATCAAGAGGATATTACAATCATAAATTTGTATGCACCAAACACAGGGGTACCTAATGGACATCTACAGAACTTTCCATCCCAAATCCACAGATGACTCATTTTTCTCAGCAGCCCCTGGAACATTTTCTAAAATAGACCATATACTGGGTCACGAATACATATTTAGGAAAATTGACATAATTCCTTGCATGATATCAGATCACAATGCTAGAAATCAACAACAAAAGACCCACCAAGAATACCAATGGCACCTGGAAACTGAACAGCACACATTTAAACAATGAATGGATAGTGGGCAAAATAAAAAAGGAAATTTCAAATTTCCTGGAATTGAATGACAATGAGAACACATCATACCAAAACTTATGGGACACGATGAAAGCAGTCCTCAGGGGAAAATTCATAGCACTCTATGCCTTCATAAAAAAGACAGAAAGATCCCAAATCAATAACCTAACCATCCACCTAACGGCATTGGAAAAACAAGAAAAATCCAACCCAAAGAGCTCCAGAAGGGAGGAAATAATTAAAATCAGAGCAGAAATTAATTAATTGGAAACCAAGGAAACAATTAAGACAATTGACAAAACAAAGAGCTGGTTCTTTGAAAAAATAAACAAGATTGACCAACCCCTGGCCAATTTGATCAATCAAAAAAAGAGAGGCTTCAAATCAACAAAATTCAAAATGAAAAAGGAGAGATCACAACAGACATAAGTGAAATTGGGTGAATCATCAGGACTTATTTCAAAACCTCTACTCCACAAAACTGGATAATGTGGAAGGGATGGATAAATTCCTGGATACATACCATCTATCAAAGCTAAACTCAGAGCAGATTAACCACCTCAATTAACCAATCATACTCATGGAGATTGAAAAAGTAATAAAAAAAAAAACCTCCCCAAAAGAAGAGTCCAAGACCAGATGGGATCTCAGCTGAATTCTATCAAACCTTCATGGAAGAACTCAAACCAATCTTCCTTAAACTATGCCACGCAATTGAAGAACAGGGAAAGCTACCCAACTCATTTTATGAAGCTAGTATCACCCTAATTCCAAAACCAGGCAGAGATGCCACAAGAAAAGAAAACTACCAGCCTATTTCCCTAATGAACTTAGATGCAAAGATCCTGAACAAAATACTCACATACCGACTACAACAACACATCAAAAGCATCATCCACCTTGACCAAGTGGGATTCATCCCAGGAACACAAGGGTGTTCAACATACAGAAATTGGTCAATGTAATACCCCACATAAACAAGGTTAAACATAAAAACCACATGATCATTTCAATAAATGCGGAAAAGGCCTTTGACAAGATACAACATCACATCATGATCAAAATATTGGAGAGAATTGGCATAGTTGGTACATATCTTAACATAATAAAGGCAATATACAAAGCTCTGAAGGCCCAAATAATACTCAATGGAGAGAGAATGGAGGAATTCCCATAAAGATCAGGAACAAGACATGGTTGTCCTCTCTCACCTCTGCTTTTCAATAGAGTACTGGAAGTCCTAGCTCAAGCAATAAGACAGGAGAAGGAAATAAAAGGGATACAATTTGGAAAGGAAGAAGTTAAGTTAGCTCTATTCACAGATGACATATTTATATATGTAAGAGACCAGAGATTCTCCATCCCAAAACTCCTGAAGGCGATTAACTCCTATAGCAAAGTAACAGGATACAAAATCAATGCACAAAAATCGGTAGCATTTCTATATGCAAATGACAAAGAAACAGAGAAAGAAATAAGAGACATAGTCCCATTTTCAATAGCAGCAACAACAACAACAACAACAAAAATATCTTGGAATAACATTAACCAAAGAAGTGAAAGATCTATACAATGAAAATATAAAAACACTCAAAAAAATTGAGAAGGACTTGAGAAAATGGAAAGACCTCCCGTGCTTCTGGATAGGCAGAATTAATATTGTGAAGATGACAATACTACCAAAGGCGATATATAGATTTAATGCAAATCCATTTAAAATCCCTACAGTGTTCTTCACAGACATAGAAAAAATGATCTCAGATTTCATATGGAATGGCAGAAGGCCTCGCATATCCAAACATATCCTCAGCAAAAGAAATACCTCTAGTGGCATCACCATACCTGATGTAAAGCTATATTACAAAGCCATAGTAATAAAAACAGCATGGTACTGGTATAAAAACAGGAGTATAGATCAATGAAATAGACTTGAGGACCTGGACTTTGGGTTAAGCAACTATAGCCACTTGATATTTGACAAAGGCCCGAACAATATAGGCTGGAAAAAAAGATAGCATCTTCAACAAATAGTGCTGGACAAACTGGATAACCACATGCAGGAAACTGAAATTTGATCCACACATTTCACCATGCACTACACTCAAATCCAAATGGATCGAAGTCCTCAATATAAGACCAGAAACTTCGAATACTACTGGAAGAAAATTTAGGAAGTACTTTCCATGATATAGGAATAGAAAAAGACTCCCTGAAAAAAACCCCAGTAGTTCATGATCTTAAAAAGTTACTCAACCAATGGGATCATATGAAGCTGAAGAGTTTCTTTACAGACAAGCATACAATAAGCAAAGCCAATAGATTACCCACAGAATGGGAGAAAATATTTGCATTTTACCCAACTGATAGCATCCTTATCTCTAGAATCTACAAAGAACTTAAGAATCTAAACAGTAAGAAGTCAAACACTCCACTCACAAAATGGGGCAAAGAGGTGAACAGGCAGTTCACAGAGGAAGAACTACAAATGGCAAACACACACGTAAGAAAATATTCATCATCCCTAATCATCAGAGAAATGCAAATTAAAACAACTATGAAATTCCACCTTACTCCAACAAGGATAGCAAACATCAAATAATCAATTGAAAATAAATGCTGGCGAGGATGTGGCGTAACAGGAACACTCACCCACTGTTGGTGGGAATGTAGGATGGCACAACCACTTTGGAAAGTAATATGGAGACTCCTGAAAAAGCTGACTATAGAGATACCAACAGACCTAGTTATTCCCTTACTGGGCATCTACCCTAAAACCTTCAAACCACAGGCCAGAGAGATTTGACCAACCATGTTTGTAGCAGCTCAATTCATAATAGCTAAGAGCTGGAATCAACCCAGATGTCCATCACTAGAAGAATGGATAACTAACATGTGGTATATCTACACAATGGAATTCTATACAGCAGTAAGAAAAAATGACACAAAGAAATTTGAGAGAAAATGGTTGAACCTGGAACAGATCATTCTCAGTGAACTTACGCAATCACAGAACAAAAATCCGCACATAGTCTCACTCCTCTACAACACCTAACCTTAATCTACCCAAGATTCTTTACACACCCAGCAAGCATCTCATGGAGTAGACACTAGGAGGGATGGGGAGGGAGGGGAGGGTGTTAAAGGGGTGGGAAACACTAATCTAGCCCCAAACAGTAATGGTACCATAAAAATTCTACTTCCTAAAAGGTAGACCAAATGGCTGAACCTTCAGTAGACCCTTACAGGAAACACCTAAACCACAAGACACTGGAGAGGGTAGGATCAAGACTAACCTAAATCCTCTATATCTTTCCTCCTTCCCTCCCTCCCTCCCTCCCTCCTTCTCTCTCTCTCTCTCTCTCTCTCTCTCTCTTTCTCTCTCCTCTCTACCTCCTATATATTAGTTACCATTTTTCCTCATTTTCTTAGGGGGCAATGACCTGTAACTCCCAGTACTAGCATGGGGCTATCACCCACAATGAGCTTTTGATCAGAGAAACCTACAAAGTTTTCTAAAACAATGACAGATTTCTGTCAGAGTACCTGATGACCCATCAAAGGTTAGTGGTAAGACCCTATTGCTGAAGACACCATATGCAGCTGGCACATAAAATGGAATGGCATGGCTGGAAGCAAGTCAGTCCCTAGACAGTCAGCAAGTCTAGTGCCCGAAGGTGCTACATGGGTGA
Organism: Jaculus jaculus; assembly: GCF_020740685.1. Lineage (NCBI taxonomy): Eukaryota > Metazoa > Chordata > Mammalia > Rodentia > Dipodidae > Jaculus > Jaculus jaculus. Next base: position 41,472,007 of record NC_059104.1, read on the forward strand.
CTGGGGGAAATGACCAATATCTGTCCAAGCACCTCATGGTCCAACCTACTTAGCAGCAAATAACCTGGTGTGATGCCCACACAAGTGCAATAGTGGCACACAGCCATGGTGGGGAACTGACTGCTCTTGATTCGGCTAACTGATCTCCTCAGTGGTACGAGACCCATAGCTGGAGCTGAGAAACAAGTCAGAACCATACCCATACATAAGACCTCTCTCCAATATCAAGCTACCATCAATCATGGGCTACAAGAGGGCCTACACCTATTAAACTCTCTATTAAAAAAAGTAAGGGCTATCTCATTTGTCCTGTTGCTAACTTACTCTCCGTTGGAGAATCTGCTTCTCTTTTTCAGATAGATGCAAATCCTAACGTGAGAGACACCCCATCATACCTCAAAAGGGCCCCGGCTGAAGCTAAGGAAAATTTGTGAAACAAGCAAGGGTGCTGTTTTCCTGATGAACCGGATACCAGCACAAGGGGGAAGGAGACCAATACAGAGAAAAATCAACACCTACCAAATCAGAGAGCCAGAGCCCCAGAGGCCCCCAACACCTCATCACTGAAGCAGACCAAAAATTAACCTAACATGGATCAGGGAAATTTTGAAGAAGAGGGGGTGGAAAGAATGTCAGAGGCACATGTTGGGTCATGATATATAGAGACATTTATCGTACCAATAACTGTGTGCTAACTCCACAATGCACGACCCATATACATCAACAAGGAAGGGCCAATGGGGAGGGGGTAGGTCACGGTTGACCCTAATAATTGTATCAAACTGCCTGTACTTGCAGAATAGAAAACTAATAAAAAAAAAACTGCAAAAGTTATTGAAAAATACTAAGTTGTAGCTGATATGGTTGTTACTTCATATTTTGTGTCTAGGAAAAAATAAATTACAAATAGTTTTTATTATTTTATAAGATATACAGCATGCATTTTTTTAAGAATGAAGAGACTTCAGTAGAGTAATCCATTGCACAAACAATACTGAAAATATATACATAGTGTTGGTCATATACACAGACACACAATAAAACAAAATTAATACCCTACAATGGCTTGGTGGATAGAATTGTAACTATAATTAGGTTGCCAAAGAAACCACATGAAAGCAGTGAAATTTTAAATTTCTTTTTAAGAATGTAAAAAAAAAAAAAAAAAAAAAAACAATTCACAATTCACCAGAAGATCCCATGTACAAAGGGACTGAAGCTATACAAGGCTGTTTATGTTGTAAGCTATCATGACCTAGGCATGGGACAGGGAAAGCAGAGCATTCAAGTCAATGTCACTATGTAACCTGGGACTAAAAGCTCTATCAGGTTAGCATCGTTAGTTTAAAAACTCTATGTTTGGATGTACTTAGTTAGGATTTGCGTATTACAAAAAAGTGAACCCAGTATTTTAGTAAACTGGAAAATATCTATGTATATTTAATACTTCATTTCATCAAAATGTTTAGATTACATAGCATTTACAAAATGAAACTGAGTGAATTAATCTAACTGCACCCAAATGAAAGATTTTACCTTTATTTGGTATGCACAACACTTACAAAAATTATTGATTTAATGAATCAAAATATTAACTGTTTATTCTTTTATAGCTTTTAGTATTTTTATTGTTTTTTCAGAAATTAAAATTGTCTTATGAGTGAGAGCATTTGCAAATTTTTTAAAATAGCAATCATTACTGTTGTGAAATTTTCCTACTGTTTCATGCATTTTGCAATTAAATTATAACAATAGCACATTATTCCTAAAAATAGCATTATTCATTCACATTTACTAATGTAAGAAGTTATATCATATCATGATTTCTGTACCCAATTTTCTTCAACTATTTTATGTTGAGTATAAATATGACTATATTTCTATACTATTAATAAGCCTCATACAAAAACAATCTATAAGATATAGAAATGTTAAAATTCACATGTGTATTTGTGGTGGTGATTGACAAACTTACATGTTCTGAATGCTAGGTCCTCAGCTCGTGGCAGTTTGGGAATTGGAGCTTCTGGAAGTGGTGTATTATTGGGGTAGGGTTAAGGATGCTATAGTCACCTTCCCTTTGCCAGTGTTTGGCATACCTTCCTGACACTGTTTGTCACCTGCTGTGGAAGAAGTGATGTCCAGCCTCTGCTCTTGCCCTCAAGTTTCCCTGGTATCATGGAGTTTCCCCAAAATAAATTATCCCCCAAATAAATTTGTTTGTGTGTTTTCTGCCAGCAATGTGAAGCTGACTATAATAGTATTTAAAACAACCATTTATTTAATTTGCTTAAAATGAACAGTAGTTGTGTTTCAAGTGGTTATGCAGAAGAAAAAAAAAGTAAAGTAGAAGATAAAATCTGGGCATAGTAAGGTTAAAGAAGCAGCTGTGCTTGGGTAAGAAGGGAAGAGAAAGGGAATGATCAAAGGACAGCATGCTTGCCGTTAGCTTCCAAGTAAGTTTCCATCACTGATGATGATGATAATGATGCTGGGCCTCGGAACACACGTGATGACCTAATCATCCTTTATCATACATAGCTACAAGCAATGAGTGAATGAAGACAGAATAGAATTGAATGACTATATAGGTGCTTTTCATGCATTTGAATATCAGAATATCCCGTCACTTTGCCCCGAGGAAGGGGAATGAAGAAGTAAAAGTTCAAGCGACTTAAAAACAATAATGTATCAATAATTTCTTGGCAGTTAAGGGTGGCCTTTACTAGAAAACAAAAGTGCTGCTTTGATTTGAGATATTTATTATTTAATGAGTTTTGTCATTGAATGAATTATTCTCTATTAAAAATGTGCATAGTATGTCCTAAGTGATGTAAATATCATTATGATTATTGTATATTAATTAAACATATACATTTTAAGTATGCAAGGCAATAAAATAGCTCTCCTAGAGAAAGAAGGTAAATTTAAAATTGATTATTTTAAACATTCTAGTGAATATATTAATTGTAACATACTAACATTGACTTAGCAAAGAAATCAAACTTGAAGAGTCTGCACATCTTTCAACTTTACCAGTAATAGTAATGCAAATTAATTCCCATGTTTAAAATGCCTTGCTAGGCTTTGTCATACCATTTCTCTGTAGTATGACAGTTGTTAAGATTTTGATTAATTATTGGGCATCTCTCCATAAAATATGAACAGATGTGAACCAATGATTGGAACTATTAGTGACTCACTCAAGCTTTATAAAAGTAAAATCCAAGAGCAGTTTCTGTAAGTTTTTTCTTTAATGATATTTGAAATTTCAGCAGCCTAAAACTTACAAAGTAATATCAGTTCTCTCCTTTGTTTTACACCCAATATATAGATAAAGGTTAATATATTGTAGCCTCTTCAAACTATTTGATTAACCTGGATTAAAATTTCTAATAATTATACTCATAAATATAATTTGAAATGTCACTATTTCTTAAATAAAATTCTTATAGCATCATGAAATATAAGAAATGTATTTGGGATAAATTTGGTCTTGCCTAGGAAATAGATTTGCATTCAATATTTTTTCTACTAGTGAACATATTTTTCTGCTTTCAATCAAATCTTTTCCTATTCCCCTTTAATTGTGAGGAAAAAAATTATAGACACATTCATACAAAATACATCCCTTTTTAAAAATAGAAATAGTAATACTTTGTTAAAATTTGAGTTTATTTCATATTTAACTTTTTTTGTTTCTCCACAATTTCCATGTCTGGCCATTACTATTATATCCTATCCTAACATTCTGTACATACTAACTAAGCAAATGCTGAAATACCATCTTTATAAACTAAACAGGCATTATAGACAATACATTGTTGGCAACGGAACTGGGACAATACTTATTAAACGCGGTACAGGAAGTTCAGACTTTGCTTTATAAAAATGCCAGATATCACCTGCTTCAGAAATGAAGATGGAAAATTTTAAAGAACTGTTTAAACTACTAAAAGCGACTGCCTCCACTACCACAGCCTCCAGATCAGTCATCGTGAAGCAATTCTTCACCTAATTGATGTGGCTGTCCTCCACCCTTTTCTATACTTGTTTACACTTTTGCTTTAATGTTTTCAACAGAACTAGGTCCTTTTGGTGTTTGGGAGTTCTTTTTTTTTCCCTGTTTGTATTTTCTTTCTTTCTTTCCTTTTCCTTTCCTTCCTTTCCTTCTTTTCCTTCCTTTCCTTTCCTTCCTTTCCTTTCCTTTCCTTCCTTCCCTTTCCTTCCTTCCCTTTCCTTCCTTCCCTTTCCTTCCTTCCCTTCCCTTTCCTTTCCTTTCCTTTCCTTTCCTTTCCTTTCCTTTCCTTTCCTTTCCTTTCCTTTCCTTTCCTTTCCTTTCCTTTCCTTTCCTTTCCTTTCCTTTTCCTTTTCCTTTTCCTTTTCCTTTTCCTTTTCCTTTTCCTTTCCTTTCCTTTCCTTTTCCTTTCCTTTCCTTTTCCTTCCTTTCCTCCCTTCCCTCCCTCCCTCCCTCCCTCCCTTCCTTCCTTCCTTCCCTCCCTCCCTCCCTCCTTTCTTTCTTTCTTTCAATAGCATCACGACCTTTGGTTCTTGGTGTTGATGGTATTGAGTCTTTCTCCCATTCTCATTTGATTTTTGTGCGTTTTTGGCTGGGATATCTCACACAGCTTTCTTTACCGGATATTTGTTTTCAGCTTCATCTTCATCAAAATCATCACGCTCATCCTCTTCTTCATCCTCACAATCATTTTCATCAGCAGCTATTTTTATGTCGCGCCCCGTCCCTCCCCCCGCCCGCCGTGGAAACTTTACTACCGCCTCCACGTGCAGACGGCTTTGCAGACACACTTAAGAGCTTTACATCCTCCTCTTTCTCATCTTCTGACTGCATACTCTTCCACAACTACCGACTGCTGACCACTAATATGCACAGGCCCTGAACCACACTTCAGTCTTAAGACTCCTGGTGGTGTAATTTCAAAGCTCCCAAGAGAAACCACTGGCTCTGCAGACATTTTCCAAAGTTGCCAGGGTTAATGTAGTTGGACCGCCTTGATACCTCATTGCCTCTGCCTCAACGATGTGTAGTTATTTTTTGCCCCAGCACCTAAACTGACCGTTTTTAATGACAAATGGTGCTCATTTCCACCATCACCCACTTTAAAGTGATAATCTTTATCCTCCTTTAGTTCATAACCGAAAAGACAGTTCTGAGGCCTCAACAGGCTCAGGCTCATGTCTGGAATGTTCCATGGGGCGATGGCATGCACTTTGCACTTCCATATCAGAAGCCGATGGATACAGCTAAGCACTGTGTCTCAGAAAAGACGTGTAGGATGGAATCACACCACGCATGAAGAATACACTATTGCTCATATGAGACTAAAAGGTAAAGAGGCAGAATCAAAGTGTATAATGTCGATGGAGTGGTGGGAATTTATTGAATTATGAAGGCATATTTTGTAAGTGCTTCATTCGTAAATGATTCTGTGTGTTTTCTGATGCAGGGTGAGTCTTTCTGTGAAACCAAACACTTCCCATTTCCAAGATTTCATCAAGTTATTGTCTGATGAAATGTATGTTCTCATGTGATGTTTGGAAATGTCTTTATCTTTGCTTCTCAGGAATAAACAATCCTGATAATTTTCTATCTGAAATTAGTTTAGCTTCTATTCAGAAAACAAAGCAAAACAAAACAAAACAATGTGTATCTATATATTATATAGTACCTATGTAATCAAAGTGTGTGAGAGAGAGGGGATACAATTTTAGCAACAGTAAACACAGGTAAATGCTAAGACCTTAGAGATTATAGATGAAGGATCCACTATCAGTTATATTGTATTTACTTACGCTAGGATTAAAAATGGAAATAGTTTTTAAATAAAAAGAAAAACATTATTGGTAGATTAAAAATATCCAAACATAGATGTTTTAAGAAGCATGTTACATTTTTCTTACATATACCATACATATAATAGTATAAATATTATAAGATATTGTAATCTCAATGATCAGTTTTTTTTTAAATAGTCATCTCTGGAAGCATTTATTATAATATTAAAATCTAAACATCAGTAGTAAATAGTTCCATTGAATCAAATGTTCTCTAAGTATGATCCATTAACCTGCAGCTATGGCATCTTTGAGAACTTGTTAGATACTATAGTATGATGGATATAAATAATAACATTAATTGTCTAATTCAAAATAGTTGCAACAAATGGTTCTGAATGAAGTGACAATATAATTGGGCCAAAATTCTATGTAATATGAGTGTCAGTCGCCTTGAATTTATCACTATCCAATGCATACATGAATCAAAACTACTCTTTCTAAATATTTGCAAAGGTATTTCAATAAAGTAAAATGATTTTTAAAAAAAGTACAGACATATGACTCAATATGTAGTCTACTGCAGTTTCCATATATTGGTATTTGGTGAGATAAATTTTGCCATAACTGAATATTGATTATTTTTTGTATATTTTTCTTGTGTCCATACAGATAATACTATGCTTCCTTTCCTAATCTTTAATCCATTCAAATGGTGAGTTACAATTATTTTAAAAACTTATTCAATCTTGGATCCACATCATAACATTGATTTTTTTCATGATATATCATATGCATACACTGCTATATTTGACTATGACTAGTAATTTGAAAAACAGTGCATGTAATTTCATAGTTAGAATTCTTTGTTAATTATTTTTGGGAAAGTTTGTACAGAAATGATAATATTTATTAACTATGTGCTTGTTGTCCTCTTTTTGAACTGGATTAGTGAACATTCAACTCAGAAATATGGCATGGCCTTTTATAATCTGACATATTATTCAATGATAACATGTTCTTTTCTAGATCTCTTCTCTATCTTCCCTGTACTTTACAAGGACTGTCTTCATGATTATCCTAGGGAGAAAATCATCATTTTTCTTTGCACCTGGCCCACCTCCACACCACTGCTAAAAATTCTGTATGTTAGAAAAACACAAGAAAAGCATAGCAATAAGGACTTCCCAGTGAGCCTTGAGAGTTTGCCTCAGATCCATAGACGGCTCTCCGAATGTAGCTAAGTATTGTGAGATGACAGTTTTTTTTTTTTTTAAATAAGTTCCCCACTGTCTTGGATATTCTTTGCCATACAGAGGTAGACGTGAAGTTCTTTCATTTTGAAGGCACTGAAATGAGTGATGTATTTGTTAAAGATCATTTTATATATTAAAGTCTTAATTTAGTGATACTCTTTGTAAGTTGTAATAAAACGTTTCTTATTAACATTTGATCTCCCAAAAACTATTTTCAAAATCCAGAAAATATGCTTAAAATATATATATATATATATATATATCATTGATACTCTCATAGTGTTCACTTTTCCTAAGTCATTGGTGATAAATTATATCATTTTTGAAAATTTTAATCTTTGTTTTAAAGCTTGCCAAATTCTAAGTTATATGATCCATTATGAATGATCCTATTTCTTGGAAAACATTTCTTTACACTTGTTCCAAAACATTTCTTCTTATAAATTTGAAATCTGTTTCTAGCAAATTGCCACCCATCACTAAAGACTAGATCTGTTCCTCTCAAATGAGAAAAGTAGATGAGGTTTTCTGTCACCTCTTGAAATGTATGATTTAAAGTCTGTCACATGTGAAAGATTGAAACAATGCATCATTATGTTATCTCTATCCATTGTTAAATAGAAATCTGAATTTAGTGCATCTATACTCCACAGATTTAGACATCTTAACTTGATCTCCAGTAGTGGCTAATGCTTCACTTAAGGCAAGATGATGAGGACAATATGTTAACAGCACCCAACAATGGATCTGCTTCCTATTTTGTTCTTCAATATATTTTATTTGAAGATAATTTTAAATATCAAATGGATACCACATAATTAACCTGAACTTAATCAAAACTACATATAAAATACATATTCTTCCACACTTGTAAGTACCCCTAATCCATAACTAGATTCATTTTAAAAATTGAATATTATATTTTGTATCATGTTATTTTTTATTTCCATACATAACTATGAGGTAATTTTCTCATTTTTTTCTTTTCAGCTTAATTATCTGCATAAATTTAACCCCCATTTTCATCTTTTATGCATATCATGTATGTATACTGTATGCATATGTGATAAGCATGCCCTTTTGATATTTACATGGATCCATGTCAGAATTCTAACAGTGTTTAGCTCTTAATTCCCTTGATATGAATACCAAGACATGTTGAATGGCATATCTTTATTCACAGATACAATTTGGTGAAACTTGCCTATTTTGAAAACTCAGAGTTACTTCTGTAGTCCAGATGCATAAATGACTTGATAGATGTCACAGTTCTCTTTCAGCTTCCCAGTCGTTCTTTTAGATGGATTTACAGCTTTTCTATTCAGGAAGAGCTGAATTTCAGTAAAGATGCCAATATTTTCATATGTAGTGACCTTGGCATAAAATAAGCTTTTCTAAAATTGAGAAATGCAGCTGTTTGAAATGCAGTATTTATCACCCTTATGGACAGTGTGTTTCCAGTTTTTCTTCTATGCTTTTCCCTCATAAATATAATTTTAGTAGTTTGCTTACCTTGAACTTACACATGAAAATAAATATGTGCTTGTGGTAAGGAAAAGTATTTCATTACGATTCTAATTGGAAAAAGTTTCTTTGGAAAAATGCTAAAACTTTACTGTATAATAGGGGAAATCATAAAAAGCCCATCATAATGTGTTCCTCACATCTTTTTATATTTGTTTAGAGAATAGAGAGCCAGTCATAAAGAATGTGGTTTTATATAAGGTTCCAATAGCTTTTGATTCATAATCTCACAAACATCACAAAATACTCACATAGTAATTATGGCAAATCAGTGTCTTAAAACAAATTATTTGTGTCATATATTCATAAATATATAGAAACTAGAAGTATAAGAATAACCATTGGTGATAATTTTATCTCAACTTATATAAGTTAGCCTTTATGTCATCAATACTGAATGTTATAAAAGTTAAGTATTCAGTAGAGGAACTTAATATGCATTTAATTAGTTAACTTAATATTCATTATTAGGAAAATTTTATGAGTATTAAGAAAAATATGTAATTAAAATAATTAGAATAGACTCTCCAGGGTGTGACAGCAATGATAGATTGTTTTTAATTTTGAAGATTGCTTGGTTTGTCCACAGTCTCTGCTTTTTGGAATTCCATTTCACAATTCCATTGATTGTTATAACACAATCATATACTATGAGGTTTTAAAAATTGAACAAAAATCTGCTTTTAATCAGCTTCATTAACAAATCATTAACAAAATGTATTAAGACATGATGACTTTTCAGAAAAAAAAAAAAACAAGAATAATCCTCGTCCATCAGTTAAAGAAAAAAATCAGGACACATGGTACAATTTTATTCTGATTTAGACCTTCACATATATAGACTGAAGATATCTTCCAGAAAAGATATTCTGAACTGGGTGTGCATGCCTTTAATTCCAGCAGTCAGAGGGCAGAGATAGAATTACTGTGAGTTTGAGACCAGTCTGAGACTACATAGTGAATTTCAGGTCAGCCTGGGCTAGAAGGAGACCCTACTTTGAAGAACAAAAACAAACAGAAAAAGATATTCTATAGAATGCTTTAGGCTGGATGAACATGGCTGAACTTATATATAGTAATGTATGTTACTGTCCTACTATGTATGTATGTGTGTGTGTGTATAACATCAACTTTATATATATATATATAAAGTTGATGTTAGCTTTTCTTCCTAGAAATTATAGAATGTTCTGATTCTTATTTCATTTGGTTATATTCTCTTTTTTCATTTCATTTTATTCTTACCTTTTTGTGCAGTTTTTTTAAACTTTTGGGTATATTTTCTGCACATTTTATCGTATGTTTAACCTTGGTTTACAGTAAGTACACAGGTATATTTCTATCAGATATCTTATGGCTTCCACCTAAAATTAATTTTAACCTTAGAATTTTATACAAAGCACAGGTTTACTGTTCAGACAATTCTCCTTAATAGCAATCATCCAGTTGTTTTTTTAAAAATATTTATTTAATTTATTTTGGAAGTGGGGGGAGAATGAATGGGTATACCAGGGCCTCTAGCCATTGCAAATAAACTCCAGATTCATGTGCTGCAATGTGCATCTGACTTACATGGGTTCTAGGGAATAGAACCCGGGTCCTTAGGCTTTGAAAGAAAGTTCCTTAACCATTATCAAGCCATCTTTCTATATCTCCAGTTGGTTTTTATTAGACTTTTTTTTTACATACATGGCTTAACAGGTGTTCATTTCTTATGTTTATTAACAGTTTTCCTTATATTATAATGACATACAAAAAAGTTAAAATGATGAACTAAGAATATCTACAGTGTACTAATAGCATGTGAAAGTATTTTAATATGTTTGGTTTATCAGTTATCAATATTCTTATTTGTTTGTCATTGTTTTATTTTGGTGCAATTCAAAGTTGAAGTACACACTTCATACATAATTATTTTTACATGTAAATTTCTAGATTTCATGTATTTAATATTTTAAGGCTGAAATCTAAGAAATTTAGTTTGTTTGCGAAATGTGCATACTTTAAAAGATCTAGTAAGCTCATTATAATTTTTTTTCTCATGAATCCTAACTATGCTGAGATTATAACTTCTTTTCCTACGGTTAGTGACTAATTCTGCTTGTCCTGCCCTTCATATTAATGAGTCATGTTGTTCGCTCTGAACTTCATAGACTTGAAATTCATTATTCCCTGTCTTCTGTAAAACATTTCATTTAGTTTAATATTTTTGAGATTACCTATGTGTTTGTTTAATTCTTTATTATTTTTTGAAAGCTTTCTCCTGGACAGTGGACAATAAGATCTAACCTTTAATAGGAGTATAGGGGAATCTTCTGGTAAGTAGGGCCCTGAGGAAGGGGGGATTAAGCCTAACCCTAAAATATTTGGCTCTGCTCTGTAACTCCTATTACCAGAAATTATAGCCTACAGTGAGCTATTGATAAGAGAGACCTACAAGGTCCCCACAAGAAGACAGGCTTCTGTTGAAGCACTTGATTACCCACCTGAGGTAAATATCTATTTCTGAAAACACTGCATGCTGCCAACACAAAACATCAAGAGTTCAAGCCAGAATCTGGAAGGAAGCCAGTTCTCAGAGGGTTACCCAGTATAGTACTGCAAAAAGCAACATGAGCAAGCAAGGGTCACTGCTAAACTACATCAACCAGCCTATCAAGATACGCATGCCTGTGCAATAGTGGCACCCAGCATATGTGGGTAACCAATGTCTTTCTGATTGGCTAAGAGATCTGATCAATGGAAAGAAACCCATAGCTGGAACTGGGAACCAAGTCAGAATCCTATGGAGACCAAGATTAAGGACTCCAGAGAGAAGTTCCTAATACTTTTTGCCCAAAAGGGAGGCTATAGTCTTTAAAATATCTCTAAATTATCAATGTTTATCCCTTAAACCTACGCTGATATCACTTCAGAACACAAAGAGTGGAGGACAACAAAAATCTATCAATAAGACAAGAAGAGAGAGATGATTTCCTGGCAAAAGATGAACCACCCCTCCTTGTACATCAGCTAGGGCGCAGGTAAAACCACAAAGGAATCCCTGAGATGAGCAAGAGTTCTGCTTCCATGGTGAGCCTGACAACCGGCACCAGGATGATGGAGGCAGACACTAAGGATACTAAAATATATTAAAGAGGAGATGCAGAAGCTGATGAGAGCTCAATACTAAAGAGGACTTAAAATTCACCACGGCTTAGGGAATTTTGTGGAAGAGAGGGCAGATAGACTTTGAAAGCTATAGGGTGGGAGGGAATATCCAGAGGCATTATTCCACCCTCCTCCCCACAATGACTGACTGCTGCTTTCACCACTCATAACACACAGCCCCATGGTGATTACTAGAAAGCCCAACGAGGAAGGCCCTCAGTGGAGTAGGGGCAGGGAGGAGGGAAATGATGGCTCAAACATTGATGTGTCCCTACAAAGTTTCTACTTAATAAAAATAAACTAAAAGAGAAAATAAAGTATGTAACATTTCAATTTAAGACTCTTAACAAATTTCTTAAAAGGATCACTGTTATATATCCTTATGCAAAAAAATATAAACAACTATTAGGATGAAAATATGTTTGAACTACTTATCTTTGGTTAGCCACTAATTCACACACACACACACACACACACAGAGAGAGAGAGAGAGAGAGAGAGAGAGAGAGAGAGAGAGAGAGAGAGAGAGAGGGAGGGAGGGAGAAAAGAGCAAGCGAGCAAGCACACCAGGGCCTCCAGCCACTGCAAACAAACTCCAGACACATGTGCCACCTTGTGCATATGGCTTACATGGGACCTGGATAATTGAACTGGGTCTTTAAGCTTTGCAGGCAAATGCCTTAACTGCTAAACCATCTCTTCGGCCCTGTCATGCTCATTTTTAGCAAAAAGCAAAAGAACAAAAAGTTTTTCCAAACATTATTATTTAACTTTTGAATTTGGTCAAGCACATTTAATCTGTAAATTGTGTTTTCCTTGTTCCCTTTTAATATCATAATGAGTTTGTTTAGAGTACATCTATTTGTCCTGTATATGTGACTCAAAGGACATAATCATTTATAGATACAGATGGTATATAGACAGATGATGTTTATTTAGATAGAAAATTTAAATATTTAAAACACAGAGATTTTCCTCCAACTTAAAGTCTATTTAGAGAGTTATTCTGGAAATATGTCCACTTTCAAACTCATGCTTACTTTCTTATTTTTTTAATAGAAATTACTACTTTTTTATTATTCTCTAAGTTGACTTTCTATGTCTTCTGTAAATTTCCAGAGGTGAATTAGTCTCAGCATGAACTGTTTCATATGTCCAAAATACTTTCTTCCTTTAAAATCTGTTTTGATTAAGGCAAGGCGTGGCAGCTCACACCTTTAATCCCAGCATTTGGGATGCTGTGGTAACAGGATTGTCATGAGTTGGAGGCCAGCCTGGGCAACTGTGAGTTTCACCTCAGCCTGGACTAAAGTGACCTTTTCTCAAAATTGAAAAAGAAAGCAAAAAAACAGATACAAATAACAAGCTTCATCAAGTAATGAATTTATCTATTGAAAATTCTTATTTTGTCATGTATTGTATACTAAGTATATGAACTTTATTGTTTGCTTTTTTTTGTTTGTTTGTTTTTTGTTTTGTTTTTTATGACGTAGGGTCTCACTCTAGCTCAGGCTGACCTGGAATTCACTATGTAGTCTCTGGGTGGCCTTGAACTCATGGCGATCCTTCTACCTCTGCCTCCCAAGTGCTGGGATTAAAGGCATACGCCACCACACCCGGTTGAACTTTTTTTTTTTTTTAATTTTTATTTATTTATTTGAGAGTGACAGACACACAGAGAGAAAGACAGATAGAGGGGGAGAGAGAGAATGGGCGCGCCAGGGCTTCCAGCCTCTGCAAACGAACTCCAGACGCGTGTGCCCCCTTGTGCATCTGGCTAACGTGGGACCTGGGGAACCGAGCCTCGAACCGGGGTCCTTAGGCTTCATAGGCAAGCGCTTAACCACTAAGCCATCTCTCCAGTCCCCGGCTGAACTTTTATGCATTATTGCACTATAATAATTATTTAATGCTTCCTAATGAATATTCTTATTATAGTCAATGTTTAAACTATTTGATCTATTAATTTAGCTTCTGAAAATAAATAACTCATTTAAAAGCTAATTGTTTTATATTTAAATTCAAATTTGGCAAGATATATATTTTTAATTATATATTATATAATTAAAATTAAATTATAATTAATATTATATATATATATATATGTATATATATATATATATATGTATATATATATTATTTTCAAGGTAGGGTTTCACTCTATACCAGGCTCACGTGGAGTTAGGTAGTTTCAGAGTGACCTTGAACTCAGGGTGATCCTCCTATCTCAGCCTCCTGCAGTCTGCAGTGCTGGCATTAAAGGAATGCACCACCACACTGGGCTGTTTTTTAATTTAACTTAATTTACTTACTTTCAAGGAGAGAAAGTGAGAGAGAGAGAGAATGATGGGGGTGGGAGGGGGATGGGCACACCAGGGCTGCTAGCTGCTGTAAATGAACTCTGGCGGCATGTGCCACTTTGTGCATCCAGCTTTATATGAGCAGTAAGGGAGCAAACCCAAGTTGTTATTTAGGCTTTGCAGGCAAGTGCCTTAACTGATGAGCCATCTCTTCAGCCAAAGATATGGTTTTTAAATATTTAATTAATTAATTAATTTATTTTGAGAGACAGAGAGAGGGAAGGAGCATGCACCAAAGCCTCCTGCCATTGCAAATGGACTCAAGATGCATGTACCACTTTATGCATCTGGTTTTGTGAGTGTGATAGATTATTGAATCAGGGACATTAGGCTTTGCACATGTTGCTGATCCATTTCCCCATTGCAAATTACAGTTTTGATTCAATAAATTGGGTATCTTTGTTGGAAAAAAACGATTGCCAATATTTTAAGAAGTTTAATTACAAGAAATACATAATCGATATGACTTCACCCTTCAAAAGTAAGCAATTTCAGTATAGAACTCCCTAAGGAAGGAATGTGAAGAGAACATTACATTTCTACAGTCCAAGGAGATAATTTTTCCATGAAAGTACATTTGCAAAACTTTTAATTAATTGAAGATCTGATTATAATAGCAAAATTATTCTATGTGTATTAGTTTTTTGTCTACCAAATATTTTCACATACCTTTCAAGGTGTTTGGAGAGGACAATTAATTATTACTGAAGCCATCTTCAAGCCTAAATATTTAATGCCAAAGAAACAAAGAAGTCTTCATGGTATTTCCCTTGTGTTATGAATTTATGTTTTTAGGCCCACAAATAGTAACACACACCAAAGGAAATCGTCTAAAAGTTGTAACTACATTCATGCATTATGGGGCAGCAGTCAGTTATGGGGGAGAGGCAATGTCCCTGTGCAAAATGTCCCAACTTGTGGAGCCAACAATCTTTCTACCTCTTTTTCTGCAAAATTCCCTGAGCCATGCTGGGAGCATTTCAAGTCTACTTCACAGAGGGATTGGGGAAATGAGCAAGAATTCTGCTCTCTTAGTTAAGCTGATATCAGCACAAGGGTGATGGAGAAAGATACTGTGGACACTCAATGCCTACCAAACTAGACTTCCAGATACTAAGTGCCCATCGTTGGAGTAGACCTTTTTTTAAAAAACATTTTGAATATAGTAAGATTCATAGGTAATGGACATTTTTCATTTTTTGAACCAATAAATTAGAAATATAGATGTCTCCATATTTAATATCATAGAGAAGAAATCTATAGTTTTCTTTCTTAAAATTTATTTTTATAGTCTTCAATTTAAAAATTGTGATAATTTTTTTCTGAATTATTCATTTTATGGAAATAATGGAGAAGTTTAACATGATAAAAGGTAAACACAGGGCTGGAGAGATGGCTTAGTGGTTAAGCACTTGCCTGTGAAGCTTAAGGACCCCGCTTCAAGGCTTGATTCCCCAGGATCCACATTAGCTAGATGCACAAGGGGACACATGCATCTGGAGTTCGTATACAGTGGCTGGAAGCACTGGCGTGCCCATTCCTCTCTCTCTCTGACTCTTTCTCTCTGTCACTCTCAAATAAATAAATAAAAATGAACAAAAAAAATTTTTTTAGAAGGTAAACAGAAAGTAATCAGGAAAATTTGCATTTGAGTGGCCTTGTGTGTGAGTGTGTGTGTGTGCGTTATGTCTATCAAAGTGTACAGGAGGGGTGAACATTTGTAGAGGCCAAAAGAAGCAGGGTGTCCTCCTATATCACTTTTGTGTCCTAGCGTTCCAGAAAGAATCACACATTGAATTTGTAACCCCTTGATTGTCAGTTAGACTGGCTGACCAGAAAGTCCCAGTTATCCTCCAGTTAGTTAGTTATGCTTACAAAGTAAGTGTCTTCCCCCTGAGCCATCTCCCTGCTCTGTGCCAGCCTGTTTCCTAGTGTTCCAGTGAGTTGAAGGCAGACATTACCTCCATTTTACAGTTAGGAAATGAGAGTAGACAGAGGCAGGTTATTAAGATCAGTAAGGTTTCATCATTGTTGAACTGTAAAAATAAATAGAATTTTAAATCTGCTAGCCTGCCACTGAACAGATTGGATCACATCAAATGCATACCATAAGTTAAATAGGGACTTTTCTCTTGGACAAATATAATTATCTGAGGAAAGATAGTCATCTGAAATATAATCTACTACAAGATATCCAAGCAGAGGGAAAAGAAATCATAAGACGTTTTTCTACAAACAAAAACTAGCATGGTAGTTGAGACTGGAATAGAAAGCAAATTGTACAAAGCCAAATAAACTATGGTAAGATTTTTGTAATGTATGTCATGTAACTAATGACTAATAGAGAAAGGATATAAATTTTTCTTTAACTTTTTATCCATTAGAATTTCAATTACATTTATAATATGAAAATACACTCAGTTTCCTGGCAAAATCAGTTGGATTAATCCACATAACAAAGACTGCTGCATCTTTGAATACTCAAGAAATATGAATAGCTGTTCTTATTTTCAATCTGCCTAATACTTTGAGTAGATGGTGCTCCACTATAAGATCCTTGGTTGTTATTTTCTATAAAGGAATAAAAACATTAACAATAAGCATAAAACATGTTTTCTCTAAATCAATTGTATGGGAAGATGAATATGCACACAGAATTTAATGAATTTCAAAGATTTGATTGAATATGATATATAATAAAAGTGTGAAAATGCCTAATGCAAAGCCATATGTGTAACACCTATAAGCCAATTACTTGTGTGACTGAATCAGGAAGACTGACAAATACAAACAAAAAAATGTATATGCACAAGCAAAGACTTAAGGTGTGTTTAATAAAACAAGCACACATGAAAGCAGTATTCATATAAAAACAAAATAATATGAATATTAATGTGTAATCTGATTAAATAAGAGAGAATGGAAAAGCAATTTTCAATATAACTAGCAATAAAGAAATAGTGTGAAAAATAAAATCATTTTTTAGATACTAGTATTTCAAAAATTGAACAAAACACTAAAATTAATGAATATGTAAATATTGAGAATACCCTTATTTAAAACTTCATAATATAATTAATTTCATAATATTGAGGAAAAGCTTTGAGAATTGAGTTATAAATACAAAATCAAAAGTCATGCACCACAAGGAAAGTATTTGATAATGTTTTAAAAACACTTAATACTATACTTAATTGTTAATTATACATGGTATATTTCACCCAGGTTATATAGTCATATCTAACTAAAAGATTATTTATGTGTAAAAGGTTTTATATTAATATTAATTTTGATAGAAAAAAATCTTAAAAATTTCTAGACAGGAAAGAATGCCTTAATAAGATATTTTTTCTTTCTATAAATTTGTTCTTTATAGATTCTAATTTTTAAAAAGTAGATATAAAAATATGTGGGCTATGAGGTAGTTCAGTTCATAAGAGTGTTTGCTTGAGTGAAGATCTTGTTTGGATCCCAGTATTGCATAATATGGGTTGGATGGCATAAATTTGTTACTACACTCCATAGGTACAGGAAGAAGGATGAGAAGTTCAATCCATCCTTACCTATACATGGAGTCTGAGGCAATCCTAAACTAAAAGACCCTATCTTTCAGAAAAAGACAATGTCTCTCTTTTTTTTTTTTGTTTTTTTGATTTTTGGTTTTTGTTTTTTGGTTTTTGGTTTTTGGTTTTTCGAGGTAGGGTCTCACTCTAGCCCAGGCTGACCTGGAATTCACTATAGAGTCTCAGAGTGGCCTCAAACTCATGGCAATCCTCCTACCTCTACCTCCCAAGTGCCGGGATTAAAGTGTGCACCACCATGCCTGGTGACAATGTCTCTTTTAAAACAGAGTAAAATGCCTGGTCAGGTACCATGTTAAATTAGAATTCTCTCTGGTTATTTAATAAAAATAATAATGGTGATTTTTCTTTAAATTAAAAATTTATGACTTTAATATAAATAAGGAAAATTTGTCACTGTATTCCATTTATCCATAATAAAATAATCAGTTATATTTAACATATCAGCTTATATGTATATTGACATATGTGCATATATTTATGACACTCGTTTGTCACAGATTGAAACAATTCCAGACATTTTCACTGTCTGCCTTATTAGAGCTATGGTGTTTCTTCACAAGATGCTGTATACATAAGTATATTATAATGTGACTTAGTATCTATAATTATACCATTTGGTGGTTTGAATAGAATAGATGGCCCCAAATATATTCAGTTGCTTATTTGTAGTTTGCATCCCTAGCCACCTGGCTGGAGGCAATATCACTGGGTGGCATTTAAGGTGTGGTGGTGGGTTTCAGATTTCAATCTAAAGATATGCAAAGTGTGCCTAGTTGGAGTTCCTGAAGTGCACTGTGGCTTTTGACCTTTAGGCTTGTACTTCTCTGTCTCTGCTTGGTCCTGTGGAAGCAGGCCAGCTTCTTCTGCCATTTATGGAACTTCCCCTGGATCTGGAAGCTTCAATAAATATCCTTTCCTCCATAACTGTGCCTGGTTTGGAAGTTTATCTCAGCGAACCTGATGTTGTCTGCTACAGAACTTGGTATCAAGGAGTGGACTGAGATGAACCTGACCATGTGGATGTTGATCTTTTGGGACCTTTGTTTTGGAGGAATAGGCATGGACTTTGTGCTTGCAACTGAAGATGTCTTCTGCAGTGGTAAGCCAAGTTTTATGGACTATTCTGATGAGAGTCTGAGAATGCTAAATGCAGACAGCATTGAACTTCAAGGCTTGGCTTATGAACTTTCTAAGGGGAAGGAAAGACTGCAGAGAACTTTGTAGGAGCTGGGCTATTGGCATAAGGGCTAGCTGTGACCTGCTGTTGCCCAGGCCCAGAGAGTTTGATCAAGGTTAAATTTGTAATGGACTGATGTGCTTGGCAAAAGATATTATTAGACTGAAAGATTTAAGATTTTAAGCTGGAAAACCTCAAGCAAGTTAAAATTACAGGCAATGAGACTGGTTTTAGGTTACTGAATCTGCTATTGTCAAACACATTAGCAATCTTAAAGGAAGATGGTCCAATTGCCTTACCATGGAAAAGATGCCTGAGGAAAGACTATCATAGAAATGCAAACACTTTTTGGAAATAGTTGACAGTAGAAAGAACCTGCTTTTCAAGGTTATGATTTATTTTATCTGTGAATAAAGAATATGGCTGTGTCCTGCACACCTGGTATAGGTTTCAGAAGCATGAAAAATGTGAGGAGTGGCCGTGAATTGCACATGCTTCCAGGAGCTGCTGCTGAGATGCGACATGCAGTAGGGCCTGATGCCTTGATAGGCTGAAAGAGCCTTTGGAAAATGTGAGGAGTGGTCATGAATTGCACACGGTTCCAGGAGCTGCTGCTGAGATGCTGCAAGAGGTAGGACATGATGCCCTGATAGGCTGAAAGAGCCTTTGGAAGATGGACTGTGGTTTGCATGAAGATCTCAAGAAGTTTTGGATATACCAGAATTGTGCAAGGGTTACTATGGAGTGCTCTGTTGGCCTGGGATGGATGTGTTCCCCTGCTACTCTGCCCAGCTGGAGGGGTGGCACTGGAAAATCTGGAGAATGTCAGTCTCTGATTATGTTGAACTTGAACTGCAGAAGTTTGATGTTTGTTTGATGGTGGTTGAGTTTGCATTATTTTAGTCTCTCCTTGCTATGCCTTATACCAGTTGAAAATGTTTACTCTGTGCCTTTATATGTTACAAATGTTTAACCTGTTTGATTTTACAGGTCTTAATATCTTAAATTGGTCAAGACTGTGGGGACCTTTGAAATTGACCTGAGTACAATTTACAATGTGTGATGGTTATAAATCTATTGGGGGCCAGGGGTTTGGTGGTTTGAATAGAATAGATGGCCCCTGATATATTCAGTAGTTTATTTGTAGTTTGTATCCCTAGCCACCTGGCTGGAGGCAGTATCACTGGGTGACCTTTAAGTTGCGGTGGTGGGTTTCAGATTTCAATCTAAAGATATGCAAAATATGCCTAGTTGGAGTTCCTGAAGTGTGCTATGGCTTTTGCCCTTTAGGCTTGTACTTCTCTGTCTCTGCTTGGTCCTGTGAAAGCAGGCCAGCTTCTTCTGCCATTTATAGAATTTCCCCTGGATCTGTAAGCTTCAATAAATATCCCTTCCTCCATAACTGTGCCAGGTCTGGAAGTTTATCTCAGCGAACCTGAAGCTGTCTGCTACATACCATATATATACATGTACACATGAAAACAATATTACAGTTATTAAATTATGAAGGCATTTTTGTATGGCCATAGAATTATAGAAATTAAAATTAGGCTTACTTAGAGGTCACATAATATGCAATTACCCAAACATATTTTTGTTCAGTGGATCAGCTTTTCTAATGAAATCATCTGAGAGCTTTTTTATGGCATGTTGCCCTAAGACTTGACCTAAGGATGAAAACATATCTTTTGAGTTTAAACACTATAAAGAAGAAAAATATATACATATTTTATATATCACATGGATATTATTGTTTTTATTTCTTTCTGACTTTAGTGGTAATAAGAAATCATTAAGAAAGAAAAGTAACTGGTTAGTGAATAATTAAGGTTTATATAATTTGATACATTTTTCTTCTCATCATAATAATATTGCAGATTTATAAGTTGATAAAAATCCTGGAAAAATAGCCAAGTCAGAAAAGTAGTTTTACATGCAACTTGATTTCTTAGTGTTGAGGCATTCATACATTTGTTTTCTTGTTTACATTAACTACAATTTTCCAATTTCAGCTGTTTCAGGAACTGGTGGAACAAAGAATACTAGTTGCTTTTATGTCTGTTTGCTTTTACTATGACTTGCCACTTTCTTACCTATGAGTCAGAAGAAAGATTTGTATATTTGTCCAAAATTTTGGTAATGATAAACCATCCACCAAGAAATACTAGATATTAGAACAGCTTTTGCTCTCTTCTCTTAAAATGTGAATCATATTCAAAGTCCCCACCTATGATTATTTAGATTCTTGAATTACTTAGCTTTTTTTCTCATTATATTTCTTTTATGGAAATGTTGTTTTAAGAACAGACAAATAAAAATGTTTTAAGATAATGGGGAAGAGTTTGGGTTCTTCTAAAGAACAACAGCATTAAAGATTGGCAGAAGCCAATGGCCATAAGATTCAGAGTGGAAAGGTCAATATGAATGTGGTCAGAGAAATGACAAGAAAATGTGTCTCTGAGTATCAAGGGGAGTGCTGCCAACAACCGCAGACACATAAATTAGGTAGCTCTCATCAATGGATCAATTCCTTGAAATGCACAAAAGTACAACAACTTATCTTATCTTGAAGAATCTGATATGCCTTATACTTATTACTGGAATCAAGTTTGCAGTTTTCAAAACCATGTCCAGATTCAGATGATTTCATATGAGAATTGTGTGAATTTTTAATTAACCGCCATCAATTCTACAAACTCTCTTTCAGAAAAGAGTAGAAAAATGAGTATTTCTCAATTCACTGAATAAAGATATTATTAACATGTTTTCAAATCACAGAATTAATTTTGTCTATTCAAAAATACAAGCAAGAATCCTTCAAGAATAAATGGAAAATACTTATCAAATATTAGCAAGGAAGTTATATAAAAAGATCTATACCATTTCTGAAACAGATTAAGTTCTGACTCAATATTACAAATTACTTACATGTCACTCACTGTATTACAAACTTAGGCAACTAGAAAAATTTCAAGTTCATACCTATAGATTCACAGAACTATATCAATTTAAACCACTTTTCAACATTAATTTTTTAAAATGATGAAATAAAGAGAAAAACTTCTCTGCAGTGAGGAGATATTTTCCAAAAATAATAGACTACTTAAACTAAAATTCTAAAAGCTGATGCGTAATATTTATGAGGGGATGCATATATATTTCCTTAGTTTAACCACAAAACAACAAAACAAGTAAACCTATTCTCACTCAAAATAATCAAGGATTTCAAGCCAGGACAATATGATGAAAAACGGGTAGCAATTACATATCATTTAGAAAGTGAGAAATTAAACTTTCTCTACTCCAATAAGACATTTTCTATATAAAAAATCTAGAAGATCAATAAAAATTTTAAATCATATTAGAATGTTTGCCAGATTACATGATGTAAGATAAACACAAAAAGTGAATTGCATGCCTACCTGCTTTCAATGGATATCTGAACTCTGGGAATTTAAAATTTCAATAATTCAATTGTTCAGATTGTTAAATATGCTTAGGTACAGATTTGAGGAAATGTAGACACTAGTTGGATGCCAAAAGTTAAATAACACTGGTCTTCAGAGATGACTTAGCAGTTAAGGCACTTGCCTGTGAAGCCTAAGGACTCATGTTTGACTCTCCATGTCCCCTGTAACCCATACACACACAAGGTGATGCAAGCACAAGGTGGCACATGCATCTGGATTTCTATTGCAGTGGATGGAGGCTGTGGCATGCCAGTGCTCGCTCGCTCTCTCTCTCTCTCTCTCTCTCTCTCTCTCTCTCTCTCTTTCTCTGTCATAAAGCAATTACAAAAAATTACATAACACTGATGAAATTCCAAGGAGTAGTAAGGGAGACTCAATATAAGAAAGTTATCAATTTCTCCCATGTTGATCTAAATGTGTATAACATTTTGTCTTAAAATTCCAGCAAGATTTTGTGTAAACATATGTGAAATTAAATGTTTCTGAAACATAAATATATCAAAAAATTGAAAAAAAATAGTGATAGTAATATATGTTTGATTTAAGGACATTTCACTTTTTAGACATAGGATATGTAAGTTAATGAAGGAGATAACCTACAAAAAGACTCATATATATGTACAAAGATTTTTTTCTCATTTTTTAGGATGGTATAAAATTATTCAAGGACAGAAATAAAGTATTTTCAGTATATTGTACTGTACCAAACCAATATTTTCATGGGATGAGTGACATTATATGCTAACTTATTTTACTATAGTACACAGGTATCTTATGGTCAAAAGACTCCAAACTAGTCATTCTTATGAAGATAGATTTCAATTAATGTTTAGATTAGTACAATTTTAGTAAAGTTAAGATTTATCAGTAGTATAAATTAAAAAAATTGAAGTGCTTATTTTTTAATTAAAAAATAATCATGGGAGAAAATGTTCTGGGTTTAGGGCATGGCTAAAGAGTTGAAGTTTCAAATCAAAAATTAAGCCAATAAAGGAAAAATAATATGGTAAAATTGATTTCATCACCCTCAAAAATTTGGGTTTCTAAAAGAATCCATTAAGTGAAGGAAAATTATAGCTATGGATCATATAGAAAGAGTTGTGATGACTTTTATATATTCAGTAAAACAATGCTTATTTTGATACTTTTAAAGAATTATCAACAAAACCTTTGGAAAACTGGTAGACTGTAGTTTCAAGTTGCCTCTTGGTTTATATGATCTTTCTCATGAAACTGCAATGAAAAGAGAGACTAAGAGAAAGAAATGTGATAGCAAAACAAGATGTGGGTTCAGAAATGATGGCATGGTTGGAATATAATTAGCATTCATTTTATAATAGAAATATCTGGCCACACCAGAAAATAAAAGCAGTAGGTTATTACATGTCTTGTATCTGAGTTAGAAAAATGAGGATTGTAAGTACTAGTTCTGCTATTTATCTTTGCAGTAATCCAGGGCAAAATAATTACCTTTTATGAGGATTGATTTGGGACAATACTGTAATAATGAGTATAATCGATGTATATTGGATGAATTAAAATAGGCAAATTTTCTCTCAGAAAATAGATCTTTTAAAGCATAATTTTGAGAAATTAACAGATTAAGTAGTATTTATAGTGAATGAAATTTACCAAAGTGAGTATGTTTGATTCCTTTTACTTCATGCAAAATTTTATTAGACATTCTTAAAGGCTGTGATATAATGAAGTAGCATGAATGTTTTATATCAGACAGATCATTCCTTAACAAAAGTTAATGATAGAACTAAATATGAGATGGGTTGCATCACACCCACATGGCCTTCTAAATCATGAATGCCAGCATGTTTGAAAATTACATTTCTCCCCTTTTAAGTTAACTCTTCCTGTATAGACTTGTATCTATATCCATGTCTTAATGATGCTAATGAGTTAATGAGTTCTAAAGAAGCAAAACTCAAAAGTGTAATAGTCACTCTCTGTACTGCATTAAAGACAGATGTTCATGTTGTTACTAACAATATTTCCTATGTAACTTTCAACTCTATTATTTCTTGATATGCATACTGCTTTCCCTTTACACCTATCCATATTTTCTCATGAAAAATAAAATCTTGTTCATTCTCAATAAATTGATTTTCCTTCTTCCATAGCAACTGGGGACCAAATATAACAGACTTAGCTTGAACATTCTCAAATTCTATATTTCTCTTTGTTATTTTACTCATTCCTATAGGTGCCTAGTGACATTGAACTGCGTGATGAGAATGCCCTCCACTTCATACTCAACAGAACCTTATAATATATATTCTCTCTTATCACACATATCACACACTTAAATTGTGAGTGAGAGATTTAGAAAGTGTTTTGATTTCCTGGAGAAAAAGAGGTTTATCCATTCATCTACTCTACAGGTTTTTAGGGCAAATGTTATTTCAAAATATTTTCTGCTTTTCTCTAGCATAGATTGGAGATACTTAAAAACAAACATAAAATCATACAGTTTTCTCCTGAAGAGAGTTAAGGATGTTTGAGGGCAGCTGTTTCAGACCTTTGCTTAGACACATTCCATTGTGGCATGCCTCCCACTTGCTGAGACAAAACATCCGTCCTGATATAGCTTAGGGATGGATTGAGTTTGTTCCAGCTAATAGCTTCAGGGGAGAGGGCCAGTTACAGCAAGGAAAGCATGGTCAGGGCAAGAAACCAGTATCATGGAGGAAGCAGAGAGATGAATGCTGGTGGCTCATCTGCATTTCTCCTTTTGCACAGTCTAGGACCCAGCTAATGAGATGATGCCTCCAGAGTTAAGGTGGGGATTCCCACTTACATTAGTCTGTATGTCCCTATCACAAATGTGAAGTGTCTCCGCCCTTGGCCATGTTTGATTCTAAATCCTGTGAAGTTGACAACCAGGGATTAATCACCATACTTGGTGTTGTAGGAGGTTACCTGTGAGATAGTATCACCAGGGTGCTGTCAGGACTTGGGGATTTAGGATGCTCCATGGTTTTAGACCCCCTCAGATGATCTTGTCTTTGTATTGTTCAATTGATCCATGCTCTTCTGACCACATGACTCTCTTCTAGTGTTCAGGCAGCCTATACTCCCAAGATACTGTTACTCAGACCCTCTATGAAGCCTTTATCTCAAACTGAAAAGAATTTTTATTGCCTATTGGCTGTTGGGAAAATTACTTTGTGGAATATACATTATCAGGTCAAACATTATAGTCAGTATTTAGAATTCTCATCTATTTGTGGATCAATAATGCATGAGAGGTTACTTAAAATGTAAAACAATCAACATCTTTATAAGTGTCTACTATAAATAAAAGTGAGCCATAAACGCTCATGAAATCATTCATTCATCTGGTATTTTATTCAGTTTCTATCTGTAATTGCTATGAGCCCTTTCTCACAAGTAATCATTACTACTGTCTTCATAACAAAACTATGGTATTATTTAAATTATGTCACATTTATTTATCAGATGCATGCTGCCTACTTATGTAAACAACATAAATGTAATGATTCCCAATAACTTGATATAATTATAATGTAGACAGGATGATTGCTTCCCTAATGGATCCATTTAAGGATAGAAAATATGTGAAAGTGTATTTGATTTTTGGATTTCTGAGGCAGGTTCTTTTTTGTTATTGCTGTTGTTAAGTAGGAAATTTGCATGGGCACATCATGTGTTGATACCATCATCTCCTTCCTTCCTATCCCCATTCTACTGAGGGGCAGGCAATGCCTCTGAATAGTCCCTCCCTCCCTGTGGCTCTTGCAGTCTTTCTGGCCCCTGTACTGCAAAATTCCCTGAGCTGGGGTGGGTGTTTTAAGTGTACTTTAGTGTTGAGCTTTTGGGCACTTCTGATCTCTGCTTTGGTAACTGTTGAGTATCCTCAGTGTCTGTCATCTTTACCCTGGTGCCAATTGTCAGGCTCTCCATTGAAGAAACACTCTTGCTTATCTCACCAATTCCTCTGTGATTTCACCTGGGCCCTGGCTGATGAGGGAAGGATGGTTCATCTCTTGCCAGGGAGTCAGATATCTTTTCTTGTCTTGCTGATAGATTTTGGCTATCCTTAGTTCTGACTGCCTTCTTAAAAAGTAAAACAGATTATCTAATGGAGAGTTAGATCAGCATAGGTTGAAGAGAATAAGCATTGTTTAGTGAGAGGTTTTGACTGGCATAGCCTCTCTTTTAGCCAAAACTTGTAGGATCTTATTTTTGGAGTCCATAATCTTGGTATCCATAGGACCTTGACTTGGTTCTCAGTTTCAGCTGTAGGCTCCTTTACAGTGAGCAGATCTTTTAGCTAATCAGAGAGCCCTTGCTTACCCATCTAGGCTTTATGCATTGCACAGGTGTGTATGTCTTGTCAGAATGGTTGTTATCATATAGTAGTGTCCACTGCTTGCTCCCAACATTCTTGGCCATTTTCTTCCAGCAACTTATGTAGCCCTTTGCAGCAATATACAGACTAACCATCTGGGAACTGGCTTCCTTCCAGAAACCAGCTGGATCTCTGGTTGTTCTGTGTCTTCAGCAATCTGGTCTTACCTATTACCTCAGGTGAGTAATCAAGTGCTTTGACAGAAGCCTGTTTTGTTTTGGGAACCTCATAGGTCTCTCCCATCAACATCTTAATGTGGGTTGTAGCCAGTTTCTGGTACTGGGAATTAAGGTATGGTATCTTAAAAACCAATCCAATTAAGCAATCTCTGTTTAAAATCAAGTGCTATCTCATCCTGTACAAGTAAGACCAAAGACCTTCTAAAAGACTAACAATTAAGTTTCCTGCCTTATGTGTACCTAGAAATCTCTCTCTCTCTCTCTCTCTCTCTCTCTCTCTCTCTCTCTCTCTCTCTCTCTCGCTCCCTCGATGTCTCTCGGTCTAAGTCTCTGTCTCCCTTTAATGCATTTCTGTAATTTTTTTTTATTTGGTCAAAAATCTCATGATCCTTCACTTAAACTATTTACATTTTCTTTTTCAAGTAATATATTTACCAAATCATCACTTCTACTAGAGGTTGCCACTAAAGTCACACTATACTGCAATGCTGCATACAGTTCTTGGGGTGAATGCTGTTCTCAGCAAAGCACTTATGAATATAATCATAAATACAATGTCAAGCCAAGCTACAACCTCATTTTATGCAGTTCCACTGTACTTTCCATTTCCTTTACGTCAGTAACAAAAGTTATCGATGGCATCAATCCAGTGTCCTTCTTTACATATAACTTCTATCCACAAATAGCTATTTAGGCCAAAGCTAACCAAATACTATGAAGATGTTTATGATCAAAAACTTTCACAATACTCATTATGTCTTTCAGAAAGTTTTCTAGCTATAAATAAACAATATTTGTAAAGATCACAATTCCTTAGCATGTATTCAAGTGAACATCTGGTTGTTATCACTTTTCTTCTTGACACTCTAACATTCATTTCTTTCCAAAAACAAATTAGATAGCATCCACATATATGTCCAAAGATAAGCATGGAACTTGGATTATATAAATACTTCTTCTTTGTATGTATGTAAACAATATTGATTGCACACTTTTCCTAAAGGACAGTGAACAACCATCAGAATAAAAATGTATCAAATAGCCTTGTTCCTTCAAAGCAAACAATTTTAAGTCTGCTAAAATTCCATTGTACCTATGCTGAGAGATCCTGTTTGCCAGCTATCTCCTGTCTTTTTATATTTTTCCCCTGTCACCACTGCCTGTGATGACTATATCCATGTAGCTGATCCTTTCCAAATGTATAAGATGAATTTCTGTTGACTGAGACTACAAAAAGGCAAATATCAAAAATCACTGGGCATCTGAAACAAATGATAGAGGTAGATGGTACAAAGATAAGTGGTGAACATTTGTCTTATTTTATTTTGCTTGTTTGATTTTTGCACATGCACTTATTTTGAAGATTATTTTACTGGGGCCATTTTATGCATTGAAAGAAGATTTTGTAAGTTGGATAATTTGGGGATGGGCATCGCCTCTGCCTCCCTTAAACATGTTCTCCATTCCTGGTGGCCTAGTAAGCACTTGTATAAATACATAAGAACTGGTCTATAGTTGTACAACAACATAACCTTTCTATGTAACAGACATATAAACTATGCTTAAGCCTATAAGTAAGTGTTTACTATCACTTACACATAGGTGGGTCAGGTGTTTTGTTCATCTGGTTTTATGCTTACTTTAATTCTAGAAGTTTACAGGGGAACTGATACACAATCTACGTCACATTGTCTGGTCCACCTTTGGCATCTGAGGTTGTTAATGAAGGAGGACAAAGGCAGAATGGCTTTTTTGTAGGTACCAGCCTCTTGAGTTTCTCCATCACATGCCTGAGTCTGTTGACAAGGCTCATTGTAACTGGGTATTTAACTCTTAAGTGGGCCGGGCACGTGTGAGTAACACTTTCTTATCACATGTTCTCCTAGCATCTGACTTTCGTGGGCCTTGCTTTTGGTAAAAATTTCTTCTCTGGTGACGCTCTTTTTTTTTTTTTTTTCTTTTTTTCTGCTTGATTTACACATGTGTGACTTGTTCTTGGTGCTTTCTTACTTTGCTACAAATATGATCCTGTCTTTGATCTCTTATGTGAAGGAAACCTTTTGGCATGTGTTCCCAAGTTTTGCCATGTATGTGCATGTGTGTGCATGTTCCCTGCAGGCTATTCTTTTAACTGAAAATTTCTATGTAAAGTAGAATTTCTCCACCACCCCTCCTCCTTTCTAGCCAGCTTATGGAATTCTACTTTTAGCTAGAGTCATTCAGCTAGCCTTGCCCATGGATCTTATCCATAATAAACATAATAAAAGTCATAATTTATTCTTCTTAAACTTTATTTTTATGATTCTCTGTTAACTCCTACAAGAATGCAAAGGTCAGGGTCCACAGGCCTGGAATCTCCTGTGTCTTTATGAAAATGAATCCCTCCCTTAACTGCAAGTGCTGCATAATTAATACAGAGAAACATAAAATTTTGTGCTGATATAGCATGTGATCTGAAAAACTGTTTTACTATTGCTTATAGTTTGCCCGTGTATCCAAAGTTGCATAAGACAGTGGGTGTTTGACTACTTCATAAGTACTTATGTACTCCCAGAAGAAACACAATCATTACAGTGGACACTTGGATACATTGGGATGGGAGGGAGCATTTCTGCTGTAATAATTCAAAATGACATGACATATTTTGAAAGAACAAAACACAAATATCAAAGGATTACTTAAATGAAGAAAAGTCCATTAAGATCAAGTTGTAGGAGCCAGGATGAAGTAACCTTGAACAAAGAAAGTTAACAAGTTAAAAACTTACAAACATGTGTTGGGCCCAGATGTCCAGAAGACATTCTACAGCTTCAGAATTCCAGTAACTCGTTTAAATTCCAGTCCTTTGTTTCCTACCCTCCAATCTAACACAGGGAACTGAGAGCTGACTAGTTCAGGAAAGGGAGTAGTAAACTCAAAAGCAAAAGTAAAGAACGCAGGCACACATGCACCCTTTTCACTGAATAATCCCTAACAGCAGACCTGAGGGAGAGAGCTGAAAAGTTTGCACCACCTGTTGGGTTTGGGGAAAATAATCATCTCATTGACTATATTTTTAAAGCACAAGTACACTTGTACAAGTGAACATGGGTTTGTATTGTTTTAGGGTTTTTTGCATCTTCTCATTTTATTGGGGTATATAACAATTTAGGTTTAAGGCATTTTTATTGACTTGTCTCAATTACTCCCAATTAGATATTGTGTTGATTTAACATGCATTGTATCGACTTATTTTATTGACAATATTTGAGGGATATTTATTCTCTTTTAGATAATGTTCTTATATTGCTTATATTTCTGCAATGCCAAGAAACTTCTTCATTTTCAGATGTCCATCCTCTTCCACATCACCACCTTCCTCTTACACACCCTCCTTAGATTCTAGGGAACACATTATTGTTAACTCTACAAGGTATTCTCACATCTTGCCCTTACTGGTCTTACTTGCCAAGGGCTTGGCAAAAATATTTCATAGCTATTCACGTCCACTTGTGACAACCATACTTAATTCTCTAAAAGTTATAAGGTTCTAATGGTAAAGGTAAAAACCAACATGTAATTTCAAAATAACTATTTTGCTACTTAATTCAATCAACACAGAAATGCCTCTTCTGTGATATTCTAATTTGCTTCAGGTAACTATTTAATGTCACCTAATTTGCCTCTGATAACTATTTAATGAGACAATAGTTGATATAATTGTTTAATCTTAGTCTCTCAGTCTCAGGATGCTTGTGTTTTTGCTGGTGCTTATAGAGTTTTCTTGTTGTCTTGTTCAGTTTAATTTTGCTTTGCCACATAAAGTAAAAATGATATACATAAAAGGACATACCTTTTAGAGAAAGAGAGCATATATCATGAAAGTGACCATGCAAAAACATCTTCTCATGTCAAGAGTAAGATACAAAATAAGAAAAAACAGTAGTTACCCCATCGCCACAACCTTTGGGACTAGGCACAAGTCAGTGCATCACCACAGAGGGTCTAGCATGAAGTTAATGCTTGAAACAGTCTAAAACTATGGTATATTCTCCTGATGACTTTCATCTTTAAATTTCAGATATTGTTTGTGGTGGTTTGACTCAGGTGGCCACCATAAACTTAGGTGTTATTTCCAGCCAATGGAGATTTGGAAATTAAAGCCTCCTGAAGGCACTGTATTGTTGGGGGTGGGTTTATGGGTATTATAGCCAGTGTACCCTTGCCAGTGTTTGGCACACTTTCCTATTGTTATTGTCCCCCTTATATTGGCCAGGGGAATGATGTCCACCATCTGTTCATGCCATCATTTTCTTCTGCCATCATGGAGCTTCCCTTTGAGTCTGTAAGTGAAAATAAACCCCCTTATTTTCCCCACAAGCTGCTCTTAGGTGATTTCTGCCAGCAATATGAGAGAGAGAGTAGGTGTCCCAGGGCCTCAGCAACTGTAATCAAACTCCAGACACTTTTTCCACCTACTGGACATGGGGAGCCTTCAATTTCCTCACCTTTTGTTGGTCTGGCTTATGTGGGATCTGGGGAGAGATGGAAGATAGGTCCTTAGGCCTTAACTACTAAGCAATCTCTCTAGCCCTGAAGTTGTCTCCTTCTTCTTCTTCTACTTCCTCCTCCTCCTCCTCCTCCTCCTCCTCCTTTTGCAGAGACAGAGAAAGAGAGAATAGGCTAGCTAGTGCCTTTCAGTGGCTGTGAATGAACTCCAGATGTTTTTCTCCCTCTTGTGGGAATACGTGGTATTGCATGCTTGTGCCACTGTTGCATTCGGCTATATGTGGGATCTGGAGGATTCAAAAAGGAATTCACAGGCTTCATAGGCAAACACCTAAACAGTTAATCCGTCTCTCCAGCCCTGAAGTCTTCTTTTTAAAATAACATAACTAATCAAATAAAGATTGTAATGAAATTTTCTTGATTCCACCTTGTAAGTACTATTTCATGTTCATCTTATCAAAAGTTACTCTTAATTGTCCAATATTAATTCACTGTTACTACACCATAAACTAGCATTCATGTTTGCATTTCTAAACAGTACTTGACACATGTTTTGTTAAAGGATCTAATGGCTTTCTAGTAAGTCTAAAGGATACTTCTAGGGCTTTGCTTCAATCTACTATTTTCAGCTTTCTATAAAGTTGATTTTTACCTCATACCTTAAACATTCATTCCTCAGTTTCTTTGAAACTTCAAGCATCTCTTATGTGTCATCTTTAGTACTTTATGTATTTCTTCTTTTCTTTGCATACGTGTGTGTGTGTGTGTGTGTGTGTGTGTGTGTGTGCAAGTGCACGTATGTGCACATTCACATTTGGTTGTATGTATATACATAAGTATGTTCTTATGTGTGTATATATTTATGTGTATGGCAGAGTTTGGTGTTATGTGTCCTTCTTGGTCACTCTACACATTATTTACTGAGACAAAGTCTTTAACTTGAATCCAGAGCTAACCAACTGGACTAATCTTGTTACCCAGTCTGCCCCATGGTTCTGTTGCCTCTGCTTCCTGAGCACTGGGATTAACGCATGTCTGCTTGTTTGCATGATACAATCTTTACCTATAATTGATCCATTGCCTCAGCCTCTTAAGTATTTCTTATTGACCTCCTTCATTTTGCTTTGTTTTTAAAAGTGGCATCACATTACATGATCTCATTATGTGAAAGAAATGTTTCTCTATCTTTGTTTACATTCTCCTTGAAGGTATTTCATTATTCCTCATTTTTAAAATAGCATACATTGCACCCAACTTTCCAACTGAACATTCTAGAATCATCCTCCCTTTGACCTTCAACATCTATCCATTACTACTTTGTATTTGACATCTCTGTTTAATGTTTGATAGCAAACTCTAATATGTTTAAGCACAATTGCTAAGCCCTACTGAACTTTCCACATCCATTTCCTTTTCTTTTAAGTTAGATTTGTCACTTGTGGCTAAAAATTCAGAATTTTAATACATGAACATATTATTTGACCATATTCCCCTCCTATTGCTCTCTTTTCTTCCTTCTCTCCACCCTTATGCCATGGGCCCCCCTTCTGTTTTTCAAGTAATCTTTCTCTTTTGATGTCTCATTCATTTTCTGAATGCATGTATATTTGCAAATAAAGTTTTATTGCATACAGCCATACCTATCTATTAATATATTTATCTGTTTTCAAGCTAACAATGGTTGAGGTAATCAGTTAGGAAAAAAGACATAGAAAGCTTGAAACTCCTGAAACTTTCACACTGTTCCCTTTCAAGCAAAGTTTGCTGATCTCTGATTGCAAAAATAATTTTTAATTGGATCATTAGACTATGTGGAGGAAATTATTTTCTTAAGTTTTCTTCCATAATTTTGTCTTTTATCAAACAAAATCACACATATTCAGTTCGTTAGTAAGTCATGTATTTCATTTCTTAAAAATTTGTTCAACCACATTTATAGCTGCTCAATACATAACAGCTAAGAGCTGGAATCAATCCAGATGTCCATCATTAGATGAATGGATAACTAAGATGTGGTATATCTACACAATGGAATTCTATGCCGAAGTTAGGAAAAATGACACAATGAAATTTGAAGAAAAATGGTAAAACTTGGAACAGATCATTCTCAGCAAACTTACCCAATCACAGGAAGATAATCGTCCCATGGTTTCACTCATCTGTGGCTCCTAACCTTAATTTGCCTGTGATTCTAACACACCTCATAAATATCTTGAAGACTGGACAGTAGGGATGGTGGGGAAGGAGGGCAGGGTAAGGGTAGGGGGGACAAAAAAACTGGATACAAATGGAAATGATACCATAAAATCCTACATCCTGATAGACATACTAAAGAGTTGAACCTTCATCAAGTGCTAAGAAAGAATACCTGATTCACAGAGGCCTGGAGAGAGTATGATAAAGACTATCCTCAATCTTCTCCTGTTTCTCTATATCTCTTTTCTCTCTTTCTCTTTTATATTACCTGTATTTTTCTTCCTTCATCTCCCTTGGCCCTGACCAGTAACTCTAAGTATCAGCATATGGGTAACATCCACAATGAGCTGTTGATCAGAGATACCTACAAGGTTTCCCAAAAGAAGACAGCATTCTGTCAGAGTACTTGATGACCCACAAAAGGTTAATGGTAAGACCCTACCTCCGAAGACACCATATGCTGTTGGGACAGAACATGGAGTGAGCTGACTGGAAACTGGAAGAGAATCAATCCCAAGAAAGTTAGCTTGTCTAGTCCAGAAGGTGTTATATGAGCAACTGGGGGAAAATGACCAACATCTGTCTAAGAAACTCATGGTCTATGCTACTCAACAGCAATCAACCTGACGTAATGCTCACACAAGTGCAATAGTGGCACATAGTCATGGTGAGTTACCAACTGCTCTTGATTTGGCTAACAGATCCTCTCAGTGAAATGGAACCCATAGCTGGATCTGGGAAACAAGTCAGAACCATATCCATAAATG
The DNA here is from genome assembly GCF_020740685.1 of Jaculus jaculus. Taxonomy (NCBI): domain Eukaryota; kingdom Metazoa; phylum Chordata; class Mammalia; order Rodentia; family Dipodidae; genus Jaculus; species Jaculus jaculus. The sequence continues at coordinate 41,506,338 of NC_059104.1, forward strand.
AGCCTCCTCTCCAATATCAAGCTCCCACCAGTAGTGAGCTACCAGTGGGACTACAACTATTAAATTCAGTCTAAAATAAGAATGGGTATCCATGTGCCTTACACTGATCTCACTCTCCATTGGAAAATTTGCTTCTCTTTTTCAGATGGACGCAGAACCTGAGGACAGAATCAGCCTATCGTACCACACCAGGGTGCCAGCCGAAGCCATAGAGTTAGTGGGTAATGATCAAGAGCTGCTTTTTTAGTGAACCTGGTACCAGCACAAGGGTGAAGGAGATAGACACAGAGAACACTCAGCTCCTACCAAACATCTAGAGACACAGACTTCCAAGATCTCCTGTCACTGAAGTAGACCTAAAATGAACCCAACATGGCTCAGGGAAATTCACTTAAAAGGGGGTGGAAAGATTGTTAGAGCCACAAGTTGGGTCATTATGCACAGAGACATTGCCTCTTCCCCATAGTGGAAGGTCATCCCCACAGTGCAACATCCACAATCCACAGGGAGGATGACAGGGAGAAGACTAGATTGTTACCATTATGGCTGTATATATACTATTTACATAACTAATAAAAACTAAAATTTACTTTTATTAGATATGGACATACTTAGTATGTAAACAACACATGTTGGTACCATCCTTTCCCTCCTCCCTGCCCCCTTCCTGAAGAGCTCCTCCTCTTTGGGGATGCAGGTCAACCCCATAGGGAATGTGGGTCATGCATTTTTTTGGGGGGGGGACCAGTCAATTATAGGGGAGAGGCAATGTTTCTGTGCATAATGTCCCAACTTGTGGCTCTAACAATCTTTCTGCCCCCACTTCCACAAAATTCCCTGAGCTATGTTCGGTGAATTTTAAGTCTACTTCAGTGCTAGGCACTTAGGAGCCTCTGGATCTCTGCTTTGGTAGGTATTGAGTATCCTCAGTGTCTATCTCCTTCTCCCTTATGCTGATATCAGGCTCACCAAGAAAGCAGCACTGTTGCTCATTTCCCTAATTCCTCTGTAGTTTCAGCTGGGGTTGGGAGAATTGCTATGGGTTATCTTCTCAGGTTCCACTCCCTTGTGAAAAAGAGATGCAGAATTCTTCACAGCACCTGCCCACCCACACATTGTTCACACAGAGAACCAAAATCAGGGAACTTGGGCATTTCTTCTTTTGTCTTAATAAAGCTATAACATTGTTTTGAGATAGCCATTAAAAAAACTTACAATAGATATACAAGTTATTCATTCCTTCTTTCATGATACTTGCTATTTTTGTCAAAATTACTTAATAATAAATATCATCTCTACCTGTTTATTCTCTACCTTTCCACTGCCGTAAGTCCAATTTACTGCTACTTATTTGCATATGAATTGGTCAGTGGCCTCCTACCCTACATTTCTGTCTCACTTTTACCTATTTCTCAAGTGTTCTATACTCATCATCTATAATAACCATAAAACGAAAATATAGTAATTCTCTTTCTAACTTAAATTCCTACAATAGTAATAAAATCCATGCTTTTTATGATAGCTTGTAAGTACCCAAGTCATTTATAAAATTATGAAATATTCTTTCATGTCTCATGGTTTTGGTCACTGCATTCCAGACACATTGATTCTTTTATAGCTTTGGCATTGGGCCAACCTTTTTAATGAATCCAAGACTCTGTTCTTGTCCTTTATGGATTTATTGTGGTTAGGCTTATATGTTTGCTGGGACAAAACACCCAACCAAAGTGAGGAAAGATTTTATTTTGTCTTGTGATCTCAAGGAGAAGCCTTATGTTTGCAGGAAAAGAATGGTAGAGGAGAGGCTGGATAACATTTCTTACCATAACAAGAAATCGAGCTGAACTCTGGCAAGGGGAAAATGGGGCCATAACATGCAATGTCATTGTCCTGGCAACAAGCATCCCCTAGCAAAGCTCTACCTCCCAAATTGTTACCAACTTGGTACCAAACTCTGAAAATACATGAGTTTATGGCAATATCTTATTCATATCACATTATTATATAACTCTTATCTCTTTGTTATTTCAAATTATAATTTCCTTTCCATATTCTCAACATTAGATAAAATGTCATTCCTAAGTCAAAATGCTATATGAGAACCATATATCAATATGTAAGATTGTGTGCATATAGAATATGTGTATGTTATCTGTGGTATATACACATGTGTTTGAAGATGGGCATGTGCCATGCACATGCATACAGAGACCAGAGGAGAACTTTGGGTTCCTTTCTCTATCACTTAACTGAATACTGATACTTGGTTGTGGTGGGGTCTCTTCCTCAACCATAATTCTCAGGGATCTCTGTGATTCTCTCATCTCTGCCCTCCATAGCCTGGAGTTATAGCCATGGATGGCTACTCGAAGCTTTTTATGTGAGTTCATGTTTACTTCATATTACTTTTCTGTGTCTATTTTAATTATATGACTTATAACATATTACAATAACATATAAACCTGCTTATCCTATTGAGAATAGTAACACAGTCTTATTTTGTTATTTTTGTACAAGACACTTGATGAATAAACAATGTAAAATTGTTGGTTTGTATGTTGGGAGCTTATATGAAATTGAAAGGTCATATGGAAATCCCCATGAAAATTGTGTGTGCACATCTCTGTCCATTTGCACACATATGTGTAAGAAGTAGTGTTGAGGAGAGAAGCATGATTTTCTGATGAAGACTAGAAGGAGATAGTTAGAAAGACATTATACAAACTAAGACATAGAAGCCTTCTTGTGATTGTGGGGAAAAACACATTGACAAAATCACAACTAAGATCACAGCTAGAAACAAGTCAAATCCACACCACTGTAAGTTAAGAATGATGACAAGCAAATTGTGGCTATTGCAATCTTATCTCCACATGTGTGTTGGTGGAGTGGCTGATAATTACAATAGTTTCTCAGAATTGCTCCATGTTTGTCCTCGTCCTTCTTAATTTAGCTTTGTGATCCCTTTTCTTGAAAATCAATGTTGTCAACTAGTTTTGTTTTATTAACTTGATATGCTTAAAAATTGCTATGGTCTTTTATGTACATTTTCAAATAATCTATTACACTATATTTCCTAATAATCTTCAAATTCACTATTTTCTGGTACAGAAGAATTGAGAGGCTTATTATTTTATTTATGTTTTATTAACAACTTCCATGACTGTAAACAATATCCCATGGTAATGCCCCCCACCCAACTTTCCCGTTTGAAACTCCATTCTCCATCATATGCCCTTCCTCTCTCAAACAGTCTCTTTTTTATTTTGATGTCATGATCTTTTCCTCCTATCATGATGGTCTTGTGTAGGTAGCTTCAGGCACTGTGAGGTCATGTATATCCAGGCCATTTTGTGTCTGGAGGAGTACATTGTAAGAGTCCTACCCTTCCTTTGGCTCTTACATTCTTTCTGCCACCTGGTCCTCAATGGATCCTGAGCCTTGGAAGGTGTGATAGAGATATTGCAGTGCTGAGCACTCCTGTCATTTCTTTCCAGCACCATGATGCCTTCTGAGTTACCCCAAGGTCACTGCCATCTGAAAAGAGAAGATTCTCTACCAAAAGTGAGAGTAACATTAATTTACAGGAATGAACATTAAGAGAAGTGCTTATTGGCCAGTTTGATAACAATAGTATATACATTTAAGTAGACAGCAGCAGATGTTGCACCCCTAGGGCTCATGACTACCCCTGTTTTAGGTTTTCAGTATCAGGGATATATTGCCTCTCATGGAGCAGGCCTCTGGTCAAATTAGAGGGCAGTTAGTTTCCACCATGACAGATGTGCCACTATTTCACCCATTGGCTCATTTGGCCAGGCTGACGAAATATAAGGCTTGCAGTGTCCATTGTTGAGTATCTGCACTGGTGATTCCCCTCTCTCTCTCTCTCTCTCCCATTCAACTGCATGCAGAATGGCTTCTTCCAGCTTTCTGTCAGCTGGTCTACATGGAGGAGGTTATTAGCTCAGTTCCACCAGGATTTCTCAGTGGCCTTGCAGCCCAAGTATGTGGAGTCTTCAGCAATAGGGTCTTACCATCTATCCTTGGTGGGAAACCAAGGGCCTCCATAAGAGGCTTATTCTTATTCCTCTATCCTTGCCAAAATTAAATTGATCTTTAATATATTTTTTAAGCTTCCTTATTACATAAATTAATTTTCTTTTTCAGAATTTTTTATAAAATATGGCAAGAAACGCTATGGACAAGCCTGTGCATTGTGATGTAGTACAGACAATAAAAAAAATTAATGCTAAAAACCCAAAATGAAACTATAATGTGTTCTAAATGGAAAACAAAACAGTGATGCAAATGGAAGATTTTTAGACAGTTTAGGAGAATAAATTACATTTTGATAATAAATCAGAATAAGCTACCTGCCATGTGAAGTTACAAAAGAAATGTCTACAAGATATCAGGGGTTGGAAATTAAAACAAAGTCAGGTAAACGAAGATTAAGTTGTCATTTCAAGGACCGGACAAAGTGGTGATTTGGAGCATAGTGATTCAGCATCAAGTTGAGTGGGTGATGTTTCCGTAACTGCAGGAGCCATTTCATGAATAGATGTCAGGGCCAAGACAAGAAGTGTGAGTTTACTTTAAGTGGAGAACATTGCATAGTTCTGTTCAGTTGAAGGACACTGTGAATCACATCATTAAAGGAGCTCTCTGCCTGCACATAGACTTCAGAATTCCATTGAATTATCTGTTGATGTCTATGTGACACTGAGAACGTTATGAGGATAAAGGTGCAGTGTGGCTATAGAGAGTGAAGATAGATAAAGCGCACTACATAAGAGAATTGATGAAACACACACCCAGGTGTAACTAAATGAAACATTTTGCCCTGGCTCTGCCACAGGTTCTGTTCCTCTTTGTCTTTTTGATCCTCAGCATGACTGTGCCCTCTCCTTCATGTCTCATGCTAATATCAGTGGAACAGTGACTTTCTTCCCTAAGATCATTTTACATCAATTGTAAAAATTACTCTTTCTGAAATTATTCAAAGTAGAAGGTAAGTTATATCTGTTATATCTCTTAACTCAATTTTCTTTTTTCTGTTCACTCTTACAAAAATGTGTAATTCAGATATTTTAAATTACTCTGTTTTAATAGGTCTTTGCAAAGATCCTATTGTCTTTTATTCAGTTAATGGTGTCTAATTTTCTACTCTAGGCAGATCTTCACTCTGTCTGCCATTGCTGTCATGCCGTTATGTCAAGTATGTCTCTGATGTTGGTGGTTGTTGCTAGATGTGGTGGTTTGATTCAGGTGTCCCCCATAAATGTAGGTGTTATGAATGCTAGGTTCCCAAGTAATGGAGATCTAGGAATTAATGATTCCTGGAAGTAGGATATTGTCAGAGGTGGGCTTATTTTTATTACAGCCAGTTTCCTCTTGCCAGTGTTTAGCACACTTTCTCAGTCCTGTTGTCCACCTGATGTTGGCAGGGAGGTGATTCCACCCTCTGCATATGCCATTGTTTCCCCCTGCCATCACGGAGGTTTCCGTCGAGTGCATAAGCAAAAATAAACCTTTTGATTTCCCCTCAAGCTGCTTTTGGTCAGTTGATTTATGCCAGCAATGCAAACCTGACTACCTCAGTAAAGGTGGTACTGAGAGTGCTGTCATTGTTGCTTGAAACCTATATGCCTTGGGCATTTGGGAGCTGATTTTCAAAGGGAATGTAGAAGGATTTGAAACCTTGGCCTAAAAGACTCCTTGTAGTGCAGTAAGTACACCTTGATGGACTATTCTGGGCAGGGTTGAAAGACCTGAATGCAGTAACAACTATGGACTGTGAGGTTTGGCTTATGAGAGTGAGAAAGAGCTTTGACAAGACTGAGCTAGATGCAGTTTTTGTGAGGGGCCTGCAGTTATGTCCATGTCCTAAGAACTTGTGCAGGGTTGTTGTGTAGAAATGGACTGGTATGAGTAGAGGGATATGACACAGAAATAAAATCTTTGTACTGAAATTTCTGCCCCTTCAGCTTTAAATATACGAGAGATTACAACCTTCGAAATTGGACCTGTTGACCAGTATTGGGGCAATAGGAAGAATGTAGACCCTTGAAGGGGCCTGAATGCTCAAGGAGTGTCCTGTTCTTCAAAGTATGCATTATTCCCACCCGAATTAACAAATTTGAACCATATATTATGGAGTATAGGAAATTTAGGAAAGAGAGGGTCATTGAATTTGTAACACGGTCTTGTGTTTTGGAAATGGCCATGGGCAGCGTGTTGCAGGTTTGCTGGTTGCCTGCATGGTGACCTGATGTAGCCATGAGGATAAGCCATGGGTTGCAGTGGAGACCCAGTGGAGATGCCAGGACCATGAGATGTCTGCTAAGGAGAGCTGCTAGCTCCAGATGAAGTTTTCCAGGACTGTGAGTAGCCTAGCTGGAAGGGTGGAATAAGAACTGCAGACACTTGTTGCTGGTTAAAATTATTGGACTTGGAGACTTGTCACTGGCTAGAGTTGTTGGACTTGCAGCTACAGTATGATGTTTGCCCTGATTGTTTTAAATCTTATATTAGTTGAATAGTTCTTTGCCATATGCAACGTCATCTTTTGCATTGTTAATATTTATCCTGTGCCATTAATATTATTTTTTTTTGGGGGGGTGACCTTATGGCTCAGTTAAAAGATCTCAGATTATGGCAATGTTTGAAAGTCATATAGTTGCACCAAATGTCTTGCATTTTATATCATGGATAATTATCAGTGTATGGGGCCAGGGTTGGAATGTGGTGTTTTAATTAAAGTGTTCCCCATAAACTTAGGTGTTCTGAATGCTAGGCTCCCAACTTATGGAGATTTGGAAAGTAACATCTCCTGGATGCAGTATATTGTTGGGGGCAGGCTTATGGGTGTTTTAGCCACTTTTCTCTTGCCCAGTTTTGGCACACTTTCCTGTTCCTGTTGTTCACCTGATGTTGGCCAGGAGGTTATGTCCACCCTCTGCTCTTTGTTTTATCCTACCATCATGAACTTTCCCTTGAGCCTATAAACCTTCCCCCCAACCCCACCACAAGGTAATTTTGATCAGATTATTTCTACCAGCAGTGCAAACCTGACTGCAAAACTAGAACTCTGGGAAAGTTTGGCATGACAAGGTCTTTCCACAATAGCAGGATCACTGAGCTCTGCAACGGTTTTTATTAAATATTTTATTTTTATTTACTCATTTCAGAGAGATTAGAGGAGAGAAAGAAAGAGATAGAACTCCATACACATGCACCACCTGTGCATCTGTGTTACGTGGGTCTTGGGTAATTGAACCTTGTTCTGTTGGTTTTGTAGGCAAACACCTTAAGTCCTAAGCCATCTTTCCACCACTACAACAAGATTTTAATAAGAAACTTCACTTGTATTTGTAGATTGTCATTGTTTGAGTAGACTTTACATTTAAAATAATCTTAGGTTTACTATCAAATTGAAAATAGAGTACAGAATATTTTCCTATTGTCCTTGGTCCTTCCAAGAATGGCCTAATTAATATCAACATCAGTCATCAGTGTGGCACATTTTTTTAATTGGTAAACTTACAGTGACACATTACCAATAGAATTAAAGTCATTCATATAAAAGATCACTGTTGTTCTGGTATATACTAAGGATTTTAGCAAATATGTAATGACAGGTAGCTGCCATTACAGTGTGACACAAAACAATTTATCTTCCTAAAATTCATTTCTAAATTTTTTTAATTTATTTTTATTTATTTTATTGAGAGCAACAGACAGAGACAGACAGAAGCAGATAGATAGATACAGAGAGGGAGATAATGGGCACACGAGAGCCTCCAGCCACTGCAAACGAACTCCACATGCATGTGCCACCTTGTGCAAAGGGCTTACATGTGTCCTGGGAAATTGAGCCTCGAGCCAGGTCCTTAGGCTTCCCAGGCAAGCACTTAACCACTAAGCTATCTCTCTAGCCCTAAAACTCTTTATTTTGCCTATTCATTCCTTCTTTTCCTCAACCCTTAAGAACGACTGATCATTTTACTCATTGCCTTGCTCAGGATGTCACACAGTTGGACTACTATAATATAAAGTCTTTGATTGGTTTCTTCCACCTCATAAAGTCTATTGAACTCCCTTAATATCTTTTCATGATTTGTTAGCTCATTTATTTTTTGTACTCCATATATTTGGCTGTTTTGACTTTAAACTCTATATTTAGTCACTTATACCCACAGAGGATATCTTGGCTTCTAGGTTTCACAATTATGAGTACAGTGGCTATAAACACCTGTAAACAGAGCACTGCAGGGATTTCTGTGGATAATAGTTTTTAATTCCTTTGAAAAAATACGAGAGACTCTGATTTTTAGTTCACATGGTATGAATACCTTGAGTTTAATATAAAACTGCCAACTTGTTGCCTAGCTTTTGCATTCCCTTCAAAAGCAAATGAAAGTTGTTATTACATTGTATGCTTGACAGCATTTGATGTTTCCAGTGTTCTGTGTTTTGTCTTTTCTCCTAAGATTACAATGGTACCTCATTGTCTTAATTCTGATTTCCATGATGATATATTAAACTGATGATAAACATTTTTTTTTAATTTTATTTTGAGAGCGACAGACACAGAGAGAAAGACTGATAGAGGGAGAGAGAGAATGGGCGCTCCAGGGCTTCCAGCCTCTGCAAACGAACTCCAGACGCATGCGCCCCCTTGTGCATCTGGCTAACGTGGGACCTGGGGAACCGAGCCTCAAACTGGGGTCCTTAGGCTTCACAGGCAAGCGCTTAACCACTAAGCCATCTCTCCAGCCCAATAAACAATTTTTAATATAGTTATTTGTCATCTTATATGTTATGAATGTGCCCTAGAAAGATCACATTGATATTTAATTGTCATGATAGTAATATTTTTAAGGGTGAAGTCTTTAATCAATGATTCAATGATTAAGGAGTACATAGAATATTCTCATGAATAGATTAAGTCTGTAATCCTTAGAGGATGTTAGTTTAAAAAAGGAAGAAACTGACACGTTGTAGTCTTTTCTTCTCATATTTCTTTCATTCTTTGTTTTTTCTCCATCTCTCTTTCTTTCTGTTTGTGTCTCTCTTATTCCAACTTTCCTCCTATGTAATATATTTTTAGATATCCTACCATGTTATAAGAGAGCAAAAAGACCTTCATCAAATGCATGTTGTTGATAACTTCAGTTATCAAGTTAGGCATGGTGCTTTATGCCTATATCCCAAACACTTGAGTAAAGAGTATCACTAAAATTCCCAGAATACAAAGTTATTCTAGGCTACATAGTGAGCTCAATATCACCTTGGGGTATATATTCATACCCTGTATGAAGAACACCATTCTTCAGGAGTTGAGCTGGTAGACCAGTTGTCAAAATGCTCATCTTGCAACTATAACAACTGATTTTTATCCCCAAAGTCATATGTGAAAACAAAAACTGGGTATGGTGGTATGTATTGGACTGATGGAAACAGGTGGAACCCTGAGGCTTGCTGGCCAAACCAGCACATCCTACTTGGTGAATTCCAGGCCAGTGAGAGATCTTGCTTTAAAAAATAGTGAAAGGTCCCTAAAGAACACTTGAGGTTCTTGTCTGACCTCCACATGTTTGTGCACATTTACACACACACTCAAAATACTATATCTCAAACTTCCATTGCTTATAATTTACACACCAGTATTCTATTAGGTCAACATATAATTGATGGATTAAAAGAGTATGTGTATACCCTTTTGTTCAGTATATTTAACAAATATTTTGCTTCATTTGTTTATAGGGATTTGTACATTTTGGATAATATTTCTTTAAAGAATCTTGGAAAATGTTTTCCCCAGCCTGTTGCCTATCTTTCAATGCTCTAAATGGGATATTCTACAGAGCAGAAAACATCAATTTTAGTGAAGTCCTGCTTACCAATTCTTTTCTTTATGGATCATGCCTTTGATATTGCAACTGAACAGTCATTGCTACCTTTTATTGTATTGTTTTTGTTTATTGCCAGAGATTGGATAACTCTGTTTATGTGGCTTTATGAGGTTGCATTCTTTTTTATCTTATACAAATACCACACTCCTTTTCATTAGTTAAACTTTAAAATAAGTCCTGGAGCTAGGTATGCCAGTTCCTTTAGCAACATTTTTTTTTCCATGTATACATTTTAAAGAAAATATTTCTGCCTTCTTTGAAAAAAATGGCAGGATATAAAAAAATCTAGGACAGTACATTTTAGTTTCCTTTCAATATATTGAATATTTCACTCAATTTCAATATTTTACTAGTACATGTATGTATGGAAGCTTATATACACAATATAAAAAATCTTTCAGTTTTGTGTATAAACCAAAATATGATAGAAGAGTATACACTTATGGCATTAAAACAGGAATGTGAATGTTAGTACTTTCAGGTTTTATTAATAAATTCATAGGACTAGCAGTGGAAAGGTAAGCATCAAAGAATCTGTTTTCATTCTTATTTTTAAATGTTTACTAGGGCTTGCCAAGCTGATTATGAAATTTATATAGTGTAAAAGATTCCAGAGTCAAGATTACCTTGAAGAAAGAAAAAGCAAAACTGGAAGATATTATGAAATATCAATCCTTACCCAAAGCTACTACAATAAAAAGAGTCTGCTATTTGTCCTGGCTAGACATACAGGTCAGTGGAATTAATGGCATATGTACTAAAACTAAAGTGAAACAAATGAGTTATGAGAAAATAGTGACAAAATGTCTTTCTGTATAAAGGGTGATTCATCAATGGTGTAAAATGTAGGAAGAATGAACTTTGGGCCTTTCTTTAGAGCTTACAGGATTCAGGCTAAAACATAAGATAAGTTATTAAACTAACGCATTAAGAATTTTACCATTTAGTGTTACTTCTAATTTAAATAAAGGAAGTGCTTAAATGTCACAGGGAGAGTAGGAACAGGTCTGAGTTATTCAATGAGGCTCTAGTTTCTGTTATATATCAGGTATATGTTTTCTGGTTATGAGTAACTAGAGAGTCAAACATGCATGTTTAAAGTATTTTCATATTAAAATCTAGGATTCAGTTATGTGTTCAAATCCTGGCTCATAAATCTATACATTCTCAGTTATCTATAACAAATATTTAGTCAAAAATGCCTAACTTATTCTAAAGAAGGTTACTTCCTACAATCATATATCATTATTATATCAAAATACTGAATTAATTTTCATGAAAATGAAGATTGTATCATATCACCTGGTTTCTTCTGTTTCCTCAAAGAATTTCCCATTGTAGTTATGATAAAATTATTAATGAGTCCACATGCTTTATGTCTATTCATCTAGGATAATATGCCAGAATACCTTTAAATAATTGCCATATGGAATATTATATCCAGATATAAATATTAAGACAGTAAAAAGTTAATACTTACATTGAGTCTCACTAACACTAAAGTTGTGCCATCAAATTCCAATTATCTAAGAGTAGAAAAACAAATTATTTAACACACTTCTTGAAGGGTCTATCATTGACAACTATAACATATACACAGAATCAAAAATAAGATGAAAGATTAATAATTTACTATGAGACTAAAAATGTTGAAATTAAGTTCCTATCCTGGATCATCAAAACAAATTTTGCTTTATGCAGAATGCATGAGAAGGAAAATAGCTAACAAGTAAAACAGAGGGAAATAGAACAAAGAAGGAAGGGAGGGAGGGAGGGGGTAAGAATGAATGATGAAAGGAAGAAAGAAGGAAGGAACAGAAAAAAGGAACAAGAGAGGCAGGTAGAAATAAGAGAGTAGAAGACTTTCCAGAACCAACTCTCTCACAGAAAGTTCAATTTGAAAAACTTTACAGGTGAAAATAATTTCAAAAGAGAAAAGGAGTTTCCATGAGGGATTATAGTCCCTGATAATAGCACAAAACAAGAAAGCATGCATTGGAATAATTATACAATTGGGTTAGGGAAAAATATCTCAGATGTTAAAGGCACTTGAAGTTACAGATGCTTCCTTAGAAAGTCTATTGACCCAGGTTTGAATCCCAAGTACTCATATGAAGTCAGATGTCCAAAATGGTGCATGCATATGGAGTTCATTTGCAGCAGCAAGGGTCCCTGGTGTGCCATTCACTCTCTCTCCCCTTCTGCTCACAAACTAATTAAAAAAAAGTTTTAATAACTTTTAAAATATTTTTGTTTATTTATTTGCAAGGGGAGAGACAGAAAGGGAGAAAGAGAGAGAGAGAAAGAGGGGGTTGGGGAATGGGCACTCCAGAACCTCTTGCCACTGCAAATTAACTCCAGTTGCATGTACCATCTGGTTTATGTGGGCATTGGGGAATCAAACCCTGGCCTTCATGATTTGTTACAAAGCATGTGGACTGACCTCTTCAGCCCTTACTTTTAATTTGTTACAAATATAGTTATTTATAAGTTAGCAGATAAAGTGAATGTTTTAATTTTGGAATTTTCATATGTAAGTCATTCTACAATGTTCTTAATCAAATCCTTAAACATTTATTCTCCCATATCTTCTACTTCCCCCTCTTACTTGTCTACTAACCGAATATAGTTGTCTTTCAGCTTTCATATATTTCATACATTGTCATGATTTCATTTTTATCAATGGAGAAATATATCTGTATTTATATATAATATATATGTATATATTTTCATCTGTCAATATAAACATCTCAGAACCAGAACAATCCATAGAGCTTCAAGATTGAATATTCCCAGAAGTTAACTCTTCTCCAGTATTGTGCTGATCTTCATGGACACTTGCTACAAGAGTATTCTGAGAATCCAGGCTTTGGAGTACCCATAATTATAGGCCAAAAACCAATATTTTGTTTCTGGTTAAGTATTTTGTCCAGGAATGATAAAGTGTGTCTGATATATAATGGAACTCAATGTGAAGGATGGCAAAAATACTCATCATGATAATTGGAGGGTTTTCAAGGCATCCCAGGTACTATACTTCTTCTTCTTCTTCTTTTTTTTTTTAAAAAGATGTCACAGGTCTGCGATCTGTGTCAGTCAAGAATGATAATTGGATGGAGTTGTGATCTTCTACAGTCATATTAGTAATAGCTTCCTAGGTTCCCAAATTTTGAGATGTACAAATCAAATGAGTTCATTAGCCTGCTCATTCAGGTAAATTAATATTTGAAAGTGAGGCTTTAAAGTGAATTCCAACCATGGGGGTATGTAACTACTAATATCAGAAGGCTTCTATAATCGGAAAGCTGCTATTGATTCAAAACCAGGGAGTATCTGACAAGTTCCTCATGAGTAGTAAAAATGCTGTACTGTTACTGATGCTCTAAAAACTTGTTGGTCACTCAGATTTTTGAAAATGCACATGGTTCAAAAGACTGTATGACTTGATTTGTGTCTTTGCAATGGTGAAGGCAGCAGTAATGTCACTTCAATCCACTAAATTCTTCAAATCTTACATAAATGTAACAGATTTTATGAGAACAAGAGCAGCTTAAAACAAATATAATAAAGGAAACAGTATTTCTTCCTTTGGTATATATTTCTCACTCTAGAATGCTACAAAGGAAACATGGAGTAAAATCTAAAGTAAAATTTAATATATTTGTTCTGATAAACTTCAGTGGTTATTTCTCAAACTTCATAGGTGATCATAAATCCTGTAGCACACAAGTTTCATGCCATCTATTTGAAGAACATTTTGCTACAGAGAAGAGTTTCATATATAATGGAGCACAAGACTGTGTTATACTCAGTTACATGTCATATTTTATACCAGAGAGAAATAATAGAATAAGTAGGAACCCTAGAAAATCATATCTACTAAACAAATTTACAATTGATTATATTACAATATGCCTTCAAATTTCAGTTAACAGTATATTCTGCAACAGTTAATTACCATGCTAAAAAAAATAAGCCAGAATCAAAAAGGCAAACACTGAGTGCTTTCTTCTTATATGTGAACTGTAGTTTTTTTAAAGTTATACATGTATCTGCCTGTGTGTGTGTGTGTGTGTGTGTGTGTGTGTGTGTGTGTGTGTGAAAAAAGACAAGGAGTTAAGTCAAACTCATTAAGGGAGGAGAAGGCATGGAGTAAGGGAGAAGGAGACAGAAAGAGAGGAATGAAATTTATGTGATATGAAACTAAAAGTGGTCTATTGGAGAGGTAGGAAAAGGATAAGTAAGAGATGCATTTGGGGACAGGGTGTAAGTAAGAAAGATAAATAAAAACAATATAATGTTAATGATAATAATATGATATTCACATATTATATAATTATACTCATTAATTTGTATGCTAACTTAAAAACTAAATTAAAATAGATAAAAGGAGCTAGGAAGATGGCTCAGCCCTCACAGGTGCTTTTTTGCATAGCCTGCGGGCCCCAGTTTAATTCCCAGTCACCTACATAAATCCTGGTGCAAAATTGGTGCAACTGTCTGGTATTCATTTGCAGTTATAAGAGACCCCAGCATGCAGACACATATTGAAACACACACTCTCACACACAAAGAAATAAATATTAAAAATAAAATATTTAATAGATGGATTCTGCTTATTTAATAATTTAAGGTTATATAAAATTTAAAAATACCATTTTCCAAATGTCTACAATTTTGTTCTGACTGCCATGAACATTAAATGAAACATTTTTCCTAAATAATATACTTTGCCACATATAGTATGCCATATTTCTTAAAAAATATTCTTTAATTGTTTTAACTTACTTTATTTATGTGAGAGAAATAGAAGATACAATGGGTGTGCCATGGCCTTCAGCCATTGCAGACTAACTCCAGACACATGTACCACCTTGTGCATCTGGCTTATATGGGTAATGGGCAATTGAACCTGGGTCCTTTAGCATTGCAGGCAAGTACCTTAACTACTAAGCCATCTCTCCAGATATATATATATATATATATGTTTACAGAGCACAGCAAGATTAAATATCTTACTGTCAAGATCTGATACACTCTCAGTAGATGGAAAAGTTAATGAATTTAGATCTCTCATCATGGTAATCCTAAATCTGCATTCCCTTTGTCTTGAAAAATTTTCCGACATTATTTAATATGAATCTCTTTTGAATATTATTTCTGCTGTATTGTTAACTTCTCAAGATTTGTGTTCATAATTTTAATAGTTTTTCTTCTAGTACCTCTTTATGCCGAATGCTTTAGACACAGTTGTGTTTTCATAAATCTCTGTGGAAGGAACACGTGAATAAATACATGCATAGGTGACCCACATATGAATGCATGAAGGGATGAGGCAACAGATATGTACATGAATAAAATAATGACCCAATTAAAACATATCTGAATAAATGGATGAATGAAGGCATCAATCCCTTGTATTTAGAACTTAACTTTCAAATGTGTAAATATGCTCGGCACTTTATAGTTAAACAAGTACTGGTAAAACAGTGTCTGAGACTTCATTTATGTGACCCCAAAAGTTTTGTTTTGAACCTAAAATTATGAAGCAATAAAGTTTGTATGGATAAGGGTTAAATCCCTCAGTAAGTTAGTTTGTCTGTGTGAATTATTTAATCCACTGAATCCTTAATATCAGGTGCTCACATTAATATTTTATTGAACATCATAATTTTCCATCGCATGTTTTTAGAATAACATTCAGGGTAAAAAAAAAAAGGACCATAATCATATGATATTCTGTGAAATCATGGTAATTTCTCTCAGGCTTTTAATTTAGATTTGAATTGGACATCATTGCCATTTGGCCATGGTTCTACATTTCAGAGCTGCTGAACAAGGTTCACATGCTATGCTATGTTGACCACATCAGTGAATAAGAGAAATGGAATACTTAAAAAATCTCTTATTTGCACTTGTGTAGGGGTGGGCTTCTCATGGCCTTTGTCATTGAAAAAGAACAATAGCATCTGGCTTAGGTGGGTTGCTTAGAAATTGAAACTATGCTAGCAGGCTTTGCAAGCAAGTGCTCTTAACTGTTGCATGATCTTTCCAGCCCTGAGAAATGGGATGTATTTGGTACTGAAATTATTTTATTGGGCTGTACAAAATATATGGAAATATAGTGAACAATGAGTTATCAGAATAAGGGAAATAGGACTAGAAGAAAATAGTGGTGAAATATAAGAGTGCCTCACAGTCTGTCATATTATTGATAAACTGAGTGTGTCAATCTCCAATGGATTCAGTGGCAATTCATGGATGAATTATTTGCTTCATCTCTCTGAAAAAAAGAAATCATTTAACAAAAAATAAATATTTAAATGCAACAAATAGCATTTTCTTTAGCATGTTAGCTAGTGAGTTGGATCAAGGTATTAAACATGATATTGTACTTGTCAGACATGAGAAGGAAAAATAGAGAAAAAATGTATAATTGAAATCGAGTTAAGTTGTACATGGCAAGGAAGGAGAGGTATGCTTTATAAAACAAAAGAAGAGGTCAAGGCTACTACCACTGCTTTCAAACATCATTCTGAGAAATAGAGAGATGTGAGAAAGAGCATATATTGTAAGATGAAGGCCAAATAAACATGAACAAATACAATATTAGGTTGACAATCATTGAGAGTAATTTCCAAGAAATTTCTAAGAAATACAACATATACTACTCATCCTAAAGATACAAGACAAAAATTGGGGAGTTTATCCCCTAGTATTGCAATCCTTATTCAACTCAGAATTGAAGTATCAAGGGAAAAGAGTACATAAATAAAGAAATTTGAAGAAAGGCCCAGAAAGTTTGAGAAAAGAAATTATACTTAAGATTTCACAGTTAGAAATAAAGGCTCCACCCCTTATCTTCTTCATGCAATAGGAAGAAGAACCAGACTGCATGACTCAATAGAACCATCCTACCAATAGAATATCTCATATGTTTTTGATTATAAATACTACCACAAACAAAAAAAACCTTCTTACCAATTATGAATATAAAAATACTGATTATCTATAATTATTGCTCTAATCACTTTCTTGAAATAGTTATGTTTCTCCCACAGGGTGCATTGACTATTGTAGGCAAGGGCTTGCCAGTAGAAAATGACTTCTAAGAATCATTTGTGGAGGGTGTGTGTCTGTTTGTGTGTGCACGCATGTGCATGTGACCCCAGGGGTTTCTATGTGAGTTTCACATGTTTCAGTTTAAAACTAAATTTTGGTTGCTTTGGGGATTACAGTTTAGTATAAGAAACAATATTTTCTAAGATAATTTATGTTGAAATTGCAAGACATCATATTTGTTTACATTAATTCTTAGAAATTTTTTTTCTATTCTAAATATTGTCTGAGGCATGTTTAAAATAGCTTTGTGTCATACTGACTACCTGGAACACTAGAAAAGTGGGAACAAAAAACTGATTGATGTTAGGGTATTCATTTTTTTTTGAAGTCAGGTAATGATATTATACAAACTACTACACAGAATGATTCAAGGGATTAAAGCTAGGGAAAAATGCAAACACTTCTTAGGGATAGAACTATGATATACAGGACTAATTTTGAATAAAGACATAAGTGGAAAATATTTTTTACAAGCTGAAAGAAAGGATACATTATTTTGAAGACTTCAGTTATTATTTTATTTTAATTTTTTTTTATTTGAGAGCAACAGACACAGAGAGAAAGGCAGATAGAGGGAGAGAGAGAGAATGGGCACGCCAGGGCTTCCAGCCTCTGCAAACTAACTCCAGACCCATGCACCCCCTTGTGCATCTGGCTAACGTGGGACCTGGGGAACCGAGCCTCAAACCAGGGTCCTTAGGCTTCACAGGCAAACGCTTAACCGCTAAGCCATCTCTCCAGCCCAGTTCTTATTTTTTAATAAAAGTATAGTCATATATTTAAATTTTACTATTTTACACTTTTATTAATTGTTGATAAGAAAATGTAATAGATACCTCAATGTGCTGCTACAATCACCTGTGATATCTTCAGCTATAGGATCTGAACCATTTTATTTCCAGTGGGTAACCAAGTTCTTCAGTAATGGCGTGCACTGTTTCAGTGACCATGAGCCTCCATACACAAGAGCTTACTGGTGGTGAAAGCAAATTCCCTCACTGGAATTTACCAGCAACGGCCTGGTAGATTTCTTCACTCCTACAGGATACTTCTTCCTTAGCATACTTCCCGTATCTCTCTCCCTCTCTTTCTCTCCCCATGTCTTTGAGTTATATCTTGTACTTAACTAACAAGAGGTATGTTTCTGTTGTGCTGATTCATGTCATCATGAGTTTTGTGTATAATCCCTTCTCCCCACTTTCCACTGCCTCCAACCAGACTCTACCTCCACATGTACACATTCCCTCAACTCGCCTTCTTACTCTGATCCCTCCCTACTTCTGCTCTCTCTAGCCTCATTTTATCTTCCTTATCAGTACTACTGATGACTACTGCAACTTATAAACAAATCAACTATTCCACGTTAGGACCTGAAAATCAAGTATAATGTGCAGACTTTGTTTTTCTGAGGCTGGATTATTTAAGTTAGTACAGTTTTATTTTTCTGTACAGTCTCATCATTTTTCCCATAAATTTCATTTCTCCTTACCACTGAGTGAAAATCCATTGCACATATATACCAAATCTTGATTACTCATCCATCAGTTCACAAATATATGGATTTATGCAATTTCCTATCCACGGTGAATAGAGTAACACCAAACATGGCTCATCAAGGGTCTCAATTGCAGAGTCTTTAAGGTATTCACCCAGTGCTGGGCCTCACTGGGTGGAGCCAGGTAGTGCTGAGGGAGGAGTTGAGGGGATGATGAGCATCTGACCACCCAGAAACCTCTCCTGGCCACCAGAGAAAACCACACTGAGTCAGGAGTCCTTTCTAAGCAGGAACTCACTTTATTGTTACAGGCGGGTGTTTATATAATGTTGAGAACGAAGGCGGAGACTTTAGGGTGGGGTGAGATGTAAGGGCCAATAGCATACGTGACCTCTGAGATGATTGGTTTTAACTGCACAGGAATGGGGGTCTCTAACTTCCTGTGCAGAATGGCAGGCCAGAAGCCATTTGGCCCTCTGCTGAGTTCTAAGCAGGCAAGGGTGGGAACTCTAATTTCCTATGTGGAAGTAGCAGGCCAGAGGCCATTTGACCCCTGCTGAGTCATAGCTGGGCGGAGGCAGTTAGGCTTAGGAAGTTCCACTAGGCCTCATGTCTGGGCCTCTCAAGGCCCAAGAGCCCAGGAGTGATATAGCTGAGTCAAATGGTAGCTCTATATTAACATTCTTGTGGAAACTCCTTATTGATTTCCATAGTGGCTGTACATGTCTGCCTTCCCACCAACAGTTATTTTCCCACAACCTTGTCATTGTTTCTTATTTGAATTTTTTTAAAACATTTTATTTATTTATTTGAGAGCGACAGACACAGGGAGAAAGACAGATAGAGGGGGAAAGAAAGAATGGGCGCGCCAGGGCTTCCAGCCTCTGCAAACGAACTCCAGACGCATGCGCCCCCTTGTGCATTTGGCTAACGTGGGACCTGGGGAACCAAGCCTCGAACCGGGGTCCTTAGGCTTCACAGGCAAGCGCTTAACCGCTAAGCCATCTCTCCAGCCCTTATTTGAATTTTTGATGGTAGTCATTCTGATATCAGTGAGATGGAATCTCAAAGTTGTTTAAATTTTCATTCCCATTATAGCTGAAGATGTTGAACATATTTTAGATGTTTAGTGGCCACTTATATTTCTTCCGTAGTGCTAGTTGGTATAGTGTGGGAGAGTGCTGTGTAAGCTTTCAGGGGTGGGTGTGTCATCACCAACAGCATGAACACAAAGTGCATCCTGCCAGGTACAGGATCAATCAGCCAGATGAGATGTAACCTACCAGTGTGACAGCGACACACTTGTTACAGGGGTAGTCAACTACGCCTTGATTAGATATGAAGACCTACTCATTAAGAAAGAAGTCATGGGCTGGCGAGATGGCTTAGCGGTTAAGCGCTTGCCTGTGAAGCCTAAGGACTCTGGTTCGAGGCTCGGTTCCCCAGGTCCCACGTTAGCCAGATGCACAAGGGGGCGCACGCGTCTGGAGTCCATTTTCAGTGGCTGGAAGCCCTGGCGTGCCCATTCTCTCAATCTCTCTCTCTCTCTCTCTCTCTCAATCTCTCTCTCTCTCTCTGACTCTTTCTCTGTCTGCCTATTGCTCTCAAGTAAATAAATAAATAAATGAACAAAAAAAAAAAAAAAAAAAAGAAAGAAGTCATGCCTGGCACTGAGAGTTAAGCCAGAATACAGCTTGGAAGGTCATAGATCCTAGAGGGGAGCTTTCACTACTTTTTATCTAAAAGGAGAAGTTATTCACATCAAATGTCTTTTAATTTTTTTGGTTATTTTTATTTATTTACTTGAAAGTGACATACAGACACACAGAGAGAGAATGGAAACACCAGGGCCTCCAGCCACTGCAAATGAACTCCAGATGCATGTGCCCCCTTGTGTGTCTGGCTTGCTTGGGTCCAGCTTCAAACACAGGTCCTCAGGCTTCACACGCAAGCACTTAACCATTAAGCCATCTCTCCAGCCCTCAGATGTCTTTTCAATATTTATATTTACTCCCTTTGATCCATGCAATTCACATTCTTGCCTATATAACCTGCTTTACGCAGATGTTGTCTATTACTGGGAAGTCCCAAGGCTCATCACTGGGACAAGCAAAGAAAGCCAACTGCCTACCACAAGTCAATTCAACTGTATCACATCTCTCAGGACCAGGAAATATTACTGAGGGAGCGACACGTTATATTTGAGTTCTGTTCTCACTGCTAGCCTAGGACCTTCTCCAGGGAAATAGCAGTAGACACTGAGAAGAATAAAACCTCATCTAGGAGAAAATTAGAGGCTAGTGATAGCTCAGTACTTAAGGAGATTCATAATATATGTCCTTCAAGGTTCAGGAAGAATTGTGGAATACAGGGAAGGAAAAAAAATGTAAAAATGATAGGGTGGGAAGGTGTACTCTGGAGCACTGTTTCCTCCTCCCCAAGAGACAGATACATTCACGACCCCATAGTGATCACCATAATACCACTTAAGGGGATGATCATTGAAATGGGATCATGGGAAAGGGCACATGAGTATAAACTAATGGAATTATGATCATTTTGCAATATGTTCATATAATGGAGTACTCAGAAAAGAAATTGTAGTAGAAATTTTAATAATTTATTATTACATGACAGATCTGATATATTTATTTATAGTCTTTTCAATAGCCATGACAATTGATTTTTTTTTTCAAGAAAATGGATTCCTACCATGAATAAACTATACTATTCCCATGACTTTATATTAGCTTCAGCATGTATCATATTCATGCTAACTAATTAAATAATATGAAAAGGATTATGCATTTGTGTAGGGAAAATATATTTATATAATACTTTGAAGACTTTGGAGATATTTCCTCAAGGTGAAACAGTAAAAAGAAATAACTGCCAAAATAGTTTTAATAAAAGCAACTTTAAAAGATTCAGTGGTAGAGTAAGAATAAACTATATACTAGCATTCTGTATTAAGAAAGTGTTGCAGTTACCTTCTCATTGCTAGCATAAAGTACCAGACCAAGAGCAGCTTGTTGGAGGAAAGAGCTTATTTTGGCTTAAAGACTCAAAGGAAACTCCATGATGGGAGGGAAGAACATAGCATGAGCAGAGGCTGAACATCACCTCTGGGACAACATCAAGTAGACAACAACATCAAGAGACAGTGTCAAACACTGCCAAGGCAAAGCCGGCTATAGCACTCATAACCCCACCCCCAACAATACACCTCCTCTAGTAAGGTTCCAATCCCCAAATTACCCTCAGCTGGGGTTAAGCATTCAGCGCATGTGAGTTTATGGGAGATAACCTGGCTCAAACTATCACAGAATGACCTCTCTGATTTCTTTAACTTGTATCTTTCTTTATTAAAAAGGAAACTTAATAGATATGTTCTTAATAGATAGGGTTTTTAAATTAGATAATTATTACTGATAAATTGTTTTACTCTAATGTGGACCATTATGATTTTTGAGGGAAAGATTTATTGTAATTACAAACTCCTATCAAATCAAAGGATGGGCTTTTTTTTTTAGTGCTGTTTTCATTATGGTGAGAATATCTAATCAACTATTCTGGTGAATATAGCTGGTTATGATCCATTGTGAGAAATGCTATTAGAAAAACATTTCTGACTTTTATTTCCAAGATCACTAATTTCAGACCCTAACCCACTGATGTTCTCTAGAGGAAATGTCAAAAAGATGCCTAAGAGAACTCTGCAATGAATATGGTGTCCTGATGACACAATAATAAGTAAAACCTACAGCAAGAGCAGGAAAGTCACCCCTCCAAGTCGTTGGCAGAAATCGTCTCATCTATTACTCATCTCTCCCTTAGAGTGGACACTTGGCTACAGTGGAATCCAAGAAAGATTGAACTAAGATGTTTCCTTTAGGAGAATAAGAGATCTGTGTGTATATAGCATCCTAATTTTTCATCAAAGAGAAAGTAATATGTGAGCTCATTTTCCAAGATCCTAATGGCATCTGTAGGAGAGTAAACTAAATTTATGAAAGTGTAAAGAGATTCTTTTCTGTCTCTATTTTCAACTGAATGAATAGATAGTTGTTAAAGAAGTCTCCCAGGTAGAAAATTCTCAGTCATCAAAATTTTCATGTCACAAACATGGCAATCCAAAAACTGAGGACACATGGGGACTGTGAATTCATGCGGTACACACATTGCTGTTGCTCTCCTAAAAGACAATCTAGGCTTGCTGGTTTGGCTTTCTGAACACACAAAAAAAACATCTTTTCCATGAATAGTTATGGGATAATTCAAAAAGTTCACCATTAAATATTTTAACCGAAGTTATCTATAGCCTTTTATAAAACAAACATTATAATCATACTTATGGTGACAAGCCCATTTTTTTAAACACTACTCCTGAGAAAGAAAATGTTTACATCAGGTAAAGATATCTACCCTTCTTTGTTTAATTAAATATAACTTCATGCCATTATAATAAAATGAGCATAATTATTCTAAAAGTCAAGCATAAACATCACTCAGTCTCCAAAGTATCCCTGAATTCTTGCAAACAATTTCTATGTCCAGTACTCCTCCCCAAAACTCATGTTGAGGACTTGAAGCTTTTAGAGGAAAAGGGTCATGATATATCTACTCCCATGCAAAGGTTAATGCTGCTTTCCAGGAGTGAATTCTAGCTCTCACAGGCATGGATTAGTTACCCAAAATTGGATTTCTTCAAAATTCTATATCTTCATGCTCTTCTGGTACTCCCTCATCTTGTTTTGGCACATCATTGTTCACAACTGGCTCTCTCTTCAGTTGTGGGTGTTCAGTACAGGACTTCTAGCCTCCAAAAATACAAGCTAAAGTAAATCATAATCTTTATAACTTAGTCTCAGGCATTCAGTTACAGACACAGTAAGTAGGCAAGGGTTTTGTAAGTATGTTCTATATGTGCTGAGTTTCTAATGTGGTTGGGGGTGCCATGAAGGAGAATTTGTATACCTAAGTCTCTTAGCCTGTGAAGTCCTAATGTGAAGCATGAACTCCAAGAGATTCAGAACGAGGGATGCAGCTTTTGCTAGGAATAGTGAGAACTGTGAATGTCCTCCCATCATTCCATATTATTGTTTCTGGGTTTTTTTTTTTTTTTTTTTTTTTTTTTTTGCCACTGCCTATAATTCTCATGATGGTAGGGATACATATTAACTATCTGTGGGAAACCTGATAAAGTACATATCTGTAAGACCAAATGTGGTCCAGAAGAGTTAGCATATGTATGACCCACTCAGGTTTTTTTGTCATATTTAATTTTAGCAAACCTACAAATTTGTTTTCTTCTGCAAGTATACTGTTAAGCATTTTAATCATGCAAAAATCCACAAAATGACACATTTAATCTTTTTTATCATTCTTAGTCTAAGTGTTTTGCATCAACGTTCTGTGATTTATTTCCTTTTTATCTGGCAAAAATATGCATCGCTATTTAAGGAAAATTTTTACATTTGTTTTTTCTCTTACAATACTCCGACACTATATATCCTTTAATGAAATGGAAAGTGCCCAGTTGTTCAGTTTTCTACGAAATTGATGTCAGAAATTCACTGTTTTGTAATGGTTTTCATGGATTATAAATGTTCCTAGACCTAGAATCATCTATGAGGGAATACATAGTTTAAGTTATTGTGGGTGCATGTTTGTGAAGAATTCTCTTCCATAGATAAATTAAGATAGGATGGCATGGCTTAACTGTGGTTAGCACCATTCCATCACAAAGTTTATATGAGCTACTTTCTGTTTTATAAAGAAGAGATTCCCATCAATAGCTTTCTTAAGTCCATCAGACACTGTGATCTGTAGTTTGTTCTTTTTGAGAATGCTTTCATGGAGTCTAGTTATTTTATTTCCAAGACTTAAAAATCTTAGTGATGAGAAATGAATACTCTGTCAGTACTGTTGAGACACTAGTATTTGTTTGTAAATTTTCCTTTTGAATTATTTCTTTTGCCCAAAGTAAAAGGATATTATTTAAAATAATTATTTATATAGAGTATATTTATTTTGGTACATATGGCATTATACAAGAAAGGTCCATTAAATTTATTTATTTAAACCAACAGTTAATAACCTGGCAAGAGATTTGAGGAATTGTCATTTTTTAAAAATAGTATTCTTACTTCCCAGTGATTTTGTGGTGGTTATGTGTTCATCTAAAGAGAGCTTACCACACACATTTCTGATGTTATTTGCTATTAGGCTAAAGAGTTTTTAAGCTCTTACTTACAGAAAGTAAAGTACAAAGATTCACAAACTGCAAATCCCTGATGAACAGACTGTTCTCAGTCTACATTTGGGATAGAAGCTGACATCATAGGGAGCTATGGGCAGAATCTAATGAAGAAGCCTCAAAATATGTCCCTGTTGCTTTGTTAATAGAATTTGAAAGGAGTCTTCCATAAGACACTGCTTATCTGAATTACATAATGATCTCTAAGTCATAAGCATTTAAAATCCTCTCCTATTATAATGAATTGTTTTACAATTCACACTTTCATTTTGTTTCCATACACTCCACATTTCCATTACTTGAATATTCTTGAGTAGTTATCTTTAGGGGATTTAAGACTGATGGAATAATGTTTGAAGGGCAAGTAATCTGGACAAGGGTATTATTCTATGCTCAAAATAATGTCTTATCACAATTTTACACAGATAATGGAGAGGTATTATGATTCTTGAACTCCCAATCCTCCTTCAAAGATGAGCGAATTAGAAATTCCTTAAAAGACCTTTAAAAAATAGGTTACATAAAATTAGCATTAATGTCGCAGTGGCTAAGCACATTCATATAATGTTTTAAAATACTGCCTACTGGAAAAGCAGTGTATCTTTGAACATACTAACATTCATAGGCACACTTGATATGTTGATATATAGTTAGTCTTGCTCATATGGATAACACAGTCAAATAAGGAATAAACATTTTAGGCACAGGGAAGTTTATATATAATTTGGATATGCAACAATCCAGAATTATAGGGGAAGAAAGGGAAAGGTGAATACAGGAAGAACAGGGGGAAAGATAATGATAAAGAAAGAATGAGGCCTTCCCATAAAGATGGCATCCTCCTAACCACATTTCAGCTCCTCGGGAAAGATGAGGCAAGATTTGTGGAACTCCAGCTTGAGTAAGTCTTAGCAAACATCCAGTGGGTGAGCATGGGGGGGGGGGAACAGTTAGGGTCTGCTGATTCCCATGCTCTAAGATAGCCCACTAGACCCTAGGGTCTTCCCAACCACTTGCTGTAGCCACCGAGTCATGCACCTGACTTCCTAACCAGGTTATCTGCTGCTACCTGCAGGGTCCACCAACTGAGGCCTATGCCTGTCTCCTCAAACCCCTCTCCCCCACATCTGTCACATTCAGAGTGTTTGTTGGTGGCCCTCGTGACTTCCATGTCTTCTAAAGGCCATCGCCACTGAGTCTATTGGTGGCACATGTACAGCTTCTGTTGGTGGCCCCAGCACATTCCCTGTGTCCTGGAGCCAGTCCTCCCCCATGGCTGTCGGAGGTCCACCTATACTTTCCTGTCTCCTAGAGGTCCCTGCCCAACTACATTTGTCAATGACCCTTGCACACTTCCTTGTTGGTGGTCCCAGGGCCTTCCTTATCTCCTGGAAGCCCTGCACAATGCATCTGGCCCATGCTGGACTCCCACAGGCTCCACCAACTGAGCTCACAGCCTAGCAGTGCACCTTTTGCCTGCAGCACTCCCCTCTCTTGTGTTCTTGGTGGGCTGATCTGAAGGCTGTCTCTGCTCCCTCTGAATGGGGACCCTCAACACCCTGTAGCTGCAGGTGTCCTTGAGTATGCCCTATGGCCAGTGTCCCTATCTCCTCCATACCAGCCAACTCCTTGGTTGGTGTGCGCTGTGGAGACCAGCAACCCCCACCATCTCTCCCATGCTCTGCCCCAATCCCAGTGGTTACCAGGGTCAACCCATCAGCCCCAGAAGGGGAACACAGGTAAACCTGGCAATCACCTGCCAGGGAAACCAGTGAGTCTTCCATAACCTGCCCATCTGGGTTCAGTAAGAGAGCAAGGGCAAGGACAACAGCCCTGAAACCATATTGAAGACACAACTGCAACATTGTCAAAGGGGTCACAGAGGTACAATCCCACCTTTAGTAGTCAGCACCAGCCCAGATTGGCTGAGCACTTAAACTCTTCACTACCTGGACATCACAAAATGCAAAGCCACCAACAGCCTATTCTAGTCAAACATAAAATGGACCACATAATGAAAACACTACAAGGGAAAAGTCTTGCTTCCTCTTTAAATAAGATTCCCACACTATGATGGGTAGACCACAACACAAAAGAAACAATACAAAACAACAAAAGGAGGAAGCTACAACAAGGTTGACTATATCCACAATTGAAGTCCCCAATGCAAACATAGAGAGTACAAGAGGAATAGAATCCCAAAATGAAGACACAAGATATATGACCCTGACCAAGCCAATGGAAGAACTGACAGCACTCATCATCATCATCAACAACAAGAAAAATGCACACACATACAAAAAAAAAAATCAACAATTTCATAAATGGACTCCACATAGCTGTCTTCACTAGGCTGGACCTAATAGGCAAAATCCAAAGAGACCTCAAAACAGAGTTAAATGAATTCAAGGTGAGCCAGAAAACAGAATATCATTAACCAACTGGTTAAGCTTAATGAAAACATAAGTAAATGCAAAGATTAATTACAAGAAGCATTAAGAAAATCAAAACATGTCCTCAAATTATAACTCAACAAAGGGATGAATACAGTACAGAAAAAGGCAGCAAGAGAAATTACAAAGCAAATTTAACTACTGAGAACCTCTTTAGAAGCCCTCAAGAAATGAATTAATCATGTGGAGGACAGAACCTCAGAGCTGGAAGATAAAACAGAAGAAACAGTCTGGGAGTCCAAAACCTCATAAGTTCAAAAGTTCTTGTGAACAGAACATGAGGAAACTATGGTAGACTCCAAACCTCCTAATATTCAGATTGTGGATATATCTGAAGGGAAAGAAATTCACACCAAAGGCGTGGAGGACTTATTCAACAAAATTATCTAAGAAAACAGCCCCTCCCTCTCAAAAGAGAGGCTCCTCAAGATACAAAAAGCTAACAGAACTCCAAAATGACTGAGAAAAAGAAGAAACTCTCCAAGGTACACCATTGCTAAAATTGTAAACAACAAAATCAAAAAGAGAGTGCTAAAGCCACAAGAGAGAAAAAACAGATAACACACTATCACCATCAGAATCACCTCAGATTTCTCAATGAAAACACAAAAGACCTCTGCCTCCCAAGTGCTGGGATTGAAGATGTGCACTACCCTGCCTGGCATGGTTGTGTGCCACTATTGCACGTGTATGAGCATCATGTCAGGTTGATTGCTTCTGAGTAGCTTAGACTTGACTTGCTTGGACAAACATTGGCCACTTTCCCCAAATAGCTCATATATGGGCTAACTGTATGAGGATCGGCTCTCTTCCAGATTCCAGCAAGGTCTCTCCATGTTCTATACCGACAGAATAAGGTGCCTTCAGCAGTAGCATCTTACCATTAACCTCTGGTGGGTAATCAAGTGCTCTGACAGAAATCTGTCTTGCTTTGGGAAATCTTGTAGATGTTTCTGATCAACAGCTCTTTGTGGGTGTTAACCACAACTGGGTACTGGGAGTTACAGGCCATGGCCAATGGAAAAGAAAGAAGAAAAAGAGAAAATAGAAAAAAGAAAGAGAGAGAAAAAGAAAGAAAGAAAGAAAGAAAGAAAGAAAGAATGAAAGAAAGAAAGGAAGGAAGGAAGGAAGAGGGAAGGAAAGAAAAGAAGAAATTTAAGTTTAGGCTTCATCTCACCCTCTCTAGGGCACTTTGATTCAGTTGTTCCTCCTAAGGTTCTACTGAGGGTTCAACCTTTTCCTCTATTTTACAGGATATAATGTTTTATGGTACCAGTTCCATTTGGGTTCCGTTTTGAGTTCCCATGCCTTATGCTCAACTCAAGCCCTACCCTCCCTATTGTCCAGGCTTTGAAATGCCTATTAAGTATATCAGCATCTTGAGCTGATCCAGGTTAGGAGCCACAAACAAGTGAGACTACTTTTCAATTGTCTATCTGTTGTGTGAGTTTGCTAAGTATGTTCTGTTCCAAGTTCAACCATTTTTCTACAAATTTTATTGTGTGTTACCATTGTGAATATGGTATTCCTACCAAAAGCAATATACAGATTTAATGCAATACCAATAAAAATTTCATCATCATTCTTCACAGAGGTAGAAGAAATGATCTCAAAATTCATATGGAAATATGAATATCCTTAGCAAAAGTAACACCTTTGCTGGGCTCACTGGCAGGTAGAGCTGTAAGAGAGCCAGTCCCGCTGGTCTCTTCCTGGGGCTGAGCAGGATGGGGAGTGTCTACGACCCAGTCCCTCTCCTAGGCACTGGAGAAAAACCACACTGAGTCGGGAGATTTGTCGAAGCAGGATCTCACTTTATTGTAAAGGGCAGGTGTTTTATATAGTGTTGAGAACAAAGGTAGGGATCTCAGGAGGGGATGAGGTGTAAGGTCCAATAGCATACCGCGACTTTTGGAATGATTGGTTCTAAGCGCATGTGCACATGCACATGGAAACTCTAACTTTTTTGCAAAAGTAGCAGGCCAGAGGCAATTTGGCACCCTGCAGAGTCATCGCTGGCCAGAGACAGGTCTCCAAACTTTAGCTAGGCTCAGAAAGTTCCACTAGGCCTTGCATCCGGGCCTGTCAAGGCCCAACATCTCCACCTTTTGTTTTTGTAAGAGGATTAGTCGCCATAACCCCTGTCTTAGGTTGTCCACCTCTTGGAATCTTACCTGTCACTGGGTACCATGTGTTTAGCTCGCTGAGAACCCACTCCATGGCCTGTCTTAGGTTGTCTCAGTCAGTCTGAGATCTTACCCATCATCGGTCACATGGAGGGAAGAGGAAGTGGTAGTGGGTCATATGAGAAACTTAATTCCTGAGTTGCCAGCCTGTGGTAATATATCTCAACCTGATAGAGTTTTATTGCCTCTAGCCATTGGTGAATGAATTGTGTAATTTTTGTTAATTACACAAGGCCTGACAGTGAGGAGAAGGAGAAGGAGAAGGAGAAGGAGAAGGAGAAGGAGAAGGAGAAGGAGAAGGAGAAGGAGAAGGAGGGGCCCAAGTAGAGGGAGGAAGTAGGGTAAGAAGCCATGTAAGCCCATCCACAGTGAGTTGTCCTGAAGGTAGGAATAGTCCTCAGGGGTGGGACACTCCCTGGAGAAGTGAATGCCAGTGTCCCCTTATTGGACAAATATTTTAGGTCTCTCACTGGTACCCAAATGGGTCTTTTTTCATCTTGAGGGAAGACACATCCAAACCCTCTCCCTGCTGTGAGGAGCAGGTCTGGTCCTCTCCAGGCCCCAGTCAATGGATCCCTCCATCTTACCCATATAGAACTGTATGTAACAGATGAGGACCAATGTTTTTGTAAAAGGGATAATTGTTTATCTTCTTTAGAAAAATTTAAAATATTTAGGATAAATAATGCCTTTTTTAGGTGGTCGTGTGGGGGTAAGGATTCCCTCTTTTGTTTTTGTAATTGAGACTTGAGAGTCTGATTATATCTTTCAATGATTGCTTGACCTTGGGGGTTATATGAGATGCCTATGGAGTATGAGATTCTCCAGGTCTGGAAAAAATTTACAAAAGCCTTGCTTACAAAGCAGGGGCCAATATCTGTCTTAACTCGGTCAAGTAGTCCAAGGGTGGCGAAGCATTGAAGCATATGGCTAATAGCATGTTGAGATTTTTCCCTGGCATGTGCTCATGCCCAGCAGGTATGGGAAAAGGTATTGACTGAGAGAAAAATATATTTAAGCTTTCCAAATGGAGAATAGTGTGTGACATCAATTTTCCAAAGACGATTAGGGCAAAGCCCTGGAGGATTGCTTCCTATAGTTTCAGTGGTGATATAAGCCTCAACTTTCCCAAGTATATCCTGACCTAGGAGGTCAGCCATTAGGCCGGATACCACCAGAGGGTGCACCTCCTCTAGGTTACTGTAAGGATCAGTGCAGGGCTGCCAGTTGGCCATTTCCCAGGACATTGACTGTCTGCCCACGCCAAGTAAAGGTGGACCAGGGACTAACTACCATGAAGGAGGGACTTCCTCCTATCTAATTAGTATTACATTGAGGCATAGAAGCCATTTTATCAGCCAAATTGTTTCCTCGAGAGAGACAGTACAGTCGGCCCCAGTGTTATTTTTGGCCTTAGTCCCAGAATCAGGGGCATGGTCCAGTGTGTAACAGGGCTAGGGATAGCCCCTCGGGGAGTTTAAAGGATCACCTTGAAGGCTGAACTTGGATTTGCAATCTTTGGCCCAGTGGAAAACTTTCTTGCACATGGGGCAGGGAGTACATGGCACATTAGGGGCCACAGGGACTGTGGGGGTATTTTTTGCCTGATTGGTGCACTCTCTCTTCAAATGACCTTCTTTACCACAGCCAAAGCAAGATCATCCCTTACTCCCCGAGGTCTGTTGAAGGGCGCAGACCAGGGCAGCCATGTCTTCATGGCGAGCGGCCTGCAAGGCTGAGGCCATGGCCCTAGCTTGATGGGAGCTGGATTCCATGTCTTTGGTGGCTATAATCCATTTACTCATAGAGTGATGTTTTAGTCCAGCACAGGCCAACTTATGGTCACTCATCATGCCTTCCCAGACCAGCATTTTAATGAACT
This sequence comes from Jaculus jaculus, assembly GCF_020740685.1. Taxonomy (NCBI): domain Eukaryota; kingdom Metazoa; phylum Chordata; class Mammalia; order Rodentia; family Dipodidae; genus Jaculus; species Jaculus jaculus. Next base: position 41,537,655 of record NC_059104.1, read on the forward strand.
GGTCACGTAGGGGACCAGGGGGCAACTTTCTCTGTAGGCTCTTTTCCACCCTATGAAGGTGGCCAAGTCTTCACTAGCCTTTTGTGTGATTCCTGTGATGGGGGGCTCAGATGGGCCTTCCTCCAGTTTCCTCCATGCTGCCATTCTCAAAGCCCACACCTGATCCTGGTATGGATCAGGGATGGCAGCTTGCTGGAGGCCTGTGGGAAACACATCAGCGGTGCCCGAGAGCATGCCGAAGGTGATTGGGACTGGGGGCTGAATGGTCTGAGTCCACTCAGCCTGAGTACAGCACACTCATCCTGAAAGAAGGCACACCACTTTATGTACAGGGGGCCAGAAAGAACGGCTTTAGCAAGGTTTTTCCAGTCTTGGGTGGTACACTGATGATGAGCCAAACCCTGGAGGATGGTCTCCACCCAGGGGGAATTAGGTCCATCCTCCGACCCAGCCTTTTTAAGGTCCTTTAGATCATGAGCCTCCCAGGGGTACCAGGTGGTGGGGCAATTTCCGCCGGCTTTCTGCTGGGATTAATGTTGACAGGGAAGAGGTTGGTTATTCCTTCCCCAGAAGTGTCATTCCCATGATAAGGTGGAGGGATAGAGGGGATCTGGAATGGTTTAGTAGGGGGAACTGGAGGTGTAGGACCCTTAGAAGGAACGCTTCCAAAGCGGTCTAGGGATGAGTACAAGGTCTCAGGCAAGCACAAGGGATTTGGGCTGGATGAGGACTGCCCCATAATTTATGAGGGTACACTCACCTGCAGACTGATTGGCCTGTCATTGTTCTTCCTTCAGAAAGATGCCTCATGTTGGGCACCAGTCTGCTGGGCTCATGGGCAGGTAGGGCTGTAGGAGAGCCAGTCCTGCCAGTCTCTTCCTGGGGCTAAGCGGGATGGTGAGTGTCAACTACCCAGTCCCTCTCCTAGGCACTGGAGAAAAACCACACTGAAGCAGGATCTCACTTTATTGTAACAGGCAGGTGTTTATATAACATTGAGAACAAAGGCAGGGATCTCAGGAAGGGATGAGGCATAAGGGCCAATAGCATACCATGGCTTTTGAAATGATTGGTTCTACAAGCACGTGTGCGGGAACTCTATTTTGCAGAAGTAGCAGGCTAGAGGCAATTTGGTGCCCTGCTCAGTCATAGCTGGCCAGAGACAGGTCACCAAACTTTAGCTAGGCTCAGGAAGTTCCACTAGGCCTCACGTCCGGTCCTTTCAAGGCCCAACACACCTCTGGAGGTATCACCATACTAAATCTAAAGCTATATATCACTTACAGAGATATTTGCTCAATTAGGTTTATAGGTGCTCAATTCATAATAGCTATAAACTGGAATCAACCCAGGTGTCCATCATTAGATGAATAGACAATGAAGTTGTGGTACATGCACACAATAGAATTCTACTCTGCATTAAGAAAGAAATCTGACTCAATTTAATTTGTAGAAAAATGGACTGATTTGGAACAGATCACAAACAGTGAACTCACACTATGGCAGAAGACAAACTCCTCATGGTCTCACTCATCGGTGGTTGCTAAGCTGGATCACTTCCTGACATATCTGATGGGCAACCTGAGGCCCAGACAAGAATGATGAAAAGGGCTTGGGGGAGGGGAAGTTGGAGGAAAAATCACAAAACGAAGTCCAAAATGAAGTGACACCCTAGAAACGTTTGTCCTCTAAGACAGAATGAAAGACTGGACCCTCAACAGGCGTATGGAGAAAGTACCTGAAACGAAGGGCCATGGAGAGGCTGGGATAAAGCCTAAACTTAATTTTTTTTTTTTTTGGCGCTGGCTTGTAACTTCTAGTACCAGAAAGAGGTTGCTACCCATAATTTGCTGTTGATTGAAGAGACCTATGAGGTCCCCAGAACAAAACAGACTTCTGTCAAACCATTTGATTACCGGCCTGAGGTAATCAGTAAGACCCTATTGCTAAAGACACCTTTTGTTGCTGTCACAGAACTCAGGTGGACCTGGATGGAATGTGGAAGTTATCCAGACTCCAGACTGATAGTCCATCTAGTGCTGGAGAGTGCTACATGAGTTACTGGGGGAAAGTGTCCACTAATGGTCCCAGCAACCAATGTTTTAAGCTACTCTGAAGCAAACACCCGGACAAGATGTACACACAGTGCAATAGTGGAAAACAGCTTTAGTGGGTAACCAAATAGCTTTCTGATAGGCTAAGATCTGCTCAGTGGAAAGGAACTCATATCTGGAATTTTATGGAGAATCCTCTGGACACAAAAATTGTGCTCTCCATTGGCAAGCTCCCATTATTCTTTGGCCAATATAGGAGTAACATCCATCAAATTCTCCATAACAATAACACTTACCCCATTTAAGCTATGCTGACTTCACTCTCTGTTGGAGAATTTCTTTTTCTTTCTCAGAAGATAGAGAGGCCCAAATAGATATACTAACTCTCACACTTCAACCAAGCCACAGCTGAAACCACAGAGGACTTGGGGAGATGAGGAAGAATGCAGCTTCTATGGTGGGGCTTGCAATCACCACCAGGGTGAATGAGATAGACCCCGAGGATGCACAACACTTACCAAAGTAGAGAATCAAAGGCTCCTAAGAGTGCATCAATAAAGTACACTTAAAACACACCTACCACAACTCAGAGAATTTTGTGGAAGACTGGATGGGATGATTGTCAGAGTCACAGGTTGAGACATCATGCACAGAGGCATTGCCTCCCCCATTAACTGACTGCTGTTCCCACAATACATAACCCAAAACCCCATGGGAAATACCTGCAACCCTACTGAGGAGGACCTCCAGTGGAATGTGGGCTGGGATGATGGATCCAAACTAAACATATATGTAATAAAAAGAAAGTGTGAAAATGCAGGCCAGTTGATTCTACCACCATGACCAATCATGGATTTCCAATGTCCTGACGTGAGTTAATAGAATAAATGTCAATATATTGTATTGCCTAACTTAAGTAAGAAATTACAGTGCATCACTGTGCTGAAATAGAACAGTGTCATTTTTTGTTTCATTAGATTTAAATTCAGGATAATTTTAGACTGAGTTGTCAATTGTCCTGTATGAGAAAGAGAAGCATAACTCTGGTTGGTTGTTTTTTTTTTGGGGGGGGGCAGGGGGAACTGATGCTAAAAAGAAAGGGGCAGTCCAATGCTACGTTTGTCCTACCCAGCCTCTGGATAGAGGGGAAATAGTGTACCATCCCCCCACACCCTTTTGAGTTTTCTTATTTATTTTACACTTTGTAATAATCTCTGCATTCATAAATTCAGATCGTCAGAAGGGTAAAATATTCTATAAAACTGTCTTGCTATTATATTTTGCCCAAAATGGTGGGAACCCTTTCTACAATTAGAATTAAATTACTTTTTTTTAATGTATTTTTATTGCATTGTGCTCTCATGGTTTGAGTTTGCTAACATCAATGTTAAACTGCTAACTCAAATACATTTTAAAACATATATTCTCTAGACAATCCTCACATACACGAATGTATTCTGAGCAATTAAAAAAAGTTTTATAAAGTTTATTAAAAACACCATGTGTCTATGAATAATAAAATATTTAAAAGAAAATCAAGAAACATGACTAATCATACTTATGGAAGTCAAGGACATTTGAAAAAAAATGAAGATGCATACTAGATCCAGGAGGTGGCACTGCCGTATTGCTTATGGTGTGTCTCAAATTCCTTTCATTTTGGCCTTCCCTGTTTCTTTGCATATACAGGCACACTTATTTCCACATATGAGTGGAAATAACTACCACATGCAGCAGTATATGAAGTCTTGTTCACAGAGCAACATTGCCATACAAATTTTTATATTTATTTTTTTAATACCTTGCCAGGTACACTGAGTCGTTTCTCAAATTCATCATGTCATTTGAGACATTTTCTTAAGACAACAACAGATTTTCTTGTAAAGCTATTGCATTAATGCTAATAATTTTGTTTAATTAATTATGCAATAACAATATTGAAGCCAAACTGGTTTGTCATAGAGGATTCAAATTTCAAATTAAATGTAGATTCCATTCATAGGTACAGGTCATATAATGGTTTTGCTTATCGCTTTTTTTGTGGTGCAGGGTAGATCCTAAGCACATCAGGTTAAACAACAGGAAGGCAATTATTAAATGCATTATTTCAATGATAAGTTTAACATATATAGTAAAATGCAGTTTTACATAAAAAGCAATGTGGCTATGCTAGTCATAACATACCGTAATATCTAGATAATTTATTCCAAGATTAAAAAAACACTACAAATAAATGGTCTCGCTGGCATTACCAGAGAAATAGTGGCTAGGGGCAAGGTGACCCCAAAACATAAAATAGCAACAAAAAAATGTAATTGCTAAATGAAAACTAAAAGACAAAACAATAGAATTTCTAGATTAGAAGATGGTAGAATAAAATATGAAATGTCACAAAATAAATGTGAAATAATTTTATTTATGACAGAAAATAATCTGTTATTTCTAAATTATATATCATATGCCATTCATTGCTGAATTTATAACATATTTTCCTCTTTCTACACTAGGCAACATAATGCTATCAAGGGAGCATAGGGCTTCAATGTGAAAACTAGCTGCCACATCCCTGGGAGGTGACCTTGAACAAGTTACTTAGCCTGCCCAAGAAACCTGCAGCCTTTTCAGGAAATGAGGTCAATTCTACTTGGATTAGTGTGGGATCGGTTTGTTCTTTCTTTAAGTTTGGTTCTAGAGGTAGGAAGTGTAATTCTAGTTAGAAAAACTCAAAAACAATTTTACATTTCTGCTTTTATAAAGCTTTTAAACTTCTTACTACAATAAAGAATTTTTTCTTCTAAGTGGCACATGTTTTATTTTTCCTAAAGCATGCAAATTTGTGCACTTATTGTAAAACTCAATTTTTTTAAACATCAACTTTCACAAACAAGTAGGTTTCTTCTGTTGTAAAATGGTTATAATTGTGTCATTTTTTTTTTATTCCTTTCTAAGTAGCTAAAGAAATCTGACATAATTTACATTTGTATTCCTATGGAAAAGATTTCAAATTGAGTTCACACAAGTTTCGCAGCCTGATTATCTTCTAGACATGCTGTAATTGTATGGCTTCTTTAAAAATTAAATTTTGAATGCATGCTCAAAGTGTCATGTGCACTTTACTGTGTGCCAAATAACTGGGAAGTTGAGGTAAATGTAAATCCCCCTAAGTGATGTCAATGTCTTTACAGCTCACCTGCATTCATACTTCCAGTAACAGGAACTTCAGGAACTCACAGTAGAAACCCAGTGAAAGAAATGTGAATAATGGAAGAACTGTGAGTGGAAGACACTGACAAGTGAAAAGTCCCCTATCTTTCACTTTCTGAAATTTCTCCTGGGGGAAAAAGGGAAGCAAAAGAGCATCTTGTTCTGTAACTCTATACCATAGCATTGACAACTTAAGTTTCTTTTATATTAATTAAAATGCATTACTTTGAATTTTAAATGCCAACCATAGCTGTTAGCAATTATTTCAAGACCAATTCCATGTGCATTATATGCCTGTTTTTAGTCTGTTTTTCTGCTGTTGGCACAATGTGTTCATAATAAGGAAATCAGAGAACTCTTCCCAGTCATCAAAATAGAATTGTATATTCTATTCTTTTGATTTCTGATACCAGCACAAGCATATGGTTCCCTTTTATAATTAGCATAAGCTTGAATTATTTTATAAATCTAAATTTGAATTAATTTGGATTAGTGCAGGTTTATTATAATACCTTATATCAAATTTGTTAAACATGAAATGAAAGGCTATCAGAGAGTTGCCCAATGTGAAAAAATTTACTAGTATTTGGTCATGTAGTCTTTATTATTGATTATTCATAGTATATCTGAATTAAAGTGGAACTATTTTTAGAGATGCAATATTTTTCTCCTTTTCAAAGACATATACTGTATAGATAGCTTGCTATTATTTTGGGAAGAGTAAACTAAACTCAAGTCATAGTTGCTATTTCTTACTACAGTATATAATATGTATCAGTACTAAGTTTAGTCCAGTTTTTCTGAAAGCTGTAGCAGGTGTGTCTAATTGTTGACAATGGGACAAGATGTTGTCATTTACAAAGTTCATGTTTGAGAACTCAACTGAATTATAAAAAAAAAAAAAATCACCAAAAAATCTCATCATGTTTTTAGGTTTTTAGTTTAAGATTTTGTGATGGGCTCATTTCTAATGATTCTATACTGCATATAGTAGACACCCCTGACAGTCTACAGGATTCAAATGAATCTATACGTTAGAAAATCATTCTAACACTTAGGTCAGCATTTTTAAAAAGTAAACAATGTTACTTATGGAAGAATAAATTTGAAATATATCAAATCTCAAATAATTTGAATAACAGTTAATAATGTTGAAGTGCTGTATGATATGATAGAAACCAATTGACAACTATTATGTTTTGGAAAATATTTGGGTTCATAAAAATACATGTGATTATCTTTAAACCTCATTTCACAAATGATTTGATACATCTCCAAGATCTGAGCCCTTACTGAGCTCTGAATTTGGTATTGTACATGGAACTCAGTAATGTGAGCAAAAGATAACTTACTTATGCAAACATTTAAAAATATAGTATTTATTTGCAGGAAGAGAGAGAGAGAAAGAGAAAGACAGAGTGACCGAGAATTGTAATACTGGCACACCATGGTCTCTTACCAATGGAAACATACTCCAGGTACATGTGTCACTTGGTGCCTTTGGCTTTATGTATACTGGAGAATAAAACCTGGGCTGGCAGACTTTGCAAGCAAGTGATTTCAACCATGGAGCCACATCCCAGCATTCCCACTTTTGAAAAATACCATTGCTTTTTATTTGAATCCTCTTCACTCCTAATAATATTCGCTTTTCTCTATATAATCAATAAGATACTCTTTAAATTAGTAATATATCCTTCTCCACAAACATCTACTATATTAGTTTCCCAACATATGTTTATTTCTAGTTTTGTTGAAAAGATCATTATACATCACCTCTTTCAAAATTCTCTGAGTTAAATTATCATGACTATGAATGTTTATCTGTCTAAGAATTCTGTTAAAGAACCATAGTGCCCAAACTAGAATAAAGAGGTGCTCATTATATTTTGTATCATGTACTTTTCTGTTTTCTAAAATTAAGTTGTTAAGTATAATAAGTACTTAATATAAATGCAATTCATAAGATTTTATTAGTTTTCCCATATTTCTCTATTCAGACTAACCTTCCACATTACTCGCAGAGTACAAGAGCAATATCTGATGAAGCTTTCACCCTAGTTTTACACTAGTTGGTGTGGACAGAGGGCTCAATAAGTACAGTGCTTCTCATGCAAACACGAAGACTTGAATTCAAGCCCCTAAAACAACATCAACAAAAATTCCTACTGGTGAGCGCCTGCAATCCCAGAAGTGAGAGCCTTAGAGAGGAGGATCACTGCACTCCATTGCCTGCATGTCAGACCTAATTGTCGAACTCCAGGTCCAATTAGGCATCTTGTTTAAAAAATATATATAATAAAAAGGTGAACAGTGTGAACCCATGTTGTCAACTGGCTTACATACACAAGTGCAATAATGCACAGGGACCTCCACACACACACTCATGCATGCGCGCACACACACACACACACACACACACACACACATTTAGTAAGTACTTTGGTGTGTTTATGAAAGAAAAAAAAAAAACAGAGCTGAGGAGATGGCTGAACAATAAAGGTGGTTCTTGCAAAACCGAATGGTCCAGTTTTGATTCCTTAGTACCTACAAAAAGCCAAATACACAAAATGGCACATACGCCCAGAGTGCGTTTGCTGTAGTGTGAGGCCTCTGGCATGCTCATACACTCTACTCCATTTCTTCTCTTTCTCTCTGTTTTTATATGCTTAAAAATAAATAAATAGAAACTTTAAAAAATACATAATGCCCTTGAGTTTACAAAGTTATATGTGAACTTCCTTAGTGTTTTCATTCACATGTGACTTCTAGTCCTTTTCAAGTCCCTTTAGAGAGAGGAGTATGTGATGGAAACGTCATGGTTCTTTCTTAAAATCACATATTTTTCACTTGGAAAAAACGTTCAGAATTCTCTAATTAGATTGTGGCCAATGGTACTGACACATTAAGTAACAGAAAGCTTTATCATTGTTCCTTTCTGGAATGTTGATTATTGACATTATTATCAATTCTGAGATTGTGCTGGTCTGTGCTGATGTGTGCTCATGATCTGCTTAGAAATGACCATACACAGGTAAAAGTGATCCTGAGATCATGAGCATTTGTAACATGCTCAGATGATCATGGGCACAGACACAACATTTCATGTAAATTTGAGCATATTAATAATACGTCTATATTCAAGTGCATATGCAATTTAGAAAAAAGTCTCTTTATTTTGATATATTGTAAAACACACTGGTAATAACCACTATTATTATATACTTTACTATTATTCATTTTGTGGTTGTGATGGTTGAGTAACATAAAACCTTCATAATACTGATTGTTACAGTCAGGTTCACATTGCTGATAGAAATCATTCAACCAAGAGCAGCTTGTGGGAAAAAGAGGTTTACTTTGGCTTATAGGCTCGAGGGGGAAGCTCCATGACGGCAGGAAAAATGATGACATGAGCAGAGGGTAGACATCAACCCCTGGCTAACATAAGGTGGACAATAGCAACAGAACAGTGTGCCAAACACTGGCAAAGGGAAACTGGCTATAACACCTATAAACCCAACCCCAACCAAACACTGCCTCCAGAAGGTGTTATTTTTCAAATCTCCATCAGCTGGGAACCTAGAATTCAGAGAACACCTAAGTTTATGGGGGACATCTGAATAAAGTCACCTCATTCTGCCCTGGCCCCCATAAACTGATATCCATACATGATAAAAAATACTATGCATTCAATCCAAATTTAAATAGACCCCATAGTTTTTATCAACTTCAATGATGTTTGTATATCCCCATAGTTCAAGTTCATGGTTCATAGTTTTAGCTGAGCCATAATACCAAAAACATCCTCAAAAAAACAGAATAAGCATTCACACTGCAAAAGGTGGCATTGGGCATAGTAAAGAAATATTCAACCAATATAAGATTTAAAACAACCACAAGCAGGGCAAACATGAAACTCTGTATCTTCAAGTGCAGCAACTCTAGTCAGTGTCAAATCTCCAAATCTGATTAATTTTAACCAGTAACATGTCTCCGGTATTCCAGCTCCGCCCCTCCAGCTAGGCCACTCACAGTCCTGGAAAACGTCACTGGGGCTGGCAGCTTTCCTTAGCAACCATCTCGTGGTCCTGGCTTTTCCACTGGGTCTCCACTGCAATCCACAGTTCATCTTCATGGCTCCATCGGGTCTGCATACAGGCATCCAGGAAACCTGCTTCTTACTACCCATGGCCATTTCCAAAACACAAGACCATGTTGCAAACTCAATGACCCTCTTTTTCCTGCATTTCTTATACTCCACAATACCAGGTAGGGTGCCAATATGTTAATCCAGGGGGCAATAAAACAGACTTTGAAGAACAGGACACTCCTTGAGCATTCAGTCCCCTTCAAAAGAGTCTTCATTCTTCCTGTACCCAGTGCAGGTCAGCTGACACAATCTCAAAGGTTGTAATCTCTCAATTGCAGGTGAATGGGCAGCAGTTCACCCAAAAATTTTTGTTTCTGTGCCATATCCCTCTGCTCACACCAGTTCATTTCTGTGCAAAGAAACCCTGCACAACTTCTCAGGACATGGTCATAACAGCAAGCCTCATACAAACTGCTTGTAGCAAAGTTCAGGCAAAGCTCTTTCTCACCCTCATAAGCCGAACCTTACAGTCCATAGATCTTACTTCATTTGGGTCTTGTGGCTCTGATGAAAATAGTCCATTAAACTGTACTTACAGCACTGCCAGATATCACTTAGGCCAAGGTTTCAAATCCTTCCACATTTCTCTTGGAAATCAGCTCCAAAAGGCCAAAGCCACACAGTCAGGTGTCTATTAGCAATCCCACTCCTCGGTACCACTTTACTGTTGCAGTCAGGTTTGTATTGCTGGTAGAAATCAACCAACCAAAAGCAGCTTGTGGGAAAAACAAAGAGGTTTATTTTGGCTTATAGGTTTGAGGGGGAAGCTCCATGATGGCAGGGTAAACAATGGCACGATTAGAGGGTGGACATCCCCTCCTGGCCAACATAAGGTGGACAATAGCATCAGGAGAGTGTGCCAAATACTGGCAAGGGGAAACTGGCCTATAATATCCAAAAACTTGCCCCTAACAATACACTGCCTCCAAAAGGCATGAATTCTCAAATCTCTATCAGCTGGGAAACTAGCATTCAGAACACCTATGTTTATGGGAGAAACCTGAGTCAAACCACCACACTGACCAATTCTCTTGTGGACAGTTCTGTTGACAAGTGGTTGTAAGTGTTGTTTTCAGATTTCATTTCCCACTCTTCCTTATTTTCTGCCTTCAATGTTTACTCAATCATTCATGTAGTTTTCAAATATGGTTGGTATTGCTACATGCATCAGATGCATGTTGTTTCTTTTATAAATTCTTCTTGGGTTTCCTTTGTCTTCCAGCACAGCAAATGTAGACATGAAGAAAATGTAAAAAAAGAAAAAAAAAACTGTTTTCATCTTCAGAAAGTATATATTGTATTTAGACAACATATCTGACAAGAAAACCTATCAAGGTATGTGAGAGTAAGAATATAATGAGTGACAGGGAATGGAGAGAGGTCATAAAAATAAAAATTAAGATATGGGATGCTATGATGAGGGTTTTTAACTGGGAAAATTCAGGTCTCCTGTAGAAGCCTCGAGGGAAATAGGGGGTGTCCTCCAGACATGTTGGAAGAAGAAATGTGGAGGGAAAATATACTAGAGTGTCTTGTTCATCTTCTTCTACAACAGTAACAGCCAAATAATAAATCTTTTCAAAAGGGAATACATGGGGACTTGGATTTATTTATATAAATTAAAGTATGATATGTTAAAACTTTATAAATTTAGCAAATGTTTATCAATGATATTTGCTTTGCCATTTATTTAGCTGAATTCCCAAACTTCAAAGATAAATAATGAATATATTATACCTCCTGAAGAGTTATGTTCAGAGAGGATCAAGAGACATAGTTCATGGTATTGTAATTTGATAAACACTATTTGAATGCATATAAATAATGATGTTGATTACTTGTGGGAGAGGGTCATATGTAGGCCAAACAATCCTCAATGTAACTGAAGATGACCTTGAATTTATAATCCTCCTGTTTCCATCCCCTAAATGCTGGAATTTCAGGCATGCCCCACCACACCCCATTTCTGTGCTGCTGGTGACTGTGGTAAGGGCTTAAATGCATACTAAACATCCACTCTGCCAAACTGAGCTACATCCCTAGATCTATAATAAGATGCTGAAAGAAAGATAGGTAATTAATTCAGCCCTACGGAGAGCTCAAAATGCTTTGAAAAGGATGGATATTGCCATGTGACTGAGTCAGAGGACTCATAAAGTAAACAGACATACAGAAAAGACTGTTCAAAATAATTGCAACAATGCTTGTGCGGGGGAACAGTGTCATGGTTGAAATTTATTGTCGTCTTGATAGGATTTAGACTCTCCTAGTAAATAAGCCTTTGGGCATGACAATGAGGAACTATCTTGGCTACGTTAATATAGATGGAAACTCTCAGTTTAATTGTGAGCAGTAGAATTTCTTTTGCTTTGGTCCTGGACAGTATGAAAATGAGGACTTGGCTCAACATCAATACTCACAGCAGCCTGCTTCCTCACTCTCAACTGAATGTGACCATCTCCCACGAGCTCCTGCCCCTAAGCCTTCTCCACCATGATGAACTATAACCCTGAGCTATAAGGCAAAATAAAACCTTCCTTCCTTCATTTGATTCTGTTAGGTATTTTCCATCAGCAATGAGAAAGCAACTGCTATAAGGGGGCAAAGAATGTCTCTTAAGAGCTTACTGTTATAAGACAGGAGGAGGTCTTGTTTCCAAGCAAGCTAATAATCACCAACATAAGGAACCACATGTAGCACTTTTTCCTTATATGTAGAAAGTGATTTCCATTCATCGCAATAATTCATCTTCAGAGAAAATATCAAAGAGGTAATATTTGTAACTAAATATAACAGAAAGTTTAATCACTCAAGTATGAGATTTCTTTGTTGAAACAAAATTAAACATTTTCATCATTAACGTGTAGTCAATTTCCAAAGCATTGCATAATGCAGGCAGTGGGGATGACAAGAAGCTGAGGCAATGAATGGAAGGCTGTTCCCTGCTACTGCTTTACGAATGCAGATAAAGGATGTCTGCCTTCTGCTTGATCTAAAATTCGAACACAACATTAGAAAACTACTCTTGTTTTGTATTTTATATCTAGCATTATTTCCTATTATGCCGTTTTAGACACAAATTTCACTTTTAGTTTCCAGTAAACACACATGCAAAATGAAAAAAAAAAAAAAAAAAAACACTTATGGGCTGGAGAGATGGCTTAGTGGTTAAGTGCTTGCCTGTGAAGCCTAAGGACTGTGGTTCCAGGCTTGATTCCCTCAAACCCATGTAAGCCAAATGCCTAAGGGGGTGCATGCATCTGGAGTTCGTTTGCGGTGGCTGGAGGCCCAGGTATGCCCATTCTCTCTCTATCTGCCTCTTTATCTGTCTGTAACTCTCAAATAAAAAAAAATTTAAAAAATATTTGCTGAGAAAATCCTGAATGAGGAGGAATATATGTATCTCATATATATATATATGTATATATGCATACATATTATAATGCACATATACATTCATATATGTATATATTCATATATTCACATACATGTATATATATGTGCAGAAATCAAAAAAACTTTCTGTCAAGACATTTATGTGTGAGACCTTATATACATTTATCATTGTAGAAATAGGTTTATCTTTGAAAAAATAAACTTTATGCAGCAAGGTACTTTACCTTGCATTTCTCAAAATCTACAAAACATGCTACTGACATTATTTTTCTAAATACCACATAGGTACCACTGGACTGCAAATTATCATGAAAATAGTATGTCACATATGTACAGCTGAAATAATTATTCAAATTAACATGGATGATGCCAATAAGGACTGTTCAGATGGGGTGACGTTCAAATTCCCTGCACAGTGGAGGAAGTAGGTATTCAAGGGACCAGCATAAACACTGCTAATCTAGTGAATCAATTGGAATTCAACCACAGACCTGACTCTCTGTCCATTCAATACTATGCATGTTCAATGGTCTTCTGAATATGACAGTTTTATGACCTACAATGTGACTAAATAAAGAATCAAAACTAGTTAATGTGAACAAAAACCAAAGTAAATAGAGTCAGAAATCAACATGTAAAAGAAATGAAAACTAAAATAACTAGTGCAGGAACAATTTGGAATTGCTTGGAATAAATAGAAGTTTGTATTTATTAATCAGTTATGGAATAGTTGGACACTTGATTTAAAAGTGATTGACTTCAGAATTTGGAAACCTGTCAGATAAATTTCATCATTAGAATGTTATTATTTCATTCAAGGTTATTAATTCACCTTTTAACATGATTTTAATGCTTTCTCTTCATTTGCCAGTTATTAGCTTTTGCCCTAGGTTGGATTTTAATTACAGTCACTGTCTTTGTCATTAGACATGATCTGCTAGGTCATTCTTCCACTTCAAAAATCAGTTGATGAGACAACTGATACACTTAATAAAATTTAGCAATGATTTTGTGTGAAATTATCTCTTCATTGTCACATTCATGTCAAATATTTTAGTTTCTTATCATTCCTCACTGTATAATGCAACAAATTCCACACATTTTATTTTCAATACTACTCAAAGCTAGCAATATTGAGCAAATGAATACACATACAGTGGATAATGTGTAATTATTTAAATAAATACTCTAAATTATTACTTAGTTTTGGTTTGTTTTATATGTACATACAAAATACAAATACTATATATATATATATACACTTAGAAAATTATCCATTAAAATTATGATGCCTTTTCATGTATATATCATGTATATATGTATATGAATGGATTAATGGACATTTGTTTCATGGTAAGAAAAGTATAATTGTTGAAATACATAATTAATTAAATGTAAAATTAAACTTGTAGTTTATTTGTCAGTGTTGTATTAACCATATAAATAATATAAATCATGGGGAAAGGACCAAAAATTTCAAATATTAATCTTTAAATAATAGGGAATAGCAAATACTTCTTCTCCATGCCAGGAGTTGCTTTGTCTATTGGGGGATAGTTTATATACCTGCTAGGAATCATGTTTACATATAGAGGACTTATTTATCATAACTTCTGAAAAAAATTCAATAAATGTTAGTTATCATTGTTATTATTACATAGCACCACTTAATTTTTAACCCATTCTTTTTTCAGTTTAATACATGCATTACTGAAAAAAGCAAGCTTATTTATCAAACTGTCTCTAATTCTTTAAGGATAATTACTGTTTTCCTATAACTTTTTAATGTGCAGTCACCTTCAGATGCTTTTGGCCTGTTCATGTAGTAACAGTACCCTTGAAGTTATGGACAATGTTCTTTTCTCCCACATTTTGTAAGAGGCATCAAAGGGAGTGAGGGTCATTAAGATCTAACAATATGCCCTTAGTATATACTTCAAAGCATTGAGACACAGTATATGACTGTTGTAATTAAGGAGACACTCATCATTATGCACAGAGAACAGATAGGTATGAATAAATGACCCTTGATCCCTCTCCCATTTTATCAGACATATTTGGAGTTTGAGTAGGAGACAGATTATCAGCTGAAGTCATCCTATGTCTTACCCCTATATCGTGATTGTCATTGATAGGCACTAAAATATTATATTTTCCTCTTTTTGGCTCTGGGTCAGCTCTTCAAATGACCATGAATTTATACTGAGCCAGAAGTGCTGAAGAGAGTTTCATTACTGCTGGATAAAATGCAACACCATCATTCATTTTTTAATTTAGACTCTGCTTAACGTGTTGGAGGTTGTAATCAATTACATTAACACATGATGCAATCTGACTCATTTGAGCAATTTCAATCAGGAATTCATCCTCATCATGATGCTGAGGCTGCTGTATTGAAAGGAAATAATGACCTTTTCATTGCAGCAGGGGATGTTGTCTTTCATGATTTCGTTGGGCTTTTTGGCAGCTTTTGATGCAGTTAATCGTGACATTTTATTGGCTGGTTTATAGATTCTGGTGGTTTTTTTTTTTTTCCCCGAATAAAAGTAAAACCAATTCCAAGTGTTATCTCTCAGTGATTCTTCTAACTGCCTGTTTAGTGAGGAATTTTGTTTGTTCCTGTAGAAACCCAAAACACCCAAACTACTTATTTCTTCTGGTTTTTTATATTTTGTTCAGCTATACTTTCTTACAAATGAGTTATCATGTAATTTTGTGATACTATAAAATGCTTAGGATTATTTTTTAACATCTCAGGTTGAAAAATATGGGAACTGGGTTTATTCCCTAAACCTGCTGTTCTTCTTGCCAATGATTATATTATGTCTCTAGTATTTATCTATTAACACATTTCTAGCTACTAATTCTGAGATGTATAGGGAAAGTAAGATTATGTAATAAATGCCTGCAAACAATATCAGGCTAGGGAAGAGAAAACATCATAATTTTTTCTATGTCAATCATTCATCACCCTATAAGTAAAATCACCCAGTTCTTCACATAATTTAAAATGTTATTTATAGCAGAAGCCTAACCATGTTGGTATTATATATTATGTATATGTATTATATATATTATATATATATGTATATGTATATTTTTTGCGAAGAGGCACAGATAAAACAATGATGTCTTTATGCTGTTCTAACTCATCCTGAGAAGTTAGAAATTTAAGTGAAGGTTGGAAAATAACAAAGTCTCCGATATAAATGTATTTCTGGAAGAAAACAGTGAGTATTTAGCAAAAGATTATTTTCTTACTTGACTAGAATTGGGTCCTTAGGTCATAAGGAAGATGCCATAGTAAAACATCTCCTAAACTATTTAACAGAAAAGCATTGTCAGCATATTCAAGGCTTTTGCTAGTGGGTGAGTCCTTGCCCTGCTGCTCAAAGAGGCTCTCAGTTTGGTGCACCAGTTTGCATGGACTGGTACAAGCACACAAGAGCATATGGATTTAAGAACCTCATTCTGTGCTGAATGAGTCCTCCGTGGTTGGCATTTTCAAGGTGATTATTTCCTTGCTCCATTTTTTTTTTTTCCTAACATTCAATCTCCTAGTAAGTCTGATTTGGCAATGTTTCTCATTGTGTGATTCCACATCTACCAATGTTGCCAAAGAAACCACATCTTTGCTTGGTTTATGTAATTTTATGTAAGTAATAGAATGAATATTCTTCAAAAATATAATGAAATAAAATGCTATGTGATTCATCATCTTAATTATTTTAAATTACATTTTACATGAACTTGAGCTTAGAAATTTATGTGAATGATGACTCTAACAATTTATGAACACATAATGCAATCTGCATAATTCTAACTTTTTTTTAAATTTTGAGTTGCAGTGGCAGTAAATATAAACTGCTGTGGACAGTGCTTACAACATGTTAGACCAAGGCTTTAGTTTATCTTTTGATAACATTTCATAAGTATATATGATGTATTCATTTGAGACAGAAAGAGAAAGAAGCAGATAGAAAATTGTTATGCCAGGGCCTTCAGCCTCTGCAAATGAACTCCAGACATGTGCACCACCTTGTGCATCTGTCATATGTGTGTCCTGAGGAATTGTACCTAAGTCCTTTGGCTTTGCAGTCAAACTCATTAACCACTAAGATGTCTCTCCAACCAGATAACAATTTCTGATACCAAGAAATTTACAAGATTAGCCACATTTATTCTTTGATATTTGCTATAATGTCCCTCTGGCAGCATCCTTTTCATTCATTATTGACCTTTTTTCTCTTCTCTTGCAGAGACTTTGCTTGTCTGAGTTTTCAACTCCCTCAACCTTAAATTATTTAAATCAAATTTCTGCCTTTTCTTCAGAATGTATTAGAAGTCAGATGAACACAAACTCTCAACTCATAATGATTCTAAATACTCTCCAGAATTCTTCTAGAACTTTTAATTAATACTCTCCTTGATTCTCCTTCACAGCCCGCTTCTAGCACAAATAGATATCCTGGCCTTTAGTTCCTGAATTAAAGTATTTGATATGATACCCACTCTATCAGTACTTTGCAATTAGGACTTTAACAATGGCTTGTACTAAAATGCCACCTCATCTTAATCTTCCTTCTGTGATGGAAGCATTGTTGTCATTTTGGATGGCTGTCATTTATTTACCTTGTGTTCTGAGCCCATATTTTTCTCTCTGCCATGTTCCTATTTCATCAGCTGTCTTCTTTCCAACTTTATTGCAATCACTTTCCTCTAATTAATCTCTCCCCTGTGTTCACTCCCCTCCATTTCAAAGTAAGAAGATAGAGAAGAACATAACCTGTGGTACATTGGTGAAGTATTCCTCTTTCTCAGTAACAGAAAATAGTTTTTAAAAAGTAGGCTGGAATTTACATGAGTTTACAGTTTGATAAATATGTATTCTCCAGTATGGCTCCTCCATTCCACAAGCATTGCTACCAGTGTTGGTGCTATAGCAATGTCATCAGACATTTTATTCCTCTTGTTAGTATTGTATCAGTTGTTGTGGTTTATCCAATTTCTCTGAAACATTTAATGCTGCTGGCCACACTTGTATTATTTTTGCAACTCAAGTACTACTATTGAGTCTGTTGAGGAAATCCAGTTTGTGTTTGCATCCAATAACTCATGCTATCCTTTTAAAGCTTTTCTAGAGTAAGTGTATACATCTGTATAACAGTAATATCTGTGAAGTTAATATGATGATCTAATCAGCTAAAGAACGTAAATGTCTATTATGAGGATAAGAACGTAAAAGTAGAATTGTGGTAAGTATAAGTTTGTTAAGCTAGAGTGATGGTTCAGCAGTTAAGGTGCTTGCTTGGAAAGCCCAAGGACGCAGGTTTGATTTCCCAGTACCCATGTAAAGCCAGATTTACAGTGTCACATGCATCTGGAGTACATTTGCAGTGGCTGGAGCTCAAGAGTTGTTATTTTCTCTCTCTTTCCTCTTCTGTGTACTGGCAGTGGTGGTGGTGGTGGTGGTGGTGTGTGTGTATGTGTATGTGTCTTCTCTCTATCTTTCTCTGCTTCCAAATAAATGAAAGCATTTTTGAAAAGTATGTTTATTTTTTCCAAACTATTTCTTATAATTATATTTTACCATCTTCTGAAAGAAATGATGAGGAAGTTTTCATCCTGTGTTAGGCATAAAGTCTCAGTGAACCAATAATGTGGTGCCCAACAATCACTTAAAACCAGAATGAGGCTGAAACACAGAGTGTCATCGAGTCCCATTCATAATGCTCATGTAAGAGTGGAAGGACTATCCAGTCTAAGGATTTTTTGGTTTGGATCATATTCTTTGAAGACATTTAAACTAAGAGAGAAGAGTAAATTGTACAGAATTGGCTCCTCCATCATAACAGAGCAAGGATTATCATCCATGGCACCCTGTGGCAGTGTCTCCTGCATCTCATCAAAGTATAATTACAGAATCACAAGAGGAATAATGCCAAAGACATCCTCATATAGACCTGAACCTGAAAGTACTTATCCTCTTGCAACAGGGTTGTCATTTATGTTTGTGTTTTCTTTGGAGACTGCCATTTTTTTTTTATCTTTTTCACATTATTACTTTCATTGGAAATTAGAAACCTCGTTTCTCCCATCTCTGTTGCTTCCCATTCTTGCTGCCCCAAAATTATAACAAACTTTCTAGAGTGACCTATATTATTTTAAAATGCATTGAAATTTATTAATTAAAGAATTAAAGGTGATAAATATAACATCTTGGTAACTAATATGTCTATTTGTCTTGTACTTATCTGTCTATCTATCCATTATCTATGTATCTGTCCCCTGGTTATCATATATTCATTTTCCCACTAAGAGATATTTGTTTAGATTTTGACTCCTGTCATATGGTCCTGCCTTTTCTAATATTTTCTTCTCTCATTTCCTGGACAATAGACTTATACAAAGATATTCAACCTGATTTGGCATGCTTGTGTGGATAACAATGTATGAACACAATCATAAAACAGTAAATAAAAATGAAACAAAGTAAAGCTTTGTCTAGAGAGTCTACATCTCTTGAAGGAAGAAAAAAGAATACAATATTCCATCTTAGCATGAAGGAACATTGAGATAACAACAATTGAGATAAGTCACTTTCCTCTGCTCCAGTAGAAATGAAATATTTATTCTCTTCAGATATATCAAAATACAGAGATCCAGCTTCATTGAACTCCTCTCAATTGGACCATCATACAGGTCAGTTTGTTTAAAAGCCTGTTATTAATCACTGATAGGTAACTGTGTAGTTGGCAAGTAATGGGTGTAAATTCATCCCTTTATAAACTAAATGCCAAGGAAAGTAGTGTGATAACTGCCTGCATTACAGGCATATAGTATACAGTGCTGATTATATAAACCAGATGGAATTTGACTTAGTGTGAAAAAATACAACATTCTTATCCATAGATATTGATGAAAATAATCACTAATAATGATACAATATTATTTTCCAGGGATATAGCTATATTAAATGTATTTAATATAATGATGATAAATTATATTGATTGGGGTTGGAGAGATGGCTTAGTGTTTAAAAGCTTGCCTGTGAAGCCTAAGGACCCTGGTTCAAGGCTCAATTTCCCAGGACCCACGTTAGCCTCTGCACAAGGGGGCACGTGCGTCTGGAGTTCTTTTGCAGTGGCTGGATGCCCTGGTGCATTCATTCTCTCTCTCTCTCTCTCTCTCTCTCTCTCTCTCTCTCTCTAACTGTATCTTTCTCTCTCTGTATGTCACTCTCAAATAAATAAAAATAAACAAAAATAATTTTTTAAAAAATAAAAATATATATTGATTGGTTTTAGAATGAATTATGATATTCAAGTATCCAGCAAGACTTTTGAGATTTCTCTGGAAAAAGTTTCTCTGTAACTTGAAAGCAAACAAGTGGGCAGATTGTAGTATGAAACACCCTCTATTTAGCACCTAGAAGAGGCAAAATCATCCTGAAGACTATGATAATCACCTTCCACAGAAACTCCTACTGACAAGAGGATGCTTAAAAAGAAGTAATTCACACATAGACAGTGAGAGATGGCATAGTACATCTTTCTGAAGCAGACTTTGTCATGAAGAGCAACCTTACATTTTACTGATACTGTGCTGCATTTCTCTTTGTAGCAATATATTAATCCTTTTAAGATTATTAGAATAACAGATCTTAAATAGATGGAGAAAGAGATTGTGAATTGATTTAAATAAAAATTATTGCATATCTTTGTGCAATGCCTATATCATTCATACTGGTTACAGTACAGCATTTAAATAATGCATATATGGTGGGACATACTCAGTATTTGTTAAAAAGCTGCTCTTTGAGTTATGTATTTATAAAAATATGGCAATAATACAGCATTGTTATTAAGAGATATTGTACAAAATATTATTTTAATTGTTCCAAGCATGACAAATTTAAAGACACTAAAGCAACTTATTTTAGATCTCACATTTGAACAATCATGAAAGTGAAAAGTACAGAGTAACATGACTAGAATAATCCTCCAGGTTTTTTTAGTGCTAATATTTCATTTAAAATATAAGTGTTGAGATTTCATAGTATATTTTATCTGGAACAGTAGTTTCTCACTCAATGGAACAGATTAATAAAATATTATGCTAATATTACTTCAGAAAAAAATATGATATTGATGTCCTTGGGAGGAGTACTAAACAAACCAGTGAGTAAGAAGAGAAATAACTTATTACTAGGAAATAATAAAGCATGTGTGCTAGGGACATCTATAGGGCTTTCTGCCATCACAGAATTCCCCAGAAGATGTCAATGCAAGGCTGTAGGAAATTATATACCAAAATGAAAGTTAAAGTAAATCATTGAAAATCTTTGTGGACATTCATTTTATACTTGCATTATCAATATCAAACGACATAATACTAGTTCATGTAGACAGAGGACTTTTATTAATTAAAAGAGAATTAATTAAAGATTTAGTTACATATTAAAAGACAAAGGAAAAAAGTTGCATCACATACAACCTTAATAAAATGTATAAATCCTGTTAAAATAAATCTATAGAGATTTTTCATTATATCTGTATATCTATATAGATGTTAAAATTACAAAATAACTTTTAAACATATTATTGGAAAAGTAAGTGGTTGAATAAAATTTCAGCATTCAAAAGTAAGTATTATAGGGTTTTGGAGGTAGCTCAGTCAGTAAAATGCTCACCATGAAGGCATGAGAAGATGAGTTTAATCACCAGGCTTGAGAAATAGCACTGTGGTTAAAGTTACTTGCTTGAAAAGCCTCATGGTCTGGGTTCAATTGCACACTAACCATGAGCAAACTAATTCATTCATCTGGAGTACATCTGCAGCTGCTAGAAACCTGGGCATATCCATTTTTTCTCTATCTCTCTTTCCCCTTCTTTCCCTCCCTCTCTGCTTATAACTAAAATATTAAAAAATAAAATTCATAATTGTATTTGATCATACATTTATATGTTTAAGTATTTTATGAAAACATAAAAGTACTTTCTGAAGAGTTAAAAGTTCAACGTTATAAAGTGTGACAACGTTGCTCAACCTAACAGTGTGTGCATAGGCTGAGAACACTCCCCAGGACACTTGAACAAGCACTGACCCACAGGCCATGCTTTCTGTTTGGTCCTTACTTGATATTCCATGTGATTCTGAAATCACTTCCAGACCTTACTAACCCGGTTTATTATATCAAAAATTAACCGTGGCAGAAAGCATGCAACCCAGGAAAATATTTTTCTATATGGAAAGCATGCTGTGAACTTATTAGCCATCGGCAAGATTATGGCAGGTTGATATAGTAAAATACAAGCAGAAGAAAAATACTCAGAATATATAAAATTCTCTTAGCTGTGCACTTTAGGCAAAGCTCTAAATACTTATAAATACATGCAACCATTACCAAGGAGAAATATCTGGAAGGAAACCAATAGCGATAAAGCTTTTTAAATAGAGCTCCAGTGTACACCACATTTGTGAAATGGATCTATACACTCTTGTAGTTTATACCATTTGTATGTGTGTGTTGTAATAAAAACACTCTAGCTTTATTTCTGAAGGTTTTTCTTTTCTTTTCTTTTCTTTTTTACTTATTTGCAGGTGTGTGTGTGTGTGTGTGTGTGTGTGTGTGTGTGTGCATGTATGTATCTTATTATGTGACAATTTCTGGGCATTTGTTAGGCTTTTAACCATTTTTAACTGTTGAGCTGTCTCCCCAGACTTCATATACTAATTAATAACAGAAAAGTTACTTCAATAATTTGTATCTTGGATTTATATGGGAAATTGAACATACAGTGAATTATAGACAACATATTTAAAAATATTGCATAAAATAAATTTATAAATTGTCATTATAATATTTTGTTCTAAATGTGCATTAATATTGCTAAAACAAAGGTTAATTATACAGTTGGTGAGTAAAAATATATTTTATATTATTGTATGATAATGTTAATGATATTATAAAACCACAAATGATGGTGAAATATATCTGAAAAAAATGTTATGCATACCTAGGCAGTTTGTTTTTCAACAACACATGCCTTCTTCTTTCTTATTTCTGGTAACATTGTTAATTATGGGATGTGATGGGTATGTTAGGTTTGTTATATATTCAGGCATATACTGAAATCACAAATACATACTTATTGTATACAATATCAAATCATCCATTATTAATATTCATTAAAAATATGCTAGTCTTGGGGGCTGGAGAGATGGCTTAGTGGTTAAGCGCTTGCCTGTGAAGCCTATGGACCATGGTTTGAGGCTCGATTCCCCAGGACTCACAAGATGCACAAGGGGGTGCACGCATCTAGAGCTTGTTTGCAGCTGCTGGAGGCCATGGCAGGCCCTTTGTCTCTCCTCTCTATCTGCCTCTTTCTCTCTCTGTCTGTCACTCTCAAATAAATAAATAAAGAAGAAAGAAAAAAAATGTGCTAGTCTTACCCATTTAAAGCAAAAACAATCTCATATTTTATGGATTTTAGTTATTATCACAGTAAATATGAAACATATTTCCTGTTAGTGAACATTTTTGTTCGCTTTGAGAAAAAAATACTTTAATTCAACATTGGTATTTTCAAAAAAATTTATCTGAAATAATAATGAACAGTTAGATGCAGAGTTGATGAATATCTTGCTTTGTTTAAATATTAAAACCATCTCATTACTTCTTAGATGAGCTGAATTTGTCTAAAGTTTTATTTTAAGAAACATCTTCTTAGTATCAATACATAACATTTCTAATACATTAATCTAAAGTTATAGAATATCCAGAACTGCAGGGTCAAATATTCTCAGTAGATAAACTGCAGTAAAATCTTGACCAGTGGGAGACAAGGGTCATTGATGAACATGGTCATAACAATGAAATGTGTTCAAAAATGACATGAGATTGATATAATCAAGTAGTTTCACATATGTATTTATTTTTGTATGTATGTATTATAATCTTCTCACCATAGCCTTACCTATAAAATTTACCCAAACAATTACTTTGGAAATAAAATTGATAAAGATCTAATGAATGAATGAAAAGAAGAAAAGAAGGTGAATGTAAGCTAGCTCTCAGTATCCACTGGGCTAGTTTCATAAAGTACAAGGTCTGTCTCTTGTAACACAGCTCTTCTAGCAGGGTTCCACCTCCCAAAGGCTGCACCAGCTGTACACAAAGTAGGAAGATAAATCATGAACACTTGAGGATATGGGAGGCATTTACATTCAAACCACCACAAGTATTCTACATATGGAACATTAATTTTGTGATATAGAATTTTGATAAGGGATACTTAACACACAATGAAGTTGAAATCTTTAGCAAAATATAAACAAGAGAATTATATTGATTTTAGTTTTAAATTATCTGTCACTTTAACAGCAAATGTGATATTTTCTTGAAAATGGGTGTGTATTTTAATTATAGTCTGATCTCAAAGGAAGTGGGAGTATGCTTGAGATCCATATGCTTAGGACCTTTGGCATTACAGATCTCACATCTTTTCCTTCAAGGCAAAGCCAATAATTTAAAAAGCCAAATGAGACATAGGTTAGCATACTCTGCCATGAGGTTCTGTCCTGGACCCCCTAAGGGTTGTAATGTGTAGGCTCTTTAGAATGTTTCTTTATCTCTTTGATGTTTAAAGGATCAGAAAGGGAATTTCAAGGGGCAACATTAAAGTGATGTAAGGTGTTCAATTCAAAGGTTATGAAAAATGATCCTAAGAAGAAAATCAAAGATACTCATTTTCTACATACATATATTTAAATGACTAGTGTTGGTAAAAATCTACTTCAATCAAATATAGCAATATAGAAACAAAACTTAGTAAACTTATATATATGTTTTATAGCTTGCAAATAATGTTTTGCATACAAAAAGAAATTTAAAATTAAAAATTACTTATTCAATAAAATAATAAAGTTCATTAAATTCAAAGAAAAGTTGGACCCTTTCAAAGTAACCAATGCTTAGGTTTTAATTTTTTGCATGTATTTGTGTGTGTGATGTGAGAGCATGAATGTGTGTTGGAGAACATAGGGGCTCCTGCCTCTGTGTGTGTGTGTGTGTGTAGGAGACAGGTCGACATCCTGTGAATTCCTCAGTTGCTCTCTGCCTAATACTTTGAAAAGTATCTCTCACTGAATGTACAGTGCAGTGAGTCAAATAGACTAGCTAGCCAATGACCCTCAGAGGTTCCATCTTTACCTTACCTTCCCGGTTCAAGAATTGGAGGTGTTGACTTCCGTATCAGGCATTTCAAATGGTTTCTAGCTACCTGAACTCAGGTCTTCATGCTGGAGTGGCAAGCACTTTATCCACCTAGCCAGATCTCTAACCCCAGTGTTTATGTTTTTAGTACCTTTGAATAGGTACTATGTTGAGATTCAGAAATATGTTATATTTGCAATTGCAGATAGATAAACTATCATTCATAGAAATTTGTGGGACCGATTTTCCAGTCATTTAGTTCTCTTATGATTAATCTTAACAACAACAGCAACATCATTTACAAATGTACATTCCTTTTAAGTTTTTAAGTTGACAAAGTTGTCAAGCTAAATATGTTTACAATGAGTTTGAAAATTCTATTCACCTTGTTTTCTAATTTTAACTCTGAAGCATGTCTACTAAGCTTAGTAGCATATTTTTTTTTCATTTTCTTCAGTATTCAGTTTTATTGTTTGTAGCATAATAAAGGTAGCTTGTAGGCCCTTTGTAAGTCTTTATATTAAATTTGATAAGAATTGAAATTACCATAACTTTATGTCACCAAAGAGTTTAGTTCTTTTCTAAAGAAACAGTGGCTTTAGATGTATGTAGGACTGTGGTATAACACTGGTTTAACATGTGCAAAGTTCTGGTTTTTATCCTTAACATGAAAAATTGAAACCAGTAAAATTATGTATCATTCTCTTACAGTCTCTTCCAAAATATCCTCAATCTTTCTGAATTATTTTAACATCCATAGTTCTCATATAGCATTTGGTTATGTCTCTTCCCATGTTAATTCATTTCAAATAATATGTTTAGTTCCTAATACACATTTTTAATCGATATATACAATAACTTTCTCTCAGTTTTTGCCCAACTTGTTGCATGGTTTTCTTAGATTGTATTTTCAAATCTGCCTTCTGAGTAGCCAAGTCAAGACTTCATTAATAATGTATGCTTCTGGGTGATTTTATTCAGATAATTCAAATCTGCCTGAATTCTAACACAAACCTAACCTATGGAATCTACAAGGTAAACAAAGAATTGCTTAGTCTAGCAAAAACAAACAAACCAAAAAAAAAAAAAAAAGACAAAAAAAAAACAAAAACAAAAATACTGGGCTGTAGAGATGGCTTATCAGTTAAGGTGCTTGCCTTCAAAGCCTAAGGACCCAGGTTTGACTCCCCAGTACCCACATAAAACTAGCTGTCCAAGGTGCTGCATACTTCTGGAGTTCATATGCAGTGGCTGGAGGCCCTGGTGTGCCCATATTCTCTCTCTCTCTCTCTCTCTCTCTCTCTCCCTCCCTCCTTCTTTCCCTCCTTCAAAAGAATATTTACTAATCTTTGTTTTGAGACAGGGTATTACACTCTAGTCCAGGCTGTCCAAGAATTTTTATTGTGGCCCCAGGCTGGCTTCAAACACACAAACAATTCTCTCACCTTAGCTTCCTGAGTATTGGGGTTAAAGCATGCACACCATACCTTGAAATGTTCTTTCACTGTAGAATTTTGTTTTTTCTTCTTTTCCCGCCTTAAATTTTCTAACTCCTAGGATGCATGAATTCTCCTGAACTTAGGTCTTAATGTAGACTTCTTATCCAGTTAGCCGCTTTCACTATTTCCATCAGAATACCTATAATTTTAGGTTTCCATATATTTATTTCCACATATCTGCTTAATGGCTGTCCCCCTCAGCTAGAAATAAGTAATCTGTGATCTGAGATTTGTCAGCTTTGTTTTTTTCCTATTGTTACATATAATACTCAGGTAAGTACATCCAACTAATAATTACATGAATTAGTGGAAGAATATTTGACCGTTTTCACATTCTTCTCTTTTAAAGAATTAAATCTTATTAGCATGACATTGTTTTCTGGAATGTCCCAGTTCAAGGCTATGGCACTGTAGTGTGTTGCTAGGCAGAGTCCTTGTCTAATTAGCATCAGGGGCTTGTTGCTGTTTTTCTTA
The DNA here is from genome assembly GCF_020740685.1 of Jaculus jaculus. NCBI lineage: Eukaryota > Metazoa > Chordata > Mammalia > Rodentia > Dipodidae > Jaculus > Jaculus jaculus. The sequence goes on from NC_059104.1 coordinate 41,564,652, forward strand.
GATCTGACCTCGGCCTAAAATAGTGATGCTAATCTAAAACATGAATTTGATTCCTAGAATTTTCCTTAATGAAAGCATTTGCTAAAGGAAAAAGGCCAGTTTTATTTTACAATAGTTTTTCTCCCAGCCTGAAGTGCATACTGAATTACCTCTCATCACCCTCCATGTTGTTATTTCCACAGTGCAACCATCCAACACTAATCATTGTTATTGGTCCTCATCTTCTCATGTGCTTGAGAGCTTTTCCTTACAACAAGATTAACTTTACCTTTGCTGTCTAACAATAAAATACTCTTTCAAACATGCAAATATCTTTTTATGTTGTATACGCTGGCTTCGCTAGGCCTAACTCTTACAGATTATTGTACACTGAAACCTCAGTTCTTATTCCCATAATTCCTGTATATCAATTGTGGTATGTTAATTTCCTGGCCTTCTGATTCTCCAGGTACTTATAGGAAAAGAGAAAAAATGGTTGATATAAAAAACTAAAGTTGCATAGATAGATTGAGGAAAAACAAACAAGAGAAAGAATGAAAGGAACTAAAAATAGAAAGCAAATTGCTTCACAGGCTGGTATGGTATCAAAACTTTTGTAACTGATGACTATCAGCTATGCAAATTATACAGACAATTTGAGGTTGGAAAACAATGTTTACATGCAAGACTCAATTCATGTTTTGTCTCAATAACCATTTGGGATTTATAGTTTGCTAGGACATATGTTAAATTCTCATGCTACAAACAATAGCAATGTAAACAGTTTTTACCAGTGAATCCTCCGATTGACAGGGAAATGTCTCTGTATCACCGACTGGAAAATCTATGTAGCATAATAATCACTGGGTAAGGAAGGAGGCAAAACTCTGATACACTAGCAAGTAAAAGGTTTAAAAAAGTTTTGAAAGCCTGAGGTTGAAGTCAAATTAACTAGCACATGATACTCATTAAATAACCACAAGTTAGAAGTTAATTCAAGAGCAACATGTGAGTGTGTGTTGGCAGAAGCTTCCTCCCTCAGGGTCAGGAAGTAAAGGGTACTTAATGGGCAATGGAAGTGAATTCAAGTCTCAAGAAACTCCTGAAACTTACAGGACTTCACGTTCCCTTCTCAGGGTGACATAGCAGTAACAACTGCTAGAGGGAAAGAGGGTGGAGAAGGAGAGAGGGAATGACTCCCTGGCTACTTGAGCAGCCTGGAAGTCTTGAACAGAAGGCCTGGGGACAGCTGTGTAAGCAGTCACCTCAACTGGGCTGTGCTTCAGTGTGCGGCAGCAACCTTGGCATCAAGCACACTCTCGTAACTCCTCACACATACCACTCTATGTAACCCTATAAACTCACTGGCAAACTCAGCTACACGTGGGTGGAACTGTTCCTTTGGTCTGCAGTTAATGCTCACTCTAGCCTGAACAGGTATTTGTTCATATCTCCTTAGGAAGAGTCACTGCTGAGTTGCAGCACTTACCTGTGACTACTAGGTAGGCATCACTAATAGTCAGACTATAAGCCTTTAGCAAGTGAAAGCCTTCTGGAATACTTGTAAAAATAAACACACCACAGGGAGTTTTAAAGGGACTTCCTTAATGAAGAAAATTATGAATGAAAATGGCAAGAAGAAAGACAAGACTATTTCCTTTGCCCTCCAGGATGTGACTTCCTCTCTGTTTGAAACAACTTATTTAGTGTGTAGATTTGGAGCGACTGAATGTACAAATAAAGTACACAATAAATACCTATAGGAATGATTAAAAACAGTTGATCCTTAATGATCTTTCCTTGTTGAATTGTAGTTTAATGGCGCATGCCTAACCACAGCACCACAACAGAGGGTATAAAGAAATAAGTCCTCTAAGTAAAAAGGAGAGTAAGATAATGAAATATGTAAACAACACATTTGTTTTCATTGATCTCATAGGCTATACCTTAAATCTTAATTTTTGCTGAAATAATTTTATGACAACAGTTCTTTACTGTTGGTAGTAAAACAAGGAAGGGAGCTGAAAGACACATATGAAAATAAGAAAGGAAAAAAGTCCCGATATCATTCTTTGCTCATATTAGTTTCTTTGTGGTTTTTCATTTTAAAATTAAGAATAGTGAATAAGTATTAGTGTTTACTCAATTTAAAGGCAGTATGTACGATTGGTTAGCATATTTTAAAATTTAATGTTTATTGTGACATACTCCAACTTACCCACCAATAATTATGGTCATCAAATATAAGTATCTAAGAGAGGTTCTAACACTTGTGAAGATTTCTCAATTTTTAAATAAATGAGTTTCCTATGTTCTAATTTGAGACTACTGGTTTATTGACTATGAAAAAATAGTAACTTAGTTCCCCTTCCTTGATCTCTCTTCCTGTGACTTTTATATAAGTCTTGACTCCTTTTCTTTGTCCCAATGAGTAAATTTAAGCATCAGTCATACAATGAAACATACCCTACTTAGCAGAACAATGTGAACAATGAATAGTTCTATGCCTCATGCCGAAAGGCATATACATTACACAGTAATATAACTTAAAAAACAGCATTAATAGAGTATCTTTAGGCTCATAAGTATATGATGAGATAATAAGCTGCAGGAGATACAAGTCTGATTGTGACATGTGAATTAAACCACACTTAAAATGGCCAGATAGGGATGTCAGGCTACTTAATATGACAGCATGCTCAAGTCACTGAGGTTCATCACAGAACTTACTTGAATCAGACTTATGTTACAAAGGTTCTTTGTGATTGGATCAGGATGAGGCATAAAGAAATCTTAAGAAATTAGCTTTTAAATAATTGGCTTCTTCAAAAATAGTTTCAGAAATAACATGCAGGGTAAGGGAGGAGAAGTGCCCTAAATGAATCCGTCATATTAAATGAAGTAAATGAGATCAAAAACATCCATAGAAATCGCACAACAGACAAGATTCAAACTGTAACAGCACTATGTTCAGACCCTTCTAACAGCCTGCCTGCTTCCTGAAAGATCATGCTGATTGGAGGCAAAGCAAGTGATGAAATATGACGTGGAAGCAATCAGAGGAGATAATATTGCACAGTGCTTTGTGTCAATACTTTATTTACCTCAGTGGATGCTTGGGGGCATATTTATTTAGTATATTTTGAACATTTTATCTAATTTAAAAAGATATGCATATGTTAATTAATTAAAGGGCATATACTGTTTTTGTTTTCACTGCCTGTTGCATGTAAAGTTTCTAACTTGTAGGAATCATTTGAATGGTTTACCCTGCTCAGAGATGAAAGAAGAGCACAGGCAGAGGTATGCCCTAGTTGTAGGTTGAGGAAGGACCATTTATCAGATTGAAAGAATCAGGACTTGGGGTTATTATTATCTGCACAAAAGTATACAAAATAAATAAATCTTCACAAATATGCAATTTTACAATTTCATCATAAAAACAGGAAAAATAAGTAAAAATAATCACTACTCAGGATTATATATTAAGACACTTGACTAATAATGGATTCTATAACTAATTCTTGAGAGGCTAAATAAGTAAATATGAAACAAGTCAATGTAGCATAACCACATATCACTTATACAGCTACTCTGCCCTAAAGCAACATTATTGTAATTCCCTAGGATTTAAGTGTGGATGTTCTGAGTGAACTCAAAATTGATATCAGCAGTGATAAATCTTGTGGACAGTGGGCATTCTTGATATAATTCTGAGGAAACCCTCTTTATGCCTATTGTCATCCTCATAAGACCCTATAAACAAGATTGGTGAGAACAACAGTAGCAACAACAACAAAAAATCTAACAGGAATATGTGAAGATAGTTCATTACTCAATGGCACTTCCTCAGAAAACATGCCAGCTTGAGGACCATTTTCCTAGTACTCACTTAAAGCCACATGGGCAAAATGGTACATGTGTCTGGAGTTTCTTCTTGGTAGCAAAAGGCCCTAAGGTGCAACTTCTGTCTGTCTGTCTGTCTGTATCTTTCTCTATCCCTACCTCTAATTAAAACAAAGATTAATATTTTTAAACGTCTTGACAAATGATGCTCATCTAGCGGAACCTACAGGATCATGGCAACACATGATGTCACTGTTATGATTCTCCATGGGAAAAATGGGTGGGTGAAAAGGATGACCAAATGATAAATGATAGAAAGATTTGTTTTTAAAATGTGATTTAAAAATGATAGATGTGAAAATAGTTGAATATAAAAAAGGATGCAGTGGAAAGGGAAAGGGGAGGGGAAAATGATAGAGGTGGGAGGAGATTATGATCATGGTGTTGTCTGTATGTATGGAGATTATCAATAAAGTTTTAAAATGACAGAAAATTAGAATGTGGACTAGTTAGAAAGAAGAAAGGGTTCCATGGATAGGGGACAATTAAGGGGAGAAAGAAATTAATTGGAGGGTATCATGAACAAAATACATTATGTAGATGTATATCAATAAAAGACTTATAAAAGGAAAAAATAAGAACAATGACAACTAAATGCACTGTGTATACTCGGTGGATCTCTGCAACAGGAGATAGAAAAGTAAGAAAAAAAAATAAGAACAATGACAACTAAATGCACTGTGTATACTCGGTGGATCTCTGCAACAGAAGATAGAAAAGTAAGAAAATATAAATAGACAATGTAGTTTTAGAAAATAATAAATCAATGTTCATTGAGATTAATTCACATACTAAACAATCAGTATGATAGAGGATAAGTTGGGCTTCCTGTACTTTCTTCCTATCTAAAAACTAAATATATTTTAAAATGTTAAAGTATATTAAAAAAGATAAATTTGGTGTGATTTCTTACAGTCTTATTTCATTCTGATAGCATGTTTGAAGTTTTCATTTATAATTATACTGTAAAAGTATGAAAACATCATTAAAGCAATACATATTTATCATTTTTTTCAATAGCATAAAAATTAATGAGCTTTATTGTGATATTTGTGATATTGTAGCAAAAACATATAAAAGTTAAATTTATGCTCTGTACATGATATAAGAAAAGCAAAATTGAGTAGCATAGAGCTTATACATGTACCTACATTCCACATATAGAACCAACTGAGAAGTTTCCAAAAGAAAATGAGCTTATAGTTTTTGCTGGGCCTTCAAAGAAATTGTTGTCATTTTTTATTTGATCAATTCTGGATGTTTGTTAAAAGAAGAGCAGAAGATAATGGTTTCCAGAAAGTGATGGTCATTTTTTATTGTATCACTTGTCAGAGAACAGAATGAAATCACATCAAACTATTCATTTCCATCAAAGGAACTGAAATGCCTGTGATGAAAAGCATCTTCAGAATGTTGACAGTTTGGTTTGAGAGCAAACAATAGAAAAAGTGAAATAAAAAGCAGTGCAGAGTGTGCACAGTAATTTATTCAGGTAATTAGAAAGAAAATTGCATTCAACCAACTACTATAATTGTGTGGAGGTCAGTAAAAAAAATTATAATTAAGCACACTTTATTTAGTACATGAATAGTCATGCTCTTACCATCTGCTATCTACCAAGCATCAGAAAAATCATTGAGTAGTGAAGTTAAAGTAATTTACCCATCGTTTGGGGCACAAATAAGGAGAGAGATGTGAAAAACAAAATGACTTAAAGTGTAGCCAACATTGAACATAAGCTTTTATAATTAAACTTTGTATATTCAATGAGTATGTGGCCTTGATATTTAAACTATTTCTGGACATGAAGAAAGTGTGTTTGTGTTAGGTAAACATATGTACTTAAATTAGTATATCTCCTATTTCTCATTCTAGTTTTATGAAATTTTATAAATTTTGGCCATAACTTGAAGCCATTAGAATTCTAGAAAAAAAAAAAACTAATCTGAAAAACTTAGGAAATTAACAAGATTATATTTCATCTATTACTTTTCATGTGTCCTCCAGTACTTCAGTATTGCAGAAATTAGCTCATAAATGCTAAGGATTTTATTCTAAATACTTATTCCTAATGTTTTCCTATCTCCAAATTTCTACAATTAAAGGTCATCATTAGCCTACTTCCTTTTCCTGTTAGTTAAGTGTGAATTATATTTGTTGATTAAACTGATGAAAATCTTAGAGGTGAAATGGGAACCCAAACTGTTCCTAATAAATTGATACAGATCAAATTTAGATATCTGGTTTGCTCTAGTCTATGGGGTCAGTAATAGAAACTTTTTTCTAATAATCAAGATCATAGTTGGGGATTTCAATACTTCATTATCAGCAATAGATAGATAGCCAAACAGAAAATCAACACGGAAATGAGAGAGCTCAACAAAACCATATAACAATTAGACCTAACAGACATCTACAGAACATTCCACCCCAAATCCACAGACTACACATTTTTCTCAGCAGACCATGGAACATTCTCTAAAATAGATCATATACTGGGTCACAAAGCCTATCTCCATATATTTAGGAAGATTGACATAATTCCCTGCATGATATCAGATCACAATGCTATATTGCTAGAAATTAGCAAAACCCACAAAGAATCCTGGACAATAGGGTGGGTGGGGAGGGAAGGGAGGGCAAGGGAGTGGAAGGGGGACACAAAACTGGACCCAAATGGCAATTCTATGATAAAACTCTACATCCTAAAAGGCAGACCAAATGGTTGAACCTTCACCAAGCCCTTAGAGGGAACACCTGAGTCACAAGGCACTGGAGAAGGTATATGAAGACTGACCTATCTCTTTCTATTTCAGTTTCTTTCTCTCTCTCTCTCTCTTTCTCTCTCTCTCTCTCTCTTTAAATACTTGTCCTTTTCTTCTTTTGTTCTTTGGGTGTTGATCTGTAACTCCCAGTACTAGCATTTGCCTATTATCCACCATGAGCTCTTGATCAGAGAGACTTATAAGGTTTCCCAAAAGAAGACAGATTTCTGTCAGAGTGGTGCCTGATGACCCACCAAAGGTTAGTGGTAAGACTTTATTACTGAAGATACCATATGCTGTTGGCACACAGCATGAAGTTACATGGCTAGAAGCTTGAAGAGAGTCAGTCCCCAGACAGTCAGCACATCTAGTACCAGAAGGTGCTACATGAGCGACTGGGGAAACATGACCAATTTCTGTCTAGTCAACTCATGGTCTAAGCTATTCTGTAGCACACAACCTGACATGATACTCACACAAGTGCAATAGTGGCAAACAGCCATGGTGGGAAACCAACTCTTCTTGATTTGGCTAACTGATCTGCTCAGTGGAATGTAACCCATAGCTGGAGCTGGGAAACAAGCCACAATCATATCCAAAAATGACCCTGTTCTCCATTACCAAGCTCCCACCAATCATGGGCTATTAAGAGGGCCTACACATATTATATTTTCTTAAAAAAACATTATGCAATTCAGGATGTCAATATTAACTGAATGAGAAAACATGGAGAAAAGAGAGAAGTGAGTGATTATGAACAGAATTTTCAACCAGTTCAAATGAAGAAAGTGGAGACTATCCACTTGGCATCTTTATGAAATCATTAAGTTTAGATTGATTGTGTAGGTATAAAAAACACATATTTACTTGTAGGAACAAACTCGAAGGGGTGGAATGATAAATTTGGTTATATTAGCAGCAAAAAAATGGATAAAATAGAAAAAAATAGGTTCCCTAGGGGAAAAAAAAGTGTGAGATTCAGGTCCACAGAGATTATAATTCTTTGGAAAAGAGGAAGAATACATATTAAATAAAATTTGCCTGGGAAATTAAGTCCTTTGCTTCCTAAATGTCTATTTTTTGTCTGCTTTTCTTTCTTCCTTTCCTTCCTTCTTTGTTTCTTTGTTTCTTTCCTTCTAATTTATTTCTATTTATTTATTTGAGAGAGGGAAAGAAGCAAAACAAAAGAGAAAGAGACAGAGAGAGAGAATGGGTGTACCAGAGCTTCCAAGCACTGCAAAGGAACTCCAGATGCATGTGCTGCCTTCTGCATCTGGCCTACATGGGTCCTGGGAAATCGAACCGAGGTCCTTTGGCTTTGCAGGCAAGCACCTTAATCACTAAGCCATCTCTCCAGCCCTTTTTGTGTAATGTTGACTTACTAGACAGTGATATCGTTTCAAATCAAGGGAGAAAATGCAGAAGTATAGTAGGTAGGAGGATTTTAATAATCTTATAATAAGTGATAGGTGACATGGGTTGTTTGTTAAAGCAACAGTTGGAAGAGGAAGAAAACTGTTCAGGACCCCAGACAGTTGAAAAATCCCTTGAATGCCAATTCTGAGGAAGAAATGGAAGGTACACCAAAGCAAAAGCAAGCTTTCTACAAAAACAGAAGAAAAAGAAACATAAACTGGTACAGAAATATGATGATGATTTTAAAGAAAATTCAGCTGAAGGAGGAAAGATTGATCCAGAAGATGCTAACTTAAGTGAAGGCCATTTCCAAGAATGGCAAGCTAGTTCCCATATAACCATATGTGCTACGCACACCTTGAAACTTTGTTATGGTCCAAACTGTGAAGCTAAAAGTGTTCCTAAACCCAAAGGAAAGAAAACAAAAGATGTGAAAAATCTGCCCAAGTACCTGCTGACCCACAAACAGTGAGCAATGTTCTTATCAGTTGTACAACCTGCCATAGACAGCTTAATCCCGTGAGAAACGTTTTGACCATGCAAGAACACCTTCACCACCATCATCTTTGAACGGTGTAATAAGTAGTCAAAACAAGAAAGAGAAATGTAAAAACAGAAATTCTGTTAATGTTATGTTTTCACTATCTCTAGATTTTGACAAAACTGAACTGAAATCACCTATCGAGTTAAAATCTTAGTGATGTGCAATTTATTGCATTGTAGAAGATTATTTTTATCTTATAAAGACTTTTTTTAAATGTACATTTGTAAACATTCCACTAGTGATTAAATTCTACTTTTGCCATGTGACTTGAATGTCTCATAACAGGTAAATACTATGAAGCATGTTTTGATTTCTTACATGGACAGAGATGTACAGGAAAATTAAATTATTTTAAGACAAAAAAAATTCAATGAAAAAGCGTGAATCATGTATTTTCAGCATGATTTGTAAATACCTTATGTAGGATGATATTGCATTGTATTTCACTGCACATGTAATGTGGCTGTTGACCCTCAGTTGGCTTCTTGCCTTCTTGAGGTTGCCTAAGTATTGCATAGATAGGACAATTTCTGGAGAATATTGCCACATACTGGGCTCCTGGAGAATCACAATGAGAGCATGGGAGTAAGAAAAGGGTTGATTAGTAGAGAGCAGTCTTTGGGCAGTTTCACTGGAGGGCAGGATCTGTGCAACTCTTAGCATCTGTGGCATGGCTTCCGGTGGCAGCTGAAGCTGCAGGACTATAGTCCTTCTTGCCAACCACTGGATATCCTTCCAATCGCAGGTAATTCCTATTGCTATTGCTACTCCTATTGCGTCTGAAGCCAACTACAGATTCTCTTTCCCTACATTATATTCCTCTCCTTACGAAAGTGTTAGTGTGGTTTCTGAATTCTGTACTCAACATTAATTGACATAATTGCCAAGAAACAAGTATTATTGCCTGAAATTATCTTAATACAGTCTACAAACAAAGATAATTAATACTTAGTTAAGTAATAATTTTGATGGGTAATTGAATAATCACCAGATAATTGTGCCTATATTCAAAGTTCTAAGCCAGTTTATCTCAATGCAATACAAATGTGGTATAAACACACTTCATATGATGAATAAACCTCATGAAACAGTGACCCTTTTTATTTTTAAAAATGATACAATTATAATGTTTCATAAGTTCTACAAAATATCCAGATCTAATAAAAGATAAGTTGCATTTTAATATACTACTTTTTTGCTGAAATTTTTTCTTCAGTAAAAATATCATTTATGCTATTCAAAGTCATACTCAGATTTTTATGATTGCATCAATATCTTTGCTTGGAAATGTGTAAATTTAACTCAGTTATTTATTTATTTATTAGTTTTCAAAGTAGGGTCTCTCTCTAGCCCAGGCTGACCTGAAATGCACTATGGAGTCGCAGGGTGGCCTAAAACTCAAGGTGATCCTCCTACCTCTGCCTCCTGAGTGCTGGGATTAAAGGCATGCACCACCATGCCCGGTTTTAACTCAGTTATAATGTATTGTATTAGGTATTCATAAGTCAGTAATAAAATATGAAATATTTTCACATTGACACCTCAACTTTTTAAAGCACTAGCTTTGAGAAAATATTTGTTAAATATATCAAATTTCATTTAACCAGGAGAAATAAACTTTGCAAGTCTTTGTAATGGGTCAAATATAGTTGATAACAATATGTTGCATACTTGACAATTGCCAAAGGAGTCAATTTTGTTTTTGTCACATGTAAACACATAGAATAAATATGCAATACAGTTTACATATTAATGAACTTGATTAGCCAGTCTAGCATGTGCACATATGTGCATACCCTATTACACTCCATAAGATAAATATATAATTTTTTGTTTATTTTTATTTATTTATTTGAGAGCAACAGAGAGAGAGAGAGAGAAAGAGGCAGAGAGAGAGAGAAAGAGAGAATATGAGTGCGCCAGGGCTTCTAGCCACTGCAAACAAACTCCAGACAGGTGCGCTCCCTTGTGCATCTGGCTAACGGTACTGGAGAAGCGAGCCTCAAAACCGGTGTCGTTAGGCTTCTTAATCTTTGCTCATGGAAAATGGAGTATCCAAATTGTTTTTCATTTGAAAAATACAAACTTTAAAATGAAATATTTCCACCTTATTAACAAGAAAAATAATAAGGTGAGCATCTTTTTGCTAACCGTAGTTTTCTTTTTAGGAATAAAAACACTTGTGGGCTGGAGAGATGGCTTAGCGGTTAAGCGCTTGCCTGTGAAGCCTAACGACCCCGGTTCGAGGCTCGGTTCCCCAGGTCCCACGTTAGCCAGATGCACAAGGGGGCGCACGCGTCTGGAGTTCGTTTGCAGAGGCTGGAAGCCCTGGCGCGCCCATTCTCTCTCTTCCTCTATCTGTCTTTCTCTCTATGTCTGTCGCTCTCAAATAAATAAATAAAAATTTAAAAAAAATATTAAAAAAAACACTTGTAGTGCATATTTATATTAATTTTTTTTCTTCCATTGGCTGTTATATGTATATTTAGACACACATTGAATTTCACAAAATCTAAAATGCTCTTCTAATAAATTATATCCAATAATTTATTACATAAAGAATTTTCTAAAGTATGTCGACCTGAGAAACACTCACATGAGGACAATCTGGTTTGTATTGTTTCTTAAAATAGAATTGAAATAAAATTTTTACTTGAATATGTCATATTCTATTATATTCTATACACATTGCTCATTTCCACAATACTACTATTTAAAGTATATCACCATCTTCTCTGCATTTCAAACTAAAAGCTTAACTTGTTTGCTCCTTAACATTAATAAAAGTTAATGTCCCCAAGGCTCTGAGTTAATATAGGCCCCACTGCATTTCAACACAACATTCTGTTGTTCAGTTTTGGAAGTTTCACCTAGAGCATATTTGATGCAGAGGAGAATTTGTGGAGAAATGTGCGATTTAAAATTTGTGGAGGTTCCACTTTTGTAGATTAGTTGAATTCAAGTAGCATTTTAAGACAAAAAGGCAACTTTTATATAGTTAAAGAGTAGCTACATTTTTAGAAATCCTCTATGATCTTGAAAAAAAAATGCTATGTATTTAACTATTTAGAGGTCAATGTATGGCCATTTGGGTAATCATCAGTTGCTGTTTTCAAATCTTCTGTATTTTGTTGTTGTTTTTGTTGTTTGTTATTTTCAAGTTAGGGTCTCACTCTAATCCAGGCTGATCTGGAATTCACTATGTAGTCTCAGGGTCACCTCCAATCCACAGTGATCCTCCTACTTCTGCCTCCTGAGTGCTGGGATTAAAGGCATGCGCCACCACACCCGGCCCCAGTCTTCTGTATTTACTAATTTATTATATGTTTAAATCTCACATTCATAATAGCATTTTGTGATTTATTTACAGTGGCTTTCAGTATCCTTTTGTGTTTGGTGGGAGACTTTTAGAAATATTTGAGTTTTATCATTTTTATATTTCCTGATTCATTTTGTTTCATATCATTCATCTTTCTTTCAATTTATTTATCAGTGCTGGCCTTTTTTGACATTTTTCTTTGTTTTGACATAGTTCTTTACTGATTTTAATAATGCTCATTTTTTATACTAATCACATTTCCCCTTATTTCAATAATTTAATTCCTGTGATATATAACCAACTACCCATAATATATATTAAATTATATATCAAGGGACTGAAAGAAAAAAATCAGTTATATTAATAAACATATTTATATTAAAATTAGGGATAAATACTAATAATATATAGATTCCTTGATTCTGGAATTAGTGTGGTCAATGATGTTATTTAAAACTCTCTTGACAAACTTTTCATTACTTTGGGCCTAAAGAAGCTTGTCACTTTTTCTTTGCCCATTGAGTTGACTCAGATGTTTTAGGTGTAGTAATTTAAAGCCTTGACTTTAAGAGTAGCTGATTTATAGATTTCCTCCACTATATTTCCAATAAATCAGGCTTGAAAACCTAGGGAATGTACAACCTCCTGAGAGAGTCCAGCAAATTATCAAGACAACAAGACCAAAAGTATGCCATATATACTTTTTTAACTGAAAGGACATTTTCACATAAATAATGTATGTCTTCTTCAGATAAAATATTGTTCATTACTATGCCCCATGACACACAGAAAGTATAACATAACCTTGGTAGTTCTTGTATACAGGCTACTGATTTGGGTGATAAATTCCCAAGGCAAATTGTCATATAGTATTAAAGCATAAGCAAGGGCATGGTTAGAACTGTGAGATAGTTTCACAGGAGATATCAATATCTGAAAGCTTCATTGTAAATGTTGGTCTCATTTCCTCAGTCAAATGCATGCCTCCCAAAATTATAAGCTTATAAACTATTTTTAAATATAAATTGGCATACAACTATATCAATCCTGGTATGTACTGCTAGTATTAGGACTGTTTTCTGCCAAATGTTTGCCTTTGCAATCCACCTTTTTTTTTTCTTTTTTCCCCTTTTTGTAAGCATGAGGATTTTCCCTGTAGTCTAGATATTTCTTAGTTATTTTATACTTCTTATAGCTTTATTCATTTCTTTTTTCAATTTTAGTCCATTCTTTTAGTATGTGAGTTCTCTGGGAAATGAAAGTAGTGATTTCTGTGATTCCTGTATCTTTCTTATTTTTCATTTCTTCAAAACATATTGATTTGTTTTAGTATCTGTCAATATGTTTTAAATATCTATGGACAGAAATTTTTTTCCATTCCCTTTTATCCTTAGCAACAGCCTTTTGAAATGTAGTATTATAACTGCACTCAGAGTTACAAGAATTAAAGATCTCCACAGTCAGACTCCTGCTCTAAAGCAAAATAGTCTGGGAGTCTCTCTATATATTGTTTTGGTTTAATTTAATGGTCAGAAAAGATAAATACTTGCTTTGGAGAAAAATATATAAACTCCCATTCTAATGCTATGTTCTTTTTATTGTTGAGGGTTGGAAACAGAAATACTTCATCAGTATTCATATTATTCCACCATCTGAGATAGTAGTCCATGAAAGTATCTTCTAACCCCATGCTTATTAATTCTTTTTCTGTAAAGCATACATTTCTTATTTATTGTCTGTTCATTTTCATTTGCCACTCTTTTCATTCCTTTGAAAGTTTTTACTAAAGTGTATTCTTTCACTTGTAACATTATAGTTACCTTTATGCACATATAATGTTGAGAAGAATCTCATGCATATATACATTTATATGATAATCTTTACCCATGAAATTGTTAAAATTTATATAGTATACTTGATAACTGCCAATTTAGATTTTCTCTGAGTGAAAATGAAAGCAGAGAAAGGGGAAATAAAAAGTTTTAAATGTTTAAGATATTAAGCATATTGTATGAAATGGAACATAGGGAATACTATAAGCCATAAATATTAAAAAGAACACTATATCCTGTGGTCAAATTCCAACTATATCCTCTCTGAGGAGTTAATCCCAAAGTAAAATCTTTAAAAAATACATCAAAGAAAGTGCTTTTTGGAACAATTAACTCACTAATGACAGAATTACATAGACATAAATTTAAGAAGAATAAAAAGGAGAAAGAAGAATTGCAGCAAACCAGAAAAACCTGTGAAAAGTTAATTCCCAAGACAAGAATGTTCAGGCATGATAATAGTATTAGGCAGGCAAAGAGAAATGTGTGTCATCCCGGACAAGAAAAGAAATATGCAAATGTAATCTTCACTCAAGGGTCTGCATGTTAACAAGCCCAGCCTAGCAACTAATCGGTCTCCAATATCCAGACACGTCCTCGTCTCTGCTGTAGCTGTAATGACCTACATTGCACTGTTTTACTGAGATATAAATATGTAAATAGACACATTTCAGACAATTGTGCTAGGAGATTGTTTTTAAGCTTTCAAGTCACTAAAGAAAAGGCGACTGAGTTTGTGTTCTAATCCTATTTGTTTGCACTTAAGAAATTAGTGATCCCCTTGTTTTAATCTTCATACCACTCCCTGCCACCCCTAGAAAAAAAAAACACAAAATTATAATGTCTGTTTCAATAAATTCAGCTCTGCATAGGGAAAAGCGACAACAAAAGTGTGATCAGTATGCATTTCCGTCCACACATAAAACCACTCACGTGGAGGTTAAAAATTACCGCCTTTTCCATATGTGCTACCAAAATCTGTAATGTAAAGTTTCTTTTGGATTTTAAATCAATGAAGTGAAAAACCACATTATTGAAATTGGCAATTGTATATTGACTATTTCTTTTTGCTAGAAACTTGGAATAAGCTAGGAAGGAAGGCAAACACAGCTGATTTTCTTCAAGGAGAATGCATAAGGTCAGAAAGAACAGAATTTTCAAGATACAGGGTGTGGGTGTGAAACAAACAGGCAAAGCTGTTGAAATCCATGAACAAGATAAATGAGTAATACACACAGAAATTCAGTGCTGAGTCACAGGGGTAGTTTGTGATTCTAAGATTTGACTGTTAGTCTGATTAAGAATGTGGCACTTGAATGAATACTTAAAGATAAAGAAGTTGGCTGCATGGATTTCTGAGTTGAGAGAACTTCAAGGCAAGAGAGAAACTGATACAGCAATATTTTTGATGTCTTGAGGAAAACATATGAAGCCAGGATGTCTGTACAGTTTTCATGCGTGAGAAGAGTGGAAAATTAAAAATGAAGTCTTGCCATAAATACCATTTTCATAGGGTTCCTCAAACTAAGTACTATAGGAAGGGATCAATCCTGGTAGAAGTTATTCTGTGGTCTTGGGCACTACCAGGCACAGGCTGGAGCCTTCAAGAGATGGGCCTGAGCTGCCAGACATGGCTAAGGACCCCCTTCAGGAAGCCACTCCCTCTCCAAGCTCCACACACCTGAACTTGGGCTTTGTTCATAGCCCTGTGACCTTTGGCCAGTTGCCCAGGAAATTTTTTATCAGCCATCAGCCTTCACATAGCCCATCCCCCTCCCACCCTCTTTCTGCCACTTTGTAGATCACCTGACTCCCTACTGCTGGAATCAGCTTCCCTAGGCATCAGCTAGCAACCTTTGAACCTACCAATCCCCTTACCACCCTCTTCCCGCTCTCAACAGCTTATAAACCCATTTCCCTGGTGAATAAATGGAGCTATTCTCTGAAGTTGTCTTCCCGGTGTACATCCCTTCTCATGCAAAGCCTCTCAAGACCCTGTTCCCTTCAGGAACTAGGGCCCCACACTTTGTGGACACTACTTATAAACTATACAAACACCCCTACTTTGGAGTTGCATTCAAATTTGTCTTTGAACACTATCAAATAACCCCGGGTAAAATGATCCTGCACTGAAAATATACTGAGGGGATATTTAGGGAAACATGAGTACGAACATTTTTTTTTTTTTCATAAGGCAATGATTTTGCTCTCCAATATCCAGCTCCCAAAAATATTGGGCTAAAAGGAGGACTACACCCATTATATTCTCTCTAAATTAATAATACTTATCAAATTTAACCTGTGCTGACTTCACACTGCGGTGGAAAATCTGCTTCTCCTTTTCGGCTGGGAGCAGAACCCAAGGAGATAAGATACCCATAGCACTTCAGTCCAGCCACAGCTGAAACTAGAGAGGAACTTGCGAAGTGAGCAAGAGTACTGCTTTCTCAGTGACCCTGGTAACCCACACAAGGTGAAGGAGAAGACACTTAGGACACTCAACACCTACCAAACCAGAGGTCCAGATCCAGCGGCTCCCAAGATCCCATCACTGAAATAGTCTTAAAATGCACAACATGGTACAGTGAACTTTGTGGAAGAGGGGGAAGAAAGATTATTAGAGCCACAAGTTGGACATTATGCCTAGAAGCATTGCTTCTCCCCAGTAACCAACAGCTGCTCCCATAATGCACAACCTACAATTCCCACTGGGATGATTCCTGTCCCTATCTAGGAGGGTCCGTTCAGAAAAGGGGCAGGTATGAGAGAAAGGATGGTACCAAGCGGTGTTGTTTCCATACTAAGTTTGTCCATAACTGATAAAAAATAAATTAAAAAAGGAAGAAATGTTTGGCGGCATAGAGCCTAAGGCTTTCATTTCCAGAGGGCATAGAAGATACAATATTGCAAATAGATTCAAGTGCAGACAGAAAGAAGCAGACAGACATTAAGAAGGCCAGGGCAGAGGTCCGGACAAGTGGAGGGAAGCACTCAAGGAGTCTACCAAGTAAAGTCATGAAGATAGGTACAGTCAACATGCTTTTTTTTATGCTGGAGTTTCAAAGTGAAAAAAACTATCAAATTTAATAAGTGAAGAAAATGAAAAAAAAAAGTACTAAAATTTTCAGATTTTTAAAAAATTTTTTGTTCATTTTTATTTATTTATTTGAGAATGATGAGAGAGAGAGAAAGGCAGAAAGAGAGAGAGAGAGAGAATGGGTGCGCCACGGCATCCAGCCACTGCAAACGAACTCCAGATGCATGTGCCCCCTTGTGCATCTGGCTAACGTGGGTCCTGGGGAATCGAGCCTCAAACCAGGGTCCTCAGGCTTCACAGGCAAGTGCTTAACCACTAAGCCATCTCTCCAGCTCAGATTTATTTTCTTTAACAAACATGGATAGAATTACACAGTTAGGGCTCCAAACTGTGTGTGTGTGTGTGTGTGTGTGTGTGTGTGTGTGTATACACACACACACATACATACACATACATACATATACATACATACATACATATACATACACATACATACATACACACACATTATATATATATATATATATATATATATATATATATATATATATATATTCTAAATCATTTGGGTGTACCTTAACTATCACTTCTCTAAGTTACTATTTTGTTCCTTTGAAACATTCATGGTCATACTTTTCCATAATGAAAATAATACAGGCTTAACAAATGTACTAATATAATGAAGTTACTAAGGTAATTTCCTATCACATGTTTCTTCATATCAATCTTATATATCAGCTCTTCCCACTAATGCAGTGCACAAATAAGACTTGTTTTTCTCTTAAACATAAAAGCAAATGCTGAGAAAAATAGATGTAGCTAGAAAAATCAACTGAGAAACTTCTTAATGCAACCTGGGTATTTGCTATGGACTTCAATATAAATGTATTTTAAACACATACTCCCACTCATTATTCTATAGAAAAAAAATATTCCTTGTGAAATCTGTGTTACAACTTTTTCTCTCATAAAACTTTCTGTCTCAGCATAACATTGAATGGTACTGTAATGTAATGCATATGATACAAAAGCATTTTGCTTAGTACCTATTCATTCTGCACTTTTACTCTCTAATTGTATAGCTCCCAAAGTAGGTAATATGTAAGAAAACAAACAAGAAGATTGTTGACACAGGAGTTAGACATTATTTAATGTAAAATCCATGTAGTTTCTCTCCTTAAAGTCTCTTACAGTATACTCCAGTCCTCCAATTCATAATAAAGTATAATATTCCTAATAATAATAATAATAATAATAATGGGTTAATTTCCTATAGATGGTAAGCAGATTATAAGTTCTCAGGCAATTTGAATAAGAATATTTTTCTTCATTAAATACATGTAATGTTTTATGAGTATAATATTCCAAGGAACTGAGAAAATCATCCTAATGTTTCAACAAATCTGCCATGACTTTGAGGATAGGCAATTCAAACTTATATCTTCATATTTTCGCTATTTTATGAAAAAATGTGTCTTCCCTTTAAAATCCTTACCATTTCTTTCTGAGTGCTTTACATGTATTGTTTCTCAAGTAATCTCAAGTACTCTTGAGTAGTCCTTCTGTTTACTCAAGGCTACTCAGTAGAGGGATTTAGTCCTATTCTGTGTACAGTGACCTTTAAAGTTGTCCTACATATCTTTCTTCATTTACAGAAATGTTTGATTTATAAAACTAGAGTCTTGTTCTGATCTTTTAATCTTCTAATTTGAATGAATGGTGGCCTATGTGTTTGATATAACCATCTCTGGTAACAAATTGCAATGATTCAAATTATATTTTTTTCCACCTTTGACCTCAGATGTTTCTGTTGTTACTATTAGCATGAAAACACTTTCACCTTTGTAAACTAAAAATGTAAGAAATAGTTTTTCTTTTCATTTACATACATTTTTCTGGCCATAGCATTGGTGCCTTTTTGATTTGCCTTTCTGACTTTTGGTCCAGTCTTATTTCTGTCCTATTTCCCTTTGCTGTTCTTCACATTGAGTTATTAGTAGGCTTTGAATTAGAGCTTATGTTTCAAGTTTTGCCTGAACGAATCTCTCACTTCATTCTGGAAATCTTACCTTCAATAGTTTTGAAATTCTGCCTAGCTTCCGTTAAAATGTTTTGCCGTGTTGACTTTGAGAAAGCTTCCACACAGTTAATACTATGTATGTTTACATCTCTCTCACACATATGCAAATAAATACACATATGTGTATATATAAACAAAATTTATTTTTAAATATTATTTCTCATGACTGTTTCCTTCTACCTACATATATACATATACTCAACACAAGCAGAAACACACACACACACACACACACACACACACATATATATGTGTGTATATATATATATATATATATATATACACATATATAATTTATGCTAGTGCAAGTCAAGGAACTGGAGGGATTCTGAGGTGGACATCCATAATGAGTAGGCATATGAATTATCCAGTCTCACTACTGCCTTTTAGCTCCCTTAGGCAGGAGCTAACAGGGCTTCTGTTTCTGTAATTGCTTACTTCATATATATGCCACTGTCTTTCAAATGCTTTATTTCAATATTCTTTTTTCTGAAAGGGATGTAACTATTTTAGAATCACCCCTTCCTTCTATGAATTTTCTGATATTCCTATTCAAAAGATATCATCCTCTTATATAACCATTCAAAATACTTTGCATATCTACTAATGTGTTCATAAGCCTACTCATTGTCCTGCCTCGATATCCATTTCAGCCTGCTCTTCTGAATTGTGCATGATATAGTGCTATGTAGAATGAATGGATTTTCAAACAAAGTATAAACTCTGTGTTTGGTTTCTTGAATATAACTTTTTTGAGTTATTTCTTCTCTTATGCAATGGTTCCAAAACACTGTCATTTAAATAACATAAGTGAGACTTAACAACAGAATATTTCAAAATCTACCATTTAAATAGCAGTAACATCTCCTGTAAATGTACTTGTCAGTGCACTAAAAATACTGACATATTATGTACTTAATAGGTATCGTTGAACAAAAAAGTAAGCTTCATCTCTTTAAGTTCATTCTTCATGAGAAGAGACATGCCATTTATTCTATATGACTGATGTTTTTCTGTTTATTATAATGCCCTATGAAAAAGAGACAGAAATTATCAGTTGAGGCATAAATAAGGAAGGTTTTTCACAACAAAAGTAACAAATCCCATTGACTTTTCCAATCATTTATTCCAAAATGACTTTCCTTTTTTAAATCATTTTAAGGATTCTGTTCATAGCTCCAAGGCCAGATAACAATCATTAGCATTTATTGACCTTTTGCAGTAGTAATTTAATCTTTGGGGGAACAAAGTTGATTAATCTCAGCTTGACATACTGAAATTCGGCATAATTCTTTCCCCAAGTGCTCATGGGGCAGAAAGTTCTAGGGCATTGAGTATAATAACCAAGGCACATGTTACAAATAAGATGTATTCAGAAAAGTTTTTCAGAACTAAAGAGCATTCATTTTAGTAGTCTTTTAATCATAGAATATTCTTGTAAGATTTCAGTGTACAAATCAGGTGTATCAACTTCACCTCTTCCCAACAAAATGCTAAACAACTAGCATAAAACACAAGGATAAAGATATATTGAGGATGAAAGTTAAAAGTCAATGTGAGACTTAAAAACTTGATTAGCACCATGGATATCACCTATGAAATAATCCCTACCCACCTCTTGTAAGCTGAATATGAAAGACCAAAATGAGGATGTTTTTTCAGGTTTCAATTACAGAATCTTGTGCATTTTATCAGCAAGACAGAATGAACTTATATTTAGAATTGAAACAAATGGGCAGAGAAGAACTGTATTAAGCATTTGATTTACAGATCACACCAGAGGTGGTAAGATTAGTGCAGAAACCCAATTCAGATCGAACTTTCTTATATGACAGACAGGAAGTCTTAATCCACTTACACTATTACATAAATTTTCTGAGCTGAGGCAATCATCTCACATATTTCTGAAGAGTGGGCATGTCAAGATCAAGTTACTAACATCCATGGTCTGATGAAGGTTTGTTTACTGCAACCTCATATGAAGAAATTGAAGGGCTTCTCTTAGTCCTTTCAAGCTTTATTTAGTTTCATTCATGAGAGCTCTGCCCACCCAGCTGCATTTAATCACTTCCTAAAGGCCCCACTTCTCCATATTACCACTTTGTGTTAAATGCAAAGAGACAATGCCTTCTAAAGGATGAAAGAGGGTGGATTGGAAGACTTCAGGAAATATTTTATACAATTATCCTCATTATATACTGTAAACACAGGTCAACATTTTACTCATAATGAGGCATGGAAATTTACTTACACAAATATTCATTCAGAGAATAAATTTTTCTAGTTACCTAGTAGTTACAAGATCCTATCTGCATTTCACTAATCCCATTTTATTAAGAAATTGACTGTTTTGGACCTTAGAACGTTTTTAGTCTCACATCCGTTTTCTTTATCCAAACAATAAGTACTTTCCTCAATAAACATTCAAGTATGAATACTTAGTAGTTAATATGCCTTATTAAATCCTTCTTCTCTGATTTTAGAAGCACAAAGTTTTTGGTCAGGATTGCAAAAGTGGAAATTCCAAAACCAAACTTCCTCAGCATAACAGCACTGTAACAATAATACAATTTCCTGTGTGAGTGAAAATGTTGGTATTAATATAAACACTTGAAAAGTATATGCAGTATATCCACATTTAGTTCATTTGATTGGTCCATGGAGAAAACAGAGGGATCTTGAAAAACTGTAGTAGGGAAAATTAGTGCAGCCCCTGGTATAAAACGACCCATATACTAAAGGATTTTTGTTATTGTTTTATTGTTTTGATTAGGTTTGATTTATGTATTTATTATTTGCTGTTCTGTCAGGGAAATAGATGCAATCTGATTCAATCTATCAGAAGTAGCATGATATCCTCATTTTCCTTCTTATGTAACCCATCAACTCTCCTACTGAAAATTCTCATTAGTTCGACTCTTGATCACATTGGCCTATGACCTTTGTAAAGGCGATGAAAAGAGCAGATTCACTCAATGAGGTGACATGATGTGTGACTTTTGGAGGTTGAGAGATATATCTGGTGAAAATTACAGAATCTCACTGTTAAGCTAATTTTCCAGGGAGGCTGTATGTGTATATGAGGAGGGACTTGATCCTCCAAAGGGAATGACTGTAGCTCTATTCACCCACAATTTCCTAAAAAAGAAACACCATTACTGTTGGAACATTCCCAAGGATGACATCAAAATCTTTCACGTACTTGCATTGTTCTGAGGCATTTCACTTATAACTTGAAAGTCTATCAACGTGTGTAAGAACCTAAGGAAGGCATGGTGCAGTTAGTGCAGAATTGACAAGAATCTCATTCTAGAACTCAATTCTTCAAATGAAAAAAGACCACCCACATGACTAGCTCTGTGTAGGATTCAAAGCAAACCCACAGACAATCCAAAATGCACTTAGAGTAACTGCTATTTCCTGTAGAAAACAAGTCATAAATTTAGTTTTGCAATGTTAGAAATGTGAACCTAGATAAAATAAAACACAGAAGTAATGATTAATGGCTATCATTGTGAATATCTTGGGTTCCCAACAAATCAATAGTTGCTAGTAATTATTGGGAAATGAAAACTATAAAAGGTGGAAAGTATAGTAGACAAAAATACTCTTGTGATTACCCATAACCACCGTAAAGACTAGGGAATACTGCACATTTGAAGTCTTCGTTTGCAATGCTGTTTGTATTTCAGTTATCAACAACTTATTTAAGTTTTTCAAATTTCTCCCCTTCTTCTCTATGGGAAGCTTAGTCTAGAGTACAGAATTTTCTCACCACTGTGTTGAAAGGAGAGGTTCCCCTGCTGTCACTGAAAGCTGATTCAGAGATATGTTTTCATGTAACATGCAGATAGTAATGAATCAAAATAATGTTTCATTCTGGGCAATCATTGTAACTGCTACGTGAATATAACAAAAGAGTATTGCAAGCCCTGGGCAGAGGTGATAAAATGTTCTTTACTCTGACAAAGAATTAGCTTTTAACTGGTGTGGAATGTGAGCCAGCAGAACTCCACTGTTCCAAATGAGGACATTGAAGTAAATATTCTTTACCAGATAATTCGACACATTATTTTGAAGTAGACTCATACTTGGATGCTTCTCTCATTTTAGCATTTCATTATATACCTCACATTCTCAGTTCTGTCCTGACACACATTTTTTAAAACTTTTATTCAGAATGGTTATAATAAAAGAGAATTTTAGAAATAGCAGTCTGATGGCCTGTCCATTGCCCTCATGAACTCATGGTCCCTATGATTGCTTTCAAAACACTTGCTCATGATTGGTTCAGTCAATATTACATTAAGGATGGGGGAGAATTCATGAGGCCTACCTCTCTCATGAGATGCCACAGGATTGCTATATTTTGGGGAGTAAAGGAAGTCATTAACTTCCATGAATATACAGTATTCAGTTGTAGGAATAAAAAGGAGTTCAGCAGGAGTTGGTGGGATAAGAGAATGTACTGGAGGTTCTATGTGATCAAGAGAGAAAAAATAAATGATGTGTAAATTTGTGAAATTGTCAAAGAATAAATTCATTTTAAAATGCTTTTGCATATTAATTTTCAAGGACAGAGACAGGAGAGAGAGACAAGCAGACAGACAAGGAGAGAGAGAGAGAGAGAATGGACTGCCACAGACTAATAGCATTGTAAACAAACTCCAGACATATTCAGCGTTTTGTACATCTGGGTTTGCATAGGTTGGGCACTGGGGAATCAAACTCACGCTGTGAAGCTTTGCAAGCCAGTACCTTAACTGCTGAGCCATCAATCCAGCCCCAAAATAATTTGATAAAGAAGGAACAATCTGTTTCTTATAAACACAAGCTGTAACATAAAAGAAAATATCTGTGGAACACAAAAAGTTAAGGAACTTTTTATTAATAAAATCGTTCTGGTTTCAATCTCTGGAAATACAGCATAAAAAATAGAATAGAGGGCTGGAGAGATGGCTTAGTGGTTAAGCACTTGCCTGTGAAGCCTAAGGACCCCGGTTCAAGGCTCGATTCCCCAGGACCCACATTAGCCAGATGCACAAAGGGGCGCAGCGTCCGGAGTTCGTTTGCAGTGGCTGGAAGCCCTGGCATGCCCATTCTCTCTCTCTCTCTCTGTGTCTCTCTCTATCTCTGCCTACTCTCTGTCACTCTCAAATAAATAAATAAAAATAAACAAAAAATTTAAAATAAGAATAGAATAAAATATTTTTCTGCAAGGAATAGAACTTTTCCAATACACATACATATAAACAGACACACACACACACACACACACACACACACACACACACACACAATGTTTTTCATTCTTTCAAAGTAAGCATAAAACACTTTCTCACAAATAGTTTTAATAGTTACCTTCATCTACATAGATTTTTTTTTCCAGAAAGTTTACTGAGAATTTCTTTATCTTACATGTAATATTCAGTTAGAAAACAATATATTTTCCTGATGTAAATTTACAGTAAGTTCAAAATAAAAACCTCTTTTGGGGGGCTGGAGAGATGGCTTAGGGGTTAAGCGCTTGCCTATGAAGCCTAAGGACCCTGATTGGAGGCTTAGTTCCCCAGGACCCACGTCAGCCAGATGCAGAAGGGATGCACGTGTCTGGAGTTTGTTTGCAGTTGCTGGAGGCCCTGGCGCGCCCATTCTCTCTCTTTTTCTCTCTCTCTCTCTGCCTCTTTCTCTCTCTCTCTGTCACTCTCGAATAAATAAATAAGAATGAACAACAACAACAACAAAATTTTAAAAAATAGTAAAAAAATAATCAAGATCGAACAAAAACATCTGTTTTGGGTAAATATAGTACATGAGTTACATGTAGTGAATTGGTTCATGTGCTTTCTAACTACATGAATGATAACTGAAAAAAATTACCTAAGATAACACAAGAAATTTTGAAATAGTTCTTGAGATTTTTATGAAGGATTTTTTTTTTTTTTTAATTTACTTGAGAGGGACAGACAGAGAGAGTAAGAAGCAGATAGATAGAGAATGGGCACACCAGGGCCTCTAGCCACTGCAAAAGAACTCAACGCGTGCGCCCTTTGTGCATCTGGATAATGTGTGTCCTGGGGAATCGAGCCTTGAACTGGGGTCCTTAAGGCCTGACAGGCAAGTGCTTAACCGCTAAGCTATCTCTCCAGCAATACGAAGGATTTTTTTTTAAAGGCCAAATGACTTCAGCTCTCTGTGACTACAGAAGGCAAATATTTCAAACAGGAAGAGTACACAATACATAGCATATTGTTGAAACAGCCTATTGTAGGACAAGTGATTAGTAATCAAGTTTAGTAATTGTTTATGCTATTCAAAATTGTTGCAAGTAAGAAGCATATTACAAAATTACTCTTGGGCTGGAGAGATTGCTTAGCAGTTAAGGCACTTGCATGCAAAGCCAAAGGACCCAGGTTCAATTCCCCAGGACCCATGTAAGCAAGATGCACAATGTGGCACATGTCTCTAGAGTTTGTAATGGCTGGAAGCCCTAGCGTGCCCATTCTCTCTCTCTTTCTCAAATAAATTAATAAAAATAATTTTGTAAATATCATGAATGTCAATTTTATTTTTATAAAAGAAATCATGAAGCAAATTTGATAAAACAATAAGAAAAATAAAGTATTATTTTCATTTTTATATAAAATAAGAAAAATAAACTAAATGAGAAAAATCATGAGCATATCATGATAATTGAAATCATCTAAAACTTTGAAGCTGTACAATCCAGATAGAAGGCTGTTGAAAGACTGGGCAATACCTACCAATCTGCAGTTGGCTACAAATGAGATCCTGTGGTGTTCCACCTACTACTATGGTAACTATTGATACCATTTTACATATTGTATATTTAAAGGAACAAGAAAGAATTCTGCTTTCACCAAAAGGAATGTTAACTGATTGAGTGGACACATATATTTAATAATATTTTAATAATAAATAATATATCAAAGCATCATATTCTTCTCCATTAATATTAATCATTGTATTTTATAGTACTGCCTAAAATATCTTCACTGAATGTGTATTCTTTAATATGGCTATGTTAATGGTGCCATATTTGTGTGTATGTAGACATAATTGTGTCAATGCATACATGTACAACGTGTGCACTTGTTTTCACACACAATCAAATAGATAATAGACAAATAATAAAGGCGCATGCAACCATTCAACAACTTTGCTTCAGTATACTTAACAATGTTCAGTGATTGCTTACTCATTAATGTTTTGTTAAATCACTCTACACACTTTTGTTATCACAATTTGGAGTCATTCACATTTTCAAGCAGACACTTTGTCTCTAGAAGAGGCTTCATTTTGTCTTGATTTTGAAGAGTTAAAGATTACCTAAGTAATATTATTTTAGAGGAACTTCTGGTTAAGATGGCAGCGTAGGTACCACGCCAAAGCAGCCTTGGGGGAAAAAAGACCAGAAAAACTCAGCAAAATACACACTTTTACTAAAAAGTGAGTTGTATAGGAAATTGAAGCAGCAGCGGAGAAGTAGGAGAGATCCAGAGCATCCAGAGCCCGCACAGGCCGGCAAAAGCAGCTCCGGCAGCTCCGCCAACCGTGGTGGCAGCGGGGCGCACCAGAAAGCTGCCAGACTTGGCTCGAGCCGCAGGAAAAGCCAGGTGTGGGAGCTTCCCCTCACACCATGCTCTCCGCAGCTCAGGAAATGTGAAGGGAAAGCGGCAGTGAGCAGCGGAGGAGCAGACTGCGAGGTAGAAGAAAACATGGAGCAGCGAGCGAACCAGAGCAGCTGCGGCTCCCTCCCCTCCCCCACTGCCTGAGCCCAGCTCCGGCGAACAGAGCAGCGGTCCAGGGACCCGGCCATGCCAACTTGAGCTGACAGCGGGACCCAAGCAGGAGCAGAGTTCAGCAGCAACATCAGCAGTTCCGGAACCGGTCCCAGCGGTCCCAGCAGCAGCAGACACAGGAGCGTCAACAACAGCAGACCCAGCAGCAGCAGCTTCAGCAACAGCAGTGGCTCCAGAAGTGACAGCTACAGCAGCAGCAGCAGCAGAGGCAACAGCAGCAGTGGGCCCAGCAGCAGCAGCTTGAGCTGCTGACAGACCCAGCAGAGGCAGCTTTCGCAGCAGCAGTTCAAGTCAAGAAAGATAAGGAAGGTCAGTTTATATTGATTAAGGGCACACTCCAACAGGAGGACATGACAATCCTAAACATATATGCACCTAACATGGGGGCTCCCAAATTCGTCAAGCAAACACTATTAGAACTAAGGTCACAGATAACACCAAACACAGTGGTGGTAGGTGACTTTAACACCCCACTCTCATTAATTGACAGGTCATCCCGGGAAAAAATAAACAGAGAGGGATCTGGACTAAATGAGGTCATAGAAGGTATGGACTTAACAGATATATACAGGACATTTCATCCAAAGGCTACAGAATATACATTCTTTTCAGCAGCACATGGAACATTCTCTAAAATAGACCATATATTAGGACACAAAGCAAATCTTAACAAATTCAGGAAAACTGAAATAATTCCTTGCATTCTATCTGACTACAATGGAATTAAACTACAAATCAACAGCAAGAAAGGCTATAGAGCATACACAAAATCATGGAAACTTAACAATACACTACTAAATGATGAATGGGTCAATGAAGAAATCAAGAAGGAAATCAAAAAATTTATAGAGTCAAATGATAATGAGTAATGTTATTTTAGATGATGTAGTCGTCAAATCTTGGAGAAGGAAGTGCTAAGTATTCATTGACTTTGAAAAATTTTCATGAAATGTCCATGGAGGGGTTATTTATAGGCTTTTAAGACATAATTCAGCTAGTAGTATATAGTTTTGCTGACATATATTCATTTTGGTAACTGCTACCTTGCTTGGTTATTATTGAATTGTAACCTTTAGAAATCATTGTTCATATGTTTTTTTTTTTTAATTTTTATTTATTTGCTTATTTTTTATTCCATGGCTCTCCTTTTGTGGCATTTGTTTTGGAACATTGAAAAGATGTACCTTTCAACATTTTTAAATTAGGTGGACATAACATTTTTTATTAATTTTTTTCAAAAAGATTATTGCTCTGTAACCCAGGAGGGACTGGAATTCCAATTCCTATGTCTCTCAGTTGCTACAATTATGAGCATATGCCATCACACTTGACTAGATATCGCATCTTTTTTGTGATGGAGATAGAGAGTGAGAAAAAAAGTGTGTGTGTGTGTGTGAGAGAGAGAGAGAGAGAGAGAGAGAGAGAGAGAGAAAGAGGGAGAATATGGGCGCATCAAGGCCTTTTAGCCACTGTGAATGAATGTGCACTTCCTGGTGGGTGTGCATGGCATTGCACACTTGCGTCAGTGATGAGTCTGGTTATACGTGGGATCTGGAGGATTTGAACAGCAGTTCTTAGGCTTCTCAGGCCGGCACCTTAACCACTAAGCAATCTCTCCAGCCTGAGCATCTTTTAATACAAATATCGTTAGCAATTTCTACTTGCTAAATTACTTTTAAAATTTGTAAACAGTTTGTACCAATTAATTTTAATGGGGTTCTCTAAGGTGTGACAAAATTTTCAAAACATGTTCTGCTTTGTAATGTGAAAACCTACTTTGTTTTCGTTAAAAGTTGAAACTAATGTTATGTTTTTACTTTCACAAATAACAAAAAAACACCCTATTCCTTTTATTCTCATCCTCTCTTCTTCTTAGACACAGAAGAATTATTATTACAAATTAAAATCTTATTTCATAAAAATATTTGTAAGAGTATTTTATCATTAGATCTAAATAATGCTGCAGGAGAGGGGTTGGGCTCAGGGATTAAAACTCCCCAGGCCTGTGGCTCTCAAGCCTCAAGCTCTTTTTCATATTTAGTAAAGAAATGGAAATCACAGACACTAAAAGGGTAAAAAGTTTCATTAAAGTAGAGTTGAAGTAGGAAGAACAATCAGAAAAACACCTAACCCAAGAAGATTCTGTCTTCTCCCAGCCTGGCTGGGCAGAAGGAGGAAAAGACCAAGAAAAAGAAAATCGTGTCTCAGGTCCATTTACACAAACTAGGCATCCAATTAGGATGACCTCCGTTTTCAAGTCCAAACCATATGAAAGATCTTGATTGGTTGTTGGGATTACCGGGAGCACTGTCTGGGGGAGAGCTGCCCATGGATGCTAGATGAGCTGAAGGAAATTCCAAGAGGAATTAGCAAGCTGATCCACACCATCATTTTGGATGAGATTGAATCAGACTACAGTCCTGGTCTCTCCAGGGCAGGATAGCATCCGTGCTGCCTTGTTCCAGTCTCTAGCTGACAACCTGCAGAAAAGCTGACTTGTTCCTAATCAAGAGGAGTTACTATGGTGAGGGTTCACTATCATACTGACTTTACTCATAATAATATGACATGAATCGTTTTTGAGTACAGTGTCTAGAAATGCAGTGCTTTTGGAATTAAAAATGTATGGTTAGAAATTTTGCTCAAGAATAGAATTCTTGCCTAGCATGAACAAGGCCCTGAATTTGACTCTCCTAAAAAACAGGAATTCGTGTGTGTGTGTGTGTGTGTGTGTGTGTGTGTGTGTGTCTTATTTTTTAGTACCGGAAAGAATATTTCCATATGGGAGTACCAGTTCATCCCTATGCTAGAATAATTAAGTGATGTTTTCCAAAATCTCAACACTATTTTCTCTAAAATATAGTTAATATCACTCCTACAGATTAAAAGCTAAAAGTAAATCCAGGCTTCGTGGCACATGTCTTTAATCCCAACACTCGGATACTGAAATAAGAGAATCACCTTGAGTTTGAGGACATCCTAAGTCTACATAGTGAATTCCAGGTCAGCCTAGGCTACAATGGCAACTTACCTTGAAAAACAAAAACAAAAGTCAAATCAAAAAAAAAAAATCCCTAAAAGCAAACAGATAAACCACGTGACTCAGCTTTACCATTCCTATATATGTACCTCAAGGAAAGTAACCTGACGAATCAGTTATACATTTTTGTAGCAGCACTGTTCCCAATATTAAGTTATGGAATTAACTGCAGTGTTCATCACCAAAGGAGTGGATAAAAACTATGTATACCATGTGTAACTTATAAAGCTATATTTAGCCATGAGATCCTTATAACATTGCTTATAAGAAAATGGATGAAACTAGAGATTGCCATGTTAAGTAAAACATCAGAGTTAGAGTGACACTAGTTTATTTTTTTTCCATTTGTGAATCCTACATATTATATGAATACAGAAAATCATACTATGTGTTTAGGATAAGATCATAGTTGCAAAACTGGCTAGGTTCAGGAGCCTGAGGTCCTTGACATGGATCCATCCTAGAATCACTATTACTGTGTCCAGCCCAATACCTTTGGAGATGACAATACCATGTCTCAATTTCAGAAGAATGAACATCCTCTTAGGGAACAAAGAAGATTAAATAGGCAAGGGTGAAGGAAAGTGGCATGGGGGCAAAACGTGGTAAAAGTACATTTTATACATCTATGAAAATAATGAAGCCCATTATTATGTACAATGAATCAAGGCCAATAAAATATTGTTCCTTCAAGGAAAATCGTCTTTTAAATAAATGAATACTTTTAATGAAGCTTTAATTTATATTAACATAAAGTGAAAATAAGTTATGACAGAAACTCATTAAGAATTCTTCAGGGAGGACAAAGAAACTGCACAAATTGTCACATTTTTTATTTTAAATTCAAAATGTATTCAATTTAGAAAGTGTTTAGGAAGAAAACATGCTTTGCTTTAGTAGAAAGCTTCTTGGAATTAAGTGTTCCAATTTACAATTGCCTTTTGTTATGACAGAGAATAGAGAATAACCGCCATGGGAAATCAAATGCATGAACCTTAGATAAAGATCACTGCTTTCGTACTTAACCTTTTCTCCTTTCTCCAAGGTGATGCAGCATTGTTAGTTTTACTTAGAAATTTGTAGGCAAAAATAGCTGTTACACAAAAAAATACTAGATTGCTATCATTTTTTTATTCAGTTGCCCTAAAACTAGTTCCAGGTTCTGTTTGGTTTATTTTACCTACAAATGAAACGACTGAAGACTTTCATGCTTCTTTAAAAATTAAGAATAGTAGGAAGTGAATATGAGCAAATCATATTATATACTTAGGTGAAATTCTCAAATAACCTAAAGTAAGTAAGTTAAAATTTTAATCATTAAAATTCAGTAAAAAGCAGAAAATATGTCAAAAATAATTATACAAAAAAAACTAAATAAGAATTACTCAGATAAGTGAAGTAATATGTTGTAAGAGACATAAAAATGTATTTTTAATAATGCATCACAAATATCATCTACAAATGCAATATTTAAATATTCTCTATATAAAGATGAACCACAAAATGGGTTAAGGCACTTGCCTGGAAGCCTAAGAATCCATGTTCAATCTCTCTCCAGATCCCATGTAAGCCACTCACTCACAAAGGTGATACAAGTGCAAAGTTGCACATAACACACCAGGTGGTGCAAGCATCTGGAGTTTGATATCAGTGTTGAGGCCTTGGCTCACCAATTCTCTCTCTCTCAGTCTCTCTCTCTAAAAAAAAAAAAAAAAAAAAAGAAAAGGAAAGGAAAA
Organism: Jaculus jaculus; assembly: GCF_020740685.1. Taxonomy (NCBI): domain Eukaryota; kingdom Metazoa; phylum Chordata; class Mammalia; order Rodentia; family Dipodidae; genus Jaculus; species Jaculus jaculus. The sequence continues at coordinate 41,596,129 of NC_059104.1, forward strand.
TAATAATGTACATTTTTTCCTTATTTAATTGAAAGGTGTGAAATTACATATATATTTCTTGAAGACATTCTAACAAACGGATGAATGACACTATCCAAATTTAAGAAAAATGTTACCCTTGGAAACAAAATTCTTTTGGACAAAGCATGACAAGCTCCTTATTAAGCAATTAGTATAAAAGTATAAACCTAGAAGAAACTGCATGGAGTAGTTTCAAAGTATATTCTCTTGTGCATTCAATGAGCACTTAGCCCAGAATCTTCCATAGTAAGAAATTTGAAAATAGTATTCACTTGCCTCTTTCAAATTGATTCCTATTATATGTGACTTTACTTATTGTCATTTAGCATTCAACATATGGAATGTAAAGCATATTACCTTTTTACTCTGGCAATAAGTATCCCTGATACAAAGTAAAATAATTCATTGATATGATAAAAACTATCACAAAACATTAAAATTGATTCATTTAAATATAGTCACATTTATAAAGAAGCATCTTATTACAACCATAAATAACATTTTTATTCAAGTGCATATTAATAATATGTCTTGAAATTTTAAGCAAAAATGTTCTCATCTATTTTTTATGAGGAGACTTTTACTACTGCTCCAACCTCACTGCTTGATAGGGTATGTTTAAACTGATTTTATTTTCTAGATTTGATTTGGGTAGGTCATCTATGTTACAGATTCTTTTCAACTCTCCTGACAAATGCTTTTTTTTTCCCCCCCATACATGCTCAGTAAATGGAGCAGTCAGCTTTGTTTTGGCAATAGAACTGGAGGGAGCCACTGGGGCATAGAAAAATCTCTGACTCTATGCCATAAGATAATAACTTTCATCATCTCCTTTCCATCCCACTGGGCGACAGAGTGTCAGTTACATGGATGGCAGTTAGACCTGGTAGGTAGAGTACAGTTTGTTCTTATTGATGGGCATTTACAGGTCAGTAATTAGGAAACAAATCAGTAAAAGCCAGACCCCGTGCTTCAGCAAGCAGCTTTACAGGGTTCCAGTGCTGAGAAGCAGGTATAGGTAATCCAAGTGACAACTAGGTGGTTGTGCCTGGGGCTCAGAACAGAAAAATGCTGGAGTTGCAGATATTTTTTGCACAAGCAGCTCTGTCGTACCTGCAAGATTACGTGACAGCTTCAGCACTTCATAAAATATCAGTGCTGGAGAGGATGTCATCAGGAGCCTTTGGTTGGGTAGCTTAACAAGAAGAATGTAGAATTCTGGTTCAAGGCTCAACCATCATTTACAAGCAGGTACTCTCCCTCTGAGAAGCAGTTCCCAGCTTGCTTAGTAGAAATCTTCCTTATAACTAGTAAATGCTGAAGGCTTAACCACATGCTACCGAAAGAACACTGACTTAAGCTTCCTTTCATATATGATCAACCTAAAGAGGAAGGAGAAGTCTTGGTGTGGTTTCTGATGGTTCTCTACAATAAGAAGATGGGTGGGGGTAGGGTTCTAGAATCTTTCATCTAAGTCCTTAGAAGATAGTAATGAAGGGAAATTTCAGTGAGCAGAGATCTTGGCACTTGGAAGGAAAAAGGCTGAAGTATGAATATACATTGATTATTATTGTTCCTGTTGGGAGATTAATATGGTTTAAGCAGATACATGTGGGTATAAAAAGAAGTGGCCTTGTCATGACTGAATCTGCTATCAACTTGACTGGGTCATTGTAAAGATTTGAAAAGCATTATGCTTACACAGTACTTTAGAACAACCCTGGTAGTTGGCAGATAACTCAAGTGTTATACTGGGTTTAGTGTAGATCAAACTGAACACTAAAATTATTATTAAAATAGTGAAATGGGATTAGATATATTAAGGAGTAGATCAATTTGGCAGCATGAGTATAAATTTGGGCAGAGCTGTACTGTCATTTGAATATGCATGCTTATACATGGATTTTCAAGTTTTAGATGATAAATTGTATTTGGATATATTTTCCATTTAGTGCTGAGCCCAGTTTAACTTGTATCCTCACAAAATTTTTAATTTTTGGAAAAGTCATTTTAATAGCCTCTTACATAACCCATCTGACATTTCCAAATCCTGATGGAGGCTGTATGTTGTTATTCCTTTTTAATTTACTAAATATTTTTATTAAATAGTGTTATACTCAGTGAATACAGTCAAGTTGGTACCATTATTATGCTCACCCATGGTCCCTCTTTGTTGAAGTATATGGGTCATGCACTGTGGAGTTAGCCCACAGTTATGGGTAGGAGAAATGTCTTTGCATATCATGACCCAACATGTGGCTCTGACATTCTTTCTGCCCCCTCTTCTGCAAAATTTCCCTGAGCAATTTTGGATTAATTTTGGGTATGCTTCAGTGATGAGGTGTTGGGGGCTTCTGTGTCTCTGGATATCTGATTTTTAAGGAATTGATTGTTCTCTGTGTTGATCTCCTTCCCCCTTTTGCTGGTGCCCATTTCACCAAGAGAACAGCACCCTTGCTTGTTTTGCCCATTGTCCTTAGTTTCATCTGGGGCCTTTTTGAGGTATGATGGGATGGTTCTCTCCCTACGATCTGTGTCTATCTGAAAAAGAGAAGCAGATTCTCCAATGGAGAGTAATGTAAGCACCAGACAAATCCTTATTTTTTTTTTTATTGAGAATTTAATAGGTGTAGGCTTGCTTGTAACCCATGAGTGGTGGTTGCTTTATGATGGAGAGCAGGCTCATATTTGGATATGGTTCTACATTGTTTCCCAGCTCCAGCTATGGATGCCATACCACTGAGGGGATTAGTTAGCCAAATCAAGAGTAGTTGGTTTCCCACCATGGCTGTGCATCACAGTTGCACTTGTGTGAGCATCACAACAGGTTATTTGCTGCTAAGTAGGTTAGACCATGACTTGCTTGGACAGATACTGGTCATTTTCCCCCAGTCACCCATGTAGCACCTTCTGGCACTAGACACACTGACAGTGTGGGGACTGACTCTCTTCCAGCTTCCAGCCACGGCATTCCATTTTATGTGTCAACCGCATATGGTGTCTTCAGCAGTAGGGTCTTGCTACTAACCTTTGCTGGGTCATCAAGTACTCTGACAGAGATCTGTCTTTCTTTAAGGAAACCTTGTAGGTCTCTCTGATCAAAAGCACATTATGGAGGAAAGCAACATGCTGGTACTGGGAGTTAAAAGTCAGTGCCCACTACATATAGGAAGTTTTTGATAACTAACATAAAAGAGTTAGAGAGAAGAGAGACAGAGAGAGAAGGATAGAAAAGCTGTAAAAGATTAAGGTCAGTCTTCATCACCCTCTCTCCGGTGTCTTGTGGCTACAGTGTTCCCTCTAAGGGCCTGGTGAAGGTTCAACCATTTATTTGGTCTGCCTTTTAGGATGTTGGATTTTGTGGTACCATTGCTGTTTGGGTCTAGATTTGTGTCTCCCACTCCCTCCATTACCCCCCCCTCCCCATCCACCGTATTCCATCACTAGAAGAATGGATAACTAAGATGTGGTATATCTACACAATAGAATTCTACACAGCAATAAGAAAGAATGACACAATGAAATTTAGGGAAAAATTGTTGAATGTGAAACAGATCATTCTCAGTGAACTTACCCAATCACAGAAAGAAAATCGCCACATAGTCTCGCTCATTGACAGCACCTAACCGGAATGTACCCAATATGCTGACACACCCAGCGAGCATCTCAAGGACTATGTTGCTATTTCTTCATGGGACTATCATCCCTCTGCTCAGTCTCATCAGGGCCTGTGAGAGGAACGATGGGGGCATATTGGCAGGATTGTCCACCACTTCATCCAGGTTTCAGTAACCTGTAACTCATGGAATCAGGCAACAAAAAAGATTTTTTTCCCTTAATGTAAGATGTACAAAGTTGTGGTGAAATCATTTGGTTTTTCCTACTCTGTCTACAAAATTGACGCCCTCATATAATATAATTGTAATTATTCTTGTTTAGTTTATAACATGAATTTGAATATTTCCTTTCTTTTTATCTTAATTTTCCCCACAAGGGGATGGACCATAAATAATAATATGTCAGTATGTGTAATCTCATGTTTGTGCATCTCATTAACAGTTCTAATACACTTATTTGGAAGAGAATAACTTCAAATTATGAGCAATGTTAAATTACTATTGACATAGAAAAACTGCCTCAAAATAACATTATTCAGTGATAAATACCTATGCATATTCATTAAAAATAAATTCATTAAATGTAACAAGTTGGTTACACAATATGCAAACAGATGTTCTATAAAGATTTTACAAGTACATTCCCTATATGTATGTACATATATTCATAGATATGTACTTAAAATTTTTTTTGTTTATTTTTATATTTTTTATTTGAGAGCGACAGACAGAGAAAGAGGCAGAAAGTGAGAGAGAGAGAATGGGCATGCCAGGGCCTCTGGCCACTGTAAACGAACTCCAGACGCACACACCACCTTGTGCATCTGGCTAACGTGGGTCCTGGGGAATCAAGCTTCAAACCAGGGTTCTTAGGCTTCACAGGCAAGCGCTTAACCACTAAGCCATCTCTCCAGCCCAATATGTACTTTTAAGAATATTTTAATATTTATTTATTTATTTGAGAGAGAAAGAGACACATAAAGGGAGAGAGTGAATAAGTGTGGTAGGTCTCCTGCCACTGCAAACAAACTCCAGACACATCTGGCTTATCTGAGGAATTGAACTGGTGTCCTTAGGCTTCAGAGACAAGCCACAGATAGGTACTTTAAAGCATGCTTGTGATAGTTTTAGGAATTGGAGTTCATATTGAGTTATACTACGATGCAAAGATTTTAGTGGTAGCTTAAATATAGCCTATAAATATAGTTTTCAGTTTTTGGCAAATTTTTGATTTGTTTTTATTTCTCTTAATATGAATGTACATTTGTATTTAAATGTTTGATTTTTCAATAAAGACATAAACATGATATATGCTTCTTGCTTCATATAATATACCAATACCTTCAAGCATATTTTTAATAGTTACTATTAAAATACTCTAGTCAATATTTTATAAAGTGATGATTTGCACTGACAAAATAGAATATTTTCCACAATTGTGATATTATTATTGAAGTAAGTCTCAAAAAAGGTAGATCATTATTCTAATATGAAGGATATATATGAAGTGTGACATACTTCTTGAACAAAATGGATTTATTCAAGTTTACTTATTTTTAGGTTATTATACAAAGGATGGGGCTATTTGAATTAAGTGTCTTCCATAAACTCATGTGATTTTAATACTTGGTTTCCAGCAGGTGGTATTTTGGGAATTGGGGCCTTACTGGAGGAGGTGTGTTGCTGGGGTGGGCTTTTGGGTGATTTAACCAACTTTACCTGGCTAGTGTTCCGAACACTTTTCTGCTACTGTTATCTACCTGATATTGGTATGGAGGTGATACCCAGTCTCTCCTCATGGCATGTTTTCCCCTGCCATCATGGAGCTTCCCCTCAAATCTGTAAGCCAAAATAAACTCTTTGCTCCCAGAAGCTTCATTTGGTTGGGTGCAATAAGAATGTAACTGTAACAGGTATTATCATGGTATCTTCATATATGTGTGTCATTGTATTTTATTCCCAATCACTCCCTTCCCCTACCCTCCACAAGCTAGACCCCACTTTTGCTTGCTATTTGCATGGATTTCATTGCCCTATCTATTTATTGCCTCCATTAAGATTTCTTCTTCTCCTTTGAAGATATTTTTTATCATTACATGACTTGAAAACATACATATAAGTACAAATAAGCATATACATAGATATATTTATTTTAAATGAGATAAAATCGGTAGAGTTTGTGATTCTGAAACATAATTATTTCCAGTTGCATCAATTTTTCTTCAGTTGTTATGATTACAGGTTTTCTTTGTGGATGTATAAATTCTACCTTACATATCATGTTTATTGTTTGATTATTGTTGAGAATTCTCATACATGTACATACTATAATGTGGTCATAATCTCCTCTTGTTGCCTTGTTTTGTTCTCTAGTCCCCTATGCCTCTTCCATTGACTCACCACCTATTTCTGACTATTTCTTGTATTTTGTGGGCTCTTTCCTTTTGCTATTCTTCATAATAGGTGTCAAAATGTTGATAGACTCAATATTGTACAGGTCTTGTGGCATGTTGGTAATAGCATCCAACAGTTGCTATGAGTCATTAATGCACCAATCATTTCATGTCTGTAGGACAGTGTCCTCAAGTCTTCCCCATCAAACTATGGCTCTTTGACTCTCTTCAGTCCCTCTACTGCCATCTTACCTGAGCCTTGGAGGGTGATAGTGATTCCTCATTTAGCAGTGAGCTCTTAATAGATCCTCCTTCTCCTCCTTCTTCTTTTTTCCAGTAGAATACTGATTGTAGGTCTAACATAAAAGTCTTTGTTATGGTCGAGAACCATCCATCCTCTGCACAGTTATCAGAAAGGAATCTTTAATTTTATCAGAGTTTTTTTTTCTGCATAATTCAGCATGATTATTTGATTTTTATCTTTCATCTTATTCATTTGCAGTAATATATTTATAAATTTTAATATCTTTAGCTCTCTTTTAGTTCCTTCAATTAATTGAACTTGAACAAGATTTTTTAATATACTTAATCACAATTGTTTAAATATATTATTGAAATCAGTTTAAAGTGTTTTGTTGATCATTTTTACATGTAAATTAATAAAGAACATAGCCTAATAGTTTCATTATTTATTTAGACCATATTTTGTCTTGATGTCAGGGTAATACTTGTTTTAAGGAATGAGGAATCACATAAGTCAGAGGCATAATGTGGCACATGCATTGGGAGTTTGTTTGCAGTAACTAGAGGCCCTATTGTGCCCATTCAATCTGCCTCTTTCTCTTTCTCAAATGTACAAATAAAATGTTTTTTAAAAAGAGATTTGTAGCTAGTGAGACAGCTCAGAAGTTGAAGATTCTTGCAAAGTCTGATGGACCTGGGTTTGATTCCCCAATATCCACTTAAAGCCAGATGCAAAGAATGATACATGCACCTGGAGATTGGTTGCAGTGGCAAGATGCCCTGGAGTGCACATTTAAGAAAAAAAGATATTTGGGGACCGGTAAACTGCCAGCTTTACTACTAGTTTCTCTTTACTTTTAATTTACCAGTATATAGCAATTTTCTAGGTGTCTTTTATTACTACAAATTAAAAATGTATATTATGTGCAGCTATATATACTTACATATGCATAATTCTATGTAGACACACATAAATATATAAGTTAATATTCCATCCAGCATTCATTTTCTATAGGAAATGATTATTTATACGCCAAAGACTATTAATATAAAAGATCTTTAATATGCAAACTTCAATTACAATAGCACCCACTTAGTAGCGAGGGGTCAGGGTTTAGAGCTAGGGACACATAGAGAGTGAGAGCTTTCCAGGTCAGGGTGCCAAATGCCTCCTTTGTCTCAGAGAGCTGTGGCCTATGCAGCCCCGATGGTTCAACCTGGTGAGATTGTGCACAGGCGGTTCTCCTGTACACCCTCTACTCCACACAGCAGCCCTGCACAAAGTCAGTGGAGAACATGTGTGAGGTACTCATTGTAGCTCAGCAACCTGCAGATCTTACTTTTGGGGAAATTTTTTCCTAGGAACTACTGGATAGAAAGCCCCTATGCACCCTGCAAAGACAGAAATCAACCACAATTTCAGCGTAAAGATTCCTTGCCTCCAATACCCACGATTGTGGTAGAGCTGGTCCAAATTTGTAATGAGGGAATATGAAGACTGACGAGAGTCTTTACCTAACAGTCCAGAGTCCTACTCAGGCACCAGTCAAGCCAGGTTCAAGGCAGGTGTACAAAGAATGTTCTGGGAGGAGATGTACAGAGAAAGACAACAGATGACAATGATTGTGTAGAGGAGCAAAAGACACAGGTCAAAAGGAATAGCTACCTCTCTGCTTCTATAGATGCCTGTGGAGTGAAAATAAGATAAGGCATCTGGTTCACTGTAGGAGAATCAGAAGTTGTTTTTTTCCCCCCTTGGACAAGATTTACAGGCTTGGAGGCAGCTGGTGGTCACAGTATCCATCAGATGATCATTCACAAGTACCAGATGTCCTTTGAGTCATCCTCTAGGTCTTCAAAGAGAACAGCCCCGTCATCTTTCTGAGCCCAATCTGATCCTGGTCTCTCTCAGATGCAGTTCATGGAATTCTCCTGAAGGAAGCCAGGGATGCCACCAGAACAAAGGCTGAACAGAGTGCTTTTCTGGGTACCTTGATAGCAATGGTGACAGGGGTAGGATGTTGGGAAATTTCACACTCACTGGTCCCCATCATCTTTCATCACCCACGGAAGTGTCCTCATCTGTCAATTGCAAGATCCATGCTCCAGCCAATCACCTTCATGTTAATTCCCCGACCAAGGGAAGCACCTTAGAAAGTGTCCAAACTCTCTAAAGCAATCAGGAATGTCTTACAAGTGATTCTATGGCATATTTTGGCTTTATAGGGTCTCTTAGGTGTGCAGTTGTTCTTAAACATTTGTATTTCAATTATTTTGATATTTTTAGTTTGACTTATATATGTTTTCATGTTACCATTTAAAAGCCTGCATGCTGTATATTTTATTCATAATTAGAATATGTGAGCTAAGCCTACATATTTTAGTAGAAATTAATTTTTATATAATTTCTTTTTTTTTCATTAACTGCCTTTTCTTTTATTGCACTTCCACTTCCATATGTAAAGATATGTGCAATGGTAGTTTGAATTAGGTGTCCCTCATAAACTCATGTGCTCTTAATGCTAGGTCCCCTATCTGGTGGCAGTTAGGGAATTGGAGCCTTGCTGGAGGAGGTGTGTTATTGGGGCCAGGCTCCTAGATACCATAGTTAGCTTCCCCTTGCCATTTTTTGGCACACTTTCCTACTCTTCTGCTGCTATGGGCCAGGAGGTGACATCCAGCCTCTGCTCATGTCACATTTCCCCCAGCTGTCATGGAGTTTTCCCTCAAGTTTATAAGCCAAAATAAACCCTTTCATATCAAAAGCTCTTTTTGGTCAGGTGTTTTGTGGAAGCAATGAGAAAGTCACTAAAACACTATCTTGTACTTAAACATAGGCATCTTCACAGAAAAAATATGTAGCAAAATTCTTGTCTTCTTCACATTCATGAACTCACTCTGTCAGAATTTATATTTTGTGCCTTTTAGGTACATTTTTTTTCAATGTTCAATGTTCCTGTACAGGACATATAGATATTTATAAACCTACAATTTTAGTTTATATTTATTTCTACTATTTTCCTTAACATAGCCATTATCTGGATTATTCAACTCCTCATTTGAGAAATTAACATAAATACTTCAATTTAAATATAAAAGTAATATTAGTCTAAAAGTATTCATGGTTTAATTATGTATAGCATAGTGTAATATTTTGACTTCAATTTATTTTCTTTTAAATTTCAAATTATTGCATGATGATTTCTAAACTATTCTAAGTTAATTTAAAATTATGAATCTCATTACATACTTTTCTCTTGATGTACCCACTTCATATTCAATGCAATAATTAAAAATGATAAATGATAATGAAACATTTCAATTATTTTAACATATCTACAGCATTTTTTTCTTCTTTTCTGCACTTGGAACTTGTGTGGGACTCTTAATTTCTATTTTACATTAAAATTATCTCTACATTTTTGATGAATTTTTATATTTTTGCATCATACTGGCAACTATTCCCTTAATTTTCTTAAGTGTGATACCTGTTCATTTTCATTCTCTCTGCTTAGATAATTTCACTTCAGATGCTACACACTACTTATTAATATATTTTTATAAGAATTACTTTATTAATTGTGATCTTAATTTATATTTTCCTGTTGAGGCATTAACTATTTATTTTGTGAAGGCTAGTGGATAAAAGGACATTACCCCTCTATGTGTGTCCAACATATGTCGAGTAGCCACATGTGTGCCAGAGATCTATAAATTCATAGCAACACATTTGTAGATGGCAATGTCATATCACAAGGTCAAAAAGTTGAACACACCTGTTAGACTGTACTGATTTAAATGTTCTCCATATAATATCACATACACGTGGAGATATATATATATATATATATATATATATATATATATATATATATGGTCTGTTAAATTTACTTAGGAGAAATAATATGACAAAGGCAATACTTCTAATATTCATATATCTATTTGGATATGTTGAGGGTTAAATATATAAATAGTGAATTCTAAAGCCAGACTAACTAATTAGCACATCAGTCCTTAAAACTAGCAAAGACTATTAAAATGCTGATACCTGTTCAGTTTCACATGTTGTATTGCCCATACTTCAAATACTGAAACAAATGTGGATGAAAGAATGGAAGAGAAATATTTTACATCTCTCTCCCTCTTTCATGCTTTTAAATAAATAAATGAATGAATGAATACATATTCTGGTTGTATGCTATCCAATCTACTTTCTTAACAAACCCTTATTTTTTACATATATGAGAGTAAACAGAGCAGGGTTCAAATTCACCCAGCAACTTCTCATGAACTTTACTGTTATTTCTTTTGCTATGCACATGAAGACAGATGACTTATTATAAAATATTATCATATATAAATAATATGGCATATATTTAAAATAATATTTTATGCTTATACTTATTAAAATAATTATTACACACAAGTGAATTGTATATGTCACCTTACATAATTACATTTATTATGCATGTATGGTGAGACCATACAAAATATACTCTGCTAGCAAATTTTCAGGATATAAAGTAGCATTGTTTTATACATTCATTACATAATTATTTGAAAAAGCAAAATTATAATCTATGCTATTCTCTCTTTTTTTGTGAGCATACTATGTAGGTAGCTTTATTATTTGGTAGCCACTTAGGAGAAGGCTCAAAACAAACAAACAAATAAAAATACATGAAGGAACCCAATTGATGTCATGCCATGGTTCTGCTGTGACAGAACTCAAATTCAACATCTGATCCAGTCTCATCAAATCAGCTCTCTTTCACACTACCCAGGAATGGGGATCACTTCCTGAGGCCAGACCAACCAGCACTCTCTTTTGCATATTAACCATGTGTGCTGATATGTTATTCTTTCTTTATTCAAATTTATAATAGTTTAATTTTATTTTGAAAAGATTAATGTTATACAATAAAATGTTAAGCTTCCCTAAACATACAGAACTTTTAAAAATATGCAGATGAAAATATGTGTGCTGCTCACAAAAGCCTTGAGTTCAGATACTCTCCCAAGACAATGTCATGAGTGTTTGGTTTTGTAAGCTATGCCACATTGATCTCCCATTTTGGTGTCAGTTTTTCAATAAAGTTTTAATTATAGATAAAATTATGCAAGTATTGAAATAAAAATCAGAAGTCATCTCCCAAATAATGGATCCAACAACACAAATGCCAATAAGACAAGCTAATGTCCAGTTCTAGATTTCCACCCTCACCTGACAATCTTTAAAAAAAATTATATGTTATTATATATTTTATATTATATTACATATTAATTATGCATATGATATATTATATACTCTCCACTTGTAACTGCAATGATTGTTTTGTATATAACATGAATTTAGGCCTCAGTGATGCATAATTTAGACATAAGCACTCTAACTTTAATCAGAAATGGATTTATTGCTACCTTAATGTCTAAATGTTTTTGTAGTCTCCAAGGGACAAAAAGAACTGGACCTGTCAAAATTGTGAGATCAGGGCTGGAGAGATGGCTTAGCGGTTAAGCGCTTGCCTGTGAAGCCTAAGGACCCCGGTTCAAGGCTCGGTTCCCCAGGACCCACGTTAGCCAGATGCACAAGTGGGCGCACGCGTCTGGAGTTCGTTTGCAGAGGCTGGAGGCCCTGGCGTGCCCATTCTCTCTCTCCTTCTCTCTATCTGCCTCTTTCTCTCTGTCGCTCTCAAATAAATAAAAATAACAAAAAAAAAATTAAAAAAAAATTGTGAGATCATCCATATTTTCCTTATTGAAAAGAAAATACCAAGCATATAAACAATTATGCTTTCAATGATCTCCCATTTATATATAATACATTCATGTAAATAACGTGAATAAATGTTGCATGACAATCCTGACAGATTTAAGAGTGAAAGAAAACTAAAAGGATTAGCCAATGCACATTAGAGGTGTCTTTGTTAAAATCAGGAATATTACATGCTAGAAAATATGTTAATGACTTAGTAATGTATCTTCCTTCATTAGTATCAAAATCTCCCATGTCCATTCATTTAATGATGTACAGTGGGGTTGATTCCAGTGCTAAGTTATTATGAATTGCACAGCTATAAACATGGTTGAGCAAATCTCTCTGAACTGAGGCATGGAGCTTTTAGTATAAATGCCAGTAAGGGAATAACTGGGTCTGTTGGTACCTGTATAGTCAACCTTTTTAGGAGTTTCCATATTGCTTTCAAAAGTCATTGTACCATCTTACTTTCCCACCAACAGTGGATGAGGGTTCCTATTTTTCCATACCAGCATTTATTTTCATTTGATTTTTTAAAAAATTTAATTTATTAGTTTTCTTTTCAGCAAATACAGGCAGTTTGGTACAATTGTTTAGGCTCATCCATGATCTACCCCCTCCCACTGGACCCTCCTTGTTGATTTAAATGAGTCGTGCATTGTGGAGTTAGCCCACAGTTATTGGTACAATAAATGTCTCTGCATATCATGACCAACATGTGACTCTGACATTCTTTCCATCCCCTCTTCCGCAACATTTCCCTGAGCCATGTTGGGTTCAGTTTTGGTCTGCTTCAGTGCTGAGGTGTTGGGGGCCTCTGAGACTCTGGCTCTCTGATTTGGTAGGAGTTGATTTTTCTCTGTGTTGGTCTCCTTCCCCCTTGTGCTGGTATCCGATTCATCAGGAAAACATCACCCTTGCTTGTTCTGCCAATTGTCCTTAGTTTCAGTCGGGCCCCTTTTGAGGTATGTTGGGGCAGCTCTCTCCTTAGGATCTGCATCTATCTGAAAAAGAGAAGCAGAATCTCCAACAGAGTAAGTTAGCACCCAGAAAATTGAGATAACAATTACTTTTTTGATAGAGAGTTTGATAGGCCCTCTTGTACCCCATGATTGACGGCAGCTTGATATTGGAGAGTAGGCTTATATTTGGGTATGGTTCTGACTTGTTTCCCATCTCCAGCTATGGGTCTATTACCACTGAGGGGATCAGTTAGCCAAATCAAGAGCAGTTGGTTCCCCACCATGGCTGTGTGCCACTATTGCACTTGTGTGGGCATCCCATCAGGTTATTTGTTGCTAATTAGGTTAGATGATGAGTTGCTTGGACAGATATTGGTCATTTCCCCTAGTCGCCCATGTAGCACCTTTTGGCACTGGACACGTTGAATGTCTGGGGACTGACTCTCTCCTGGCTTCCAGCCATGCCATTCCATTTTACGTGTCAGCTGCATATGGAGTCTTCAGCAATAGGGTCTTACCACTGGCCTTTCGTGGGTCATCAAGTACTCTGACAGAAGTCTGTCATTGTTTTGGGAAACCTTGTAGGTTTCTCTGATCAAAAGATCATTGTGGATGGTAGCCCCAAGCTGGAAGTGGGGGTTACAGGTCAGTGCCCACTAAGAAATTGAGGAAAAACATAACTAATACACAAGAGTTAGAGAGTAGAGAGAGGGGGGGGAGAGGGGCAGAGGGAGGGAGGGAAGATGTAGAAGATTTAGGTTAGTCTTGGTCCTACCCTCTCCAGTGTCTTGTGGTTCAGGTGTTTCCTGTAAGGGTCTAGTGAAGGTTCAGCCATTTGGTCTGTCTTTTAGGAAGTAGAATCACAGAAAAAAAAAAAAAAAAATCAACACATAGTCTCACTCATCTACAACACCTAACCTGAGTCTACCCAAGATACCTTACATACCCCACAAGCACCTCATGGACTAGATAATAGGATGGATGGGGAGGGCGGGGAGGCCATCGAAGGGTGGAAAACAGTAATCTTTGTAATCTTTTTCTTTGTAGATTCTAGAAATTAGGCCTCTGTCAGTAGGATGACCAGCAAATATTTTCTCCCATTCTGTGTGTAATCTATTGGCTTTGCTTATTTGTCTTTGAAGAAACTCTTCAGTTTTATGAGATCCCAATTGTTGAGTGATTGATTAAGACCCTGTGCCACTGGGGTTTTGATTAGGAAGTCTTTTCCCATTCATATATCATGGAAAGTTCTTCCTATTTTTTTCTTCCAGTAGTAATTGAGTTTCTGGTCTTATATTGGCATATCTACAGGATGCAATTCTACATAGCAGTAATGAAAAATGACAAATAAAATTTGAAGAAAAACGGTCAAACCTGGAATAGATCATTCTCAGTAAACTCACCCAATCACAGTAAGATAATCATCGTGTAGTCTCAGTTATCTATGGTTCCTAACCTGAATCTACCTGAGATGCTGACATAACTAATAAGTATCTTGAGTACCAGAAAATAGGGTGGGAGAGGCATGAGGGGAGGGTAAGGGTGGGGTTGCAGGACACAAAACTGGACCCAAATGGCAATGGTACCATAAAATTCTACTTTCTGAAAGGCAGACTAAATGGGTGAAACTTCATCAGGCCCCTAGAGAGAACACCTGAATCATAATGCCCTGAAGAGAGTATGATGAAAACTGACCTTAATCTTCTCGTTTCTCTCTCCCCCCCCCTCTCATATTACTTTTTCTTCTTTCTCTTCTTTAGCACTGACCTATAACTCCTAGTACCAGAATGTGACTAACATCCACAAATGAGCACTTGATCAGAGAGATCTACAAGGTTTCCCAAAAGAAGACAGATTTCTGTCAGAGTACTTGATGATCCACCAAAGGTTAGTGGTAAGACCCTACTGCTGAAGACACCATGTGCTGTTGGTACAGAACATGGGAGTGACCTGGCTGGAATCTGGAAGAGAGTCAGTCCACAGAGAGTTAGCTGGTCCAATGCCAGAAGGTGCTACATGATTGACTGGGGGAAAATGACCATCATCTGTCCAAGCAACTTGTGTAGACCTACTCAGTAGCAAACAACCTGATTTGGTGCTCACACAAGTGCAGTAGTAGTGCACAGGTGTGGTGAAAATCCAACTGCTCTTGATTTGGCTAACTGATCTGTTTAGTGGAATCCATAGCTGGATCTAGGAATAAAGTCAGAACCAAATCAAAAAACGAGCCCATTCTCCATTATCAAGAGGGCCTACACCTACTAAATTATCTCTAAAACAAGCAAACAAAACCAAAAACAAAGGTTATCCCATACATCTGACACTAACTTCACTCTCTGTTGGAGAATTTGGAATTTGCTTCTCTTTCTCATATTGATGCAGAGTCTAAGGAGAGAATCAGCCGATCATACCTCAAAAGAGCCCCAGATGAAACTAAGAGTATTTGGGGAAATGATCAAAAGTGCTGTTCCTTGGTGAATCTGTTACCAACACTAGGGTGAAGGAGATAGAAACAGAATACTCAACTTCTACGAAACCAGAGACACAGAGGCTCCTAATACCTTATCACTGAAGCAAACCTAAAATGTATCCAACATGGCTGAGGGAAATTTGCAGAAGTGGGGCCAGAAAGAATGTTAGAGCCTCACATTGAGTCATTATGCACAAGGACATTGCCTCTTACCCATACCTGATGGCTAACCCCACAATGCATGATCCATATTCCCCAACCCAAGGAGAAGGGTCCCTGTGGAGAGGCGAGGACAGGGAAGAGGCTAATGATGGTACTAACATGACTGTAACTCCCAAGTTTTTCCAAATCTATATATCATTCACAAGCAACATATTGAATCCATAGTTAGATACAGTGGTTCAGGCCTATAATCCCAGAACTTGGAAAAGCAGAGAGACTACACTCTCATATGCAAGGCTAGTACTGAGTTCAAGGCCAGCCTAAAATACCAGGTGAATCTTTGACTCAAAACTACAGAGGGAATATATCTCAGTGGTAGAATTATCTGTATAGTACACATGAAGCTCTAGGTTCAATTATTAGTGCTTCAAAAATACTAGCCAATTAGATGCATTAGTTATAAAAATATTTTGGATTGTTTGATGAGACTAAAAATATTATGGTGTATCCACAAAAATAGAACACTATGGATGCTAGTAAAAGATGGTGAGAAACTAAGAAAGTGGTTCTTAGGCTATATGATTAGACACAATTCTAGGTGGTTAAATATTTCTGATATGACAAATTTATAAAGCCAGAGAGATAGATCAGTGATAATAACAAGTATACATGGGAGAATTTGTGCATTAAACATCAAATATATCTGAAGATAATAAAATTAATAAATTATACATGGAAGAAGTGACTACAGTGAAGGAGTGGAACTGTGAGGGAGACTTAAGGAAATTAAATTTATTATACTGTATTGAATTTTGAATAATGTAAAATAAAGTTGTTTAATCAAAAGCAACAGAGGAAAGTCATCACATTCACAGTAATCCCTGAATATTAAAGACAATTAGTTTAATTTTTACCCAACTTCAGCAAAGCTACAGAAATAATTATGTAGTAGAATTTATCATTACAATATTTTAAATGTACATCTTACTTATTTACTAAAAGCATGCATATAAATAAATAATATTTTTATTATAAATAACATTTATAACAAATGTTTAAAATTAATCTGTGTTAATATATAATAAAGTCAATATATACAAAAACTTTTGAAAATGATAGTCTGGAGAGATGGTTTAGTGGTTAAGTCGCTTGTCTTCAAAGCCAAAGGACCCAGTATTGATTTCCCCAGGGCCAACATAAGCCAACATAAACAAGGTGGTGCATGTGTCTGGTGTTCATTTGCTAGATATCCTGGCACACTCTATTTCCCTCTCTCTCTCTCTCTCTCTCTCTCTCTCTCTCTCTCTCTCTCTCTCTCCTTCTCTCTCAAATAAAGAAATAAAAATAAAACAATTTTTTTTACAATGAGAATAAAACTGGTTATTTTTGAAAAGTGAAACAAAATAGAAATACTGTATCCAAAATGTAAATGAAATAGGATCTTTCATATAATGAGACAAATTGATATTCATTTGCATTCTCCAGATATACAATTATTTCCATCTAAACAAACCATTTATGTTCATTCTTTCTTAAACACATTTTTCTTAGCACTGTTTGTCATATAAAAACCTAGATGTGATAAAAATTAAGTGAAATTGCATGTAAATTATGATATGTAAAGATCATTTCCTACTAAAAGGAAACAGATAATAGTAAGAATAAGTTGTTATAGATTATAGCTGCAATATTTTCCAAAGACCCATGTGCTGTGTTATATTGGTGTCCAATTGTGGAAAAGTTGAGAGGTGTTTGAAATTTTAGGGATGGGGCTGGCCTGCTCTGCTTCCTCTTTTACTTTCCATCCCATACTTGATGAAGCTGGGTTGTTCCCTCATGTATTCACCAACATGACGCTCCCCACTGCCAACTGCATGATATCCCACCCCTACGAGCATGATGCCCTGCCACCACCAGCATGAAGTTCCACTGTCACCAACATGATATTCCACTCTCAACAACATAACGTCCCGCCACCACCATCAGGATGTTTCCCCACTAACAACTTGATGTTTCACCATCACCAAGAGGGCTTTTCATCATAGCTAACATGCTGCACCATCTTCACATGATCTCACACCATGATGTTCTGCCTAAACTGTAGTAATGATTGTGACTCTTGATGACTGGATCAAAGAAATTCTTGAAAGCAGAAGGGAAAATAACCTTTTCATCTTTTATTTTTCTCAAGTGTTTTGTTGCAGCAACAGAAGGCTAAAGCACAGATGAACTATCCTCAGAGACTAAATGAACAGAATGTACAGAGTAGAGCCTAATGTTTCCTTCTACCCAACATACGGGATACACCACCTTGAAAGTGCTGCTTCTGAGTAAAGGCTGGTGAATTTATCAGTGTGATGAAGAATAACTGGAATGTTTTCATACATTCACACAGTATCTATCTAAAAGTATTCATTTCCATTTTTTCTCTACCAGTTTCCTACCTACAAATGACTGTAGGAACCAAGTTCTCATATTATCACTATAATAGTTGACAAAATGAATCAATGTGTTTATAATATTTTATAATTTATTTCAAGAAAAAAATAGTAAAATTTCTTTTTATCTATGATTCTGATTGCATTAGTTTCTTAGAGTTATCAGAAGTGACTACCACAGATAACATTTTCAGTTCTGGAAGTTGCATTGTTTCTATCATGAAAGGAGTGGTGTTTTGTTACATAGTACTGCACATTTTATGATGGACTTATCTACCCTTTGTGGAATATTCCTTCTATATATTATCTGTTGATTTACATAATCCCTCAGTATCATCGTGGTAACTGAAGTTTAATGCTGGAACCAAGATCAAAGAACTCACTGGTGGTAGTATGTTTCCTAGCTTATAGAAATAGTTGTCATGACAGACTAATGGATGGTTACTTAAGGAGAGTTTTAGTGGCTAGCTAAGTGAGGATCCCTCATAGACTGGTAACATTGTTCTTCAGGAGCTCCATGTACTATAATAAGTCATTGTATGATTTAATTTATCCTAAAGCCATTATTCAAAAAAAGTTGAAGTACAGAAATAGAAATATCACCAGGTACAATTACCTCTACTAATTTGTTTGCAAAATTTTGCTCCCTGCTTTTAGCACTCTACACTCAGCTGACCTATCTTATGTTAGTTTCAAATGAAGCAATAAGGCCTTAAACAAGAAATAGAAGAATAATTTTATTAGTCTGGTACTTAGGACATATTCAGAATACTCAATATATATGATTATTAAATATGTTAAAGAACTACATGTATATTTGTGATAGATTATGTGGTAGAATTTTATATTAACATGATTCAAATATAATTTTAAATTTTAAGATTTTAAGAATTTAAGAATAAGTTTGTAATACTGAAATTGTTTTTGGGTATTGAGTTTGTTGTAAGATTCTTAGGATCAAACTTTTACTCACATCTTATTTTCTATTTTGTGCTTTTTAGATTAATAGTTTATCTCCATAAATTTTCACTTAGTAATCTCCTCATTGTGTCTCACACTAACATTCATTTCTGGGCTTTTTTCATACTAAACTTACCAATAAAATAGTTATTTTATAAAGCATCTTCAATAAAATTAATTAGGAAAAATATTCAAGTTTGACAAATACTGCTTTGATATTGTCCATTGCTACTGATGCAAAGACTGCTGTCCGTTTTGTATGCTTCTATGTAATATGCCTCATAATTGTGTTTGTATGATTAGTTTTATTTCTAAACATTGATTTTACCCTTTGTCATTGATTATCATAATTACTTTATTGTCTTCTATATAATATCTTTTAAAATTCTAGAATGTTCTGCATCATCTTTTAAACAAATTATAGAAATTGATAAATAATCACCTATATTCTCATTTATTCATTTCTACAATGATATTTTATGACACATGTACAGGTTTTCATATAAATAGTCCACTAAGATATAGATGTGCATATATTTTTATGTTATTAGGCATTAAATGAAGGTCCTATGTGACAGAGATATCTTTCTGTTGGTCTATCATCAGTTTTAAAATATAACTTTTATTTTTAAGTTTTTTTTATTCCAATCCCTCCATCTAAGTTGTCTATTCAACTTATTTTACTTACATTATCTCTTTTGTGCTATTAAATGTATGGACTTTCTTTATTAAGAATACATTCACTATAGTATACTACACTTTAGTATATGTCTTTGATTTTTTTTTCCCCTGTAGTATATTTCTTCCAAAATCACACTTTTCAATGGCTTTTGGTGGCCAATTAAAAATAATGTGTTTTCTTGCCATTGATAAATTTTGGTAGTTTATAGATTCTGCAGCAACTATCTGCACTGTGTTGTGAAGGCATGCTGCAGTTGTCTTCTCATTTCTGGAACAAACATGTGACCATATGCAGCTTATGGAAGTAAGACATTTATTTTAGCTTAGAGTCTCTAGGAGAAGTTTAGCAATGGCAAGACAGGCATGGAAGAACAGGGGCTGGACACAATATCTTGCTATAGCAGGTGGAAAGTAGCAGCTATTTATCACTGGCAAGCTACACTAATAAATTCCCAGGTCTTCCCAGATTAACATACATTTTTCAGCAAAGCTCTACCTCATAAGTTGCCATAGACATATGTCCATCACATGGTGCATACAAAATGCTTTCTATTCATCTTTGTAAGTAACAACAGTCTTTAAAAAATCCAAAAAATATTCAAAAAGCTAAGGTCCAAAGTCTCTTCTTAAAACCATGACAGACTCTTAACTTTGAGCATTTAATCTCAAAGGAAAGGTTAAATATTTATTTTTATTATTATTATTATTGTTATATTTTTGAGTGAGAGACAGAAAGAGAGAATGGGGGTACCAGGGCCATTTAGCCACTGTGAACAAACTCAGATGTGTGTGCCCTCTTGTAAGCATGTGTGACATTGCACACTTGCATCACTTTTGTGTCTGGCTACTATGTGGGATCTGGAAACTTCAATATGCTTTATAAGGCTTCATAAAGCAAATGCCTTAGCTGTTAAAGCATTTCTCAAACCCAAGGTTAAAAATCTTTTAGCACATAGGGGTTCAGTAAATATTCTCATTGCTTAAAGAAGGCATATCAAGGAAACATTAGACCAATACAACATTGAAAACAGGCAGGGCAAACATTAAATTCTTCAGCCTCATGTCTGAAATCTGGGATCTGCAAAGAAATCTCTCCATGTAGTTTTCCTCCTCGAATCCTGATTGCCTATTTGTGGGGAACATTCATCCTTACTAGACAGGCGGCTCTCTTTAGCAGCTGTCCCATATGCCTTGTATCTCCAAAATCCCTGGCTCTCCACTTTAACCCATTATTAATCTTGGTTATCCCATGCCATGGACTCTCATGGCTTCCATACAGTGACTATAACTCTGTTCCACATTGCCTAGGGGCTCTCCTCAAAAAACCGTGTTGTAAATCCAATGACCCTATTGTTTCTGTATTTGTCATACTTCTAAAATGAGTAACAAGTGAGCTACCAAATTTATTTTTCTTTCTTATTTATTTATTTATTTATTTTTAAAATTTTTATTAACATTTTCCATGATTATAAAATATATCCCATGGTAATTGCCTCCCTCCCCACCCCCACACTTTCCCATTTGAAATTCCATTCTCCAAATTTATTTTTCAAGTGAGGAGATAAAGCCAACTTAGAAGAGTGAGGAATTCCTTCTGCATTATTCCTTCATTGCGAAACAGCCTCCCATTGTATCAATACAAGCTGCTTGTCCATCCAGGTGATCTCTTCAATAACCACAGCTGTTGGTTGTCATCTCAGGAAAATGGGACCTAAGATTTTCAATTCCCCTTCATTGTTCTTTGTGCCTATTTTTCATATTTCCTATCATTCTGTGCCATGTTTTCCCTCCACAAATACCTCAGGCCATTGCTTTTATATTCAACTTTACTCAAGTTTTCAAGACATGAGAAGAACACAGTTTCTAGCCCAGTTCTGACAAAGTTCTCTTTCCCCTCTGAGACAGCATAAGCCAAGCATTATTAATAGTCCGTAGTTCTCTGGGCATTTTAAATCCCTCAAGCCCTCACAAAAATGTCCTATCAATATCTACTTACAACACAGCAAGGCTTCTTTAGTATAAAGTTACAACATCTTCCATTTCTCCTGAAAACCAGCTCCAAAACTAAAACCCACATGGTCACGTTCATCACAGCAAGGGACACACTGCTTGGTACCAATTTTCTATTGCAGTTACCATTTCAGTGCTGAGATAAAGTACCTAACCAGAAGCAGCTTCTGGCTTAAGAGGAAATCCCATCATGGCAGTACAATAAGAGCAGAGAAAAATCTGAGTATCATATGTTGTCACAGCAGCAAGAACGAAGTAGGTATCACTAGCAAGCTGGGATAATATACATCAAGGTCCATTCCCAGTGATAAACCTCCTCAAGCAAGATTCTAACACCCAAATTACCACCAGCTGAGAACCAAGCATTCACAGCACATGAAACTCTGGAGGACTTCTCACATTCAACCAAAACAGTCTTTCCATCCATGAGAAATCCTTAGTAGAGACATACTTATCAGATATGGCAATAGTGTCTTCAACTACTGTTCCCTGCTTTAGGTTTTTTCTGCAATTAGAGCCCAGCAATTATTTTCAAAGTTCTTACATAGAAGGATATATACATATACATATATATATATCAACATAGGTCTTTTATGTCATAGCCTTTTAAATTATAGAATGAGGCCCTCAGACAGAGTCGATAATAAGTGTGCATGTTGCAAAAATCAGTTTTAGCAACAATAGAAGATTTCTGAATGTGCAATGAACAAAATTTAATTCATGTAAAAAGATGCACATTGAAGATATTCTATCCTGATACACCAAATATTCCACCAACATATAGAAATAGGCATGTGCATTTTTATCATTTTTATGCTACTTTTCATGATAAATTGTAAAATTATAACATACCAAATAATTGTTTTTAAATATATTTATGATTTAGTATCATAGGTTGAGTTTACATCTATTTGTATATTTGTATATCATAAATAACATAGAAGTTTCTCTGGCAAAAAGGAAATGCCATTGGAAAAAATTTAATACATTCTACTTTATAATAAACATAAATTGATTGGGATGTAACAGAAATTCACCATCCAGATATTCACTTATTAATCTTTGAATAGCAAAAGAACACACATGAGAAATGGCCAGCACTTGAAGATCCTTCTCAAGAAAATACTGGCTCAATTAATGATAAGATATATTCTGCTCTGTTACTATAATGGCTCATTAATATAACAACAACATATATAATAATTATATTATATATAATAATATTAATATATAATAATATATTAATAGAATAACAACATATATGTGTACAAATATATTCATACCAATATTCTCCTGATCCCCAACCTTCCTTTTAGCATGGTATTCATTCTATAGTTAAATTTCCCTAGAAGAAACATTAAACACCTCAGGTGTAACAAAGCTCTACCTATATTGAAGGCTGTCCAGAAAGCAGGAAGAGTAAGATTAAAGAAAGTATAAAGAAATTCATCAGTTTATTTGACATTGTCCTGAACGTTTAGAAAATATCTTTAAGAATATGTACATTTGTAATTTCTTTTCAGAGGACACAAGTAGTTACTTTTTGTTTTTTGGGTTTTTTTTGTTTGTTTGTTTGTTTTTTCAAGGTAGCTCTCACTCAATCTAGCCCAGGCTGACCTGGAATTCACTCTGTAATCTCAGGGTGGCCTAGAATTCACATCAATACTAGTACCTCAGCCTTCCTGGTGCTGGGAGGTAAAAGGGTATGCCACTAGGCCCAGCTAAGATGCTAATTTTAAAGTATCAGCCTGAAATTCGGGACACATCCTGTCAGCTATAAAGGACTTATTTGTTTTCCTAGTGATCACAGGCACTAGAAGATAAGGTGGCAGCAAGGTCCCCAGCAGGAAAGCCAGCTGCTTCACAAAGAGCACACCCAGAGGAATTCATAGGTGAGTTGATTAATCAACACGATTTGCCTGTGGTTTTCTAGAATGACTTCCTGTTATCATAAATGCAGTCAATGATTTATTCATTATCGAGAAAATGGTACATTTATTTTATTTAAGTTCCTCTTTGCCCACGGAATTCTCTTGTCTTTACTGAGTTTACAAGCCATATTATCTTATTTTCTTAGAAACTGTGTAATCAAAAATCAAAATTACCAGGCTGGAGGGATGGCTTAGCAGTTAAGGCACTTGCCTAAAAAGCCAAGGGACCAAATTTGATTTCCTAGGACACATGTAAGCCAGATGCACAAGGTAGTGAATGCATCTGGAGTTCCTATGCAATGGCTAAAAGCCCTGGCATGCCCATTCTCTCCCTCTGTCTCTACTTTTGCCTCTCTCTGAAGTAAATAAAATAAACTTAAAAATAAATCAAAATTACCAATTACAGTACATAATTTGTTTGGGATTTTCAGTATATCATTACCTACTCAAGAAGTGAAATGGGAATATAGCTAAATTTACATGGTTTAGCTTTGGTTAGCTTTAATTCTGAAAATTCAAGAACAAAACATTAAAGTTTATATCCACAACCACTAAACCAGGATTTGGAAAATATTTTTCCTTTAAAAATCATTTATCCAGGTGTGGTGGTGCACACCTTTAATCCTAGCACTTGGGAGGCAGAGGTAGGAGGATTGATGTAAATTTGAGGGCAACCTGAGACTACACAGTAAATTCCAGGTCAGCCTGCGCTAGAAGGAGTTCATACCTCAAGCCCCCCATTCCCCCCCCAAAAAAAACATTTAAACTTTGCTGAGAGATGGTGAGATATCTCAGTGGGCAAAGACACTTATTTGCAAAGCCTGATGGCCTAGGTTTGATTCCCTGGTACCCATGTAAAACCAGATGTACAAAGTGCTACATGCATCTAGAGTTTATTTGCAGTGGTGAGATGCCCTTACGTACCCATATTTTCTCTCTCGCTCGCTCCCTTTATCTCTCCATCTCCTTCTTTCTCTGTGCTTGCAAATAAATACATGAAAGCATTTGTAAAAGTCATTGAAACTTGACCATTGATGAAAATGTGACCAAAACATGACTCATTCTCAAACCTGAGACTAGCCCAAAGATTCGTTTTCTCTTCCAAACATAATTTACAAAATAACAAGTAAGTGACTTGACTAGAATTTAATTAATTCTTCCTATACTCACATCAATTCTCTTTATTTTGCCCAAAGCAGAGGTAATTAATTAAGATAAAAATAATATGAGATCAGAGGCAATTAAAATAGTATAATTTTTCCTTAATTAAGTCTCTCAACTTGGCAGTATATCATTTTGGCACTTTTTTCATATAGAGCTGAACAAATTGTCATATAGCTTCAGAAAGCATTTCTGAGCTTTATCTGTGTTCATGAATGTACTACAGAAATACACCTTTGTCAATATAGTGCAATTTTATGCCTTTGAATAAATATTATTAACTAATTATCAAACAATACAAGCAAAACTAAAGCATTATTTTTTCAAGAAGTAAACAAATATGAATACATTTTTTGCTTGGACAGTTGAAGCCCCTCATGTTTGAAATGACTTGCATCCTCATTCAAACAGATGGCATGTTTACATTCTCCAAGTGTTAGCACCTCTCTGCCTTTCCCAGTTCTCTGTCAAAGCAAGTAAGTTATTCTTGATTTTATAAGAACATAATGAATAATTACAAGTAAAAGACACAATTTAACTTATCATGCTTACATCAAAAACACCCATTAACAAATTAAACTATTAAACTATTAAATTATTTTGACAAATTTATAAGTAAGGTGTTAAACTATTCAAGCTACAGATATAAAAATGATGTATAACTGAATCTGAGCCAGAGATTTGGTTTGTTTTTGTCTCTCATGTGATTTTTGAAAATACTGACTGGGAAGTATTTAGTAAATCTTAAATTGACTTGGATCTTAGATTCCAAGGAAATTTGGATGAAATAATGCACAAAAATGCCAGAAAGTTAATTTATACATATCAGCCTCTTTCTTATGATTTTTCTTTCTCTCTTCCTCTCCACCACTTAATATTAGCACTGGTGAGGCAGAGACACACCAATCCCTGGAGCTCACAGGCCAGCCAGTTTAATTTAACTGGTACTCTAGGCCAATGAAAGACAATGTATCAAAAATAAATGGATGGGCTGGAGTGGTTAAGGCACTTACCTGCAAAGCCAAAGGACCCAGGATTGATTCTCAAGGACCCACGTAAGCCAGATGTATTAGGTGGAGCATGAATCTTGAGTTCATTTTCAGCTGCTGGAAGCCCTGGCACATCAGTTCTCTCTCTCTCACTGCTGCAGTGGAGGGTACTTCCTGCCAGGGTGTTTGCTTCTGATAGCTTAGATCTCTTATTGCTCTGACTGTTGTTGGCTACTTTCCCACTACTCAGGTAGTGCTTTCCAGCACTAGATGGGCTAACTGTTTGGGGACTGGCTCTCTTATGGATACCATCCAGGTCACTCCAGACTCTGTGTTTGCAGCATATAGTGTCTTCAGTAATAAGGTCTTACCTTTTGTCCCATGCAGGTAAGCAAGTGTTTTGGGGACCTCGTAGGTCTTGCTGAGCAAATAGCTCATTGCGGATAGCAACCAATTTCTTGTACTGGGATTTATAAGCCAGAGATAATTATTATTATTTTTAAGGATAGGCTTCATCCCATCCTCTCCAGAACCTTTCTTTCAGGTGCTCCCTCCTTACTCCTATTGAGGGAGTGTTTTGGTCTTCAAGGATAAAGGTTTCTATAGCACCAGTTCATTTTGTATTTATTTTTGTGTTTTTTCCCAGTTTCCCTTTCCCCTCACCCAAACCCTTAGAGTTGTCGTAAACTTTTGACTAAGTTTTCAGTACCAGGCTTGAATCTTCCATAGAGTGAGCCTCAAATCAAATTAGTATCAGGATTTTTGTCAGCACTATAAATGGCATGCTAATATTGCAATTATGGAGGAATCTTGACTTGGAAGCTAGTTGTATAGCTTTCAGAGTCCACTGCTGATTAAGACTGATGACTTTTTGCCTGCAGCAAACTTCACAGTACACTTTTCAGCACAATGGCAGCTAGTCAACAGCGAGGAGGCTCCCAGTTCTATGCTGGCTTGGTTTCTCAGTGTTCTGCAATCAAAGCATTAGGATCTTACCACCTAGTTCTAGTGGGCAACCAAGAGCCTTGGCAATAGCCTGCATTTTTGGGGGGACATTAGGAATTTTGCTGACCAAGATCTCACTGATTTGTTTTCTATTTGTATTATTTACTATTTTATTTTAAGTTCAATAACTGATGCTATCATGTTTTTTGGTCCTGATAATGTTATAGGAGGCCAAATACTATAGAATCTATGTTGAAGAAGTGAATTTAAAAACACAGATGTGCAGTAAAATTTCTTGAAAGAAGATATGGTATTAAAACAGTATAAAATATTTCAATAAATTAGTTTATTGTTTCATGTCATTTTACTTCTGTTAAAAGTGATTAGGCATATAAAAGATTCTAAACAGCTAATGTGTAACCTAGTTTGGAAGCAGAATATCTAAATTTACTTAATTGCTTCAAAACTACACCACCATCTAATAGAATAGAAATCATAAAGATATAAATCCACCTATTATACAATAAAAAGAAATGGTTCATCATCACAGCTTAGACAATAGGATCAGAGATGATGTAAACATGTTTGAGCAACTTTAAAGTATCATATTTCTTGCATTGTTTTCATAGAATACACACATAGTTTGAATTTACTACATTGACTATACTGACTTATGCAATGTTCAAGGTTTTCTATTGATAATACTGACATATACGACAAAATGTTTGTATCCAGTTTAGTTTGGAGTATTAAAATCGGATGGATTTCAAGCCATCTTTGATGCACACATACAATGTTAAATGATCTAGCTGCCATCAGAGAGAGAAAGAAGGCAAACATGTGAATGTGCTGATAGTGACTTTCAGCGCCTGATCCTTATGGATGAGCCAGTTCTTTTCCAGACTGATTACTCTGTCATTCACAGGAGCCTATCTTGTCTGGGGCTATCAACACCCGGGCTTTGACATTAACAATAAGATTAGAACCAGCACTGACTGTCACAACAGTGGCAGAGCTGGGTATGATAGTAAGGAGCTCACTCTGACACAAAAGCATTTAAATGGAGACCAATCTTTTGGTGCCAAATAAAATTCTTTCTACACCCAGGGAGAATAGATAGCTGGACTTATGCACATTTGAAATTCACAGCATAAATGTGGTCTGATAAGTATTAGATTATGAATTGATACAATGAATTTATCTTTGCTTAGATGATTAAAATCACTGCAAACATTTATGTAGCTTTAATGTAAATATAAAACAATATGATATAGATAATAGATAATAATAATTGAAAAATGTGCATTAATTTGGCTACATGCTTGGCAATGTATCACTTCCATTCTGAAGTGCATAACTTTTTAAAATATATATTTCTTCACCAGTATGTCTATTTGACTAGTGTTTACTGCACCAAAGGAAACATTTTCAGATAATTAAAAATATGAAGCCCTTCTCATATGCGAGTTTATTGTCCTTCATTTTGATGTCAAAATGTATGCCCAATATGGAGTTATTTAAATTCATGTTTGTATTCTATGCTTTGTGTAAAATACTAATTAAATAGTATTAAAAAACACTAATAGTTGTTGGTTATCTCTTGTAATATGTTACCACACACTGGGGATCTTATGCCATGACACATTTGTCTCATAATGCCTCTGAGGATCAGGAGCCCAGATGCAGCTTAACTGAGTTTTCTACAAGTGCAGTTTGCTAATTATTAGATTATTGACACTAAAGCACTTAGGGATTCAATCATGATGTTAGCTGGGCTTCATTCATATCTGGAGACTTTCCTAGTGCTGATCTCTTTCCAATAGCATCCAGGTAGTTGGGATAATTTGTTCCTTTTACCTGATAGGAACATTTTCTGGGTTACTCTAACTTGGAAGCCAGTCTAATCTAGAGGTAACACTTTGCTTTATTTGCAAGTGCTCCTTTAGCCTGGTCTTTAATGAGCCTGTGTCAAAGACTGAAGGAGAAACAATTCCAGATCAACATGTGGAGGACATATGCCATGTGTAGTTTTAAAAATGTATCACAGGAATACAAAAAAGAACTTTGTACTTTTAGGCTACTAAACTTTGTAAAGAACAAAAAGTAAAGAATATCAACTAAGCACTTAACATCCTTACATTCCCATTCATTTAATAAAGCACAAATAAAACTATGCAACAACTGAATAATTAATAAAATAACTAATAAATTTGGTCAGGCAAGAATTCCTTATTTTCAAAGTTTATGTTCACAAAGCCAAATACTTAATGTCATATTACTCTGAATAAATTAAAGAATGGAAATGCCCAAGAATCTATTGTATCATTCTCAAAACTAAGAGATCTCTTGAGATATATTGTTCAAATTCAATGCCAGTGTTTCTTCATGAGCCAATAGCTAAAAAGCAGATTTCAATGCAGCCCATAGAACTTTTCTTCAATTGATTTATTTCTTCTGGCATTCTTTTGCATGTTCTTTCATTTAATGTTTATTTTAGTCCATAGCAATAAAATTGGGCCCTCAGAAACATAGCAAAAACTAATATAAATTCGGATTTACTTACATAACAAGTTTTTGTTTTGTTTTGTATTATTTTGTTTTCTATGCACCATGAAACTATTACACTTGGGCTGAAGAACTTTCTTAATGGTACTTACTTGCAAAGCCTGATGCTTGGGTTTGATTTCCCCATTACCCATGTAAAACCAAATGCAAAAATGGGTCCGTAGGTCTGGGTTTCTTGTAGTGGCAGGAGGCCCTGGTATACCCATAATCATTCTTTATCTATTACATTTTCTCTCTCTCTTTCCCTCTCTCAAATTAAAATAAATAAAACATCACTCTAAGGATTTTGAATAACCAATGAAGTAAGCTCTTATTCTTCTGAGATAATTATTTCTATATGTAGGTATGATCATAGATTAAAGTAATATCCCTACTAAGGATTTTATAGCTCTTTCTCTTTGATTGTTTTTCCTTTTCCTTTCCTTAATATACAAATGAGAAAAAAACTGAAAAAAAATGTAGTCCTAAATATATGTGATCAGATAGAAATTCAGCTAACTGAATTCTCTAATTATAAATAAAGATATAGTAGATATGCAAGTTTGTCAAAATTAAAATCTTGAAGCTGGGTTTATAGTGTACAACAGCTATCCCAGCATTCAGGAGTTGGAGGATTCAGATTTCAAGGCCACTTTTGGATACATAGCTATTTCCTGAGACTCTGCCTCCAAAAAATAAATAGAATGTTGACTAAATTACTGAGTAAAGATCACACATAAACTATAGAAAACAGTGAAAGGAAATTTAAGAGGGCTTCAAGACAAACTATCCCATGCCCAGTTGCTTTATTAGACCACAGAAGGGTTTTCCAAAAGGCATGTAGAATAACTACTTCTAAACTTTGAATGAAGATGAGAAAAGCACTATATAGTTGTCTAAATTACAGCTCTTCCCATTACTATTGACAATGGTATTACTCTGAATAATACTTTGGCAAGATGCTCTGAATACCTCTTCTTTCCAGTTCTTTAGAGATGCTATTGATGTTAACCACTTGGTACATGTAATTAATTATCCCTCCAAAATAAATGAGGCTGTGTGTGTTTGTCTTAATGATTGTTCTTAATCTCTTTCCCAATGATTGTGGGGAATCTGGAGAGAATGTTCTGTGGAAAATAAAGAGTCATTTAATTAACAACTCTAATATAATCTTTTTACTATTTATTTGTAGGTTTAACTATACTTTTTACATAAAATTATGGACCTCAATCTATTACTCCATCTTGAAATATTTTGAGAACTCTTAATATGTTTACCTCATTCTTAATATTTGGTGAGGAAAGAATCTATAAGCAGATATCTGAGTAATAATATGTGCCAAACTATCTGTGGGAGAATAGTCCATAAAGTAGTAGGAATTTGAAGTATTGTCTGATAACTGAGGAAGATGCTAAGCCTTTCCAAGGAGCAGGGGTGGTAAGGTTGGGAGCCAGTACAATTATAACAGTGTAAGAGGGTGGCTGAGCAAAATATATGCTGAAATGACTCAGTTATTAAATTCTGAATCATGATTAAAATAAATTTTTTTCTGATACGGAAATATTAGTAAGATTTCAGCTGAGATACATTGACTTCTGTATGAAAAATAGAGAATGTAGAAAATGTGAGTGACTGCAAAAAGAGCAGATCCTATTAGCCAGAGAAGAGGAGTAGGTGGTTGAGGTAAAGGTGGTATGGGAAACCGACAAACTCTTGATATGTATCAGAAAAAGAGGCAACACAGCTCCTTAATTGATCTGAGCCAACAGAGAAAGAGAAATGATAAAGACAACTGTGTGAATGTGGTTGAACATAACTCAGGTGAAGAAATTACTTATATAGATGGAGTCAAAGCAGATACAAACAAAATGAGGAAAGATTTCTTTGGACATGTTAATTGTATTAAGACATTCAAATGAAATGGTTAACAAAGCAATTAGATACACGTGTAGTATTCAGGAAAATAGTTAATCGTTGAAATGTGTAATATTGAAATGTTACTGAAAGACTTGAGCATAAAGCTGTTCATTAAAATATGATACAACAGGTTGCAGAAGGACAGTAAGGTGGATAGATGAAATTCCAGAGTTTCATGAGTCCATCTAATAAAATGTGTTCTTCTGGTTGCTTGTATTTCCTCAACAGATTGAGAGATGAGGATGTAGGGGAAAGATTTTTCCAAAGAAGTATACTAAAGGTTAAAAAAATATACAAAATACATGAATAGCAGAGTGCAAGGTGGAATAATAACTAGTTAATGAAAGAATTGGTAGTCAGCATTAAGAATCTTTGCAATGTTTGTACAATAAATTTAAAGCTTGGATTATTTTTTGTCTCTTTATAATTCAATGGGAACAAATAAAAGTGTGAGGCTAAATTACAAATCATTATTAGTTTTATAACTAAAATATTTAACAGAAAATAAGTGATAAGATAGCTGCATCCAGATGGTAATAGAATGGTTCTTATATGGTGTAAAAGTAAATGAGAGGGTAGGTAGAAATGGCAAGTGAAGTGGATTTGAGTTCCTGGTGGAATTCCAAGTGATGGGAATGTGGATCTCCAATGTATGACTGAAGTTACGCTTTGAGGTTTTATGTGCCAGATTTGTGAAACTCCAAGCTGTAACAGCTTGCTGCTATCAAGATCTTCTAGATGTGGACTTGGTATAAATTAAGTGAACAAACATTAGGAGGAAAAGATAGGACAGACATGTAAACTGACAGGAATGGAATACATAGAGCTCTATTTTAAAAGAACATTAAAAGAATAAAAGGTAAGGAAAAACTGAGTTATATAACTACCATATTAAACTTAAACATAGCTTCTCATATCTCCTCAGCACTTCATTAACATTATTTCAATTTTTAGAATTCAGCTATCTTCTGTTTTTTTTTTAATTAATTAATTAATTTATTTATTTGAGAGCGACAGACACAGAGAGAAAGACAGATAGAGGGAGAGAGAGAGAATGGGCGCGCCAGGGCTTCCAGCCTCTGCAAATGAACTCCAGACGCGTGTGCCCCCTTGTGCATCTGGCTAACATGGGACCTGGGGAACTGAGCCTTGAACCGGGGTCCTTAGGCTTCACAGGCAAGCGCTTAACCGCTAAGCCATCTCTCCAGCCCTCTTCTGGTTTTTGATTTTGAACTGCCATCATAGCTTCAATGGGAAGCTGAAGAGGGTGAGATTGTTCCAATAATAATGCCAGAATGAATGGGTTAGATATATGATTCAGGTAGCAAAAAGCTTCACCATAAGTTGAGGTAGGTGACAGAAACATTGGAGGGTGAGGGTCAACCAAATGAAATAGGTAATAAGTTGTTCTTTTCAGTCAGCAGAAGAGAAGCTACCATAGCAAAATAAACAGTTATTGCAATTTCAGTAAGGAGTAAGGAGAACTTTTATTCTATTTCTTGACTCTACAGATATGCGAAATTGGCATGTAATTGACAGAACAGGAGTCTCTCTCAGCTCTTGGAAAGGCAAAATCTCAAGAGCTGAAATGCAACCAAGTCACAGCTACACAGAACTTCTACTGATTCAGTGGCCTCTATGTTACCTTAGGGAGGGGTCTTGCAACCTTTTTCTCAGACTTGTGCTGAGTCTCCTGAGCTTCCCCACTCCCCTCAACAAGGAATGCTTCTATTCAAAGAAAACTGTTACAAAACTGTTACCTCCTAATAGTTGTTTACAGCTTCTGTAACTTTCTTCTTTCCCAGACTGTTGACCTGAGTCACTACTCTCCTACCTTTAGGAAAGAACATTTCAGTTAGAAGGAGTTTACTACACAGCACTTTTGTTTTGAGAGTCTTGAAAGATATCTTCAAAATACATGCCCTTTGTATTTTTTCATTTTCCACCTTAGAAACCTTCCTTCTTATCCCATTTTTTCTGCCCTTTGGCCTTTTAGTTCCTACTCTGGACCATGACCACTACAAGGCTAATTAAGGGTATAAAAAGAGAATAAGAACTAACATTTTTATTTATGGTACTATTCTGGTGAGGAATATAGATAGCCTACATCCATATCCTATATGGCAAACTGAAGTGTCATATTACTGATGTCATCCAGGCATCAAGACAATATTAATTTGGTCATAGACAATCAAGCAGACCCTATATTGCTTAGTAGGGCAAGAGAAACAGTACATATATAGGTTTATATTGTGGCTCAGGAAACTAAAGATCAGTGAAATAAATGCGCAAAATGTATCCAGTATAGTGGGGCAAAACACATTTATTTAATATTGTTGGAAGTTTGTTTTCAGGAAATAGATTTACAGTAAATAGTCATGCACAATTTATCCATTCATGATTTTACTTTTTAATGGGCTGGTCTCCCTACATAATGGGTTGTTTCAAAACAGTTTTTTCATAATGTAAAATTAATTGAGACTGGAAAATGGATAAAATTTTTTAAAAAAATCTCTCTATCCTGCTCCATGTTCATGCCAATGTGGCTGGTATAAAATTAGGCACATAATAAAATATTATCACTGCTATCAGTTTATTCAACAACTTCAAGTTCACCAACAATCATTCTGTCTGTCCTTTTTTTTTCCATTTTAATGTGAGGAAATTGAGATCTATTGAGATGCATTACATCTTTCACCCATGTAGACACAACTTTTCAGTACCCAGCAATATAATTATAAAAGTTACATCTAATGTTCATTAGAGGTGTTTCTAAGTACCAGTCACTGGGTTCTGCAATGTTCTGTCATTAGAACATTCAATCTGTATCTTCCATTACCATATACTAAAAGTTGAAATGTGCTCATTTATATATTTTATAATCTCATAGACGTATATTATCTAATATTTAAAAGAAATTTTACACATATCCAATATTAGGATGGAGTGGGACAGGAACATATATATGTGAAATGTAATATAATAACCATATAATATATCACTAATTGATTTTTAAGTTTACTAGAATTCCTTAGATAATAAAATCCCAACCTAAAATTTCACTTTACGTCACATTTAAGAGGACTCATTAATATTCAAACTTGACTCATCATCCTTTTACTCCTTCATATATTCTTAGAGAGATCTGTATTATTGCTCAGAAGATTTTACCTAACTTTTTCATAGTAGAGAGTCCTTCACATTTTTACCAACAACTCATTTTTGTAGTGGATGCTATAAAAGTGAAAGTATCCTTTACATAGTAAACACCTGGTAGGCTAAGTGATATCAGAAGTGACAAAACATGATGAATGTGTATGATATAATACAATGCAAAATAATGTTGATCAAACATCAGAGCTTTCGACTCACTAATCAATGGAATGATTTTATTTCTATTAGGGATTATTTCCCTTACAAATTATCAAGCAAGTTATTGCTCATTTATTATTATAGTGTTGAGAATTTTAATCTTGAGTATAACTCATCCTAGTCTAATAATCTTCATAATGTCTGGAAAAAGAAATTGAAAATGAAAACAAACTAAATTTTAACATTTATCAAGGACAGTTAATGATAGAGCAATTAAGATTTATTTTATGCTATCCAGGCCATTTTCAAGAGCTCATTGATGATAATATTTTGCTATACGAATATTAGGCAACTTATATATTGTGCTACTCTGTCATAAAGTCATATTTCATCTAATAATTGTGCACATCACATATTATGTACCTAAAATTTCCAATATACTTAAGACATTCATGTTTATACCAGGCATCAGAAAAAAATTTTCCTCTTAGTTATGTAATTCCACTTCTTCAAAATTAATTATCAATTTTAGGAAGTGAAATTTAGACATTTAATGTATTGAGCATCTATATTGGCTTTACAACATCCAAATTTATTTGTGATAATTTCATGCAAGTATATAATGTATTTTTATATATTCATCACCCAACATCTTCTGTTTCCCCTTCCCCTCCACTATACCAGTTCTTCTTAATTAATCCACTACTATTTTCATGTCTTATTTACACTTTCATTCATTTTTATTAACTACTGAGAAAACTTCAGCTTGATTACATGAGCATGGTTGAGAAATCATTTACTGGACTGTGGGCAACATAACAGTGGCAAAAAAGGAAGGATATGGCTACATCTCTTCCAACAACAATTAAGTACCAATGAAATGGAAGGAGATGAGTCTTATGAGCACTCCTCCACCATGAAACATTGACAAGTTCAGTCTTTTTCAAATAACAACAGCTGTTGTGATTTGATGAGTGCAATAGCCATGTTAGGTCTAGAAGACAAAGTTTCACAACATTCCTTTCCATCCTCTGGGCTCTTAATGCTCTTTCTACCCCTCCTTTATTATCTTTCCTGAGTAGAATTGCAGACTGCATTTGAGATTGCTTTCAAGGGACATGCTACAGTTTCAACTGCTATTAAGAACTTAAGTGCTTTGGTTTACAGTTTCATATTATAAGTGTACAAGTATTAATTAATGCTGATTTTAATATTCTTTTTAACAATTCTATTTATATCTTCATTCTATATATTACTAAATTTGGTCTATATGGAGTCTTCTTAATAATAATCTTATTGCACTTTTCTATATCCTTGTTAACCTTTTTAAATGAATAAAAACACCATAGTTATGGGTTATTACTAAAAAGGATATACATCATTCTATACCAATAAATTCATTAATTATTTTTATATAAATATTTAAGTGTTATAAAGCATTGTCATAAAGTGCCATTTAAAGTTATACCTGTCTTAGATAACATACATGGTAACAAACTCATTTGCATATATACATATGCATTTAGTTAAATGTGGGGAATAGGTAATATATCTTTGTACTACATCTATATTTTGTTGAAGGTAATGGTACAAATATATATCTAGGTAGTCCACCTTTAATCATTATGAGCAAGGAGACATTATTTCTGTGGGGTACCATTTTTTTTTTCCTATCTAAGGTAAAATAAATTTTTGTTTCTTATTTCAAATTTGCAGAGGCTTCTTTGAATATCACCTTACATGGGAGTTAATTTCATGGCTCTGTGTGTGTTTTACTTGTTTCCTCTATGTATCTACACAATTTGAAACACTAGAAGGAAGAGGCTTCAAGGAAGTGTAAGGGTACAGTGATTATGTAGTCAGCCAGGGAGACTTTGATATTTAAGCACAAACAAAAGCAGGCAAGGGTAAAGGACTCATTCAGATTTGTATAAGTTGGGTCAAATGAAATGCAAAATAAGTTTCTAGACAATTTGCCTAAGTATCAATTATCCTATCCTCAGTTAAAAATATGTATGCAAAATTAAATCTTCTGTTCTGTGGAAATAATCTTGGAACAAAACAGACCTTAAGTTTCCAGGTGGTCAATATGAAGCCACAGTCTGGTACTTTCCCCTTCTCGTTAAGCACATCAATACTCATGCATTCTAATTAAGTACAATTTATTTATTTTCTCCGTGTTTTAGTATGCTGTATGCTCAGATGTTTCCAATGTCTTAACTAGCCTACATGGCACTGCATAAAACTGCCTTTTCCAAGAGAACATAACATTAGTTGGAAAATTGGTGCAGACTACTCAACTAAGTCTAGTCCAGACTCATAAATCTATCAACATTGTTTTGAAACTATATTAAAATTCACTGCTCTTAAGTAGTAGACTGGCGGAAAATAATGATTTTAGCTTTATGGGACATGAAAGCAATATACTTCAATTCTTTAACTAGCTTTCTTCACTTACATATCTTTTATCCTATTTAGTGACTTAATTTTTTCATTGAGAACTTTAATATATGAACTGTTGCAGTCAGGTTTTCATTGCTGGCAGAAAACAGCTGACCAAGAGCAGCTAGTGGGAGGAAATGATTTATTTTGGTTTACGGACATGAGGGAAAACCTCATGATGACAGGGAAAATGATGGGTTGAGCACCCATCACATCCTGATCAACATCAGGTGGACAACAGCAGCAGGACAGTATGTAAAACACTGAAAAGAGGAAGCTGGCTATAATACCCATAAGCCCACCTCCCAATAATACACTGTCACCAGGTGAATCCAATTCCCAAATTGTCACCAGCTGGGGACCTAGCACTCAGACACATGATTTTAGGGAGGACACCTGAATCAAAATACCATATCCTCCTCTTGCCCCCATAAACTGAAAATCATACATGAAATAAAATACAATGTATTCTGTCCAACTTTAAAAATATCTCTATGTTTTATGTAAATCCTAATGATGTTCAAACATATCCATAGTCCAAGGTCTTTTAACTAAGCAGTAATACAGAAAAAAAATAACATAATGGCACAGAATAAACATTCACTCTGCAAAAGATGGCCTTGGGCATAGCAAAGAAATATTTAACCAATACAAGATTTAAAACAAACAGGGAAAACATCTAACTCTATAGCTCCAAGTCTGACAACTCTAGTTAGTGACAAGTCTTAAAGTCCAATAATTCTAACCAGTGACAAGCACCTAGAGTTCCGATTTCTCCCATCCAGCTAAACTACTCACAGTCCTGGAAAAATTCAACTGGTGCCAGCAGCTCTCCTTTGCAGCCATCCCTGGCATCTCCACTGGATCTCAAACTGGATCATCCTCATGGCTCCTTTGGGTCTCCATGTAGCCAATTCTACAAGCCTCCTTCACATAGCCCATAGCCATTTCCAATAAACAAAAACATATTGCAGATTCAATGATGTTATCTTTCCTGCATTTGTTGTACTCCCATAGTGCCCGGTGGTCTACTGACTTGTTAATCCATTGGGGAATAAAGCTGAGTTTGCACAATTGGACACACCTTCAGCATTCATGCCCCCTTTCCTGTTCATTCTTCCTATCGTCCCAATGATGATGAGCTGTCCCATTCTCAGTGGTTGTAATCTCTCAAGCAATTCAGCTGGACTGGTAGCAGTTTCAGTCCAGAGATTTAATTTAATTCTGTAAGCTATCCCTCTCCTCACACCAGTCCATTTCTACCCAATACAACCAAGCACAAAATTTCAGGATGTGGGCAGGCAGAATGAAGCAACCCTCTCACACAAACTACTTCTAACCCAGTCCAAACAAAGCTCTTTCTTTTTTAATCATAAGTGAAGCCTCACAGTCCATAGTTCTCATTGCATTCAGGTCTTTCAACTCTGACCATAATAGTGTATTACTGCAAAACATCTCTTAGGCCAAAGTTTCAAATCCTTCTACTTTCCTCTTGTAAATAGGTTCCCAAAGGCCAAAAGCCCCACAGTTAGGTTTCTGGCAGCCAAAACGCAACTTCCTAGTTTCAGTTACACTGTTGCAGACAGAGTCCCATTGATGGCAGAAAACCTGTGACCAAGAGCAGCTTGTGGCAGGAAAAGGTTTATTTTGGCTTACAGACTCAAGCTAGCACTCTATAATGGCAGGGGAAAATGATGGCATGAGCAGAGGATGGACATCACCTCTTGGCCAACAACAGGTAGACAACAATAGCAGGAGAGTGTGCCAAACACTGGCAAGGGGAAACTGGGTATAAGACCAGTAAGCCCACCCCCAACAATACACTGCCTCCAGGAGGATCCAATTCCAAAATTGCCACCAGTTGGGACCAGCAATCAGGTGTATCAGTTTATGGGGAACAACTTAATCAAACTACTACATGAACACTCTGTAATTTGTGTTCCTTTTGTCCAACCCCTACCTACATTCCACTTTTCTAGTAGTTCTTCCTCTATTTGGATGCTTCCTTTTCTAACCTCCATTTCAATATGTTGGTAGGCTGAGAACTGTGCAGGTGTTGTGGTAATGAGGTCATGATTGAGCCAGTCAGTTCATGTCAGGAGGATAAGTGTACCATTCCTTCCCACCTTGTGATTCTTACATTATTTCTGCCCCATCACCCAAAATGTTCCCTGAGACTTAGAAGGTGTGATAGATATGTCACATTTACCGCTATGATAGCACTACTTTCTTATTTTCAGGTTGGATGAGTTTTGAGTCTCCTCAATGTCTATTCCCATGTACATCAGTAGTTTTTCTGGCTAGCAGTGAAAGCAGCACTAATATTCTTTATACCACTTCCTGTGCTATTCTCTGGCCATTGGCCCATGTGATAATGATGAGTCATCTAGTGCAAAGCACTGAGCTTTCTCTTCACCCCAGCTTGATAGATCTTGGGTCTAAAAAGAAGGACTTTAACAAAGAGTAAGAATATCAATAATAAAAAAAAAAGAAAAAAAATATACATTTAGAAGGCAATTGTATGGGCTTAGCATCTCCATTTAAACAAAGAAAAGTAGTATTATACTTTTTCAGGAGCACTTCCATGCATGCTCCATCACACAAGCTGGCCTCTCACATTTTATCCCAACTTGTCTTCAGAGATCATTATACTTCACTTCCAGACTATTTTATTTGCATAGCATTCTGACCATCCTATGCGATGACTGTGGTCTTTTATCTTTCAATGTCATATTGTGCATTATTTTCACATTTTTCCACCTGATTGCATCCTAGGCTTCTTGCCTTTAGTATCTTCTATCTGTCAAATGACTTCACACTTTGACTCCCCTCTTTATTCAAGATTGATTTCATAGTGTTCCTCGCAGTTAGAATGGTTTAGCTCAGCTTTCTATGAAGGACATGTATGTGCCAGTATATCTGACAATTGTAAAATAAATGAATTTGCAACATTGCTCATGAGTCTAATTTCATGGTTACAAATATCAAGACTGTAAACCAACTTTTATGTCTAAATATGATATTATCTAAGTAAATTTAGTAGGCTTTATTTCCTTTAAAAATTATCTTCCTATTTACAATCAAAAAGTAACCAATTTCCAAAACCAAAATTTTACACAGAAATGTAAGTAGATAATTTATTGAAAAATAGAAAATAAAATCATCTAAAAATGAATTTCTACAGCACACAAACGAAATTTCAAATGTCTAATATTTGCTTTGTAATTATCTATAATTGAAGATTTATCTTAGGCCCCAAGGGGGATGATTTTAACTTTAAGTAGGATGTAAACTATTTTCCTCTGACACAGACCTTATAAAGGTTTAGGAAAAATACAATAGGCAGAACAAAGTAGGGAAACTAACTGATGGAAAATGACTGGTCACTTCTTAGTGAAGGAATAGGAGCACACTATCCATGATTTCTGAATGTCTAAAAATGAAGTCCCATGAACAGGGGCAAACTTTTTGGTTTTTAAATTATAAAGTATTTATAGGGTAAAGAAAACAAATTAAAATTTTACAACTAAACTTTTCTACTTCCAATTACATTTATGAATGTAAGTATGAGTGAAGTAAGTATGAATGAACTCTGTTCCAGGAGGAGAAAGGCCACCTTTATGCTACATTCGTCCTTAACTCACACTATACTTATGAAGGTATTAAGCCTTAGTGAACAGCACAGATACTACACCATCTAGGAGATAAGGATCCTGGGAGTTCTCTGTTTTTTATTCATGTCAGCAGAGGCACTTTTCATAATCTAAAGAAAAGATTTGAGTAGATCATTTTATGTTCAGAAGTAGGTTCTTTGGCCTATTAGGGTTTCCACAATTGCTTATCAAAGACAAAACGATGGGTGGTCTCTGAATGGAATCAACCAGAGAAGTAAAACATAGAAAATGATATATTCAAATGCTTTCAAATTTAATAGTACAAGTAGTTTTATTTAGTACATTTTCCACAAATTTTGATATATCAACTATATAATTTAATTCTTACAACTAATGATCAGTTAGGAACTATAACCATATACGTTACTGTGTTTATCAGGAGTAAAATATCTGTGATTAGAGTTTATGTTTAAGTTAGATAGGAACTGAAAAGAAAAAAAATATAAGCAAAACAACTCTCTCCAAAATTGACAGCATATAGTAACACCACAAGCCCTCTGTTTCCATAGGAAATATTATATTTAACTTATTTTTCTTATTAGGAAATAAACATAAAGATCTGACTTACTAAATGTACTCTTACATTCATGTTTTTAAGGAATGTTTTATGACTTGGAAGGAATTTGAAATAGATTGCTGTTATTCAATTAAATAAAAGTTATTATTGATATTTATTCAATACTTTTGCTTTACTGCATCACTAAATAAGCTTCCAAAAATCAGGTTATTATTGACTTAGTATCAATCAATAAATAAGTGACACCATGCAATTAGGTTTAGCTATACAGGTACATACTATAATTTATCAACAAATTGAATTGAGTTATTATATACTAAACACCCATCATTTCTTGCAATGATTTTTTATATGAAACCTAATTAGTCTTTATTGAGAATTATGAAAATGATGAAAGTTATTGTATTTATATAATTTACTTATTTCAGGCCTTGCTCATAAAGATTAGCTGTAATTAAAAAAAATTGTTCCAGAACAATTAACAGATTTGACTTTGATAATCACAGAGGGTTGAGTTGTAGCACAGCGGTACATCCCCTTATGTAGCATACTAATGTCCCACCACCAAAAATAATGATAAATAGTAATAATAATAAAAATGATACAAAGAGAGATCTCAGTTAGCTATTACTGAAAATGCATACACATGCAAGCATTAATTATTTTATGATGTGTATTTGCTTGTCAGGGATTCCTGAAGAGCTCATCCACTCTGTAAGCTTTTGCTTAGTGAGCTAATGCGACGATGTTCCGTGGTATCTTAGCCAGGCCAGGTGTTCCTAAGAGCCTTAACTAGCATCTGCATTGAGAACGTTGGGCTTAGAAGAGCAGAGAGCAACTCTCTCTCTCTTCCTCTTTCTCTCTCTCTCTCACTTCACTTCCTCCCTCTCTCTCTCTCTCTCTCTCTCTCTCTCTC
This sequence comes from Jaculus jaculus, assembly GCF_020740685.1. Taxonomy (NCBI): domain Eukaryota; kingdom Metazoa; phylum Chordata; class Mammalia; order Rodentia; family Dipodidae; genus Jaculus; species Jaculus jaculus. Next base: position 41,638,192 of record NC_059104.1, read on the forward strand.
TCTCTCTCTCTCTCTCTCTCTCCCCTTTAGGGTATCTCAAATAGGATGTAGTCCAACTGCTGTGAGGATACACATTAGAGAGGATGCTTCCCATGAGAGAAGTTAAAATATGTCCCTGTTCCAGCCTGGAGAATGCTAAGGCATCTCTTCTGTTCCATGCATTGGTAAAATGAAGCCAATAACTGTCCAGACTTACTGTAAACACAGGTCAAGGTTTGATTAAAAAAAAACAGAATCATCTTCTATTCAGTGAAATGAACAATAAGAAAAATTGCACATTTGTAATGAGCTCAGATTTATATTGTCTGTTTTGAGTAATTATATCATTTCAGTTTTCTTAAATCAAATGAATATAAATGTATGGATATATATATATTTGTAGGTTTCTTAAGTATCTTACACATTTTAACATAGGGAAAAAACTTGGATTTTTATTAGTTATTGCATATTTGAGCTATTTATTGCTACATTATTAAAAATTATTTAAAAGTATTTATATTACATTTACCTAGATGAAATATTTGTGGAAACTATCAAATTATTTTATTTAATGCTATTTTATTTAAGTTTGTACATACATATTATATAATAAATTTAAAAATTATTTAAAATGTTAGAATATTCTTGACAATTTGAGACTTTAATAATAATAATATTATTGAATTACTTTTAAGTTTTTCCTAATATACTTAGTGCAATTATCTGTAATAGCTTCAAAACATAGGATTAACCTACTTTCTATACTTTTCTAAAGGAAGGAAATTATTTGGTTTTAAACCTCAAGCAATGAGAAATTATGTAAATCATTTTACTTTATAGGCATCTTTTGATATTACAAAGGAGAAATACCTACCAACAGCAGACCAGAACTACTTTATTCTGAATGACAAAATTAACACTCGGACAAATAAATAGAGTTTGTTACAATTAATTAATATGTTGTTAAGCTGCTGCTGTTGCTTTTTTTTTTTTTTTTTTTTTTGCGGGTTCTCCATGTACAAGAGAGACAGCATCAGTTCCTGACAGCTGTGCCATATACACTTTCGGTAAACAGAAAATGAAGCAACAACTCACTTGTTCTTTCTGGAAAGACAGCTTTCAGAGTGTTATGCAAATAGCATGACCCTCTAGCTGTGGCATATTCTTCAAAACGACACCTATCTTCAAAAGTGACAGCAAGTAATAATGTGACAAACGAGCATGCAGCCTGCACATGTGCTGCATATTTCACCTGGAATCCTTGGATGTGATAAAATTAGCGTGACCTCTACTGCCAAGGACATTATGATCAATGCACCACTGCCACAAAGAGGAGTGAGGCTTTGTCCTTGATTGGTTGGCTTTTAGTTCCATCTATTAAAAATCAATTTGCCTTTTTATATTATTTTATTTTATTTGACCTCAGATACACTCTTTAAGATAATTTCTATTGTCTTCTTTACAAGAAAGAAGGAGTATATTTTCTGGGAGTCAGGAAGAAAGAGAGGTCACATATGAAACATTTGAGTAATTAGACTGAAGTGAGGCAATATAAAACTTTAATGAATATTGATATTGGGATTAAAGGTCTTGGCTTATTGTTAGCATAGCCTGATATATGTTTTGCTTTGTTTTGTCATTGATTTTTCTCGTTTAAAGAGACAAGACAAATGCTGCATCGTTCTTTGTTATCGATGAGATAATTATGCAAATAAGTATAATAAAATTTTTTTGTACTGATTTTGCAAAGCAAAGTATAAAAGAAATATTTCCAGTCTGCCACCCACATGAATGGAAAAACACATTTGAGCTTTCTTATATCTTAATTATAGCCATAAAATTAAAGAATCCCATAGAACTCACATTCAATCTGCCTGGACACATTTTTGGCAACAATTGGAAAGTTCTAAATAAAAATAATGCTATAGCAACAAACAGAAGCCTATGCTACTGACTGGTATGGACATCAGAATGAAATAATAGCAGAGTTTAGATGTTTGCTTATTAATTATTTGCAACCATTGAACAGAATAGAATCTTTAAATAATTTGTATTTCGAAAACATGAACTAACAGACACTATGACTGAAGTTTCTTATTAATTAGTTTTGTATTCAGTGAATACAGTCAAGTTGGTACCATTGTTAGCCTCTTCCCTGTCCTCCCTCCTTCCCCCTAGCCCCTTCTTGTTGAGTTATATGGGTCATGCATTGTGGAGTTAGCCCTCAGTTATGGGTAGGAGGAAATGTCTGTGTATCATGACCCAACATGTGGCTCTGACATTCTTTCTGCCCCCTCTTCTGCAAATTTCCCTGAGCCATGTTGGGTTCATTTTAGGTCTGCTTCAAAGATGAAGTCTTGGGAGCCTCTGTATCTCGGGATATCTGATTATTTGGTAGGAGCTGCTAGTTCTCTGTGTTGATCTCCTTCATCCTTGTGCTGGTACTCGGTTTGCAATTTTAATATTGGGACTATGACAAAGTAAGTTCAGTTCATCAGAACCAAACAGTATTTTCAAAACCCAACCAAAATATTATTTTTTTTAATTTGAAGTACAAAATACCATATTTCCCATACTGTATCTAGATTGAATATATCTATGTGGTAAGTTTATATGTGGTATACATATGCATAATAGTTTACTAAAAAGACAGAGTTTTATTTAAGTACAGCATCACATATTAGAAGTGTACCGACATACCCTCCAGGGAATTAGTAATGTTTGTTTGAAAATCAATATTTATAGTAACATTTAAACTTCAAATGGTCCTTGAAGTTATAAATTTTAAATTAGGAAATAAAGCTACATTATAATACATCTATCTGGTTATGTGTTTGTAATTATCCATGCACAAAAGATAATCATACTAAGATATTTATCTCACTTTATAGTCCTACAAAATATTTTTAAGTATAAGATATTTTAAGTAGCTAGAAGCAACTATAGTTTTAAACACTTACTCACTATTATGGTCGATTTATCTTTATTTTTCCCAAGTATAAAGCTAGCTTGCACATACAAGAGGTCCTTTCTTCAGCCATTTGTGCTGGACCCTACAGGCAAATCTTTGATTGTATTGTTGATTTTAAGAGTGGTCTGTGGTACCATCAAAGATATTTTTCACATTTCTATTTCTGTTTCTTCCAGATTAGACATTGGAAGAATGAGGATATTGGTTTCTTTTCCAGTCCAATCTAGAAACATGTGATAGGAAACCTGCAATAACTTCAAAATAGAATTGCAATATGTTTTTCTAGAATCATATTTTAGCTATAATGTAATATTTATGTTGATATCACTTACAGATATTTCATTTTGATCAGCAACTGGTTCTCATGCTGATTTGCACATGCATAGTCTTTAGGTCATGTATTTGAATGTTTTATCAGATTATGGATGCCAAATTGGCAAGTGATATCATTGTTATATCAAACATTGGACTAGTTAGTGCTTAGATAGAGTAGTGCTTAGATAGGGGAGAATGTATTATTTTTCTGTTTGTTTTGTGTGGTCTTTTCTAGTAGAGATTAGAATTAGAACCAGAAGACTGAGTAAAGATCTATGCTCAGCAGTGTTGTTGGGTATAACAAAGCTTCACTGATACTCCAGTAGAACAAAGAGGCATGAGAGTATCTGCCTTGCTACTGTAGTGAAGTGTGGCTATCTTTCTCCTGCCATTATAAAAGAGCTTGTTCCATGCTCTTAAAATTGGGCTGAATTATACCAGCAGCTATTCTGTTTCTCCACTTTCCATATTGCTGTGGGATTTTTCTGCCTCTGTAAACACATGAGCCAAATCCCATAGTAAATTGTGTTCATATTTATTCAACTTTGGTCTTTTTAGAAGACCTAGACTAATACATTTAATAGGACTTTTGCTATTAGGTTTATTTAGCTTTTGATGTGTTCATTAACAAAAAAATGTAGCCATATTTTATATTCATTTTTATTTTTAAACCATATATTTCTCTGTGAATATATTACAGTGTAGTATCAATTTCATTGCTTTATTCAATTTATTCTTCCTTCTTTTATGTTTGTTCTATCCAATACCAATTTCTTAAAGGAACCATATTTTTCTACCTTCTGATTTTATGTTTTTTCCTCCATGCATTTTTTTCTATGAACAATATTACTCTCTACTAGATGGATGACAATTAAAAATAGTCTTTAGAGGCTGGAAAGTTGGCTTAGTACTTAAAATTCTTGCCTGGGAAGCCCACGGACCCAGGTTCAATTCCCCAGAAGCCACATAAGCCAGATGCACATTGCAGCACCTGAGTGTGGAGTTTGTTTGAAGTGGCTAGAAGCCCTGGTGTACCTATTCTACCCTCCCCCCTCCTCTATCTCTCAAATAAATAAATATTTACAAAAGAAAGAATAGTCTTTACAAAAGTACTTTTTAATACTGTGTACTTTAATAATATTTATTTGTGTGTGTGTGTGTACGTGCACACACATGCACGCACACTCACAGGAGCATCAGGGTCTCTTGCTGCTTTAAACAAATGACCATCTAGGAATAAGTAGGTGGCTACAGAATGGTACCTTCGTTGGTAGACTTTACAAGAAACCATTTTTCTAGTCCCATTGTATACTTTTTGTAATATTGCTTAAATTTTATCCATATACTAAGGAAATGGTTGTATACTATATCTTCACAATATAGCATTTTCTTTATATTTATATGTAGGATAATAGTTTGCATCAGTTTTGTAAAGCTTTAGGTAGCACTTCTTTAAATAATATTTCTGCTTCCTCCTCTCTATTCCTCCTTGGAGTCTCATATTGGTTATGTTATTTCAAATTAATGTTGAATCATAAGAATCAGTGAATCAGTGTTTCTGTTCATTTTTCTTCATTGTTTTCTTCCTTATAATTAGCATTCACTCATTTTTCTTCTGTCAGCTCAATTTTATTTTTGACTAATAATAGTGAGTATTGTATTTCACATATCCTAATGACAAGATACAAATGTTTTGTTTTGCATGTAAATATGCTCTATTTCTTGAGTTATTGCTATCATGCTTTCATCTCATTCTTTGAACAGGTTTTCCTTTAATTCTTCGATGTATTTATTGTTGAATATAAATCTATATATCTAGGGCCAGAGATGCAGTTCAGTTGGTAGTGTTCTTGCCTGATTTTCAGGAATACCTCCATTTGAACCCAACACTTCATAAACCATGTGTGATAGTGCATACATATAATCCCAGTTGGGAGCAGTGAAGTACCAAGGTTCAGAAAATTAAGGACATTGTTGGCTATACAAAATGATTTAGTGTATCTTTGATTATATATGATGCTGGCTCAAAAATATTAAAAATAATATGCAGAGACATTTCTCCTACCCATAAGTATGGGCTAACTTCACAATCCATGACCCATATACTTTAACTAGTAGGAGCCAGGGGGAGGGGGTAGGACATGGATGAGCATAACAATGGTACCAACTTGACTGTATTCACTGAGTACAAAATAATCAATAAAAAATTTAAAAATATTAAAAATAAATATCAGTTTAACCTCTATGGAACCTTTAGTAAATTTCTATTAACACTTATTTCCAATATTGAAGTCATGCATACTCTGTTATTTTTTATAATTTGTATTATTTTTAATAAAACTGGACTTTATATGAAGTGCCTACTCTAGATAAAGATTGTCTCCCTCTTCAGGATTTCTGGTAATTGCTGTTTGATTTTTGGTGGTGGTGTGCAATAGGTATTTTGTTTGTTTGTTTGCTTGTTGTTGTTGGTGGTTTTTCAAGGTAGGTTCTCACTCGCACAAGCTGACCTTGAATTCAGTATATAGTCTCATCATGACCTTGAACTCATGCTGATCCTCCCCCTCCCTGCCTCCCAAGTGGTAGGATTGTAGGCATGAGCCACCATGCCCAGCTATGTCATGTTTTAGTAAATTTTCTGCACTAATTATGTAATATTTATTTCCTCTGCAGTTCATAGTCACTGACATTGGATTAGATACAAATGTGAGGAGATAATGGTGAGTAATGCTGGTCCTTAAATACCATAAACCAGTCACCCTTGATCCAAGCACCTGTAGCGTGCTTTTAACTTCGGCCATCTGCATTAGCTGCCCACCCTGACTTGTGAAGGGCATTCACATTAGCCATGAGTGTGGGGTGAGCGTCCACTCAAATTTGTCCTGTGCCCATCCACAGCCCTGAAACAACCCTTTAGAAACACCAGAAAACTGTCAGAATTTTGCAGACATCTCCTCTGGATACCTTATTCCCCAGAACTTGCTTTTAAGTTTGAGGGAGGTTTGGTTATACCAGAGTGTCACATATCTTCAATGATAAGCAAATATCATGATGAGGTCCCAAAAAGTTTGAGTGTCAAACTTTTTTGTAAAAACCTAACTCTGAGTTGAAACAAACAACAATGTTCTTTGACTTTATCTTTCCAGTGAAACTGCACGACAAGCTTAATAGTGGTCGTGTTCTTAAATTGGGAACTTTTTGTTGTTTCAAGGCTTCATGTTCCTCAGTCACTGATTTTGAATAGGAGCTGGAAGGAGATTTGCCCAACAACTCTGCACACCACTGCTGATTTTCCTTTGCTGTTATCCTTCAGACTTAATTTCAAGAATGGAATGTCAGGTTTGATAAATACACGATAATTAATTTTGACTTGAAATACACACACACACACACAATATATATATATATATATATTTATATTTTGGATAGTACACTATATATATATATATATTCATTATATTTTTATACTGTGTGTATGCAAAGACAGTCTCTTGTCACTCCCCTGATATAGCTCTCCTCTGCTTTCCTCCCCTTCCATCTCTTCCCCTTCCTTCTCCTCCCCTTTCCTTCTTCTCTTCTCTCTTACCCTCCCCACTTCTCACCTCTGCACTACTCTCTACCATCCTTTTGTGAAATTTTCCTTTCAGCCAATTCATTCATGTTTTTAATAGGAAAAGAAGAGTGATTACTGAAATTCGGATTATTCAATTACTCCACTATCAACATTTCAAAAATGTCACCTGGAAACATTTGCATTTGCATTTTGTCTTTGTGAAATAATAAAGCGTTTTTAATATTTACACTTACACAATTCAATTTTTTTTGTAATCAAGGCCATGTTTGCAGAGTAATCAGTAGTAATTATGTGATTATAACTTTGTTATTTATACAGGGGAAGTTATTTGAATATTAGAATGACAAATTTATGTCAGGCAAAGTATGTTTAAAATATTATACTTCACATACTTGCAAAATCAAGAGACAATTTTGAAAAATTTAATTTAATTTATTATATTTATTTTAATTTTCACCTATTATTACCAGTGCTTATTATTATTTCTGAACATATATCTAAAGATATAGGTTTAATAAAGCAAATGTGAAATTTCTACTGATGCATTTGATTTTATTGTGGCTTGCTATTAAAAAATCCCCAATACAAAAATAATCAGATAGGTGTAATTACAGCTAAAGCAAGAGATTCATAGTTATTATGATATTCCATAAGAAGTAAAAAATAAAGTACATAATAATATGTGGCCATAATTTGTCAAATTTCTTTAGTGGCAACTAATACTCAACCTGCTTTAATAACCCTGTACTCCCCACACAAAATAGGTGATATAAAGTAATGAAAATCATTGGAAAATAAATGGCACTATATTCTAGGTATGCAATTTACCAAATTAGAAGTAACTATTTTAGCCAAGCCCTCATAAGTTTATCTGTATCTCCAGGAATTACTTGTGCATTACCCATCTATGACTGTGGGAGAAGGGAAGTGTGCATAGAACTGGAATTGGAAGTGTACTCAATAAATAGCACTCTTTCCCTTTACCAAACTACTATTTTTTTTTAAGAATTTACTTTTATTTATTCATTGGAGACAGAGAGAGGGAGAAAGAGAATGGGCTCTTCAGGGCTTCTGGCCACTGCAAACGAACACCAGATGCATGTGCCACCTTGTGCATCTGGCTTATGTGGGACCTGGAGAATCGAGCCTGGGTCTTTTGGCTTCACAGGTATGGACTCCTAAGGCTTCCTTAGCCTTAACTGTTAAGCTATCTCTCCAGCCCCAAACTACTCTTTTTAATTTGGTTATGATTCCCAGGTAGATTGTACAGAATTTTTTCAATTAAATTATAAATACTTTATCACTATACCAGAAAAATGATTATGGTTAACTATATGTGTTTGTACAGGTTTAAAATTGTGACACAAAATTAAAATAATCTTAAAAATAGAGTTAAAAATGTTTTTTCCTTTGATTCTGGTTCAGGCTGTGTGTTCAGGAAAGACTTCAGTTGTTGAAATATTTCGTTGAAGACCTCTAGACTGAAAGTGAATTTTTGTTTTATAATTGCAATTCTCCACACCCACAATTTATTATGTTTTCTGTAATTTATTGTTTGTACTGAATTATTAAAACTTACTTTTGGATAGTACACTAAAAGGCATAACCCTCAGTAGGAGAATAGGGAGATCATCTAGTAAGAAGGTCCCTGGAGAGGGTGGGAGGAAGCCTAACCATAAAATATTTGGCCTTGGCTTGTAACACCAAGTACCAGAAGTTGATTACAACCCAAATTAATCAGAGAGACCTATAAGGTACCTAAAACAAGACAGGATGCTGACAAAGCACTTGGTTACCTGCTCAAGGTAAAAGGTAAGACCCTATTGCTCAAGACACCACATCCTGCCAATGCAGAACATGGAGAGATGTGGCTGAATCTGGAAGGAAGTCAGTTTCCAGATCATCTGCCCATATATTACTAGAAAGTGCTACATGAGATCATGGGAGAGAATGACCAACAATGTTTAAGGAAGCAGGAAACACTGCTATATGAAAGCAACCAAACTGACAAATCATACATAAAAGGAAAAGGAAGGGTGAAGGAGATTATGATTAAAAATCAATTATTAACTCCCTGTATTTTTCCATTTTAATATATATCCTGACAATTAATTTGTAGGTTAAAGTTAAAATCACATGTTACACCCAGTGGGAGATTTTTACACAGTGTGAATTTACTTGTATGATGATGTCATGACTAAGATGTCACTGGAACCAGGTTATCATCAGTAAAGATGACCAGGTGAATTTGGCTACACATGTTAGCAACTCTCAAAGTCCTTTGGCATAATTTGTCACCTGGCTTTTTACCTAGTTGTTTACTTGAAAAAAAAAATTAGAAAAACAACTTTTTATCCTATCAAGTTATTCAGTTAAAAATAACCTTTGTGACAATTTGATCCTACATGAATTTGTGAAAAAATGAATATAGTCCATTCACCCTAACCCAGCTTCTTGGGACTTTTACTAATGGTCCATTTAATGTTCTGTGGAGGTGAACATTTGTACTGCAGGGAAGCTGGCAGCGACAATTAGCAAGGCAGGCTGTCAGCGTTGACAGTAACAACTTTATTTCAAGAAAACATTCAAGCAGCTTTCTTCTGTTTGTAAATTGGACTTAAAATTCCACAAACTTATACAGCCATCCAGCGAAGGATGAAATTTATGACTATAATGTAGATGGTGTAATTAATGTCATTGCTGAAATTTGAATGACACAATCTAATAAAATGGTTTGAGGTAAAGTGCAGAGAGGTGAATATATACGCCTGTGGTTACTGTCAGCAAAAATGTGGATGTAAATAGTGTTTTGTTTTACATGTCCATGGAAGTAAATATTTATCTTTCAGCCTGCTATTGGCATAGCCATTTATCTCATGTTAATGTTCAAATTGTCATAGAGTATTAATAGTAATGTAAACAAAACTAAGCATTGGTGCTATCAAATATTTGCCTCTATTTACTCTCAGGTATGTGCTAATTCAAAATAATTTCTGTTTTTCTTAAAATACATTCTGAACCACACTCTCACTACATATTCATGTGTATGTGCATATACATGTGTGTATGTGTGTGTACATACATACATATCTGAGTGTCTATAACAGACCTTAATTTATCACAAAAAATATGCTATTTGTCATAGGCAGGAAAGTGGACACTTTAGTATGTAAACCTGTAACAAGGCCGGAAAACTATATTTACACATTGAAAAAAAAATTATTAATTAAAGCATATTAGTGTTTTAAATTCAAGTGTTTCCCTATATTACAGAATAATAGATTGTGTAGTTGAATACATTTATGCCCATCAAGAAATTAATTAAACAATAAAGAGATGGCTTAGTGGTTAAGGCACTTGTCTCCAAAGCCCAAGTACCCAGGTTATATTCCTCAGTATCCACTTAAGCCAGATGCACAAGGTAGCATATGCCTCTGGAGTTTGTTTGCAGTGGCTACAGGCCCTGGTGTGCCCATTATATATCTCTCTCTCTTTCTCCCTCTCTTAAATAAATAAAATAAAAATAATTTAATAAGAAAATTATAATATGCTTCTGAAGATTTCTGACTGCATATTCATTCCAGTAAGGAAATACTGTTTATGAATGGGACTTGCATTCAAAGTTTGCAAACATAAAACATAATTTTTTAAAAAATTATTTATTTATTTATTTGAGAGCGACAGACACAGAGAAAGACAGATAGAGGGAGAGAGAGAGAATGGGCGCTCCAGGGCTTCCAGCCTCTGCAAACGAACTCCAGATGCGTGCGCCCCCTTGTGCATCTAGCTAACGTGGGATCTGGGGAACCGAGCCTTGAACTGGGGATCTTAAGCTTCACAGGCAAGCGCTTAACCGCTAAGCCATCTCTCCAGCCCTATAAAACATAATTTTGAGTATGGAATTTCTGTTTGTATGTAAGTTCTGTGTCTTAATAAATATACTAGAGAAATTTAAATTCAGTATTAACTTTTATAAAAATAACCTTATAATTATTTGTAGTAAAACTCTCTTATTTGTATCCTGAAAGAAAATCATGTTTCCCAAGATATGCATTTTCCATATATACACACATGATGTATACATATATTTATATACAATATGTATTATATATAATATATTCTATAATATTATATATTCTGGAAATAAATATTCTCTTATGTGATATTATGGATAACAGTAATAATCAATGTTTTCATAGCTCATGGACAATGATAGGAATAAATTGGAATACTCATAAATTGATTGTGAATATGTATATCATTATAAACATTTTGAGATTTGCAATTTACATTGTGAAATGTACATGTATGTTACATACATTGTGACCTGCCAATTATATTCTATATATAATTAAAGAAATATGATGTATTCAAAAATGTCTGTGTATGATTGGTCACAGTTACTTGATGTATGAGTCAAAAATCTGCAAAAAATTAAGGTATCAATTAACTTTGTTTATAATGACTATAAAGCATGTGGCATGGTCTCAAAGTAAAATAATTTTCAGCAACAAAAACATCTTGATAATGACAAACATAATAGCATAAGTAAATCTGGGAAATACAATATAGAAAAAGAAGAGAGATAGAGATAGATAAAGACAGAACAGGAGAGTAGAAAGGGAAAGAAAGAGACAGGAGAGATCTTCAATGCTGATAGTATTGATCTATATACTGATAAAAGTTATTGATAGTATGCTCTTGTCTACAGTCTTTGATACCATTACATATATGATATTCTTTGTAAATTTTACCCCAAAAGTAAGAGATAAAATAGAAAATCAACCCAGGCATAGTGGTTCACACCTTTAATGCCAGCACTCCAAAGATGTGGCTGTGAGTTTGAGGCTAGCATAAGACTACTATAATTCCAGGTCAACGTGTGACAGAGTGAAACCTTACCTCAAAAACATATATATATATACACACACATACATACATATTCACACATATATATATATATGTGTGTGTATATATATATATATATATATATGTATATAGGTTATATATATATATATAACATATATAGGTTTTCTATATATGTTATATATATATATATATAAGTTTTATGTATATTTATAATCAAAAGTGTATATAGAACTGTTGCTGTTGAAGTATTTGGAGAAAACATAACTCATTTCTAATTCTGAAAGGAATGTAAACGATAGATTAGGAGATAAAGACATGACTATACCATAATAAAAATTTCCTGTACAACCTAAATGGTGGCACTGTAAAATTGTTTCAATTATTTTTAATTAAAATATATTTAACAAAACACTCTTTGCAATGAAATAAAACATTATCTCCTTCAAATACCTAAGTGTTATTTTTGCTTTTTTAAATTTTTCACCTTTAAATGCTGAGTCATATCTCCAGCCCAAAATATAATAATATTTGTAGGCAAGTATTTGCTATCAGGGTTTCAAATATATTACTTGATGGTGAGTTTTCTTTTGGAGTCTCTACTGAGAGAACTGATGTAATCCTGAAGAGTTTGGTTGTAAGTAATTTGGCACTTCTATTTCAGGTCTCAACAATTTCTTCATTCAACAATCATAGCTTTTTTAAATTTTATTTTATTTTTTTACTCTAGAGAGAGAAAATTGGGGCCCCAGAACCCCAGTCACTGCAAACTCCAGATACTCACATCCACCTAGTGGGCATATGTGACCTTGCACTTGCCTCACCTTTGTGTGTCTGGTTTATGTAGGATCTAGAGAGCCAAACCGGGGTTCTAAGGCCACAAAAGCAAGAAGGTTAACCAGGTTAACCACTAGGCAATCTCTCTAGCAATAATCAAAGCCTTTTAATTGTAATATGATATGTGGACCTACTGTCTATAGTTGAGGTTCCTATCTTATTTGTTGTTTTATTGTGCTAAATATCATTAAATCAGTACTAATTAATGATAATTTGCATTTTAGCTCCCTTTTTACATAATAGATTCTTACGTTTAACCATATCTTTAGGCATTGGAAATTTGGGATTATTATAGCTTTTGATAATTGTACTATGAAAATAATAATTTTTAAGCTTTGCTTCCATCTCTGGTGGTTTTCTTTGCTTGTTCTAGCATATTAATGATGCTTTGCCCTGATTTGTTATTTGTTTTATTGAACTTGTAATTTAAACATATTCTGTTTTACTTGCCTTTTATTCAGAATCTCATCTTGCCTAATTTCTCATTGCAGTGGACAGAATTCTGCAATCAACAATAAGAGCCAGATTAAAAATGACTCTGAGCCTCGTGTGGTGAGGCACGCCATGGAAGAAGTAAACACACTGAATGAGTTGCAGAACAATACCAAATAATATGAAACACAAAGTAAAGACAGTTCAGTATTTATTCCCTCTAGAGGAAATATTTGCTGTGTTCTTCCTAGGCTTATCATTATACTTTTTGCTCATTTTTTTCCTTACTAAAGTCTAATATGTTAGACCAGAAAGGGCAGCTTTCAGATCAGTACTCTTCCTCTATAAAATTATGACTAATTATTGCTGTCAGTTTATCCCAGTACTTTGTATTTTCAGGTCCATCAATGCAGACTGTGGGAACTACCTTCAAATTTCTCTTGCCAACTAATTATGAGTACCACCTGATGGGTGTTCTCTTTACACCAAACCTGATACCAATGTAATCTTACAGATGGGCAATAGCTAAGAAGGCTGCATTCTTCCCACCTTCCTCTGGTGATCTCTGAGTACAGAAGTCTGTCAGAGCAAAATAGTCTAAACAAGCAGTATGAGGCATAGCATACCGAATGGCCTTACATTCCATGGTCATGCCATCTGACTATCATAGCAAACAAATCTGGTCACCTTCCTCTTCCAGAGATCCTGCCACCATTTCCAAATGTGCAGAAATTTCCATATTGCCTATCATGTATGTGCATGTCAAATCTGTGTCCATTTCAATCCCATGTTCTAGATTCATCACTGATGTTTGTAGGGTTGAGAGGCTGGGCATAGTGGCATAGCAAAGGCTTCTGTACTGTCTTGGCTGCAATGTTTAACAGCACATCTTCTCCTAAAGTGACATTTACTTAGGGCATTTCTGAGGAAGTTAGGAGGTACCAGAGCCCTTTTTTGACATGGGCTCATGTGTGAATCCTCCACTACTTTACAGACTTCTCTATTGGGGCTTCATCAAGGCCTTCCCTTTCACATAAGATGCTACTAAAGAGATTTCCTTTCCTTGGTGTTTTATCTCACAATCTATGTGAAGGTACATGTTTGCATAACTAACTGATGTTCAGTCCTTACAGATTTGACTTTCTTTCTCTAATCAACCTCTTACTGTGGAACTCCTTCCTGATCGCTTTCAATTCTGCCCACCTCTCCTGAAATCCACAGAACTCTTGTGGATAAAAATAAATATTGACTATCTCTACCTCTCCATCTTCCCTCCTTTTTAAAATTTTATTTTTGAATTGCATGTTCTGTATTTTCACACTTTAAATAGGTATGTATTTAATTCCATATGGAAAGCATAAAAATAGAAAGAAAATGAAATAAATTTCAGAAGAAGAGAGAGAGATAGAGTGTGTGAGAGAGAATATGCTAATAAGTACACACCTAGTATCTCAAGACTGTGGAAGTAGGTGCAGGAACATCAGAAATGCAAAGTCAGCTGCTGCTACATAGACATGCCAGCTAGGCTACAGTCCTGTTTGTCTCAAGAAAAATATAACATAATATCAAGAAATCACTAATTAGACACCATTTAAGATCATTTATGTAACTTAATATTATCTAATTAATCATATTAACTACTCAGTTTAAAAAGACACATTTCTTTACAAAGAGCAAATAGAGTCTGCACTGTTGAATTGGAAATTTTAGAGAACTCTATCAATTGTGGAAAATATAGAAATGTTAACACCACATCTCATTGTTCTTTGCAACAGATTTCTTTGAGAATTGAAAGCACCATGTGCCTCTAAATATGACATCCTGAGATTTCTTGAACACACTGGCATTTTAATGTTACACACTGTATAATAGGCTTTATAGTGTAATGAAAATTATATTTACTTCACTTAAGTAGTGAGAAATGTAGTAAAGTAATTAGGAATAAATCACTTCAAATTATGCATCTTCTTACACTTTTGTGCCTGATTACTTTTTAATGTGTAACACTGTTCTTCAGCAGCTCATGCTTTCTCATTAGTGCACTTAGATTCAGTACTTCCTTATAGAGCATATGTGTAATTTACTTAATACAAGGTTATAAATTTTAGAAAATTAGGTTTTATGTTCATTAAGCTTGAACATAATGATAAAATGAAGTATTACTTTTAAGTCTTTAATGACACATTAAATTAGCATCAAAGATATCATTTTCAACTTTTTTTGGTAAAGTATTTGATAAAGATGAACTTATTATTGACATTTTTTTAAATTTGTCTTTCTCTTATGATCTTTCTGCAGGAAGGTTATGGCACATATGAATAATAGTAAAATGCGTTAATATATGCTATATAGCATATCGTATTATAATAATTAAAATATGAACTATATGAATTCACTCAAATAAATCAACATATTTTATGAGGTCATATTTTAAAAAACAAAAATTTTGCTTAGGCTCGAGAGTAATAAAATTGTTCTGAGAATCTCTTACTGAAATAAATTTGGAAAACTTGTTATTCTGTAGTTTTAGACAGAAAGAATGGACTCCTCAGTGCCACTGCAAGGAATCTCCAGACACATTTGCCCTTTTGTGCATCCAGCTTTACATGGGGAATCAACCCCTGCTTGTTAGGCTTTGCTGGCAAGTGCCTTAACCACTGTGCCATCTCTCAATCCCTGATACTTCCTTTTCGTTTTTTGTTTGCTTGCTTTTATTTTATGGAGGTAGAGTGTCACTCTAGTTCAGGCTGACCTGGAACTGATTCTGTAGTCCCAGACTGGCCTGAAACTCACAGCTGTCTTCCCATCACTGCCTCAGAAGAGCTGGGAAAAAAAGGCATGGCACACCACTCCTGGGAGAGGGATTTTAATTAATTTGAAAGTAGAAAGAGTATAGGAATATTTGAAAATATTCTTTTGTAACTCATGGAAGAGATTCCATTTGTTATTGAAATTCAGAACATTGGTTTTTATATGATAAGTCAAATTTGTGTGCAACAAGCTACTAGTTTTCTTTTAACGACCCCACAGGCTGCTGATCAGAATTTCAACCCACAGTTTTTGGAGCACTTAAAACCAAAACTTTTAAGACTGTAAGACGAAAAAATTATGATAATTACAAAAGACAGAATTTTTAAGGCAAAAAAAAGCAGTTATAAAATTTGTGAGGCAGGATAGAACTTCTATAATGAAAACTTTGTAGACTCAGTTGTTTAATTAGCTAGAGGTAGTTGATTAACTACACGGAATAAAGGTTGTGGGCACAAAATCACATAGGCCATTTCATAATATACGATTATGAGTGACCTAGAAATACAAAAGCAATTATAACATAGAAGTGTTGCATAACTTATTTTTAAAAGAAATATTCTGCTGCATTGAGTATAAAGTGAAGTAAATCTGGAAGGAGGCAAATGCATCATTTACAGACAATTTCATTTTGCCCAATGTGGCTCTCATAATTTTAGCTGTGGATATGGAATGGAATGCTAAGACTTATATATATTAAGGTAATACTAAAGGACGTCTGGAAGGCTTTGGTATAGGTAGAGCTTTTTTAGAATGCATTATGAAATTTATTCCTTAAGATGGAGACTGAAATCATTGAAACAGTTTCAATTTCCAAATACTAGACATTTAATTACACATTTTATTCATTTTTATTATTTAGAACATTTTTTGAATTCTTTATTTGTTAAAATGCCTGAACATTCATTAGTTATATTAGTTATATATTGATGTCATAGACAATAAGAGCTTAAAAACTGAAGTTATGTGAACCCAGTGAGATAATACAATTTAAATCTAAAGGAAATGCCTACAAGATTATATTTTGTTTCATTAGACTTCACATAGATAACTAAATTCCATTAAATTTTAGGAGGATGGAATTTTTATATATCACAAATTATGTACCTTGTCTCTTAGGCTGTCAATGAACTTAGTTTTTAAACAAGTATGAAATCTGAATTCTACTTACTAAAACAATAGTAAAAATTATACTACAGATTTTTAAAATAAAAAGTTATTTTTCAAAAAATATTTTTGTTTATAAAAAAACTATTGATTTAAAAAGAAATATGTGAAAATAAAGACAGAATATGTCAGTCATCTACAATGTCAGCTTCACCGGTATATCACACAACTTCACATCAACCATCACTCATCCTACTTGAGTTGAAATTCCCATTTATGAACTCTTGGAACTATTCCTCCATGTTCTTTTCTGACTAGATTATTCAAGGATATTATATTAAATAACACATTTATTTATTTATCTGTCTAACTCATACATTTATTAGCTTAGTCATTGCTAGTCATCACCTCTGCTGAGCATCTATAATAAGCATGTATAATTATGAGTGAGTACACATATGTATATATGTTTATGTATGTGAACACATGTATGCAAAACTTACCATGTAATGAGTAGTCAGGCTGAGGTCTCAAGCAAAAAATGAATACATAATGATACAAAACATCTAAAGTTTGGAACTTAAAATTTTGGAAGGGTTAATTGAAACATTGGAAATTAAAAAATAGAAATAAGCATTTATCAAATAGTATCATTAGTAAACTGATCTTGCCTTACATAGTTAAGGAGTATTGTAAATTAAATAAGAATTTATACTGCAGAAAAATCATAATCCATGCTTAAGGCTAGTTATTATTCTTAGAATTACTGATAATTATTACATTTATTTATTACATTGACTACACTATTCCAAAGAAAATAACCTTAGGCACCAGAGACAAGTTGATCTCGCCATTTAAACACTAAAAAAAAAAAAAAAAAAAAGCCAGTGCCTTTCTGTAGAATCTATGTCTTATGTCTGGAAGTATTATCTAAATAAAATTTTATAGCAATGTCTGATTAGTAGACATATACTAGATCTCAAATTCATTTTTGAAATTGATTAAAACCCAAGAAAGATATCTAAAATATTACATTTAGCACAGTTAGACCTTCACAGTTAAATCAATTCTGCTATCGTATATGTTAAAAGGACAAAATTTAGATATGTCACAAATAATCTGTCTTGTCTCTTAAAATTCTAATATACACTGATAATAAAATTAGGAGATAAGACTTAACATGGTAAAATGTTTAGGATAAAAAATTGTGGACTTGGATAAAAATGCAAGGCAAAATCTTTTTATAGGACACTTATTGAATATTGCCAAAGCATTTCAAATATAAATATAAGAAGGACATACGGGTAACTAATGTGACCTAAGCATTTGCTCCTTGGCCATTATAATATTTTTCTGCTCAAAATAAGTTATTTAAAAGTGAAAAGAAAAATTGCCCTTCAAAACTGTGAAGAAAAAAATCCTACTGCTCCTAAGAAATATAATAGTGGACATATCTTTAAAAATCTTATGTGACAGAAATTATAAGATTTGTCTCTGATGTTAGTCTTAGTACTAATTAAGGAGCTATAATTGTGAATGACAATAAATAACTTAATTATTTTACAATATAAACATTTATTTACACCTTACATACTATGTATGTTTGGATTTGGGTTGGAATTGGTAGATTCAAGGGGACAAGTACTATAGTCTCTAAGACACTATCACCTTCATCTCTTTATTAACAATTAGCTGGCAATTCAGTATTGGTAAATTTAATTATCAGTCACTACCTGTGGTTCTTTCATATCATCAACACTAAATGCAAGGATACAGGTCCAATTAGATCAGCCAGACTATTCTGAATTCTGTCAATAGTGAATTGGCTTTGGTTGTATTTGATATGCATGTGTTTCATGGACATTGGTACTTGTATAGTTGGACTTCAATTTCTATTTGTAATGCTAAAGAAGAGTTTTATCTCTACTTAACATGCACTAGAAAAGAAACCACTTTTGATAATGAAGTAGATGTATAATTATAGAAAATTTTGGTTTTTAAAGTAAGATTAAACTATTACCACATATTTTTTTAAAATATTAATCTTTTGTGAGTGTTTTTCTGTTTTGTTGTATAGATCTTTCACTTCCTTGGTTAACATTATTCCAAGGTATTTTAGTTTTTGCTGCTATTGAAAATGGGAATATGTCCCTTATTTTTTCTCTGTATCTTTGTCATTTGCATATAGAAAAGCTACTGAGTTTTGTGC
Organism: Jaculus jaculus; assembly: GCF_020740685.1. Taxonomy (NCBI): domain Eukaryota; kingdom Metazoa; phylum Chordata; class Mammalia; order Rodentia; family Dipodidae; genus Jaculus; species Jaculus jaculus. The sequence continues at coordinate 41,657,290 of NC_059104.1, forward strand.
ATTGATTTTATATCCCGCTACTTTGCTATAGGAGTTAATCAGCTTCAGGAGTTTTGGGATGGAGTCTCTTGGGTCTCTTACATATATAATTATGTCATCAGCAAATAGAGCTAACTTCACTTCTTCCTTACCAAATTGTATCCCTTTTATTTCCTTCTCCTGTCTTATTGCTTGAGCTAGGACTTCAGGTAGTATATTGTAAAGCAGCGGTTAGAGTGGACAACCTTGTCTTGTTCCTGATCTTAATGGGAATTCCTCCAGTCTTTCTCCATTAAGAATTATTTGGGCCTTTGGATCTTTGTATATTGCCTTTATTATGTTAAGAGGTGAACTGGCCATGCTGATTTCTTTCCAATGTTTTGATCATGAAGTGATGTTGTACCTTGTCAAAGGGCTTCTCTGCATCTATCAAAATGATCACGTGGTTTTTATGTTTAAGCTTGTTTATGTGGTGTATTACATTGACAGATTTCCATATGTTGAACCACCCCTGTGTTCCTGGGATGAATCCCACTTGGTCAAGGTGGATAATGCTTTTGATGTGTTGTTGGATTCAGTCTGCGAGGATTTTATTCAGGATCTTTGCATCTAAGTTCATTAGGAAAATAGGCCAGTAGTTTTCTTTTCTTGTGGAATCTCTGCCTGATTTTGGAATTAGGGTGATACAAGCTTCATGAAAGAGTTGGGTAACTTTCCCTGTTCTCCAATTGTGTGGCACAGTTTTAGGAAGATTGGTTTGAGTTCTTCTATGAAGGTTTGATAGAATTCAGCTGAGAAGCCATCTAGCCCTGGACTCTTCTTTTTGGGGAGGTTATTTATTTCTTTTTCAATCTCCATAAGTGTGATGGGTTCATTGAGGTGATTAATCTGCTCTGAGTTTAGCTTGAGGAGGACTTGAGAAAATGGGAAAACCTCCCATGCTCCTGGATAGGCAGAATTAACATTGTGAAGATGACAATGCTACCAAAGGCAATATACCTATTTAATGCAAGTCCAATTAAAATCCATACAGTGTTCTTCACAGAGATAGAAAAAATGATCTCAAATATAATATGGAAAGGCAGAAGGCCTCACATATCCAAACATATCCTCAGCAAAAGAAATACCTTTGGAGGCATCACCATACCTGATCTAAAGCTATATTACAAAGCCATAGTAATAAAAACAGCATGGTTACTTCCAGCCAAGATGGCGACCGCCTAGCTGCACTACAGACAACAAGAAAAAAAAAAGGCAAGTATCCAAGGGAAATTAGGAAATTTTTGCAAGAGGGAGGGCACAGTTGGGGTAAGAGAGGGAAGCACACACCCCCGCGACCCACACCCCGCCACCCCGCCAGCCGCGACCAGCCGCGACCTGCCAAATTGGGTGTGCACCTGCGCCCCAGCGGCCCCGGGCACACCAAGCCACACGTGCCCCGGCGACCCTGCTTGCCCCACAACCACCGCGCCCAACGCCCAAACACCCCCCGCCGATCCCCCCCACAGCGCGCACCCCGACCCCTATGCGCCCTGGCGCATCCAGCGTGCCCCGAGCCTCGTGCGCCCCGCGGCACCTCACGCCCCCCCACCCCGTTCGCCATTCATCCCCCCGCCGCACGAGGCCACGTGCATCCCGAGCGCATCCCTGCATGCCCAGGCGTGCCCCGCGCCTCCACGCCTCCGCCCGCACGCCCCGTGCTCCGCGACCCCTGAGCCCCACCCCCACGGGACTCGTGCCCCCCCCAGCGCCCCGCCCCCACCCCGCGCATCCGGCACCCCCGCGCGTCCAGAGCATCCCGTGGCGTCCCACACCCTGTTGTGCCCCGCAAACCCTCCCCCCGCGCCCCCTCTTCCCCCCGCGCTCCCCACGCCCACCGCGCCCCCCATGCGCCCTGCGCCCCTAGTCCCCCGTGAACCACGGTGTCCCACGCGTCCCGCATCTCCTGCACTCTCCCCCGCACCCCCCAGCATGCCCCGTGACCCCCCCGCGCCCCCCAGGTGCCCCGCGCCCCCCCAGGCCCCGCACAACCCCCCTGCGCATGCATGCCCATGCCGACGGTGCACCCCTCACCCCCCCAACTGAACAGAGCACCCCATGCCCCCCGCCCATCCAGGGCATCCCACCCCGCGCCCCCTGAGCCCTGCCACCTCCCACATGCCCCACCCTGATTGCCCAGTGCCCCGGCGCACCCTGCGACCCCCCTGCCGCATGCCCAACTCGCTCCAGTGGCTCAAGTTCTTAAACAGTCACTCAACCATTGGGATCATATGAAGCTGAAGAGTTTCTTTACAGACAAGCATATAATAAGCAAAGCCAATAGAATACCCACAGAATGGGAGAAAATATTTGCAGGTTATCCAACTGATAGAGGCCTTATCTCTAGAATTTACAAAGAACTCAAAAGTCTAAACAATAAGAAGACAAATACCCCACTCACAAAATGGGGCACAGAGTTAAACAGGCAATTCACAGAGGAAGAGATACAAATGGAAAACACACACCTAAGAAAATGTTCATCATCCCTAATCATCAGAGAAATGCAAATTAAAACAACTATGAGATTCCACCTTACCCCAATAAGGATGGCCAACATCAAAAGGTCAAATGAAAATAAATGCTGGCGAGGATGTGGAGAAGCAGGGACACTCCTTCACTGTTGGTGGGAATGCAGGATGATACAACCACTTTGGAAAGCAATATGGAGACTCCTGAAAAAGCTGACTATAGAAATACCAACAGACCCAGTTATACCATTACTGGGCATGTACCCTAAAACCTTCAAACCAAAAGCCAGAGAGATTTGCTCAACCATGTTTGTAGCAGCTCAATTCGTAATAGCTAAAAGCTGGAATCAACCCAGATGTCCATCATTAGAAGAATGGATAACAAAGATGTGGTATATCTACACAATGGAATTCTATACAGCAGTAAGAAAAAACGACATAAAGAAATTTGAGGAAAAATGGTTGAACCTGGAACAGATCATTTTCAGCGAACTTACCCAATCACAGAAAAAAAATCGACACATAGTCTCATTCATCTGCAACACCTAAACTGAATCTGCCCAAGATGCCTTACATACCCAGCAAGCACCTCATGGACTAGACAATAAGATGGATGGGAGGACGGGGAGGGAGTCAAAGGATGGAAAACAGTAATCCGGACCCAAACGGCAATGGTACCATAAAATTCTACTTCCTAAAAGACAGACCAAATAGCTGAACCTTCACTAGACCCTTACAGGAAACACCTGAACCACAAGACACTGGAGAGGGTAGGATCAAGACTGACCTAAATCTCCTACATCTTCCCTCCCTCCCTCTCCCCCTCTTCCCTCTATCTCTATCCTCTCTAACTCTTGTATATTAGTTATCTTTTTCCTCAATTTCTTAGTGGACACTGACCTGTAACCCCCACTTCCAGCTTGGGCCTACCATCCACAATGAGCTTTTGATCAGAGAAACCTACAAGGTTTCCCAAAACAATGACAGACTTCTGTCAGAGTACTTGATGACCCACCAAAGGCCAGTGGTAAGACCCTATTGCTGAAGACTCCATACGCAGCTGACCGTAAAATGGAATGACATGGCTGGAAGCAAGGAGAGAGTCAGACCCCAGACAGTCAGCATGTCTAGTGCCAGAAGGCGCTACATAGGCGACTGGGGGAAATGACCAAGATCTGTCCAAGCAACACATTGTTTAACCTAATTAGCAACAAATAACTGGATGTGATGCCCACACAAGTGCAATAGTGGCACACAGCCATGGTGGGAAACCAACTACTCTTGATTTGGCTAACTGATCCCCTCAGTGGTACTAGACCCATAGCTGGAGCTGGGAAACAATTCAGAACCATACCCAAACACAAGCCCACTCTACAATATCAAGCTACCATCAATCACGGGGTATAAGAGGACGTACACCTATCATACTGTCTATCAAAAGAGTAAATGTTATCTCAATTTTCTGGGTGCTAACTTACTCTCTGCTGGAGAATCTGCTTCTCTTTTCCAGATAGATGCAGATCCTAAGAAGAGAGCTGCCCCAACATACCTCAAAAGGGGCCCAACTGAAACTAAGGACAACTGGCCGAACAAGCAAGGGTGATGTTTTCCTGAGAACCGGATACCAGCACAAAGGGGAAGGAGATCAACGCAGAGAAAAATCAACTCCAACCAAATCAGAGAGCCAGAGCCTCAGAGGCCCCCAACACCTCAGCACTGAAGCTGACCAAAAATGAACCCAACATGGCTCAGGGAAATCTTGCGGAAGGGGGGGGGCGGAAAGAATGTCAGAGTCACATGTTGGGTCATGATTTGCAGACATTTATCATACCAATAACTGGGGGTTAACTCCAGCATGCAGGACCCATTTTCATTAACAAGGAGGGTCTAATGGGAGGGGGTAGATCACAGATGAGCCTAAATAATGGTACCAAACTGCCTGTATTTACTGAAAAGAAAACTTATAAATTAAATTTTTAAAAAAAAAGAGGAAGAAGAAGAAGAAAGAAAAAGAAAAAGGAAGAAAAAAGTGCTTTCATGAGTCAGCTTAGTTTTAAACAATTTGCTTCTTTCTGGATGTTTTATTGTTAACCCCTACTCTATAAAAGATACTATGCAATTGGACACGTATGAGTATTCTAACTCAACGTCCCACAGTGCTCAACAACAGATAAAGAGAAAACCCAGCAAGTATCACATTACTCTTTCCTAAAAATATGTTCTGGAAATAAATATAATAAAATTGATACCACAAAAAACAAACAAACAAACAAAAAACAAAACAAAACAAAACAAAAAAAAAACAGCATGGTACTGGCATAAAAAACAGGAGTGTAGACCAATCGAATAGACCTGAGGACACAGTTTGGGCCAAGCAACTATAGCTACTTGATACTCGACAAAGGCCCTAACAATATAGGCTGGAAAAAAGACAGTATCTTCAACAAATGGTGCTGGACAAACTGGATAACCATATGCAGGAAACTGAAACTTGATCCACACATTTCACCATGCACTACACTCAAATCCAAATGGATCATAGACCTCAACATAAGACGAGAAACTCAAATACTACTGGAAAAAAATTTAGGAAGTACTTTCCATGATATAGGAATGGAAAAAGACTTCCTAAACAAAACCCCAGTAGCTCAAAATCTTAAACAGTCACTCAACCAATGGGATGACATGAAGTTGAAGAGGTTCTTTACAGACAAGCATACAATAAGCAAATCCAATATATTACCCACAGAATGGGAGAAAATATTTGTGGGTTATCCAACTGATAGAGGCCTAATCTCTAGAATCTACAAAGAACTGAAAAATCTAAGCAGTAATTAGTCAAACACCCCACTCACAAAATGGGGCAAAGAGCTGAACAGGCAGTTCACAGAGGAAGAAGTGCAAATGGCAAACACACACTTAAGAAAATGTTCATCATCCCTAATCATCAGAGAAATGCAAATTAGATCAACTATGAGATTCCACTTTACCCCAATGAGGATAGCAAAAATCAAAAAATCAAATGAAAATAAATGCTGGCGAGGATGTGGAGAAGTAGGAACACTCATCCACTGTTGGTGGGAATGTAGGATGGCGAAACCACTTTGGAAAGCAATATGGAGACTCCTGAAAAAGCTGACTATAGCCGGGCATGGTGGCACATATCTTTAATCCCAGCACTTGGGAGGCTAAGGTAGGAGGATCACCATGAGTTCGAGGCCACCCTGACACTAACTACATAGTGATTTCCAGGTCAGCCTGGACTAGAACAAAATTCTGCCTCGTAAAACTAAAAAAAAAAAAAAAAAAGCTGACTATAGAGATACCAACAGAACCAGTTATTCCCTTACTGGGCATCTACCTTACAACTTTAAAACCACAGGCCAGAGTGATTTGCTCAACCATGTTTGTAGCAGCTCAATTCATAATAGCTAAGAGCTGGAATCAACCCAGATGTCCATCAGTAGAAGAATGGGTAACTAAGAAGTGGTATATCTACACAATGGAATTCCATACAGTGGTAAGAAGAAAATGACACAATGAAATTTGAGGAAAAATGGTTGAACCTGGAACAGATCATTCTCAGTGAACTTACCCAATCACAGAAAAAAAAAAAAAATTGCCACATAGTTTCACTCATCTACAGCCCCCTACCTGAATCTACCCAAGATACCTTACATACCCAGTAAGCACCTCATGGACTAGACACTAGGATGGATGGGGGAGGGGAGGGCATCGAAGGGTGGGAAACACTAATCGAGACCCTAACGGCAATGGTGCCTTAAAATTCTACTTCCTGAAAGGCAGACACTGGGGGGGTAGGATCAAGGATGACCTTAATCTTCTACATCTTCCCTCCCTCCCTCTTTCTCTCTCTCCCCCCCCTCTCTCTCTTCTCGCTAACTCTTCTATGTTAGTTATCTTTTTCCTCATTTTCTTAGTGGGCACTGACCTGTAACCCCCAGTACCAGCATGTGGCTATCATCCACAATGAGATTTTCATCAGATAGACCTACAAGGTTTCCTAAAAGAATGACAGATTTCTGTCAGAGTACTTGATTACCCACCAAAGGTTAGTGGTAAGACCCTATTGCTGAAGACTCCATATGCAGCTGACACGTAAAATGGAATGGCATGGCTGGAAGCCAGGAGAAAGTCAGTCCCCAGACAGTAAGGGTGTCAAGTGCAAGAAGGTTCTACATGGGAGACTGGGGGAAAATGACCAATATCTGTCCAAGCAACTCATGGTCTAACCTACTTAGCAGCAAATAACCTGTTGTGATGCCCACACAAGCACTATAGTGGCACACAGCCATGGTGGGGAACCAGCTGCTCTCAATTTGGCTAATTTGTCCCCTCAGTGGTAGGGGACCCATACCTAGAGCTGGGAAATAAGTCAGAACCATATGCAAACATTATCCCACCCTCTAATATCAAGCTACCATCAATCATGGGCTATAAGAGGGCCTATACCTATTAAATTCTCTATTTAGAAAGTAAGGTTTATCTCATTTGTCCTGGTGCTAAGTTACTGTCTGTTGGAGAATCTGCTTCTTTTTTTCAGATAGATGTAGATCCTAAGGAGCAACCCACCCCATCATACCTCAAAAGGGCCCTGGCTGAAAATAAGGAAAATTGGTGAAACAAGCAAGGTTGCTATTTTCCTGATGAACTGGGTACCAGCACAAGGGGGAAGGAGACCAACACAGAAAAACAATCAACTCCTACCAAATCAGAGAGCCAGAGCCTCAGAGGCCCCCAACACCTCAGCACTGAAGCAGACCAAAAATGAACCCAACATGGTTCAGGAAAATTTTGCAGAAGAGGAGGTGGAAAGAATGTCAGACCCACATGTTGGGTCATGATATACAGAGACATTTATCTTACCCATAACTGTGGGCTAACTCCACAATGCATGACCCATATACCTCAACAAGGAGGGGCCAACGGGGAGGGGGTAGGTCACAGATGAGCCTAATAATGGTACCAAAGTGCCTGTATTTGCTGAATACAAAACTAATTAATAAAACATTAAAAAATATTAATCTTCTTCTAAAGGGTTACATATATAGACACCTTCTCCCTCACCCCAATTCTGCTGACAGTCTTTGGTGGGGTTATTAGTATTAATTGTGAGGTTCAAGAGTCCTCAGTCATTCTCTGCAATGATGGGGGAAATATGGTATCTCAGGCTATTCCCACCCACTATCAGGTTTTTACAATCTTTCCCTCTCCTCTTCTAAGATACTCCATGAGCCTCATTGGCAAGAGAGAGATCTGATTTAATGTTTTCTCTTAGACTCCAGATCTCTGTTTCATGACATTTGAGTTTCCACAATGTAGGTTGCCATTTCCCTGTGATTTTAGGGTAATTCTTTCTCCACCTTTTATGGAGTTCTTCCATTGTCCCACTCCCTTATTGAGAGTAATGTTAGAGTAATTCCTGGAAGAAGGTTTCTATGGGACTGATTTATGTTGCCATTAGTTTTTGTATCCATCATCCCCATCTTTCCTCTACCCACTAGACCAACCTTTACCTTTCTTTTGTTGCCATTTCCCTGGGTGTGGTTTTCAGGTTAGCTGCAAGATCAGTATTCATATCAGCACTACCCCTGTAAGGATTTCTAGGCCTGGTTCGATGAGGTAGAGGCGATCCATCTCCTGGAAAACAGTCATTTATGTCTTCTTGATGTACTGACATATCCTTGTTTTCTCTCACGTTCTCCTCCATCTATAAAACAGTACAGGTTATCCAACCAAAATGGGAACAGTTTGAATAAAATAGGATAAGACTAGTCATTAGAAAGATATGTTGATCTGTATATTCATTCTTTTTGTTTAGAGAGCAATGGGCATTCTCTTTGAAACCATGGCTACAGGCCATGGTGTCTTTAGCAATAGACTTACCTTTTAGTTCTTGCAGGTAACCAAATGTTTTGGCAATAGCCTGTATTACATTGTTAACCTCAAGTTTCCCTGACTAATAATAGCTCACCGGATGGGGAATCCAATTCTGGCTCTGGGAATTACAATCCAGCACACCTGTGATTTTAGGGTAATTCTTTCTCCACCTTTTATGGAGTTCTTCCATTGTCCCACTCCCTTATTGAGAGTAATGTTAGAGTAATTCCTGGAAGAAGGTTTCTATGGGACTGATTTATGTTGCCATTAGTTTTTGTATCCATCATCCCCATCTTTCCTCTACCCACTAGACCAACCTTTACCTTTCTTTCTTTTTTCTGATTATTGACTATCCAGTAGACCTTCCTCCCTCCCTCACTACTTCCCCCTTTTTTACTCTCTTTATTCTAATGTCATTTCCATGCTACAGATGCTTATTACATCTTACAATTAACTCATACTGAACGAGGTTAAGAACTGCATATAAGAGAGCTCATGAGGCTTTTCTCTCTCTGAGCTTGTGTGGCTTCACTCGGCATGAGATTTTGAGTTCTTTGTAGATTCTAAATCTTAAACTTATATTGAAGGCATAGGCAGTGAATATTTTCTCCCATTCAGTAGGTTGTCAATTGACTATATTTATGGTTTGCTTATCTGCACAGTAGCATTTTACATTAATGAGGTCCCAGTTGTTGAGTATTGGCCTAATTCTCAGGATTACTGGAATCTAATTCAGATAATACTTGCCTAAACCTATGTCTTGGAATATTCTTTATAACTTTCCTTCTATTTGATTTAGTTTCAGGTATTATATTTAAGATCTTTATCTATTTTGAGTTGATTTTAGTGAAAGGTAAGAGGAGGGGTTCCAAATTAGTCCTCTACATGTGGCTATTCAGTTTCTTCAGCATCATTTGTTGAAGATTCGCCTTGCTCCAGTGAGTGCTTTTGGCTGCTTTGTCAAAGATCAGGTACCTGCAGTTATTCAAACTCATACCTGCACCTATAATTCTATTCCATTGTTCAGTGTGCCAGGTTTTACACTAGTGTCATACTGTTTTTAATAATATTGCCTTTATATCTTGAAATCAGAGATGATCATTCAATCAGAGGTGTTCTTTTTGATGAGGGCATTTTTGGTTACCAGAGGCCTTTTTTGCTTCCATATGAATTTTCTTTTTCTTTTCTTCTTCTTTTGTTTTTTTGTTTTGTTTTGTTTTGTTTCATTTTGTTTTTTTGTTTGTTTGTTTTGTTTTTTGTTTTGAGGTAGGATCTTGCGTTAGCCCAGGCTGACCTGGAATTCACTCTGTATCGCTCTGTAGTCTCAGAGTGGCCTTCAACTCATAGCAGTCCTCCTAACTCTGCCACCAAAATGCTGGGGTTTGAGATTACATATTTTATCTTTGAAGAGTATTACTTGGGTTTTGATCAGAATTGCATTGAATATGTATATTACTTTTGGTAGGATGGCCACTTTGGCAACATTAAGTCTTCCAATCCATCAGCATGAAACGCAGAAGTTTCAGTCCAAAGATTTCATTTCTATGCCACATCCCTCTGCTCACACTAGTCTGTTTCTACACAAATAGTAACCCTGCACAATATCTCTGGTCATGACCATAACAGCAAGCTTGTCACACAAACTACTTCTAGTAAAGTCCAGGCAAAGCTCTTTCTCACTATCATAAGCCAAACCTCACAGTCCTTAGTTCATACTGCATTTAGGTCTTTCAACTCTGACCAGAATAGTCCATCAAGCTGTACTTACAACACTACAAGGTTTCTCTTAGACCAAAGTTTCAAATCCTTCCATATTCTTCTTGAAAATCATCTACAAAATGCCAAAGCCACTCAGTCTCAGTACCAACTTTAGAGCTGCAGTCAGGTTCACAATGTTGGTAGAAATCACTCAACAAAGAGCAGATTGTGGGAAAAAGGAGGTTTATTTGGCTTACAGGCTCAAGGAGGAAGCTCCGTGATGGCAGGAGAAAACAATGGCATGAACTGAGAGTGGGCATCATGCCCTGGCCAACATAAGGTGAACAATAGCAACAGGAGAGTTGCCAAACACTGGCAAAGGTATGCTGGTTATAATACCTGTAAGTGCACCTCCAATAATACACTGCCTTCAGAAGGCACTAATTCTCAAATCTGTATCATCTGGGAACCTAGAATTCAGAACACCTAAGTTTATGGGGGACCCACTATGCCTCAGTCTATACTTCTTCCCCTTCTTGTTATGCCATTGATCCAAATATTTGGTCTCTTTAAGGTATACCAAATTTCCCTAATATTCTTTGCATATGCTTTTTGTTTGTTTTGGAAATTATGATTGTTTCTGGACTGACGGACTATTTCTTCTATTATTTCTTCAAGTTCTAAGAGTCTAGACTTTATATGGTCTAATCTGTTGGTGAGTCTTTTCTGGGAGCCTTCTAAAACATTTATCTTATTGTTGTCTAATAAGGGTGTTTATTTTTTTTTCAAGATCTCCATTTCTTTGTAAAATTTTAATTTAATTTATCTTTTAAAATTTTTATTTATTCACTTGCAATCAGAGAGAGAGACATAGAGATACAAAAGAGAAGCCAAGTATGGATGTACTAGGGCCCCCAGCTGCTGCAAACAAACTAATTCATTTGCCGCTTTGTGTATCTGGCTTTATGTGGGTACTAGGGAATTGAACTTTGGTCATTAGGCTTTGCAGACAAGTGCCTTAACTACTGAGCCATTTCTCCAGCTCTCAATTTCATTTCATTTTTTTTTTAAGTTTTTATTTTTATTTATTTATTTGAGAGTGACAGAGAGAAAGATACATAGAGAGAAATTGAGAGAGAATGAGCACACCAGGGCTTCCAGCCACTGCAAACAAACTCCAGACACGTGTGCCCCTTGTGCATCTGCCGACATGGGTCCTGGAGAATTGGGCCTCAAACTGGGGTCCTTAGGCTTCACAGGCAAGCACTTAACCACTAAGCCATCTCTCCAGCCCCTCAATTTCATTTCTTGATTAGATTTGAAAGTTGTTTGTTGGAGTTTATTTCTGTATTTGATTATACCTTCACTAAGTTTATGCCATTGCTTATTATGATAATTTATTTGTTGTTTCTCCTCTATTTTCTTCACCCTTCTCTCAAGTTCTTTGTGATTATATTCAATTATTTGAAACATGAAAAGACTTCTTTTTGCAGATTTGTTTCTGTTTCCTTTAGCCATGCTTGGAGTTCATTCATGCATTCTTTCTGTTGATTTTCTTCTTCAACCATGCTTTGAAATGTTTTTGACTTGTTTATTCAGTTCTCAACCAATTCTTCAATTCTAGCTTCATTAGATTTGTTGACTAAACTTGCCATAACTGCATATTTGGGGACCTGTAAGCCTAGCCTAAAGTTTCCTCTATGCTTGCAGTGGAGGCTTACATTATGGGGATGGGTGACCTAGGTGAGGATATTTTGGCTTGGTATTTTGCATACTTTCCTTTGTGTTGACATTTCCCAACTAGAGGTCATTGTCTTGCTAGGACTGTGGCAATTAGTATCTCTTGTAGACTGTGCATTGATTGCCTTGTTCAGGTTTGATAAAGGTAGGAGAAAGAAGGTGGTCTTGGGGATGAGAAGGTCTTTCTTGTGTATTTACTCTCCTGGGAATTCTGAGTGGGGACCCGCAGTGCCTGGCCAACTCATTGACCAGAGAGGGTCCTGTTGACTCTCTGGAATTTACATCCTGGGTCTTAGTAATGGGCTCGGCTGTGACAGGTGGGGGGAGTCAGGGGGAGGGAATGGCAGGCATCCCATTAACAGGAATGAATCTCTGTCATGGTGGTTATGGTCCTACCTGAGTCATGAGTTTGGTGTTGAGATGATTGCAGATGGATCCCTTCTTGTAAGGCTGCCACAACATGTCTTGTGTGGGGATCCAGTGTTTCCCTATCAGTCTCGCCACAAAGAGAGAGCCAGGGTTTACTAGCACTGCACAGGCAGGGTACCAGCCACCACAAACCTGCAGCAGGAGAACTGGGGGTTAGTTCTACTCTCACTATTAATTGTAGGTACCCCTGCCCCACACCAGCCACAGAGGAACCAGAGACAATTGATCCGGGAGCCAGGGAACTGGAACTAGACATGCCAACACCAACACATGGGTATGGTTTCAGCCTCATCAGTGGAAATAGAAGCCTGGGAACCAGAAGCCTGGGAAACTGGACCCCAAGCCTGCTTGTACCACAAGAGCACAAAGTCCTAGCCACCCCACACCAGCCGCAAAGGAACAACATACTTTTGGAAATTTTCACTTATTTGTATGCGCGTTCATGGGCATGCTAGGGCCTGTTGTTGCTGCAAATGGACTCCAGGTGCATAAGCCACTTTGTGTCTGGCTTTCCATGGATAATGGTGAATCAAACTCTGACCTGAAAGCTTTGTAAGCAAGTGCCTTTAACTGCTGAGCCATCTTCCTACAACACTATTGAATGAGTAATTGTTTTTATTTGGAACATTCTGAAATGTATGGTATCCAGAATGCTTATTTATTAAAAGGGTTGTATACTAACATACTCAGAAATATATTCCTGTTTTGATGGCATAGAGATTCATACTTCTAAACTTAGAATCATATAACATGAAGTATCACTGATTGTTTACAAAATGGCACACAGAAAATAAAGACAGTGCTAGAACTCTCCAAGATCATTTTTTCAACCACTTTACATTGTCTCATGGCATGAAGGGTTTGGTGGTCTAAATCAGATGGCCCCCACAGACTCATGTTTTCTGATGTGTTTTCCCTTTGTCCCTAGTTGGTGGTAATTTAGGAGGCAGAGACTTGTTTGAAGAGATGTGCTGTTGAGGGCTGATTACGGTTACAGCTAGCCCTGCCCCACCCGCTCTCACCAGATTGAGGCTCAATCTCTGCTGCCGTTTTCCACCTAATGTTGGCAAAGAGGTGATGCCCAGTCTCTGATTTACCATCTTTTCCTTGATAGCACAAAGGTTCCCCTTGAAAATATAAGCCAAAATAATAATCATAACAATAAATAAAAATTTAAAAAAAATCTCTCCCACCGGCTACTTTTGGTCAGGTGGTGTGTTCCAGCATAGCAAAGGTAATTTGTTGTGAGCTATAATTAGTTGCAAAAAAAATTCACCAAGTTATATATTTTCACATTAGCTGTTAAAATGTAAAGGCCCAATGAGTGTTAAATTTGTCATTTTCCAACATACAGTGATTTTATCAGTTATTTTTAATCATTCTTTCAAAATATTACTGCCAGAAACTGCATATTAAAACATGTGATCTGGGCTGGAGAGATGGCTTAGCTGTTAAAGTACTTGCCCGAAAAGCCAAAGGACCCAGATTCAATTCTCCAGTGCCCATGAAAAGCCAGATTCACATGGTGGTGTATGTGTCTGGAATTGGTTTGTAGTGGCTAGAGGCCCTGGCACTCCCATTCATTGCCTCTTTCTCTCTCTCTGCATTTCTCAAATAAATAAGTGAAATATTTTGAAAAAAATTTAACTATTCCATGCAGCATAATTTAATGCTCTCACATACTGAACCCACATTTTGCAAACCCTCCTGCTCATTGTTTGTGGGAATGAAATGTCAGCACATTAACTGAACTGCCTTCATTTTAATTGCATGTTATATTTAGCTCATACCCACATTCACAGAGTTTCAATGGTTCTTACAGGGCTACTGTTTTACTACTTAACCTTAACTTAAAACTACAATTGTTATCCCAGCATTCTATTGAATGGAGCACTGTAAATTATAGTCATTTCTGGAATTGAAATTCTACAAATTATCCACAGAGAAATAAAGATGTATTTTATCATGGAAGAATCATCTTGTTTTTAACATGCAAAATTCAATCAAATTACGTTTATCAAATGAATGCATCTACTTTCTAGCTGTTAATACATTTTATAGCTTATATCATTCAATATCACATATATATGTGATAGATCTTAACAGTTAAGGAGTTAATAAAAGTTCTATTCAGCCGGGCGTGGCGGCGCACGCCTTTAATCCCAGCACCCAGGAGGCAGAGGTAGAGGATTGCTGTGAGTTTGAGGCCACCCTGAGACTCAATAGTGAATTCCAGGTCAGCCTGGGCTAGAGTGAGACTGTACCTTGAAAACCTTGAAAAACCAAAACAAAAACAAAAACAAAACAAAACAAAAAAAAAAAAGGTCTATTCAATGTAATTATAGATTAAAATCCAGAAGACAAGCTGAATGTAATGGCTCAAACCTGTAATATTAGCGCTGAAGGAGCTAAGGAAAAAGGATTGTCATGTGTTTAGGCAAGCCTTCTATATACAATGAGGTTCAGGAAGCTTGTATTACAGAGTGAAACCCAATATCGGTAGTAAATTCATACATATATACACACATGTATACAAACACATGAAACTCCATAAGGCAAATATAACTAATTTCAAGTGAGTAGTATCATGTTGGAGCATGTGTATATCAGAGACTCTGATGGAGAAAGGAAAGTTCTGGGAAAGAAACAATATTTAAATGTGTCCTAAGGTATGTGTCATATAGCAAACTCCCTTCTGAAATGAATAATTTTCTTCTTGAGGGATGAGAGAGGCTTATAAGACACAGGAAGAGAGAAGCTTATAAGACACAGAAAACAAACAACCGACAAGTCTAAGGAAGCACTTGAAACTTCCAAGTTTCACAAAGCCCTTCCCCAAAGTTCTAAAAGGAGCAACCAAGTACTGGGTGAGAAAACGATCTGCTGTGTTTAGCTCACTGCTGCAGTGAGCCCCCGAGGCAGCTGTGCTGTGGTGGGATTTGCATTTCAGTGATGCAGCTGCCTTTGTGTCACCCACCTGTGACGCTCCTCTAAGTAACCTCATCAAAATTACTAGCTCATCAAGTTAGACATCAACATCATTTGGAAGGATTTTGTGTCATATCTAGGGCTAACAGACATTGGTCCACATTTGCTCAGGAAAGTTAAGACAACAGTCTATATAGATATACAGCATGAGAAAAAGGTAGATGATTCTTAGCACAGAATGCATTACATAAGAAAGCATTACACAGACAAAAAGAAAACTTATGGTATTATTGTTGACTGATTACAATGTCAAAGAAATATCTAGAGACTGGAGAAATGCTCAGTGTTTACCATGCTTGCCTGTAAAGCCAAAGGACTGGGATTTGATTCCAAAATACCCACGTAAAGGTAGATGTGCAAGGTGGCACATGCGTCTGGAGTTCATTTGTATTGACTGGAGGCCCTTGTACACCTATTCTCTCCTGTTATGTCTCTCAATAAAATAAATAAAATAATATAAATATGTTTTTCAAATCTAAAGAATGTGCCTGGGTTTTGAAGTCAAGAGTGAAACAATGTACACACCATTGAAGCATATATTTCTTTGAAAAACTTTAGTCCCAGACTATCATGCATAATAAAGGACAATTTCAGTATCACACGGCCTGTGATGTTGCACAGGGTCCAGTCAGAAGAACACATACTTGCTTCAATTATTTGATATTTCCATTTTAAGATTTTTTTTTTTTATTTTTCAACAAAACTTTTCTGTTTACATTGATCACTGGGACCTGACAATAATGAACAGGTTGTGCATCAAAAATAAATGGATGCCAGAAAGGGAAACATATTATAGCCACGGACTCCAAAGAAACCCACTTGGCTTTGATGACTTTATAGATGGAATTGGCCCTTATGTGGCATGCTTACTCTGTGTCACTGACTATAAGACCATTGACATTTATTTCCTTTTACACCTGAACGTGTATGACATACCATGTGGACACAAATGTGAGAATGGTTACTGTTGCCATGGAAGAAGAAAGTATTTTTGACTTGCCCTTCTTTGTTTTAATATTGTTCATTCTCTGAGAAAACTGTAAGAGACATACTAGGGAAGATATAAAATGAATTTATTAAATTAAAAGCAGTTGTTGAGTGAATCTCCTTTTTAGACAATCCTGACAAAAAATGAAATAAGTGGAAATTTAATTCTTATTTTAGTAGTCAACTAACTTAATCCTGTAATAACAAAGAGGCAAATGGAGCTAACCATAAGAAATAAGACTTCATTAATAAGAAACAAATTGAAAAAGAGAACTGTTACTCTGTGTTTACATGAGAGACTATTGGAAAGAGATTATCCCTAATCAGCTTGATGAGCTAATCAGAAGGTTTAATTGGAAGCCAAACCCATAAGTAAACATTGGAACAACAGCACAACAAAAGAGTAAAATAAAGAATTAAGATCTGATTAAGGAGCTCAAACAAACAAACACAAGTCTTTATAGACTAGATAACTTTGTTGCTAATGAAATTAGAAATATATTTATATTTATATGTTGCCAAAACAGGACAGCAAACAGTGGTGTACGGGCTCAAGAAGAGACTTTTAAGAAAATTTAGATAAAGATAAAAGTAGGTAAAACATGAAGGTCTCCAGCTCATATTAACTTCTTAAAAAATTTTAGCACAAAATAAAATTACAGTTCTATATTAAACTTTAACCTATCATGTACTGATGTTGGTATATCAGAACTTGTAACATATAAAACTCAGTGCCCTGCTGAACATTGTCTCCTCTAATCACTGATGGGTTCCTGAATGGAAGCAATTGACATAAAATGAGAAACCTCAGACAATTTATCCCATTTTTAATTCATGTTGTTCAGTCTTTTATGAGATTTTCCTCCATTACACATTAAAAAACAAACTTTGCTCATCCATTGTAGGCCTTAGAAATAATCCATCCAGTATCTTCTACTTTATAAAAAGTTGTACCCACAATCTTAATCTTGAATTGCATGTTAAAGTTTACAAAGCAGGTTAAGTAATTTTCTTGGGGAGGAATTGAGTACTGAAATCCTGTTTTCTCTCTTTACTTTAGCCCCATGCCCTGGAATGAAAGATGAGGTTAATTATGTCTGCACGTTTTAGGGAATTTAGTGGTAGGATGAGGGAAAGAAAGGAACTTAAATTAGTTTTAGGCTTGTGGTAAAATAGCTAAAGGATTATGAAATGGGAAATAGACCATAACTAATATATTTTTATAAAATATCTATGGATTCCAGCACTTAGAAGGCAGAGGTAGGGGAATCACTGTGAGAGTTTGAAGCCAGCCAGATTTCAGAATGAGTTCCAGGTTAGCTTGGACTAGAGTAAAACCCTACAAAAATAAATAAATAAATAGAGTAAATACCTCTGATTCTTATCATTAGGCCATACAGAGTGAAAGTAATGTCACTACTTACAGATGATTCTAGAAATTTAGGTGAAGGTAACGGTAGTGATTACTACTTATACAGTTCCTGAGATTTAATGCAGACATTCCCATAACTTAATGATGATGATGTGGTGAATATACATATAGCGATTAGTTATAAGATATAAGGAAACAAAAGAGTTAAGGATGAATTCTAAGGTTTTACTGAACACTGACTACAGATTCCATTTATTTAATGAGGATGATATTGTGGAAAAGAACAGAGAAAACATATAGACCTTGGTTTGAGGTAATTAAACTATTCTTTCAGCTTCTTTGTATCTTTGAAAATATATGACTTTTATGCATTTTAATTGATATGAAAATACTTTGCTTGCTAGAATTATTTGAAGTACCCCCATTTCCACAGGTATTTACCACTCTGAGATCTATTGTTAAAAATAGGCTTTAGGGCACTTAAGGATCTTTGCTGAACAACCAAATTACCCAGGTTCCATTCTCCAGGACCCATGTAAGCCAGATGCACAAGGTGGGGCATGTGTCTGAAGTTCATCTGCAGTGGCTGAATGCCCTGAACCAGCCATTTCTCTTGATATATCTGACTCTTTCTCTCAAACATAAATAATATAAGATAAATATATGTTGCAGAATACCTTATGTGAGATCATATAACATGCCTTTTTATCTGTTATAAAAAATAAAGCTAGTTTTTCAGGAACAAATCTGCATAATACTTTTTGATGTAACATTCTTAAAAAAAAACTGACATGGTAGTAAAGGTTCTTTCTGAAATTGAAATTACAGCTTTGTTGAAATAATATTTGAATGCTACAAATCTTTTGATTTCTTCTTAGAATCAGAACATTGTGAAGTAATAGTAAATTATATCCCAAATCACATTAATCCTTATAAAAATGACATAGTTCAGGGATGTGTTAGTTACTTTCTTCAAGGCTATAATCTTACACCTGACAAAAAGCCACTTAAAGAAAGGGTTTTTTAAGCTTATAGTTTGACATTGTAGTCCACCGTGATGGGGAAGGGATTTTCTCAGGAGCTTGAGGCAGCTGGTGACACTAAATGCAGAGTGTGGAAGCAGAGACTCACGAACGCTAGTGCTCAGCTTGTTTTTACCCTTTCAATTAGCCCAGGAAGCCAGGCCAGGGGACGGTACCATCCATAGGTAAAAAGTCTATCATCTCATATAATCAAAGTATTCCTTGTAGGCATACTCAAAAGCCAATCTGATCTAAATAATCCCTCACAGGCATACCCTGAAATGCTTTTCCTAGGTGATAGTAGGTCTTGTCTAGTGAAAAATTAATGCAAACTATCATGGGGGAGGGGAAGTGGTTTAGTTTATACTGTCATTTTTGTCAAAATTTGCAGACATTGCACATTTAACATCAAAATACTGTGAAACATCCAACAGAATAAAAACTACTGATAAACCACATGTAAGGTGTCAGGGAATGGTACATCATCACTGTGATATATGGCTTAGAGGATAATCTAAAACCATCACTAAATCCCTATCTGGATCAGCAGGGGAAAAACTCAAAAGTTCTTGATAATCAGAGAAAAACAAGAGAATGTAGCATGTAACCAAAGTTTTAACCTTTGGTTATGAAAATTTATATTTTCCAAAGTAAATTATATAGCTAAGCCCAATGATAAAGTATAAATTTTCCATGGAATTAAAGTAGAAGTAAATATTTTAGAATCATATTCCAACTTCACCTATCTATTTACGTGATCAAATATCCCTGACATACTAAATACACACATCACAAAAAAAAAAAAAAAAGATTTTTTTTTTTTTTTAAACCATGGCCTTGGTGATTCTTGGAGAGAAAAGTACACAGGGATTAGGAGAGGAGATCATAGATGGTCAAGTAGGAGGACAAACTTGGAAGGGGCAGGGTGAAGGGGTCTAATAGGGAAAGGAGAAAAGAGTGGTGAAAGAGGGTGGTAGGGGGAGAAATGCACAAAACTAAGGACAATATGAAAGAAAAAATAACAACTACCTCAACTTTAAAGTCAAAATTCCTGAAATACATAGAAAATCTTGGGACAGTTTCCAAAGTCTGAAAGCCTCTGAACCAAACATCTAAGTGATTACGGCACCTCACATGCATGTTTGAGTAAGAAGCAGGGGGCTGTGCATCTCCTGGAGGGTCTACATCTGTAAGAACTCTGGACAAAGGGTCACTAGCCATCCCCATGAAGATAAGGTAAATTTCTTTCCTTAGGCCAGTGTTCTATCACCATAACTCTTGGCTCCACCTTCAAGAAGTTCCCTCATTGGCATCATACTCTTTAGCCAATACTGCAAACTTGAGTAAGAATTGAAAATAACTGAAGAATTGAATCCATTCTGTGTGGAATATGAGAAGCTTTCACAGCCTGACTCCTGTGATTGAAAATTTGGTTTCATAAACCTTTTTATAATGGATACAGTTTCACTCTCTGGTGACTTGGCTCATAGCACTTTTGACAATGCAGTTTCCACAAATGATTTTAACTTATCAGTCTTAAATTTCAATCAATATCCTTTGCTATCCTCAATTTATTGCTCTGTCTAGACTTAATTACAGTTTGTCTGAGCCAGACAAGCTGATATGGGATCACGTTTTTCTTCAGATCTCTTTATCTTACCTAAAGGACTATATAAATTAATTTATGTCAGAACTAGCAACTAAAGTTACTAATACAATGAACCTAATTTGGGGCTTTACTTTATGACTACAACTATTTTGTACATATGTATTAGATAACAGTATTTATTTTCTAAGACCTTAACTTCTAATTTAAAATATTAATTCAAAATTATTTTTTACTAAGTAACATTTAATTTTTGAGCCCATATTTTTTTTTCCTGTATAACATGCAAGTTGTGAAATACAGACAAGACAAATTGGTTCATGAGACAATGGTTTGTTTTAGTGTGTCCATACATTTCTGGAAAAATATTTTAGAAAGATATTCTGTCTCTCAGAATATCACACCAATTGTTTTCTTCAAGATTTTTGGTACTAAACAATGAAAATTATAATTTCCTAAGTTTATTTTTTAATTTATTGTAGGTACCTGGTGCATTATCCACTTGTGTTTGTTTTACCTTTTTGTTGTTTTTTATTGTTATTAGTTAATTTACATATTTTTCCCAGAAGTAGCCCTTATTTTCTTTCTTAAAGATATTTTATTTTTATTTATTTATTTATTTGAGAGGGAGGGGGAAGAAGCAGAGAGAGAGACATATAGGAAAGCCAGGATCTCAAACCACTATAATGGAAATCCAGATGCATGCACCACTTTGTGCATCTGGCTTATGTGGGTCCTGGGGAATTGAACCTAGGCCCTTTGGCTTTGCAGTCAAACTAAGCCATCTCTTCAGCCCAGCTCTTATTTGCTAAGGGAAATTTTAAATTTGGCTCTGTGGTTAAAGGCACTTGCTTGCATAGCCTCATAGCCCAGGTTAAATTCCCCAGTACCCACATACAGCCAGGCACACAAAGAAGCAGATGTCTCTGAAGTTTATATGCAGCATGTCCATTCCCTCGCTTTCATAAAAAAACAATATTATATTTAAAATTTTTTTTTTTCTCATAGTTCTTGTTTCCTTTAAGACCCTCAGTCATTGGTCTTAGGACCCAGGATGAAGGGTAATAGCTATAAGCTTCAGTTATTTGAGTTATTTGAGAACTGGCAAATATGTAAGGTGATAGAACCAAACAAACAAGCACATTAAAGGACACATTATTATCACCTCTGTAAACATCCCAATTTCTGGAAAAGTCCTCTGCCTTATGAATGGTTGAAATGACACATGTACAAAATTGGCTCCTCCTGTGGAATTCAGATGGAGGGAGTTAGTCTTCTTTAGTATTAACATAATCTCATTCAATCCTTAAGAAGATGAATAAAGTAGATGTAGTCATTATTACTCATTCAAAACAGAAGATAATAAAAACTTAAGACTGCAAAATATGAATATATATGAAGAAGTTGTGATCCATTAGAAGGGCAGCCACACGGGATTCGACATAGATGCAATGGCAAAGTTGTGGTGCCATGAGAGAGCGAGGCAGGGGACACTCTTCATGTCTGTCATCATATATTTTTCATAGCAAATAGCAATTATACGAACATAATCAAAGAGATACTGGCTGATTTATTTAAAGTATTTTTTTTTCCTTTCTTACTTCTTGTAGCAACATGAAAGCATTTCATAGAATTTGAGAACAGTGTAAAGAAGTTTTATTCAGTCATCCTTCCTTCTTATTAGGAAAGACTTGGACTTGTTCCAACAAATAAATAAGTTAAAAGAAGAAAGTTCCATATTTATTGGGGTGAAAACAGAAATTATATATATATGGTGGTATCACAATGACATAAATCTCCACATTATCCTAAGGTAGTAGATTCAAAGTCAAAGAAATCTAGAAGGACAAAGTACACCAAATGCTCTCATGGCATATTTCTAATAAAGCTAAGAATTGTGGAATGGTATTTATTGTGTCAGATATTTTAATTCCCTAATCAATGATTTATAATTGAATCTTGAATAATTTGGATTTATTTTTGTATAACAGAAATTTTATTACAAACTATATAAGAATGACTTTTATACTAACCTTAATGGACTACTTCAGTCCCATGTGAAGACTAAATTTTACCTATGGATTATACAGAAGACCTCTTTAATTTTTAACTTTTAAGTGTCATTGATTTATTTGACAGCAAGTAAGAAGCAGAGAGAGAGAGAGAGAGAGAGAGAGAGAATGAACATTTCAGGGCTTCCAGCCACTGCAAACAAACTCCAGATGCATTGGCCACCTTGTGCATCTGGCTTACATGGATCCTGGGGAATCAAACTGAGATCCATTGGCTTTACAAGAAAGCACCTTAACCAATAAGCCATGTCTCTAGTCCCTATAAGAGATCTTTTGATAGGAATTTTTCCTCCTTCTGTTCCGTTTTTCATTCCACAATGCATTTAAACATTCCTTTATTTACCTATTACACATCTTGCTTTCCTTTCTGCGTTTTTTTAAAATTTTTATTTATTTATTTATTTGAGAGCGACAGACACAGAGAGAAAGATAGACAGAGGGAAAGAGAGAGAATGGGCGCGCCAGGGCTTCCAGCCTCTGCAAATGAACTCCAGACGCCTGCGCCCCCTTGTGCATCTGGCTAACGTGGGACCTGGGGAACCGAGCCTCAAACCAGGGTCCTTAGGCTTCACAGGCAAGCGCTTAACCGCTAAGCCATCTCTCCAGCACTTTCTGTGGTTTTTTAAAACAAGGTTTTAGGTCATCTATTTACTCTATGCAGGAAAGTAAAACAGAAACAATATTTGAAATCATTTAGCACTGACTTTAGGATAACTTTGACAATAATCTGTCTCTCCTGTCTAGAATACCCTCAAATCACAGATAAGGCATATATCTTCAAAGAATGATCCAGACACTGTTGTGAGAATGCTTAGATGTTTACATGCAACCTTACTCATTTTCTACCTTGGGACGCCTAACGATACATCTTTCAATTCAAACCTGGAAATTTTGAGGGTTTCAATAAGACATCTGTAGTAGACGAGAAACACAGGTTGTCTTTAGAGATGGGTAGAATCAGCCTGTTAAGCATGGAGAATCAGAATTTTCCTGCTAGTTATGTGGCCAGCCCTTGGAACCACCGCTGATATAGGAGTTACCTACCTTATCCTAATTTACTGGGTGAAAATATAAATGTTTCCAGAAGTGGAAATGCGGCAAAAAAGAGAAGATGAATCTGTGTCTATCTGATTACCTAGAAGGGTATAGAGAACTCAACAGCAAGAAAATGGCAGTGAATGAAGTGGGACTGAGGATGGAACTGACTTGATAATACAAGAGTCTGAGACAATGAAGTAAAGAGAATTTGACCAAAATGACAGACAGAAAATAGTGTTTTAGGAGAAAAATACTGTATTTTAACTGCAATGTTGCCACAGAGAATAAGGAAAGCTAAAGGCCATAAGAGATGTGGAGCTGGGTACTGTGGTGTATACCTGTCATCACCGCACTCAGGGGACAGATAGAAGATTGAGAGTTCAAGACCAGTCATGGCTACACAGTGAATATGCAACTAATTATGCATTTCATCAGACCATTTCTGAAAAATAAATATTATACAGTGCATATATAGTAAAACCTGTATGTAATAAGGAAAGCAGAAACTGCTGTACTCTTGTGTTTCATCCCACAAGAATCATTGTCAGGCGGCTAGAAATTGAAACAGTAAGTGACAAGTTGTTGGTCACTTCCCACTGCAGGTGACCAGCCTGAAGCTGCATGAGCTTCAGCACAGATGCCAACTGACAGTTGGATCAATTCATAAATTTGATAAATTTTGCTGGATTTCTTGTTCTCAAGTTCCAGTGTTCAAATTGATCTGTTCTTAAAACTCTTATCAGTAAACTGTCTGCCATACAGGATTGAGCTGACAATCTACCGGACCTTCCAGAAATCTCATCTACAAAACACAAGACCTTTTTTCTTTTCTAAATCTAGAGACAAGGGAAGATTATTTCACTTAATAAACTAAAGGGATGGTGAGAAGTCAATATTATAATGTGATTTACATGGATTATGAGTAGAGCTTCTTCAATATACTTTGTTTAATTTTGTTATAATTTGAAGGGTTCCAACTATTTTTCCACTTGATTAGTCATGTTTTTATACCAAACTGTGTGCCAGCTATCAAAAATTAGTACTGAAATTACTGCAGCATGAAAAATTAATAACGGAATGAGTTTCATGTTTTATATTCTATCTCCACTCTTAAACTGACAGAATCTTCAGTTTGCACACTTACAAAGAGAGAACACAGAAAAACAGTTTGCAGTATGTAATGGTCTTAATATTCTTTCCATTATGAAATTGATTGTTTTCCATATACAGACTGATATTTTACATCTTCTGTTGAATAATATACATTGTTTCTCTAGAATAATATACATGATAACGAGCATGGAAATGCTTTCTGTCATCCAAGCTTAGCTGTCTACTCATAACACCTCTTTATAGATGCCATCATCCCACATGTTCCCCAGATCAGTTTCCAACCCCCATAGCATGTGTTTCTCTTATGCATTTATCTTAAATCATAACACCATTAGTTTAATGTAACAGAGCTAATTTTGAATATATAAATATCCATACCCAATAATATATTAGGCAATTTTGCTTGTTTTCTGTCAATCAATTGGATTAAATTAAGAGGTCATGTTGATCTATGATCATAGCTAGGTTATGTGATATTATAAAATAAACCAGTACTAATAGCAGTTAAAGTTGTAGCGTTACCTATATATATTAATTTAGAGCCTTTGTTTATTCATATTAAGAATTCAGGAGGCAGAAGGGGTGGTACACATATATAATGTCAGCATTTCAGAGGCTGTGGCAGAAGGATTTTCATTAGTTCAAGGCCAGCCTGGTACACATAGCAAGTGCTCAGGTCAGCCAATGTGAAGTAACCAGACAATGCATGAAAAACACCTTATAATTTTCACAGAATCTTTAGAAATTCTTTCAGTTTTCCAGTATCCAAAATTTTGAAAACAATGTTATGTTTTTATTATTTACTTTATATATTGATGTGGTGGTTTGAATACATGGCCCCCAATAAATTCAGTTTTTTATTTGTTTGTAGTTTGCATGTGCAGCCACCTGTCTGGAGGTAGTGTCACTGGGTAGATCTTAAACTGTGGTGGTGGGTTTCAGATTTCAATCTAAAGATATGCAAAGTGTGCCTAGCTGGAGTTCCTGAAGTGTGCTATGGCTTTTGACCTTTTATCTTGTACCTTGCTCTCTGTTTGGGTCTGTGAAGGCAGGCCAGCTTCTTCTGACATTATAGAACTTCCCCTGGATTGGTAAGCTTCAATAAATCCCTTCCTCCATAACTGTGCTTGGTCTGGAAGTTCATCTCAGTAAACCTGAAGCTGTTTACCACAATTGACAATGTTTATATATGTATATAATGTATTTTGGAGCACATTCCCCTTTAATACCTCTCTCAATCTTTCATTCCTATTACCTTTGTGCTGAAACACTTTCTGTCCCCAATTAGGCCCTTTTCCAATTTTCTAATGTACTTTCCAACATTGGCTTTCAGTTACCAGTCATGTCTAAGTAAGTTTAAACACATTGACTCCCTTAAACACACATTCAGTGTTCACTTCCTTCCTGAGTTCCAGCAGAAAGGTTTCTGTATTTCTGGAGGTCACTGAGAAGCTTCTGGTTACTGATCTTGGATCAGCTGTTTCCAACCTGGAATGATGGATTTCTCCATAATTCCTTGATGTGATTTATGTGGTTCATTCTTTGGCTCAACTTTATTTTTTATGCATATTATTATTAACAACATATTTCATATGGACATATCATGTGTTGGTACCCTTTTCCCTCATCCCTGCCCTCATTCTGTTGGGGATGCTCCTCAATGGGTTTGCAATTATTCCCTACAGGGCTGTGGTTTATGCATTGTGGGAGTATCAGTCAGTAGTTTTTGGGGGAAGTGAATGCCTCTGGGCATGATGTACCGATTTGTGCCTCTTACAATCTTTCTGCCCCCTCTTCTTCAAAATTTCCTGAGCCTTGGTATGTCAATTTTAAGTCTACTTCTGTGATGAGCTCTTGGGAATATCTGGACCTCTGCTTTGGTAAGTGTTGAATATCCTCAGGCTCTGTTTCCTTCACCCTGGCACTGATTATAAGGCTTAGCATGGAAGCAGCACTCATTCTTGTCTCCCCAATTCCTCTGTGGTTTCAGCCATGGCTTGGCTGAAATGAGAGGGGTATTTTATCTCCTCAGTCTCACCTCCTTCTGTAAAAGAACAGATTCTCCAACAGAGAGTGAAGTAAATGAAATAAGCATAACTTATTTAGGGAGAATTTGAAGTACGTAACCCCTCTTTTAGCCAAAATAGAGGGGAGCTTGACAGTGGAGAGCATAATCTTTGTCTCCATAGATTTGGTTACAAATTCCAGGTATGGGTTCCTGTACACTGAACAAATCTCTTAGCCAATGAGGAAGCTAGTTGTTACCCACCAAAGCTTTGTGCCACTTTTGCACTGGCATGCACATGGTGTCAGGGTGATTGCTTCTGGGTACCTTAGACCTGTGGTTGCTCAGACGTTGTTGCACACTTTCCCCCAGTAGCTCATGTAGCACTTACCAGCACTAGACAGGCTAACTGTCTGGGGACTGGCTTTCTTCTGAAATCCAGGCAGGTCTCTCCATGCTCTGTTTCAGCAGCATATGGTGTCTTTAGCAATAAGGTCTTAGCTTTTGCCTCAGGTGCTTTGACAGAAAGATGTCTTGATTTAGGAACCTTGTAAGTCTCTCTGATCAACACCTCAATATGGATAGCAAACAATCTCTGGTACTGGGATTCACAGGCCAGAGATAGAAAAAAAATATTTTAAGCTTAGGCTTTATTCCATCCTCTGCAGGGCCTTACTTTTCCGTTGTTGCCCCCTTCTTTTGAGGATCATATATCTTAGGCTATCTCCAAGGATAAAGGTTATATGGTACCAGCTCATTTTGGAATTAGTTTTGTGCTTGTTTCCCCCTTCCTCCTTATCCTCTCCCCAATCCTTTCCATTCCTATTGGCTGGACCTTGAGTTGCCTAAGCCTCAATTTTCTAGCTCTTCAGTCTGAATGTCTTGCAGCACATCTGGTCACTTCACCTATACCTTGTCATTACATGGTACATTCCTTAGTCACTTATTTTTTTCCTCTGGATCCTTTCTTTACATTAGAGTATAAACCAGAATTAATTACAAAAACCTGTTTTGTTTATAGCTTCATATCCTGCAATGAGGTAAATAGGTCATGATGGTTGGTTATTTTTTAAGATTTTTATTGAGAACATTAATATATGAACATCCTAAAATTAATCTTAGTCCATCAGTTGGTACTCTTTTGTTCCTTTCCCTCAACTTCCATTCCACTGCTGGACCTCCTCAGTGGGGGGTACCCATAATCACTGTGAGCTCTCAAATGTACCAGGAATTTCCTGTGGGAAGTACAATGCCATCAATATCTACTGCAATCTCTCTGGAAGAGGTTCTCAAGCTAGCTGTAAGAACAGCACTCATACTTAATCCACCACTCCCTCTGAAATTTGTCTTGGGCCCTGGCGGGTGTGATAGAGATGACTTGTCCATTGCTAAGCACTCACTTTTCCTTCCCTTCCCTTCCCTTCCCTTCCCTTCCCTTCCCTTCCCTTCCCTTCCCTTCCCTTCCCTTCCCTTCCCTTCCCTTCCCTTCCCTTCCCTTCCCTTCCTCTCCCTTCCCCTCCCTTCCCCTCCCTTCCCCTCCCTTCCCCTCCCCTCCCCTCCCCTACCCTCCCTTTCCCTCCCCCTCCCTCAATTTCTGTCTTCAATTTATAGTAACAAAATATGACAATATATTCAAAAGTCTAAGAATTTAATAGAATAACTTAATGAAAGAAGTTTGGATATCAGAACTAAAATATAGAAATAATATATAATATATAGAAAAATTGAGTCTACCTTCACTAAAAATATACATTTCCTGTGATAATTTACAAAATCATAGTGTTCTTTGTTGCAATACTTTCTTACTCAAACAAATATACAACTCTATTCTCAAATTTTCTGATGTATGTCTAAAACTGTTTTTAAATGCTACACTCAGTTAAGTTCATACATTTGAGCAAATTAAGCAATATATATCCTATATATGAATATAGAACCAATGGTAGTATTGTCAAAATATCATCAATGAGAGGGTTACAAAGATGGATCAGCAGTTAAAGGCACTTTACCTTGTTCACATATTCATTTGTGTAGCATCTGGAATGTGGCGTGTAGAAGATACTTGCACATGTGTGTACAGGTGCATGCCCCATGTATGCATGCAGAGGACAGAGAAAGATATCACTGCCAACATGGGTGCTCCATTTCTGTCACTCAACCAAGTGTTTCCTTGAGGAGTTTCTCACAGATTCAGGAGCTTGCCATTCTCAAAAGCTCTAGTGATTCTCCAGTAGCTGCTCTTTGTAGGCCATGGCTAGCTGGTTATGTGGTAGCTGAGTGGAGTAGTTAGAATGTATGCCCTCCATAGACTCAGGTATTTTATTAAAATTGAATTTGCAGCTTCATCCCCTAGCAGGAAGACTCCTGCTGTTGGGGTTGAAGGAGAGGGGCATGCCGCTGGTCCTGGATCTGAATTCCAGCCTGAAGGAAGGCAGGGAATTTGAGCTGTGGCTGTACTTCCTTATGGCCCTGGCTGTTTGGTGGTGTCACTCTAATTGGCTTTATAAATGAGCCAGAGCGTTCTACTACTTGATTAAACTTCAACTGGATATGTAAACTTGAAATAAATTTCTTCCTCCCATAAACTGTGTCTGGTTTGGATGCTCATCCCAGCATCATGGAGCTAACTACAACACTCAGGAATCAAACTCATGCTGTTTGGCATCCCCTCAGGCCCTTGTGGTTGCGTGGGAAGCACTCTGAACTGCTGACCCATTTTTCCAGCCCCCTTAACTAAGGACTTTAAGTGAAGAATGATCAGTTGACCCTTGTGATAAAGGTACAATCAAAGAATGAATTACTTATAACTGAACTATATGGTTTCAATTTAAATTGATGGCAACATTAAAGTTATTTTTAATAAAATACCCTCATCAAGAAATGTGTGATTATGGGATGGAGAGATGGATCAGCAGTTAAGCACTTGCCTGTGAAGCCTAAGGACCCAGGTTCAAGGTTCGAATATCCAGGACCCATTTTTAGCCAGATGCACAAGGGGGTGCACACGTCTGGAGTTCATTTGCAGTGGCTGGAGGCCCAGCTGCACCCATTCTCTCTCTCTATCTGCCTCTTCCTCTGTCACTCTCAAATAAATAAAAAAAGATAAACAAGAAATTTTTTTTTAATTTTTATTTATTTATTTGAGAGCAACAGACACAGAGAGAAAGACAGATAGAGGGAGAGAGAGAGAATGGGCGCGCTAGGGCTTCCAGCCTCTGCAAACGAACTCCAGACGCATGCGCCCCCTTGTGCATCTGGCTAACGTGGGACCTGGGGAACCGAGCCTCGAACCGGGGTCCTTAGGCTTCACAGGCAAGCGCTTAACCACTAAGCCATCTCTCCAGCCCAAGAAATTTTTTTAAAAAGTGTGTGATTATGTTCTAGACTTCTTTGTAGATATCACATAATATCTATTATAGATTAATTTTATTTTAGCCACAAATACAAATTACCTTTAAAATATTGGGCATATCCCCATGTTAGTTTCATTCAGAAGCACTGTGTCTCTAGATTTTACACTTGAAAACATATTTTATTAATAACATCAACTGGTTATTTCTTCCAGTCTTAGTCTGCATATTGATAATTGACAGGTAATATATACATGCAATTGTTTCATGAAAAGATTACTTAAGGGCTGGAGAGATGGCTTAGTGGTTAAACACTTGCCTGTGAAGCCTAAGGACCCCGGTTCGAGGCTCGGTTCCCCAGGTCCCACGTTAGCCAGATGCACAAGGGGGCACACGCGTCTGGAGTTCGTTTGCAGTGGCTGGAAGCCTTGGCATGCCCATTCTCTCTCTCTCCCTCTACCTGTCTTTCTCTCTGTGTCTGTCGCTCTCAAATAAATAAATAAATAATTTTAAAAAAGATTACTTAAAATAACATATTTCTCTCTAGATAATATACTCATTTTGTTAGAAAAATGTTCTTGTAAACTTGTCAGTCTCATTATTAAAGAGTTAGCTTTCCTTTTCATTAGACTTCACACTCAGCTGAACTAGTTCTTCAAATACATCATTGCATGGCCAAGCTGGTGAACATAGTTTTCTATTAGCAGCATGTCTTATTATTGTGGTTATCCCTTAATCCTATTGATCTAAAACTTGAATCATACATACTGGGTAGAAATCAATACTAATTGATTATAACTGTCACCAATGAAGGGAGCAGCCTTTTTTTTTCCTACTCAGAGTTAATTTTCAGACTGGATCTATATTTATGGTGAATCTTTTGTTTTGTTATTTAAGCAATGTTTGCAATAGAAATTACATAAGAGTCTAGGAAAGTTTAAAAGTTATCTTTGCTATATATCAATGAAGGAGATTGTATTTGGCAAAGTAAAAGATTTTTAAAATACAAGATTTATCCAAAAAAAAGGAAAGCAGGTGATTTTTATTAGTGAATAATTACTTGATAATCAAGATTTTTGACTCTGAGTTCTCCAAATCCTATCATTCTGTAGTTATAATTAAACAATGTCTTTCAAATATATATGAATATATGTATATATGTATATATACATGTACATATATGTGTGCATATATATGTATATGCATACATATATATGAATCAGAATTCAGAAATGAAGTCAAGTTTACCAAGGACACCTATATAAGACAATATTACATTTGCAACTCTTTATGTAAGCCATGTTTTATTTGATAAGTGAAGTTGGCATGAGTAATTTTCAGCTGGAAGAAAATCAAACAAAAATCCATATTCGCATCATGTGGCAAATTGTTCCCCCACCGATTATAGTGGTAGGGAACTATTTCCAAGAAGAATAGTGCCTGTGACTCACCACTTCACTCCTCCTCAAAAATCAAACCAAATGCACAAGAAAAACAGTGCCACAGCTACTCTTGAATTATTTGTGCTGTAGAACTCACAATAAATAAACTTGTGCTTATTGAGGAAGATACAGTTCATGCCTATGGATGCACACTGTGGTTTACAATTTTGTTTTAAAAAATATTAATTATAAGTTATCATAAGATTTATGAACACTAGGCAATTATAAATATTTATAAAATATTCACTAAAATGTTAATAGTTTATGTTAAAACATTCCAAGTAAATTACTATACTTGTCATGAAAGTATTTAATAGTTACCTTACTGAAAAGTCAGTTACTATTATCACACTTATTGGTAATTTTTTAGCAGGGGGAGGTGTCAGGTAGGTCATAAGATGAACAGCTATATTCTGAGAACTTGTGGAGGTAGGAGAAGAAATTACTTAATATCAGTCTTAACTACATAGATAAAAGGATAGTCTGGTCTATTCCAAAATAAGTATAATTTAAATGAATGATACATAACTGAATGAATGAATTAAATAAAAAGAAGTATTATCACTTCCATTCATTAATGTTTCTACCACAATTTTTTGTCATATTCTATAAAAAGGATGAAGTTTGCAAATTATGTATTGTTGGGCCCTGAAAGGCCCAGGCGTGAGGCCCAGTGGAACTTCCTGAGCCTAGCCAAAGTTTGCAGACCTGTCTCTGGCCAGCTAGGACTCAGCAAGATGCCTAATGGCTTCTGGCCTGCCACCTCCAAGTGGCAGTTAAAATTACCATTTCAATAGTTACAGTTTACTATTGGCCCTTACCTCTTTCGCCCTGCCCCACCCCAGCCTAAAATCCTTGCCTTCGTCCTCAACATTATATAGGCAACTGCTCATAGCCATAAAACAAGTTTTCTGTGAGTTCCTGCTTCGAAAAGACTCCCGACTCAGTGTGGTTTTTCTCCGGTGGCCAGGAGAGGTTTCTGGGTCGTCCGACGCTCATCTTCCTCCTTAACTGCTTGGAATGAACCAGCAGGCCTGGTCCTTCCACAGCACTACCTGCCCAGAGAGGAGCCCGGCAATGTATTTTTCTAATCAGCATATAACAAAACATAACTGAAAGTTAATCTGACCATGTAAAACTGTAAAGACTAAGAAAATATGTGAAAGTGTCTTCATTGCAAATAAACTATAGGGCATTTTTAAATGAGATTTGAAGGATTATGCAGTAGTTATTTTCAGAAAATAAAATTAAAATGGACAATTTACAACAAGTATACTACCAGCTTGCATTATTTCACAATCTATTGGTAAAGAGAGCTATGAAAATTAAATCAACAACTAAACAATCTATTTGAAATCAAACAAAGTCAGTTGTCTGTGGCAATACAGCACCAGCTTTGGTCCTGAATTGCAAGCACATGTTGTGTATAGATGCCTATATGCTTGTTATGGATTATATTTTAAAGAAACACAGTGAGCATGAACAATGGATAGAATTCATAATGTGTGGGAAGATGAACAGTGAAAAATACAATTTTAACTTAGGCCAAAACTATTTCTTCTGAGGCTCAATAGTGTAATCAACAAACAGGTGTATTTAAATGCAGATTGTATCCTACTCCTCCACCCCCAAATAGGCAAGAGAGTGTGATTCATATAAGATGTGAATTAAGAACCACATCCTTTGGTTACATGCTTCAGGGAGTTGAGCTTTTAACTCCCTATGCCCCACCACTAATAAATATTTCAATCTAAACAGAGATGCCTTAGCTAAATGAAAATAAATGACAGTGCTGGCTTCAAAATGACAATATATTATTTTAAGATGGATGAAATGGTCTAGGAACTGCCCTATGACAGCTAAATATACAAAATGAGCCAGACTGGAATGGCATTAACTCTTTCCCATGCACATGAAATAGATACTCCATTTTTCTTCTAACTTAAGGTGAACAAAATAGAGAAAAAATATATCAAACATAAACAATATTCTTATGAAGATTATATATAATATTCACTAGATAAATAAAACAATTTTCAATAGTGTTAATGTTACTTACAGCTTAATGCTTAATATTTTTCATTACTTTATTGAAATATGCAAAATGGCTAAAAGTTGTAAATTTATTGACAATCAAGTAAAAAAGGGCACACATGTGCACGTGTGATGTAAGTGTGAAGGCCAGAGAACAGCAATATTTGTTGGTCCTCTGATTGACCATACACCTATTTTTTTATGAGACATGATGTCTCATTGGCCAAAAGCTTACCAAGTAGTCTAGACTAGTTAGTCACTGAACTCCAGAAATGGTTGTCTCTGCTTTCTCATCTCTGGGACTGAAGTGTCTACCATCATTTCCCCGTTTTTCATGTATCATTTCACCTTGTTAGTAAAAGCATATTTTATGTTTTATTTTGCAAATGTATGTCTGAAGGACATGCATGTGTATATGTGATGTGGGAACATGTGTACATGTATGAATGTGAAGGACACATATCAACATCAGGTGTCTTCTTCAGTTGTCTACTTTATTCATTGATTCATTCATTTATTTATTTATTTATTTATTTTTGTGTGTGTGTCTCTGTATGTATACAATGTTGTGTGTGAATGTGTGTTAGTGTGTGTAATGTATGCTTGTTTGTATGTAATGTGTGTTTGTATGTAATGAGGTGTGTGATATGGTATGGTGTGTGTGTATAAAATGGTGTGTGTGGTTTGTGTATGTGTGTAATATGGTGTGATGTGGTATATGATGTGTGTATATGTGTAATATAGTATATGTGTGTGTAATGTGATGTAGTGCATGGTTTGTGTGTGTGAAATGTGGTGTGGTATATGGCATTTGTGTGTGTGTGTTGTGAGATACAGAAGGAGAGAGATGTGGTGTGGTGTGTAGTGTGTGCACAGTGTATGAATGTATATGTCCCCTGCTGTGCTTCATGTGCTTGCCTGCATTTGGGGACACCTGCTTACAAAGGCCAGCATGAAATGTTGTTCCTTTGTCTGGTCTTTGTTTTAAGTAAAATCTATTTTTTACAGTTTTCAGATTTTGGTGGGTTCTATAGATTCTTGGGTCTATGATCCATGAAGGACAGGAGTTACATTCATTTATGGTTGTTGCAGTCAGGTTCACATTGCTGGCCAAAATCACTCTACCAAGAGCAGCTTTGGGGAAAAAACAAGGGTTTGTTTTGGCTTATAGACTAGAGGGGAAGCTCCATGATGGCAAGGAAAATGATGACATGAGCAGAGAGTGGACATCACCCCCTGGACAACATAAGGTGGACAATAGCAACAGGAGAGTGTACCAACCACTGGCATGAGGAGACTGGCTATGACACTCATAAGCCTACCCATAACAATACTCCACCTCCAGGAGACGTTAATTCCCAAATATCCATCAGCTGGGAACCCAGCATTCAGAACACCTAAGTTGGTGGAGGACACCTGAATATACCACCACATTGGTCATGCTCAGCTGTTTTATTTGAGAGCTGGAGATTTAAACTTTGACAGATTCAGTTCCCCTCAGGCCTTCATGCATGCACAGGAAGCATTCCTAAACCAGGAGCATCTTTCTAGCTCATCACTTTATTATTTTTGCTTTGTTTGGTTTTAAAACAGGATCACATCCTTAATCTAGAGCTCAGTGATTTGGCTACAATGAGCCTGTAGCCAGTGAGCCTTCAATCTCCACCTCACCAGCACTGAGATTACAGGCATGTGCCACCATGCCCAGATTCTACTTGGTTGTTGAGGATCTAAGCTCAAGTTCTACATGCATGGCAAGTAGTTTGCCAACTGACATATTTCTTTACAGGCCCCCAAAGAGTATTTTAATTATTAAAATGTAGTCATTTTAAACAATAGAAATGAGTATAAACAAGATAAAATTCATTTTCAGATGTTTATCTTTGAAAACATAAATATGAATTTTGGGTGAGATGAATTTTATACTTCTCACCAGTAATAGTATAATCTGATAGAGTTAACAAAGAAGTGATGATGTGCTGAGCCACATTGTAATACAGTATAATTGGTTCTTTATCATGTGTAAAAGCTTTGGAAATGCTTAATGTAGGAAATCCAGATCCTGGAATTGCTGAGCTAGTTCTTGCTTTAAACAGACAGAATGTGGCTGGGTAAA
This sequence comes from Jaculus jaculus, assembly GCF_020740685.1. NCBI lineage: Eukaryota > Metazoa > Chordata > Mammalia > Rodentia > Dipodidae > Jaculus > Jaculus jaculus. The sequence goes on from NC_059104.1 coordinate 41,692,689, forward strand.
TGGTTAAGTGGTTAAAGACAATGTCTCCAGGCTTGGGTTTGATTTCCCCAGTACCTACATACCTACATACAGTGAGGTAGAAAAAATATAACATATGTATCTGGAGTTCATTCACAGTGACAGGAGGTCCTGATGTATTTCTCTCATTCTCTCTCTCTCTCTTTCTCTCTCTCTCTCTCTCTCTCTCTCTCTCTCTCTCTCTCTCTCTCTCTCCCTACCTTTCTCTTCCTCTCAACAAACAAATTAATAATAATGATAACCATGTCCAATATTGCATAGCAACCATGCTTGCTATGAGTGTGAAGCTGTCAGCCCATGGAGACAGGCACATAATCTCTCTAACGAGGATAAGGGAGCCTGGAGAGAGCATCTGAGTTTATCATAAGAGCAACAGAGTCAATAGAGATTTGTAAGTGGAAACCAGAGATGCAGTACTTTAATTGAAGATGTGTCTAGGGAGGAGCTAAAACCAGACACAGTAAGATACATTAGAAAATAATGCACTGATTTAACTCTCTTAAAAAGAAAACTTCCTTTTTTATATATACCATTAAACCACAACATATCACTCTTAGATCTTTGGGGGTTACTGAGACATGTTCAGAGATTAATGACATGAAAATTCAACAAGGACATTGTTTTAATTGTGTTGATGCTTGAACAATGCTAACTCATGAGCAGACAAGAGTCCTTGTTCACTTATGCATAGCCATGGAATGTTCTAATTTTTTATGTATACATTTCTAACTTTAATTCTGTATCTTTTTCAATGTTCTTTGTCACAATATGAGATAAAATACTTCAGCAATATATCTATCCAAAAAGTTACCTTAAATTTATGCTATTATTGGGGTTCTGAGCCAATATATCTTGTTAGGATTTTTGTTATTATATTTTTCTGTATGTATGTTTGTATGTATGTATGTATTTATGAGAGAACAAGCACAAGCACAAACATTGGTACATTGGAGTCATTTGCAACTGCAAATGAATTCAAGATGCATGTACTACGTTGTGTATCTGGCTTTTATGTGGGCACTGAGGAATCAAACCCCTGATGACAGGCTGTAACCAGGAACCTTCAACTTCTAAGCCATATCGCCATCCCTGCTTGTTTTGATGAAACATGATATTTACTTCAACTGATGACTGAAAGAACTCCATAGTTTCATAAATCTATGTTCTTCTATGCCTCCTTTAATATGAACAAGGTAAGCCAGACACTTCACTGGAAACAGTCAGGTTGGTGGGTATGGATGGTGTGGTGGTTTGATTCAGGTGTCCCTCATAAGCTTAGGTGTTCTGAATGCTAGGTTCCCAGCTGATGGAGATTTGGGACTTAGCACCTCCTAGGGGGAGTGTATTGTTAGGGGTGGGCTTATGGCTGTTATAGCTAGTTTCCCCATGCCAGTGTTTGGCACACTCTCCTGTTCCTGTTGTCAGCCTTATGTGGGCCAGGGTGTGATTTTCACTCTCTGTTCATTCCATTGTTTCCCCCTGCCATCGTGGAGCTTCCCCCCCCCCCAGACCTGTAAGCCAAAATAAACCTCTTTTTTCCTCCTCTTAGTTGGATGATTTCTACCAGTAATGCCAACCTGACTACAACAGATGTACAAACCTCATAAGACTGACAGGAGGAGGATCATGGAAGTGAGGCCAACCTGGAACAGAGTGAGAATTCTATCTCAAAACAAACAAGAAAGACATGACATTTAGGTCAATCTTGATCATAATCAATCCTGAAGAGTTTACTTGTTGATCCCTAGGTCAGCTTAAAAACTAACATTTCAAGTAATTTGCCAAAAATTACACATTACACACTTATAATTTTGTTATTTCCCCATTATGTTTTATTAAAATTAGTAGAGTCTGTAAAGAAAGTTGTAAATATTTAGTTTTTATAATTTAGAGGAGAATTATGAAGGTGCCAGCAACCTGCTGACAGAAAATAAACATGATGGTCAAACTGTACAGCATTTTTCTGAAGTAACATATATTTGGGGGTACCAAACTTATGTAGTTTAAACTACTTGGTGTGAGACAGCTTTTTGAAATACTCAGGAAATTGTTATATTTGGTTAAGATTGAAATAAACAAGATAGCTATTTCGCTTCCCCTTACTTATGTTATAGGGTTAGTTATACAAACTTTGTCAAATTTTGTTTCAGTTAACAGAAATTTCAGATCCTTTGCATTACCTGTTTTCCTTAGTCACTGAAAGAATATACTGAATTTGGAATTTCATCTTGTATTTTGGGATGTTTTGTTAGTTCCAGGTTTCAGCTTTGTTTGAAGATAACTTAGTTCTAAATCCCAGGAAGAAACACTGATGAAACAAGGACACTGGTCTCTTTGTCCTGTGACAGAGGACTAGAGTTGATTTTGATTAAGAATACACATTCCAAGCTATCAATGTCAATTATATAATGTATTAAGTTTTGAATCTTAACTGAGAACTATGCATTTCAGCCAAGCACTCCAGCTAGATTGACTAGAACATCTTACAGCCATAATCACCTTAGCAAAGACAAACTGTGGCTTAGTATAGATTTTTTTTCCTTGTTTTAGGCTAAGATGCTAACTAAATAATCTCCCAGCTGACAAAAAGAAATGAAGTGTGATACTTAGATTTTTGATTAGGTACTTAGCTATTTGAAACACATATTATAATATTCATATTCAGCACAAATTTAACATGAAATGCATATAGCTCTAATGACAAAGAGTATGCATAATGCATATTTATAAGCCTGTTGTACAATATTTAAATGCATCAATAAGAACAAATTTTTCATTATACTATGCACGTTCATTTCCCGATAGCTTGCGGAACCATTTGCAATGCTCCCTCTATTATTTAAACTAGATTTCCATATTTGTCCTGATAAGTAAACATGCTACCCTATTAATTTAACTTCAAGATTCCAGTTCACTAGACAGCTTAATGTTCTTGTTAACAATTGCTCTTTCCCTTTGTAATAAAACTGCAGATTTATGAAATCTTGTAGTATGAATATAGATTTATTACTGAAGTAAAGCTGTTAATATACGAATGTACTCAGCTCCTCAGAGCACACACTTAATGAAACATACAGTTAACTAATATACTAGAAAAACTTTGAAAATGAGATTAACTATCTGAGTGCAATATAAGCACTGGCTTGAGAAATGACACATTTTTAACAAATAAGCTGTGTATTCTTTTTATGCATGTGCTTCTGTGTCTGTGTGTGTGTGTGTGTGTGTGTGTGTGTGTGTGTGTGTGTGCATGCAGATGCATGAAGGATTTATGCACTTATATGGATATGCATATAGAAGCCAAAGGACACAGCCATGGGGACTGTTGCTCAGTAACCTTCCACATTCCTTGACACCTAGCCTTTCATTGGTCTAGAGCTAACTGAATAGACTAGACTGGCTGTCCAGTTAGTCTCAATGATCATGCTGCCTCTGCTCTACACTGCTGGGATTATAGGTATACACCACCATGCCAGACATTTTTGCATGGGTACTGGAAAATAAATTAAGGTCCTCATAGTTACATGACAAGCACTTTACTAATTGTGTTAACTCCCTAGCCCCTGAGACTGTTCTTTATAAGTCAGTATAAGCAGGAGATGGGTCAGTGGAATAAATGCTTCCAACCTAAGTGGTAAGTACTGAGCTTGGATCCTTAGAACCCATGTATATCCACACAGTGTCATAAATGCCTGTACTCCTAGCAGACAGAAAGATACAGGAAATCTCCTAGAAGCTCTCAGAGTAGCTACCCTGGCATATGATGGGCCCTGTCTCAAGCAAGGTAGAAGGGAAAGACCTGGAACTATGTTGCCATCCTACCTCCCATGCTTCCTGTGAAATGTACATCCACACAAACAAATACATGTTTATTTTCCATTAGGTTTTCTCCTTTGACTATTCCTATTTTAATCTTTTGTGTACGTGTATGTATGATGTGTGTGTATATGTGAGCATGTATTTGGAAAATAAGGAAAGTTGATACTGTAATTTGGGTTAATTTTCAAAAGGTGGAAAATCAAGGCAATATTTTATTGAGCATAGAACATATATGACATCAACCATGGGTGTTTTATCAAGGCAGTTATATAATATGTAACAGTGGGCATATAGCTATACCCATGGAAGAGTGCATCCATTTAACATAACAAAAGTGTCTTAAGTGTCTCAAAAAATAACTTAGAAAACATAGATTGCAGTAGGTTTTTATCCTCCTGAGTTTACTTTAAATAAATTTTATAGTCATGTATCAATTTACTTTTGGGGAAAAAAGTAATGCTGACATTTTATGTGTTTCTATGGCTTATTTTATATGGGTTATATGGAATTTAATATTTAAAAAGTTATCCACATATATTGAGCTCAAAGATTTAATTCTAGACCAACAAGAACAAAATGCTATTGCTACCAGTCCTTCAATTTCATAAATTGTTACCTATATAAAGTACCTTACTCATATATTGACTACTTCCATCACTTCCCTCCCAAATGGTAACTCTGATTGATTATAGGTGGTGCTTAGATGAGTATTCCCATAGAAAGTTGAATTTCTACTTTATCTTCTATAGACAAAATGTGAAATGAAAAATTGTCCAAATGATTCCTAGTTGTTCTAATGTGTTTTATGCATTCATATTACTTTTAGGAAACAAAATGTTATATTATGGTTATGATCTGAGATTTTAAATTTAAAGGAAAAAAAAAAACATAAGGCCTTAAAAATGGTACTTGAAAAATAAGAATTTAGTTGAAAATATTTTTCCAATTTTGGAGTTTGCAGTTGGGATCTAACATGTTCTGAGAAACTGGGAAACAGAAAGAAAGAAGAAGGTACATGCTGATTTGACTGGCACATTTACCCTACTTCTAGTATCGCATGGAGTTCAGGCGTTGGGTAAGAATGAATAAGACTGCACATTTTAGAGACTTTTAATCTCTTGACTCTAAGAAGAAATTTATGTACCATAAGACACATGAATAGAATACTGCCTTCATATGTTGTGAGTTTGCTCATTTTCCAGTGAAGGTTTCCTACAGGTTTGTTATAAGCTTCTCAAGGAAAAAAAAAAAAAAAAAACTTTCACTTTCTTCCTTATTCTCACCTCCAATCTCTATCTCAGAGTAGAAGAAGGAAGCTAAGGAAGATTGTTAATAGACTAACTTTACTAGTAGTAATGTAAGAGGATATGCCTCCTATAGCAATGGAAAATGGTAACACTTTCATCGCATTTTCATTTTGAGACCCTTTGTATATGGAGTAAAAAGGTACTATGATTCTGTCATTGTTTCCTACCATTTCATCTCCACAGATAGTCACTTGGTCTTTTCTTCAAATGAAATCTTTGGGAAGCATTAATACCTCAACACTTTTCATTGCATATTTCAAAGCTTCTTAATTGTTATTGTATTTGTAGCACAGTAGAAACTGAGACTAAAAGATTCCCATTTCAACATCATGTTACACTGATATACTTATCACCAGCACTGACATTTTATGTCTTAATCCCCTTTTACACAAATCTTCACTCTATGAAATAAAGCACCTAAACAAAAGTGTTGGCTGTCATTTGATCATTTTTTTCTTTTATTCATTTCTAGCATTATAGATGGATCCAATTTTAATAAAAACTTAGGGATTATGAAATTCCACTTATAATTAACATGCAAAAAATGAAAGTATAATCTTAGTAAAGGTGTGGCCTCATCTTTGAATGTTGAGGTGGCTCATGTTGTATGAGGAAGAAGAGCAGCTACAGGATGAACAAAAGACACAATTATAACACTTTTTCAAGGTGCTATAAATGGACCTCAAAAGTATGCCCATATTCTGACTCCTACAACTCCTGGGTATGACCTTCTTGGAACAAAATGCTTCACAATTATATTTGGGATTTAATATATTTTTTAATTTTGTTTGCTTTTATTTTTATTTATTTGAGAACAACAGACAGAGAAAGAGGCAGATCCAGAGAGGGAGAGAGAGAGAGAGAGAAAGAGAGAGAGAGAGAATGGGTGTGCCAGGGCCTTCAGCCACTGCAAATGAACTCCAGATGCGTGGGCCCTCTTGTGCATCTGGCTAACATGGGTCCTGGGGAATCGAGCCTCGAACTGGGGTCCTTAGGCTTCTCAGGCAAGCGCTTAACCACTAAGCCATCTCTCCAGCCCTAATATTTTTTACTTATGAGAGAGACAGAGAGAGAGAAGAGAGCGAGCACATGGGCACATCAGGGAATCTAGCCACTGCAAACAAACTCCAAATTATGTGCAACTTTGGGCATCTGGCTTATGTGGGTACTGGGGAATTGATCCTGGGTCCTTAGGCATCACTGACAAGTGCTTTAAACACAAGCCATCTCTGTAGCCCATAGTTGGGGTTTTGAGATGACACTGTTCTGCATTCTCTGAGTAGCACCTCAATTCAATGATGAATCCCTTATAAGAGATACACAGGGAATGAGTAAAAGACAAAAGTTATAAAAGAAACAGACAGCATTATGGTGACACAAATACAAAGGGTGCTGTCACAGAATAACCCAGAAGATGCATTAGAGGACTTTGAACTTTCCGCTCCACAAATCCAGTGACCCTATCCATAGCTGTGCTTGAGTCTGCTCATGCTAGGATAACAAAATAACTCACATTGGTTATAGACAATTGAAATATGTGGCCGTTGGGAAATCTGAGATCAAACCCTTAGCATCTGGTAAGGGATTGCATGTCCATATGGCTGAAAGTATGAACAACTCCCTCACACCTTTTCAACAAAGCACCAACAGTCCCATTTCTGGGATCTCTTCAATCATGACTTACCTACTCAATAAATACACCACCTCCTAACACTGTGACTCTGATGGTTATAACTGTCAAACTGATGGAGTAAGAATATCCTTGACTGTGTCTGTGAGGGCAACGACAGAGAGAATTAGCTAAATGGGAACACACTCAGCATGAATGTAGACAGCACCACCTTATAGGTTCATGGCCCAGAAGTTGCTAAAGAGCAAAAAAAGGAAGGCAGAAAATGCTCATACCCTCTATTTGTCCCTGGCCATGAGGATAAGGAGAGGCTTTCAGCTCTGCAATGGCATTCCTAGCATGATGAACTGTACCCTCACAAACTGTGAAATTAAATTTATCCTTCATCCATTAAATTTCTCTGCCATGGATTTTTTTTTGTCCCAGGGACCAAGAAATGACTTAAATACATTATCAACTAAGCCTCAAAACATTAACTATGGGAACTAAAGATTCATAACACAGCAACCTGTTTGTAATACCTAGTCTTGTCTTCAGAAACATTTCTGTGTCATGCAATGCCAACTTCTTGATAATTTGGTAGGGTACATGTATGACAGTGATGCAGGTACTTCAGAAAACATTCATGATAAGTATAACTTTTCTAAAGAAGAACAAAGAATGGCCCAGAAGAAATATATGTTTTATTTTTCTTTAACATGCTGAGTAAAAGATAAGTGCAACAAGCAGCTTTTCTTTTCCGCTGGCCTTTATATTGTGTGTATTTAGTCTAAGAAGAGAAAAAGAAAAGTTTAAAGGCCAAATATATTTTTTGAAAATAGCATCACATACAGCTTTAGCTCTTACTCTTTCTAAAGTTCATAATGCACACTAGTCTCCACCTTAACAGTATAGGCTGCAAAATAGGTTTAGCCACATTTCAGGTCACCACAGATAAAGTAGATTTGTAGTATAGTAGGTCAATTTTTCAGATATTGTTGCGTTAGCTACTTTTTCATAGTTGTAACCAAATATCTGACAAGAAGGAAATGAAGGAATGGATTATTTCTGCATACAGTTCCAGGTTACTGTCCATTAAGTTGGGGAAGGAATGGTGGCAAGAGCTGGAGGCAAATGGTTGCACTCAGTCCACAGTGAGGAAGCAGAGACCAATGAATGCTAGTCCTCAACCAGCTCTCTCCTCTTGATCCAGTCAAGGAACCCAGCAACAAGGAATGGTCCTGCCTACAGTTATGTTGCATCATCCCACATTGTTTAATGGGATTGTAATCAAGATAATTCTTCCCAGGCTGTGTCAGAGGCCAAAATAATCTGCATAATCCTTCACAACCATTCCCAGCAGCTAACCTTAGCCAGACAATCCTCCACAAGCAAGTCCAGCCTAGGTGATTCTAATTGATAATAAATGTAAACCACCACAATGGTGTTTTAAAATGGAAGAGAAGCTAATAATTAGTAAATTAGTATCTACAAAACTTTAAAAGTTTTTACTTGGAGCAATGATTTCTCATATGAAGTTCTATACCTTTCAGAATGTGCACAAAATACACAATCATCATTATATTTCAAAGAAAAAAAATAATTATAATAGAAATAATAATTTTATTAGAAATAAATCATATTCTGCTTAGAGGTAGAAAAAGAATGCAATTTACAAATTTTCCAATTTAAATGTATTATACATTAAGTCATTTTAAGCACAAAACTTATTCTTAGACCTACTCTAAATATAACTAAGCTTTTAATAAAAAGAAAGTAATATCAAATTTTAAATTTAATTTAAATTACTTTAAAACACTGGATTAATATCAGGGAAATGAAATATTAGGAAATGGTTTTCCATGGTAGTTACAATATAACATACTTCTATCCTCTGACCTGTGTTTGTCAAACAGATGACAGATATGAAATATGTTTTCTATGCTACAAATAACATTTACTGATGTATGTATTTTGATGATCCTGTATGGCGTCTGCTACAAAATAACATATACTAAGTATGGTAGTTTAAATGGATGTTCCACAATAGATTCAGGAGTTTTATTCAAGCTTGTAACTTGGCTAGAGGAGGTGTCACTGTGGGTGGATTCTAGGATTCATCCCCTAGGTGTTACAGGGGGCAGATTGTAATTCCAGCCTATGGTATTCAGTGCACTTTGCTTGGGGAACTTGGTGTTCCTGGAGTATACTTTCCTTTTTAAAATATTTATTTTTATTTATTTATTTGAGAGAGAGAAATGGGAGAGAGAGATAATAGGTATTCCAGGACCTCCAGCCACTGCAAATGAACTCCAGATGTGTGCACCCCTTGTGTATCTGGCTTTCGTGGGTCCTGGAGAATTTAACCTGGGTCTTTCGGCTTTGCCGGGAAGTGCCTTAATGGCTCAGTCATCTCTCCAGCCCCTGGAGTACACTTTATTATGGTGGTGGTGGTATTTCCTTTCTGTGTGGACCTGTGAAAGGGGGCCAGTTTCTTCTGCAATTATAGGACTTTCCTGGATCTGTAAGCTTCAAATAAATCCCTTTCCTCACACAAAGTATGTCTGATTTGGAGGTTCATCCCAGCTATATGAAGCTGACTATGACAGAATTGGTACCTATGAGCTTGGTACTTGCAGCTGATGGTGCCTTCCAGAATGGTAAGGCATGTTTTATGGATCATTCTCATGAAAGTTTGAAAATTCTAAATGCAGAGAGAATTGTATTTGGAGGCTTTGCTTATGAACTTTAAAAGGAAAGGAACAACTGCAGAGAACTTTTTTGGAACTGGGCCACTGGCATAAGGAATGGCTACCTTTTTCTGTCACTGAACAGAGAGTTTGATCAAGGTAACATTTGAAATGGGCTGATGTGATTAGCTAAAGGTATGGAACTGAGAGTTGTAAAATTTTAAATTAGAGAAATAAGAAAAAAGTTTAAAATTTACAAGCATTGAGACTGGTTTTCAATTACTTTTTTTTTTAATTTAATTTATTAGTTTTCTTTTCAGTAAATACAGGCAGTTTGGTACCATTATTTAGGCTCATCTGTGATCTACCCCCTCCCATTAGACCCTCCTTGTTAATGAAAATGGGTCGTGCATTGTGGAGTTAGCCCCCAGTTATTAGTATGATAAATGTCTCTGAAAATCATGACCCAACATGTAACTCTGACATTCTTTCCACCCCCTCTTCCGCAAGATTTCCCTGAGCCATGTTGGGTTCATTTTTGGTCTGCTTCAGTGCTGAGGTGTTGGGGGCCTCTGAGGCTCTGGCTCTCTGATTTGGTAGGAGTTGATTTTTCTCTGCATTGATCTCCTTCCCCTTTGTGCTGGTATCCAGTTCACAGGAAAACATCACCCTTGCTTATTTCGCCAGTTGTCCTTAGTTTCAGTTGGGCCCCTTCTGAGGTATGTTGGGGCAGCTCTCTTCTTAGGATCTGCATCTATCTGGAAAAGAGAAGCAGATTCTCCAACGGAGAGTAAGTTAGCACCCAGAAAATTGAGATAACACTTACTTTTTTGATAGACAGTTTGATAGGTGTAGGCCCTCTTATACCCCGTGATTGATGGTAGCTTGATATTGTAGAGTGGGCTTGTGTTTGGGTATGGTTCTGACTTGTTTCCCAGCTCCAGCTAAGGGTCTAGTACCACTGAGTGGATCAGTTAGCCAAATCAAGAGCAATTGATTCCTCACCATGGCTGTGTACCACCATTGCACTTGTGTGGGTATCACATCCGGTTAATTGTTGCTACTTAGGTTAAACAATGTGTTGCTTGGACAGATCTTGGTCACTTCCCCCAGTCGCCTATGTAGCGCCTTCTGGCACTAGACACGCTGACTGTCTGGGGACTGACTCTCTCCTGGCTTCCAGCCATGTCATTCCATTTTACGTGTCAGCTGCGTATGGAGTCTTCAGCAATAGGGTCTTACCACTGGCCTTTGGTGGGTCATCAATTACTCTGACAGAAGTCTGTCATTGTTTTGGGAAACCTTGTAGGTTTCTCTGATCAAAAGCTCATTGTGGATTGTAGGCCCAAGCTGGAAGTGGGGGTTACAGGTCAGTGTCCACTAAGAAATTGAGGAAAAAGATAACTAATATACAAGAGTTAGAGAGGAGAGAGATAGAGGGGAGAGGGGGAGAGGGAGGGAAGGAAGATGTAGGAGATTTAGGTCAGTCTTGATCCTACCCTCTCCAGTGTCTTGTGGTTCAGGTGTTTCCTGTAAGGGACTAGTGAAGGTTCAGTCATTTGGTCTGTCTTTTAGGAAGTAGTATTTTATGGTACCATTGCCGTTTGGGTCCGGATTACTGTTTTCCACCCTTTGATTCCCTCCCTGCCCTCCCATCCATCTTATTGTCTAGTCCATGAGGTACTTGCTGGGTATGTAAGGCATCTTGGGCAAATTCAGGTTAGGTGTTACAGATGAGTGAGACTATCTTTTGAAAGAAGTTGGCTGAAAGGCAGGAGCCAGATATGGCTATGTCCTTTTCTAATATTGGGTTAGGAACCATGAAAAATGCATGAAGTGGGTCATGAAATGCACATACTTCCAGGAACATCTGCTGAAATGCAGTAAGGTAGGCAGGGCATGATGACCCTGATAGGCCAGTGAAGCCTTTGGAAGATGGGCCATGGTTTGCAATGGAGACTCAAGGATGTTTAGATATATCAGGATTATGGAAGGGCTACCATGGAGTGCTGTTGGTTTAGGATGAAAATTTTCCCTGACTATTCAGCCCAGATGGAGGGATGGAATTGGAAAAATCCTGAGATTTGTTACTGGTCACTGGTTATGGATATTGGACTTGAGCTTTCTTGATGGTAATTGAGTTTGCAATTGTCTAGTCTCTCATTGTTATGCTTTATGACAGTTCGAAATGTTTACTCTATGCCTTTATATATTGAAAGTGTATAACTTGTTTTGATTTTACAGGAATAACAGCTAAGAAAAAGTCTTAAATTTGAGCAGAGACTTGGGAAATTTGAACTTTGTTAAGTTGGTAAAGACAATGAGGACTTTTGAAGATGGGCTGAATACAATATACAATGTGAGATAGTTATGAATCTATTGGAAACCATGGCCTGAATGTGGTAATTTGAATGACTGTCCCTAATAGATTCAGTAGTTTCATTCAAGCTTATAACTTGCCTGGAGGAGGTGTTACTGGGAATAGATCTGAATTCCTACCTCAGGTATGCAAGGAGGCCAGATTCTTCTGCCATTATGGAACTGCCCTGGATTGGTAGGCTTCAAATAAATCCCTTTCCTCCCATAAACTGTGTCTGATTTGGAGGCTCATTCCAGCAACATGAAACTGAGTACTGCAACACTACGTTTTAATGCCTTATTTTGTTAAACAATGCCATTAATTATCTCATTTAAGTAGCTAAATTACAAGTTTCATTTTTGTCGCACATTTTTTAAAGTGCTAATTTATTATTTTAAGTAAGCCAATGAGTGTTAGAAGGAATGAAGACACGTAAAGCCCATTTACAGGAAATGTTGGCATGGTTAAGTTTCTTTGTCAGTATGGGTAGACCCTGGTACCAAAATATTCAATTAAACATTATTACAAGGTGTTCTTGTGATAGCCATTGAAGAGGAAACTAAGCAAAGATGAGTATCTTTAATAAAGGCTTTTGGACAAAATATAATCTGTTGAATGCCAAAGAAATGTATAAACAAGTTCCCAAGTGTAGACATTTTGCCTCAGGATTAAAACTTAGTCCACCAGAACACAATACAGATTTCAGTCCCAATAATCATATAAACTAAGCCCAGGTATTAAGTCACTTTCTATTAGAACTCAGTGATTTGAAGCCTATAGTAAGCACTATAGTAACAAGTGTAGTGATCAAATAATAGTATCAGGTTAGATGATATGTATATCAACAAATGAATAAATGATAGGTGTATATGTGCAGAGTACAGTTTTATTCACATATAAAATAATAAATTTATGCCAATGGCTGGAGAATGAATGCAACTGGAAATAATTATATTTACCAAAGTAAGCCTGACTCAGCATAAATGAATGTCATGTGTTATTGGGATTTGAATATAAAATATTTCTCATAGGCTCATATGTCTGAATACTTGGTTCTTAGATATTAGCACAGTTTGGGAATGTTGTGGAAACTTTAGGAAGTATAGCTTTGTTGGTTGAAGTGGATTAATGTGAGTTGGGAGTATTAAAGTTTTACAGTACATCCCACTTTCTGACTTCTTCCTACCAGACAATGTAATCTCTACTCCTAGTACTGCTACCATGCCTTTTTTTCCATGAAACTTCCCCATAAAAAGATAGGCCAAAGTAAATCTTTTATTTCCTTAAGTTTTTTTTCAGGTAAGTACTTTTGATATATGTTCACATGTATATATACATATATGCGTCTGTATGCCTATATGCCTATGCATAATCATACATACACTGTATATATGTGTGTGTGTAGTCATACATATTTTGTGTATACGTGTACAATCATACATATATGAATGTTAAGAAGGAAGAAAAACTAGTGGAAGAAAGAGATGAGAGGGAAGGGGTCTCAGTGGGTGGAGAGAAAGGAATGAGTATGGTGCTAAATATGGTCAAATATATTTATAAAAAGTATCTTTATGAATTGTAACGATATGTATACATTGAATAAATACCAATAATTACAAAGAAAAAATAAAATGAAGGTTAAGTGTCTTGTTCTCTATGCATAACTTAAATTAGCCAAAATAACCTCTTTCTACTTTAAATTACTTTTTGTCAGGTATTTTGTGCTAGTAACCATAAAATATCAACTAGCAAAAGAGAAAGAAATGAATAATGATGAATCCAACATGAATCATGAACAGAAGAGATGATGCCATGAATCTCAGTCATTGGAAAGAGCAGCATCATGCAGGAGAAATTGCTTGCAAAACTACAGGATGTGAAACAAACCAAAAGTGAGCCTGACATCTGCAGTACATACAGAATCCATAAACTGCCTCACTTTCAACTGGAAAACAAGAAAATGCATGTGTCCTTCATAGTAAGTGAAAAATATTTAGTCATTAAGGGGAATTACTTACATAGATTTTCAAATAATGAATTCTGTGTTTGAAATAGGGAAGTCTAAATGATATGGGTAATCCTAAGCATAAAGGTTAGGTCTAATTAGACTTTGCTAAGCAGAGACCCTAGATTTAACTAAATCAAATTCATTACACATAAAAGAAAGAAAAAGAACCACAATATTCATCCCAAGAAGTCTCTATCACCAGTATTGTGAGATTAAAGATTATGAGATGACTCAGTTGTTAAAGGCTCTTACTTGCAAAGCCTGCTGGTCCAGGTTTAATTCTCCATAAAGCCACATGCACAAACTGGCACATGTATCTGGAGTTTCTCTGAAGTGGCAAGTGGCCCCTGTATGCTCATTCATATTCTCTCTCTCTCTCTCGCACTTTCTCTATTTTTCTTTGTATATCTGTTTACAAACATATAAATACAAATATTAAAAAAAAATATTATCATGCCTGAGATCATTTGATGCAGAAAACAGTCATAGTCAACATAACAGAAATCACTAAGCATAGATTGAGGAGGTACTGGACAAGACCCACTTGAAGGGAAGTAATAAATATGTCAAGAAACAAATACAGTACAAAGGAAAATAAACACCATTAATAGCCATGGAGTGTGGAGTTATGTTGGGGCCTGTTTAAGTCTAGTATGAAATGTATTCACCAAGTGAAAATATAATAACCATATAATAAATAGCTCTTTGTGAAAATTTTTTACATATAAGAAGCAATCTAAGTAGATAAGAAGCCACAGCTGCTTAAAGGTACCAACTAATGAAGCAAAATTAAAACAACAAAACACATGATAGGTGTTACAAATAGATCCACACTTAAATGAATACTTAATATATGAACTATATAAGACCAGAGAGCAAATGCTGAGCTATTAAAATTTGATCTGAAACAATGATTCATTCATTTTGACAAAATAAAGCATATTTCCTAACACAGAACACATAAACATTCAAGCATATTAGAAATTTGTGGAAAAGGAAAAAAAAAACATTTAAATAAAAAGGTTTAAAAATGAGTAATGAAGTCTTTCAACAGAATGGAAAAGTATTTCAAACTAGAAAAAATGTGATTATTGTCTATGTATAGGAAAATTCTATGCACAGTCTGACATAAGAATACACATTGTTAATAAAATGTTAAAATTCAAGGTAAATACTGGTAAATCTTAATTATAATGTATAATAGTGTGCATATGAATACATTTAGGCCCATTGAACTTAAAAACAGTCAAAATAAAAAAAAATTATGTCATGATATGAGAAAAAAAAGTTTATATATCTTACTAGTTTTTACTATGGGAAACCTCCCTATTCATTGGAGAATTTCAGGGATTATTTTCACTTAAACTAATTAGCATAATTTTAAGGTTCTTAAGAGAAGTTCAATGCTTACACATGGGAATAGAGGAGAAAGAGGGGGGAAGTGAAGGGTGACATGGATGATAAGAAAAAGAGAAATGGATTGAGGGAAGGAGAGAGACAAGAGTCAGAAAGAGAAAGGTCATCATTGCTTCAGAAATGTATGGAAGATGAAAAATTCCAAGATTAGCAATCATCAATATAGAGAACCCAGAAGATAAAATAGAACAGAAGTAGAAGATGTATGCCTCAATCAAGGAAAGAAGGGTAAATCTGCATCCATCTACCATTTTGGTCTACCTGAGATGTCAATGGATTTTATAATGCCCATCATTCTTTTTCAGTCAAGCTACTCAAATTTTAATCTGTGGCAGAAACACTCAGGAAGGGTCACCCAGAATACTTTTTTCCATACCAAACAAGTTTCCTTTCCTCTTTATCAGTCTAGTTGATAGATAAAATTAATCAGTACATACCCTGACAGCATTGTCTAAATAGATCCCCTAAATATTTTCTTATGACTATAAATTGACAAGATCTTTACAGAAGTTGTATTATAGTTATGAATTTAGTGCTTAAGTCCTCATTGTAAATATTCATTATTTCTCTGCTAAAATATATCAGCCTAGGAAGTTCTTCCATATTCAAAAGTGAAAATTTTCAATATTTTTTCATAGAAGTAGTGCTGGTAATACTACTAAAAGTGTGCAGATGTCATCAACAAAGAATGGATCATAGCAAATCAGTCAAGGACTATTACATAGTAAGCAAAACAGTACAGCTCAGTAGTAGAAAATTTTTCATGCTCATTAGAATAATGTGATAAACATATTCATACTATTCAAATAAGCCCAGCATACATTACTTGGGAATCCATATAAATTATAAATTATAAAATAATTAAAAGTGCAGTGCAGGCTAATGCACTATTAAGGAAAAAAACATGTGGAGAAAATTTAAGTAAATATTTACAACTTAATTTAACTATTAGTCAGAAGGTTGATAAGATAAACTGCTCACCTTAGACATATGAGGACCTGAATTCAATCCCTAGAACCTGGGTTAAAAAGCAAATATTGGGAAGGTCAGCGTGTTGAAGGTGGTGATCTTCCCACTGTGACTGTGGAGCTGCGGGCCGAGCACGCTATGCTGGCCTGAGACGGCGGGGGAGACAGACGGCCGCCTGCTGCGCGTGACAGGATCCACGATATCTTGTTCAGGATACAGACGAGTTTATTTTGCCAACTGGAGCTAATGAAACCCGAGGCAGATTTGAACTAGCCTTCTTTACCATTGGCGGATGTTGCATGACAGGGGCGGCATTTGGGGCACTGAATGGCCTTCGGCTAGGATTGAAGGAAACCCAGAACATGGCCGGGTCCAAACCAAGAAATGTACAGATTATGAATGTGGTGACTAAGCAAGGAGCCCTTTGGGCTAATACTCTAGGTTCTCTGGCTTTACTGTACAGCGCATTTGGTGTTATCACTGAGAAAACACGAGGGGCAGAAGATGACCTCAACACTGTAGCAGCTGGAACCATGACGGGCATGCTATATAAATGTCCAGGAGGTCTTCCTGGAGTCGCGCGAGGTGGCCTGGCAGGACTAACACTTACCAGTGTCTATGCACTGTATAACAAACTGGGAGCTCATGAAAGGCTCCTTGCTCCAACAGTCACTCTGAAGATGTTGCCTCCTCATGAATGGAGACACCAGTAGTCATCTAAATCAATTCAATCAGTCTGGAGTCACTTCCTTTCCTGTACCTACAACCCCTTTGAACAATTGGAGTTCTGATTTGCTGTGATGAAGATCATGGGTGGCTGGCCAGGATTGCACTCTTTGCCCTTAGTGAGTTGAAGCCAGGCCCTGTGGGGGCTCACTGAGTAATGTTTTCTCTTCTTTGGGGAGGATCTTGCATCTGTTCTCTCCTGCACCCTAACTGGAACCCACTCACTCCCTGGCTTCAGGGCATTCCTAGTGTCAGCACTTTGTCACTGTTGGGTTAATATCTGAAACTGGTACCTTGCCCTGTATTCCAAATAAAGGGTGAAATAGGAAAAAACAAAAAACAAAAAACAAAAAACAAAAAAAAAAAAACATATATTGGGCTAGAGAGATGGCTTAGCCGCTGAGGCACTTGCCTGCAAACCAAACGACAGAGATTCAATTATCCAGGACCCATGTAAGCTACATGAAGATGGTGGCACATGCATCTGGAATTCATTTGCAGTGGTTGGAGGCCCAGTATGCTCATTCTTTTCCTCTCTCTCTCTAAAATAAGTAAAAAATAAAATATTTAAAAATACCATAGAACAACAAACAGACAGGATTAAAGTAGAAACTCTCCAAGGCATAACATAGCTAAAACTGTTAACAATAGGGGAAAAAAAAGAGTGTTAACAGCAGCAAGAGAGAAATAACTTACAAAATGCAAAAGCAATCCCATCAGAGCTACATCATATTTCTCAATGGAAACCCTGAAAGCAGAAGTGTCTGGAATGGAACACTAAAAAGAGTTAAAAAACTATGGCTTCCACCCAACGTACTCTACCCAGAAAATTTATCCCTTATAATAGATGATGAAAGGAAAACTTTTCATGAAAATGTCAACTCTATGACTATGTGAACACAAACCCACACCTACAGAGAATACTTGTGGGACTATACCACAAAGAACAGTTAAACAAGCAATCTCAAGAGCCAAGAAGAGAAGATCACAATAACCAAAAATAGACTAGGCTCAACATACTACAAAACAGAAGAAAATGCTAAAGCCCATAAAACATCTCATTATGGCAGGGATTATTTCAAAACTCACTGAAATAACCTTAAATATTAATGGTCTTAACTCACCCATCAAAAGACAAAGGTTATCAGGATGGATCAAATAATTGGACCATTTTATCGGCTGTCTTCAAAAATCCCAACTCAGCACTAAAGATAGATACCTCCTCAAGGTGAAAGGATGGAAAATGATATTCTGGTTAAGTGGAAATTAAAAAAAAAAGTGGGTGTTGCTATATTAATATTGATAAAATAGACTTCAAACCAAAAGTAATCACAAAGAACAAAGAAGGTCACTACTTACTCAACGAAATGATCCAACATGCACATCACAATCATAAATATATATGCACCAAACACAGGGGCACCACAGCTTATAAAAAAAATTACTCAAAAATAAAACAGAAATAAACACCAACACCATCATAGTCAGAGACTTCAATACTCCACTATCATCAATAGACAGATTTTCCAAGCAAAAAAATCAATAGAGAAATAATAGAAATCAACAACTTCATAGATCAAGTGGACCTAACAGACCTCTACAGTACTTTCTACACCAACTTGACAGAATACACATTCTTCACAGCTTACCATGGAACCTTCTCCAAAACTGACCATACTAGGCCGTAAAATGTGCCTCCATAAAGTCAGGAAAACTGAAGTAACTTCCTGCATCATGTCAGATCACAATGCATTAAATATAGAAATTAACAACAACAGACATATCAAGAATCCCACTAACTCCTGTAGACTAAACAACACATTTTAAACAATGAATGGGTCCTGGAAGAAGTCAAAAAATAAATTGTAAAATTCCTAGAATTGAGTGATAATGAAAACACAACTTACAAAAACTTATGAGACACAATGAAGGCAGTCCTAATGGGGAAAACTCATAGCACTAAATGCCTTCATTACAAAGATAGAGAGATACCAAATTAATAACCCAACTGTCCACCTAAAGGCACTGGGAAAACAAGAATAATCCAAACCTAAGAGCTCCATGCAGAAAGAAAAAATCAAGATGAGAGTAGAAATTAGTGAATTGGAAATTAAGAAAACAATTTTATTTTTTATTTTTTATTTTTTTGGCTTTTCGAGATAGGGTCTCACTCTAGCTCAGGCTGACCTGGAATTCACTATGGAGTCTCAGGGTGGCCTTGAACTCATGGTGATCCTCCTACCTCTCCCTCCCGAGTGCTGGGATTAAAGGTGTGTGCCACCACGCCTGGCAAGTAAACAATTTTAAAAATCGATGAAATGAAGAGCTGGTTCTTTGAAAAAGTAAACCACATTGACACATCTCAGATCAATTTGATCAAGGAAGAAAAGATAATTCTCAAATTTAAAAAATCAGAAATGAAAAAGGAGAGATCACAACAGATCAATGAAATTGGAAGAATCACCAAGGCATACTTCCAGAACCTATACTACACAGAATTGAATAATTTGGAAGAAATGGATGAATTCCTAGACACATATCACCTACCAAAACCAAACTCAGAGCAGATTAATGTCCTAAGCAAACCTATCATATCCATGGAGACTGAAAAGGTAATCAAAAACCTCCACATAAAGAAAAGTACAGGACCAGATGACTTCTCAGCTGGATTCTATCAAACCTTCATTGAAGAGCTGAAACCAATTTTTCTCAAACTGTTTCCCAGAATCAGAGACCAGGGAATCCTCCCTGACTGCTCTTATGCAGCTAGTTTCACCCTAATACCAAAGCCAGACAGAGATGCAACAAGGAAAGAAAACTATAGGCCTATATCCCTGGTGAACTCAGATGTAAAGATCCTAACATATATCTATCTATCTATCTATCTATCTATCTATCTATCTACCTATTTATATAGATATATAGATATATATAGATATATAGATATATATAGATATATAAAATCCTTGCAAACCAAATTCAACAACACATCAAAAGAATTATCCACCTTGATCAAGTAGTTTTCATCCAACAGATGCAGCGGTGACTTACTATATGGAAATCTGTTGGGCACAGTTATGGGCCCTCGGCTGTTGGAGGCTAAAGTAGTTCTGAGCTGTCAGGCACGGCTAAGAGCCCCCAGCTGCAGAAGGTTGCAGCAGGCATAGACCACAATAGTTTCACCTGAGACCAGCAGGAGTGGGGCCACTCCCTCCCTTCACCTGGGGCACCTGGTCATCCTGATGAGACTTAGGTTTCAGTTTCCTCATGGCCATATGATCTTTTATTGCTCACCCTAGAGATCCCTATACATTAATGAGGTATCATCAGCAAGCAGCCTTCACACAGCCAATTCCCCTGTGACCTGTACCCTATGCCTTTTCTCACTACTACATGAATGCTTATAAGTCCATTCGCCCAACAAATAAATGAGCTGACCTCTGACAGAGTCTCCTACGTGTTTCTTCCTGTCCCACTCATAGCCACTCAAGACCCTTCTCCGCAGTTGCCTGGACGCCCCTGGGAAACTGATGTGCAGTGACCCCAGGGTGGCCAGGGAAACTGATGTGCAGTGGCCCCAGGGTGGCCAGGAACCACAGAAATTGGTCAACACAATTCACAGCATGAATAAACTGGACGATAAGAACCACGTGGTCATCTCAATTGATGCAGAGACAGCCTTTGACAAAGTACACCACCACTTCATTATCAAAACACTAGAACAAATAGGTATAGAGGGTTTATATCTCAACACAATAAAGCTATATATAAAGCTCCTAAAGCCCAAATAATACTTAATGGAGAAAATCTCAAAGATTTACCAGTGAGATCAGGAACATGACAGGGTGCCTGCTGTCACCACAGCTCTTCAACATAGTACTAGTAGAAGTCCTAGCCCAGGCAATAAGAGAGGAGAAAGAAATAAAAGGGACTCAAATTGGAAAGGAAGACGTCAAGTTATCTCTATTTGCAGATGACATGATTCTTTATATAAGTGACCAGAAAGTCTCTATCTCAAAATTTCTAAAAGTGATTAATTCCTTCAGTGTAGGGGCAGGATATAAAATCAATGCACAAAATACAGTAGGTTTTTTTTTTTTTCCTACTTGGGCATGGTGGCACATGACTTTAATCCCAGATAGAGGAGGTAGAGATAGGAGGTCCACTGTGAGTTCAAGGCCACCCTGAGACTTGATATGAGGTCATCCTGGACCAGAGTGAAATCCTACCTTGAAAAACAAACAAACAAATAAAAAAATCTCAGTGTTTTTTTTTGTTTTTTGTTTTTTGTTTTTTTTTATATGCAAAGGACAGATATACAGAGAAAGAAATCAGTGAGGCTAATTTTTAATAGCAACAAAAAAATTAAATACCTTGGAGAAATACTAATCAAAGATGTGAAAAACCTCTATAATAAAAACATTAAAAAAAACAAAACTAAAAACTCAAGAAAGAAATTGAGGAGGACTTGAGAATATGGAAAATCCTCTCATGCTCTTGGATAGATAGAATTAATATTTTGAAAATAGCAATTCTACCAAAAGCAGTATACACATTTATTTTTTGTTGTTTGTTTTATGTTTATTTGTTAATTTAAAAGTGACAGACTGAGAAAGAGGCAGAGAGAGAGTGAGAGAGAATGGGCACGCCAGGGCCTCCAGCCACTGCAAACAAACTCCAGCTGCTGCAAATGAACTCCAGACACATGTGCCCCCTTGTGCATCTGGCTAACGTGGGTCCTGGGGAATCGAGACTCAAACCGGGGTCTTTAGGCTTCACAGGCAAACACATAGCCGCTAAGCCATCTCTGCAGCCCAATATACACATTTAAAGCAATACCAATAAAAGTACCAGCATCATTCTTGAGAGAGATTGAAAAAAAAAATGGCAGAAGTCATTGGATATCCAAATATATCCTCAGCAAGAAAAACACCTTTGTTGGTATTGCCACACTGTTCTAAAGCTATATTATAAAGCCATAATGACAAAAACAGTATGATACTGGAATGAAAACAGAAACATAGACCAATGGAGCAGAATTGAAGCCCCAGACTTTAGAGCAAACAATTACATTTGCGTGAACTTTGACAAAGCTGCTAATAATGTAGACTGGAGAAAGACAGCATCTTCAACAAATGGTATTAGCCAAATTGGATGACCATGTGTAGAAAAATGATAGTAAGCCAACTCTTTTCATCATATACAAAAATAAAGTCCAAATGGATTAAAGACCCCAATATAAGACCTGAAACTCTTCAACTACTCGATGAAAAAAAAATAGGAAGCCAACTCCATGATACAGGACTGGGAAAAGACTTCCGAAACAAATCCTAGGTATCCCAGGAAATTAAACTAGCACTCAGCCAATGGGATCTCATGAAGCTAAAGAACTTTTGCACAGACAAACATACCATAAGCAGAGCCAATAGATTACCCACTGAATGGGGGAAAAAAAAATCTTTGCCAGCTATACCATGGACAGAAGCCTAGTGTTTAGAGCCTACAAAGAACTCAAAAATTATACATTAACAAAGTCAAGAAACCCACTCCAAAAGTGGGGCAGAGAACTGAATAGGGAGTTCTCAGAGGAAGAATTACAAATTGCTAACACACAGTTAAGATAAAGTTCAACATCCCTAACCATTGTAGAAATGGAAATTAAAACAACTATGAGATTCCACCTTACCCTAGTAAGGATAGCAAACATTAAAATATCAAATGAAAACAAATGTTGGTGAGGTTGTGTTGAAATGGTAACACTCTTCATGTGGTAGGAATGTAAGCTGGTACACCCATTATGGAAACCAGTATGGATACTCCTAAAAAGGATGAATATAGTTACCAACAGACCTCTCTGTTATTCCCTTAATGAGCATTTACCCAAAAAATCCACATCACATTTCAGCTCAGAGTTATTTTCTCAACCATGTTTATAGCTGCTGAATTCATAATAGCTCAAAACTGGAGTCAACCAAGGTGCCCATTGTTAAATGAATGGATAATCAACATGTGGTATATCTACACAATGGAATTCTACCCAGCAGTAAGAAAAAAAGTGAATAAGTGGAATTTGTATAAAAATAGTCAAACTTGGCACAGATCATTCTAAGTGCACACACACAATCACAGGTCTCACTTATGTGCGGTTCCTAAGCTGGATCAGCCCTTAATGGCTTCTTAAGGATTGGAAAAAAGATATGTAGGGTTTGGGAGAAGGGTGGGGGACATAATGCTGAATGCAAATTGAACTGGTGCCATATAAACCTATTTCCTGGAAGTTAGACTAAAAGATGGAACCCTCAAGAGGCCCTTAGGGGGAGTATCTGAATGGAAGATCCCTTGAGAGAGTGAGATGAAGCCTAAACTTAAATTTCTCCTGTTTTTCTTTCTTTTCTGATATATTCTTTTTTATTTTCCCTTGAGACTGGCCTGTAATTCCCCTATACCATTTTAATTAACACTGACAATGAGCTGTTTATCAGAGAGCTACAAGGTCTCCCGAAACAAACAATACAGACTTCTTCTGTCAGAGCACTTCATTACCCACCACAGGTTAACGGTAAGATCCTACTGCTGAAGACACCATATGCTGTCAGCACAGACCTTGGAGAAACCAGGTTGGAACCCTGAAGAGAGCCATTCCCTAAACAATTGGCTCATCTCATCAGGGAAGGTGCTACATGAACTACTGGGGAAAAGTGGCCAACATCTGTGCAAGCAGTTCAAAATCTAAGATGGCAGCTCCAATTTGAGGAACAGATTCTGTCTCAATGATGTACCTGCATCAGCAATAAATGAAGGCATTCAAAGTTCTCCTCTGGCCTCCTCTTGTAGTCCCTCTTGTACACCCACCCACCCACCCCTCCCACACACACACATAAACACACGTGGATATATTACTCATGATACATTACACTGCATATAATATGAGTACTCTGAAAACACATAAACACACTCACACATATGAGCAAACACACAAGCAAATATTGGACAAAATTACTTGCATGTGTAATTTCAGCACTTGGAAAGCAGAGACAGGCTGACCACTTTGGTTCTGTGGCCTGAAAATATAGACTGATTAGGTAATTTCCAGGCAAATGTGAGACCCTGTCTCCAAAGAGGAAATGGCCTGAGGAACAACACTGTTAGTGATCCCTGGCTTCCATACTCACATGCAGGATCACACACACACACACACAAACACATGCCATGCACACACATATGCACATAAATGTACCCACACAACAAACACAACTGATCACCTATCATACAAAGAAAAACAATTTAAATAATTATAAAATATAGATTTGGAGCTGGAAAGATGAGTAAGCAATTAAAGTCACTTGCTTGCAAAGCCATCAGTACTTCAGTACAGCCAGATAGAACAAACTTCTGGAGTTTGTTTGCAGAGGCAGGATGTCCTTACATACCTGTAACCTCTCTTCCTCTCTGTCTGCCTTTTTCTATCTGTCTCTCTCTCTCTCTCTCTCTTAAATAAATAAATAAATACATAAAAATATTTTAATATATAAATTTTGCTGAAAAGATCCAAGAGCTGATGAGCTTAAAGGAAATATTTTAACTACTTTTTCTTGAGACAGTCTCAGGTACCTTTGTCTGGCCTCAAACTCATTATGTAAATGAAGATAACTTTGCTCTTCTGATCTTCCTTCTTGTACCTCCCCTGTACTCTCTGTCAAGGTTATAGTTCAGTGATAAAATGCATGCACTGCATGTGGAGGCCCTAGGCTCAGTCTCCTGTATCCTGAACTACAAAAACATAGCACTTAGCAATTATAATACTTTCTATAACTCCCTTTCTTTTCTACCCAGATATTTAATATCCTCACCAAATTATTCAAATTCTAGACTGTTACAATTAGAGGAAATTTTCTTAGTTACTTTAGTCCAATCCTTTCACTTTGGATATCTAAAAAGTAATGTCTAGACACAGAAAATTGTTTCACACATCTAAAGCAATCAGACCCCTTTTAACTTCTGTTAAATGCATGAACAGAAAATCAACTGGGTGTGGTGGTATATGCATGAAGTCTGGTACTGAAGAGGTAGTGCAAGGTGGACCCGAAGACAGAGGTCATTTTCAACTACATGATAAGCTAGAGGACAGCCTAAGCTATCTGAGACTCATAAAAAGGAATTAAAAATTTCCTTTAAATCCCATATCTCTTGAAACTTGTTTATAAAACCTATAGTTATAGTAATATAAATTATTTCCCCTTGTATCAGCTGTTAAATTGTTTGGTTTGTTTGAATATGTGTATATGTGAGATAATCCAATAAATCCCCTTTTTAAATTTTTTTTTTAATTTATTTTTCCAGGAGAGTGAAAGGGAGCAAGAGAGAGAATGAGCATGACATGGTTTCTAGCCACAGTAAACAAACTCCATGTGCCACTTTATACATCTGGCTCCACATAGGTACTAAGGAATCAAAGTTAGGTCTTTAGGTTTTGCAGGCAAGTGCCTTAACTATAAAGCCATCACTTGAGCCCTGTATTCTTTTAGACATATTCGTTCTATTGGTTCTGTTCATCTAGAGGAACATGTCTAATAAATGGCCATGTTAATGTTTATGGGGAAGAAAGTGTGCATCTCTCTCTCTCTCTCTCTCTCTCTCTCTCTCTCTCTCTCTCTCTGTGTGTGTGTGTGTGTGTGTGTCTGTGTGTGTGTAACTCAAGGCACTACATCAAATAAGCCAAACATCACATGTTCTTTCTCATATGTAGATCTTACCTGCAAATGTATACACTTATGTGTGATCTGGAACCAAAAATCAGTGGCCGACACCCATAAGCTAGCAAAAGGTTATAAGGGAAGGAGGAGAGGGAAGGCCTTAAGGAGATGATAGTGTATATATATAAGTAGAAGAACAGATTACAGGGAGGGGAAAGGCCTAACTGAGATCAGGAGAAGAAATTGTATAAAAGAAATATGGGGGTGGGGGGAGGGGAAATCAAAATTCAAGATATTTTGAATAAGACATATGGAAATCTACTTTCTTGAATAATGGCACATCCAGAAGCCATAGATTGTTACTAGAAAATTTTCAGTGTTAGGGATGGGATACTTTCCAGTGAGTTGTTGGTCAGGGAGGTTCCTGTTGCCTCCAAAACATTACAGGTTATTGTTATGGCCCTTGGTTTCCCATGAGAAAGAGATAATAAGACCCTATTGCAGAAGACTTCACATGTCTGAGCAGCAGAGTCGCTGAGAAATCAAGCTGGAGCTGAACAGAAAACCTTGGGCCTGTAGCCCAGCCAACTGAGAGCTGGAAAAAGCTGTACTCTATGGGAGACAGTAGTCATTAGTGATGAAAACAATGGATACTGGAAGTCTCAAGTTTTGCCAGATAGGCTAAATGGCTGAACAGGTGCAATAGTGGCATGTCTGCTCTGGGGAAAATCAACAGCTCTCTAATTGGACTGAAGGCCCACTCTACAGGATAGAATACATGCCTGGTACTGAAAACCTAATGAAAAGTCTATGGCAGGAGAGGTCATGAGCCTTAGGTGTATAAAGCCTGCTGTTGTCAGAATAAATGCATTTATTACTCTCACCAAATTGCCCTGAAAGCACTACACTTAATGTTCACACTCACATTGATGCTACTCTCACTTCTGGTTACAGAAGCTTCTCTTTTCATATGGTGATGTCCACTGGGATGACCAAAAAGGCAACATAGTGCTGAGAAGAAGGGACAGAGGAGCGTCCAGCACTGTAACATCTCACACCCTCTAAGGCTCAGGGTCCATTGCAGAAGAGGTGGCAGAAAGAATGTAAGAGCCAAAGGAAGGGTACCACTCCTTACATACAACTGTACAGACAGAATTTGGCCTAGGTATTCATGACCTTGCAGTTCTTAGCAATACCTACACAAAACTCTCATAATAGGAGAAAAAGATGATGCCATCAAATTAAAATATAGACTAATGGTGAGAGGGAGAGGATATGAGGTATAGCACAGTTATGAAGGGGAAAGTGGGGAAAGGGAGGGAAATACCATGGTTTGTTGTCTGTAAGTATAGAAGTTATATATATATATGTAGTTTCTCAGGTCCCAACCATAGGGTCACTTATGCCTCCAAAATCATTACCATGTGTGTGTTACTAACAAGACACACTGTCATCTCACACTGGACTTACAGTACCCTCTGTATGATTGCCCTGGGGAGCAGAGAACTCCTTTAACATTCTCCTTTAAAGTTTCCTTCTTTCCAAAGTATTTCTGTTCACCACATTTGGTTGTACCCTCATTGCATCTTTCCTCTGCCCCCAGTCAAAACAGAGAACATCTTTTAATACTGTTAATCTCTTTATCAATTACAGCCCAAATGGCTATGGTCAACTTGCGTATGATTTTTTTTTTTTTTTTTTTTTTTTTTTTAGGTAGGGTTTCACTGAAGCTCAGGCTGACCTGAAATTAACTATGTATTCTCAGTGTGGCTTTTAACTATCCATGACCTCCTACCTCTGCCTCCCAAGTCTGGGATTAGAGGAATGCATCACCATGGCCAACTTGCATATGATTTTAAACATGCTTAAACATCTTTCCATTTTAAACAAAACATTTTTCATATCTTCGTCCTCTGCATTTTACTCTCTTTTATTGTAATGCTGAAAAAAAAATAGCTAAGTGAAGCCAATTTATATTCTCAATGTTATTCTGCTTTGGAATTTCTCCTAACAAACAAATTCAATTTTGGTCATGTTCCTAGGATATTGGTAAAATGCAGCAAGAAGTTTTGCCAGAATCTTACATGATCTGCCTTCAACCCAGTCCTTGTTTATTTCTGAAGCCTCATGAACTGAGCATCTACAGTACCTATTTATTTCAGCCTCTGATCTTTCATACTCCTTGGCCCATTGTTGCAATCAGGTTGGCATTACTGGTAGAAATCACCCAACCAAGAGCACCTTCTGGGAAAAACAGGTTTATTTTGGCTTATAGGCTCAAGGGGAAGCTCCATGATGGCAGGGGAAAACAGTGGCATGAGCAGAGGGTGGACATCATCCCCTTAGCCATCCTAAGGTGGACCATGCCAAGAGGAGAGTGTGCCAGACACTGCCATGGGGAAACTGGCTACAAAACCCATAAGCCTTCCCCCAACAGTAACACTGCCTCCTGAAGGCATTAATCCTCAAATCTCTTTCAGTTAGGAATCTAGCATTCAGAACACCTAAGTTTATAGGAGACACCTAAATCAAACCACCACATTCCACCCCTGGCCTTCATAATCTAATATTGATACCTGATGTAAAATGCAATGCATTAAGTCCAACTTTAAAAGTCCCCATAGTTTTTATCAATTCCAGTGATTTTCATAATCCCCATAGTCCAAGGTCTTTTAACTGAGCCATAATCCCCAAAAAAAATCCCCCCCTGCAAAACCCATAATGGCACAGAATAAACATTCACACTGACAAACATAGCAATGGGCATGGCAAAGAAATATTCAACCAATACAAGACTTAAAACAACCAGGGCAAACATCAATTTCTGTAGCTTCAAGTCCAACAACTCTAGTTAGTGACAAATTTCCAAGTCTGATAATTCTAACCAGCAACAAGTATCTAGAATTTTAATTCCACCCCTCCAGCTAGGCTACTCACAGTCCTGGAAAACTTCATCCAGGCCAGCAGCTTTCTTAGCAGCCATCTTATGTTCCTGGCATCTCCACTGGGTCTCCACTGCAAGCCATGGTTCATCTTCATGTCCCCATGGGGTCTCTATGCAAGTAACCAAGCAAACCTGCTTCACACTGCCCATAGCCATTTCCAAAACACAAGACCATGTTGCAAACTCAATGACTCTTTCCTGCATTTCTTATATTCTACAATACCAGGTAGGGTGCCAATTTGCTAATCCAGTGGTGAATAAAGCAGACTTTGAAGAACAGGACACTCCTTGAGCTCTCAGGCCCCTTCAAAAGAGTCTACATTCTTCTTGTTGCCCCAGTACAGGTCAGCTGGCCCAATCTCAAATACTGTAATGTCTCAGACAATTTGCAGGTGAATGTGCACCAATTTAGGCCTATAGATTTCATGTTTTCTGTGCCATATCCCTCTGCTCACACCAGTTCATTTTTACACAAAGCCACCCTGCACAATTTCTCAGGATGTGGGTATAACAGCAAGCTTTTCACATAAATTGCCTCTAGCCCAGTCCAAGGAAAGCTCTTTTTCATCCACATATGCCAAATCTCACAGTCCATAGTTCTTACTGCTTTCAGGTCTTTCAACTATGACCAGAATAGTCCATCAAGCTGTACTTACAGCACTGCAAGGCATCTCTTAGGCCAAGGTTTCAAGTCCTTCCACATTTCTCTTGCAAATCAATTCTAAAAGGCCAAAACCACACAGTCAGGTGTCTAGCAGAAACCCCAGTCTCAGTACCACTTTACTGTTGCAGTCAGGTTCACATTACTGGTAAAAATCAGCCAACCAAGAGCAGCTTCTGGGAAAAATACGTTTATTTTGGCTTATAAGCTCAAGAGGAAGCTACACAAGGCAGGGGAAAACAATGGCATGAGCAGAGGGTGGACATCACCCCACTGGCCATCATAAGGTGGACCATAGCAACAGGAGAGTGTGCCAAACACTGCCATCAGGAAATTAGCTATAAACCCCATAAACCCACCCCCAACAATAACACTGCCTCCAGAAGGCGTTAATTCCCAAATCTCCATCAGCTGGGAATAGAGCATTCAGGACACCAAAGTTTATAGGGGACACCTGAATCAAACCACAACACCCCTTAAGTTCTGATTACAGTATTTTGAGGCTTTCCTAATGTTAAATTTGAGATTGTTCCATATTCCATCTCACAGAGTACTTCCAAAAGCTGAGTAACTCCATGGACATGTTGATCACAGCAAATATCCCACTTCTGTTGAGAGATTTCCCTATTGCTTGATCTGTGGATCCTGTGCTCGGTCCCCAAACAAAACAACAACCAAAACCCAAACAATTCACCTTTTGGGAAAGCCTTGAGAGATGAGGTCACACCTGTTGTGTGAATACTTGGAGACCTAAGGACTGAAGTTGAAGGTCAGTCTGGGGTCCTCTGTGATATCTATTTCCAAAAGAGTAAAAATTAAAAAGCTTACCAGTCATGATGAATAACAAATGAACCTCTTAGAAATAGAAAATATTGTGTTTCTTTTTAAAAACTTATACCATCTTAATCTGAATTTGTAAAGTTGATTAACATCGTCCTTGTTTAGTTTAATAATATTCCCTGCAATTAAAAATATACGCTACTTTTCTCATCTGTTGTCATGTTTAATGTTTGTCTAGAATGTTTATTTTCTAAATTAGTTTTCTATTAATTTAGCTTGCATAATCTGTTATTTATCTATATTGGTTTCATCTATGTCTTATGACAAGGTATTTCTAATAACTACATTATTCTTATGGTATTAATTTTTACTACCATTTATTTGCATTTTAACATTTTGTTAAGTTTTATTATTTAAAGACAATTAAACAAATATAATCTTTATCCAATTTAAAAAATACATTTTCTTATATTTTATCTGAAAATAGTAATTAAATTAATTAAGTAAATATTAAATTATTTTAATTGTCTTAATATTAAATATTAAATTAAGTAAATATTAAATGCTTCTTTCCTCTTTCCCAAAGGACACTATCTGTAACTTTCAGGTAAGGTTCAGGAGTTAAGCAACCAGCAACAGTTTTTTCTAATTTTCCTGCTTTCCTTGAAGTTGCTTCTTGCTGGAATCTTCCTTATCTCTCCTCCCTTAAGGCAATGTTATAACAGATTCTGGCAGAAAGTCAGTAATTGCTATGAGGTGCTTGATTCCCTCCTGCTGATTGTCACCGAAAACAATTGAACATCATTTCCTTGAATATGTTAGTACTACAAACTAGCTCTTTACTTTTGACAACACTCAGTTCCAAATCAGTGACTTTTTCAATTATTCTTATTCCTTCAATTTTTAATTCTTTTATGCTTGAGAGAATGGCTGCTGGTGTCTCAATTGGTTCTTGGAATTTCTATAAATTAGGTAAGCAGTTTCTGAAGAACATTTTAGAGAAGACTTGCTCCTTGATTGTCTTGTGACTTCACTGCCGTGTTAACTAAGGGTACATTGTTAAACAAAAGAAAAAGTAAAACTTACATAAACTGTGTACAGGAAGGTGAGTGACAAATCACACCATAATCTCTTAAGAATATACCGTATTCAGATGTCTAAGTCCTTCAGCATAGAAATCAGTTCAGGTTTATAATACAATCCATTGCACAGTTTGATTTGTTTATTTGTGGTGTGTTTCTGGCTGTTAGCATCCAACAGAATTGGCAAGCTGCTCAAAACACTTTGCGGATGGGGGATTCTCATAATTCGGTGTTGGTCAGTGCTACCCAACTCAGGTGGTTTGAATTCATAATATTCTAAATACTTCTAAGGAAAGCAAACGTTTTGTATTATTGGGATAGACAGCTCTCAACAGAAAGTGTCTTTTCTACTTTAAAAGAAGGAACAAAGTTTCTTATGAGCCAAAAACATAGTTTTAAGTTACCGTAAGTGACATGGTCTGCCAGGAAGAGGAAACCAGAATCTCATGTCTGTACAACTCAGTGCTCTGCAATAAAGCAGTTGCAATAGAAGCAAGATAGTTTTTATTTTTTTCTTTCTTTTTATCTTTTTCCTTCTTTCATTTTTCTTTCATATATATATATATATATATATATATATATATATATATATATATATATGGAGAGAGAGAGAGAGAGAGAATGGGTGTGCCAGAGGCATGCACCACTTCTTGCATCTGCACTTTGTGGCAATAGATGAGCTAACTGTCTGGGACTAACTCTCTTCCAGATTCCAGCCATGTCACTCTATGTTCTGTATCAAAAGCATATGGTGTCTTCAGCAGTAGGGGCTTACCACTAATATCTGATGGGTCATCAAGTACTCTGAAAGAAATCTAGTTTCTTTTGGGAAACCTTGTAGGTCTCTCTGATCAACATCTCATTGTGGACGTTAGCTGGGAGTTACAGGTCAGTGCTCAAGAAAAGAAGGAAGAAAAAAGTAATATAAAAGGATAGAAGAGAGAGAGAGAGGAGAAGATTAGGGTAAGTTTTCATCATACTCTCTTCAGGGCATTATGATTCAGGTATTCTCTCTAGGGGCCTGATGAAGGTTCAACCATTTAGTCTGCCTTTAAGAATGTAGAATTTTATGGTACCATTGCCATTTGGGTCCAATTTTTGTGTCCTCCCTCACTCTTACCCTCCCCTCCCGCCCCATCCTCCCTATTGTCCAGTCCTGGAGATGCTTATTGGATATGTCAGCATCTCAGGCAGATTCAGGTTAGGAGCCAGAGATGAGTGAGACCATTCAGTGATTCTCTGTTCTGTTTCTGTGATTGGTTGAATTTGCTGAGGATGATCTCTTCCCAGTTCTATCATTTGTCTTCAAATTTCATTGTGCCATTTTTCCTTACTCCTGTGTAGCATTCAATCATGTAGATATACCATTATTTATTTATTTGTAGGCAGAAAGAGAGAGAAGAGAATGGGAGCTCCAGGGCCTTCAGCCACTGAAAAGGAACTCCAGATGCATGTGCCTCTTTTTAATTTAAACTTTTTTGTTCATTTTTTAATTTATTTAGTTGAGAGTGACATAGAGAGAAAGAGGGAGAGAGAGATAGATAGATAATGGGTGTGCTAAGGCCTCCAGCCACTGCAAATGAACTCCAGAGGCATATGCCCCCTTGTGCTTCTGGTTAATGTGGGTCCTGGGGAATCGAGCCTTGAACTGGGGTCCTTAGGTTTCACAGGCAAGCGCTTAATAACTAAGCCATCTCTCTAGCCCCTGAATGTGCCTTTTTATGCATCTGGCTTTACATGGGTACTAGGGCATCAAACCCAGGCAGTTAAGCTTTGCAAACAAACATCTCATCTGCTGAGCCACCTCCCTAGCCCTCTTGAGTGTCTATCTTTTTTTTTTTAAACTTTATTTTTATTTTTTATTTATTTATTTGAGAGCAACAGACACGGAGAGAAAGACAGATAGAGGGAGAGAGAGAGAATGGGCGCGCCAGGGCTTCCAGCCTCTGCAAACGAACTCCAGACGCGTGCGCCCCCTTGTGCATCTGGCTAATGTGGGACCTGGGAACCGAGCCTCGAACCGGGGTCCTTAGGCTTCACAGGCAAGCGCTTAACTGCTAAGCCATCTCTCCAGCCCTTGAGTGTCTATCTTGAAGCTATGAACCTTTTTCAATTTCCCTGCAAAGCTTCCTGCATGAGCTTTATTCTCTCCCCATTCCACATGGCAGGATGTCTCTGTATTCCTTCTCAAAATCTAATATAAAGTCTCCCTAAACCATACCCTCTCATCTATGGACTTTTTTTCATT
Organism: Jaculus jaculus; assembly: GCF_020740685.1. Taxonomy (NCBI): domain Eukaryota; kingdom Metazoa; phylum Chordata; class Mammalia; order Rodentia; family Dipodidae; genus Jaculus; species Jaculus jaculus. The sequence continues at coordinate 41,726,018 of NC_059104.1, forward strand.
AAGTAGAAACATGGTGTGGACTGATCATATATTGGTACCTTCTCCCTGCCACCACTCCACTGAGGGCCCTAATAATTTTTAAGACAACAATCTTGGGATACCCAAATTTATTGGTATGCTGGTATATACTGATGATACAGGAAATTAGCTTCCTTGTATGCCAAAGCACCAATAATTTGGGGGTGAGTGGCTAATTTAGACAGTTTGCTGCTGATGTCAGGAATTTTGGAATTCTTTGGGAAAGGAGTGGAAGGACTCCACAAAGGGACAGAGATAAGGAAGAGAATAGCCTTCTTACCTGTCATAAAGTTTAATGACCTAGATTTTTCCTACAGACCAAAGGACAATTGCACCACTTACTCAAAGAGACAGACATTAATTTGGGGTGTCTATTACCTCTAAGCTGCCTGGCCAATTTCTGTTTCCTATCACTGGCATATTGGTGAGGAACCCCAAAACTCCCATTTCACAGTGTCCAAGTAAATGGTGGAAGCAAACAAGGTAAAGGAGATAAAGAAGCCTCTACTTTGCAAATCTCTATCTTAGGGGCTCAAGAAATAAGAAGGGCTTTTATGGGATACAGAAGGGTGAAAGTGAAACCAGAGTAGAAAATTTTCATGATACTATTAACTTCCCTTCTTGAAATTCCAAGTAGGTCTTTATCTTCAGTAACAACATATTATTGCTTCTGAACACATTCTTTTCTTTAATGACTGGAAAAGAGGAGTGGGCATAACAGAGGGCGCCACATGAAAGAAGTTAGAGAAAGGAGTGTGAAGGTAGGCAAAAGCCAAAGGGCCCAATGTAGCTCATTGCTTCCCAAATTTCTTCCTTCATAATAGCAAATTTAGTAGGTATATCTTTAGTCTACTTTCACATGTATATAGTTTCTACCTATATATTCAGGTATAGGCAGTATGTGATGTGAGGCAAGAATTACTTTCTATTGGCTCTGTCATTGCAATGAATGTATCCCATGTCATACCTGTTCACGTCAGCCTAAGCAAGGACATTTTTTTAAAAGTTTATATGTATGTATATTTATATGTATATATATATGTATATATATAATTTAATATATAATATATAAATATATAATTAATTGTATATTAATTAATATATATATATATGGGAGAGAGAACATGTCCTCTAGCCTCTACAAACAAGCTCCAGAAGCATGCACTACCTTGTTCATCTGGCTTACATGGGTACTGGGGAATTGAACCTGGGTCTTTTGACTTTGCAGACAAATGCTTTACTGTTAAGCCATCTCTCTCTTTTTCTTTTCATCAGGACTTTTATCCAGCAGAATGTTTAGGGAAGCACAAAAGGCAAACATTAGAAAGTTGCAGATGTGTGAGTCACAGAATAAGGACAGCCATAAACCAATGCATTTGCCAACTGGAAAGGCATTAGCTGGGAGTCCAAAGAACAGCAGGGATATTTTTTTCAAATGTTGTAGATGTTATCTCAGCATTTTTACCTTTATGGTTGGTAGAGTCTCTGTATCTGCTAAATTTAGGGATGAAATCCCTTGTGGCTATTTAACCGTAAGGATGTTAGGTCAGATTCACAGATTGAATTTAAATAGCTACCAAAGCGATAAAAATAGTCCAAGATAATTTTAGCATTCCATCTGTATTCCAGAACATTCCATCTCTCCACAATTAAAGAGTGATTGTGTACTCAGCCAAGGTCAAATAGTATGAAGGATTGTTGATACACATACACACACACACACACACACACACACACACACACACACACACACATATGCGCATACACACATACACACATGTATATACATATATACATGCTTGTGTCTCTGTAGATCAGGAAACAGAGAGAGTGGGGCAGAACACAAGGCTTTGCTCTATTGCTTTAGGATTGTTCTCCAGTGACCCACTTCCTTGAGCTAAGCTCCACCTTCTTAGGGTCCCAGATCCTTCCAAAATAGCACCACTAGCAGATTGTGTGTGGGAAATTTTATTCATAAATTTTAACACACATAAAAATCATGTCTTTTCATGTAAGAAGTCCTTATAGTAGACAAGACTGAAAACTAGTAGCCAAGGAATGCATTATATGATGTATATAGAAAGATAAATTCCTAATAAAGCAAGATGTAAATACAAGTGAATATCTGTGCCTGATTCACTACAGTGACAAAAATATATTATGAGATGCAAAAATGGGACAGCTATATGTGAAGTATATATTCTGATAAATTGTAAATGAACAAAAATAGCTCCTGATTAGGGAAAGAAAAATAGTATAAAAGTAGCAAACTTTAGGATTTTGATTTAGTATAGGCTAGGCACATTGCAGATTTAAAGAAGTTATCTCTAAAAGGATAAAAGCCTTTATGAGATTCTAAAGAGAAATGCCAATATTAATTGCTATTTATTAAACAACTGCTCTTCACCAGGTTATCATTAAGAGGGAGTGGGATAATGCATAGTTTGTTGTTTTCTTAGAATTACAGAAACATATTTTAGCAAATTTGTATATTTCATCCTGTGTAATAATACAAGTGAGTCATGAATTTTTTGTATTTGCTTATTCTTGCAGCTTGAATTTACTGTGTGTGAATACGTATGCATGTGTGTGATAGAGAAAAGAAAGGGAGAAAACAGAAATAATAAAGATAAAATATTATAAGGAATTCTCTTCTTAAATTCAGCATTGAGTTATTCTTCTGCATTTGTACATATTTATAAAATAAGTAAATAATTTTGTCTGAAACGAAATGCCAGGCTGGGGGTGGTGGCACACACTTTTAATCCCAGCACTTGGGAGGCAGAGGTAGGTGGATCGCCATGAGTTCAAGGCCACCCTGAGACTACAGAGTTAATTCCAGGTCAGCCTGGACCAGAATGCGACCCTACCTTGAAAAACAAAACAAAACAAAACAAAACAAAACAAAACAAAACAAAACAAAACAAAACAAAACAAAACAAAACAAAAAAAAAAAAAAAAAGAAATGCCAGGTCCATAGTTTCCTCTTCATTCCTCTTCAATGTAATGAACATAATGTGTATCCACACCTAGAAATGGTTCCTTGGTTCAAATTACAGAGAAATTACAATGGAAAACTAAACAATTTATCTTGATTATTATTTTTATTTATACATGAAATTAAAGCTTATAAAACATATGATAAAATTTTGTTTCTAAAATGTATGCTTTGTTAAATTTAAACATGTATATTTATATTAATTATGCAAAATACATTGTGGTATTTACTTTCATATTGTTGGAACCAAACTCCTAAACAACAGTAGCTCACGGGAGAAACGGTTTTATTTTGGCTTGTAGTCCTGAACTTTATTATGGCAGGGAAAGCATGGTGGAGCAGCAGCAGGCCAATACAACCTCGCCCTACCTGGTGAAAAACAGCCCCAGGAGAGTGAGCTCTGCTCTGGAAATAGGGAGGTGGCTATCATACTCCAAAGCCCATCCCCCACAACACAAATAGATCCTTCAGCAAGGCTCTACCTTCCAAATTACCACCAGATGAGGACTAAGGTTTTAAGAAACACACATTTATGGGGTTCATCTATTCAACCCAATATATCCACTCCTGATCCCCATAAACTCACTACTATTGCATGATACAAAACTGCATTCATTTAGTCCAACTTTAAAAGTTCCCATGGTTTTTATCAATTCTACATTGTGGAAACATCCACGTAGTCCAAAATTCTCTTAACTATGACTCTACAAAACTAAGACATAAGTTAATTAAGTAAAGTGACAGAGAGTAAACACTAACACTGAAAAGTATAGCATGACAAGAAATGGGAAAAAAAAATTCAACCAATGGAAGATCTAAATGAAGCAGATCATATTCTGCAGCTCAGTGTTCGGCATGTTGACCTTACAATGAAGTCTCTGGAGCTCCAATCCCATTCTTCTAGCTAGTCGGCCCACAGTCCAGAGAAAGCTCATTCCAGAGCTGGCAGCAATCGTTGGTGGACAGTCTATACTCCTGATATCTTAAAAATCCTGGCATCTCCACTGCAACCCACAGTTCTATTCTCATGACTCCAGCAGAACTCCAGGCACGGACTCCAACAACCCTGTCACACATTGTCCAGTTGTCTATAAAATAGGAGACTGCAAATCTAACGATCCCTTCTTTCTTGTATTCGTTTACTTCCATAGTGTCTGATGGTATACCAAATGTTTTGAACCTGGCATGGGGAATAATGGTGGCTTTGAGGCATATGAAAACTCCTTCAGCCTTCTTCCTTCTTTCCCAGTCTTGTTGGCTGGCCTAATCTCAGTGGGATAATTTCACACACACACACACACACACACACACACAGAAAAAAAAAAAAAAAAGTAACTTAAGTGGCCTATAGTCTCTGGTCAGAAATTTCATTTCTTTCTGTGTCATATTCTTGTGTTTACACTAATCCAATGCTGCCCAAGTTCTGAGGACATCAGCAGCAAGCAGTAAACCTCTCATACAAACTGCATCTAGCCAAGTCTAGATAAAGCTCTCTTCTTACCTCAGAAACAAAGCCTGCACAGTTCATTCTGTATTTAAGTCTTTCAAAATATGAACAGAAAACACAATTTATAGCACTGGAAGGTATATCTTTTAGTCCAATATGGCAAACTCTTCTACATTCCTCCCACATATCTTCCAAAAGGCATACGGCTAGGTTTCTGATAGCAATGAACTACTATGACTCTTCTGGTACCAATTTTCTGTTGCAATTACTTTCATATTGCTGGGAGAGAACACCTGAGCAAATATATCTTATGGGAAGAAAGGATTTGTTTTGACGTATAGTCTCAAGCGGAAGCTTAATGATAACAAGGAAAAGCTGTTATGGCAGAAACTAGACTTCACCTCCTTACCATAGATATTGGAAAACAGCAGCAGGACAGTGAACAAAACTGGAAAGAAGGAACTGGCTATGATGCCCAAAAGCCCATCCCCTAACAACACATCTCCTCCAGCAAGGATTGACCTCACAAACTGTCATCAGCTGGGTAATAAACATTCAAAACACAAATGTTTATGGGGGACATCTGTTTCAAAACATCATATACATTCTAAACATTAAATTTCAATTTGTTCTTTTTTGGCAATGTTTCTTAGTATAATACAGAATGACATTACATTTAATAATTAATGATGATTTGTTTCCAAGTTATATAGAAGTACTTGTATATATCTATTGCTTTTAATGGATATACATTATATAATAATGGATCCTTACCTGTTCTCTCAGATTTAGACATTTTTGGAATATATATATGCATTTTAATAAAAATTATCTTTCTATTTACTTAGAGTTGATATTCCCAAATATGATTATTATTTTGATTAATTTAAATGAAGAAGTTTCCAATATGTTAATTTTAATAGCAAAATAAAATAAATTATGATATTATAAAATTTTATACTTAGAAAAAGTGTAAAAACAGAAATTGAGGAAACCAATGTATAAAAAGTATAAATGTTTTAGATTTCAGAGATATATTTCTGAAGCATTAAAATTCAATAAAGAAAAGATAATAAATTAGAGATAAGAATACTTCTTTTTTAGCAAAATGTAATGTCTCAAAATTACCAAACTTTGCATTGTAGGCATCATATATCAAGGAAAATATTTTGCTTAATAAATGTCAGCATAACTACTAATGAGAATTTTGGACTTTTTTCATTTCCTTTCTTTCTCTCTTTCTTTCTTTCTTTTTTGTTATTGTTGTCATGGACTCACTAGGTAGCCCAGGATGTCCTTAAACTCAGCCTTTCAATTATTGTAATTACTGATGCATATCTTCATCACCCCCAGCTAAATTGTTAACTTTAAAAGATTAGGGCTGGGAGTAGTTACACAGATGTGTTATCCCAACTACTCCAGAAGCTAGGCAGGGGAATCACAAGTTCAAAATCAGACTGGACAGGGTATTGAGACTTTTTTTGAATATAAACAGTTTAATAAGAGCTAGGGATATAGCTTAGTGCAGATGTGTACTGAGTTCAATCCCCAGTACTATAGAAAGACTGGGAGAAACCTCTTATTTTCATTTGTATAGGACTTGCTTTTGTTTTACCAATTCCTTAGATTTGGAATACATTTTATTGTTTTAACTTCCTAGCTAATCAAAATATGCAGATCCACTGTAGAAGCGATATTTAAATGGAAGAATATATGTTGAAATTGACTAACCAGTAGACATCAGCTATCACTTACATCAGTAAATATTGTGGGCAATAGGGACACAGATAACCTTCTGGGGCTTATGATAGGGGCAAACCAATATACTTAATGGCTTTCCAAGCCAGCACTAATGAGGTTGTTTAAGACTTTTTAAATTTTTAATGGGGTTTTAATTTTTAAAGGAACAATGCCAAGGTTTAATTATACTTCTTTGCCCTCATGGGTATAGATTTTTATCCACAGCTATCACAACCCCTACAACAAGAGTTGTTTCTTGTTTATACCCAAGAAGGAAATTAAGCCCAGAGAAGGGCTAAGTGACTAGCTAGAGGTCACAGAATTCATCAATGAAGTGGCTGTACAAGTTGCAGCAACACAAAAGTCTTTTCTAAGTCTGCCTACCAACTCATGAAAATTTCCACTTTTTATATGTCATTTTCTTTCAACAACAATAACATATTTTTATCATTGGGTTAAACAGAAGATAGCATCTCAGGCATTTCTATTAACAATATTATTTTTATCAGGTTTATTTATTATGAAGAATATTGTCTAAAATTAAGTTCTTATATATTTAGAGTTTTGTCAATTCAGAGTGGTGTAATACCAGGACACTCAGTATTGATTCGTTTTAGTCTGAATTGTACAGACATTGCCCTATCATATGTCCTTGAATCAGGATTGCAGAAATCCAATTGCCCTACCCTTAACCTCTTTCACAAAAGCTGATTTTAGTTATTGTGTGTACAAGGCCTGCAAAATAGCTATGTCCCCTTGGGAATCATGATAATGGAAATTAAACAAACCCAGCTACTGAAGCAAGCTTCATCATTCAATGTCACAAGCAGGCATGGACTTACAGTGTGGAATTTTACCATAACAAACTCCATTTGCTTGTCTTATACTTCGCTTTTCAATGTGAAAATTGTAATTATTTATTCAGCTTCAAAAATTTTTAGTGACGTATTGTTTTCTTGCCATGAAAAGTATGTATTGATTGAAGTCTCCTGACAGAAAATGTGTGTAGTCTGATATGTCAGCAAAACATCCCAATAGCAATGGGTGTGTTCCTATTGATCCTTCAACCTTGGAAAAAAGACAAGGGGCTTTCTAACACACCCCAAGAAATACTCCTAAGAGAAAAGACTATAATTCTGTGCATACAAATTTTATGTCATTTTATGTTGTACATCAATACTTAGTTCATTTCAATTCTCTTTGCAGGTCAGAAGATAGTGTTTATTCTGTGTGAAAAATAAACATATTTGTGTGCTTAGTCTTATACCTTAGAGTATGATTAAAATACCTTGCTATTTTTTCTTTTCCACTAAGTAACCTGTCCTTTTTTATAAGGCTTAAAATTGTTGTAGTGTTTACTTTTTCTCTCTGAGTTTATTAAGAAATGATGCAATTTCTTCTGGTCATTTAAGGCCAGAACAAAAATGGAAAGAAAAGTCTTTATAACATCGAGAAGAACCTAAGGATCTTCGTCTCAGAGAACGGGACAATCTTACAAGTGGAGACAAGGTTCTCTTGTTAAATCTTCTGTTCAGCTTTTTCTCTTAATACATTTTCTGATAAACTAGATGGCAGAATACCAGTAAGATTTAGAAAATTTGACAGAGCTTTAGGCACTTTTACAGGGCTAAGTTAAAAAGAAAATGAAGTTTGAGAGAGAAGATCCAAGGTACTTAATAAAAGGGAAGAACAGAGTGGAGCAGAGAAGTTCAACCCCTGCTTTCCCCTGGAGGCATTCGCACATTGTGCAGTGCAGACCTGGAAGATAGAGTGTCAGGTTGAAAGTAGCTGAAGTACAGAACGGTTTTCAGAAGTCTCACCGTTATGGGTAGCCTGAAGCTGGATTTCAAGAAGAAACAAGGGTCTTAGGCAACTGTGACCCTTCTACTCAGTTGGGATCAAGGTAGGTTATTCACTACTGTGGATAGCTTTTAAAGATAGACCACAACTTGCAAGAATTGAAACGAAGCCGAAGTGCCTGGTTGGATTGAATTATTTACTCCAAACTGAAGCCTCACAAAGGTTAACATGGATCTTCTCTGGAGAGAGGTAACATCACAGTACCAGTTGCTGTCAATTTTCCACTAATGCCCTGGAAGATTAATGATATTAACTTATGCCAATTCTGTGTCCAAACTGCAAAACCTGAATAGCTTTGCCTGAGGGCTTCCTCTGCTTCCCATATCCCTCTGGTCTATTATTAACATGGCAGACCAGCAATGGAGAGGGTTAATCATTTTCCACTCCCCTTAAACACAGCTTACCGAGTTACAATAACAGAAGCTCCTTGCCCCTAGGTGATATATCTATTGGCTACATACTATGAACTCCTTCCCAGACTTCTTCCATAGCATTAAGGAGTATTTCCTATTGAAGTGATCTATTTGCTAATACAACTTTTGTTGGCTTGTTTTTCCCTTCTCTAGCTTCCTCACACTGGCATTTGGCACTTTCTGAACGTCTCAAACAGTGCTCAAATTCTGTTTTTCTGGTTTGTTTATAGAGGATCCTAAATAAGTTAGTAATATGTCATTTTCTACTTCATATAATAGCTAGTTTTAAATTACTAAAAAAGTAGAGCATTGGGAAAATTAGATTGAAGGAAAAACATCACTTAAAATACACCAACAAGGCATACTACATGTTAGATTTTAAAACATATTGACTAAAATAACTGTGCTCTCTGATTATCCTCAATATTTCCACAATACATAATCATGAGTGACAGAATGTAAAATTGAGTGTAAAATGTCCCTCATAGCTTATGTGTTTGAATAATTGCTAGTACCCTTTAGGAAACTATAAGAGGTAGGGCTTCATTGGGAAAAAAAAAAAAAAAAGTGAATTATGGCTAATAGCTTTTAAGTTTACAGCTGGTCACTTGTCTTGCTTCCAGCCAAAATCCTAGCTTCCTGACCTCTGAGATGTGTGCAAGCCCAGCTGCTACTGCAGAGGCCCAGGTTCTTTAGCTACCGTACCTTCTCCACCATGACGGGCTGCGCCCTTCCAAACTGCAAGCTAGAAGTAGTCCTTCCTCTCTTCAGTTGCTTCTTGCCAGGTGTTTGATTACAATGATGAGAAAATTAACAAATACATACATATTCAACAATAATCTTGATTTCATTGTGATATAATTACTGAGGTTTATAAAGTTTTATTTTTAATTCAAACTAGTGATTTTCTAGAACATGAAGGTAACATGAAGGTACAGGGGCTTTTTTTTTTTTTTTTTTTTTTTAACCTTCAGCTTAGTTTAACTATAGCATGGCTTCTAACCAAGCATCACATTTTTATTTAATTTTTATTCAATCTGTCTGGACTAAAAATGAGAAGTGGATTGTGTACTTTTTAAAAACTTCTTAGTACTCATTGCGTTATAACATCCTTTCTCCCTTACTTTGCAGTGTTGTTTAAGAGCAATTGGACCTAAAATTAAATTTAATCTAATATATAAATTGTAATGGAAAAGTTTTAATTTGTTAATTCCATATTTTAAGAATTAACCCAGTCCCTACTCCCATTTACTATACTTAGTGTCTTGTCAGTACTTGATAAAACTCTTGTTGCATGAGCTAACACTGCATATTGGATAGGTAGTTATTTGCTCCATATTGGTCTTCATTATATTCTCTTTCAGGAAATCAACATTTGACTGAAGAAATTTTCAAAGGAGTAGATAATACAGGATAACAAAAGGCCTTTTCCATTCATCTGGATAGCCTAGATTAAATAGTTTTAAAGTTGTGATGGATATCACCATTTATCATCATTTCATATAGGACTTCAGCCCATGTAATTATTTCATCCAAGAATAAAATGCAAAGGTGAATTACCTTAAAAAGGCATTATTTCTAAACCTAATTGCCATGTTAAAATTTCTGAATGTGTGCATGTACTTTTTATCTTGCTTTTTAAGTAGTTAAAGAAAAATGAATTTTTTTTTCTTTTTTGGGTTTTCAAGGTTGGGTCTCGCTCTAGCTCAGGCTGACCTGGAATTCACTATGGAGTCTCAGGGTGGCCTCAAACTCATGGCAATCCTCCTACCTCTGCCTTCCCAGTGCTGCGATTAAAGGCATGCTTCACCATGCCCTGCTAAAATGTAAATTTTATTAAATAATAATTGTGAGCAGTATTTCATATTGAAATTAACTTGACATGCGCAAAATATTTACTTTGGGTAAACGGTAGGAACGCACAGTGTCACAGTGTTGTGTTCTACTGTACTTTAAGCTTCTTGTTGTGTCACTCAGAGTGTATGATCATTAATCTTGTCTATTTGATAGGATCAAGAGTCACAATGGAAACAAATTACTGGACTCTGAGGAGTTTCTGTATTAGTTTAGGTGAGGTTGAAAGTCTCACTGTAAATGCTTGCATTATTCCATGGGTAGGATGCTAGACTGCATGAAAAGGAAGTCTTTGGGAGCAGTATTCATTGCTCTTTGTTTCTTCACTGTGGATATTGCCATGCCTTCCCCATCACAAAGGACTGGACCCTCAAACTATGAGTTGAACTAATCCCCTATGTGGTGATCTGAATCAAATGGCCCCCACAAACTCACCTGTTTCAAATGCCTGGTCCCCAGTTGGTGGCAATTGGGAAGTGGAACCTTATTGGAGGAAGTGTGATGTTGGAGGCAAGTTGTGGTGTGTCATAGGCAGGTTCCCTCTTGCCACAACTCAGCTTGCTCTCTTGCTGGGTTTTCCACCTGCTGTGGCAGAAGTGCCATCACTGAGCTTCCCGTCAAGACTGTAAGCGAAAATAAGCCTGTTCTCATATTACCTGTCTTTAGTCAGAATTTTTTTTTAAATTTATTTGAAAGTGACAGAGAGAAAGAGAAAGACAGATAGAGAGAGAGAAAGAGAGAGAGAATGGACACACCAGGGCTTCCAGCCACTGCAAATGCACTCCAGATGTGTGCTCCCCTTTGTGCTTCTGGCTAAAGTGGGTCCTGGAAAACTGAGCCTCAATCCAGGGTCCTTAGGCTTCACAGGCAAATGATTAACCATGTAGCCATCTCTCCAGTCCCTTTAGCCAGATTTTTTTTGTTGTTGTTGTTATTTCCCCTCCCCCAACACTGCAAAGGTAACTGTAATAGCTTTCTTCCCTAAACTCTTTTTATCAGTTTTTTGTTATAACAAGAAAAGAAAATAATGTATTATTCATTAAATATTTAAACACATGTGACTAGGTATGCATATTTTTCAAAGAATAAAAAAATGCATTATCTTAGCTTTACTTATTGCACTACAAGAATATTTTATTTCTTCTTAAGTAGTTCTAAAATAAAAGACAAGTGAACTGATAAAAGAGTTAAGGAAGAATAGAATCATTCCTGTTCTACGTTTATTATAACTCTAAAATATTAACAATTTTATTACATTCCATATTTGGGCAAGAGAAATAAGAGATACTGGAACTTCCTTTGGCATGGCCGGAAGTGTCCACTTGTGTACATGGAATATTGTTTTCTTCTCTTTGCTTGTCACTTGCCTTATAACAGTTTCAAACAACAATCTAATGGCATCTGGAGACACACTTTTTTAACTGTCTTCTAAACTCCTTCACTTCACAGTGTTTCACACTGTACATGTTGCAAACTCTAATAAATATTTGATGAAGAAAGATGTAGGTACAAGGAAACCAGTCTGCAAGAAGTAGAAGATAGTGAAGTCTATGGAATGGTAATTAGGGAGAAACTCCATGTCAAATGTACACCCACACAAAATCCTACAGAGCAGGCTTCAAAGCGAGAAGCCAACTTTCCTAAATAATCTGTAGTGAGCTAGTTAAGACTATAAACAATGACAGTGTAGAGTGTGCCAGTCTGTGCGCCAAAATGAATATATGATTAAGAAAAGTAAGTAAAATAGTGAGACATGCTTGTGTTTGGCACATTTTTCTTTATATATGTGTTTTTATTTTCCTCCTTTTAGCTAGAAGTTTTCATTTCTCCCTTTTTAGGACTAGTATAATCTCACATGTAACCCCCATTCTGTGCACCTATGCTCAGAAACTGTTCTTCCCTTCATATATCCTTCCACCTTTATCATATAATAATTCTCTTATCATGTTTCATTCATTTTCATAGAGCTGGACGTAGTGTGTTACCTTTGTTATCTGATGAAATCATTCTTTCCATGTCACATACATGAAGAATGCTTCACCTTTCTAAATCCGTTTCATGTGGACAGAGATCAAGCATGTTGCATATTTTACATGTAGACTTCTCTTTATCTCCTTACTCAAATACACTCTCAAAAATGTGTATGATAATTTGAGTTTTGAGGAAGAACTGGGTAAACAAAGAGCCAATTATTCCACTTCTGCATCTTTGGGAGCAGTGTTATAGTTCCATATTTTACCTTGACCATCCCTGTCATATGTCACATCTTCCCTTAGTTTACCACTGCTGACCTATAGCTTTAAGGACAGGAGAATTATTGAGCGCATGTTCTGCAACATATTTGTTATCACAAAGAAAATTACAGTTTGGCCTCACTAGAGAATGTTTTCTTTCTCAGTAGTTCATAATCTGCATTTCATGAATGGATGCCAATTGTTTTCTGACCCTCAAATCACTACATTGTTGATAAAATTATCAAAAAAAAAAAAGTCACAATCCCCAAACTTATTTAATGAGAAGAGCATGTTGCTGAAATTTATTTTTTAAATTTATTTATTTTTATTTTAGAGAGAGAAAGACAAAGGGAGAGAGAGAGAGAGGGAGAGAGAGAGAATTGGCACGCCAGAGCCTCTGCTACTGCAATCGAACTCCAGATGCTTGCACCACCTAGTGGGCATGTGACCTTGAACTTTCCTCACCTTTGTACATCTGGCTTAGGTGGGATCTGGAGAGTCAAACATGGGTCCTTAGGAAAGTGCTTTAACTGCTAATCCATCTCTACAGCCCTGAAATTTAATTTTAATATTGTACAATCTAGGATTTTCTTTTTGTTTTCTCTTCTAAGCATAGGTAAATAAAAAGAATCAATAAAGAATCTAGTTTCAAACCAAAAATGTCTAACAAAACTAATGAAGGGCAAACATCATTACTATCATTTCCAAAGCCAAAACTCAAGTGTGAATTTCAATAAAATGGAACAAAAAAACTCCGGATAGATTCTGTTCTTAAAAATATATTGCTACAAGGAGATGGTGTTTATTCTTTTCCTTATATAACTTGGACCCCTTCCTGGATTTGTATTTTTTTTCTGGACCTTTCTAGTAATCTTCCTGTCATTTACATGGCCAGAGTTGAATACGTATATTTTAATAGAAACACAGCTCATACTATAGCCCCTTTTTAAGGTCTGCACTCATCTTGAAATACAAAGCTACTTAAATGTGTTATAATTTTGGGAGACTTGGGAAATGGCTTACCAGTTATGGCTTTTGCCTACAAAGCCTAAGGACCCAGGACTGATTCCCTAGGACCCACGTAAGCCACATCAACAAGGGGGCACATGTGTCTGGAGTTCATATGCAGTGGTTAGAGGCCCTGGCATGCCCATTCTCTCTTTCTCTCTATCTTTCTCTTTCTCATGAATAAATTAATAAAATATTTAATAAAATAAAATGTGTTATCATTTTGACTTGACGACTTGAATCCTGTAGAAGACAAGAGAAGTTCTAATGAAGTGCTATATAATGTAAACCACAGGAATTATCTGATGAGATATCCTGAGGAATTTCCTTTATAGAGAAAGAGAGCATTTATTGAATGTATGTCTCTTATCTTGGACCAAGATAAAAATATTAGTATTAGGTTGGTTCAACGAGATGTAGCAGAGGGATTGCTCGTTTCTTGATTACCAAAATACAATGTCACAGGAAGCAGGAGGAGGGAGGAAGAAAGAAAAGAGGGGAGAGAGGAAGAGAGAGAGAGAGAAAAAAAGAGAAGACAGAGGGAGGGAGGGAATGATATAGCCTTTGCTCCCAGTAACCTGCTTTGTTCAAGTCATTAAGTATTTACCACTTCCCATTAGCCACATTTCCTAGGGAGAAAGCCATAAACACATGCTTTATGGGACATTTATGCTTCAAACTATAACAAGGACCAATGTTCAGATAATTTGTGCATAATACACACAGTTGAGAAGAAGAAAAATAATTAGTTGGCTTAAGTGCTTCTCAATTTCTAAGAGTTTAGAAACAAGTTTTATGTGTGTGTGTGTGTGAATATAGTTGGTGTATTTTAGTTCTAAAGGATAAGTTAAACTTATGAATTTTCTTTAGAATTCACTTAAATTTTATTAATTATATGCATATCTTACGTAAGTAAAGCAAAATAATTAAAAACTAACTCACAGAACTAAATAATAAAATATTTGTTTCATTCCCCAATAGGAAAAGGCTTTTAAGCACTATATGTAGATCTTAATTTTTTAACTTCGCTCCAGTTTTCCCATTCTTCAAGATATGAACTTTGCCTATCTATTGATATTCCTTGTTCATTAATTTTTTTTTTAATTTTTTTTTTTGTTCATTTTTTATTTATTTATTTGAGAGCGACAGACACAGGGAGAAAGACAGATAGAGGGAGAGAGATAGAATGGGTGCGCCAGGGCTTCCAGCCACTGCAAACGAACTCCAGACGCATGCGCCCCCTTGTGCATCTGGCAAACGTGGGAAACCTGGGGAACCGAGACTTGAACCGGGGTCCTTAGGCTTCACAGGCAAGCGCTTAACCGCTAAGCCATCTCTCCAGCCCTGTTCATTAATTTTTTAACAAAGATTTTTAATATCTTTTATCTTTTTATTTTTATTTGTTTATTTGAAAGATAGAAGTGGGGAGGGAGAGAATTGGCATGCCAGAGTCTCTAGCTATTGAAAGCAAACTCTAGACAAATGTGCTACCTTGTCCTTTTGGCTTGTGTGTCCTGGGTCCTTTGGCTTTTCAAGCAAGTGCCTTACCTCCTAAGCCATCTTTTCAGCCCCCATGTTTATGATAAATAGTAGTATAAATGAGTGCGGTAGAACTAAACAGGGTTATCAGTCATCAGTCAACATTAATTGTTTTTTTTTTTTTTTATGTTCTACAAACATTAGCAGAAATATGTATTTTTAAAGTTCATGGAAAAACTCTAGCAAGACAGACCTACTCTGAGTCCTAAAAATATACTGTAACAAGATTGCTTCAACAAAAATCACAGAAAGCATGTCTTCAGACCACAGTACAATTCAGCTAGATGGTTGTAACGTGTAGAATGCTGGGAAATATCAAATACTAAGAGAATAAACAACACATTTCTGAATGAAACATATGTTATGAAAGTTAATTTTTTTCATGGAAAATGTTAATAAAAATTGAGAAAAACAAAAGTTAATTTTTTTGCTAAATGGAAGTGAAAATTCACCAAGATTATGGAAATGAAGTTAATCTCTTATTCATCTAACTAGAAACAAAGAGAAGACATAAAGTAATGATATTGAAAATTGGAACAGAAATGTCTATTTCATTGTCACTGAATGTGTGAAGGGGTAAATACTATGATAATAGCTGCAAACTTAATAACAAGTGTTAATTGAATGGAATCATAAAAGTTATAAAAACTCAAAACCTTTATGAAAACAAAGATATTGTCAGAATAGAATAGTCCCATATCAACTAAAGGAACTGAATCAATAAATGGCTCACATACTTTTCCTAGTAAGTTATAACAACTTTTTTAATCAGAAAAAACATACCAACTCTCCAGCACCTGTCAAATAAGATGGAAGCAGAGAGAATACTTTTAACTCCCTTTATGCAACTTGTATTGCCAAATTTTAATCTCAGTTAAAATTATTACAAGAGGAAAAGAGTAGAAAAATATTCTTGTTAATATAGGTGCAAATGGTTCTGTATTAAACAATATAAGGCAAATCCAAACATGTTTAACCTTTCTTGGGTGATAAGGTCATATGATAGGCTATGACCTCACATGAGTATTTCATACAAGCTAGTTATTTATCCAAAATGTCCAAGGGAAAAAAAAAAGGAAGATAAAGAAGTAGGAGCAAAAGGAAGAAGAAGAAAAGAAGGAGGTGGAGGTGGCTGTGGAGGACCAAGACAAATCAAAAGAGGAAGAAGAAACAATATAGTTTTTGCAATGTCATAACTTTTTTCTTCATTGTAGAGTAATTGAACTCCAAAGATGTTAGATGAACTTTCTGGGAAGAAGCAAGGAAGACAGGTCAATGAAAGAATTTCCCTCAAGTCTTGCTAAGGGGACAATGAATGTATTGACATACTTTCAGGGGTCTGGGTGACACAAAGCCAACTCCATCACAGAAAAGCTCACCCTAGCATGAGTGATGGCTCATTCAAGCTGCACCTCTGCGGCTCCCTGCCCAACTTTCAGGCAGCTCCATAAGACTGTGTCTCTCCAGCAATAATTTATTTCCTTATAATCATAGGGAAGGTCTTGCAAAACTCATAATTTTCTGAGCTTCCTGAATGTCAATGGACTTTGTTGGCTTCCTCATATCATGATTCCCTCCCCAATCCATGAACGGAATTTACATAAGCCAAAGAGGGAATTGAGTCAGTATTGCAAACTCAAAACTGCTGTTCTAAAGGTCTTTACATGCCATTTAAAAGAATATATTTTAAGATCTGAAAGGAAATGACTGAAATTCCTTTGCTGCTATGAATATTCCACTTTTGAGATTTCACATACATCATATATGAAATTCCTTGTTGGTGAAGTGTTTCTTCTTACTGGAAATAGGATTCACTATGTTGAGTCTCTGTGCAGGTGAGACGCCCCAGATGAACTTCCAGTGCAAGGATATCTTGTTCTCAGATATTTACGTTAATGGCTCCTAATACTACTGGGATAAACAAATTCCCACTTAAATTCATGAAAGGTCTCTTTACAAACTAATTTTTGACTTATAACTTCTGCGTCTCAGGGCTGCCTTATGGCATGTAAACAACTCATTGAATGTCTTGGGAACATATGATCATCTAGTTTTATAAATGTTGAACACAGACTCCAGTGTAGGGCTACAGCATGGAATGCCGCATCATCTATCAGTTTCAAAATTTCCCTTATTTGAAATACTTCTGAAGCTTCCAGTACATGAAGATTTCCTTAAAACTTGGTTTTGATGAATCTATCCTTTGTTTCACAGTCACCATCACTAAAGATGAAGTCTTCAGAGTTCTACTTATAATAGGTTCATTTTAAAAGCAATCCCAAAAGCCAGGCATGGTGGCGCATGCCTTTAATCCCAGCACTCAGGAGACAGAAGTAGGAGGATCGCCGTGAGTTCGAGGCCACCCTGAGACTACATAGTGAATTCCAGGTCAGCCTGAGCTAGAGTGAGAGCCTACCTCGAAAAACCAATATATATATATATATATATATATATCATAAAATATAAAATAAAATATAAAAAATATATAAAATAAAAATAAAAGCGACCCCTACTTAGACCACATTAAAAGCAAAAAGAAAAGCCTTATAGCTAGTATAAAAATAAAATTTTAGTAAAAAACTCTTAATTTTTCTTGACAAAGATCTTATCATATTTTTGGCATAGGGTGCTTAAGAAAAAGATGCATTTAAACAGCACTAATGCTTAAAAGATTGTTATCTTTTAATGAAAAATACCATCTACCGATTTTTTTGGTGAAAAAAAATAGTTTGTCATTTTATATACAGTTCTAAAAGTTGAATTCCTTCCCAATTTTAGACTGCATTTGAATGTTTTATTCTATTTTGACAAACATGAAATTTATACATTCTTTTAACATATGTATTGCATTTATCAATGAATGTAATAAGGTCAAAGATAATATAAGAAATCAATCATCTATACTGAATTGTTTTCAACTACAAATCATATTTCCTATGTTTCTCAATTCCTTTAACATCAAGAGAATAAATATTTCATCATCTGTATCTTATATGTCCAAATATGCTCTGAAATGTATTTTCCAGGGATTCCACTGTGGAAAAGTAAGTGGAATAGACCCATTTAATTGAAAGGAAATACTGTTAGCATATACATCCATTATTACAATCCTGTAACTGCTCCAAATATTAAAATACTAAGTTTTTGGCTAGAGATATGGCTTAGCAGTTAAAAACACTTTGATGTAAAGCCTGACAGTCTGGATTTGATTTCCCAGTACCCATGTAATGTCAGGTGCACAAAATGGTGGGTATGTCTAGAGTTCATTTTAAGTGGCAAGAGATCCTGGCACACTCGTTATCATTCTCTCTCTCCTTCCTTAAAAATAGATAAAAATATTAAAAAATATTAATTTCTTGACTGACAAAGACTGGTTGCTACCACATAGATTTCATTGCTTTAGGTTTCATATTAATATAAATACTTTAATATACTTTTCATATAAAACATATACATTGGCTGGGAAGATGATTATGCTGGTAGACCACTTAATGTGCAAGAATAAAGACTCAATTTACAACTCCCAAAACCCACATAAGTGTTAAGCATGGTGGCCTGCTAGAACTTCAAGTGATCCTGAGAAAAGACAGGGGATCCCTCCAGCTTGTTGGCTTGCTAGATTAGGAAAATCAGTGAGCTCTGGATTCAGTGTGACACCCTTTCTCAAACAATAAGGTCAAGAATGATAGAGACACCCAATATGGATACTTACCTCAACACACAAGTGAAAGCACATGCACAAACAACTACACAAAAATGTATGGGCGTGCACACACACACACCACATATGCATCCACAAAAGAGATATTTAAAACATATTTAAGCATGTATGCTTAAGGATGCTTAGTTGTTATCTAGATTTTTGTATTATTGAGTTCATGACCTCCTCTAAGAATGTAAATCTTTTTTTTTTAATTTCTGAAGGAAACATGTTCACTTGCTCAATAGCATTTTATTGTTTGCATAAATTCAGGTAGCATCAAAATGTCAGGGAACTGTGGTTCAGGGACATCAATTTGAGAAAACTCAATCTTTAGTATAATGATATATATATATGACATATCTGATTAAAGAAATTTAAAACATACCTGTCCTTGTAAAAAATGAATCTCTACCTCTCAGTAATAAACAGCATAACCTTCTGTAGTATAACCTTGTTTTTAAAAATGACACTTATGCACAGAAACAGCTTCCACTAAGTATAATAATTTAATAATCTAAAATTGCAAAGTTAAGATATACAGATATTAATTCCCCTCAGTATAAAAAAATTACCACTTGTAAAACCACTAATACATTACTGCCAAGGATGGCAGATCAAAGAAGCAAAATAGATTATGGAAATCAAATGGAATTTCACTGCGAACAATTAGAATCCCCAAGTGTTTTCAGTGAAATACACATATTTTATCTATAATAATAACATCCCATGAATTATTCATTCAGATTTTAATTCCACATTTGTTCTATTTTTAAAATCTTTCTCTTAATAGCATGTGCCTGTCCTAATCTATATAATGTCCCTTATCAAATAAGCTACATGAATGTAATTTTTGACAAGTGTCCCCCCAAAATTTGCTTAAATAAAATATAATTAGTGTTGAATATAATAGAAATGCAATCATGAAAATATAGTGACCTAAATTAATGAAGTAATTTTCATATAATTTAGGATCTTAAGAATTTTGAATGCAAATCATAATTTCCCCCAATCAGTTTAATTTATACAGTGCAAAAGAACAAAAAATGAAAAGGATTCACTCAGAATGTCTTTAAATTTGTTTTTTAGGGCTGGAGAGATGGCTTAGCGGTTAAGCGCTTGCCTATGAAGCCTAAGGACCCCAGTTCGAGGCTCGGATCCCCAGGTCCCACGTTAGCCAGATGCACAAGGGGGCGCACGTGTCTGGAGTTCGTTTGCAGTGGCTGGAAGCCCTGGCTCACCCATTCTCTCTCTCTCACTCTATCTGTCTTTCTCTCTGTGTCTGTTGCTCTCAAATAAATAAATAAAACATTTAAAAAAAATGTTTTTTATCATTATCATTTGAACATTCACATTGAAAAATATTACATTTACTGGACAAATGAATAGTAATTCTGCAGTTAAAATTATTATATTTCACCTATTATTTTAGGTAGCACATTAGAAAATATGCATGCTTATCATAAGTGATCCTTTTGCGGTAGTTTCCTTAAGTCCCTTGAATAGCTTAATCCTACTCTTATCATGCCTAATACAACTGAGCCTGTCCTAAGTCAGTCAGATTGGTGAACCATGGGTAAAACCTCCCTCTGAGCTAACACCTTCTGGAGGCCACTTATTATTTCTTGCTCATGCACCCAGTCACATAGCATAGCCCAGAAGTTTAACCCACCAATGGTTTAAAGAACTGAAGGTGAGGTTAGACTGCCTGTTATACTGTCTATATAAACTCTGAGTTCTGTGCTTAAGCTTAGAGGTTATTCTTCTAAGCCCCTTCCCACATAAATAAATTTCCTGTGTTTTAGTGCTGGCTCTGTAGGACTCAGTTTCCCACAATATTATAAAGATGATTTATTGGATTAGTTTATAGGATACAGGCTAGAAAGTCCAACAATAGCTCAATAACTGTCTTCCGGCTGCAGAGTCCAACAGCTGTTCAGTCTACAAGCCTGAATTATCATAGCACTTCCAATCTTGCACTGAAGATAGTAAGGATTCCTGGAGAGAAGCAGGTTCAGTCCATGTTGGAAGGCTGATGAAGCTGGGTTCTGAGGTCCAGGAGAAATAGCAGCAACAGCATAGATGCACGCATCAGTAGGTAAGGACAGACATGTTAAAGACACTGTGTTCTTTTCAAGCTTCTTTATGTATACTCCACCAACAGTAGCACGGTTCACTCTAGGTAAACATCTTTGTAACTCCATCAATCCATCCTGGAAACACCCTCACACACCTGCCCAAGTGGAGTGTGTGTTGTGAGATTCCTACCATGATGAAGTTGACAACAGTATTTCACCTCCATAGTCAGTTTGATCTATTTAATCTAGATTTAGGTAAAGATGATTTTATTGACCACCACATTTCTATAGTTGGGAATTCTTTGCATGGAAATGTAGTGGCATTGGAGTTGGATTTATAACAGATAGGCCTCTTCCGTCCTCTCACTTCACTTCATACTACAGGATAAAAGAATGGTGAAGAATGGAGAAAATAACAAGAATTTATTAATGAACTTGTTTCTTGACCCTTATGAATTTGCCTTCACAGCTGGTGGTTCAGGAAGCATCTAGATTGACCTCACAAATGGAAGCTTAAATGATCTTTATTGGCCCACTTTACTAAATCAACAAAATATTTCTGGCAGAGAAGTTCAGTCTGCAAAAATCACAAGTCGTGGTAGTTGTGGGATGGACTTTACTTCTTAGCACAATCTGATATTCGGCTCATTTTCTTCTTAGGATCTACTTTTTGACAAAATCATGCCATCACACTATTATTTTTTTAAAATTATCTGTACTAAGCTATTGTTTGTTTACTGAGTTTTTTAAAAGTTTAAATAATATACCCAAATAAGGAATTTCTCTGCCTGTTGCTAGTCTTGGGCCTTTAATAGCAGCAAAGACTCCAACATCAATTTATCCTTAACTTTACTATATTTTATCATGCCCTATTTTATTACTCAGGCTAAAATTTGATAGCAGTGTAGGAATCACGATTAGCTTTTGACTTCTCCTTTTTATTTCTTATTCTCAAGTTCAATTGCAAAGAAATGCATTACATGAAAAATTCCCACAATAAAAAAGTAGATGGCATTTATGAGTACAAGTATTTTTACACTTTTAAATTATTTTCTAACCATTCTCATAAGTATGAATATGTATGCACTGTTTCATCTTTTTATTTTGTTTTTACTCAATGTAGATTGAGATGATTCCATCATATTATTTAAAACTTGTATCATCCATTCATTCATATTTATTCAAAATGCAGCATTCATTGAGTATCTACTTTGGGTTTTATTCTAAATGTAGTTATATATTGGTAATAAGGATTATGTATATTTTTTCTAATTTTCAGAAGGCAAAATTTCCCATTTTATTTTCTATCACATGTGTTCATCTATGTTCTGACTATGGAAACTTAGTGGACAGACACATTTAAAGATAATTTTCCTATAGGTATCAAAATAATATTATAATCATTTTCTATTTATTAAAGAGAAATTTGTATGGACACATAATGTTTTTGTTCCATCATTTCCCCCTCCTTGTCCCAATTCCACTGAGGGACCTCCTTAGTAAGACTGCTGGTATTCACCATTGGGTTGTGTGTTATGAGTTGTGGGAGCAGCAGCCAGTCATTGTGGAGGGGAGTGCAATACCTCTGGATATTCCCACCCATTCTGTGGCTCTTGCATTCTTGCAGCCCCATATTCTGCAAAATTCCTTGAGCCTTGGTGGGTCAACATTTTCTGGATTTCTGCTTCGGTATGTTTTGAATATCCTCAATGTCTGTCTTCATCATCCTTGCACAGGTTGACAGGGTTGCCATGGAAGTAGCACTCTTGCTCATCTAGCCAACTTCTTTGTGGTTTCACTTGATCCCTGGCTGGTGTGAGAGGGGTGATTCATCTCTTGCCAGAGAGTCAGTGATCTTTTCTTTTCTTGCTGGTAGATTTTGTTTGTCTGTGGTTCTTGCTGCCTTCTGAAGCAAAACAAAAAAGATTCTCCAAAGGAGGTTGAGATCAGCATAGGCTAAAGGGGATAAACATTGTCAATTTCGAGAGATTTTGATGGGTGTAGCCTCTTTTTTGGCCATAAACTACTGGGAGATTCTTGTTGGAAACCATAACCTTGGTATCCATACTTCTAGGTATGGTTCCTTTCCACTGAACAGATCTCTAAGCCAATCAGAAAGGCATCGGTTAGCCACCTAAGCTGGGTGCTACCACTGTACAGGTGTGTACATCTTGTCCAGCTAGTATAGCAGTGTCCCCTGACTGCTCTCATTGTTGTTGACCATTCTTCCCCATCAGCTCATAGAGTGCTTTCTAGCACTATACAGACTAACCATCCAGGAAGTGGCTTCTGTCCATATTCCAGCCAGATCTCTGTATATTCTGTGTCAGCAGCATGTGGTGGCTTCGACAATAGGGTCTTACGTTTTACCTCAAATGGGTAATTAAGTGCTTTGACAGAAGCAGGTCTTGTTTTGGGGACCTTGTCAGTCTCTCTCATCAAAAGCTCAATGTTGTAACAAATTGCTGGTACTGGGAATTACAAGCCAGAGCCAAATGTTTCAGGGTTAGGATTCATCCTACCCTCTCCATGGCCCTTCTTACCAGGTGATTTCCCCCATACTCCTATTGAGAGTTATATCTTTTAATCTATTATCCACAAGTAAGGTTTCTATGGCTCCAATTCATTTAGTATTTAGTTCTGAGTGTATCCCCCCAACCTCCCATTCCCTCCTCCAAAACACATACACCCTATTACCTGTGCCTCAAGCAGCCTGTAATGTAAGCCTGCAACTCAAGTTGTTCGAGGCTATTGATCACAGATGAGGGAGAACATGTGGCACTAGTCATTTGTGCTTGTGTGAGTTTGATTAGTATGATCTGTTTTTTTATTATATATTTATTTGAGAGTGTCAGACAGAAAGAGAGAGAAAAGGCACGCCAAAGCCTCCAGCTATGGCAAACGAACTCCAGATGTGTGTGCCCCCTTGTGCATCTGGCTAATATGGGGCCTGAGGAATCGAGCCTTGAACTGGGGGTCCTTAGGCTTCACAGGCAAGTGCTTAATCGCTAAGCCATCTCTCCAGCCCAGTGTGATCTGCTTTAAGTCCATCCATTCCTACAAATTTCATTATTTTATTTTTCCTTACTGCTGAGTAGAATTCCCTTGTGCATATGCACCACATTTTCATTATCTGCTAGTCAATGAGGCTTCCTCTTTCCCTACATCCTCAATAACATTATTGTCATTTGATTTTTTAATGATTGGCATACTAACTAGTGTAAGGTGTAATCTCATAGTTGTTTTAATTTGCATTTCCCTGATGGTTAAGGATTTTGAGAATTTTCTTAAGTGTTTGAAGAATTATGAACTTAAGAACTTAAGCCATTTGTATTCCTTCCTTTGAGAATCCCCTATTCAGTTCCCTATCCCATATCCCCATTTTTTTTTGAGTAGATTGCTTAGTTTATTATTGCTTAATGATTTGAGTTCTTTGCAGAATTTAGATAATAGGTGTTGGGCTCTGAAAGGCCCAGGCGTGAGGCCTAGTGGAACTTCCTGAGCCTAGCTAAAGTTTGGCGACCTGTCTCTGGCCAGCTAGGACTCAGCAAGACACCTAATGGCTTCTAGCCTGCCAACTCCACGTGGCAATTGTAATTACCATTTCAATAGTTAACATTTATTATTGACCCTTACCTCTTCCCCCATCCTAAAATCCCTGCCTTTATCTCCAACATGATATAGGCAACTGCTCAGAGTAATAAAGCGAGTTTTTTCTGTGAGTTTCTGTATCGAAAAGACTCGGACTCAGTGTGGTTTTTCTCCGATGGCCAGGAGAGGTTTCTGAGTTGTCCGTCGCTCATCATCTTCCTCAACCCCTAGGGGGTACCAGTAGGCCTGGTTCTTCCCTCGGCACTACCTACTTGACCGGGAAGGAGCCCCACAAATAGGATCTGTCAGTAGTGTAGCTGGTGAGGTTTTTCTCTCATTTGGTCAATAGCTTGCTGGCTCTATTTATGGTATGTTTGTTTGTATAAATACATTTTAGATCCCACTGGTTGAATGAATGTTTAGTTTCCTGGGCTACTAGGGCATTGTTCATGAAGTCTTTCCCCACTCCAGTATCATGGAGAATTCCCACTATTTTTCTTCCAGTCAATTCTTACACATTAATATATATATATTCATTTTGGAGAGAGAAAGACAGAGAGAAAGAGAGAGAGATGGGCCTGGCAAGGTCTCCAACTGCAAACAAGCAATCCCCATATGATTGCCCCACTGTGCATCTGGCTGAACATGGATACTGGGTAATTACACTCAGTTCATTAGGGTTTGCAGGCAAATACCTTAAATGTTGAGCCATGTCTTCAGATCTTTTGGCAGTTTTAATCAATACCCTGTCTCTCTTTTCTTCTCATTAATAAATTAAACTATTGTATAACATTATCAGCTTCTATACCTCTTCATGTTACATTTTCTAATCATTATCATTGTTATACATTATTGTTTCTTCTCTCATTTTAAATGTCTTTTTAAACAGTCCAGCTTGCATTCTTTAATTCCAAGTTTGTCTTTCTGTACAGGAGTACAGGTATATTTCTATTTCTGTATTTAACTAGAAGTCCTTATATATTAATCTTTTTGACATTTTGTATCTTAGTATGTTTCCTATTCATTCTTATGCTTAATGACTCACTGATCAAATTAATTGAAATGCATACACAATGGGCTTCTATTCAACAGTAAGAAAAAAACAACACAATGAAATTTGTAGAAAAATGTACAGACTTGGAACAGATCATGCTTATTGAATTCACACAATCACCGAAAGGCAGTTGCCACATGGTCTCACTCATCTGTGGTTCCTCTCCTGGATGAGCTAGAGTTTCTGTCATATCTGATAGTCAACTCAAGGCCCATACAATAAGGATGCAAGGAATTGGGGGGAGGAGAAAGGGAGGGTGGGGTAAAAAATACACAAAACTAAACCCCAAATTAATTGGTACCAGAGAAATCTTTATCTCTGAACATAGACTAAAAGATTGAACCTTCAACAGGAGCATGGGTAGAGCACATGAAAAGAAGGGCCCTGAAGAGGATGAGATGAAGCCTAACCTTAAAACATATTTTTGGCTTTGGCCTGTAACTCCCAGTACCAGAAAGTGGTTGCTACATACAATGAGCTGCAGTACTATTTTAGGCAAATGGGTACACAGTACTTGCATATAATATCAACATGGTACTCCCTTACTACATGGAAATGGCACAATGTAATTCCTAAATTGTGACTATGTAGCAGACAGCTTCAGGTTTGCTGAGATGAACTTCCAGACTAGGCACAAGTATGGAGGAAGGGATATTTATTGAAGCTTACAGATCTAGAGAAGTTCTATAATGGTAGAAGAAGTTGATGCTGCTTTCTTAGGTCTAAGCAGAGAGAGAGAGAGAGACAGAGAAAAAGCCACAGGCCATAAGCCATACATCACACTTCAGGAACTCCAGGTGGAACTAGGTACTTTGCATATTTTAAGATTGGAATTTCAAACCCACCACCACACCTTAAGATCCACCCAGTGACATGTCCTCCAGCCAAGTGGTTGCAGATCCAAACTACAAACTAATGAAACATGGAATGTCCACCTTGAGACTACATAGTGAACCCCAGGTCAGCCTGGGCTACAGTGAGACCCTACCACCAAAAACTAAAAAAAATAAAATAAAACTTTGAATATATTGGGGCCATCTATCCAAAGTACTATGCTCTGGCCCTGGCCCCCAACAGATTTAAGAGTTAAAGTCATCACACATTGTAAATTATATTGAGTCCAATTTCAATGGTTCCCCACAGTCTTGATCAACTTAAGATAGTCCAAAAGTCCCAAGTCTCCTCTGAGATTTAAGATTGTCTTGAAGCTGTGTGTACTATAAAATCAAACAATTTATATACTTTCAATATTTAAAGGCACAGAATAAACATTTTCAAGTGGTATAAGGTGTAACAGAGAACCACTAAAATAACGTAAACTCAACAACCATCAAACAAACATCAAACTTCTGTAGTTCAAGTTCAATAATAACCAGTGACTGTTAGTCTCAGGATTTTTTATTTTCACCCTTCCAGCTTGGCTGTGTAGCCAGGGAAAAATTTTATCCCTAGCCAACAGCCTTTATGGTATCCCTTGCATAGTTTTGGTATATCCAAAACATCTTTAGGTCTCCATGTAAATTATGGTCTATCTTTTAAAGGCTTTTTTTTTGGCCTATTTATAAGGGTCATCATGCCCTACCTATGAGCTGTATCTCAGCAGCAGTTCCTGGAACTGTGTGTATTTTATGACCATTCCATGTATTTTTTGTTTCCGAAACCAGCAACAGGTGTGTAGGATACAGCTGCATTTTTAATTTAGGGATGAAATATATCATGACCTTGAAATGTAGATTCCTTCTCCAGTCAACTCTTTTTCAAAATAATTTTTATTTTTAACAATCTTTCTTCGTCCTCTCCATTGTTTTAATATAAAGATGTTTCAGGGAGATACATCTCTTGTCCTGCCATCATTCCTTTGGGGACTCTCCTCAGTGGGGTTTCAGGTATTCCCCATTGGGTTGTGGCTTATACATTATTGGAACAGTAGTTAATTATTTGGGTGGGGGAGGGAATGCCTATGGACATAATGTCTCAGCCTCTGGCTTTTACAATCATTCTATCCCCTCTTCCACAAAACTCCCTAAGCCGAGGTAGATGAGTTACAAGTCTACTTCAGTGATGAGCTCTTAGGGGCCTCTGGATCTCTGCTTCAGTAGGTGTTGAGTATCCTCAGGTTCTGTCTCCTATACCCAAGCACTGATTATGAGGAACAGCATGGAAGCAGCACTCTTGCTCATCTCCAATTCCTTTGTGGATTCAGCTGTGGCTTGGCTGAAGTATGAAGGGTAGTTTATCTCCTCTGGTCTTGATACCTTCTGAAAAAGAAGAAAAGATTCTCCAATGGATAGTGAAGTCAGCATAGTTTAAATGGAATAAGAATTACTAAGTTAGGGAGAATTTGATATATGTAACCATTCTTTTAGCCAAAGACTGGTGAGAGCTTGACATGGGAGAACATAATCTTTGTCTCCATAGGATTCTGATCTGTTTTTCAATTCAAGTTAT
Organism: Jaculus jaculus; assembly: GCF_020740685.1. NCBI lineage: Eukaryota > Metazoa > Chordata > Mammalia > Rodentia > Dipodidae > Jaculus > Jaculus jaculus. The sequence continues at coordinate 41,754,000 of NC_059104.1, forward strand.
GGGTTCCTTTACACTGAGTGGATCTCTTTGCCAGTCAGAAAGCTACTGGTTACCCATGAGGCTGTGTGCCACTATTGCACTGGCAAGTACATCGTGTCAGGGTGTTTGCTTGTGGGTAGTTTAGACCTGTGGTTGCTCAGATTGTTGTTGGCCATTTCCCCCCCCGGTAGCTCATGTAGCACTTCCCAGCACTTGATAGGCTGTCTGGGGACTGGATTTCTTCTGAATTCCAGCCAGGTCTCTCAGTGTGTTCTGTGTCAGCAGAATATAGTGTCTTCAGCAAAAGGGACTTGGCTTTTGCTTCAGGCAGGTAATCAGCAGCTTTGACGGAAAGCTGTTTTGATTTGGGAACTTCATATGTCTCTCCAAGCAACAGCTTCCTATGGGTAGCAACCAATCTCTGGTACTGGGAGTAACAAAGGTATTTTGAATAATCTACATTTAAGTTAATTCAAAGAACGTATTATCTATTACATTTATATGTTTTACTTCCCATTTAACATTAACACAGATTTGGAAGAGTTTTGTTTCTTAGATAAGGTATTTGCATTTAAAACTTCATTCTTCTCAGATCAAAGTTAATGTTTTCTTTAATGCTGCTCACTGTTATGTTGTTTCATTCCATAGAGCTTATTTTTTTGTTTAACTAGTTTAGACTATGCATTTATGACTGAATATATCCTTCACATAATACCTATTACTTTTTTCTATTTTTTTAGGAATATGACACAAAGTCATAAGAAAACTTTATATTAGTATCATGTAAATATTAGCTATTATTTCAATTACTAAATTACTTTGGTAATACTTAGGTTGCAGTTTCATAATATATTATTGGTAAAAGAATAAAACTTCCAGTAGAATAAAATTGCTTTCCTTTTCAAGTCCAATGAACAAATTTATGAATAATTGTAGTTATCTAGCATTATTAGTCCCCAGCAATGGAGATGTAAAACAATTCTTTAGTGCAACTGTTTCTTTGCTTAATTTTAGAGGCAAGTGATTTGTACTTTTTGGTTTTGTTTTGTTTTGTTCTCTGAGGCAGTATCCTAGTCTAGCCGAGGCCGACCTGGAACATACTCTGTAGTCCTAGATTTTTCTTGAATTCACAGTGATTATCCTACCTCAGCCTTCCAAGTGCTGGGATTAAAGGCATTCACCACCTTTCCTGGCATGATTTGAGCTTTTAATAATGAAAAACACTGTAATTATTTTAGCTAGAGTGGTGGGGGCAGATTATGGATTTTGTATAATTAGAACAATATCCAACCCATTTAACTGGATTTTTTCATTTATATATCATATTTTTTCAGACAGGAGGATTTTATGAGGATGCATTATAAAAACTATGAAAATTCAAATTTAGGACTTGCATTTAGAGACGGTTCTTCTTTCTGATGCCATAATTTGCATATTTTTTATTAATAGAATAACATTTATAGTAAAGGGCAGTTACTCATTTATTTTGACATGATCGATATTAATCAATCTTGTGAACTTATAAATGACAGTACATTAGTAGTATAAAATGTAAAACTTATCATCATGCTACACAGGGCTTTTCTAGATCACTACAATAAGCTATAGGTCACACAACAGAAATTTATGAGAATAATTACTTTTGTGGACTATTTTTGTGAAGTTTAGTAGTAGGGAAGACAGTAACTTTTATAGATGTTCTAAAATCTCAACATAGGAAACTTATAGTCAACCAATTACTTTCTTATAAATGAACAATAGGGGTGAATAGACAAATGTGCTGGGCCACAGGAAATATTGAAGGTTTAAAGTTAAAAATGTCCAACTGCTGAGCATTTCAACACTTATTACTTTAAAGTTGCTTAGCTAAAGGCATTCTTAAATATATCACTGAAAATCCAAATATTTTTCTATTAAGTGTTTTCAGCATGACATAAATCTATAAGTTTGGTTTAATGAGAGAAAAGCCGCTTTTATTTCTCTTTCTGGATTACTTAGCTAATTTACTTTGTTGAAATCATTTTATTTTAAAAAATATATAACTTTTGGTTGGCATCATTCTTTCTGGGAAAAAAATACATACTTTGGACTAAACAAACTCTCAGAATAAAAGCATTACAAAGATAAAAAAGAAAAAGAAAAATATATTTAACATATGGAAATACTATTAATCCAAATATATCCCTTATGTTAGAATAAGGTAGAGACTAAACATCTTCTATGAAACAGAGAAATACTGTTTTTAGTTTTAATTTTTTTCCAAAGAAGCAAAGGAAACCCATTATAGATATACAAGTTACTGTACCACAAAATTGCTCTACATTTATTTCTATAAGATCTAAGTAATATTGATTCTTCTAAATAAAACAACAAAATGAAGTATCAAACAAAGAGCAAATTAAAGAACAGCATGCTACTGCTTTGCATGGTCCACTGTCTTACCATCAGTCAAATTGAGTCACATGCATATCATGCATTATGCAGAGCATATTTGGCCACGGACCCAAGCTTGAACAAGGAGCAAAGAGAACAATCACAAGAAAATAGCAAGGTTTCTAAAGTAGCTACGGTTGTTTCTATGGGCGGTTTGTTTCTAAATTTTCTAATACTTTGTTTTCAAGAAGGTAATATCACAATATTTCTATAATGTAACTAGTTAGACTAATAAACTATCCCTTTTTGTGTTTTAGCCTGCTCAGACTGTGACATTATAAAGTGAATTCAAATATTTCTTTGTAAGAGGCTAGTGTGTGTAATTTGAAGATACTTATAAGGACTTGAGACCTAAGTCTTAAACAAATGGCAACCTACTATGAAGATAACCTTAGTGTATATTAGTTTCTTGCTGTGTGGTGCTGAAGTTCTTAGTCATAGTTATTACTTGTATCCATAGTTGTCTCCTCCTGGCTTCCAAGTACCATTTCCTGGCATTCAGACAAGAAGGAGGAATTAGAAAAGGAGCTAGATACAAAGCTGCCATTTTCTCCATTACCATCCTCATAGCAGAGACCTTTTGGTCCCTTCTGGATTTCAGCATTCGTTAAAAGTTTATAAAGTAGAGGGATCAAGCTATCACACAAGTTTGCATTCAACATATCCAATTAAAACTGAGTGCAGGGTATATTTTGCCCAAGTTCAGTTAGAAAGTCATAGAGGCAGGGCCCTCATTCTGAATATAAAACCATCCCAATTATGAACCCTAGCTTTGAAACAAAACCAAAGATTATTTTCTCCAGTGACATTTTCCCACTCACATTTTAGCTAAAAGTAAGAAACCCTCAGCTACAGTTCCACTGTACACTCCAAGTTTGTTCTCCTCATAATGATTAGTGTACATAGTAAATCTGCACTTTCTGTTTCTCAAGGCTATCTTGGCCATGTGTAACAGGGCACGAGAACTTGCACAAAGTGTTGGGTAAAGTCATTCTAGTCCTTTATTCACTTAGATTTAGTTTCTTTGCTTTTAAATGAGAAATCATGCCTTAAAGTATTTTTTGTTCCAAATGTAGATTCTTGTGATATGTCTAATTTTGATCTGGCTGTTCAAAGATGTGGGTTACATAGCATAAGTAAACACAATGGGAATTAGAAAAACACTAAAATGATCCTGTCTTCACCCTTCAGTTGAAACCTAAAAACACCTTAGGAATAGTACCAAATTTCAAGGAAACACAAACTGTAGCAAAATCTACAATCAGAAGTTGTCACTTGGGTTCCAGAGAGTCAAATAGAGAAGAAAGAAATTGAAAACAGTGGCAATATGCTATTTTCTTTATGACTTCCCTCAAAATAGTGAGTCATATACTAGATTTCACAGAAGTAAAGGACAATTTTGTAGCTGAAATCTTTTATAGTCAATGAGTTTAACTATGAACACTAATTTGAAGCTTTTCCCAATGCAAAATGTATTTGTTCACAAAGTGAACACCAGAGAACAATCAAGTAACTCTGGATAGGAATGTGACATTCTTTTCTGCAATAGAACTGATCTATGCAGATGCAAGTTCTCAGTTGTCTTTTCCTATAGCTATGACATGCTTTGGTTAGACATATTAATGAGTAATACTAAAGGAAGTATTGTATCTTTCAAAGGAAGGTATAGTTACCTTTATGTTGCTGAGATGAAACATCTCACCAAAAACAAATAAAAATGAGGAAAGGATTGATGCTGGCTTATATTCACTTGAAGAAGTTTCATCATGGCAAGGAAAAAAGAGGACAGAACAGAAACTGGACATCAATTCTTGCCATGACAGCTGGCAGGAAGCAGCATGAGAATGAGCTTAGCTGAGATGAGTTTGAAACACAGGAACATTGGGTTAATAAATCTCTGACCTCAGTGACTCATATTCTCCAGCAAAGTTCCACCTAGCAAATTACCACCAGTTGGTGAATAAACCCTCAAAACCAATGAGTATGTGGGAGAATTTGATTCAAAAACACCACAGAGCACTTTAATGTCACCAGAGAAGCATGTTTGTATTACTATTTATACTTGAATAACCACCCAGTAGTAAAATCAGAGAAGCAATTTACTAGCTTCTGATTTCTACCTGTAGCTCAGAAATGCACAAATTTCACATTATTTATAGTGCATATTTTAATCATAATTTATTATTAAAATACTATTGTAAATTAAACCTTAGTTATTAATTAGCTAGTAAATGCCATAGAATGCTTGCAATAGTTCCAATTTCTGTGCCATTGTATGCCAACTGTCCATAAATGTGATTTAACATTGAGAAGGGTGCTGAAAAGCTGTCTTAGTGGGTAATGTGTTTGTTAAACAACCATGACAATCTGAGCTTGGAACCCTAGCAACCAAACCAAACTCACCATCTGTAATCCCAGTTCTGGAAAGGCAGAGAAAGGAAGACTGTCAGGACTTGATGGCTAGCTAGTCTGGATGAATAGGTGAGTTTAGGGTTAAGTTCAAACACACACACACACACACACACACACACACACACACACACATATATACATATATACATATATGTATATATATATATATATATATATATATATATATATATATATATATATATGCATGCACTCACACATAAACATTGTAAATGGTATAAACTATATAATAAAGAGGTTAATTTTGAAAATTTCATATTTTATAACAACATTTGTAGGTATAAAATAACATGATTGTCATCTATTTTCAGCATGAGGAGGGAACCTACAATAGTTTTGCTTCTGAATTAGTTTATGTTTAGAAGTCATTTCTAGATGAAATTTAATGTGCACTAAACACATTGGAAATTTCACAGATAGTGCTAACAAATATGTTAGTGTCCCAGCCTGACAAGAAGTACACACCACTACAATGGCAGTACACAGCCTTGGTGGGTAATCAATGGCTTTCTGAGTGGCTAAGAGATCTGCTCAGTGGAAAAATGAACCCATATCTGGAACAGAGAACCAGGTCTGTATCCTATGGAGACAAAGATTTTGCTCTACAATGTCAAGCTCTCACTAGTCTTTGGCTAAAAGAGGGCTACATCTATCAAACTCTCCCTAAATTAACAATGCTCATCCAAATTAGTCTATTTTGACTTCACTCTCTGTTGGAGAATATAGTTTTCTTTTTCAGAAGGTAGTGAGACCAGGGGAGATAAACCACTCTTCACATCTCAGCCAAGACTCAGGCGAAACCACAGAGGAATTGTGGAGACAAATAAGAGTGTTGCTACCATGGTGATCCTGACAGTCAGTGTCAGGGTGAAGGAGACAGATGCTGAAGACAGTTAACACATACCAAGGTAGATCCAGAGAGAGGCTCTTGAGAGCTCATCACTAAAGTTGATGTAAAATATACCCATAAGTTTCAGAGAATTTTGTGGAATAGGGGGCAGAAAGAGTGTTAAGAGCCACAGGATGGGACATCATTCCCAGAGACATTGTCTCCACCAGTAACTAAGTATTGTTTCCACAACACATAAGCCATAACCCCTTAGGGGTTATGAGCAATCTCACTGAGGAGAGAACAGGGAGGAGGGAAAAGATGGTATCAACACATGATGTATACATACAAAGTATGTTTTTAATTTTAAAAAGGGAATTATAAACAAAGTATGGAACATTTAAGATGCAATTACTTGGTACTGTGCTACTATTTTGAAGCACAGCAAAATATCATGGTCTTAGGGACTTAAATAATCAAACTTGGTTTTCACTTATTAAGGCCAGAATTGGGCGATTAAGATGCAAGTATGTGTGTGTGTGGTGGTGGGGTTGATCATAGCATGAGGACTTGAGTTCAGATCTCAAGCAACCACATAAAGTAGGAAGCATTAACATGCTTCTGTAATCACAGCACTCATATGACAGTTCGGGAGGCAGAAATCGTAGAATCCGCCAGAATCTCACAGGCTAGGTAACCTGGTATATTTGTAGCTAATAAAAAGAAAGCCTACTTCAAACAAGAGGAAAGACAATGACCAATACCTAAGGTCGCTTTTTAACATTCAAACAAGTGATGCCATGTATGAGCACTATTCACTCAGATAAAACCCTTGTAGACCCAATTACAGCATATACATACATTTCTTAGAAGATACTGGCAAGAATGGTGGTTTCCCACGAAGCTTTTCATCTTTAATTACAAATGATTGTCTTCCTCTATGTTCTCATGTTGCATTTCCTCTATATCAAAATCTCTGATGTCAATCTGTGTGTCTAATCTGTTTTTAAACACATCAGTCAGATTAGCTCAAGGTTTGCTCAAATGTCCTTAATTTAAGTACCTATTAGTTTCTATTTCTTTTTTAAATTTTTTTGTTTATTTTTACTTATTTATTTGAGAGCGACAGACAGAGAGAGAAAGAAGTAGATATATATAGAGAGACAATGGTGTGCCAGGGCCTCCAGCCACTGCAAATGAACTCCAGACACGTGCGCCCCCTTGTGCATCTGGCTAACGTGGGTCCTGGGGAACCGAGCCTCGAACCGGAGTTCTTAAGCTTCACAGGCAAGCACTTAACCGCTAAGCCATCTCTCCAGCCCTAGTTTCTATTTCTAAAGGCAGGTTAATTCCAAAGAAAATTCAGTAAGTTGACCAATAACATTCATAGTATCGTCTGTGTGTTTGTCCAGATATCCTCTACCAATAGTCACACATAGATAAGAAGTTGTTGGAATTTCAGTCTTCTACTGTCAATGGTACAAAGTCAGCCTGAATTTAGTTTTGGAGAAAGGCATTAAACAACAATGCCATTTATTTGGCACAAAAAGAATTTAATTCACCTCTTTTAAGCTAAAATGTTCAAGTTGCCACTTCTTTCTACCTGAGGGATTACTTTTGCTATCAATTTTGTGTTATTCAAATATTATTTCAATAGGTTATAATTTCAGTCACATGAAGTGCTGACTTCTGTGCTTCATATTAAAGTAGATTGTGGAAGAAAATGTGCTTGATTAATATGATGATATTTAATCCAAAGCATCATTAAATCAGAATTATACAAAAATCAGCATTAATGTGTAGTGTTTTATTTATGAATATTGTTGTACTTTAGAACAGATGACATGCTTCATTTAGACCTTTTGTTTATGACAATGAACTTTATATCACAATAGTGAATAGAGAGCTAGCTAGAGATTGTTTAAGGAGCTTGTAGGAGGCATTATCAAAAAGGATGTGACTACAGGAATTGCAGTGACAGAACAGAAAAATAATTTAATTGCTTATAATAGTATAACAAAAATTACTTATTTGTTTATGAGTAATACTAAATGGGGGTGCCTCATATGCTTCCTCAACAGGTGTGTTTACACAGGGCTACAAAAAACACACGACTGCTAGTTATGCCATCTACTGAAGGACAGAAGACACTCACTATTTAAGGAGCTCACTTACACTTTTATTGATGGAGATTCTGGCCAATGTTCTACAGACACTACTGTTAGGACATTGCTGTGTTTTTAAAATATTTTATTTTTATTTATTTATTTATTTGAGAGAGGGAAAGAGGGAGAGAAAGAGACAGAGACAGACAGAGAGAGACGGGGGGGTGAATGGATGTATCAGGGCTTCTAGTCACTGCATACGAGCTCCAGATTCATGTCCCCCTTTGTGCATATGGCTTACATGGGTCCTGGGGAATTGAACTGAGGTCCTTTGGCTTTGCAGGCATGTGCCTTAACTGCTAAGCAATCCCTCCAGCCCCATTTCTGTGATTTTATGATATACACAGATTATAGTTGATAACTTTAACATACCCTGGATTATGATAGTAAGCCAGTTAATTTCAGACACATCAAATTTCAGACATCAAATTTCAGACATTGTTTTGGTTATCTGAACAACAAAATAAGGACCAATTAGTTCACTGTAACAGGAGAAATTTAACAAAAATATAAAAGAATATTTTCAGACAACAGACAAAAGCACAGGTTTATGATCTCTGAAAGAGAAGAAGCTGAATTTGTAAACACCACCAATAATGGAGTTACAGGGAAACATATCAAAGTGAAAATTGCTAACTCTCATTACATAAAGATATGGAGATAGAAATGTATGAATGAGTCCAAGTGAAGACGTATTCTGCAGGTAAAGTTTCTGTAAATATTACTGAACTCTGCTTGCATGCTTCTGGCGATGTATATTCTCAAGACAGACTCTTCCAACTAGCAAAATTGTTCAATAATGATTGGATAATTGAAAGATGAATGCTCAGGAATTACAAAGTAGGGAATATGAGAGGTCTGCAGAGCCAGAGTAGAAATGGTGATCATTTGAGTCAAATAGTGCCTATAGCAAAAAGTAAGATTATTTTAGATACTGGGCTCTGTTACCCATAGGCTGCTATATAATATTTACAAAATATTCCGCAAAGTGAAACATGGTATCCTCCTAAACAAATTCTAATACAAATATAAACAAAGAGTGTCAAACCTGAGGCTCAGAGCAATGCAAAAATTAAAAATTCCAAAATCTAATAAGAAAAACAACCAATAGCAACAACAAATGTTGCCCATGCAATTCAGAGAACAATAGTGCTAATAGTTAAGGATATTTGATGTGACGTACACAGTAACAGCACACACACACACACACACACACACACACACACACACACACTCAGAGGTCAAGACTTTTACAGTTCATATCATTACTGATTTTAAGTATTCAAAGGTATACCATAGGAAAGGTAAAGTGGCTGAAACTCCTGAATAAACCAGAGAAAGTCAAATGAAGGAACAGTGAGTATCAGAACAACTTATGAGCCAGGGAAAATGAAGAATTCTAGTTGTCTTACAAGTACTTCCAAATAGTGTCGGAGGTCTATTTTAAATAAAAAATAATAATTAGAGGAAAAGAAAGGCTATTGCAAATTGTAACACTGGAACTGGTCATTAGTTACTTTTGTCATATATTCCAATTAAAGCTGAAGTAAGTAGTACTAGATAGACCCCAAATATTGCTTAGTGGAATCAATGTGTATACTTGAGAAAAGTTGGGGTGGCTTTCAGTTAGATAGCCAGCCCATAACTATTTGTCACTTAAGGATATATGGCTGCTGTCCTATAACTCATATTTGCTAGGTTGTTTAAAGACTCTATTTCTTTTAATCTGTGGTTTCAACCTATCATAGGAGAAATATATAAAAGCTAGATTTAGATAAAATTTTGGAGAAAGTAAAGAAAAAATAAAAAATTTTTCAAACAAAGTAGCACTAAAATGTTATAAAATATTCTTCTAGTATAAAAAAACGATATGATACAGAAAGGCATGTCTCCACAAAGTAAATATTTAGAAATTGTAGCTATATGGATAATTATAAACTATCTTTAAGTTGTCTTTCAATGAGCCCCACTTCTTAGTATTCACTGTTTTGTGCAAATCTCTTCCTTTCAATGTGGGTAAATTTATGACTTATTTACAAGTATGAGAAATTGTAAAAAACTGCTACATGGTACAGCTTAATGGTAGAGTGTTTATCTGTCATGTCTGTTCTGAATTATATCCCCACTACTACAAAACAGCAAGCATCAAATAAATTATAAAGAAAATATCAGCTGATCATTGTGCCTACCTTAAATCCTATCACACAGGATCTAGAAACAAAAGGATATGACATTCAAAACCAGTTCAAACAACACAGAGAGTTCAAGTATAGCCTGAGGTATATGAGATCCTGTCTTATAAATAAAATAAATAAAGGACAAAAAAAGCAAAGATAAAGAAATTATAAAGGTGGTATGAAGTCACATCTCTGTCTAGCATACATAAACTTAATACTGACCTTAAGTTAGAGAAGACCACTGCATTACCACCTTGAACCATTTGATAAAGTAGAGCTTGATGTTAATAGTGACACACAGAAAGAAAGTCAGGATTTTTCCTGACCAAAATCCAGTTAGGAACCTATTCTTGCAGTACATAGACTTTGAGGAAAATATATCATCCCAATAAACCACCCTAACACACAAACCCTGTGGCAAAAGAAATGTGTATTATTTTAAATACATGAAATTAAGAGAATTGTATTAAAACATATTTATGTATTTTTAACCATTTAGAGGATGTGGCAGATTAAAACAAAAAAACAATAATGACATAGTTTACATAAAAGTAAATAATATGACAATAAATCATGTCTAAACTGATGCATATGAAAGTCTAGCACTCTAGCCATTGAACTTTATGTATATTTTTGTAGTACCACCTAAGGGTACATTACAATAAAGACACATGTTTAATATCCTAGAGCTATATGTAAATAGTAGGAATAAATAATATAAACTGATGTATATAAAAATTTAATGCTAAAAATAAAGAAGTTTCTAAAAACTCATTTTACTAAAAACACATTCAAATTTTGGAAAAATAAAAAAAAACAGATTGGTCACATGAAAAAATTCAAAACCAGGAAAAGAGATTAACATACAATTTTATACATACCAAAGTTATTTATAGAAAATGTTTTAAATAGTTTAGCAAAGGCATAGCTTCTCAGATTTGAAACAAATGTAACACATGTAGCTAACCTTTTTCTTCAAAACATAATTTATTTTAAAGTCAAAAAGAACAAACAAAACAGTAAACATTGTCATACAACCCTCAACAGGAGTATGCGGGGATTGTCAGATAAGAACTCTAAAACATTTGGCTCTGACTTGTAACTCCCAGTACCAGAAATCAGTTACAATCCACATTGAGCTATGGAAGGGAGAAACTTAAGAGGTCCCCAAAACAAGACCAGTTTCTGTTTAAGCAATTAATTATCTACCTGTTGTCAAAGGTAAAACCCTATTGCTGAAGACACCACATGCTGCCAACAAAGAGCATTGAGAGATACCTGGATGGAATTTGCAAGGAAGCCAGTTACCAAATGGTCTGCTGGTATAGTGCTGGAAAGTGCTCCCTGAGTTGCTTTGGGAAAATGGCCAAAAATGTTGTGTCCTAACAAGGGACACTGCTATATCAAGCAACCAGCCTGACAAGACGGCCATGCCTGTGCAATAGTGGCATCCAAACTAGGTGGGTAACCAGTGGCCCTCTGGCTAAGAGATTTGCTCAGTGATAAGGAACCCATAGCTGGAACTAGGAACCAAGTCAGAATCCTATGAAGACCAAAACTATGGACTCCTAAGAGGATCCCACTAATGGACTCAAGAGAGTCCATCAAAATCTCTCTTAACTAACAATGTATATCTTGTTGAACATAGGCTAACCTCAACCTACTTTGGAGAATCTTTTTTCTTTTTCAGAAGCAGCTAGAATGAGGAGATAAACCACCAGCCAGAGCCCAGTTTAAAAAATAAAAAGCACCCAGAAGATTTGGCAAGATGCACAAGACTGCTGCTTCAAACGCAAACCTATCATCCACACACCAAAGCAGAAATCCAGGACCTGCTGAGAGTACAACATTAAAGTAGACTTAAAACACACCCACCATGGCTAGGGAATTTTGCAGAAGAGAGGGCAGGAAGAATGTAAGAGGCAGAGTAGAAAGGAATGTCCAGAAGCACTGCCCCTCCACCCGGGCTTATGATGACTGTTGCTCTCACAACTCATAACCTGAAAACTCAGGGGGAATACGGGGGAACACCAGCAATCCAACCAGGGAAGGTCCTCAGCTGAATGGGGTCAGGGAGGAGGGAAATGATGGTTCTAACATATCCATACAACTTTCCTCTTAATGAAAAAAACTTAGTACATATTCATATTTCAAGACATAACATTTTAAGAAATGTTATATGTGCAAAGTTTCCGCTTATAGGAAAAAACTTAAAAAATTAAGTCAGTCTTTTGTGTGGGTAAATAAATGAGTTGAATATATATGTTAAAATTAAGTTCAGATAAAACATTACCACGAAGTGAAATATTTACTAACAATGAAGAAACATACATAATATTTTTATACACTTCTATCCAATCACACCTTAAAAGTTATAAAATTCAAAAAGTATTATAGAGAGAAAAATCAACTCCTACCAAATCAGAGAGCCAGAGCCTCAGAGGCCACCAACACCTCAGCACTGAAGCAGACCAAAAATGAACCCAACATGGCTCAAGGAAATTTTGTGGAAGAGGGGGCAGAAAGAATGTCAGAGCCACATGTTGGGTCAGGATATGCAGAGACATTTATCATACCAATAACTGTGGGCTAACTCCACAAGGCATGACCCATATACCTCAACAAGGAGGGGCCAATGGGGAGGGGGTAGGTCATGGATGAGCCTAATAATGGTACCAAACTGCCAGTATTTGCTGAATAGAAAACTAATAAAAAATTAAATAAATGAATAAAATAAAAAAATATTATAGAAAAAATATAACATTTGGAGTTTTCTATATTAATCACTCAGCAATTTATATAAATATTACATCAAACATCACTAATGATATAAAAGGCATGAATAATACTTAATGTTTTACCTAATTGATAGCTATTATAAGCTATATTTAATAAGAGCAAAGTAAATATTTTGTATGTACATGAAATAATTTTTATTTCATTTTGTTTTATTTGGAAGCAGAGAGAGAGGGAGAGAAAATGAGCATGCCAGAGCTTCTTGCCACTGGGGAAAAACAAACAGGTGCATGCGATTCTTTGTGCATCAGTTTTTATGCTAGGGAATCAAAGCCACCAGGTTTTGCAAGCAAGTGCTTATGGTTGCTGAGCCATCTCTTTAGCCTCTGCTCATTGTACTTTAAAGTGGGGCACTAAGTAATGTGTGAATCCTACCCACATTTAAACATGACCAACCTGAAAATGGCGAAGATGCGAAATGCTGTGTACTTCAACTTTATATATGGTAAGGTTATGCAGAAACAATTTTAAGATTACCCTGTTTTTCAGGATAGTCCTTTTCTATAGATATATTTATTAATGACTTGTCCTCTGTGTTTGCTGGCTTGCTTTTTCCAAGATAGTTAAAGGAACATCTTTTTCTTTATCAAACACATTTAAGTACCAATTGTTTTATATTTATCAACTAGGTCTATTTACTGTTTTATTTTTATTGATTAGTTTTGTACTCAGCCAATACTATCAATTTGGTACCATAGTTAGGCTCATTCATGACCTACTCCCTCACCTTGACCCCTCCTTGTTGAGGTATATGGGTCATGCATTCTGGAGTTATCCCACAGTTATGGGTAGGATAAATGTCTCTGCATATCATGACCCAACATGTGGCTCTGACATACTTTCCGCCCCCTCTTCTGCAAAATTTCTCTGAGATATGTTGGGTTCATTTTTGGTCTGCTTTAGTGATGAGGTATTGGAAGCCTCTGGGTCTCTGGATCTCTTATTTGGTAAGACTTGATTTTTCTCTGTGTTGATCTCTTTCACCCTTGTGCCAGTACCAGGTTCACCAAGAAAACAGCACCCTTGCTTGTTTTTCCAATTGTTCTTACTTTCAGCCAGAGCCCTTTGGAGGTATGATGGGGTGGCTCTCTCCTAAGGATCTACATCTATCTGAAAAAGAGAAGCAGATTCTACAATGGAGAGTAAGTTAGCACCACACAATGAGATAATCCATATTTTTTTTATAGAGAATTTAATAGGTATAGGCCCTCTTGCAGCCCATGATTGGTGGTAGCTTGATAATGGAGAGCAGGCTTATGTTTGGATATGGTTCTGACTTGTTTCCCAGCTCCAGCTATGGGTCCTGTAGCACTGAGGGGATAAGTTAGCTGAATCAAGAGCAGTTCATTTCCCACAAAGGCTGTGTGCCACTATTGCATTTGTGTGAGCATCACGACAGGTTATTTGCTGATAAGTAGGTTAGACCATGAGTTGCTTGGACAGACATTGGTCATTTTCCCCCAGAAGGCCTCACATATCCAAACATATCCTCAGCAAAAGACATGCCTCTGGAGGCTTCTCCATACCTGATCTAAAGCTGTATTACAAAGTCATAGTAATAAAAACAGCATGGTACTGGCATAAAAACAGGAGTATAGGCCAATGGAATAGACTTGAGGACCCAGACTTTGGGTCAAACAACTATAGCTACTTGATATTTGACAAAGGCCCTAACAATATAGGCTGGAAAAAAGACAGCATCTTCAACAAATGGTGCTGGACAAACTGGATAACCATATGCAGGAAAATGAAACTTGGTACACACATTTTGCATGCACTACACTCAAGCCCAAATAGAACAAAGACCTCAATATAAGATCAGAAACACAGCTGCTACTACAAGAAAATATAGGAAGTACTTTCCATGATATAGGAATGGAAAAAGACTTACTGAACAAAACACCAGTAGCTCAAAATCTTAAACAGTCACTCAACCAATGGGATCACATGAAGCTGAAGAGTTTCTTTATAGAAAAGCATTCAATAAGTAAAACCAATAGTATACCAACAAAATGGGAGAAAATATTTGCTGGTTATCCAACTGACAGAGGCCTAATCTCTAGAATCTGAAAAGAACTCAAAAATCTAAACAGTTAAAAGTCAAACACCCCACTCACAAAATGGTGCACAGAGCTGAACAGGCAGTTCACAGAGGAAGAAATACAAATGACAATCACACACTTAAGAAAATGTGCATCATCCCTAATCATCAGGGAAATGCAAATTAAAACTACTATGAGATTCCACCTTACCTCAGTAAGGATAGCAAACATCAAAAATCAAGGGAAAATAAATGCTGGTGAGGATGTGGAAAAGTAGGAACACTCCTCCACTGTGGGTGGGAAGGTAAGATGGTACAACCACTTTGGAAAACCATATGGAGATTCCTGAAAAAGCTGACTATAGAGATACCAATAGAACCAGTTATTCCATTACTGGGCATCTACCCTAAAACTTTCAAACCACAGGCCAGAGAGATTTTCTCAACCACATTTATAAAAGCTCAATTCATAATAGAGCTGGAATCAACCCAGATGTCCATCACTAGAAGAATAGATAACTAAGATGTTGTATATCTACACAATGGAACTCTATTTACTGTTTATTTTTTTTTTTAATTTTTTATTTTTTTTATTTGAGAGCGACAGACACAGAGAGAAAGACAGATAGAAGGAGAGAGAGAGAGAGAATGGGCACGCCAGGGCTTCCAGCCTCTGCAAACGAACTCCAGACGCGTGCGCCCCCTTGTGCATCTGGCTAACGTGGGACCTGGGAAACCGAGCCTCGAACCGGGGTCCTTAGGCTTCACAGGCAAGCGCTTAACCACTAAGCCATCTCTCCAGCCCATACTGTTTATTTTTGATGTGTTTGTTAATGTGCATGTGTGTATGCATTTGTGTGTGTGTGTGTGTGTGTGTTTGCATATGGAGGCTAGATATCAGCACTTGATGTCTTTTTCAATCCCTCTTCTTATAAACTTGTATGTTTCATACACATATATATTTATCACATATGTATCACAGCTTAACTGTGATTATGTGATCATGTATTTTTCTCATCTGTAGAGGGTTATGAAAGATTAGACTTACTAACAGTGAACAAGTGAGTTCAAGTACTTCAACTCTGCATGAGTGTCAGCTATTATAGCTATTATTTCTACTTCAACACCCTTGTTATAACCATCTCCAGATATCAATTATTTTGTAATTATGCTACCAAATAAGATATAAACTGTGCATGTACTCCTAATTTTAGTTAGATTTCATTGGTTATTTCAGTTAATTTTACTCTTTTAATAACCAGCCTAGACTTTCACATTGCACTTAAATATGCCTCAAAGTTACTGAGCAAAACTCTAGCAAAACTTTTTCCTATGTAGGTATCATAAATATTTAGAAATATAAAATAAACAAAATTCTTATGTGGCCATTAAGAATTCTGTATGTGATGATTAATGAAAGAAACAAAAGATTAGATCAGGTCTTTTGTCTTAGTCTTTGCAAATTGTCTCAGTTGAGGACTGAAACCACAATTTACAATTAAATTTTACCCAAACCAAAAGAGAAATCCAGATAGTAGAAATATTCTAAATTATTGTCCTTTGCTATGCTCTGTATAACTACCCAAGTATGCATTTTTCTTGAGGAAAAATTCCAGAAGATAGAAGAAATGAAAGTATGACTTCTGGAGGTGGCTTAGTATTTGAGATGCTTGCTTGCAAAGCTTAATAGCCTTGGTTCAATTCACCCGTACCCATGTAAAATCAGGTGCAGGAAGTGGATCATGCATCTGTAGTTAATTGTAGTCCCAAGAGGCCCTGATGTGCCCATTCCCTGTCAATCTGTCTCTGTCTGTCTGCCTCTCTGTATGTGTGTTTTCATAAATATATAACAATATATTTTTAAAAATAGCATGAATGGGGCTGGAGAGATGGCTTAGCAGTTAAGCGCTTGCCTGTGAAGCCTAAGTACCCCGGTTCGAGGCTCGGTTCCCCAGGTCCCACGTTAGCCAGATGCACAAGGGGGCGCATGCGTCTGGAGTTCGTTTGCAGTGGCTGGAAGCCCTGGCGCGCCCATTCTCTCTCTCTCCCTCTACCTGTCTTTCTCTCTGTGTCTGTCGCTCTTAAATAAATAAATAAAAAATGAACAACAAAAAAATAGCATGAATGCTGAATATTAAATTCTAAAATGATTTTAATGTAGTTAAACACAATCTGTCTTTAGTTATAATAAATGAGGTACTATAAAATTAAGAAAAACAGTAGTCAGAATGGCCATGCCATATGATTTTCTTGTGTGTGCAGAACATACTGACAGATCTCTTCTACAAGCCACATGTGTTTATATGATGCTTTCTGTAGCAGACAGATTCAGGTTCGCTGAGATGAACTGAAAGGATAAAAGTTGCCCTGTTTTCTAGTTGCTCCGCTAACCTGCCTTTTTAAGCTTCTGTAATAAGGCTTGCTTGCTGCTGCATTGAACCACAGAACTGCCATTTTACAACCGACTCCATTTTGTAAAATGCATACCATGAGGAACCTGACCTTTTGTACGCCTTACACAATGCCTAAATTCCAGGGACTCGAGCTGAACAAACAACTCCTAGTTCCTCACTAAGATAGCTCCCCACCTGGACACAACCAATCAACGGTCAACACATATCTGAAGCCCCCAGACACGAGCCCGCCCCGTGGGCCCCACCCAATCAAAGGGACCCACGGCTGGAAAGCCCCTATGAATATGTATACCTATGGTTTTAGCCTTTATAAGCTGACCAAACCCGTTGCTAGGGGCTCTTCACCCCCTCCTGCGAGAGGAATCTGTGTTGAGCCCCGATGCATCGGATTCAATAAACCTCGTGCGGTTTGCATTGAGAGCGTCCTGCGTGAGTGTTCTTGGGGTCCCGTAGACAGCCCTGAGCGGGGACCCCTCTGGGGAACCCCACATTTGGCGAGCCAGCCAGGAGTCTCTACAGGACCCCAGACCTCATCTAGGACCCCTCAGAGGTAAGAGGCGCCTCCCGTCTTGTCTGTGTATGTCTGTACCTTTATATCTGTCCTCTGGAAAAATTCTCGATTTCAACCGGTTTCAGTATCTGTATGCTTTCCCTTTGGGTGCTCTGAGTCGGGGCTGACGGGCCTGAGGACCACCACCCAGCAATCTGGAGGACGCTCCTGATTGCCCCCAGGAGACAGCTTTTTCTGTCTCCTATCTGAAGAACTCGGATCGAGTTCGCCTCTGTCGGGAAGCATCATCTGTGTCCCGCTCGCCGCCATCTGCTTCAGTTTCGTTTTTACTCGAGCAGCGAGCGGGCCGCCTTTGTCTCTTTGTTCTCTGTGTTCTCCAGATCCTTTTGTTCTCCTATCTCCTTTATTTCTCTTCTAACATGGGACAGACTATCTCAACCCCTTTGGACTTGACATTAGCTCACTGGACTGACGTTAAGAGCCGAGCTCATAATTTATCTGTTGAAATAAAGAAAGGAAAGTGGCAAACTCTATGTGAGGGAGAATGGACTATGTTTAATGTTGGATGGCCCCGAGGAGGGACCTTCAACCCAGATCTTATCCAGGCTGTTAAACGGATCATCTTGCAGGAGCCCGGAGGCCACCCCAACCAGATGCCTTACATTTTTACTTGGCAGGATCTTATCCAAGACCCGCCTTCCTGGTTGAAGCCCTGGATTCCTCCCCAACCCACTAACAATAGCCCCTCGGGGGATTCAAAAGTTCTCGTTGCAGGACCTCCCCAGAAGGAAAAGAAGATTTACCCGGACATTCAGACGGAGCTCCTCCTGGACTCACCACCTCCCTACCCGACAATCCACACCCCCACAGCTCCTCTTCCTGCCCCCTCACAAGAAGGGACACAGGGGGGCCCAGCCACGGGGACCCGGAGTAGGCGAGCTCTGTCTCCTGATACTACCGTTGCCCTACCACTTAGGGCTATAGGACCCCCACCCCCTTTAGGACCAGGGGATGACCCAACTCAGAGACCTCTGCCACCCCTACAATATTGGCCTTTCTCCTTTGCAGACCTTTATAATTGGAAGGCCAACCACCCTCCCTTCTCGGAGGACCCCTCAAAATTAACTGCACTCATGGAATCCCTAGTTTTCTCCCACCAGCCCACATGGGACGATTGCCAGCAGTTACTCCAGACCCTCTTCACGACTGAGGAGAGGGAACGTATCCTGTTGGAGGCCAGAAAGAATGTCCCTGGTGACGACGGGTGCCCAACCCAACTCCAGAACGTTATAGACGACGGGTTCCCCCTGATCAGACCCAACTGGGACTTCAACACCCCTGACGGTAGGGAGCATCTCCGAATCTATCTCCAGGCTCTGGTGGCTGGTCTCCGCGGGGCTGCAAGACACCCTACCAATTTGGCCAAGGTAAGGGAAGTCATTCAGGGACCTAATGAGGTCCCCTCTTTGTTCCTCGAGCGCCTCATGGAGGCCTATCGTAGATATACGCCCTTTGACCCTATGGCGGAGGAACAAAGGGTTTCAGTGCTGATGTATTTTGTAGACCAGTCAGCGCCAGATATCAGAAGGAAATTGCAAAGACTAGATGGGTTAAGCCGCTATACTCTGTCAGACTTAGTTAAGGAAGCAGAAAAGGTTTATAATAAAAGAGAAACTGAAGAGGAAAAAGAAGAGAGAAGGACAAAAGAACAGGAAGAAAGGGACTATAAACGTGATAAGAGACATGAGAAAAACATGACTCGAATTCTGGCCACCGTAATCCAGAATAGAAAAGACACAGGCAGACCTAGGGATACTAGACAGAAACAAAACCTGGGCAACAGGCGCCAATTAGAAAAGGACCAATGTGCCTATTGCAAAGAAAAGGGACACTGGATTAAGGACTGCCCCAAAAAGAAACCAAAAGAGGTTCTGACCCTAGAAGATGATGAATGAGGGGGACGGGGCTCGGATCCCCTCCCCAAGCCTAGGGTAACTTTGAAGGTGGAGGGGAAACCCATCCGGTTCCTAGTGGACACTGGCGCCCAACACTCGGTCCTACTGAAACCAGAAGGACCCCTTTCTAACAAGAAATCATGGGTGCTCGGGGCTACTGGAAATCAACAATTTTCATGGACTACCCGAAGAACGGTGGACCTAGGCGTGGGCGGGGTATCCCACTCGTTCCTCGTGATTCCAGGCTGCCCCGCTCCCTTATTGGGACGGGACTTATTAACAAAAATAGGAGCCCAAATTACCTTCACAAAGAAGGGCCCCCAAGTAACTGACCAACGTGGGGAAATTATCCATGTTCTAACCATGAAACTAGAAGATGAACATAGGCTATTTGAAAGGCCTCAGACCAGTGCAGACATTGGCAAATGGCTCACCAAAGTCCCGGGAGCATGGGCCGAGACTGCCGGGATGGGACTGGCCACCCATCAACCACCAATAATTGTTGATCTAAAGGCTTCCGCAACACCTGTCTCGGTACGTCAATACCCCATGAGTCAGGAGGCCAGAGAAGGAATAAAACCTCACATAATGAGGCTCTTAGAATTAGGAGTCCTAAGAAGGTGCCAATCTCCCTGGAATACCCCTTTGCTACCAGTGCGCAAGCCAAATACCAATGACTATTGCCCAGTTCAGGACTTAAGGGAGGTTAATAAGAGGGTCGAAGACCTACAGCCAACTGTGCCTAACCCCTATAACCTCCTGAGTTCACTACCTCCGGACCGAGACTGGTACACAGTCTTGGACCTAAAAGATGCTTTTTTCTGTCTACCACTGCATGAAAAAAGTCAACTTATCTTTGCCTTTGAGTGGAAGGACCCAGACTCCGGAATCTCCGGACAGCTGCCTTGGACTAGGTTGCCTCAAGGATTCAAAAATTCACCCACCATCTTTGACGAGGCACTTCACCAGGACCTGGCCTCCTTCCGAACCTCAAACCCCCAGGTAACTCTCCTCCAATACGTTGACGACTTACTCCTTGCGGCTGGAACCCAAACTGAATGTGAACAGGGGACAAAGGCACTATTAGAGGAACTGGCCCGCCTGGGTTACCGCGCCTCGGCGAAGAAAGCCCAACTCTGCAAAAGGCAAGTAACCTACTTGGGGTATTCCCTGAAAGGAGGGCGGAGATGGCTAACGGAAGCATGTAAACAGGCTGTGGAACAGATCCCAGTGCCTGCAAATGCCAAACAAGTACGGGAATTCCTGGGATCTGCAGGATTTTGTAGACTGTGGATACCGGGGTTCGCCGCCCTGGCGGCCCCCCTTTACCCCTTGACCAAGACTTCTGCAGTTTTCCAATGGGGAGAGGAACAACAACAGGCTTTTGACGACATCAAGCGTGCCCTCTTAAAGGCACCCGCTCTCTCCCTTCCCGACACCTCCAAGCCATTCTACTTGTATATACATGAGCAGAAAGGCATTGCAAAAGGGGTACTGACCCAGAAACTAGGGCCCTGGCGAAAGCCAGTGGCCTATTTATCAAAAAAGTTGGATCCTGTGGCCGCTGGGTGGCCCCCTTGCCTTAAGATTATTGCCGCCGTGGCTTTACTTTTGAAGGATGCTGATAAATTAACTCTGGGGCAGACTGTCACAGTCATTGCATCCCATGCACTGGAGAGTGTCATCCGCCAGCCTCCAGACCGATGGCTCTCAAACGCCCGAGTCACCCACTACCAGAGTCTCCTTCTTAACTCGGATAGAGTCAAGTTTGCACCCCCTACTCAACTAAACCCGGCTACCCTCTGGCCAGACCCCGACTCCACAGTAATCCACAGCTGTGGGGACATCTTGGCTGAGGTTACCGGAACGAGACCTGATCTGACGGACCAGCCACTACCGGACGCCAAGGTAACCTGGTTCACTGATGGCAGTAGCTACCTCCTTGAAGGTAAGCGGATGGCGGGGGCGGCAATTGTTGACGGAGACAGGGTGATTTGGGCTATCAAACTGCCTGAAGGGACTTCAGCCCAGAAGGCCGAACTAATTGCATTAACCCAGGCCCTAAATATGGCAGAGGGAAAAAAAGCTACCATATATACAGACAGCCGGTATGCTTTTGCAACTGCACATGTACATGGTGCCATATACCAACAGAGAGGATTATTAACCTCTGCAGGAAAAGAAATCAAAAACAAACAAGAAATTTTAGATTTACTCGATGCCCTGCATCGGCCGGCCAAGCTGGCCATAGTCCATTGTCCGGGGCACCAGAAAGGAAACTCTCTAGTGGCAAGAGGAAACAGGATGGCTGATGTAGAGGCCAAAAAGGCTGCTCAAGGAGCGTGTCTACTCCCCTTAGTTGAAAAAGAAACTGGCCTCCCAAAGTTACAGCCTTCAGAATATACTGAACAGGACCTAAAAGATATGACTAGGATACAAAAGAAATTTAATAAGGACACCCAGAGATGGGAGACAGAAGAAGGAAAACATATCCTACCTAGACAACAAGCAGAATCCACTCTGCAACAGTTACATAGGCTAACTCATTTTGGAGCTAGAAAATTAATAGAAACCTTCAAAAAGACTGACTACCACATAATAGGACTCAAAGAAATGGCTGAGAAGCTGGTAAAACAATGCATCCCATGTCAAAAAGTAAATGCCCAGACCTCCCAGACGGACCCTGGAAAGAGACTTCGCGGAGATCTACCAGGCTTATATTGGGAGACTGATTTCACTGAGCTGAAACCTGCTCGCTACAGGAATAAATATCTTCTAGTTTTTATAGACACATTCTCTGGATGGGTGGAAGCCTATCCCACTAAGAAAGAGACTGCCACAATGGTAACCAAAAAAACTTTTAGAAGAAATCATCCCCAGATATGGGGTACCTCAGGTAATAGGCTCAGACAACGGTCCTGCCTTTGTTGCCCAGGTAAGTCAGGAGGTGGCCAGAACTTTGGGGATCAATTGGAAATTACATTGTGCTTATAGACCCCAGAGCTCAGGACAGGTAGAAAGAATGAATAGAACATTAAAAGAGACCATAACTAAATTGTCCTTAGAGACTGGCTGTACAGATTGGGTGATGCTCCTTCCGTGGGCCCTCTTCCGAGTTCGCAACACCCCTTACAAGTTTAACCTAACTCCTTTTGAGATTTTATTTGGTGTCCCAACCCCACTTAATAAGTTGTTAATGCAGAACCCAGATATAATTTCTTCCTCTGATCTGAACCACAGGCTCCAGGCGCTATATATCCTCCAAAAGGACTTATGGCCAAAACTGAAGGAGAGCTATCTGCCTGCTAAAGACCCAGCCCTGCATTCATACCAGCCGGGGGACTCAGTCTACGTGAGGCGACACCGACCCTCAAACCTCAAACCTCGTTGGAAAGGGCCCTTCACGGTACTCCTGACGACACCCACCGCCATGAAGGTAGACGGGATAGCTGTCTGGATCCACGCATCCCATGTGAAACCAGCTCCATCACCTGACCCCCGCTGGCAGCTGACAAAGACTGATAACCCCCTTAAACTGCGTCTTCGCCGTGTCTCTGTCAGCCGCGATGAAGTTTCTTAAGGTTTGGACATTGTTAATTATATTGTTGCCTTGTTCTCTATCCTCTTCACCCTATCAACTTTACAATTATACCTGGCAAATCATTAACCAAGCAGGAGATGTAGCTAATTCCACATCTCAACTATCAACGTCTACTCCCTGGCCCCCTCTCGAGGTAGACCTGTGTGCCCTTGCACTAGGAGCCGACCCACAGTGGGGCACCCCCGACCATTTTTGGCCACAAAACAAGCCTATAAATACTGGAAATCGATACCTTCCCCAGTATGGGTGTGGCAACACGGTTGACAGAACCCTTCTCAATACGGCCCCAATTTATGTCTGCCCCGGACCCTCCCATAGACCAAGAACATCAAATTACTGCGGTTATTATAACGATTATTTTTGTGCCTCCTGGGGATGTGAAACTACTGGAGATGGGTCCTGGCGCCCCTACTCTTCATGGGACTATATTACAATAAAAAGAAAAAGCCCCATAGAAGAAAAAGACTTAGCCCACCACGTTGTAGGGGGACAACTTATAGTACTTCCCCAGGAGAGATGTAATAACTGGTGTAACCCCATCCTGATATCTTTTACAGAAAAAGGAAAAAGGGCAAAATGGGAAAATAATAGAGGACTTGAGTGGGGCCTTCACTTGTACGTGTCAGGGAAGGACATCGGCCTAACTTTTAAGATTAAGCTAACCAAAACTCTCCCAGATTCCCAAAAAGCCAGTATAGGCCCCAACCCTGTACTCCATAACCCACAATCCCCAGCTCAACCTGAACCACCCCAGCAATCACTCCCCTCTACTTCCCCAACTGCAGCTGCCTCCACCTTTTTCAGACCCACAGTTCCCCCAAGGTCCCCTTCCTCTGCCGACCTCATCCTAACTCTGATCAATTCCTCTATTCAGGTCTTTAATTCTGTCAACCACGCTCTGGGGGAATGTTGGATTTGTTACTCTTCCAGCCCCCCCTTCTATGAAGGACTAGCCGCCTCAAGAAAAGTAACGTTTACCAATGAGACCTCTGGCCTACGGTGGAGGCCCCCACCTGGCACTCAAGGACTCACTATGAGTTTTGTCTCTGGAGCAGGACTCTGTCTGGTAGGCCCTCATATGTTGCCCCCTACCTCCCTCCAAGAGATCTGTAATCAGACTCTCACCATAGATTCCAAAAGTTACACATATGCTTCGGCCCCCTCGGACGCCTACCTCGCCTGCTCCACAGGGTTAACTACCTATATAGAAATAACAACTTTCCTAGACAAAAAGGACTATTGTGTGCTTATCAACTTGCTGCCCAGGCTTACTATAAGAAACTCTGATGATTTTCAAAGAATCTGGAATCCTGACCTCTCTGCCCCCTCTAGGAATAAGAGAGAGCCCATAACTACTCTTACATTAGCCTTAATAACGGGGTTGGGTGTGGCAGGAGCAGGCACTGGCATAGCTTCCCTTGTCACCTCTAACCAACAATACGCTCAGCTTAGCTTAGCAATAGACAAAGATCTACAAGAGTTACAGTCAGGAATGCAGAACCTAAAGGACTCGGTTTCTTCACTTTCAGAGGTTGTATTACAAAATAGAAGGGGCCTAGATTTATTGTTTTTACAGCAGGGGGGACTCTGTGCAGCCCTAAAAGAAGAGTGCTGCTTCTATGCAGACAAGACTGGATTAGTAGAAAACAGCTTGCAGAAAGTACGAGAAAGCCTGGAACAACGTAAATGAGAGAGACAACAGAACCAGTCTTGGTATGAATCCTGGTTCACCAGGTCCCCCTGGATGACTACTTTAATCTCCACCTTGCTAGGGCCACTCATCATCTTAATTCTCCTCTTCACCTTTGGTCCGTGCATAATAAATAAATTAGTTACCTTTATTAGAGAAAGGATCAGCACAGTCCAAGTCATGATACTTAAACAACAGTACCAGTCTCTTGCAGAAACTGAAATTCCATGATTGGAATTATGACAAAGAAAAGGGGGAAATGAAAGGATAAAAGTTGCCCTGTTTTCTAGTTGCTCCGCTAACCTGCCTTTTTAAGCTTCTGTAATAAGGCTTGCTTGCTGCTGCATTGAACCACAGAACTGCCATTTTACAACCGACTCCATTTTGTAAAATGCATACCATGAGGAACCTGACCTTTTGTACGCCTTACACAATGCCTAAATTCCAGGGACTCGAGCTGAACAAACAACTCCTAGTTCCTCACTAAGATAGCTCCCCACCTGGACACAACCAATCAACGGTCAACACATATCTGAAGCCCCCAGACACGAGCCCGCCCCGTGGGCCCCACCCAATCAAAGGGACCCACGGCTGGAAAGCCCCTATGAATATGTATACCTATGGTTTTAGCCTTTATAAGCTGACCAAACCCGTTGCTAGGGGCTCTTCACCCCCTCCTGCGAGAGGAATCTGTGTTGAGCCCCGATGCATCGGATTCAATAAACCTCGTGCGGTTTGCATTGAGAGCGTCCTGCGTGAGTGTTCTTGGGGTCCCGTAGACAGCCCTGAGCGGGGACCCCTCCGGGGAACCCCACAGAACTTCCAGACCAGGCACAATTATGGAGGAAGGGATATTTATTGAAGCTTACAGATCCATGGGACATTTCATAAATGGCAGAAGAAGCCAGCCTGCCTTCACAGGCCCAAGCAGACACAGAGAAGTACAAGGCAAAAGCCACACAGCACACTTCAGGAACTCCAGCTAGGCATACTTTGCATATCTTTAGATTGAAATCTGAAACTCATCACCACACCTTAAGATCACAAGTAGCTTTGCCTCCAGCCAGGAGGCTACAGATGCAAACTACAAACAAATAAGTAACTGAATATATCGGGGGCCATCTATTCTATTCAAACCACCACATTCCAATTCCGGCCCCCAATAGATTTATAACCATCACACATTGTAAATTGTACTCAGGTCAATTTCAAAAGTTCCCACAGTCTTGACCAATTTAGGATATTAAGACCTGTAAAATCAAACAAGTTAAACCTATCTAACATACAAAGGCACAGAATAAACATTTTCAACTAGTATAAGGCATAACAAGGAAAGACTAAAACATTGCAAACTTAACCATCATCAAACAAACTTCAAACTTCTGCAGTTCAAGTCCAACATAACCAGAGACTGACAGTCTCCAGATTTTCCAATTCTGCCCCTCTAGCTGGGCAGAGTAGACAGGAAACTCTTCCATCTTAGGTCAACAGTGCACTCTATGGCAGCCCTCATATAGTTCTGGTATATCCAAAACATTTTGAGCTCTTCATGCAAACCACGGTCCATCTTCCAAAGGCTCTTTCAGCCTATCAGGGCATCATGCCCTGCCTCATGCTGCATCTCAGCAGCTGCTCCTGGAAGCATGTGCAATTCACGACCATTCCTCACATTTTCATGCTTCTCAAACCAATACCAGGTGTGCAGGACACAGGCATCCTTTCCATGGTAAAGCAATTGGACCATCTTCCTTAAAGATTGCTAATGTGTTTGAAAATAGCAGATTCAGTAACCTAAAACAAGTCTCAGTGCCTGTAATTTTAACTTGTTTGAGGTTTTCCAGCTTAAAATCTTAAATCTCCCAGTCGAATATCTCTAGCCAAGCACATCAATCCATTACAAATTTAACCTTGATTAACTCTCTGGGCCTGGGCAGCAGGACATGGCCAGCCCTTATGCCAGTAGCCCAGTTCCAACAAAGTCCTCTACAGTCTTTCCTTCTCCTTAGAAAGCTCATAAGCCAAGCCTCGAAGTTCAATGCTGCCTGTACTTAGCATTCTCAGACTCTCATCAGCATAGTCCATTAAACTTGGCTTACCACTCTAGAAGGTATCTTCAGTTGCAAGCACCAAGTCCATGCCTATGCCTCCAAAACAAAGGTTCCAAAAGATCAACATCCACCTGGTCAGGTTCATCTCACCCCACTTCTCGTACCAAATTCTGTAGCAGACAGATTCAGGTTCACTGAGATGAACTTCCAGACCAGGCACAGTTAGGGAGGAAGGGATATTTATTGAAACTTACAGAGCCAGGGAAAATTCCATAAATGGCAGAGGAAGCTGACCTGCCTTTGCAGGCCCAAGCAGACACAGAGGAATACAAGCCAAAAGCCAAAAGCCATAGAGCACACTTCAGGAACTCCTGCTAGGCACACTTTGCATATCTTTAGATTGAAACCTGAAGCCCACTACCATACCTTAAGATCACAAGTGACATTGCCTCCAGCCAGGTGGCTACAGATACAAACTACAAACAAATAAACAACTGAATATATTGGGGGCCATCTATTCTATTCAAACCACCACACTCTCCTGTTCTTGGCCTGACTAAATTTCTCAAACCATGATAGAATACATGCTCAATTTATGTGTTCAGCTCTTGATCAACATGTAATTTCCATGAATACTAACTGATCTGTTTTAGGTGATACTAAGCAAGCAGCTTTACTCTCCTATCATATAGTAAACTCTAGTTTTTGAACTATAGTTAGTGTCAAGATCCATTGTCTTTGAAGACCAAAGTCATGTCTATTGCTTATTGTACATTTCCTATGTTCAGCAAATTTTGTGGAAATTTTCAGCAAGCAATGAATATTGGATGGATTATTAGAAGGATAAAATCAGGCAAGTGTTTAGTTTTGATAATTGAAGATTTTTTTTTTCCTCCTCAATCCTCAGTTCCTTCAAAATGTTTTAATTTTATTTCATTTATCCCAGTTTTAAAAATAAATGAATAATACCCAGAGAATTGCATTAGATTTTGTGGATTTACTTTTTAGCCCAGAGTTATAATAGCTTTTATCCCAGTGGGGCTGACAATTACCTTTATTTCTTCACTTTAATGTGGTCACTGCAGTTGTATTAATTCCAAGTCAAAAGCCATTCCGACAGCCTTGTCATGCTACAGATCTCTTTTCCACTTGTAGTCAACTTATACTGCCAGTCCCTTTCACTTAAACTGTCTGAAATTCACCGCTCACCTGTCTTGCACTTCTGTATTTGGTTTCAGAATCTAAGGAAAGCAATAAATTGGTCTCAGAACAGTTTTTGACATGGAGACATAGGAGGATGTAAGAAAGGAGACAAAAAAAAAAAAAGACTTCTTGGATTAATGAAGTAAGGGAGATGAGGAGAACTAATAATGGGAAGGGAACGTGATCAAATTCCCACATGGTCATATATTAAAGTCCTCAAAATAATAAAATAAAAAATAATATATTAGGAAATGAAGCACTCACTATCACCAGTGGAAAATTTGCTTATCTTGTTTTCTACTTCAACACATCTAGTAGTACTTGGGAAATTTGAATAGCATTCACTCACTGTTCCTATTTTTAAAATCATAACAATCATGTAGGAAATATTCTAGAGATAAGATTCTTCCCTTCTGCTTTTGTTTTGTCATAGAAAATATGCGTGCTGACCTTTCTAAACTGTTGTACTATCACATTGCTTTCCTGGCTGCCTTGAGAAGCTCAGGTGATGAGAGAAGCTTTTGATGGTTTCCATAATTGACTGCTTTTATTCTGAGAATTATGAACCTGTTTTTTGTGTAACATATGTACATTATGTTACTTCTAATTTCTCTAAAACAACTTTTTAAAGCTTATATTAACTAATTAATATTTAGTCTGATATTTAGTTTTTAAATATAAATATTTTTCAGATACGTGTTTTAATTTATTGATATTTCAGGTTTGCTATAAATTACTATGTGAGAGTAATAAAATTATATCCTTTTTATGATATTGTACTTAGGACACTTGGAAACAGTTGTTTTAAGTGCCAATGGGTAATAACAAGGATGCTTGTTCAATTTCACTAAATATATAAACAAGAATATAATGTTTTAGTTCCTTTCAAGGAATTTTTTCTTTAATATGGGGTGGGTATGATAGCTGGCTATTTACGTCAGAAATTTCCTTACTGGAAAGTTTTATTTACAAATGAGATAGTCATATATTTATAATTTTTCTTCTCCATTTGTTAACTATAATTTATCATATATATAATGAATATCTATATACATGTATGCTGCTATTCATAATAATATATATTTTAGAGTGGTAAGCTGCGTATTTGACTTTAATTAAATAAAGAAAAGGACTGGAGAGTTGGCTTTGCAGTTAGGGTGCTTGCTGCAATACCAAAGAAGCCAAGTTCAATGCCCCAGGACACAGATAAGCTAGATGCACAAGGTGGCATATGCATTTAGAGTTTATTTGCCATAGATGGATGACCTGGAATGCCCATTCACTCTCTCTCTATCTGCCTCTTTCTCTTTCTCACTCTCTCTCAAATATGTAAATAAATAAAAATACTTGAAAGTCAGAATAAATCTTGTTTTCTTTGAATGATAAGTGCAAGGCAAATATTCAGTCATGGCTTATTTCAATCTCTCACTATTAAAAGATACCTCCTCAATCTTATGAAGTTGTATCCCAGGCTGGCCTCTACTTATTATCCTCTCACCTCATCCTCTTTAGCAATTGCCTACCACTCTATCCACCACAAGCAGCTACTCTTTAATCTTGCAGGGATACATTAGAGTTAAATCTTATCTCTTGTTATTTTTTTTTAGCATAATGCAATCTGAGTTGGTACTCATTGAATTAGACGAGCAGAAGGTAAAGAGAAGAGTAATGAAGAGTATATTTAGCATTATGTAATTACTAAGCATGCATAGTGCTATCTAAACATATGTCTAAAGGTGTACTTAAGAATGAAGAATATGTTATACAATTCAGATTAAGTAATACCAAGTATTGTCTCCATACAGGCTGTGGCAGACAGCTTCACATTGCTAGGATGCTTTTCCAAACTAGGCACAAATTATGGGAGGAAGGGTTATGTTCAAGCTTATATATCCAGGGGAAGTTCCATAATGGGAGAAAAAGATGCCCCCCACCCCCCTTCACAGATCCTTGTAGAGAACAATACCACCACCAGCACCATAAGCAAGCACACTCCAGAAAACCCAGGCAGAGCTCAAGCACTCTGCATATCTTTAGGTTGGAATTCCAGATCTGCCCTCACACTTTACTGCTGCCCCCAGGATCACTCTTCCCAATTATAGCTCCTCCAGCCAAGTAGCTGGAAATCCAAGAAGCTTTAATAAAACTCCTGAATCTATGGGGTCATTTATTCAAACAACAAAATTCTTCTCCTGGCCCCCAATAGATTCATAACCATCTTACATTTTGTATTGCTTTTAGCCCACCTTCAGTTTAAAATGTCAAGTCCATGTCCATTCCTCCAAAAACAAATGTTTCTAAGTGCCAAGGATCTCCATGGTTAGATTCCTCATGCAGTAACAACCCACTCTGGTACCAATTCTGTTGTACTCAACTTCATGTGCTGGGGTGAACTTCCAAATCAGCCACAAATTATGGAAGGAAGAAATTTTTGAAGCTTACAGGTCCAGGGAAAGATCCACAATGGTGAAAGAAGCTGACCCCCTTTCACAGGTCCACACAGAAGGAAATACCACCACCAACAACATAAGCAATCACACCCCAGGAGCCCCAGGTAGAGGTCAAGCACTCTGCATGCCTTAGGCTAGCATTGCAGATATGCCCCCACAATTTGGGGCTGGTCCTCAGGATCCACCCAGTTATACCTCTTACAGCTGGAAATCCAATAAACATTAACAAAACTCCTGAATTTATTGGGAGACATTCACTCAACCTGTCACATAGACCTAGTCATTTATTAAGTGAATGGAATGCAGTACAAACTTACTCAGATTATTTGATTTTATAGATAGAAATCATCTCTCCTATTCAGAAATGGCAAAGATTTTGTCCAGTTATCTGCATCTTCCACAGCTGCCTTTATCTATTATGTCACTCTGCTATGGGAACTGGGTAGTTCCACATTGACTTTCTTTAGCCCCACAAGTCCCAGTAATATACAATGATTTTCTAATATTTAAATTAGAGTTTTTCAGTTTATGACTCACAGTATCACCTATTCTTCTAAAGGTAACTATATCTTTATGATAGATCTTTTTTTTCAGGAGAAAGGTCATTCCACAACAGTGCAAATGACCTTAAAATAAATCCAAACCTGACATAAACCATAATTTCTTCACATGCTTATTTGTAGCCCTGACTCTACTCTTTAGTATTGTTGACTCACATTTTGTTTATTTTTTTAAATGATAAATTTTAATTAGCTTTGGCTAAAATTGAATGTGTTTTTACATAATTGATGTAAAAATATGTAAATTCTACCATGGCAAGGAAACAACCATTATTGGTAAATGGGGAAACCAGTTTTAACTAAGTCTAATGAAATCCTGATCTGCTGTACACTCAGGTGCAATGTTCCCTTTCAGTGTATTTTTTTTTAATAATATGAGATCATGCTTATATTCCTTTGTAAAATTGAATAGAAACATATTTTTCATAATTTGATTACTATTGATTTCCATTTGAGATTTGCCTTTCTCAGAATTCCTCTCACTTCTAGTGATAATGAATTAAGAATTAAGAATGAATTTTTTCAGATAATATAACATCTAAGATTGATTGAGATATGCTTAGATAAGGCTGGGTGAAACATCTTTTTTAAATTTTTTTTTGTTTACTTTATTTATTTATTTGAGAGCCACAGACAGAGAGAAGGAGAGAGGGAGAGAGAGAGGGATAGAGAGAGAGAGAGAATGGGCACCCTAGGGCTTCCAGCCACTGCAAATGAACTCCAGACACATGTGCCCCTTTGTGCATCTGGCTAATGTGGGACTGGGGAATCGAGCCTCAAACTGGGATCCTTAAGCTTCACAGGCAAGTGCTTAACCACTAAGCCATCACTCCAGCCCAAGTGTGAGACATCTTTATATTAAAATGATATACAAAATTATTTTGATATAGTTTATTGATGGTGTTCTGACATATACATAGATACTTGTCATAAATACTATTCACAAAGTATTAAGTCACTCTGTAACCAGAGAAGAAGGTGTGAAGATCAAATATCATTACGAGTGTGTTATCAGGTACAAAGGTTTTAAAAAGAATATATGAAGCTATGGACTGGGAAAATGGGCTCAGCAGGGAAAGGTAATTGCTTGTAAAACTTACCAGCCAAAGTCAATTCCCAAGCCACCCACATATGCCAGATGCAAACAGTGGTACAAGTTTCTGGTGTTCATTTGCAGTGGCATGAGGCCCTGGTATGCCCATACACATGCATACTGTCATATATATACACACATATACACACATACACACCACAAGAAAGTGAATAAATTAAAATAAAACACATAAAACTAGACTTTATTCTGAAGGAAATTATTCCAGACATTAAGTTGAAATTCAGTATAGAACTATTGAACATATATAACAATTTTAGTTGTAGTGTAAGTAGAGAATTTTATGGAAATTTTTGTGGAAAGAAATACCCAATTTTTCTTCCAAAGTGACTGTACCAATTTTACTTCAATCAGTAGAGAATGAAGTATTTGTTTTTGTCAAATGTCTGTTGATTTACTCTCTTACCAGCATTTGATGATTTCTGTGCCTTGGACTTTGCTCATTGTAACTGATGTGTACTATAACTCTTTGAAGTTTTATCCAGTAATTTTTGGCAATTTTAAGAGAAGTTAGAATGCTATATATCTTCAAAACAAGAACTTTAAAATACTAATATCTTTTAATGCTATATTTATTTTTATTTTTATGTTATATTTATTTTTCTTAAAAAATGTTTCAATAATATATTATTATATACCAGAGTGAATATCCAGGGACCCATAAATGTATGTCTTTCCAAACCAATGCTAACTAGTTAGCACTTGTTTCAAAGGATTTCTATGTACCATGAAGTACACCAATAAATCAAGAGATATGTACATTACGAATGGGTACTAAAATATGTTTATTTTAATGTCCACTTTTCAGTTACTTGTTCATTGACATTTTATTTTTCTAAGATGTGTATCTACTTATCTTTCTTAGTAGGTACACATAGTTTATGACTGTGTTGGGAAATTAAATTTAACCTATTTTATTATTATCATTTTAATAATGTAATTTTGCATAAGCAATGCTTCAGTGATATTCTTTATGCATGTATAGCTAATATTCTGTTACCCATATAACATTATTATTGCATGGTATTTTGTTATACAGTTTTAGTCTACAGAATTTAAAATGATTAAAAAATAGAAGACTTAAAACATTGTTTGGTCTTTACTGTTCAAATTACACTTTCATAATGCCCCATTAATTTCTGATATTATTATCAAATTACATACAATTGTAGTAGTTTGAATGTAGAATATCCCCACATCATCATTCTTGGTTCCCATTCCCCTTATGGCATTTCATGCCATAATGGGCTCTTGCTTGGACGTTTTGTCCCATCAAGAAGATAAATTGCTATTATTCTATGAATTCTTATTTTAAAATTTTTAGCCTGTTTAAATCTCTATTCATGTTTCCCCAGAAAATACCCTAAAAAATTGGTGATTCAATTGAATAAGGTCCTTCAGCCAGTTCATATATTATTGTATTGTATTGTATGTAATTCACTTTAGCTTAATGAAGACATATGTGAAATTCTATATGTTAAACATAGTATCTTTCTTCTCCCTAATTCAAACCCATCAGAATGAAAAGTTAAGAGCAAAAAGGAAACATTTGCTTGATTTGACTCAGAAATTATCACTTTTAGTGAATATCATTTTATATGTGTCATCAATATACTACTAATCAGAAAAAGAAAAATTCAACAATTACTAATTGCATATTCTAAAAAAGGAACCTCATTATCTGTTATAATTTGATACTTCATTAAGGCTTTTGTGTATATTATACCCTTTTTCATCATCAAAGAGTATCTGAAGCTCATTAACTATCTTGAAATGACAAATTACTTTCCTTCTTTGACTACAAGTTTCTCTCCCTTTTATCACTAAGCATTTTCTTTTCAAGATTACATTTAATCATTTTTACCTTTAAGTGATTTACTTCCTAACTACCATGAACAATTTTATAATTAAATGTTTTGACACACAAAAAAAAGCTTATCTGTTTTGCTAAAGAACATGGCAATAGATTGGCTTACTGTATAAAAAGTCTTTATCTCTAACAGTATGGAAATAGGAACCCCATGCAGATTATGAATAATCAATGTTGAAACATGATTAATACAAAAAGGTTTTCTTTCTTTTGTTCTTTGTGTTTTTTTTTGGGGGGGGGAGGTTTCAAGGTACAGTCTCGCTCTAGCCCAGGTTGACCAAGAATTCTGGCCTTAGACTCACAGTGATCCTTTTATCTCTGCCTCCCCAAGTGCTGGAATTAAAGATGTGTACCACCATGCACAGAATTTTTTTTTTAAATCAGTGATTTTGATAACTTAATATATTTCTTTTTCTTTTTGGTTAAGTATCCTCCGTGATAACTGCAAGCAATATAATTGAACTGGCCCCATATAAATATGGAGAAGTGTTTCTGCTGTGGAGTCAGTAATCACACCTGTTATTTTGTTTGCAATTTTTTGCTCAATTGATTTTCAAGCTAGAATTTTATAGGTTTCTTCTAGCAATGCAAACAACTAAATATACCACATTTCACAGGACATAAATCAACACTTGCAGTAGCTTCTAAGACAAAACCATGAAGGCTGTGTGTCCCACAAAGAACCAACGTAAATGGATTCACTGTTGATGAGCAACTCCATCCCTTACCTATTTAAAAGAAAAATTGCAAGGAATATGTTAAGATAGTAGAAAAGTATGCATTTCATAGGAACTTGGCTGTTGTTCAACTTTTAAAACTTAATTATGTTGATCAGTTTCCATTTTGCTGCATATCAAGAACACAGATGATACAGATTTATTAAAAGTGACATATATGTATACATAATGTATCATATATTAAGTAGTTTAGAGGTTTATAGTGTTCAGGGAAAGTTTCTTGGTTTGGAAGTAATGACACCAGAAAAAGGAGCAGAGTTGTTCACATCTCAAGACAGCCAGGAAGCAGAGTACTAGTACATGGGGTCAGTTATAGCCAGCCCCCAGTGACCCCTTCCTCCCTCAAGAATCCACCACCGACATGGGCTACCATCCTCCTGTATAGTGCCAACAACTGAGCAGCAAATATTCAAACACATAAGCTTATGGGGACATTTTATAATCAAACCACAATACTCCTATTGTTTTCTTATATTGTATATCCACTTTTTTTAATTTGTAAATATTTTTGTTTATTTTTGTTTATTTATTTGAGAGTGACACAGAGAGAGAGAGAGAGAGAGAGAGAGAGAGAGAGAGAGAATGAGAATGGGCAAGGCAGGGCCTCCAGCCACTGCAAATGAACTCCAGACACATGTGCCTCCTTGTGCATCTGGCTAACTGGGTCCTGGGGAACTGAGCCTTGAACCTCTGGGTCCTTAGGCTTCACAGGCAAGTGCTTAACCACTAAGCAATCTCTTCAGCCCTGTATATCCATTTTTATACATCTATACCATCGTTACTGGTAAAAGTGAATAATCACTGTGATTTTGGGTCTTGACTCAATGTAGAATCACCTAACAGACACACTTCTGAGTATACAGGACAGTTTTCAGAAAGGAGTGAGGAAGAAGCACCATTCTTAAATTGGGAAGTATCTAGTGCCTTTGAGCTTAGACACAGTGATAGGAGACAAAACCGGGTTAGTAGATTGACTTTTACTTCACATTTCTGAGCAAACTTATCTATTGTTGTTGGTGCTCTCCTCAGCTTACATCAGAAACCCTGCCATATTTATTTTTAGATGTGGATTCAATATAAGTAGTCTCAGGGAATTTCCAGGGCTTTAGCAATGGATGGAGACTGCAGAAGTATACAATTTCATGGACGGGGAAGCCACCAGACTCTCTTTCCAGCATGAAACAGAAAATGTTAGAATACCTAGTTCCTGTCATGTAAACTAATCTAATAATCCATCTTTTACTATATATACATACCCTATACACATACATATATATGCATATCTATATTCATGAGTAAATGTATATGTATATATGTATGCATATCTGCATCTATCCATGCATTTGTTTGTGTATGAATGTATATATATATATACATGTATCATGTATAACTATGTATGTATGTGTATATTTTGATATGTACTAAGTATTCCGTTGGTTTTTCTCCTTGCTGAATACAACCACCAAATGACAAAACTTTCTGTTCACAGTTTACATACCTTTATTTCAATAAATGAAATCAAATGAGCCTATTACATTAAAATGCCTAGCATTAAATTTTAATTACCTATTTAAGCAACATTGGAAAGATTTTTTGTAAATAGAGGTATTAATGATATTTGTAAGAAAATCAATCAGGTCTATCATGCAGAAAAATATTATGTTTCTGTTTTCTTATTTAGACATTCCTTATTTAGTGCTTTTTGAGAATCCATGTATGTTATTTGTGATCAGAGTCTTTTCTTCCAGGTAAAAGGAAAATATTTTGTAGCTCTTTACCTTTTCACAAATCTCTTTAAGTAGTCACTTTTCCTTGCTGTATTTGTTGTTTTCTTATATCAGCTACTGTATTTATTGATAACTAATATTTTTTCTTCTTTTTTCAAATCATGTTGGTATCTGTTTGGCCTTGGACCTAACCTCTATCATCCTACAAGCACACTAAAGTGTTTTCAAAAAATTCATTGTGTGACTGAACTCAAGTTCATATGTAAATGTATAAGATGGCAGAGTGTAAAGTCTTCATATATATTTAGGAAAATGGTAACAAATTCTCTAGAACAATAAGTACTGTGGAGAGTATTGCCTGACATATCTATTTATCTATATGCCCATCCATTGACAGCTATGTCTTCCTATTATCTATCTACCTGTCATCTATATGCATTATTTATCCAATTATCTGTCATCTATCTATTGATCTATCTCTGTACCTATGTATCTACCTATCATCTATGTATCTATATTTGTATTTTTTAATATTTTCTTTTTAATTATTTGACAGAAAAAGAGGGAGAGAGAGAGAGAGAGAGAGAGAGAGAGGGAATTAATGGGTACACCAGGGCCTCTAGCCACTGCAAAGAACTCCAGACACATTTCCCCTTTGTGCATCTGGCTAATGTGGGTCCTGTGGAATTGAAACTGGGTCCTTTGGCTTTGTAGACAAATGCTTTAACGGCTAAGCCATCCCTTCAGCCCTGTATTTCTATTTTTGAGACAGAGCATGACTATGGAATTATGCTCAGTCTTGCATGTGTAGTGCAATCAAGGGTGACCTTAAATGGAACTGGAAAAACTTCCTCAGGGCTACTACCAGAGCTTCATTATTTGAAATGTAACAAAGAAATGAACAGCAGTGTCCTTTACCTGCAGAACTAGAAAGTAAAGCCACACACCATCACCCAGACATATTCTCCTGTTTCTACTTCCAGAGTGAGGCATGCACCACCCCCCCCCCAGCATGAGGAATCTAGACCTGATATATCATATTTGGGTTATTTGAATGCACACTCTTCAGATCCCCAAAACAGTGCTTTTCACTCCATGTTTTTCTATAAAATTTGCATTTCTTGTAGGGCTAACATTTCATAAAACTGTAAGACAAGTTCAATATTGTGTTGAAAACTGACATTAAGAAAAAAATCACTTGAAATTCAGTTAGAATTTGTTGTTGTTGTTGTTTTTTTTTAATTTTCTTATTTATTTATTTGAGAGCGACAGACACAGAGAGAAAGACAGATAGAGGGAGAGAGAGAGAATGGGCGCGCCAGGGCTTCCAGCCTTTGCAAACGAACTCCAGACGCGTGCTCCCCCTTGTGCATCTGGCTAACGTGGGACCTGGGGAACTGAGCCTCGAACCGGGGTCCTTAGGCTTCACAGGCAAGCGCTTAACCGCTAAGCCATCTCTCCAGCCCTGTTGTTTGTTTTTTGAGATAGTATCTTACTCTAGCTCAGGCTGACCTGGAATTCACTATGTAGTCTCCGAGTGGCCTAGAACTCATGGCAATTCTACCTCTGCCTCCAGAGTGCTGGGATTAAAGGCATGAACCACCATGCCAGGCTTCAATATTTTTTTCATTTTTTTCATTTTTCATTTTTTTAAATTTATTTATTTGAGAGTGACAGACACAGAGAGAAAGACAGATAGAGGGAGAGATAGAGAATGGGCGAGCCAGGGCTTCCAGCCACTGCAAACGAACTCCAGACGCGTGCGCCCCCTTGTGCATCTGGCTAACGTGGGACCTGGGGAACCAAGCCTCGAACCGGGGTCCTTAGGCTTCACAGGCAAGCGCTTAACCACTAAGCCATCACTCCAGCCCCCGGCTTCAATATTTTTGACAATAGTGTCAGTAGTCCATAATCACTATGTCATATTGCTTATTGTTATTTATTCCTAAAGGAAATCCTTGTGTATGGTAATATGAAGTTTATAAAATTAAATAAACATGTGGACAGTAATTTGAGTATGAACATGCAAAAAAATTTCTGGATAGTTATATTGAAGGGCCCACATTATCTTATTATATAAAATATTTTAAATATCAAGTGTATTTCCATGTTTAGCAAACACTTTATAAAAGATTATATACTTATAAATTAGATATTTTAATCCCTATTTTATTTTATTTATTTAAGAGGAAGAGAGAGAAAAGCAGATTGGGAGAGAGACAAAAAGAGAGAGGGAGAGAATGGGCCTTCAGCCCCCTGCAAATGAACTCCAGATGCACATTTCACCTTGTACTTCTGGCTCACATGGGTCCTCGGGAATCAAATCTGGGTCCTTTAGCTTTGTAGGCAAGCACCTTACCACTAAGCCACTCCCTCCAGCCCAGGAATGGACATTTTAATAACATTAATAGATTACTATTACCCCTAAAATATTGTTAATTTAATTATATACATTATAAATTTTAATCACTACATCTTTTGTTATTGCTATGGCTATATTTTGTGGTATCATTTTTGAATATCTATACTAACTTCTAAAATTACATAATAAATAATTTCATTTAAAAAATCTATCAAGCTCTACTTGCATTACATTTCTGAGTTCCAGAGGATATCGCCTGGTTTTAAATTTTAATTTATCAATA
Organism: Jaculus jaculus; assembly: GCF_020740685.1. Lineage (NCBI taxonomy): Eukaryota > Metazoa > Chordata > Mammalia > Rodentia > Dipodidae > Jaculus > Jaculus jaculus. Next base: position 41,793,372 of record NC_059104.1, read on the forward strand.
TGCATGCTAATTTAAAAGGTGAGATTTATGGCTGCTTTTACTCTTCTGTAATAGTTTCCTTTTCTTTGTCAGAATCCTTTGGGAATTTGAGTGATCTTCAGTGTTAATATATCTGGCTGGCATAAGAGATGGCCATGCATTTTCTTCTCTGTGAAAGACCCTGAGCTTAGGTGCAGTACTTGCAGAATATTTAAGATATAAATTATGCTTAATAGCATTAATGAGCATTTAAAATCATGTTGTTATTTTCTATTATTCTTTTATGCTCCCATCATGGATTTCTGAGTGATGGTTGTGGTTTTACTTTCTAGTTCTGCAGGTACAGGACACTGCTTTTCATTTATTTGTCACATTTCAAATAATGAAGCTATGACACTGAGGAAGTTATTCCTGATCTGATTAAGTTCTTGAAGATTCCAACCAGCTTTCTTTTATATTTGTACCCTCTACCTAATTCTTCCATGCCAGCTCTTTTCAAAATGTGATTGTTACACTGAGGTACCTTTTAGCTTTTCATTATCTAATGGGCTATAGACTTTTCTATCAAGAAATCAATATGTGAAGATGACAATCCTTTTTGTGGTCTATGTGGCATGTGACTTAGGTAAGAAAAATAATCACAATTAGCTTTTACTATTGCTAGTAATATATAGTGTGAGAAGGTAAGATCTACTTAATGATAAAATACATATTTTTTTATTTACATTTGATGTTATGTCCATTGTATTTCTGAAATTTCACATTTACTCAATATCATTACCACTCAATTAAAATAGGATAATGAATATTTAACACAGATTATGTAAAAATCATATTGACTTAAGTTTAAAAAAATTGCATTTCCTCTTAAATTTGAGAAGTTACAAGCAACTAGGAGTGATTTACAAAGAGAAAGGCTGGACTGGAGCCATGTAAAGTGAGAAAGGGCACTTGCTTGCAAGGTCTGATGGCCTAGGTTCAATTCCCCAAGTACCCAGAGCCAGGGGAACATGCATCTGTAGTCAGGTTACAAGGGTAGAAAGCCTTGGAAGCCCATCTCTCTGTCTCTGTCTCTCTCTCTCTCTCTCTGTCTCTCTCTCTCTCTCTCTCTCTCTCCCTCTCTTTCTTTTTCCTTGCCACTAAAAATATTTTCTGGAATTTCTAATCGAGAATTAAGTAGAACTCTCCAGCATCCTTGTTCTTTCTTTCTATACTTGCATGGCCCTAGCGGGCCCAAGAACCAGCTTTACTTTTCAAGCAATCAAAATAGGAAAGAGCTAAGGGGGAAAAGTGCCTTAATATAGTTTTGTGTCCCCCCAAACGCCTCATGTTCCTTCTGCTACATTCCAGAGTAATAGTCTTCCACCTATGATCACTGACAAATATCATGTTAATATTACAAACAGCACAGGCTGAGGGCATCTGCATTGTTTACTATGTAAAACTGTGCATATTCATTTAGCCTTCCAACTTTCTATATGTCCTCATCTTCCAACACAGAAAGTACTGTCAGGCCCTACTTATTCAAGAGGTGTAAGACAGGTCCTGAAGAGGTGGTTTTGCACTTAAGGCACTTGCATACAAAGCGTAAAGATCCAGGTTCAACTCCCCGGAATCCATGTAAGGTAGATAGATGCACAAGGTGGCTAGTGAGTCTGAAGTTCTTCTGAAGTGGCTAGAGGCCCTGATGTGCCCATTCTCTTCTCTCTCTCTCTCTTTCTCTCTCATAAATAAATACAATATTTTTAAAGAGGAATAAGACATAAATTTATCCAGGTTCTCTCTATGATTTATAATGAAAATGTGCAGAAATTACCCTTATAAACACTAAAATAATAGACTATGAACAAGAAGAGCAAACAAAATTAGCACTAGAGCACAGGGACATAACTTCCAATAATCAGAAGTTCCATTTTCTCAGTAATTACCATCGTATCCTTGGAGAGAACACAAACATGTCCTTCTCTCAATATGAATTATCAGTCAACTCTTCCAGCATCCCCAGTACTATTCATAAAAAGAAATATCTCACCCATTGCTTCTCAGGGTCATTGCTTTGTTTGCAGGCTACAACGGTTTGCATTGGTTGTCACCTTGTCAAGACCTACAATCATCAGTGAAGGATTGTCTTTATTTAACTGTTTGAGATGGACAGAACCAGCTTAACTGTGGCCATGATCCTGGTCTGTATAGAAAAGGAGATCCTGGCTACAGTCACACCAGCAATCATTGTTCTGTTGTGTTTCTTTACAGGTGGATTAAATGTGATGGGCTCTAACAATCATTCTTTCCCATTCATGATGGAATTGTGAGCTAAAATAAACCTCTCCTCCTTTGTCAGGTATTTTGTCTTAATGAGAATGCAAATGCTACCTAAGGGTTTCCTTGTATTCACCATATGACCTTTTAAACTACATGTTATGGAATTGTCATAGTTCTTCACGCTACACCCATTTTTGAGCCTGAATATTCCAAAGAGCTGCAAACAATAGTGTACAATGGTATCTTGACATTGCCCTCCTTTGGAAAATTACTAATTGTCCTATTATCACTCTGGCTAAATCTTGATGTAAGAACTCAGAGCAATGAGTTTTGATAGTCTTTTACAGTACTAAGATTGTTTCTTCATTTCAATGTGTATGTTTCCTGACCCTCACCTGTCTCTCAATACAATGTTATTATGATTTATGCCACTTAAAATAAGTGGGTTACATTTAAAAGCAATAGCCTTGATCCAGTTTCTACCAATAGCTTCTATTCTTTCATGCCAGGGAATCATGAGACTATTATTAAATCTATTTTAATATATCAATGTCCATAATTTCTTCCATTTGAAGTTCAGAAATGCTTAGTTTACTGTGCACTACAGTGCTGTTAATTTATAGAATTATAGTAAATTTGTGGAAAGCACTTAGTAATTTTTTGCTCCCTTGTTGTCTATAGTGGATGGTGAGTATCTGAGATGACATATAGGAAGAATGAATTGCAAACAACAAGAGTATTCCACAAGTATAGACACAGTGTCTCTCCTACTACCCAGAAGACACAACAATCATTAACCCGCATTGTTTACTTCTCTTCTGCAATCACTGAAAGTTACATATTTGTATTACTTTACTTTTAACATGCCAGTTATGATTCCTTTATTCAATGTAAATTATGATTTTGCCTAAAGTTATAAAGCTAGTAATATATCACACTCTTGGAAAATTATGAATGCAAACAATCTCATGCTTGCATCAGTTGGTTCATAGTTAATAATTTTCTTTATTAGTAAGATATTAAATTTGTTTCCATTTTACTTAGCTAATAGCATTATAATTTTATTAAGTATAATAAACTTAAAGCATGCACATTTATATTTGTCTGTACCATAGCTGTTTAATAAGGACATCAGATTAAATATTGATAATGTAACATAATATCTTTTAGTAGGTCATAATAACTAAAACATTTTATTTAATTTTTATTTATTTATTTTTTTACATTTTACCTTAAATTCTCTATAAAATACACTGATAGGTGCATTGGAGGTTAAACTTATATAAAATTCCATTTGCAATGAGGCCAGATGAGTGAGAGAATATAGAAAAAACCACAAATATTAATTGGATTTTAATATTTCCCCTTCTGTCATCCATCAAGACTTGCATAATGAATTTAGTATGAAAATCTAGCTCTTTACCAAGGCATTAGAGACCTCATGTGCTTTGATGTCAACCGCCATTTGTATCTCCAGTTACTATTTCTATCAGTATTGGGTTCTGTGGGTTCCTTAAGCATTACAAGCTCATTTGGACCTTGATAATTTCTGTTCTTCTCCTGTCTACCTGATGCAGGTTACCTCCTGATCTTTGTGGGGAGTAAATTTGATTTCATTTGGATTTTAATTATTATCCAATCAGATAAGACCAACTAACTTCAAATGTAAAATAATCTACTTTTTAAAGTACCACTTTTCTTTCTTCATAGAAACAATTTGAAACATTTTTAGTTTTGCCACTTTTATTTATTTATTTATTTGTGTATTTTTTGTTTGTTTGTGTATTAGAAAGAGAGGGGCAGGGGAGGGAGAGAAAGAAAAAGAGACAGATAGAAAATGGGGTAGTCAGGGCCTCCAGCCACTGCAAACAACTCCAGAAGCATGCATCACCTTGTGCATCTGTTTTACATGGGTACTGGCGAATCATAATTAGGACCTCATACTTTACAAACAAGTGTCCTAATCACTAAGCTATCTCTCCAGCCCAGTTTTTGTCACTTGAAATACATATGCTATATCTTCTATTAGAATGTAAAATCAATAAAGAAAAAAACTTCATGTTTCCTCAGTGTCTAGGTAATTTACATGTTCATAGTGGGACATCAAGTACATATTTATGTATAAATAAATGAGTACTATTTCTTTATAGGGAGAGTAGTTTTAACATAAGTCAAGGAGTTCTTTTTCCTACAAAATTTCTCTAACTTACTTTGCTACTATCCAGACTTTCAGAGTTCTGCTTTCTTTTGCCTCAATCTAAACTTAATCTATTTATATAATCACTTTAGACTGGATGGCTATCAGATTAGCTGATGTTTATTACAGTGCGTAATTGCATCCTCAACTTTCAGTAACTGTTAATTATCAATGATAGCAAAACATTCAACCAAAATTGGCCTCTAGCTCTTTTGAAATGCTATTCACAGAAGCTGCAATTCAAGGCTGACATTACTGAGGAGGATACAAGAAAGTACTTCAGTAATTATTTTTTAACAGTTTATGTAATGTGTGTGTGCACTGCCAACATTGTTGCAGTTAGTGTATTGGATATTGCCTTTCTTGGAAGCAAAAGATATTTCTTTTCTGAAAATGGGAACATGAATATTAAACAGTTGTCGATATATTAATTGTAATTCTTTAGAACTGGGTTTATTTTGTGTATCCATAAACACATAGATTTTTTAAAATTCTATGAAATTATCAACTCAGATTTTTAACACAGGACATCACTTTGTACTCTAGGCTATCCTTGATCATACTGCCTCAGTTTCCCAAGTGTTGGTGCTTAGATAAGGGTCATTATGATGAGTTTAAAATAATTAAATACAGTAGCAAAACAATGATAAAATATTTTCAAAGTGTTCAAAGGTTGCTATTAATGAATCTATTTCGTAGATAGATGTTATTCATTTTCTTTTATAATAAATTGAAATGAGTTAGGGATTACATTCTAAATAAGGGTCGTAAGATTAAAAGACCACAAAACATGCAAATGTGGGGTGTTTGTATGTGTGGGTGTGTGTGTTTCTGTTGTACAGGGTATTTACCTTTGCTTAATGAAATAAAAAAGTGAACAAAAATGTTCGATATACCCCCCATGTAACTCACTAGTAAAAGAACAAAAGTTATGAATGCTCTAGTAGTGTTCTTTGACATTTCATATAAGAATATTCTCTGAAATATTTGCTAATAAATTTAATATCTTATGGGCTGGACAGATGGCTTAGCAGTTAAGCACTTGCCTGTGAAACCTAAGGATCCTGGTTTGAGGCTCCATTCCCCAGGACCCATGTCATCCGATGCACAAGGTGGCACATGCGTGTGGAGTTAGTTTGAAGTGGCCATTCTCTCTCTTTCTCTCTATCTGCCTCTTTCTCTGTCTGTCTGCTGCTAATAAATGACAAACAAAAAACTTAAAAATATTAATACCTTATGCAAAAATAAAATTTGAAAGTATATCTTGGAGTCATATTTATCCTACTTACTCATGTTCTATGCACTTCTATTCTCCAACAATTAACAGAAACAAAAACATAAAATTATCATAAATGAGACAAATACCTTAAGTCAATCATATTTTATAATGAAAAGTAAGTTATAAAATATTTTGGAAGATTTTATTAAATAAGAGGTTTCATGATAACTGTATTTTCATCATCATTAAATGCATAATTTATACAAATGAAATATTTAAAATCAGGATAGACAGAGTAAGTTTACTTTACAATATAATTATGTGATAAATTAGGTGTGGTACCTTGGAATTTCTGAGAAAAAAATATTTAAAAACATGAACAGAATAGGAAAAATGGGGATATACATATTTGGATCCCTGTCATAAGCAGTCCCATTTCCTGCCTTCCTGGTCCCATTGTACTGAGGACCCTCCTTCATGGGATTGCTGGTATTCACCATGAAGTTGTGGATTATAAATTGTGAGAGCAGCAGCCTGTCATTGTGAGGAGAGCTATGTCGCTAGATATTCCTTCCCACCCTGTGGCTCTTACATTCTTTCCACCCTCTTTTCTGCAAAATTCCCTGAGCCTTGGTTGATGTGTTTTAATTCTATTTTAGTGTTCATCTGTCAGCAGTTTCTAGATTCCTGATTGGGTATGTTTTGTGTATCCTCAGTGTCTGCCTCCATCACCCTGGCCCAGGTTGACTGTGAAGACAGCACACTTGCTTATCTGGGCAGTTTCCCTATGGTTTCACCCAGATCTTGGCTGCTGTGTGAGGGGTGGTTCATCTCCTGCCAGGAACTCAGCTATCTATTCTTGTCTTATTGGTAGATTATGGGTTGTCCTCAGTTCTTGATGTTTTCTGAAAAGTAGAAACAGATTCTCCAATAAAGAGTGAGATCAGGATAGGTTAAAGAAGATAAGCATTGTTCATTTAGACAGACTTTGATGGGTGTAGCCTCATTTTTGAGACAATTTTCTGTTTTTTTTTTCCCCTTTGAAATAAATTTCTCTGTAATTATATTAGTTTATTATAAGATCTTTATGTTTATCTTAAAAACTATCAAGCTTGATATGTGTGAGAAATCTCTTCATTTAAGTAGTAAATAGAGAAAAATATTCCAGTCCAATTTGGGGAAGAGTTTCGGGGCATAGGAGAGCCCTGAAACATCCTTTACAAGGAGTGAATTGCCACTACGTGGAAAAAGGAGGTACAATTCATGGAGAGGATATATAGTTGTACAAAACATATCTACAGAAATGAGAATTGCTATATAGGAAAATCACTGCACTAATAACATAGATTGCTTCCCTGAGATTACTGTACAAGATAGAATATCTTTTCCTTTTCTATTATCTATTTAATCTTATCTTTAAATTACTCATCAAAATACTCATTACCCATAATGCTTGGTAGTGCTATGCAATATGGAGAGTTCAAGGTGTGTTGGGTCATTAAGCTTTTTAATGTGTGGGTCAGGCCTCACACATAAAGCTTTTATCAGATGTAGTGCATTCAGGTAACCTAACAGGAAATAAGCGTGATCCTGCAGGTTTTATTTAGGGAAAACTGAGTCAATGATATTTACAGAGATAGCAGTCAAAACTCTGAGGTCCTTCTAGCCACCTCATCCCAATAGCTCTGTCAGAGACCATGACCTGACCGCCCTAAGAACAAAAGAAGAACTAACAGCCTTAATATGGCCCCTCACTGCCCTGAGGACAAAAGAGAACTAGCAGCCCTCATGCAGCCCCTCCCCCGAGAACAAACAGCTACTCTGGGAGACTTACAAGAGAGATTCCGAGAAGATGCTCCAGAATATTACGGCCAGGTGGCTCTACTTCCTCCTTCCTTGTACCCCCTCCCCCTTCCCCCCCCCCTTATTGCCCTACCTGCTGGTTGATTATAAAAGAGCTAAAAAATCCGACATTAAACGAGACCTTGACAAAAAAAAAAAAAAAAAAAAAGAAAAAAAAACCTGGAGGAAATAGTCATTACTAGTTCACTTGAGCCCTCTCAATGCAAAAACAGATGCAAACTAACCTGTCAGCCAAGATCATTCTGACTCGTTGGCTTGGAAAATTTGTTTGTTGGATTTATTTTCAACTTTGCCCAGGGTCTAACAGAGGAGTCATCTTCTCCAAGTTCTGATAGTGTCTTCTGATAACAGTGACAGTCCATGTACACAGAGCCAGTCTAGAATGATGCTCAGATTTCCACTGTTGTCCTCTTATTAAAATGAAGAAGCAGGCTGGAGTGATGGCTTGCTGGTTAAGGCATTTGCCTGCAAAGCCAAAGGACACGACCTAGGCTCCATTCCCCAGGATCCACGTAAGCCAGAAACACAAGGGGTACATGCATCTGGAGTTCATTGGCAGTGGCTACAGGGCCTGGCGTGCACATTCTCTCTATCTCTGACTCTCTCTCTCTCTCCTTGCAAACAAATAAATAAAATTTTAAAAACAATATATAAAAAAAAACAAGAAACATGTGATCACATATATACCAATATGGACAAGAGAACAATTATACTTTTATTTAGCTGAGGAGCCTGATGGAAGCACATAAATAACAGACTACTTGCTAGTAACAGAAGCAGATATCCAGGTGATTCTTCCTAGAAGGACCCTGGCTTTACATATAGTCAGAAACTTGCTGGTGGCTCATTCCCTTGGCCAAGCCACTGGTTATATCCCTGTGTCAGTAAATATAGAGATAAGTCTTTGTAGCCAGTGATCATATATATTGCATGAAGCTCTGTCATTGAAGAATTGTGCTTTTATTCCTTTTTCAGAAGGTAGAAGGGATTGAGACAGTCCCATTTTGTAGGACCAGTTTAAATGGAATTCACCATGAAGGCCAAACTGACTTTGAAATTGACAGTCCTCTTTCCTCAGCCTCATGAGAGGTAGCATCACAGGCATGAGCTACCATGTCCATCATTGAGGCAAGTATCTGTTGCTGCTCTTTGTAAGTTCTCTTGTAGCTTGATCATAATTGTAACCTATCCCTAGCTATGGACCCAGAGACACTCAAGCCTTTGATGTTGTGAGGCAGGACTACCAGATGCTGGGTTGTGCATATGCCTATGGATATGTCAGAGCTACTCTTGAAGTATTTATGTGGAATTTGGCTAGTTATTGTTGGCTTTTGTCTTTTTTTTTTTTTTTTTTTTACTATATTAGAAAATCCTCCTGAGATCTCTCTACAGTGTGAGAGGTAAACTTGAACTCAATGATATCTGGATATGAGACTGCCTGATGACCAAAAGTCATGATTCATTAAGGATGACATCCCAACATCCCTAAGATGTTGACCATTCACTGGATTAGTAAATCCTATGGACAAGAGCTTCAGGCCCTCAAGGCCCAGGCAGTTTTTAGGACTTTGGCTACATCCATCTCCCACTGGGTCTGTCTAGAGGACTAGGACTTGGACTAGAGGACTTGTGAGCCAAACGGTAAATGTAGGTCAGTGGGAGAATTATATGTCATCATATATCAATTAACTATTTCATATGAATAATAAATACTAAAGCTTTACAAATATGTCTTGACACTCAGTAACTTCAAAGCCATGTATTAATATTCAGGATGCTGGGAATTTCTTTTTCTTTAGCAGGGTTAATTCTTCGGCAGTCAGCTGTGGGAGTCATAGTCACCACTGCTCAGCTTGATTTTGTTGCTTACTTAATAGGTGATGATTAGGTTGAGGTTGGATGAACAACAAAGGTGGTCAACTACCAGAACAATACTCCTGTCCTCCATTTTAAAAATTGCATTTTTACTTTATTCTACTAATCATATTAAAGAATAAGCATGCCTACATTCAAGAACATTGGTGAATATTTTTGTTCTCCAATCTGCAACATGGTACTGAAGAATGTATTTATGCAGCAACAATTTAAAGGCATGAATTATTTCAGTCCTATTATGGTTTTCAAATAATCATGTATTTTTTCTTTTTTCTTATTCATTTTTTGATGTTTTTATGCATGCATACAATGATTTTGGATCCCACTAGCCCCAATTATGCTCTCTATTTCCCTTTCCCCTCTCACCAAAACCATTCCTTTTCCACTTGAATCCCCATCTGTCCTTCATTTCTTATTTTTTAAATATCTTTTTATATTAACTAGTTTTGAACTCACTGAATACAGTCAAGTTGATACCATTTTATCTTCCTCCATGTATTCCCACTGGCTCCCTCCTTGTTGAGGTATATGGGTCATGCATTGTGGAGTTAGCCCTCAGTTATGGGTAGGAGGAAATGTCATTGTGTATCATGACCCAACGTGTGGCTCTGACATTCTTTCTGCACCCCCTCTTCTGCAAAATTTCCCTGAGCAATGTTAGGTTCATTTTAGGTCTGATTCAGTGATGAGGTCTTGGGAGCCTCAGTGTCTCTGGCTCTCTGATTTGGTAGGAGTTGATTGTTCTCTGTGTTGTTCTCCTTCACCCATGTGCTGGTACCAGGTTCACCAAGAAAACAGCACCCTTGCTTGTTTTGCCTATAATTCTTAGTTTCAGCTGGGGCCCTTTAGAGATATGATGGGAAGGTTCTGTCCTTAGGATCTGCATCTATCTGGAAAAGAGAAGCAGATGCTACAATGGACAGTAAAGTTAGCACTGGATAAATGGGATAACCCTATTTTTTTAAGAGAGAATTTAATATGTGTAGGCCCTCTTGTAGCCCACAGTCAGTGGTAGCTTGATAATGGAGAGCAGGCTTATATTTGGACATGGTTCTGACTTGTTTCCCAGCTCCAGCTATGGTTTCTGTTCCACTGAACAAATCAGTTATCCAAATCAAGAATAGTTGGTTTCCCAACATGGTTGGGTGCCACTGTGCTCTTGAGTGAGCATCACAACAAGTTATTTGTTGTTAAGTAGGTTAGGCCATGAGTTGCTTGGACGGATATCAGTCATTTTTCTCCAGTAGCCCATGTAGCACCTTCTGGCACTAGATGCTGTGTCTGGGGGCTGACTCTCTTCCAGCTTCCAACAAGGTCACTCCATGTTATGTGTCAAACACATATGGTGTCTTCAGAAGTAGGGTCTTACTGCTAACCTTTGGTCAGTAATCAAGTTCTCTGACAGAAATCAGTCATTCTTTTACAAAACCTTGTAGGTCTCTCTGATCAAAAACTCATTGTGGATGATAGCCACCTGCTGGTACTGGGAGTTACAGGTCAGTGACCACAAAGAGAAGGAAGAAAAAGGTGAGTAAGTGTTAGAAAGAAAAGGAAGAGAGAAAGAGAGAGAGAGAGAGAGAGAGAGAGAGAGAGAGAGAGAGAGAGGGAATGAGAGAGAGAGAGATTGAGAGAGAGGGAAGCTGTAGAAGATTAAAGTCAGTCATCCTCGTACCCTCTCCAGTAATTTGTAATTCAGGTGTTCGGTCTAAGGTCCTGGTCAAGGTTCAACCATTTGGTCTGCCTTTTAGTATGTATAATTTTATGGTACCATTGCCCTTTGGGTCTAGATTTATGTCCCCAACTTCCTCTCTCCCTCCCCACCTACCCTATTGTCCTGTCCTCAAGATGCTTGTGGGGCATGTTGACATCTTGGGTAGATTGAGGTTAGGTGCTGTGGGTGAGTGAGACTATGTGACAGTTATCTTTCTGTGATTGGGCAAGTGCAGTGAGAATGATCTGTTCCAGGTTCAAATATTTTTCAAGTTTCATTATCTACATTTTTCTTACTGCTATGTAGAATTCCATTGTGTAGACATGCCACATCTTAGTTATCTATTCTTCTACTGATGGAAATCTGGGCTGATTCCAGGTCTTAGCTATTACAAATTGAGCTACTATAAACATGGTTGAGCAAATCCATCTGGACTGAGGTTTGAAGGCTTTAGGGTACATGCCCAGTAAGGGAATAACTTGGTCTGTTGGGAACACTATAATCAGCTTTTCTAGGAGTCTCCATATTGATTTCCAAAGTGGTTGTACCATCTTACATTCCCACTAATAGTGGATAAGGGTTCTTATTTCTCCAAATCCTCACCAGCACTTATTTTCATTTGATTTTGGGATGTTTGCTATTCTTACTAGGGTAAGGTGGAATCTCGCAGTTGTTTTAATTTGCATTTCCCTGATGATTGGGGTGATGTACATTTTCTTACATATGTGTTTGTCATTTGTAGTTCTTGCTCTGTGAACTGCACATCCAGCTCTTTGCCCCATTTTGTGAGCGGGTTGTTTGACCTTTTATTGTTTAAATTTTTGAGTGCGTTTTAGATTCTAGAAATTAGGCCTCTGTCAGTTGGATAATCAGCAAATGTTTTCTCCCATTATGTGGGTAATCTATTGGCTTTTCTGATTGTATGTTTGTCTGTGAAGAAACTCTTTAGCTTCATGTGATCCCAGTGGTTGAGTGACTGATTAAGATTCTGTGCTACTGGGGTTTTGTTCAGGAAGTCTTTTTCCATTCCTATATCATGGAACGTTCCTCCTATATTTTCTTCCAGTAGTAGCTGTGTTTCCAGTCTTATATTGAGGTCTTTTATCCATTTGGACTTCAGTGTTGTGCATGGTGAGATGTGTGGATCAAGTTTCATTTTCCTGCATATGCTTGTCCAGTTTGTGCAGCACCATTTGTTGAAGATGTTGTGTTTTTTCCAGCCTATATTCTTAGGGCCTTTGCCAAATATCAAGTAGCTGTAGTTACTTGACCCAAAATTTGGGTCCTTAATTCTATTCCATTGGTCTATACTCCTTTCTTTTAATGCCAGTACCATGCTGTTTGTATTACTATGGCTTTGTAACATAGCTTTAGATCAGGTATGATGATTCCTCCAGTGGTATTTCTTTTGCTGAGGATATGCTTGTATACTTGATGCCTTCTGCCTTTCCATATGAATTTTGAGATTTTTTTTCTATTTCTGTGAAGAACAATGTTGGGATTTTAATTGGAATTGCATTAATTCTGTATATTGATTTTGGTAGGATTGCCATTTTCAAAATGTTAATTCTGTCTATCAAGCAGCATGGGAGGTCTTTCCATTTTCTCAAGTCCTCCTCAATTTCTTTTTGAGTGTTTTTCTATTTTCATTATATAGATCTTTTACATCCTTGGTTAATGTTATCCCAAGGTATTTTATTTTTTGTTGCTATTGAAAATGGGACAATGCTGCTAATTTATTTCTCTTTATCTTTGTCATTTGCATATAGAAAGGCTACTGATTTTTGTGCATTGATTTTTTATCCTGCTACTTTGCTGAAGGAGTTAATCACCTTAAAGATTTTTGAGATGGAGGTCCTTGGGACTTTGTTGTATAGAATCACATCATCTGAGAATAGACCTGACTTAACTTGTTCCTTTCTATTTTGTATCCTTTTTATTTCTTTATTCTGTCTTATTGCTTGAGCTAGGACTTCCAGTAATATATTAAAGAGTAGAGGTGAGAGAACCCCTGTGTTGTTCCTGATATTAATGAGACTTCTGGTCAAGATGGCAGCTGTCTAACTGTGACACTCTTCCACAGTAAATAAAGGCAAGGCATTAAGGGTTCACTGGGTCTTCTAGGGAAAGAAATCTCTAATAGATCATCAGTGGGAAGGTGCAGAGGGGGAAATTAGGTATCACTGAATCTCGAGGGTAGCCCACCAGTCCCCCAACCCCCACCCCAAGCAGCTGCTTTAGCCATAGTCCCAGCCTTAGGAGACTCCTGCACTTACTGTATGAAAGGTGATCCAGACCAGCATAGTTCCACTTGCCTCATTGCGCAAGGGTGATCTCCCTGCTACCCCCACCCACACGTGACTCGAACAGGCTCCTCCTGCTGGTCTGCCTGAGCTCAAGCTAAAACCATCCATGTGCCCACCACACACACTACCTATTCATGCAAGCTTAGAATGCTCTGCCCATTTGCCTGCTTACTGCTCAAGCCACCTGCCCATCCACACATGAGTTCAGGCCCATCCCACCTACCCAGGTGAGCTCAGCCTCACTCTGCCTGTCTGCCAGCTCCAAATCAGGCCCAATCTCATGTCTGCTGTGCCAGGTACCCGCCCATCTACCAACTGCAGGTGTCCCACTGTGCATGAGCTCAGGCTGCTTTGGCTCCTGCCTGGGGCTGCTTTGGCTCCTGCCTGGGGCTGCTTTGGCTTCACTCTGCACAAGAGCTAAGGCTGATTTGCCCACCCATGTGTTAGCTCAGGACAATTCTGCCCATAGATTTGATGCCCTGCTAGCTCAGGCCAGCTCCCCCAAGAAGCACCACTTCCCCCACCTATAGAGACCACAGTCCTACTCTCCCTGCCCATACAATGTGATGGGCAGCCCACAGCACAAAAGAAGTAATGTGAAAAATCAAGTATAAATAAATCCAGTAATATCACCCAGTCCTACAATGAATGTCTCTAATCAAAACATAGAAGAAACATTAGCACCAGAACACCAAAATGAGGCTTTGTGCTATGCAACCCTGACCAAGCTAACAGTAGAACTTGCAGAAAAGCAACAAAGGACCAATAATGGTGTGGATACTGCCATCACTAGACTATACCTAATAGATAAGAAAATGGAAGGAGTTCAAAGACAGTTAAGAGATATGACATAGAGTGGAAAAAAGAGGACCTCAAAAATCAGCTGGTGATTCTAAATGAAGACATAAAAAAATGCAGCTCTAGCCAGCCAGCAAAGCTCTTCTTTATCCTGGGAAGGTTGACCCATGTGGGAGGTTTTGTTTGACTAGGTCTCGTGCCTTTTGGCTTAGCACCTGTGATAGACCTGTGAACCAGAGTTCAAAAAAAAAAAAAAAAAAGAAAAGAATTCCAAGAAGCAACAATAAAATCAGAAAATTATGTGAAAAGGGAGTTTGACTGAGGGATGGAAATTATACATAGAAAAGTCATAGAAAATGCAAACCTAACTGAATAAGCCCAAAACTCCTTAGTAGCTCTCAACAACAGTGTCATCCATATGGAGGATAGAAACTCTGATCTGGAAAACAAGAAAGAAGAAACAGTTTGAGAGTTCAAAAGATTTAATAAGTTCAAATATTTCTGTGAACAGAACATGAGGGAATTGTGAAATACCCTAAAATGTCCTAATATCCAGATCATGAGAATAACAGAAGGAGAAGAAATTCAGACTAAAGGCATGGAGAGCTTATTTAACAAAATAATCAAAGAAACCTTTCCACTCTATCAAAACAAAGGCCATCAAGATACAAGAAGCTAACAGAACTCCAAACAGATTGGACCAAACAAGAATCTCTCCAAGACATATTGTCATTAAGACTCTAAATATTGACACCAAAGAGAAAATCCTAAAAGCAGGTAGTAAAAACAGCACATCATGTTTAAAGGTATCCCTATCAGAATTACTTCAGACTTCTCAATGGAAACCCTGAAAGTCAGAAGGACCTGGAATGGAATACTATAAAGTCTAAGAACCTATGGCTTCCAACCAAAACTACTCGACCTGGCAAAAGTATCCCTCATAACGATGGTGAAAGAAAAACTGTCCATGACAAAACTCAGCTTTACAATTATATGAACACAAAACCAAATTACAGAGAGTATTTCAGGAAATACTCCACACAGAAGAATCAAAGAATCAACCTTAAATACATACAAAAAGCAGATCACAATAATCAAACTCAGAGAATGCACAAAAAACGTCAAAGTTCATGAAAACACCAAACCACATATATCAACACAATATGGCAGTGATCAAATCAAACCTCATAGTCATTATCCTCAATACTAATGGCCTTAATTTACCCATCAAGAGACACAAGCTAACATGATGGATCAGAAAATTAGTCCCTTCATCTGTTGTCTTCAAGAAGCCCACCTTACCACTAAAGACAGACACCTCCTCAGGGTGAAAGGGTAGAAAAAAACTAGTAAAAGGAAATGAGAAAAAGAAACAAGCAGGCATAGTTATATTAATATCAGATAAAATTGATTTCAAACCAAAAATAATCAAAAAAGAGAAAGATAGCCACTTCTTACTTATCAAGGGAATGATCCATCAAGAGTATATTACAATCATAAATTTGTATGCACCAAATACAGGGGCAACACAGTTCATAAAGCAAAACCTACTTGACAATAAAACAGAAATAACCACTAACTCCATCATATTTGGGGACTTCAGTACACCATTACCAGTAATAGACAGATCATCCAAGCAGAAACTCAACAGGGAAGTAAGATTGCTCAACAAAACCATGTATCATTTAGACCTAATGGACATCTACAGAACATCCCATCCCAAATCCACAGACTACACATTCTTCTCAGCAGCTTATGGAGCATTCTTTAAAATAGATCGTATACTGGGTCACAAAGCCTCTCTCCATATATTTAGGAAGATTAACATAATGTCCTGCATGATATCAGATTGCAATGCTATATTGATAGAAATTGACAAAAAGAAGACCCATCAAGAATCCCATCATGTCCTGGAAACTGAACAGCACACTTTTAAACAACAAATGGGTAGTGTACAAAATAAAAAATGAAATTGCAAAATTTCTCAAAATGAAGGACGACAAGAACACAACATATCAAAACTTATGGGACACAATGAAGGCAGTCATCAGGGGAAAATATTAAATTCCTTCATAACAAAAATAGAGAGATCCCAATTTAGTAATCTAACCATCCACCTAAAGGCACTGGAAAAGCAAGAAGAATCTAACCCAAAAAGCTCCAGAAGGGAATTAAGATCAGAGCAGAAATGAATGAATTGTAAAATAAGAACAGAATTAGGAAATTCACAAAACAAAGAACTGGTTCTTTGAAAAAACAAATAAGATTGACAAATCCCTGGCCAATTTGATCAAGAAAAGAGAGAGAGAGAGAGAGAGAGAGAGAGAGAGAGAGATATGCTTCACATTAACAAAATTCAAAATGAAAAAGGAGAGATCATAACAGATATAAGTGAAATTGTGAGAATTATCAGGACTTATTTCAAAAACCTCTACTCCACAAAACTGAACAATATCGAGGAAATGGATGAATTCCTGGACACATACCATCTACCAAAGCTAAACTCAGAGCAGGTTAATCTCCTAAACAAGCCTATCACACTTATCAAGATTGAAAAGTTAATTAAAAAACCTTCCCCAAAAGAAGAGTCCAGATTGGTGGCCGGCACTCCTTGAGGACCCTCGGAAGAAGGCGTGGGCTCTGCTTCTGGTGCCTGGTTTCGCCGACGTTCCCCAAGCTCTGCTTGGGTATTGGCGTATTCCTGTCAGTAAAAGAGGCAACTCCAGAAGCTCCCGTGTTCTGTCGCAAGGTGCAATGACTACAAAAGTAGTCCTGTATCCACAAAGTCAACGCAGCCCTTTATCCTGAGAATTCCTCCAGGGTCCAAGTTCATCCAAGACCTCCTTCAAGATGCCACCAGCCAGTCCAGGACCATCCACCAGCTGGTGCTGGAGCATTTTCACCTCTTTCTGCCCAAGCTGTTGGTAGTCCATCCCGGTCAGAAAGCCAAAGACCACTTGGCTGTTATGAAGGGTGTGGGTTCGAGCCTTCCATATACAGTGGAGCTTCTGCCCAGAGGAGGAGTCCAGCAGAAACAGGAGACAGTGTCTCTGTGTTTTAAAGCTGATTCTGAGGCACTCACAGTCTTTGAGGATTTGAATGTCTATCACTCTCAGGAAGAATGTGTAAGCATGGATCCTGCTCAACAGCCCAACTCAGAGAAGGAAAATAATGATCGTGTTGGGGAAATGATGTTACTGGCCTCCAGGTTGCCAGGAAAGAAGACCAAATACACCCATTCTTCAGCCAAGGAGACTGAGAAGTCTGCTAGTTACCATTGAAAACAAGACCCCACTAGAGAAGCTGTCAAAATATGTGGACATCAGTATTACTGCACTTGCCTGTGATCAGAAAGTAAATAAATGCTACAAGTGTCCGCTGTGTGGGAAGCAGTTCAGTGACAGTTCTTACCTCATTTCCCACCAGAGGACTCACACTGGAGAGAAACCTTATGACTGTAGCCAGTGCGGGAGAAGGTTCAGTCACAAGACAAATCTCAATAAACATGAATAAATCCATATGGGAGCAAGGCCTTACTCCTGCGCTCAGTGTGGGAAAAACTTCCATCAGAATTCTCATCGTAGTCGCCATGAAGGAATCCATGTATGGGAGAAGATACTTAAGTGTTCGGAATGTGGGGAAACCTTCCCAAAAAATGAAGACTTTTTTTTTTTAAATACTTTTTTAATTATTTATTTATTTGAGAGCGACAGACACAGAGAGAAAGACAGAGGGAGAGAGAGAGAATGGGCGCGCCAGGGCTTCCAGCCTCTGCAAACGAACTCCAGACGCGTGCGCCCCCTTGTGCATCTGGCTAACGTGGGACCTGGGGAACCGAGCCTTGAACCGGGGTCCTTAGGCTTCTCAGGCAAGCGCTTAACCGCTAAGCCATCTCTCCAGCCCCAAAATGAAGACTTTTTACTTCATCTACAGAGTCATGTAACTGAGAAATCTTATGGTTGCAAGAAATGTGGGAAACGATTTGGTCGTCTGTCCAACTGTACCCGGCATGAAAGAACTCATTCAGTATGTAAGACCCAAAAGTAGGAATGATGTCAGGAAAGGTCCTGCCTCAGCCTGACAAGTTTCTTGGGGAATTCCCAAACTGCCTAAAAAGATACAGATACCTGAAAGCCTTGTTATCATCATTTTGGCTGAAGCCTCGGATTTTTAAGAGTTCTCCCAGGGAAGGAAACCTCCTCAAGGGCTGTACCTCAGTTGGCGCAGACCTTTCAGTCTACAGAGCTTTCCTCGTGAAGCTGTGCAACGGTATATGTCAAGTGGCCCCTCATGAGAGACTGAATATGAATTGTGCCTAGGGCTGTGTATCTCCCTAGGTGAACAAAGTGTCATTGAAATACGTCCCATTTCCTTCCCTCAACAAACACATAGGAATTTGCACTTGAGAAATAATGCCAAGGTCCTCTTCTGGAACTGTGTTCCATGGAAACAACCAAACCAGTGACTTCTAATGGCAAGTCATACAACCTTCAGGCACTCTGATAAGGTGTGGCTGTTGACTTGTTTACCTCGCGGTAAGGAAACGACAGCACATGAATGTCACAGAGTTGCTCTCATTTATATATGATTTAAAATTATGGTTAACTTCAATAATGTTGGCAATTTGTTATGAAATTTTTACAGAAATCCTTTTCACAGGAAAAAAAAAAAAGAAGAGTCCAGGAGCAGAAGTCTTCTCAGCTGAATTCTATCAAACCTTCATGGAAGAATTCAAACCAACCAATCTTTCTCAAACTGTGCCACACAATTGGAGAACAGGGAAAGCTCCCCAACTCTTTCTATGAAGCTAGTTTCACCCTAATTCCAAAACCAGGCAGAGATGCCACAAGAAAACTACTGGCCTATTTCCCTGATGAACTTACATGCAAAGATCCTGAACAAAATTCTCGCAAACCAAATCCAACAACACATCAAAAGCATTATCTACCTTAATCAAGTGGGATTCATCCCAGGAACTCAGGGGTGGTTCAACGTATGGAAATCTGTCAATGTAATACGACATATAAACGTAAACACCAAAACTACATGATCATTTCAATAGATACAGAAAAGGCCTTTGACAAAATACAACATCACTTTAAGACCAAAACATTGGAGACAATTGGCATGGTAGGTTCATATCTTAACATAATAAAGGCTATATACAAATCTCCTAAAGCCCAAATAATACTTAATGGAAAGAGACTGGAAGAATTCCTATTGAGATCAGGAACAAGACAGGGTGTCCACTCTCACCTTTGATCTTATTTACTAGAAGTCCTAGTTCAAGCAAGAAAACAGGAGAAAGAAATAAAAGGGATAAAATTTGGAAAGGAAGAAGTTAAGTTAGCTCTATTTGCTGACGATATGATTCTATACATAAGAGACCCGAGAGACTCCATCCCAAAAACTCTTGAAAGTGGGCTGGAGAGATGGCTTAGCGGTTAAGCGCTTGCCTGTGAAGCCTAAGGACCCCGGTTCGAGGCTCGGTTCCCCAGGTCCCACGTTAGCCAGATGCACAAGTGGACACACGCGTCTGGAGTGCGTTTGCAGAGGCTGGAAGCCCTGGTGCGCCCATTCTCTCTCTCTCTCCCTCTGTCTTTCTCTCTGTGTCTGTCGTTCTCAAATTAAAAAAAAAAAAAAAAAAAACTCTTGAAAGTGATTAACTCCTATAGCAAAGTATCAGGATACAAAATCAATGCAGAAAAATCAGTAGACTTCCTATATGCAAATGACAAAGATACAGAGAAAGAAATAAGGGACATGATCCCATTTTTAATAGCAACAAAAAATATCATATACTTAAAAAAAATTTATTTATTTTTGAAAAAGAGATATTATGGGGAGGACAGGGTTTCCTGCTGCAGCAAATTAAATCCAGATTCATGGCTTTACATGCTCAGTAAGTAACAAAACCCCAGGCCATCAGGCTTTGTAAGCAAGTGCCTTTATCCACTGAGCTATCTCTCCAGTCCACATTATGTATATTTTATGTCTTCTTAATTACAATGTTTTAAGAAATTTTATCTTTTACAGATAAATTCAGATTGCTTATTCTAGATACCACATTGCATTTTTTCATTCTATTCAAACTATACCATGTTAACCTTATCAGAAGATGTAATTTGTATTACATATGAACCTCTTAACTTTTATATGGTTGTTTAATTTTTATTATTTTGTAATAAAAGTATTAACACACAAATATTTATGCTTCAAGGAAACTCTTCTCAAGCACCTTTTATGGTCCCTGTCCCTGCTTTTTCCCTCTGTTGTTCCCTACCTTTGTCCTCCCAAACATAGCCTTTCTGTTTTCCATGTTACAAGAATCCTTTTGCTCTCCCCATCATTTCTCAAAACCTCTTTCTCCCCTTTGCTGCTTCACTGAATTTGACAGCTTATACTCACTAGCTCCCATCCCCTCTTTACATACAAACAGTAAAATTATAGATGTGCCTATGGAAGAAATCATATGCTGTTTTTGTCTTTCTTGGCCTGTGTTATCTCACTTTGTATAATAATATACAGTTTCATATATTTCCTTGAAAATTTTATAACTTCATTTTTTATTCTTAACTCATTTTTAATCTTATATCCTACCATCAATATTTTATAAAATGTAGTGTCATATCCTTAAGTAATGATATAGTCACCATGTATAAAATTAAAAAAAAAAATACATGACAGAGTTAAAATAAATATTTTCATTAATTTAGCTAGCCTAATTTTTCCCTACTTAATTTTTATTTCTTGAATTTAAGCTTTTATCTCAGTCTTTGTTTTTACTGAGTCATTACAAATATTTTTTTTTATTTTATTCACTTTTTTATCATAAATTTGCTCATATTTTCATTTAAATTCTCAAGATTTCTGTACATATCTCTTTAATGTTATGTTATGTATGTATATATAACATCCTAATAATAAATAGAATTTAACACAGGTATTAATAAATAGAATTTAATACAGAAAATATGTGCCTCTCACACTAATCCTGATTTTAGGATGTTTAAACAATTCACCCACTCTTTTGATTACAGTGAATAAAAGCAATCCATGAAGTATATACAATAAAATATTTTTGTATTATTACTAAAATGCCTTTCTTCTCTTAAAATTGTTCTGATATTTTGAAATCAAACACATTTTGATCTAAGTTTTCATTTCTGATCCCTAAGAGCAGCCAGCTGTGGATAATGCTTGGATTAAATTAATTCCTGTGAATCTACACATGGAGATTTTTCTGTAGTCCTGTTTTTCAGTTTCTGAAGAAATAATTATAGGAATAATTTATGCATTGTTCTTATCAACTTTATCTTAGCTTACTTTCTGAGTACTGTGAGTTTTGTTCTCTGTTTAGTGAAGTGTAATGTAATATAATGTAAAATGTAATGCAAGTGAATACAGGTTTTGAAAGGAATGGTTCTGCATTTTTCTTTTGACCCCAGCTATAGCCAGCCAGCAAAGCTCTTTTTCATCCTGGGAAGGTTGACCCATGTGGGAGGTTTTGTTTGACTAGGTCTCACTCATTCTTGTGCCTTTCGGCTTAGCACCTGTGATAGACCTGTGAATCAGAGTTCAAACAGATTTCAGTCTGAGTGCTCACGTTCTGCTCCATGGTGCCTTCCCATCCACCCTCTCTTCATACAGATTTTCAAATACTGCCTCTCGTTACTCCCCATGACAAAAGGGTGTATCTATAGTTTAAGTGTAAATTATTTCACTGTCACTTCTTTCCATATAACTTTTTTTCTATGTATCACATCTCTGAGAGATTTAAACAATTTAACTCATTTTAACAAACATTCACACATGAATAGCACAGTCTTGTGTGTTTCTCTTACTGAAGTTCTCTATATTAGAATGCTGTAGAGACATGAGTATAGTTTTCATCAGTTCCCAGCATAATGTTTCTGTATTGTGTCTCATAAGTGCCATCACTTCAATTCTGACATGAGCTAATTATTGAAAAGTAACTGGAAAGCACAAACATATAAATAATGTTATTGAATTTAGTCATACAATCTATGCATTATTTTTCCTACATTGTATACACCTTGTCAAGATACAGGCCAGGATATTTTAGTCATATTTATAAAACATGTTTCTTCTTGGTATATTAGCATATAAGATAGTAATATTAGCAATTTTACTTTTAGAGTTATGCTACTATAATACTTGTCACAGTATGTTTTTGTTTCAATGGGGAGAAAACATTCTAGGAATGTTCCTTTAACAAACATGTTTTTCAGAAATAAGAATACACACACACACACACACACACACACACACACACACACACACACATAGTACATCACAATATATAATAGATACCCTTTTATGCCTTAGAATTATTGGGATAATTGAATCAACCTTTACAAGTTTTTTTTTTTTTTATTTCTTTATGGGAAAGTAAACTGATGATTTTTTCTTAACATAATGGCAAGTGCTATTGCCTATTCTTGTGCTCCAATAGTAGCCAACAGAAAAGGAGCAGTGATAATCCAGTTGAGCTGTGTATTTGTTATTCTTCTCTACTTTTACTGTGGCCTTAATATTTTAGCCTTCCTCCTTGATGCATTTTCAATGCACTTAGACATGTGAGAGGTTGTAAGGAAAGCATTCATCTCCTGTGTAAGCAAAACTGATTCTAAGAAAGCAAGGTAAGCTCACATAAATAACAAAGCTAATCAATAATTGAGCACAGTTTAATAAGAACATGTATTTCAGGGGCTGGAGAGATTGCTTAGCAGTTAAGTGCTTGCCTATGAATCCTAAGGACTCTGGTTCAAGGCTCAATTCCCCAGGACCCACGTTAGCCAGATGCACAAGGGGGCACATGTGTCTGGAATTTGTTTGCAGTGGCTGGAGACCCTGACGTGCTTATTCTCTCTTTCTTGCTTTGTCTGTTGGTCTCAAATAAATAAATAAAAATAAACAATACATTTTTTAAAAAATAATGTATATGTATTTCAGGGCTGGAGGGATGGCTTAGAGGTTAAAGTGTTTGCCTACAAAGACAAAGGACCCAGGTACGATTCCCCAGGACCCACGTTAGCCAGATGCACAAGGGGGTGCACATGTCTGGAGTTCCTTTGTAGTGGCTGGAGGCCCTGACTTGCCCATTCTCTCTCTCTCCCTCTTTTGCTGTCAAATAAATAAGTAAATAAAAATAAAAAAAATAATTTAAAAACAAATATGTGTTTCATAGTGAATAGTAATATAGATTTTTCTTACTCCTTTATTACAATTTTAGTATCATTATCCTAAGTTAAACAAAGGGTTGAAATAGTTATTTCACATAATGATAGTAAACTTTTCAGGAATGGTATCAATAATGCTCTGAAATTAAAAAAAAACAAACAAACTTTGGACAAGACTTTCTATAAGAACATCTGTGAGACTACTATTAATTTGTACATTTTTATACTTTTTTTTTATCATGAAGTGATGTTGACTTTGTCAAAACTTTCTACATCTTTTACTTAATCATGTCATTTTTGTCACATACCCTGTTTTTGTTGTTGTTTTTGTTTTTTTGGTGAATGTTGTTTATATTCCTTATATTAAAAAAATCGTGGTTTTTGATATTAATAAAGTATTGTTTGAATTAATTGGATTGCAAGTATCTTATTGAGGAATTTTGTGTCTATATTCTGTAATGTCTATGGCCTATAATTTTATTCCTCTTTTTTCTTATCTTTTTGGAGCTTTGATAATCCTATTATATTAGCTCCCTAACATGAGTTATCAACTAGTTCTTTCTTTTCAATTGCAATCAGCACTCTGAGGAACAGTGATATCAACTCTGCTTTTCTGGTAGAACTCATCAGTGAATCAATCTGGTCATGGATTATTATTTGTTAGTATTTTATTACTGTTCCAGGCTGGTTGCTAAGCATTCATATACATTTTTTAATATATTTTATCAAGTTTGATAGGTTATGTGCATGTAGAAATGCATTATTTTATAAGTTTTCATTTTTTGTAGTATTTTTGAAAATATTCTATAATGGCCTACTGCAGTCCAGTGAAGTCTGTTGTAATAGTCTGATATCTTTCCCATCTAATTTTATTTTTTAAAATTCTTTTATTTTTCTTTTTTTTCTCAGTTTGTATTAACATTTTCCATGATTATAAAAAAAAATATCCCATGGTAATACCCTCCTTCCCCTCCACTTTCCCCTTTGAAATTCCATTCTCCTTCATATCCCCTCCCCATCTCAATTAGACTCTCTTTTACTTTGATGTCATGATCTTTTCCTCCTCTTATGATGGTCTTGTGTAGATAGTTTCAGGCACAGTGACGTCATGGATATCCAGGCCATTATTTTTCTTTTAGTTTATTTTCTCTTTTCTGTCTCCAGATATTGTAGGATTGAGTTGTTCTTTTTGAAAGATGTTCAGATGCTTAACTCAGTTACTCATTTGAGACTTCTTCCATTTTTCATGAGTCATTTAGAGCTATAAAATTATACTTTACAACCACTTTCATTGTCTCTCACAGCTGCAGGCATGCTGTTTTGTTATGTATATTTCATTGTGGAAATTTATTAATTCCCTCCTTAATTTCTGTCATGACCCACAGAATTTTGAGTAGGTCAATATTCATGGATATGCATGTCTTCTGTAGTTTCTGTCAGTTTATTTCTCTTATTAATATCTTTATTTAATACATTTAAGAAGTTGTTTTATGATTTTTGCATTTAAAACTTTTCTTTGTCACATTGAATGTGTTTTATTTTTGGAAAATATGGGTACTTGGCTGCAATCATAAAAATATAGTGAATATATTTGGTTAGTAGTCATTTTAATTTAAACATGTTTTATCTATTTGCAAGCAAAGAAAGATAGAGAAAAGAGAAATAGAGATAATGGAAATTCCACATCTTCTGGCTACTGCAAACAAATTCCAGATGCATGTGCCACCTTGTGCATCTGACTTACATAGGTACTGTGGAAGAGAATTTAGATCCTTAGGTTTCTCAGTCAAATGCCTTAATTGCTAAGCCATCTCTCCAGACCATAAAATTTATATTAATTAATTATTATGGCTTATGCATGCATGTGTACCTGCGTGTATAGTGTATATAAGTGTTTATGTGTGTCAAGGAAAATGACAACTTTGGGTGTCATTCCACTAATGCCATATACTTCCTTTGAAACAGGGTGTCTCACTGGCCTGGAGTTTGCCAATTGGACTATGTAGCCAGTGAACTACAGGTATAAACTCATCTCTTCCTCCCAGAGCTGAGTTGCATGAGCACACCACTATGGCCAGAATATTTCATGTCTACGGTGATCATATTCATGTCCTCATACTTGCAATGCAAGCATAGTACTGACTGAGCTATCTTCCCATCGCTGTAGTTTTATTTGGCTTTTTTTCTTTGTTGGATTAATTTTTCAAAAGGATAGTTGTTGTATGTGAATGTTCGTTATGTGTATGCATGTGCCCTGTATGCATGTGTGTGGAGGTAGGGGAGGATGTCAGGTCTCCATCTCTGTCACTTTTTTGTGCTGTGGCCTTGAAATGGGGTTTTGCACTGAGCCTTAAACTGTCAATCTTTAGCCAGACTGGCTGATTAACCAACCTTCAAAATTCTCTAGCCACAAATTCCACAGGACTTTGTTTACACACAGGCATATATGGCCGTGCCTGGCATTTTAATTGGCTTCTGGGAATTAAAGTCAGGTCTCCTTGGGTTCTTGTGCTTGGTAGCAAGCATTTTTACCCATGGATCCATCTTTACACTCCTGAATTATTATTTAATCTGCATAACCCAACGTACTGAGGAAAATGAGATCAAAGTACTCCTTAAAATAGATGTTTAGCTTTTTGTATTACTTCAATTGTTTAAATTGTTCTATGTCTATTTATAGATATTTTAAGGCTCTCAAAATAACTAGGCCAGACATAGTGGTACACACCTTTAATCTCAGGAGAGAGAGGTAGAAGGATCGCTATAAGTTTGAGGCCAACTTGTGTCTAAAGAGTTCCAGGTCAACCTGGGCTAGAGTGTGAATCTATCTAAAAAATAATAAAATGAGAATATTTAAAACACATATTAAGATAGTGTGTGTTTAACTGTCATTGTCAGAAAAGGAAATATGCTGTAAAATGTTGATTGAAGTTGAATAGTAATGGTCCAATTTATTCTCCTGGTACATCTTTATATATTCTGTTACATGCATGCATACATATACCATGCAAGAATGAGAAAATTGTGAGATAACAAATTTGTTTAGAACTACTTAGTACATGTAAGTCTTTAATCCTATTTGAGACATCAAAAGGAACAATGGCTTAGTTTTTGGTTAAGTATATACTAAATCCTATCTTCACCACTTACCAAATTGTGGAAATATTTAATGAATTTTAACAATAATGCTGCTCATATAGGTTTCAATCATATAAATATTTAGTATATGATAAAATACTTAGTAGAAATCTTTCCTATTTCAAATTGATTTACTTTTAATGCTAATTTATATTCTCCTTATTTAGGAGTAGAGACAGATTTCTTTGGTCTGAAAATGACAAGTTGTGTATTTGAGGATATCAATATCTAGAACATTTGTTTATAATCCTAGTTTTTAAACTTGTCTGTGCTTGGGAGATATTTCTTCTGTGACAATAAATGTGAATAGTTTGGACACAAGTCCAGATTAAGAAAATTAGTTGGTGCTGGACATGGTGGTGCACACCTTTAATCCCAGCACTTGGGAGGCAGAGGTAGGAGGACTGCCATGAGTTCAAGGCCACCCTGAGACTCCATAGTGAAGTCCAGGTCAGCCTGGGCTAGAGTGTGACCCTACCTCAAAAAACAAAAGAAAACAAAACAAAACAAAAAAAAAAAATGAACTGCATCTCATATACACAAAATGCTAAGAAATCCTGAGTGCACAAAATTCTATATTGTATAAATAGTACAAAGGCACCAGCATTCTGCAATACCATTAATATTTTCAAATGAAAAAATATTCATGCTATTATAAGATGACTACTCTAAAAATGTTGTTGACATAAAATATCTTTAGTCGTTCTTTTGCAAACTGAGCAGAAATATTAATTGTTATCTGCTTGTTGGTGTGGATGTTATATTCCAGTTTTAGACACCTGAAAGAGAAACATTACTATTGTTTAGAACAGTGATGGAATTTTAAGTACAACAAAAGTCATGATAAACCCTTCATTATTCTGAGCAAATCTCTGTATCTCGGTCTATAAATCTATATGTTTATCTATTCATTGTATTGCATAAGCACAATTAGAAATGGAAAATGATTAAAAATCTAATTAATGTGAAAAATTACAGTAAGATTTACTATTCTTCATGCATATTTTTCAACATTTAAAAATTCACCATTAGGTCTGGAGAGATGGCTTAGTGGTTAAGCACTTGCCTGTGAAGTCTAAGGACCCCAGTTCAAGGCTCTATTCCTCAGGACCCAGGTTAGCCAGATGGACAAGGGGGCATACACATTTAGAGTTCATTTGCAGTGGCTGGAAGCCCTGGAGCACCCATTCTCTCTCTTCTATATCTGCCTCTTACTCTCTCTCTCTGGCAATCTCCAATAAATAAATAAATAATGAACAAAAAATTAACAATTTCATGATTATGTTATTATTTAGATAATCTAACATGTAGTTTTAAAATGTAGTGTAATGGCATGATCATTATTTTTCCTAAAATGCAACATGGATGTTTGTGTCTGAGTGTGTGTGCATCTTCGTTTCTATGTTTATTTAGTTGCTGTAAATTCACTATCTATTTTACTTATAATGAAAATGTATACCTATCTTCAAATGTAGCAAAATAGCTGTGTAATCCTTTCTCAATACTTACTATATCATTATTTTGAGTAGATGCATTTGCTAGTATTGAAAGTCCATTAATTCATAATTTTTAATTCTTATACATTTTTTTTTCTTTTTTTTTTAAAAATTATTTCTTTATTTATTTGAGAGCGACAGACACAGAGAGAAAGACAGGTAGAGGGAGAGAGAGAGAATGGGCGCGCCAGGGCTTCCAGCCTCTGCAAACGAACTCCAGACGCGTGCGCCCCCTTGTGCATCTGGCTAACGTGGGACCTGGGGAACTGAGCCTCGAACCGGGGTCCTTAGGCTTCACAGGCAAGCGCTTAACCGCTAAGCCATCTCTCCAGCCCATCTTATACATTTTTTAAGTCTAAGTAGCTAACATATACTTTGTATACCAATATTTAAACAGAATTCATAGTGGCTCATATCTAGGACTCAATAAATAAAATGTAAGTCTGTTTCTTTCTATTACTAATATTCATATTTCATCAAGACATTAAGTAGCTATCATAATATGCTTTATAATTGATAAGCTAGACACAATTTTTTGGAAGAAATTCCTTTATTTATTTAGCAATAAAGTCAATTTGATGATTAAATTCTGTGTCCCGTAAGTAGTTCTCATAACCATCTCTAGGTTACAAAGGCATGGCTTACATGAAGGCCAATGTGATTTCTACTGAAAGAATAGCAATTTGTTTCAGGACAGAATGAGTTGTGACTCTTACATAGTCTGTGAGCTATGACAGCAATAATAAGGTAATACCCACAGGGTCCATTTACAAGATGAGGTTGCATAAAGTCCATCTGATTACATGTAAGTGGGTATTATAGGAAGTCTTCAACAAGAGAGGAGAGCTACAAATTCCTAAGCCATCTATTTTCAAGGCTTTTTATGAGAATTTTGGTTTCATGCATATTGGGTACTTCATTGTCACTGACTTTGGAACAAAAATAAATGGTACATTCACCAGGCAGTTACAGACTTCTTGGTTCACATGTCAGAATACGTTCTTCAACTAGCAGAGAAATATGAGAAGAGGAAAATAGCTATTGGCAACAATCACTTTCCTTTTGACAGAATAAAATAGGAATGTTAATTCACTACATATATCAGAAGCTATTATGTAATTCTACGGAAAAGTATATTTTATTCTTAAAAGATCATATAGTAATTTTTCAGCATAAAAACTCAAAATACTGTATGCCCCTTGGCTTGCTGTAAAAGAGAATCACAAACATACAGTACAAACTCTTCTCAGTATTCCTGTAGAGAAATTGTTTTAAGAAAAGAATCTTTGATTTTAGATTCCTAAAAATATGTTTGCTAATTCATTCAAGTATTGTAAGATCTCTTGCTCCCACAGTGATCTAGAGGTGGCCGGACTCACACAGAATGGTTCATAGAACAGCAAGAGTTCCTGCATGCTGAGGAAGAGATCCAGTTTACCCGAATAAGGGGCTACTGACCATTAAGTGGAAATAGAGGCTGAAAAATCCATCAAAGTCATGGGAATTCAGTTGTAAAACACACTACTTGTATTGTGCATTATTGTGTATATTTTTTAAGTTCATTTTGACATTAATGCCAATAAAATCTGACCATGAATGGAATGAATGCATTTTGTAGAGAAAATGCTTAAACAGGAGCTTGGAAGATGGCTCAGGGAGTAAGAACACTAGGCACACAAATATGGACAGGGAGGCCTGAATTTGATCCCAGCACATGTAAAGAAGTTGGTCATGGCCACCCCCACATGTAATCCAAGTCCTGTGTGGCTGAGACAGAAGAATCACTGGGGCTCATATGTCAGCCAGTGTGACCTGCAGGTTCAGGTTCAGTGGGAAAGTTAATTTCAAGGAACCAATACACAAAGGTGATGGGAGATATTCTTCCATGTCCTCTGCACATGTGCACCAGGATACCTTCATGTACATATACCCTTGCATTCACTATATGTACACAAACTGCATATGTACCCTACACACACACACACACACACACATACACACACACACACACACACACACACAACACCAAAAAAATGCACAAACAGGGACTGGAGGATGGCTTAATGTTTAAAGGTATTTGTTACATGCAGTGATTGGATTGTAAAATATCCCCCATAGACTCATGTGATTGAGTATTCAAGCCCATGTAATTGGCACTGTTGGGAAACGTGAAATCTTCAGAAGGTACAACCTTGCTATCACTGCAGGTAGGCTTTGAGAGTGTACAGGCCAATCCTGCTTGCCTTTCCCTTTGTACATCCTCCCTGAGGATGTGGTGATGGGAGGCCAGTCTCCTACTTCTGCAATGCTTTCCACACCATGAAACTGTAAGCCAAAAAGCCAACAATAAGCCCATTCCTTCCTTCAGCTGCTTCTGGGTGGGTATTATGCTGCTGCAATGAGAAAGTAAATGATGTACTACAAAAAGCCTGATGATCAGAGTGTGCATTGCTAGAGCTCACAAGTGGGTGGCTACAAGTGGTGCATATATCTGGAATTCCAACACACCACAAAGATGAGAGACAGACAGGAAAATCCTACAGTTGGGGTCAGTTAGTCTGGCATTCACAGTAGCAAACAACAACAGAAACCCTGTCTCACTCAAGGTGGAAGGTGAGAACTTACACACCAGAGCTGTCCACTGGCCTCTACATGTTCCATGTTACACAGCCACATACCCATGCAGGCACATGCACACACTCAGACATAATTGAAAAAGTGCATGAAGAATTGCTGTCTTATTTAGTTCTTCAAACTATTATGAGAATAATTATTAATTCGGATAGATAGTTATATTATTAAAAACAATCAAAATAAATAATTCTGCTATAATCATCACATACTATTTAATTTATAATACATAAAATGTATAAATGTGTATGTACACTTCCAATTTAAGCCTTCACATATAAATTCTTGATAGTTATCATTCCTCTATTCATAATTTATAAAGGAGCCAAATAGAGGCAAAACTGAGCTGTCCTGTCCAATGATATGAAGCCATGGGGAACTCCCTTTGTGCTCACAACTGGAGAGACATGTGAAATGCAACAATCACACTTGATCTCCCCTTACATGTGGGACAAAAGCAAATTTAGCAGATTTTGCAAGCCTTGATATATAGAGTGCTAGAGAAGCACACTCCTGTTTGCTGCAACTCTGTTCCCTTAAATATGATTATTCCTATGCATTACCATATCCAGAATCCTTGCTCAATGGCAGTCTGCAGATGATAAATATCAACCTCTGAAGGTCATATTCTTGAGATAATTATGGGCTCCTGTGACTAAGGAAAGTAGCTCTACTTGACTGCTCCTGGAAAACATGCTTAATTTGAGTCCACATGACTTTTTAGTGAGCCACTCTTAAGCCTTCCCTGACCTACATGTGATAGAAAGTTCATCAGTGAGTTGGGAGGGGGATAGAAGAAAGTGAGCTACTTGCCCTGGTCTCCAGCTCACACATCCAAAAATAACAATGCATGGAGTTAGATTCTGTGTGATGTGAATTTGATGCCTTCTGTTTATCACTGATCTATGGCTCATCTCAGTTAAATGAAAAGTTTGCCTAATAAACTTAGTTTTATTTCCTCTGTGAAATAAAATAGAATAAGAACCTAAAGAGATGTGTTTCTAGGGGCACACATATCTGTAAATTCCAAAATCTGGGAGGCAGTTGTATCACAATTTTGAGGCTGTCAAAAAACGTATGAAAAGACAGAAAGAAAAGAAAAAATAGAAGTGAGGAAATACAGCCAGGCGAATACATGTGACCACCTGTCTTTGGGGTATGGAACTGCTGCAAATTAAAGCATCAGTGAATGAATTCTGAAAAGTCAGGATGTCAGTACTAATAACATGAAATGCTGGAGAGCATTTGGAGCACAGGACTTCTCATGCATTACTCATTTGAATACAAGATGGAACATCCTCTTTAGTATGAAATTTGAAAAAAAAAATGTTGCAAAGTTACCTGTGGTCTAATTAGAATTTACCTTAGGCATGTATCAAGGTATTTATATAATCAAACAATATATGTCCACACAAACTAGGACCAAGTTATGCAGAGCAGATTTATTCATGAAAGCTATAAACTGGAAATATCCAATTTAAGTATTTAAGTTACTGAATTAGAGAAACAAGAAATATCACATACATACAAAGAAATTTGAGTAAAAGATAACACACATATGCTAAGAAGCCACATGATGGAGTTACAGATAAGCTGAAAATAAATATTAAGTGAATGAATTCATTTAAAAAGGTTATACATATTATGATTCTAGTCATATAATCTTCTGTAAAAGGCAAAACAAAAGACGTTGGGAATAAAATGTCAGGTGTCTATGCTGACATAATGAGATGATTTCATTGCAATTAGGGGAATCAGGCTAGGGCAGTGTCTTTAATGAGGGGACACATGAATCTCTGGGCCTGAAGTTTGGTCTGTGATTTTGCAAAGTACAGTATAAAACATGCAGAGGATGGAACAGTGATATCCGAAAGCCAGCATACCTCATCAATCATTAAAGACTTGTTTAGATACCTACCCCTAAATATGAGAAAAATGTAGCTTTAAACCTGTGGATTTTCTTCCCCAGGCCCATAACTGTAGTATAACCCCAGAAGAAAAGCATAACAAGCAATAAGAACATTCCCAAGAGAGTTGTTTAAAACTCCCTTACATTCCTTAATATTCTCTTGTCCAAACCTCAAACATCATCAAACACACAGGAAGCCTGAGAAGCTGCCACAGCCAAGAAAAGTCCAAGGAAGAGTCACAAGTAAGTGGAATGTTTTACAATGAAACTTGTGATAAAAGACACTTGTAAATTAAGGAAGTCACACCAAATTAAAAGTTTTAGTCAATAATAAATTATCAAACAATACAATATTTATAATGAATGAATCATATTCATTCATTGTGAATAATGAACAATTTTTTATAAGAAAACCATAAAGGTGTGTAGGAAAGTGTATTTGGACTCTGAACTATTGCTTGTTAAATGTGTACTTTTAATAAGTAAAAGTTTATTTTTCCAGGCATGGTGGCATGTGCCTTTAATCCTCACACTTGGGAGGCAGAGGTAGGAGGATTGCCGTGAGTTTGAGGTCATCCTGAGACTACATAGTGAATTCCAGGTCAGCCTGGGCCAGAGTGAGACCTTACCTCACCACCCCACCCGCACAAAAAAAGTTTATTTTAAGAAGTAAATTTTAATTTTATTTTAAGACACAAAATTGCTTATATGATCTAACATTGCCAAATATTTCTCAGAAATTCGTCTGGATTTTCATTGTATATATGGTTATAATGAGATGGATAATCCATTACTAAATAACACCATTTGTTGACAAGATTTTATTAGAAACTTCTGTTATTTTAAGTTTTAATATTTTGAGAACTGTCTTCAACTTCCTTAACTGTCAGAAAGTGAAGTGGGAAATGAAAAGCAAGCACTGTATGAATTGTTGTTATAATTTAGAAATTGACAGTTCTTTTTATACTGAAAATAATAGATATTTCATTAGCTTTTGTCTTCAGTGATAATTATATTCTTGCTTTTGGGAATGAGTGATGAAAGTCAACTTTTACTTGAATAAAATCAATGTTATGCAGTATTTTGTCTAAAAATAAAACTAACACACAAATCTATGTGAGATAAATTCAGACAATCAATATTTTGATTTTCACTTACTCTTTGACAAAACTGAGTTGATTAGTATTATATTCAGAACTAAATTAGCCATCAGCATTTTAGTTAGTCTTAAAATAACATGACATTTTCAACAAATTTTATTTATTTTAAGGTACTCTTTAATTTTATTATGTACTTGCCACCACCATGTCATGTCAAGATCCATTTTCAACAGAGAAAGTAAGTGCAATGTTGTCATACTTTGACTTTTGATCCACATTTGAAATCTCTTTTCAACTATAGTACTTCAGTGTTTATAGTTTAAATTTAAGATAACATTTACAGTTCAAAATATTGCCCAATGTTTTATTTTCGTATTTCATCCAGTGATTGATATTCTTTTCCTATCATGTTGCAGTGCTTGGCTATGCTATCACTGCAACAACAATGCTGTGTGGTGTGAAGGAGAGAAGATAAGGGTTATTTTGGTTTTCTGCTACTATAATGAAATTCATGAAATAATGAATCCATACAAAGCAAAGCATTACTTTGATTCTTAGGTTAGGTGTTTCCAGTCCACAATCTGTTAGCCTTGTGGTTTGGGTCCTGTGACAAGGTACTATAAAGAGGTCGTGGGCCAAAGCAGGGAAAGAAGAACATGCCACATCCCACAGTTCCCTTTGAGGGCACACCTTTGGTGCTTAATGCCACCCCACATGGTCTCAGCTCTCAAATAGTCAACTATCTTCCAGTAATAGTACACTCGGGAGCAAGGCTTTAGTACATGAGACTTTGGAGGACATTCAAGATCCAGACTTATATGTGAACACTGATTTCTAGTATAGCACTCTCTCTCTTTCTCTCATGTTGTCTATAATATACAGATGGATGTGTGGATATATGTATATATAAACATGCATGCATATATATAATTTATATTATATATTTTATATATATGCATGTATGTTTATACATGTTTATACAATACTTTCTATATATACAATATGATAATATACAATGATAATGGTACATGTTCTGAGCATAGTGTTCAATGGACTAGATTTATATTAGAATTAAATGGAGTATACATAACAATTCAAAAGTTTATCTCAGGGTTAGAAAGATGGCTCAGATCTTAATGGCACTTGCTTGCAAAGCCTTACGGCTTGGTGTTGATTCCCCAGTACGCATATAAATCCAAATGTATGCATGTGATGCATGTGTCTAAAGTTCATTTTGTAGCAGCAGAAGTTCCTGGCATGCTCATTCTCTCTTTCTGTTTCCCTGCCTCTTTCTATTGCTCTCAAATATACCTTTATTCCTGGTGGTCTAGTGGTTAGGATTCAGCACTTTCTCAAATATACCTTTAAACATATTTTATTTACTTATTTTAAATTAAACTATCTTCTCAATAAGAGTAAGGAAGCAAGTAAATAATAGTCATATTCAGACAGGCAAAAAGAAAGTGTCTATTTCCTTAACAATGCCTGATGTTCAGATAAATACTTAAAAATTCCCCCCTTTACTCCTGGAAGTGCTTTGTTTTATTATGTTCTATTTTATTCAAAGATAAAAGAGCTTGGGAATCATCTTTCAATGAGCCTTCTCATTTTA
This sequence comes from Jaculus jaculus, assembly GCF_020740685.1. Classification (NCBI taxonomy): domain Eukaryota; kingdom Metazoa; phylum Chordata; class Mammalia; order Rodentia; family Dipodidae; genus Jaculus; species Jaculus jaculus. The sequence continues at coordinate 41,828,671 of NC_059104.1, forward strand.
TCAAAGGGAAAGCTTCTGATCTTTAAAATGACACTACATGTGTAAAAATTCCTTTCTTCTTTATTAATCTACATTTAAAACAATGGTTCAGAGGCTTGTGAAATGCCTCATTTATTTAAAAAAAAAAAAACTTGTTTCCAAGCCTGCTTATGTGTTTGTAATCCTAACTCAAGTACAGATGAGGAGAAGGAACCGTTAGGATATGGAAGCACACAAACAGTAGTGAAAAAAGGAGAAAAATGACCTTAGACAAAGGTGAAAGAAGAGGAGAAATAGCACAGCGTGTCCTCTGACCACCTGTCATGTGCCATGGCACACAAACACACATGCATTGTATGATATCAATATTCAAATAAATTTTACAACATTGGTCAAATCCTGGTACCCTCGGGTAACATTGAGGCAATGTTATAGGGTAACCCTGTAAGTAACATTAAGTAGTGACCATCATCTGTTGGATATACCTTTGTGCATGAATGAAAGCAAGAACAATGAAAGATATGTCCTTTAATGGAAGAAAACTTCTATTTAAATAAAAAGTCAAAGTGCATATAAAATCCAATATTGAAAACTAATCTTTCTCAATTGCAATGAATGCTTATATTTGGATCATTAAAATTTGCAAAAGTATAACATACATTCTTAGTAAACTCAAGTACTTGTGCTATTTTAATAACACTGGCATTTACTTTTAAGTAATTTATGATTTTAATAATTTCATCTTTATTGACTTATGTATAGGTTTCCCTGTACACATGTTGCACAAACAAAATAAATTTAACAATCTGTAGACAGTGGTTGGATTTCCTGTATGTTCTATTATTAATCCAAGCCACTAGTTTGAATTCTGTGGCATTTCCCTCTTCTTCTCTGGTCCAGTATAGCCCTTCATCTTCTGCTATTGTGTTTATGACTTCTATATTTTGAATAGCTATCCTCAGATATTTTTATATTCCCCAATGATTTGGTTTACTTTAAGGTAGATTGTGATGATGAATTTTAGTAGAAATACCACAAACGACTTCATTATATGGGGAGAGCATGATGTCAGCATGCCTTCCTTTACCACCGTGGTGCCAGACTCGACCTCTTGGCTATGGTGATGTCTATTATAATGCTGGTTATCAAAAGTGCTGCTGGACAGATAATGGGGAGATGTAGACCAAAGGAGATGAAATAGTTGACATATACATTGAATAAGTTTAGAGATCAAATGCACATACTTATAGTGATTATAATCAGTAAAATTGGATTGTATTTTGAATTCTTGGTAACAAAGATTTTATGTGGTCTCACCACATAAATGAAGGTACCTCCATGAACTGTTAAATAATTTAATTGCTTCACAATAATAATTTTATTATTTATCTGTATTCCATCTCAAGATATTATTAGATGATAAAATTAATTTAATTTAGTCCAGGAATGGTGGTGCAGGCTTTTAATCTCAGCACTCAGGAGGAAAAGGTAGGAGGATTGCTGTGAGTTTGAGGTCCATGAGACTACACAGTGAATTCCAGGTCATCCTGGGCTACAGCAAACTCTACCTTGACAAACAAAATATTAAAAATTCTTTAATTTTGGTATATTACTTATATTTAATGGTTTACATTTTAAACTAGAAAAAAAGTTTACTGAAAGCAATTGATTTTCTTTTTTTCTTTCTTTCTTTCTTTCTTTCTTTCTCTCTCTCTCTCTCTCTCTCTCTCTCTCTCTCTCTTTTTTTTTTTACTAACATTAAAGGTGCCTTTACTATGAAAGTATTTGGTAGTTTCCACTTTAAGCAAATGAACAAAGTATTATGGGTAGAAAGACAACATACTACATTGGGCAATTGCCTACATGACACTATAAATATTTGCTACCTGTGCAAGACTCATAGAAATGATATATCTAAATCCACTCATGAGGTCAGCTCCAGATACATTCAAGAAACTGAGTGGTCTTACCTTCACAACCATTCAAAATCATAGAAAAAGACACAGGAATATTCTAGATTAACATTGGCTAAAACTCTTCAAAGGCAATGCATGATTGTTAGTTGATGGAACCAAAGAAAATCAGGACAGGCAATTGCAAATATTTGAAAATAACTACATTTTGGTAATAGAATCACATAAGATTAACTACTTTAATGTTGCATTATACATGTTATTGCAGTTGTATTTTAAGTATTTTTATAAGAAACAATAATAATTTGCTTATTTGTGAAGCTATCAAGAAAAAAGGGGGAAGACAGATGCAGAGTCAATTACAGAGGGAAAAAAATAAAACAAATGAGATTAAAGAATAATTACCAAATATTTATGATGTGTACAAAGGTGCTCATGGTAATATTTTAGCTTAACTTGAGAGAAAAAAAACCATAAAAGTGAGACCTATAACCCAATATGCATACTTCAATGGCAAGCTAAGATTCTAGAATATCCAGGATTGTTAAATGTTCTGTTTCACATTTTGCTTCTGAACTAACATTTCTCACATTGCTGATGAGATTCAGGCTTTGGGCCTGCCTTCTATGTGTAGTTAGTTTGCACAGCAGATACTTAGAAATGCTAAGTAAATAGATTTTTTAATTGGTGTTTTAAACATCCAAAACAACTTGAAAAGGCACTCTGCTAAAAATTGATTAATATATTTCATAACTATTAATTATTACTTTCATATTCTATAATGCTAATGTTCAATGTTGCTCAAGAGTTTGCAAGTCTCTGGTAGAATATCAAGCTAAAAGTTTATTCATTTATTTATAACTATGTTTTTTTTAATGAGAATTGTTCCTTTGACTCATGAGTAACTTGTCAAATAGAGACTTTAACTCAGGACATTTCTTTCATAGAAAAAACATTCCACAAAACTCATCCCATCACCTTGTCTGATGACTTGCATGAATTGCTAAGGCTAGTACAAGTTTTTACATGACCTCATAATTAATACGATGCTCAGTGAGTGTAGGCTACACTACTTTCAGTTGTGTTAGTCTCCTGTTGATATGTCCTAATATGGCATGGTAAAAGTTATATACTTGGCATATTTTGGGGAAGTCATCAAATTTTAACATATTTCCTTGGTCTATTTATTTGTTTGTTTATTTATTATTAATTAGTTTTGTATCCAGCAAATACAGTCGGTTTGGTACCATTATTAGGCTCATCCGTCTTACCCCCTCCCCTTTGCCCCTCCTTGTTGAGGTATATGGGTCGTGCATTGTGGAGTTAGCCCTCAGTTATGGGTAGGATAAATGTCTCAGCGTATCATGACCCAACGTGTGCCTCTGACATTCTTTCCGCCCCCTCTTCCACAAAATTGATTTTCTTTACATGAACTTTTATTTTAACAAGTAATGTGCATATTTATTTCATGGGCTCATTTTTTTTCTTTTAGTTTATATGACTATAATTTATTATAACTTTGATTACATTCTTTTTTCTATTTTAAGGCTTCCTACTAAATAGAATTCCCTGAATTAACTGGAATATACACTCAACAGGATATGCACTTAATTGGCACCGTTTCCATGGTATTCAATGCAGTCTGATGACATAGTGTCCCACTTAATTGGAGTGGTAATTCCCCTTAATAGAGACACTTGCAGATAATTAAATGATATTCCAATGAGGCTTATGGGTCCATGGGAGGATCAAAGGTTGTTGATTCTTAGTTTACATTCAGAACTTCTGCCACCAATTATCTACTCACCACAGAGGTTTAAACATTTGGTAGGAGACATTTAAACCTGCTTCTCTTAGCTGAGCTTCCTTCAGACTTTTCTGTTACACCTGTTAAAATCTGCAAGAAAGTGCTGCCTCTGCCTTTCTTCACATTTATCACTCCTAGCACCTCTCCTGCCTTCTTGACACCAGCAAGTGACGCTGGCACTCATTCCTGCTTCCAGCAGACTAAAGGATATAGTTCTAAAACCATCAGCTGTGATTCCAATACTCACATATACTACATAGTTACCATTTTAAATAGTTTCAATAATCTTATTGCCAATTAGGACTTCTAATTATGATTGTGCTTTTCACAATAGGTGCATGTTGTGGAACCATTGCATGTAAATCATTATTGTCATTCACAAGAAAGAAGAAAAATGATATTTTTCTGAGAAATTTCTTTTCCCTAAATATTCTACATTTAAATAAGTGTTAATAAACCAGGGACAAAATATAGTTATATTGAATCAATTCACATGTAAATTTGTACTTTGTCACCTGGAAAATTAATACTTAATTAAAAAAATGAGTTAATAATATAGTAATTACTGAAATTTCATAATTTTATACCTGTTGGAAAAAATATATATGGGAATTCATGTATATATATTGGTACTGTACTTGCAGCACAGTTATGCAATATTTAAAAAAAAGTCTCCCAGATACATCATTATATCAATATAATATAATATAAACATAAACACATGTCCATAGCATTAGTAGCTTGGTGAACCACCAAATTTGTTAGGGTTAGTCACAGAAGCACAGGAACAACACATGCATATACACAAACAAAAAATCCCACACCAGCCCTTGTTTACCTTGTACACAGTGGTGATTGCAGTCTTGGAGATGTTGAGGCCTCGAAGATCTTGTGAAGGTCTCATGAGGGTACATAGGAACTGGTAACCTTCATGAGTCAAGTCTTATGACACTCCATCCTCCCTCCAGGAGAGAATGTTAGAAGCTGGCTTTCCTTAGCATCTACCACTGGTCACCACCACTGCTGCTCTGTCTGAAGAGCTCATATAGAAAGCCCAGAAAAATAGCTAAGTTTAAACCCCCAAGTATCCATTTACCCCATCTTTCCAAATTTCATCATTTTTAAACAATGTAGCTAAAACCAGTACCAAAATGTGTGGGTTCTACAGTTTACTATATGATTTTTACTAAGTTCTCAACTCATTACTTTATGAGTTTGAGGGGAGAACATGTCTCAGAAAAAAAGAAAGAGATAAAAGGAAGGAAGGAAGGGGAAAGCAAGAGAGAAAGAGAAAGAGAGATAAAGGAAGGATTGAAGGGAGAGAGAACAAAAAAGTAAGCAAGCAAGCGAAAGAAAGAAAGGAAGGAGGGAAGGAAGGAAGGAAGGAAGGAAGGAAGAAGGAAAGAAAGGAAGGTGGAAAAGAGGGACAGAAAGAATTCAGGTCTGTGACTAAATGTGTTTTATGAAATTGAAAGCTTCTTATTCCTTTTGTAATACAGTCAATATTTTTCTATACATTTACATGTATGTAACTTTATTATAGATGAGATTGGCATATAAACTAATATTTTCCAGTTGCTTTTTGCTTTACATAAAGGACCCTTCAGCAGTGGCCCAAAGCTCAGGATTTCTGATGAAATACAGCTTCAGGCATTAAGTGCTTGATGCATTTTGGCCAGTATTTTATTAGCTGAGATTCAAATGTTTCTCCCATAAAGCATATTTCATACATTATTAATACATATGATGACATTAATTTGTAACAGTGTCTATTAAATACTCACATATAGATATAACCCTTGCCCTATAGAAGGTAAATCATAAAGGGAAGAGAAAATGACTATTACGATGAAGAAGCATTGATAGTTTCCATGGAATCCAAACCCAGAATTCATATGTGAGAACAAAAACTATAGTTATTTACTTTATGGAAGTCATATTAGTTCTGACTTAGAGGTTCCATCTGATAGCGAAAGCCGGAAATTGAATCTAACATGTAATTTGTGCCAGGCTCCATTTTTTTGCTTAGGGGTGCACAAAAATATGATTCAACTGAGGTTATAAGAAAAATATCAATTGCTCGTTATCTTTATTCCATCATGGTCACACCTTCAATGTTCAATGTGCTCTTTATCTATACTCACTGAAAACTGAAGCTGTGGAAAAAAATACATACATACATATGAATATATATGTATATGTATGAATATATTATATATACATGAATTTTATGAATATATATGAATATACATATATATTTGTATGCCTACGTATATATCCTTCCAGTAGTATTCAATCTCATATCCAATAATATTTTCTGCAACATTTCACCTCACACCATAGCATTGCCCACCTGGAAGTGAAACCACCTTCGCTTTCTATTATGTTTTGTATCTAATTGGACTAGATAAAGTTCAATGAAAGTAGTTATTTTTATTTAAATTAATAATTTTTAAAATATATTTATTTATTTATTTATTCATTTGACAGACATAAAGAGGGAAAGAGAGAGAAAGAGGTAAAGAGATAGTATAGTAAACAGCCACACATACCACACTGGTGGGTTGAACCTCCAAGTCAGACACAGTTTATGGGAGGAAGAATGGGTTCATTTAAAGCTTATAGATCCTGGGGAACTTCCATAATGGTAGAAGAAGTTGGCCCACTTTCACAGACCCAGGCAGAGGTAAAAGTCACAAGCCACATCAGCACCACAAGCAAGGACACTTAGAAACTCCAGGCAAAGCTCAAAAATTTGTGCATTTTAGATTGAAGTTTAGATCTGCCCACAGTGACACCTCCTCCAGCCAGGTAGCTGGATATCCAAGAAGCTTTAATAAAACTTGTGAATCTATTTGGACATTCACTTAAACTACCACAGAGAGAATGGGGGCACCAGGGCCTTTAGCCATTGCCAATGAACTCCAGACACATGTACCACCTTATGCATATGACTTATGTGGGTCCTGGGAAATTGAACCTGGGTTCCTTGGCGTTACAGGCAAGTGCAAGTAGTCTCTTTTGTGTAACTCTTAAGACCTATGCTTTCCAAATAACAGTTATAGATGTCCAATTTTGAAGAATATTTGTATTTTCTTCTCATCTGACATTATTCACTATATCTAGCACATCTGAGGGTGGTGATGCAATATAAAACCCTTGTTGGCTGTTTAACATATCAAAGAAAAACAGAAACAACATCTAATGAATTTATCACATCATATCATTTGTGCTCACTACATGCCATAATAGTGAGGAGTATAATATTTGGGAAAAGCTGTGAAATCCATGTATGAGATGTTGATATAAATTATTCCTGAAGATGTTTCATTTATAATAAAATAATATAATTTCTTAAAATACTTCACACAAAGTCAATAATAAAATAACTCTAAAACTTTAAAATAGAAAATTAAGATAGGAAGCATTCAGAATGGCATGCAATACACACACGCATACAATATATATGTTCCAACAATATGTGAGCAAGGACTTAGTAGTATGTACGGGAAGAACAAAGAACCTTATCTCCAAAATTTTCTTAAAGCATTTGCTCAGAGGAAGAGATTTATGGTTAGAACCAGTGAACTGTGTACATTCAAAAAACTAAAGAAACATACACACACATACACACACCATTTACCATTCACAGGTATAATCACTCTAAGCCCACATATTACTTTCAGCATTCTTGTAGGAAGTTTTGCTTTCAATGTCTGCTGCTTTCAGTGGGGTGGTTAACATATCTTAGGGACATATAGATTGTTCTGGGTCAAGAGCGCAGCCAGGTCAATGGGGTCATAAACTAAGAAACATGGCTGAAATTCACTTTAGCATGTCTGACATTTCTTCTCAGTTTGACCATTTAGGCTGCTCAGGTGCATAGGCAATCTAAGGCATAGAAGGCTCAATTACATTATTTTAATCAGCATGATTACTTGATTATGAATAATTTCAGAGCATACATTTAACTTAGTTATAAGACAAGCATTTAATGTGAATTCAATCTCACAGAAATGTTATCATTACAGTTATTTGTAATTTCTATAAGTATTCCCACAACTGTTCCTCCACCTCACCCCTCATGGTCCATTCCCACACCTAAGTACTTTAGGGCTTCCTTTTGTGCTGTTATTATGAAAAATAACATTTTTAAACTTCAAACTCTATCTTTTAGTTTGTAAGGTATTAAAAAACATGGACATTTTTATTGATACTTTGTTTTGCTAAGTTGTTACTTATATTTTAGTGCTATTACTACATAATAGAGATTCTTTAGCTCTCTACATAAAGCATCATGTCATCAGCTAATAAGACAGATTTGGTTTTATATGTAAATACAGTAATCCTGAAGCTTGAGAGATTGCTCAGTGGTTAAGGCATTTACCTACAAGTCCTAACAAACTGAGTTTGATTCCCCAGATCCCATGTAAAGTCAGACACACAAAAGTGGAAAATGCATTTGAAGTCTGTTTGCAGTGGCTGGAGGTCCTGGCTCATTCATTCTCTCTGTCTGTCTGTCTTTTATCTCTGAGTGCAAAGAAATAAATAAATACTTGTTAAAATATAGTAGTCTTTGTAATTTGTTTTTGCACAATTAGGAAACAAAATAGGACCCCATCGCCTGTTTCCCTCTCATGGTAATAGACTGTGTCACATCAGGTTCTCATTGCTGGCAGAAATCACAGCTATTGAGAACAACAACAACAAAAAAATTTATTTTGGCTCACAGATTCGAAGGAAAGCTCCATGAAGGCAGGGGAAAACGATGCCATGAGCAGATGAGCAGAGAGTGAACATCACTCCCTGGCCAACATAAGGTGGACAATAGCAACAGGATAGTATGCCAAACACTGGCATGGGGAAATTGGCTATAACACCCCAAGAATACACAACCAATAAGAGGCTTTAATTTCCAATTGCCATCAGTTGGAGAACCTAGCATCCGGAACACCTACATTTATGAGGAACACCTGAATCAAACCACCATAGAGTGTGTCAAAATTTAATGATGAATGCTCATGACAAGAAGAAAACATTTCTCTTCATTCCTAGCTTCTGAGCATTCATAACATGAATGGATACTGAATTTTGCAAATATTTTGTGTGAAATTGATATTTTTTTTTCCTTCAAATAAACATTTGCTAGTATTGTATGATTTTGCAAGGACAATCTGGCTTGCCTAACACATATACTATGTAGTTGTGGTATATAATGAAATTCGTAACTAATTTTAACTTCCTAAAATTTTAAGGAAGCTTTTTCTGTGTGGATTTATGTGTGGTATTTATGTAAAATATTCCTTTTCTATGGTATTTTAACTGTTTGTAACATTGACATAACTTTGGCAAGTATTACATGTTAAGGATAATCCCCTGAGTCTACATTCTAGCAGCCATTAGGGAGAAGTACTGTGATGATTTCCTTTAATATTTGGCAAACCTTAACTGTAAAATCCTCTAGACCTCACACTAGTTCTTACACTTTTAAGATGGTCCATTTATATTTTATTAGCAAAGTGTGTGTATAGAATGACTCATAACTTTCTCTTTGAGCTTTTAATATGCATTGAACCATTAGTATCCATTATGTTGATTCCACTTTTATTTTTAATATTTATAATGTCTGCCTCAGCTACTACTTTTTATCCTGATCTGCAAAATGGTGTAGAACATTTCACTATACCAGCTTCTCATGTGGTTGAATTTTTTTTCTTCTCTTTTTTTACTTTTGCAGTTGCATTAGTTTCTGCTTTCGTGCTTTGTTATGAACTTCTACTAGTGATATATATCATACATATATATATAGAGAGAGAGACTATACATATATATATATATATATATATATGATGGTGAATGAGAGAGAGAGAATATGAATGTGAATGCCAGGGCCTCATGCCACTGTACATGGAATTCAGACACATGTGCCATTGTGTGTATCTGGCTTTCTAAGGGTACTGGGGAATTGCACCCAGGCTGGAAGATTGCAAGCAAGCACATTTATCAGCTGAGCCATTACTCCAGCCCCCAGCAAGTTATATGCTTAACTTATCTTTCTCCTTTCACTAAGATGGTAACCTGAGTTATTGATTTATATCATCTTTTCATACACATATGCATTTCATTTTAAAATAATATTTAAGCATTGCTTTAACTACATTTAAAACATTGAATATTATTTTTTCATTTATATTTGAAAGTGTCACAATTTCTTTAATTTTTTTTTTTTATTTGTTTTCAAGCAAGATAGAAGAGAGTCAGGCAGAAAGAATCAATGTGCCAGGGCCTCCAGTCACTGAAATGGACTCCAGAGACATGAGCCACTTTGTGCATTTGGCTCTATGTGGGTACTGGGAATCAGACTCGGGTCACCAGGCTCTGTAGGCAAGGGTTTAACCACTTATCCATCTCTCTGGCAAAATGCTTCACAATTTTTATTGGGAATTATCTTTTATCCAAGGTGTGTATATACATACATAGAATTATACTGTTGGAATTTGGTAAGTCCCCTACTTTTTTATTCATTACTAGCTGAATTTAATTAACATTCACTAACATTTTATGCTATCAAATTTAAATCTATTTTTATATCAGTATGTCATTATTTTGGCTGAATGTTTCACATGACCTTGAAAATAATGCATATGTGATCTCATCAGGGGAAACATTCAGTAAATTTCAATTGAATTATTTTCACAGTGATATTTCATAGTGATACTCCTATGGTTAGTTTTATGTTTACTTATTTGTTTTTAGATTGCTTGATCTATAACCAAGTAAAAGAAAAATTTTACTTCAAATATCAAATTGCCACATGATTATTTCATGCCATTTTAGAACAATTACAATCTAGACAAAATATATGGCAAACAGTGCTAAGTTAAAATATATTTTAAAAAATCTTTTTTAAAAGTATTGTATTTTTGCTGGGCGTGGTGGTGCACATCTTTAATCCCAGCACTTGGGAGGCAGAGGTAAGAGGATCGCTGTGAGTACAAGGCCACCCTGAGACTACATAGTGAATTCCAGGTCAGCCTGGGCTAGAGTGAGACCCTACCTCAAAAAACCAAAAAAAAAAAAAAAAAAAAAATTGTATTTTTATTTACCTACTTGAGAGAGAGAAAGAGGGGAGAGACAAAGAGAGAGAACTGGTTCACCGGGGCCTTTATATGCTACAAATAAACTCCAGATGGATGTTTACCATGGACCTCTGGCTTACATGGACACTGGGGAATCAGACATGGGTCCTTTGGCTTCACAGGCATGGTCCTTAACTGCCAAGCCATATATCTAGCTATAGTTAAAAAAAAAAACAAAAAAAAACAAAAAAAAACCTTTTGACACATGATCAAAATAGAGCTAAATACATGATACATTTTATAATTTACTTTCTGCAATTATAGTGTGAAAAAATAATTTTACTGTAAAGTTTTTAGTAGTTTGCTTTCCAAAACAATAGAACAGTAAATAATTAAGAGGAGGACTAAAGTGAAATACTTCCATATATTGAATACAAAGCTTACTGTTTTAATGATTAGAAAATTCTTCTTGGAAACATTGATATAAATTATAAGCAAACTTTTTTTAATTTGAAAATTAATATATATATATTAAAAATTAATTAATATGAAATTCATTTATTTATTTTCATTGCCTAAGTTTTGTGCTTAAAATTTATACTAGTAAAGTAAACAGAAATAGAAATAGGTATTATTGCCTTTTTAACAATTTCAAAATATAGCTTTCTCGACTTCAACATTAATGATGACTTGTGATCAGTTTTTCAAGCATGGTTTTATTATGTTATGATACCTTCTCATCATACTTTATTATAAACAGGTTTTACAGGTTTCTACATATTTTTATGACATGGTCACTTTTTCCCCATTTTTATTAATGTGAAATTAATGTAATATCTTGATAAGTCCTTAATTCTACAATAAAGACCATGTAGTAATGGCACATAATCATTATAACACATTACTGAAATCCCTTGGCTTTGTTGGTATTTTGGTCAGGAATTTTATTGGAACATTTGTAAGGTAACTCATCTGTAGTTTTCTTGCATTGAGTATGTCTGGATCCTCTGTCATTATTCATGAGCATATATTCGACTCTTGGTGTTTAGTAATTCTCTTATATGCTTCAGAAATATATAGTGGATTCCTTATGTCCACTGACTTTTAATGTCATGGTTCTGGGAAATAAATTTCTGCTATGGAGCGAAGAGCTAAACTTATCTGATAAAATAGACACATTTCGTCATTATACTCTTCCATTAGAAATTTCTAGCCCTTTATAAATTCCATAATTACAAACCAGCTAAAACCTAAACTGTTTATGGAATATTTCTCTGCATATATATGGGTTCCTGGTAGTCTGCCTTCTTTGTAGAATTTACTTTATAATTCACTTTTAACGCTGGCTATATAGAATGTTCAGCTTGCAAAGAGATTGAATATTTAATAACCAGTTCTCAGTATGGCTCTGCTCCAGCATACTACTTGCTATAAGCAACAGTATTTTCACAGTACATTGTACATGGTATAGAAGAGAGTCTAGATGGTTAGGGACGGCAATTTGAAAGGTCACATTTAAATGGTATAGAGGGAAAGCCAAGACTATATAAGGTCGATGGCAATACCTAACATAATAGGTATTTTGATGAGTAAAACCAACAAATACATACACAAATAATTTAATCTGTACTGTTACAGTGAGTAATAGAATGTTGAGTTTTATGTGAACTCATTGGTGTTGATATAGATGGACTCAATTCTCCAGACACAATATTTTCTTTGTCAGAGGTGATTATGAAAATATTAGCAGAGACACCTGATGAATTCAAACGTCGTGTATTCATAAAGCTTATACGGAATTTATTACTGATGCTTAAGCATCACTTGTGAAACTAGACAGGATATAATGTTAGAAAACCGATATTTCTTTTCCCCTTAGGCATTTTACTTTTACGTTTTAGGGTGTGAGTCAGCTATTTGTATAAAAACATCTGAGTGAATCAGAGATTTACCAATGCACTTTAACTATGTTTCAAAGAACATTTCTACGTGCACAGCACATACTATGGAACCTACCTAAGAAAATAATTTGAGTTGAGATTCATGACCAAATTTAGGAGACTGGGTATATTTTGCAGAAATGCCTGAGAAAGTGAGAAAAGTATAAAAGGCTGCAATATGAGTAGAGAACGTAAAGGAAAGGTGAGGCAGGCTATATTAATTATAAGATATGGGAGCATAATCAAACTCCCTAAACTTAAGATAGGAAGTACATGACCATCATAATTTAAAGTCAGGACTGCATTCACGATTGAAATGATGCAATCAAAAATTGACTCTCTTTAGATTGTTTAGCTTGGAATTTCTGTGTATTGGTCTGTCTTCCTAAGTGGCCACATTCTCTTCAGAAAAGCAGGCTTCCATTATATCTACTTTCCATCAGCACTAAGACTCAGCCACAAAGCCTCTCCTCTCACTAAAACTGATCAAATTCAGCTCACTTTTCCTTTAGCCTAATCTTGCACTAATAAAGATGGTAGGAGTGAGGACATATAATGAATTCTCCCACTTAAATCATATCTGTTGTGTTTAGCTTAAATCCTGTGAGCTAGTGTCTGTATCATTGAAAAAAATTTGAAAAACTTTTAATAGACAATAGGAAAAATATTCCCAAGCCTGCAAAGTAACAGATCTATAATAGCTCAGGAGCCATGCTGTGATGGGGAAAATTGGGGTTCTGAGGTGCTTCCTGGAACCCCAAGCCTTGAGTTCACATGTGTAAACTAACCAAAGAATTGACAATTTCAGATTCAAGAGAATGGTTTTCAAAATACCCGATTTTATTCAAATTTTACAAAGGAGTGTGGAAACGGGAAGGCTGAGAGGTAAGGGAAGATAAAGTCAGGAGAAGAAAAGTGCACTACATGGAGTCCAGAAGCTCATATGGGTCACGCACAGCTCATGAGTCCATGTAACCAGAAAGGGATCTGGGGATAAAAGCACTGAAAGACAACAGAAAGTTCAAGGAGCTCCTACCTTGGGGTGAGCTGGAGGGGATAAAGAACCCATCTGGAGACAGAGGATTAGGGGCCCCTCTAGGCTGGGCCTATGCCTGGGCGGAGCCAGCCCAGAGGGAAATCCACCCACAGCTGGAAGTTCCATCGTGATCAGAGAGCAAGAGCTTGCCGTCATCTTGCAAAGGTATTTATAAACTTAGGGTGGTGGGCTATCTTTTGACCCAGGTGAACCAGAGGGCCAGCTGCTTGGTTAAGGGTAGGGGCTATCTCAGGAAGAGATTAGCACTGGTATGGAGTTCCAGGGACTGAATTTGACCAACTACAATGTTTAAATCCTATGAAAGACCTCCCTCCCAGGAGGGGTATTGACTGTGAAAAAACAGTTCTTTGGAACTAAGTAAGAAATAAGAAAAACATGGGCTGGAGAGATGGCTTACCGGTTAAGTGCTAGCCTATGAAGCCTAAGGACCCCGGTTCAAGGCTCGGTTCCCCAGGACCCAGGTTAGCCAGATGCACAAGGGGGCGCACTCCTCTGGAGTTCGTTAGCAGTGGCTGGAAGCCCTGGCACGCCCATTCTCTCCCTCTTCCTCTCCCTCTCCCTCTCTCTCTCTCTCTCTCTCTCTGTCACACTCAAATAAATAAATAAAAATGAAACAAAAATTTAAAAAAAAAAAGAAATAAGAAAAACTTTCCTGCCTTTTTACCTGCAGAGGTCCAGTCACCCTAACTAATTCATTCTAAATTGATATCAATTATACTCTTACAAACCTGACTTTATAAAATGAAATATTCTCTTCATTCAATATTTCTCTTTGGAAATGCAGTTTCTCAATAATTCGTTTTGGATTTGTAGAGGAAATACCAATATTTGATATCATATGCCACTATTTTTCTGCCAAGAGATAAATATTGATACCACTACAACTCATTATTATTTTTGTCATAGATTAAAAAAACTACACCAAGAAATAATAAAACTATTTTCTTCCTGTGATTAATCATACCGGGAATAGAGCACCTGTTGGTGGGTTTGTGCTGTTTATATTATGTGGTTAGTACAGAGGAGGGTGGGTGTTCTCCCTGCTGCCCATACACATCTTTCTGCAGATGATTACAGAAAAATAACTTTTTCACTCCATGCTTGAGAAGATGAATGTAATAGTAGACTAAAAATTGAGTAGGGAATTGATCCCTCCATTGCTATCTCCTGGTAGAGATTATACATTTTTATTATATTTTCATTAAGCTTTTGGTAAGATTTTTCTACAAAGTTATTTGTACCTCCAGATTTCTTCTTTAGGAAATATACAAGTGTAAATTTAATATACTTTATCTCAGTCATAGTTCTTCCCTTCACTTGTGAACTGAGGATCCAATGGAAATTTAATCTTTAGAGACTCTCCAGCACTGTTTTTGTTCAGTTGGTTTACCTGGGACTGTATGACATGTCTGTGGCAAAGGAGGGTTCCAAGATCCTCCCCCTAATAACATCATCCTGGGCTAGCATCTCTGTGTAGAGGCTGAGTCTTGATTAACTTAGACAAAGAGCCTTTCTAAATTGAGAAATTTTCTGTGACCGAGTCTTATTTTCTGGCTCTACTTGTTCACATCAGTGTCTAATAGAGGAAAAATGAGTTCCCAGTCATGTTAAAAAAAAAAATGTGTTCTTTTTTCTTATAAATAGTTATGTTAGTCATGATGATTTCAGAGTAATTTGTCCAATGAGGAATATCAAGCTTGCTTGCTATTTTCTAATCCATTTATTATTTCATCTGTGAAGTGGCAACTTTGGCCTAGACCCAGGGTCAAACAACTTAGAGTCTGGGAGCTTTGTGCTATTTGTGGAAGATGACAGGTTATGTGCTGCAGGCTCACCCCCATCTGAGGTACAAACAGATGGACCTGCCTTATACTTTCAACATTCTTCTTTCACACACATCATTTCCCCGGTCTACAGTTGTTTTAGTAGTGCTAGTCTGAGGAAATAGTTCTCTAACATCTTGTATAAAACAAACTTTCTTTCTTTAAGCTCCATTTCCAAACCAGGGATGTTAATTTGAGAGATAGAGGAAAATGAGAGACAGAGAAAGGATGGGTGCATCAGAGCCTCTTGCCACTGTGAACAAACTCCAGATGCAAGTGTCACTTTGTCTATGTGGCTTTGTGTGAGTTTTGGGGAATCAAACTCCAGGGTCATCACTTGGAAGCAAGTGCTTCTATATACTGAAGCATCTTTCCAGCCCAGAAACAGTAACTTTATAGGGCCTAAAAATTGAAAAAAATACAGTTATTATGAGTCCAAATGATAAATAATATATTTTTAAAATTTTCCACTTACTGTTATATTCTCTATCTTGAAAGTGACCTGATGTCACCTACAATGACAGCCTCTTGACTAAATATGATAGAAATGAACAGGAAAATTTGGAAAAGTGACAGAAATTTTAAAAAGAACAAATAGCTACCATGTTAACATTCTGATATTTTGTCTCCTATCTACAAGGGGGAAAGAAATCAATAAACTTGAAAAATCAAAGCATGTTGGATGAAACAATATTTCCTTTTCCTATGCTGATGGGAAATAGACATCACTAACAGATATAATGTATTCTATATATTTCAATGTATACTTAGAGTTTTGTACATTTCAGAACATGAGACTATGCAGTCATTTATATCAGTAGTTAACCTTTAAGTTCTATGTAATGAAGAAAAAATTGACTAGAGATCAACTGCAATAAGGGGACCTGAAGTGATGTTTAATTTGAACAAAAAAGTACACAGAGAGGTTGAAAATCATATCCTTGTACAAAGGTATATACACATCCCAATATTGGTTTTTATATTTCACTGCAACAAGAAGAGGATAAAAGAAAGAAAATGCTAATAATGTGAGGTAATGGATATATCAACTGCCTTCATTTTAGTTGTTAATTTTCATTATATACATATAAAACATTATTTTTTATGCCCAATATAGCAATAAGCTAAAAAAATTCTTCATGAAATGGAAGTAAATAGAAACAAGTAAATCACACATGATCCTAGTTATTTTTTTATGTACGATGTTCTTGAACTTGGACTGTGCATGATTTAAAATGGTACATAATGTACATATATGCCATTACAGTCTAGTGGTGATTAATTGCAATCATACATTGTACTAAACATAGAACCTGACATATGTGTACCTAGTAGAGTTGACAATGAGAGATGCTTAGCATTTATGTCCAGCATTAAATGACTCTATCATTGTTAGAATATTTATGGATCAGATTAGTGACTTTATAGAAGAAAGTAGAGAACTTTCACGGTCCTCCACAAGTGGGTGCAGTGAGGAAGCATCTTCTATGAACCAGGAAGTCAGCACTCATCCGGCTTACCATCTGACATTAGAATCTTGATATTGAACTTCAGCTTCCAGAAATGCATGGAAAAAAAATCAGTGGAATGTAAGCTACCTGAATTATAATACTTTGTTATTTCATTCTCAATAGATTGAAACAAGACTACACACACATGCACAGCTCTTTATGTGCATTTTAGGATACTATGTAAACATTTCTCCCATAATGGAAATTTGATTTAATGTTTGCCAATGCATGCACACACTCACTATATTAGCATAATCAAACATTTTCAAAAGGGTTCTCGTAGCAGATTCAGCAAATGATTCATCAAAATCCAACACTATTATGTTACAGTTAAAAATAGAAACATTCCAGAGCTAGAGAGATGGCTTAGTGGTTAAGCGCTTGCCTATGAAGCCCAGAGACTCCGGTTCGAGGCTTGATTCCCCAGGACCCACGTTAGCCAGATGCACAAGGGGGCGCACGCCTCTGGAGTTCGTTTGCAGAGGCTGGAGGTCAGTGGCACGTCCATTCTCTCTCTGCCTCTTTATCTCTCTGTTGTCGCTTTCAAATAAATAAATAAAAGTAAACAAAAAAATAAATAAATAATAGAAAACATTCCAGATAAATAAAAATGGAAAACTATTGTTAATCTTATTGACTAGAGATGTGCATTATTAAAAATATATATAATGAGGGCTGGAGAGATGTCTTAGTGGTTAAGCGCTTGCGTGCCAAGCCTAAGGAGCCCAGGTTGAGGCTCGATTCCCCAAGACCCACGTTAACCAGATGCACAAGGGAGCGCATGTCTGGAGTTTGTTTGCAGTGGCTGGGGGCCCTGGTGCGCCCATTTTCTCCCTCTCTCTCTCTCTCTCTCTCTCTCTCTCTCTCTCTCTCTCTCTCTCTCTCATAAATAAATAAAAATAAACAAAACAAAAAATTAAATATAATAAACAGCGTATTTAATGATCTAATATTGAATACAAACACTAGGGACCTGAACGTCAAGTGTTCTGACTACTATGCTATGCAGTGCTAGAATAACTAGATATTACTTAAGAAGAGGAAAATACATAATGTGTTTGATCAGGAAATGAATACTAAGTTCAACGCTTTGTGCCTACGGTCCTCGAAATGTGTTTCTATATCTTTGCAACTTTTTTTTCTCCATTATTTTATGGTGCAAAATATAAGTCCTCTGTATTTTACTTACAGAGACATTAGTTTATAGCATTTCTTGCGGGAAACATTTCAATTTTGCTACTCCATCATATCAGCAATCAAAGCTTTAATGATATTTGTCTTGAAAATGTAAATCTCAATCATAAACATGATTCATTTGCTAACCATCTTCCTCTGAAAGGGAAAGCCAAAACAAGTACTTAGTTATTTGATATGTGAAAGTGAAACTACCACCAAGACAAAATTTTGAGCTGTGGTAGAATTAATGAAGGTTCAGATTTTTTTTCACAGAAAAAAAGACATGATTATAAATCAAATATCTGTAATCTATACTCTAGATTGATAAATTTTATATTTAAGAAATCTAGTGAACTTCAAAGTACATAAAACTTTTGTAAAATTTCTCTGATAAAATTATATTCTTTAGAAATAAAATAGTGACTTTTGAATTTTAGCCTAATTAGTTCAGGTCAGTGAGAAATACCAGTCATTTTGTTCACCAGGAAATATATTAAATTACAAAGCATATGCTGACACATTAAATACCTAACCTTATAAATTGAAAAGAGTGTCTTCTGAGAATATAATTTGGCAGTAAGTTATTCTAGTCTGATAACTATAAATAAATAGAGTTTAATATTGAATGAGAGAAGTTATCAAAAACTATTTGAACATGTATTAGTCACATTATTGCAGGTATATATTTATTTACATCAATATTCTTAAGTAATTTAAATATAATGACACATTAGCTATTTCACAGTTTTGACATTTTTGAAGCCACATTTCAGTAACACAAACTTGAATACCCAATATTTTAAAGTCACTATAAATGGACTTTGAAATCACAAATAAGTGTTTGATATGTAAACAGGCAAACACAAGACTTAAATAGACCTAGAAATGAGTGATGTTGTAGCAATTATTAAAAATCTCAACTTAAATAGGAGTTGATCCATAAATTATATATTAAACCAGATTGAATGTATAGCAAAAAATGAAAAGTATACTAGATTATCATTTACTTTGTATTGTTTCAATACATATGGATTAGGAATATTTCTTTTAAATTAGGAGAAATCATGAAATCAGAACATTGAATATAAATGGATGTTAATCTGCTTGTATTTACACTGGTTTGTTTTTATTTCTCTCATTGTGTCTCCTACTTAGTATTTTAAATTTAATAAAAATTTTCTGGGTGTAGTACCTCTGAGTTATTTTGCAATTATACCTATAGTATTTAATATACTAAGTAAATAGTGGTGTTTGTTAATTAAATAATGTGTGAATCTCAACTCGGGATTAATTACTTTGTTTACAGAAATCTTACATTCATCAACATATATATAACTTACACTACATACTTGGAAGTCTGTCAAGTAAAGACATTGAAATTAAAACGTGATGCTTCTTTGCATGACTTAATTTCATTGATCACTAAAAAAAAAGTTAACAATTAACTACTCTAGAAGGTTTGATTTGTATATAATATCTGACACATTTTTTTGTCCATAAGTCATTTCATCCAAACCACCTACATGTAAATACTGAGTAACAAATATAATTGATAATCATTTCTACGTATGAGAATTATTAAATTGTTATTAAATATATTTATTTTATAAAACTAATTCAATTATTCTTGATAATCTTTGAAAATAATATTATAAAATATTTTATACTAAAATTCATTTCAATGAGGGAATAAGGATATAAAATAATATTGCATATCACAATGTTTGCATATATTATTACTGAAAATATATAGTTTTTAAAAATAGCATATGAAATGGATGACTACTGTAACAGATAGACATTATAATTAGGAGATAAATAGGTCCAATCTTTATGAATACACTGTGGGTTTAACTTAGAAAAAGCCATTTAACCACTGATACTGAGAAGAAAATAATTTGTAAGTGCAAGTGCTCTTGACTCAGAAATAATTTTGATAATTTAATCTTTAATGTGAAAACGAGTTAACACACTGCTGTTAAGAAAGCTCACAAAGGTCATATACAGAAAATATTTATAAGTAAAAGGAAATAGTCAAAGTGACAAATGCTCAGTAGTTTTAATATATTTCTAAATGATATAAAGTTAGTTATTTTTGCACAGAAAAAAGATTTTATTAATAGATTTTACAAAGTAAAGGAAATATATAGGGCTATATAATAAAAATCAATTTCTTATATCTATCTTAGCACATATGTTTCTCTTGCTTCCATGTGAATTTTTGATATTGGGTTTCTATAATTCAAACTGTAGTAGTATTCATGCCTATTATATGTGTATTCTATACTATAGAATTTTGCTTTAAGGAGGTTCATATGTGACAAAAAAAAAAAAAAACAAGCACCACATACAGCAGAATTAATTAATAAAAGTCCAAAGTTTGTGTCATTTGTTCTCATTTGAAACTAAGGAAGGCTGTGTGAAGGACATTGGAGTTATTAACCCTGAGCCTCAGGGAGTTAATAATTGAATAATTTGAAATTTCATGTGATGGCACTAACAAAATTTTCAAATATTTAGTTAAACAATAAAAATTTTGTCACTGATTTGGTTATTTCATGTAGTTATATAGTTTCAAACAATTCCATAATCTGGATTCATGGGAAAAGATGTATGTGCAGTGTTTACTTGCACTTTAGACTACATAATAACATATTATTTCAGCAGGAAATTATAAATAGCCAACCAAGGGCAAGAGTGTGAGAATAAATAATGTGTCTTTTTCAAAATTAAATGTAAATTCACGTTTTAGTAAATTCTTTGCTTCATTGATAAGTAATTATAATTTCAACATAAACTTATATTTGATATCTTACTATTAAAAGAAATTGATTACTGTTGTGCATTATCAATGATTTTTCATAATATCCATTGTAGTAAAGGTAACAGAAATCATTTCATAGTTTAAATGTAATATAGAATCTATATCCAAGAAAGATGAGAAGAATTTGATAGATATGTAAATCTGAAAGTCTTATCTTATATAGCCCCCTGAGGCTTGTGTTTCAGCAAGAGCTTAGAGTAATTTTGACTCACATAAATCACTACTGAACTGCCAGATCATTCAGCAGAAAATAGAACATGGTGACACAGAAAAGGACATTGGAAAATTTTCTAACAAGAAATTGAGCTTGCATTTTGTACAAGCAAGATATTATTTGAAGTAATGAGGGAGGAGGAGAGGGGAGAGTATATAGAGTATATATAGAGTATATATATAGAGTATATAGATATTTAAGAAATGGGGCCCAATAGTGGGGCTAAATTGGCTTTAATGAGGTCAGAGGAAGGTATGAATGATAGAAGGGGTTAGTTGGAAGGGTAATCAAAATTTAAAATGTTATGAATAAACCATATGGAAACCAACCTCACTGGCTAATAAAATATATGCTATAAAAAGAGAGAGCATTGGGGCAAACATATCCTGTGAAGGTGAATTATATCGTGGCCTGAAGTCATAGATTATTACTAGAAAAATTTCAGTGCCCAGAGTGGGATACTTCCCAGCCAGTTGTTGGACAGGAAGGTACCTCATGCCACCCACACTATAGGCTATTGCCAAAGTTCCTGGTCACATGTTAGAAATAAATGGTAAGAACCAGTTATTGAATATACTACATGCTTGGGTTTTAAGTCATTAAGAAATCAAGCTAGAGCTGAGCTGGAAGCCTCCTCCCATTTGACTAGCTGTCAGAATGTTGGAAAGACCTATGTACCACGATAGGAGAGTAAAAACATGGGAAGTGTCTACCAGAAGTGGTCCCTGCAAGCTTCATGGCTGTTGTGCCAGGAGAAATGCACCAACTAGTGTAAAGGTGGCAAACTACTATGAAGGAAGCAGCTGGGAAACAGTGATTGGATTTGAGGCCCACTCCAAGGTTGGGGGGAAAGGGGTATTCATGTCTGGCACTGAAAACCTAATGAAAGTCCTATAGCTAGGAAGCTCATAAGCTCTAGGTAGGGAGAAACTATTATTTTGGTCTTAGTAAATGAATATTTATGTCCACTAAACTCCCTTTGCTATTCTCAGTTTTGGTTAAACTTTTTTTTTTTTTAAAAGGAGAAACTATTTTTTTTAATTATTTATTTATTTATTTGAGAGTGACAGACACAGAGAGAAAGACAGATGGAGAGAGAGAGAGAGAATGGGCGCGCCAGGGCTTCCAGACTCTGCAAACGAACTCCAGACGCGTGCGCCCTCTTGTGCATCTGGCTAACGTGGGACCTGGTGCTTAACCGCTAAGCCATCTCTCCAGCCCTTGGTTAAACTTTTATTCCTGTATGGTAGTGAACATTGTTGTGACTCAAAACTTAACAAAATGTTGAAAAGAAGTGACAGTAGAGTGATCAGCACTAAGTAAGACATCTCTATCACACCCTATAAGGCTCAGGGTCCATTGGAGAAAATGTGGCTCAAAGAATGTAAGAGAAAAAGGAAGCCAGGCATCACCTTCAACCTCAGCACTTGGGAGGCAGAGGTAGAAGGATTGCTGTGAATTTGAGGCTAGAGTGAGTTCTCAGTTTGTCTGGACTACAGCAAGACCCTACCTTAATAAATAAAAGGAAAGGGATGAGTTCTTACAATGCTGTTTTCCAGACACAAAGTGTCCATGATATTCAAATCTTCACAGAGGATATTATCTGTAAAAGACATTCATAATGGAAGGGGGAAATGATAGCATCAGTACATAAGAGAGGCTAGCTGGAAAGCAGAAGGGATTCAGTGGAAGGAACATAGAAAGAAATTAAGTTCAGAACGTTTTAAGTGAATAATATTAACCAGTGTCTGGAGAGATAGCTTAGAGATTAAAGTCACATGCTTTAAAGCCTGACAGCCTAGGTTTGGTTCCCCACGGCCCACATAAAGCCAGATGCACAAAGCGGTGCATGAAACTAGAGTTTTTTTGCAGGAGCAAGATGGCTTTGTGTATTTATTTTTATTCCCTCTCTCTCTCTCTCTCTCTCTCTCTCTTTCTATCCTTGTTAATAAAAAAATAAATGAAGGAAAAATATCATCAAACTCTGATTCAAATGATATTTTACTTTTCTGAAATCTTGTACTTTAATAATATTAGAAAATAATACTTTTATCTTTCCTTGTATTATGCATTACATTTTTAATATGCTGTACCCTTTCATTTCATTTCTTAATAAATGAATATTTATGTACATATATATACATGTATATATGTTGACAGTTTTTGTACATATATATGTATGTATATATGTACAAATATTTATATAAATGTGTGTGTAGAGTGAAAGAGATGGAAAGAGGATATAGATAGACAATATAGACAAATACAGATGTAGGCTAGAAATATGGATTGCTATAGGTATAGATACAGGTGATATAGATAATGTTGCAGATATAGATATAGATAGATACATATAGATATAGATTAGATGTAGTTATATAGGTAGATGTAGATAAATTCGCATGTTTTTCCATTTCCTTAACCATGACCATAACTCTGTTCTTCTGCATTGGTATTTGTAAAATGGTATTTAGTATTATTCTAACAGTATTTGATTACTGACTAAACTAACATAAAGTGCTGTGAGGATATAAATTTTAAAAAGCTACCAAAAAGTCAGGATATTGAACTGATTATAATTACAATTATGGTGGCACTTTTAGAAAGGGAGTAAATTATTGTGAAGTCAAAATGAATCTATAAAACAGTCTTAGAGAATGTGTGTGTGTGTGTGTGTGTGTGTGTGTGTGTGTGTATACATATATATTGTTCTCTGGTTTAGTGCTCAGTGTTTTAACCTGTATTTGGGGAGTACCTGGTGCTATCTATGAGCAACTAACCTTGCAAGACATGCATCTTCTGTGCTCTGCAATTTCTTTTCCTCACAGAGCATCCACAAGACATGATGCATTATATGTAAGCATTCTGATCCCAAAATTCACTTAAGTTGCTGCAAAAAATGAAGAAGGAGCCAGACCATGGAAAATTCTGATGCTTTTTTAATACTATACTATTTTGAGAGATTTAAACATCTTCTGAATAGTGGGGGTGGGGTCTCCTGAGCATTACAAGCAGTGTTAGATGACCATCAGTGAAAGAAGTAATATCAACCAATTAAAAATGAATGGGGCTGATTTCCACAGAGAGAAGCCTGACAGATGAAGTGAAGAGCTCAAGGGCACATGAATATCGTAGAAGATGGACCTGTCTCACTGAGTCATGTTCAGGCTATCTGACAGCCTGATATAAAAGTGAGTAGATCCTTGTTCGTTTTTAATAAGCTGACCTCGACCAGCTTCAAATTTTCATTGTGTGTATTGGTGCGAATACTAGGGACTAAGTGGAATTTCAAAAGCATTCTGTTAAGCAGACAGACTTTGAACTTGTTCAAAATGAGGCAGAGAAGAGAAATAATGATTAAGTGTAAACAGAAATCCTTACCCTGACATCTTTACAAAAACAGGGCAAACCGTTGGGGTTACTAATAAAAATATGTAGGAAATTCATGCTTTTAGCACTTGAGACTTCTCATCTCTGGTATTTTATGAAGTAATGTTAAATAAAATGCCTTGGTTGAGATATCAGTTACTTATGTCTATGTTCTCTTGAATATTTACATATTAAAGCTATAACTTTATGTTTTGGCAATGTGATAAAGTTCAGGTGAGTTCATTTGTTAGATACATATTCATCTTTAAAATTCTGTAGAATTTAGGTGAAAGAATATTTTTACTCACTGATGGCTTTTCTAATTTGTCAGCTGAGGGAGCATTAATGAGGACCTTGACTCTTCTACCTTTTAGCTTCTAATGTGGAACTATTCAAACCTTTAATAAATTAAAAAAATCTGCTACAGCATAAGTCCATTTTAAAGATATCCTTCAGAAAGTTTCAACTTTAAAAATCTGATTTTTGAATGTGGCTATAGCATTTCCATAACCTTATCATTTTGTGTGAAAGAGATGTATTCTTCATAACCTGGAGGCCAAATAACTGATATTAAGATGAGATAGTCATCTTCCTTCCTGATTTTCTCGCATCTAGTATTTTGTTTTATTATTATTATTAATTATTATTATTTATGTGTAAATGGACCTCATATCACTGCAAACAGATGCTTGAGCCTCCTTCAATCTCCTTTTTGTGTCTTGCTTGCATAATTGACTTAGAAATTGAACCAGAGTCCACAGGTTTTGCAAGTAAGCACGTTATACAACTGAGCCATTTTCCAAGCCCCACATCTCTTGTCTTTTGACATTTCTCTTTCATTTTACTACACTTGTAAAATTGTAGCCACCTTTATTACAACACCTCCACTTCTGTACCTCAGAACAAATTTGTCCATATGATAGTTACTTTCATCACATCCTTGAAGGTAATAATCACATAGCAAACATGCATATTTATTGCACTATTCACTCTAGTGTATATTCTAACCCTACTTACAAATAAGACTAATTGTATGTGTCCTAACACAAACACTTTTGCTGAAATCCATGATTTAAATTTTTTAAATAAAGATAATTTTACTGTAAGCCAAAAGAAGAAGCAACATAGTAGTTAGAACAAAATAGTCTGTATTTTTTTTCTATATGTTATCTCATATCAACTGTATTTGTTCAAACACTTTTTTTGTTTTGTTTGTTTGTTTGCTTTTTTGTATTTTAAGGTTTGGTCTCACTCTAGTCCAGGATGACCTGGAACTTACTCAGTAGGTCCAGGTTATCTTTAAACACACAATAATCCTAATTCTGCCTCCTGAGTACTGGGATTAATAGTATGTACCACCACACTCAGCTCAAAAACATTTTTATCAATTTGCTTTATGTTTGAAACAACGGATCGCAGATAGTGATGCAGCAAACAGACTCACAAAAATACTACAAATTAATAGATATCTAGACCCATAATATTGGCATAAAAGCAAAACCATGGATTAGTGAAACAAAACATAAAGTTCATAAAGTGTTTTTGAAGAATTTTTGTGGACATTGAGCTATCATTTGTTTTTATCTCGTTTTGCTATATAAAGAGTTTGTTTTCAAATATTTCTTTTTTTTTTTTCTTTTATTTGATGAAACAGCTTGAGAAGTACTGGCTGTAGTTCTTTGAATATCTGACAAAAAAAAATGGGTCTGGACTTCTTTAGTCAGTTGATTTTGTTTTACTATTTCAATCTCACTGCAAGTCATAGTTCTGCTTAAATTATTTCTTTTATCTTGGTTTAAGTATGGTAGGTCATATGTCTTGATATTAATCTATTTCTTTTATATTTTCCATGTTACTGAAGTATGTATACTAAAGTATGTTCTAACAATTTTTTGAATTTCATTTTATCTGTCCCCATGGCTCCATTTTTATTTGTAATTTTATTAATTTGTGCCATCTCTATCTTTCTTTTCGTTAGTTTGACTGAGGGTTTTTTTTTTTTTTTTGTTTGTTTGTATTTAAGAAATGGAATCCACCCATATGCCTATCACATAGTTAATGGATAATAGAAATGTGGAACATAGATGCAGTGGAATTATATTCAGCTATAAGTAAAAATGAAATTACGAACCATGCAGAAAGATGGATGGAGGTAGAAAATATACTAAGTGCAGTAACTCAGGCTGAGACAGAAAAATGGCTCATGTTCTTTCTTACACGCAGATGTGAGCTTGAAAGTCTTTAGAATTGTGTGCTTAACTGGAGTTAGTGTTTGCAGATTCCAAGAATATATCAGTGTTTCAGAAATGTACCAGAAAGTGTTAATTGTGGGAGGTTAGTAAAACATATGGGATATCAAAGTAAAAGTAGGTGAAAGATGTCAGGGGTGGGGATATGAGCAGTTATGAGGGGAGGGTTAACCTAAAGTAAAGGTGGAGTAATAACTACTGAAATTTGCTAACATGTAAACTAAATGATATATAATTTATAAAATAAATAAAGAACAATTTAAGTTAATGTTCTCTGACTGGAATGATCTTTCCCACAGAAGCCATAGGTCATTAAAAAAATTCCGACAAAAATTATTGAATGCCTCCCTAAGAGTTGCTGGTCATGGAGGGCCAAGAGTTCCTCCAAATATACTGAGCCATTGCTATTGCCATTGGTTGCCAACCATAACCACATGGTAAGTCCTATTGCTTGAGGCATGATGCACTTCAAAGTTAAGCTGGAAATGAGCTGGAGGCTTTCTCCCTGAGGGTTACCATTCATGATGCCCAATGGTATTAGACAGGCTGCTTGGGGAACAAAAGACGAGCACCCTGAATGCTACAATATGATATCCCAGGCAAGAAATCTGGCTAGTGTTGCTATGGTCCACCCTATGTTGGCCAGGGGGAGATGGCCACCCTGTGCTCATGCTGTCATTTTTCCTGCCATTGTGGAGCTTTCCCCTCTAGCCTGTAAGCCAAAATAAACTTTTTCCCACAAGCTTCTCTTTTTGGGTGATTTCTATCAATGCAAATCTGACTACTACATAAGGGAAAAGAAAAATCAGGTTAGTTTTTTGTTTTTTTTTTTTTGTTTTTTCCTTTTTCAGAAATTGTATTTGTAGGCGTATCTATAATCTCTTTTAAAGTAATGGATAAATGTCATGTGTAATATGTGGACAAAGAATTTCATGCCAGGCATGGTGGCGCACGCCTTTAATCCCAGCACTCGGGAGGCAGAGGTAGGAGGATCGCCATGAGGTCAATGCCACACTGA
Organism: Jaculus jaculus; assembly: GCF_020740685.1. Taxonomy (NCBI): domain Eukaryota; kingdom Metazoa; phylum Chordata; class Mammalia; order Rodentia; family Dipodidae; genus Jaculus; species Jaculus jaculus. The sequence continues at coordinate 41,856,630 of NC_059104.1, forward strand.
GACTCCATAGTGAATCCCAGGTCAGCCTGGAGTGAGTCAGCTAGAGTGAGACCCTATCTTGAGAAACCAAAAAAAAAAAAAAAAAAAAAAGAATTTCAGATTAATTGTATGTATTAATATGTATTAATAGGTATGATAATATGTGCCTACAATACCATCGTTGAGAAGGTAAACACAGGGAATCTCTAGACAATGCTGGCTAGCTAGTCAAGCTGAATCAATGAATTCTTGGTTCAGCAAGGCTTTTGACATCATAGTCCATGTGGACTCCCAATCTCAACGTGAGGATTCCAGTTTATGGACCAAGTGATTTGTGGTTTGCCACACAATCCAAACAGTAGAAGACAACTTGTGTGGGACTCAGTCTCTGGTTGTATAAAGCAATCTAATAAATTCTCTCTAACTGCATATAGATTCTACTGTTTCTGTTCCTCTAGAGAACAATATTAATCTAATATATTAATTATATATGATAATCAGGTACAATATGATATTTCAACACATGCATACAGTGTATACTGATAAAATCTCAGTAATTGGTCCTTTCCTTATCATTTATACTTTGAGGTTTCCAGTAGAATGATGGAGACTAAGACAATAGAAGGTATAATAGTAGAAAACTGGAAGATTTTCACATGAGACTTGTGCTTAAATATTGCTAATACAATACATGTTGTTTTGGAAAAAAATCAGGTATCACCTATCCTTACTGATGGTTGAATAGTTTTATAATATGTATCAAAACAAAAACAAAAGACAAAAAGAACCTGAACTTATGTATTTAAGTACAGATAATATAGCCATATTGATTGAAATCTCAAACCTACCACCACACTTTAAAATCCACCCAGTGACATCACCTCCAGCCAGCTGGCTGCAGATGCAAACTACAAAGTAATAAAACACTAAATATATTGGGGGGCATCTATTCACACTACCACATACAGTTTCAGCAAGAGGCCCTGCCTCAATCAATATGGAGGGTAACAATTGAGGAAGACCCTTGACAGTGACCTCTAGTCTCCACAGACAGACACACAGCCAGCTATTAATCCACAAGTGAACATATATATGCATACACACGATATATGGACCAAGATTTTTTTTTTTTTTTTTTTATAAATTGATGCTGGCTACATACCTCCAAGGAGGTTAGCACAATTCTTTTTTTTTTTATTTTTTATTTATTTTTTATTTATTTGAGAGCGTTAGACACAGAGAGAAGGACAGCTAGAGGGAGAGAGAGAGAATGGGCGCACCAGGGCTTCCAGCCTCTGCAAACGAACTCCAGACGCGTGCGCCCCCTTGTGCATCTGGCTAACGTGGGACCTGGGGAACCGAGCCTCGAACCAGGGTCCTTAGGCTTCACAGGCAAGCGCTTAACCGCTAAGCCATCTCTCCAGCCCAGGACCAAGATTTTTAATGAATCAACTTTAATTGTACCATGCTCACTTTTTCAAATTAAGATTTTAAAGATATGTCAACTTTGTTTTTAGTTTCTTACAAATATTTTTAAATTAGTAAAGTTAATTGAAATTTTATATTGATTAGTTAAACAATGATAATTATATGTCAATTTCCAAAATATATAAAGTCTCATAGTTTCAAAATAATACATTATACAATTATAATGTGTTTCATTAAATAAAGTAATTATTTTAAGATCAATGATATAACCAGCAATTGGCTATGATAAAGTTATCAACAATTAATATAAAAGCCCACCTGGGTTCTGAAATGCATAACATTTTAAATTCATGTTTTCAAGTTCACAGTCACACTCCCATTAATATTAAATGAAAGTAATGTAATATTTCTAAACATTAATAATGTTCAGATCACGAGAATTTTACAAAAATTTAGTGTATATATCACCCCAATATTGTTTTTGTCACTAAGATGCTATTTATCAATGCATATATAATTATGTCTTATATGCCAGGATGTATATAGTTTGTTCTAATATATGGTCTTAGAGTAGCAAACAATTCAATATTCACTAGAAGTCCCCTAGCCAGTGACTCTCCAGTTTCCTTTTGTTACATCTTGACAAGAATTGGCAAAAGTAGACACACAGAAGGGGAAGTTAACAAAGACTTTTTAGGAAAATAAAACAGAACCTGAAGGAGAAAATACTCTGCTCTGGGAGAGGTCCTAGTGGGCATGGTACTTGGATCAAGTTTTCTCATATCCCTGTAGATAAAAAGTAAGCATCCCATTGAGATGTGCTGTGGTAGTTTGAATAGATGGCCCCCAATATATTCAGTGTTTCATTAGCTTGTAGTTTGGATCTTCAGCCATGTGGCTGGAGGCAGTGTCACTGGGAGATTTTAAGGTATGTTAGTGGGTCTGAGATTTCAATCTAAAGATAGGCAAAGTGTGCTAGCAGGCGTTCCTGAAGTGTGCTGTGCTGTGTGGCATTTGGCGTGTACTTCCCTCTCTGTGTTTGGTCCTGTGAAAGTCCAACTTCTTCTCCCATTATGGAAACTCCCCTGGATCCCTACCTTCCTCCATAACTTTCCCTGGTGTGGAAGTTCATCTCAGTGAACCTGAAGCTGTCTGTTACATGTAGTTTGTTGGTTAAGTCTGTTTAAATATAGGAAGGACCTTGATTGTTTGGTGGATAAGGGATGAGAAAGCAGACTTAGGGCCTGTGGATAGGAAAAAGCAAAACAAAGTAAAAACAATTGGAGAAGTAAGAAGAAAGGACATGAAAGCTATTCCTGTACTCTCACTAAGGCAGGTAGGCATCTGTGTTCTTTGGGCATGTGGCCCTAGCTTCTTGGAAAAGAGGACTGCCTTGCTCTTAATCTCTGTCAATACAATTAAACCTAGTTCCTAAACTTTTATATATTCCTTGTGAATAAAAAGCCTTCATTGCATAGCATTCAACTGTTACATAATTGAAATAATTTTGTACACTTCTGGATGAATCAATTGCATTTGAATTTGTAAATATATTGAATATATTAAAGAAATAACTAAGCTCAGTGTGGAGGCATTCACCTTTAATCTCAGCACTCAGGAAGCAGAGATAGGAAGATCACCATGAGTTTGAGGCCAACCTGAGACTACATAGTGAATTCTAGGTCAGCATGAGCTAGACTGGGAACCAACCTAAAAAAAAAAAAAAAAACTATATAAAGTGAACAAATGAGTATTCTTTTATTGTTAAAAATATATACCACTTGTGATCTTCCAATAACCTGGAAATTCTGAATGTTTTTCACATTTGAAAAACAATTGTACATGACAGCTGGAGATGATTTAGTTAAGACACTTTCCTGCTTAGCCAAAGGACTCAAGTTTTATTCTCGAATACCAGTGAAAAGCCAGATACACAAGATGGTGCAACATCTGGAATTCATGTGCGATGGCAAAAGACACTGGTGCATCTATCCCTCCTCTCTCTTTCTCTTTCCCTCTCTCAAATAAATAAGTAATTTTTTTTAAATGTACATGAGTTCATTAAGAGAATGAAAAAGTAATGTTTGAGATAAGCAAATACCCCTCTTCAAAGTGATATTATAATAATCTTGTAAAGCACTGATAAACAATATTTATGTTATCAGCCTTTAATCTCTAGCACTTGCCCAAAATTAAGTTTATCAGTAAAACAGCTGAGAAGTATGCAAACTCCACTGAACTTGAATAGATGGAGAGAAGAAATGATTGGTGAATGGATGGATGGTAACTAGCTAAACTGAAGACTTCATGAAGTTTCTACTTAATTTTTGAGTTGACCTTGAAATATTTCATAGAACAATGATGCTTTCCCTGTTTAATACATTTTTATTCAAAGTTATTACATTGATTATTTGAGGAAGAGCTGTGCACATAACTATTTCTTTGCTACCACTGTGCAGTACACATTAATCAGTTGATACAGTGACTATAAAACATTGACAATACAAGCATTAGGTACAGATGAGGAAAGTACATATTTTCTCAGATTATCTTATGCAGCAGGAGTGGGTTTTAAATATTATAATAAATATGAGACAGCATCAGTGTATATTGAGTTACAAAGTGTCTGGAATAATTGGAATAAGCTTTGGAAATTTAATCCTGGTGAAAATTTGCTCACGTTTTCAGTTGATATACAAACCTTGGTAAGAGTATGTGTGTGTTATCTTGAATCTAAAATGTAAAGACACACCAATATATGCATTTATAACCTTCTAGTAATTTATATGTTTATTAAACATTTAATTTAATTGTTTATAAAATGTCTGAATTTTTACTTTAAATGACTATTTCATATATTTTGTGACAAATTTATTTGTCCATTGAATGTTATGATTATTATTTTATAGAAAGTATATAATTAACTTGATTTCTTTTTGGTTATTAAGTGGAAACTTTGTATGGATACATCATGTGTTGGTACATCATTTCTCTCCTCCCTGCCCCATTTTGCTGAGGGCTCTCCCAACTGGGATTGCTGGTATTCCCCATGAGGTTTTGGGTTATGAAATGTGAGAGTAGCAGTTAGTCATTTTAAGGGTGGAGGGCAATGCCTCTGGACATTCCCTTCCACCCTGTGTCTCTTACAACTCTCCACTACCCCTTTTCCACAAAATTCCCTGAGCCTTGCTGGGTGTACTTTAAGTCTGCTTAATGTTGAGCTCTCAGCAGCTTCTGAATTCCTATCTTGGTGCACGTTGAGTATCCTCAGTGTTTATCATCACCCTGGCACAGTTTGGCAGGCTCCCTATGGAAGCAGCACTCTTGTCCATCTCACCAAATACTCTGTGGTTTCACCTGGCCCTGGCTGTTGTGTGAAGAGTAATTTATCTCCTTGGGTCTTGCTGCCATCAGCACAGGGGAACCAGTAGTCAGGGAACCTAATTTGATTTTACAACCCATAGTTTCCCATTGAAACTCACTTAACAGCAGCAATGTTTATAGTTGAACGCAAGATCAAGAAATGCAATCAAGCCAGAATCCATGGTTGTAAAGTTAAGCTTTTTCCACCTTCTGTCCATACTGTCCCCTCTCCTCCTTAGTTGGTTGTTGTATCTTGTAGAATGATAGTCAGAATGAGGGTTTCCATGCAACTGATTCTTAATGCTGTCTTAATTTTTATGTAATTCTCTGCCAATGCTCACCACACCTTAACCCTCCAATCCCTTCTCATCCCAACATTTCTTCTCTCCCCCAACCCATAGGGAAATGTCCCCACTCTTTCAAACCCACTTTTTCTCTTTCCAGTTCTCACTCTAGTTTTATATCTATATTCCTGAGGTTAACTGTCATTTGCACTCATCTTCACTTGATCCCAGTTAGGAACCTCATATGAGTTTGTGCAGTGGTTATCTTTCAGTGTATGCACGGTTTTTCTTCTAGCTAGCCACCAAATGGCTGGAGAGCTATATTTGAGTTTCTGGAGGACAATGGTCACTAGCCAATTAATAAGCAAGGAACCCTGCACACTATGAAATCAGCTAGCCAGACAAGAAGTACACACTTTTGCAATAGTGACGTACAGCCTGTACAGGTAGCCAGCTGTTCTCAGAGTAAACAGAAGGCCTGTTCAGTGGGTGGGAATTTTTATCTGGTATTAGAAACCAAGTCAGAATTCCATGGTAAGGAAAGAGTAGGCTGGTATGCCCTAAATCTCCTAAGCAATGTTGCTTAGCCCATTTATCCAAATTGCTGACATGCTTGGTTGGAGAATCTGTTTTATTTTAGAGATGGCAGAACAAAAATGGAAAAGAAAAGATGGGCATGGTGGCACATGCCTTTAATTCCAGTACTCAGGAGGCAGAGGTAGGAGGATCATCGTGAGTTTGAGGCCATCCTGAGAATACAGAGTGAATTATAGGTTGGTATGGGCCAAGGTGAGATCCCACCTCAAAAAAACAAACAAACAAAACACACACACACACACACACACACACACACACACACACACACACACAAAAGAAGAACCTAGATTCACTGATAAGACAAGAAGATAGCTGAGTGTAGCCATGAGCCTTTCCACCTCTACCCCATCTGCCAGGGCCCAGGAGAAAATGCTGACAGAAACTCTCATTGCTAGCCTGTAAAGGGCCTCCAGGAGGATGATGATAAGACTTAGAGTAATTAAAACCTATGGAAGCAGAAATCCAGAGGTTACAAGTAACTCAACACTAAATCAGACTGTCAACAGGCCTGCCATAACTCAGAGAATATTGTGGAAGAGGGAGCAGAAATGGTTGTTAAGAGCCACAGAGCAGGTAGGAATACCCTGAGGCCCTGCTCCCAGTACTACATAGGGACAGACTGAGGCCTTCATGATGCCACACTGACTACCATAACCCCAGTGAGGAGTCACCAGGGTAATGGGAGTTGGGGCAAGGGAATAAAAGAACATAACCTATTAGGTACAAAATATTTTTTTCTTAAATAAAGAAAAGTAGTACACACCTTTAATCACAGCACTCAGGAGGCAGATATAGGAAGATCACTCTATGAGTTTGAGGCCAGCCTGGGACTACAGAGTGAGTTTCATATTGGCCTAGGCTAGAGTGAGACCCTACCTAGAACAAATGGAAAGAAAAAAAAAAAGAAAGAAAGAAAGAAAGAGAGAGGGAAAGAAAGACCATCAACGCATGTGTTAAACATGTATCGTGCCTTTGTATCTTTACTTCTTAAGCGAATTGTTGATTCCAATGTTTCTTTTTTTGTCAATGTTTTCTCATAGAGTTCAGAGACATGAGTCATGCTTTTACTTGTGTGGAATGTTAGTATCCTATCTATCCACACCCTATCCACATTTGATCCTTATAGGCAGAAATAAATGAACATACATAGCTCTGGAGTATAAAAAAAGTTCCTATTAATAAAGAAAAGTATACTAAATATAGGGTTTAGATACATACATATATACAAATGTACATACACACACACACACACACACACACACACACATAGATATATATACATACACATTCATACACATATGCACACATATGTATATATGAAAAAACATAGTTGCACACATATATATGTATGACATATAATTATCCCCTAGATTACAGCATTTGATATACAATTTTGAAATTATGCCATTTCATATTCCCAGAAATTTTTCACACTATAGTAGTTAACACATACCTGGATTTTCAACTATCTACCTGGTATATGTCCTATTTTTAAGATATACAGGTACTAATTACCTCAAACTTTAGGTTATATAAATATAATTTTGTAATATTTTATACACAATTTGTTTCATTAATTATCAAATGAAAACAAGAATATATTCATAAAATACATATCCAACAAGTTGTGTTTTCACTTTGGTCTGTTTAATGTTGATACAGAGTGAATAACAAAGACAGATGGGGAGTTGGAAATTGATCTGTCATAGAGCAGTTGACTGAGGGAAGAGAAAATAAAGAATCATTGCAGAGGTGATTGTTGCAAAGTCTGATTGATCAGCATTTTCATTGACTCCTAAGACTTCATTTTATGGTTTTTTGTTTGTGGGGGAGGGACTTAGAGAAAATGCCTCATATGTTTAAGCTATAAGGCAATTTTTTTTTAAAGCTTCAGATTAAATTTCTAAAGAATTTTAAATTTCCAAATAAAATACTTGTGATTTTCATTTAAAAATTTCTATCTCTGCATTTTTTGTTTCATGTGCTGTAAAGAAAATGTTCAGAAGAGAAGTGGTGTAAACTCTTACACTTCATTAAAAATATTTCCCTCGCATTCTTTCATGCCCAGTCCCAAAGAGAGCTAAGATACTCAGGTTGGTGTTGCAATGGCTTACATTTTCTAAAGTCAAGCTCTAAATTTCCAAGCATAAACTCTGTAGAGAAGCATATAACATTGGATTTCTCCAGAAACCTTTGAAAAGCAAGCCAAGTACACATTGTGGGGAGAGACTTCTTACTTCTACCAGCCATATCTGATTCATACCATCACAGGTCTGGTAGAGACTCAACAAACTAGAAGTTCATCTAAGACTCCAGGGATGCTAGGAGCAGGTTAACCATAATATATCAGCTCTACAACCGTGACTGTGCCTGACTCTGAAATGCTTCAAACCAGGAGATCATTTGGCAATCAAAACATTCAACAAGTGCTCCATTTATCCTCATACATTCACCTTAGGTGATAGAAATGGAGAGTGTTTATTCACAAGCAAACACCCTCCAGTATACTAGTGGCCCTGCAATGTTCACTCATTTCTATTGCCACACTGCTTTTCTGAGATGGCCACATAATTTATCACAGGAATCGTCTTCCCTGCCACAGAGCAGTCCCCAAAGGAAGGTAGGTAAGACTGGGAGCAGAAAGCAGTGAAGCCAAGCCTTGGTGGCACTGGTTGCTGATGGAATTGCAGAGAGATTTGAGCCTAGGAAACTTGTCATTGCCCGTAAACCATGCGGGCCATACGACTTCTGTGCAGTAACGAAAGCATAACTACTGTGTGTTACTTTAGACAAAAAGCCCAAATTTCACTTTAGGTGAAATCCAACATCAAGAATAGAAAAATCAAATATTTTCTTTCAGCATCCTCATTCTTTCATTTTGCATTTTTGTTGATTTACCACAATGTTTTCCAATTTAAAAAGGAAGAAAAAGAAAGAAACCATGTCATTTGCAGAACTTTGTATGGAACTTGATATCACTTATTAAACTAAACTAGTGGAAGAAAAAAAAAAAAGCAGGTATACATGTATTATATAAAAGCAGACTAACATGCACACTTTTTTTTTTTTTTTTTAAGAAATGTCAACTGAAGCTGGGTGTGGTGGTGCACACCTTTAATCCCAGCACTTGGGAGGCATTGGTAGGAGGATTGCTGTGAGTTCAAGACCACCCTGAGACTACATAGTGAATTCCAGGTCAGCCTGAGCTAGAGTGAAACCCTACCTTGAAAAACCAAAAAGAAAAGTAAAAGAAATGTTAACAGGGACATTCAGAAAGAAATTGGCTAGGGTAATTCCAGGAAGTATTCTTTGGCTGCAGTGCTAACACATAACTACCAGGAAACTTTAAGCCAAAATAAATTATTTTCTTCCCCAAGTTGCTTCTTGACAAGTATTTGTTCATAGCAATGCAATGGTACTTGATACAGAAAATTGGTATCAATGTGGGGCAGTGATAAACATTCTGTGATAAACAGGAAATGGAAGAAATTAAATTAGACTTCCTGATATCCTAAGTGATACAGAAATTGACATTTCTGTGATGAAATTATAAGTTATGAAGACTTAGATGATTTTTTTTCTGACCAAAATGCTATTTAATTTTTACTCAAGATAACCTGTTATCAGAATTAGAGTCATTAAAGCTTTCAGCTTTAATGATATATGTTTCCTGAAAGGTTCATTTGAAAAGAAAAAAAAAATATATAGACTTCTCAAAACATTTGCTTTTAGAACAACAGGCAAAACCTGCGAGTTTTAGTTGCTGTGGTTTGAATGTAAAATGTCCCCTGTACACTCATGTATTTGAATACAACATCCCTAGCTTGTGGTGCTATTTGGGAAAGTGATGGAACTTTCAGGACGTGTCAGTTGGCTGAATGTATGAGTCAGGGTTCTCTAGAGGAACAGAACTGATGGAGTGAATTGGTTTAAAAGGGAATCTATTGGATTAATTTATGGCAGTCCACCAATAGCAGGTTGCAGACCTTAGAGTCCAGGAACCCAGTAGCTGCTCAGTTCAGGGGGCTGGATGCCTCAGCAGTCCCAATCCGGCACTGAAGGCCTGCAGGCTTCGTAGAGAGACCCTTACTCTTCTGTCTGCACTGGTCTTCAGTTCCCACTGGAAAGCAATAAGCAGCAAGCAGCACCTGCAGCCAGGTGGGAGGAGGGGATACTTTTGTCTCCAGAGCCTCCCCTCTGAGAGGGCAGCCCACTCTGGGGGAAGGGCTCACCTTGGGGGAAGAATTTGTCCTTTAGTTAATCCTTCCTGGAAGCAACCTTAGAGACCCACCTAGGAGGAATGTCTGTGGATTCCTAAACAGATCAAGTTGACACAAACTTAACTGAGGAAAGGTTGTAACTGTAATGAGCCTTGAAATGTGATAGCCATCTCTGCTTTGTTTTCTGTCTCTTGTCATGCTCTCCCACAATAGTCTCTAACTTCTGTAACTTTAAGCCAAAATAAATTATTTTCTTCCCCAAGTCGCTTCTTGACAAGCATTTGTTCATAGCAATGCAATGGTACTTGATACAGAAAATTGGTATCAATGTGGGGCAGTGATAAACATTCTGTGATAAACAGGACCATGTGGCCCGGAGACTTTGGAATTGATTTGTGGAAATAATACGGAAGACTTAGAACTTTGTACTAGAAAGCCTTACAGTGCTATAGGCAGAGCTTAATGGAATATTTGGGTGGAAGTTTGGAATACCAGAAGGCTGAGAGAAATGCGAATTTTGGAGGCCTGGCTCATGAGGTTTCTGATAGGGACATGGACTCCACTGGTAATTAGGATTGAGGCAGTTCATGTCATATTCTTTCAAGGAAACCTGCTCCATGCTGCCTATGTTCTGAGAACTTGAGAAAAACTAAATTTGAAAGTAATGGAGTACTGTATTTGCCCCAGGAAACTTCAAGGCAGTGTAGCATGAAATTTGTAGATTTCCTTCTGTTACTCGTTTTCTTTCAGATCTGCAAGAGAGCAAAATGTAGATCAGAAAGATATGTATATGTACAGTTTTCTATAGAAAGAAATGTAAGTTTTGGAAAAATAAGGAAGGAGGTTATAGCATCCTCAGTATAATTGTTAGAGAGAGTATCATTAATAATAAATCTATAACTCTGCACAAGTATAATAGTAAAGATGCCAAGATACCAAGACCCAATCCAAAGAAAGTTCAGTATTTTCAGAAAGCAAGTTCTTTTGAAAAGAGAAGGCTTGAACAGAGAATAAAGGAGTTTCTTGCCTTTCAAGGTCAGCATATGGAGGCTACTTCAACTGGGGTTCAAGTCCAGGCTCCATCCCAATCCAGCAGGAAAGCTTGTTAGTTTATTTCATGGAGTACTGGTTTAGTAAGCATGAAAAATGCAAGGCATAGGGGATCATAGAGTATTTCACCACAGTTCTAAAGAGCTGCCACGGCTCAATAATGTGAGTCAAGGTTATAGTCTCTGTAGTGAACCCGAGGTCACTTAGTGAAACTGTGTAAGCAACCTGATTGTTGGCAATGGGGTATGCAAGATGCTTGAGATGTCAGGACCATAAAGCATCTGCCAAGGTAAGTTGCTGGCTTGGAGGAAATCATGCCTCACCAAGTGGATACAGGTGACACATTTGGATGGGTGGATCTGCCTAAGACTTTAGAGCGCAAATGATTTCTTCATGAATCTCAGATACTAGGCATGTAGCTTTAAGACTTGGCATTTGTCTTACTGGGTATTGGTCTTGTTTTGATCTAATGTTTTCTAAGGTTACCATTCCTCCTTTTTGGAATGGATATGCTTATTTTGTGCTATTATGTTTCAGAAATATGTAAGTTGTGTTTTGACTTTACAGCATTAATAGTTAAGAGTCTGCCTTGCATCTCAGATGAGGTTCTGGACTTTGAAATTTTGAAAAGTTTTAGTATTCACAAAGATATGGGTACATTTAAAGTTGAATTGTATACATTGTTTCATCATGAGATGACAATGAGTCTATGAGAGCCTGGGGTAGTATATGGATTGAATATAAAAAGCCCTACAGCCCATGAGTTTGAATACTAAATCCCTAGCTGGTGTGACTATTTCCTAGTGTTATAGAATATTTAGGAGGTGAAGCTTTGCTGAAGGACGTGTATCACTGGGAATGAGTCTTGAGATGTTAGAGACATGCCGTTTTTTATTTTCTTCCTTCAGATATTTACTGTTTGTCTTATGACAAAATGCTGCTGGTTACCCTCTCTGCCATGTTATGACTTCTCCATCAGCTCTAACCTCTGGCACTGTAAGCTGAGATAAGTCATTTACCTTCTACATGTTGCTTCTGTTTGGGTGTAATGTCCCAACAACTAAAAGGAAACTTAAAATATTTGCTTATGTATGAATTAACTATTGAGGGATATAACATGAATGTGAATGTTAACTGACCTAACAAATGGACAGATGGACATACACACACACACACACACACACACACGGACTTCTATAGGTGGTAAATCATTTCAACTGTGAAAAAGAAAGAAACTTTAGATAATAGTCATGACTTCAAAACAATGACAATTCTGCATAGCAAATCCCAACTTGAATTCCAAGCCAAAGATTACTATCACCCTTTTTGGTCAACAGAGATTCATCAGAGAAAAACTGATGAGGACACTTTATTGTAAAATATTTTAATAATATTATCTCTGATTTTGGCATCAAATTGAATATATAATTTAACCACTATTAAAATTAAAAACACAATATTAAAAACAATACTTAAAACATTTTTTTGTGTGTGTTGGCACAAAAAAATAAAGACTTCAAATTAAATTCAATTATTTCACATAACATCTGCAAAGAAATCCAGACATACTATCCACTTTTTGGCAGATACCTGATGTACATTACTAAGATTTACTGGATTTAGCATGTTAAAATATGCAAATCATCACAGGTCATTTCAAAGTAAAACAGTGGTACAATATATTTTGGTGATATGAAGATAAAATGAAAATATTCTAAACAAAATGTTCCTTTATCATTTAAATTATATTTTACATTCACTTTGTATAATGTATTGTTTAGTGATTCACACTTATTTAAGTATTAATGGCAATGCCAGATATACATATTTTTTTTTCTTCAAAAAAAACTCAAATTGATATTTCCCCTTTTATAAAGACTGTATAATGATAGTCTTTATTTAATTTATCATTTAAACATTTTGAGATATTATTCATGAAAGAAAATATCCTCCTCCACTAACTTTAAAATTCCTTTAAAGATTACATGTCTTTGATCACCAGATGACTCCCATAGACTGAATATTTCAGCACTATTCCTTTTTTTTTTCCTTTTTCTTTTTTTGTTTTTTCGAGGTAGAGTCTCACTCTAGCAAAGGCTGACCTGGAATTCACTATGGAGTCTCAGGGTGGCCTCGAACTCACAGCAATCCTCCTTCCTCTGCCTCCCGAGTGCTGGGATTAAAGGTGTGCGCCACCACGCCCAGCTCAGCACTATTCTTTAAAAGAGGAAATTACAACTTCTTAATACTTCAGCAACTTTATAAAATTGTATGTAAACACAACATGCAACTCAATATGTAATCCTATTTGCTTTAAAGCAGTTGTGGCTTTTAAAAAATTAAAAAAATGTATTTCCTCCATATTAATATGTCTAATGGACTTCATTTTGAGTTAAAGATGCTTCTGTCTGGTCCCATCTCTTGTAAATCTACTATTTTACTCCTAAATCTTTTGTAATACCTGTTATTGGTGAGGAAAAAAAAAAAAAAAGCTTTTTTTGGATTGGAGAGATGCATCAATGATTAAGAATGTTTTTGTGAAAAGATAAGGGGCCTGAAAAGGCCTGAGCAACTCTTCTAGTTGGATGGCCAGGACCCACATAAACAACTGGATGTGTTCACGCTTGTGTGTAACTGTTATGAGCATGTAAGGACCAGCATATGGTCCAGGGACAGTTTAGATAAATAAGTTTGTATTTCTTTGTGTGTGAGAGTAAAAATGCAAAGTCAAACTTTGTAAGCAAAAAACTAAGAGTAAGCTGAGTACAATGACATAGTAAGAGATTAGCAGAATGTGTGTGTGGAACCCTAGATAAGTAGTGGAAAATACAAAAGCCCCAGCTGCTCAGCAGCCGTTGTCCCAGTCCTCCCGACACTATGACTGACTGAACGGCTGCTCAGCAGTCCAGACTGAGACCTCCGCGAGACGCATCACCGATCCGAATTCATCTGCCCGACACGCTGTCGCGAGCACTCTCAAAGATGATTGGTTGAGAAGATTCCGCCCACGAAGGTCAATAATACTCAGACGCTGGTGTACTCGCAAAGGAGTTTACTGGGATGAAAGTCACACACAAGCAAGTCCAAACTATCACAACTAATATTATAGCTAATATAATATATATCCAAATTATATTCATCACTACTAACACAAGAATATTTCTAACGAGTCTAACATGTATACAACCTGATATCACGAGACTTGGGATGCAGTATCGCGAGACTCGGTCTATATGCGAGACTCGGTCTGCGAGATTTCTGACATTTACAACCTGGTGGCGCGGGTCCGTGCTCCGACTTTTCTCTCAGTTCGCGGTGTTTCAAGGCGAGTCTCGGTCATCTCGGTCGTTCGGACAGCGTGTCGGGCAGATGAATTCGGATCGGTGATGCGTCTCGCGGAGGTCTCAGTCCGGACTGCTGAGCAGCCGTTCAGTCAGTCATAGTGTCGGGAGGACTGGGACAATGGCTGCTGAGCAGCTGGGGCTTTTGTATTTTCCACTACTTATCTAGGGTTCCACACACACCTTCTGCTAATCTCTTACTATGTCATTGTACTCAGCTTACTCTTAGTTTTTTGCTTACAAAGTTTGACTTTACATTTTTACTCTCACACACAAAGAAAACCAAACTTATTTATCTAAACTGTCCCTGGACCATATGCTGGTCCTTACATGCTCATAACAGTAACTCACATCAAGTAGGGGACAGAGAGGCATGGATGGCTAGAGCTCTTGAAAAATGGGAAAGCTCCAGGATCAAAGACTCCCGTTCAAAATAAGAATTGGGGGCTGGAGAGATGGCTTAGTGCTTAAGCGCTTGCCTGTGAAGCTAAGGACGCTGGTTCAAGGCTTGATTCCCCAGGACCCACATTAGCCAGATGCACAACAGGATGCACACGTCTGGAATTCGTTTGCAGTGGATAGAAGCCCTCGCACGCCCACTTTCCCTCTCTCTCTCTCTCCCTCTCTCTCTCGCCTTCTTTCTCTCTCTGTCTGTCACTCTCAAATAAATAAATAAAAATAAACAACAACAACAAAAAAGAATTGGTAGAACAGCAACGGAGTCGGAAGCCCAACGTTGTCCCTCAAGTTGATGCAGGTGACTATGCAATAAACCTCATGGACACACGCCCAGGCATGCACCGGACAACCCACACCACAGTACACATACACACGTACAGGCCTAAATGAAGAACTTCACTCAACTTAGATATTCTCTATTTATCTTCGTTTCTTACAGTTTTGCAAGTATCCAAGGCAAGCTTGAAATTTACTTTTAACCCTGGAAAATATTTTTGCTGACCTCTAATTTTTAGTTGTTTGATTCACATGTACCCAAGCACTTTTGTCGTTTTTGTTCATTGTTGTTTGTTTGCTTGATTGATTTGATGATTCCAGTCTTATTTTAGCTCTTACATTTTAATGTTTTTACATGCATGGTTTTCCACACACTGCTATATTTCCATCTTCATTTTGTTGTTTGGCAGGACCACTGTGTTCTTTCAAAGGAGCTGCAATGATGTTTTGTTACATGCCTGCTAGACATTTGTCATTCTCCCTAATTTAATATTTTTTTCAGAGGAGATAATAACCGTGATTAACTTTTAAGCCTGTTTCTTCTTTACTTTGGACTTCTTTGTTCATAGTACTATTCAGTGACTACTACTTCGGACAATGTAGTTTCATATCTAAACTTTAGTATGTTTTCCATAGCAAATGTTTTGTCTATTGGCAATTATTAACTTTTTATTCATGACTAAAATAGTTTCTTGACAAATATGAGCGTCTCCTGTAGTGAAGTTTATCTTCTGACTTTTGTTAATTATGAGTCTTTTCATTCAAATATGAACCCTGACCCTCATCCTTTGCAATGGGCCTTTTCCTTTTCCTTTTTTTTTTGAGATTGTGAGTGACATAACACATAGTAGAAATACAATCTACCAAATTCTCTTCAGGAACATTACATGTATGTTTTAAGGCAGTTGACTTGGTTAAGTTAATGCTTGAAACTATTTCTCAGGCAACATATAGCAGTGTCAGTTTCAGGTCAATTCCTCTGCCATGTGAAATCTGCATGCCATATATGTGATTAAGACATTGGCCAGGGGATTATGAATTATTAGAATCCAAAGATATTTATCATATAACTTTTTTTACCTGACATTATTTTTTTCTACAAGGAAAATTTATGTAAATTGTACAGTTGGGTCTTGTTATTCAGTATATGGCAAAGTTAGGAATTCTTAAATTTTTCCTGACTAATTAGTGAAATTCTCTCCAGTACACTTAAAACATCATGATCGAGTTTGCAGATCATCTCCTTGTGCCTTCTATCTGTCATCCTTCTGCCTCACTCATTTCTCTCACCACTTTGTTCTTACAATATTTAAAAGTGGGGCTGGAGAGATGGCTTAGCAGTTAAGCACTTGCCTGTGAAGTCTAAGGACCCAAGTTCGAGGCTCGATTCCCCAGGACCCACGTTAGCCAGATGCACAAGGGGTCACAGGCATCTGGAGTTCATTTGCAGCGGCTGGAAGCCCTGGTGCGCCCATTCTCTCTGTGTGTCTCTATCTGACTCTCTCTCTCTCTGTCACTCTCAAGTAAATAAATAAAAATGAAACAAATTTTTTAATATTTAAAAGTGAAACCATCTAAACTTAACACATAATTTTTTTGTGTGTGCATGATAAATACTGGTATATTGTAAGTACAACTGATTGCAAGTGTTAAGGCTAAATTAATCATTCTCAGAGCATCAAAGATTCTCAAAATTTTAATAAAATATCTGAAACAAATAAAGAACATGTTCTAAGTAAATGTACAAAAACTGAACGATGAAAAAAAAAAGCCCAACAACTGCATTTTCTTGTTTTAGAATATTTTTCCTTGATAATTTTATGCTGTGACATGTATTTCAAGGACTTGAGCCTCTTTTACTTAAGAAATAAATCATCTTTGACAATGTTAATATATGTTCTTTTCTTTCCAAAATTTTTTATGAACAACTTTCATGATTATAAAAAATATCCCATGATTATACCCTCCCTCCCCCCATTTTCCCCTTTGAAGCTCCATAATCCATTATTTCCCCTCCCTATCTCAATCAGTCTCTCTTTTATTGAAGATTCAATTATTTATTAAAATTTTAATTTGATTAAAAATTTAGAAAATTTTGACCATAAGTACATAATCTGGAGCAACTATATTTTATATTTATAATCTAGGGGATAGGGTGAGCGAGAGTGTTTGACCCCAAGCAGAAGGGCCTGAGGGTCCTAACTGGCCCTCGGTTTGATTCCTGAGTGCCCACATAAACATTTGAACATGGCCTCCCCTGTGGGGAGCGGAAAACAAAGTGCTGACTCTTACTAGTTAAATCAAAAATAGCACCAGATGGGCTGGAGAAACGGCTTAGTGGTTAAGGCACATGCCCGTGAAGCCTGGGGACCCCGGTTCAATTCTCCAGGTCTCATGTAAACCAGATGCACATGGTGGCAAATGCATCTGTAGTTTGTTTGCAGTGGCTAGAGGCCCTAGTATGCCCATTCTCATTCACTCTCTCTCTCTCTCTAATAAATAAATAAAAATAAAATCTTAAAAAAAAAAAAGGTCTAGGTAAAGTATCCCCATCTCATTGCAAACTCCCAGATGAACAACAGAGGCAGGATATTTGCACACACATGTGTATGTACATACATAACACACACCACAACTCACATGGACCATACAAAAAAAAACACAGATAACTGAATGGCACACACACACACACTTGTTTTGTGTGTTTATATTTCACTCATTTAATGTTCAACTTCTTAAGAAACCACTAAAAGAAAGATATGGCTTTAGTTAATGTTTTACTTCATTTTACATTATCCTAGTATAGGGTGAGAGAACTTGTGCTACACTAGCTAGGTGAATAATTAAAAACAAATATTGGGCTGGAGAGATGGCTTAGTGGTTAAGTGCTTGCCTGTGAAGCCTAAGGGACCCCGGTTGGAGGCTCAGTTCCCCAGGACACACAATAGCCAGATGCACAAGGGGGCACATGCATTTGGAGTTCCTTTGCAGTGGCTGGAGGCCCTAGCACGCCCATTCTCTCCCTCTCTCTCTCTCTAACTTTTTCTCTCTGTCTGTCACTCTCAAATAAATAAATAAAAATGAATTTAAAAAAAACAAATATCAACTCAGGATATAATTTATTAATAAATTTAGATATTCATCAAATATTCACATTATTTTATGTTGCTAAATTATTATTTTTTTCTCAGTTATAGCTTTTAAAATACCTATGGTTTGGGGCTGGAGAGATGGTATAATCCTTAAGTTGCTTACCTGAAAAATCTAAGGAACCAGGTTCAATTTCTCAGTAGCAACACAAGCCAAATGAATAAGGTGGTGCATGTGTCTGGAATTTGTTTGCAGTGGCTAAAGGCCATGGTGCACCCATCCTCTCTCTCTCTTTCTCTGCCTTTTTCTCTTTCTATCTCAAGTGAATAAAGAAAATATTAAAAAAAAAACACACTTTAGAACATCAAATAAAATACCTATGGTTGACATCCTTGTAAATCATCATGACTTTTGCAATTTCTATGTACACTTTTCTAAAGTTGACTGTTCAAAGTCACGCTGAATAATGGAACCAATTTGGAAAATTTGCTTTAATTTTTTTCTCTGCATGTGTTTCTGTGTGTGTATCTGTGTGTGTGTTTGTGTGTGCGTTCCATGCGTACGTAGAAACTTGCATAACATAGCATGCATGTGGACTTCGGAGGACAACACAGCGTGTTTGGGCTCTTTCCACCTTTTTTTTGAGATGGGGCTGCTCTTGTTTATGTCAATGCCTGTGCATCACTCTAGTTGTCCTGGAAACTTCCAGATTCTTTGGCTCTATCTTCCCCCACTGCTGCAAGTGTGTTAGGATCACAGGTGTGTGTACCACTTTACCCTTGGCTTTACATGAGTACCGGGGAATTGAATTTGAGCTGGCATGTTTGCAGATAGAAAGAGTGATCTCTTTTAACCACTGAGCCTCTCCCTAGTCCTTGATAATTTGTTATTAATTGTACATTTGAAGTAATAATAATGTTATAAGTAATATTAAAATAAATCAATTTTCTCAGTTATGTGGGACATGTGCAGGTTACAGTAAGGCATTCTCATCTATAAAAAAATTATAAAACTGCACCTTCACATGCCATGATCTTTGTACCATACTTTACATGCACTCTTGACAAAAGGGAAATTCCTGGGAAACTACCTCCAAGAATCAAACTGGGCCTTTTGTACAGAGGTCTATATTTAACCTCCTAAAGATATTGTGAATAAAGAAGCAATAAACATGGTAGAGCAAATATCTCTAAGGTAGGGAGACGAGTCCTTAGGATAGATGCCTTGGAGTTCTACAGCTGGGTCATATGGTAGGTCTATTTTTAGCTGTCTCAGAAACCTCCACACTGATTTCCACAGTGGCTGGACCAGATTGCATTCCCATCAACAGTGTAGAAGGGTCCCTTTTTTCCTACAACCTTGCCAGCACTTATGGTCATTTGTTTTCATGATGGTAGTCAATCTGACAGGAGTGAGATGAAATCTCAACATAGTTTTATTCTGCATTTCCCTGATGACAAGGGATATAGAACATTTTTTTAGATGTTTGTATGTCATCTGTATTTCTTCTTTTGAGAACTCTCTATTTAGTTCCATAGCTCATTTTTTAAAAAATAAATAGGTTGTTTGATTTCTTATTATTTAATTTTTAAGTTCATTGTATATCCTAGATATCAATCCTCTATCAGAGATGTACAGTTGGCAAACATTTTCTCCCATTTTGAAGGTTACTTTTTGCTCTATTCACAGTGTCCTTAGCTGTACCAAAGCTTTGTAATTTCATGAGGTCCCAACAGTTAATCTGTGGCTTTATGGACTGAGCAATTGGGGTTATATTCAGAAAGTCCTTGCCAAGACAAATATGTTGAGGATTTCACCTACTTTGTCGTCTAACAGTTTCAGTTTCAGGTGTGATATAATGGCCTTGATCCAGTTGGATTTAATTCTTGTGCATGAAGAGAGATAAGGATCTATTTTCATCCTTCTACAGATACATATCCAGTTTTCCCAGCACAATTTGCTGAAGAGGCTGTCATTTCTCCAATGAGTATTTTTGGCATTTTTGTCAAATATCAGGTGGCAATAGTTACCTGGGGTTACATCTGGGTATTCTATTCTGTACCACTGATCTGTTTTTGTGCCAGTACCATGCTGTATGTGTTACTATGGCTCTGTAGTATAAGTTAAAATCAAGTATGGTGATACCACCAGCCTTATTTTTGTTTTTCAAAATTGTTTTAGATATTTAAGATTTTTTGTGATTCCAAATGAATTTTTGGATTGTTTTTTTCTATTTCTATTTAGAATGCCATTGGAATTTTGCTGGGGATCACATTAAATTTGTAGACTGCTTTTGGTAGGACTTTGATTTTCACAATATTGATTCTTCCAATCCAAGAACAAGGGATACTTTTTCCTTTTCCTTGTATCTTTTGTAATTTATTGCTTGAGTATTTTAAAGTTTGCATTGCAAAAATCTTTCACTACCTCAGTTAGGGTTATTCCAAATATTTTTATTTATTGATTTATTTATTTATTATTTATTTGATACAATTGTGAATGAGAATGTTTCTCTAATTTCATCCTCTGTGTGTTTGTTATTAGCATATAGGAAGGCTACTGATTTCTGTGTGTTTATTTTGTATCCTGCTACATGGTTATAGGTGTTTATCAGCTCTAACAGTTTGCTGGTACAGCCTTTAGGGTCCTTTATGTACAGAATCATGTCATCTGCAAATAATGATGACTTGATCTCTTCCTTTCCAATTGTATCCCTTTTATGTGTGTCTTTTGTTTTATTGCTATGGCTAAGACTTCCAGTAGTATATTAAATAAAAGTGGGGACATTCACATCCTTGTCTTTTTCTTGATTTTAGTGGAAAAGCATCAAGTTTATCTCCATTTAGTAATATGTTGGCTGTAGGCTTGTCATAAATAGCCTTTATTATGTTGAAATACATGCCTTCTATTCACAGCCTTTGTAGGACTTTTATCATGAAAGGATGCTGGATTTTGTCAAATGTTTTTTCTGCATCTAATGAGATGGTGATGTGATTTTTGTCCTTCAGACCATTTATAGAAATTATTACATTTATCAATTTTTCATATGTTGAACCATCCCTGAATCTCTGGGATAAAGCCAACTTGGTCAGGGTGAATGATCTTTCTGATATATTCTTATATTCTGTTTGCCAATATTTTGTTGAGATTTTTTGCATCTATGTTCATGAGGGAGATTGGACTATAACTTTCTTTATTTGTTCTGTTTTTGCCAGATTTTGGTATCAGGGTGATGATGGCTTCATAGAAGGACTTTGGTAGGATTCCTTCTTTTTGTATTTTATGGAAAAGTTTAAAAAGCATTGGTATTAGTTCTTCCCTGAAGGACTGGTAAAATTCACCAGTGAATCCTTCTGGGCCTGGACTTTTTTTTAGTTGGGAGTTTTTTGATAGCTGCTTGGATCTCCATACTTGTTATAGGTCTATTTAAGTGATTATTCTCATCTTGATTTAATTTTGGTAGGTCATATAAGTTAAGGAAATCATGCATTTCTTTCAGATTTTTATGCTTAGTGGAGTATGTTTTTATAGTACGTCCCTATGAATTTTTGAATTTCTCTGTTATCTGTTGTGATGCTACTTTTTTCATCTCTAATTTTATTAATATGTGCCTCTTCACTATTTCTGTTGGTCAGATTTGCTAAGGGTTTATTAATCTTGTTTAGCTTTTCAAAGAACCAACTCTTTGTTTTATTTATTCTTTGGATTATCTTTTTGGTTTGTATTTCATTAATTTACACTGTAATCTTTATTATTTCTTCCCATCTACTGATTTTTTGTTTGCCTTTTTCTTCTTTCTCCAAGGCTTTAAGGTGAAGCATTAAGTTATTTACTTGTGACCTTTCTAATTTCTTAATATAGGCACTTAAAGTATTAATTTTCCATTTAGGACTGCCTTCATTATGTCCTAAAGGTTTTGGTATGTTGTGTTCTCATTATCATTTGTCTCTATGAATTTCTTTTATTTCCTTCTTGATTCCTTCATAGACCCATTCATCATTTAGTAGTGTATTGTTTAGTTACCATGATTTTGTGTGTGCTGTATAGATTTTCTTGCCATTGATTTGTTGTTTGATCCCATTGTGATCACACAAAATGCAAGGAATTATTTCAATTTTCTGTATTTGTTGGGATTTGCTTTGTGTCCTAACATGTGGTCTGTTTTAGAGAATGTTCCATGTACTGTTGGGAAGAATGTGTATTCTGCAGTGTTTGGATGAAATGTCCTGTATATATATACCTGTTAGGTCCATTTGTTCTGTGACCTCATTTAATCCAGATGCCTCTCTATTTTTTGCCAGGATGAAATGTCAATTGATGAGAGTGGGGAATTGAAGTCACCCACTACAACTGTGTTTGGTGTTATATGTGCCCTTAGTTCAAATAGCATTTGTTTGATGAAGCTGGGAGTCCCAACATTAGGTGCATATATGTTTAGGATTATAATGTCCTCCTGTTGGAGTGTGCCTTTAATCAATATAAAGTGACCTTCCTTATGTTTCTTAACTAATGTTGGACTGAAGTCTACCTTGTCAGATATTAGGACAGCAATTCCTGCTTGTTTTCTAGGTCCATTTGCTTGAAACACCATTTTTCACCCTTTCACCCTAAGATAGTCTCCATCCTGTGTTGAAAAGTGTGTTTCTTGGAGGCAAAAAATTGAAGGATCCAGTTTTTTAACCCAGTCTGAAAAGCTATGTCTTGTAGTTGGGGCATTGAGGCCATTGATATTAAGAGTTATTATTGAAAGGTGTATATTTAGTTTTGCCATTTTTTTTTTAATTTTGTAGTTCTTTCTGGTTTTACCTTTCCTCTCTTGTATTAACTAGTATTTGAGTATGGTTTGTTTTTCCCAGGTTTCCTATATGTGTGCTTTTCTTTTTCTTCAGCATGGAGGATCATCTCAAGTATTTTCTGTAGAGCTGGTATGATCAAATATTCCTTTAGCCTGCTTTTCTTGTAGATGTCCTTATTTCTTGGTCTATTGGATTGTATAGCTTTGCAGGATAAAGTAACCTTGGTTGACAGTTGTTATCCTTCAGAACTTGGAATACATCATTCCAAGCCCTTCTGGCTTTTAAAGTTTGGTTTGAGTGATCTCCTGTGATCCTGATGGACTTTCCTTTGTATGTGAATTGATTTTTATCTCTAACTGCTTTCAGTATATTTTCTTTGTATGTTTGATGTTTGGTAATTTAATTATAATATGGCAAGGAGAGGTTCTTTCCAGGTATTGTCTGTTTGGTGTTCTAAATGATTCCTGTATCTGCAGTGGCATCTCTTTCCCAATTTAGGGGGAGTTTTCTTCTATGATTTTGTTGAAAATGCCGACTATGCCTTTGGAGAGAAATTCTTCTCCTTCTACTATACCCTGAATTCTTAAGTTAGATCTTTGCATAGTGTCTGGAATATCTTGAAATTACCATTCACACTTTCCTATTTGTTTGTCTTTCTCTTTGTTGGACTGTATTAGATCTCCTTCTTAGTCTTCTGGTTTAGATATTCTGTCCTCTCCTTTATTCATTCTACTGGTGAGATTTTCTACAGAGTTTTTTATTTCATTGACTGTGTTCTTCATTGTTAGTAATTTTGACTGGCTTTTCTTTATTATTTCCATTCACTTATTTATGTCTTATATTGACCTCAATATTTCATTATATTGGTTTCCTGTGTCTTCTTTATTCCTTAGATTTCCTTTTTGATTCCTTTGATTTTCTCTTTCATTTCTTTGAACATATTTATAATCATTCTTTTGAAATCTTTCTCAGGCATTTCTTCAGTCTCCCTGGAGGTCATTTCTGAGGTATCAATACTTTTCAGTGGATTTATATTGTCTTGATCTTTTGTGTTTCTTGTGTTATAATGTACATATTTTTGCATCTTGGATTAATATAATGCTTGGATTTTCTAATTAGCTGCAATATTATTAGATGTATCAATCAATCTGATGTTATACATCTTCAGGGGAGCTTAAGGTACTAGTTGTGGCTCATAAGACTCTCAGAGTATCTACAAAAGTGTCCCTAGATGTTGGGTTTGCCCATTATGAGAGTATTCACGTAGGCTGAATAAAGCAAAATAGAGGCATATTCTAAAATTTAACTAAGCAATTTACATTTTCAATGAAAAACAACACAAAATATATATGGAGGAATGGGTATTATGATAACTAGATTCTCTGTCAAAGTCACAGTACCTTAGAGTGTGTTACCCCACACCCTTAACCTTGTCAACTAGGAGGCTAAGGTTTCTGGTCTGTTGAGGATTCCAAGTCAGCTTGTGAGAAAGTAAGTCCCTTCCCTAATGAACAACAGAAGAGGAAACAAATGCACTATAAATCAGGAAGCAACAAATGACAAATCCTAGAAATAGCTTATTTAAGAATGGCAAATCCAACCACCCATCAGATTTAACATGTAACTTATCCTGACATGGCAGGTACAATTAGCACTCCCTATTCAAGCCTATATACCAGGCTTATTTGGCAGGTACTGACCTGATATGATCCCAGCTACCTTTTCGGATTGTTTTGACCTCATTTATGCTGTGCTCCTGCTTGGGTTCTTCTTTGTTGCATTGTGGGCTTAGGCAGGCTAAATGGGTAGCTTGATCTCTGCTCTGGTCACCTATGCCAGGTGCCAGGTGCTGTACAGGTGAGCTCACTTCCCCAGGTCTCTAGTGCTTGTTGGTGCTTGCCCTGGTGGTGGGGGGAGGGGAGGCTGTAGTTGGTGGCTCTAGTTATCCCACTGGTCAATGTGACTCTCTTCCTCAATAGCTGTTCCTCCATTCTTTCCTGCCGTCCTCCCTTCACATTTCTTGAGTTTGCCAGCAGGTCAATGTGAGTGGAGAATCCCCTCATCTGGTTTTTCCTGTGGCTCAGGCAGAGCTGGTGGCTGTGGCCATGCCAACCTGGTGCCTCTCCCAGGTGAAACATTTGTATTGCTCTTTTACAAAGGAAATGGAGAGGGTGATTTTTAATGCCAAGAATATAACTTCATAAACAATTTTCCATGTAGGATAGAAAAGAAGATAGACTTAAAAGTTACCTGGTAGTTTAAATCACATACTCCTATTAATATGTAAGTGAGAAACATCTAGTCATAGATAGTACAGTTTCAAGAAGGGAGGAAACAAATTGATGAACTATTGACTTGTATGTTTTTCTTTGGAAATACACATAAAGCATATAATCCGAATACATTGAAAGACAATATATTCTAAATCAATATTAGCTAAGCTATGCATCTAAGTGAAATTTTAGCTTTAAGTTTTTCCCCCTTTTAAAATATCTTGTGTATAGGAGCTTCTGTGTACCTGATTATTATATCAATCTGCATAGTATCTTAATAGAAAATAATAAATAAGAATGTTACAGCTAACTCATATTAGTTAACTTCTCTTGACCAATATGTCTATAGCAAATAATAATAATAATAGATTTAATAACATAATAAAAATAATCCAAAATTAATGTAATAAAATCCTAGAAAATATTTAATGGTCAAATCTACTTCTCTACTTCTGATAGTATTCTGATTTGAATAATTATTTATATATTGTTCTACTTTACATACTGCACATCAATACTGATTTCACTAATATTTAAGACCATTCAAAGACATTTTTTATTTGCTTGTTTGTTCTTATTTTAGTTTTTTTAAATAATATTTTAATTAATTTTTTAAACAGAGAGAGAATGGGCAATAGAGCCAGGTCCTCTAGCTCACAAACTCCAGACTCATGCTCCACCATATTTCCACTATATGTATCTGCCTTACATGGGTTCCAGGGACTTGAACCTGAGTCCTTAGGCTTCATAGGTAAAGGCCTTAACCACTAAGCAATCTCTCCAGTCCTATATAGTTTAAATTAAAAAATAATAGTTTTATTTATTTATTGAGAGAGAGAGAGAATAGCCATATTAGTGCCTTAGGCCACTTAAAACGAACTATAGATGCATGAACCTCCTTGCGTATCTGGCTTATATGGATCCTGTGGAATTGAACCTGGGTCCTTGGGCTGTTTTCAGGCCAGCACCCTATCCATTAAGCTATTTCTTCAGCCTTGCTTTTTTTTTTTTTTAAATTACATTTCACGAACTTCTAATCACAAGCTATTTAATTCAAACCAACTACTCATTTTTCTTTGCCTTGGACTAAACTTTACTTCTTAGGATAAATTTTGTCCTATACTCTTTTTTTTTCATTCAGATAAAAAACATTTTTTAAAAATACAAATTCTTGCTCAGTAGAAACTTAGTAAGTATTGTAAGTGTAATTGTCTTTCTCTTGAATAACTTTGAGCAAATGAAAGGCTTTAGTTTATAGTGTTCTTATGGTTATTTCTCCACATTGGTGCAGGGACATAATAAAACAACAGATATTTTGTGACAAAGTGACCCATCCTATATAATGAAATAAGTACTTTCAATTTATATTTACAAATACTCTAACATAAAAAATGGAATGTCCCATGATATATAAATAGGAAAAGGCTTCCTGAACAAAACTCCAGTAGCACAGGATCTTAAGTGATCACTCAACCAATAGGATTACATGAAGTTGAAGTGTCTTCACAGACAAACATATAATAAGCAAAGCCAATAGATTACCCACAGAATGGGAGAAAATATTTGCTGAATATCCAACTGACAGAGGCCTAATCTCTAGAATCTACACAGAACTCAAAAACTTAAATAATAAAAAGTCAAACAACCAACTCACAAAAGGGGGCAAAGAGCTGGCACTAACCTGTAACTCCCAGTACCATCAGGTGGATATCATCCACAATGAGCTTTTGATCAGAGAGACCTACAACGTTTCCTAAAAGAATGGCAGACTTCTGTCAGAGTACTTAATGACCTACCAAAGGTTAGGGTAAGACCCTACTGCTGAAGACACCATATGTATTTGGCAAGGAGTAACATGGGTGGAAGCTGGAATAGAGTCAGTCCACAGACACTCAACTCTAGTGCCAGAAGGTGCTACATGGGTGACTGGGGAAAAATGCCCAATATCTATCAAAACAACTCATGGTCTAACCTACTTAGCATTGAATAACCTGTTGTGATGTTCACACAAGTGCAGTAGTGGCTCACAGCCATTGTGGGAAACTAACTGCTCTTGATTTGGCTAACTGGTCCACTTTGTAGAATGGAACCCATAGCTGGAGCTGGGAAACAATTCAGAACCATATCCAAAAATGAGCCTGTTCTCCATTATGAAGCTACCAACAGTCATGGGCTACAAGAGGACAAGAGGGCTTACACCTATTAAATTTTCTCTAAAAAAAATAATAATAATAAGGGCTATCCCATTTATATGGTGCTAACTTTACTCTTTGTTGGAGAATCTGCTTCTCTTTTTTAGGTAGGTGCATATCCTAAGGAAAGAACCGCCCTGACATACCTCAAAAGGGCCCCAGCTGAAACTAAGAATAATTGGTGAAATGAGCAAGGGTGCTGTTTTCTTGTGTATCAGCACAAGGGTGAAGAAAATCAACAGAGAACAATCCACTCCTACCAAATCAGATATCCAGAGATACAGAGGCTCCCAAGACCTCATCATTGAAGTAAAACTAAAATGAACCCAACATGGTTCAGGGAAATTTGCAGAAGAGGGTGCTGAAAAAATGCAGAGCTGCATGTTGGGTCATGATACACAGAGACATTTCCTCCTACCCACAACTGAGGGCTAACCCCACAATGCATGATCCATGTACCTCAACAAGGAGAGGCTAGGGGCATGGGGGAGGACAGGAGGCTAACAAAGGTACCAACTTGACTATATTCACTGAGTACAATACTAATTAATTTAAAAAATGTATTCAAAACTCAGAGTTGAAAAAATAATTAAAAAACGTATATCACAGCAGATATTTTGTGACAAAGGGACCCAAACTATAGAACAGAATAAGTACTTTCAACTATTATTCACAAATGTTCTATCATAACTGGGGTTGTAAATGTCCCTCAAGAGCTCATTGTTTTGATGTCTTCTTCCACAGATCATGGGGCTATTGGCAACAGCAACACTGTAAGTAGGTGGTGCCTGTTAGAAAGATACTAGGTCATTTGGAGGGTATCCTTGAAATATTTTGGGATCCTGGTCCTCTCCTGACTCATTTTGCTTCTTGGTCACTATATGATGCACATACTTTTCTTGCATGCACTTCCATGTGTGACATCATAATCCTAACAAAACATCAAGCTACAATGGACTGAAATTCTGAGTCAAAGCAAAACAAAACAAAATCCTCAGTTTAAATTAATTATTTTGAGTACTTTGTCAAAAAAAAAAAAAAAAAAACTAGCACAAAGCTGAAGCCAAATTAATTGTGCCCTAGGTAATTAGAAATGTAAGGATCCTGATTTCACTATAGGCTCAGTACGGTCCTTAAAGTTTAAGCCAGTGCAATAGATAAAAAACGAAAAACATAAAGAATGAAAGGTAGAAGCTAAAATTGTATGTAGATGAAGTGTTTTAATAGTAAACTCAGAAAGTATTTTAAGAAAACTATCAAAGTTTATTAAATGTAATAAAAATAGAAGGCCTGAGTGATCCTTCAGTGGTTGAAGGTGTGAGCTTGCAAAGCCTAGTTACCTGTATTTTATTCCCTAGTGCCCACATGGATCTAGATGCACAAAGTGGCACATGCATATGGAGTTTGTTTGTAGTGGCTGGAAGCCCTGGCAACCACATTCTCTCTCTCTCCTTGCATATAAATAAATTAAAATAATAATGTAAGATAGAATGGTGACCTATTACAAGGGAAAATAAAAATATAACTTAATGTAATACCAGTAATTAAAAAACTAATACATTTATAAATTGAAATTAAAATGATATAGGTATTAAATAGTATAATAAAATTTTAGTGTAATAAACAAAAGAGAGAATATTGGAAAAAAAAACAAGTTATCTATATATAACTGTCACAGTAAGCTATGACTAATATATAATTTTTTATGATCATAATTATGAGGCAGGAGAATGGGACAGTAAGTAAGATCTTACACAAAGGCTGAAAAATCAGCACATTAAAGGCAACAGCTGGCAGAGTGAAAAGCTGAAATAGGCCACCAAAGTATACTCTGCCCCATCGTAACAGAAAGCATGTCTGAGAAAGTCCACAGTATACAAATGACCCCGTGTACTGACAATAGTTGGATGTAAAGACCCCCATACTTTGTAAAGTGTTTCCCATTGATTTTCTTAACTTTTTCCAAGCCTGCTCTGACCTAATTTCTCCATGGATACATATTCTTTTTTACTTTTTTGGATGGTATCCTTTCTTAATATATATATATTTATTTCATGTTCTTTGCTTTTGTCCCTATGTGCCTGTCCAGTTCCTTATTCTGAAACACCAGAACCCGGAAATCACCATGGTCACCCATGAACCCTGATTTCCATATGTATTGGTAAGGTTGCAAGAAGTTAAGCATTGCACCAAGTCAATTTTAATGCCTACATGTTTTAAATAAATATGTGGAAAATAAAGTTTAAAGCATTGCTTTTATGCTATCATCCAATCTGAAGTACTTAGATGTTATGTCTATGTTTGACACATAATTCAGTGTAACAGCATAGTGTCAGAACAGAATGAGCAGATACATTGCTTATTCATTTTAGTTAAATCTATCAAGGAAGTAAAATAGACAAAAAGCACACAATTCAGTGCAATCTTTTTAGAACAATTCAACAATCGAGTGGAAAAAAAATACAAAAATTACAATCACTGCTGATTCATACACAATGATCAGTTTTAATATACTCACTCTGTGGTATAGCTCTAGGCATCACATGGTTATCACCCGAATGGACCAGAGACTATGACTACAGACCTTGGCTATGTAGTCATGGCAACTAAACAAGCAAAATACTAGAGTGATCATGGTGTCTGTGGTGAAAGAAATGGAACTGTGAACAATCACTCAATCCTACCTAAACTTCTAACACCTAATATCTCAACCCCTAAGGTATATGTGGTTGTGATGAATGCTGGAATATGTTGGAAGTTGAAAATTGAGGGTAGGTCTCCAAGGACACATGATTGTGAATCTTTACCCATGCCTTGCTGGTACTTCAGGTGATACAGCTGCTTTTCAATTGCCCAACATACCCTCTGGTCCACTAGGTTGGACTTGTATGTGATAATTTTCTTTGTTAATGGTTGATGAGGGATGAAGAAACATCTCATTATATCTCCTCAGAAAAGCCAACATCTACTGCAGTATTTTGATATTTGTGGCTCTTACAAGATACTCTCAAATGGATATGAGTGCAAAGGTCCCAGACACTATATAGTATAGTTCCAATTATGTGAAACCCAAGGAAAGGAAGGTAAATCTGAGCTGACAAAAAAGATTTTTGCATTCCATGCAGCTTGGGATAAAGGCTTGATATAGTATGGAAACATTCTAGTAATTAGCATGGTGACAATTTCCTCCATGACTTATATGATGTTAGCTATGCAGATACAAACACACACACACACACACACACACACACACACACACACACACATCTGACAAAAATATGCAATGTGGATATGTAGAATTAAAATGGTGTGTTAGGGGTTCAGAAAAATCCTTAAACCCCAAATCCTAGGTTCATGCCTATTTTTAATCCAAGAATTGACTAAGACTGAGAAGGAAAATTATTAAATTATTATATTTATTCAGGGAATTAGAGAACCAAGTAAAGGAAAATAAGTACCCTCAGGAGGTCTGAAGTCCACTTGGTGGCCTGGCAAAGATATAAAAGAAATTACAAAGAACTCCTGCCATGTGGAGGGCAGGAGAAGGTAGCAAAGCCATGTGGAAGTAGGGGTCATGGGGTTCTCCCCTCTTCTCGGCCCAGCTAGTCTGGGATGAGGGGAACCTCATCACCAGTTGAAGGTTCATGAGTGGTCAGGCAGCCTAGAGAGAGTCTTGTCCCCTCACATACATCTATTTATAACCTTATTGTGATGGGCTTCACCTTCTGGCTCAGGTGAGCCAGAGAGACAGCTGATTGGTCTGAGATAAAGGCTGTGTCATGCTAAAGCCAGTGATTATGCCAAATTCTGATATCTAAACTTGTTTAACCATAATATCAGGGTTTGCTTGAAATTCTTGAAAAAGATCTTCCTTCTGGGAGGGGCTTAGTTATGGAAAAACAGATCTAGGGAACTAGGCAAGAGATAAGTCAGATCATCCTTTGATCTCTTGCAAGTGAAGATTGCAAGGCAGACCTTCCTGGCTTTTTACTTTCAATGCCCTCCTGACTGCCTAACAAAGCTACCTGACTCCCTCTCAGAATGGTGCTTTTTATTGCATTACAAATAATATCATTTATTCAAAATCACTTCCATAGTACATAAAAAAATACTAGCCTATACATAAAATAACAAAACAAAAAAAAGGCTATGTGTATAAACACTAGAATAATTCTTAATATAAGAACATTAAACAATTGATATTATATTTGTAAAATATGCATTTATCTTTTAAACTCAGTCCTATAAGTAAAGACTAATATTATACAATTCAAGAGGAAATAAGTTAATCTGTATAAAACTATTTAAAACTTATTTAGGACAAAAAAGAATTATTACTTTATTATCAAACACACAAGCTGAAATTATTTTAATAAATATAACTGTTATTTAATTCCTTCTGAATACACTGCTTAAGTTACATTTGTCAAAATCTAATTTATATTGAAGCCTAAAGCCAGTTATTAATATTTAGCTTAAACAAAGACAAGGATATATTAAAAATCCTACACTAAATGACAAATTCAAACAGCATGTGAACAAACAATTCACACTTTATTAGCTTACGAAAATAAACTATATTCTCAGCAACACTAAGCATATGTCCTCAAAATAGAGTTTAAAATCTTGTCTCTCCTAACATGTATATAATTTTATTCTTTCAAAGAAAGAGTGACCACATATACTCTGTTTCTTTCTGTACCCTTTTTTAGTACCTTAAATTCAAACAAAAATTATGTCAAATATTTCTAGTTAATCATTTGATTCATGCTTTGCTATGCCCACTACCAAATGTAAGCTTCAAGGATGAAAGAATAATCCATGGGAAAATAATTCCAAAAGAGTAACACAAATTTTGGAGCCATGGGGAGTTGAGAATTCATGTTCCCTTTAGTAAGGAGAGAAAAAACCTTAACACATACATACCAAGTAAAATTCTTAGAATGCTGATCAGTCAATAAAGAAGAGGAACTAATACTTGACAAACCTGCTTTGGATTTAACAGAACATAAAGCAAGGTTTAAAATAAATTGTTTTTACATGCTTGCTTAGAATAATTGCCTAGAATAAATTTCAAAGCACCGAAGCTAGTAACAACACTGATGAGAACAATTTTCCATGTCTGGAGTTGAAAAAGAAACTATCATGCACTAAAAAGATCAGGAAAATATTTCTAATGCAAGAGGGAAATTAAACATAGAACAAATCTTAAAATGACAATGCTATAGAATTGGAGGCTAGAGCTGTGTAAATGACCCTGTTGATCTATTCATATTCATTAGTATAGCATAACTCTTGAAAAAGGGGAAGCAGAATACTGGGAACAAAGGTGAAACTTAATTAGTGCAAAATGTAACATCTATGATGAAAAATAAACAAAGATTAATTCAGTCAATATTTCAGAAATACTGTGTGTAAATTTGACACAATTTAAATTAATCCATTAAAAATGAAATATATGGTAGTAGTAAAATCTAAAACCTAAAAAATAATGGATTAGGAAATACCTCAATAGGTGCAGTGTTTGCCTCTCAAGCATGAGAACCTGCAGTACCCATGTAAAATGTTAGGAATGGTCACACGTGTCTGTCATCTCAGAGTTTAGAAGGAAAGACAGGAAGATCCATCTACATCACTGGCCAGGTAGCTGAGCCTAATTGGTGAACCGTAGGCTGACATAACTTAAGTCAAAAAAAGATGGATTGTGTACCTGAGGAATGACACAACAGAAGTTGCCTTCTTGTATTATGTATGCATGTATGTATATCTATCTATCTATCTATCTATCTATCTATCTATCTATATACATATATGTGTGTATGTATATAATTATATGTATTATACATGTGTGTATGTGTACATATGTAATTATATGTGTATATATGTATATAATTACATATATATATATATATACGTACAGATAGTTGCATGCACACTCAACAACACATGTGCACCCACACACGTCAACACAAGTACTTACAGAGCACACATCCACACACATGCAAAACAAACCAAACTGAACAATACCTCAGCAAGCTCCAGGTAAAGGTCCAATCATTATTTATACATGTGAGAAACCACTGGCAGTAGAGCAGTGCTATAGATATATTCAATGTAATAGTGACTAAAAACATATTGATTATTATGAAAACTATAATTTTGAAGAAGCCAGAGAGCACTCAACAAGGAAAACTATAAACAAAATCATGTTTGCACATTGTAACTACATTGTTTGAACCAAAACCAAACAGAAATTTGAAAATCATAATAATTGACATTACTATCCAAGGCCAATACTAAGAATGATAACTGGGCTAGAGAGATGGCTTAGCAGTTAAGGTGCTTGCTTGTGAAACCTAAGGACCCAGGTTCAATTTTCCAGTACCCACTTAAGCCAGATGAACAGGTGGCACATGCACCTGGACTTTGTGTGAAGTGGCTAGAAGCCCTGGCATGCCCATCCCTCCCCCAAGTAACAAATAAAATATTTTAAAAGAAAAACAACAGATTTTGTTATGAGAGAAAGTCAGAATACAGTAGAGCAGTATGCTGTGAATTCTAGATATTTACTTCATATACATTTGTTTGCTCAGTTAACATATTATCTAATGAAAAATTATCAGGCATCTCTTGTAGATGTACAAAACAAAATGAATTCAAGATCAACAGCCAAGCACCAAACCAAATACTGAGTGGAATCAGATAGGCACATGTACAGTATTCTTCATGCAGGCCTGCACAAATTAATCCACAGAAGCAAAATGAAAAATATTTGGATACCTGTGATTTTTTTTTTTTCTATTTAAATACATTTTGAAGATAATGAAGCACATTCCCATGTTAGAGAAGAAAGAGGAAAGTGGCGGAACCCTGCTCCTGCTGGTAATGACAGCTGGTAAACCCCAAAGAAAATTAACTCAGTAAGTGTGGAAAGTATATGAATGGAAGAAAAAGTGGACAGAGGGATCAGGAACCTCAGGGCTTGAGAGCTCATTTGACATCTGTGTGAATTTTTTTATTTGTTTTTCTTTTTGGGGGTACTGTCTCACTCTAGCATAGGCTGACCTGACCCGGAATTCACTACGCAGTCTCAGAGTAGCCTTGATCTCACAGCGACCCTCCTACTTCTACCTCTGCCTTCCAAGTGCTGCAATTAAAGGAGTGTGCCACCACACCTGGTTCTCTAGGCTTTTTGTGAGTACATACCTATCTCCTTATATATCTCAGCTGGGGCTCTAGAGAGGTAGAATGACCTATTCCAAATAGTCTCAAGTGCCATCAACAACAGCCAGTCACGGAGTCAAACTTGAATTATCTTTCTTTCTTTCTTTTTTTTTTTTTTTATTTATTTGAGAGCGACAGACACAGAGAGAAAGACAGGTAGAGGGAGAGAGAATGGGCGCGCCAGGACTTCCAGCCTTTGCAAACGAACTCCAGACGCGTGCGCCCCCTTGTGCATCTGGCTAACGTGGGACCTGGGGAACCGAGCCTCGAACCGGGGTCCTTAGGCTTCACGGGCAAGTGCTTAACCACTAAGCCATCTCTCCAGCCCCAAACTTGGATTTTCTAACAAGAATACCTAGACTGGGAAGCCCAGGGGAAGGAATATACCAGCGGCCACTTCCACTGGTCAGGCCTCTGTCTTAAAGGTCCCACAATGTCCCTGGACTGCGCCATCTTCTGGGATAATGGTGTTCAAACTCATGTGCTTCTAGAGAACATTTCCATATTCAAACCTTAGCACATAGGGAATTTTAATTGGTGAACTTACAACACACGCATGTAAATCAGCTGGTGTCTTTAAATGATAGAGGGTGATCTACAGCCCATGCAAGGTGTAGTGGTCCCAGAGGGATTCCAGGAGGTTTTAAATATAGCAAGACTCACCAAGAGTCAACTTGCAGGGCAGATGTCTGAGAATCTGGAAGGATCTGAAAACAGGTACGTATGTCAATATTGACTAATTGCTGGTCTGCATATGTGATAACACTATATGTAGATGACCAGACAGTATGAAAGCATACATGGTCAATGTGAGGCCTGATAATTTGGAAATTATCCCAGAAGAACCCAGCATAGCTACAGCAAACCCCGGGGGATATCTGAGATGTTTGCTGACTCATGAAGATTTGATGTTTGTGGTTTGTTGTTATAGAAAGCCAGGTGATATAGGCACTGATAAATTTTACATTTTTCTTACATTATTTTTGGGATTCCTTGAAGCCCACCATAATAGGAAGATAGATCCTTTACTTCATTAAATTACTAAACACCAGTTTGATTGTCTCATTATGGGCCAGGAAAAAAAAAAAATTGTTTTAAACGTTGTTCTGTGAATGCTCTTGAATGAGTGGCTTATAAGAAGCTTAATAACAAAAACATGGAATTTATTGCAACTTGGCTGCATCAAACAAGGTTTCATGAAAACGAAAGATTAATATGCAGGTTGTGTTTGATGCTGCTTTAGAATTTCAGAAAAATGAACAGTAATGAAATGAGGGTGTCACATAATCCACAGCAAGCTGAGAGCCAATTATGCAAATGAATGCCCAAGGTTAGCATGATACAATGCTTTTTAATTTGACAAATATTAAAATCAACTTGTTCTTAATGTAATAGATGGCTGTGACAACAGTTAAAGAGCACCAAATGTTTTGTAATCCCCTGTCAAATTAAGAACGCTGTTGTGAGTGACCTGCTTTCGTTAGTACCAGAGTTGAAAGACTCCCAACATGCAATACTTCTTTGGATTGCAAAACATGGGGCTGAAATGCTTTGGTGATGAAAATCATAATGAGCAGAAAACATCCATCTCCTCCAGTTGAAAGTACAGAACAGAGAAAACATTTCCAAAATGAACTAGGCCTCTTTTGTATGACTTTACTTGAATAACATGCTGATATATTGTTAACTTATA
Source organism: Jaculus jaculus (assembly GCF_020740685.1). Taxonomy (NCBI): domain Eukaryota; kingdom Metazoa; phylum Chordata; class Mammalia; order Rodentia; family Dipodidae; genus Jaculus; species Jaculus jaculus. Next base: position 41,892,895 of record NC_059104.1, read on the forward strand.
TGTATTTTATTCGTGGTTCTTTAGGAAAACTCTTTAGTATGATCTGTGTTATCTTTCTTCTTCATAACCCACTTATGCAGCCAGCATACTTTTCATCCTTACTCATGATACAGATAATATAAATTTAGTTTCCTATATCAAAGGAATTCATATGCATGCATGCATTCACAAATGGCATATGAAGACCCACCCATGAAAACATACAGCAATATAATTGGCATTAGAACAATGCAATATTTGTAAAAAATATATAGAATATTCAACATTGTTTTATTTAAAAATATAAATATGTAATGAATGTTACATTTGACAAGAGTAATATTTTTACTATTAATGTCTTTTGGTTATTATAAAAACTTAATGTTTTTTCTTCAGAAGACTAAAAGAAGGATTTCACTAGCTATTCAATATCTTCTGAGAAAAAAAAAATGACAAAATAATTCTCACCTTGAAAGTGTTCTAGATAATAAGTTCAGGAGTACTTTTGTGTTATTCTGCAATTTTCACCAGGGAAAAAACCATCCTGAGGGAAAGGAGATTTGGTTATAATTGCGAAAATTTACTTTTTAAAATAACCTTTGTCCCTACTAACCAACCTCTACCAACAAAAAGTGACCGTGATTTTATGTTGCTTAAACTTTATGGCATTTGATGGTCAGTATTTCAGAAATATTTTGATCCTTAAAAATATAATTATATTAATTAGGTATTCCTCAGTGTCTTGCTAGAGTTTTATGGGTCTGCAATTATACAATAAGGAAATATGTGATTCCTGTTAATGAAAAGAAGATGAGCTTCCAAACATGAAATTCTGAAGTGTCTTATAATGGTGTTACAGTTTGTGACAGAATGCATTTGCTTGTATTTTACCCTTTGGAAGTTATTCAGTGTGACTTATGTCCTAGAACTTGGGCTTTCACTTCATAGATTCTCTTTGTGGACTCAAATATGTTGTCTCTTCTTGAGCTTTTCACTATGTGTATAGATATTGAATATTGAACTTTCTTGACTCAATTGTCCAAATTGCCAACGTGTTAAGAAACCTCAACTTGTGCTCTGTCATTTATTGGTAAAGGAGTGTTCAAGTATCTATTAAGTTAGAAATAACAAAGGCATAGCATGCCTAATTAGAGAAAAAATGAACAGGGTTTATCAAATACTATACTATAAGAAAAATGGGCTCAGTGTTTGGTAGAATTTATCCAGAATGCTCATGGCCTGGCTTTAATAATTAGAAGTGTAATAATAATAATAAAGATATATGTGGTAAAGAGCTGACTTGGCTGTTACATGTGCTTCCTGCACAAGCATGAGGGTCTGAGGGGCCCTGATTTCCCCAGAGTCAAATCTCTAGATCTCATATAAGCAGTTGGGCAAAGCCCAACATGGCTCAGTGAAATTTTATGGAAGAGGGGGCTGAAAGAATGTCAGAGCCACATGTTGGGTCATGGTCAGCAGAGACATTTATCCTACCCATAACTATGGGCTAACTCCAGAATGCATGACCCATATACCTCAACAAGGAGGGGCCAAGGGGAGAGGTAGGTCATGGATGAGCCTAATAATGGTACCAAACTGACTGTGTTTGCTGAATACAAAACTAATTAATAAAAAATTAATTAAAAAAAACAAATATACCATACAGATATTACAAAAGAAGAAAACACATAAATATTATTAATGGAAACAAACCCAACAGTTCATAATAGAGCCTCACAAATTAAATCCAGTTTACTGTCCTCATGGTTAAGTGATTTATTGAAATAGATATGTAATCTGGAAATTAACGTTACAATTACAAAGGCATCTTTCTACAAGAAATGCCCAGGACCCACTGTTCATTCTTTTTTTTTTTTTTTTTTTTACGAGGTAGGGTCTCACTCTGGTCCAGGCTGACCTGGAATTAACTCTGTAGTCTCAGGGTGGCCTTGAACTCATGGCGATCCTCCTACTTCTGCCTCCCGAGTGCTGGGATTAAAGGCGTGCGCCACCACGCCAGGCACTGTTCATTCTTTAGCCCAAAGGATGTTGAGATAAGTTCTGTTGCCAGCAGCCATGGGAGTATTCTCCTTCTCCCATACTTAAAATATAGATTAAATGGCATTAGTTAGTTAGCCTAACATTATAAAATAGGATCAGTTGTTTTATATAAACTTTGGAAGGTTTTTTTGAGATTATGTTATATTGATTTTAATAGTACTATTTGTATACTTTTTGCATAATATGCTTTTATCTCATGAGACCATTTGAAAATTGTGAGAGGAGCTAGGAATATGGCTTACAAATTATAAGTACACTTGTCTGCAAAGACTGCCATTCTGCATTCAATTCCCTTGCCAGCCATATAAAGTTGGATGGGCAATCAGTTGCAGTGGCAAGAGACCTTGGCATCTATGCAGCTCCCCACCAGTATCACATACACTTATAAATGCAAATAAATAAACAAAATACAGCATAAAAAATTTTTAAATATGGAAATTTCAGTATATTAGAATTTTTATAAAAATTTAATTTTACTTAATTTCTATATATCTAGACCTAAATTTTCTAAGGCATTCATTAGTACAATCATTACATCTTAGTATATCTATTTATAAAAATATGTAGAGATATAGGAAATTTTGGTTATACTTGCAGCTATGATACTCCTAGCAGATTTTTAAATTCTGTGATATTTTAAAGGTTAATATTATCAAAATAAAATTATATATGGACAAATATAATCACAAGTCTATTTCAGGGTTAAGCCACTGCATAAAATAACAAATCTTGAGAAGATATCTTGTTTCAAAAAATGTTATGTATGTGTTAAAGAGGCCCTGCATTAGTATACTAATAATTAGATCAAGATAAGGGAATGGGTACTAAATGTCATTATTAAATTTGACAGCATCGTTCTTATTGATTTATGATCTTCAGAGTTGCAGTTTTAATGGAGTCCCTAAGAAATCTGAGGAAGGGAGGATTCACAGGTGACAGTCTTAAGGAAACGTACCATGGTGAGCAGAGAAACATTGCTTCCTAATTCTTGCCTTCCTGTAGTTTATTCCATTCATAGCTTTACTTTTCCCTCTGCTTTGGATGTAGGCTACCTTATGATCATTTCGGAAATGATTTTATTTCTTGACAGTTCTGGCCTCTACCATTTAGCTTTTATCCCAGTCCAAAGATTCAAGATTTCCAAATCAAATTGTAAAGGAAGTACTTGGATGAAACTCTCAGGCACAAAGTAATAAGTCTAATATTTATAATTTTTCAAGTGTTAAAGTGTTGAGCAGAAACCTTGGACAGCTCCACAGGCTGCCGCTTTTATTGTAATCGTATAAGCACGCTGATCGTCAGGTGCTGGAAAGCATTGGCAGGCACAAAAATATTGGCACCAATGCTCCTTCTAGTCCTTGTTACGAAAACTTGCCCAGGGCCTCAAAACAGATCTGTGCTTGTGGAGCACAGCCACTGAGTCTCTGCTGGAGGAAAAGAAGTCCTGTCATAATTTTGAACGTATGGAGTGTAAAGGTTGCCCAGTTTGAATGTGGGTAAGTGAAATTGAACCCTTTATTACCCTCTAGATTTTGCTCTTGGGCATTGTGGTTTCAGTGTGAGCTGTGGCTCATGTGGTGACCAGCTGTTTGGGAAGGTTTTGAAATCTGAGGAGCTCAATCTTCACTACAGGGTGGTCACAGGGAGTGGGTCTTGAAATATTATTGTTTAGCCTCATTTCTTGTTCACGCTCTGCCCTAAGGTTACCTTCTACTTCCATGCCTTCTCCACCATAACAGGCCACCTCCTCGACCTGCAAGCTGTATGGAATCTTCTCTTCCACAAGCTGCTTCTTGTCAGGCATTTGGGTACAACAATGAGAAAAGCAGCAAATACAAATACTTTCCTAGAATATTTTTTTTAATCATATCTGACATGAAGATCAAAGAACAAGGGAGACATATCAACAAGTAAGCTAATTGTCTTATAAGCATGAGGACTTGAGTTTGAGTGGCAGAACCCATGTGAAAAAGGTAGGTATGTTTCCACAGTGTAATAGCCAGCCAGTCTAGCCTCATTGGCAAATTCTGGGCAAATAAATTTCTCTCTCTCTCTCTCTCTCTCTCTCTCTCTCTCTTTCTCTCTCTCACACACACACACAAAAGACAATGAAACTTGAGGAAAGAATACCTGGCTTCCACATGCACATGTACTCATATGGTCACACACATGAATATCTATGAACATGTACATAATGCATTCACACGAAATATATATTAAAAGTGAAATGATCAAAAATGCAATTAATAATGATTAGTATCCCAATTATCAAAAATATTTACTGTACATTAGAAAAAAAGAACACTAATGAAAAGCATTGATATTGTTTAGCACATTTATAATTCATGAACATTTTTAGAGCTATTGATCACAGGGAGATTAGAAAAAAAATGAAAATAAAATGTTCCCTATCATAGTAGAGGCTTACATAAGTGTATGGGGAAAGCTACTGTAATATTGCTCTGTGTCTGCCATGGATATAACACAAGTGGGTACTTTTGGAAATACGACAGGACTCTTTTGCCCCCAGTGGAGCCCCAGTGGCTGTGTTCTGCAAGCGCAGGTCTGTTTTGAGATCCTGGACAAGTTTTCACAATAAACACTAGAAGGAGAGTTCTTCATTTAAAGTTTGATGGAATCCAGATACTGCTAATATCCCAGAACACCATCATATCAGGCTTGTAACAATGAGAGTCTTCACAAGTGAAGTAGGGGGTGATTCCTGACAGTGGCTATTGTAGTCAATTGTCTCTTGGGTGCTTTACCACTGGTGGGTATGAGGTCAATCTGCTTGCTCTGAGCCATGCTCAAGAGGCTTCCTTAGCATACTTCTCTTTAGCATAGAGCTCAGGGAGCTAGAGGTCACACTGGTCTTCAAGAGCAGTGGCAGCCACTATAGAGCAGCATAGCTTTCAATAAGTAATTGATGTTTACCATGGTAATACAGAACTTGTTTTCTGAACATTGGTGAGGCTGAGGCAGACAGTTAGTGAGTTCAAGGCTAACCTGTCCTATATAGGGAAACCCTAACTCAAAATCAAGCCACAACAAACAAAAGAAAAAGAACAAAAAGACACTTGATATGACTAGCAAAATCAAACAAACCATGGCCAGAACTCTGTTGAACTTGATTATATACTGTTTTCAGATATAATGATTCTCTGAGAAATTTGAGCACACACCTTTCTCTGTGTTTTCACTCATATATGCTAGACAAATACTGGGCAACTTCTCCCATAAATAAATGTGTTCCACTGAAGAGCACCAGAACTCTATTCCTACTGTATGTGTCCTGGGGCTGTTTGAGAGTGGGCCCATGGTTTTCATATGTACAGTGGAGGAAAGAAGCCAACAATGATGGATAAAGCCTTGAAGATTTCACCCACCTTCCTTGCCCTGCCTGACTTCAAGGATTCTCCCTAATTCTGTAGTTAATACTTGGTGTTTCTTTAATTTTCCTTTGTGGGCAAGCAATCTGGTTCTCAGAAGAGAAAAGTGGTGACAGTTTGGCACTTGGTCCCCAGTTTTCTTTGTAGGTAGTGGTGATATATATTTTGGAACTGCAAAGAAAAGGTATTTGAAAAACATATTTAACTATTAAAATGTCACCCTATGCTTTTAATAGTTAATTTAATGTGGCTTGAAATTTATATCAGTTTTAAAATCAATGGACATAAATTATAAATATAACTTCTAAATAGTTTTAAATCTATACTTCAGCTTCTCCAAATAACAATAGCATCATCTTTTATAAAGTTTCTGTAAGTGATTATTTCAACAATGAGCTAAGTTGGGTAATATATTATGTGACTATTATATTTAAAGTTCAATAAGCAGTATTATACTGCAGTATAGATACTGTAGTCCTCAATTCTACTAGCCAGACTTGATATTTTGACAAGCCTTGGAGGATTCCAAACTAGAATCAATATTTAACTTGTAGCTGACATTTCACATTATTATAATTAACATACTACAGATCCTTTTAACATTGTTTCCAGTGTTAATGAAATCAATGAACAGCTATGCTCTTATTTATCTGATTTTCATGGTGAATGCCAAATAGTATCTCTATAATAGATAATCTGATAATCCTTTTGTGAAAAATAGCATTTGTTTCTTTTATAAGTTTATACATTTTTCAACTCTGGCAGTGTTGATAATTATAATTTATTTAATTGGATAATGTCATGCAGCTAATACTCATTGCATTTTATTAACTTGGTGTTGAATGAGATCCTCTCTTGGTCCATTGGGGAATGCTCCAGAGGTGATCAGGGTTCAGTTACTAGTTCACACAGTGTTCTGAAAAAAATTAACAGGACATTTGTTATAATTATAATATTTTTAAGGTCTGTGACAGACCATTAATGATAATATTGCTTAATGGAGGTTTCTTCTTTCAATTAAACTTTTACTGTTTAAATTAACCTATTATTAATAAAGTAGGATCTTATATAATTCCAATGAGCTTATGATTTTGGGAAGTTAATTACTTTATTAATATAAGAGGAAAGATGATTAGACATAGAAGATTATTAATATTATTTAAAACATCATTTAATTTTAATATCTTGACCCTTTCTTATATCCTTATTCAAACATGCACAATCTTTTTGCTACCAACAACACTTCCGGAGAGTTATATAACCACTTGAATATCATGGTCAAATTTCTTAAAAACACTCCAATAAAATTAACTATACCAGAAGTCTTTGAAATAAAGTTTATGCTGGGATTATATGTGTGTGGCATTGTTTTGTTGAGAACAGGTGATAATACTCCTAGAAATATATTTTATTTTCCTAGTTTATGGTACCATTGCCGTTTGGGTCTAGATTAGTGTTTCCCACCCCTTTGATTCCCTCCCCCTCCATCTAGTGTCTAGTCCATGATATGCTTGCTGGGTATGTAAGGAATCTTGGGTATATTAAGGTTAGGTGCTGTAGATGAGTGAGGATATGTGGCGATTTTTTTTCTGTGATTGGGTAAGTTCACTGAGAATGATCTGTTCTAGCCTCAACCATATTTCCTCAAATTTCTTTGTGTCATTTTTTCTTACTGCTGTATAGAATTCCATTGTGTATATATACCACATCTTAGTTATCCATTCTTCTAATGACATCTGGATTGATTCCAACTCTTAGCTCTTATAAATTGTGCCGCTACAAACATGGTTGAGCAAATCTCTCTGGCCTTTGGTTTGAAGGTTTTAGGGTAGATGCCCAGTAAGGGAATAACTAGGTCTGTTGGTATCTCTGTAGTCAGCTTTTTCAGGAGTGTCCATATTGCTTTCCAAAGTGGTTGTACCATCCTACATTCCCACCAACAGTGGATGAGTGTTCCTACTTCTCCACATCCTCTCCAGCATTTATTTTCATTTGATTTTTTGATGTTTGATATCCTTATTGGAGTGAGGTGAAATCTCATAGTTGTTTTAATTTGCATTTCTCTGATGATTAGGGATAATGAACATGTTCTTAAGTGTGTGTTTGCCATTTGTGTTTCTTCCTTTGTGAACTGCCTGTTCAGCTCTTTGCCCCATTTTGTGAGCAAGAAATCAAGAAAATGAAGACTTATACAATTGTGGTTTCAGCTGTACTGAACTAAAACTGTGGAATGCATTGTGAAATGTAAAAGCAATGAATCAATAAGGCTTATAGTTAACAAAAAAACAAACCTCCCATAAAATAAAATGAATGAGTTTAAAGTGTGTAAAAATGTTGACAAATAAAATAGTTAATTTAGTAATAGTTATCTACTGAAGGCAGTTTAATTATACAAATAGAAATTTTAAAAGTGCTCATTTGCTGTGTTAGTGTGGGCTGGGGAGATGCAATGAGTAAGTTACTTGTTGCCCAAGCCTGACTTCCCACGTTGTTCTCATAGAACTTACATAAAGTCAGATGCATAAAATGAGCTTCTGTCATCCCCGCGTGCCCACAGAGAGGAAGAAGTTGGAGACACTGAAAAGCCCTGATGTCTGTGGGTCAACTCCCTGCTGAGAATAGCTGTGAACATGAGACAGTGTGCCTTAAAACAAGGTGGAAGGAGAAACTGACGAAGGAGAGTGCCATCTTGCCTCCCCAAGTGTGCAGTGAGAGGAGAATACTGACATTCACAAGTGAACATGCACATTGAAAAGTGCCAGCAGGAGGCAGCAGTAGGAGGACGGCCCTGAGTCTGAGACCATGCTGAGACTACATAGTGAATTCCAGGTCAGCCTGGGCTAGAGCAAAACCTACAGTGAAAGATACAAAGTGCTACTAACTGCTGGAATGAGACATGCTCAGGTTTAGTATATCTTTTCTCTCCTGACATACTTTCTATAGAATTTAAAAGTTTTAATATGTGGTCACAAATAATCTTATCCTTTAAATTATTTCTCTTCTTTGTCAGTTAAAACCATATAACCTGTCCAAATAAATGAAACCTGATTGTCTATCAAAATGCATTCACTTTTTTCCCTGTTGTGGTGGATTGATTCAGTGTCCCCCATAAATTTAGGTATTCTGAAAGCCAAGTTCCCAGATGATGGAGATTTGGGAATTAAAGCCTCCTGGAGGCAGTGTATTGTTGGGGGCATGCTTATGGGTATTATAGCCAGTGTTCTCATGTCAGTGTTTGGCACATTCTCCTATTCCTGTTGTCCACCTGATGTTGGCAAGGGGATGATGTCCACCCACTGATCATTCCATTGTTTTCCCTGCCATCATGGAGCCTTGAACCAGTAAGCCAAAATATACCTTCCCCCCAGCCCCACAAGCTGATCTTGGTTGGGTGATTTCTACCAGCAATGCGAACCTAACTGCAACAGTAAAGTGATACTGAGGAATGGCATTGCTGCTAGACACCTGACTGTGTGTCTTTGGCCTTTTGGAGCTGATTTTCAAGAGGAATGTGAAAGGATTTGAAACCTTGCCTTAAGAGATCCCTTGCCCTGCTGTAAGTACAACTTGATGGGCAATTCTGATCCGAGTTGAAAGACCTGAATACAGTAAGAACTAAGGACTGTGAGGTTTGGCTTACAAGGATGAAAAAGAGCTTTGTTGGGTTAGAAGCAGTTTATGTGACAGGCTTGTTTTTATGCCCATGTCTTAAGAACTTGTGCAGGGATGCAGTGTGTAGAAAGGGACTGGTGTGTACAAAGGGATATGGCACAGAAAAATTAAATTTTTGATCTGAAACAGCTGCGTGTTCGGCTGCAATGGTATGAAATGTTACAATCTTTGAGACTGAAGCAACAAAAAGAATGTAGACTCCTTTGAAAGGGTCTAAATGCTCAAGGAGTGTCTTGTTCTTCAAAGTCTGCTTTATTTCCCCCTGGATTAACAAATTTGCCCCCAACTTGGTATTGAAGAGTTTAAGAAATATAGGAAAGAGAGGGTCATTGAATTAGCAATGTAGTCTTGTGTTTTGGAAATGGCCAAGGGCAGTGTGAACCAGGTTTTCTGGATGACTGCATGGAGACCCAATGGAGCCATGAAGATGAACCATGGATTATAGTGGAAACCCAGTGGAGATGACAGGACCACAAGATAGCTGCTAAGGGAAGCTGCTGGCCCACATAAAATTTTCCTGGACAGCGAGTAGCCTAGCTGAAGGCAGGGAATTGGAACTGCACAGACTTGTTGCAGGTTAGAATTATCTGACTTGGAGATTTGTCACTGGCAAGAATTGTTGGACTTGAAACTACTGTGTTTGATGTTTGCCCTGGTTGTCTTAAAACTTGTAGTGGCTGATTATTTCTTTGCTATACCCAATGCCTTCTTTTGCAGTGAGAATGTTTACTCTGTGCCATTATGTTTTATTTTTTGAGGTTATTTTTTGGTATTAATGTCTCAGTTAAAAAACCTTGGAGTATGGGAATATTTGAAGATCATTAGGATGGATAAAAACTATGGGGACCCTTGAAGTTGGACTGAATGTATCACACTTTACACCATGGATGGTATGGTGGTTTGATTCAGGTTTCCCCCATTAAACTTAGGTGTTCTGAATGCTAGGTTCCCAGCTAATAGAGATTTGGGAATTATTGCCTCCTGGAGGAAATGTATTTTTGGGGGTAGGCTTATGGGTATTATAGCCAGTTTTCCTTTGCCAGTGTGTGGCACACTATCCTATTCCTGTTGTCCACCTTATGTGGACCACAGGTTGATGTCCACCTTCTGGTCATGCCATCCTTTTCCACTGCGATCATGGAGCTTCCTCCTCCAACCTGTAAGCCAAAATAAACCTCATTTTCCCCCACAGTCTGCTCTTGGTTGGGGGATTTCTACAAGCAATGTGAACCTGACTGCAACAGATGGTTATCAGTTTATGGGGGCCAGGGGCAGAATGTGGTGGTTTGATTCAGGTGTCCCCCATAAACTTAGGTGTTCTGAAAGCCAAATTCCCAGCTGATGGAGATTTGGGAATCAATGCCTCCAGGAGGCAGTGTATTGTTGTGGGTGGACTTATGGGTATTATAGCCAGTGTCCCCTTGCCAGTGTTTGGCACACTTTCCTGTTGCTGTTGTCCACCTGATGTTGGTCAGGGTGTTGGTGTCTACCCTCTGCTCATGCCATCATGTTCCCTGCCATCATGGAGCTTCCCCCTTGAGCCTGTAAGCTAAAATAAGTCTCCTTTTTCTCCAGAAGCTGATCTTGGTTGGGTGATTTCTACCAGCAATGCAAACCTGATTACAATACCTCTCAATCAGTCTCTTTTTTTTTGATGTTATCACCTTTTCTTCCTATTATGAGGGTCTTCTGTAGGTAGCACCAAGCACTGTGAGGTCATGGATATCCAGGTCATTTTGTGTCTGGAAGATTACGTTGTAAGGACTCCTACCCTTACTTTGGCTCTTTCATTATTTCCACCACCTCTACCTCAATGGATCCTGAGCCTTTGAATGTGTGATAGAGATGTTTCAGTGCTGCAGACTCACCTATCATTTCTTCTCAACATTAATGGCATCTTTTGAGTCATCCTAGAGGTCATTGCCACATGAAAAGAGAAGCTTCCCTAGCCAAAAGTGGGAGTAACATTAATGTATGGATATGAACATTAAGAAAAGTGCTTACAACACAGTTTTGTGAGAATAATCTGTGCATTTAGACAGATACTATCTAGGACTCATGAGATTGCCCATCAGAGGCTTTTGACTAGGTCTTCAGTACCAGGAATGTACTCTCTCCTGTGGAGCTGGCCTCCAATAAAACTAGAAAGGAATTGGTTTCTCCCATAACAGACATGGCACTATTGCACCCAGTGAGCCATTTGGCCTGACTGGAAAATTTAATGCTTTCAGTATCCACTGTTGTTTATCTCCACTGATGACTTCACTCTCCTACAGGACTGCATGCAGTGTAGCTTTCTCTTAGCTGGTCCCCAAGGAGGACATTTTCAGTTCAGCTCCAGCAAGATTTCTCAGTGACCTGAAGCCAAGCATGTACATTCACTTTTTAAAATCTTTTTTAATTATTCATTTCAATTATTGAAAGTCTTCTAACTTCTTTTGCTAAACCTATGCTTCCCACTCCACCTGCACAGAATTTTTCACTGGAGTCATCCCCTTGTTACATTCAATAAAACGTTAGTCTTTCACACCTTTGCATTCCGTGTCCATAAATTCAGAAACATAGAATTTTAAAAAGTCAGAAAAATTTACATTTACATTGGTCGTGTACAGATCTCTTTTCATTTTCCTTTAACATAATATGGCATAATTATGGACATAATATTAGCACTGCATTATTTATGCTAAGAAATTACAGATTTTTTGAATATACAAAAGGATGTCTAAAGGTTATCTCACATTGTATGTGAGTTATATGAGCACTTGTGAATTCTGGGATCCCTGGAAAGTTGTGGATCCATCTGCCATGGATGCTGAGAGACAACACTTACAAATGCTTTCATTGTTAGCAGGCCTGCCATGGCTCAGAGAATATTGCAAAAGAGGGGATGGAAAGATTGTAAGGACAACAGAGCATGTAAAAATACCCTAAGGCAAGATCCTCTCATGAACCGACAGTGAATCTCATAACTACATTGAGTATGGCTCCCTGTTTACCAGGAGTTGGGGCAAGGGACTGATAATATATAATCTGTTCATATGTATATGTATACATATATATATTAAAATTTTTAAAATGCTTTCATTGCCAGGGCATTATGGCATGCACCTTTAATCCCAGCACTTGGGATGCAGAAGTAGGGGATTGTCATGAGTTCGAGGCCACCCTAAGACTACATAGTGAACTTCAGATCAGCCAGAACTAGAGTGAGACCCTATCTCAAAAAAAAAGTGCTTTCATTGACATTTTACTTGTTCTAATATTAAATGTGAAGAAAAATGATAAATATTATAAAAGCCAGTAATTCTTAGTGTGATCAACTGTATTGAATACCTATTTAATGGAATACTATTTTTCTAATTCAAATGATTGATATGATCCATTTTATTAAGACTTGCAGAAACAATAAGTACCCTATTAAGACAGACCAGGACTGCCTCACCCTTTGTAAGATAATTTGGCAATGAGTAAAGCAGTATTAGTTAAGCATTATGAAATAATAGTAATTTATGTGAAATCATTATTGCAGGTCTGGGAGCCTCTGCTCTGAAAGCCTAGTGTTATAAACCTCTCTTCACTATTTCAAACCTAGTAACAGTACATAAGTTACACCTTGTCTAGTCATAATGATTATTTGACTAGAAGAAAGTTTCCCTAATTAAACTGCTGATATAACTGTGGAAAACTCTGTTTATGAGTAGTCACTATTTCTTAACCTCCTTTCATTTTATTAATTAATAAATTTCACCATATGTTTTATAATAATCACACTTCACAAAACTTTAAATTTTTATAATTACTAAGCTCAGGGCAGGTCATATTTGTGTATTGAGAATCTGATTTAAGAAAATGTTTATATAAATCTACCTTATTCTTTTAAATATTGGAAAAATATGGTACGTTCATTTGTACATAGCATTCCAAATGTATGTTTTCACAAATTTTAATGAAGAAGAATAATCACCATTGCAATATATTTTAAGATTATTTTTTCACTACAAATATTCTTTCATACTGGCCTAACTACAAAAATTATGAACTTTTACTTTCCTTTTTGAAAATTCCCTTGTGAAATGTCAAAAGATACTATTGTTTGTCATTTCAAAGTCATAAAACTTGGGGCTTGTTTATGGAATTGTATTTGGTATGGTCAGATTTCATGCTGTATTCTTTTATTAGGTGGGATTTTTGTATGGACACATCATGTGTTGGTAACATCATTTCTTCCCTTCTTCCCTATACCCATTCCATTGAATACCTTCATCAGTGCGATTGGTGGTATGCACCATGCAGTTGTGGGTTATGAGTTGTGAGAGTAGCAGTCAGTCAATGTGGTGGTGGTGGTGGTGGGGGTAATGCCTCTTGGTATGAAGTCCCACTCTATGGATTTTCTTCAAAATTCCCTAAGCCTTGGTATGTGTGTAAAGTCTACTTTAGTGTCAAACCATCAACAGCTTCTGGATTTCTGCTTTGTACCCTCTAAGTATCTTATTTGCTTGTATCACCCAGGCACAACTTTTTAGGCTCACCATGGAAGCAACACTCTTGCTCATCTTGCCAATTCCTCTGGGTTCCCCTGGGCCCTGGCTGATGTACAAGGAAGGGGTGGTTTATCTCCTGCTAGGGAAACAGATGTCTTTTCTTATCTTGGTAGATTTTGGTTATTCTTGGTTCTTGCTGCCTTCTGATTACTACAAAACAGATTCTCCAACAGAGAGTGAGATCAGCATAGGTTAAAGGGGATAAGCATTGTTAATTTAGAGAAATTTTGATGGGTGTAGCCTCTCTTTTGGCCAAAAACTGTGGAAGGTACTCAATAGAGAGTGCCCATAATTTTTGGTCTCCATAAGATTCTGACTTGGTTCCCAGTTACAGTTACGGGTTTCCTTCCACCAAGTAGGTCTCTTATCTAGTCAGAAACCCACTGGTTACCAACCTAGGCTGGGTGCCACCATTGACAGATGTGTACATTTTGTCAGGCTGGTTGCTTTCATATATGAGAAGTATCCCCTCCTTGCTCAAAACATTTTTGGCTATTTTCCCTCAGCAGATCAGATAACATTTTCTAGCACTATACAGGCTAACCAAGATACTTGTTTTATACTGCAGGCAATAGAACCACTTTAGTAAATGGTCTACATTCACTTGAAATAAATGTGAATATTCCTTGACAGAAAAAAAAAACACTGTTTATATGTGTTACATAGATAAACTGATTATTTTATTCACATTATAAGTCCTTTTGTTTTTATTGTTCTTTTCTTTTTTGTTTTAGTTGATTGTTTAGAACATATTCAAATACATTTTGAGGCATATAAACATATTTAGAATATTTCAAATCTTAGGTATAAGTGCAGCCTGTATCACTCTAATCTACCCTAAAATAACAGGATAAAGATTCCATTGTGTGCCATTTTGAAACGTATCATTATACAGTTATTAGTAACAACAACAAAGGCAACATAGGAGGCAGCATTGTCCAAAGAAGAACATGCAGCGTTCTAATTCTAAGAAGACCTGCAGTGGCTTCATCACATAATCACAGAAGTCTAAGATAAATAAGATTCTCACCACAAGTGAAGTCACAGATTTTTGCTAAATTTGTAATAAGAAATTTAGAGAGATGGATTTGGCACACTGATACCACAACTGTACTTAAATATATTCTGACATATTTAAATATATATATGATTATAGGTAACTATGATATCAGTATTCAATATGTACACATGACATGACTAATTTTCAAAATAATATCTTTATTTTGAGTGTAAGTTAATCACGTATTCCTGCTGCATACTTTCCTCTTGTACTGCCTCTTAAAATTGACAGAGTGTAATCATATGGTGTGTATTCTCCTGCAGATACTATCCTTGTCATAGCCTTTTCCTTAGCTTCACTCTTTTTATTTTACTTATTTATTTATTTGCAAGGAGGAGAGAAAGAGAGAGAGAATGAATGAATGTATGAACATATGCCATGGCTTCCAGACACTGCAAACAAACTCTTGATGTACAGATCACTTTGTGCATCTGGCTTTACAAGAATACTGGGGAATCAAACCCAGGCTGTCAGAATTACTAGGTAAGCACCTTAACCACTTCCACCATCTTTCTACAGCCATTAACCTATATTTTAATGTGCTGCTATCACTTGGTCACAGATTATTTGCATATTGAACTTGTTGTCAAATACTGAATTTTATGCATAACTAGCAATATTTTATGCAGTCTGTGATTGATATTTTCATTACTGTAGTTGTTTAAAAAGACTGTAATGCTGTACTTTTCATATTGCACAAATATGAACACTGCTACAAAAAAGAAACACATTCTTGAATAAAACATGTAAAACTGGAACTTTTTGTTCATTGGCTATAGCCATATTTATCTTAGCTAAATAAAAAAAATCTTCTTGAATATTTGAGATGGATATTCATTCCTACTCCAATGAATTGGTTTTACATTGCTATGTATTTATACTAGGATTTTTAGTGTTGTTTTTATCCTCTCTTAAAAGGCACATTTCATATGTATTTGACACTCTGATAGCATTTCATGTGTATTTGCCCTCTGTTAACATTGCCCTCTAATAACACAGAATTCAAAGTCTCTCAATGTTATATTAGAATCTCTGTTTCCTAAATTATTTTGAAGGATAACTTAATATACATTCTGGGAGAGGGGATGTGATGGACAATGGAGTTTCAAAGGGGAAAGTTAGGGGAGGGAGGGTATTACCATGGGATATTTTTTTATAAACATGGATGTTGTTAATAAAAATTTGGACTTGACTTATTAGCAAATATTTTCTTCAGTTATCTGACTTTTCACCACATTAATGGTGACTTTCTATATATTTTTACTTTTATTTATTTATTTGAAAGAGAGAGAGAGAATGGGCATGCCAGGGTCTCCAGTCACTGCAAATGACCTCCAGACTGATGCATCACCTTGTGCATCTGGCTTACATGGATCCTGGGTAATAGAACATGGGTCCTTTGACTTTGCAGCCAAGCACCTTAACTATTTACCCATCTCCCAAGCCCCAGTGGTGACTATTTTTCAATGCAATTTCTTCATGTAAAAATAATTTATCTTTTACTTCTTTAACCTCTAAGAAAAAACAATTGCCAATTTAAAGTCATTTTATATCAATTCAACATTTAGTGTATTTATGGTATTATGGTCATTTGATTCAGGTGTCCCCCATAAACTTGGGTATTCTGAATGCTAGTCTCACCAGCTGATGGCAATTAGAAATTAAAGCCTCATGGAGGTAGTATATTGTTGGGGGCAGGCTTATGGGTATTATAGCCAGTGGCCCCTTACCAATGTTTGGCACAGTCTCTTGTTCCTGTTATCTACCTTATGTTGGCCAGGTGTGATTTCCACCCTCTGCTAATACCAGCTTTGTCCCCTGCCATCATGGATCTTCCCCTCAAGTCTGTAACCCAAAATAAATCTTTTTTTTTTTTTTTTTTTTTTGTTTCTTTTCTTCCCCAAAAGGTGCTCTTAGTTGGGTGGTTTCTGCCAACCATGCAAACCTGACTGCAACAGGTATCATATCTCCTATGGAACTTTTTATTTATTTTGTATTGTTACAAATAGGAATTATACTTTATTTGCTTTTAAATGTCTACAAAATTAAGTCTACATGATTTGTTGAAAACAAAAGAAAAAAAAAACAGAAAAAGAAATCATTGTCTGTATGCGATGGTTTCAAAGTCTTAGCATTATGATAAATCAAGTAACCAATGTTTCATACATTCATTCTGGCTTTCCTTGCTTTCTCATCACTTGGTCCTATGAAACTAGACACAGTTGCTGCCATCATTGGCCAGTGTTGCAACAACTTTTGTATGTGTGTCTTTCCTTTTCTAAAGATCAAGATGGAAGCTCCTATTTAAGGGCTTCATTTGCCTGTGTCTTTGGTAAGAAGACAGGCAGAATGATTACATGTTCATCTTCAATTCTTTAGAAGCAATGTTGTCAGGCTGTGTCTAATGCAACAACACTCAAAGTCAGCAGTCTGGTAGGGAAGTTTCTTTTGAATTAGTGTTTTTTTTTTCTTTCCTAATGGAAATTATACAATGGATTTGCATGTATCTACAATGTTAATACATAATAAGCCAAATAGCATGGGCACTGGGTAATATCTTAAAGCTTAACAAATAAACTACTGTTACTTAAAAAAGTTATTTTAATTTTCCCAACTAAAATGTATCTGATCTAGGAAATAGGATTTTCTGTGACTTGCAAGCAGAAGTCAAGAACTATTCTTATTGTTCTCCATTTACACGTCATTAAAAAGTTCAATCCATGAGGATTTTCTATAGCTCAGAATATTAGTTTTTTTAATGTAATGAAGTCAGTGTGCTTTACAAGCTAGGTGAGTTATCATGTTATTAAAAAAATACTTTATTTATTTACTTGCAATCAGAATGGAGAATGAGAACACCATGGCCTCTTTCCACTGCAAATGAACTCCAGATGCACGCACTATTTTGTGCATCTGGCTTTAAGTGGGTACTGAAGAATTAAACCTGTGTCATCAGGTATTGTAAGAAAGCTTCTTTAACTTTCCTACTCTATGTCATGTGATTTTTAGCATTTATTGGTTGAAATTCCCACATATGGTTTAGTTGTATATTCAGTTTATGGCTATATTTTACCAAGTCATTTTGAGTTTTTAACTCCTCAGTCTTTCTGGATGTATTAATTAAACATCACATTGGGCTTTTTAATATATGACTTACATACTCCAGATTAAAAACTTCAGGGCCAACAACTAGCCAGAATCATCTCTAGCCATATCCTTGGCAATTGGCTGGGGAAAAGATATGAGTCTCAAGCCCTGCCTGAGCTGGCATGAGCAGGAAGGACTATGGTTAAGTGATTCTGTGCTCACCCTAGCTTCTCAAAGCTAAATAAAAAAAAAAAAAATCCTGAAGGAGAAAACTAGAGGGAACAACTCAAGAGCTCTAGAACAACTTCAGACACTCTTCACAGCTTCCCCTCCCCCATTCACCATCACCAAGAACTACCATAGATCTCAGGATGGCAAGGCATCTCAGCCAAGTATCACCCACATGGTATCCAGTTTAGCTAATCTGAACAGCATATCTACTGACCCGACTAGCCTAGCTGGTCCCACAGCACAACAAAGAGGGAACCCACTGTACACAGAGCATAGATGAGAACTGAACCCATCCCGAAACATAACAGTGGCTACTTACACTGGGTCATTACCTGACCCAAAGCCAGGTATATAGGCCTCCAGTGTTAGGGCAGGCCATGTGGTTGACTGATGTACTTTTGTCAGCTTTGCAATTCTTAAATAAGATATATTTTGAGGTTGATTTTTGTTGCTTTTGACAGTTCATGACTTATAGTACCTTTTTTTTTTAGCTTTTTTTTTTTCTGTGTTCCTTGGAGGGAAGGGCTTACTCAGGCCCAAGCTGACCTGGAACTCATTACAGACAAGGAATTTCTCCACTTCCCAGTCCACAGGATTAAGTGTGTGGGTCATCACACATCCTTAGGGACTTTGACTTTGTCAGATTATCTGTTTGTTTTAATCTCCATTCTTGCATAAATATTCCCTACTGGTTTAGATTGAGTGTACATATTGCTTAGTTGAATTTTAGAATTTGTCTGCATTTTGTTCTACCCAGCTTACTAGAGAACTTGCATAGCAGGGAAATTTAGCACCTAGGGTCACTTCTGCTGTTACTCTGGGAGTAATGGAAGAGCCACACACAGCTGGTAACTGGCTCCTACCCTGAAAATGCATAATGTCAGATTTGCACATCTAAGAAAACTGCATATAATTAGAAATCTCAAGCATTGAATTAATTTGGGATGCAAAAATACAAAAACACAAATAATCACAGTAATATAATTCCACTAAAAATTATAAATCCATCAGAAATGATCCCCAGTGAAACTGAGTTAGATGAAATGTCTGACAAAAGAATTCAAAAGAATGTTTATAACTATGTTCAAAAAATGTCAACAAGAAATCAAAAGAATCAAATAAGAAAACAAACACTTGATGGAATCCCAAGAGAACAGAGGAAACCACATTAATGAAATGAGGAGATCAATACAAGACATTAGTAAGGAAATAGAAAAACTGAAGAAATACCTACTAGAAATACTAGAAATGAAAAACATTACACTGTAGGAAAACAAACCCTGTAGAAAGTGTCACTAACAGAATGGATCAAAGAGAGATCAGAATATCTAAACTAGAAGACAAAGTGGCAAATCTTGAACATTCCAACAAAGAGAAAGACAAACCAATAGGAAGGTATGAGTAGGAATTTCAAGATATTTGGGAAACTATAAAAAGATTGAACATAAAAATTCAGGGTATTCTTTCCGCCCCCTCTTCCGCAAGATTTCCCTGAGCCATGTTGGGTTCATTTTTGGTCTGCTTCAGTGCTGAGGTGTTGGGGGCCTCTGAGGCTTTGGCTCACTGATTTGGTAGGAGTTGATTTTTCTCTGCGTTGATCTCCTTCCCCTTTGTGCTGGTATCCGGTTCACAGGAAAACATCACCATGTTGGGTCATGATTTGCAGAGACATTTATCATACTAATAACTGGGGGCTAACTCCACAATGCACGACCCATTTTCATTAACAAGGAGGGTCTAATGGGAGGGGGTAGATCACAGATGAGCCTAAATAATGGTACCAAACTGCCTGTATTCACTGAAATGAAAACTAATAAATTAAATTAAAAAAAAAAATTCAGGGTATTGTCAAAGAAGTATTTCACTCTAAAACATAGAAAGTATTTTCAACAAAATCATGGTGAAAATTTCCCACAAGTAGAGAAAGAGATGCCAATATACAGGAAGCAGTTAGAATAACAAATAGATGAAACCAGGGATGAATGTCTCCTCACCATGTTATAACTAAACTATTAAATACACGAATCAAGAAAATATGCTGAAAGTAGTAAGAGAGAAGCATCATGTCACCTATAAAAGCAAGCCCATCAGGATAACAGCAAATTACTCAACACACACTTTAAAGCCCAAAGGGCATAGAATGATATAATCTATGTTCTGAAAGATAATAGCTGGCAACCAAAATTATTATATCTAGCAAAACTATCCATCCAAACTGACAGAAATAAAGACTTTCCATAACAGAAACAGACTAAAGGAACACATGAGAATCCAGCTTTACAAAAAATATTTGAAGAGATTTTTCACACTGCATAAGATAAAATCACACACTTGAGAAAACATGAAAAAATAAACCACATTGAAATAATGGTTAATACAAGAGAGTAAAGAAAAACATGGAACACTACAAAGCAAGAAGAATGGCAAGAATAAATATACAACTTTCAACAATAGCACAATATTAATGGCCTCAATGCCCCAACCAAAAGACAAAGGCTTGTTGACTGGATTAAAAGGCATGATCCTTCTGTATGTTGCATTCAAGAAATTCAGCTCTCCAAAAAAGACAGATGCTATCTTAGGATGAAAGGATGAGAAATAGTATTTCAAGCAAACAGACCTAGAAAACAAGCAGGTGTTGCTATCCTAACATCTGACGGGATGCATTTAAAGACAAAATTATATAGGAAAGATTTTTAAAAAGTCACGCTATATTGATTAAATGAACACTTCAACAGGAGTGCATTACAATTCTAAACATATACATACCTAACATGGGTGCTCTCAATTTTATTAAACAAACAATACTAGATTTAAGGTCACAGAAAACACCAAGAACAATTGTAGTGGGTGACTTCAATACCCTACTATCATCAATTGGCAGGTCATCCTGGTAGAAAGTAACAGAGAAGGGATCTTGTTCACATGACATCATAGGTAAAATGGACCTAACAGGCATCTACATCCTTCCCAATCCTATAGAATAAGCATTCTTATCAGCAGCACAGGGAACATTCTCTAAAATAGACCATATATTAATACCCAAAACAAATCTTAACAAATATAGAAAAGCTGAAATTATTCTTTGTACTCTATCAGATAAAAATGGAACTAAAGTACAAATCAACAGCAAGAAATATGAGCTGGGCATGGCAGCGCATGCCTTTAATCCCAGCACTCGGGAGGCAGAGGTAGGAGGATCGCTGTGAGTTCAAGACAACCCTGAGACTACCGAGTTAATTCCAGGTCAGCCTGGACCAGAGTGAGACTCTACCTCGGAAAAAAAAAAAAAAAAAAGAAAAAGAAAAAGAAATACTATCGAATCGATTGTAGACAAAATCATAGAAACTAAATGGTATGTTACTGAATGGTGAATGAATCATTGCATAAATCAAGAAGGAATCAAAAATTCATAGAATTAAATGACAATGAAAACACAACATATCAAGACCTATGGGAAACAATGAAAGCAGTCCTAAGAGGAAAATGTCTAGCTTTAAGTGCCTATATTAAGGAATGAGAGAGCTGCAGATATGGCTTGGTGGTAAAGATATTTTCCTGCAAAACATAAGGACCCAGGTTCAATTCCCTAGTACCATGTAATTCAAAAACACAAGGTGGTGCATATGTCTGGAATTTGTCTTACAGTGGCGGGAGACTGGTGCACCCATTCTCTGTATGTATGTGTGTCTCTCTCAATCTGCCTTTTTTTCTGTCAAATAAATCAATAAAATATTAGAAAGAAATTAGAATGGTCACAATTAAACAATATAATGCTTCCCCTTCAGGCCTTTGGAAGAAAAGAACAAGGCAAACCAAAAATCAGTAGATGGAAAGAGAGAAATCACCAGTAAAGATACACCACAGTGGACACTGCAAGCCTTATATTTGGCCAAATGAGCCAATAGGTACAATAGTGGCATATCTGTTGTGGGGGAAACCACTGCCCTCTAATTTTACTGGAAGCCTGCTCCATGGGAGGGACTACATCCCTGATACTGAAAACTTACAATAAGGGTAGTCATGAGTCCTAGCAGTGTAACGTCTTCTTCTGTCTGACTAAATGTATATACTCTGTTCACCAAACTGCCAAGTAAGTACTTCTCTTAATGTTTGTACCCATATATTAATGCTACTCTCACTTTTGGTTAGAGAACTTTCTCTTTTCACATGACAGTGACATTGGGATGACTCAGGGCATCACAATGCTGAGAAGAAGTGACAGAAGAGCACCTTCCAAGGCTCAGGGTCCATTGCAGAAGATATGGTAGAAAGACTGTTGGAGCCAAAGGAAGGGTAGGACTCCTTACAGTGTGCTCATCCAGACACAAAAGGGCCTGGATATCCATGACCTCACAGCGCCTGACACTACGTACACAGGACCATCATACCATCATAATAGGAGGAAAAGATGATGACATCAAAATAAAAGAGAGACTGATTTAGAGGGGGAGGAGATATCATGGAGAGTGAAGTTTCTAAGGGGAAAGTGGGGGGAGGGAGGGAATTCCTTTGGGATATTGTTTACAATCATGAAAGTTGTTAATTATAAAAAATATTAAAAAAAATTAAAAAGGAAATTGCAGAGTAATCTCCCTCATGAACATAGATGAAACAATTCGCAAGAAAACACTGGCAAACAGAATACAAGTATACATGCAAAGGATCTACCCTAACCAGGAAGGTTTTATCCCAGAATTGCAAGAATCGTTTAGCATGTGAAAATCAATAATGTAATACACTACATAAATGGACTGAAGAATATAAATCACATGATGATCTCAATAGATACAGAAAAGTAATTTGAAAAAATCCAACATCCCTTCATGGTAAAAGTCCTAAACAAAATGGAAATAGGAGGAACATATCTCAACACAATAAAGGCTATTAATAACAAATATATAGTCAACATTATACTAAATGGAGAAAAATGTAGAATTTACACTAAAATTAGGAACAAAACAAGGAAGTCCACTATCCCCAATTTTATCTAATATACTGGAAGTCTTAGCTATAGCAATAAGGTAAATGACACAAATAAAAGACACAAATTGAAAAGGAAGAGATAAAATTATCAATATTTTCAGATGGCATGAGTATATACTATACATAAAGGACCCTAAAGACTTTACAAAAAAAAAACTGTTATAGCAGATGAATACTTTTAGCAATGTAGCAGAATACAAAATTAATACACAGAAATCAGTACCATATATATATATATATATATATATATATATATATATATATATATATATATATATATATATATATATGTATATGACAAACAGGCTGAGGATGAAATCAGGGAAACACTTCCATTCACAAATGACTAAAAAGTATGAATAATAAAGTGTACTGGAATAAACTTAACCAAGGAGGTGAAGGATCGATACAATGAAAAGCTTAAAACACTCAAGAGAGAAATTGTAGAAGACACTAGGAAATGAGA
Source organism: Jaculus jaculus (assembly GCF_020740685.1). Classification (NCBI taxonomy): domain Eukaryota; kingdom Metazoa; phylum Chordata; class Mammalia; order Rodentia; family Dipodidae; genus Jaculus; species Jaculus jaculus. Next base: position 41,916,367 of record NC_059104.1, read on the forward strand.
AGGTGTCTAATGTTATTGGATTGGAAGTATCAGTACTGTAAAAATGTCTGTCTTACCAAAGCAGTCTGCACATGTAACACAAACCCCTTCAAATGGCATTCTTCGCTGAAACACATAAAAGCAAACCTAAAACTCATTTGGAAGCACAAAATACCTGCAATAGCCAAAACAATTCTGAGCATTGCTGAGGCCCTGGCATGCCAATTCCCTCTCTCCCTCCCTCTCTCCCTCTCTCTCTCTCTCCCTCTCTCTCTCTCTCTCTCTCTCTCCCACTCTGTCTTGCCTTCTCTCTAAAAACTAAAAATAATAATGCTAGAAGTATCACCAGGCCTGATCTTAAGATATATTACAGAGCCACAGTAACAATAACAGTGGAGAACTGGCACAAAAGTCACATAGATCAACAGAACAGAATAGAAGAACCTGAAATAAACCCAGGAAGCTGTAGCCATATGAATTTGATTAAAATGCCAAAAATATTCATTGGAGAAAAGATAGCCCACTTAACAAATGATGTAGGGAAACATGTATATCTGTGTGTAGAAGGATGAAAATATATCTTTCTGTCCATGCACAAGAACCAAGTGCAAATAGATGAAAGACCTTAATATCAGACCTGAAACTCTGAAAATGCTTTAGGGAAAGGTAGAAGAAACATTTCAACATATTGGCATAGGCAGTAACTTTCTGAATATCATCCCAGTTGCTCAGGATGTAAAACCACTAATCAACCATGTGACCTCACGAAGTTGAAAAGCATTTATATAGCATAGAATACTGTGAACAGAGCAAAGAGGCAACCTACAGGATGGGAGAAAATCTTTGTCACCTATACATTTGACAGAGGATTAAAAACCAAGATATACAAAGAAGTCAGGAAACTAAATAATTAGAAATTAAAGAATATATTCAAGTCATGGCCTATGGAATTAAATCTAGTTCACAAAAGAAGAAATACACATCACCTATAAAAATCTAAAATATGCTCTACAGGGCTGGAAAGATGGTTTAGCGGTTAAGCGCTTGCCTGCGAAGCCTAAAGACCCGGGTTAGAGGCTCGGTTCCCCAGGTCCAGATGCACAAGGGGGCGCACGAGTTAGTTTGCAGAGGCTGGAAGCCCTGGCGCACCCATTATCTCTCTCTCCTTCTATCTGTCTTTCTCTCTGTGTCTGTTGCTCTCAAAATAAATAAATAAATAAAATTTTAAAAAATGTATAGGCTCTACAACCTTAGACATCAGGAAATGCAAAGTAAAACTACTTTGAGAGTCCATCTCACTCATATCAGAATGGCTATCATCACAAAAACAAGTGATAATAAATGCTGATGAGGATGCAGAAAAGAGAAATAATATTGGTGGCAATGTAAACTGGTATAGCCATTGTAGAAAGTAGTTTGGAGGTTCCTGAGACAGCTAAAAATATGTTTACCATATGATCTCCTATATCACTCCTTGGCATTTATCCTGAGGACTGTACTTACTACCTTAGCTATAGATGTTTATCCATGTTTATTGTGGTTCTATTTACAATAGCTAGGAAATGGAACCAGCCTAGATGTCTCTCAATGGATAAATGGATAATGAAGATGTAGTATGTTTATACAATGTAGTTCTATTTAGCAGTAAAGGAAAATGAAATTATGAAATTTGCAAGGAAATGGATGGATGGATCTGGAAAAGATTTTTACTAAGGAACGTAACCCAGACCCAGAAAGCCAGCACTGCATGTTTCCTATCATATGTGGATCCAAGCTACAAATGTTTAGATTTGTATGTGAGTTAAAATACAAGTCAGTAGCAGAGACCAGTAAACAAGCAAAGGGCTATAAAGGAGAGAGGAGAGAGGAGGACTTAAGGGGATGGTATTGTATATGTATAGGTAGATGAACAGATTATTTGGGATGCAATGACCTAAGTGAGGTCATAAGAAGAGATTGAATACAGTAAGATTGAGAGGAGGGTTAATCAAAATTAAAATGGCTAGATGTGGTGGTGTATGCCTTTAATCCTAGCAGTTGAGAGGCAGAGGTAGAAGGACCACTGTGAGCTCGATGCCTCCCTGGGACTACAAAGTGAATTGCAGGTCAGCCTGAGCTAGAATGAGACCCTAACCTCAAAAAGCAAAACAAAACAAAAATAGCTAAAATTTAAGATGTTATGAATAAGCCATATGGAAACATACATCTTTAGATGACATACTCAGAAACCATAGATTGTTACCAGAAAAAAAGTTCAGTGCCAGGGATGGGATACATTTCAATGAGTTGGCGGTGCAGGTCCCTGATGCCCCCAAACCATTATAGACCATGGCCAAAGCTCTTAATTACCCACCAGAAATAGATGTTAAGATCCTTTTGCTGAACACTTCATATACTTGGGCTACTAGTCACTGAGACATAAAGCTGGAGATAAGATTAAAACCTCCTCCCTGTGGAGCAGCTGACAGAAAGCTGGAGAAAAACATCTATGTTGTTTGCAGCCCTATAGGAAATAGAAGTCATCAATGGTGACAGTGGACATTGCAAGCCTTACACATATTCACCCAGGCCAAATGTGCCAACTGGTGCAATGGTGACATATCTTTTATGGGGGAAACCAACCACTCTTTAACTGGATGGGAGGTCCACTACATGAGAAGGAATATATCCTTAGTACTGACAACCTTGTCAAAAGCTTATGGTGGGAGAGGTCATGAGCACTACAAAAATAACACCTGAAGTTTTTGGCTAAATGCAAATATTGTGCCCATGAAACTGCCTGTCAGCACTTTTTCTTACATCTATAACCATATATTAATGCTAAGCTTCTCTTTTCAGATGGCGGTGACTTCCAGGATGATTCGAAAGACACCATATTGCTAAGAAGAAGCAACAGTGGAGTGTTCAGCATTAAGACATCTCTATCACACCTTCCAAGGCTCAGGGTCCATTGTGACAGAGGTGGCAAAAGAAATGCAAGAGCCAAAGGAAAGGTAGGACTGCTTAAAATGCAATCTTCCAGATAGAAAATGGCCTGAATATCCATTACCTCATTTTCTGGTACTACCTACACGAGACCCTCATAATAGGAAGAAAAGATAATGACATAAAAAGAAAAGAGACTGATTGAGAGGGGGAGTGGATATGATGGAGAATGGATTTGTGAGGGGGAGGATGTAGGTGGGGAAGGAATTTTCATGGTTTATTTTCTATAATTATGGAGGATGTTAATAAAGAAAATATTTAAAAAGTGCATTGTCCTCCTTACACTGTACCCCTTTGTGGAGAATCCTGTAGGCTCTAATTGGACTATGAGAATAATTTAATGAGTCAGTGAGAGTACATTACTTCAATATAAAATACAGAAATGAAAAAGTACATAGAAACAGTCAATGAGGGAGGAAGTAGATTCCCTTAGGACTATTGATTTTACCCGAGAGCTTGCACTATCTATTATAAAAGTAACACTTCATAGATAATTATTATAAAACATTACTCTCTGGCTTATATCTGGTCTTTCATGTCTTAACGTTTTTTATTGGAACAACAAATTGGAGTAGGAGGCTGCACACACATAAATATATAGCATTCACACATGCATATCATATAAATATATGTGTGTATGCTATGAAATTTTCTTCACACAGACTCTCTGTACATAAATCTTTATCTCAATGGCTGCTAAAGTGACATTTATTATCAAAAATAAAATAAAATAAGGGCATGGTGATGCACACCTTTAATCCCAGCACTCAGGAGGCAGATGTAGGAGGATGCCTATGAGTTCGAGGCCACTCTGACACTTCATAGTGAAGTCCAAGTCAGCCTGAGATAGAATGAGACCCTACCTTGAAAAACCAAAATCCAAAATTCCATAACAATAGTAGCAAATATCTGATCAAAATCAAGACATGTATAAACATAATATAAATATTTTAACTAAGTAAACAAGGAATCATATTTTATTAACTTAAATGTCATCACCACAAATATGCTTTTAGTGAGGATATTCAAGGTATATTTGTCCATATTTGTCTTATCCCTGTGATCTGAAACTTGTTCAAATTACCTATAAAGTAATAATAACTATTTTGCCAATGTGCTGACACATAAAGAATCTATTTCTGCAAAATAATATTGATGACACTAATTTTATTTATTATTTCTGCATGAAAGTGAGATAGGAACAAGATTCAGACAAAAATGAGCAAAATTTAGCTATTTATGTTAATATTGAGATCACATTTTCTGATTTCTTCAGGATACTTTTATATAAATTTTACATAAAATACTGGAATTGGCTGGCATGGTGGTATACATCAACACTTTTTTGACATCAACACTGCAGAGGCAGAGATATGGAATCACTGTGCGTTTGAGACCAGCCTGAGAATACATAGTGAATTCCAGGTCAGTCTTGGGGAAAGAGAGACCATACCTCCAAGAACCCTAAAAAGAAAAATGGAAATAATCCATTTTGCCACCCTACTTCCATTCGGTCACGTACCACATCATGAATAAACATTGAATTTTGAGCCAGATATCCAAGTTATTCAAAACTTAAAACATATGTTTTCAATAAGCTTCCTATTATCTTGTAGCTCAAAATGATATTTTTATGAGGATCATATAATAGAAGCATAAGGTACTGGTTTTACTACCTTGGCTCTATTTTTTGTTGATTTATGATGTAAATAAATTTAAATTCTTTGACATATTGCTATATGTCTATTTTATAATAAAAATGTCATTGGAATCAAAAAAGGAGAGTCTAATCATGACTTCTCATTTTCTTCATATGAAAAAAGACGAATCAAGTACAACTGGATTCCTTTCTATCATAGGGGAATGGAATCTCTGACAGCTCTTCCCCACAAAATAATTTAAAGTCATAAAAACATAGGCATGTCCTAGTTGAAGGTAAAACTTTATTCTGCTAAAATAAATCAGAGGTAGTATAGAACAAGAAAAACACCATAGTGAAGTTCTACCTTGTATAGCTACTTCTCCCTGAAGAGAAAGTGTTAATTCTAATTTAACCAAGGACTGAATATTCCAATCCTAGCATGCTGATAATGGTATAATCAATGAAGAAGTCAGACGGGGTGATTGTGGAGCGTGCAAGATTTCAATAACATGACTGCTTTCTTTATTTTCTAAGTTTATACATTCCATAAGAGTTCCATTTATTAATTCATTTCTCTCTCTTTCTATGTCTTATCATGTGTATTTGTGTGTGTGGCTGCCGGGGAGGGGGGCAGCAGAGAGATGCCAGACATGTGCCACTTTTTGTATTTGGCTTTATGTAGGTGCAGGACAATAGAACCCCAGCTGGTAGGCTTTGTAATCAATTGCCCTTAAGTGAGCCACCTCACTCCAAGAGATTCGTTACTAAAATACCAATAAGAAAAAAAGTCTCTTAGGAACTACAGGGTGGTTTTGAGAAGTTGTACAGATAAAGTTTAGAGTTCAGAAACTTTTAGAAGAATGAGTCTAAAATATAAAGAATTATATTTGAATTTCTGGGACATCCAATGTTGTATCAAATGTGGAAACTCAGATCTGTAAGAACTGAAATCAAGGCACAAATTGCCATAAGATTTTCAAAAGTTCCTTGAGGAATGAAAATAACCACTACTGTATTTGCTTAGACATACAGGAAAGTGATTTTCCTAGGACACTAACATCATTTGGAGATTTTCTAGTTTATTTTTTAAAATATATTTAGTTATTTATTTGATAGCGACAGACAGAGAAAAGAGGCAGATAGAAGGAGAGAGAATGGGCGTGCCAGGGCCTCCAGCCACTGCAAATAAATTCCAGATGTGTGTGCCCCCTTGTTCATCTGGCTAATGTGGGTCCTGGGGAGTTGAGCCTCGAACTGGGGTCATTAGGCTTCACAGGCAAGTGCTTAACCACTAAGCCATCTCTCCAGCCCTTTCTAGTTTATTTTGATGTTGAAAATATCTTGCATGTGCACTGATATGAACACTAAAAGAAAGACATTAGACTAGAACTCAAAAAAGTAAATTAATAATCAAGCATATTATTACATGGTATAGGTGTTAGAATTTTCTAGCAAGCACTTAAAATAATTTTGAGGAATAATTTCCAGAATAAACATTTTTTTTGAAGAAAGTTTAAAAAGCATAAAAGATCTTAACAGTGACTAGAATCTATGAAATGAATTGAAACAAATATAAATTTTATAGTACATGGACCTAAAAGCTAGTAAACTCACAGTGGTGAACTAGAAGACAGGTCAATTCAAAATATCCAACTGTAGCATAAAATTAAATTTAAAAAGAACAAGAAAGAGATATAATATCTGAAAAATTCTATTTGTCCTTTACAATATCTTATTTTATTTATTGATTTGTGGGAAAGAAAGAGGTAGCGAGAGAGAAAGAGAGAGGAGAGAGAGAGAGAGAGAGAGAGAGAGAGAGAATGAATGGGTGTACCAGGGCCTCTAGCCACTGTAAACGAACTCCAGATGCATGTGCCACCTTGTGCATTTGGCATACATAGTCCTGGGGAAATGAACCTGGATCATTTGGCTTTGCAGGCAAGTGCCTTAATGGCTATATCATCTCTCCAGTCACAATCTGTTCTTTTGTTTGTATTTTTCTCAATATGTATCTTGGTTCCTCATCATAACTCTTAATCGACCTGACATTTGTAGGAGTTAAGAGCAGGATATTATCTTTTCCAAAATTTGGCTTTCAAGAACTAGGGATATAGCTCATAAATTAACAAAAAAATAAAGCCAGGGTAGTAAAACTAGCTACCTTATGTCTCTATTATATCATCCTCATAAAAATATCTTTTGAGCTACAAAATAATAGGAAGCTTCTTGAAAACATATGTTTTAAGCTTTGAATAATTTGGATACCTAGCTTAAAATTCAGTGTTTGTTCATGATGTGGTACCTGGCAGAACTGAGGTAGGGTGTTAAAATGTATTATCTCAGTTTTTCATTTTTGGGTAGTATTTTGAGGTATAAGGAATAAGATAAAGTTTTCCAAACCCACCATAATTATATGCCTCTGAAATGTTATTATTTATCCTACTAAATTCCTTCAACACTTTTTATTACTATAAACAAATGCAAATGTCTATTATTTATAGATGCTAATAGGAAGCTCATATACAGCATATGTGTTCACTAATACCCTCCAGAGGCCTGATGAAGCATGCAGTTTTATTGTTATACCATGAAAATAAACACAGTATACAGTTCCTAATATTAGTGTGTTGTCTCCTGTGGTTCATGACAAAAGTATTTGTAATGATTTAACAGGTTGGTAGGGGTCCTAGGTTTTAGGTGAAACAATCAGCCATTCAAATGTTACATGCATATTTTTTAAAGTAGTCATACATTTAATTTCATTTTCCCATATTTCTTGAATTCCATTTCTGAAAAGAATACAGTGCTAAGTTTTAATTAATGTATAAATATATAAACATGCATTGGCAATGAGATTTCCATTAATCTCACTTTATTTTCTGTTGTTTCCATGACAGTGAGAGTGGCTGTAAAAAAAAAAAAAAAAAAAAAATGAAATGAAACTAAAAGGAAACAAAGAGCATATCTTAAGGTTCTTCAAAATCAAAACAGAAAATGATCAAAACCTTAACTAATTTTCTGATATCGCAACAGTCATCTTTGTTTTTTAACCTCTCATCTTAGCTAGTAGCAGATGTTCCTAATTCAAGTCATGGTAATGAACATTTAATTTCCAGAAACCATGTGCTTTTTTGTAGAAGCCAGCAGGGGCTTTGAGCGTGGAGTTAATGAGTGGAATGTGCCTCCTTACGTTGTTCTTTATAGAATACAAAATTTCCAGTGTAGCATTTCTTAAAAAGTTGTATGTAAAACTAGATAGCACATATAATAATAAAACAAAGTTCATGCTCATTTAGTATCAAACAGTAGGTTATCAATGATAAACACACATTTTTATCTCTCACCTTTTCCAATTTACTTTCTTGTATAAATAGGCTACTGTCCATATTACCTGCTAATCTAAGATTTGATCTTAACAACAGTGACTATTGAAATGTATGAGTATGTTTCATGGTTCAGTTTTAGACACAAGATTTAGTCTTATCTTCCAGTACTTTTGCAACCCCATAATTTTGATTTGTACTTCACACTAGCTAACTGTAACCACAGCCTAGAGTCTAGCAAACCCATTTTCTGCTTGCTAGTTTTATTTAAATTCTTTCTAGTTCTTTCAGATTAGTATATTGAGTTTCATCTAAGATAAGATAAAAGGATCAGATAGGTTCTTTAAGCTGCTGTGTTCTATTAAAAAAAAAAAAAAGGTTGTTTTCCTCCATTTAAAAGGCAAATGTATGTCAAGTCATCTGTAGCAGGCAGCTTCAGGTTCGCTGAGATGAACTTCTAGACCAGGCAGAGTTATGGAGGTAGGGATTTATTGAAGCTTATAGACCCAGTGGAAATTCCATAATGGTAGAAGAAGCTGCCCTGCCTTCACAGGCCCAAACATAGAAAGCAGAAGCACCAACCAAAAGCCAGAAGCCATACAGCACAGCACACTTCAAGAACTCCAGCTAGGCACACTTTGAGTAGCTTTAAACTGAAATCTGAAACCCACCACCACACCTTAACATCCACCCAGTGACACTGCCTCCAGCCAGGTGGCTGAGATGCAAACTACAAACTAATAAAAAAGTGAATGTACTGGGGGCCATCTATTCAAACCACCACAACATCTTTATACTAGTTACATAAGTCTCCTCCTTTATATGCTGCTATTACTTATTTAGTTTTCATATGACTTTCATTTTAGTTCTTCCTTATTCCAATGATTATTATTATTTTTTTTATTTCATGTTAACCACTCTTCTGGTTTAATGATCCAACCACTGTTAAGGATAAAGACAGTATTTGCACAGTAGGAGTTTGGTTTTGGTCTCTGTATGGTTCTTGCTTTCCAGAAAGGAAGGCTGAATAAAAGACATGCAGGAGGTGAGGGTTACTTATAACTTAGCTTCAAACATTATGAAGAGAAAGGTATAACATTTGGTGTGCATTGCTACTTATTGTTTATTGTGTCGCTGTTGCTAATAGCTATGAAGCTGCTATGATTAGGAAGAAAGTTATCATAAATTTAGAAACCTACACAATATAATTTGTTAATATAATTTTGGAAGCCAAAGTCCAGAATGGATTTTTTGGGCCTTGTCAAGACATTATAACATTCATCTACTTTTGAAGGATCTGTATAGCAGGCTGTTTTGCCACATTTCTAAAAATTGACACATTTCTTGACTCAACACTGCTTCACTTTGATCAACTTGTGCCTCAGTTTAACTCCAAGCTTGGAATATTCTCTCTGAGAACCCAAATCTCATAATGTGTTCAAAGTGCATAATTGGAGATTTATTTTAGAGGTGAACTTTGAGGTAATTTGCTTCACAGCCTTCAAACCTAGAAGGAAAGAATAATAATATGGAGATGTGCTGGACACTGACTGGGTAAGGGTGTACTTCTTTTGAATGTGAAGGAAATAGATGACTTTCTTTGGAAAATTACCATATAGGTTTGAAGGAACGACAAATTATTTCTTCTACTCTACACACCAAAACATAATCTTTTCTTAGTATGTTGTGGCACACATGGGATTGCACATGTTATCCTAGCTATGATGGATGTTCTGTTTACAAAAATATTTTTATTTTCAGAACAAGACTTGAGTAGCGAGGACAGTGACATCCTTCACTCTAAACTAGGGCATTTTATTTGATATGACGTCCCTGAGTGGTAAGGTTCTGTTATGATGGTTTATTTGTCTTGCTTGTTCCTTTTGGAAGCCAAAGCTAAAAAATCTATTCCTGACATTTTTACTGTAAATGAGTGATATGGTACAATCAAAAACTTCCCTCTTGGAATGTCATCAGGCAATAAGATAAAAAGTGTCAGTAAATTGTCAGAACAAAATAAAATGTCTAAGTGAATAAAACTACAGGAAAGACATAGCAGCTCTTTATTGAAATCACTTTCCACTATAGTAAGAAAATAGAAAAAAATAAGATAATTTATCAAAAGTTAAATTTAAAAAAAAATGATAGACTAAACACAAAGCAAGTTCATTATATGAAAACAGAGAATGATTATAGATATAAACATAGCAAATATGTGTGACATTAAGCCAGGTATGGTGGCAAACACATTTAATCCCAGCACTTGGGAGGCAGAGGTAGGAGGATCCCTGTGAATTCAAGGCCACTTTGAGTGAGACTACATAGTGAATTCCAGGTCAGCCTGGGTTAGAGTGAGACCCTACCTCAAAAAAACAACAATGGGCTGGGGAGATGGCTTAACAGTTAAGTGCTTGCCTGTGAAGCCCAAGGACCCCGGTTCAGGGCTCAATTCCCCAGGACCCATGTTAGCCAGATGCACAAGGGGTGGATGCATCTGGAGTTTGTTTGCAGTGGCTGGAGGCCCTGGCGCACCCATTCTCTCCCTCTCTCTCTCTCTCTTTCTCTCCCTCTGCCTCTTTCCTCTCTGTCTGTTGCTCTCAAATAAATAAAAACAAACAAAAATTTAAAAAAAAAACAAAAAAACGTGTGACATGTAAAAGACGAAGAATCAGATTAGATTTGAGAAACCACACAATATTATACATATATAATTAATTATAATATATATTATGATTAAATATATATTGTATTTTATAATACATAAATATGTATTATAATTATATAATAGTATTATTAAAGTAGAATATATTAATATATAATAAATAATAAAATTATAATTAATCTATATCAGTATCATAAACCATTAGGTTTAAGGAAGATATCTGAGAATGTATCACGATGACAAAAGTACCAGATTTTTGACGTCAGTATCTCCCACAAAATTGCAGAATCCCTAAGTACAAGAGATTGCAACACATTTTAAAACTAATAAAAATAAAATGCAAATGATTAATGTTTTAATGCATGGATATGATACTAATATCAATGTAAATTAATATTTTAAATTTGATTATCATAATCAAGGACATATGATGATAAGGATGTTGTGTTATTTAATTATTTGATGAAGTTGCTTTGATTGCTATAGTGATATGTTCAACAATTAACATGATAACTTCCAGATTCATTGCCAATAACATAATACGATTTCCTGTGAAGCCTTCTTTCCCTCTCACTTTCAAAGACATGTTTTCTTTTCTTTTTCTTTTAATTTAAATTTTGTCATAGTTTTACTCTACATTTATCTCCCTAATACAATATATCCATATGGTCTCCCATATGACTAGGCTTGTATTCTATTAATACAGTAGAAGATTCTTAGCTAAAAATAGAAAGTTGGGCCATCTGAACTTACAATAAATTGTAAGTTTTCTTCATATCAATATGGGAATAGGAAGAGGGGGCAGAAAGAATGTCAGAGCCACATGTTGGGTCAGATTATGCAGAGACATTTATTGTACCAATAACTGTGGGCTAACTCCACAAGGCATGACTCATATACCTCAACAAGGAGGGGCCAATGGGAAGGGGGTAGGTCAGGGATGAGCTTAATGATGGTACCAAACTGCCTGTATTTGCTGAATAGAAAACTAATAAAAAAAATTGTTTCAAAATAAATATGTAACTTATTATAAAAATATATATGGAAATAGAAAAGGAGAGGCACAAAAGGAAAACACGGGCATAGTTCTTCTGGGTCCACTGATTTTCTGAAGTTGGTTGTGTGGATAATTTTTTTTTTTTTCTTAGTGTTCATACCCTTAGTTTTATGTGTTAAACTTTTGTTCCCTTTCTTATTTTATAGCCCCTAAGGATTTTTATATGTGCTTGTTCTCTTGTTAATTTATTTTAGAGTCACCTAGTTCAACTTTAAAATTCTTTGAGAACAGACAGGCCTGGGGTCCTGGGGGTGCCTCTAAAGGTGAGATCCTTACCAGGACTCCTGTAGTTCACGTTCAAACACGATTTAAAGTTGTCACTCTTATTCAATCTTCTTGTAATTTGGCCTCCACTTCATTTTATTTTGAATAAGTATATTTTGATAATTTTTCTTCACATATGGACTTTTCCTAGAATGCCCCTGACCCACGGAACCAATCTAACATGGGGTGGTCAAGGAGGGCTGCAACCTGAAAGAACGGGCGGGAAAGAAGAAGGAGACCAAGCGGAGGTTTTGTCAAGGTCTCGTTTAATGTCGGATTTTTTAGCTCTTTTATAATCAACCAGCAGGTAGGGCAATAAGGAGGGGAAAAAGGGGGAGTGGGTACAAGGAAGGAGGAAGTAGGGCCACCTGGCCGTAATCTTCTGGAGCATCTTGTGGTATTTCTGGAATCTCTCTTGTGACTCTCCCAGAGCAGCTGTTTGTTCTCAGGGGAGGGGCTGCATGAGGGCTGCTAGTTCTCTTTTGTTCTCAGGGCAGCCAGGTCATGGTCTCTGACACTAGAAAGATTGTCAACCTCTACTATTATTGTCCAGAAAAAAAAATAGTTTCATCATGAATTAGAAAAATTATATTTCATAAAGATGTCCTCTTTGTGTTATAAAATTTGTAAATGGTAAATAATTTACTCGTATTTGAGTTTATAAAATAAATAAATAAATAGAACAAGAATGTTAAAAATTATATTCATTAATTTTTTGTAATTACTACAATAGATTGGAAAAGGAAGATTTGTCTTATTATTAGTGTGAAGGACTTTTCCCAACATATTCAAGAGATAGAAAAAAACAATGGAAATATTAAGGCATTAACATCAATAGCATTGTAATTGATAGGTATTAAACTTGCAATGGTACTCTAATATAGCCTGAGTTATCCTACCTTTGAGTAGATTACAGAAAGACTTCTTTCAGTTGGGAAACTATACAATCTGATATGATAGATCATATATATATATATATATATATATATATATATATATATATATACACACATACTTACACATATGATGAAGAAATAATTTCCAAGGTGAAGTTTTATGAAGAAAGTTATACAGTATACTGTTTCAGCATAATTCTAGTTACATGGGGCAGACAGATAGCAGTATTCCTATAGTAACCCTCTGAGAATATTATATTGAAAATCATTGTCAAATCTGAAAAGTAGAAGCAGTTGCCAGTTTATGTCTAGAATAATTCAGAAAAAAATAAGATGAAAGGAAGTCAAATGGGTAAGCATTATTTATAGTTCTATGATGACTTCATAGAAAGTAGTAATATAAATGAATACATTAATTTTTCTAACTAAAATGGAGGGTTATAAACTTAAAGGAAAGAGATAGTTTATTCATAATCCTTTATTTATTTTTTTATTTATTTTTTGAGATAGGGTTTCACTCTACCTCAGGCTGACCTGGAATTCACTATGTAGTCTCAGGGTGGCCTTGAACTCATGGTGACCCTCTTACATCTGCCTCCTGAATTAAAGGATTAAAGGTGTGCACCACCATGCCCAGCCTAATCCATTAATTTTTTCAATCAACTTGATTGTTCAAAACACTAGACTAAAGCATGGCAATAAATAATTTTAAAAATCTCTACTTAAAAGAAATAATTCCCTGCAATTATTTTCCCTATATTGAAAATTATCCTCCTGGAGAGAGGAAATAGGCATATAAAACTCAGGAAACCCAAGAGACTTAACAGTACTGGGAAACTCCAAGATCATATACACACTGAGAAAAGCCACAAGACCCATCCCCATAGTTACATCCACAGTTAACATTTGTGCAAGGAGGAAATGACTCTTTGGTAGACCCTGTGGTGGGTCTCCTAGTAATATAATGGAACTTTGGATCACTCATGCGCCTGTAAGCATCTCCTCACTTGTGTCTTTGTAAGTAATCCAGATAAACTACTTGGCTCACCAAGCTGGACTTAGGTGGAGTCATATTTTGGGCCCATAGTTTTTGCTCTATCTGGGATAAGTAGATGTTTGTTGTCATATTTCTCAGGGAAATCATTCAACAGTAAATGCCATAATACCACTACTACTTCTCCACTTCCAATATGTTGCAAAAATGCAGCCCTTTAAAACGTCCAACTATAGACAGTCCACAAAAAGAGATCATCTAAGGAATGGGGACCTCAGCTAGCAGTAGAGGTCTAGGCCTGTTTCTCATATCCTTAGGCTTTGAGAAGGCTTTGACTTTGTCCATTATGTGGCCCTTCAGGCCTGACAAGAAAGCATTGATCTTGACAGCGCATTCCCTCTTCTAAAAATAGATGTGGTTCACAGAGAAAGCATTGTTTTACTCTTACACATATGTGTCTTCTATGCAGATATTCCAGAGTCCTTTATCTTGGGGAACCTTCAGCAAACCCCTTCCAATGTTCCCTCTCCTCAGACTTTCTTATCATACAGAGAAATTATAAACTAAGACCTATGTTTTTTCCTCCATTGTGACACACAATACTTTTCCACTCCTATCCCTTTACTTTATTGCTCTTTTTGTCACCAGAGATTTATTTATTTATTTATTTATTTATTTGTATTTGAGAGTCACTGAGCATTTTATTCTAATAGTCTTTAGGTGCATCTAAAATTATATATTATTTTCTATGTTATTGAAAGGTATCAATGGTATTATATTCAAGACTAGTAGTTAATAGGAGGGGATTATTATCAAACTATGTTATGCATACTATAAAATTTGTCAATAATTTTTTAAGTATCAGGAAAAATAAGCACCACCTGGCTAAATAATTTTACAAAGTTGATAGCACGCTTTTAAAAATATTTTGTTTATTTGAGAATGAGACAGAAAGAGATAATGGGCCTGCCAGGGCTTTTAACCACTGAAAAAGTACCCCAGAGTTATGTGCCACCTAGTGCATATGGCTTTACTGGTACTGGGAAATTGAACTCTGGTCCTTAGGATTTGCAGGCAAGTGCCTTAAAGGCTGAGCCATTTCTCCAGCCTGACCACATTTAATGATTAACATCATTTCTTCAACATTTTTCCAGTAAGGTAAACTATACAAAATTCTTACTGAATGTGGGCTGGGCAGATACATAAAAGTTAAAAGGCATTTGCTTATAAAGAGGGCCAGTCTGGGGTTCAATTCTCAGCACCAAAGTGAACCCACATCAAGACATGAAATGGGGGCATGTGTCTGGAGTTCCTTTTCAGTGGTAAGAGACCCTGGCACACCCTTCACAGATGTAAAAAAAAAATGAATTTTTTAAAAGATTTAAAATTTTAAAGGTCAATGTAAATAATACTTCTCTACTCCTCTATACTTCCACATTTTGAGTTAATTTCATAACTTTCATAAAGATCCTGAAGCATAACATGTTTTTTGTATTTTTTTGCTTTTATTGAAAATAATAGAGTACATCTGAGAATATGAAGGTTTTGAGTCTCAAATTTGCATAGTTATAAATATTTACAATTCGGTCATGCTAGAGTATATATGAGTGACAATTCCTGTATCACAAGTTTTAATATTATGCACATATATTAATATACTATGGTTTGTACATTTATGATTTAATGGTTATTTATCTTGTTTCCAGTGTTTTCTAATAGTTTTATTTACAACCAGTGAAAGAGAGAATGGGGTTTATGTAAGTACTGGGGAATTGAACTTTGGTCATTAGGCTTTGCAGGCAAGCACCTTAACTTCTAAGCCATCTTTCCAGCTCATTTACAGTAGTTTTATGAAGCAAATTGTCTTTAGCAGTCCAATATAGTTTTACCTAAGATGTTTACCTTGAACTTTCTCTTGGGTTAAAGAAAAAGCATAAAGAAAATTCTCGTGTTTCTTACTGTAAATAACTCATTAGATGTTCTTCCCATGAAAACATGCAAGCAAAACCAAAGGAAATGTTGGCTGTGTCTATTGCTTTGACTGAAGTTAACATTTCCTCGTGGATGTTTGCCTGTATAAAAGGATACACAAAGCACACACACACACACACACACACACACATGCACATGCACGCACACACATACACACACATGCACACATACATTAAAAGAGAGACAGAGAGATAGTGAGAGAATAATAAGTATATACAAATAGAATAATTCTTTGTATATCAGTATGTACCTAGCAAATGGTTTATAAGCAAAATGTTTAAAAACTGAAAATCTAAATATACTTATTCCCCTGATTGTTCAGTGGTATGTCATTTGTAAAAAGTAATCTAGTTAGGCTGGGTGTGGTGGTGCACACCTTTAATCCCAGCACTCAGGAGGCAGAGATAGGAAGATTGCCATGAGTTTGAGGCTACCCTGAGATTACAAAGTGATTTCCAGGTCAGCCTGAGCTAGAGTGAGACCCTACCTCAAAAAAGTATAGCAAAAGAAAAAAAAAATAATAATCTAATTAAAAAATTCATTATAGAGAATTAAGTAATATTGTATTGTAACAGTGGGATTGGTCAAATTACATCATTAAGATATCATCATAGCTTGGATTTCTGCCGGATCCTGCCAGCTGAAAGGGTTTGAGCCTGATGGGGAGTGAGGATTAAAGAAAGACAAGAGAGAGAGAATGAAAGCAAGGACCCCAGTCCAGGGCTGAAGCAAGGACTGAAGTGAGGTTTATTTCACAGCATTCCTTTTTATACCTTCTTACAATCAGTTTTTCCATGGACAAAAGTTCCATGAATCTCACACAAGTTTCTATCAAAAAAAAAACTTCCTGTTACAGAGTTTTTGCACTTCAATCACTTCTCAGTACAAAAAGCTATTAAGGCCAGCCAAATGGCTTCCAACACTGAATATACATAATCTTGCTTACATGTAGGTGCTATGGTGTTGCTGCCAAAGGCCCAGAGCTATGGATACAAGTCCAGCCAAAATGGCTCCCTACAGATTTCCATTTGCAGTGTCTAGAAGCCCTGGTGTACCCATTCTCATTCTCTTTCTCTCTCTCTCTAAAAAATAAATAAAAATAAACCCTTAAAAATTATTTATGATTTTCACATTATAAATAATTGATTTTTTTGTGAGTTATCCAAAATAGTTTCATAATTTGAAAAACATCTATGATAAGCTATTTAACAGATACTATACTGATAATTCTTTTTTCTATCTTATCCAATGTGATCATCTTTATGAGTAGAATGTATTATCACAAGAAAAATTCTTAGAACAAAGTAGCAGCACTTCAAGTTGATATATTCTCTGGAAACTCCATGGTTTGATAGCAAACAACTGAAGGTTCCACTAAAGCATGTCTATGGGAAGGTTCCTTTGCTAATTCTAATGACAGAAAAACTAATAAAGACTAAGAATTCACATATTTTAGTGTCATAGTAGCTTTAGCATATGTGAACTAAATTTCACAGAAGAGCTCTGTATTTACTGTATTTACTTCAGGTAAGGCTGAATGGATTGAAAAACCTCCTGTGATCATAGAGCAATGGAATATTGAAACACCAAAGCCTAATTACCTCGGGCTACCTCTAGCACCTTAGTAGTCATTATCACCCACTTCTGTGTCTGACCTAACATCCAAGTGACTATCAGTTGAACAGGTCTGACCTTTTTTGAATGTACTGACATGGTCCACCAGCTTCCACCAACCCAAAGGCTAAGAATATCAGCAGACAGCATATGAGGCCTACAGTGGAGATTTCTCCTCTTTGCTTCAACCTGCCTAGTGGATGCTCAACCAATGAATTGGATTCTTTGTATCATTTTATTTGGTTTCTACTTTATTATTTTCTACCTTAATCTTTATTAATTCTTCCCATCTACTGATTTTGGTTTGTCTTGTTCTTCTTTTTCCAAGGCCTTAAGGTGAAGCATTAAGTTATTTACTTGGGACCTTTCTAATTTCTTAATATAGACACTTGAAGCTATAAAATTTCCTCTTCTGACTGCCTTCATTGGTTCTCAGAGGTTTAGGTATGTTGTATTCTCATTATCAGTTGATTCTATGAAGTTTTCATTTCTTTTTTGATTTCTTCATTGACGCATTCATCACTTAGTAGTGTATTAGTTTCCATGATTTTGTGTAAGCTCTATGCCTTTTATTGCTATTGACTTGTTGGTTAATCCCATTGTAATCAGATAGAGTGCAAGGATTTACTTCAATATTCCTATATATTTTAACGTTTGCTTTGAGTCCTAATATATAGTCTATTTTAGAGAATGTTACATGCTGCTTAAAAAAATGATATTTTGCAGCATTTGGATGTAATGTTCTGTAGGGTTTCACTCTAGCCAAGGCTGATCTGGAATTCACTATGTAGTCTCAGGGTGGCCTTGAACTTAGGGTGATACACCTATCTCTTCCTCCCAAGTGCAGGGACAAAAGATTTGTGCCATCACACCTGGCAAGTGTCTGTCTTTTATGGAAAGGTGTTTCTTGGAGGCAACAACAGAAGGATCCTGATTTTTATTTTATTATATATATATATATACAGAATGAGAGAGAGAGAGAGAGAGATTGAGAGAGAGAGGGAGAGAGAGAGAAAGGAGAGAGTTCGCATGCCAAGCCTTCAGCCACTGCAATCACACCTCAGATACTTGCACTACCTAGTGGGTATGTGCAACCTTATCCTTACCTTTGTGTGTCTGGCTTATGTGGGATCTGGATAGTTGAACATGGATCCTTAGGCTTAACAGGCAAGTGACTTAACCACTAGACCATCTCTCTAGCCAAGGATCCTGCTTTTCAACCCAGTCTGCAAACCTGTGTCTTTTGGCTGGGGCATAGAGACTATTGATATTAAGAGTAATTATTGAAAGGTGTGTATTTGTTCTTGCCGTTGTTCTTAGTTTATAATTATTCCTGTTTTTCCTTTGCTCTCTTGTATTAACTAGCTTTTGAATATGGTTTAATTTTTCCTGGTTCTTTATGTGTGTGCTTCTCGTTTTCTTCAGCAGGGAGGATCCTTTCAAGTATTTTCTGTAGAGCTGGTTTAGTGTTCATATATTCCTTTAGCCTGTTTTGTGTGTGTGTGTGTGTGTGTGTGTGTGTGTGTGTGAAATGTCCTTATTTCTCTGCTAATTTAGATAGATGGCTTTGAAGGATAAAATAATCTTGATTGACAGTTGTTATCTTTCAGAACTTGCAATACATCAGTCTAAGTCCTTCTGGCTTTTAAAGTTTGTGTAGAATAATTTACTGACATCCTGATAGGCTTGCCTTTGTATGTGACTTGATTTTTCTAATTGTTTTCAATATATTTTCTTTTGTTTTGCATTTTGTAGTTTAATTGTAATATAATAGTGAGAAACTCTTTCCTAATTTTGTCTGTTTGGCATTTTTAAGGCTTCCTGTATCTGTATTGTTATCACTTTCCCTTTTTGGTGAAAGTTTTCTTCTATGATATTGTTGAAAAATACCCACTTATGCCTTTGTAGTGAAATTGTTCTCCTTCTAGTATGCCCTGAATTGTTATGTTTGATCTCTTCATAGTGTCCCAAAAGTCTTGAAATTCACATTCATGCCATCCTATTAGTTTTTCTTTCTCTTTGTTGGAATGTATTAGATATGCCATCTGGTCTTCTAATTTAGATATTCTGTTCTCTCCTTCATCCATTCTACTGATGAGACATTCTACAGAGCTTTCTATTTGACTTATTCTGTTTTTTTAGCATTTCTGATTGGTATTTTTTCATTATTTCTGTTTACTTCCTCATGTCTTGTATTAACCACCTTGTTTCATTAAGTGACTTTTCTATGTTTTCCTGCAGGAATTTGTTTTCATCTTTGAGTCCATTGTTTTATTTTTGATTCCTTTGACTTGTTCTTTGATTTCTTTGAACATATACATAATCATTTATTCAAATATTTTTCAGACATTTCCTCTAAAACAGTCTCACTGGAGGTCATTTCTTATAAATTTATAATTTTTGGTGGGATTTTATTGTTTTGACTTGTTGTATAACTTTTACTGTAACATAGAGATTTTTGCAATTTGAGTTAATTTGGTGAATGGATTTTCTAATTATCTATAGTCATCTTAGTTGTGTAAATCTAACTTTATATATCATCAGGGTAGGAGTTTAAGGTGCCAGGTTTAGCTCTTATACTCCAAGAGAACCAGCAGAAGTGACCCTAGGTGTTGAGTTTTCCTGATAGTCAAGTATTCTAGTAGACTGGGTGGAACAATTTACTGGCAAATTCTAAAATTCAACTGAACAGCATACACAGTCAATCAAAACTATTGCAGAGTATTTATGCTAGAGTGGGGATTATAACAATTAGATAATCCAATACAGCCAAAGTCCCTAAGGGTGTGTGTTACCCACACCCTTAATCCTATCAGATGGAAGGTTGAGTTTTCTGGTCTGAAATGAGTTCCAGGCCAGCCTGGGGCAGAGTCAGACTCTGACCCCAATAATGACAGAAGAAAAAAAAAAATGACCCTATAAATCAGGAAATTTCATAGGCAACAATAGTAACACCAAAATACAGCTTATTTGAGAACTATAAAGGCAACCAAGAATATATCACTCACATATCACACATAACCTGCCCTGACATGGAAAGAGAGATTAGCACTTTCAGTGCAGGCCTATTTACCTACCTTTGCATAAGTATGCCCTGTTACATTTTAGGATGGCTTTCAGTCTCACTGATGTTTAGTGCCACCTCAATCCCTCTTTGTTGTACTGCAGATCTGGTGTTCTGATCACCTGTGATGGATGCCATGCAGCCCAGGGGCTGAAGGAGTTCTCAAATGATTTATGGCAGAACTGGCAGCTAGGGGATGGGATGCTGTGCAGGATGTGTGGAGTTGCTCAGCTGGTCCCATTTGTGTCCTCCTTCAGCAGCTGATCATCTGGTCCTTGTTGTCTTCCCCTTCAGGTTCTTGACTTTGTGAAGAGGCTGATATGAGTAGAAAATACTTCCACCAGGTTTCTGCTCCTGGAGCTTTGCACTGCCCAGGCAGGTGGGCTGGTGGGCATGCAAACCAGTGCTGTAGGTGCCTCAGCAGGATTCTGACCAGTTTTCTCCTTTTCAGAAGTTGAGTCTCTCTTCTTTCTCTGCTGTGTTTTATAATAACTTGTATATCTTCACTTTTTGGTAGAAGAGTGTATTTTGCTGGTTTTCTGCTTTCCTACCAACCACCAGTGTGTTTGAAAAGTGTCATAATCTATTACTTTCTTTAGTTCTGTAACTATAAACCCTTCATGAAATTGTTAACACATTAAAACATGAAATTCGGGGTAGCCTATATCTGTATTCCCAAGCCACGGTCACACATATTTGGCTCCAGAATAAACTATCTCATATCCTTTGTGAGGTGAGAGCTGTGTCTTTGCATTGGCACACACATGGTCCTTTCTGAGATCTAGAATGCTCTCATTACCTTGCTCTTCTGTGAAGTAAACACTCCTCTAATATTCACAAGTAGCAGTTGTGTTTATGGTGCTCAAACTGGCCACTATTGCTTTGTCATGTTATAGAGAATGTACCATTTATAAGGCTATTGGGTATGGATAACTTTTATGGATATGCTGGAATGTGGAAGTGGACTGAGGTTCTCTTTCATATAGGAAACTGCGACCTATTAACATTTCTTTTATAAAAATCCACAGACTTTCTCTATCACTGGTAACTTATTACTTGGTTTATTTGACAATGTCCGCATAACTTGCCTTCTGATCCTTTGTAGATTGTTTTTTATTCATGACCTTGCCATTCGTCAAAGCTTGTTCCCTTATCATTTGCAATATTAACATAACCAACTGTATAAAGTTGGCTTTTATATTAAACTAAAATACATAATGAGGTACTCTCTTAAGCAAAATTCATCTCAATTGTACCTTAAATTATCATTAGGATTACATGATGGCCTCATTTTAAAATATCAGCAATCTACATTTTGTCTTCTCATGTGAAACAGAAAAAGAAATAAACCCTACATAAATTGGGGAGTCAGTTCATAATCTTAGAGTTCATATTCATTTCCATAGTAATGGTTATTCTGTGAGGCAATTGACTATTAAAGTTTCACATGTACAAATGTATTTATACAGACAAGATTAAATAACAATTCACTCATTCTCCTTAAAATGCTATAGGTATCTAAATATAGTTTTGATTAAATTGTACAATAATAAACAGAAGAAAATTTTCTTATAGTTTCTTGGATAAAACATTATAGCATGATAAATTATAAAAGAGATTAGTATAATTTGTATTTTAAAAAGTTAAGCAGTAAAATAAAAAGGAGAATAGTAAGCCAAAGAGAGACAAGACTGTCTGGAGGACTTATGGATTAGATTAAAAACTATATATGTTTTGAAGTAGAAAGGATGAAGGAAAACAATACTATTTTATCCATGGAGTGAGGCAAGTAAGTGCTAGTGGTTTGAATTAGGTATCTTCCATAAACACTTGTGTTCTGAATTTTTTAATAATATTTTTATTAATTAGATTTTTACTCAATGAATACAGTTGGTACCATGGTTAGCCTCCTCCATCTCCTACCCCTCCTCTCTGGCCTCTCCTTGTTGAGGTATATGGTCATGAATTTTGGAGTTAGCCCACAGTTATGGGTAGGAGGAAATGTCTCTGTGTATCATGACCCAACATGAGGCTCTGACATTCTTTCTGCCTCCCCTCTTCTGCAAAATTTCCCTGAGCCATGTTGGGTTCATTTTAGGTCTGCTTCAGTGATGAGGTCTTGGGAGCCTAAGTGTCTCTGGAAATCTGATTTGGTAGGAGTTGATTGTTCTCTGTGTCAAGCTCTTTCATCCTTGTGCTGGTACCAGGTTCACCAAGAAAACAGCACCCTGCTTCACCAATTATTCTTAGTTTTAGCTGGGCTGTTTTGAGATATGATCTGGGTCTATCTGACAAAGAGAAACAGATTCTCCAATGGAGAGTAAAGGTAGCACTAGATAAATAGGATAACCCTTACTTGTTTTTGAGAATTTAATAGGTATAGACCCCCTCTTGTCACCCACAATTGATGGTAGCTTGATAATGGAGAGGGGGCTCATATTTGGATATGGTTCTGACTTGTTTCCCAGCTTCAGCTATGGGTCCTGTTCCACTGAGCAGATCAGTTAGCCAAATAAAGAGGAGTTGGTTTCCCACCATGGCTGTGCACCACTATTGTACTTGTGTGAGCATCACAGCAGGTTATTTGCTTGTAAGTAGGTTAGACCATGAGTTGCTTGGACAGATATTGATCATTTTCCCTGAGTCTTTCATGTAACACCTTCTGGAACTAGATGTGCTGACTGTTTGGGGACTGACTCACTTCTAGTTTCCAGCCATATCACTCTATGTTACATGTCAACCGCATAGGATGTCTTCAGCAGTAGGGTCTTACCACTAACCTTTGGTGGATCATCAAGTACTCTGACAGAAATCTGTTTTTTGTTTTTTTTTTTTTAGCAAACATTGTAGGTCTCTCTGATCAAGAGCTCATTGTTGATGATAGCCACTTGCTGGTACTGAGAGTTATAGGTCAGTGCCCATTAACAGAAGGAAGAAAAAAATAACTAATATAAAAGAATTAGAGAATAGAGAGAGAGAGAGAGAGAGAGAGAAGCTGTAGAAGATTAAGGTCAGTCTCCATTTTACCCTCTCCAGTGCCTTTTGACTCAAGTGTTCCCTTTAAGGGCCTGGTGATGGTTCAACCATTTGCTCTGCCTTTTCGGAAGTAGATTTTATGGTACCATTGCTGTTTGAATCTAGATTTGTGTCCCCCACCCTCTCTCTTGCCCTTCTTTCCTTCCCCACCCACCCTATTTTCTAGTCCTTGAGATGATTGCTGGGTATGTCAGCATCGTGGTGTAGATGAGTGAGACTATGTGATGATTACCTTTCTGTGACTGGGTAATTCAATAAGGATGATCTGCTCCAGGTTCAACCATTTTTCTTGAAATTTCATTGTGTCAGTTTTTCTTACTGCTGTGTAAAATTCCATAATGTAGATAAACCACGTCTTAGTTATCCATACTTCTAGTGATGGACATCTGGGTTGATTCTAACTCTTGGCTCATATGCATTGAGCCTCTATAAACATCGTTGAGAAACTGTGAACTGAGCTTTGAAGGATTTGGGGTAGATGCCCAGTTAGGGAATAACTGGGTGTATTGGTAACTCTATAGTCAGCTTTTTCAGGAGTCTCCATATTGCTTTCCAAAGTGGTGGTACCATCTTACATTTCTACCAACAGTGGATGAGGGTTCCTATTTCTCCATATCCTTGCCAGCATTTATCTTCATTTGATTTGATGTCTGCTATTCTTAATGGGTAAGGGGGAATCTCACAGTTGTGTTAATTTGCATTTCCCTGATGATTAGGGATGATGAACATTTTCTTAAGTGTGTGTTTGCCATTTGTATTTCTTCCTCTGTGAACAACCTGCCCAGGTCTTTGCCCCATTTTGGGGGTGGCTTTTTTGACTTTTTATTGTTTAGGTTTTTGAGTTCTTTGTAGATTCTAGACATTAGTCTTCTGTCAGTTGGAAATACAGCAACTAATTTCTCCCATTCTGTGGGTAATCTATCAGCTTTAGTTATTGTATGCTGTCCATGAAGAAACTCTTCAGCTTCATGTGATCCCACTGGTTGAGTGACTGTTTAAGATCCTGTGCTACTGGGG
The DNA here is from genome assembly GCF_020740685.1 of Jaculus jaculus. Classification (NCBI taxonomy): domain Eukaryota; kingdom Metazoa; phylum Chordata; class Mammalia; order Rodentia; family Dipodidae; genus Jaculus; species Jaculus jaculus. The sequence goes on from NC_059104.1 coordinate 41,940,892, forward strand.
TTTTGTTCAGGAAGACCTTTTCCATTCTTATGTAATGGAAAGTTCCTCCTATATTTTCTTCTAGTAATAGCCTAGTTTCTGGTCTTATATTGAGGTCTTTGTTATATTTGAACTTGAGTGTTTTGCATGGCAGGATGTGTGGATTACTTTTCAATTTCCTCCATATGGTTATCCAGTTTGTCCAGCACAATTTGTTGAAGATGCTGTCTTTTATCCAGCCTATATTGTTAGGGCCTTTGTCAAATATCAAGTAGCTGTAGTTGCTCTTTCCAAAGTCCAGGTCCTGAATTCTATTCCACTGGTCTATACTCCTGTTTCTATGCCAGTTCCACACTGTTTTTATTACTATGGCTTTGTAATATAGCTTTAGGTCAGGTAAGGTGATGCCTCCAGAAGTATTTCTTTTGCTAAGGATGTGCTTGGATATCCAAGGCCGAACTTTGAGATCATTTTTTCTATCTCTGTGAAGAACAATGTTGGGATTTTAATTGGAATTGCATTAAATCTGTATATTGCCTTTGGTAGGATTGTCATCTTTTCAATGTTAATTCTGCCTATCCAGGAGCATGGGAGGTCTTTCCATTTTCTCAACTCCTCCTTAATTTCTTTTTTGAGTGGTTTTATGTTGTCATTGTATAGATCTTTAACGTCCTTGGTTGAAGTTATGTCAAGGTATTTTATTTTATTTTTGTTGTTGTTGCTATTGAAAATGGGACCATGTCCCTTATTTCTTTATCTGTGTTTTTGTCATTTGCATGTAGAAAGGCTATTGATTTATGTGCATTGGTTTTGTATCCTGCTACTTTGCTATAGGAGTTAATCACTTTCAGGAGATTAGCGATGGAATTTCTCAGGTCTCTTACATATAGAATCATGTCATCAGTGAATAGAGCTAACTTAACTTCTTCTTTTCCAAATTGTATCCCTTTTATTTCTCTCTCCTGTTTTATTGCTTGAGCTAGGACTTCCAGTACTATTTTGAAGGACAGAGGTGAGAGTGGACACCCCTGTGTTGTTCCTGATCTCGATGGTAATTCCTCCTGACTCTCTCCATTAAATATTATTTGGGCCTTAGAAGCTTTGTATATTGCCTTTATTATGTTAAGATATGAACTGCCCATGCAAATTATGAAGTGATGTTGTAGTTTGTCAAAGGCCTTTTCTGCATCTATCAAAATGATCGTCCCCAGGTCCCACGTTAGCCAGATGCACAAGGGGGCGCACGCGTCTGGAGTTCGTTTGCAGAGGCTGGAAGCCCTGGCGCGCCCATTCTCTCTCTCTCCCTCTATCTGTCTTTCTCTCTGTGTCTGTCGCTCTCAAATAAATAAATAAATAAAATGAAAAAAAAATGATTGTGTGGTTTTTGTGTTTAGCATTGTTTATGTGGTGTATTACATTGACAGATTTCCATCTATGGAACCACCCCTGTGTTCCTGGAATGAATCCCCCTTGATCAAAGTGGATAATGCTTTTGATGTGTTGTCGAACTTGGTAGCAGGCAGGCAAGCAGATGGGCAGAGTGGTCCTGAGCTAACAAGTGGTTGGGTGAATCATCCTGAGCTAACACACATCTGGAAGCTAAAGCACCCTGAGGCTGGATGCAGAAGCAGCCTGAGCTCTCAGTTGGCTGAAAGCCAAAGCAGCCAGAGCTCCCACGTGGCAAGGACACTAAAGCAGCTTGAGCTTGCACAGGGAGGGACACCAAAGCACTAACCACCAAAGCAGCCTAAACTCACCTGTTGCAGGACACTGGGACACTGAAGCAGCCTGAGCTGGCACACTGCGGGACATAGGCAGGCGGCCAGGGGGGAGTGGGGTAGAGGTGGTGCAGGAGGACAGGCAGAGTGAGCCTGAACTTGCATTGGCACGTGGAATGGTCCTGAGCTTGTGGGTGGACTGGTGGGCAGCCAGAGCAATAAAGGGGCAAATGTGCAGATCAGGCTAAGTTTGCACGAGCGGATGGGCAGTGTGAGTGTGGTGGGCAGATGGACTAGCCTGGAGGGAGCCAGTGGGCCAAGCCTATCCAAGGTCATGATTGGGCTCTGGTAGCAGGGCAATGGCCCCTGTGCAGTGAGGAAAGTAGAACTCAGCTGGCCTGAGTCCCTTTTCCTACAGTAAGTGCAGGTGTATCTTGAGGCTGGATGGGGGTTTGGGGGACTGGTGGGCTATCCATGAGTGATGGTATTAGTGATTCCCCTTTTTTTCTCCCTCTGTGTCCTCCCACTGGTGATCTATTAGAGATTGTTCTCCCCTAAAAGACCCAGTAAACTCTTAATGCCTTGCCTTTCTTTTCCGGGGATGTGTGGCACACTTGGTGGTTGCCATCTTGACAGGAAGAGCCATGTTCTGGAGTCTTGATCCACAGCTGATCACAATTTGTGAATTGTGTCCTTACTGGAGAAGGTATGTTGTTGGGGGTGGGATCAGTTCCCCTTGACAGTCATGGGCTCACCCTCATGCTCCTCTTTCCTTTCCACTTGCTGTGGCAGAGATGATGATCACCATCTGCTCATGCCATCCTTTCCTCTACCATCATGGAGTTCCCCTTGAGACCATACCCAACATAAACAACTTTCTTTCCTTCATCTGCTTTTGGTTGGGGGCTCTGTAACTGCAATCAGAAGATAACTACAACATAAGTAATTTGCATCCAATTAATCTAAACTACCAATAAGCCAGTGTAAATATTATTAGTAAGTTAATTTCAACTTAAAGGTTTTTTTTTTTAATCTTTTTGATTAATATATTAGAGACAGAGGGATGGATTTTTAAATTACAATCATACATGTAAATATACGGTGTCAGGCTGGAGAGATGGCTTAGTAGTTAACCCTTTCCTTTGTAGCTTTAGGACCCCAGTTTGAGGCTCGATTCTCCAGGACCCATGTAAGCCAAATGCACAAGGTGGTGCATGCATCTGGAGTGTGTTTGCAGTGGCTGGAGGCCCTGAGGCACCCATTCTCTCTCCCCCTCTCCTTCTCTCTCTCTCTCTCTCTCCATATATATATATATATATGTCCCTCTTTCTCTCTGTCTGTTGTTCTCAAATAAATAAAAATAAATAAATATGCATTATCATAAAAGTCATTGTTTTAATGTTTATCATGCACTTAGTTTGAGTAAATGTTTAAGTAAGACTAGAAATGTGAAAAACATTAATGCCTGTAAACTTGTCTTTAGAATTATTATTTTGTGTGGCTAAAATATTTTTTGAAAACCATAAGTAGCATTATTGCCATTAAAACTATGTTTCAAATTTCCACTCCATATATTATTTGTAAGAATGTAGGGATTCATTATGACATTCTCATGTCTGCATATTGAAGATGAACTTGCTATAAATTCAAATTTAATTTTGAATGCTAATTTTCTATGTAATTTCTCTAGCTTTTTTTTTTAATGTTTTTGTTTTTTTGTTTGTTTTGTTTTGTTTTTTGGTTTTTCGAGGTAGGGTCTTACTCTAGCCCAGGCTGACCTGGAATTCACTATGTAGTCTCAGTGTGGCCTCAAACTCATGGCGATCCTCCTACCTCTGCCTCCCAAGTGCTGGGATTAAAGGTGTGCGCCACCACACCCAGCAACGGTTTTGTTTGTTAAGGTAGGTTCTCACTCTAGCCCAGACTGACCTGGAATTCGCTATGTAGTCTCAGAGTGGCCTTTAACTCATGGAAATCATTCTATCTTTGCCACCCAAGTTGCTGGAATTAAGGCATGTGCCGCCACATCCAGCAATTTCTCCAGTTTCTCTTATGTGTTGTTACATTTTTTATGATCATTAACTTCTTAGGAGAAATGATACATATCAGTGTTAAGCTAATCTTCATGACACTATATTCAATGATATGTGGCATAATCTGAGTTTCAATTCAGTGTTATTGGTTGTCAACATTTTATACTTTCTTGTAGTATCAAATAAGACAATAAACTGCTGCTTTTCTTACTGTTGTCAAATTTTACTAGAGATGAGAATGTATTGGTCTTTTCGCAAGCCAAGTGTAAATACAATAAATATGTATATTGTACCTTTTTATGTCTTAGTGTCTAATTATCTCAGAAGTTATGATGAAAAAGTTCCGCTTCAGACATATTTTAGTGCATATCGTAGGATAATTGGTAGAATTTCTTCATTTTTATGGGGAAATTTAACTCAGTAAAATTTGATAACAGTTGCTAACATGTCGAATTTAAAATAAAATTGAAAGATATATTCACTTTTAGAATAAAAACAGTTGGAGAAAAATATTCTTTATAAACTTTTTTATTAGTAAACACTTTCTCAAAGTGGTTTTCGTTCATCTGCATGCTCGAAATGATTATCACATTGGAAGTCTTACTTGGTACAGGCCCCCGTTTCCTGCTCTCTCCTTCCTCCCTTCCTACTTCCCTTTGTACCTGAAAGAGTTTATGGTGAACTATTGCAGTTTCTTTGCTTCCTTATGTTTCTGTGAATTCAAGCAACTTGTATTGGATTAAACCCCAAATCTACACGTGGCAAAAGCAGACCACACAATATGTAGAAATTCCTTTTTAGTTTTGTTAGTCTCAGAGGCCTGCATGCATTCCTTCTACTTTCATCCAACAGACCAAAATTGAAGCTTCAAAGGTTTCACTTCTCCAAGGGGGCTCAGCAAGGGTTCTATCCAGCCTGGCTGCTTCCCTGGCTACTAGCCCATTCCTCATCACATTTCCCAAGGCCCTTCCCTTTCAGGGCAGTTCCTCCTCCCCTTAAAGGGGCAAAGAAGGGACTCTCTCCTGCACTTTGACTTTTCCCTTCCATCTGCCTGCTTATTCTCCATCTATGCTGTGTGTCTCTTCTCATCCCCTGCACATTCTCTCCCTGCGCCCTTTCTCTGCCAGTCTTTTTGCCAGCTTCTGTCTCTCACTGCTAGAGAGAGAATTGGCGCACCAGGGCCTCAGCCACTGAAATTGGACTCCAGACTCTTGTGCCAACTAGGACACATGTAAGACCTTGTGCTTGCATCACCTGTGTGTATCTGGTTTATTTGGGACCTGGAGAGAGATCAAACATGGATCCTTAGGTTTTGCAGGTAAGAACTAAGCAATCTCTAAGCAATCTCTCCAGCCCCAACCAAGATCACTTTTTATAGCTAGTTAAACAGGGACAGATTTCCAAAGAGATTAAGATGTTACCAGGCCTACCTTAGTAGGACTAGGACCCTTGTCTGATCCAGCATCATCTAAAATGGCTATAAGCAACATTCCCCAGCAGACCTGCTGTTTCTTTCTCAGCTCAGCACATCTAGATGGGCTGGCTCCTCCTGAGTCAGCCCTTGAGTGCAGGAACCATTCAGGTCTCTCCTTAGGTACCTGAGTCTGACAATAAGATTTACCTTAATTGTATGTCTGATCCACATAAGCGAGCCTAACCACATTTATAATCCCTCTATTCTTCCTGTGGGTTTTGCCTGAATACTAGTGCGTAAGTCCGTCACCCCTTTCCCAGCTGTAGGATGCTTTCTCACTGTTACATATATGATTTTTCTTTGAGCTGTGAGTCATTTACTATTTCTTTCTTTTTAAAAAAATAGTAAAAATAATGCTATTTATTTACTTGCAAGTAGAGACAGAAGACAGACTAAAAGAATAGGTGCAAATAGGCTTCCAGCTGCTGCAAATGAACTCCTGATGCATGTACCACTCTGTACATCAGGCTTTGCAACTGAAATGGGGTTTGTGGGAAGTCCAGGAAAGTCCTTGAAGCCCAAACCCTGGGTTTGTGTTTGCATCTAACCAAAAATTTGGCAAACCAAACTGAGATGGATAATTATTAAATTATTAAATTGATATAGGAAAGCACAAAACTAAGGAAGGAATGATATATCCATGTAGTGGGCCTAGGGGAAAAACAACAACAACAACAACAACAACAACAAAAATAATGAAAAGAGATCTAGAGAGAAAGGAGTAGAAACTACAAAGAAAGAGCTCCTGTCAGGAAGGAGTAGTGTCCATGTAGGAGTCAGGGTTTTCTTCCCTCATTTCAGCTCAGATGGGCTGAGACGAAGGGGGAATCGTCAGAGACTGGAGGTCCAGGAGTGATGAGCCAGCATCTAAGAGAGCTTGCTCTCCTCTTGCAAATGCATTTATAACCTTATTGTAGTGGGTTCTACCTTCTGGCTTAGGTGATCCAGAGACAGCTGACTGGTCTAGACTAGAGGCTGTCTGAGGAAGAACCTAGCCATGATGCCAAGACCTGGGAGCTGAACTTGACCCAAAACAATGACAGGATTAGATTTAAATTCTAGGAAAGGGGGCCTCTCTCCCAGGAGTGGCTCCTGTTGTTTTGGGGAAAGAAAAGATCTAGAGAAGAGATAATAGATCATACTAGCAAAGTGTAGACTACACAGTCACCCTAACTGCCTAAACAAAGATACCTGACTCTCTCTCACAATAAGCACTTTATTTTTAGAGATCCATCTCCCAAGACCAAAATTGGCATGCCAGGGCCTCTGACACTGCAATTGAACTCTAGATGCTTGCACCACCTAGTGGGCATGTGCAACCTAGTCCTTGCCTCACCTTTTGTGTGTCTGGTTTATGTGGGATCTGGAAAGTTGAACATGCGACTTTAGGCTTTTCAGGCAAGTGCCTTAACTGCTAAGCCATGTCTCCAGGCCCTCTGATACTATTTCTTATTCCTTTCTGACCTTTTATGTAATGGGGATCTTTTGGTTCTTATGTTTTGCCTTCCACATGTGGGTGTATGTTCCTCCTACAGAGCCCTTTTTCCCCTGAGATACATCAGCAATGTATATATATATTTATATACATACAGATATATGGTTATAGTTTATTTTATGCTTGTATACTACTGATTTGTGTGTTTGTTGCTACCAAAAGAATATTAAATTTGTTGGATTTGAGCAATTATTGTTTTATAGACACCAGGTATAGTAATCTATTTCTCCTTAATATCAAACTATGAAATATTTATGTATCTATTTTAACTTTAGTAAAAAAAAATCGATTTCTGAATTCATTCATTGTAATGTGTGAATGTAAATGATTAATTTGATTATTTTGATAGCTTTTAACCTGATAAAATATTTTAAAGCTATTGTAAAACCTTTTTATTCTTTGGTATTCATTATTAAAACATTTCTACTTAAATTTTAATTTTATTGCATCATATTTCAATAATGAATTCCCTTCCAAAATTTTAAATCAAAGCACAAGGATCATGCATCTAAAGTAGTTGCAATACTATTCTCATGTTCCTTTTTTTATTTTCATGATATCACTGGTGACAAATTTTGTTAACATGTTCAACAATCATTACAATCAACACTTCTATTAAAGTTTACATACTATTGCTTCAGAAAATACTATGAATTTATTGGATAGCATATTTCTCATAGGTGCCTTTTGTCTGTACTATTCTTATCTATACAGAAGATGCCATCATTCAATGTCCAAACATTCAAAGATGTAAATGGCTACTCAGCCACTGAATGAGATCCAAGAGTAGAAACACAATATTATATATATATTATATATGTGTATATATATATGCACACACACACACACACACACACACATATCTATATATCTATATCTATCTATCTATCTATATACATTCATGCTGAATTTACAAGTTTTGTTTATATGCTTTTTTAATCCCCCACATTTTATCATGTTATTGTAATATCAACTTAACAACCCTGTTGTAGTTCAATACATATTTGTTTATCCCATTATTTTTAAACTGCTCTCACTGACATAGATATGATAAAAGGTAATGCCCCCTCCTGAGTTCAAACTGTATATGCAAATATACCATTATGCTCATTTTCATTTTGTCTAATTCCTTAATCCTTTTGGATCCTCATTTTATCATGCTAATATACAGCTGCAAATGGTTATCCAGTTAAATAACCCATAATTTTCTAAAAAATTGTTTCTCATCAGTTTCTATATATTTATCTGGTAATCATACCATTAAAAATAGAATTCCAAAATATGACATTACTCTCATATTACTATAATATATATATATGCTATGATACATTTATTTGATTCAACTTGCATAAGATACTCTTTACAGCATTATCTATTCAATGTGTAAATTAATGTTCTTAAAAAGACTTGTAGTAAATGTTATCATCCTGATTATATGATGCATTCAATAAACTGAACATAAAAGTTATGCAAATGAGTGAAAAAATATCAAAAGTTATTTGCAGGTATTTTAACACAGCACATATTAATAATAGAACATGTTAGTCCCTAAATAATTTATACAGTTGTTAATTTTCCTTTATTTTTTATTTCTTAGATAAAATAAAATTTTCAAAAACGTCAAAGAGCTACTTTACATATTTTCTATCTGAATTAGTTGTTACCCAAATACCTTGCCTGTATATGGTTCTTCAGCCATTTATTTTACTTCACTTTTTTAAGCAATGAAATTCAGATTAAGATTTGATTTTGCTTAGAACTTTCTATTTTAGCTCACTGACATTGGTGTTTTCAATATTATTGTTGGGTATATAATTATCTGGAAACTGAATATATTTTTCGAATGTTGATTTTGACATTCCTATTTTGCATCAATTTTCTGTTTAAGGATTTCTTTTTCTTGTTTTCTTTGATAATTGTTAATAAGCCTAATAAAGTATCATTCCACTGTTTACTATCTTTTACAAACTGGACTTTACCTACCATTTCATCCAAACTACCATCTCAATTTACTGACTTTCTTTTATATATGCCTCTAAGAAACTGTCGTGCTTTGAAAGCTATTTTTCCTTGACATTACTGGTACAAAATTAGTGTTTGCTAGGTTTAATTTTCGTCTCTGTTATCTTTTTGACAACTCCTGATGTGAAGTAGTGTCCATAAAAGTCATAAATGTGTTGTTTTGCTGAATATTAAAGAAAACAAACAAAAATATTTCATAAATGTGTCTGAGTCAGGATTTGGATTTACTCAATGAAATAAACAATTAGCATTTAGAAATAGTATATTGTTGTTCATTGCAGAAACTCATTCACTTCAGCTAAGTTGGTACCTCTAGGTCTTCACCACAAGCACATGCTCTGAAATAAGACAATTATTTCTCAGTATTGTAGTGTGTGTCTTTGAAGCAGTCACCACATGTAGAGAACCTCTGGATTTCAAGAATTTCAAATATGTATGGGGTGTTTCCATGGCTCTGAATGAGCATATACAACCTCCCTCAATTATGTATTCAAACATACTCATTCTAAAACAAAACACATTCACATGGTACACTTACTAAATTAATAAAATTAAATAAACTTACAAGCAAATATTTATTTATTTATTTATTTAATTTATTTTGAGGTAGAGTCTAGCTCTAGTCCAGGCTGACCTGGAATTCACTATGTAGTCTCAGGGTGGCCTTGAACTCATGACAATCCACCTGCCTCTGCCTCCTGAGTGCTGGGATTAAAGGCATGCTCCACCACACCTGATTACATTTATTTTTGTACATTTACCTTTTAAATTTGTAATAGTGAGTAAAGATATTTATATTGCACATGTTTGCTGGTATAGTACAGTAGTAACTCTGTGAGACTCAAAGTATCTTCTTTTAATTTTTTCCAGCTAATATGTTTATCTTATACTTTTATTGACAACTTCTACACTTACAGACAATAAACCATGATATTTATCTCCCCTCCCCCTTCACAACTCTGTTCTCCATCATAGCTCTTCCCTCTCTCCATTAGTCTCTCTTTTAAGTTGATGTCATCATGTTTTTTTCCTACCATGAGGATCTTGTGTAGGTATTTCTAGGCACTGCAAGGTCATGGATATCAAGGCCAATTTCTGTCTGGACAGCTGCATTGTAAGGAGTGGTGCCCTTCCTTTTGCTCTTACACTCTTTCAACCACTTCTTCCGCAATGGACCCTGAGACGTGGAGGGTGTGATAGAGATGTTTCAGATTTTCAGAGCTCCGACCCTTCTTCTCAGCACTATGCTACCTTTTGGGACATCCCAGGGGTCATCATCATCTGAAAAGAGAAGCTTCTCTAACCAGAAGTGAGAGTAGCATTATATATGAATATGAATATTTAAGTGTACTGCTTTCAGGGCAATTTGGTGAGAATAATACATACATTTATCTAGACAAGAGCAGGCTTTGTACTCCTAAGGCACATGACCTCCCTTGCCATAGGCTTTTGGTTAGGTTTTCAATACCAGGCATAAAAGCCCTCCCATAGAGCTGGCCTTCAGTCCAATTGGAGAGCAGTTGGTTTCCCCTAGAACAGAAATGCCACTATTGCACTCAGTTGGTCATTTAGCCTGTCTGGCAAAATTTGAGGTTTCCAGTGTCCACTGTTTTCACTGATGATGACTTCTGTCTCCCATAGAGCTGTGTACAGTGCAGCTTTATCCAGCTCTCAGTTGGCTAGTCTACAAGGAGGTTTTCTGCTTAACACCAGCTTGATTTCTCAGTGACTTTATTGCTCAGGCATATGAGGTCTTCAGCAATAGAGTCTTACCATCATTTGATGACACTCTGTAAGTCTCAAAGTATCATTCTTTTTGATTTTGTAAAATATAGTTATTTATGAGAGAGTAAGAAAGAGAGAGAGATGGAGAAAATGTGCCAAGATCTCCTGTGTCTGCAAGCAAACTCCAGATGCATGTGCTACTTTTTGCATCTGGCTTTATGTAGGTATGAGGGAGTTAATTGTGGCAATCTGGCTTTATAAGCAAGTGCCTTTAACAACTAAGCCATACCCTAGTCAAAGTTATCATTCTTTTAATCATACAACTGCTTATATTCTATGCTTAAATATTGCATACTGCCTCATATTATTTGAATTATTTTAAATTAGTATTCTCATAAAATAGCAAATATGAAGCAATTTTCTAAATGACTTAATACTTACTATTTTTATGAGAAGTGTTGTAATTTATGATCAACATAAGGACTCATGTTTGACTCTCCAAGTCCAACATAAGCCAGACACACAAGATGATGCAAGTGTGCAATGTCACACATGCAAACAAGATGGTGCACATGTCTGGAGTTGAATTACAGTGGCTAGAGACTCTGGAGCACCAATTCTCTCTCTTCTCTCTTTGATAAAAAAATAATAATAATTGAGCTGGGCATGGTGGTGCATGCCATTAATCCCAGCATTAGGGAGGGAAATGTAGGAAAGCTGCCATGAGTTCAAGGCCACCCTGAGCTACCTAGCTAATTCTAGGTCAGCCTGGGTCAGAGTGAGACCCTACCTCAAAAAAACAAAAAAATAAAAGAATTAAAAAGAGGGGGCTGGAGAGACAGCACTTGCTGGCAAAGTCAAGAAGTCAAGGGACCTATGTTAAATTCCCCAGTACCCATGTAAGCCAGCTGCACAAGTGGCGCATGTGTGCGGAGTTCCTTTGCAGTGTCTAGAAGCCCTAACATTCCCATTCTCTCTCTCTCTCTAAAATAACAAATGATTTTAGAAAAAGACATATAGATTGATATTTTTTCCTCCATAATATTTACTACTATGTTCAAAATATCATACTGGATTTTTATTTAAATGTGATATAAGAATACAATGTTATTTTCAGGAAAATATGACACAATTACACTATCAAAACATAATATGTTGTCTTTGTAGCTTTGTTGTCAGTGATACAGTTACTAGAACAAATGTAAATATAACATGCCAAATTAGTTTCACATTTTCCAAATTAATTTATAAATTATCTTTTTGTGTGCTCATTTTCCTTCTTTTATTTTCTAGTGTAGGAGAAAAAAAAATCAAACGTGGAATTTTATTCTTTTAAAAATTTGGAGAGATGGCTTAACACTTAAGCCACTTGTGCACGAAGCCTAATGACCCATGTTCATCCTCTCTCCAAACCCCACCTAAGCCAGATGTACAAGGTGATGCAAGCACAAGTTCACATGTGCACACGAGGTGGTGCAAGCATCTGGAGTTTGATTGTGGTAGCTGACTCTCTCACATGCCAGTTTTCTCTCTCTCTCTCATGTGCTTCCTATACAAAAAAAAAAAAAAAAGGAATTTTATATTGCAATTATCTTTCATTTTCTGCATATATATAAATTATTTACTTATATTTTTGGCTTATGATTTTAATTAACATGTATGGCATTCTTCTTTCCAATATTATTGTGTGTGTTTTACTTTTTCATAGAGTATGTAGTATAAATTTTCTATCTAACACCAAGAACATATCATGTGAACATACATGTTTCTGCTTCCATCCTCTTTAAATATATATAAATTTATTACCTCAGAGTGTCTCCATCCTCTTTATTGATATAGTATAATTACTTAAAATTTTTGAACTGTTATTCTCTGATTTGCTTGCTGAATTTTCACTGTGTGCACATTATCTAATGTAGATTTTTTTCTCTATTTTCCCTCAGTTGTCTTTTCTGCTATTGAATCTTTTTTTTTTTTTTTTGAATAAGATATCCCATGGTAATTGCAAATATTTATTGGCTCCAAAGCTTTTTCTGTATATGAATATCTTTTCCCCATGTGAGACTCTCAGCCATAATTCTGTACGTACAGGAAAACAGAACAAAAATTATTCTCATTATCTACAAATGAATTAAATTAACCTTGTAAGTTTGTGTGTCTCTGTATATGATCCAACACAAATCATAACAGGTTAGAACTGGCTTTCAAGTACTCATGAGAGACAATAGATGTGACCCTCAGTTTCACGTTTAATGATAATATGCTGGTTATTTGAAGCTATAAAAGTGTTACCATAATGCAGTAGGAACTATGTCTTCTTCTGAAAAATCACTCTGCATTTTGAACAAACTTTTTTGATAGTTTCATCTCATAATTTTATGTGTATATGTTTATCTCCCTTAATGTACATGAATTCATTTTCTGTCTTTATCTATCCATTGATCTACCATATATATTCCTATGTATCTCATCTTTTAGTACGTTAGAATGCTTTTTTATATGTTCAAAAATCATATTTTCTGGTAAGATATTTACCATTATCATTTTTACCTATTGGTTTAGTGTTGTATCTTTAAAAGAAGTGTTGTGGGTTTACTATTTTTTCTGATTGTTTTAATAGTGATTCTTATATTTTAAGAAAATTATTATGCTTTACATACCTAGAAGTGTTGAATTGTGCATTTTTCTACTTCATCATTGACTATATCTAAAATATCAAATTCATCATGGACAAACTTCTTCCAAGTAAATTAGAAGAAGTTGCAGACTCTACTTCTATCAAATAAATTGCACCAAAACCATTCACTTCTCCACTACTGTGCATTATAATTAGTATTTTCTTAAAAATTCAAATGAAGTTTTACATTATAAGATCAGAGGAAAATACAGAATTATATGATTTTAGTTAACAAACAAAAGTAACTTATAAACAGAAATAGATTTTTTTAAAGTTTATAGTAGAAGTTACAATGCAAATAGATTTCTTGAGATTTTTCAATCACAGTTGACAAATATGGATGGTGACAGGTGACAAATACAGATATCCTAGAAAAATAAACTTACTATTGTCATCTTATTGTGATTAGTATAAAGCTGTTTCAATGTAACATAACTGAGGTTGATAAAACTCTGAAATGACACAAACCTACTCAACATGTTCTTGATCGTTATAGTTAAGATGGCTCCCTCATTTATCAAGTTCTGCCTTAGTGTATACCAGTAACATTATATACTAGTAAAATGCTTTGTATGCAGATGTCTACCAGAAGTTCAAATGTGGATAACATTAACCCTGGTCACTACATTAATGTTTATCCAAAATTGTCACATATTAAAAAAATATATGCATCAAATAAATCTTATATTTTTACATGTAATGTTCTATCTCTAACATCTGAATGGATATAGAGCTAATTTAAGTTCACTGTAATTTCTGAGTCCAAAACCTGCTTAGCATCATGTCTCTTCCTTGATCACTTTCTTTACACATTTAAACATTTCTGTGTGAGGATTGTTCATTTATACTTGCCTCTCAAGGTTGTATTTTTCTTGTAATACCGTATATCCACACACTATGAGTTCAATCAAAATCCTATGTGGGACAAAGAATTGTGCATTTGACATTATCACAAATCAATGTAACAATAAAAGTGACTGTCTGCTTCATTGTTTTTTCTCACATGACAGCAAACTCTTTATTTGCTACATCTGTTTCAAGGACATTATTCATCACATAAATTTGCTGAATAATTTGTTTTCATTAAACAAAAGATTTTGTGTACAAACTTTGTAAGAATCACTGAATCAGATATCCAGAGACACAGAGGCTCCCAACACCTCATCACAGAAGCAGACCCAAAATGCACTCAACATGGCTCAGGGAAGTTTTGCTGAAGAAGGGGTGGAAAGAATGTCAGAGCCACACATTGATTGGGTTATGATACCCAGAGACATTTCTCCTACTCATAACTGTGGGCTAACTCCATAATGCGTGACCCATATACCTCAACAAGGAGGGGCCAAGGGAAGGGGGTAGGTCATGGATGAGCCTAATAATGGTACCAAACTGACTGTATTTGCTGAATACAAAACTACTTAATAAAAAAAAAAAAAGAAAGAAAGAAAGAAAGAAAGAGAGAATGAGTACAAAACTAATTGATTAAAAAATCAATTAATTACAAAAGAATTAACATATGAAAAATTTAGTGAAGGGAAAAAACTTACACCTAGACAAATAGGCAAAACCAAGTCCACAGGTAATTATTAATTTCTCTAATTTCCATGTTAACAGAATATGCTGCATTAATATTTTATCATTCTGAGAACTGAATTCACAGTGTTGTAATTTTTTCATAGAATGAGCATTTCAATCTGTGAAAGTATCCAAAAAGTTTAACAAATTCCAAATTAAATTGGAATTCATTAAAATCTGTTAACTAATCTGGTATCTTTTTATAGAGATGATTAAAACTTGTTAGCACTCATGGAATCCAAAAGTATTATTGTCATCCAATTTATTACAGTGAATTTATAACACAAAGAAGCAAAGTTAACAAAAAAGAAAGCCACATGGTGTAATATGTAGCTAAATTCCTGCATAAACTTTTAGGAGTTAAAAACTAGAGGTGGAGAGATGGCTCAGCAGGTAAAGTGTTTGG
Organism: Jaculus jaculus; assembly: GCF_020740685.1. Taxonomy (NCBI): domain Eukaryota; kingdom Metazoa; phylum Chordata; class Mammalia; order Rodentia; family Dipodidae; genus Jaculus; species Jaculus jaculus. Next base: position 41,955,996 of record NC_059104.1, read on the forward strand.
TTCAATTGCTTCAGTACCTACATAAAACCATATGTACAAAATGGTGCATGCATCTGGAGTTACTTTGCAGTGGCTGGAGTTCATTTGTAGTGGCTGGAGGCCCAGGCACACACATTCTCTCTCTCTCTCTCTCTCTCTCTCTCTCTCTCTCTCTCTCTCTCTCTCCTTGCAAATAAATAAAATAAAATAAAATAAAAAGAGTTAGAAACTAGCTGTGTCAAACATAGAGCTTACTTCCTCAAGAAGGAATCGTAATAATCCCTACAATGTTGGCTTCCACATAAGATAACTGTGGTATTAGTGCTTGATATTTACATGTGACCCTGGTCTCATAGGAAATCCTTAACTAAGATCTAAAAAAATGTCAGATTTCTTAATATTTTGTCCTAAAACGCACAGTTTATACACAGAGAAACATTCATCATTTAATAAACATATTTATATCTGCCATTTTTGTATTTTATAACAGCCAAATTACTCCTTATATCAACCAAATTCCCAACATTAACCATGGAATTAACTTTTAAATACTTTTTTTTTTTTAATATTTTTTGTTCATTATTTATTTATTTATTTGAGAGTGACAGACAGAGAGAAAGACAGATACAGGGAGAGAGAGAGAATGGGCGAGCCAGGGCTTCCAGCCACTGCAAACGAACTCCAGACGCGAGCACCCCCTTGTGCATCTGGCTAACGTGGGACCTGGGGAACCGAGCCTCGAACCGGGGTCCTTAAGCTTCACAGGCAAGTGCTTAACCGCTATGCCATCTCTCCAGCCCCATATTTTGAATTTCTTTCCATTATTGTATTTTTATGTTGGACATAAAGTTAATTGCCTAATAGAGCCTATGTAGAATAGATTTTATTATTTCAGGCAGAACATGGTGTTGCTACATGGTCATTTCAAGTTGTATATTCCAATGAATCTGATTAAGAAAGACAAAAAATAAAAATAAAAACAACTGTTGCTGTATGTTTTCCAGTGATTCATCCTGATTGCTAAGATAATATTGCGTTGCTTCTGTACAATAGGAATGAAGAGCAATATACCTTCACTGCAACTGAACTCCTGGAAAATTAAAGCAAGTTATTGCAGATAAGCCAGATACCAACCTTAACTCATCCCTCTAAGAGGCAAGGAATCAATCAGAGTGAGTTGAGTTGCTGGATTATTATAAAGAAAGCCAAATGGTAGATAGTAGGTATAAGTACTATTTATGATGACATGAGTACTCAAAGAAACCAGGATTATTATAATCACTAGTTCCTATTATCATCTTAATGAGGAATATGTATGTATGTATGTGTATGTTTTATTATACTAATGCATTTTATGCACTTTATAGTGTACTATAATGTTACTAGTGGTTTAAATATGAATTTTGGAAATCAAGTTCTACTATATTAAAGAAACATGTGGCTTAGATACAAAACACAAGCCCAGAAATATAGAAACTCTTGAAGATACTTGTGAGGAGTATTACAAAGACTTTATTTGTATTGCATGAAAAGCATTTGAAGTATCCTGAGTAATCATGGGTTTAGAAATAGCTTTCCTCAGACCTTAAAAATATCTTAAAGTGGGGCATAATCCCAAGAATAGATGATGGTTGTAATCTGACTACATAAACTAAATGGAAATTATATTATTTTGATGTTCTCTTCCAGGTATATTTCTAAATCCATTGTACTACAGAGGACATTTTCTGTGAGATTAGGTAGATCAAGAGAATCAACAGCCCCTGGAAAATTGAGATAACACTTACTTTTTTGATAGAGAGTTTAATAGGTATAGGCCCTCTTGTACCCCATGATTGATGGTAGCTTGATATTGGAGAGTGGGCTTATGTTTGGATATGGTTCTGACTTGTTTCCCAGCTCCAGCTATGGGTCCTGTACCACTGAGGGAATCAGTTAGCCACATTCTCTGTACAATTTCATTTTGGGATAAGATAGTTTTTTTTTTTTGTTGTTGTTGTTTGTTTGTTTGTTTTCCTAACAAAAATCATACCTACCATCTGGTTGCTTATTTGCTTTAGGACAGCAGGTAAAGATGCTGGAATTTCAGTGCCTATTGGATCACCTCCTTCAGGCTATTTGAATTCATGGTCATGTAAATTACCTGATTCACAGTGAATGCTTCAACTTCCTTGTACTTAAAGCCTTGAAGATGAAGATGGTCCACGCATGCCTTTGCCTTTAATGGGCCCACCACTTTTTCTTTATTTGGTTTTCCTTTTTTATTTAACAACTAATTGACGTCTTAATGGTTTTAGTTTTGATTATACTCTAAGACCTACAACAAATATACAGCCGTTCATAAAACACATGTTTTGGTAATGGAGGAGTCTGGGGTTCAGGGAAGGCCTATGACCCCTAAATTTTGAGTACTAAGCTGATTTTAGCAAGGAATTGATAAAATGGAGTCAGGTAAGGGTAAATTAGGAAGTTTGTTGTGATTCATCAGACAATACAACAGAGCTATTGACAGTGACTTGATAGAAGGAAAGCAGATTCTCTAGAGCACTGGGGAGGGTGAGGTCATTGGTAAAGGTGACTCATGCTGTGGTTGGTAATGACAGCTGACAACTACCCTTTCTAAATCATCACTTACCAAGCTGAATAAAAGGAAGTTAGAATCTCACTCACTTAAGAATATGTAGTTGATGAATAAATTAGTGATTTGCATTGTTTTCTACAGTTTTACCTGAACTGAGGAAAGAAAACTGTAAACACAGCATCAGGGGTGAGGGGCAAAGCTTTTGAACAGAAAAGCCCCTATTATTTTTGAAACTTTGTTAATTGTTAATGCTGATTCATCTCCATCTGAAGGAAAGAGAAAGATAGGGAGAAGGAGAGGGAGAGAGAGAAAGCACACAGAGCTGCTGGGAGCAGGTACAGCTGCAGTGGCTCCACGCAGACTTCCTTGTGCACAACCAAGAGAGAGGAAACAATCTTATTTGTAAAACTGTCTAGCATTAGGTCAGAGGATGACTGGAAGTCTCAGGGTCTTCCACAAATTTAAATGCATATCATTACACCAGCCAGATCTTATAGGTATATAGTACCAGAGTGAAAAGGTGCCACAATAAATATCAGGGACAAACAGGTAAAATGGTTACAGCCATGGACAGATTGTTGAATGAGCAGTTGATATTTTTTCCATTTCTAAGATGATAATAAGATCTTGAGAAGGGCCAGAGAGCACATAACTGAATGAAAATATGTCCCTCAGCTTGTTTGCAAAAGACTAAGATAAGTAAAAGAAGTGAAAACCAAACTCACACCTCAGCCTCACCTTGAGTGTTTTCAGGCAATATTTAGAAAGAGAAGAAAAGAGCAGAATGCAATGGTAGTAGATGGACTTTTAATTTTTGTATGGTAAAGTAAAAATTATGAAATGTGTTGAAAATTGTAAGGAACTAAAATAGATCTTCTCCAGTACAAAAGTGTTTTGTCTGGAAAAAGAGATCATATTTTCACTTCCAAATTTAATGTATCAAATTCATGTATCAATACTGTCATTTGTATCAAAAAATTGTCATTTAAACCATTAGGTTGATAGCTTTTCTATATTGTATAAGAGCAATGAGCAAGATGGGAAATGTAACTAGATTCATGTAGGATAGACAAAACTTGCTTACTTTCAAAATACTTAGCACACCTATATAACTCTTATGAATATTCACAAATTTAATCAAATCATAAAACATGTTTTACTCAGAATTTTACTAAAAAGTCTCTCTCAGTAAGATAAAGCAGTTCCAGGTGTTTTTTTTTTTTTGGTTTTTTTATTTCTTTTTTTTTTTTAATTTAATTTATTAGTTTTCTTTTCAGTAAATACAGGCAGTTTGGTATCATTATTTAGGCTCATCTGTGATCTACCCCTTCCCATTAGACCCTCCTTGTTGATGCAAATGGGTCGTGCATTGTGGCGTTAGCCCCCAGTTATTGGTATGATAAATGTCTCTACAAATCATGACCCAACATGTGACTCTGACATTCTTTCCGCCCCCTCTTCGCAAGATTTCCCTGAGCCATGTTGGGTTCATTTTTGGTCTGCTTCAGTGCTGAGGTGTTGGGGGCCTCTGAGGCTCTGGCTCTCTGATTTGGTAGGAGTTGATTTTTCTCTGCGTTGATCTCCTTCCCCTTTGTGATGGTATCCGGTTCACAGGAAAACATCACCCTTGCTTATTTCGCCAGTTGTCCTTAGTTTCAGTTGGGCCCCTTTTGAGGTATGTTGGGGCAGCTCTCTTCTTAGGATCTGCATCTATCTGGATGATTTCTTTTTTTTTGAGGTAGTGTCTCACTCTAGCCCAGGCTGACCTGGAATTCACTATGTAGTCTCAGGATGGCCTCGAACACATGGAGACCCTCCTACCTCTTTCTCCCAAGTGGTAGGATTAAAGGCATGCACCACCATGCCCGGTGTATTTTTTATTATAAGACTTAGCATTTGATTATTATCATCCAACCTTATAAATTCTATTTATGTACTACTCTGAATCTAGCTATGCAGGTTTTATATTTCAAAAAATAAACAACAAAAAAACCAAAACATGTTTGTGTGTAGAATATATATATATATATTATATATATTCTATATATATAATATATAATATAATATATATATATATATTATAATATATATACATATATATATATATATATATATATATGTTGGTATGTATGTATATATATGTTGGTATGTATATATATATACGCACACATAGGGAGAGAGAGAGAGAGACAGAGAATGGGCATGCCAGGTCCTCTTACTGTAGTAAATGAATGCCAGATACATACAACACTTTGTGCTTTTGACTTTACATGGTACTGGGAAATCAAACCCAGGCCAGAAGACTTGGCAAACAAGTTTCTTAAAGTGGCACGCCTTCTCCCCAGTCCCTCAGTTGTACTGTTTTGAAAAAGGAGTAAAAGATGAAAAAAAAATCTAAAATACTTTCATTTCTTAGTTCATTCAGATAGAATGGATAATTGTATAAAGAGTGAGAACTAAGTCATTTGTAAGACACTTTGACAGACTTAAACCACTGTATAAACTTTATAGGCTATGCTTATATTTCAGCATGAAGACATACAAATGAGAAACATTACTATTTGCTTCAGTTTTTGTAGAGTACCAAATTATAGTGCACTCACCAAAGATCTTATCATAATTTCATCTTATTGGTGACCCAGAACATAACAGCTTGTGCAGCATAAAAGGGCAAAAAAGGATAAACATCTTTCACAATGATATAACAAGAAATGAACCGTAGCTGATCAGCATTATGATGAGATGTGTCTTGAGAGAATTATTTTGTCAGTTAGTCATTTGGAGGGATATGTACAGGGTAAATTCATTGGACATATGGGCAGCATGTGCTCAAGGACTCCCTGTGGCATTGGGATAACACATTATTATAAAATATAATGTACCATTGCTACATTTATCATGATTCTTATGAGGAAAAAAAAAACAAATTTATGCCTTTATATGCAAAAAATTCCTGGTAATAATATAACATAACAAAGAAGGTGATATGGAAAGCATCCCAAGATATTTTTAACTATGAAAAGTAGTGAAATTAGTAGGAAATTGTATTACGAATGGCATAAAATACATAAAAAACATATTTTTTCTTCAAGTTACCAGATGTCTCATGGTTTTTCTATGTCATTTATTTTCTTTATTTTATACTAAAGTTCTTGGTGACAATTTAAATTAGGTATTTTCTTTTTCATTTTAGAAATACAAAGCAACTATTCAGGAATGAGGAATAGTTATTCATTCTTTTAAGATTATTCATAGAAAACAATTGCCATACTTCTTTCTGAGAAGTGGAATCATCAATTATTTCATATTGTTTTGTTTCCTATTTTCTCAGAGAGTGTAGCCAATATGATTTCTTAAGCACAAACATGATGATTAGCAATGCTAAGTAAGGTTTATTAATATATAAATAATTACATATTTTCTACTGGATCTTCCCTGAAAGACATTCTAAAGCAAGACCTTAGCTTGGTATGAAATAAACCAGGGAATAGCAAAGCCATAAAATAAAGTTCTTCATTAAAAATTAACATGAGGACTGGAGAGATGGGTTAGTGGTTAAGCGCTTGCCTGTGAAGCCTAAGGACCCAGGTTCAAGACTTGATTCCCCAGGATCCATGTTAGCCAGATGCACAAGGGGACGCATGCGTCTGGAGTTTGTTTGCAGTGGCTTAAAGCCCTGGCACACCCATTCTCTCTCTCTCTCTCTCTCTCTCTCTCTCTCTCTCTCTCTCTCTCTCTCTCTCTGTCTCTTTCTCTTTCTTCCTGTCACTCTCATATAAATAAATAAGAATAAACCAAAAAAAAAAATTAAAATAACATGAGTTAATAAAAAGAACTATTGTTATTTTCACCTGTATCTCCACTTTTGAAATCATCTACATGACTTGTAGCTGGACATTGTGGCATACACATTTAATCCCAGCACTTGGAAGGAAGAGTTAGGAGGATTGTTGTGAGTTCAAGGCCAGCCTGGGACTATAAAGTGAGACCCTACCTCGAACAAAAAACAAAACAAGAAATGTCTACATGATTTAAACTACACATACTTAAACTGCAATTATATATGAATATGTAATTATGCAAATATTTAATCTGTGGCATTGCCATCATAACATGGGGATGGTAGACCTGACAATGGCGACAGTTAAGTTGGTAAAATTGAAGTTGAGTTTGTCTCAAAAAATTCTGATGCTGTGTTTCCAAATTAGATTACAAAGAAAAGAACTATAATATAAAAACATAATTGAACAAGCAAAGTTCATTTGAATACATGTGGAAATGATAGGCACACAAGTTCTATGACAAAGAAAACAACAAAATGCCAAAGCCAAACATTCCATTTTAATAGCTAAAATTTTAAATCAAATAATGTCTCCCAGCAAAAGGAATACATAGGCAAACTACATAATAAAATGTGACCTGCTCTATGCTACCTAGAAGACATGTACTTTAGGATGGAGAATGCATGAGGTTTGAAAGTGAAAGGAAGGAAGAGATTCTAGCAAAAGATTAAACAAGTGAGACCTACATAGTGATTTTTAACTAACTAACTAACTAAATAAATAAATAAATAGACTTTAAACCTAAACATGTTTATACATGATATAATGACATTACATGACAAGTTTAAACATAGCAAAAATTATCAAAATATGAATATATGTGGACCTAACATTAGACCCTCAAAATGAAAAAATGAGAAAAGCTAATAACCTAAAATAATAATTGAAAATTTCTGCACAACCTTTAAATAATGCACAAGCAACCTGTTGTAAAATGCCTAAGAAGGTAGATAAAATGAATAACCCAATAAACTAGTTTTAATAGATAATTGCAACATTCTCCTACCAACGCACAGTGCAGTGTTGGAGACAGGAGATGAGCCCTGAACAGATCTTTGCCCTGAGATAACCTCTGCCCTGAGATAACTTCTGCCCTGAGCAACTTCCGACCTTTCCTCATCCCTCCACCCTGCCATACCTAACTGATTCCATCCCCTCACCCCGCCACACCTAACTAATTAATATCCTGCCTGGTGACTGCAGAGACGTGAGAACTATACCGTGAATTCTTGGAATAATTGCAAACTGTCCTAGGCCAAAGGCCAAGAAGATTCTGTAACTTTCCACCACCTGCCTTCTCCAGACCCCCCCCCCCACCCAAGACCCTAACCCTAACCCTTAAAAAGGCCGCTGTGGCTCAATAAAATTGGACTCTTGACAAGTGTACATTTGCTTGAGTCTCTTCCTCTCTCTCGCCCATCTTATTTCAGGTTAGGGTCCCCCTCGCCCCCACGAATAACGAGGTCCCGCGGGTTGGGACAGTGCAGAAAGGAGTGCATGGGACATTCCCAGGAGGAAGAATTGATGCCAGAGATCTAGTTTCAAAGCTCAAAGTATAACATATTGTTTTCTCTAATCAAAACAGACTGAAGTTACAAATTAACAATATAGAAGGAAAGTTGGGAGATCCATAAATAACTAGCAATAAACAGCATGGCATGTCTTTAAAAACAAATCACAAGGGGAATAACATTTAGAGACAATTGAAAAGAAAAACAAGCAGCAACTCCTGTGCAAAACTAGATGTGGTTGTTTGGATAGATGCCCCCCTCCCCCACCCACAATATATGCAATGTGTTATTCGTTTATGGTTTGAATCTGCAGCCACCCGGCTGGAGAAGGTGTCACTGGGTGGATATTGTGGTGTGGTGATAGGTTTGAAATTCCAATCTAAAGATATACAAAGTGTGCCTAGCTGGTATTTCTAAAATGTGCTGTATGGTGTGACTTTTGGCTTGTGGTTTTCTCTCTCTCTGCTTGGACCTGTGAAATCAGGGCCAGCTTCTTCTGCCAGTATGGAACTTCCCCTGGATCCATGAGCTTCAATAAATATCCCCTCCTCCATAGCTGTGCCTGGTCGGGAAGTTCATCTCAGTGAACCTGCAGCTGTCTGCTACACTAGGAAAGCAGACAACAGAGGGAAACGGATAGTGCACACATTGAACAAGAAGATTTCAAGTTGATAATCTTATTTTACAAACATAGAGGGCAAGTTTGATGAAATAGGTGGGAAACAAAGACTGGAGAGATGTTTGGCAAAAGCAAGAGTACAAAAACAATTTAAATTGTAAAAACCTAATGTTAATTCTAAGAAAATATCTTCAACATTATGAAATTATTTTTTTCCAACAAGGGAAAAGAGAGACAGCACAAATAAAGTATAAATAAAGTGGATACTAGCCTGACTAGCTCCTCCAGTGAAATGGCAGGAGACCCTGAAGAGACTGAGAACTCATGAAAGCAAAACATTAGGGGATGCTGAGTAGGTTCAGCACTGAAAAATACTCAAGAGAACATTGCAGAAGGGAAGAGGAGATGGAAAGTTTGTTTGAGCCACAGGGTGAGAAAGAGTGTCCGGGGGCATTGTCCTGCTCCAGCAAGAGACTGGTGCAAACTTGACCCCCAGTGAATACAGATAACCCCACTGAGGGAGGGCCCTCGGTGGAATGGGGGCTCCGGAGAGGGAACTTACAAGTATAACCAAATGGCAATATGACTGATAGGTTAAAAATTAAATACATAAAAAAATTTTAAAAGTGTAAAATAACCACTTGCTTTAAAGAGATAGAAAAATTGAGGGAAAATTTGCATCATCATACATAAACAAATTAGAAAATGTAGAAGAAATGGACAGATATCTTAAAATTAGCAAACTATTTGAACTGAAGAAAAAATAGAAAATGATGTTTGGTCTATAGCAAGTAAAAAAATACCCATTAATCACCAAACCACCAGGAAAAGCAAAGCCCTATATTGTACAGCTTCGTTAGCTGGTACAACTTAACCTTTTTTACAATAATCTACAAGAAGCATTTTTTTAAACTTATTTGGAAAACCTGTACAGGATAAATAATGTAACATATTTAAGTCAGCGTTACTGGAACACCACATCCAAGAATGATATTCCAAGAAAACCAGAGTCTAGTCCTTTTGAAACTTCCCATGCAAAGTATCAGTACAGTATTGGAAAACTAGAGCATATGGAAGATTAGTTATGTGGGACACATAGGATTCATCCTAATATGGTACCAGTGACTCAACTAAGAAAACCTATACTGTGAGGTATCATATTATTAGAATAAAAGAAGGGAAAAACACAGAATCAAGCATACTTACATAATAAAATTCTGCAAGAACTAAGAATGTATGATAAAATCCTCACTGTCTTAATCTCTGAAATATTTACAACTAATATAAGCAGACTGTGAAATCTGTCAATGCTAGAGACCAACAAATGGCTACATTCACCACCAATATATAACAATACATTGCCAGTTTTAACAAGATATGTAAGATAAGAAAATATACCTAAACTGCAAGGGGACAGAGAAAACTATTTCTTACTGTGTCAGTTGCCACCAATGTCATCAGCATATGTCAGCCTGGGTGGATGCAATTCCTCATTCATTCCCTAGTCATGAATCTCTTATGATTGTAGGTCTATGCTTTTCTCCTTTCCCGGACAACAGAGATTTTAATCATTTCTTCCCTCACTCCAGAACATTCCTGTGCCTGGTTAGTGTTGCTATTGTTCTTCAAGTAGCTTATGACATGTGATTCATATGAAATAAGGCATATGGCTCACAGTGCAGAATATTGAAAAGGGTAGATTGCTTTGTTTATCTCTCTAGTGGTAAATACTCTATGAGTACTCCAAGATGGTTAGTATCCTCAGAGAATCTGCCAGAGAACACAAGTTCTCCTTATATCTGCAGTCCCATATACATGCTCCTAAATACATAGCTATTGGCAATCTGATAATATTTTATGGGATGTATCTAATATATTATCTGCTAATTGTTGCCGTATCAACATTTTTTCCTGCTCAGTTCTGCTAGCTGTGAGGTATATATCAAACTCCTTGTATTTGAGGCCAATGCAGAACTCACAGATTCAAGAAAAGTTATGGTTTTGTGATTGATGCATATATGTGTTATTGCTACAAACAAAATAATATTTCTATAAAGGTATATGTATTAGAGATGATCTGGAATTATATTTTTTAAAGTATATAAGACTAATCTTGAACATATTCTCTATGTAAAAATGGATAGAGAAAATGAGCAAATATGGAAATCACTTAACTTAATGAAAACAGAGAAGCTATAGAATCAATGAGGCATTATGTTTCTAATTTGCAGCATTTGGAGTCCTTGGAGACACTTTCACACACTTATATAAATCAAAATGCTGATTAAATCCAGGAAATACTTTTACAAACAACTTTAAACTTCTATTCATCATTCATAGTGATGTTTTAGAAATCTTTAAACCAACATCAGTTGCTAACAATATTGAAACTCCATGTTCTTTGGCAGCACACACAAAAAATAATTTTAATAGAGATACACACATGCTACTGCAGAAAATTTTGATATGAACATCTAACAATTAGATAATATAGACTATCATTCGCTAATGCATTTAAAATACATTTTCTTTTTACAAAAATATATTTACTTCTATATGGAATATATTTTATTTTTATAAAACTATTGTAAAATACAAATTGGCTGTACTTTAAACAAATGATTTATGGTTCTATGTTTACAGAAAGTATATTAAATTATTAACTATTTATCCATAACATAAATTTGGGCAACCTGTGTGATGCTACAATATATAAACTGTTCAATGAGAATGGAGAATATTTTATCTAGGCATAGTAAGCTTGCCTTAAATGTATAGGAGTTTCTGTGGAAATCATTTCTTTTTCATATGTTTTATGCAGCAAAATATATATATATATATATATATATTTAGTATTAGACTAACTTTGGAAGGAAAAGTTCAGGATAAAGTAAGAACGAACTTACAGAGTTTCCCCATGTTGCCTGGGATAGGAATTTTTGAATTCTTTCCCAACTTTCTTATTTCCTCTTTTTGGGCTATATTTTTGTGCTGGCTTAGAATCAGAATGATGTTTAGTTTTCTAAAGCAGCAGGTGCTATCTGAGCAAGAGGGAGCATCATGGAGAGAAGAGTGTTTTGTTGAGGAGTCAAGGTCAGTAACACTTGTGTGTTTCCCTTTGATCCTTGCTCATGGCAGAAATATGTCTGGGTATATGGATCTAACTTATTTTTGCCCTGAAGAGAGAGAGAAGAAGCAATCTTGACATCTCTCTAAGGTGAATACACAAATATGCCAGGGAAATTAAACATGAATGGACAGTGTATGGCAGTCAGATAGGATGAGGAGTTATATTAAAACAAAAATTCACTCTACAATCTGACACAAACAGCCTTGTAACATTACTCTGCACCTGGAGCCAAGTCTGTGTGGTTGGTGAAGAAAGAGGATTGGAAATGTGTCAAGCCAGCAGCAAATATATAGGGAAAGTCCTCCAGTTGTGACACTTTTAAAGTTGTAAGGAGGATACTTTACTTTTTTATTTATTTTATTTTACTTTTTGGATACTTTACTTTTTAAAAAATAAATCCATTTTAGAATTTTTAAAACCCTAATATTTCTTATCTTTAATGAAATTCAGGCACATCTCTAAAACAGTATCTGGGAAAAGATAAATAAGGTCATTAATATAAATGAATTTTACTTTTCAAGTGTAACAAATTCTGTAAAATTTGTAGTTATTAGGCAATCACATTAAAATTATTAATGATTCAAACTAACAGTGGAATCTTTACAAAGTAATTTCACTTTCAGAAGAATGCTCACAATACTATTGCAAAAGCATAATAAACAATGTTGTTCCAATAGTGAGTCGGTGAGTATTAAAAATGCTCAAGTCATAGCAAAATTGAAAGAAGTCAAAATGGAGGGGAGGGGACTGAAGAGATGGCTTAGTGGTTAAGCACTTGCCTGTGAAGTCTAAGGACCCCAGTTCAAGGCTCGATTCCCCAGGACCCACGTTTGCCAGATGCACAAGGGGGCACATGCATCTGGAGTTCCTTTGCAGTGGCTGGAGGCCCTGGTGTGCCCATTCTCTCTCTCTCTCTCTCTCTCTCTCTCTCTCTCTGTCTGTCTCTTTCTACCTGCCTCTTCCTCTCTGTCTGTCACTCTCAAATAAATAAATAACAATGAACAAAAAATAAAAATAAAAAATGGAGGGGAGGAGGACATAATGAAGTTGAACAATGAAAATAGAACTGTAACTTGTGGGAGACTGCTTAAAACTGTATATAAAAAGCATTTATTCTTACAGCGTTACACACGCACACAAACACACACATACACACATACATACAAAAGTTTTAAAAACATTTATTTAGGTACACTGAAGAAAGAAAATTTTTACTCATACCTCCCCACACTTGTTCATTCCTTAGTGTTAGGAACCCATTAATATTTTACATTACAGAGGAACAATACAGTTTCTCAAAAGACAGGAAGTTTAGATCAGAATGTTATATCAGGTAATCTAGTTACACCCAATGATATCTGAGCTTCTAAAGCAGAAAAGGAAATCTCAACTTGTCCAGATTGTATTTGAAGAAATGTAGCAGAAGGGCAAGTCACGGAATCAAATGCTCAGTCAAAGCAATGTCATTTGGAGATGGACAGGTACCATGACCTAGCAGAGGAATACAGGCAGAAGATGGACGGGTAACCTGACCTGACACATAATGCAGGCTGAAGATGGATGGGTATTATGACAGGAAATGCAAACAGAATTAAGGAGCTGACAGATGCTGGAAGATGCTGTCCAGAAAAGAAATGAGACTTCTACTGAACTTCTGACAAGCACCTGGGGGAGCTTGAATGCACAATTCCCTACTCCATGTCTCAAGATAGTAGTCCATGAATAAATAAATAAAATATTAAAAAAAAAAGCCAAGCGCCACATGTTCTCCCTCATATGGGGATCCTAGCTACAGATGACTGGGCTTCTGTGTGAGAATGAAAATACTTAGTAGCAGAGGCCAGTAAGTTGAAAAGGAGACATAAAGGGTGGAGAAAGGAAGGGAGGAGGATACTTAATAGGTTGATATTGTATATATGTAATTACAATGATTGTAATGGGGAGGTAATATGATTGAGAATGGAATTTCAAACGGGAAAGTGTGGGGGTGGGGAGGGAGGGAATTACCATGGGATATATTTTATAATCATGGAAAATGTTAATAAAAATTAAAAAAAAAAAAAAAAAAAAAAAAAAAAAAAATAAATAAAGGGCTGGAGGGATGGCTTAGCGGTTAAGGCATCTGCCTGCAAAGCCAAAAGACCCAGGTTCTGTTCCCCAGGACCCATGTTAGCCAGATGCACAAGAGGGCGCACACATCTGGAGTTTGTTTACAGTGGCTGGAGGCCTTGATACACCCATTCTCTCTTTCTCTCTCTCTTGATTTTTCTATCAAATGAATAAATAAATAAAATAATTAAAGAAAAAATAGTAGTCCAGCATCAACAACACCTTCATTTGAGTCTTCTCAGGAAAAAAAACAACCAAAAAAACAGAGGTCAACTGAAATCACAATAATTTCCCACCACACAACCATGGAACACTAACTTTGTGCTTCTATAGTTGTAGAAATTGTTGTGAAAGTAATACAAAATTTACTTGCGTGGTATTATCCTGCCACATGATTGAATGAAATGTAATTTGACAAGGAGACAGAAACAATAATGAACCAATATCTAAAAGTTCAATGGTACCTTAATTTTATGTTTAGAACTGTGACTATATCCCTATTAATGTAAGTTAATATTTTTTTACACACAGAATGAAAAGTTGCAGTGAGTTATATCTCCATCTTTATGCTTCATTCTTCTACCTGTTTCATACCACTTGCAGGAACTCACAATCAAGAGTCTCATATGTGCTTGCATATATATATATGCACAGGGAAATTTTACATGCAGTTATTTTTGTCGATGTAAAGGTCTAAAGTATAAAAAAGTGCAAATGTTACTATATTGAGGAAATATGAAATAAATCACATAGTTCCTTGAAATTTTAAAATATAGAAATTTTTAACATTAATATGGATAACAATGCTTTATTTTGGTGATGGTTTGTGGGGAAATATTAATTTAAAATCTTAACTAGTGCATTGATAAGCTTTTACATCCAAAAACATATATGTGTTTTAAATAAATACTCTTATTCTTGTCTTCTTAAAATAATATAAAGCTTAGAAACCCAGGAGACAGTTCACATCCTGACTCATGATACAAAGTGAGCTCATCATATGAAGATGATTTCCTTGCTCCTCTCATGATGCTGTGCTTGCATCTCATAGTCATAAGGAAACTACCACTTGGAAATAGAGCAGCCAATTTAATACTATGTGTGGTTATTTTTACTTTTAATGTCATTTTGTTATATTTTAAAATGAATATTTTGGTTTAATTAGTCAGGAAATGATTGGGTACATTACATTATTAAAAGTATTAAAATGAATGAATTTCAGAGATGGTATTTATAACCTGAAAAACCAATTTCTATGTAAATAGGACATGTGATCTTTCTTATGCCATATAAGTATGAGAAATTCAAGGATTGTTAAAGGGTGATTTGGGAAATATTTTCAGCCTAGGATGACTTTCTATATTTCTCCATATCATATTAGAATAGACATCATCCCACATACAAATCATTTAATGTAGTAGTAATGCTTGAAAGGAATACCTTTTCTGACAGATAAAGACTTAAGAAGTGCTAGAAGCAAAACTAAAACAATGTTACAAAAAGTTCCTAAAGTTAGATCATGCTGCAAAACAAATCAGAGGAGATGAAGTATTTAAAAATAAAGACATGTCTTTATTTTTATGTATTTGTAAAATATCAACACGAGAAAGACGTGAGAACTGATAATATTATAGGCCTCATGAAGACAGAAAATGGAAGTTGAACTTTTTCCCTCATATTACCTTAAAGATCTATATTACCTTAAAGACCTAGCTCACACTAAGCAGTGTAGAAGAGGTGGAAGAAAAGACCAGCCATGTAATTAATTTGATTTCAGTGCTAAAATTTTCATTTTCTGAATATTCTTTGACTTTTATCCAGAAGAAGAAAAATATTTTGCAACTTCATATGTCATGCTGTGCAGGTCAATGACAAATGAATCCAGATGTTAGGATGTTTGGTTTTCTTCAATAATACGACAAATAAATTATTGATTTTTTTCTTGTGTACCAATTTAATTTAGCTTTATGTAAAAATTCAAGGACATATTTGTGGTTATTTTGGTAGCCTCAACTATCAAAACTATGATGTGGAAGGGATGGAGAGATGGTAAGGAGCTTGCCTGCAAAACATAAGGACCTGGGTTTAATACCCTAGTCCCAAGTAAGCCAGACACGTAAGGTGGCACATGAATCTGTAGTTTGTTTGCAGTGGCTACAGGCCCTGGCATGCCAATTTTCTCTCTTTCTCTCTCCCTCAAATAAATTACAGAACATTAAAACATGTTTTTTTTTTTTTTTTAAATGTATGATATGGAAAATGTTAGCTACTTGACATTCAACCTCAATCTTAGATTGTGTGAAAGTAAGTCTCAGATCAACTTATACACCTCATAAAGAACTTACACATTTCAGGAGATATGCTCTGTAAACATAGTGGAGTCTTAGTCTTTGTTAATGTAATTGGGCTCAACATACTTGTTTCAAACAACAGATCCAGAGGCTTTCCTCTGGCTAGGGACTGCGTACTAAGCAGGCTTCAAACCTCAGTTCCTTTGATTGATAATTGGTCACCAACCACTCAGCAATAAGCTTCTGGACACAGTCCTTGAGTAAAACAGAAATTATAAATTCTTATATTATTTTCATAAGTAGTGAGGATTTTAGTTATCCTTAAACTTGATAACCTACATGTCTACCTTTTTGTTTACATTTGGTTTCATGAAATGAAAATATTTCTGTTGTGAATCATATTTATTTACAATAGCGTGTGTATGTGTGTGTGTGTTGTTAGTTATTGGAAAATACCAATAAGAACAATATTTTTTTCTGATTTTAAGAGATATCCTTTTTCAAGTAAGGGCCATATAACATTTCTGTACTGAAGGGTCTTGTAAATTACAATGCTTGATTACAATGTATAGAAAGAAAATAATGCTACTCTGTGAGAAATGTGGGGCTAAATTTTACTGAACTTAAACTGAAGTATGAACCACTGTTCTTGGCATTTTGTTTAGTTCTACATTTTCCTGTGTTTGCTTTGGTTATTTCTTTGGCTCAACTCCAGTTTTCATTTATTAGAAATTTAGAAAGGTTAAATATATAATTAGGATTTGCACACTTACTTTCAAGTTAAAAATAATGGATAGTATTTGATTTCTAAAATCTTGGAAGTTTAAATGAACTGATTTGTAATACAGTGACATCATTTAATAAAACTAAATATTTTGTTATTTATTAAAAATATGAATCTTTGACATATTATTCATTATATAATAGAAACAACTATAAATATGCCTAATTATTTCACCATGATCTATCTAAACCTAAAAGGGTGCTTTGGATACTAGCATAATATTGCATCAAATATATGAAGTCTTTTAATAGCACTTAGCAACATGGCTCTTATAGTGAAGCAGATGTTCAATGGATGTTAGTCATTCTCTTAGATAAACTAGACTGTATCTATATGAAGACAAATCTACATGAAATAGGAAAAATATTTAATTTTAATTTACTTGCAGGCAGTCTTATTGAAAGGGAAGCATATCGAGAGAGAAGAGAGAGAGAGATAATATGGGTGTACAACAGAACCTCTTACCATTGCAACAAAAATCTAGATGCAAAAAGAAAAAAAATCTAGATGCATGGGCCATTTTATGCACCTGACTTCACATGGGTACTAGAGAATTGAACCTTGGCTAGCAAGCTTTGTAAGCAAGTACCTTTATTCACTATATAATCTCACTAACCATTACTGTACAATTTGAAATAAGATTAATAGGGCTGGAGAGATGGCTTAGCGGTTAAAGCACTTGCCTTGGTTCAATACCCCAGGACCCACATAAGCCAGATGCACAAGGTGGCACATTCATATGGAATTTGTTTGCAGTGGCTGGAGGCCCTGGTGCATCCATTCTCTTCCTCTTCCTCTTTCTCTCTCACTATTACAAATAAATAAATAAATAAGTAAGTAAATAAATAAATAAGATTAAGAAAGGAAGTTTATAACAAGATAGACCTCACAAGATTGTATAAGTTTCAAATTGAGTTAAAATTACTATGTTTCCTCTTTAAAGAAAAGTGTAATTTATAAAAACATTAAATAACTTTTGAAATAATATTTTGTTAAGCTAGTGAATCTATCTCAGATAACCTTTAGCAATCAAATTAAAATTTTAAATTAAAATTTCATGAATGGTTATGAAATACAAGATATTTATTAAATTCATTTCTATCTCTCCCAGTTTTCAATAAATTAAATCATGTTATTCATGTGTTAGTTGATAAAAACACATGTTCTTTTAGTGGAGATTCCTTCTTAATGAGATATATCAATTGTCAACATTGTTATATTCGATGGCATATGATTCATGGTGAATGAATTGTAGTAAAAGAACGTAAATTTATTGAGAAAAGGAGTGATGAGGTATAAATTGGTGTCTTTGTGCATACAGCAACTTAAAATACAGTAGTGAACTCTAAGTGGATTATGTCTTAAACTCAAACATCATTATTTGAAAGTCATACATCTCATTTTTAAGTTTTATCATTATTTCAAAACTAATAGCATACCCCCCAGGGACTACTTTTTATAGTAATTAATTGGATTACCCTTATTATGTGGGTCACTTGGCTGTGGAAGGTCAACAGTTATGCCCACACTGTTAAGTCGACAAATAGATCACAGGTCCTACAGTACACTGACTTTGTCAGCATACATGATAATAATGCCTCTTGAAATTATATATATATTTAATGAAGTATGTTAGACTATTTTTAAAATAACTATGAATATGTTCTGTTAAATATACATTCAAATGAAACATGCACATAAGTAAGGGCCTTTTTTGGAGCATATGTAGGTGAATTCATCTCTTTGTGTGTGGGTGTGTGTGTGTATAGTTAGCAAATTATGCATCCATCTACAAACATAAAAGCTTCTGTCGAGAAAATTGAGTTACACTGAAGTCTTTTGCCTGTAATTGTAGCCTAGATGACAGTTTACTATAGTATAAACACATTCCAAATCTATCAAATTGAATATAAATGTTAGAATTGATTTTATTTCAGCATTTCTAGCTAGATTTATATTGGAATCACTATAGAGAAAGCTTCTATGGAAGATAGATAATGAGACACTGACTTCGCAATGATGTCTGCAATTTAGCACCTTAGGACCTGAGAGTTCTAGAGATATCTTGGGGATCACTCATAGTCAACCTGGGAAGGATATTTAATCATGTGATAAGGAAGTGGATCAAATCAACATATGAGAATAGCTTAGGAGGCATTAGAAAGCATATTAGGGTATGTGGACAGAATAGCATAGATACATATGTCATATAAATTGCTAACCTAATGACTTCAAGTTGCAAAATCATTTTGGATTATTCATGTGAATTTCATTTTATCAAGCTGATATGAAGATAGAAAAATGAGGTGATGTGAAAAGGACTGATAACAGCATAGTTTGCTTCAAAAAAGGGAGAATGTGATGCATCAGGAAATTCAGTTAGAATATAGAAGCTGGAAAAGACAAAGAATCCACTACCCTCAGAAGTCTCAGAAAGGACAGCCCTGCCTCGACCATTTGGCTTGTTTGTTCTACCTAGCCTTTCAGTGCCTTCAATGGGAAGAGAGCTATTCTGACAAAGTATCAAGGGTGAGAATCAGATTGCACTGTGGCACTTATGTAATTTTTAAAGAATAATAAACTAGTTTTCTTTTTTACATACCTGCCATATTATACCACAAATCAAAAATCAGAATTCTTAGGGTGGAGGAAAATGGGAGCTCAGATTTTCATTGTGGTCACAGTGGGTAACAACTTTCATGTCTCTTTTTTTCAGATCCTACATTCCACCATTGAAAGTTGGATATAACATAATACATTTTTCAAAACTGCCACACAAATTCATACTAATTAGTTTACATTTATGACTTATTAGTAATTTCAAAAGCCAGCAATATTTGTTAAGCCATTCTAATACATTCTTATCTAAAGCAATGTCAAAAGATTCATAGAAACTTGATTGTAAACATATTTAGGCCTATATTAAGGAACTTCCTAACTTGTATCATTCAGCGATCCTAATTTCAAATTCCTGAGATAGAAGTACTTTTAATTGGTTAGTAAAGCTTACAACTTTATAGCATTTTGACAAGAACTTTTCCATGAAAATCACAGTATAAATTTACACTTCTGCTTTGTGATTTTGTGTGTGTGTGTGTGTGTGTGTGTGTGTGTGTGAGAGACATGTGCATATGTGCATGCATGTTTATGTGAGCCTATCTGTATAGATGCATGTGCATATGGAAGCCTGAGGTCAATGTTGAATGCCTTCCTTAATCACTTCAGCTTATTTTTGTAAGTATTTATCATGATTTAGTTTCAAGCAGAGAGAGAAGAGAAACAAACTCCAGATGCATGGACCACTGAGAGCATTTGGCTTTATATTACCAGGGAAATAAACCTGGGTCACCAGGGTTTGCAGACAAGCACTATAACTGCTGGACCATCTCTGCAGCCCTCTTCAGCTTATTTTTTAGACAGGGCCTCTCACTGAAGCAGGAGCTCACTCTTTCACCCAGACTATCTGGCCAGGAAGCACAAGGGATCCTTCTGCCTCTGCCTTCCTGACACTAGGATTATAAGTGCACCATTCCCAATTTTTTTTTTTTTGAGGCAATCCCAAGAGAAATTCAGTGTACACATGCTCAGAAATAGCTCATTTTATGGATTAAAGTTGTCCATTGTGAATAATATCAAAATATATTATGTGTTTATATTCTAGCTTGCTTAGAAATTAATGGATTATTGATAGATATCTTGTGAATCAGGCAGCATCTACCTGAAAAGGATATTTAATGATGTGATAAGGAAGCGGATTGTGTCAAAATATGAGGATATCACTTTTATGTGTGTGTGTTTAAATAAAAATCAACTTAGACAGTTCTGTGTATATTTTTCATATTTTTATAGAAAGATGCATGATAACACCTGATCTGAATCATTGTGTTACTATCCTTGTTTATATTCTGTATATCTTATATTTTTTATGTTATATGCATAAAATTCAGGAAATATACACAACCCATAAATCTGGAGGAAAATTTTCTCACTGCAATGCTTGTTTTTGCTTCTCAATGTCTTTTGGAACTAATTCGTACCTGCAGCCTCAAAGTAACAATACTATCTAATTTAAGTGTAAGCACATTATATATTATAAGGAAAGTAAATTTAGAATAAATTAGAAAATAATTAATCATTAACCATTTTCAATTGTAAATCTGCAATGATATCCTAACAGAGTTAAAGAAACGATAGGAAATTGTCCCCAGTTATTTCTGAAGTTGATAAATGACCACTAAAGTTATCTTCTTAGGATCCTATTCTGAATAACTAAGATGACTTATTTTAAGCATGTATGAAAAGCCATAGCATCAATGGACTTCATGAGTCAAGAAGTTCCCCCCAGTACCATCTGGTAAAGTAAGACTTTAAAGATAGATATAGAGGAGACTTAATCCAAAGTAGATTGAAGTAACAAAAGTGTTCTAAGGAACAGAAATGACAAATTGGCTTTCCTGAAAATGGGTGAGGAGAGAAAGTCAGCTGAAGTACTATTAACCCCAAGTTCTTAAGGATTCGAACCTTTAATGGGTTGGAGGGAAATGTTCTTCTGGTCCTATGGACATAATTCTGTTGTTTTATTGGAATTTGGAGAGTTCCAGGAACTGTATACAAAAGGAGCCAAACTTGGCAATTGGTAACCAAGATGACAATTTGGAAGGTGGCATGTGATGAAACAATTACCTCTTGTTGAACTTTGGGTTTCCAAATTCCTTTCAGTACACTTATGTGTGAAATTTAATGTAAAATGTTACCCAGAGTGTCTTGTGTTTGAATATTTAATTCCCAGGGTGTGGCTGTTTGGGAGGTTTATGAAACCTTTAGGAGGTGGGAGTCTTGCTCAAAGAAGTGTGCCACTGAAGGTGGGACTTGAAGTGCTGCAGTCCAGACCCGCTGGCTAGCACTGATTTCTCCCTGCTGATGTGAAGGTTTGACACAAGCTTCCTGCCCCTGCCAAGAAATGAGACTTTAAAGTACACATGTGAAAACATAATACAATACTTAATAACACAAAAAATGATTAATATTGAAATGTCTCCTTGGTTTAGTATTCTGTAGTAAAGGGGTAAAGTAGATGAAACCATAACTATACTTTGTATTCCTGAGCCACATTGATAAAATACTTTTGGGTGAAAAGTTTCATTGTAAAATGTCTTGAAATTTAGTCAGTAAAATTGAAGTGAAAATTATATATGCTCTTAAAATCAATCCATATTCTAACATAGCCCATATCTTCACTGAGTGGCAACAGGACTTTATGAGCCATATACTAAAGAAAATGTCAGTTGGACATGTGAGTCATCATGTTGAAGAGAAGCATGGTCATAGACATCTCCACTTTTATACAGAGATTTTTAAGTATCTATTGACACCTCTAGTAATTTAATTAACATTAATGTAAGAAGTCTCTTGTTTATCAGCAATAACTAATATAAGAAGAATACCCTGCAAAATTTGGCACCTGAATGTTAATCACATACAGCCCAAGATTTATTTAGAGAAAACAGAAAATATTATTACTAACATCATTGTTCTACCTTGTCATAAATAATTTAAATAATTCTTGAATTAAATTATCAATATTGCTTTTCTGTAATCAAGTTTTGTTTGAAAAGTATGAGACCTACCATACTATAACATCATGAAGTTAGCTTAAAGAGTGATGAAAAATCAACACCATGTGAGATTTCCTTGATCCACTTAGAAAACCATCTAACTCCACTCTAAGATTGAGTAGAACTAATAGGATTTTGACATAAAATTTAAAAACAAATTGGGCCTGGGAAAAAGCTCAGGAAATAACCAGCTTTCTAAGCAAGTAGGAGAATCTGAAGTTGGAATTAGAGAACCCATGTAAAGTCTGGGTTTTGTGGCATGTACCTGTTATCCCAGTACTGGGGATGCAGAGACCCAGAATGCTCAGAGATGCCTGGCAAGCTAGTTAAACTGATTCGGTGAGCTCTATGTCAGTGATAAATCTTGTCTCAAAATAAAGTAGAGCACGATTGAAGTCCAAACTATGGCCTACACACATGTAACCTCACTCACACATTTGCCCCAAAGCATAAGTAAATTCAAGCACAAATACACATACACACACACACAGATACACATGCACACACATGTGTCAACATGCAAAGAAGAAAGAAAATGAAAAACATTTAGGAATTTGTTATATCATTCAGTACACAGACTCAGTGTTTCTCACTTTTATGCCCATATTTAAAGGACTTTGGCTTTGCAATGGAGCACTTTAGCATATGTATGGACATGAGTTTGGTTCATAGAATCACAAAGAAATGCCATGTATATTATTTTATGGTTTAGTTTGCAACAGGAAATAAACATTAAGTATGTTTACTGATCTTTTTTTGTGTGTGTTATTTTTATTTGCAAGTATTCACCTCCTAAAGTTTCTACCAGATGAAATTTTAGTATGTGTCTTAACAACAATCACTTGAAGCAATGGAGGACATCCCGTATTCAAACCACCACAAGAAGTTTATTCAAAGTCAGGAGAACATTGAAAGTCAATTGGTGTACAGAGGAATATTGATTAAATGTTTCATATGTTCAAGGTCTATCATTATTTATTGACTCTTCACTTCCTATGACTGGTAGATAACGTATTCAAGGTTATTTTTTCTTCTTAAGATTCAATGTGTTCAACAAAAGGAAAACATCGCCTAATTTCATGTAAATCTAATGGAGTCCTGGGGAAGATGTTATAAGATGAAATTGAAGAGAGAGGAATGCATTGGGTGCAGTACTATACTAGCAATGCAGTTTTAAAGCAAAATATTTATTTCTTGGGGGGTAAGTATGGGTGTGCCAAGACCTCTTCTTCCTGCAAACTCCAGAAACATGAGTCACTGTGTGCATCTAACTGTACATGGGTACTGGCTATTGCAATCAAGTTTGCATTGCAATCAAGTACCTTTAACCAATGAGCTATCTAGCTCCCAATAACTGATTTTTAATGTGCATATTTATTAAACATTGAAAACAATGTATTTATTAGTTGTAAGAAGAAGTTTCATTCTAAAGTCTATGTATAAATAAAAAATCCCTCCATGCTATAAAAAGAACTAATTCAATATCTGTCAGAATTGATTTTTAAACCAGATATATGAAAAATATACCATCAAATGTGATTCTTGTGAGATTTTTCCTTTATATTTTACATTGTCATTAAAAATTTCTCCACATTTATATATTATATATATAATATAATATTATTATAGATTATTATAATTAATAATTAATAATTAATATCATATATTATTATAACATAATGATATATATTATATATACATATATACATATACTTTATAATATAATAACATATGTTATAATATTATATAATAATATAATATATATAATAACATATGTTATAATATTATGTTATAATAATATTTTATATATATATATATATATATATATATAAACATTTGAGGCAATGTAAACCTAATTCCTCAAATATTTATTGTTCTCCTTGGTTAATATTTTAAAAATTCCTGTTACTTGCTTATGCTTGATCATTATAATTGATATAGGAACTTTAAAATGAAAACATGATAGAGGAGATGCCTTATTTCTTTGAAACCTCAAAAATGATTTGATCAGAATCTGATGTCTATATATGTGTATAAAATTATAAGCAAATATAATGTATTGGTTAATTTTGCAATACATTTAAATTCAAAATATGATATCTTACAAGCTTTTTCTAAAAATGCAGGAATATTAAATATCTTTTTATGAGGTGAGATTAATATTAATATTACAGCCAACCATTAAGATGAAAATCATAACAAAATAGATATTTTCCTTTTGAAGGAAGGAACTTCGAATTGACTTTAAGAATCCATGTATTTTCTTGTTACTTAAGTGCTAACTGCAAAGTCCCAAATACATTTAACTCAGAATATTTTATGTTTGGTTTTAGGGAGAAATAAACTAAGATATTCTTCACTTCTGTAATGAATACCATACTATTTTCTACAAAACAGTGAGTACTTGCAGCTCCTAGAGTCTATAAAGATACATAGTCCGTTGTGTATGTCTACATGCATGCTCATCTCTATAAATAAGTTCATAGATTCTGGGCAGGAAACAGGCACCTGATAACAGTGAACACAATGTTTGGGATGCTGTTTACACCAATTAGTAAATACATATGTGTTGTAGTCAGGTTTGCATTGCTGGTAGAAATCACCAAAGCAAGAGTAGCATGTGGGAAAGAAAAAAACAAAATAGGTTGATTTTGGCTTACAGGTTCGAGGAGATCCTCTATGACGGCGGGGGGAAATGATGGCATGAGCAGAGGGTAGACATCACCCCTTGGCCAACATAAGGTGGACAATAGCAACATGAGAGTGTGCCAATACTGGCAAGGGGAAACTGGCTGTAAAGCCCATATGCCGGCCCCCAACAACACACCACCTCCAGGAGGCTTTAATTTCCAATTGCCATTAGCTGGTGAACCTAACCTCTAGAACACCTAAGTTTATGGGGGACACCTGAATCAAACCACCACAATATACAATGTCAGACCAGAAGTCATTCTTCTCATAACATTCAGAAAACTCTGATAGGTCACCATGTGAACTTAAAGTGATCTATGTCCAGAACATATTCTGACTTTAATCAAGCAAATCTTATGCAGTAAATATGTGTAATAACAAAATGCTAATTATTTCAGACAATAAATGGTTCTTTGATATAAAAATCATTTAAAGCGGGGTGTGGTGGTACACGCCTTTAATCTGAACACTTGGGAGGCAGAGGTAGGAGGAACACTGTGAGTTCAAGGTCATCCTGAGAATATGGAGCAGACTCTAGATCAGTCAGGGCTAGAGTGAGACCCTACATCAAACAGCAAATAAACAAACAAACAAAAAAAATTCAAAATAATTAACATTCTTAATGGAATGAAAAATTCAGTATGTTTTAACTAGATCTAGAATAATTTACCAAATTGTATAACTCAAATTTCTATTACATTAGGCTTTGAGAGAAAGTAAAAATAGTTTAATGAATCATTGTCTTTTACAACCAAATTTTGACATGCTATAGAGCCAACAAATAATTGAAAAGGAAAGGCAAAAACAATGAAATTGAAATATGAAAAAGTTAAACTGAGATAAGGAAAATTTATGTCATATGATAATTATTTATATTGGAAAACTAGCGTAAGACAAATTTCTATTTGGTTCAAATTTGTATGTATTTTTCCTTTTTTTTTTTTTTTTTTTTTTACAAGGAGCAGTGTTTATTTGTACCTACTGACATGGGACAGTAGGATTCATATTTGTAGGTTGAACCCCAATCACATTAGGGATTTTAATTTCATATTTATTTATTTATACTTTTTATTTGTATTATTTTTTGTATTTTTCATATTACAAATTTTCTATATTATTAGACACTTCCCATTTTAATTTTATTTTTTTCAAATTGACCTGACATAGATACAGTGGAACTCCTTAGTAATAACTAGACTTTAGGTTGATAATTTAAAATTTCAATCTACAATGTGTAGATAATATCAGATCATATAAATTTGTAAAAAAAAAAAAAGTATCAGGGTTGACATTATTAAAAACAGTATCACTGAAGTACTGAAAATAAATATTCCAGTGCAGTTTGTAAGGGAACAGATATAGTTAAATATATATACTTATATTTACATTTATTGATATATTTAAAATATTAAATATTGTAAAACAATAAGCTATTTTACTGTGAAGGACTTCATATTTTAAAATAGATTTTCTTTTCTTTGACTGTGTGTGTGTGTGTATGTGTGTGTTTGTGTGTGTACATGTTATTAAACAGACACACATTTTGATTCTGTGTTGGTTTGGTATATATGAGGTTGGGCTTTGTTTTGTAGCACTTTTTCATTGTGAAGACAAAATATCTGACAAAAATAAGTTTTTGTGGAGGAAAAGTTTATTTCAACTTATGCTTCCAGGTTACCGTCATCCTGGCAGGGGTGTCACAGCAGCAGGAATTTGAGGAAGCTGGTCACATTCAGTCCAGAGTGAAAAAGCACAGAGATAGTTGCTCCTGCTTATCTAGCTCTCTATGAATACAGTCCAGGACCCCATACATGGAGTGGTTTTGCACATAGTTAAGGTCTGTCACATTAATCAACTTAATCAAAATAATCATTTACTAATATACACAGAGACTCACCTACATAAACAATTCTGGACAGGTAATTTTAGGTCCTTTTAACTTGTCAATGAGTACATAACATGACAAGCTTAACACAAGTCAACTTGATACTCAAACCTGTGACATTTCAAATACAACATTCCTCTTCTTGTCTTTATACTGTCTTGGTCATCTCATGACACAAAATACAATCAGTGAAACTTCAAAAGTCCTATTGACATTTGTTGAATAGATCCAACATTTTTCAAAGGTGTAAAGTCTTATCTGAGAGTCAAGATGATTTCTTGTCTGTGAGCCCAATAAATCAAAACACAATTTACAAACTTCTATTGCAGTCAGAAAACACCTGACCAAGAGCATCTTGTCAGAAAAAAATCAAAAAACAAAAAACATTCAATTTGGCTTACAGACTCAAGAGGAAGCTCCACAAGGGCAGGGGAAAACGATGACATGTGCAGAGTGGACATCACCTCCTTGCCAACATCAGGTGGACAACAGTCATAAGACATCATGTCAAACACTGGCAAGAGAAAGCTGGCTATAATAGCCATAAGCCTGCCCCCAACAATACACTGTCTCTAGGATACTTTAGTTCCAAATGGCCATCAGCTGGGGACCCAGAATTCAGAATATCTTAAGTTTATGGGAGACACTTGAATCATATTGCCACAACGCCTAACATATATTTGCACAGAGTAAACATCCCCATTACGAGAAGAAGGAATGAGGGCATAGCACAGAAAGATTGTACCAAGTCAACAAAGAAATCCTTCAGGACAAGCACCAAATCCTATAGCTCATGTTTAGTAACTTGGTCTTGTGATGAAGCCATCTGGAATCCAAAATGCCTGAAGAGCTCAGCCCCTCTAGGTATGTTGCCTGTATCCTTTCCTATGAGCCACATCTCACCAGGCCTGTAGCTTTCTATGGCAGATGTCTCATTGCCCTGGCTTCTCTAATACCTGGGGGTCTCCACTGCAAAAAAAATTTTATTTTCACAGCTGTATGCAGTGCTCTCTTATGGTCAGCATGCAAGTACTCTGACCCTGCCTCATAACATTTAGCCTCAATGTGAAACTGGTGAAATATTCCTGACCCCAACATCTTGCACCTTTTATTATTCTAAAATTGGAATTGTGTGGGTTGTCGTGCCAAGTATTGCAGTGAGGTAGGAATGAAGCCTGGCTCCCATGGAACACAGCTATAAGCTATAAGCAGATTCTGTATGCTGACCATAGGGAGCAGAGACCTCCTTCAAATTCTTCCTTAAACCTTTACCATCCATAATAATTCAGAGATTTTTTTTTTTTTCAATGGGTTGGATGTTGCCTTCAGGACATCTTTGGTTCTGACACCAGGGAAGATCATTTGATTTTCCTTTAATGGGGTACTTTATTAACAATTACAGCCATGGAAGGCTACAACCTCAAGAACTGGGACACTAAATTTGCTTACAAGTCTTTCTGTGCCTAATTATATATTATCCATATCTTCATGCTTTGTGGTTTCTTTCTTTCTTTTCTTTTCTTTTTTCTTTTCTTTTCTTTTTCTTTTTTTTTTTTTTTGCATTGTATTTTCTTAGTTTTTCATTGTAGATCCAAATCAGAACAGCAAAGAGAAACTATAAGAAAGACTCAATGCTTACCAGTGGTTAGTCCATTATTTTAAAATACAATTTCACTCAAGTTCCTAGGACATGAGCGCAGTGCAGCTAGTTACTTTACTAGGATATGTCAGGCATCTTTTCTGCTCTAGTTCCTGATAAAGCCTCCTTCTCAGGAGCCTCATGAGTCACGCTTCTATATTTCATACTTCTGGTGTCCTTCTGTTCTTTCACACCCTCATCATAATGCACCATTGAACTATGCTGACAGCATTGTAAGGGTTCTTTAGACAAAAGTTCCAGAATCTTCCAGTCTGCTTCTACCTACCAGATCCAAAATATTAAGAACCACATGGTCATGCTTACCAGGACCATAGCTCCAATTCTCATTATCAATTTGCTGAATATTCCCATTGCTGAGACATATACCTGGTACATTTTTTTTTTTTAATGGGAGGAAGGGTTTATTTTAGTTAATAGTTCCAGAAGGTAGAGACCATCATGGGGAAAGCATGGCAGGAGTAAAACATCAATGTCATAATATTTCATCATAAGTAAGAGACTAGAGAACTATGAAATGTACCTGTTCTATCAGCTATTTCTTTTTATATAGTACAAGGGCCCAGACCATGCATTCGTGCCTTCACACCTTAAACAGATAAAAATCACCCTTCACTGACATTGTACAAAGGCTAACCAAATCTACATAATTCTTCTCATGTTACTCTAGGTCTTGTCATGTTGACCACCAGGACAAACCTGCACATATCTCATTTGTTTCAAGAAAACATCCAAGAACATACTTAGTTCACTTTCCAGCTACACATGGGGTGAGTCACTTTTTCATGATTTGAGTTTTAATTTTGTTCCTGTATTAATCACAAAATATTTCTAAATTTATTATTTTTTTCATGCCTTATTTATTGTAATAAAACAAATATAACAGTTTTTCAGGTTTGTAGCAGAATAAAGGTTGTCATCTTGAAAATATATCTATAATCAACTTTCTGGTAAACTATCTTCATCATAGTCCAGGTAATTTTGTTCTATCATGAATGCGCTATTATAATCCATTCGCCACTCCCATATGTCAACACCTTAAATCCATAAATAATATTACAATATATTTTATGATGTCCAATTTATTCATTGTATTAAATTTATTCGACATAGTGTTGCTTCACCAAGTATGAATTTACATGAAATGAAATTTCAGATTAGGTATTGATGGAAAATGTATAATTTACAAAACATATTTAAATACTGAAAGACTGTTTTGTATATATGTGGTTCAAATAATAATCTTTTGTAAATAACTCATAGCTTGAAAATTATGATGTATGAATGTAGTTTTCCAACGGCTACAGATATGATGAAGAAAGGGTGTTAAGTGGACATGGAGATCTATAGTCCTAATGCCCGATTCATGAGATTGTACCTTTTCCATAGAATTTAACAGAATAAAATGTGTTCCAAGGTGGGTTTCATGCTTAACATAGTCCTGGCAATTTCTCATTTACCACTAGGAATAAATTGAACAGCAGAGGATGCTTAATCTAAGTCTCCTAGTCAGTAAGTGATGCATTGATGAGATTCAAATTGACTAAAAGCACTGAGATTGATGCGAAAATGATACCAAGCTTAAATATAAAATCAAAGAATCTCATGTGACAAAAGACCATGTCAATAAGTAAAAGGCAAGAAATTACATTTTTGTAAAACACCAAGTTAAAAGAATTAACTTAAGGTCACACATTGAGTGAGCTGCAGAACTAGTCATGAATGCAAACCTCTCTCTCCCTCTCTCCCCCTCTCCCTCTCTTCTCTCTCGGTCTCTCTCTTAGTTTTCTACATGAATAACTAAGTAAAAATCTTTTTGAAAAATACAATTTATATTTTATATCCTGAGTTATATCTGTAATGTACTATCAATCACTAGTGAGAACATGTGGATTTACTCTTTTTTCTTTTAATATATTTTGAATCAATTTGATGTTCTTTCAGGCTCTTATTGTGAATTTTTACAGTATTGTCTCATTGATTGAATATCAATTTTAATATTCTTTTTGATAATTTTTCTTTAGTAGTTCCTGAAGTTTTCTCATATTTCATTTATGAAATTATTTACATATACTTTTAACAACTTTCTGAATGACACTTTGAGATTCCTGGTGCCACACTTTCAATTAACTCACATTGAAACAGTGTAAATTAATTCTATGAAATGACAGACTCTGATTTATTGGACTTTGTAGATTTGTAAGCATGCAAAAACACAGATAATGAAGCATTAGAGGAAGTACAGCATAATTTTTTTCCATTTATTTTGACAACTATAGTGTAAATTATTTATGGCATGCTTCACTGTATGCTAATGGATAGCCATTGCTATCTTATGAAAAAGAATTTTGAGACTTCAATGAGAACTGAAATTCTAGTGTTAATAAATCTTGTCTGATGGTATGTGCTAGGATTTTATGAAAAAAACTTTGGGGAAAAAGCTATGTAGGTTGGCTTCCATTTATAGAATTTATTTTAAAATGTGATGTGTCCCTCTAGCATATCTGATTTCTTTAACATTTCCATGACCCAGAAAAGTCTATTCATTTCTCTGAACTCCTATTTGAGTTTTTTTCTGCATTACTCTATGAACTGCATGATAGAGATATGCAACAATATCTTAAAGTTATAATTTATCTTATAAATCATACTCAAAGGATTGAGGTTGCTGTTTTAAACTTGTTAGTAAAAACAGCTGTTGAAAATGAATTATTAAGTTAAATCATGATATTTTGTTGTTCTGGGGCTGGAAGAATTGACTCAAAGATTAAGGTGCTTCCTTGTAAAGCCTACCAACCTGGGTTCAATTCCCCAGGCACCAACATAAATCCAGATAGGTATTAACAGATGTATCAAGAGATTTGAGTGTATACATGCACATGCACACAGACACACATGTAAAAGAATAAATAAAAAAAATAATGAAGGGCTGGAGAAATGGCTTAGTGGTTAAGCACTTGCCTGTGAAGCCTAAGGATCCTGATTCAAGGTTCGATTCCCCAGGACCCATATTAGCCAGATGCTAACAATGGGGTACATGCATCTGGAGTTCGTTTGCAGTGGCTGGATGCCCTGGCATGCCCATTCTCTCTCTCTCTCTCTCTCCCTCTCTCTCTCTCTCTCTCTCTCTCTCTCTCTCTCTCTCTCTCTCTCTCTCTGCCTCTTTCTCTGTCTGTTGCTCTCAAATAAAGAAATAAACAATAATTAATGAAGATATTTATATTATTTTAAGCCATTACTAAGGATTGTACTAGTATTTGTTTACTGGTTTTGTAAGAAAATTAGAGATGCCATAATCAACTTTTAACTTTTTAACACTTTTTTGTTTGTTTGTTTATTTGAGTTTTTTCTTTGTTAGTTATGTACATACTTAGTGTTTAAACAGCCACGTTGGTAACATCATTGACCTCTTCCCTATCCTCCCTTTTCTGAAGGGACTCACTTCCTGGGGGATTATGGGTCATGCACTGTGGGGGTAGCCATCAGTTATGGGGAAGAGGCAATGTCTCTGTGCATAATGACCTGACTTGTGGATCTAACAATCTTTCTGCTCCTTCTTCCATGAATTTTAGGTTTGTTTTAGGTTTACTTCAGTGATGAAGTATTGAGAGCCTCTGTGTCTCTGGATATCTGCTTTGGTAGGAGTTGTCTGTCTCCTTCACCCTTGTGCTGGTACCAGGTTCACCAAGAAACATCACTCTTGCTCATTTCCCCAATTACTCTATTGTTTCAGCTGGGGCTCCAGTGAGGTGTGACGGGCTGAATCTCTCCTTAGGTTCTGCATGTCCATTGAGAAATCTCAAATATTTAATAGTGCTTAGTTATTTTCTGATTATATTAGTGAAATATATAACAATAATGTATATTGAAATAAACATAAATATTCCAATACTCAATGTATTAAATTAAATGAAAAACTATATTTCACTTCCCATTTCATCAGGGAAAATACTAATTAAAATAAAAATGAGATACTGAAAAACTTGTTAGAATGGGCAAGAGCACCCACAGGGATAACCAATGCTTACAAGTATGTATAAAAAACAATTCACTTTCTTTGTGAGAAATGTGAAATTTTAGAAAGGTTATCAGTTTCTGGTAAATATATGTGTGTATATTTACTATATGATGAAGAAGTCATGTTCCTTGGGATTTGGCTAAAAGAATTTAAAATGCATGCACATAAACAGTTGAACATAGATGTTTACAGTAATTATGATCATATTTGCCAGAACTTGGGAATAACTGAGGTGTTCTTTAGTAGGTAGAGTTACTAGTAAGCTTCAGTGCATCCAAGTGATAGGATATAACAAATGCTAAAAATAAAGAAGATAACAAGCCATGATGATACATCGAAGAAACTTGTTACCAAAGGAAGTTAGCCACATGCAAAGTCTACATACTCTATGGTTACAGCAAGCTGAGTTTTAGATAAAACAAAATCTATGCAAACATTAAGCCCATGTGAAAATACTCTGCATGATACTATGATGATGGATATACTTCATTCTACATTTGCCCAGATGCATAAAAAGAACAGAGGGCAAAACCTGATGCGAACTATAAGGTTTTGGCGATTACTACTTAATGTGAATTCATTATGTGTAAAAAAAAAAAAATAATAATCTATGGGCTGGAGAGATGGCTTAGCGGTTAAGCGCTTGCCTGTGAAGGCTAAGGACCCCGGTTCGAGGCTCGGTTCCCTAGGTCCCACGTTAGCCAGATGCACAAGGGTGCGCAGGCGTCTGGAGTTCGTTTGCAGAGGCTGGAAGCCCTGGAGTGCCCATTCTCTCTCTCTCCCTCTATCTGTCTTTCTCTCTGTGTCTGTCGCTCTCAAATAAATAAATTAAAAAAAAAAATCTACCAATATGGTGATGAATTCAGTATCAGAATAGGTATGGATATTCATACATCCACTTTTCATCCAACATTCCTTCCCTAGCAATGTCAATTGTTATTTTAATTCTAGCACACACCAGTTCTCTTCTCTTTCTCTCCCCCTCCCACACACACAAAATGAATGTTATTTTGGCAGTAATTAGTTCGAAACCTAAATATTAATCTTCTGGATCTTGTGAAGCATTGCTTTTATTATTATGACATTTTAATTTTTTTTTTTTTTAATTTGAGAGCGACAGACACAGAGAGAAAGACAGATAGAGGGAGAGAGAGAGAACGGGCGCGCCAGGGCTTCCAGCCTCTGCAAACGAACTCCAGACGCGTGCGCCCCCTTGTGCATCTGGCTAACGTGGGACCTGGGGAACCGAGCCTCGAACTGGGGTCCTTAGGCTTCACAGGCAAGTGCTTAACTGCTAAGCCATCTCTCCAGCCCCTATTATGACATTTTATAGTTTTGTGGAGGGCATTCAGTGGAATGGTTAAAAGGAGGAGGGAAATGATGTAATCAACAAATGATGTGTACATTAAAAGTTTCTACTTAGTTATGAAAGAGAAAATATAAACTAAAAATAATCAAAAGAAATTAGTAATGAAAAATATGGCTCAAGTAAGAAGGGGTAGAAGCGCGATGAAAGGTGATACTAGAAGTTTCCCTCTGCTAGCTTACAGGCTTGAGGGGAAGCTCCACAATGACAGGGTAAAATGATGGCATAAGCAGAGGATGGACATCACTGCCTCACCCACATAAAGTGGACAACAGTAACAAGAGAGTGTGTCAAACACTAGCAAAGGGGACACTGGCTATAATACCCATAAGCCTGCCCCCATCAATACACTGCCTCCAGGAGGCATTCATTCCCAAATCTCCATCACCTGGGAACCTAGCATTCAGAACAGCTAAGTTTATGGGGAACACCTGAATCAAACCACCACACTCTGGATACTCCCTCCAACCCTGTGGCTCTGAGAAATCTTCCCTGTCCTCTTCTATAAAATTTCCTGAGCCGTGGTGGGTGTGTTTTAATTCTGCTTTAGTTCTGTGCTCTCAGCAGCTTCTGGATTTCTGCTTTGGTGCAATTTGCATATCCTCAGTGTCTGTCTTCATCACCCTAGGGCAGGCAGTCAGGCTTTCCACGGAAGCAGCACTCTTGCTCATTTCACCAGTGCCTCTGTGGTTTCACCTGGGACCTAACTGATACATGAGGGGTGGGTCATCTCATGATGGAGAGTCAATTATCTTTTCTTGTCTTGTTGATAGACATTGGTTTTCACTGCTTTCTGTAAAAGAAAAACAGATACTCCACTGTGACTTGAGATCAACCTAGGTTAAAAGAGATAAGCATAACTAATTAAGGAGATTTTGATGGGAGATTTTGGTCCAAAGACTACTGGGAGCTTCTTGTTGGAGTCCATGATCCTGGTCTCCATAGTGTTCAGACTTAATTCCATTTATGTGTTCCTTTCCATTGAATTGGTCTCTGAGCCAGTCAAAGCCATATTTATGGGAACACTAGGGCTTCCTGCCACTGTGAACAAACTCCAGACACATCCTCCACTTTGTGTATGTGGCTTTTTGTGGGTACCGGAGAATCTAATCCGAGCAATTAGGTTTTGCAAAGATGTGCTTTCTGAGCAATATCTCCAGAACCCTGAATCTTTGATGTAATATTTTTCAGATACCTCAGAAAGATTGCATTTTTTTCTATGCTTTTTAAAAAATACTATTTAAGTTAGCCGGGCGTGTTGGCACACGCCTTTAATCCCAGCACTCGGGAGGCAGAGGTAGGAGGATTGCCATGAGTTAGAGGCCACCCTGAGAATCCATAGTGAATTCCAGGTCAGCCTGGGCTGGAGTAAGACCCTACCTTGAAAAACCAAAAATAAAATAAAATAAAATAAAAATACTATTTAAGGTCCTATCACCTGACCAATATTCTAGGAAGAAAAATCCCTAAATGTGAAAAAAATTATGTTATCCTTTTTCATGATGACATTCTATAGTTTTCACCTTATTTCACTCTTCATTGTTCTTAAATATTTTATATTTTTAAAATATTTTATCTATAGTTTGTGATGGCTATTAATTCAAATTATATTTAATACAAGTTATGCTTCTAGAATAAAAATTCCTACATTATCCCTTAAATTAGAATGCAAATAGAAGATTCATTCAAAACATCAAATTATTTACATGTTGAAAGTATAGCTGCCAAATAGAACTCTTAGGTTTATAAATTCTAGAATAGGGTTATTATTAGGTTATACATTTTAATAGAAAAATTAAAAACATACTGTCAGGGATATATACTACTTATGGTAATTGGATATTCCTAATTTATGGTAAATAAATATTTTTAAAAGGATAAGAATAAGGACTCAATAAAACAAATTTTACAAGAAGCATGAAATTTATTTCATAAATTTTGGAATGGGCATTATTGACTAAATAAAGAGTCAAAATATAAGGTTATTTGAGGATGATATTTTACAAATTACAATGCTAGGCCTCTCAGTAGGAGGAATTTCTTCATTTAAACATACCTATTTGTGATTATCGGCAAGTTCTTAGATTTATCACATGTCATTTACACAATATTTTCTCAAAGTTCAGTATGTTATTATTTTAGCATCTGTAGAAAATAAATCATTTCATTATTTTATAAGGTAATTTATATAACTTTGAGTTACTGTATATAATCAAGAGGGTAAATCCTGATAAGTAAAAGACATTTAAATTAAATATGACAAAAGCTTAGTCCTCAAGAAAATGCTGTTGTAAAAACTAAAAACCTGAGGAGAGAATCAGCCCATTGCACCTCCTGTGGGCTCTAGCTGAAACCATAGAATAATTGGGGAAATGAGCAAGAGTGCTGTTTTCTTGTTGAACCTGGTACCAGCACAAGGATGAAGGAGATAGACACACAGAGAACACTCAACTCCTACCAAACCAGAGACCCAGAGACACAAATGCTCCCAAGACCTCATCACTGAAGTAGAACTAAAGGTCTACAGAGAGGGGTCAGAAAGATTGTTAAAGCCACAAGTTGGGTCATTATGCACACAGACATTGCCTCTTCCCCATACTGATGGCTAACTCCACTATGCACAACCAATGTTCCCCAAGAGGAGGGTCCCTTCAGAGGGGGGAGGACAAGGAGGAGGCTAACGATGGTACCAACATGGCTGTATACACACTTGTACATAATTAATAAAACAATAATAATTAATGTAACAATTTAATAATTAAAAAAAAATAACTAAAAGAGGGCTGGAGAGATGGCTCAGTAGTTAAGGTGCCTACCTGCAAAGGCTAAAGGCCTTGATTCCATTCCCCAGTACCCATGTAATACCAGCTGCACAAAGTGGCACAAACATCTGGCATTCATTTACAGTGGTTAGAGGCCTTGACATGCCCATTCTCTCTCTCTCTCTCTTTCTCTCATAAATAAATAAAATATTCTTTTAAACCTAAAATGTTTAAAGCCATATTAAATAAGTGTATTAGAAATACTTTGGCTAGTGTGAGATTAATAGTTATACAGGGTGAAAGAAGACAGAGGAATTGTATTTACAATGGTCACACTTTTCAGGAGAGAAAACAAGAAAAAGCATGCCTACATCCTGGATCAGTATGGAACTTCTCCTGCATCAATATGCTTCAATAAATCCTGTTCCTCCTATAAACTGTGTCTGGTTTACATGTTCATTCTAGCAACGTGAAGCTGACTATGGCAATGAGATTTTTAGACATTAAGCAACAAATAACCATTTTGGAACCAAATAGCACAAAGTAGAAGAGGCACAATAAAATACCTATGGTAAGCCAAATCTTGATATCACAAAATGAGTTTTTGCTCCATATTAAGATTTTCACTTTCTTCTTATGAGAACTATTAGGTTAAAAAAATTGAATGAAGCATATTCAAAAATACAGTAAATAATTTAATTGAGCTTAGAAGGACTCTTTTGTTATTAAATACATGATCATCCCACAAATATGTTATATTCTGAAGTAAATAAGAATTAAATTTTATTAAGATAAACCACATATGATAATGTTAAAACATTTTCTAGTAGATAGTTAAACACTTCATTTTTCGAATGATGATGAGAATATATGTTTTCAAACCTTACTGGTTTATGCAAGCAAAACTAAAAGAAAAAAAATTAAAAAGCTTTTAGTGATACTTTCTAAAATACCTTATTTATTTAGAGAGAGAGAATGAGCTTGTCAGAATCTCCTGCCACTGCAAATTCCAGACACATGTGCCACCTTGCGCATCTGGCTATATGTAGGTACTGGGGAATTGAATCTGGATCCTTTGGCTTTGTAAGCAACCTCCTTAACTTCTAAGCCATTTCTTCAGGCTTTTAGTGATACTTTTAACACATTACTTAGTATATGGAAATATTTGTTAGAGATTTTTAATTGTCAAAAATTTGTTTTTTTTTTTTTTGTTTGTTTGTTTTTTTTTGAGGTAGGGTCTTACCCTAGCCCAAGCTGACCTGGAACTCACTATGTAGTCTCAGGGTGGTCTCATACCTCAAACTCATGGCAATCCTCTTTCCTCTGCCTTCCAAGTGCTAGGATTAAAGGCATGCATCACCACACCCTGCTCAAAAATTATTTCTCAATGAAAAGCAATGTATGACTAGACTAACTTGTTTTGTTAAATGTTAGGGCAAACCCACATAATCATGGCTAGGAAAAGGCAGACATTTGGCAAAATGTCCCTGCAGCATAGATAGTACGTAATTTATAGTTGAACCCAAATGTTCCACAGATGGCAAGCTGAGTAAGGTGCATCTGGATTTAACATATATATTTTTAGAGCTTATAAAAGTATATGTTGGAGAGAAAATGGCAATGCAGAAGTAGAATGTTAACAAGGTATCTTTAGACAATAGTGAAACAAGGTCAGTCTAAGACATATTATTAAAGTTTCATGCTGGGAATAAATAATGGAACTCTGCTGGATTAATTTCAACTTTAATTTATGGCATGACCTTTGGGCCAAAATGTGACATTATAATAAAGATATCCTTTTATTATAAACTAGAATTAGGTCTAGAGTAATAGTAAGATCTTTCATAACATATCTGTAAGAATATGTTACTTTCATATATGCCTTCATACAAAGCTAAGACACCTAGAAATACTGTTTTTATTAGTGTATTTTGTGATACTGTTGCATATAAAATAGGATTCCATATTTTTAAACTGATTTGCAGCAAAATTTAAATACTTCAGCAAATTATAAATGTTATCAAAGCAGGTTAGCACTCTGTTCTCAGGTTTATGTGATGACATTTATTTCCCTGGAAGGATTTGAGAAAATGATTTTTGCATTTCCATTGTCTGAATGTCCATAGTATTTATTTGTTGACATTTCCTAGTTAGTAAATTTGTGTACTTTTAAAAGGCAGAAGGCAATATCTTTACTATGACCATTTGCAGTGAAGTAAAACCTGAAGCCTAATATGTCAACAGCAAGAGTAAGACACAAATAGTAGATTGTCTGCACTCCTTTCCGTATAGCACCAACCTATTTAATTTCCTTATATTTATTCTAAAGTTTGTAAAAATCCAAAAAATAATATCAAAGTTACTTATTTATTTATTTTTTGGGTTTTCAAGGTAGGGTTTCACTTTAGTCCAGGCTGACCTGAAATTCACTATGTAGTCTGAGGGTGGCCTTGAACTCACGATGATCCTCCTACCTCTGCCTCCTGAGTGCTGGGATTAAAGGCATGTGCCACCACACCTGGCTATATCAAAGTTATGATGGAAGTTCATCACAATCAAAACTAAACTGACCAATTTTACATAATGTGCCATATTTGTATAATGAAATAAGAAAGCTGATCTATTTCTTTCTAGACCCTACATTTCCAGAGTTTTAGAGTATATTTATAGTGAACTATAGCTATGGGATTTCAAAGACAGAAACAAACACATAATTTTAATGTGAAATAACAAAATACTATATGCATCATTTCATTATGCCTATCATATCATAAGATAGGATGTTTTTGTTAAATGAAATGTGTTTGCCAATTCATCAAATAGGCACTAAAGTAATCTTGGATTAGCAATACTGAAAGGGGTTAATTATTTAAATGATGTTTTAGGTTAGATTACAAAATAATGTGTTTCTCAGTGTCACATACTAGTCATACATTTTTCTCATCTGTGCCCCTAGGCAATTTCCCTGAGTTGCCATGGTTTGCTGTAGTTTCTCAGTGTCATCACATGGCTTTGGGATAACGTCTCATATAACTTTATTGTGAAACCTACAAAGTGTATTGTTTTAAAATAGAGCATCATTTACTATAAAAATGAAGTGTTGATTTCAAACTTCATTGTTAAACAAAAATGTTATTCTTGACAATTCCATGAATATAAGCAATATACCATGATCATAATCCTCTCACATCACCCTCTTTCCCCTCTCCCAAATCTTACCCCCACCAAAACTCTTCTTTTCTCAACTAGTCTTTCTTTATCTTTTCTCCTCCTATTGTGCAGGTTTTGGATAGGTAGTGTCAGCCATTCTGAAGCTACTTTTGTCTGGAAGGAAATGTTATAAGCAGTTTGTCCTCTCCTTAGGCTCCTACATTCTTTCCACCTCCTCTTTCAACAGTGGTTTCTGAACCTTGACTTGTATGGTAAAGATGTCTCATTTAGTGCTTATAGTGGAGAAGTTCTGTTGTCAACTTAATCAGATTAGGAATCCACAGATATTCCTCTTGGTTAGGTCTGTGAGGTGACCTCCAGAAAGGATTAACTGAAGGAGGAAACCCTTCCTCCAGAGTGAGCCCTTCCCCCAGAGTGGGTGGCCCTGGAGGGGGGGGTAATCTAAGAACCTCAGGGAGAAAAATGATCCCTTCCTCCCACCTGACTGCCAGTGCTGCTTATTACCTTCCAGTGTGGACTGAAGACCAGCAGGTCTCAAGGAAGCCTCCAAGCCTTCAGTGCTGGATTTGGACTACTGAGTCATCCAGCTCCATGTACTAAGCACAGTCCTGCAGAATACTATTATTGGGCTGCCAAAAACTAATTCAATGAAAGCTCTTTTTAATACAACTCACTCTATGGGTTCTGTCCCTCTAGAAAAACCTGAATACAGTGCTGTACACTTCTCAGCAATGTATTGAGATTTGAATCTCCCCAGAGGTCACTGCCATATGAAAAGAGAAACTGCTTTTAGAAAAAATGACAGGAGCATTAATACATGGGTATAAGCATTAGTATTCAGAGGGCAGGTTCATGGAAATAATATATCCATTTAGAAAGACAACAGTATTTCCCACCTATAGTTTATGACCTCCCCAGCCATAAGGTATTTATTAAATTTTCAGTAGCAGGCAGGAATTACCTCCTATGGAATTAGTCTCAAATCCAATCAGAGCACATATGGTTTCCTCAATAACAGACATGTCATGATTGCACCACTCACTACATTTGACCTCCCTGATGCAATGGTTTTTTGGCATTATGTTCAGGGTCCTTTATATAAAGAATCATATCATCTGAAAAATAATTTGACTTGTTCCTTTCCCATTTACATCAATTTTATTTGTGTCTTATGTCTTATTGGTGGAGCTGAGACTTCTAGTACTATATTAAATAAATAGAAGAAACTTAAAGCCCTTTTTCTATCCCCCGAATTTAGTGGAAAGTTTCATGTTTTACCATATGTAGTATCATTTTGCTATGTTTTTCACAAATAGCCTTTATTATTTTTGTATATGTTCATTTTATTCCCAGAAGAACTGGCTTAGTGATCATAACTTCCTTTAGCCTATTTTTACTCATGGAAAGTTCTTGTTTCTTTGTCAATTATGATGCCTAGGTTGGTTGACTATAGTAGTCTGGGTTGGGAATTACTGTCTTTCAGATTTTAGGATCTATTTTCCTGTTTGGGGGAAATTTTCTTCTATCATTTTGTTTAAATTATTTAGTATAACTTTAGATTGAAATAATTTTATACCCTGAATTTATAAGTTTGATGTCTTCAAGACTGCCCTATATGTCTTAAAATTCCTACCCATACCTTCCTATTAGTCTTTCTCTTTGTTGGAATGTTTGAGGTCTCCCACCTTGTCTTCCATCTCAGACATTTTGTCTTCTCTGTGATCCACTCTATTGGTGAGACTTTCTATAATTTTTTTTTAATTGCTTTACAATGTTTTCCACTTCTGTATTTCAGATTGGTATTTTTTTAGTGTTTCTCTTTCACTATTCATTTTCAATCAACCTCCTTATTTTGTTATGTTTATTTCCTGTTTTGTCCTTCAGGAATTTGCTTTCTTTTTTAAACTTTTGTTTTTTAAGTTTTTTATTTATTTGATAGAGAGAGAGAAAGAGAGAGGGAGGGAGAGAGAATGAGAACAGGCATGTCAGGGCTTCCACCCACTGCCAACTAACTCCAGATACATACACCCCTTTGTGCATCTGACTTACCTGGGAATTGAACCAGTGTCCTTTGCTTTGCAGACAAATGCCTTAACTGCTAAGCCATCCCTCCAGTCCAGTAATTTGTGATCTTATTTGATTCCTTTGATTTCTTATAGCATACTTATATTCATTTTATTGAATTCTAAGTTTGACATTGCATCTAATTCAGTCTCATTGGAAGTCATTTCTGCTGGATTTTTAATTTGGGGAGGAATTATATTTTATTGATTTTTTTGTGTGTGTTTTTTATATTATTGCATGGATATTTTTGCCTCATGATTTATTTCAATGCTTAGGTTTTTGAATTATCTGTGTATGCTTAGACATGTAAATCTGACATTATATCTTTAAAGTAGGAGCTCAAGAGGCCACATATGGCTTCTATATCACTCCCAGAGTAACAGCAGGACAAGCTGTTGTACACACCTGCTATGCAAATATCTCAATATCAAACTAACACCAGTGTTCCTAATGATTTTAATAGTTGCTGTTGAATTAAAGAATGAGGTTAGGAGAAAGAAGTGTGCTATGTTCCCCCCCGCCCCTTAGAATTAGGAGTGACATAGGATGAATTAGTGTGAAAGTTACTATTAACTTTGCAAAAACATAGAGGTGGCATAGGTATCTGGTAAAGGGAAGTTGGGGTACTGTTAGTTTTCACAGATTTTAGAGGTTGTCAGGGCTATGGAAGTTTGAATGTATGAAGAATAAGGAGGATTGAATAAGGAGGACAAAATGTAGGAAAAAGATTGGAAAGAGAGGGAAAGTGGACAAGTTGTGGGTGGGAAGAATAGTGAGAAGGTCCCAATACTAGACCAGATGAAGAAAAGTGCAAAACCATCCTAAAATCCAACTAAGCAAAATATAAATACTAACAAAACTATCAAACAACATTTATATACTAGTGGGAATTTAAAAAAAATACAAAAAATAGGCAAACTAACAAACCAAACATCCTTAACTGATACAGCATATTTGGAAGGCTGAGATAAAAGCTTAAATCACTGAAAAT
Source organism: Jaculus jaculus (assembly GCF_020740685.1). Classification (NCBI taxonomy): domain Eukaryota; kingdom Metazoa; phylum Chordata; class Mammalia; order Rodentia; family Dipodidae; genus Jaculus; species Jaculus jaculus. The sequence goes on from NC_059104.1 coordinate 41,999,062, forward strand.
TAAGAAATATCAAAAATGAGCCCTAAAATATCATTTAAGCATGGTAGACTAAATCACATCAGCACTATCATATCAGTATTTCTTTTCTCTTAGTGGGCTTGTTTGCAAATTCTCTTTCCCTAGGATCCTTTTCTTTAGCTGCCTACCATGATGTGGAAAGCACAATTGGCACTTCCAATATAAGCCTATATTCCCAGTTTGGTGTAGATATTGCCCTGATATAATATAGCCCAGTTACCTTTTTATGTTACTTTCTGTCTCACCTATGTTGAGTATGAATCTGGTTCCCTTTTTGGTGCACTGTGGGCTCAGCTCATCTGGTTACATTGTTTTGCTCTTCATAACCAGATGTTCCTGTTGCTGGTGTTGGAGAGCAGTGTGTGGAAAGCTGTCTGAAATTGTTCTGGTTCCTGATTATTGCTGGAGGATCCTTGTTTCCTCCTGCTTTTGTGCAGGGGTCTCATCTGGGATAATAATTCCTTACTCACCTTCACTTTTTGGTAGAAGAGTGTATTGTGTGTTATCTTGCCTCATTTTTATTCCACCCTTTTCTTTGGCTACTGATATTATTACTATACTACTACTATTCCAGCATTAACTGGAAGTCCTCCGGTAACATATGTATCTTACTCCTGACAAAATTAGTCCACATAGATATTGAACCATATTGTTTTACAAAGTGTTTTATTTATTTGCTTACAATCTAAAAGTCATGGAAATTATGTAACAGGCATTGTAAAGATATGCCCTGGCTAAAGAAACTTTTTTATATTTAAGGTATTTATTGTTTTGACAGCATTTGTATTGCCAAATATCAATAAAATTATCTCATGTATCATGTGCATACTCTAATTGCATATGAAGTTTTCTTTGGGGTGTATGTGTCTATATGTGTGTGTGTAAATGTATGCATAAGCTAGAGAAGAACACTGGAAGAGGTAGTTCCTTAGTAATTATCTACCTTTTGGGGGGGACACCTTGAAGGACTACCCCCAACATATTTTCTGAGATAGGGTCTATATTAGTCAGGGTTCTCTAGAGTTACAGAACTGCTGGAATGAATTATTTTAGAAAGGGAATTTATTGGATTATTTTAGAGTAGTCCAACAGCAGTTGCAGGCCTGAGAATCAAGGAACCTGGTAGCTGCTCAGTCCACATGGCCAGATGCCTTAGAAGTCCCCATCCAGCACTGCAGTTGGCACTGGAAGGCCTGGAGGCTTCCTGAGGAGCCACTGTGTTTCGATCCACAGCGGTCTTCATTTGACAGTGGTCTTCAGTCTGCTCTGGTCTTCAATCTGCGCTGGAAGGCAGCAAGCAGCTTTGTCAGCCAAGTGGGAAGAAGGAAGAGGCTCTCTTCACCCAGAGCTTCCTTATATAAAGAACCCTTCTGAGAGGGGCCACCCGCTCTGGGGGAAGGGCTCACTCTGAGGGAAGGACTTCCTTCTTTAGTTGACCTTCCTGGAAATAACCTCAGAGACCAACACAATAGGTATTTCTCTGGATTACTAAACAGATCAAGCTGGCAGCACCTTAACTATCACAGGGTCATTCACTTTCTGGAACTCAGCAAATAGCCTTGAATGGCTGTGCAAAGAACACTAGGGATGTACCTATGTGCCTATCCAGTGCTGGGATTGCATATATGAAACCATACTCAGATTTTTTTTTTTTAACATGGTTGTTGAGATCAAACTCAAGTCTTCATGCTTGTCAAGCAAGCACTTTCCTGACTGAGCTATCTCCTCATGCTTGCACCAAAGCTTTTTGCATGTTTTATATCTCAACTAGCCAACTTCTATAATAAGCCACTTGGCAAATGACTAGGGCTTTGCAGGTCATGTTAAAGTAACTGCTCAACCCACATGCAGCACAAACAGTGTTATATGTCAAGTATTTCTAATAAGTTTTACTAGTACCCAGCCACGCTATTTGCATAAAGTATGTTCTAAATTATTTCCATTATGTTCTGTACAGTTGAGCAATCATGTTATTATTGTTCATTTTTTCAAAGAATGTATAAAAATAATTTAAAAGTACTGCATGAATTAAATCTATATGTATCTCTAAATAATGAATATTATTTAAATTCTAAATAAAATATAATAAAAACTAATGTAGCATCTAACTAATAATAAAATTGTCAATAATAACTACAGCAGATTTTTATTTTAAGATTTAAGGTCTTTTTTTTTTTAAAGGTAAATTCTCACTCTAGCCCAGGCCTCCTGGAATTCACTATGTAGCCTCAGGCTGACCTCAAACTCATGATGTTGAGATTAACGGCATGGGTCACCACACCCAATTTAAGTATTTGCATGGTAAAATACATGCAAAGATCTAATGACTGTCATAAAGCCTAAAAGATAACCTAAACACTTTTACTTTCTTTGGTCCACTTTTAACAATTTTTTTTTTGTTTATTTTTATTTATTTATTTGAGAGTGACAGACAGAGAAAGAAGCAGAGAGGGAGAGAATGGGTGCGCCAGGGCTTCTAGCCACTAGAAATGAACAGTCCATAGCTCTTACTGCATTCAGGTCTTGCAGCTCAAACCAGAACAGTCAAGCTGTACTTACAGCACTGCAAAGAATCTCTTAGGCCAACGTTTCAAATCCTGCCACTTTCTTCTTGAAAACCAGCTCCAAAAGGCCCAAGCCACACAGTCAGGTGTCTAGCAGCAATCCCACTCCTCGGTACCACTTTACTGTTGCAGTCCGGTTTGCATTGCTGGTAGAAATCACCTAACCAAGAGGAGCTTCTGGGAAAAAGAGGTTTATTTTGGCTTACAGGCTCGAGGGGAAGCTTCACGATGGCAGGGGAAAATGATGGCATGAGCAGAGGGTGGACATCACCCCCTGGCAAACATAAGATGGACCACAGCAACAGGAGGGTGTGCCAAACACTGGGATGGGGAAACTGGCTATAAAGCCCATAAGCCCGCCCCCAACAATACATTCCCTCCAGGAGGCATTAATTCCCAAATATCCATCAGCTGGGAACCTAGCATTCAGAACACCTAGGTTTATGGGGGACACCTGAATCAAACCACCACAGTAACTGACCCTCATACAGAAATTGGCAATATACTTCATACCCTTTATATTTAAGGAAATTGATGAAATTTTTACATTCTTTAACTTTTCTATTTAATGTCTTCTTTTAACTGTTTTTGCTTGTGCATGTAATGTTGCATGCATGTGGTGATGGTGTGTTTGTTTGTGTGGTGCATGCATATCAATATGCCTATTTGGTACCCCATGAAATAATCTGTACTGTACGCTCCTGTCTATAATGGCCTGAAGAAAGTTTAAATCCCACTAGTTGTAATTGAACAGGATGCTCTTCCTTCCTCCCATCCTTTTAGCTATAATAAGTTCACTTCCTTCCATCCTTCTGGCTCTCAGTAGAAATTTTCTTGTGTGTGTGTGTGTGTGTGTGTGTGTGTGTGTGTGTGTTCTTGCATGTGTGTTTCAAGATAGAAAAACTATACATAGCTCTTACTTCCTTCTATTCTTTGAAGCACAGTAAGTTCACTTCCTTCCATCCTTCTGGCCAAAAATAGAAATTTTCACATGTGTGTGTGTGTGTGTGTGTATATGTGTGTGTGTGTTTCAAGGTAGAAATACTAGACATAGCAGTAATACTGATTTTTATATTAATTGCATATCAAATTATAAAAATATAAATATTAATATTAAATATTGATATTTCATAATTTTATAATTTGAGCATTTGGGGCTTTTAAGCAGCTATGTATCTAATTATCCATAAACAAAGACAGTATAAAAATATACTTTTCTTATAAGTGTTTTTTTTCAGTGCTGGACTCAACATTGAGACATAATGCAGCTCCATGAGTATTTTCAGTTTTCAATTTCTAGTTTTGTCCAGATTTTGGAGAAAAGCTTTCAACATTTCCCTGTTGGAAATGATATATGTACATCAATATTAAATGTCATATATGGTATTTAGGTGTACTCTTTTATCCCTAATTTGTTAGACATTTTGGCAAATACTTTTTTCACAATATTGATAGCATTGCATCCTTTTGTCCTTGCTTCTGTTTATATGTTTAATGGCATTTTCGGATTGCATAGGTTGAACTGTCCTTGTATCTCAGGGATGAGTCTCACATGCTCATGATGAATGATGTTTTCATTGTGTTCTTGTATTTGAATCAATATTATTTTGTGAAGATATTTACATGTATTCTCTTTGGAGATACTAGCTTGTTATTTATTTTTCTATATTTTGGGTGGGTGGTATGTTAGCTGGGCATTGGTGTCATAGAAGTTAAATTGAAGTAATCCTCTGAATTTTTGGAAGATTTTTAAAATAATTGATACAAATTCTTATTTGAATGTGATGTTTCAACAGTGAAGCTATAGAACATTCATTTCTTTGAATTGGCATTTTTATCACTAATTATTTCAATCTGTTCACTATGATTGTTCTATTAGATTTTTTTATTTCTTCATAACTCATAATTCAGTCTTAGAAGGTTCTGTGTTTTAAGGAAATCATTTATCTGTTATTTAACTTGTTTGCATAGAATTTGCACAACAGTCACATATGATCCTTTGTACTCACTCTTTATTATGTCTACCTTTTCTATACTTTTTTTTTTGCCTGTTTTTCTCCTTAGTTTGGTTAGCTAAGGAATACCAGTATGTGGTGGTTTGATTCAGGTGTCCCCCATAAACTTAGGTATTCTGAATGTTAGGTTCCCAGCTGATGGAGATTTTGGAATTAACACATCCTGGAGGCTGTGTATGGTTTGGGGAGGGCTTATGGGTGCTTTAGCCAATGTCCCCTTGCCAATGTTTGGGCAGACTTGCTATTGTCCATCTCATGTAGGCCATGGCCTGATGTCCACCCTCTGCTCATGCCATCATTTTCCCCTGTCATTGTGGAGATTCCCCTTGAGACTGTAAGCCAAAATAAACCTCTTTTTCCACAAGGTGCTCTTGCTTGGGTGATTTCCTACCAGAAATGTGAATGTGACTGCAACAGTAAAGTGTTACAGGAGTGGGACTTCAGCTGGACATCTGACTGTGTGGCTTTGGCCTTTTGGAGCTGATTTTCAAGAGGAATGTGGGAGGGTGTGAAACCTTGGCCCAAGATTTGCCTTGCAGTGCTGTAAGTGCAGCTTGATGGACTGACCTGGATGCAGTAAGAACTATGGACTATGAGATTTGGTTTATGAGGGTGAGAAAGAGCTCTGCTTAGACTGAGCTAGAGGCAGCTTGTGTGAAAAGTTTGCTGTTAGGCCTGTGTCCTGAGAAGTTGTGCAGGGCTGCTTTGCATATTAATGCACTGGTGTGAGCAGAGGGATATGGCACACACACACACACAAAATCTTTTGGTCAACTGTTGCCCACTCAGCTGCAATTGAGAGATTACATCCTTTGACATTGGGCCAGCTGACCTGCACTGGGGCAATAGAAAGAATAGAGACTCTCTTGAAGGGACCTGAATGCTCAAGGAGTGTTCTATTATTCAAAGTCTGCTTTATTCCCCACTGGATTAACAAAAGGGCACCCTACTTGGTATTGTGGAGTATAAGAAATGCAGGAAAGAAAGGGTAATTGAGTTTGCAACATGGTCTTTTGTTTTGGAAATGGCCATGGGCATTATGAAGCAGGTTTGCTGGATGCCTGCCTGGAGGCCTCATGGGGCTATGAAGATGAACCCTGGATTCCAGAGGAGACCCAATGGAGATTCCCGGTACACAAGAGTGGCTGCTAAGGAAAGCTGCCAGCTTCAGTAGCTTTCCAGGACTGTGAGTAGCCTAGCTGGAAGGGTGGAATTGAAACTCCAGAGACTTGTTGCTGGTTAGAATTATCAGCCTTTATTTAACTATAATAAAATTGCATATGCTAGGGAAGTTAAGCAACCAAAAAAATAAAATAAAATAAACTTGTCAATATTCTTGAAGGCAAAAACTCTGGTATGGAGATTTGTCACTGGCTAGAGTTGTTGGACTTGAAGTTAGTTTGATATTTGCCCTGGTTGTTTTAAAACTGGTATTGGTTAAATATTTCTTTGCTATACCCAATGCCATCTTAATGTTGACTTACTACAAAAAACCTAGTAACAGTCATTTCCAAGTAGATTTCATAAAGTTTCTGAAGGCTGAGGATTCTCAGTTTCTACTGTGGAGAATTTATCATAAAATATGAAAAATTATCATAAATAATTACAAATAACAGCTTCACTTTTAAAACATATCCCACTAATAGCTGTACATTAATTATGATGGAGTTAAGAAACACTCCTTTCATATAATTTGTGTAACCATTATTGCAACAGCTACAATTGAAAGTAACTGTGTAGAGCAAGTGAAAGTTACTTAAGATGTATTTACAGAAATTTTTTTGAACTAAAAAAAAAAATTACAAATAAATTTCTTCATCAATAATAGTAAAACTAGTACCTACAACTGTCACATGTTTTTGTAATAGAAACATCAGTCTGTTAAAAGCTGACCTTTCCTTAAAGTCCTTTGTGGATCAAACTTATTTCTTAACATTTGTTGTGTTATCTCCGTCTGACTTGTCAACATTTCCAAAATGTGATATTATGTTTCCATTTAGTTTTCAGAGTAGACTGAAATGTATAAGGAACAATCAGGAGCAGTCAGATACAGACTCTTCCTCCAGATTCATAAACACAGTTGTCATGTGTTGCTGCTCAGTTAAAAAAAAATATTGTCTGAAAAAATCGTGAAAAAAATGATCATAAATTTTAAAAGTCCCTAACTGGCTAACAGGATTTTCATCCCTGTGGTCATTCTGGTAGATGAGTCAAATGGTGTTTAAAACCAGGATTCAAGGATTGTTCCATTTAGCCCCTGAGACTGAATATTATAGTTTGGGTTAATATATAATACTTCTGAAAAAAAATATAGGGGATTAAAAATAACAATTTGTATTTTCTACAAAAATAATTTGTAGAGGATTTCAGAAACTGTGGGCAAACATTATTTTGCCCTAAAACTATAAAGAATCACATTGGAGCTGGGTGTGGTGGCATATGTGTTTAATTCCAGCACTTGGGAGGCAGAAATAGAAGGAGGGCCATGAGTTCAAGGCCAGCTTAGGCTAGAGATAGTGTGAGCTTCAGGTCAGCCCATGCTGGTGTAAGACCCTACCTCTAAAACAACACTAGAGAATCATACTTAGCCACTATTAAGATTTTAATGTCAAACTTATATAATCTAGAAATTGAAATGAAGAAAGAACATAATTAGATATATATAAGGGTTCACATCATATTTCTATGTAATAGTAAATGACCACATTTAAACTGTTGATGTGTTACCACAAAATACATTTTCATCAATGCAAATTACATGAAACACTTTTAGATGTAAAGGACACAGCAGACTTGGAATTCTGTTTTACTCATGATGTGTTTCAGAAAACCATGACTGACAATCTTGGTATATAAGACTTAGCTGTAATAAAATTACATAGGCTAGAAAGTTAAGCAACCAAATAGATAAATAAATAAATGAACTTGTCAATATTCTTGAAGGCAAAAACTCTGATATAGAGACATTAATATTTAATTTTCTTTCTTGTCAGGCATTGTTCCTTGGCATATGTTCATAATCTCCCAATGTCTTCTCACAGCACTTCTTTTTTGTATCTATATTCTAACATCTTGGAATAAGCATTTAATTTTAGTGTCTCATTTAACTTAAAACTTTGTAGATCTTATCTTCCTATAGAGTTACACTCTGAAGTACTATGGGTTGAATTTCAAAATATTAATTATAAGGAAAGACCATAACTCATAAGATACATTATTCTCCTAATTCAGCCTTAAAATCACTTAGAGTAAAAATGTCACCTGTTATTTTGATGGAAGTAGACCATATGTAATTGTGTCTACATTCCTAAATGTACTTGAATTTGTATATTCTTATATTACTTCCCAACATTAAAAATCATTACAATTCCATTATTTCTGTGTGTATTATGATATTTGCATATATCACAAGTGGGAAACAATATTTCAGATTATGCATCTTAATTCTTATACTTTGTGTCTGCATTCAATTCTAATACAAATAAATTGAAATATTTTGAGGTAACATTATTAGTACCCCTGTTTTTATTATTTAACTATGTTTCTTCTATTTATTGATTGTTCAAATTTTTAGCATCTAATGTTTTGTCTTATTCTTCATTTGTATTACTTGTTTTTAAAAATGGTCAATCATTTATTAATTAATTAAAATTCTACCTCTAAAGTGAACACACACACACACACACACACACACACACACCATTAAATTACAGCTACCAATCCAGTGCCTCTCCCAAAACCCCTCTACATGAGACAAGTAACATAACCATAACAATGTCAGAAACAATCCCTTTTGTAATATCATACACACTATTTGTACTACCATTCTAGAGATTCTCAAAATTTCTCCAGATACGTAAGTCAGTAAATAAAGGCAGACTCACAATAACGGTAGGGGAGTAGGTACTGATTATTTCACTACCTTTCCAACTGTGTGATATCCAGCTTTCATCAAATTTCCTAAACAATCCTAAATTTTCTCAGGACATGCTTTTGTGTGTTCTTGAACTAATAATCCTCTATGCTTCCTTAAAGATACCTTTAGTTTCACTATTTTTTTTGTTTTTTTCCTGTTAGAATTTGTTGAGGTGACGTATCCCAGCCCCAGGTACAATGTTGAGTCTTGCACTCTTACTACAGTGCCCTAAGGTCACCCATCTTCTGGGATGTAATGATAAAACCATCTAAGCATGATGTCCTTCAATGTGTATTTTTTTTTTCTTCCCACTATTTCACGTCCATAAAATGCTCAATGTTCCTAACCAAATATTAGAATATTTTAAAAAGAAGGTTTCTTATGTTCATCTTTATCTACAGAGATACAGAAAAGTAATCTTCTGAGTATGGTCTTGCTCTTCAATAGGACTATCACTCCTAAGTCACATAGATCACAGCTATGGGCAGGGTGCTGATAATTGGAAGTCCACCTTCCATCCAACAGTCATTCCCTTCTGCCAGATCCATACTAGAGAAAAGTAAGTGTCCCAATCGCTCTTCCCCAGAGTGAGGTATCATAGTATCTCTTAGATCAAGACATACGTGTATTTTAATTTTGAATTTAAATATTGATGAGTTAATTGGCCTCAGTTATTTCCTTAGTGTATTCATTTTCCCCCAATTTTCCCTTTTCTTTTCTTTTTTCTTTTACTTTTGAAATTCTTGAATACTCTTGAATTCATGGATATTAAGGCCAATTTATGTCTGGACATTGTAAAGAGTTGTACTCTTCCTTTGGCTCTTAAATTCTCTCCATCACCTCTTCTGCAATACACCCTGAACCTTGAAAGGTGTGATAGAGATGTGTCAATGCTGGTCACACCTCTGTCACTTTCTTTTCAGCACTGTGTAGCATTTTGGGTCATCCCAGTGGTCACTGCCATCTGAAAAGAGAAGCTTCCCTAACCAAAAGTGAAAGTAGCATTAGTATATGAATATGAACACTAAGTATAGTGCTTACAGGGCAGTTTGGTAAGCAAAATATCTGCATTTAGCCAGACAAGAGCAGGCATTACACTCCTAATGATCATGACTTCCCCACCATACGCTTTTGATTAGGTTTTCAGTACCAGGCATGTATTTCCTCCTATAGAGTGGGCCTCCAGTCCAATTAGAGGGCAGTTGGATTCCTCCTGAGCAGACATGCCACTATTGCAACTGCTCATTCATTTGGCCTGTTTGGCCAAACTTGAGGCTTCCAGTGTTCACTGTTTTCATGGCTCATGACTTCAGTCTCCCATAGGGCTGCATGAAGTACAGTTTTTTCCATCTTTCATTTGGCTGGTCTACAGGGAGAAGGTTTTCAGCTCAGCACCGGCTTGATTTCTCAGTGGCCTTGCTGCATAGGCATGTGAAGTCTTCAGCAACAGGCTCTTATCATCTGTTACTCATGGGAAACCAAGGGATTTGACAATATCCTGTAAAGTTTTGGTTGCCATAAGGGACCTCCCTGGCCAACATTTCACTGGAAGGTATCCTCTCCCTAGCACTGAAATTTTCTAGTAGCAATTTATGGCTTCTGGATGTGCCATTATCCAAAAATGTAGGCTTCCATGTGTCTTATCCAGAATATCTTGAATTTTGATTGACCCCCCCTCACACACACACACTTCTTTTACTCAGTCTCTTCCCCTGGCCTTGCTTAGGCCATTCCACTTCCTGTAATCTGTTCTTCTACTTACATGTATACAATACGATACCCTTAAGTCCTTTACTCTTGGCCTTCCCTTACAGACTTTTTCTAGCTTACTGGCCTCTACTACTGATTTTTGGTTCCAGTTCACACACATATCTACACATTTGTAGCTAGGATACACATATGACAGAAAACATGTGACATCTGAACTTGGAGGCCTGGGATACCTCACTTAGTATAATCCTTTCCAAACCCATCCATTTCCTTGAAAATTTTGTAATTTCTTTTCTTTCTTTTTTTTTAACCACTGAAGAGAACACCATTGTAATTGTGTAATTGTACCACATCTTTATTATCCATTCACCTGGTGAGGGACATTTAGGCTGGTTCCATTTCCTAGCTATTGTGAGTAGAGCAGAAATACACATGGTTGTGCAAGTATTCCTCACTCCATTTGTTTTCTTTTTCTTCTTCTTTTTTTTTTTTTAAGATTTTATGTATTTATTTATTAGGGAGAGAGAGAGGGAGAGAATAGGCACACCAGGGTCTCTAGCCACTGCAAATGAACTCCAGATGCATATGCCACCATGTGCATCTGGCTTATGTGGGACCTGGAGAATCGAACCTGGGTCCTTAAGTTTCACAGGCATGTGCCTTAACTGCTAAGCCATCTCTCCAGCCCGTCCATTTGTTTTCTTGTTGAAGGGTTTCCTCTACTGTTTTCTCTACCAGTTTCAGAGTTTCAGGTCTGATATTAAGGTCCGTAATCCATTTGGACTTGATTTTTGTATATGGAGAAAGATAAGGGTCTACTTTTATCCTTCTACATGTAGATATCCAATTTTTCCAGCACCATGTGTTGAAGAGGCTGTCTTCTCTCCAGTGAATATTTTTGACATTTTTGTCAAATATCAGATAGCTATAGCTTCCAGGGTTAACATCTGGGTCTTCTATTCTGTTCCACTGATCCACATGTCTGTCTTTGTGCCACTACCATGTATTTTTGTTAGTATGGCTTTGTAATATAGCTTAAAATCAGGTATGGTGATACAACCAGCCTTATTTTTGTTGCTCAAAATTGTTGTGGCTATTCGAAGTTTTTTGTGCTTCCAAATGAATTTTAGGATATTTTTTCCTATTTCCATAAAGAATGCCATTGCAGTTTTAATGGGGATTACATTAAACATATAGATTGTTTTTGGTAAGGTTGACATTTTTCACAATTTTTAGTCTTCCAATCCAAGAACATGGGATGTCTTTCCATTTCCTTGTGTCTTCTACAATTTCTTGCTTGAGTGTTTTAAAGTTCTCATTGTAGAGATCCTTTACTTCCTCGGTTAAGTTTATTCCAAGGTACTTTATTTATTTATTGAGGCTATTGTGAATGGGAGAGATTCCCTGGTTTCATTTTCTGCATGTTTGTTGTTAGCATATAGGAAAGCTACTGATTCCATATATTTATTTTGTATCCTGCTATGTTGCTAAAGGGGTTTATCAGCTCTAACCGTTTGCTGGTAGAGTCTTTGGGTATTTTATGAATAGAATCATATCATCTGCAAATAATGATAATTTGATCTCTTCCTTTCCAATTTGTATCCATTTTATGAGTATCTGTTGCCTTATTGCTTATAACTAAGACTTCCAGTACTATATGACAGTGGACACCTTTATTTTGTTCCTGAATTTAGTGGAAAAGATTCAAGTTTTTCTCCATTTAGTATTATGTTGCCTCAAGGTTTGTCATAAATAGCTGTTATTATGCTGAGATATGTTCCTTCTATTCCCAGTTTCTGTAATACTTTTACCATGAAAGGATGTTGGATTTTGTTGAGTGTCTTTTATGCATCTATTGAGGTGGCATTTCTGCTGGATGTGGGGGTGGGGGAGAGTGCAGGGAGCCTAGAGTTTTCCTGGAACTGCTTAGCTGGGCCCGACTGTGTCACCTTCAGCAGCTTCTCTGCTCTTTCCCCTTCAGGTTTCTTGACTTTGCAAGGAGGCTGATAAGATTGAAAAGCCCCTTGTTTTTTCTCTGCCTCTGCAGCTGGGTGCCCGGTGGCACACAGATCAATGCAGTACAGATTTGGTAAGGGTCCATAAGTGTTTTGGTGGGATTCTGGCCTAGTTACTCATATCCGATAGATCTTAGTCTCTCCTTCTTCTCTGCTGTGGCCAATACAAGCCTACACACCTACAATTTATGGACAAAGAATGTATTTTGCTATAGTTTTGATCAAATCCCTCCCTAAGCTGCATTGGTGTGACTCCTGTGCAGCCATCTTTACCCAGAAGTCTCCCTAATTTTTGTTGATTTTTTTCTAATATTTACATTTTTTAAAAGTAAAAGAGAAAGAGGAAGAGAATGAGTATGTATTGTACAGAGACTATTACCACTTCAAACAAACTCCAGATTCATGTATACCTTTATGAACCTGGCTTTATATGGAAGAATCAAATATGAGCCATCAGGCTTTGTAAGGAAGTGCTTTAAGTGCTAAGTCACATCTGGCTTCTGGATTGCAATCTTAAACCATGTCATTGAAATAATATTTTGAAAAGTAATTGCTTATGTCTACTGTTCAGTTACTTACCAGTTAATGAAAGAAAAAATAGTACTAGTGCTAAGTATGATTCCAAATTTGATTCTACTAGTAAATTTCTTAAATGAATGCTTGGTAAATAATTTAAAAAAAAACTAGACAGTATTAGGAAATATTAATAGTTACATATAAGTCAACCAATTTAGTTGTATTGCTTTGATAATTTATCCTTTGCTAATTCCACAAGAATACCCATTATATTTAATTGCATTGTGCCTTACAGATTGATACAATTAGTAACTTATATTTAAATAATTAAAATTATGCATATATAATAGTTGAGTTTTTGTTTCTCCTGATAACAGAAGTGTACTATTTAAACAATTTGCAACAGCAATGCTGAGTAATTTGAACAAAGGAGGAAGTTGGGATGTTTCCTACACCTCCTTTGTATGGTTTCTTCTGAATGAAAAGTCATAGTTTGACAATCTTTCCTACCTCAGTACAGATGTATTGGTGGCAGTTTTCTTCCTTTGGAGGTCTAACTTGTTACCTGTTATGTGGTATAATGTTCTTAAAACCACCTCTCAAGTTACAGAGTAAGAAATGAGAAAAGTGAAAAAGTAAATATTTTGGTCAAAGGATAAATTAAAAAAGAACAATAATACAAAGAATTCAGAACAAAATGTTTATTTTTATATGAAGCATGCACTATAAAGAAATAATTATTAACAAAAGTGTAAATTTATTTCATAATCTTAGTGTATCCTGCATTGTTGAATATGCTTTTCATTTCCATTCATTCCCCCATATATCATCAAGATTGCTACTTTATGTCAAACCTAGAATTCAGGACTAAAGCTTCACATTTTATTTATCACAGTTAGAGATTTTAAACAAAATTATAGAACTTATGTTACACAGCAGCTTATACAATAATGCATTTACTTGTTTTTTCTGTGATTTTGAATAGTCCTTATTATCTAAAATACTCATTGCTTTTATAGTAAGACATATGTTGACTTTCATTTAGTATCTCATGTGTCCTTACTAATTTGTAGTTTAAATAAATTATATTTGTTTACAAATTTTGAATGCAATATCAACTATAATTTCTTAAAATAATCAACTCAATTTAAATTGTAAAAAGTAAATATATCACTTTTGAAAAAAAATATGATTTAGAGATAGATGATGTCACTGGTATTTAAAGGATTTATGCTGCTTTTTCCATATTTTGAAATACTAGATTACCTTACCTTTAAATTAATTATATAAATAAATAAATAAATAAATAAATATATATATATATATATATATATATATATATAATTTGACAAAGAAAGAAGGAGCAAAAAAGAAAGAGAATGGGTGAGCCAGGACCTAAGTCACTGCAAACAAACTCCAGACATGTGTGCCCTCTTGTTCATCTGGCTAATGTGGGCCCTGGGGAATCAAACCTGTGTCCTTTGGCTTTGCCAGCAAATGACTTAACTACTAAGTCAGCCCTCCAGACCTTAACTTAAAAATTTTAATACAGGAGAATTGCTGACTAAATTAATTTATACTAGCTATTGTAATACATATTCATATTCCTCATCTATGATCTAACTCAAACAATATACTTATTCTGACAATTTTGGTTTTAACTTGTTTTTGTATTTTTTTAAGACAGGGTCTTGTTATGTAGGCCAAGGTGGCCACAAAAGTGTTATGCAGCCCACAGTGAACTCAAATTTGTGATCCTCCTTCTTCTACCACCCATGTTCTGGAATATGGTGTGGGTAATCCTTTTCTTATCAAAATTTCCAATGAATTTATTTTTCATATACCTTACTAAATATTTTATAGCTTAAACCTTTTAAGAAGCAAAACCATAATCCAATCATACTAACTTCATGCCTAATGTAAAGCTACAATGAATAGCATGAATTCTGCTCTAAAGATGTGTCACTGTCAGTAAGATAAATCACATGAGTGACATGTATGTATCCTACAGCAAAACAGTGATTCTGCTGCACAGAGTTCTTTTAAAAAAATTAAGATATTTTAGTTATTTATTTGAGAGAGAAGAAGAGCAGGTAGAAAGACAAAAGCAGTGCACCAGGGTCTCTAGCCACTGTTAATGGACTCCAGACACATGTGCCCCCTTGTTCATCTGGCTTACTTGGGTCCTGGGGCATAGAACCAGAGTCCTTAGGCTTTGCAGGCAGATGCCTTAACCACTAAGCCATTTCTCCAACCCTGCATAGAGTTCTTTTTATCTATTGCATAGTTGTAATAATTTGCATGCAATATGAAGTTTACCTCATGAAAGAGTAAATAATATTCTTCCATGTATAATCACAGGAATTCTGCTGCACTAATGGGAAATGGGAGGAAATATTGTTCCAAAATAGAAAAAAAAAAACCAAAAAACCCTGCTGTCAAGCAATGTCAGTAAGGTATAATTGGACCAACATATATTGAGAACTTATAGAGACAATAAATATCTTAAATAATGATAGAATTTATTTACATCATACCTTACTCAATATTTGCTTGCACAGACGTCATTGGAAAAAGCTGTGTTCCATTTCGTATAATTTAAACACACTCTCAACACTGTTTATCTTAATTTCGCATTGATGCTTATGGACATGCTTCAGTTACGAAGGAAGGTCAAAGCACCCTCCTCGGTGCACTTCAATCTCTGGCAGCAGTTTTTATTTGCTGATCATAAATGCACTTTAGATTCCTGCATTGTTATTTTATGTAATAATGTCAAGGACAAACATTCTGAAGCATGTCTAATAACATTGAGATCCGTTTTCTCCCCTGTGCAATGCAGCACCCTATTAAACTTAAAAACATAACTGAATATTTCTTTAGTGTAATAGCAGATATATTGACTTTTTTCAAAGGGTTTTGTATCTGTTTTCTATTTATTTAATCATTATTATTACTTGAGTTAATGTGCACAAGTTAATATGAGAGAAAAGTCTGGAAGAAGAAAAATTCTACCACATTCCGCTTTCTACAATTATTCTTATTTCTGCTGAACTGCAGTTCTAATTGTGATGATGAAAGTAATACAGGTGTTCATGAAGTGAGAAAAGCTGCACTGATTTAGGGTAGGTGATCTACATATTACATTCTGGTGGAAAACATTGCCTTTTTGTTTAAGCAATTTTAGAAATCTCTTCAAAATGGACAAAAAAATGAGTTTGTAAGATCAGGCCATCCATAGTTGTTCAATACTATAATATATTGTAATCAATCTGTTGACTTTATGTATATATATTTATTTGAAAGGCAAAAGAGAGAGGGGGAGAAGAGAGAGAATGTGGGTGCCAAGTCCCCTTGCCACTGCAAACTTCCGCTGCATATACTACTTTGCATCTGGCTTTATATGGGCACTGGGGAGTCAAACCCAGTGTTTCAGGTTGTGCAAGTAAATGCCTTAACCATTGAGCGATCTCTCTGGCCCACAATTAGTTGATGTTTATCTTCCTATAGGTAAAAGCTCAACATTTGCTTAGTCATTTTTACATACCCAAACCATTTCACCAAGGGATTGTTTTTATTTTCATTTCCACTAATTTCTTTATGTTTATGTCATATAATTGCACACATCTGGCAAATCTGATTCACTTCCTGGATGTTGTCTCTAAAATAAATCCATGGTATGCTCACATTCTCAAGATTTATTAAGGAAATTGAATGAGTAAATCTTATTAAAGTATTACTGAAGATAAATCATAATCTAGATGGAAAGATCCTAGTTTACCTTAATGAAAAAAAAAAACTAATTTTACTGATTAAAATTTCATTCCAAGATGCTATTGCTAAAGTGGTAGCTATAGGTAATAATTCAGATAATGTTCTCATATAAGTATAAGTAATTTTGTTTCAATATAAATCAAAGGAGTACAAGAAAACAAAAATGAATATACAGGGCTGGAGAGATTGCTTAATGGTCAAGGCATTTGTTTATGAAACCTAAGGACCCAGGTTCTATTCCATACCCATGTAAGCCGTACCCATATACGCCAGATGCACATGATGGCACATGGTTCTGAAGTTTATTTGCAGTGCTAGAGGCCCTAGCACACCCATTCTCTCTATCACGCTCTTTATTTCTCACCCTCTCTGTGTCTCTCAAATGAACAAATAATGATAGTTTTAAAATATGAATATACATAGTTATAAATATTTATATTTATATTTATGCTCCCATTGCCATCCAGAGAGCATTATTTATGGATATGGCAATAGACACTGAGGAGACTCAAAATTCATGAAAGCTGATGCTAAGGCTGTTGAGAGCTCCACACTTAAAGGAGACTTATAATACACTCCCACAAGGCTCAGGGAACATAAGGGAAAGTGTAAAAGCCACACTATAGGAATAAATTCTATGCAATACTATAAATTAACAGACTGGTGTATTCAGGACCCTACAGGGATTACCAATACCCACAAGACCTCCACTATTCTAAGGCCCAAAACATGTTGACCTGGAGGACAGAGAAGAACAAAATGAGTGAGACAATATAGCTGAAAAGGACTACCTTGAAAGAAGAGTGTCATCAGTGGAA
This sequence comes from Jaculus jaculus, assembly GCF_020740685.1. NCBI lineage: Eukaryota > Metazoa > Chordata > Mammalia > Rodentia > Dipodidae > Jaculus > Jaculus jaculus. The sequence goes on from NC_059104.1 coordinate 42,016,408, forward strand.
TGGCGGCAACAGAGAATGGACAACAGAGGATAACATCATGGGAACTTGACCAAATTACAGCATGCTCATATAGCAAAATTCCCAATAATATTTTAAGACACATTTTTACGTTTTTAACTTTTTCTTCACACAGAAAAAATTTTGAATACTGTGTAAGTTAATTAAAGCAAATACATAAAAACTATCTAAATTAAACTTCTATTGTGTAGAATAAATTTATATAGATAAGGCCATTTTTATTTCAGGATATTTCTTTTTTTTTTTTTTTTATTTGAGAGCAACAGACACAGAGAGAAAGACAGATAGAGGGAGAAAGAGAGAATGGGCGCGCCAGGGCTTCCAGCCTCTGCAAATGAACTCCAGACGCGTGCACTCCCTTGTGCATCTGGCTAACATGGGACCTGGGGAACCAAGCCTTGAACCGGGGTCCTTAGGCTTCACAGGCAAGCGCTTAACCACTAAGCCATCTCTTCAGCCCATCAGGCTATTTCTTTGAACATGAGGTCATAAAAAAACTATAGGGAGGGATTCCATTAGCTAGTTAGACTTTGTCCTAAAACAAAATTAACTTTTGTTTTCATGAAAAAGGTAGCTTTAGACCTTGAAACCTACAACTTGCCAAAGTTAGTTTTTTCTGTTTTTGTTTTCTGTTTTTTGTTCTAACCCAAAAACACCTTGGAGGTGAGATTTGGGAATCAGAGTTACTGAAATTCACAGGTCTGTGTACTCTGTTCCTTTGAAAAATATTCATATTTTATAAACTGACAGAAAGCTTTATAAAATTATTTAGATTTCAAAGAGACAGAGAAATAATATGAAAGGAAATTTTTCTAAAAAATTACTTTTTTTAATATATTTTTTAAATTTTTTATTTATTTATTTGAGAGTGACAGACACAGAGAGAAAGACAGAGGGAGAGAGAGAGAATGGGCGCGCCAGGGCTTCCAGCCTGTGCAAACGAACTCCAGACGCGTGCGCCCCCTTGTGCATCTGGCTAATGTGGGACCTGGGGAACTGAGCCTCGAACCGGGGTCCTTAGGCTTCACAGGCAAGCGGTTAACCGCTAAGCCATCTCTCCAGCCCAAAAATTACTTTTAAAGTAGAGATGTCAAGGTCAAATTGGGCAAAGCTTGGGAAACACGAGGATCTCTGGTCAGCTGCAAATACCTATTTGATTTTACACACATCATAGACAACTTAAAACAAGTTCTCCTCAAGACAAAACTTCTAACAATTCTTTCAATTAAACCACTATATAAGAAGTTTTTCAGGAGATCGTGTCTATTTGCTTTATTGTGGAATGCTTTGAATGTTTCAACAAATACATTAAAAATTTATGACTGTTAAGTACTCAGAAAATATCGTGTTTTAAATTTGATTCTGTCACTTAGCAGAACCCAAATTAACATTATAATACACACATATTTGTTTTTGTCTGAATAAGATTGTGTTTGGGATCATACTGGAAATGTTCAGTTATGATTATTATACTACCTAGTATATAGTAGTCCCAACATCCCAGTCATCACATGATAAATTCTGTCTTTTACTAAAAAGGGTATGGCATCAACATTGTATGAAAAAGTATTAAAGCAAGGACTGAGAAATAGTAATGCAGTGAATAAGGTCAAAGATTGCCAACAATTAACTGATCTGATACTAAATGCCTACTGTAGTAACACATTTCACCATGAGAACTAGGAACAACTAAATGTTTGAAAAATTATAATTTATCTTATTAAAATATGACTATCAATAGAAAGGAAAATAATTAAAATTATTTCCTTGTTTTTATTTCAAATTGATAATTAAATATGACTACTAATACTTGGGTAGAATTTTGTTTTAAAGTGTGAAAACTACACATGATGATTATAAAAGTCTATTTGAGGTAGGGTTTTTTTAACTTTTTTTCTTTTACTTATTTATGAACCTATTTTAGTTCTTTAATTTTATTTATTAATTTATAATCAGAAAGAGAAAGAGAGAGAGAGAGAGAGAGAGAGAGAGAGAATGGGCATGCCATGACCTCTAGTCACTGCAAACAATCTCCAGATGCATATGCCTTGTGCATCTGGCTTACATGGGTACTGGGGAATCAAACCTGGGTCCTTTGGTTTCACAGGTAAACACCTTACCTGCTAAGCCATTTCTCCAGCACACAAAAGCCTATTTGATAGTATAAGGAATTATGCTTCAGAAAATTCATGTGATTCTACTTATTTTGAAAATTAGATTGGAAGGTAATTATCCTCTGATCATTTTTAAATATGACAAAAAAATGATATACAATGATTTTTTGCATATTTGAGATTTTAATAATCATTAAATGTCATATCCAAGCAGATAATAACTCTTTAATATAGATGTTTTGATTTAACTCCAAACCAAAGGCATCGTAGGGAATCCCTAATGTGATCTTAGAAAAATGTCAAATCTATTTTCAAGATTGACAGAGCTGATTGTCTATTTTTAGACCTTCATAACTGTAAAAAGTTGTGGTATTATAAATGCAGATCAAAATAGTTTTGGACTCTCTTTAATCTTCTTAATAGCCATCTATGCCCACCCTCTGTGTCAAAATCTAATGTAATTTCAACTACCAGAGCAAAAAACAAAAAATAAAACAAAACAAAACAAAAAAAAAAAAAACAGGGAATATATAAAATTAGCAGCTCCCTAACTTCTACTAACTCAAAACCTAAGAATGTGTTCAGATGGTCAAGCAAGGTAGGTAGCTGAGAATTCTCCACTTTCTTACAACCTATTTTTCTGTTGTCCCCACTGATGTATTTAGAAAATGTTTTCAATTGTGTCTTGCTTTTGTTCTAGAAGTATAAAAACTACTTCTTATTTATTTATTTGAGAGTGACAGAGAGATAAATAGGGAGAGAGAGAGAGAGAGAGAGAGAGAGAATGGGCGTGCCAGGGCCTCCAGCCACTGCAAACAAATTCCAGACATGTGTGCCCCCTTGTGCATCTGGCTAAAGTGGGTACTGGGGAATTGAGTCTCAAACCCGAGTCCTTAGGCTTCACAGGCAAGCGCTTAACTACTAAGCCATCTCTCCAGCCCAAGTATAAAAACTGTAAAAGGTATAGGCATATTGGTACATTTTATGCTAGGAAGACCTGAATTTGGGTTCCTCTGCCAGAGTCACTCATATGTGGCCCAAGAATTAACTATCTCTCATTCCCTTTCAGGAGTGAGCTGTGTTTTGTATCCATGGTACTTGCGGACAACAAGAACAGACATCATCATTGAAAGAATGACTGACTTAGCATAAACAAGGTCAAGGAATAGATCACATATTGATCATTTTAAATAGGTATGCCAATTGCTGACCCTTGACTGTCATCATAAATTGTCAGTGTTTTCAGTATTAATCATTTTTTCTACTTCAGATTATGCAATGAAATTAGTAATATAAAGAATTTTATTTGCTTTAGTAAAAATGTGATTCAGTATTACTGAATTCTTTCTTCCTGAAATACCTGCATCATGATACTTAGGAAACAAAACTTATAATATTAGGCAATATATTTATATGGTATTAATTCAATTTAAAAACAATTCTGTGAATATATTTTAGAAATTGTTTTTGAAATTCTCTCTTTGATTTGATTGAAGTCACTTAGCAAAGTCAGAGGTTATTGTCCTCAAAGTTCTTTGTGTTGTCTGTGTCTGAATAGGAATACTGTGTAATCAAATAAAGTCAGTGAAGTGTAGACAATCATATTATCTAATGCTGTTTGTGATGCTTACAGCAAGCTTCTGGAAAGCTAAATGAGTATGTATCCTCCTTTTAGGCAGCATAAACATGGACAATCATGCATAATTATGGAGATTAAGTTCTAATTAAAGCTTAATTTGAATAAACTCTCAACCCGAAAATCTTTTCAAGTTTTCAGTGACATGGAGTAAGATCAAGGTAACTCAAGGCACTGGTCTTCTTTAAGGATAAAGTAACCTAATGAGGAGCATCTGAGGTGTGTCTCTGTGCTGAGTGGAGGACACATTCAGAAGCATTTCTCCATTTGTGTTGTGTTTGGCAATTTTATCATTTGTAGAATTTATAATTCAATAAAGATTTTATGTACCTAAGGACTCTGGTGAATGCTTGAAAATATGCAGAATCTGTACTCAGTTGATATCTGTGAAATAATATTTTAAATGTCAATTTCAGAGTTGCCTGATCTACATTAAGAAATTTTCTGTTTAAACCTATTATCTTGCCTTGAAAAGACCAAAGGAAAGTCTTCACTTTCAATAATTATGATAGAAATATTGATAGAAATTTCAAAAGGACATAGTATGACATGAAAATCTGCCTATGTACACCATTCTATTAACAGCGAAGTTAGGTGAATGAAAATATTTCCTTGTTCTTCTTACAATATTTTAAATATTTTATTTTTAGTTAGCATTATGAAATTTTTTCTCTCTCTCCCTCCCCCTCTCTCTTTCTCTCTCTCTCTCTTTCTGTATATATACATATACATGTGTGCAAATTTATGAGAAAAAAGGCAGGGGTGGGAAGAAAGAGGTGGGTGGACTAGTGCCTTTTGCCACTGCAAATAAACTCCAGACACATGTGTCATTTTGTGCATCTGGCTTTTATGTGGATGCTAGGGAAATAAAACCTGGTGATCAGACTTTGCAAGTAATCATCTTTAACTACTGAGCCATCCCTGCAGCTCTCATTCTAGCATTTTTAAACACATTTAGTTTTAGTTGATTCTCATCCCTCCACAATGGCCTTATCCCTCTCTACTCCCTAGCCCCTCCCCCGCCCCCACATATTTCTCCTTGTATGTAACATGTGTCTTTCACTCTTCTCTATTCTTCCTTGCTGGAGATCTCTTATCAATTTCTCTTTGTCACCATACAAGCTTTTTTTAGTTTTACTTACCTTAGCCCCATTTATATGCATAATATAGGTTTTATATGCTGGGTTTTGCATATGAGTGAGATCATGTAGTTTGTGGAATCTGAGTTTGAAAATCTCAGGATTTTCATTTTTCATTACTCATAGGTAACAGTCTATTGTGTATATGAATCACATTTTCATTATCGATTCACCTGTGGATGTCATCATAAAAATCAATTAGCTATTCTGCTAATACTCAGTAACAGAAATATTAAAATTATATAATTGTTTGTACAGTATTTTGTTGTTTTAAGTCTAGGTAATTTTTACCATCTACTTTGTATTATATTGTATTGCAATTGACACAGACACTGTTATGTTCATAATACATATTAACTTACTAAATAAGTTTTAATACTATGTACCAGACTCAATATTAACTTGCTTTATACATATCTCTATTAAATAGTAGAACTTCCACCTGCACACAGGTGAGAAAGTTGACTCATGGTATTTAAATAGGTTGTATACTATAATATAATTAGTGGGAGAAGTGGGATTTGAACCCATGCAATCATAAGATCAGCATATAGGATAACATATTAATTTTAATGGGTATATGTTGAATAGTACAGTGGTCTTATGTATAGATTATACAATAAGTTCCATAAACAGGTGCATAAATTCATTCTATATGTGTGACTCATCAACAAAAAAAAATATTCATAAATATGATGCAAAACCTTCTGTGATACGATCCAGAAATAATTGCTCTTACATTGTGTGGTGGTTTAATTCAGGTGTCCCCCATAAACTTAGGTGTTCTGAATGCTAGGTTCCCAGCTAATGGAGATTTAGGAATTAATGCCTCCTGGAGGGTGTGTATTGTTCGGGGCGAGCTTATGGGCTTTATAGCCAGTTTCCCCATGCCAGTGTTTGGTACACCCTCCTGTTGCTGTGGTCCACCTTCTTTTGGCCAGGGGGTGATGTCCAACCTCGGCTCATGCCATCGTTTCATCGTTTTCCCCTGCCATCGTGGAGCTTCCCCTCGAGCCTGTAAGCCAAAATAAATAAATCTTTTTTTTTTTTTTTTTTTCCCCAGAAGCTGCTCTTGGTTGGGTGATTTCTACCAGCAATGCAAACTGGACTGCAACACATTGTCTATTGAAACCAAAGAACTCCTGGTCTGCTCCCAGCATAGATTCTATTTCATATGATTAGTAATTCCTTCCTTAAACTTTCCTTATCTTTACACACACAAACATAGCAGTGATGGAACACTATGGAAAACAAAACAAACAACAACAACAAAAATCATAAACCAATGAAATACTTCAGTATTAAATTGAAATATTTGAAAGGAACCACATTAAAGTTCACTTAAATCTGCTTTAACTTTCTTTAAGGCTTTATTCTATAATCTGTCATTGATTAATGTTCAAGGAAGAATCATTGGTTTATTCAATTGTATTACTAAGTTTTCTCTACAATCTGAGCATACTAGACAATAGCTAGGAAGGAGCCCATCCCATCTTTGACCTTAGTTCTATATTTTGAACTGTGAAACGCATAGATAATAGACTGCATATATGATCAAGTTGACACCAAAACTAACTATTTAAAAAAGTAGGTTAATTGAAAATTTAGGTGTTTTTTTTTTTTTTTTTTTGGTTTTTATGAGGTAGGGTTTCACTCTAGCCCAGGCTGACCTGGAATTCCCTATGGAGTCTCAGGGTGGCCTTGAACTCTTTGCTGTCCTTCTACCTCTGCCTCCCAAGTTCTGTGATTAAAGGTGTGTGCCACAATGCCGGCTGAAAATTTAGTATTTTAATATTAACCTAGACATATACTTCTGAATATCATGAAGATAATAATAACTTTCTATGGTGCTGAAATCTATATCATTCAAGGGATTTTCATGTAACAAATTCATATAACCATCAAGTTGTGGGATATCAGGCAATACTGATTATAGAAGGGCAGCTTAAATTAATGAAAGAAATAGGATTAATGATTGAGAATCATCATTTTTCTATGTTTCCTCATAAGGAAAGAAAATTCAATGAGAAGTATATAGTGTATTTTGAGATATTTGATAGGAAAAAAGAATCTAGTTTCTTTATACATTGGAATGATATGATGTCATTTTTAGGTATGAATATAAATATATTTTTATGGAAATTATTTTTTTTCTTTAGACTGAATACTATGTTAGTTGATTGAAAAATCACTCTGCTTTAAGTTAACAAAGGAATTCTCTATCATCACATAAGATATTTAATAATTTGCCTCTCACATTTAAATAAAGTACATATAAATTTTTGTGTGAATAACATGAGACAATAATACAACTCCATTCTCATGTACAAATGCCAATTTAAAATTTAGTTTCTACCCTGGATCCCTGTTGTCTGCTTAGACATGTATGTGTTGGCTGAGCTGTGTGGCTATTCCCACCCATGTGTCTGTTTGCCTATTGTAAGAATGAACTTTGTCTTAATTTACATAATTTTGCAGGCCATGATGTTGTTAGGTATTACTTGATCTAGTAAGTTTTATTCATAATAATCTATGTAATTTACTCCTTTTAAATAGAATTATAGGCAAATTAATCTCTAAAATAAAAATTGGAAATTTCATTGAAATTGAATTGGATCTTTTTAATTTAAGACTGAATCTATATAGAATATAATTTTCTTATTTAGTGCTATGGAATAATTATTTTCATGGGAATTTAAGTTCAATAACTAGAATAATTTTCTTCATAAGCTCACATAGAATTTCTGGTCAGTTAAGAATTTGTGCTGCTGTAGATGTTTGCTTGATAAAAAGATTTTGTTGTGTTTTTGTAGACAAATGCATATTCATAAGAAAATCATTAAGTTCTTTTTCACTCTTTAAATCTTTAAAGTATTATTTTGTAATTTTATTGGATAGATATAAAGCAGTAAAATTTTACATAACAAATGCAGATAATAAATAGCTTTGCCTTTTCACTTTATCAGAAGAGTTAATACACTGTGTAATTTTTTTTTTATTTTCCCAATAGTAAACACTGCACTGAATTATTACCATGAAAATATTAGGGGCTGGGAGAAGTAAAATGCTTTCCATGTGTACTTGAATTTCATCCCCTAAACACAAGTACGTACATTCATACATACAAACACAAACACACACACAGCCATGGTTGTGTTCATTTAAAATCCCTGTGCTGAGAAGTCTAAGACAGGAGGATCCCTGGTGCTCACAACAATCCTTGTGTCTACTTGCTAGGTTGCAGGCCAATGAAAGATCATCTCTCACAGAAGAAAATATAGTCAAAAATAGGTGGGTGGCATTACTGAAAACACCTGAGTTTGTCCTCTAGCTTCTCAAAACACGAGGACAGATATGAGCTTGCCACATTCCCACATGAGCCAATAAATGCATTGATTTTGAGAAATCACCTCACAATTTTTTTTCTTTATGTTAAAATGGAAATATGTTAAGACATGGTAATTATTGCAGTCAGATTCACATTACTGGCAGAAAACACCCAACCAAAACCAGTTTGTAGGGGGAAAAAAAAAAGAAAAGGTTTATTTTGGCTTACACACTCAAGAGGAAGCTCAATAATAGCAGGGGGAAAATGGCATGAGCAGATGGTGGACATCATCTCCTGGCCAACATCAATTGGACAACAGCAACAAGAGGGTTTGCTAAACACTGGCAAGAAGAAGCTGTCAGTAATACCCATAAACCAGCCCCCAGCCCCCAACAATACACTGCATCCAGGAGGTTTTAATTCCAAATTGCAATCAATTGGGGCCCAGTCTTCAGAACACCTAATTTTATGGGGAATTCCTGAATCAAACCACCACAGTTATTTAGGGTGTCTTAAAGAATGACAGACTCTTGACTCTTGGGTGGGAGATAGTGACAAACTCTCATGGTCACATAATGCTTACACAGAACTAATGCTCCAGGTTCTTGTTTTAAAATTCAAAGAATGACATTCACAGGCAATAGAAGACGAAGTTGAGAAATAGTTTATTACAGAGACTTACATAGCTTAAGAAAAAGGAAAGAATACAGAGCTTCTGCCCAATAGGAAGCAATAGTGGGGTTCTCAGAAATGGGAAAGCCCAACCTCTAGATCTCTAGCCAACCAGTTTTGGATCCTTTTTGGTGACTGCATATGGACTGAGCTGAGTAATCCAGTACCAATGCCAGGTTTCTAGGTAGGGGTTCATGTTTTCTGGGAAAGGGATCTTTTCAAGGAATTTTAATCCTCTAGGGAGGGAACATTTTCTCTAGGAAAGAGGTGATAATCAGGGCAGGGAAAGAGGAACTCCTTCAGGGAAGAGGAAATTAGAGCTTCGAATTCAGTAGATTTCTAGGGAGGAAAATCTCTTAGTTGAAAGAGGTAAGGGGGAAAAAAAGAAAACAAAAAGAAAAGAAACAACAACAAAAACAGATTCTCTTTTACAGGTGAAAGGCTATTTTTTGCCTTCAGCCATTTTTAGTTTAGTTTATATTCAGGAGTCCTTGTTAACCCTATACGACTTCATAATGAATACTTTGGCTTTCTCATATACCTTAAAAAAGCTTTTAATACAGAATATTAACACCAAAGAATTAGTTCCAAATTTTAAAACAGTATCATCCGTAAGCAAAAGAATCACAAATAAAATATTTTCATCTTTGGAAATTCATTCAAGCTGACAGGGTCATTAACATGGCTACTTGAGACTCACAGAAGGACATACTTACATTGTTGAATAGCTGTGATTAGTATCTGTGCTGTGACTCAGCAGCATCCCAATGTGGAGACATGATTTGGCCCCTGAGCATGAATCAAACACCAGTTGGCCATGCAGCACTCAGAACTTTCACTCAGGAAAGAACATTTGCCAGTGTCAAGGTTGGATTGGAGACAGCTGAGGCCCCAGATTCCTTTTGCTTTTAAGTCCTCCAACAAACAACTTAATCACCAGGGAGGAGGGTACTTAAAGGTTTGTGTTACCATAGCTTGATGCCCTCCCTCTTGCTGATAAGCAGTAATTAACAAATTAAAATAATGCTGAGCCAAGGAATAGTATTCCAGGGTCTTTCTGCTTAGAAGCATAGCAATAATTTACTTTACAAAAGCTATATAGAGAAGTTTAACTAATTACTGATTTAGTATTTACTATAATATATTTATTAGAGGGCTTAAAGATTAACAGATTTATTTCTTTATGTGTTTGCAAAAACTGGTTGGCACCATTTTGTTTTATTGTTTTCTAACCACTAAAAGCCTAAATTAAAGATCTATTTATATATTTCTGTAGAAAAATATTGTGCAAAGGTGAAAAATTGCAATACCCTTTTTATCTTTCACTTGCAAGTGCCTCAGGATACATCTGTTAATCCAGCATCTTTAAGAAAAAGCTACAGTTCTGGGCTTACTTCTGTAAATACATCATACTAAATTCAGCCCAGGTATAACCTGTCGTGCTGGCCACATTATATTGTAGCAGATGGTTCCGTCATGTGCAGTGAGTTATGAATTTTGTGCTTTGGTTCACTTTTCCTGCCCTTTTACAAAAGATCAGAGATAATTGGTTTGGAAGCACTAATCAATCACCTAGACACCTTCATTCAGTAATTTTATCTGTGACTCTTTTGCATTTATTGTTGTTTGCTAGTCCTTCACAATTGCTGCCTTGACCTAGTGGAAACACCTTAGTGGTCATATCTAAAATGCAACAATTTCGTATGAATGTGAAGAAATTAATGTTGCAACATATATTGTAATAATGTTCATAGTAAAAGATACAGTTAATTCAGGTTCTTTCTGTATGTATCGCTGTACATGGCATGCATGTATTTGTACAGGCATGTTTGTATGGATGGAGGCAGGGTGTATTCCTTAATCACTTCCTACCTTATTTTTCTATACAAGGTCTCTTCCTGAACCCAGAACTTAGCTAAACTACTTCGCTGGTAGCAGGTACTTTGTCTACTCTGACATTTCCCTAGATGCAAATTAAGTTTTCTTTCTTTTCTTGTTTCCTTGTTTCCTTCTTTCTTTCTTTTTATTTTTGTAGAAAATTACTACAGAAAAATTCATTATCCTTATGTTTTATGCAGGAATGGAGTTATATACTTTATCTTTATGACTTGAAAATATTTCATATTGTTGCATCAAGAGCATAGACAAGACACATTTTTTTGATCTATCTCATGTGGTTTAAGCCTAGAAACATTTTACTGAGTAATTGAGCTACATATAAAGTAGAAAATACAAATTAAATACTCACTGAATTAAGTTTACTTGTTCAAGAACTCACATAACTAAAATATGAGGTGAAACAGGGAAGCATATTGTTAGATATAGAGTTTTGTAACTGTTTTCCAAATATCTATCTCTGAAAATGTGTTTAATATATTGAAATACATTTACACATTGCTGATGCTGAAGTATTCCAGGGGCAGCTGTGTATCTTAGAGTATATAATCTCTAGTAAATGTTCCGTATAATAATTCCAGGGTCTTTGGCTTTTTCCTCATTACTATTTATTCCACATCTTGAGGCTTATATGAAGCCAGAAGGGCTGAGCAGCAGGGTCTCCCAGGCCTGCAGTTACTGCTTCTCGTTCTGACAAATCAATATAAAATGTGTTCCTGAAACCTGATATCATCAACCACATTTTCTCATTTTCCCAGCAGGAAATAAAGTTATTTCAAAATCCAGGGCATCAGATTCACAAGTGTTTATTGTAACATAATTTAGCCAGACAAAATACTGAACTATTATTTTCTCATAATATTATGGCCTCTAATTTGAGATTCAACACTATGTAGAACTATGATGCAAAGAACAAATCAGCATCAATATGGACAGTTATATCAATGGTTGTTGAAAATATCTGTTATTTGAACATAAGTCAGTTTAGTGCAAAATATATATATATAAATAAATAAATAAATAAATAAATAAATAAATAAATGTTAAAAATAGATTATCTTTTTGTTTTATTCTGCTTTGATTCACAAAACATTTTTTTTCTGACTCAGGAGCCAGTGTTTGGAGAAAGATATTCATCTGTCTGGTAGGTACTAAATTTAGATTAAGAAATTACTTATACAAAATTTTAGTAATATGATTCCATCTTGTTATTTACATTCTAATAAAATCAAAAAGAGGTGTTTGGTTCCATCAGCATTGATGCTCCGATGTTAGACTGGATTTCAGTGCACTACCCAGAAATGATGTACTGTTTTGTTTTGTTTTGTTTTGTTTTTCACATTATCAGACCACTTTAGAATAACCTTGAGTCTACTCTATGAATTCCCAGAAAATAATTGTGTCATCCAAACTGCACTGGCCAAGAATTTGAGAATTATTCAAACAAGTTAATAAGAATAAAAAGAAACAAAAAATTCAATATTAAATGTTTATTTCTCCTAATCAATATTTCTTTGCCTGTCTTTGAGCAAAATGATTTCTAGTTTCAAAATCCTAGTCTTATTTTATGACTGTATTATCATTACTATGCCCTATGTAGATGAAGGGATGATCTCAAATACTAAATCCTGCAACATCACATCTCATTTTCTTTTGCCAAAACAACTACTAGAAAATGTACGGCATAAGGACATTCAGAATTGGGGTGAGGGTCATGAATATTTTGTTATTAAAAGAAATTTCAGGTGGATAACATTGGATTGTCAGTTACTGATTCCTTACATCAAATACATTGTGAAAGTATCAAAATTCCTACTTTCCTCCAAATATTTTGAAAAGCTATTTCAGCCTATTAACCACTTTATCTCCATAATATTTACTTGCAAACTTTATCCACTGGACAGCACTTTTCCTCCATTAACTTATGAAGCAAAGCAGTGTCAAACATACCTGAAGAAAATAAATCAACATGGAATGATTGGTACTTTATCAGGTAGCACAGTTCCAGATGTTTCAAGCATTGTTTGTCATTTGTGTAAAGTGAATGAAAATGATATTCAATGAGGAGGAAGGATATTCAGTGAAAGGAATGAGGAAACTTGAAATGGTATAATAAGCACCAAATAAAGCACATGATTACTTCTTAGAAACTGAACCAGAGTTCATCATTCAAACAGCTCTCAACATTTTCACTCTATTCAGACGGATGTTTATGTTGTCTTTCAATGCTGAATACATTGGAATCATTCCTTAGACAAGCCAGATTTTCCCTCAGTAGGAATTGGATTCCATCCAGGTAGCTGGCACAGGGCCCCAAATAAATACATGCTGAAGACTTCTACACTGCCACAGCAATGTTAAATTAAACTTGACATTCTTAACAAAAAGATTCATTATTTGCATACTTTCGGGAAATCTGATTTGTTCCCACAGTTCTCTTCCCTTGGTACTCTGAGCAGCTGGTATAAAATAAAATCTGTTTCTGCCACCTACATCTATTATTCATAATTAATACTTATGAAAATACAAATATTTACAAATCACCGTAATCTACTAGTGAAATTAGTTTAATCATTGGCAACATAATTTGAGATCACATTATCTTCCAGCTATTAGCCTTGTGAAAGAAAATCTATTAGCTGGTATTATGTTGTATTGTGTTTTCCATGTTATGTTTATCTGTATAAAAAATGATGTCAACTCATACTGGAATATTTATTTAAATTTTCTTTTGGAAACTTTGCTTGCATTTTCACCTCTATATTATTTCAGCAAGAATTTTTGGGTCTGCACCAGAGTCATTTGACATAAATTTACATAGCTTTTCCTTTATATACTCAGTGTTAAATGTCACATTTCTAATTAGTGTACTAAAGTGAGGATGTCTATAGATACATCCGCAGCAAACATTCAGATGGTGATCCATTCATTGTTAAAACACTAAGAGAGGGCTGGAGAGATTGCTTAGTGGTTAAGGCACTTGCCTGCAAAGGACCAAATTCAATTTTCTGGAACCAACATAAGCCAGATGCACAAGGGGGTACATGCATCTGGAGTTCATTTGCAGTGGGTGGAAGCCCTGGCATGCTTATTCTCTCTCTCTCATTCTCTCTCTCTACCTATTTCTACCTCTCTCTCAAATAAATAAATAAAACATTAAAAAAAAATAAGAGAATGGTCTTCCTGATGGATATCCTACCACATGAAAACAGAGGATAAGTTGCTCTGTTGATTCATCCTCAACTAGGCCATTCCACCTGCAGAAATCTGCCCATCTAGTTACATATACATAGTACCATCCTCTTAAGTCTACCCCTCTGCTCCCTCCCTTATAGCCCATTTTTAGCTTACTGGCCTCTGCTACTGATTTTTACTACAACTCACACACAAGTCTGAACATTTGTAACTAGATCCACATATGAGAGAAAACATGTGAAGTTTGGTTTCCTGTGCCTGGGTTACCTCACTTAGTATAGTCCTTTCCAGATCTACCCATTTCACTGAAAATTTCATTTTTTCTTTATCATCAAGTAGAATTCCATTGTGTATATGTACCACATCTTCATTATCCATTCATCAGTTGAGGGACATCTAAATGTTTTGTATTTATAATACTACAGTAAGACTTAGTATAGATAGCTCTTATGCTTCCATTTAATATTTTACATAGTAATACTCCTGATTTTATAGACTAGAGAGGTAATTTGGGGTTCTACAATTGTTAAATACATTAATTTCAAATATTAATTCTGAAACTGGAAGTATGATGATGTTTTAGAGATCCCCTGGATATACTTTGTTTCAAACATGGACTAAAACTCCTTTGTTGAAATAAAATCTATAAGCACCTATTCTCTTTTATGTTTCTTAGAATCAGTGCCAGTGCACGACCAACATAACAACTAGTGATTGTGAAATTTCAGCTCTATAATTACAGGGGATAAGATTCTCCAAAGGTGATACTGCAAAGCTTTTGGGTTACTCATGTGTATCTGGAGATAACATTGTATATCCAAGCACATTCTTTACTTTGGTAATTTGGTAAGTTTTAGAAGGAAATATCTGCAAATACACAAGCATGGTATAAAAGTATAGGATGTTGTTTGGCCTGCATCTTATTTGTCCCAAGTTCCATGTGATGAAGGTTTGTTCAGCTGAAGGGAGGCAGTGGAAGAGTTAGGAGATATGTTCCAGCAGAAATGGTTTCAGTGAGTGAGGGTGAGATCTTTCAAAGTATATTGGGTCTTTTGGCTTCTTGGCCAAAATAAAGAGAATAGAGCACTTCCAGCCAGCTCCTAAGTTCACCATGCTCTAAGTTCATAGAGTGTGTTCACAAACTAACCATGCTAAGAAACAGTTACTGATGCAAACCTTTGAAACCACATGGAAAATAAGTTCCATGATAAGTTGATTCTCTTTTAAATAGATTTATGTTTAAGTTCAAAGAATGCATTTGTTGCATTGGATCATCTTGGCGAACCATGTGTTTTAGTTTATTCATGTGAGATAGATATATATAGTTATTTTTTTATCATGGATTTCTTGCCAGTCATGTGCACCTACTTTAACTTTTCCAGGAACCTTTTGGACATTACAAGTTATATGTATATAATTATATGCTAATATATTTTGTTATATAGATTATTAGTTGCTCAGACCAAGATCTGTATCCTCTGAGCTATCTCCCTAGCCTAAAGTCTATTTTTAGATAAGGTATGTATGTATGTAGAATAGAATCTATTTTTATTTAAAAAAAAATAGGGCTAGAGACATGGCTCAGGGGGTAAGGCACTTGCCTAGAAAGCTTAATTTCCTGGGTTTCATTCCTCAGTACCTATGTAAAGCCACATGTACAAAATGGTGCATACAATTGGAGTTTATCTGGAGGCCCTGGTGCACCCATTCTTTATGTCTTTCTTCTATCTCTTTCTACTTACAAATAAATAAATAAAAATAAGTTAAATTATTTATCCATTTATGTGTGTATATTTATGGCTGTGTGTGGGGGGTGGGCATTCCAGCATCTCTTGCTGCTACACATGAATGCGTTTCCTCCCTTTACAGCATTATGTGTGTTGCTTTGCAAGCAAGTGCCTTTTACTCCTGAGCAATTTCCCCAGCCCTGGGAGTCTACTTAGAATAGAAAGAAACTATAGCTGATGAAATTACTGCCTAAAATTAAGCAGTCCTAAAACAAGCAGGACAACTTGAGTTCTCCTTAATGAGTGAGAATGAGGCTGCATTGTTTGATGCTGTTCTTATAGTGCCTAGAGCTAGCAGCCACATGCATCCTGAGAAATGAACATTTTCCTTGCCCTCTCTAGGATCTGCCTCTGTGTCTGTGGAGGTGCACAACAATTAAATCCACTGTTTGTCTAAGAATATTAATATAAATATTGGGATATAAGGTATCAATGTTTGTATATTGAGAGGCTTGTTGCAGATACCTCAGGTAAAAAATTGAGAACAGAAATACAGAGTAATTTATTTATTTGCATACAAATTAACAGTGTTCTTTATGGCATTAACACACTCATCTCCTCAAGGTGCCCTGCCCCACCTCTCCAAATGTAAATGCTTCCTCCAGGATGCCCCCGCTACTTATTTCTCAACTTGCATTATCTTTCTCTTCTAGTGGTGTAATACTTTTCATCATGGCTCTTCACTTGTTGCCATTATTCTCCTCAGCTGGAGATATGTAAAACAGTTTCTAAAGATGCTTGAAAGGAAAGTTACTTCACATTCAACATCTGGATTATCAATGCCAGTAATTACATGGAAATCACTGCATCATGCATCTTTCATTGTTACTTTGTTAAAATGTATTGTCAAAATAAGTGGACTTTGTTGTAATTCTCTATAATAACACTGCAATCATTGGGATCTCAGAATTATGCTTCTAATTTGTTATTGACACCTGAGACTGGCCCTGTCTATAAAATTAGCTTACTGAATTCACTCTTTCAAAATGTCGCTTGCAATTGTGAAGCTCCTTTTCCATGGTGTGACATTATTAAGGAGCTCATTTCTCCATTCTCATAGTCATATCCAATCTCTATGAATATCTGAGACCAAATACCGCTGTTACCATAATTTCAGGGGTTCCTTGATAATGTCAACCATTACCACTGACAATAGGGTTTTTTTTGAGGTAGGGTCTCACTCTAGCCCAGGCTGACCTAGCATTCACTATGTAGTCTCAGAGTAGCCTCAAACTCATGACGATCCTCCTACCTCTGCTTCCTGAATGCCGAGATAAAAGGCATGCACCACCTCGCCAGGGAATGACAATAAATGTAATATTTCATGCAAACATGGCATTTTTACTAGAACAGCTGTTATAACTATTTAATATTGGAAGTTTAATATTTAGCCCTTTGATTTAAATGATGAATTTGCCCACAGTTAGACATAATTGTTCCCTCTTCAATAATCAGTCTTTATCACTTGTTAGCACATTTTAATGCAAATGGATCTATAATATGATATAGAATTATAACCTCAACTTATGATTATCTCTGCTTAGATTATCCTTATATTTTAATATGATGGTCTAAGAGGAAAATGTGAAATTTTAGAATATTTTAGAAAGAAGGGAAGTGAGGAAAGTGGACAACAGAATAAGAGTAAAAGGAGGAGGAATGAAATAGGATGTCTCATTTAACATAACATTTTTTGATTGTAGTTTTTATTTGATTAAGTATGGACATACTTAATATGGATATATCATGAGTTGGTAGCATCCTTCCCCTTGTCCCTCCCTCCTTCTACTGGGGTCCCTCCTTAGTGAGGCTCCAGATATTCTTTCCCCTTGGGGTTGTGGGTTGTGCATTGTGTGGGTCAGTTTTTATAATAATAGTAAATATGGTACGATTTGCCTAGAATCTGTCCTGAATTCTAGTGGAATGCGAACACCAGATCTGAAGAAAAGAATAAATACAATCCTCCCAAGACATTTAAAATACCAAATGTAATATTGTTGCTTTTAACAATAATATTAGAGTGAATTTTAGCTATACTTCCAATGATATGTAATGTATTATTATTTTTTTTTTTTTGAAATGTGAAGCATAGCTAAGCTATTCATGGGACCCAATGGGGCTAACGTTTTATTTACTCATTTATTTTCATTATTAGTTATGTGCATACTCAGTGTGTAAACAGTCATGATAGTACCACAGTGGGCCTCCTCCCTGTCCTCCCCCCTCTGAAGGGACCCTCCTCACTGGGGAATGTGGGTCGTGCATTGGGGGACTAGCCATCAGTTATGGGGAAGAGGAAATATCTCTGTGCATAATGACCCAACTTGTGGCTCTAACAATCTTTCTGTCCCCATCTTCTGCAAATTTCCCTAAGTCATATTGGGTTTGTTTTAGGTCTACTTCAGTGATGAGGTCTTGGGAGCCTCTGTGTCTCTGGGATATTTGATTTGGTAGGAGTTGAGTGTTCTTTGTGTCTATCTCCTTCACCCTTGTGTTGATACTAGGTTCATCAAGAAAGCAGCACTCTTGCTTATTTCTCCAATTACTCTATGGTTTCAGTTTGGGCCCTGGTGAGGCATAATGGGCTGATTCCCTCCTCAGGTTCTGCATTTATCTGAAAAAGAGAAGCTGATTCTCCAACGGAGAGTGAAGTCATCACCAAATAATGGGAGGACCATTATTATTTTAGAGGGGATGTATTAGGCATAGGCCTTCTTATAGCTCAAGATTGGTGAGAGCTTGATATTGGATAGTGAACCCATTTTTTTGTATATGGTTCTGACTTGTTTCCTAGTCCCAGCTATGGGTTCTGTTCCACTGAACAGATCCCTTAGCCAAGTCAAGAGCAGTTGGTTACCCATCATGGCTATGCTCCACTGTTGCATTTGGGTGAGCATCATGTCAGGTTGTTTGCTGCTGTGTAGCTTAGATCATGAGTTGCTTCAACAGATATTGGTCATTTCCCCCCAGTTGCTCATGTAGCACCTTCCAGCAATAGACAAGCTAACTGTCTGGGGACTGACTGTCTTCCAGATTTCAGCCATGTCTCTCCATGTTCTGTACCAACAGCATATGGTGTCTTCAGCAGTAGGGTCTTACCACTAACCTTTTGTGGGTAATCAAGTGCTCTGACAAAAATATGTCTTCTTTTGGGAAACTTTGTAGGTCTCTCTGGTCAACAGGGCCATGCAGAGAGAAATACAACCACCAGCACCACAAGCAAGTGTGTTCTAGGTAAACCAAGAAGAGCTCAATCATTGCATATCATAGGCTGGAATTCAGATCTGCCCCCACACTTTAGGGCTGGACCCTAGGATACACCCACAGTGACAAGAAGTGACAGGCTTGAAAATCACTTCTGAATCTATTGGGAGACATCCATTCAAACTAACACATCAACAAATATGTATTGGGAAATTTTAATAGTATTAGTTTACACTATAAATCATTAAGGTTTATCATAAATTTTGAGGACAATATTAAATTACAGCTGGATAAATTACTTGTGCACAGAATTTATACTACAATGTTAGAAAAAAACAAATAATCCTAAAATCAGGAGATTGCATGATCCTGGACAAGATAGACTTGAAGGAAGACTAATGTCTGGTGAAGCCACCGTAATAAAATAGAATAGAATGATGAGCTATAAGGAACAAAATGATAAAAGGTAAATGACCCAGCTAAGTACTGCATTCTTGAAAGCTCCTTAGTAAGGCAATACATGTTAAATAACCTTAATAAGTTTAAAAGTTTTAAAAAATGGGATAAATGTAAAATTAGTGTGAATTTTACATTTTTTACATGTTAATTAAACTATATTTTCTGAGGAGTGCCAAAACAGTTTTCAAATTAAATGGCTAAATTATGTTAGTTGTTTTTTAAATGGTAGAAAAAAATCTGTTAACATTGGAGATTACCTTTCTAAAACTGCTAAAGATAATAAATTAATTTAGAAGTTATTTGCAGAGAAAACATCTTAATGAAAAAGTTTTATAAATTTTAGGAATGTTTTCTCAGTCAAAAAGTATTTGCTAAAGATCAGACACTTGGAAAAGTGGAATTAACACTATCATAATCTTAAGAGACCTATAATTAATTAATACTTTGAGATTTCTTAACATACCTTAGCACTATGTTTGGTTATTACAGTAATTTATTATCTTAAAGTTCACACTTTTTTATTCAGAAATATTGCTCTAAAAAGTGAAATTTATAAAATGACAGAGATAACCTATATGAAAACTCCACAATTCTTTAGCATTTCATAGCAATAACACATGAGCAAAAACTGTGTGCTAGAGTTAGATCTATAGCGTGAAGGTTTATGTGTCTACCTCTGCTAACCATGATGAGTAGGTGGTCATTCAGTATTGGACAGGAAGCCACACGTGCTGTGAGTTCATGAGTATAGCAATTATGCAGTATTCAGAAGACTGTATTCCACAGCACTTTTTCCCTATCCTTTGGCTCTTCCATTCTTTCTTCCCCCCTCTTCTACAATGTTTCCTGAGATTTGGGGTGGGTTGGTGTGAATGTATTGTCAATAAATACTTGATGTGAGAAAAGTAGATCTGACTATGAGTGTTGCTAATATTGTTGATATTATTATCAAAGGCAAGACTTCTTACTCTTATTTTATTTAACATTACACAATAGAGAATGTCACCTTAACACTTAGATATGGGGAGTGATAGAAAATGCAAGTTACTTAAGCCACAATCATATAACTATGTTCTAATAATTTATTTATAAAGATATTCTATAAATATAGTAGGATAACTTACCAATAGTTGTATGAATTTGTTACTGAAAATGCTCATTTAGAAGATAAAATTGAAATATCCTTATCTTCATTTATTTTCCTTGACAAATTCATACATTCTACTTCAATATAATATTATCATTATTAATAGTACAATGATTTGTAATTGGTTAATATATGATGAATTCCTAAATGTAGAACAAATAGGATTTACTTTCCAATCAATGTTGTGTGCATATTGCATTAAAGTATATTTATTTATCAAAAAATAAAATTAAATGCTGAGTATAATACCTTTCACTCATCTTTCAGAAACAAAATTATAAATGTCAGATACAAGAAATTTAAATGTTTGGAAATACCGATTTATGTAAAAGAACATTTATTAAATATCTTAGTGGATTCTGCCGGGCACTGTGGCACATGCCTTTAAACACAGCACTCAGAAGGCAGAGGTAGGAGGATCACAATGAGTTCAAGGCCACCCTGAGACTACATAGCAAATTTCAAGTCAGTTTGAGCTAGAGAACCTACTTTGAAACAATATGATATGGAGAAATTGTCTTTGGGGGGATTATATAATATGCCAGTGGTGGGGTGACTGATATCAGTGCCCAAATAAAGTACATATCAGAAAAGCATTCAATAACTTGTATATATAATCCCTGAGTTATAAATGAGTTTAGTACTCATTACATAATATTACTGTAATAAGCTATTTACATGAGTTGCATTTGTATTTTCCAGTGTGAATATGCCCTTCTTTTCCACTGTCCTTGAAGCTTATTTTTTTAAAAATTTTTAAATGCTTTTTAGTAATATCATGGTAAGAATATTTAGAAGCTGAGGCACATTGAAATATTAAATCTTCACTGGTGTAAATGTCAGTCTTTAAATCAAAATGCCTCTTTTGTTTACATTTTTAAAACGGCTCTGTTAACTAAACCTGAATGAGACTAAGAAAATTCTTAGGGATTCAGGACATGTATCAGTTACAATGGTCTCTGTTATGACTAACAGAGTATTAATATCTTCTAATCTTTCAATGATATAATCAATAGATTCATATTTTAAATCAGACAAAAACTAATTTCTAAACTTCATTTGAAACTGAAGATAGAAAATAATATATAACTATCAGAAGAAGGAGGAAAAAGAGGGAAGAGAAAGAGATGAAGAGAAGGAACCATTTCAGTGTTAATGTAAACATTTAGGAATATCATGGAATAAATCAATTTAGTCAAATCACTAACCACCTGTGATGGTTACCTGTGAGTGTCAGTTCCAGGGCATTAATAAATGTTCAGTTGTGGGTCATTAAAGAAGCATACTCTTAGGTGTGCTGTGAACTTGTTACTAGGGGGATGACACTGAAGAGAGGACCATCCCATGTCCAACAAAATGAGGATAACACATCCCATGGGCAGGGATAAAAAGGAAAAGGAGAGAACCAGCTGAAAACTGCCCTTTACCTTTCTCTGCTGTCTGGTGGGAATCACATAAATAATCATACTCACCAATATGCCTTTCCCCACATAAGTGTTAGCCCAAATTACACCTTCTTCCCTTAACTTCCAAGATGACAAATATATAGCCCAAAATAAGGAAGTGAATGTCAGCAAATAAGTATTTAAAAGTCATGAAAACTAAGTTTCCAATAGATACATTATCTCCAAAGAAACATTTGGCTTATAAAGGATGCAAGCACAGTTACAGAAAATGTCCAAGAGGTCCCAAAATTACATGTAAAAAAGGATCAAAATGTTTTATTTATGGGAAAAGCAATAAATGCTGTATTTCCCCAAAATGTAGCCTTCTAATAAAGACTTCTCTTGACTAGACACAGAAAACAAAAATTAAGCAGGACAGAAATATTAAAATAAAAGACATATAACTTCAATAAATATTGAGATAGGGCCAACTGGATCTAATCTTAGAAATTATGATAGAAGTAAAATATGAAAAGTATATAAAGAGCACACTGTCTCAGCTGAAAAACTTTATAAAAATCTAGAGTAAGTACATAAGACTGTAAGAAAAACAAATATTCTGATTCAAAATTAAATCTGAACAACAGAGGAATGGCAAAGAAATGTCTTAGCTTTCATTATGATAGCAGAGGGGAAAGATACAAACTATGATACTGGCAGTTGTTTTATTTAATCCTAATTTCCACGGAAGTATTTATCTTAATGAAATATAGTTAAAAATGGAAAAGTGCCAGGTGTGGTGGTGCATGCCTTTAATCCCAGCATTCAGGAGGCAGAGATAGGAGGATTGCCATAAGTTCAAGGTCACCCTGAGCCTCCATAGTGAATTCCAGGTCAGCCTGGGCTAGAGTGAGACCCTACCTCGAAAAAACAAAAAACAAACAAACATAAAAAAAGGAATTCACTCAAATTGCCAATCATTCTAAATAAATATAATCAACATATCATTATACCAAACAGAAGTATTTTCTATGAACAATGAATATACAACAGAAATAAACCATAAAATCAACAATTAAAAATTAGTACTGCTAAATTCCCTACATGAATATAAGAAAATTAAGTCAGGACAGAATATAGCCAATCAAATAAATAAGTGGAAATATTATATATCACTAAAATGGAAATTATATATGTTAAATAAAACAAAATTTCTTAAATAATAATGAACCTGAAGAATTCCAAATTAGTTCTAGAATGTTGGGATTGGATGCTTGTTGGAGAGCCAGGGTGCTCATTATTAGAGTACAGAGGCAAATGTAGGGAGAAGGCTGATTCATCCACATGAATGTGAATGGATGAAAAAGTCATCACTATGAATTCCTTGAGCGATTTTTCGTATGTATGTATTTCATATGTATGAATTTAAAATTACATACACATAACTATAAACAAATGAACATGATCACTTACCTTCCTTTAAATATATACAGCTAAGAGATCCTGGAAGTATGGACACCCTAAAAATAACAAGCAGTAATAGATTAGATATACAAATATCTTTACATATATATAAATATATATATAAATATATATATAAAATATATATATTTATATATATATTAATATATATTATATATAATATATATAAATATATATATAAATAAAAGATATATATATATATATATCTCTCTCTATATATATATATATATATATATATATATATATATATATATATACATATATATTTAAAGATATACAAATATCTTTAAATATACAGCTAAGAGATCCTGGAAGTATGGACACCCTAAAAATAACAAGCAGTAATAGATTAGATATTGTGTTGAAGGCCATTCTGGGAGGAAAGAAGGAGACAGCGTGTGGGAAGGAAAGAATATGAGAGAAAGAAAGAAAGAAAGAAAGAAAGAAAGAAAGAAAGAAAGAAGGGAGGGAGGGAGGGAGGGAGGGAGGGAGGGAGGGAGGGAGGGAGGGAGGGAGGGAGGGAGGGAGGGAGGGGAAGGGGGGAGGGGAGGGGAGGGGAGGGGAGGGGAGGGGAGGGGAGGGAGGGAGGGAGGGAGGGAGGGAGGGAGGGAGGGAGGAAGGAAGGAAGGAAGGAAGGAAGGAAGGAAGGAAGGAAGGAAGGAAAGGAGGAAGGAAGGAAGACAGTCATTGACAGGAATGACAGTGAAAGCCACAGGGACTCGGGAACCAATTGGTGACTACATCCAAATCTGGAATAATTTTATTGAGATCTTGATTAATTATAAAGATACTCCATCTTCAAGGAGAAGAGAATAATTGTCATTTAAGTGTCATTTAAGACTCCTTCCAAGAGTACAAGATAGAAACGGAAGAAAAACAGTGACTTTATTCTGGAGAAATCTAGCATGCATTATGATATTTGAGGATCAAGATGAATTTCAATAGTGATTAGTCATATTATAAGTACATGCCTTGAATAATTTTGATAAAAAATTTTCCTCTGTGATTTTCCCCTAAAATAGGCACAACTCAAGTCTAACAAAGGAAAAGATGATATGTTAA
Source organism: Jaculus jaculus (assembly GCF_020740685.1). Classification (NCBI taxonomy): domain Eukaryota; kingdom Metazoa; phylum Chordata; class Mammalia; order Rodentia; family Dipodidae; genus Jaculus; species Jaculus jaculus. Next base: position 42,040,932 of record NC_059104.1, read on the forward strand.
TGATATTGTATAAAATACCTGAACAAATCCCAAAATGTTTATAATGTCATGAGATATCTAAGAAACTGTCATATGCAGGAATAGATTAAGCAGAATTGATGTACAAGCAGTCTCATGTCCTAGATGGAATCATAGAAATGATATGTATAATTACATAAAATTTATGGAAATGCCAATAAAATATGGACTTTATTTGATAACATATCAATATTGGCTCATTAATTGTGACAAATATGATATCCAAAAGCAAAATATTATTATAAAATAAATAGTAGTAAATAAGAGCATTAAACTTGAAATTTTCTACCAACCTAAGAACATTCTCAAATCCCAAAATGTATTAAAAATAAGAAAAAGTAGGGCTAGAGACATGGCTTACAAGATAACATGCTTTCTTGTGAAGCCTGAGGACCCAGGTTCAATTCCCCCATATCCGCATAAGCCAGGTACACAAGGTGGTGCATGCACCTGGAGTTCATTTACAATGGCTAGAGGTCCTGGCATGCCCATGCTGTCTCTCTCTGTCTGTCTGCCTCTTTTTTCTCTCTCTCTTTCAAATAAATAAATAGATTTTTTTTTAAAAAAGAAGAAATAGCAAGCAAATTAAGACAATGGAAATACATTATAATAAGGGGTGGCAGAAAAGGGAAGTGTGTGAACAAAAACAGAGATCCATGACTTCTCAGTGCCTGACACTATGTACACAAGACCATCATAATAGGAGGAAAAGATCATGAATCAAATTAAAGGGAGACTGATTGAGGGTGGAGGGGATATGATGGAGAGTAGAGTTTTAAAGGTGAAAGTGAGGGGAGGGATGGAAATACCATGGGACACTGTTTATAGTCATGGAAGTTGGCAGTAAAAAAGAAAAAAAAATATTCTAAATTATTGGAGTTATTAAAAAGAAAAATCAAATTTCAGATAGGCATTAGGTATTACCAATATTTTATTTTATGTTCAACAGCTAAATATCTGGACCTATATTATGAATAATGCATACTGTCTACCACAAAAGCAATTTCAAGGACAATAATAACAAAAGGAATAGCAAAAGAAAGGCAGATTGATATTCTCAAATATCAATAAAATCACTTGGAATTCATTTAAAATATTAGCACCTTCCTGGAGAGATGGCTTAGTTGTTTAGCCTTTATAGTCTAAGGACCTAGGCTCAATTCCCCAGTAACCACATAAGCCAGATGTACATGGTAGCACATGTATCTGGAGTTTGTTTGCAGTGGCTAGGAGCCCTGGCATATTTATTCTTTCTCCGCAACCCCTCAGTCTAATAAATAAAACTGAAATATATATTTTTAAAATTAGCATCATTGAGGATGACATTGTCACACTAACTAAAAAGTCTATTTTTTTTTTTTTTTTGGTGTTAGGTTTTGAGGAACTAATCTTTCCAAAGAGGAGAGCTCCTGAAATGAGTATCTATTGTCCATTTTGTCTGTGGAGGAAGTATAAAGGTCTCCTTTGTTGGATATGCAGTGACTGGTTATTGGGCCAAATGGGAAGAGACTCATGGAAATAAGATTGGAGGACTGAAAGAGTGCACTTGTTGTATATAGCTGTAGTCAGTTCCATGTTTCTGGGATGAATATCCAACCAGATACAATTTATGGAAAGAAAGGGTTTATTTCAAGCTTATAGATCAAGAGGTAGATCAGTGGGGTAAGAGACTGGCACCTTTTATAGGTCTAAGCAGAGAAAAACACACCAAATAGCCAGCAAACATCAAAATCAACAAGTAAACACAGCCAGAACTTAAACTGCTCCACCCACACCTTTGAGCTGCAATCCAGATCTCTCCCCTCCCCAGTGGCATGCCCTTTCCAGTAGACTCCTGGGGTCCTAAGCAGGAAATTTAATCTTAAAAACACCTAAAACTAAGCTGGGCATGGTGGCACATGCCTTTAATCCCAGCACTCAAAAGGCAGAGGTAAGAGGATCTCCTTGAAGTTGAGGCCACCCAGAGACCACATAGTGAATTCTAAGTTAGCCTGGGTAGAGTGAAACCCTACCTTGAAAACCCAAATATATATATGGCTATGGTGGACATACATTCACAGTCAAAACACCCTATATAATATGTGAGAATCCAACTGAATCTATCAGGAGGAATGCAGTTTAGTGCTTTAAGTTCTTAAGCTATAATGATGAAACCCTGACATTCAAGTGGAAAAGAAGACTGAATCTGTGAAGCCAGCTAGACTTTCTCAGCTTAGCATATGCTCAGTAAATTCCTAAACAAAGTAAATTGCTCCTAGCTATGGAGGTGTTTCATAGATTCTTATACTTGAATTTCCCCTCTGTATGAATCAACTGACAATAGCATGAAAAAGCAGAGATAAAATGTTATAGTCCGAAGGGGCACCATCTGTGAGTGAAAAAGTCCTACAGGTGAAAGATACATCAATTATAGATGTCTTCCATCATGACTGATTCCTTTCCATTGAATAGGAGTAATTGATTCGTACATAGATTTGTAGCTTTCACCAAAGTGGTCTCATCATCCTTCCCCCTGCTTACTAATGAAATCTCTTCGCTCTTTCATGGCCAGAGGATGGGGATATGAGCCTTCACTTCTGTTGCAGGGAATCAACTTCACTGAAAATTGACCTCAAAAAAATTAGCTTCCATACTTCTACACAAGGTTTGATTGCTTAAACCACTCAACTTCTGCTACTTCATTACAGAGGCCTAGAAGACTTAAAAATCTTTCTTTTCAAATGTATTGTAAGAAGCACAATATTTGTCAATGCTGTTTGGCTAGTTATTGTTTGTTGTTTCCCCCAACTCTGCATTTAAACTTTTGCATATACTTTACAAATTGAAAAAAGAAAATTTATTGCCTGGAAGGTTTTTATTTTAAATCCTGTCATTAAAAGACATGTGTGTAAAGTTTTTGAATGTGAACTAGAAGCCACATTCACGCCTGCAGCAGTAGGAAGTCAGCACATGGAATCTCAGTGATGACAAGTGTCAGATTTTGCTAGTGGCTTATGGCCGCCCCCTCATTCTACAACTAGAGACTGGAGGCTGCTGAGCACAGTGACTCCTGGGGACATCTGCACTTCTTGATTATGTAGCAGTAGTTACAAATTTCTGCATGTTTTTACCCAAATTTTCTAACATTATTTTAAGACTCTAATTCCCTGTAATACTTCTCTGGCAGTTCACAGTACCTAAGGCCATCTCAGTATTCCTAAACTAAATACACATTCCCTCAAACTTTATAAAACAAATTAGAATTTAGAAAGAGGTACCCTCACATAATCCAAAAATAATGAAAAACTTTACAGAATTTTGTTATGAAAGAGAATTGTATGACCTTTAGGAGGAAAGATCTGTTTTATTCTATAATGACAAATAATAATTGGATCTTTGCTTACTCTGGACCCAGAGTTTTGTAATAATATGTAAAATTTTGTTAAAAAATTGTAAAAATGCAGCATCTCAAAAAGTAGTAACATGAGATCCTTATCAACTATGAGTTAATAGTTTACCGAGCCTCTTGAATAAGGCAAAATGGAAGATCTCCATGTCTCTAAAATGATACTGAATTTTATCTGAGAAAAGCTCAAATAGTTATCATAGATGGCTAGGAAATATTTCATATCTTACAATATCTTATGTGAAATGAACTGAGACTATTGTCAAACTCATTTTATCATTTTATCTTTTTATTATAGGATTTTTTTCTACATTTTCAATCACAAAACAGACCTTTATTAGATAAGCAAATTGAACCCAGTGCAGAGTTACCTTTAGGTAATAACTACTCCAGAGAATTATAGGTTCTTGGAGGTTAGCATCTCTTACTGCCTTAGGGGTATAGTTAGATTATGGCAAATATAACCCTCATTTTTTCTTTATAAAGTATATTAGTATAGAATTTTAATTTTTTTTAATTGTTAAGGGTCACATTTCTACAGTAGAAATTTCTAGGTGTTGAAATAATAGGAATAATTCCTTAGCACTTTAAGAGTTGTTCTATCTACTGTGTGATTTATAGATATAGTAGTAAAGGAGTTTTGGTCTCCTAAATGTTTGGCCCAGACTGGTATGTTTTCTAGGAACTTTGGGAGGAAAATGAGAAGGCTCCCATTTATTAAGGGGTTTATGTTGAGGCAGAATCCTTAGACAATTCCATGTTAGCAATAGTTGCTATTAAACTCTCATTTCCAAATAATTCTGAATTGCTAATGCTAGGACATAACTGAATCAATATTGAGGCTATACTATTTAGAACCCCACTAAGTCCATATTTTCACAGATAGGTACTCAGTTATTGAGACCTTTGTAGGTGTTCAGTTCTTGAAGGCTTTGTACTATGTAGGGAGGTTGTGAGTTTAGTATTTATAAGTATAGCTCATTTGTGTTAGTACTTTCCAAAGAGGCCCCAATATCAGATTACTATGCTAAATAGTGAAAACACAATTAGTCAAGTCCAAGTTCAGGTACTTTGAAGATAAAGTAAACATAGTGAACTATTTTTTCCCAGTAAATGTAGATATAAAAATCTAAGTAAATGACATGACATAAAAGGAAGTTACATGAGTGCTCCAAAATATAGAGGCAATAAATTGGAAGTCTTCCCACTGGTATTGAGTTTTGAGTCTTTCTCCCCTTTCACATTCTTCAATTTGATCTCTAGGCAATTCCAAATTCTAGAATTTATCAACAGCAAATCATAAAGAATATTAACACAGCTAAGAAGATTTTTTTTTTCTGGCCATAATAGTGAAGAACTAATGGATATAAATCTGGGAATTCCTTAACTCAAAAAACTGCATTTCTACACCTTTAAGAACAAGTTTTATTGCACCTCCCTCCAATCTGTTCCAGGATCCAGGTCTGACAAAACAAAATAATATTAAAATAATTGGACATAAAAATGTAGATACTTATCCAGACATGGTTGTACATGGCTATATTTCCAGCATTTAGAAGGTCAAGGTAGGAATATCTCTATGGGTTTAAGACCAGCTTGAGACTATATAGTGAATTTGAGGTCAGCCTCAGCTAGAGCAAGACGCTATTTCAAAAAACAAAACAAAAAATGCATATCCTTGAACCTATATAAATAGCAATCAAATACAATTTACAAAATTAAAATAAGTAATTGGTATGAACTTAAATTATAAAAATTTTAAAAAATGTGTATAGAAAGGAGATCATCATAACATGAAATTAGAAAGAGTTCATAAACATGACACTAATTGTACAATGTTTAACAAGTAGTAACTTGTAAACCAAAAATCATTAAAATTTCATGTCTTTTCCATTTTTTCAATATGAAGAGAGTAAAGAGACAATTTATACATCTAAAGGAATCATTTACATGTCAAATATGGGACAAAAGATTTCCATCCAGAAGAAATAGAAGACTCAGTAGGGGAGAAGGAACACTGCCCTGTGTAAAATGCAGAGGACCAGAGGGTAAAGGGTTTGAAAGACATCTACAACCAAAAACCATGCAAGTGCAAAATGTTTGCAAAGGCAAGCAGGCTATAAGGATATGTAGAAGGCAAATAAAAGAATTTCACTTTTAGGAAGAAAACTGCAATAAAATTCCCAAATACAGAGAATAGATGATTTATAATAAACATTTGGATAACAGTTGTATAACAGGAAATGATACCATAGATTCATAATGCATGTAATTCACCCACAGAACTTATGGGAGCACTATATTATACAGCCACTGAGGAAAGTAGGTTGGTAATTTTGACAATGTTATCCATATTCGTCATATAACTCAGCAATTCCACATGTTGGAATTGACCCTAGAGAAATGGGAAGTTGTGTTTATACAAAAAAACATGGACATAAATGTTTGGAAAGATTAATTTTTTTTCAAAACTGCAAAGCTAGAAATAATCTGAGCATTGTGAAAGGGACAATGCTGAGACTAACTATAGTCCATTCCCAAAGCAGAACACTAAGTATCAAAGACATTTTCAAACAGCAGATTTTAGTTTTGATCTAAAAAAAGTTGGATGGATGAATGGCAAAGGGCAGATCCAAGGACCCAATCTCTAATGTTTACTTCTATGATTTCATTTACATGACTGTATGAAGCAGATAAGACTATACAAAAGAGAACAGATCAGCTCATTTTAGAGATTGGGGATATGTCAAATTTGGGTTCCAAAAAGATCCAAAGGGAGAGGCATTTGGGGTGGTGAAAGTGCTATATACCTTGATTGTATTGGTTTACATGAATATACACATGTAAAAAGTCATAAAATGCAAACCATACTAATGTCAATGTCATTGTGTGTAAAGCAGTAAAAATATACTTTGTAAGGTTATTATAATGTTAATGAAGATTTTACATTTCATGTTCATAACATCTAATTGAAACCACAGTGAATGAGTAGGATATTTAATGACACATGACACTGAAACATTAAGAATGAGCATCCTTTAATTAAAGTGAAGCTTTTAGACTTTCCAAGCTTCTGCATGCTTATCAGCAGACATTGCTTTCATTTTGCAAATCTTCAAGTTCTATCTGCACTTGGCAATGTACCAGCTTTAGCTAAACTTGAGGCCCTTATCATAAAGTGAACACTCAACAGCATTATTATTACTTCTGTCATCCCTGAGACAAAAAAGATGGGGGAGTGAGGTATCATGATTCTCTACAGTCAATAATAATGGAAATAAGGATGTAGAATTCACCACAGCAAGATCAAATAATAATTGGCATACTTCCATAAAACTATCATTTTGGTGGGACGTGGTGGTGCACACCTTTAATCCGAGCACTCGGGAGGCAGAGGTAGGAGGATCACAATGAGTTCAAGGCCACCCTGAGACTACAGAGTGAATTCCAGGTCAGCCTGAGCTAGAGTAAGATTCTACCTTGAAAAACAAAACAAACAAATAAACAAAACTCATTTCTTTTTCCAGGGACAAAGTTAACACATCCTGATGACAAGAATTCTCGCTTGTTATTTATTATCATAGCCCAAGGGAAATTCCTTTTAAGATCCACTATAAGCTAAAAGTATCATGATGATATATGATTATGATGCCATTGGAGGCCTGATCATAGGAGATCTAAGGTAGAAAAGAAGTGCATATGTAAATATTGGAAAAACCAACTCTGGATAGAAATGACATTTTATAACAAATTCTTGACAGACATTTCAAAAATTCATTAATTGGCTCATGAAATACCATAAGTTTTGTATAATTTATTTACTAATTTTTTTTTTTTAATTTTTGATTTTCAAGGTAAAGTCTCACTCTAGCCTAGGCTGACCTGGAAGTCACCTGGTAGTCTCAGGATGGCCTTGAACTCATGGTGATCCTCCTACCTCTGTCTCCCAAGTGCTGGGATTAAAGTTGTGCACAACCATGCCCCGCTTATTTACTAATTTTTCCAGTTTTTTTTTTTTTTTGGTTTGTTTGGTGTTTTTTTGAGGTAGGGTCTCACTCTAGCCCAGGCTGACCTGGAAGTCACCTGGTTGTCTCACGATGGCTTTGAACTCACGGCGATCCTCCTACCTCTGTCTCCCAAGTACTGGGATTAAAGGTGTGCACCACCATGCCCAGCTTATTTACTAATTTTTCCAGATTTTGTTTTTATTTGTTTTTTGGTTTTGGGTTTTTTTTTTTTTTTTTTTTTTTTTTTTGCTGTTGGTTTGTTTGGTCTTATTTTTACAAGGTAGGGTCTCACTCTAGCCCAGGCTGACCTAGAATTCATTATGTAGTCTCAGAGTGGTTTTGAACTCACAGTGATCCTCCTACCTCTCCATCCTGGGTGCTAGGATTAAAGGTGTGTGCCACCACAGCCAGCGTTAATAGTTTTATTTTATTTTTTATTTTTCTTTTATTTGTTTGAGAGAGACCAGGGTCTTCAGCCATTTCAAACTCCAGACACATGCACCACCTAGTACATCTGGTTTATGTAGGGCTTGGGGAATCAAACCTGGTTCCTTTGGCTTTGAAGGTAAGTGTCTTACCTGCTAACCCATCTCTCCAGCCCTATTTACTAATTTTTAAAGCATGATACCATTTATATTCTGCAAAACAGACTTCTGTTAATATTTATAAGCTATATAACCCAAACACATTGCTTCAAAAGTTGTTTTTTTTAGATTTTTTATCTTATTTTATTTAGTTACTTCTGAGAGATAGAAAGAGGCAGTTTTTTTTTTTTAATAAGCAATGATACAATAGTACCTACTTACAAAATAAGTGGATTTTAAATAAAAAAAAAATATGGCTGGAGAGATGGCTTAGCAGTTAAGGCACTTGCTTATGAAGCATAAGAACCCAGGTTCAATTTCCCAGAACCCAAGCAAGCCAGATGCACAAGGCAGTACATGCATCTGGAGATCATTTACAATGTCTAGAGGCCCTGACATGACTGGTCTTTCTCTTTCTCTGACATAAATAAATAAATAAATACATAAATAAAATATTTTTAATGTGTTTTTCTCTAAAAGTTATTAATATAGAAAACACATGACTGTTATATGTATTCTGTATAACAGAATTGAACTTATTACTCTTGGGCTGGGGGCATAGGTCAGCCTTAGAGCAGCTGCATAATGATGTGAATCTCTGAAAAGTGCAATGATGGCTCAATTAAATTTCATCTAATGACATTTCTTAATCACAGACATTTTATTATAAAGCTGATGTTTATTTCTTTTATGTAGTAGGCATTTTTAATTGAATGTATATATTTCATAAATAAAAACAATAAAAGGTAAATTTGTATCATTTCACCTGGTTTCATTTTGCTGTAGCAGACTTTTTATAGGAGAAAAAAATCCCTGACCAAAATGCATCGCCTGTGCCCAGTTGTACAGAAGAAAGGCTATTCTCATAATAACTTATGTGTTACACACAAAGTTGATTTTTTTAGAGCTTGTATTCTGTAAAAACAACCACAGATTAAATACACATTGAACTGGAACTGTTATGGCACTGACCAGTCAACATTTGGTTGACTATTCTTTCTTCAATGCCAAAAAGAAAAAAAAAAAAAAAAAAAAAAAAAGAAATGTAATCCAGGAGCTATTTGCCTTACAAGTTTGTAGATGTTGGCCTTACATACAATTTGGTTCCGTTGCTATAGCAATCCCTACAGGGAAAGCAAAATAAAAGGAGGAAAATTAATCTGCCTTATAGTTTAGGTTCCTGTAGTGCACCCCCTGTGTGGTGAGTGAAGTAATTAAGTCTTATTTACTGTGTTTTCTTTAAAACCTTTGACGGACCTGATGATATCATCACTGCTTGATTGATTTTTCAGGTAAGGAAACTACCAAAATTAATTGCCCTAATCTTCACACAAGGACAACACATTTGGAGCTAAGGCAAATTGTTTCCTTGTGGCTTTTAAACAGCTGGACATTTTGAATTTTCTTTTCATTTCCTTTCTGTGTTACAAGAAAACACATTCTCGGGGAGGGAAAAATTGTTGTAATCCACAGGTTGAGATTTTGGATGTGGAGCATGAAATGGACAGAACAAAAGGATTTGCTCTTAAATTAATACAGCTTCCCTCCTGATACAAAATGACAGCAGGAAACAGAAATCTTTTCATGCAATGAAGCTCTCTCTGTTCAGAGGAAGATGCGATCTAAATTGGATCTAATATATTCAATTCTAAGAATGTGCTATTTTAAAATATGTTTTCTTGAAAACATTATGCAAGAATCAGACATAAATAGTATATTAGGTATCTATAAAGTACATATAGTTATTCCAGAAAAACAGAGTTTTTAAAGGTGTTAATATATATATTTTTTTTCTCCAAGGTAGAGTCTCACTTTAGCCCAGGCTAACCTGGAGTTCACTATGTAGTCTCAGGGTGGCCTCGAATTCATGGTGATCCTCCTTCTTCTGCCTCCCTAGTGCTGGGATTAAATGTGTGCACCACCACGCCTGCTCTAAAAAGGTGTTAATATTTTTACATTTATGGAGTACAAAAAAAAATGCACATGCATCTCAGACAGTCAAATTCTATTGCTTAATTAAAATAAATGATTTTTACTTTTGGCAATAATTTCAACTCTAAATAACCAGTTTCAATACATTCTGTAATTATCTACAACCTTCCAGCAGGATTGGGGAAATGGCCCAGAGATTAAAGGCTCTTGCTTACCTGGTTCCTTGTATTCCATGTGCTCAGTGCAATGTAAAACAGGATGCAAAGTGTACTTCTTGTCTGCAGTACCTAATTCCTTATGGCAACGGGAGGTGGACTCAGGGAAATCCTGAAGCTTGTAAGCATCAATGACTAGAAATACTTAGTTCCAATAAGGTGGAATGAGAAAAGAAACAACTTAAGGTTGTGCTTTCACTTAAGCACACATGCCATGGTCAGTGCATTCCCACACATAATTATCATATACAAACTTACATACATCCATCACACATCATACACTCATACCCACTTACATGCATACATCATGCATGCATAAGTACACATACATACATACACACACACACACACACACACACACACACATATATATATATATATGTACAGGTTAATTATATACATATATATATATATATGTATGTATGTATATATATATATACACACACATACAGGTTCATAATAAAAATACAAGAGTAATCCTTATACAACATACTTTGAATTCAACCATTAGTTGACTTTTCCGGCTCTCAGGTGTTAGTTCCATTCGCTTTTTACATGTTCCTACACTGGGCCGCCATCTTCTTGGCAAGGAGAAACCCTTCTTTCATAAACATGAAAATCTCAGCATCTTTTGTAAACAAATTAAGAATGTAACCATATGCTCCCTTGAAATTCAGACCATTGTAATTACACGATTTATGTGCTTATGTCTATCCTTACATTCTCAATATTTTAGGAGGAAAGCATTCTCCCTCTGTTTGAACCCCATTTTTGCATTTGTCTTTCTTAATTTCTTTTATAAATAGCCATAGAAAAGTGCAGATCTCATTTCCTACTGTTTCCCCACATCATTTTTCTTTTTCTTTTTTCTTTTCGGTCTCAGTTTTTGTCTTTTCCTCAACAGGGTTAAATATACATTCTAAAATGACAGAAAAAAATCAATACTTTAAACTTTCTTTGGAAGTCTCTAAAATTCTTATGCACCTCGCTCAATGTGAGTTCAAGTTAATTTTTTCTTCCCTTTCTCTTATAGCTATTCTTAGAAAGAGGTCATTTGCCCTGATTATTTTTATCTATTTCTTGTTCCTCTACATTCACTGTACATATGAAACCTTTCAAGAAGGAGGGCAGTATTTGCATGATAGAATGAGAAAGAAGAAACTCTTCAACTCAACTCAATATCTACAAAGGAGTCCATATGCTTTTAGCACGTGCATAATGGTGTAGTGTGTGGTATGGGTGTGGTATATGTAGATGTGCTGATATCTCCTGAGTGTGCTGCCAGAAGTTTCCCATGGACTCAACTCTGGTTGCCCGAGGAAAATGTCAGGTGTCCCCGTCGGTCGCTCAAGCACCATTTCTTTTGCATGTGTTGCAGTCACTTAATGATTCCAGATCTTTCCCTTCCTCTCACAAGCCCCAATGATTCTCAGGCTCTGCTACCCACAGGGACATTGTACACACGTGTGCCCAGGCTTAGGTCTTTACCTGGGGCTTGATATTTGAACTGGATTAGTATTAGGCCCTGTCAAGCCCTAATGCTAGTGTGGGAAGGGCTCGCATCCACTAAGATGTCTCTCCACCCTGAGTCTGTATTCTTAAATGTAACAAAACAAGTTGGGTTATAAAGTAAGTTTTTAGACCATCTTCAATTTTTTAAACATTCTTTTTATTTTATTTATTTGAGGAAGGGGAAGAGAGAGGGAGGAAGGGAGAAAATGGGGAGGCCAGGGCCTTTGTCCATTGCAAAGGAACTCCAGATGCATGTGCCACGTTGGGCATATGGCTTCTGTGGGTACTGGAAAATCAAACCTGGGTCCTTAGGCTTTGCAGGAAAATGCCTTAACCACTAAGCCATCTCTCCAGCCCTCATGCTTTTTTTTTTTTTTCCATTTCTAGAAATAAATAATGGTAATATAGGAAAATAACAAAATGTGCCTTACAAATAGTCATCAAGGTGAAATGAACTCATTAATCATATCAAAGAATAAATTATGAACTGGAATTATGATCATCCTAATAAAACTGTATAATTATTATAATTCTTTTGGCTATAATTTTTCTGTCTCTTGATATTTGCTAACCTGCCTTACATTTTCTTAGGCAATGGAATTTGTTATGATATTACCAATTGTTTCAATGCTTATTACATCCTTTAATGTGTTTTTCAGTGTTAGCTGATTTAAATGCTTTGAAATCAGTATGTAAATAATTGCCAAATATCAAAGGTATATGCAGGCAATCTTAGTATATAGTACCAACTCTGTCCTTAAGGTCACTGTGTATAGAATGAATACAACATCATAGGACGGAAGATGTGTTTTCTGTCTTTGGCAATAGTCTTCTTCGCACTAAATAGAAGTTGAAAGTGAAAGTTGCATTGGTATTGGCTTGTAATTAATAGTTTCATCCAAATGTTTCAATGATTTCTTCTTTTTTTTTGGTGGCATCAATGTACAATGCATTAGAATTTCCTGGAAAGGCTTTCTAATACATGCTTTTTTAATCAACCTCTTACTCTAACAAGGCTGATCAGGAGCACATTCTGTAACCCAGGCTGGCCTCAAACTTGTGGCAATCCTCCCACTTTAGCTTCTTGAGTGCTGGGGTTAAAGATGTGCTCCAGCATAACTGGCTAATATTTGTTTATTAAATAGTTATAAGGTCTGTAAGTAGCTGAGTACCTATAAATATAGCTAATTAATTACAAATATATCCCCAATGCATGTACATATATATGTAAAGGCAGAGGTATTCCTAAATAATTACTTATATCTGTGCAAACTGATGCATAATTTAGGCCTTTGTATGAGCATTGATAAATATGAACTTATATGAAAATTACACATATTACAAATGAAAAAATGAGGGTAAAAATAAAATATTTTAATCTTCAAATGTGATCCATTTACTCTGTATTGCCTAATAATTATATTTCACTGGCAAGACATGCTCCTTTTGTTTATTTATTCTCTTGAGATTAGTAAAAATATATATGTATTTTGTATATAATCCAATATACATTGTCTCTTACTTACTAAATACTTCAGTTCTTTAAATTTTCATAAGATGAATAGCACATTACTACATTTACATACAAAATTAAAATAAATTTTAAAAGAATAGCCAAGGGAGCTAAAAAGCCTTAGGTTCTAAGGATTTCAGTTTAGCTTACCTGAGGCAACAGATGTTTAGTAAAGTTGTAGATTTTTAGTAAGAAACCAGTGATAATTTTCATGTATGACTACTTCTTTGGAATATGGGCTTTTAAACTTTTTCTGGGAAACTAACTTGCATTTTCCTTCATAGTCATTTCTTATTCCCTCTGAGAGCATAAAGCTGTGGCTGGTGAATATTAAGAAAATGCAAGTAGTTTCTTCACACAGCGGGTAGTTATAATAATTATAGACAATGTAAGCTGTGAATGTTTTATAAATTTATAGGTACTTATACATCTGAACTGGACATAGTCTCCAAAGGCTAAAGAATATATTTGTTAAGTCTTCATAATTAACTAGATAATCAATTAAAGCTAATTCCTTCCTTGAAAAATTTAAGTTGCAAAAATTTCTTATTTTGCAGAGAATCAATACAAAGATTGGATTTTAACAAGTGGTTATCAGGTTTATTTAACAAATTTAATTACTGAGTAGTATTTAGTTATTTACTGAAACATGGAAAATGTTATATATCTTAATTATAAAGTTATATTATTTGTGCTTCTTGAATCAGGCTTTGGGATGTAGCTTATTGCTGGACATGCTTACCAAGCTAAGGCATTAGATTCCATCTTTACCACTGGAAAAAAAAAATACCAAGTTATATAAAATAAAAGGAATTAAAATAATGATAAAATATAATTAACAACTCCAGTTTATTGTATCTTCTAAACACATTACTTGGAAATTGCTATTTTGAAAAAAATTGCAATCCCTTAAGTGTTGTATCAAACTGTAAAAATATTGCCATTTGGACAACTATTTGAACCTAAGCAGTCTTTCTGAAGTGTACTATTTTGCTTAAATAGAAATCAAAACAGCACAAGTTACAGTTTCAAAGATGCAATTAAAACCAACATGCTGCCTGGTTCACAGAAATCTGTGGACTATGCAGGCAGTGTGCTTCCACACAGTCACTAGAATAATAAGAATGGATTCCCTAGCAAATATGTGTTCATCAGTATCGTGAAAACACTTACTACTTCCTCACATATCTTACATTAGTTACTAATTACTGACTAAAATGCCAAAGCCAAAAGGGAAAAATTGTACATATTTAAGATAAATTAATTATTAAAACTAGGCACTAAATAGAAAAGGAACCAAAAATTGTTTTTCATTACATTCTAAGGAAGACTGTTAACATTTATAATGACTTTAATTATGTTTTGATTATTAAATTCATGATAATTACAGTAAGGGTGAAATGTAATTATGCATAAATTGTTTATAAGAATGATGATTTGTTATATGAAAATATGTCAATTGGTGTATCTACATATTTACATACATACATTTTATTTAATAATGAAAAATTTGGGAGAAAAAGTAACATAAAATGAAGCAACACAATTTTGAGAAAAGAATAAAACAAAGAGGCAAAAAGGAAGGGAAACATTCTATGAGATTGTACTCAGTGTCCTTAAGTATTAAAAATCTAGTTTTCATTATATTACATTTGCTCACCTTGGTAAATCCTATAATTACACTAGTTCAAATATTTTACTAGAGTAGTCAAACAGGTGGATTAGTTAAAAATCCAACCTGTAAATTATATCACGGGGGAAAATTGAGAGAAAGAAAACAAAGCAAAGATGGCCAGCAGCACAGCAGTTGATCTTGAAAATTTCTACTTAGCTTCATATTTCTAAAATGATAATTTCACGAAAGGAATAAATGCAAACCAGTAATGACAATTATGGGTTTGGAAACGTTTTGGTATCTTACATACAGAAAGATGGACAAGTAGAAACAGAATAATTGAAAGTATCATGGAGTATCCCATTTGGTGTGCAGGGTATGGCATAGGGTGTACTGTTACACACATTCTATAGTGCCCACATTTAGAAGGATTCTAAATCCTAAGACAAGGCCAGCTTGTGATACATGGGACACTCTGACTAAATAAACAAAACAAAACAAAGCAAAACAAATATATGAGACCAAAAGACCCAAGTGTATTATGAAGACAATAATTACTCTGAGGAAAAAGTTACAACTATTCACACACAAAAATTTTTATACAAAGTTAAGTTACTAATGTGTGTTTATATGTGCTTGCTATATGTACTTGACTGTATAGCATTTCACTCTATACAAAAGTAGAGAAAAGAATAAAAAGTATCAGAATGGCATAAAATAAACCAAATCCACAAGTCAAATAAAAAGATGAATTAATACGTATAAATATTCTTTATATGTACTATAATGATTTTAATTTCTGACATTTAGACATTTAAAGTAGAGTGTTGAAAAACGAGTTATAAATAATGTGATTTCAGAATAAATTCATTTTTTAAAGTTATTAATGTCTTTAATTTTTATTTGGATAGCATTTGTTTCTCTATAGTCTGGCTAGTTAAATATTTGATTTTTAAAAATGTTTTAGATGAACACATTTTTTCTTTTTTCTATGTTTTATTTCCCCCTTTATGTAATTTTTCTTTATTTTTATTATTTTATGTACTTATTATGTGCTTAGGTTTTTGTCTTAAAATTTTATTCATTTTTTATTTTAACAAAGGAAAGGTTTATATTTTCAATTATATCCTGTTGTTTTAAAATATGTGTTTACTACAAGATGCTTCAATATAAGTAATTAATATTTATATTATCATTCATATCTATATTTCTGATGGAGAAATGCTTAAATGTACCTTTTTAGTAATTTTCAATTATAAATAGTTATTAACTATTGTCAAAATCTTATTGGACTTAGTTAAATTTAGTATTCCTTTACCAAAATCTTTGTAAGGCTCTTCCCCCACTGGGCTACTGGTAATCTTCATTCTTCTCTATTTTAATTACACAGACATATTTGGAATCCACATGCAAGACAGATTATATTAAAAGAATTCTGTGTGTGGCATAGCCTCTTGGTTCAAGCATAGTGCTGAAAATGACTAAGATTGCTTTAGTTTTAAAGTCTGAGGACTATTACATTCTCTATGTATGTTTCTTTACATTTTCTTTTTTCATATGTAAATGGTCAATTTACTTCCATATTTTGGCTTTTGTGAATTTTCCCTAAAATATGAGGGTATATACATCTCAACAACCTATCATGTTAGTTTCTTTTGTGTTTAGATTCAGCTATGGGATAGTTACCTGGTATTGCAGCTCTATCTTTACAGTTTTAAACCAACTTTATACTGCTTTCCCTCAGGATACTAATTTATAGCACTCACCACAGAATACAGGTTTCCTTTTGTCCATATGGTCACCAGTGCTTTTTCATTTGCGTCCATTTCATACTTCCTTTCTTCCTTTTCCTTTTCATTTTTGAACGGTCATTCTAACAATCATTTTTGGTGGAAGATGATATCTACTTTCTTTATATTGAAGCAGTCTCACGAACCTCACTTGTTTCATTTAGTGACAGCCATTTACACATGCCTTCCTAAACCCTGCTCTAGCCCCAACTGACACACTCATGCCTTCTGATGTTTATATTCAATACTATGTTTATCATTACAAAATATCTTTCAATCTACTTTGAAATGAACTATTACTGTTTTGTTTCTAAGCAATTTGTAAAATGCTGTACATTCCTAGTATTCATTCCACAGATCTTTTAAATTTAAGACAATTTAGGGTTGTTTGACAAACCTTTCACCATTGCTCCCTGTCATCCCCACTCCCCATTGCTGCTGTGTACAACTCTAGCAGTCATGTGTCTTGCCTTATATTATATTTTTCTAAGTATTAAAGTGTGTTTGCTAGTTGTGTGTATTATGATTCACAATGGAGAACCTTCAGTGAGAAAGAAAATCAATCTGCTTTGGATGATCTCATGGCATCTATTAATCAAGTCGCTTCACATTGCAATTCAAGTTTCCTATGTATTTGAAGATTTTGGGTTTAGTTTTGTGATTCCTTGCTGTACATGGAACATTTAAATTTAGGACTACTATTGCTAAATAGTCCTTATCTTGCTTCAAGCATGTAGTTTTTGCTTTAGATGTTTTGTGCTCCCTCATACGTTGAATAAACTTTTATAATGACAAATATTGATGGAGTTTTCATTTGTCATTATAAAATGTCTTGCTTTGGGGACTTCTGGTTAAGATGGTAGCCTAGGTACCTCACCAAAGCAGCGTAGGCAGGAAAAGACAAAAAAAAAAAAAAAAAAAAAAGCCAACAAAACACACACTTTTACTAAAAATTGAGGTATGTAGGAAATAGAAACAATAGCAGAGAAGTAGGAGGCATCCAGAGCCCTCACAGGCTGGCAGAAGCACCTCTGGTGGACGGTCCATAGCTCTCGGCTTGAGTGGCAGGAAGAGCCAGATGCAAGGATTTTCCACTCACAACAAAACTCTCTGTAAACTCAAGAAACGTGGAAAACCACCGTGAACAACAGAGAAGCAGATCATGAGGAAGAAGAACACTTGGAACAGCGGGCAAAGTGAACAGCATCGGCTCCCTCCCGTTTCAACCTCCAGAGCCCACACCTACTAAACTGACAGAGCACCAAAGAGGGACCTAATCAAGCGTGCAGCTAAGGCCAAAATCATCCCAAAAGGTAACTGGGATTATACCAGGTCAGTACCCGTCTAATAAACCTGGTACATATGCCTGAACCAGAAGTGCTAATTGCACCTTCCATACCAGGATAAATTGTATGTTAAATCAGATGGATGGTCAAATTTGCCATTCTTAAATAAGCTGTAGTTTGGGCTTGTTATTTGTTGCTTATTGAATTATAGTGGTTTTGTTTACTCTTCTGTTATACATTAGGGAAAGGTCTCACCTGGTCACAAGCTGACTTGGTACGCTCTACAGACCAGAAATCTTAACCACCTTGATGTCAGGATTAAGGGAGTGGGTGAGGCACCATACAGCCTAAGGGACAGACAGAGAATCTGGTTATCATAATACCTACTCTTGGATAAATACTCTGAGCTGTCTTTCCTTGAAAGTATACATTGTTTAGTTAAATTTTAGAATCTGCCTGTATTTTGTTCCTCTTAGCCTACTTGAATACTCTCATTCCAGGCACACCAAACACCTAGAGTCACTTTTTTACATACTCTGAGAGTCTTCAGAGCCACACATAGTGCCTTAAACTCCTACACTGAAGATATATCACAACAAATTGATTGATATATCTCATAATACCCAGCTAACTGTAAAATCAAATCATTAAATAATCCAAGTTGCAAAAATATATACATTATAATTCAAGAAACACCAAAAATCAAGACCATATAAATCCACCAAAAATTACTAATGCAACTGAAATAATCTCTAGTGAGAATGACTTAGAGGAAATGCCTGAGAAAGATTTCAAAAGAATGATTATAAATATGTTCAAAGAACTCAAAGAAGAAATCAAAGAAAGCAAAGAAAACACAGAACACCAATTTAATGAAATAAAGAGGTCAATACCAGTCATAAATAAGGAAATAAAAATAATAAAGAAAAACCAATAGCAATAAAGAACTCAGTTAATGAAATAAAAAACACTGTAGAAAATCTCATCAGTAGAATGGATGAAGGAGATGAAAGAATATCTAAGCTAGAAGACAAGGTGGCAGATCTAATAAGGTCCAAAAAAGAGAAAGACAAACTTACAGAAAATTATGATTGGTAATTTCAAGATATTTGGGACACTATGAAAAGATCAAATGTAAGAATTCAGGGCATAGTAGATGGAGAAAAATTTCACTCATAAGGCATAGTTGTCATCTTCAACAAAATCATCGAAGAAAACTTCCCCCAAATTTGGAAAGAGGTGCCAATGCAGATACAGGAAGCCTTTAGAACACCAGCCAGGAAAAAAAAAAAAAAAAAAAAAAAAAACTTGGAAAGAACCTCTGCTTGTCATATTATAATCAAACTACCAAACATACAAACCAAAGAAAAAATATTGAAAGCAGTCAGAGAGAAAAATCAAGTTACCTAAAAAGGCAAGCCTATCAGGATTACAGCACATTACTCAACACAAACTTTAAAAGCCAGAAGGGCTTGGAGTGATGTATTCCAAATTCTGAAAGATAACAACTGTCAACCAAGGTTACTTTATCCTGCAAAGCTATCCATTCAAATAGACAGAGAAATAAGGACATTCCATGACAAAAGCAGGCTAAGGGACTAATTGAAGACAAAACCAGTTCTACAGAAAATATTTGAAAGAATCCTCCATGCTGAAGAAAAATAAAAGCACACATATAAGGAACCAGGAAAAAGCAAGCAATACTCAAATACTAGTTAACAGAAGAGAGCACAAGTAGAACCGGAACAACAACAACAACAACAAAAAGGCAAACATAAATACACACCTTTCAATTATATCTCTTAATATCAACGGCCTCAATGCCCCAATGAAAAGACATAGGTTTGCAGACTGGGTTAGAAAGCAGGATCCTACAATTTGTTGTCTCCAAGAAACTCACCTTTCTACAAAGGATAGACCTTATCTTAGGGTGAAAGCTTGGAAGACGGTATTTCAAGCAAATGGGCCTAGAAAACAAGCAGGGGTTGCTATCCTAATATCGGAGAAGATAGACTTTAGTCCAACGTTAGTCAAGAAAGATAAGGAAGGTCACTTTATATTGATTAAGGGCACACTCCAACAGGAGGACATTACAATCCTAAACATATATGAACCTAACATGGGGGCTCCCAAATTCATCAAACAAACACTATTAGAACTAAGGTCACAGATAACACCAAACACAGTGGTAGTGGGTGACTTTAATACCCCACTCTCATCAATTGACAGGCCATCCTGGAAAAAATAGAGAGGCATCTGGACTAAATGAGGTCATAGAAGGAATAGACCTAACAGATATATACAGGACATTTCATCCAAAGGCTGCAGAATATACATATTTTCAGCAGCACATGGAACATTCTCTAAAATAGACCATATATTAGGACACAAAGCAAATCTTAACAAATTCAGGAAAATTGAAATAATTCCTTGCATTCTATCTGACCACAATGGAATTAAACTACAAATCAGTAGCAAGAAAGGCTATAGAGCATACACAAAATCATGGAAACTAAACAATACACTTCTAAATGATGAATGGGTCAATGAAGAAATCAAGAAGGAAATCAAAAAATTTATAGAGACAAATGATAATGACAACACAACATACCAAAATCTCTGGGACACAATGAAGGCAGTCCTAAGAGGTAAATTTATAGACTTAAGTGCCTATATTAAGAAATTAGAAAGGTTGTAAGTAAATGACTTAATGCTTCACCTTAAAGACTTGGACAAAGAAGAACCAGGCAAACCAAAAATCAGTAGGTGGGAAGAAATAATGAAGATTAGGGCAGAAATTAATGAAATAGAAACAAAAGAAACAATCCAAAGAATTAATGAAACAAAGAGTTTGTTCTTTGAAAGGATAAACAAGATTGATAAAGCCTTAGCAAATCTGACCAAAAGAAAGAGAGAAGAGACTCAAATTAATAAAATCAGAGATGAACAAGGAACATCACAACAGATTACAGAGAAATTCAAAAAATCATAGGGACATACTATAAAAGCATATACTCCACAAAGTATGAAAATCTGAAAGAAATGGATGATTTCCTTGATTTATATGACCTACCTAAATTAAATCAAAATGAAATTAATCACTTAAATAGACCTATAACAAACATGGAGATCTGAACAGTTATCAATAATCTCCCAACTAAAAAAAGCCCAGGCCCAGATGGATTCACTGCTGAATTTTACCAGACCGTTAAGGAAGAGCTAACACTATTGCTTCTTAAGCTTTTCCAGGAAATAGAAAAAGAAGGAATTCTACCAGACTCCTTCTATGAGGCAAGCATCACCCTGATACCAAAACCAGGCAAAGATAGAACAAAAAAAGAAAATTACAGTCCAATCTCCCTCATGAACATAGATGCAAAAATTCTCAACAAAATACTGGCAAACAGAATACAAGAGTATATCAAAAAGATCATTCACCCTGACCAAGTAGGCTTTATCCCAGAGATGCAGGGATGATTCAACATATGCAAATCTATAAATGTAATACATTACATAAACGGGTTGAAGGAAAAAATCACATGATCATCTCATTAGACGCAGAGAAAGCATTTGACAAAATCCAACATCTCTTCATGATAAAAGTCCTACAGAGACTGGGTATAGAAGGAACATATCTCAATGTAATAAAGGCTATATATGACAAGCCCACAGCCAACATATTACTAAATGGGGAAAAACTGGAAGCTTTTCCAATAAAATCAGGAACAAGACAAGGGGGTCCACTGTCACCAGTTTATTTAATATAGTACTGGATGTCTTAGCCATAGGAATAAGGTAAGAGACACACATAAAAGGGATATAAATTGGAAAAGAAGAAATTAAGTTATCATTATTTGCAGATGACATGATTCTATATATAAAGGACCCTAAAGACTCTATTAGCAAACTGTTAGAGCTGATAAAAACCTACAGCCATGTAGCATGATACAAAATAAATGCACAGAAATCAGTAGCCTTCATATATGGTAACAACAAACACACAGAGATTGAAATCAGAGAATCACTTCCATTCACAACTGCATCAAAGAAAATAAAGTGCCTTGGAATAAACCTAACCAAGGAAGTAAAGAATCTCTACAATGAAAACTTTAAAACACTCAATGGAGAAATTGCAGAAGACACTAGGAAGTGGAAAAACATCCCTTGTTCCTGGATTGGAAGAATCAGTATTATGAAAATGGCAATCCTACCTAAAGCAATCTACACATTTAATGCAATCCCCATCAAAATTCCAAAGGCATTCTTCACAGAAATAGAAAAAAAAAACAATTCAAAAATTCATTTGGAATCACAAAATACCTCGAATATATAAAATAACACTGAGCAACAAAAATAAGGCTGGTGGTATCACTATACCTGATTTTAACCTATACTACAGAGCCATAGAAACAAAAGCAGGGTGGTACTGGCACAAAAGCAGACATGTAGATCAGTGGAACAGAATAGAGGACCCAGATGTAAATCCAAGCAGCTATAGCCACCTGATATTCAATAAAAATGCCAAAAATACTCCTTGGAGAAAAGACAGCCTCTTCTGCAAATGGTGTTGGGAAAAGTGGATATATATCTGTAGAAGGATGAAAATAGATTCTTCTCTCTCTCCATGCATAAGAATTAAGTCCAAATGGATTAAAGACCATAACATCAGACCTGAAAGTCTGAAACTGTTAGAGGATAAAGTAGGGGAAACCCTTCAACATATTGTCTTGGCAAAGACTTTCTGAATACAACCTCAATTGCTCAGGCAATAAAACCACAGATTAACCACTGGGACCTCATGAAATTACAAATATTTTGCACTGCAAAGGACACTGTGAATAAAGCAAAGAGACAACCTACAGAATGGGAGAAAATCTTCGCCAGCTATATATCTGATAGAGGATTAATATCTAGGATATACAAAGAACTCAAAAGTTATATAATAAGAAATCTAACAAGCCAATTAAAAAATGGGATATGGAGCTAAATAGAGAGTTTTCAAAGGAAGAAATATGGATGGCATATAAACATCTAAAAAATAGTTCTTTGTCCCTAGTCATTAGGGAATTGCAGACTAAAACTACATTGAGATTGCATCTCACTCCTGTAAGATTGGCTACCATCATGGAAAAAATAATGATCATAAATGTTGTTGGGGATGTGGAAAAAGAGGAACCCTTGTACACTGTTGATAGGAATGCAATCTAGTCCAGCCATTGTGGATTTCAGTGTGGAGGTTCCAAAAACAGCTAAAGATTGATCTACCATGTGACCCAGCTATAGCACTCCTAGGCATATATCATAAGGACTCATCTCATTTCCTTAGAAGTACGTGCTCAGCCATGTTTATTGCTGCTCAATTTATAATAGCTGGGAAATGGAACCAGCCTAGATGTCCCTCAACAGATGAGTGGATAATGAAAATATAGCACATTTATACAATGGAGTTCTACTCAGTGGTAAAGAAAAATGAAGTTATGACATTTGCAGAAAAATGGATGGATCTAGAAAGGATTATACTAAGTGAGGTAACCCAGGCCCAGAAAGTCAAGCACCACATGTTCTCTCTCATATGTGGATCCTAGCTACAGATAATTGGGCTTCTGTGTGAGAAGGAAAAAACTCAGTAGCAGATGCTAGTAAGCTAAAAATAAGATACAAAGGAAAGAGAAGGGAAAGGAGGAGGGTACTTAATAGGTTGGTATTGTATATATGTAAGTAGAAGAATAGATTAATGGGGGTGAAAAGGCCTAAAGTGAGGTCAGGGGAAGAGATTGAGTAAAGTAAAGGTGGAGGGAGGTCTAATCAAAATCTAACAGGATATAAATAAATCAAATGGAATCCTTCAGTTTTGGACAATGGAACACCCAGGAGCCATAGATCATTGCTAGAAAATTTTCAGTGCCAGTGATGGGATACCTTCCAGTGAGTTGTTGGTCAGGGAGGTATCTGATGCCCTCAAAATATTATAGGCCATTGCCGAGGCCCTTGGTTTCCCACCAGGAATAGATGATAAGACCCTATTGCTGAAGACTCCACATACTTGGGCTGAAAGGCCACTGAGAAATCCTGCTGGAACTGAGCTGATAACCTCCTCCATGTAAACCAACTGACAGAAAGCTGGAAGAAGCCATTCTACATGCAGTTCATTGGAGAAAGATACACCACCAATGAAGATACTCAACAGTGAACACTGCAAGCCTTTTAATTGGCCAGCCAGGCCAAATGAGCCAACGGGTGCAATAGTGGTATGTCTGTCTTGGTGGAAACCAACTGCCTTCCAATTGGACTGGAGGCCCACTACAAGGAAGGGAATACATCCCTGATACTGAAAACTTAAAACAGGGGTAGTCATGAGCCCTCTGGTTGCAATATCTGCTGATGTCTGGATAAGTGTATATACTATGCTTATCAAACTGCCCAGTAAGCACTTCTCTTAATATTCATACCCTTATATTCATGCTACTCTCACTTTGGATAAAGAATCTTCTCTTTTCAGATGGCAGTGACCTTGGGACAACTCAGAAGGTATCATGGTGCTGGAAAGAAGTAACTAGAGTATCGAGTAACATCTTGATCACACCTTCCAAGGCTCAGCGTCTAATGTGGAAGAGGTGGCGGAAAGAATGTAAGAGCCAAAGGAAGGGTTGGACTCCTTACAATGTGCTCCCTGAAGACAAAAAATTGGCCTTGATATCCATGACTTCATAATGCCTGACACTACCTACATAAGACCATCATAAGAGGAGGGAAGGATCATGGCATCCAAATAGAGGAGAGACTTATTGAGATGGGGAGGGGATGTGATGGGGAAGGGAATTTCAAAGGGGAA
This sequence comes from Jaculus jaculus, assembly GCF_020740685.1. Lineage (NCBI taxonomy): Eukaryota > Metazoa > Chordata > Mammalia > Rodentia > Dipodidae > Jaculus > Jaculus jaculus. The sequence goes on from NC_059104.1 coordinate 42,065,621, forward strand.
AAGAGGGTAGAGGGGGTATTACCATGGGATATTTTTTATAATCATGGAAAATGTTTAATAAAATTGAAAAAATAAAATAAATTGTCTTGCTTTGCCTCCAACTATAAAGTTTGCTATAAAATGAAGATAGATAAGAGAGATTCCTCAGTATTAAATGTGCTTGTTGAAAATGTGAATATGAGGGCTGGAGAGATGGCTTAGCGGTTAAGCGCTTACCTGTGAAGCTTAAGGACCCTGGTTCGAGGCTCGGTTCCCCAGGTCCCACGTTAGCCAGATGCACAAGGGGGTGCACGTGTCTGGAGTTCGTTTGCAGTGGCTGGAAGCCCTGGCGTGCCCATTCTCTCCCTCTCCCTCTATCTGTCTTTCTCCCTGTGTCTGTTGCTCTCAAATAAATAAATAAAAAATGAACAAAAAAATATTAAAAAAAAAGAAAATGTGAATATGAGAGGTTTCCCAGGTCTCTTGTTTGTATAACATATATGTTACAACCTTTTGTTTTCAAACTATTTGTGTTTTTAAATCCAAAATGTGTCTGTGTTTGATGTCACAGAAAGAATTTTTTTTTTTATTGGTTATGTCTGCTTCATGAATATAAATTTAATCCAGTGAATTTGAATTTGTCTTAGAATATATCCAATCCTATAGTTTTACAAATAAGATAATAAGTATAATGTATATTGTTGCATTCTTATACTTAATGTAGGGGCTTTCTTTTACTTAATTAATGATTTTACTTTACTAATTTTTCTTCATGTCATTAATGTGAGAATGATGTGTCTTCATGTGAATTACTGTCTACCTTCTTCAGATTCTGTTAAATTCTTTGGTTTGTATATTAATGTTTTTCATCAAACTTAGAGAAACTAGGGCCATTACTTTGTTATATATTTTTATTCTTCTTCTTTTGTTTTTCTCCTTCTTATTACTCTTCTGTTTATATATTAGCAGAGTTGACTATTTCTCTCAATTTTCTAGTTTCTCTGTATTCAATTTGTCATGTTGTTAGGTTCTGCAGGTAGGACAATTTATATTGATTTATCATTAACTTTACTTATTCTTTAGATGTTTAAAATCTCAATTTAAAGTTATTTAATCATTTTTTCTTTCAATTATATAATTTCCATTTGTTCATGTTTTAAATTTTTCTTTTCTGTGAAAAACTCATTTAGTTTCTCATTGTCATTTTGCTTATCATTTAAGTGGCTTGTTTTCACTTTGCCTGATTATATTCCAGACTTCTGTTTCTTTGCAAGACCTCATTACCTTGATGCTCAAAGAGGACATTTTAATTAATATATACCAAGCTATAAAATCTGAGTCTGCACAATAGGTTCTAGTCATTGTTGCTATTTTAATTATTTATTATTTAACAATTTGCTAAGAATAATGGACCCTGTCTATCCTGTGATATTCAGTGTCTAGTGTTTATTTTCAGATTTTTATTTTTGTATTTGTGAGAGAGGAATAATAGAGGGAAGTAGAAGGGCAGGACACTGGAAAGAGGAGAGAAAAGAGAGAAAGAGAGAATCCTACACTGTGCTTCTTTAGATTGATTTCTGCGGTGACATTACCTAGGGATCTTTGAAGATGGCTTTATGCCTTTTGTCCTTTTCTGTTTTATAGCTTCATTAGTTTTCAGCATTCATCAACTTTAGGAAACTTCATAAAAAGTTCATGCTGATTTATAACATGTTTAATAAGGTTATCGAAACTTCAAGGAACATTCAGGAAAATATTTGTCAAAAATTTAACTTTCTTGTATGATATAAGTTCTGATTTGAGCTTTGACAACAGTAACTGCACATTGTATTTACAATGCATACAATAGCAAGGAGATTATGCATTTCATGGACATAACATAAGTATGTGACTAGAATGCCCTTCCACATAAAACTATTCTTTATTTCTGAATGCCACAGGTGTCATATTTCCAACAAATCTCTCACAACTGATCTTTCCACATATGAAGAAAGTGAGACCCTGGAAGTACATCTCCTACAAGGTACAGAAATCTGATTACAACACAGTTTTCCTAATGCACTTTAAAGTTCCAGTATACTGTAGTGAGTATTCTTTATGAGAATTTTTTTTTCAGTGCAAATGAACAGGCATCTTTAAGATTGTGACTGCTATCAGAGAACATAAAGGGAGGGCATATGGGAGGAATACTAAAGTCTTGCAACTGTTTGCACATTAGGATCCTCTCAACCAATGTTCAAAGCACACATACACAAACACACACATAATTTAGATGATAAGTGAATAGGATTGGTAATTTTCATAACTAAGAATCTCAGGTAAATATAACGTCTATAAAACTTTAACATACTTGATATAATTATTTTTTTCTCAACAAAGTTGGGGTCACCTAGAGTTAAATTACTATTAAAAATTCTCCTTTGTTTTAGTATGATAATTCCTAGCTTTACTACATGCTCTAGAGAATGTTATTGTTTCTTTCTTATTTATAGCTGAATTTCATTGCACTCTGTAAAATTAACCCATTTTATTTGTACATTCATCTGTTGATATACACTTGGGTTGATTTTTTAAATTATCTATTTTGAATAAGACTTTATTGATGTGCCAATATCTCTTTAGTATATTGAATTGCAGTTCTTCAGATCTATACACAGAAATGCTATAGTTGGGAAAGAGTATTTTTGTAATTTTAGTTTACATAAATCTGTTGTTTTATACCATGTCATGTATATATATGATATTAATGAAGGGATGCTGAAAGAAGGAAACAAGTGGTGTGAATTGGTTCAGGTGAGTGGGGAAATGGGGAGGGATTATGACAGAAGGCAGTTCAAATGGTCAAAGTATATGATATACTTGAAAGAAATTGTCTTTATGAAACCTAGTCCTGAGAATAATGAACACACACCAGTAATAACTGTAGGAACAACAAAATAAAGAAATCCAACTTGTTTTGTCTATTAAAGAGTCAGGTAACAGGAATTATCATTTTGTATTTAAATACAAAATGCTCCTCATAGTCTCATACATATGTGATTAAGTGTTATATCTAGCTGGTGAGACCTTTGAGTGGGGGTTTGATCCTTGGTAAAGATATTATGGTGCGGAGGCCATCCATGGTGTGTCATAACCCAGTCCACTTGCCACAGATAGGTCACTCTCTTTACTTACTTATGTTGTAGAGATGTGATGCCTGACTCTCTAGAATGCCAAGCTTTCTCTTCCACAATGAAACTTCCCCTTGAAACTGACTTCTCTCTCATTGGCTACTTCCAGTTAGGTATTTTGTCCCAGCAATGAGAAATCAACTGCTACCAAAAAAAAAAAAAAAAAAATTGTACCCAAAGGTGGCACTATTACTGGGATAAACCAGACCATGTTTTTTTTTTATTATTAATTATTATTGTGATTTTTGAATTAGTTTGTACAAGGTATATGGAAGGATCAAGACTTTGGACTAGATAAATTTTTCAATGTTATAAAATGTCTGTGTGCCTTTCTGATGTGAGTTTACATGGCTAAAATGCAGAGACATGGGGCTATGAGGTTTCACAAAGGGAGGGAGAGAGAGAGAGACAGAGAGAGAGAGAGAGAGAGATTATTCTGATCTGGAATCGAGGTAGCTCTTGTGATATTCTGAACAAATAGGCTGATTGCATTCTGCCCCTAGCCTGAGAACCTGAGCTAATTTGAGTTTAGAAGCATTGGAATGATGTACCTGAAGGAGCTAAATCCAAAGCAGAAATATATATATATATTTGGCACCAGAAGAAATGTGAATAAATTCAGGTCCTAGTTCTAGCAACCTCTGTCACTTGCTTCAGTTTCAAGTTTTAAAGATACTTCAATATTGAGGCTGCTCCAGCATTACTGCATTGGGACAATAGGAAAGATGCACTGATGGTGAGGTCCAACACACTGTAGTCTCAAGCTAGTCAGAGGGCTGATTCTTTTGAAAAGAAGAGGCATGAAGTAAGAATATGGAGTTTGGGTTTCCTGTTCTCCATTGTTAGCTAGCAAAGACTGCTGCAGCTATGGTCCAAAGGCAGGTTTCATCTGTACCTGAGAGAAGTGCACTAGTCCAAGGGGTCCTGGTTTTGTTGGAGCATGCAGTTTGTTGAAGAAATGGATAACTTGATGTCTGCTCAACAATTGAGTTCAATGCAAGTATCACAACTGGAAATGCAGAACTAGCCAAGGTTTTTGGAGCCTAGAGGATTTGTTTAAATAGGAGCCCTGGGTGTCAGACCAGGAGATCCGGTGTTTGAGATTTGTTCTGCTCATTTTCTATGTTGTATTGGTCCAGTCATACATTGCTATGATCTCATGCCTTCTTTTTGTAAGGGAGGTGTTTCCTCTGTGCCTCTGTGTGTTCAAAGTATGTAAATGTAACTTGTATTTTGATTTTTTTGATTTTTATATGGCTCACAGTTAAGAGATTATTTTTGAGACAGATTTTCAAAAGTGTTTGTAAAACTTCCTCTTGAAAGTATTGCTTCCCATAGAAAAAGAAAAAGAAAAAGAAATAGTTTGTTCAATAAGCTGCTTCTGGTGAGGTGCTTTGTCTCAGGAAGGAGAAAGCAACTTCTAATGTATAGTTGTCATTTGACAAGGTTTCTAGATTAATTTAATGTAAATTATATATTTAAATGGCGAGCCCATGTAATGACCCTTTACTTAGTCTTATATAATTAAAGGTCATCTTTCTTTTGCAATATTCTTGAACAAGCCTACAATCTCTATGAGTTTTGAAGTTCTCTAGTGGCAATTCATTGTCAATACCACGAACCAATAAAAATGAAAATGTTTAAGCATAGACTGTGGGAGAATGGCAAGCAATTGACATTCTCTTTGTACTGATATATTAAAATTATATGTACATGTAAAATTAATTAAATTTATGTAAAGAATTTATGTCTCAGTTAACTAGTAGTAGAATGTTTTTAATGTCTGTGCTTCTAGCTCATTTCTTTTTTCTTTTATTAAAAAATCCTAATTCCATTGTAAATTGGATTTATGCTTCTAATACCAAATATATTACATACAAAAACTATTTTTGTTGAAGATGCTATCTTTTTTCCAGCCTGTATTGTTTGGGCCTTTGTTGAATATCAAGTAGCTATAGTTGGTGGACCCAAAATCCGGGTCCTCAAGTCTATTCCATTGGTCTATACTCCTGTTTTTATGCCAGTACCATGCTGTTTTTATTACTATGGCTTTGTAGTATAGCTTTAGATCAGGTATGGTGATTTGTAGAGACATTTAGCATACCAATAACTGGGGACTAACCCCACAGTGCATGACCCATTTACATCAACAAGGAGGGTCTAATGGGAGGGGGTAGATCATAGATGAGCCTAAACAATGGTACCAAACTGCCTGTATTTGATGAAAAGAAAACTAATAAATCAAATTAAAAAAAAAACAACTTTTTTTGGAAATGAATAATGCATGTCACAACTGCTAAAGATGGTTAATATTTTTTATTTCTAACTTGTGATAATAACTGGTTATTGTAAGTTAAAAAATCAAAGGTTTTTATTTCAGGAAGATTTAGTAGAATTATCTCTTCTTTACTTTAAGTAGTGGAGTTCAGTCCATTTAGACTAAAATAGTTAAGCAATTAATAGAGAAAATATCTATGCAATCAATATTCTTACATGAGGCCTAAAGATATAGATCAGTTGAGAAAGTCTTTGATTTGCAAGCCAAAGCTCTGAGTTCAATTACCAGAACCCATGAAAAATGCTATGTGTGGTGACACATGCATGTTGAGGAAGTGTGGTCAGGTGGATCCCTGTGATTCACTGACAAATTGGTCTACCCTAATTGATGAGTTCCAGGCCAATGAAAGACTCTGTCTTAAAAAGTGGTGAGCATTATTCCTGAGAAATTATACTCAAGTTAGGCCTCTGGCCTCTATGTTTATTCTCCCACATATCCACATAATGAAAAACAAAATGTTCTTGTTTGAAAGTTTAAAATAAGGCTGTAGAGATGGTTTAATGGTTAAGGCACTTGCCTGTGAAACCAAAGGACCCAGGTTTGATTCCTCTGGATCTACATAAGCCACAGGCACATGCATCTGGAGTTTGTTTGCCATGGCTAGAGGTCCTGGTGTGCCCATTCTCTTTTTGTCTCTTTTATTTCTCTCTCTACTTGCAAATTAATAAATAAAATTTCAAAAAAGAAAGTTCAAAATAAAATATATTAATGTTCACTATGATAAGCCTCATTTATTTAGAAAGTTTATGTTGAAAATTCTTGGATTTTAAGAAAAAATATTTTTTTTTATAGCTAACATTATTCAATAAGCATACTCAATTCCTGATTGTCAGGATTTACTCACACAGTAAAATTGGGGTAAAATTATTTCATACGAATCATGCCTTTTGAATAAATAGTGGTATTTGAAGATTTCTACTTTGCAACACAAAACTATTTTTTAACATAGAAAATTTTAAACTGTAAAAATGTCTCACATAATGTCACTGAAATAAAGATTTAATTAAGTTTATATCATCTCAAACTCTGTAACAATGAGACTTCAGTTTCAATAAAACTTGAAAAGTAATGATTGCACATTAAGGAAAAAAAATGCATTATACCTTGAATCATTTAGATAAAATTAAAAAGTTCTGTTAAAGATTAAAAAAAAAGTTAAACTTGGGTTTTATTTCACTCATATATTTATTTGAGAGAAATAGGGAAAGAGGGGAAGAGGAATAAAGAAAGAGAGGGACTCTAGCCACTACAGAGAAACTCCAGAAGCATGTGCCACCTTGTACATCTGGCTTCCATGGGTACTGGGGAATTGAACCTGGGTCTTTGGTTTTGTCAGCAGGCACGTTAACCACTGCACCTCTGCAGCCTGCAGTTAAACTTAGTAGAGATGAAATAGGTGAGTGCAGCAGATTCATCTGTGTCAGTCTTGAATTTTTACAAAAAACGAACTTTATAAAAGTACCATATCCACTAAAATGTGAGTATTATATTGTTTATTCTCTGAGGCCAAATCTGTTGTGACATTTCCAGAGATATCATATGAAAAAATTTCAAACACACACACAAATACACACATATGCACATCTACATAAATGACTTCATACATATAGACATCAACATTCCTAACAAAAATGTAGCAATGAAATTAAACAAATATTTCATAAGATATTTTTCATAAATAATATTTTTTTCAAATGATAATTGCATTAACATTTATCTTAACAATGCAAAACTTCACTAATAATGGAAACCTGTCACATTAATAATAATAAAAAATCTTAAAATTCCAGGTCTTCAAGTTCATAAATCAGGAACCCTTGAAGAAATAAACTTCCAGTAATTTATGAATAAAAAGTATCTAAAACATCTGAACAATTAAGATCTTCATTTACTAAGAATAGTTTCCATCAAACATTCAGAAGATAACTATCTCGGTTTTTGTCATTTTCCCTGTTATTGTAGTATAGTGGTAGCCTGTTTATAATGTGATAATAAGATACAAATGTTTCTCATTTTAGATTGATGCACATGATAATCTTTGACTTGATATTTGTACAGAGAGAGAATTTTTGATCAAATTTCACTCTTCTGCAGCTGGATATCCAGTTTTGCCATCACCATTTGGTAAGGTAGCTTTTTGCAACTTGATGATTTTGGCCTACAAAAGACCAAAAATTGCCAAAACTATCCTACCTTGGGAAAAAAAGACAGCAGGGAGTATCACAATACCCAATTTCAGATGATACTATAGGACAATAATGATAAAGCAGTATGGTACTGGCACCAAAAAAATAATTTAATTAATAATTTTATTTATTTGAGAGAGAAAGAGGGAGTATGGTCATGCCAGGATTGCCTCCTGCTACAAATGAACTCCAAATGCATATTGAACCCAAGCCATCAGTCTTCACAATTAAACACCTTTAACAACTGAGCCACTATTATATACAATAGTCCATGATTATAAAATGAGTACTGAAAATCAAAATCCTATGAATCTTGGACATAAATCTATACTGTATAATAATATATTTTAACATAATGTAACATTTACATCAATTTATTTTGTTTGTGTAATATTTTAATCATATATTGATTATTATTATTATTACTTTTTGAGTTATTATGAGCAAAATATGTCAGAAGTAAAAAATAAATTACTGTCAGCTGTGGTGGTAGTTGGCTTTAATCCCAAAACCTGAGGATGAGGTAGGAAGATCACCTAGAGTTGAAAACCAGCTTGGGCTACTGAATAAATTCCAAGTCAAGAAGGGTTAGGATGAGAATCTGTCTCATAAACACAAAAATAAATCTACAAATAAACACAATTTTTAAAAAAAAACATATAAAATCAATACTTTTTAACATCAGTGCACGCATTAATATTATGAGTAAAAATTTCAATTAAGTAATAGACAAAACGCTGATCTTCTCTAAATATAAAGTATTCTATTGTTAACATTCAGTTTATAGTATTGGTAATGACTTTTCATAAATATAAAGATATATATCTTTTAAATTCCTACATTATTGTTAAAAAGAAACCTGAGAAATATACTGGCAATTGCAAGCATCTCCATTACATTTATTTTTTTTTTGAAAAATAAAGTGTATTTAACTAAGTCATTATGACATATAAGGTATGTTGAAGTTGCAAAAGAGGAGACAACAGGACACAGTGATGAAAGGCATATCAAATATGTGACAGCACTTAATACAGAAAGCCTACTAGGTGGCATTTAGTGCATAAAATTCTCCACTTTATATGTAATTAAGGATATGAAAATTAGAGCAATATAACAGATATCTATTACACTGACAGTAAATACTGGGCAGGATTTGGTGCAAAGGAAATTGTCCTTCATTGATGGAGCAAATGCAAAACTGATATTCACAAATTAAACATATTTACACAATACTGTTTAGCTATTGTCTTTGGTTTCTACACAAAGGCATCAAAACTTATGTCCTCACAATAAAAAGTGCTTGTGAATATTTCTACTAATTGAATTCATGAATTGTCAAAACATGAAAACAATTAAAGTGTCTTTCAGTAGATGTGTGGGTAAGGAAACTATGTGAAGTCTCAGGAATGTAATGAAACATTATTCAGCACCAAAACCGAGTGATGTATTGAAGTGAATGAACCTAAAAAATCCCAAATTAATAATGTTAAGTGAAAGATACCAGCCTTGAATGGCCACCTTCTGTATGATTTCACACATATTACCTTTTTATAATGTAAAATGATGCAAACAGTAAAAAAAAAAAAAAAAAACCCTTTGGTTAGTATGGATTGTTGAAAAGGAGGGCAGAATCAGACAGTACAGAAATAATTTTAGGGCAATGAAACTTTCCTGAAGGTTATTAAAATGACAGATGGATGTTATCAATTATAAAAATCATAAAATATAAACAGTAAGCTCCAAATTCAGTGAGGGGTCCTGTCTTAAGAGATAAGTTGTGTACTCCTGGCTTGGCTGGTTTATCACTTGCTGAGTCCCTTGTTTATTTACTTTGTTAGTGAAAGCATGTTCTAACGAATTAGGGTGCAATGTTCTCCACAGTGAATGCCAACAACTTTACAAAGGAGGATCCTTAGGGTAAGGGTAGTGGGGTCCAGGGGGTGAGGAGATCTAGAGTTTAACCTTTTATGAGATTAAATAATAATAATAAAATATTAAACAAAGATAATCTGGAGAGCAATTCACAAAGACATCTGCCATCAAGCTCTGGCCTTCACAATACTTTCACATAAAGGCACATACACGAACACATAGAAAGACACAAAATAATACAACAACAACAACAAAAAAAACCTAGGGGTTTTCTTCATGCATTTTTAATTTTAGTGTGTGTGTGTGTGTGTGTGTGTGTGTGTGTGTGTGTGTGTGTGTGTGCGCTATGCACTCGCGCCTTTATGTGTATGGGCCTGTAATTTACAGTGCATTTGTGAAAGTCAGAAGACAGAGGACAACCTTGAGATGCTGATCCTGTCATTCCACCTATTTTGAGATATGGTCTTTCTTATTTTGCCATTGGTAAGGTCAAACTAGGTGTCTTGTAACCATGGGATTCTCATAACTCTCCCATTGCTAAAGGACAGTTAGGTTTAAAGAGTCATGTACCACTGTGTGTCCAGATTTTTACATTGATATTGGGGATCCAAACTCTGTATATCAGGTTTGCAGGGAGAGTAACTTTGACCACTGATCAGCTCCCAAGAATAATAAAGCATGATATATGTAGAAATATAAATGACAATCACAACTTCATAAGATACTAGTTTTACATTTGTTTATAATACTTTGTGTTTTATTGAATAAGACCCTGAATATATTCTTTTAATCTATGTGTCATGGTAAGTGAACTATTTGCGGCAATGACACATGACTCTCTAATCTAGAGGTTTTTCTATGATTGTATAGTATTATATCTTGTTATAAACACCTCTAGTTTGAAAGAAATACAATAAAAAATGTGTTCCTGGGCTGGAGAGATCACTTAGTGGTTAAGGTGCTTGCGTGCAAAGCCAGTGTACCCAGGTCTGATTCCTCAGGCCCAAGATGTACAAGATGGCACATGTGTCTTAAGTTTGTTTGCAGTGGGTGGAGGACCTCCACCCCATTCTTTCTCATTGTCTCTCTCTCTTTCAACTACATAAAATATTTTTTTTTTAATGTGTTCTTTAACAACTTTACACACACATGCACAAACAATTTCAGAACAGAATTATTTCCTTTAGGTAAACAAAATTATTACTTAAAACACATTTTCAAAACTTATTATATACCATCATATGTGTGGTAGTTTGAATAGATGTCCCCCAATATATTCAGTCTTTTATTGTTTGTAGTTTGCATCTGCAGCCACCTGGATGGAGGCAGTGTCACTGGGTAGATTTCAAGGTGTGATGGTGGGTTTCAGATTTCAATCTAAACATGTGCAAAGTGTACCTAGCTGGAGTTCCTGAAGTGTGCTGTGGCTTTTGGTATTTTGGCTTGTGCTTCTCTCTTTCTGCTTGGTCCTATGAAAGCAGGCCAGCTTCGTCTGCCATTATGGAACTTCCCCTGGATCTATAAGCTTCAATAAATCCATTCCTCCATAAGTGTTCTTGGGCTGGAAGTTCATCTCAGCAAACCTGAAGCTGTCTGCTACACATTGTATTGATTATATACCTCACCACAGACATAACACAACAATGGTTGAACAAACTATACAAGTATATCACTTGATATTTTCAATCTCTCCGATTGTGTGGTCTTAGAGAAGTACCTTAATAAACAACATTTATTAAGGTATAACACAAATACCTTAATAAATAACATAATTTTACAGGTTTGGGATTGGCAATTTATGTCTGAAAAACCATGCTTCCAAGAATAGATTCAATTTGGACAGGGAATATTCCACCTTATTGAACAGAAAGTGATCCATGCACAAAGATATAATGTTCTTGAAGCACTGTGGAATAGGCATTAACTTCACAAATTGCATCTGTTTATACATAAGACTGAGTAACATGAGCAAAGTCTCATAACACCTGAGGAAAGGTAAAGAAACCTAGACCATATCTTTTCTTTCTTTCTTTTCTTTTTTGCTTTTTTTTTTTATTTTACAATATAGGGTTTCACTCTAGCCCAGGCTTATCTGGAATGCACTATGTAGTCTCAGGGTGGCCTTGAATTCACAGTGATCCTCCTACCTCTGTCTCCCAAGTGCTGGGATTAAAGGGCTGTGCCACCACACCTGGCTAGACCATATATTTCAAAAGACTTAATTATTACTGCTACCAAACCAGGTCCAGAAAAGCACTTTAAAAGAATAGAGATGCAGCATATACCACATGGATTTGCTTAATGAGGTGTGGACATTGATAAAATAATTTGATAATATTGAAAGAAACAGTAGTAACAATTATTATTTGTATATATCCTGCTTTAATTTATTTTTGATTTATATTGCATTTTTAAATCTATAGATCAGAAATCATTATATAAATATCTTATATGACATGTAATTGGTGAAAAATTAGTTTTTATCTTTTAAGCATTACTTACACTTATAATGTTCCTTAGCATGGGCTGCAATGATAAGCATGCCAGATCATTCATTAACAAGGGAGAGTCATAGCCTAATTCTGTGAGCAAGTGTTTTGCTCTCTATAAAGATTATCTTAATCCTAAACTGTCTATGTGCATTCTGAAAGGAGTCTTCAATCAACTAGTCAAAATCTTGAATTATTGTGGGGAACATGATTTTCAACTTTAATTACTATCATTATTTTAACTTATAACTGATTTTTCAATTATTACCCAAAACTGGTAGATCATATGTGTTGTCCAGTGTTTCCTCCAGTGAAGACTGCATAGAGGAAATGCCAAATAATGAACTATAATCTACCACATCTTTTATGATAACTGAAAATCAGTTATAATTTCCCTTAAAGTAGGAAGTTATAATTTTCTCCAGATGTGTCTATAATTCCATCCACAATTGTATAGTTTGTTCCTGAGTGATAAAATGTTTGATAAACTCTATTAAATGCCAGTATATTATCCTTTCTTTTTTTTTTTTTTTTTTTTTTTTCATTTTTTTGAGTAGGGTCTCGCTCTGGCCCAGGCTGACCTGGAATTAACTTTGTAGTCTCAGGGTAGCCTCAAACTCATAGCAATCCTCGTACCTCTGCTTCCTGCGTCCTGGGAAATATTATATTATTTGTAATGTAGTAGCAAACAATTGGTCCATTTAAAGTAATTAGTTGTCTCAACTTAAAAAAAAAAACAACTCAGGACTTGTTGAAATATAAATGTCATTTATGTTTTAAAATAGTGGAGTTCCCAGTGAACTTTTACCTTCAATTTCTATTCCTGAAATTCAACTAGAAAGTGCTTTGCTTTCTGACCTCCTAGCATCCTTACCTTTCCCTTTCTCACAAGTTGCTCAATATGAAACATTTTTTATTAATCTGTGTTTTCTCCAAGGGGCAAACTAGGTGCATACATACATGCAGGAGAAGAGGCTCATTAGGATATTTTATTCATGTTATTATCAAAAGTGAGAAGTTCCCCAATAAGATGTCTGAAAGCTCAAGATACAGCAATGTGTATATCTTGATTCACAGCAAGTCTAAAATTCTCAGAATCAATATATTTCATTGTGGGGTTGAATGTTCCAGGATCTGAGGGCTCATTGATATAATTTCTGTAACTCAAAAGTAAAAGAGCCTTCAATTCTGTTGTAAAAAAACAGAAGAAGGTTATATTCCAATTTTAAGAAAGAGGATATATTATTTATATTCTACTGCCAGCCTAACTGGTTGGTTACTGTCTGTCCAGGCTGAATGCCCATTTTGCAGGCACTACCTTCCCTTCACACCCCATCATAATGCTGTAAACACACCCAGAGACACACTGAGTAATAAACATTGAAATGTTCTCACTCATGATCCTCAGTTGGATATCACTTAGCAATATCACCAACATTTAAGCTAGTAGCTTATGTATATTCACTTTTGTATAACCACACTTACACAGTCCCCTGACACATTCAAATCAAATAGACTATTCATCAACCCTTAATTGTGTTATGTTTTTGATGTCTGTGGACATTTTCCACAATTGCCTTATAGATTTATCTTCTGTAGAAGATCTGTAGCCAGGTAGACATGAACTAGCAAAGAAAATTGGCCCCTGAGGGATATCGCCTTCACTGTTTTATATTGAGCATACAGTCTGTAGGTTACTATAATTACACTATGTAACAAAACTACTGTTATCTGAACACTGACATAATGGAAGAAAAACATGAAAATAATTAAATGACTAGCAAGCGTAATTCTTGATTTGTCTTGTCAGGACATTGCCATTAAACATTATGAAACATAAAAAGTACATGTCAAATGATAACTGTACTAGATTTCATATATATATATATATATATATATATATATATATATATATATACATTAAATATAGCAATGTAATTTAAATAAATAAAAAGATAAAACATAGATAAGTACAATTCTGTACATTTAAGTAAAACGTGTGCATTTAATAAATTGTTACATAATAGTATAATGCTTAAAATAACAGTGATCTAAGCAGCTAATTGCTGTGATTTTTATAATGTCATTATCCAGAATTCTCTTTTGTTTTTTCCTTATTTTTTTGTTTTTTTGAGGTAAGGTTCCACTCTAGCTCAGGCTGACCTGCAATTCACTATGGAGTCTCAGGCTGGCCTTGAACTCAAAGCAATCCTCCTACCTCTGCCTCCTGAGAGCTGGGATTAAAGGTGTGCACCACCATGCCTGGCTCACATTATTTTTATTTTAAATAACATAGATGTAGATTTACATTGTAAAGAGTTGTTAGATTTGGGAAACCATTTCTTAGTATCACAGACTGTTTCTAGTGCTATACATATAGTCAACATTTTATTCTCCATAAAAAAAAAAATGTGATTGGATGGTTTTATTGTGTGATGGATTGGCCAGTGAAAAATACTGTTTAAAAGCACAATTTATTGTGTTTAAAAAAAAAATGTGAGGGGCTGGAGAGATGGCTTAGCGGTTATGCGCTTGCCTGTGAAGCCTAAGGACCCCGGTTCGAGGCTCGGTTCCCCAGGTCCCACGTTAGCCAGATGCACAAGGGGGCGCACGCGTCTGGAGTTCGTTTGCAGTGGCTGGAAGCCCTGGCTCGCCCATTCTCTCTCTTTCCCTCTATGTGTCTTTCTCTCTATGTCTGTCGCTCTCAAATAAATAAATAAAAAATGTACCAAAAAAAATATTAAAAAATAAACATGTGAAATTGTGATTATTTAATATGATAAAAAGCACAAAAAGTAATTGGCATGTATCTTAGCTTCTGTTTGGCATGCAGTTTCTGAACTATTAACTAAGCAAACACTGTGGACAGTAACTGCTACTATCTCTATTTCAAGTAGGAAATTGAGGGAGAGATAGACATAATGTCTTGTTTAAGGTAGCATAAACTTTCAGATCAAGGAATGTGGGTTGGAAAGATGGTTCAGAATTTAATATGCGTGCCTGAAATGCCTATGGATCTGGAGTTTGTTTGCAGGGGCTAGAGCTCTGGCATGTCTATCCCCTCCCACCTACCCTGTGACTCTATTTTTTGTCTCTCTGCTTGCAAGTGAATGAATTAATAAAATAAGGTAAAAATGCAAAAAAAAACACAACCTTTTATTTTTTTCACTTTTTCCCTTTATTTATTAAAGAGAGAGAAAGAGAGAGAGAGAATAGGTGCACCAGGGTCTCCAGACTCTGGAATGAAATGCTAGATGCATGTGCCCCTTTCTGGATCTGGTTTATGTGGGTACTGGGGGAACCAAACTTCAGTCCTCAGGCTTCTCAGATAAACGCCTTAACCATGAAACCCTCTCTCCAGCCCACAGTCTTTCATTTTATCATTTGTGCTGACCTTCCTCTATTGTAGCACCAAATAATGATAAGCTTACACACACTCTCACACGCACAGTAACATATATAAACACATTCTAGTTATATACTTATATATATAATGATATATATATATCATATATAATATATATATAATATATATATATTATATATATAATTATATATATATAATATATATATTATAATATATAAATGAGTAGGACGTTAAATTTCATGTTAAATATCACTGGAATCAGCAAAGGAAATGATTACCCATTCGTGAAGTCATTAATGCTCAAATTGGTAAGTTAACTTTGAGATGCTATACTCAGTAGAGATGCTGCACATCAAACTGCACACGTTTCTATTGCTTGTCTTGGCTAAGCTTCTGTCCTGTGAGAGTGTCTCCACTGAGGATTCCTTAATGAGGGCAGGCAGATGGATTAGGGCTACTGAATAATGTTGTGAATCCAATATTTCTGCTAATTACAACAAAGTTATGGTCCACAAATATACAATAATATAAGACTGTATACATTAAATAATACTTCAACATGCATACATATGAAAGCTTATACAGAAGCATTACAAGGAAGACATTTCTAGACCTTTCCACTACAATTATGCACAGACTACACTAGGAAATCTGAACCAACCACCTTACATAATAAGATTTACTGTATAATTTCAGAATTAAAATAATTCAACATTTTTGCTATGCTAATCATGGACTACTCACCTCAACACACTGATGTCATCACAAGACGCTGATGAGCCTTGCTCACCCCCATATCAAAATTGGGTAAGCCATTCCTAAGTGCCTCAATTATATTAAAGCACAAAATGACACTAAAATATGATCATTAATTTTGGGGGGCTGGAGTTGACGAAGGGTCTTGTTCTAGCCCAGGATGACCTGGACTACATAGTCTCAGGGCGGCCTTGAACTCAAGGCAATCCTACTACCTCTGTCTTCCAAGTGCTGGTATTAAAAACATGCAGCACCATATAAAGCCTGGCTATTACTACATATTTTAATGAGAAAGATAAGTATATGGAAAAACATTATCATATCTCCTTGTGGAATATATGTAAAATATAAATAAAAGTCTTCTGGAATAATGTTCTTCAGTACACAGTTATATTTCATTGAAAAAATACACAGGTCAAAAATAGTATTAAAATAATAGCATTCATACAAAAGAAAGCAAATATATATGGCCAGATATTTATTCTAGAGAAACTCAGTTTTCATAAAAATACTTCATTTTATTATTAAAATTATTTAAAATAAGTTGAAGACCAACAGCTATGCTGTGCTTCCTTTTAAAAATGAAGAATTTTGTTTTTATTTTCTTAAATGAATACATTGTTACTGCACATTGACCTAAAAGCGATGAAGTGTCAAAATTTTATCAGATTTCTTTAAACTAAACATCAGTTGATCTCTATTTTATCAAAGGAATTCTTTCATGTTTTTCTAAAAGTGAATAAAATATAGGTAAGAAATCATGGTAAATATTAGATGGGGGGTGAGAGCCAAGACTGTTGCTGCTAATGACACAGTAGTAGAGATGGTTAGGGTGGAATCTTTGATCATATGAGAAATGGGGGATGATTTATATGTCTTTTTATGGAATGGAAAAAACATAAATTGCTTATGTGAGAAAGAAGGAAGTTTTATTTAAGTGAAGGGTTCGTCGTTGAACATAACACCGATCAATTCTTTGAGCAGGGCCACCAGGCCTTTGATCTTTGCTCTCTCTGCACTCAGTGTGAGAAGACACTGGTAAAGAAACTTTTTGTATGTAATAGAACTTTTGTAATGGTGATTTAAAAATTGCTTCTAAAGGAAAAAAATGTTTGAATACTTCAAGGAAAAAATATATAGTGAAAATTTTGTATATGAATAGTACATAGCTTTGTGATTGATATCAGTAAAACTCCCATTAAATGAAGTATTAAAAATAGTAGATTTTCTCTTCAAACAAAATATACACAATTAATTTCACTCATTATTGACAAATCTGAATAATATCTTACCGATCTTTGCAGGGTGTCCATTCAATGTTAGTTCTTTTCTCCGAGAAATGATGTATTTAGTGTTTGCTACATTCTTCCATGGCACTATGATTAATTCTGATGATGATGATCACTGCAAATGTTATTTCCTTCAAAGAAAAATTACTGCAAGTGCTTTGTCCACCATGATGGTTATAAACATCACATGTATTAGTTTTAGCCTTCAAATGTTGAATTATTTTTCGAATATTTATTGGAGAAAATTACCCACAGATGCTATGATATCCTGAACATCTATTACATATTTATGGCTCAGAGGTTTTAAAAAAATTCAGATTGATAGGTAATGATCTAATTATCTAATTATAGCACAGCAGTAATAAATTGATTTGTCTTGAAAATATTATGAGGTTCTTATGTTGCCCAGGATAAAATATTATTGAATAATATTTGTGGAACCAACATCATAAGTTCACGGAAGCTTTGCCATGATTCTTAGATTCTCCAGCGTGGAGCACTACAAAATATTCCTAAAAGACTCATCATCTTTACATGCATGCGCACATTATTCTAGCATAGATCCAATGCTTTTATAGACAACTCACCAGGTCACTTAAGTTTACATGAATGAATTAGCATCTATTTTTCATTCATTAAAAATTCCCTCACCCTGGGCTGGAGAGATGGCTTAGCAGTTAAGGCATTTGCCGGCAAAACCAAAGGACAGAGGTTCAATTCCCCAGGACCTATGAAAGCCACATGCATAAGGTGTTGCATGAGTCTGGAGTTCATTTGCAGTGGCTGAAGACCCTAGTATGACCATTCTCTCCATCTATCTGTCTATCATCTATCTATCTTCATCATCATCATCATCTATGTACCTATCTCTATCTGCCTCTCTTAAATAAACATATAAATAATTTAATAAAATTTAAAAAAATCCCTCACCCTATGTCTGATAATACTGTGGATATCAGAGTACCACTTTACTTCTTATTTTCTACCATGGCCTTTATTAAAACATATCATCCAGTAAATACCATACTTATGCTTTTAGACAAACATTTTGTATTAGTCACTATTCTAAGAACACAGGAAAATACACACATAGAAATGCATTTGTTAGGTATGCTACTTTTCCTAAAAATATCAAATTTAGAAGATAAAATGATCAAGATTTCTACATCATGCATTAAATTTGATTATATTGCTGAATATATTAAGAACATGACCATTTCTTTCATAAAGAATAGGGACTTATTGGTTGAATTGTTTGCAGGATAGAAG
The DNA here is from genome assembly GCF_020740685.1 of Jaculus jaculus. NCBI lineage: Eukaryota > Metazoa > Chordata > Mammalia > Rodentia > Dipodidae > Jaculus > Jaculus jaculus. The sequence goes on from NC_059104.1 coordinate 42,084,336, forward strand.
CCAAGCAAACTTGTAACTACCTAGAAAGGACACCTTTAATTAGTGTTTTTAAATTACTATTATATAGATAAAATTCATAATACCGAATAGATGAACTAGGTCCATAAACATAGATAGCATATAAATGGATGAAAGATGATATATACATAGATGATAGATAGATAGATAGATAGATAGATAGATAGATAGATAGATAGATAGACAGATGGATGATAGATAGATAGATGACAGATACCTTAAGAGTATATACTGTTTATAGGAATTATGGTGAGTATGATGCAGCGACATTTATCTCCATTCTCAGATACTATAGAAACTTACACAAGATTTATAAAGGCAGGGAGTTTAAGAAGCCAATATAAGAAAGGCAATACAGCCAAGGCCTTGCCTCAAAATACATACAGATACATTACACTCAACATTTCTGTTTGTTTATATTTTATTTTCCCCTTGGAATATTAAGTTCAATTATCACAGCTCTGGCAGAAATATTGCTGCAAGTTCATGCCTGAGTTACCTTTCAAATAAAAATCTTAGTTATGTATAACACTCTCTACAAGAACTCTAAGTATTCTCTTTGTTTATTTGTTTTGTTGGCACTAGCAATCGAACCCAAGAAATTTTATATTAGGCAAGTGTCCTTCACAGAAGGACATGCTCTGTATATTTTCAAGTTTTATTATGTATAGGAAAAGAGGATTTAAGTAGCTCAAAGGTGTGTTTAAGCTTGGACAGATTTAAGCATTCTAGATCTGGAGTAACTAAAGTTCCCCTAACATTTTTCTTGCATTTCTTTTAAAAGGAAAGGACAGAAGAAAAGGCCTTTAGCTGTGGAGTAGATGAAATTTGTCAGGTATATCTTGTATTAATATGATCTACTATACTGACACATAACCAGCAGCCTTGAATTGCTGCTCGGATCTGTTGCAGTTAATAATCCTGAGTGTTATAGGGTCATCTGTGAAACATATTAACTGTTCCACACTATTATAAATGTCTGTACATGAAATGTGTGTTATTATGAATGAAGAATATGGGTCTATGGACATTTGGGGGGTAATTTGGTTTCTTTCTAAATGATTTATATGCATGCACAGAGATAACTTAATCCACAAGAGATGTGCAAGTAATTTATTTTAAAGCAAGGAAGTCAAAGCAGACAGTAATTTATATGTCTTTTAATGGGGTACTGCAGTCAAGGTAAATAGAACATTGGATAGTACACAGCTCTTGACATTGTACTGTTTATTTTGGGATTATGTACTTTATATAATTGTTTTAGCATAAAATTTCTTCCTACATATAAACAACCATAAGCATATAGAAAATATTTCTATTTCAAAATAGAAATTAAATGATTAATGTTTAGTGTTGCCTATTTTTATTTAAATGAAATACTTTACATGCACAGTAAAAGTATGTTATATAATTATCATATTAAAATATATGTGTATTTGTACAATACAAAAAGTTGTTTTTATTTCAAAACAGTATGATTTTCTTTTCTTTGTAATAGATGTCATTATAACTTTTTGTTAATACAAGATAATTATTTTCTTGTGATTGTTTCCTTGTTTCTTTTACAGATATGTATGTAATAACATTTTACTTTATCTCAAGTAACTGATCTGAAATATTCAAGGAAGAAAAAGATAATATTAACTAAATATTTAATGAATTTAGGATAAGCATTTTAATCTCACAAAGTATTAGGCAACAAAAAATTGCGTAAGTAAAATATTTATTGTGCTAGTGAAAGAAAATATTGATTTTCTTATCATACTATACTGAAATGAAATTATATATTTATAATATAACCTGTAAGTCATGCTAGAAACAGTGCCAAAGTTACCCAAATATAGAACACATTTTGCTATTATAAACAAGCTTGATTCTGAAAATCCTAAACCAGTCTTCTATATTGTTTACAATTTTTTTTAATGATAGAAATTCATTTTTATTGATTAAATGATGAGGCTTGAAGTGCTGGTTCTAGTGAAGGTCATATAAAACCAGTAGGGATGTGCTTTTCATAAACCATAATGGAAAACCCTGGGCAGATTGGTGGAACAACTTTCTAAGGACCATAGAAAATAAAACAAGGACAATCTGCAAAGGAATTCAAAACAGTAGAAAGAACTAAGAGTAGAGAGTTTACACAGGTGTAAATTTCAAGTGGTCAGTTCACTGAAGTTAAAAGTCTATTGCTGTAAAATTTTTTTTTTTTTTTTATTGCTGTAAAATTTAACTGACTCTCTTGACTCTAATACCCATCCCTCCCAGATTCATAACTTACAGTTTGCACACTTTTGGATTTTTCCTAAGCAAATTCCGTCAAAATAATTAATATTTAACCAGCACTTCCACATACAGAAACCACAGAAACAATGCTAGACAATTCAGTGAACCCCATAGGACCACTGCTAGGCTGGGCCCACCAGCGCCAGAGTTTCTACACATGACCGGAGGTAAACCTGGAGTTTCATATCCTACCTAAGATTTGATTTTGATTGCTATTATTTTACTAAATGTTCCTAGACAGATTACTGAGCATTATATATATATATATTTTTTTTCCTTTTTGATTTTCCGAGGTAGGGTCTCACTGTCTACACTAGTCTGACCTGAAATTCACTATGTAGTCTCATGGTGGCCTTGAACTCATGCAAATCCCTTACCTCTGTCTCCCAAGTGCTGCTGGCTCCTGGGAACTAGCAGCATATGCTAGCACGCCCAACTCTGAACATTACTTGATTGATTAGCTTTACTATTCCAACCTCCTGAATATATTTGAGGATTTTCTTCATTCATTAATTTTCAACAATTTGTTTTATACTTTAATCCTGCAGATGACTTTGATGTCTATTTCACTTAGAAACATCTGGATACTGAATTCATATCGTCTGATCTCCCACTTCAGAGTCCTCTGCCTAAGATTAAGAGAAAATATTTATTTTCTTGTTTAATTTCTTGTATGTAGTTAATGCTTTTTCCATTTCTAAAAGAAATGAGTGTGATACATCATAAAGTCTGTCTAGAAGATAATCTACAGTAAACAAACAAAAAAAAAAAATTAAGTTTAACTTTTCCATCAGTTTAAGTACTAACAATCATTTTAGTGTACTGGATGTGTCCAAAAAAAGAACTTGTGAACTATTCCTTATTTATGATGATGGTAATATGTCCATCCAATTTATATATTAGTCTATTCTCTGATTATTTTACAATATTAAGCCTTTTTTGCTAAATGATCTAGCATCTAGGGTTTATGATTATAAAATCATGGTTTGAAAACAAAAAACTCTGTACCCACATGTGTAGAAAATGTAAAAATAAATTGCACAATTACACAAAATGTGAAAATAAATTACACAACTCTGCAAATAAAATCTCAATATGATTAATAGATATTTCACAGCCCATATTTCTTAATTGTAATGTAATGTAACAATGAATCATTACTTATTCAAGAAAAGGCCAACCCATTAGAGGAAAATGCTACATAATCATCATGTATAGGAATATCAATTATGTAATAAAATTAAAACTGTTACCCAGAAGCCTTTAATAACAATATATATTCTTAGTTGTTTTTTTTTTTTTCAGTGTAAATGCCTGAGAAGAAGAGATGTGTTATTGCAATAAAGACAAAAATGTGATAGATATAGGAAATGTTACAAAATAAAATATTTAGTGAATTTGAAAATACAAGCTTGCATAGAATTTATAGATATATGATATTATTTTATAACATCTATGTGACAATATGAAATATGATAAAAAATGAAAGAAGATGAATATGAAAAAATGACTATAAGGATAAATATAGGCAAGTGAAGATATTAGACCCATAATATAGAGTACTAGAACTAGGTTAAATTAAAAAAAACAGTTTCCATGAGTTAAACTTTCTTTAACTAAAACAGAGTTCCAATGGGATAAAAATTTATAGTAAGTTGAGTTTACACTGTAGCTTTTGAATTCTATTATTATTACTCACTTAATATGTAATAAAAATAAAACATCATTCAAAATAAGCAAGGCTTAATTATACTTTATCTAGAAGCATGGGAAATATATCCCTAAGAATTTGTGCCATATGGAAGATGTCAAATAAGTTATTAGTTTGAAAATTTGTGATTGTGACAAAATACATTAGCAATCTTATTTATTTATTTATTTTTAAAGAAAGAAAAGGAGCTGGGAGATATATCATTGGCTAAAGGTGTTTGTTGAAAGGTCTTCTGGCCTGGGCTGCAAGTGTCCAGTATCCATTTAAGGCCAGATGCACAAAGTGGTATATGGATCTAGTTTGTTTGCAGTATAAAGAGGCCTTGGCAAGCCCTCAATTTCTTTCCTTCAAGTAAATTACAAAGATATTGGGCTGGAGAGATGGCTTAGCGGTTAAGCGCTTGCCTGTGAAGCCTAAGGACCCCGGTTCGAGGCTCGGTTCCCCACATTAGCCAGATGCACAAGGGGGTGCACGCCTCTGGAGTTCGTTTGCAGAGGCTGGAAGCCCTGGCGCGCCCATTCTCTCTCTCTCCCTCTGTCTTTCTCTCTGTGTCTGTCACTCTCAAATAAATAAATAAAAATTAAAAAAAAATTACAAAGATATTTGTTCAAAATGTAAACATAAAACTTGATGAGCATGATATTGCAAAATATATCTTAATATCAATGAGATGAAATGGAATTTGATAAAACAAAAATAGATGTCTTAATTATGTAAAATCAATTGACTGCATTTTTTCTAAATAACAAAATTATCTCGTATCAGTGTAAGTATTTGGTGTTGACGAGTCTATGTTAACGAACACATTTCTCATTCAATAATTTGTTCAATAAACATTTATTCAATGGCTCAGAGATACTAGTATATCTGCTAGATTCTAAAGATTAAAAGTTTTAAAAGTAACTATAGACAAAAAGTGTTCCTCAATTGCAAAGGCATTTAATTTCACACATAATTTTAATATTTTTTATTAAGTTTCATGTTATATTTTTATAAATTTCTTCATAGGAAATCATGTTTCATTTGCTTTCATTACTTTGCAAATTACATAATTTTGACAATAAATACAAAATAACTTAAAAAAATATTCTTGAAGTGTTTTGCCATTAACTTTTTAAAATGCTTTTCTCAAAATTATGCACTTACCACTGATACTGTTTTCAATGCTAAATGGAATGGTGTGCTTCCTGACGTTGGCCCTAGATTTATGCTGGTTGTGCATGTACTGGCATAGACTAACTAGCAAAAAGTCTTCAACTTTCAAAGAAGCGATAGAAATTCTGAAACTCACTCTAAAAAAATCTTCTCTTATGAAATGGTATATAACTTTCATAACCTCTCTATATTGGATTTTGAAGCCAAACCTTTGAACTTTAGTTGACTTAATTTCACAGAACTTGATCTTTCACTATGAATCACACTCATTGTAAATTGTACTATCAAAAAAAAAAAACACCTCTGTAGTCAGTTTTATAAGTAATTTTTTCTTTCTTTCAAAGATTACTTACAACTGAAACCCCTTCTTTTTCTTTTTTATTTTTATTTTTTTTTGTTTTTTGAGGGTATGGTCTCCTCACTCTACCTCAGGCTGACCTGGAATTCACTATGTAGTCTCAGGGTGGCCTTGAACTCATGGCGATTCTCCTAATTCTGCCTCCCAAGTGCTGGGATTAAAGACATGCACCACTACTCCTGGCTCGAAACTACTTTCTTATGTTATCATAAATATAGGTGAGTCATTTTTTAAATACATCCTCAATTATGACTAGCATATATTGTATACAAATATATGGAAAATTTCAATAAAATGTTAAAAAATAAAATATGTCCTCAGATTCCAAGTAGAGTTTTACATTCATTTGTCCTCATATTTTTCACTTGATCTTTCAATATTTTAAAATATCATAAAATCCTCACACCAATCTCTTAGTTTTTAAATTAAAAGATATATATCCTTGCCTGCTTCTGTTTACAATGGTTCCATAATTGCTAGAGATTACGTTGCTTAATTTTCTTTCATTCACTTGGACATCACCATGTGGGAAGGATGGAATTAATACCAAAACATTTACTGGTTGTTTTCCTACTTATCAAGACAGTACTAAAGCACATAAGAAAACTTAAAACTTTATGTAATGATGAAAAGCATTTTGCCATAAAGAGCATAAATTAATCAATATGTTAGTTTGAAATTATAGTCCTCAATTCAGTACAATCTTTAAAAGTACCGATAGCAGTTTCTGAATCTGTGTCTTTCCATTTGGTATTATGATGAAATCTATACATTTTCACATAACTGCAATACAATTTAAAATGTACCTTAGTTTATTTCAACTTTATTAGCAATTTTTGTACTTATAAAGTAAATGTAAATGAAAAATTTAGTTATTAAATCTTAATGACAGCTTGATTTAAATAGTTCATTCAAAAGCTCAAATCATTGCACATTCACATTAGGAATAATACATGGTCAGATGTTTAAAAGCCAGAAGACAATGGTTCATAGTTCATTACAAGTGAGATAACAAGAGGATTACTAACCTTTGTAGCCTGGGGATAATTTTTTTCTAGACTTCAAAAATATATGCATGGAGCAGTATTGATTAACTTATTGTTATACCTGATGATCAGAGGAAGCTCTCCCTTTATTTTTTTACTTGGTTCTTTTTTACTAGAGGGGATTATTTTTCTACCTCGTTAACACTTACCTTCACATTCCTAGTACAAAGCACCCTGCCTAAAGAAGCTTATGAGAGAGGATTTATTTTGGCTTATAGTTTCAAGGGGAAGCCTCATGATGGCAGGGAAAAGATGATAAAGCAGAAGCTGGGCGTTGCTATTGCAGATGGAAACAGCCACAGGAGAATGATCCCACCTCTGGCAAGAGGGGGCTAACTGGCTACAACAGCCCTAAGCCTACCCCCAACACCACTTACCTCCTCTAGCAAGGGTCAGCCTCCCAAACTGTCAGAAACTAAGAACCAAGCATGCAAACAAAACAAGTGATTTTTGTGGGGATATATAATCCAAACCACAAAAACCCCTGTTAAGAACAGTTTGTGGGATTGTCTGTTACTAAACTGAAATATTATCAGAGTGCAACTTCCTTTTGCTATTGTAGAAACTGGCAAATTGCTTTATTCCTTGTCTCACAGACTTTGATGAGAGAAATAATCAGGCTTAGGAGGTCTGCCATCTGTCTGTGGAAAATGAAATTATTACATGCATAGACTAGATATAAGTATAAGAAAGAGGAGGGTGACCAGCTGTGGTAGTTCCCCATAGACTTAAGTATTTTATTAAAGCTTGTAACTTTGGTCTCCAGCTGCCTGGCTGGAGGTGTCACTGATTATGTATCCAAAATCCATCCCACATTTATGCAGAAAGAACTGAGCTCAGTGGGGCACCTGCTGTTTTTCTGCTTTTTGTTGTTGCTGGCTGGTGGTGATTTTCTCTCTCTGCTTGAATTTGTGAATGGGAGCCAGCTTCTTCCACCACAGATGGACCTGGATCTATAAGCCTGAAATAAGTCCTTTCCTCCATAAACTCTGTTGGTTAGGATGTTCATCCAGTAACATGAAATTGTCTAAAACACCAGCTTTATATTTTCATATTTAAAGAAGATAACTCATCAGAAAAACACAACAAATCCATACATTGTCAATATATCCTTATTATGTTCAAACATTGCAACAAATAAGCAGCTAACATAGTAATGTGGATTAGATCTAGTGAAAAGCAGCAACAACTATTTTCCACATTAAGCTAAAGTTTTCAGCGTTATGACATTAATGATAAAGTTAAGTTTAATATTGTCTTAAATATAGTATTAGTTTAAGCAAATATTACTTTATTTTAAATTTATAGTTTTTATTTTAGTGTAAGAATTAGTGCATAATTTTTTCAAGATATTTTGATATGCTTATAGAAATGAACTTGAGGGCTGGTGAGATGGCTTAGCAGTTAAGACCTTTGTCTGAAAAGCCAAAGGATCCTGGTTCTACTCTCCAGCACCCACGTAAGCCAGAGGCACAAGGGGCTCATGCATCTGGAGTTCATTTGAAGTGGCTGGAAGCCCTGGTACACCTATTCTCTCTTTCTTTCTCTATCTCTCTCTCCCTCTTTCCCTCTTTCAAATAAATAACTAAAATATAAAAAAAGCTAAAAATTATTTTAAAAAGGAAATGAACTTGAGGTAAAATTTTAATTAAATAGTTGGGAGAAAAGAACATTTATTCTGTTTAAAATTTATATTAAACTATATTAACTCAGAAAAATGCATTTGGGGAGGAGAAAAAACTGGAGAAATGGCAAGGAAGTAGCACACAGGTATAAAGAAGAAGAATTGATTGAAAATTACTAAGGTTTGACAGGATATTGCAAGTCAGGTTTTAAAATGCTATTATAGATTCATTCAAGAATGCAAAATTATAAATATAAAGTAAATGTTGAGAGAAGGTCACAAGTATGGAAATTTTAGAATAAAGTAGGGAACATTTTCTTTACTATGTTTAAGAACTTTTGATGAAAATATAATTGAAAAACTAATGGAAATGATGACTATATAAAGTTATTTATTTCTGAAAAGAAAGTCTGAGATAATTACAGCTTTAATTGGCAAAATTTTACTTCTTTTTTAGTATCATACATGCTAGGCAATAACTCTACCAACTGAGCTACATCTCCAGTGAAATTTTGTATTTTCACAGAAACTGTGCTTCTAAAAGACAGGTAATGTTAAAAGAATAAATAAAAGTACAGTAGGTAAAGTTATTTGCCTTAGTTTGAAAAACATAAATATAATATGCAATTTTAAATAAATGTGCTTATTTATATTACTTTCTTTTATATTACTGTAACCTCAGTAATGCACAGTTAAAGGCCATTAATAAGTATTAATACAAAAAGGATTTCAAGTATATGATAAATCAAGTATATGATGTATTATGGTCTTGAATGAAGTTTCTATATTTCCTGCATCCTCACCAGAATTTCGTGTTTGCTTTCTTGTTGATCTACATTACTTCTTACATGTTTTTCTATTTTTTTCTTCCTTGATTCACTTTTAAAATTTATCCAGTATTTATAGTATTTTTATTTGAAGAAAAATTATTTAAATTATACCAAATATCAAAGTAGAGATATTATTTTGTTTTCTTTGATACATTAAAATATTTCTTTAAGTCAGGCATGGTGGCACACACCTTTAATCCCAGCACTTGGGAGCAGAGGTAGGAGCATCACTGTGAGTTTGAGGCCAGACTGAGACTACATAGTGAATTCCAGGTGAGCCTGAGCTAGAGTGAGACCCTATCTGGAAAAAACAACACACACACACACACACACACACACACACACACACACACACATATTTCTTTAAATTTTTAAAATTATTTTTAGTGACAACTTTTCTCAAAATAATTAGGACTAATGATTATTATGTAAAAATTGGAGAAATGTTCAACCTACTTTCTCTATAGTAGAAATTTATTGACTATTAGAAGAGCAAAGATTTTCCTGATTTTAAGGTGTTACAAAAATATGCTGTATGATAGCTTCTAAATGATAAACTTCAGTTTAAAAACTTTTAACAATATTTTAATTAAAATGACTATTAAGCTATTATCAGATAAAGTCCCAGTATTACAATGGTTTTAGAAGCTTCAATGGATATCAGATTGATGGCAAATTTCTTTTTTTCAAAATAGCTCTTCCCAAACTTTGTTTCTTTGGTTTGATAATTAAAAGTTACTTCTAAGAAAAATAAAACTTCCAACACATTTTAATCCTTTATTAATGGAGGATCTTAATTATGAAGAAATAATTAGATATCTTTTTGTTAATTTTATTGTTTCTTTTTTTTTTAACAACTACTACTAGAACCTGGATTTAATTCCTAGTACTTTAATAAAAAAAATAAACTACATTTTAAAAATGACAAAATAAAATCGGGGTTTAAAATAGATTCCTGAACTATTGACTTATATCCATCTTCTGATTCGCTTTCAGAATTTGGCTCATTTATAGTAGTTTTCCCAGTTTTCCAATCTTCTCCTGAATTCCAAGAATGTCCCTAAGAGAAATTTGGGATTCTTCAGTATTCTAACATTAAAATAAAATCTGATCTTATATAGAATAAGTAGTGTAACAAGAACTTTTTATGTTTTTGTCAGTACTGTCTGCCACTTTGGGTCATGATTTCTGTCACATTTGAACTTATCAACTTGTCCTGAGTACTGGATACTTCCATAATCTGTTACTTATGTTAGTAAAATTAACATAGAAGAGGTGCATTCAAAAGCCATAAAGAGACTTAACATTTGCATAACTTTCTGACATAATCCATCCCTTTTGTTGAGAGAGTACATTTTTATAACATTTAAGATCCATGCTATATGTTCTAAAACATACCTGACAATTTACTCATAGAGGTAGGGCAAAAGTCTAATGTCATTGAGAGAAAACTTTTTAATAGTCCATGCAATGTTCCCCAAAATAACGGAACTGTCCAGTTACACAGGGCTGAAGGAGAAACAGAAGGATTGCACTCACTCAGAACAAGGAAGTATGACAGTTCAGGTATGATATGAGCAAAATAGCAGACCAAAAACTCCCTAAGGGTTACACTTTAAATGGGATGCATTTCGTAATGATAGTAAAGGTACGGTAACAAGAGCAAAGGTCAACAGTTCACATTAAAGCAAAGAACAAATAAGAAGTAGGGCCCAGCCTTAAAACCCCCAGGCCGATTTCAGTGATGTGCCTCCTCTCCAGTAAGGCTCTCCCTCCTAAATATTAAACAACTTCCCAAAACAGCACCACCTGCTGGGAACAAGTATTCAAACACATGAGCCTATTGTGGGTATTTTACATTCCAACCACAACAGGGAGCAAGAGACGTTTTGAGGTCAACATCTTTTTTATTTATTTATTTATTTATTTATTTATTTATTTATTTATTTATTTATTTATTTATTTATTTATTTATTTGAGAGTGACAGACACAGAGAGAAAGACAGATAGAGGGGGAGAGAGAGAATGGGCATGCCAGGGCTTCCAGCCTCTGCAAACGAACTCCAGACGCATGCGCCCCCTTGTGCATCTGGCTAACGTGGGACCTGGGGAACCGAGCCTCGAACCGGGGTTCTTAGGCTTCACAGGCAAGCGCTTAACTGCTAAGCCATCTCTCCAGCCCTGAGGTCAACATCTTTAAATGGGCTTGTGTGAGGAAGAAAAGTAAGAGTAGTGATGAGTTTAGAACTGGCTGTTCTGAGTAAATCCAGGTAGCTGTGGGGACCTAGGAGTGGCCATAGTCTTCTCCTGGTGAGTGGAGGAAAAAGTGGGATTATACAGTGTAGCTGTAGACTTGAACACAAAAAAACCACACTTAAACATTTACTATTTCTTTAAGTACAACCAGAATGGGTTTCTTTTCTGAAAACAAAGGCAACATGCCAAAATAACATAACGCATAGGCAATTTAACAAAATAAAAAGGGAATATATATATCCCCCTCAGATCCATCCTTAGGCAATGTAAGTTGTATGAATGTAAATCCATCATTTTATAGAAAAGCAACACTCAATATCACAATGAATATAAAGACCATAAGATGAAATTTTATTTATTTATTCTTTTGGTGGGACTCATAAGTCTTTCCTCCATCCAATATTTTGTGGGAATACCATGTGGTAAGCCCATGGTTCAATCTACAGGAGGGAATAAAGCAAGCTAAGAGGTACAAAACTGCAATTCCAGCTCTCACACATGCTTGGCCAGGACTCTCTAAGTGAGCTATATCCTTGGATTGAACATAGATCATATTTTCATGTCATGCCAACTGTTCTCAAAATATGGACAGCCATTTTATCTTTGGCTCTCATTTTAGTTCATTTGCAAGATTTTTTTCTTATGAAAATGGATTATACATTTGCAAGATCGTTACTCATAAATTTACATTATTCTGTTGAAAATATTACAGAACCTTTGTTACAGTTACCGTTTCATTCCTGAATCAAAACACCAAGCAGAGATAGTGGATGGGAGGAAAGTGTTAATTTTAGCTTGCAGTTTCTTGAGATACCTTTGTCCTGGTGACAAAAGCATGATAACCATAAGCAGGAAGTTTGGGTGACACCACCATATCAAGGGAAGGAAATATTCTATGAACTTGACGTGGAGCTCGACTATATGTAATACTGAAAGCCTGCACGGCTGAACACAGTCTCCAGCATAGATCATCCTCCCAAAGGCCCCACAGCCTTTCAAATTTGCCACCACATTAGGACCAAGTATTTAAAACACATGAAGCGATGTGGGTCATTTCTTTTAAATCATCACAGCATTTATCTTTATGTTCTTGTGAAATTCTAATGAATAGGTCCTATCTTTTCAGAATTCCATGGAAACAATGCTGAAAAATGTGCACTTTCAAACAAGGACAGTACTTCAATATAATACATGGCATCATCTATGAGTTCAATTTTTTTAATCTAACATTAAAAAAAATACTTTATTTATATTCTTCTTATGTTTAGCTTTCTCTCTTTACCTAAATTTTCAAAAAATAAATAGCATGTTATCTATAAATATTTATATATAATAAATAAATAAAATATTTCTTTGTTGTTCCTTTGTATTGTTAATTCTTCATCTTGGCTGTTATACATATTCATCAGCTTTTCCTGCTCTCTAGTTAATTGTACCTTTCTCTTTATTATATCTCTCTACTGAATCATTAAAATGCTTCACAGGGGAAAAATACTAATCACCCAAACTTGTTTAGATTCTGCTGGAAATGCACTGTCTTTATCGCATTTCCAAGAACTAGTGACCTTCAAGCCAACACACTGACTCTGTGATTACATTGAAGCACCATATTTTCTTCACCACACAAATAGCAGTGTCTACTGCATGTCGCAATGTTTGCTAGATGGAAAAAGTATTTTTATCCACTGTAAACAGAATTAATATCCTTCTCACAAAGTTACTTTATTGCCTTTTTCATGACATATTGTGTTATTTCATTGGCCAGATTTGCCACATTCATATCCTGAAACAAATATCTTTCAGATATCTCATAATAATTGCACTACTGTTGGTAGAGATGTCAGGTTCTGTCTTAATAACAAAGAAACTTTGGGAGGAGAAAACTCAGATGTTATATAATATTGAAAATTACCCAACACTGTGGTAAAGATGCGTCCTATATGTAAGCAAGCTGTAAATATTTATTTTGAAAGATTTTTGTCTGTTTTGTCTATTTTGAAAGATTTGCTGTCTCCTTAGATTTTAACACATGAGAATTTTTATGTAGTTATTATAAATAGTATTACAAAGAATACTAAAGAAAAAAGTATAATGATTACTTTCTACTAATAGTTACCTATGAATCAGCTACCCTATTTCTGGGTAAATGAAGAAAATCTATCATGCTAAAGATATATCTCACTAATGATAGAGTTCATTATGCCACTTTTAAAAATATGCGAAGAATCAAGTTCTATGCCAAAATGAATGAACTAATATAACATGTATGGAATTCTATATGCACCCATTTACAAATAAGACAATGCTAAAATCATATCCTATCACTTACGCAAAATGAATAAACTAAAAGAGATTTTGGTAAGTGAAATAGAATAGAAACAAACAGTTCATCATCTTCCTTCTCATATGTGGCAGTTAAACCAAAAACTAATACTGATTACTAGATGTACTGAAGGATCATAGGTTGAGAATAAAGAGTATAATTAATATACTAATGAAGAGTTTAATTAGTGCATGCTTTATACATATGTATACAGGAATCACATTGATACCATTATTATGTACAATTGAAACATATTAATCAAAAGTCTAAGAGTCAGTTGAGAATATGCCTTAACAGGTAAAGTAGTTGTTGCACAAGCATGAGAATCTGAGTTTAAATCCCCAGAATGTGTGTACCCTTGTAATCCCAGTACTAGAAGGTAGAAACTAGGAATCCTTGGCACTCCTGGCTAGTTAGTCTATCCATATCTACAAATAGTTTCATTAAGAGAGTATGTCTAAAAGAATAAAGTGGAGCAATTGAAGAAGACCCCTATCATTGACCTTGGCCTCTATACAGAAACATGTTAGTGAACATCCACATACACATGTGGCCGTACACATACAGACATGTATACAAATGCAAAAGAACCAGAAAAGGAGCAAAAAGGACTAAAAGCCGAACATATTAATTAAACCTATGATAATAAATGTTAAAGTTGAAGTGTATGTTTTCTTTCAGATTTTTAAAATTATTTTTCATGTCTGTAATAATTGCCTATTTATGTGAATATTTATTAAAGAAATAAAATATTAAAATATGAGTGCTGTGTGTAGATATATTGGTAACTAATATGTTTACCTATATTTATATATATGTATATATTTCAAATATATATATATGAGGGTATAATTGAAATAAATGTCTATATATATTTATATACATATACATGCTTTTCTGGTATAAACATTTTTACTTTGCATTTCCTTATTTCTTTTTACTTTTGAGTATAGATTTGACTTTGTAGCCAATGCTGACCTTGAAGTTATCATGTAGTCTAAACTGTTCTCAAACACGTAGCAGTTTCCTGCCTCATTCTCGAAGGTGTTGGGTTTACAGGCCTATGCCACGCTGCCCAGTGAAATGCATTTCTTATGTTTTGCAGTAGATTTTTTTCAAATGTTTTTTGACCTGACACACCATATAGTGTTAAATATGGGGTGGGGTCTGGGAAGAATTAAAGTGTTTGATTATATTCCTGTGGACCTGTGTTTGATCCTCCTCAGCACCTTCAAAAAGCCAGATACAAAGTGTCCCAAGTGCCTGTAATCCCAACACACCTATGGCAATGGGAGGTCAAGCCAGGAGAATCAGTATGCTTGAAGGCCATCTGGATTTATTTGCACAGTGGCAAGATACAAGAGAGACCACATCACAACAGAGAGGTGAAGGACAACACCGCAAGGTTGTAGTCTCACCTCCATGTGTGTCATGGTATGAACACACATCTTATACATATATACTCAATTATACACACAAATAAAAATAACAAATATGACTAAGAGGTGAAAGCATTGAAGGTTTCAGTTCTGTTTGCACAGAAACCATGATATATTTTTCAAAGCCCATTGCCATGGTGCCTGAAATGATAAGGTCCATATTCAAGTTTCTTACTTTCTTCTATTCTCTAGAGGCTGAAGCCACCCTATTTGCTCTCAGTATAAATAATTGAGATCTTTAAATAAAATCTGATATTTATTTAATATAATATAATGGTTGAATTTCAAGCAACCAATCCATACCCTTACCTTTTAAGGTTTTATGTCCCCAGTAAACTATATCCATTTCCTCCATAGAGGGTTTGATTTCCAGGACGTCATAGAGCATGCTTAGCCATATAAGCTTTAGGCTTCTAGACTTTTTGTTGCTGCAGTTGGATATATAGGAATTACTCGGTGTTCTGCTTTATATCAATAGAGCCAAATAGAAGTTGGAAATTGGGCTGGAGAGATGGCTTAGTGGTTAAGCGCTTGCCTGTGAAGCCTAAGGACCTGGGTTAGAGGCTCGGTTCCCCAGGTCCCACGTTAGCCAGATGCACAAGGGGGGGCGCACACGTCTGGAGTTCGTTTGCGGAGGCTGGAAGCCCTGGCGCGCCCATTCTCTCTCTCTCCCTCTATCTGTCTTTCTCTCTGTGTCTGTCGCTCTCAAATAAATAAATAAATAAATAATTGAAAAAAAAATAAAAAAAAGAAGTTGGAAATAACTTGGTAATTTTACATTACTCACAAATGATATCATTTGACAGCTCAGCTGATTCATGCTGCTACTCTGGTTTGGAGTTTCTAATCCATGACATTTAACAAGAATATGCTTTTGATCTTAGAAGCCAAAATGGGTGCTTTGTTATTTGCTGTTGTTTTCTGCAGTCTAAATCTCATACCTATAATTAACTTGTTCCAGAGAAGTGTTAATAATGGTTTAAACAAATGAAGAAAAATAATTATTCAATGGCAGTGTTTTATAAATGAAATTTGATTTTTTTCAAAGATATACTTTTATGTCCCCTATTCTCCACCCATATTCTACTGAGGATTTTGGGTATTTACTGAATTGTTCTGAAGTCCTCAGTCAGTCTGGCACGTGTGTCATGCTTCAGGTCATTGCTACCCACCCTATGGCTCCTTCTGCACTGTTCCCAGAGCCTTGGTGGTGATGCAGACACCTTCATGTTGCTGGCAGGAAGCACCTGGCTAAAAACACTTTATGAGAGGTATGATGGGGTGGCTCTCTCCTTAGGATCTACATCTATCTGAAAAAGAGAAGCAGATTCTCCAACGGAGAGTAAGTTAGCACCAAGACAAATCTATTTCTCAACCTTATTTCTCATCTTGGTATTTTTTCCATCTTTTTATACATTATGTCCACTATGAAGAAATCTCTCTTATGCCCAATTTGTTTTTCATTTACTCTTATCTTGATTTCAGGTAAGATTTAATTCCTCTCTATACTGTAGAAATCAATAATTATATTTAATATTTTAATGATGATTTTCCACCTGAATAAGACATAAAATTATCTTTCATCCTGGAATATATCCTGAGCATTAAATAAAGTTTGTAAAAAAAATCTGGTAATTTTTAATAGTATTATCTGTTAGGAGAAAATATGTATTGGGAATCATAAATCATTCAACTATGGTTATTATGCTTATAAAATAAATATATACTAAATTTACTATAATATATTCACTTTTTAAATTAATCTTTTTTTCTAAATTGGCTTTTGTTTTCTAAACTAATATAGGTACAATTTATATATCTTATTTAACATAAAATACACAAAGGAAACAGTAAAACTTGTCTTCTAAGCTGTTTAGAATGTTTTGTGAAAAATGTGAAGTTACTGGTTATTTGAGAAAAAGAAATATTTAGTAGCTCAACAAAGAAAACATTTTTGTATATTTGTAGGAAAAAATCTAAGACCATTTGGCATTATTGGTGTATGAAACAATAAGCATCTAAATGAAATTCATGTTTTGATATTTCTGCACAAGTTATGCAAGAGAGAACAAAGACTTCCCCAATACTTTAACAATGTTCACCATAATATAAAGTGTTAATATCAAACCATATTTAGTAACTATGTGAGAAGCCAAAAAGGTCACATATGTTGATAATATTCTGTTACCCAACATACACAAATATGCAATCTTGGTTTATTAATACATACCTGGAAAAGGAGAACTGATTCTGAAAGGGTTAGAGAAAAAGACATGTGTCCAGAAAGGCATCAATTGTTGCCATATTTTAGACTATTCCACAATATCAGTTTAATATAAAAAAATGCTGATCTGCTACTATTTTATGACTTTCAGAGTGATATGATAGCAGGTTATTGCAGAGCACTGTAAATCTAAATGAAAGATTTTAAGATCTAATGAGGAGTACTTGAAAAGACTATTTATGATCGGCTGTCATAATATCATAACTCAGAAGAGAAATATGATAGTATCAACAGTCATCTTTTTACTTTACCAAATCACATTATGTCTTAATCAATTATGGTTGTAACATTATTGCACTGTGGCATGCTTCATGATCAGATGTATATGTGTGCTTTTCTCTAAGTAAATTGTGACCAACGTGGAGCATTCAACTGTGTTACTAATTTATCAAGTGACAGAACAACTTTTTTGTTTTTTTTTTTACATAGAAAGGGTGCAGTATAGTTTTAGTATTTATATATGGAAGGGAACTGGAGAAATAAAGATATTCTAATATGTAATAGCATTTTATAATTTAAGTTAAAATAATTCCCATAAAGAGATTGTAAACTCTCTTTCTTTGAAATCAGTGAAAATGGGGAAACATGAAACAATATGCCATCTAAATGGAAAATCAGGCTAATATTCAAATGTGAACATTAGAATACAGAGAAACTGTCCAAGTTCAGTGAAGGTAAAATACATTTCACTCTGAGAGATCATTGAAGTGTTTACATAGGGTTTTAGAAATAACAAAACATAAGTTGGGTAACAAATTACCCAAGTCAGTAATCAGTTCTATACACTGAAAAAGAAAAAAACAAAAACAAATAAACAAAACAATCCACAATTTAAACTGATAGAGCCAAGTGATCAGATCTGATTTAGCAAAGGCCAGAGGGAGCAGTGGAGGAGGAAGTATGAAAGTTACCCTGTAGCTGATGAGCAACTTCACTGAGATTCATCACCTGCAGGTAGTAAGGACTAAGCATAAATGTGTGTGAATGCACACACACACACACACACACACACACACACTCTCTCTCTCTCTCTCTCTCTCTCACACAGACACACACACACACACGGGGGTGGGGAGACAGAGAGAGAGAGTGAGAGAGAGTGAGAGAGAACAAGAATTGCAGAGACCTTCAGGTTTCTGGAGAGTGCCTCCCTACTTCAGATCAAGTTGCTGGCTTTTCCCAAAATACATCTCTTTGTAAAACACTTGCTCAGAAAAAAAAAAAAAAAAAAGTCTTGTTGGAATACAAATATTATAAAGGAATGTGAGTTGAAAGTGTATAAAATAATGAAGGAAATTGACAAGAAAAATTCCCTTAAATCATGCAAATAACTAAAAAAAATAACCTCAGGCTTAGTAAAAACGATTGCATTTTCTGTGACATCAGACATTGTAAAATTGCATTAAAATAAGTGACTGTGTCTGTGAATTCACATGTTATGGCATGAGTGTGGAGATCAATGGACGATTTGGGGGTTTTCCTTGCCTTTCTACCTCATTTGAGGCAGCATTTGTCCCCACTTCTCAATCTGATATTGTTTTTTGCTGGGCATACAGTGATATCCTGGAAAATTCTCCTATCTTTGCCTCTTGCTCTTCACTCAGTGTACAGCATGGCTTTGGCTTTTTAACGGTGGGTCTAGATCTAACTCAAGTACTGAGGCTTGAGTAGATAGCCCTTTATCCACTGGGCCATCTTCCCAGTGCACCATTGCATTTTAAAAATCTAGATTTTACTTACAATGACAAGTTATCATAACAGAGTAAGATAAAAACATAAACTAGTATCAATGATGAAAGCAGGAAATAATCAAAGCCATGCCACACTGGAACAGAAAAAGGGAATAGGCAGGAGAGGAATGCCCGAAGGTGTAGTCAGAGACATAGCAACATGTCAGAAGACAGAAGGAAAGTGAACAAAAGTAAACAGGAAAACAATAAAGACTAACGGAAAGCTAAAATCAGTATGATAGAAAATAAAATGGAAAGTAAAGATTCAGGATATATAATTAACATGTACTAACAGTTATAATTTTTATAGTTTTACTGAAATATTGATCATATACACCAAAGGAAAATCAACTGTCTCACCAATAAAAAAAGCCATAGACACAAAGTTGGAAGAGCCTGAAGAATATGTTTGGTCAGAGGATGTTGCAGTCAGGTTCACATTACTTGCAGAAAACACTTGACTAAGAGCAGCTTGTGGGAAAAAAAAAATTATTTTGGCTTACAGTCTTGGGGGTGGGGGCTCCATGATGGAGGGAGAAATGATGGCATGAGCAGAGGATGGACATCACCTCTTGGCCAACATCAGGTAGACAACAGCAACAGAAGAGTGTACCAAACATTGCCAAGAGGAACCTGATTATAACACCCATAAACCTGTCTCCAAAAATGCACAGCCTCCAGAAGGTGTTCATTCCCACATCACCATTAACTGGGAACCTAGCATTCAGAATACCTAAGTTTATGGGAGACTCCTGAAACAAACCACCACATTTTGCCCCTGGCTCTGCAAACTGATAATCATGCATGATGTAAAGTACAATACATTCATCCAACTTTAAAAGTCCCCATAGCTTTTATTAATCCCAAAAATGTTCAAACATCCCCACAGTCCAATGTCTTTAACTGGGATGCACAATACAAAAGAAAGAAAAAAAAAACATCTCCCCCCTCAAAAAAAAAACATAATGGCAATGAATAAAAATTCATACTACAAAAGATGGCATTGTGTAGAACAAATAAATACTCAACAAATACAAGATTTAAAACAACCAGGACAAACATCAAACTTCAGGGCTCCAAGTCCAAGAACTCTAACCAGCGATAAGTGTCCAATTTAATTCTAAGCAGCCACAAATCTCTGGAGTTCCAATTCTGCTACTCCTCCAGCTGGGCTACTCACAGTCCAGGAAAACTTCATTTAGGGCTGGCAGAACTCTTTGGCAGCCATATCATACGCCTCACCTCTTCATTAGGTCTCTAGTTCAACCCAGGGTTCATGCTCATTGGCTCCAAGCAGGAAATTAAATAAGCCTGCTTCACAGTGGCCATGGCCATTTCTAAAATACAAAACTGTATTGCAAAACCAATGACCCTCACTTTCCTGCATTTGTTATATTCCATGATTCCAGGTGGGCTACCAACTTTTTAATCCAGGGGGGAATAAAACTGATTCAGGCCCCTTCCAAAGAGTCTGCATTCTTCCCATTGTTCCAGTGCAGGCCACAGTTAGCCCAAATCACAATGGTTGTAATCTCTCAAACAACTGCAGCTGAATGGGCAGCAGTTTAAACTCAAAGATTCCTTTTTTTTTTTTTTTTTTTTTTTTTTCTGTACCATATCCCTCTGCTCACACCAGTCCATTTCTAGGCAAAACAACCCTGCAGAAGTTCTCAGGACATGGGCATAAAAACAATCATGCCATGCAAATTGCTTCTAGCTCAATGTAGGAAATACTCCTTCTCACCCATATAAGCCAAACTTAATAGTCCATAGTTCTTACTGCATTCAGGTCTTTCAACTCTGACCAAAATAGTTTATCAAGCTGTATTTACAGCACTACAAGTCATCTCTAAGGCCAAGATTTCAAATTCTTCCACATTTCTCTTGAAAATCAGCTCTAAAAGGCCAAAACCCACAAAGTCAGGTGGGTAGCAGCAAAGATCCCACTTCCCAGTATGAACATTAATGTTGCAGTAAAGTTCACATTACTGGCAGAAAACACTGGACCAAGAGCAGATTGTGGGAGAACTTTTTTTCTTCTTCTTGGCTTACGGATTCAAGGAGAAGCTCCATGATGCCATGGGAAAATGATGGCACGAGCAGAGGGTGGACATCACCTCCTGGTCAACATCAGGTGGACAACAGCAACAGGAGAGTATGCTAAACACTGACAAGCTCATTATAACACCAATAAGGCTGCTTCCCAACAATACAAGGCCTCCAGGAACCTTTAATTACCAAATTGCCATCAGCTGGGAACATAGCGTTTAGAACACCTAAGTTTATGGGGATCACCTGAATCAAGCCACCACAGAGGAGATACAGGTCACCTCATCCTGAAGGTACTACATGGTTCATTTGAAAAATAATCATACCTTTACTTATAAATAAAATTTCAGACTCTCAAAGAAAGTACAATATCATGGAAATATATTCTTTGTCCAAACACAATTGGAGTATGTCCAAGATAATACAGAAGTTATATAAGTAATCTTTATAGTATACAAGTTTCCATTGATCAAAATTAAAGCAAAAATATAATTACTTGTAATATGCATTTAGGACAAACATGAAAGCATGCAAGCTGTTTATGTAGTTATGTATAGACAGAGTGCAGTGTGCATTGAAGAGGCCACTTCTATTGCTTTCACACTGATCCTTGAGTCAGAGTCTCTACATGAACCTGAAGCCACTATTATTTGGTCAGGCTGAGTTGACCAGCAAAAATCCTAAAAGGTACAGGCACATGTGACCACACCCAACTTTTTATGCGTGTGCTTAGATAGAAGTCAGGCCCTCCAATTAGCACTCTTAACTAGTAAGAAATCTCCACAGCCCCATAGATTTATTTAATTTAATTTAATTTATTTATTTATTTATCTTACCAATGCAAATAAAGCTTCTACAATTTTAATTTATTTTGACATTCCAAGAAGTATAAATTCTGAGACATGTTAAGGGTAACTCTGGTTTTGAAGCCATCAAACTTGTTCTAACGCTGATCCTACCTAACAAAAGACATCCAATGGAAACAGTGAGCACACAGCATAGGCTGCTCAGTTTACAGTGTGCCCTGCCCAGACCCTCTGAGACATGGCCAACACATACCTTCCTAGATAGAAACTGACCAGAACACTCAACCCAGGCCCCAATAGAGATGCTGTTGATACATTCTCAGCAAGACAAAGTGATTATCTCTCGAAAGGCAAACCCAAATGCAAAACAAACAACAAAAGCACCCAAGACAAGATCTCCCCATCACGCATGCCTAGTCCCATTATTGAATCCTATTGTTAATGCTACTTAGAGAAAATTACAAAGAATTTCAAAATGCAATTATGACAAGCATAAACAACAAATTTAATGAGGGCATGAAAAATTGACTGACTCAAAAAAAAAAAAAAAAAAAAAAAAAACCTTATGGATAGCTCAATGAATTGAAAGAGGTTCAAATCCTTGACCAAATTCCAAAAGAACATAGAAAGTATATAAAATTCAACAAAAAAGCCAAACAAAGACAGGAAAATGGGACTCAGTAAAAAGATTAACTAAAGAAAAGCCAAATAAAAAATTAAAGTAAAATGACTCAATAAAAGTCTCCCAAGAAAGCCTCACCAACAGAATAGATCATGTGGGGGGGGGGGGACAACTATCTGTTCTTGAAGATAAATAAGAGGAAATAGATCAGGAGTTCAAAATCAATGACATGTTCAAAAAATTATAGAAGGAGAAGATATGAGCAAACATTCAAATCATGAGCATACAAAAACAGAAAGGACTATGGACTAAAGACACACCTAATATTTTCAGTAAAATTATTGAAAAATATTCAAAATTTGATGAACAAAGGTCCATCCACATGCAAGAGCCATACAGAAATCCAAATACACAAGGCCAGAATAAAATGCACCATGTTATATAATAATGTAAAACATTAAACATGCAATCCAAAGTGTACTAAAAGATGGTGGAGAAAAATAGCTCATCAATTACAAAGATAAGATTGTGAAAATAACATCAAATTTTTCATTGAGAACTGTAAATACTATGAATATTTCAAATTTTGAAAGACTATGGCTACCAACACAAATTGCTACAACCAACAAGATGATCCCTTATAGGTGAAAGAAAGGTAAAGAAAGTGAAAGAAAAACTTTACATGATAAAGTTGACTTTATGAATATGTGAGCACTGAACCTGTCTTATAGAAAATAGTGGGGAGGATACTATGTACTTGAAGGAAGAATAAGCATACTTAAGAGGCAACATAAATTAAAAAAAAAAAACAATAACAAATCATAGAATATCTGTTAACACAAATGAAGATCAAGAAAACACTACACTTCACAAAACCATCAGTATTGCCAAGGATGGATACATTCCTTTCAATTAGAATTCTGAATATTAATGGACTCAACTCCCCAATAAAGAGACATGCTAAAAGACTGGATTAGTAAATTGGACCCTTCATTTTGTTATCTTTAAGAAGCTTACCTTATGATTAAAGACAAATGCCACTTTTGGTTGAAAGATTAGAAAAAGATAATCCAAGCAAATGGAAATAGAAGACAAGCCAGGGCAACTATACTAATACCTGACAAAAGAGACTTTAAGACAAAAGTAATCAAAAAGACAAAGAAAGTAATTTTATACATTAGTTATACAATCATAAACATATGCACCAAATACAAGTGCCCCAAATATAAATAGACTTAAGGCCAGAAGTCGCATGATTTTATCAATAGATGTGGAAAAGGACTTCCACAAAATACAACCAACAACCCTTCATGATACAAACACTGAAGATGGGCTGGAGAGATGGCTTAGCGGTTAAGCACTTGCCTGTGAAGCTTAAGCACCCCGGTTTGAGGCTCCATTCCCCAGGACCCACGTTAGTCAGATGCACAAGGGGGTGCACACATCTGGAGTTCGTTTGCAGTGGCTTGGAGGCCCTGGCGTGCCCATTCTGTCTCTCTCTGCCTTTCTCTCTCCATCTGTCGCTCTCAAATAAATAAATAAATATTTAAAAAAATTAAAAAAATAAACACTGAAGAGACTTTGGGTAGAGGAACATTGTTTCACCATAGTAAAGGGCACAATCCTAAAGCCTACATCATGGTTAATAGGGAAAAACTTGCATTCTCACTAAGGTCTGGATCAAGACATGAATGAGCCATTTTTACCACTGCTATTTAGCATAGTATTGGAAGTCTAAGTTCAAGTGACAAAAGGATGAAATAAAAGAGACACACATTTGAAAGGAAGAATTCAAACTAGTCTTATTTACAGATGATATGATTCTGTACTCATCAGCCAGGAACTAGAATGAGGGTAGTAGAGAGTCGAAATAGGAAAGGATGAGGGTAGGGGATATGTGACATGCAAGACGAAAGACAGAACACAAAAGGTGAGGAGTCTTTGAAGGGCAAGGGGAAATCCACAAATTAATGACAGCATGAATCATTGCCAAAGCATGTAGTTAACCACTAGAAGTAAATGGGTAAGATCTTACTGCTGAAGATACAATAAGTTAAAGTTGCAGGAACTGAAATGGAAGCAACCTACCTGCTGACTAGCTCACTTACTGCTAGAAAGTGCTAGGCATGTTACCAACAACAGAAAACAAAACAAAACAAAACAAACAAACAAAAAAACAGTGGTTTCTGCCAGCCATGAAATCAGCCAGATAGGCAAGATGTACTTATTGGTACAATAGTGGCACACAGGTTATGAGGATCATCAGTTGTTCTCTTATTGAATGTGAAACCCATTTACAGGGTGAAAATTCATCCTGATAATGAGAACAAAGTCAGAAGCTTTTACATTCTCTCTGTCCCCCCCACATTGACAATATCCCCTGATGTTTGTCCATTGTGGCCACTCCACTTTCCCTCTTGATCTTTTTGTAGACCTTGGCTCTATTCTTAAGAATATTGTGTATTATTTAGTTGTTCAGACATCTTTCAAAGAATATTTAAGTAAATAAACTATCTACAGGTTTTTGTGCCTTTGCTACATCATTAAGTTG
The DNA here is from genome assembly GCF_020740685.1 of Jaculus jaculus. Classification (NCBI taxonomy): domain Eukaryota; kingdom Metazoa; phylum Chordata; class Mammalia; order Rodentia; family Dipodidae; genus Jaculus; species Jaculus jaculus. The sequence goes on from NC_059104.1 coordinate 42,109,421, forward strand.
TCTTTATATCTACATTTTTTCCTTTATAATTTGAGTATAACTTATTTTGTGACATGAATGAATAAATATATAATTATATAGACAATAGACTGATACATAATAGAAAGATATAAATCAATAATAGTAGTTAAAGAAACAAGTTTCTTGTATTTCTAGAATCTTTTAGTTTCTTTTCAACTATGTGCATATTTATATTTTACTGTCTTTCAGAGGAAGGATAGCTTTGCTCCCAGCTAAAAGGGTTTGATTTTATGTTCTCTTTGGTTGTCAAAACAACAATTTTATATTTTCTTCTTCAATCATCTATGTACTGCATTATTATACTTGATATTTACTACTTTGTTGAAAATCTGCTTATTCTGCATAATGTTCATAAAGTGAAATACTTTTTTGCTTATATTCATGTATGTCTTCAGATAGCATTACAGAATAATTCTCTCCTATCTTAATATTTTTCTTTTATCCTAGATTCCTATAATAAGAATATTGACAGTTTTCTTCCATATTTCATATCACATTTTTCTCATAAAAATTTATAACTAACAAGTTTCTACAGAGATATGAGAAACAAACTTTGACATAATTTTTTAGTTCATAAAACTATTTTGGCAGAATTGGCTTTATTAAAAAGCAAATTCAAGAAATTTTCTGTAACCTATATATTTTCTCATATGGAGTATTTTCATTTTCCCTAAACCAGTCTGAAAATAGTTCTCTTGACCACATCACTGATACCTTCCCTTTCTTCTTTCAAGACATTTGCTTTGTTTACATATAAACATTTTCTCTTCCAGTTATTATTTTTTTTTCAGAAAAGAAATGTAGTAGGCTCATCACCAATCCAGTTACTTTTCTATATTAGTAAAATTGCTGTGATAACTTGTCTTTATTTATCTACACTTTCTGTTTCACCTTGTTTTTTTATTCAAGAACTTCACCTTTCCCCTGTCCTTTGAAGTTTTTAGAAAGAAGAGGAAATTTCTTGAAACTGAACATATTAGTTATCTCTATCATCTCAGAACAAGTAAGCGTACATCCTTCCTGTAGTTCCTCAGCTGATCATAGTTACCGTCAGCCAGGAACTAGTTTGGTCTTGTTCAAATGTAGAGTGACCCAAGGATAATGTAAGTAATAAAACTGGTGAAAGAAAACCAGAGGACTAAACAAACTTCTCTTCTGCTAATGGATTGCATCAAACGCTAACAGTTTACTGATGAGAAAACATATTATAAATTCCATTTAAAATTTTCAAATGAGGGCTGAAGAGATAACTCAGGAGTTAAGGGGCTGGACTGTATAGCCTAGTTTTCTGGGTTCAATTCCCGAATGCTCACATAAAGCCAAGTACACAAAACAGTGCATGCACCTGGAGTTCATTTGCAGCAGCAACAGGCTGGTGTACCAGTCCCCAGCCCCATCTCTACTTGAAAATAATAAATCAAAATATGCAAATGATTCAATAAATCAGCAAGTACAAAATGGAAATTGATGGAAAGACCAACAATATAGAAAGTATGTATGTGAAGAAATACCAAAAATCCCTTTTATTAATATCAACAAGAAGAAAACTACAATATTTAAAGAAAAGTGTGCTCTAAATGGCTTAGGCTTCTTTCATATGGTAAGAATGCAGTCCATAGGTTTTACTCAATACATGTTTCCTAGATGTAGTTATATATTTTAAAAGATATATAGCAGAGGCTAGGGAAATTGTTTAGTAGATAAAATACTTTTACTGAAAAGCATGAAAATTGATTTGAGATCCTCAAAGTATACGTAAAGCCAGATGCTACCATGTGTGTGTCTGCAATTGCACTGCACGTATGGTAAACAGGGAGGTGGAGACAGGAGAATCCTTTGGAAACCAATAGGCAAGCTAGCATGGTTAATACTATGATGAATGTAAAGAGATCCTGCCACCTGACAATGAAAAGACTTTCCTTGCTCCTTGTCAGAGTAATACTGTAAAACTAGCTATACTACCACAGATAAAATAATAAGTAGATTCAACGCAATCATCCTCAAAATTCCCAGGATATGCTTCTTAGAACTTGAAGAATTTCTGCTAAATTTCATATGGAAGCACATAGACCAGAGTAGCCAAAGCAGTCCTAAGCAAAAGAACATTGCTGGAAAGAACACAATAGTTATTCTAAAAAAATTATGCTAAAGAGGCATGGTGACAAAGATAGCATAAACATCTTATGAAGACAACTATGTAAACGAATGAGACATAACAGGAAAAATAGAGACACAATCACATAGTAATGGTCTCTCTCTCTCTCTCTCTCTCTCTCTCTCTCTCTCTCTCTATATATATATATATATATATATATATATATATATATATATGTATATGTATGTATGTATATATGTATATATATACATACACACACACACATATATATATACATATATATACATATATATCCTAAAAAGTACTATGATATGAAAGCATTCAGAAGAAAGTCATACATAAAAAGACATTCATATAACAGAAAGATAAAAGCTTAATGTATTATTTCATTGACTATTCCAAGAAAGTCAGTGGATAAATGGATTTTGTATATTTGAATGAAAGTTGAGGGTTAGTTGCATCCATTCCCTCCTCCCTGCCCCTTTTCTGAAAAGGCCTTCCTCACTGGGGATGCAGGTCAACCTCATGGGGATTGTGGGTCATGAATTATAGGGGGAGGCTCTGTGCAAAATGTCCCAACTTGTGGCTCTAACAATCTTTCCACCCCTCTTCCACAAAATTCTCTGAGACATGCTGAGAGCATTTTATGTCTATTTCATTGTGGACACTGGACAGTTTATTTTTGAGAAAAAGGATGTCAAAAATATATACTAGATAAGAGAAACCCTATTCAACAAATGGTGCTGGAGAAACTGGGTATCTCCTTGTATATGAAGGAAATTAGAGCTCATCATCATAAAAAACAGCTCAAAATGATCAAAACGCTTAACCTAAAACCTGAAATGCTGAAACTTCCATAGAAAAATAGAGAAAATACTTCAAGATATTAGTATAGGCATGATCTTTCTGAATAGAAACACAATAGTATAGGAATTAGTCCCATGTTGAACACATGGGTAGGATTTTGTGAAGTTAAAATGATTTTGCTTTTGCACTGCCAAGGAAACTATCCCAGAGTGGACATTTAGCACACAAAATTAGATAATACCATTGCTAACTATACTTCAGGCAGGAGGTTAATATCTAGAATATAGAGAGAACTGTAAAATGTTAATACCAAAAACCATAACTGTCAAATGGTCTAATTAACCAAACATGCAGTTTTCAAAAGAGAGAAATACAAATGGTAAACATTTTAAAAGTATTTCTTGCTCATTTCCCCAATCCTGCTGTAGTTTCAGCTGTAGCTTGGCTGAAGTGTAAGGGGCAGTTTATTTCCTCTGGTCTAGCTACCTTCTGAAAAAAAAAAAAAAAAAAAAAAAGAATAGATACTCCAATGGAAGGTGAAGTCAGGATAGTTTAAATAGGATAAGCATTATCAATTTGGGGAGAATTTGTAATCTCACTTTTAACCAAAACCTAATGAGAGCTTCACACTGGAGAGCATAATCTTTGTCTCTGTAGAATTCTGATCTAGTTCCAAATTCCAAACATGGGTTCCTTTCTACTGAGCAGTTCTCTTAGCCAATATGAAAGCTACTGGTTGCCCACCAAGACTGTGTGCCACTATTGCACTGGCATGTACATCCTGACAGGGTGTTTGCTTCTGAGTAGCTTAGACCTCTGGCTGCTCAGACCATTGTTGGCCACTTTCCCTAGTAGTTAGTGTAGCACTTTCCAGCACTAGACACTCAACTGTCTGGGGACTGGCTCTCTTCTGGATTCCAGCCAGGACCCTCCGTGCTCTGTGTCAGCAGCATATGGTGTGCTCTGCTACATGGTCTTAATTTTTGCCTCAGGTGGGTAATGCACAGCTGAATCTAGAGAGGAATCAGGGAAACAAGCAAGAGTACTGTTTCCATGCTGAAACATTATCAATGCCAGGGTAAAGGAGATAGACAACACTTACCAAAGCAGAGATCCAGAGGTTCCTAAGAAATTATCAATTAAGTAGACTTAAAATTCACCACCAGGGTTCAGGAAATTTTCTGGAAGAGGAGATGTAAATATTGTAAGGGCCAGAGGTTGAGACATCATGTCCAGAGGCATTCACTCCACCCAAAAAATAACTGTGCTGCTTCCACAAAACATAACCCACATCCCCATAGGGAATTCCTGCAACCCCACTGAGGAGGGTCCCCAGTGGAATGGGGGCAGGGATGAGGAAAAAGAGGGTACCAATACATGATATATCCATATGAAATATGTTCGTAATAATAATAATAAAATATTTGAAATGAAAAAATTAAATATTTCAACATCCTTATTCAAAGCTGGGCTTGGTGGCATAGGCTTTTATTCCCAGCACTTGTGCGGTAGAGGTAAAGGACAGCCACAAGTTCAAGGCCATCATAGGCTACATAGTGAATTCAAGGTCAGCCTGGGCTAGGGCAAGACCCTACCTCAAACCCCGGTCCCCAAATAATACATACTTATTCTTTGAAATATTCCAAATTATCACTATTTTGGGATTCCACCTTATCTACTTCAGAATAGCTCTTATCAAGAAAGTCAAGGCTGGCAAGAATGTAAGGAAAGAGACTATTCAATGTTAGTGGAAGTGTAAGTTGGTGATGCCACTATATAAATTACTGAGCATTGTTTTACATTCTTAATAAAAAAAATAATAATAGAGAAACAGTATGACCCAGCTCTACCACTACTTGGCATATACCCAAATGACTATATCTTAGCACAGATACTTGCACGTTAATGTTCACTGCGAGTCTATTAACAATAGAACAAAATGGAATCACCATAAATTTACATGAATAGGTAAGTGGATAATGGACATGGAGTACATGTAAACAAGAGAATTTTATTTAGCCATATGGAAATTTTAGGAAAATGGATAGAACTGAAAACAACATATTAAATGAAGATGCCATACCCTGAAAGTCAAATATCGCATGTTATCTCTCCTATGTAGATCCTAGTTACTAACTTTTTAGACATGTGTATCATGTGAGAGTGGGCAGAGATATATAAAAGTTGTGCAACAAGAAATGAGATCATAAGAGCAGGATAAAGAAGGATTTAAGGAAACTGGGGTAGTGAATATAATAGAGCACATATGGCATCAAATTTTAAGGGAAATACTGAGGACAAAATAATAAAAGGAAAAGCTAGTGTTAGGGAGATAGGGAAAATCAATTGTCAGTATCATCAAAAATGGCTGAAAATACCATAAAGAAACATGTGGTTCTGAATATTAATTAACACAAACAAGCCAATAAAAATATTTTGTTATTTCCATGGTGACAGGCCAAAAGAATCAAGTCCTTGCTCTTGGGTCATTGTCAGAGAAGATCCCCTGTCTCTTCCATGTGACTTGGTACACACATACATACATACATACATATTTACATGTATGTATGTGTGTATATATATATATATATGTATGTATATATATACATGTATATATATATACACATGTATATATAGATAAATAGAAATATATATGCATGTATATGTATCTATCTACCTATCTATATATATAGATAGAAATACATATACATGCATATATATTTCATCAAAGTCTTTAAGGCAGACAGTCAATAGAGAAATTGCACTATCAGGTTAGACATATCTTTCTATAGTATAATCAGGAAAGTGACATTCCAACACTATGGGGGTGCTGTGTTAGTTAACAACAAATGTCAGATTAATGGAAAAGTTAATCTTGTCCATGTCAAGGTATTACTGCACACTTGGAAGCCATCCAAATTCCTGCTTTTCAAAACATCTATCTAACCTCAACCACTTTTCCCGTGGGCTATATGTCAACTGATGTTCCACAGAATCAAGAAAATTGTATTTATAGAGGTTTTATGTTTTCCATTTGCTGGGTATTTCATTTTACAGTATTTGCTTTTATATAAAACTTTTATATATCCTACTGGTTTGATTATCCTGCGGGTTTGATACAATATCCTTTCATTCTCTTTGTTGTTGTTGTTGTTTGTTTTTTAGCGTTTTAGCTAGGAAGATCTCTTTTGGAGACATAAGTCCTTATTTTTCAAAAATAATATGGAAAAATTTTCTTATTGAAGTTAACTTCACTATATAACAACTTTTAGATTAAGCTAGTATAATTTCACATTACAGCCATGTAATTATTATATTTTCACTGCTATCTATCTATTGATCTATCTATCTATCCAGCAATCTTCTAATACTCATGCTACTTTCTTTTATTGCTCTACCCTCAAAAATTGTTTTTCACAGAAATTGCACATATGATAATTAAGTTCCCATTTATTTAGAAAAATAGACTTTTACTCCTCTCATATTATTTTCAATTTTAGTAAGAGATTTATTTTCATAAAGAAGATATTTTATACTTGTGAGATTAATATTCTGGATTTATCTTCAAAATTTATTATTTTGTTTTTTTCTCTTCATCAACACACACAATTTTATGAACAAGATATTTTCTATTGATATTCTCTTGTCTCTTTTTGTCACTTCCCAGAATTAGCACTAAAGGATTCAGGTTGTTTTATGCTGGAGTCCCATGTCTATTTTCAACTCAATATGGTTTGACCACTACCGCCTTTTCAGATATGATAAATACTGGAATATCTGTTGAGGAACATTGTTATAGGGCCCTAGGATATATAGAGTCTTGCAGATCCAAGTGATCCAACTACAACATAGGTGTGTTAAAAATACCTGAATGTAAGATCACGATACGAAAGTACCATTTCCTGGAGTACTAGGATGTTCCTCACTGAAACACAAAAGCATAGTTAGTAGTTCTTCCCCCAGTTAAACAGAAGTGAAAGAATGAAGGACTTCTTATGGACTCTGCAGCACCGCCTTTCCGAATGTCATGAATTCATTTTCCTTAATGTAAGAGAAATATTTCTCATGGATTAAAGGGGCCCATATAATATTATTTGTCCAACTATGCTGTTACAGTTACTTTGTCCTTTCTTGGTCAGAATAATCTTTGATAAGCAACATAGAGAAGGAAAGGGGTTTGTTTCTGTTTACAGTTTCTAGGGGTAATTACTATCATGGTGAGTAAATGAATAGGAATGGACATGAGATCTTACACTATTACAAAATCAGGGAAAAGGGGGGGAAAAAAAGCAACAGAGCATCAAGCAAGAGAAGACCTGAATCACCTCCAGGCTGGCCCCCAGTGGCACATCTCTGCCAGCAACTCCACCTTCCAAAGGGCTCACAGGTCACTTAGGCCGCACTAGCAACTGGGAATGAAGTATTCAAGGGCATGAGTCTATGGGAGTATTTTTACATTAAAGCCACCACATCCACTAACAAATCACATATTTATACATTTTCTCTGGCTGAGTTAAGTACGTGTATGCCACTGCTACTATTACAACAGAAGAAAGGGGAAAGTTTACCCATCATCTGAACACCATTTCAAACAAAATGACACACAAGGGCACATGCTTGTTAAGACAGTTCCAAGGTGAAAACAAGTAAATTATATTAAGACAATTAGACTTCTTATTCATATCTTATTTAGTGCATCAAGATTAAAATTTTAAGTAACATTTTAATTAATTATGTTTAATTGGATTCCTAATTGCTTTCAGATTTATCACCAAATACATGAAAATAAGTAAAGCCAGTTGACATAGCAGGAAGAGTCTGACTATCTTAAGAAACTGACCTGGTTTTAAATCTTAGATCATTCATTATTCTTGCAAATTGGGAAGCAAATTTTAATCTTTCTTTGGCCTTAATTAATTATTTTGTCATCTTTTTTGTTGCCAACCATGATAATTAAATGACTTAACATATGTGATCATTTTTTATGATGAATACCTTATAGTATGAATAAAAATAGGAGAAGGTTGAGTTGATTTTATATTCTATCTTGAATCTGTTTTTTTTTTTTTTTCTCTCTCTCTACCATGGTATCTGCAAATATGTTGAATTAGGGCCCAATTCTAACACAATAAGAACCAAAGTGAGTTTGATACGAACCAGCAAAGACCTGTACTCTACTTCTGAGTTCAGCATAAGACTTTTGGTTCACTTTCTCATAGATCATTCTAGCATGGCCTGGGGTTTGTTGCTCCCTTGAGAAGTGTTTACCACTAATGGAGCTGAGAAAGGGCAATGGACCCCAGAGATGTTAGGGGTTGCAAGGGCCCTCTACTTCCAGAGAGTATTAGCCATCCCTGTGAAAGGTAAATGTTTGGTATAGGCTAAAAATGATTTTAAACTTTTTAAATTAGTTTTCTATTCAGCAAATACAGGCAGTTTGGTACCATTATTAGGCTCATCCATGACCTAGCCCCTCCCCATTGGCCCCTCCTTGTTCATGCCTGGTGGAGTTAGCCCACAGTTATTGGTACAATAAATGTCTCTGCAAATCATGACCCAACATGTGACTCTGACATTCTTTCCGTCCCCTCTTCCACAAAATTTCCCTGAGCCATGTTGGGTTCATTTTTGGTCTGCTTCAGTGCTGAGGTGTTGGAGGCCTCTGAGGCTCAGGCTCTCTGGTTTGGTAGGAGTTGATTTTTCTCTGTGTTGGTCTTCTTCCCCCTTGTGCTGATATCCGATTCATCAGGAAAACAGCACCCTTGCTTGTTTCACTAATTTTCCTTAGTTTCATCTGGGGCCCTTTTGAAGTATGATGATGTGGCTCTCTCCTTAGGGTCTGCATCTATCAGAAAAAGAGAAGCAGATTCTCCAAGGGGGAATAAGTTAGTTCCAGGACAAATGAAATAACGCTTACTTTTTTAGATAGGGAATTTAATAGGTGTAGGCCCTCTTGTAGCCCATGATTGATGTTAGCTTGATATTGGAGAGAGGGTTTATGTTTGGATATGATTCTGACTTGTTTCCCAGCTCCAGCTATGGGTCCCATACCACTGAGGGGATCAGTTAGCCAAATCAAGAGCAAATGGTTCCCCACCATGGCTGTGTGCCACTATTGCACTTGTGTGGGCATCACAACCAGTTATTTGTTGCTAAGTAGGTTAGACCATGAGTTGCTTGGGGAGATATTGCTTATTTCCCCCAGTCGCCCAAGTAGCACCTTCTGGCACCAGATAGCTGACTGGGGACCGACTCTCTCCTGGCTTCCAGCCTTGCAGTTCCATTTTATGTGTCAGCTGCATATGGTGTCTTCAGCAATAGGGTCTTACCACTAACCTTTGCTGGGTTATCAAGTACTCTGACAGAAATCTGTCATTCTTTTAGGAAACCTTGTAGGTTTCTCTGATCAAAAGCTCATTGTGGATGCTAGCCCCATGCTGGCACTGGGAGTTACAGGTCAGTGCCCACTAAGAAAATGAGGAAGAATATAACTAATATACAAGAGTTAGGGAGGAGAGAGATAGAGTGAGGGAGAGGGAGAGGGAGGGAGGGAAGATGTAGAAAGTTTAGGTTAGCTTGATCCTACCCTCTCCACTGTCTTGTGGTTCAGGTGTTTCCTATAAGGGCCTGGTGAGGGTTCAACCATTTGGTCTGCCTTTTAGGAAGAATAATTTTATGGTACCATTGTCATTTGGGTTTAAATTAGTGTTTCCCACTCCTTCTATTCCCTCCCTTCCCTCCCCATTCATCCTAGTGTCTAGTCCATGAGATGTTTGCTGGGTATGTAAGGTATCTTGGGTATATTTAGGTTAGGTGCTGTAGATAAGTGAAACTATGTTGCGATTTTTTTTCTGTGATTGGGTAAGTTCACTGAGGATGATCTGTTCCAGGTTTTACTCTAGAGCACAGGGCTTAAACGCGCTGATGATTTCAATACTATTGAGTGCTGTTCTTAAAAAGTAGACCTATATATCCACTGTCTCTGAGGTAAATTATTTCAGAAATATTGGATTCACAGAAACAGTCCCATCATAAATATAAATGTTTGTTTCTGAACTCAGTAACAGAGTATAAATTTACTTTAAATCAAGCTGTAACTTAAAGATATTGGAAAATCCCACAGCAAAGTTCTAATGAGAAACCTTACTTTAGCCAATGATCTTCCAACTCAAGCTTGTCCCCTTACTTGAATGTAGCTTTTATAAAGGTACCAAAGGTTAATTTGTTTCATAAGACAAATTCAACCTAAAAAGTCAATTTAGGTGAGTACCCTTAATTGACTGTATTTTCACACAATCTAATCATTAGTGTTTATATTATTTTCTATTCTATATTATTTTAGATAAGATGGCTTAGTATGTAAATATATATTAATAAACATACTTTAAAATAACAAAATACATAACAGAAAGTGTCATGAAATGCATATATACCTGACAAGATAAAATAATTGCAAGGAGGAAATCCCTCTGACAATCAAATGAATAGGAACTCAAAGTTTGTCTCTCTCTGACAGAACCAGCTATGTTACCACTGTTCATTCATCATATTCTCCTTCAAACCCCACATCTGTTGTCATCCCTGCTTAACTCATTTGTTTTTTGATGTTATCCCCTTCAACTATGTACATAACAGCCAAATGCCTAACACACATGGGAAATTAATGACTGTCTCCTATTATTTAGAAAGATTAATTCTAAGAGCACATCACTGTGATGTATTTTGCCATACAGAAGGGAAATGAGCTTCATGATGACTGAACACCATAATGCATGTATAAACTGGAGATGCTTATGTACCTTTCAGACAATTGTATACATTTTCAGTCATCTCTTAGATTATCAAATGCATTATTTTGATGTTGAACTTCAATTACATACTTTTTGCCAAGGACCTGAAACAAAATAACTTGTTAGGAATATTGAAGATGGATAACATCAGATTACTATATTTTTCATTTTTTATGAGAGAGAGCATGAAAGAGAGAGAGAGAGAGAGAAAGAGAGAGAGAGAATTGGTGTGCCAGGGCCTTCAGCTACTGCAGCTGACTCCAGACCTATGTGACCCCTTGTGCCCATGCACTTGTGGCATTTTGTGCATATGGCTATGTAGCACCTGGAGAGCTGAACATAGGTCCTTAGGCTTTGTAGGCAAGTGCCTTAACTGCTAAGCCATCTCTCCAGCTCTAGATTACTATTAAAAAATTGACATTTCCTTTTATTCATAGCTTATCTACTCTCAGAGGCATTTATAATGTGAAGATATTTTTTATCATTCTCACCATGATCGCTCAATTCTTGTTAATTAAATCATGAACAAATATTAATTTTAATTATGTATTCATATTTTTGTAGTATTTTATGACACAATAGAAAATTCATCATATTAACCTTTTGAGTATATATTTCAGCGTCATTAAAGTTCATTCACAACATTAGTTGTACAGCCATCACAAATCATCCTTCAGAACTGAAACTGTACTGACTAAAAGTAATTATGTTTGTTTCTTATTCTGTGTGTGTGTGTGTGTTCATGTGTGTGAGTGAAAATGTGCCTGTTGAGGCTTTTTGTTATATTGTTCACCACAGCTTTTTATACAGGGTCTTTGTCCTGTCACTTGTCTGCCTTCCATTTTGATCTTAGGTATGGCTGGCATTATAAAAGCCTACCATAGTGTCATTTTTTTTTTTTTTTTTGAGGTAGGGTTTCATTCTAGCTCAGGCTGACCTGGAATTCACTATGTAGTCTCCGGATGGCCTCGAACTCATGGCAATCCTCCTGCCTCTGCCTCCCAAGTGCTGGGATTAAAGGCATATGCCAACATCCCCAGCCTCAATTATTTTTTTATGTGCATGCTTGGGGTAGCCATGCTGACTCCTCTAATGTGAGCTTCAGTGCATAAAGTACTTCATGTATATAAAATAATACAGTATATTTCTCTATGTGAATTGCTTATTAAAACATGCAGTGTCTTGCCGGGCGTGGTGGCGCATGCCTTTAATCCCAGCATTTAGGAGGCAGAGGTAGGAGGATTGCCAGGAGTTCGAGGCCACCCTGAGACTACATAGCGAATTGCAGATCAGCCTGGGCTAGAGTGAGACCTTACGTCAAAACAACAACAACAACAAAAAAAAAAAAAAATCATGCAGTGTCTCCAGGTTCATCTATGTTGGTGCCTATATTAGAATTTCCTCCACTTTGGATGGAAAAAAAAAACATGTGTGTGTTTTTGTATGTGCATGGTCACATTTTGTGATGACATTCAGCCACTTAAATCTTTGTACAATTGTGTCAATGTAAATAATGTTGCTTTGAGCATGTCATAAATATCTGTTCAATTCTCTGTTGTTTGGAATGTTGTGGAACTCACTCTGAAGTTAATATGACAATTCTCTTTTTCAGTTTCTTGCGGATATCTCTTTCTGTTTTATAATTATTCAGTGGTATCAACCCTTTTGGTCAAATGTAACCCAAAGGAAATAGGCATAATTGAGTTTTATTTTTTAAGACTTATTAATTTTGTTTATTCTGGCATTCTCTCTCTCTCTCTCTCTCTCTCTCTCTCTCTCTGTGTGTGTGTGTGTGTGTGTGTGTGTACATATGCAGTACACATGCATGCATCTATGTTCACATGAATGTGTGAGTTTGAATGTATAGCTTGTAAATGTGTTTGGAAGCCAGGTTTATGTGTCTCAATTGCTTTCCACATTATTTTTTTGAAACAAGTTATTTCAAAGATGTGTAGCTAATTTAGATTGGGGGGCTGACAAAGTCCAAGGATCCTTCCCTCTCAATCTAAGCACATGTAAACACATACCACTTTTAACTGGGGTGCTTGGGATCTGCCTCAGAACTCAAATCTTTATGCAATAGATAGTGGACAGACACATTTTTAGTACTTGTGACTATGCTAGTTCACCACCATTAATATATATCACTTCTACCCAAGCTCTTTCCAGTTAACTCCTTATTATTATAAGATTAATTTTCTATAGTTTTAGCTCAAATATGTCCTTTATTAACAATAATGGACATAAAGGGAAAAACACAACACAGTGAAGAGAAAGCAGGTAGCATAGGATATTTCAAAAATCTAAGTAACTAATATCTAGAATATATAAAAGGCTATCAGAATGAAATCGTCAAAAAAGTGAACTGATTAGACATTTTACAAAGAAGATAAATGAATGCCCCATAAATACTTGAAAGTTTCCAACATCCTTAGCCATCAGAGAAATGTAACTTGAAATTGCTTTAAAAATTCACCTTTCTTTTAAATTGTAATGGTTATCATCAAAATAATGAATGAATGCTGACCAAGATGTAGATAAAGAAGGCCCCTTACTACTTGTAGGAATGTAAACTGAGCAACTGCTATGAGAATCAGCATGATAATTTTTCAGCAAACCTAGAAAGAAGATTTATCATTTGAGCCACTTAATCACTTCTGAGTATATGTCTAAAGCCAATGTACTGCAAAAAATACGTGCAAATCCTTGTTTATCCATGTGTATTGCTACACTATTCACAAGAGCCAGGAAATGGAACTGACTTCTTGTTCGTCAACATGAGCAAATACCAAAATAATAGTACATGAGGAGTGGAGTTTTTTAAATATTTAATTTTTATTTATTTATTTGACAGAGAGAAGGGGGGGGGCAGAGAGAGGAAGAGAGAATGGGCATGACAGGGCCTCCAGCCACCGCAGATGAACTCCAGATGCATGTGGAAATCAGTGTGGAGGTTCTTGAGACAGGTAAAAATAGATTTGCCATATGATCCAGCTATAGCACTCCTAGGCATATACCCTAAAGACTCTTCTCATTACCTTAGAGATGCTTGCACAACTTTTGCTCTATTCACAATAGCTAGGAAATGGAACCAGCCTAGATGACCACCCACAGCTGAATGGATAATAAAAATATGATAAATTTATATAATGGTGTTCTAGTCAGTGGTAAAGAAAAATGAAATTTTCAGGGAATTGGATGGATCTGGAAAGGATTATACTAAGTGAGGTAACCCAGGCCCAGAAAGCCAAACATTGCATGTTCTCTCTTATATATGGTTCCTAGTTACAAATGTATAGACTTGTGTGTGAGCTGCAGAGGCTCATAAGTTAGAAAAAGTCTTTAAGACAGGGAGGAGAGGGAAGGTATTATACATATTTAAGTAGAAGAACAGATTAGAGGGAGGGGAAAGGCCTAAAACAAGGTCAGGGGAAATGATTGTATAAAAGAAGGGAGGGGAAAGGTCAATCAAAATTCAAGATATTCTGGATAAGACATACTTTTTTGAATAATGGCACATCCAGAAGCCATAGATTGTTATTAGAAAAATTTCAATGCCAGTAATGGGATAGCTTCCAGTGAGTTGTTGGCCAGGGAGGTCTCTGTTGCCTCCAAAACATTCCATGCTATTGCCAAGGCCCTTGGTTTCCCATGAGAAAGAGATGGTAAGACTCTATTGGTGAAGACTTCACATGCCTGAGAAATCAATCTGGTGCTGAACAGAAAACCTTCTCCCTGTAGCCCAGCCAATGGAAAGCTGGAAAAAGCTCCTACACTGTATGTAGCCTTATGGACACTGAAAGCCTCAGGTTTGGCCAGGCAGGGCAAATGACTCAACAAGTGCAATAGTAGAATGTCTGCTCTGGGGAAAACCAACTGTTCTTTAATTGGACTGAAGTCCGGCTCTATGGGAGGGACCACATGCCTGGTACTGAAAACCTAATCAAAAGCCTATGGCAGGGGAGGTCATGAGCCTTAGGGGAATAAAGCCTGCTCTTATCTGCATAAATGTGTATATTACTCTCATCAAATTGCCCTGAAAGCACTACACTTAATGTTCATATTCATATTTTAATGCTACTCATCCAGTTCTGGTTAGAGAATCTTCTCTTTTCAGATGGTGATGACCACAGGGATGACTCAAGTGGCAACATAGTGCTGAGAAGAAGGGACAGAGGAGTGTCTAGCAATGAAACATCTCATACCCTCCAAGGCTCAAGGTCTATTGTGGAAGAGGTGGTGTAAAGAATGTAAGAGCCAAAGAAAGGGTACCACTCCTAGCATATAACTGTCTGGACAAAAATTAGCCTTGATATCCAAGACCTCACAGTGCCTAGCAACACCTACAGAAGACCTTCATAATAGGAGAAAAAGATGATAACATCAAATTAAAAGAGACCAATGGATAGAGGGAGGGGATATGACAGAGTGCAGTTATGAAACAGAAAGCGGGGCTGGGGAAGGAAATACCATGGTTTATTGTTGTAAGTATGGAAGTTGTCAGTAAATATATATTATATATTAAAAAGGAAAAAATAAAATAAAATTTTGAGCTCATCCGTGAAAGGAGAGGAGTTGGAAATAAATTAGGCTAAATTAAATAAACAGGTCTCAGAATAAAAACTATCATGTTTTTATCAAATGTCCAGAAGTTAGATTTAAAATTATATTTGTTTATACATGTTTGTTGGTGTCTAGTTCAGGAAACTAAAAATAATACTAAAGGGAAAAAAGAGGTCTTGTTGAAGAGAAATAGAGTAATTAAATACGTGTTACCTTAAGGTAGCACATATTCTAGCTGGGGTGGGAAAGCAAGGTGGTCAAGGGATACTAGGGGGCAATTAGAAGTAGGGCAATAAATGATCACCAAGTATAATGATACATATGTATGAATTGACATAACAAAACCAATTACTTTGGATACAAGACCAAAAATTAAAGGTGCATAAGCACACACAAACACGCATGTGCACGCACATAGAAACTTGTGATAGTAAAAGCAATTTGATACCACAGAGCCTTTTCTTTCAGATAATTGTGTAATGTCATTTTTTTCATTCAAATGAAAGTGTAATAAAACTGACAAACTGACATTCACACTAAACTAAGTATGGACCAATTGCATTGATTATACATGTAGATGTGCATCTATAGTAGATATGGGCATAAGTTGCTAGAAATTTTGTCGATTAGTCCACATAACCAGTGTGCCAATTTAAAACTGGTTTAGGCTATGTGTGGACTATTGTATCATAACTGCTAAATTCTAGAAACAGTTTGAGGTACTTATATTCTTATGCATAACCCTGGTAATAAAAAGTCTAAGAAATATTTATGCTTTATGTCATAAAGTTTTTGTTACTTTAAATTTTTATTATGCATATTTACCAAAATGTAAACTATTTTGTTCAGAATTCCCTCTTGTTCTGGCTTATTTAAGAACCATTAGGAATATTCACAATAGTTTTATATCATGCAGTATTAATTAAATTATTTTTATTGAAAAGGTAGTTAGTGAAAACATATAAGTGCCTAATTTCTTTAAGACATTTGATTATTATTATTTTTATTAGTTTTCTATTCAGCAAATACAGGCAGTTTGGTACCATTATTAGGCTCATCATATCCTACCTCCTCCCTAATGGCCCCTCCTTGTTGATGTATATGGGTCATGCATTGTGCAGTTAGCCCAGAGTTATTGGTACGATAAATGTCTCTGCATATCATGACCCAACATGTGACTCTGACATTCTTTCCACCTTCTCTTCTGCAAAACTTCCCTGAGCCATGTTGGGTTCATTTTTGGTCTGTTTCAGTGATGAGGTGATGGGGGCCTCTGAGGCTCTGGCTCTCTGGTTTGGTAGGAGTTGATTTTTCTCTGTGTTGGTCTCCTTCCCCCTTGTGCTGGTATCTGGTTCATCAGGAAAACAGCACCCTTGCTTGTTTTGCCAATTTTCCTTAGTTTCAGTTGGGGCCTTTTTGAGGTATGATGGGGTGGCTCTCTTTGAGGTTCCTTTTAGCTGTATGTTCTCCTGGTATTTGGCATGGTTTACTGTTGTGTCTGTATGGAGTAACTATACAATGACTTTCTAGGTCTCATGCCAGCTATACTTTATAGCCCCCAGCTACATGTTTATATTGTGAAATCAGTCGTGGTAGAATTCCTTATATGGAATACAACAACCCAATTTAGCATAGCTTAATTCAATTGTTTGTAAATATTTTGCCTTACAAAATAATGAAAAATGTTAACCATGACAATTAGAATAAGAAATGCATCATCTAGAGATATGATATAATGAAATTATAAAATACATGCTTTATATATATGTGTGTGTGTGTGTGTGTGTGTGTGTGTGTGTGTGTGTGTAATATAAAACACAAAGCAATCATATAGTTACCATCAAAGTAAGTTAACCAGCCAATTAGCAATAGTTCTTTTGCCATTTATATTTATTTCAATTTATTATAACATGATAAATTTAAGAATAGACAGTGAAATCTAAATGCTTTCTAGATATGTTGGAAGGATTGAACAACTCACCAGTTATTCACTGATTTCTTGATCCCATGCATATCTTGTTAGGTAACCAGAAAGAAGTCTCAGCTTTAATGTTGCAGACACCTTCCCAGTCACCATATCTTTGTGGGCATTTACTTCAACTACTTTAGTGACTAGTTTACTAACCAACATAGAATTTTATATATGGGTATTTCCACAGTTTTATTCACACCTTAGTAAGAGGATTACATTGAATGTGATTCAAAGCTAAAAATAGGGATGCTAATTGGGAAGAGTACTCTTCTAGGCTTACATTATTTGAAAGCAAAAGTAATACCAAAAAGAAGTAATGCTTTAGAATATAAATTCTATATGAACGCAGTCTAACATGTTATATTTCTTCCTATAACAAAAATAGAGTAAAAACAAGTAGTATAAGTACATATTCTATTATTGTATTATTTCTAAATGCAGTGAATCTCTGATTATTATTGCTAACTTAAAACACTTTTTAATCAAAACTGTGATAAAAAATATTTGAGAGCTAGCTGAGTAATTTAACTGAAATGGATCTTAGAATATATATGAGTGAGAAGTAATTGGGGACCTCTTTGCTAGATTTTAATGATATTGGTTGGCATTGAAGGGGAAATAGATAGAATAATGTAGACTATAAGGTTTTCTTTTTTTAAAGCTCTTAATCACTTTTTTAAAAAGCATTTTATTTTTGTTTATTTATATGAGAGAGAGGAAGTGGCGAGGTGGGGGAGAAGAGAATAGGTATGACAGGGCCTCCAGCCACCGCCAACGAACTCCAGATGCATGCGCCACCTTGTGCATCCGGCTTACATGGGTCATGGAGAATCAAACCTGCGTCCTTTGTCTTTGCAGGCCAGCTCCTTAACCACTAAGCCATCTCTCCAGGTCAGTTTTCTATTCCACATGGCCATATTTTTCCTGTATTTCAATATGTTAGGCATCTGCATTCTAAAGAAAGGAGATATTAATTTATAATATTGATGCCGTTATACTTTACAGTGCAATTTTATACATATTTTAGGGTGGGACATTAAGCCTCCTAAAATCCACATTTAGGGTGGATCTAAAAGTGCTTATTATAAAGTAGTTCTATAATATTATGAAGAATATTATTACAGGTTTGCCTCATGAAGTGCTAGGAAGATCCTGTTATTGCTGACTTGAAGGAAAATTCAGCTTAGAATGGGAAAACTGCAACTTAGTAATTAAAATACAACAATAGGAAAGTTTCCTATACTTTGCCCATGGCAATGTTTTATCTGTGTGATTTTATTTTATTTTCAGTTAACATACCTCTAAATTAAAGGTCATTCTGCATCAGAACTTCACTTTATATACATGTTACCTTGTAGAATTATAATTCTCATTTCTCTAGACACCTTCTGTCATTTGCTTTAGTTAGGCCTGATTGCTTGAGAAATACTCATGAGCCAAGGTTGCTTGAGAAAGTCAAAAACAGCTGAACCTACCAAGAACAGAACAGAAATCCTCAGGAAAAAAGATAGTTTTGTTACTCTCTTATTGCCAAGATTGATGGTTTCAGTTTATTGTTTGTATCTGTGAGTCCCAAAAGTTTATTCTCCTCTAGATCTTAAAGAATATTTAAGATATAGTTTTAGTTGTGTTACTAGGATAGGTTATTCTGTGTATATAATCCATTCAGTTGCTAAGTACAGAGAGACGTCCATTTTTTGTCATTCAGTTAATCAAAACCATTAGTCATCTTCATAGGTTATCTTGTGTAATTATAATTAATAAAACTCAGCAGTCTCACTCAGTGATCTTTTGGTCTGAGAATCAGTGGACAAGTATAATGAATGAGACATGAGAAAACTTAGAGAAATGCTGGATATATTTTAGCAAATGTCTACTATGTACTATAAAAACAACCATCTACCTCTACCTAATTTCTAAGAGTTTAAGTGTACAGTATAATTTAAATACTACCCATAATTTCCAAATTTACTTTATAAAATAAATAATATTTGTTGTCACCTCAAGACAGCTCTTTATCATTCTTAACCCTAGTTTTCTCTACTTCAATGCTTGTATTTCACAGGAATAATTGCTTGGAATGCAAGATTGTGAGTCAGGGGGTAACAGTCTAAAACAGTTGGGCTGTGTTCCTCCCTCACTGGAAACCTAATGTATTTCAGAGCTCTGTCATTAGTTGTAACCACACAGAGGAAGTTGAGGTAACTAATCTTTGTGAGCTCTTACTGTGTTCCACAAGTTCAGGTAAGATTCCATGATCCCACAGATGGCATTCTTGACCCACATAGGACCAATGTTCATTGAATTATTTCTGTATTTTGTCCCTTCATGTGTAGAGTAATAAACCCATATCATATAATTTGATGCATATCTGTGTGTTTTATCTCAACAATTACACCACAAGTTGGCAGAGGTACATAGTGGGTATGATCTGAAAATCTGGAAAACTTTTCAGGACCAAACACAGTGAGAATCTGGACAACCAACAATACGGAAAGATTGTCATAAATCCATACCTCATGGCTTCTCAAGGTGATTTTGCTCCTAGTGACAATAATATCTGTAAATAGTTCTTATTTTCAAGACAGGACTGGACATACCAGTGTCATCTACTGTATTCAATTAGGTGGCCTTACAAAGTAGTGTACAATGGACAACACAATACTCATTCCAAATGTCCCCACATAGCAAAGAGAATGGTCTGGTATAATGCGTATTCACGAGATCAAAAATTCTAGCATAGATGCTCATGGCATTATAAACAATGGTAATGAAACAGAGATAGAAGCCACTTGGCAATATTTAAGCACTATCAGAAAAATAACAAACTAAGGGAATATCGAGATAAGTTAACAACTATGTGATACAACAAAGAAGCTATCTAAGCAATTCTGAAGAGTACTTTCGGAGACAGCCAAATACAGAGGTAGCAAAAATAGAGAAAAAACCATTTAATCAGCCCCTAAGGTATAGACAATCAAATCAGACAGAAAACACAGAGTAGAAAATATGATGTATTCTAAAGGGATGAAACCTACATAAGTTGTAAACTTCTAACAAAGCAGTTTGCCTTAGACTCTGTGAGTTTTTTTTTTTTTTCCAGGTTTCAGTACTTTATTTTAGAAGCAAGTTAAACAATGTTCAAAACCTATATATTACATAAGAAATACAACCAGGTTTAAGAGTAACAATCAATATTTGAATCCTGTTTCTTTGCTAAATTTAAGTTTAAAAATGAGTACTTACAGTTAAATAATAAATGTAAAATGATTTCATCTCCCAGGGTCCTTTGTATATCAATTCAAAAAAAAAAAAAAAAGAGGAATGGACAGACTGTCAAGGGTGAATAAAGAAGGATTTATTTCCACAGAAGGATAACAATTACTTGAACAGAAACCTCTGAACTCAGCTGTGGGTGGCAACAGCTTGTCCAACCAAGAGGGTACAAAAGTGTTACTGTTCTGAATCATTGCCAAGCCATAGCATACCATTCAAGAGAGGCTGTCATCAAGTGTTATGGCCTTGGGGTTCCAACCAAGAGTGGCTAACCCATGATCACCAGGTAGGAGCCAGAGATAGTAGAGATAATGGCTCCCGAAGGTCTCCTAAGGCAGGAGAAGGCATCCCTAGCTCAAGCTGCTCCAGAGTATTCTGCAAGACAGAAGCACATTGAACAGAAAGCTAGGTTTTCTCCACTTGATGTCCATTGGTTGTGATATTCAGGAGAGAAGGAAACTGAACAGCTCAAAGTTATAGTTTATATACACAGAGTTATACTCTAGTCATGCAAATTGGGTGAAAATCATTGGGTACAATCAGAGGAGCACATCAGCCTACCAACTGTTAAAACGGTATCACTGAGCCTTCCTTCTTGGTTACCTTAAAGGAGCAGACTAGCTTTGAAGAAGATAGTGGAGCTAGTGAAACATCAGAAGTTCTCCACTTACTCTCCAGCCACTGCCTGGGAAAAGTGCAGGACTCCAAGCCTGCCAGAGCACTCAGATGAGCCACACGCAGGTGTTAAACTGGATGTGCACACAACTATACAGTTTGTGGCTTGCTGGTCATAAGCAGAGTTCCTTTTATCCCTCAGTTGGATTTCTCCCCTTCAAAATGAGTGGTTTAATATCTCATTTGATTAAATAATATGTTAGTAATTTTTGAAAATTCTTTCAAATATTGCTTTGGATATATCTCATAAACTTGGTAATAATATTTCATGCACTTTTTATTTATTTATTTTTTTAAAAATTTATTTATTTGAGAGCAACAGACACAGAGAGAAAGACAAATAGAGGGAGAGAGAGAGAATGGGCATGTCAGGGCTTCTAGCCTCTGCACACGAACTCCAGACTCATGCGCCCCCTGTGCCTCTAGCTAACGTGGGACCTGGGGAACAGAGCCTCGAACCGGGGTCCTTAGGCTTCACAGGCGAGCGCTTCACCGCTAAGCCATCTCTCCAGCCCTCATGTACTTTTCAATGCTGCTAAATAATGGTCACTTGAGTTTACAGGGAAGATAGAACTTACCTATATCTATAATTCAGTTTTCCTTATTCTGAAATTACAGTGTATTTTCATATGTTCATCTACTTTAAATTAAATTCTGAATGACTATTCAAAAATAGGTACTTTCCAAGGTGGTATTTACCAATCAATTATTTTAATTCAGTATAGTTTCATTCCTGGTTAGAAGGTAGAAATTCAGTTGGTTTGTACATAAAACATCATACCTGTTATATGTGGCATAAATTTCAAATCATGGAAATAGCCTGTACACAGAAGGCAAAGTAAAGGGTCATCCTGATGTAGGGCTAATAGATCTAACTCACATTTGGCATGAATGCTAGTGCTACAGAGGTAATTAAAACAGAACATGTAGTGAATTTAAAGTGTGAAAACAATTTTCTTCTGTGTTAAGTACAACCTGAATTTACTACCTTATAATTAGTTAAGAACTGTCAAGCAATATTTGAAGAAAACTGAAGCTAGTTTGCATACCTTTAAGGATTTGTGATGATTCCTTTCCTAAGAAATAGCAACAGAGTATTTCCATGCTGAAATTTAGCATCCTGAAAGTACTAATGTGGGAATATAAAGGATGATTTCAGAATGCTCATGTTACTAGATGTGCAAATATTTTAGTGTACAAAATTTATATCACACAGTTTGTGTAAGGAATGCTGTATATGTATATATACATACTGTGGCATTTTGTATGTAAATAACCCATAGCCTCAGGAACTTTTAATTAATATTAAGCTTTCTACATAAAGTCTCCAGTAGGTAGAGTCCTACTGAAGAAGGAGGTGTATCACTGGGGAAAAAGATTGAGTTGAGCCTGAAGGTGTTTTCCAATAGAGCTTGAACTCTGGATCTTCACTTTCTATGCCAGCTGTGGATGTACAAGTGAGTCACCTTCTTCTGCTATTCTGTAAGCCTGAAATAAACCCTTTATTCCCACAAGCTGCCTCCGGGTAGGTTGTTTGTCCCAACAATGAGAAGGTACCTCCAACACATTATTATAGAGAAAAGTCTACTGAAGGCTAACATGCACATTTGGCTCTTTCTATAAATTTTGATTTTTTTAACTATTCAAGTTGTCATATACATATGGAAATATGTGTTTGTATGGCTATGTGTGTTAAACATTTGTTATGAAAATTAATGTGTACCCATGAATGTTTTTTTTTTTATTTTTCCATTATCACATGATAAAGAATTACAGGTAATTTTACTTTACTTTACTTGGCTGGAGACATGGCTCTGTAGTTAAAGGCACTTGCTTACAAACCTAAAGGCCTGAGTTTGAGTCCCCAGCACCTAGGTAAAGTCAGATCCACTAAGTGGTATATATGTCTGTAGTTTGTTTGCAGTTGTGCTAGGTTTTGACATACCTATTTTCATTCTATTTCTCTCATTTTCTCTCTCTCTTCTTGCAAACAAATAAAAATATTAAAACAAGCTACTTTATGGAGGTATGAATGGCATATAAATTTCAGTACATATTTACTATATATATAAGTAAACACTCATGAATTCAACACCACTTTCAAGACTACCAGTTTTTTTTTTTTTTTTTTTTTTGGACAAGAAATCATAGATTTATTTTCTATTAGAGGAAAGAAGCACAGAGATTTTGCAACATGTTCAAGTTCATATGTCAACAGGAAGAAACAGAATGATTTGAACTAAGCATGTTTGGTTCCACTCAACCACTCTACCTTGATAACTGTCCTCAAAATATCTTCCAATGTTAATCTTGCATAAATGATTGATTGATTCATTCATTTATTCATTCATCAAACACATGTTCTCATCCTCTGTGTACCAGGTCTTCTTACTTAATTTTAAGAGTTTAATTTGTAATTTCAGTAAGAGAAAGCTTGGATATTTAGTTACATTTATTTGAATTGAATATAGTTTTATAGAAACTTTTACATATCTTTAGAAACATTTATTATAGCTTAAAGTACACACTTATTAATACAAACTTTAACAATTAAAATTTTTAAGATAAGATGTACCTCACAAAAAACAACTGTGACAGAATTTAAACAAGTTCCTCAAAGGAGTATGCTAAAAGAGATATAATATTGACTATGCCAGAGAATACCAAATGTAATTGAGAAGTTAATCTTATGATGTGAATTTTAATTTTAGTTTAGTAGTGAATTTTCATTTTAGCACTTAATGTTCACTGATGTTAAATATGTCAGTATCACATGTGGTTCATTTATATATTATAAAAGAGAATAGTCTTGCAATGTCAGTATATCATAATTTTTTTTTATTAAATATCCTTAGTTAAATAAGAATAGATTGAATCATTTGTTAGGGAAATGCAGTACTATTGTGACATTATTTTCAGCTGTGATGGTAAGTGCACATATGAGCTAAAATAGTAGATTTCCTAAAAGCAAACAGAATGGTGTTCAGTAGAGACAATAAAGGTAAGGAACATAAGAGGTTCAGTATACTTATTACTTGATTTTGCAAATAACTCATATGTGAAAACCTCTTAAACTTAATCTATTTGTGATCCTGAGCATAAGAACCTTGCTTTAAAATGTCGTATTAAACAGATGGCAATTAAGGCAGTTAGTCTTCCAGTTTCTCTTTTGTTAAATCAACTGATAACTGTGATTCACTGGCATCTCTAAATAAAAGAAAAGCATTCCAAGTACACAAAACAAGCATTACAGAAGATAAATAAAGCAACCCTATACAGAAATGAGGAAGATAGTTACATTTTTGAAATCTCAAGAAAGGATTTCACATATATTTGTGAAAATTTATGAGAAAAGACTTTGAAATGTCTAACACAGTAAACCCCTAAAATTAATTAGGAAAAGGAAATAACTAGCAACATATAAACAGAGAGAAAAAAAATACAAAAATTACAGGAATTACTCTACACTTCTGAATAATGACTTTACAAAGAAAGGTCTGAACCAACCAATTACAAAATAATGCAGGAGCTTGAGAAACAGCTAAGCAGTTCAGGCACTTGCTTGCAAAGCTAAAGGACCCAGGTTCAGTTCCCAAGGACACATGTAAGCCAGATGCACTAGATGGTGTACATGTCTGAAGTTCTTTGGATAGGCTAGAGACCCAGACTCGCCTGTCCCCTCCTTCTCTCTCTCTCTCTCAAATGGATAAAGAGAAAATAAAATAATTTTTAAAATGCTGACTGGCTGATTGTATTATAAAATAAAATGAAAACATCCTTTTAAAAAACATAGCACACCTATAAATATATACATAGGTTGAAAATAAAGGGTGAAAATAATATACAAAGCAAATGGAATCTCAAGCAACCTCAAACAGCTGTTTCTGAGTATGTGGACATCATTACCAAATTAATCAGTACATCATTTCATGGCACTAAAGGTTAAAATTCACCTAGAAGATATAACATCTATACAAATATATTTATTCATGCAAACATACATGTGTTCTGAATGTTGGTACATCCGCTTTCATGAGAATAAAAATTACCATTACACAGTCACAATAATAGTGAATAATCCCTGTACTTCATTCCCATCAACAGATTAATAATACAAAGAAATAAACAAATAACTTCACAGTTAAACTATACTATAGCTGGGCATGGTGGCACACACCTTTAATCACAGCATCAGGAGGCAGAGGTAGGAGGATAACCGTGAGTTCGAGGCCACCTGATACTCTATAGTGAATTCCAGGTCAGCCTGAGCTAGCATGACATCCTATGTCAACCTCCCACCCCCCAAAAAACTACTATAGATCAAATGGATAGAAGAAGTCATATTCTATGCAAGATCTGCTAAAGGTACTCAGCTACCCATGGAAAACTTTCCATAATGAATTACATTTCATTCCATAGGAGAAATTACAAAAGCAAAGACACTAAATTAGAAACAACGTGTTATTTTAAAAGATAGTAATACTGGAAATCAGCACCAAGAGAACATTTTGAGAATTTCACCAAGGAAACTAAGAATTTTTTTTAATAATTTGTGTTTCATTAAAAAATGCCAAAAATGTGATAGTGATAGAAAAGCATTGCCAGAATCCAGTGAACATAAATACCATTTATCATAAATTTGCAGATATAAAAATGAAATTGTAAAAGGGTTGTTTATGCCTACATTAGGAGGCAGATCTCAAATAACCTAAAAATCCCCTTGAAATCTTAGAAAATGAAAAAGGTGAAGTCCCATACCATATATATAAATAATAGAGATTAGAACTAAAATTAATGAGATAAAAACTGAAATCAAAATGATTTTAGAGTCATCTCACCCTAGTCAGCATAACTCCCATACACTATAAGGCACCATTTCTGGCAAGAACTCAGGAAAATGAAATCCTTTAGACTCTTGGAAGGAATGCAAATTAGTATACTTACAAGGGATATCACTAAAGAGTTTCCACAACCAAAACTGAAGCATAATTTGATGTAGTTATACCATTTATGGATCTGTACATAAGAGTCAAAGTTAATGTGTTAATGATATTGTTTACCAATGTTTAAGTTTGACCTTTTCACAAAGTGGTTTTGTTATGGCGTTCACACTCATGTAGACTATGTAGTTTAATCTTCAGCCCCTCTATTCACTTGCTCATTCTTTTTGCCCATTTACCTCCCACAACCTTGTTTTTAATGTTCTTCTTTTTAAAATATCTTCATTTCATATGTTCATACGCTTTTTATCATCTGTATTTTTTTGTTCAGTATACATATATTTTTATTTAGACTCCACATATTCACATATCTTCTGCTTTTTTGTTATTAATTAGTTTTGTATTCAGCAAATACAGTCAGCTTGGTACCATTATTAGGCTCATCCATGACTTACCCCCTCCCTTGGCCCCTCCTTGTTGAGGTATATGGGTCATGCATTGTGGAGTTAGCCCTCAGATATGGGTAGGATAAATGTCTCTGCATATCATGACCCAACATGTGGCTCTGACATTCTTTCTGCCTCCTCTTCAGCAAAATTTCCTTGAGCCATGTTGGGTTCATTTTTGGTCAGCTTCAGTGATGAGGTGATGGGAGCCTCTGGGTCTCTGGCTGTCTGGTTTGGTAGGAGTTGATTTTTCTTTGTGTTTATCTCCTTCCCCCTTGTGCTGGTATCTGGTTCACCAGAAAAACAGCACCCGCACTTGTTTCGCCAATTTTTCTTAGTTTCAGCCAGGGCCTTTTTGGGGTATGATGGGGTGGCTGTCTCCTTAGAATCTACATTTATCTGAAAAAGAGAAGCATATTCTCCAATGGAGATTAGGTTAGCACCAGGACAAATGAGATAATCCTCACATTTTTTATAGAGAATTTAATGAGTGTAGGTCCTCTTGTAGCCCAGGATTGATGGTAGCTAGATAATGGAGAGAAGGCTTATGTTTGGATAAGGTTTTGACTTGTTTCCCAGCTCCAACTATGGGTCTTATACCACTGATGGGATCAGTTAGCTGAATCAAGAGCAGTTGGTT
Source organism: Jaculus jaculus (assembly GCF_020740685.1). Classification (NCBI taxonomy): domain Eukaryota; kingdom Metazoa; phylum Chordata; class Mammalia; order Rodentia; family Dipodidae; genus Jaculus; species Jaculus jaculus. The sequence goes on from NC_059104.1 coordinate 42,136,667, forward strand.
CCCCACCATGGCAGTGTGCCACTATTGCACTAGTATGGGCATCACAACAGGTTCTTTGCTGCTAGGTGGGTTAGGTGCTTGAACAGATATTGGTCATTTTCCCCCAGTCACCCATGTAGCACCTTCTGACACTAGGCGTGCTGACTGTCTGGGGACTGACTTTTCCAGCTTCCAGCCATGCCATTCCATTTTACGTGTTGACCACATACAGTGTCTTCAGCAGTAGGTTCTTACCACTAACTTTTGGTGGGTGGGCAAGTACTCTGACAGAAATCTTTCTTTTAGGAAACCTTGTAGTTCTCTCTGATCAAAAGCTCATTGTGGATAATAGCCACATGCTGATACTGCGAGTTACAGGTCAGTGCCCACTAAGAAAAGTAAGAAAAAGATAACTAATATACAAGAATTAGAGAGAAGAGAGAGAGAGAGAAAGAGAAGGGGGAGAAGAAGGGAGGGAAGCTGTAGAACATTAAGGTTAGTCTTCATCATACCTTCTCCAGTGTCTTGTGGCTCAGCTATTCCCTCTAAGGGCCTGGTGAAGGTTTAGCCATTTGGTCTGCCTTTTAGGGAGTAGAATTTTATGGTACCATTGCCATTTGGATCTAGATTTGTGTTTCCCACCCCTCCACTACCCTCCACTCCCTCCCCACCCATCCTATTGTCTAGTCCATGAGATGCTTTCTGGGTATGTAAGGTATCTTGGGAAGATTCAGGTTAGGTATTGTAGATGAGTGAGACTATGTGTCGATTTTTTTTTTTTTTTTTCTGTGATTGGGTAAGTTCACTGAGGATGATCTGTTCCAGGTCCAACCATTTTTCCTCAAATTTCATTGTGTCATTTTTTCTTACTGCTATATAGAATTCCATTGTGTAGATATACCACATCTTAGTTATCTATTCTTCTATTGATGGACATAGGGGTTGATTCCAGCTCTTAGCTATTACAAATTGAGCCAATAAAGCATGGTTGAGCAAATCTCTCTGGCCTGTGGTTTGAAGGTTTTAGGATAGATGCCCAGTAGGGAATAATTGGGTCTGTTGGTATCTCTAAAATCAGCTTTTTCAGGAGTATCCATATTGCTTTCCAAAGTGGTTGTACTATGTGATAGTTAAGGTATTGTCACCTTGATCTGTTTAGTAATCCACAGGTTGCTTCTAGGAAAGATCAACTAAAGGAGGACGTCTTTCTCCCAGGATGAGCCCTTCCCCCAGAGTGGGCAGCCCCACTCAGAGAGGGAGTTGATATAAGGAAGCTTTGAGTAAAAGAATTCCTTTTTCCTTCTGTCCTCCCTTCTACTTGGCATCCAGCATGGATTGAAGACCAGTGTGGACTAAAGACCAGCATCAACAAAGACCCGCATGGATAGAAACCCAACAGCTCCTCAGGAAGCCTACAGGCTTTCTGGAGTAGAATTTCCATCTGCAGTGCTGAGTCGGGACTGCTATGGCATCGGGCCATGTGGACTGAGCAGCTACCAGATTCAGTGATTCTCGGGCCTGCAACTGCTATTGGAAAACTGTAAGCTGATCCAATAAATACCCATTTTAAAATAATTCATTGTAGTTGTTCTGTTCCTCTAGAGAACCCTGACTAATAGATACCATCTTACATTCCCACCAACAGTGGATGAGTGTTCCTACTTCTCCACATGTTCGCCAGCATATATTTTAATTCAATTTTTTTTGATGTTTGCTATCAATATTGGGGTAAGGTGGCCTCTCATAGTTGTTTTAATTTGCATTTTCCTGATGATTAGGGGTGATGAACATTTTCTTAAGTGTGTGTTTGCCATTGTATTTCTTTCTCTGTGAATTGCCTGTTCAGCACCTTGCCCCATTTTGTGAGTGGGGTGTTTGACTAATTACTGTTTAGATTTTTGAATTCTTTGTAGATTCTAGAGATTAGACTTATGTCAGTTGGATAACCCACAAATATTTTCTCCCATTTCTGGGTAATCTATTAGTTTTGCTTATTGTATGCATGTCTGTAAAGATACTCTTCAACTGCATGAGATCCTATTGGTTGAGTGATTGTTTAAGATCATGAGCTACTGGGCTTTGCTCAGGAAGTCTTTTTCCATTCCTATATCATGGAAGGTACTTCCTAAATTTACTTCCAGTACTAGTTGAGTTTCTGGTCTTAAACTGAGGTCTTTGATCCATGTGGACTTGAGTGTAGTTCATGGGGAAATATGTGGATCAAGTTTCAGTTTCCTGCATATGGTTATCCAGTTTGTCCAGCACCATTTGTTGAAGATGTTGCCTTTTTTCCAGCCTATATTGTTAGGGCCTTTGTTGAATATCAAGTAGCTATAGTTGCTTGACCCAAAGTCTGGGGCCTCAAGTCTATTCCATTGCTCTATACTCCTGTATATATGCCAGTACCATGCTGTTTTTATTACTATTGCTTTGTAATATAGCTTTAGATCAGGTATAGTGATGCCTCCAGAGGTATTTCTTTTGCTGAGGAAATGTTTGGATATGCGAGTCCTTCTGCATTTCCATATGAAATTTGAGATCATTTTTTCTATCTCTGTGAAGAATGCTGTAGGGATTTTAATTGGAATTGCATTAAATCTGTAAATTGCCTTTGGTAGGATTGCCATCTTGACAATATTAACTCTGCCTATCCAGGAGCATGGGAGGTCTTTCCATTTTCTCAAGTCCTTCTCAATTACTTTTTTGAGTGCTTTTATGTTTTTGTTAAATAGATCGTTCACTTCCTTGGTTAACGTTATTCCAAGGTATTTTATTTTTTTGTTTCTATTGAAAATGGGACCATGTCCCTTTTTTCTTTCTCGGTATCTTTGTCATTTGCAAATAGAAAGGCTACTGATTTTTGTGCATTGATTTTGTATCCTGCTACTTTGCTACAGGAATTAATCACCTTCAGGAGTTTTGGGATGGAGTCTCTTGGGTCTCTTACATATACAATCATGTCATCAGCGAATAGAGCTAACTTAACTTCTTCCTTTCCAATTTGTATTCTTTTATTTCTTTCTCCTGTCTTATTGCTTCAGCTGGAACTTCCAGTACTATGTTGAAAAGCAGAGGTGAGAGTGGAAAACCCTGCCTTATTCCTGATCTTAATGGGAATTCCTCCACTCTCTCTCCATTAAGTATTATTTGGGCCTCAATAGTTTTGTATATTGCCTTTATTATGTTAAGATATGAACCAACCATGCCAATTATCTCCAATGTTTTGATCATGATGTGATGTTGTAACTTGTCAAAGGCCTTTTCTGCATCTATCAAAATGATCATGTGGTTTTTATGTTTAACTTTGTTTATGTGGTGTATTACATTGACAGATTTCTGTGTGTTGAACCACCCCTGTGCTCCTGGGATGAATCCCACTTGGACAAGGTGGATAATGCTTTGGATGTGTCGCTGGATTCAGTTTTCATGGATCTTGTTCAGGATCTTTGCATCTAAGTTCATCTGAGAAATAGGCTGGTAGTTTTCTTTTCTTGTAGCATCTCTGCCTGGTTTTGGAATTAGGGTGATACTAGCTTCAAAAACGGTGATGGGTAGCTTTCCCTGTTCTCCAATTGTGTGGCACAGTTTGAGGAAGATTGGTTTGAGTTCTTCTAAGAAGGTTTGATAGAATTTGCTGAGAAGACTTCTGGTCCTAGACTATTCTTTTGAGGGATTTTTTTTAAATTTAATTTATTAATTTTCTTTTCAGCAAATACAGGCAGTTTGGTACCATTGTTTAGGCTCATCCATGATCTACCTCCTCCCAATGGATCCTCCTTGTTGATGTAAATGGGTAGTGCATTGTGGAGTTAGCCCCCAGTTATTGGTACGATAAATGTCTCTGCATATCATGACCCAACATGTGACTCTGACATTCTTTCTGAGCCCTCTTCTGCAAAATTTCCCTGAGCCATTTTGGGTTCACTTTTGGTCTGCTTCAGTCAGTGTTGAGGTGTTGGGGGCCTCTGAGGCTCTGGCTCTCTGATTTGGTAGGAGCTGATTTTTCTCTGTGTTGGTCTCCTTGCCCTATATGCTGATATCCGGTTCATCAGGAAAACATCACCCTTGCTTGTTTCACCAATTGTCCTTAGTTTCAATCAGGCCCCTTTTGAGGTATGTTGTGGCAGCTGTCTCCGTAGGATCTGCATCTATCTGAAAAAGAGAAGCAGATTCTCCAATGGAGAATAAGTTAGCACCTGGAAAATTGAGATAACAATTACTTTTTTGATAGAGAGTTTGATAGGTGTAGGCCCTCTTGTACACCATGATTGATGGTAGCTTGATATTGGAGAGTGGGCTTATGTTTGGGTATGGTTCTGACTTGTTTCCCAGCTCCAGCTATGGGTCTCGTACCACTGAGGGGATCAGTTAGCCAAATCAAGAGCAGCTGGTTCTCCACCATGGCTGTGTGCCACTATTGCACTTGTGTGGGCATCACATCAGGTTATTTGTTCTAATTAGGTTAGACAATGAGTTGCTTGGACAGATATTGGTCATTTCCCCCAGTCGCCCATGTAGCACCTTCTGACTCTAGACACGCTGACTGTCTGGGGACTGACTCTCTCCTGGCTTCCAGCCATGCCATTCCATTTTACGTGTCAGCTACGTATGGAGTCTTCAGCAATAGGGTCTTACCACTGGCCTTTGGTGGGTCATCAAGTACTCTGACAGAAGTCTGTCATTGTTTTGGGAAACCTTGTAGGTTTCTCTGATCAAGAGCTCATTGTGGATGGTAGCCCCAAGCTGGTAGTGGGGGTTACACATCAGTGCCCACTAAGAAGTTGAGGAAAAACATAACTAATATATAAGAGTTAGAGAGGAGAGAGAGAGGGGGGAGAGGGGGAGAGGGAGGGAGGGAAGATGTAGAATATGTAGGTTAGTCTTGATCCTACCTTCTCCACTGTCTTCTTTTTCAATCTCCATGAGTATGATGGGTTCATTGAGGAGATTAATCTGCTTTGAGTATAGCTTTGATAGATAGTATGCATTCAGGAACTTATCCATCTCCTCCACATTATCCAGTTTTGTGGAGTATATTTTTTTGAAATAAGTCCTGGTGATTCTCCCAATTTCACTTATTTCTGTTGTGATTTCTCCTTTTTCATTTTGAATTTTGTTATTTTGAAGATCCCCCCCCCCCACTTTTTTTTTTACTTGATCAAATTGGCCAGGGGTTTTTCAATCTTCTTTAGTTTTTCAAAGAACCAGCTCTTTGTTTTGTCAATTGTCTTAATTGTTTCCTTGGTTTCCAATTCATTAATTTCTGTCCTGATTTTAAATATTTCTTTCCTTCCTGAGCTCTTCGGGTTGGATTTTTCTTGCTTTTCCAGTGCCTTTAGGTGGATGGTTAGATTATTGATTTGGGGTCTTTCTATCTTTTTTATGAAGGTATTGAGTGCTATGAATTTTCCCCTGAGGACCGCCTTCATTGTGTCCCATAAGTTTTGGTACATTGTGGTCTCATCATCATTCAATTCTAGAAATTTTGCAATTTCATTTTTTTTTAAATTTCATCCACTATGCACTTATTGTTTTAAATTGTGCTCTTCAGTTTCCAGGTGCTGTTGGGATTCTTGGAGGGTCTTTTGTTGTTGATTTTTAGCAACATAGCATTGTGATCTGATATCACACAAGGAATTATGTCAATCTTCCTAAATATGTGGAGGCAGTCTTTGTGACCCAGTATATCGTCTATTTTAGAGAATGTTCCATGTGCTGCTCAGAAGAATGTATGGTCAGTGGATTTGGGATGGAAATTTCTGTAGATATTCATTAGGTCTAAGTGATCTATCATTTTATTGAGGTCTCTTATTTCCCTGTTGATTTCTTGTTTGGATGATCTGTCTGTTACTGACAAGGGTATATTTAAATCCCCAGGTATAATGTTGTTGGTGGTTATTTCTGTTTTATTGTCAAGTAGGTTTTGTTTTATGAACTGTGGTGCCCGTGTGTTTGGTGCATACAGATTTATGAAGGTAATATCCTCTTGATGCTTCATTTCCTTGATAAGTAGAAAGTTGCCTTCTTTGTCTTTTTTGATTATTTTTGGTTTGAAGCCTATTTTATCTGATATTAATATAGTTACACCTGCTTGTTTCTTATTCCCATTTGCTGGTAACGTTGTTTTCCACCCTTTCACACTGAGGAGTTATCTGTCTTTAGTGGTGAGGTGGGTTTCTTGAAGGCAACAAATGGAGGGGTCCAATTTTTTGATATATCCTGTTAGTTTGTGTCTCTTGATGGGTGAATTAAGGCCACTAGTATTTAGGGTAATGACTGTGAGATTTGATTTGATCCCTGCCATGTTGTGATGGTATATGTGGGTTGGTGTTGGCATGGACTTTGAAGTTTTTGTGTCTACTCTGAGTTTGGTTATTATGATCTGCTTCTTGTAGGCATTTGATATTGAATATTTATTTCTTCTCTGTGGAGAATTTCCTGAAATACTCTCTGTAGGTTTGGTTTTGTGTTCATATAATTGTAAAGCTGAGTTTTCTCATGGAAAGTTTTTCTTTCACCATCTATTTTGAGGTATACTTTTGCTGGGTAGAGTAGTTTGGGTTGGAAGCCATAGGTTCTTAGACTTTGAAGTGCTTCATTCCAGGCCCTTCTAGCTTTTGGGTTTCCATTGAGAAGTCTGAAGTAATTATGATGGGGTTACTGTTGAAAGTGTTGTGTTGTTTTTCTTTAGCTGCTTTTAGGATTTTTTCTTTGGTGTGAATGATTAGAGTCTTAATGACAATATGTCTTGGAGAGATTCTCGTTTGGTCCCATTTGTTTGGTGTTCTGTTAGCTCCTTGTGTCTTGATGGGCCTTTCTTTTAAGAGACTGGAGACGTTTTCTTCAATTATTTTGTTAAATAAGTTCTCCATAACTTGGTCTGAAATTCTTGTCCTTCTGGTATTCCAATGATTCTGATATTAGGACGTTTAAGTGTATCCCACAATTCCCTCATGTTCTGTTCACAGAAACTTTTGAACTTACTGAAAATTTTTGAACTATTGAACTGTTTCTTCCATCTTGTATTCCAGATCAGAGTTTCTATCCTCCACATGGCTGACTATTCTTGAGAGCTTCTTGTAGTTTTGGACTTGTTCAATTAGGTTTGCATTATCTACTACTTTTCTATGTATAGTTTCCATCCCTCTGTCAAGCTCCCTTTTCACATCATTTTCTGATTTTCTTGATGATTCTTGGAATTCCTCCTTGCTTTTCCTTATGTCTGCATTTAGTATGGCCAGCTGATTTTTGAGGTATTCTTTTTTTTTCACTCTCCCTGAAATCTCTTAACTGTCTTTGAACTCCTTCCATTTTCTTATTTATTAGGTCTAGTCTAGTGATGGCAGCATCCACATGATTGTTGGTCCTTTGCTGCTTTTCTGAAAGTTCTACCAGTAGCTTGGTCAAGGTTGTATCGCTCATAGCTTCATTTTGGTGTTCTGATCCTAATTACTCCTCTATGTTTCGATCAGACATATTCATTGTAGGACTGGGTGATCTAAATGGATTTTCTTGTATTTGATTGTTCATGTTATTTCTTTTTGCACTGTGGTCTTCCTATTATAGTGTATGGGCACTTAGGTGGGTGGTTCAGCCTGGGCTCAAGCACAGTGGGAATCTGAGGCAGTTTACAAGCAGCCTTGGCTTTGGGTCACACTTGCCAAAGCTGCCTTGATCTACTGCCTGGCCGGGGTGCCAAAGTTGCGAGATATCTCAAGTGGTTATGTGCCAAAGCTACCTGTGCTCAAGGTAGGAGGGTCACTGAGGCACTAAGCACTAAAGCAGCCCAAACACTGGCATGGGAACATGCCATGGGAACATGGGACCTGGAAGCAGTCTACGATCCCCCACCACAGGACAATGGTGGATGGCTGGCATGTCACACTGATATGGGATGGCACCTAAGCTGGTGCAAACAACAGACACAGTATGAAGTTGCATGGCTGATGCTGTGGGCCTAGACTCACTGTACGTGTTGCAGCAGGAACAGTAAATGAGCGAGTGGGCAGAGCAGTCTAAGCTTTTACAAGCAGGGATCGATCGGCACATGTGGGTTGCCACCGTGGATATGGCAGCTACTTGGGGGGAGGGGTGGGCTACCTGCCCATGAGGGAATCAGCGATTCTCTGTTTTTCCCCCCTCTGTGTACTCCCACTGGCAATCTATTGGAGATTGTTCTCCCCTAAAAGACCCACTGAGCCCTTAAAGTTTTGCCATAATTTCCCCGGGATCTGCAGCACAGCTAGGCGGTCCGTATCTTGGCCAGAAGAATTCCCTTTTTATCATCTTTAATTGTACATATGAAAAAAAAAGGTGACAATTATACTATCATTTGGCTTATTTTAGTAAATATGACTATCTCTATTAATCTCCCTTAAAATGAAATGCTGTTATTCTACCTTAAGACTGAATAAAAGTTTTTTGAGAATGTGTTCCACATTTGCTTAATTCACTCAGTGATTGATATTTACCCAGGATGATTCCTTAACTATGTTATCAAGAAATGCTTTCCATGGCTACTATGCTCCTAAACTTACAGCAACTCTGCTTATCTGTGAAAGACCTTAACAAGATTGTGCCAACAGACTTTACACCATAAGTGGGAGAGTAGGTCCTGGGGCTCACCATCCTTGAGAGGCTATTGACAGTTAACAGTTGCTAGTGAAATGGGAGTTATTTTCCTCAGTAGTGTAGCCACTGGCAATTTATTAAAACCTCCCTAATTTAAAAAAAAAAAAAACCTAATTAAATTCAGTAGGTCACACCAAAGACATGAAAGTAGGTACTATTTGGGAACAAAGGGTACAGTGAGTTTGGGAGGTGGATAAGAAAGGTTAATGTTGAGCGAACATGATCAAAATACTCTGTACATATGTATGTAATTCTCATAAAACAATAAAACATTGAAAAACCTACAATGAAATCAATGGATTTACTGGATTGTATGAGACTATTATAGAAGACCTAACACCAATGGTCCTGAAACTATTTCAAAATGTCATTCCATAGAGCCACGAAACACAGATATAATAACTGGATATGAACACAAAAGAAAAGAAAACAGGCCAATTTCTTGATAAACATAGATGTAGAACTTGTGACTAAAATTCTTGAATACCAATCAAAAACATTATACCATGTTTAGTCTTATACCAGGTTAAATTTGGGTTTATCCCAGGAATGAAAGAATGGGACAACATGTGAAAACCTATAAATGTAATAGGGCTCATAAAAATAATCAAGGACAAATATCAGAGAATCATTTTAGCAGTGCAACACAATCTTTGACAAAAAAAAGCATTGTTTCATAATCAAACACTAAATAACATTGAAATATATCATACTTAAACATATTGAAAGTTATGTCTAACAATCCGAAAGCCTAAATTATGTTAAACCATCTAAAATTGAAAGAATTTCCTCAAAACCACACGTGAGACAATAGTTCTCAAAATGAACATTCTCATTCAATGCAGTAATTTAGAAGTTAGCCAAATATATAAGTTAATTCAACTAAATGGGAAATATGTTTACAAACAGAAGATGAAGTCAAATCCATGTATGCAAATGATTTGATCCTATCTTTCAGGGGCCGGAGAGAACCACAAAGTGACATCTAGAGTTTGTTTGTATTGGGTATAGGCTCTGAAACTCCCATACTCACTGATTGTCACTCTGCATATATCACTGTGCTTGCAAATAAATAATTAAAACATTTATAAAAAAGATATAAAAGTTTCCTCATAAAATTGTTAGAATTGATATACCAGTTTACCTAGGAGGCAGCATGAAAAATCAATGTACTAAAATTAGTATCTTAAACATGCACCAATAATGAACTTAGTGATAAAGAAGCCAGGAAGGAAAACAGTTCAATTAACAATCTTGGTAGAAATCAAATACCCAGATCCAATCTAAATTAATGATGAAGATTAAAAGAGATCTCCAAAGAAAACTATAAAAGACTCAAAAAAGAAATTGTGGAAAACACAATAAGATACATAAACTTGCATGTTCATATGTTAGCAGAGTTAACATTACCAAAATAGCCATAGTACCAAAAAGTAATTTTTACCCATCAACTTCAATGACATTCTTCATCAAATATAAATTAAAACAAACAAAACAATGGGACTACATGAAAGTAAAAGACCTCTGGACTTCTAAACAAAAATAAAAATAAAAATTCATAGTATAGAGAGGCTAGAGAAAAGAGGAAAAAATCATGTCAGCTATTCATCTGACAAAAAGTCAGTAAGAGACTGATAATAATTCAATCAATTAATCTACAAACTGAAAAGGCATTTTTCCAAGTTAACAAAAACCTGAAATATAATACATTAAGAATCTTTACCAATATTAACCATCAAGTAAATATACATCAAAACTCCAGTTAATGTCCATCTCCCCCTAGTAAGAATAACTACCATAAACTTTAATGAACTAATCTTGGCAGGACAGTGGAACCATTATAGCCTCTTGGTGGTAATGTCAACTAGTTTGCCCAGTATGGAACTCAGTAAGGAGTTTCCTTAACAGTAACCACCACCACCACCACTACAACAAGAATAAATTACCATAATATGACTCAGCTATGCCAGCTCTGCATATGTATACAAAATAATCAAAGTCAGCTACAGATGTAATAGTATGCTGATGGAAAATTTGGAATTTTCACAATAACGTAGATAAGGAATCACCCTTTGTGACCATCAACCAAGGGACAGATTGATCAAATGTGGAATGTATTCACAATTAAGTTATATTCAGTCTTAAAGCAGTATAAAGTTATTTTATTTTAAGGAAAATTTATAGAGATAATCATATCTAATAACATAAGCCAACATTATAAAATTAATTTCCACCTCTTTTCTTTCACATGGGTAATTTAGGGTGATATAATGGACAGGTAACTAAAAGTAGGAGAAAAGGTAAAGTAAATGAAAACAAGGCTGTTTCGAGGTTGTTTCAGTCAGGTTCACATTGCTGGTAGAAATCATTCAGCCAAAAGCAAATTGTGGGAAGAGGAGGTTTATTTTGTCTCACAGGCTTGAGGGGAAGCTCCACAAGGGCAATGGAAAATGACGACATCAGCTGAGGGTGGACATCACCTTATGGCCCACATAAGTTGGACAACAGGAAAGGAGATTGTGCAAAATACTGGCATGGGGAAACTGGCTATAACACCCATAGCCCACTCCCAACAATACACTGCCTCCAGGAGGCTTTAATTTCTAATTGCCATCAGCTGGGGACACTACCATCCAGAGTACCTAAGTTTACAGGGACACTTTTATCCAACTGCCACAGAAGTAAAAGAGAGGAAGGGAGCAAGCAAGAATACCAGATGGATGGACATCAAGCTGCACTATATCCATGCACTGAAATAGTGTCAAGTGGACATCCATCCATGCATGGAAATACCATCATGTAACCAATCACTATTTACAGTTTACCTATGTTAATGATAATAGAAAAAAGGAATACTTGTTTATTCAAGTCAGAAATAAAAATAATTATAAAAACACCCTAGTAACTTGAATTCAAGAACTAAGAAAATGTTAAACATAAAATAATACTTAATACAAGGCTCTTCTGATCAAGATGGTGTCCGACTAACAGAGGCACACCTACTGGGGAAGGAAAGGCAAGGCATTTAGGGTTCATTGGTTCTTCTAGGAGTAAGCAGGCTCTAATAGAACTCCAGAGGGTGGGAGCAGAGGAGCAAAGTAGGGAATCGGCTGATTCCCATTCTCTCCACCAGTCTCCCAATCCCCTCAAGCAGCCATTCTAGCCATAGTTCCAGCTGCAGTTTCCTTTTGCACTCACCACAGGCTAAAGAGAGCCAGGCCAGCAGACTACCCTAGTGTCACGTGCACCTCCACACTTGTGCATGCCATCCCAATCACTGCCACCCCCTACCTCCTTGTGAGGACCCAGGCCAAAAAGCTAGTATTCCCCCAGAGGGCCTCTGGGCTCAAACACCATTCCACTCACCACTGCTCCCCACACCAGTGCACGACTCGGGCCAGCAGGCTAGCATTACCCCAAGGGATTTCCAGGCTCAAATACCATCCCACTCACTGCCACCCCCTACCCATGTATGCAGACCCAAGTCAGCAGGCTAGCGCTCCCCTCCTTCTGCCACCACCAGAGATCTCCACATGCCACTTCCCCTCAGTGTGTGGACCCAAGGCCAGCAGGCTAGGGATACCCTCTCCCTAGGATTTCCCACCACAAGGGACCCCATGCCTCCTCTGTGTATAACATGATCCACAGAAGTCCCATATCCCTGTCCTGCCCCATCAAGTACCCAACAGTCCAATTCATCCCCTGCTACAGGGTCTCAAGGGGTGTGCTGTTCTATAGTTTACCCTTCATCATCACTGAACCACCACACATTCCCATCATACTCCCCTCCTCCAAAGCCCAGTGGCAACACCAGTCTGCTTTGTCCCATTACCCTCTAACCTCTGTCCACTTGGGCCACCTGATCACCCAGTCCCATACCCTGAAGACCCTATCAGAGACTCACAGTGTCCTTTCCTCTGAGCAGGCAGACCCCATTGCCATCAGAAGTCTAGTGGAAGCAAACATAAAAGGGAATAATCACTGAAGACATTTCAAGGGTAGACTATAGCTTCCTCCTAAATTAAATAAGATTCCTACACTATGATGGGCTGGCCACAGAGCAAAAGGAGTAACATGAAAATTTAGTGCAAGTAAATACAATAAGGAAACTATCCCTCATAATAGATGGTGAAAGAAAAACTTTCCATAATAAAACTCAGCTTTACAACACAAAGCCAAATCTTCAGAGAGGACTTCAGAGAATTCTACACACAGAAGAATCAAATAATCAACCCCAAATGCCTACAAGAAGCAGTTCACAATAATCAAATTCACAGAAGGCACAAAAGAAGACGCCTAGCCACATAAACCACCATGACATGGCAGGGATTAAATCAATCCTCACAGTCATTACCCTAAATAACAATTGCCTTAATTCACCATCAAGAGACATAAACTAATAGCGTGGACCCAAAAATTAGACCCCTCAATGTGTTGTCTTCAAGAAACCCACCTCGCCACTAAAGACAGACACCTCCTCAGTGTGAAAGAATAGGAAATGATATTCCAAGCAAGCATAGGTATACTAATAATGGATAACATACAGTTCAAACCAAAAGTAATCACAAAAGACAAAGAAGGCCACTTCCTACTTATCAAGGGAATGATCCAACAAGAGGATATGAGAATCATCAATCTTTATGCACCAAACACAGGTGCACCATAATTAATAAAACAAAACCTACTTGACAACAATACATAAATAACCACCAACACCATCGTAGTTGGAGACTTCAATACCCCACTATCAGCAATAGATAGATCATCCAAACAGAAAGTTAACAGGGAAGTGAGAGAACAACAAAGCCATAGATAAATTAGACCTAATGGACATCTATAGAACATTCTACCCCCAAACCATAGACTAAACATTCCTCTCAGCAGCCCATGGAAACTTCTCTTAAATAAATCATATACTGGTTCATAAAGCTTACTCCCATATATTGAGGAAATCAACATAAATGCCTGCATGATATCAGATCACAATGCTGTATTGCCAGAAATTAACACAAAAAAAGTTGTGCCAGAAATCCGTTCAGCTCCTAGAAACTGAACAACACACTTTAAAACAATAAATGGGTAGTGGATGAAATAAAAACTGAGATTGCAAAATTTCTAGAAATGGGGCTGAAGGGATGGCTTAGTGGCTAAGGCACTTGCCTGCAAGACTAAAGGACTCAGGTTCAATTCCCCAGGACCCATGTCAGCCAGATGCACAAGGGGGTGCATGTGTCTGGAGTTCATCTGAGTTGGCTGGAGGCCCTGACATGCCCATTTTCATTCTCTCTCCCTCTTTCTCTGTCAAATAAATCCTTAAATAAAAATAAAAATATATTTATTTTTTAAAAAGATTCTAGAAATGAATGACAGTAAGAGCATAACATACCAAAACTTATGGGACACATTGAAGGCAGTCCTCAGGGAAAATTCATAGCACTAAATGCCTTCATAACAACGACAAAGAGATCCCAAATCAATAACCTAACCATTCACCTAAAGGCGCTGGAAAAGCAAGAAGAATCCAACCCAAAAAGCACCAGGTGGAAGAAATAATTAATATCAGAGCAAACCAAAATTAATGAGTTGGAAACTAAGAAAACAATTATGAAAATTGATGAAACAAAGAACTGGTTATTTGAAAAAAATAAACAAGATTGATAAACCCCTGGCCAATCTGATCAAGCAAAATAAATAAATAAATAAACATGATGCTTCAAATTAACAAAATTAGAAATGAAAAAGGAGAGATCACAATAGATATAAGTTAAATGGGAAGAATCGTCAGGACTTATTTCAAAAACCTCTACTCCTCAAAACTGGATAATATGGAGGCAACGAATGAATTCGTGGACACATACCACCTACCAAAGCTAAACTCAGAGCAGATTAATTTCCTAAACAAACCTTTCACACCCATTGAGATTGAAAAGGAAATTAAAAATCTCCCCAAAAAGAAAAGTCCAGGACCAGATGACTTCTCAGCTGAATTCTGTGAAACCTTCATGGAATATCTGAAACCGATTTTTCTCAAACTGTGCCACACAATAGGAGAACAGAGAAAGCTCTCCAACCTCTTCTATGAAGCTACTAATACTCTAATACCAAAACCAGGTCAAGATGCCACAAGAAAAGAAAATTATAGGTCTAATTTCCTTCATGAACTTAGACACAAAGATTCTGAAAAAAATCCAAAAATCCTCACAAACCAAATTCAACAACATACCAAAAGCATTATCCACCTTGATTGAGTAGGCTTCATCCCAGGAACACAGGGATAGTTTAACATATGGAAGTCTGTCAATGTAATACACCACATAAATAAGCTTAAACACAAAAACCACATGATCATTTCGATAGATACAGAAAAGGCCTTTGACAAAATACATCACTTTCATGATCAAAACATTGGAGAGAATAGGCATGAATGATTTATATCATAACATAATAAAGGCCATATCTATATATATGGCCTAATATATATATATATATATATATATATATATATATATATTTAGGATATATATATATCCTAAAGTGCAAATAATACTTAATGGGAAGAGACTGAAGGAATTCCCATTGAGAGCAGGAACAAGACAGGGGTGTCCACTGTTACTTCTACTCTTCAACATAGAACTGGAAGTCCTATGGTAAGCAATAAGACAGGAGAAAGAAATAAAAGGGATACAAACTGGCAAGGAAGAAGTTAAATTAGCCCTATTCACAGACAACTTGATTGTATACATAAGAGACTCAAAAACCTGTATCTCAAAACTCTGTGGCTCCTAACTAGAATCTGCCTGAGATGCTGACATACCTAATAAGCCTCTTGAGGACCAGGCAATAGAGAGAGTGGGTTTGGAGGGGGGTAAGGGTGGCAGTGGGGGCCACAAATGTTGACCCAATTGGTAATGGTACAACAAATTTTACATCCTAAAAGTGGTTGATCCTTTATCAGGTCCTTAGAGGGAACAACTGAATGGCAGGGCCATGGAGAAGGTATGGTGAAAACTAGCCATAATCTTCTCCTGTTTCTCTCCCTCTCCCTCTCTCTCTCCCTCTTCTCTTTATCTTTTTTATATTACCTATCATTTTCTTCCTTGTTTTCCATGGTGCTGGCCTGTAACTCCTAGCACCAGCATGTGGCTAACATCCACAACAATCTGTTGATCAGGGAGACATACAAGTTTTCACAAAAGAAGACAGATTTCTGTCAGAGAACTTGATGACCCCCAAAGGTAAGTGGAAAGACCCTACTACCAAACACACCATATGCTATTGGTACTGAATATGGAGTGACCTTACTGGAATCTGGAAGAGAGTCAATCGCCAGACAGTTAGCTTGTCTAGTGCCAGTAGGTGCTACATGAGCAACTAGGGGAAGATGACCAACATGTGTCCAAACAATTCTTTGTCTAACCTACTCAGCAGGAAACAACATGACGTGATGCTCACACAAGTACAGTAGTGGCACACAGCCATGGTGAATAACCAACTGCTCTTGATTTGGATAGCTGATCCACTCAGTGGAACAGAACCCATAGCTGGAGCTGGGAAACAAGTAAGAACCATATCCAATAAATGAGCCTGTTCTCCATTATCAATTGTGGGCTACAAGAGAGTCTACAACTATTAAATTCTGTCTTAAATAATAATGGTTATCTCATTTATTTGGTGCTGACTTCACTCTCTATTGGAGAATTTGCTTCTCTTTATCAGATGGATGCAGATCCTGAGGAGAGAATCAGCCCATCACACCTCACCAGGGCCCCAGCTGAAACGAAGAGTAATTGGGGAAATGAGCAAGAGTTCTGCTATTTTGGTGAACCTGTTACCAGGACAAGGGTGAAGGCAATAGACACAGAGAACACTCAACTCCTACAAAACCAGATATCCAGAGACACAGAAGCTCCCAAGAACTTATCACTGAAGTAGATCTAAAATAAACCCAATATGGCTCAGGGAAATTTGTGGAATATGGGGAAGAAAGATAGTTACAGCCACATGTTGGGACATTGTGCACAGAGACACTGCCTCTTACCCATAAATGATAACTAATCCCACAATGCACAATGCACATTTCTCACAAGGAGGGTCCCTGTGGAGGGGGGAAGAAAGGGAAGGGGCTAACAATGATATGAACATGGATGTATACACATTGTGTACATAACTAATAAAAATACTGAATAAAAGGACAGAATACATCCTAATTGCATGTAATGAATACACACAAATGTAAAAAATAATGCCTAGCAAAATATGTATAAAAAATGTATGCAACAGCTATATTTTATTAGGACATTAAGAGGGAGTGGAAAGACTGTAAGAGCCACAGATTTGGTAGGAATACCCTGAGGCTCCTGCTATCACAAAGAACTGATTGCAGCCTTCATGACCCCACAGTGAATACCATAACCCCATTGAGGAGTGCCCCCAGGGTAATTGGAATTGGAGTGAGGGAATAAAATAATCTTGTTTTAATAAAATATGTTGTTTTTATTTTGTGTTATTTTAAATAGAAAGAGAAATTGGATAATATAAAGTTAGTAGTAATACTATTTTTGTGATCTTTTTTGTTTGTTTTTTTATTAAGTAGAAAGATTTATGAACATATTATGTGTTGGTACCATTATTTCCCTCCTCCCTATCCACATACCTCTGAGGGCCCTCGTTAGTGGATTTGTGTGTTACCAGTTGTGAAAACAGGAGTCTGTCATTGTAAGGAGGGTGGCCAGCAGTACCTCTGGTCATTCTCTTCTACTCTGTGGCTCTTAAAGTCTTTCTGCCCTCTTCTGCAAAATTCCCTGAGCCATGGTGTATGTATTTTAAGTCTACTTTGTGTTGTCACAATAATCATTTCGATATCAACTGGGAAAGAGAAAAATTTAAAAATGCCTTCAATTTTTATTATCATATATTTGATAAGCTGATTACTGAATATGTTTCTTTTTTAAAATTAAACTGAGACAGGAGGGAGGCAAGAAGTCAATATGTCTGGGAAAAAAGATTGCAAGACCTCCTCCTAAAGATATATAAAAAGTAATCAACTGCTTGGGGAGAAACTCACCAACCATCCCAGCTTCCTGCATATCATATAATGAGCTCCAGAGATCCAGCTTCCATGCATCATAATCTAGGCTGAGGTAGCCTTTTCTTTTTTTAAAATTCCATGAGTTATCCCATGCTCCTTTCAGAAACCTTTCGCCCTGCTCTGTCAGTAACCACTGTGAATTCATTGGTTCACCAAAATGGATTTTGGTGTGAACACACTTTGGTCTGTCTCGATGTCCTATCTGGAGGAAAAGTGTCTTATGACACCTAAGTAGATCCTTGCAAGTGGACATGAATATTTAAATGTCAAGATTCTGCAGTTGTAGGTAAATCACCATGATTTCCAGGCCTGCCTGAGACTACATAGTGAATTCCAGGTCAGCCTGGGGTAGGAGTGAAATAAACAAACAAATAAACAAAATAAGCAGAAGTGGGCTGGAGAGATGGCTTAGCGGTTAAGCGCTTGCCTGTGAAGCCTAAGGACCCCGGTTCGAGGCTCGGTTCCCCAGGTCCCACGTTAGCCAGATGCACAAGGGGGAGCACGCGTCTGGAGTTCGTTTGCAGAGGCTGGAAGCCCTGGCACGCCCATTCTCTCTCTCCCTCTATCTGTCTTTCTCTCTATGTCTGTCACTCTCAAATAACTAAATAAAAAATGAACAAAAAAAATCTTTAAAAAAAAATAAGCAGAAGCAAACACTTGCTATATTTTATGAACTAGACTGAGACCCTAGCTCAAAAAACAAAAATCAAAAAAAAAAAAAAAAACTATAGCTAGAAATACAGCAATTATCTTTCCTTAAAAAAAGAAAAAAAATGCTTAATGGGTTCATTCATTGTATTTTCCATTTCCATACATTTCCCTGAAAATTTTATAATTTCTCTTTATGACTTAACAAAATTCCATTGTGTATATTTGTGTTAATTTGAATCAGGTAATGGAATTCAGCTGTTTGAATCCCTGTATACTGTAAATAAAAGTAAGATCCTTGCTTTAAGTTTTATGCTTTCAACTATTGTAGATTTTAATGTATTATTGTTGAGAATAATATGCATGTGCATATTTTGATCATATCCATCCACAATTATTACTTCTCATCTACCTCCCAAACCCACTGAACTCCTTCTTCCCAAATAGTGTCCCTCCTAGTTTCACCTCATTTTCTATGACCCACTGAACTTAGTAGGAGTTATTTGCATGAGCTTGAATGCAATATTGTGCAGGTCTTGTGCAGGTAAACACTCCTGCTATGAGTTTCAGATACCACAACCTTGTCTTATCAAGAGGACAGTATTTCCACCTTCCATTCTCTTGCCCTTACACTCTTCATGCCTCCCCCTCTCACTTCTGAAATGTTCCCTGGGCCTTTGTTGTGATAATGTCCTATTTAGGCATTTTAGAGCTTGGCAGTTACATAGTCTCAGCACTCTGCACATTATCCATAGCTTATCTACTACTCTAAGCAAAGCTGAGAGTAATAATAATCTATGGATATAAATAAAAAAAAACATATTAAGAAGGGTGTTTGACAGCATGTCCATTTAGAAAAACAAGTTGTTGCAGTCAGGTTCATATTGCTGGCAGAAATCACCCAACCAATAGCTTGTGGGAGAAAATAGGTTTATTTTGGCTTATAGACTTGAGGGGTAGCTTCGTGATAGCAGGGAAAACAATGGCCTGAGTAGAGGGCAGACATCCCCCCCCCAGCCAACATTAGGTGGACAACAGCAACAGGAGAATGTGCCAAAAACTGGCATGGGGAAATGGGCTATAACACCCATAAGCCTGCCCCCAACATTACACTGCCACCCGAGGAGTTAATTCCCAAATCTCCATTAGCTGGGAACCTAGCATTCAGAACACCTAAGTTTATGGGGGACACCTTAATCAAACCACCACACAAGTGCATTTGGTTTCTTTTTAGTCCTCCCCAGCCATGGACTTTTGACCTATTTTACAGTCCCAGGCTTGAATTTCCTCCTGGGGAGTGGGCCTCAAATCCAATCAGAATACAACTCGTTCCCCCCATAGCTTACAAGTCACTATTGCACTGGTGGGCTCATCTCACGGCCAGGTCAGTGTTATATCCACAGATCCCACAGGTGGTTATGACCAGTGATACTTTTTCTCTCATAACAGCCTGCAAAGAACCTTTTGCCTCTAGCAATGCTAGCCAATAGGGAGGAAACTTCCAGCTCTCTTCTAGCTTTCTTTCTTTATGTATGTGGTGTCTTCAGCAATAGAATCTTAATATCTGGTTCATGTGAGCAATCTATAGGACAGTAACCTGTATTGTTTTGGAGATCTCTGGGATCTTTATAGAAAATAGCTCCTAGATTGGTATCTCAAACTGGAATTGAATTTTTTGTTTGTTTGTTTAATAACAGGGTTTCTTGGAGTAGCATTATTTACTAATGTAGGGGAACTCCATTCCAATTCTGTTTAAAATTTATATTTTAATTAGTTTATAAAGTAGTATATTTCATATGGTCTTTTCATACAGCTTCTTGGTTAAACCTTTCCACCACCATCTGATCTATCTTTACTTAAGCTTTCCACTTTCAATGCTCCCTCCTGTATATTTTACTAGTGCCCCTTAAAGCCAATTTTCCATTTCCTTAATAGCCCCATCCTAGAGTCCTGACAACATGCCAGGTTAAACACACAAGTCAAAAACTTGGAAGCTAGGATCCATATAAGATTGTTGTTGGCAGTGGGTTCACTCATTGTATTCCCCAGTGCCATACATTTTCCTGAACACCTCATATTTTAAAATTTTATTTATGACAACAAAATTCCATTGTGTGTATGTGTGGTGGTTTTAATCAGATGTTCTTAATAAACACAAATACTTTGAATGCTTGGTCTGCAGCTGGTGGCAAGTTGGGAGGTGGAGCCTCGGGAAGTGTGTTGTCCGGCAAGTTTTGCTGTGGCAGCCAGCTCCCCCATCTCAAAGCTTCCATTACTGTCTGGCTGCGTTTTTCCACCTGCTGTGCAGCCTCTGCTTGTGCCTTGCTTTCACCTGCCATTATGAAGCCTCATGAGACTGAAAGCCAAAATAAACCCTTTGCTTTTGTCAGCCGCTTTTATTCAAGTATTTTTGTCCCAGAACTCAGAATGTAAGTGCAACCTTATGCAACACTTTTTTCTTATCCATTTGCATGTGGATGCACATCTAAGATGATTCAGTTTTCTATCTATGATGAATTTTGCAACAATTAGCATAGATATACAAGCTTATCTTTTACCACATATAAAGTTCTTTGTGCATTTGCCCAGGATAGTTGTATTATACACTTGTTCAATTTTAGCCTGCTGTGGCACCTTGACACTGATTTCAATAGTGGCTGAAATGGTTTATATTCCCAACAGCAATTAAGAGTTCCCTTTAACTCACATCATAGCCAGTATTTCTTGTCTTTTTTTTTTTTTTTTTTTTTTTTCTGAAAAGCATTGTGACTGGGGTGAGATAGAATCCTCAAGCTATTTTAATTTACATTTCCTTTATGTCTTAGGACTTGGGATTCTTTATATATTTATGATTATTTGTTGTCCTCCACATGAGAATTTTCCATTTACTTTGATAACCTATTTTTGATTAGGGTTTTTGTTATTTCCTTGATGCTTTTTTTTTTGTTTTTTAGTTATTTGTATATTTTAGATATTTAGATATTAGGCATATCTGGCAAATACTGTTCTGTTCTCTCTATTGCTTCTTTACTCTACTTACAGTTTATTTTGCAGTATGCATTTATCTTTTATTTTCATGCTGCCCCATTGTTGATTGTTCACCTTATTACATGAGTGAAGAGAATGCAATTCATATTTACCTTTACCTGTGTCTACATCTTTAAGTAAACTCTCTATCTGTTTTTCATTTGGTAGTTTAAAAATTATAGATCCTATGTTGAATTATTTGACTCATTTAGATTGGATTTGTTTGTAGGGTGAAATTTACATATCTAATTTTGTTTTCCTTTTTTGATCTTTCTTTCTTTGGTTTTTAGAGTTAGGGTCTCACACTCTAGCCCAGGCTGATCTGGAATGCTCTGTACTCTCAGGATGTCCTTGAACTCATGGTGATCCTCCTACCTCTGCTTCCTAAGTGCTGGGATTAAAGGTGTGTGCCATCATGCCCAGCGTATTTTTTATTATTTTTTTCTTTTCTTTTGTTGCTAATTTTATTTTAGAGACAGCAAGAAAGTGAGAGAGAGAGAGAAAAAGCGAGGGAATTGGCATTCCAGGGCATCAGCTACTTGATTCAAATTGTAGAAACTTGTGCCACCTAGTGTGAATGTGCAACCTTTCACTTGTCTTACCCTATGCATCTGGCTAATGTGAGATCTGGAGAGTTGAACGTAGGTCCTTAGGCTTCACAGGCAAGTGCCTTCACCACTAAGCCACTAATAGATGTCCAGCTCTAGTTTCATTTTTCTTCATTCAGTTACACAGTTTTATCAGCACTACCTATTGAAGAGAATGTCTTTCCTACAAATGTGCATTTTTAACAAAGATGTGTCTGTAGTTGTGTATATACCTTTTATTCTCCCTTATGAACTTTAAGATTTTTTTTCCTTTTTCTTTCAAAAATGTTGTGGGAATTTTGACTGTGACTACATTGTATCTGTAGATTATGTTGATAAGCTGTTCATTTTCACAATATTAACTCTTGTAATACATGAACATGGGTGACTTTTCAAGATCTTCTAATGTCTTTCTCATTTTTTTGTTTGATATCTCATGCAGAAAACATCATCCATCATACTACCAGAGGTAACATACTGATGATATCTCACTGGCAACACAACAGGATTTAATAAAGTAATGAAAATATGATACTTTAATATATATATTTTTTATAAAACTTCATTTCTATGATTTAGAAAGTTTGAATGTAAAACAAAAATATAAGCAAAATAGAAGTGGTTGGTACATTAAGAACTTTCAAGCAAACTTCAAGATAAAAATAGGAACATTGAAAACAATAAATGGTTAAATCTCTAAGAAAGTAACACAATCACAATAATAATACTAAAATTATATGCAGCAAACATCCATATGTAAACAATAAAACTGATAAAATGTATAGTGGTAATAGGCAAGCTTGCTCTTGTATGTGAAGACTAATACATCTATCTCTCATAGGATGAAAAACAATAGACTGAACCACACAAGGATATGAAATAAAATAATTCACTAAAATAATTGATCACTGTATTTCACTGACATTAATATGAGTCAAAATCATGAGAATGCATATTATTTTAAGTATATATTGTGCATAAGTGAAAATTACCTGATCCTTGTGACATAAAACAAATAGCACTTTTTTGTTGTTGTTTTCTCAGTTAGGATCTCGCACTAGCCCAGGCTGACCTGAAACTCACACTGTAGCCTCAGGGTGGCCTTGAACTCATGGTGATCCTCCTAACTTTGCCTCCCAAGTACTGGGATTAAAGGCATGAGCCACCATGCCCAGCCCCAAATAGCACACTTTTAAAGACTATAAATCATGCAGTATCTTTTCTGACTACATTGTGATCAAACAAAAATAAATGATACAAAAAACCAATAAAAAGTAAATATCACAGGAGAAGAGATTATTAATCTTTGAGAAAAGCATTAAGTATATAGATAGATAGATAGATAGATAGATAGATAGATAGATAGATAGACACATGACCAGACATAAATTTTCTGAGGATAAAACAAAACTACATAGAATTGGTGGAATATAATGTTGTATATTTTAAAATATTTTATTTATTTTTTTGAAAGCAGAGGGAAGGAAAGAGAGAGAATGGGCATGCCAGGGCATCCTGCTACTACAACAAACTATAAATTTGTGTGTCCACATTGTGCATCTGAATTTTCATGTATATTGGTGAATCAAACCCAGGCCATCAGGTTTTGTAAGGAAGCATCTTTAGCCACTAGGACATCTCTCAAAGCCTAGTATTGCTTAGATTTAAGACAATTTATATTTAGGATCACTAATATAATTATGGAAAAATCTATCTGAACTGTAATTAATTAAATTATAAAGTAATTCTTCCATAATTTACAGACCATGATCAACACATTTTATATACCTAAATATGTACTACTATATTCATTTTGCAATACACTATTTAAAATTCATTCATTTAGTAATGTACATATGTGAAATTTTCTAACAAAATGTACTTATGCACATATATATTTGTATTTTTAATGTACAAATCTGTCATTTCTCTTTAAATGGAGAGTGTATACACCTATAATATCACTGAATTATGAACTGAACTTGCATGCTTATGACACTTGCAAATTCCGTGCCTTCAGAGGAAAAAAGAAAGCATATCCTTTCCTGTAAATGAGCCAAACTATATATATATTTTTCATTTTACTAAAATCTTGAAAATTTTATGATACTAATGCGATATCTGCTTTCTTTTGTCATTTATACAGATTTCAAATTACAATTCATTTCTCCCATTTATCACTTTTAGATTCAGTCATTTGATCTTTAACCTGGATATAATTGAAAAGTAATAATTTTTTGGCATTGGGAATTTGAGACATTCACATTCAGAAAAGCAAATATATTTCATTCCTGGACATCCAAAGCTATTTCCAGTTGATTGGTTCCATTATAATGACTTATATTTCTTTAATATTGTTAATGTCTCTTTAAGTGTAAAGTCCTTAAGGGAACATGTGCTTCTGTTACTATTTTATTTCAGCTTGCTTTTGTTTTCATAATTATCCATATTAAAAATAGTATTATGATTGGTCATTTTTGTACTTATCACACATGCTTTTATTTATTGTAGTGCTATAATGTTCTAAAATATAATGTGATAAAAATGTACTTCTTGTTCTGCTAGCTGATTATGTAGTCTTCAGAGAGTCCCCTGCTTATTCTTGCCTTTGGTGACCATTGTCTTCCAGGAGTTCCCATAGGGCTCTCCAGCACAATGAAGGCTAAGGAGAAAGGAACCAGTTTCCCTTTTTGTTCTAGTGTGGTATTCCCATGTCCTGTGATCACAGCCTGTAGTGCCTACAGCAATAGGGTCTTACCTTTGAGCTCTGGCAGTAATCAACTGTTTTGGCAATGGCCTAAAGTTTGGGGGGGAGCTTATGTATCTCCCTAGCCAACAGCTCACTGTGGGGGTAGGCCAATTCTGGGCCTGAGATTTACTGGCTAGAATCCTTGGTTCTATATTGTAGAATGCTAGTCACAAGGACTTCTCTGGAACTTACCATGTTGTCTTACCTTGTGTGTAATTCCTCTCCACCCTCCCTCCTTCTACCCCTCCACCTACATAAGCTGTCCCTCTCCCAATTGTCAAGTATTACAGTATTACTGTTTATCTTGTCATATAAAGATTAGGCTTCTTTGAGTATATTGTCTAAGAATGGTGAGAGTGGATACCCTCTGCTCACGCCTGAGTTTATTGAAAATATTTTTGAGTTCATTTCTACATAGTATACTATTGGCTATAGCTACGCAAAGGAATCCATGCATACTACAATATTTGCACATCTATGTTTATTGCCACACTATTCCCAATAGCCAAGCTTTGAATCAGTCTTTATGTAGATCAACTATTGCATGAATAAAGAAAATGGGGCATATATGTATAATAGACTCTTATTCAACTGTAAAGAACAATGATATTGTGAAGTTTGAAGGGAAATAAATAAAATTACAGATACTTTACTTGATATAAGATAGAAACAGGGCAAATATTACATGTTTCTCTAATAAATGAGTCCCAACCAAGTTTTATGTACATGCATAAAAGCATTTGTGTATATTAAATGAAAGTAGATGTGAGGCTTTATAGAAATAGAAATGGTAATAAATAGAGAAGGGGGAAAGGAGGGTCTGTAGGGTAAATATGGCCCATGTATTTTATATATTTAGATGACAAAGACTTTGTCAAACTCATCACTATTCCCAAATATGCCCAATAAAATGAATGAAAACCAGGGGTAAGAAAAATATAGGAATTAAGCCATATTTAAAGAATTTGGACATTTGTCATTACTAAAAAATGACCTTTCTCCTTAACAATGTGCATGCCCCAATCCAAATAAGCAGAAGCAAGCCAGGTGTGGTCATTCAACCTTTAATCCCAGTACTCAGAAGGCAGAACTAGGAGGATTACCATAAATTTGAAGACACCCTGAGACTCCATAGTGAATTCCAAGTCAGCCTGGACTAGAGTGAAACCCTACCTAAAAGGAAAAAAAAAAAAAAAAAGCAGAAGTAAAGCCTTAGTGTTTTTTTTTATTTTATTTTTTAATGAAGCTCAGAAAATTCAAAACTACATTTTCTTTCTTGAATGGGTAAACTAAAAACACATCTCGTTGAATGCAGAATTATTATTTCTTGAGGTTGGAAAGAGAGGCAGTAGTTATAGATGGATATTGGATAATAGTTACCTGTGAATAGAAAAAGTAAATTTTAGTGTTCTCAATAACACATTGTACATTTGATCAAGAACTAAAAGGAAAGGCATAAAACATAATGACATAAAAATGCTAAACTCGGTACTGTTTAATATTTGATAAGCTTGAAATTAACAAAAATCATAGTATGCGTGGAAATGTGAGTATAAGAGATAAGAGATACACAGATAGAAAAACAGGGATTAAAGGGAGTTGATAAAGATGAATAGCAACAGTGACTGATCATACCTCTTTGTAGCTAAATAAGGAAGGAATATGGTAATAATTGTGATGCTTGAGGTCAGTTCCCATCAAGCAACATTTTTTCTTTCATCAATTGGATTGGTTTTTTTCAACCATATGGTCCAATTTTGTGCTCACACTGCCACTGTTTCTGCTGTGATGTTTTATGATATTTACCATAAATTTACAGTATTCACATACAAATCTTCAATAGTAAATATATTCACTGGCATGATGAAATATCCACAGGTAGGTGAGTAGTACTGTAAGGAAACCTATCTGTATTTTTGTGGTTTTTTTTTTTTTTTTTCATTTTTACTTTTACAACCAAATAGAGATGCTAATCGGTTGTTTTTCACACTGAGTTGTGAAGACCATTTATATGATTATGGAAGTCAAAAGAAAATCTTTGAAGTAGTTTGAGGAGTTTATATGTAAATTGTAAGTTTGGATGTAAACAATTATAAGTATAATTCAAATATGTTTGCCTTAACTTTGGCAATTAAATGATGAACATTTTAACAGAATCCTTTTAATATCTGTATTATTTGAAAGCTCCCTCATGGTTCATGAAGTTATGTGTATCTTCCATGGAATTAAGAATGTAATAGAATAAAAGAAACCATTATCTTCCTATCAACTACTTTATAAACTCAACCCAACTCCCAGTTTATAAATATTCTCAAAGTTATTAGTTCTTCAAATATTGTTTTTGTGTGTCTATATATTTGTGTGTGTGTTGGCAAGTCACTTTGCAAAAGCAAAGTAATGCCAGAAACTTGTACCACTTTTTGGTGGTAGAAATGGGTGGCTTAGGAATTGATCCTGGCCTGATAGGCTTCACAAGCAAGTACCTTTAACCACTAAGCCACCTCCTTTGCCCCTCAAAAGTGTCTTTCAGTGTAACAACAGTTCAGCTAGTGTTATAGACATCTGAATAAAGAGAAGTGATAATTATAAAGCTTCACATAACACCTTGGAAAGAAACCTAGGTTAAGTCTCAGCACATCTGTGTCTGTGATCGCTCCTAAAATGATGGAAGAATACAGCCCACATCCTTGGGAAGTTTCTCTGCTTTGGCCTTTTTGTGCGAGTTTTCTTATCTCTCCTCCACTTCTCATATTTTATCTCTCCTAAAAATCAAAATGTCAGTCCTAGTTTCAGCATTACCATTCCTTCTAGCATCAACTAGTACATATTCTATCCTTGAGATTACATTTAAATTTTGAACTTGCTGTTAACCGCAAGCTCCAAGAAAATATCATTTTGATCTCTCTTTAGAGAGCAGAGCTGAATCACATTGAAGTCACTCTTAAAGTGCTGTTCAAGGAACAGATTTACATATACTCTTTAAAAAAAAATTATTGAGAACACTTGTTAGAAATCCACAAAGAGGCAATACCTGACTATACTACAAATTACATTATTTAACTTCTAGTATCCTTCAAATCTTTCTGTGCTTGGTATAAACATACTAAAGTTCCTAATAGGTGAAATATATATGTATGTATGTATGTATGTATGTATGTATGTATATATATGTGTGTGTGTGTGTGTGTTCTAAATGATTATTAGATTATAGATACATCATGATGAATTATCTTGAATAGAACTTTATGACTATTTCCATTTTTGTTGACTAAAGTCTCCAAAGTTTATTGCTATAACACCTGTACATATCATCATTTAGACATCTAAAATTGTTGTTGTTGTTCTAAATTTGTCCACAAGTATAAGAAAAGAATTTCCACATAAACATATTACTTAAAATGTATATTTAGATCTGAATTTATGTACATATTTAAACTGGATATTTGAATGTACATGAATAATTTACTATGAAATTTAAGATCAAATTAAAGATAATAGTGTCATCATTGCAAGATAATATTATGAAATCATATAAATCAATTGTCATAATCACTTAACAAGGCATGTGCATTTAAGAACAGTGTAGCTGGATGTGGTGTTGCATGCCTTTAATCCCAGCACTTAGGAGGCAGAGGTAGGAGGATCACCATGAGTTTGAGACTGCCCTGAGACTCCATAGTGAATTCCAGGTCAGCCTGGGGTAGAGTGAGACCCTACTTCATAAAAAAAAAAAAAAAAAAAAAAAAAAAAGAAAAAAGAAAAAAGAAAAAAAGAAAAGAGAGAGAGAACAGTGTATAGGAAACCTTAAATATGTTCAATTTAATTTTATAATTTCACATCAGTGAAGGTAGAAACATTAACTTAAAAGTCATTTCTTTACTGGGGGATGGCTCAACAGCCGTAAGGTCCTTTCTATATTTTATAAAAGAGAGACTACATAGTGAATTCCAGATTAGCCTGGGCCAGAGTGGGATCCTACCTTGAAATACCTTTAACAAAACAAAAAAGAGCATATGACACATGCATGGAATGCAAAGCGGAACATTGGCGTGTACATTTAGATGCGCATGGTTGATTTCAAGCATGAGTTTCTTTTTTACATTTGTGGGTATGTTGTGGTATGTGTGCATGTCTTCTTTACATTTTGGCTAGAACTTCCAAATCCATAATAATTTTTAGTAACACTGGACAATCCTGCCTAATTCTTATCTTCAAATAGCATGAATATTAGAACATGGTAAGTTTGACTTGTTATTTTAAGAATAGTATCTTGGATATCATTTCTACTGTCCTTATTCAAGAAGGAAAATGTAAGAGTAGGTTAGGGGAGGAAGGGAAAAAGAAAGAGGAAAAGGTTCGAATAGGATAGGATGGAATTCAATATATCCTTCAAATACATGCTCTGATGAGCTAATGTCTACTAGGTCTGAATTCTGGAAGGTTGTAACACCAAACAATGCATCACATATTGGCAAAAAACAGTCTTTAAATGATGGTTTTTAGCAGACTCTTTTCAAAATGAATAGTGGAAATGAATATGGTAACTTTTTCTAAATTTAATAATAATTTTAATAATTGTAATGGTAAAATATGTTGCATTAAATTTAGTCATTAGGCTGACTTTAAATATTTAAAATTTATGCATTAGTATTTAGATGGAAAGTTAATTTTAATTGGACTTCTGTTATTCCTATCATGTTTTTATAGTGTTGCTATACTTTAAGAAGTTTGATAAATTTATCTTTTTACAAAATATTGGAAAAAATTAACCAGCATTTGAATTATACAATCTCTCAGGGTGATATGTATCACACCTGTGAGCCATCAGGACCTGAAAAATATTTTTGGTTACATTGCTAAACAGATTTACATTCTTTGTTTTAATTGTAATCTTTTAGTTATCCATTTGTTATAGG
This sequence comes from Jaculus jaculus, assembly GCF_020740685.1. Lineage (NCBI taxonomy): Eukaryota > Metazoa > Chordata > Mammalia > Rodentia > Dipodidae > Jaculus > Jaculus jaculus. Next base: position 42,166,292 of record NC_059104.1, read on the forward strand.
TCAATGTCAGTAATTCATTATTTTCTAGGAAAAAATGTATTATCAGTGATGAAAATGAAAAGAATTTTGAGCTGAATATATTACTCCTTTTAGCATCAAATAAGTATAAAAACATAATCATTAGTAAGTTAATGATGTTATTAATCATTTTTATAGTTTTAAAAATGTATTATGTACCTCTTGCAATGTTAGAATTCCATATTAAACTTATAAGTAAATATGGTATATTTACTTTTGAAAATAGATATCAAATTTAAACCATAAAATAAATTATTACAAATTTAAATTTATAAATATATCTTTCAGATTTTAACTGATATCCTGTCTTATTTTTAATATCTTGTCACTACTGATCTTTTTGTTATATCTGAAAAACTTTTCATAAATTTTAATTACAATGCTACTTAAATGACATTTCATGTAAATTAAATAAGTAGCATTTAGCTTTTATTTATATTATTTTAGAAATTGACACTTTTTCAGTTTTTTAATTTTTTTATTTATTTTTTAATTCGTTTTTTACTCAGTGAATTCAGTTAAGTTGGTACCATTGTTAGCCTCCTCCCTGTCCACCCCCCTCTTTGTTGGGGTATGTGAGTCATGCATTGTGGGGTTAGCCCTCAGTTATGGGTAGGAGGAAATGTCTGTATGTATCATGACCCAATGTGTGGCTCTGACATTCTTTATTCTCCTCTTCTTCAAATTTCTCTGAGCCAGGTTGAGTTCATATTAGGTCTGCTTCCATGTTGAGGTCTTGGACACCTCCGTGTCTCTGGATATCTGGTTTCGTAGGGGTTGATTGTTCTCTGTGTCTATCTCCTTCATCCTTGTGCTGGTACCAGGTTCACCAAGTGTATGTTTGTCATTTGTATTTCTTCCTCTGAGAACTGCCTGTCCAGTTCTTTGTCCCATTTTGTGAGTGGCTTATTTGACTTTTTATTGTTTAGGTTTTTGAGTTCTTTGCAGAGTCTAGAGATTAGGCCTCTGTCAGTTGAATATTCAGCAAATATTTTGTCAATCTATTTGCTCTGCTTATTGTATGTTTGTCTGTGAAGAAACTCTTCAGCTTCATGTGATTGGATTGGTTGAGTGAATGTTTAAGATCCTGTGCTACTGGGGTCTTGTTCAAGAAGTCTTTTTCCATTCCTATATCATGGAAAGTTCTTCCTATATTTTCTTCCAGTAGTATCCAAGTTTCTGGTCTTATATTGAGGTCTTTCATCCATCTGGATTTGAGTAGTGCATGGTGAGATGTGTGGATCAAGTTTCAATTTCCTGCATATGTTTATTCACTTTGTCCCACACCATTTGTTGAAGATGCTGTCATTTTGCAGCCTGTATTGTTAGGGCCTTTATCAAATATCTAGTAGCTTTTGTTGCAAATTGACAATTTTTATCATCAATAAATGCCTGATATAACAACTTGTAATATAAAATTATGTGTATTTGCTGCTATATGTTTCATAATTTTTTCTATGACACCATATTTTTTTTATTTGTTGCTAAAATAGCTACTCATTCATTTGATTCACTGAATATCTCTAACAGTTTGGCATTTGTACTTAAATTTCCTTTGTTAATATTAAAATGAATTCTGGTTTTATGGTTTTTTTAAATTTATTTTTGTAATCTAGATAGGTATCTATGATTTTCCTTTTATGATTGACTGACTTTTCTATTAAGACATTATCCCAGTATCCACTGAGTCTGCTTGATATAAAAACATTTTTTTTTAAAAAAAATGTTTTTTGTTTTGTTTTTCCTATCTTGTAGCTCAAACAATGTCTTTGTTCAGGGTAAGGGGGAAGATAGGGTGTTGAGGGATTACACAAAACAAAGGACAACATGAATCAGATCATAAAAACTTTCCTCCTGGATGTCATTCTGTAAGGCACATCCCTCACTCAGTGGGGTGGTGTGAAGGACCCAGACGAGAGTGACTTGTAGAAGATGGAGAAAACATAACCCTAAAATTAAAGACTTTGGCAGGTGAATCCCATGCCTAGAGTTGGGTTGCCCCCACAGTGAGCTGCTGCTCAGATGGAACTATGATGTCCTCAAAACAATTCAGGTCATTAGCAAAGCACTTGGTTACTGGCCAAATCTAAAAGATAAGACCCTATTGCTGAATACACCACAGGACATCAACAGACCATGCTGTAACTGTGACATAAACCAGTTCCCTCCTAGCTAGCCCTCACAGTGTTGGAAAGAGCTAGGGGGGGTACTGGAGAAAATGGTTACCAATAGCATGAATAAGCAGGAGATCCCATGACGTATGAAATCAACCAGCTGAGCAAGAAATACACATGTGTGCAATTGTGGCACCCACCTATATATGGATAATCAACTGTTCTCTGCTTGGACAAAAGATCTGCTCAGTGGAATAAAACTCACACCTGGTACTCAGAATCATTTCAGATAATCCATTGAGTATGAAATCCATAGACTCCAGAGAGAACCTCCACTGCTCTTTGGCTAATAATAGTGAGTATACACCTCAAAACGCCTCACAAGTAGTTATGCTTATCACATTTAATTCAACCTGCTCTCACTTTTGGTTAGATGATTTGTTTTATTTTATAGATGGCAGAGAATACTGAAAGATTCTGGATTCATCAATACAGCAAGAAAACAAAGTCAGCTACCTACTATGAGGTCACCTTACAATATCTGCTGGGGAATATGTTATCGACAAGGAGGCAAAAACAAGAATACCATCCCTGCCAGCCTGAAAACTAGTTCCAGGAAGATGTTGGCAGACACCATGGTCACTCAAATTATATCAAAACAGAGCTAGAGATTTCAACACACTGTCAAGGCTTAGAAAAAAATGTGGAGGAAAGGGCAGACAGATTTTAAGAGCCTCTGAGTGGGTGGGATTTGACTGAGGCATGGTACTCCCACCCCAATGACTGATGGCGGCCTTCAGGAGCAGACTGAACACAACCCGACAGAGGAAGCCTTTCAGTGGCATGGGAGGCAGGGAAATGGGAATAGAAGGGCATAACCTTTAAAACAATATAATTTAATAAAAAAAAAAAAACTGTTGTGAAGGAAGCGAGCACAGATAGACAATAATATTCATATCTTAATGTCACATCTATTCTTTACATTTGGCCTAAAATATAAAATACTAATTCATGATTTAATGACATTGTCATTTTCATAAAATACACATAGGCCTACCCAAATTCTTAATGTCACTATTTTCTGGATTGCAGCTTCTATCATCACCACTGTGAAAGAGAAATTTAATATAAAGATCTCCAATAAGCACATAAAATTAAAATTTTATATTTGGTGCTTATGCATTATCCTAAAAAGAAAATATATATTTTATAAATATAATTAAAGGGCATGCAGTGTATATTAAAATAAAATGAAAATCAAAAACTAGAAAGTTCCAGAAAATGGGACTTTCTCTCACATGTTATAAGCACAGTGACTATACAGCCCTGTGAACTCAGGGGGATTCCTCTCTGATATCTGCTTTATTTTGCCTCTCAGAAGTGGTAGTATAGGTCCCCTAATTGAAATGAAGCCCTGCTTTATTAATGGTAACTGATACATGAGGCAAAATGATTTCCTTGAGATGGAGACTCTGTTTCTACCTCTTGTCATTTTGGATTCTCCTACCCACAAAATCTCTGACACTCTTCTCCATGCTGCATAACAGTAGATTGGCTTGGGATACTCAGACCGGAGCTTCATCTTATTCCTCATTCTCACTCGGCTCCTTTCCAGGACCAGGGTGGAGATTGTCTGAGGACCTGCACATCATTTGGAAAACCAAATGCATACAAAACCCCACCTTCTCCAAAGCCTTCCCATGAAACTGTACTATGTCTACTTTGTGATTTCCTCTTATATTTTCCTATCTTGCTCAAAAAATTTTATTTTTCTTCAAATCAAAGAAAATTATACTTATTTCACCGTGAGTCTTACAGTACACAGAATTTTGATATACTTTTATTAAACTTCAGTGTTAAGTATAAACATTGGAAACGCTTTAGTATATTTATATTTCCTTCTGTTATTTCTATGAGAGCATATGTTTAAGATTATATTTGATTATATACATACTATCTGTTGACTTTTTAAGACATTTTAATCACTTGGGATATTTAAGTTTTTAGGACTTCCGGGTAAGATGGCAGTATAAAACTCATACCACACCAGCCAAGGGAGGGATTTAAGTAAAACCACAGCAAAATACACTCTTCCTCTGAAAAGTGGAGTTGCGTTGGTTTTTATCAGCTACAATAGCGGAGCAGGAGTGACCAAGGTCTACCAGAAAGGAGGAAACCCATGAGAATTGCCCCAAGGTGCCAATCCATGCTCCCGCCTGGCTCAGAACCAAGTTGCAAGAGCAGAGACCAAGGAAAGTGACATTCCAACCTCATCAGCCTCCTCCCAAAGTCATGAAAGGTGAAGAAGACAATAGCAGTATCTACTTGAGGAGCTGCTGAATGGGATACAGGTAGGACTGCATGAGAGGTTCCAGTACAGCTCCAGTCTTCCTGCAATCTCCCATCCCCCAACCATCAGAACGACGAACTTCTGGAGAATGCATTCAGCCCTGGTGTCAGGGCATCCAGCACAGCTGATTAGAACCCAAGATTCACAGCACAACACAGAGAGGTCAAGGTGGGCATTCAGCATTGGTGAGATTAGAAGCCACCCCAAAAGTTAATGTGGCGGAAGTGCTGATCCCTCTTTCCATATCAGGGGAGATTATGGGTTACATATTCGTTGTTGGCTTTACCATTTCTCAATTAAGCAGTATTTGGAGTTTGACTATTGTTGCCTTTGATGCTTTCAGATTCATAGGGCCTTTTATTTTTTTTCTTTCTGCCATTATTAGGGGCAGGGTCTGATTCAGACTCAGGGTGACTTGGAACCCAACCCCCATCTGACAGGATTAAGGGTGCAGAGCAAAAGACACTCTTAGGTATTTTGGCTTTATAATGTTATCTGTTTGTTTCGATCCCCACACTTGCATACTCTGTGCTGGTTTTTATTAAATGTCTATATTGCTCAGCTGAGTTTCAGAAAGTTGCTAGTAAATTGCTCCACCTAGCCCACTAGAATACTTGAGTAGCAGACAAACTCAACACCTAGGATTAATTCTGCAGCTGAATTGGCGTACAAGAACTACACTTGGCATCTTAAACTCCTACCCTGTAGGTACATAAAGTTGGATTTCCAAGTTTAAGAGCACTGAAGTGAATTAGCCTCAACAAGGAGGGGCCAATGGGGGGGGGTAGGTCACGGATGAGCCTAATAATGGTACCAAACTGACTGTATTTGCTGAATACAAAACTAATTAATAAAAAAATTAAAATAAAATAAAACAAAAAGAAAAAAAAGAAAACCCAAGCATCAAATCAACTCAGGATGCAAAATTCACTACATTATCATACAAGAAACACAAAGAATCAAGACAATACAATCCCATAAAAATGATAAATTCATCAGAAATGACCCCCAATGAAGCAGTTTTAAATGAAATGCCTGACAACAATTACAAAAAAGCGATGGTTTTTATCTATACTCAAAGAAATCAAAGTAATCAAAGAAGAAAACAAAATAAGTTAAAGTAAACAAACTCCTGAAGGAATTCCAAGAGAGCATAGGAAGCACGAGTAAGAAATAGAAATACTAGCATTGAAAAGCAACGTAAGACAAATAAAAATCTCTGAAATACTTAAGTATTTTTAATATTGTTACATAGCCATTATATTTGCTACTGATAAGTTTTATTTAAGGAAACATAAACAGACTATTGAATTGCATTTATATTGAGATATGAATCTAAGTATAAATATTATTTACTACATATCTTTAACATTTCATGTAATACATTATTATCTGAATAGATACACAAAAGATATTTGGCAGTGTCCAATATGCCTTCATAATAAAAATGTGAGAAATTAAGTGTAGATGGAGCATAGTTCTAAATAAGAACAGCCATAGTCAGCAGTATTCTAAAAGGGGAAAACTGAGAGTATTTCCTGAAAAATTCAGAATGAAACCCAGATGCCCGTCCTCATCATGTATATTCAATAGTATTTAAAATCCTGTGTACAACAGAAACATAAGAAGGCAGAAATGGGAGAGAAATAATATAGGAAGAAGTCAAACTAGGCTTGTCTGCAGATAGCATTTATACTATTATGTACTAATAATCTACACAAAATCCTCTAAAGCTAACAGCACCTTCCATACTGTTGAAGGACACAAGATCAGCCTTCAAAAATCAGTAGTTTTTGTATATAATAATTATGAAGTTTTACAGGAAGAAGTCAGAAAAACATACTATTCACATTAGCTCTGACACAGCACCTAGGAATAATCCTAATAAAGGAAGTAAAAGTACTCTAAATAAAAAATTTAAGATATTAAAAAATAAAAGAAAACAAAATGGACAGCAGACAATTAAAGCCCTTCCATGCTCCTGGATTGGCAGAATTAATGCCATATAACTAGCTATCTTAACTGATAACTAGTTTGAATGGATTCTATAGAATGGTTTTGTGGTAATAAAGTACTATTTCCTTAGTGCGTTGGACAAAAAATTATTATCACATGATGCATCAAATGTTTGCATGTGATGTAAATAAAAGAAGTAATCTAAAAAATTAAACTCTAACTCCTAAAACACACCAACCATATGTTCTCATTCATCCATACCAACCACTGCAGATGTTTCCAACTCCACTACGTCCACAAAGGGCTAACAAAGGGGCTTTCAAAATGAGTACACTGATACTCAGTGAGATGTTCACTCCCCAGAAAAGCTCATAGAACATTGGGATTTAAGGATGAGCAAGATGTTGGCACCTGTACACTGCAGGCTCCTCTCCTCCCCTCCCCTCCCCCCCCATCCCTCATGACTTCCCTTTCAGTTGCCATTAATGCACTGAGGTTATAGATACAAGTACAACTTGTGCATACAGCTTTACTTGTCTTCTGGGGATACAAACTGGTTTGCAGGCCTTCACAGTATGTGGTTTACCCACAAAGCCATCTCCTTAGCTCCATTTATTTTAAAAACAAAGCCTTTTCCTATAGATTTACCTACTTAATACAAACTCCATAATCTCTCTTACTTATTACAAGGAATATGTAATGAGGGCTTTGGAGATGGCTGAACAGTTAAAGGTGATTGTAAAGTTTGCTGGCTTAGGTTGTCCTGAGGTTTCTTTCATTCCTCAGTATTTATATAAAACCAGATGTACAAAGTGGTACATGCATCTGGAGTTCATTTGAAGTCCTAAAGCATCCATTCATTCATTTTCATTCTCTCTCTTTCTGCCTTTTTAAACTAATTATAATTTCAAGCTTATTATTTTTATTTAATGCAAATCTTCCATTGTAATCATACAATTCCAGATTCCCTAAAAATCCGTGTGCTACTCCTCACTCAGAAGCAACCCCAGAGTATGGTTATCAGGAGTAACTGAAGTGAGACAGCAGGTGCTAGTAATCCCTTTACCAATGGTAACTCTCATTACTTCCCTTACTGAGCCTGGAAATAAGCAAAATTAAAAGTGTTTTAAAGTAGTCAGTTTAAATTGACAGATATGCATTGCTTATTAAAAAAAATCATTCTAACACCAAACACAACAAATTGTCATTGCAAAACATAGTCTTGTGAATGACAATTAGAATATTAGTATAAATGCCAGAAAAATACATTGGCCAAGCAAATCTGTTACATAAAAGAATGACAACTCTTCAAACAATTTTAGTAGTATATTTAAAGAGAGAAATTAGGAAAATTTAAGAAAGACACTATAGATACCATTTTTATTTATCTTTATAGCTTCATAGCTAACTAATTCTTCAGACTTTGGAACCATCAGCTATAGATATAAATTTCTGGAGGAAAACAAAGTAATGTGAATGAATTTTCTGTTGTGACAATTGAAGTTAAACCAGTCTTAGGCCCTTCACTGAAAATAGGAAACAGTGGTTGAGAAGACTCAGTTAATCAATTATTTTCCTATACAATATAAAAATATATTATTTGTTATCATGTTAATATAGTCACTATAACTTCAAGGAGCCAATGCAGGTTTTTAATTTTTTTAATTTGTGTTATATTACTGTTTTTTGAAGGAAATACCTTGAAGGCTAAGTAAGTTTTCATTAGACACAGATGTAGTGCTTGCAAAGTTGGTTCACAGTATTTTATCTGTAGATATCATATGATTTAGGTTATATTTCAATAAAGTGAATGTAGAAACAGAAACATAAGACTGCTACTAGAGGAAAAGGTTTAAAAATATCCCTTTGGTTTGGTGCAATTTTTATAAAATCATACAAAGAAGGAAACTGAATAAAAATAGATGATATGCTCCTTAGCAAAATGTTTTTATTTCTTTTTGCAAAGGTAACAAAAATATGCAACAGCAATAGAAGAAATAGCATACCAATATATCATCTCAGCAGATTGCCCATGACTTATATTTCCTACTAGCATTTAGTGTGTAAAAATCAGCAACTTTTCACGTATCCAAATTCCCAAAATCTAGCAAAACCAAAGATAAAACAAAAACCAAAAAATAGTATTCCCTTGAAGCTAGAGTGAAAAAATTTAAATATGATAATAGACAGTAAACCAAAAAGTACAGCTTATTCATTGAAACATTCTGACTTTTAGGCATTACTTGTGGTGTGGAAATGCCCAGCACTTTGTCTACACTACAATCTCCATTGTCCAATCAATCTGTTGATCACAGATGGATGGTGTTTCTCCTTTGTAGCAGAGGAAAGTTGCTAATTTGGCAATTATGCTTCTGCAAAGCAGCTGTGATCACATCCTCCTGAGCGTGGAAAATATTTTCTCCCAGATTGGTAGAAAACTTTCATCAGGGAAAACTTCAGAAACAGCTAAATATGCATATTTCATAATTTACTCCAATATATTTTTGCATCATTGAGTTGTATTTTACAACTCAGCAAAAATAAAGATCATATCTGGCACTTTTCTTCTCATAAATTGTTTTACAATAGTCAAGTTCATCTTATACTGTTTAATAATCAATACAGTTCATTTGAACTTATGTGGCAATCCTAAAGAGAGGAGGCAAGTAAAGATATGGTGAAGTGAAGAATTCCATAAATAATATCTCTCTATCATTGTAGAGTTTATATATTTTTTAATTGTTATGGAATTTTCTAACTCTCCATGAAATATTAGTAAGTTCTTACTTAGGTTTATAGGGTTGAGCAGATGGCCTCAGTAGTAAAGCATTTGCTGTGCAAACATGAGTACATGAGTTAGGGTCCCAGGAACTCAAGTTAAATGCCTAATGTAGTGGCATATCCCTGAAATCCAGGCTTTGGGGAAACAGAAATAGGAAGGTAAAATTGATCTAGAAAAACACTTTACATCAACTTCTGACTTCCCCACTCATGCATAAGTACATACATGTGCACCATCACACACATATGTGTCTATACTTACATATGAACACACATATAGCCATCCCCATGTACACCACATACAAAAATAACCTATTTTTTTAAATGTGTGTGTGTGTGTGTGTGTGTGTGTGCACGTGCATGCGTACATGCCTGTGTGTGTACTTGTGTATATTTGCCTGAGACTTCAGAGATGTAACAGGGACAGAGGAACAATTTTCCACTTAATCCTTGACTTTGTACCCTATTTGTGGCAAATTTCTCTCTCTGGATCTTGCTCTGCTTTTGTTCTTAGAAGAACTTGGCACAAAATTCCAGAAAATTTTGCTCTGCCTCTCATCTTATCATCTGTGTATTGGGGTGATAGAAGTCCACGATAGCTTCTGGTTTTTTTACATGCCATTTGGTGATCAAACTTTGGTACTTGGGCTTGAGTGGTAAGTGCGCTACAAACTAAACCATCTCCATAGCCCCTGTTTTTATGTTTAAGAAGTTTATAAAGATATTGTTTATATTGAAATATACTTCAAGTATATTAAGAATATTGATACAATATTATTACATGGGCAAACTAATTTAGGACACAACTACTATTTATCTGAATTTCTAGGTGGAAAAAATCTAAATATAATGAGCCATTGATACCTAAGGATATAAATCTAAATTTGAAAAATGAGATCTGAGTAAAAATAGTGTTGTCGTCAAAAAGTGATCAGTGAAATAAGTCAATCACATACTCTTTTCTAATATTTATTTTGCATCTAATTTTATTTTAAAATAAAAATTGAAATATATTTATAGATGGTTAAAGTTAGCTTTGTACCCATCCATCACAAATCCATGAAGATAACACAACCATATTTATGTGTACTGAATAGCTGTATAAAGAGTCATCTTGAGAAGGGAAAATTTCAGTGACAAAGTGATTTAGAATGTCAGTTTCTTCTGTCAATGCTGACTGTGCTTTCAAGAGTCATCACAAACCTATCATCATATCTGAAGGCATGATTCTTCAGATCTTAAGATGATCCAATTGTTTACATAACTTTTGTAGGATACAATACTGATTAATGCTTTGTCATAATCCAAATGATCTTCTCATGCTGCACTTCATCCTCTTTAATATCCACACACACACACACACACACACACACACACACGGGGAGTGAGAGAGAGAGGGACGTGCACCCCCACACATGGAATGGTAAATATAAACTAGTGAATCATATGATGTAACTTTAATAACATCAGAAAAGTAGGGCAAAAGCTTATCCTACCTACACTGTGTCAATGTTAATTGTATATTACCTACACTGTGTGAGTATGAAGCTTGCCGTACTCACACAGTGAGTGTGAAGCATGTCCTACATACACTGTGTGAGTGTGAATTGTATACTACTTACACTGTGAGAGTATGAAGTGTGTCCTTGCTATGTGGTGAGTATGAAGCATGTCCTACATACACTGTGCGGTTATGAAATGTGCCCTGCCTACATGGTGAGTGCAAAGTGGGTCCCATATACTCTAGGAGCATTAAGGGCCTGTGATCGCTTCACTATTCACATTCTCCCAGTCTTTACTGTTGACATGCAGATGAAATGACCTCCGTCAAACTTTTGAAATATGTGGGGATTCACACTGGACAGACCCAGAAAAAAATCCAAAGGTTAATTTAGAGCTGAGACAATCCACTTACTGATATGCCTTAAATCCTTTTTTATATATTGCATTTTCAACAAAAAAGATCAACCCCCCTTTTTTTCATATACCATTGACCCAAACAGACTTCATTAGTTGTTCAGAATTGTATTTCCTCAATTGTTCTATCTTTAGCTTTCTTCGTATGTGCCTTCTGGTGGCTCCTTTGAACATATAATGTATAGAATTATCCCATATATTTGACAGAATCTTAAAAGAACCTGTATTAACTTATAAGGTCCTACAAAAAATGACTATTTTTTCAATGACCATATTATTTTTACATGTATAATATGGCACTAATGAAAGATAACATTAAATCAACAATTCAGTTATGAATGAAATTTATAATATTAGTCCTGTGTGAATGATGCAGTTGTCTTTTTGTTGCTAGGAGAAAGCACACAACCAAAATCAGCTGAAGGAAGGAATGCTTTTAAATTGGCTTACAGTTTTGAGGGGAATCTTCATGGTGGCAGAACAAAGTATGGCATTAGCAGAGGATGGACATCACCTTTGCCACAGCAGGTAGAAAATAACAGCAGGAGAAGAAGCCTACTTCTGACAAGAGGAAGCTGGCTAAAACACTCCAAAGCTGGCCACTAGAATCACACTTCCTCCTGTAAGGCTCCACCACCCATATTGCTATCAGATGAGGACCAAGCATTTATGGGGAACATATTTAAACAACCACGTTCTGCGATGCTCCCATAAACTCATGAATATCCATGATATAAATTGCAGTACAACTTTTGAGAAGCATCTCCAAAGGAATGGAGGCAGGGATGAGGGAAAAGAGGGTACCAACTCATGATGTATCCATATAAAATATGTTGTTAATACCAATAATAATAATGAAATAAATAATTATGATTATAAGAAAAAATGTACTGAAAGATTTTTCAATCCCAGTTCTGTTCAAACATCTTCATATTCCAAGGTCTGTTAACTCTGGACCTGTAAAATGAAAATCACACAATAAAAGAGGATACACATGTGTACTGAAAAAGATGACTGTGCACGATTGAGCCAATGTAAGATCTAAGACAAACAGAACAAATATCAAAACCTGCATCACTATGTCCATTGGAAACCCACAGTTAAGTTTTTTGGGGGGAGGGTTCCAATTCCATCCGTCTAGCTGGGATGCTCACAGCCTGGGGAACAATCCATCCTGAGCCAGCATCTGTCCTTGGTAGTCCTGGAATCTCCATAATCCTTAAGTCTCCAATGCAATCCAATGGTCATATTCACGGCTCCATCCGTCTTGCACACAAGGACTCCAACAATTCTGTCTAACATTTCCCAGCGGCTATCTCCAGCAAAGATGTTTGTAAATCCAATGATACTTTCTTTACTACATTTGTCATACTCCTATAGTACCAGAAAGGCTACCAAATTTTTAATCCAGAGGGAAATAAAGTTGTATTTTTAGAGCAGATGAACTCTGTCAGTATTCTTCTCCACAACTTTCAAAAGCATCAGTATCATTCCTGCTGTTCCAATGCAGAACAGCTGACCCAATCACAATGTTGGTAATCTTTTAAATAATTGCAGCTGAACTGGTACTACACCAGTAAAACAACAACAACAACAATAACAACAAAACACTTTCATTTCTTCTTAAATCAGGTCTGCACAAGTTGTCACTTGTTGATAAAGGAAGCCTCTCACTGAAACTGCTTTAAGCCCAATCTAGGTAATACCTTTTATTCCTCTCCCAAGCCAAACCTGTAGTTCTCAGTTCTTCCTGCATTTAAGTCTACTTCCTGACCAGAGTAGGACATCAAAAAATCTGCTTATGGTACTGGGGAAATGGCTTAGTGGTTATAGCATTTTCCTCTGAAGGCTAAGGACCAAGGTTCATTTCCCCAGGATGCACTCAAGACAGATGAACAAGGGGGCACATGTGTCTGCAGTTCCTATGCAGTAGCTACAGGCCCTGGCATGCCCATTCTCTATATCTGTCTCTTTCTCTCTCATAAATAAATAATTAAATATATTTTTTAAAAAGCCAGAAATGGTGGCACATGCATTTAATCCCAGCACTCGGGAGGCAGAGGTAGGAGGATTGCCATGAGTTTGAGGCCACCCTGAGACTACATAGTGAATTCCAAGTCTACCTGAGCTGGAGTGAGACACTACCTCAAAAAAATAAAAAATAAAAAAATCTGCTTACAACACTACAAGGAGGTTAAAATACTTCCATATTCCTCCCAAAAGACAGTTTCAAAATACAAAAGGCCACATAGGTTTGTAGCAACAACAAGTCCACTCCTCTGTTTCCAATTTTCTATTGAAGTTACCTTCTTATTCCTGGGACAACACACAGCCAAAATTAGTAGAGGAAAATTGTTTATTTTGGCTTACAGTATTGAGGGGAAGCTTCTCGGTGGTAGGAGAAACCATGGCTTAAATAGAGGCTGGACAGCAGATAGCAAACAGGAGCAGCCTATCCCTGGCAAGAGGTACCTGGCTATAACACCCCAAAGCCTGACCCAGTAACACACCTCCTCAGCAAAGCTCCATCTCCCAATGGCCACCATCTGGAGACCAAGCATTCAGAACATTAGAGTTTATCAGGGACGTCTGATTCAAACCAACACAGTAGAAAACCTTTCATGCTTTACACAGCTACCTATAATTTAGTGATTGATTCTACAAATTTATCAAAAATCCAAAATCACCTACTAAATATCTCAAGGCACTTAAATACATTAGAAATTCAACACACCTTTTTTCCATCATTATGATCCATAAATATCCTTTATATGTGTGTGTGTGTATATATATATATATCTGGGTAGTCAATGACTACATTATTTGGACCAAAATTCAAGGTCCCCATAACTGCTACTATTCGTACTGCTGCTACCACTGCCACTACTGCCATTTTATGCATACTATTGCTATTATCCGTATTTTTCTTTTTAGTTTACGTTATACACATTAGTTCACCTTTATGTTCTTTGTTCATTTTAGACATTAATTCATTTCACTGACTACAGTTTTCATTTAGGCAGCCTTTTCTTTAATTTTGGTTCCCAATATAGCCTTCACTAAACACATAAAGAATTTTTTTAAAAATCATTGTGCAAATGTGTTTTACTAATCCTCTATCACCTCTTTAATAAAGATAGTCTCGGGGCTGGAGAGATTGCTCAGCAGTTAAGGCACTTGTCTGCAAAGCCTAAGGAGCCATGTTTGATTCACCCCTGTAAAGCCACATGCACAAGATGCATATGCATCTGGAGTTTATTTGCAATGGCTAGTGGCTGTGGTGTGCTTATATTCTTTCTCTCTTTCTCTGTCTCTCTCTCACACACACACTCTCCTCCTGCCTTTTTCTCCCTCTTTGTCTCAAATAAATAAAGTGCTAAAAATATTAAAATAAGAGGTAGTATTTCCTCATATACATCTAACCATCGAGACAGGAATCTGCCTTTGCCTGCCCTGTCTTCATGTTCCACCCTATAGCAGCCAGCCAAATAGTCCCTGTCACTCTTGCCACAGTGCCTCCACTCACACTGCTTTCTGCCTGAAACATCCTTCTCTCCACTTGGCCCCATCTCATTTCCCAATTTTTAGTTTTCTGGAGCTTTTGGTTGCTTTTCCTGGTGCTTCATCAAAGATTGATTAGACTCTTACTTCTAGACTTCCACTGCACCTATTTATATATTTCCATAAAATATGAGGTTCTAACTAAATGTTCACTGAAATTTTAATTAAAATTAGGTCTGTCTCTACCTGTGATATACACTGACTTCAGAACATTATGAGACAACCAGGTATTATGCTTCCTTTTTCATAAGCATAGGGACTATGACATAACATTCCACTTTCTACTTTGGAGCGAATCTTTAAATTTCCCTGGACTTTGGTGTCTTTCTGTAAGTCAGACTAGTGAAGTTGTATTAGGGACCACTCTCATTTTGTTTTATTTCATGTTTAGTTTGAAAATGATTAGGCTAGAGGGAAGGCATAGCAGTCAAGGTGCTTGCCTGCAAATCCAAAGAACCAGGTTTGATTCCCCAGGATCCATGTAAGCCAGATGCACAAGGTAGCACATGCGTCTGGAGTTCACTTGTAATGGCTGTAGTCCCTGGTATACCCATTCTCTCCCTCTCTCCTCTCTGCCTTTGTCTCTCTGCCACTTTCTCTGTCTCTCTTATCAATAAATAAAAGTACAATATAAAAAAACAAATAAAATGATCTAAAAAGTGAAAATATTTCAGGTATGTCTTTGTTGAACATTTATTTTTCAGAGTCACAGTTGCTCATAAGTTAAAGGCAAAATGTCTTTTGGAGATGAAATCATCCCAAACCTAACAGGTTGTCAAGGAAAAGCCATCAAAGAAGTTCATGTACATGGGTGGGGAGTTAGTGCTATGTGTCAACAGGAAGCATCAGTGTTTCTCCACACAGAAAAGACATGAGGCTTCCTAATAGCTGTAAAACATGATAGAATTCCTACCTAGGTCCCCATGACCCAACAGATAGTAAGACAAAGTACTGATTCAATCGGTAACTTTGATGTGAAAGTCATATGACATCATGCCTACACACTGTATTCATCAGGACTGAGCTGGTTCATTCAGCTCACAATCAGGGTAGATTAATCATGTCTTACAGTGAATGTATTTCTAATAGTCTTTTACTGAATATTAATTGAAAATATATACGTTCGAATAACTCCCAAAGTCTCATTTTTATAAAGCCCAAGTTTGAAGTCCTACATTCTGCAATCTAGGTCAGGTCCAAGTTCAATAACAAGTACTTCAGAACTCATTTCTCAAATACAGAAGCATGAGTCTAATTTCTCCAAGTAAGAAATAAGTTATCTGTCTTCCAACCTCCACGTAAAACAGTGGTACGTATAATCACTGCTACTGACATTTCTATTCAAAGTAATGGGTCAGACAGGGCATAGACAGAAGTTCACATCAATCTTGAAACATAGCTTGACAGAAATGTAGGGCATCACTTGATCAGAATGGGAAGTCTTGAAATGATATTCAGGCATTTTGACTGGGTCCTGATCCATTTCTGCTCATGGTAGCTCCTATGCCCATTAAGGTTTTCCTGCATACTTTTCAGCATGTTTCTACCTATGGAAATGTGGATGCTTATATAATCTAGATTTTGTTATTTGTTTGACTTCGATTTTTTTTTGTTGCATTTCCCTTTTCCTTGTTATTTGTAATTTAAAGTGCTCTTACTTTTACCTTAATAATTATGTAAAATCTGTCTATATCATGACTCTCACTGTGTTTCACTAAATGAACAAAAATCTATTCAGTGTTAAGAATGTCCATATATTGCTTGGAGTTTTACTTAGGTTTTTTTTTTTTTTAATTGTTTTTTTTGTTGTTGTTTTGTTTTTTGAGGTCGGGTCTCATTCTAGCTCAGCCTGACCTGAAATTCACTATGTAGTTTCAGGGTGGCCTCAAACTCACAGCAATCCTCCTACCTCTGCCTCCTGAGTGCTGGTATTAAAGGCATGTGCCACCATGCCTGGCTTACTTAGGTTTTTGATTAAGGAGTTTTTATACATCAAACTTCTATTATTGATTAGTTTGGTTTTTAATACATGAAATGTTGCCACTGATATTTTCTTTTTCCCTCTCCCTTGCCCTGTGCCTTTTAAAACAGGCCTTGCTTCATTTTTATACCAAGTTACCCAACTGTCATAGATGTTAAGTTTATCTGAGTGTCCCTTCTTAATTTTACCATTAATATTATTTTGGAGGCCTTAGAAGCTTCATCTCTCAATACTCCCCCATATGCATAAAGACAGGAATTAGTCTACCTAACCCAGCTTAGCAACCCAGTGTATCAGTTGGTTTTGGCAGTAAACATACCCTTTTCCTAAACAGCATACAATGTCACGGTACACTTGCACCCCACTTCAAAACATGAAATAAGTCTCTCTTCGTGTAGAAATCTTTAGGAACAACGCTTTTGTCATCAGTTTCCCTAACACATGTTTGAGGGTCTATTCAGGGTTGAGGGACAGAGGGTCCTTCTGGCTTAGAATGGTTGTGTGCATGTCAAGCAGTTATCTGTTAAGTGATCTTTCCTTGTATATCTCTGGACCAACAAGTCTGGAATTTGCCTTTGTCTAACCTATCTTCATGTTCCACATTACAGTAGCCAGCCAATTATTTTTCTAGTTTAGAAAGCAGGTATCTCTAAACATAGAGAGTCTCCTATTTAGAATCTTGTGCCTATTCATAATTGGGTATACACATATCAAAAATTATATGCATCATAGGGAAGAATATCTGTAGAGGAAAAAAATGTTATATAACTCAAGCCTGCTTGTCAAACCAAAGATCTTCCCAAAGTATTCCTCCTACTAATTACCTATTCTTTCTCTTAAAGCCCATTAAAAGAGTTCCAGACAATAACCCACTGCTCTTGGGAGTCTTGCTTACATAGCCTATGACACATGAGACCCTTCTTAAATAATAAATAAATAAACGTGATGTTGGTACAGTGCATACAAAATTATAGCAATCCATTCACAGGATATTTGGGTCAGGGTGGTCATAAAGTTCTGCTTCCTTGTGCACTATATGCTGTTGATTCAATAAAAATTTTAATAGCACTGCCCTTTATTCTTCCTTGTTTAGGTTATAAAATGGTTCACCTACACAAGGATCAGGAGGCCATTATACATATTTCTTGTGGTCCTGCCTGTTTCACTCCGTTTTTCCAGTTATACAGAAATCTTTTTATGAATGTCTCTGTCTATAATTCTTCTTCTTTTTTCTAAATTTCTGATCCTTCAAGGAGAAGCATAAATACTTCTCTGTTACAATTTTATCCCTCTCATCTGGGGATTGTATTTTTGATGATGAAACTGCCTTTCTTTGGCCCCTTTTAGGACTTATTACAATGGAATGTACTTTTCCATCATCTTTTTTTTTCCCCTCTATCTATGTGAGAGGAGGATTAGATGTCAAGGGCAAACACCATGACTTTCATTTATGTGACTTTTTGTAATGCCTATCACATTGCTGACACATAATAGCATTCCATAAATATCTACTGAATAATTAAACACAATACTTATTTCATTGCCATTTTATTGTTTATCTATATAACCATTGAAAATGAATGAGAAAAGATATTCATTATTTAACCAAACATTTAAAGAGACTTGGATACCATATTTAAATTAACTTAGTGAAAAATAGAAATTAAGATCATTTTCAGAAATAAGAATTCAATTTAGGTTTATGCATTAGTGACATCTGATCATGTAGGATATATATTCCTAATTCTCTAGCATGGATGATGAACAAATTATGTAACAACATTTTTAACAATATTTTGAAAATGCATAGATATGTATGTTAAGCAAGTTAGCAGAAACAATTTCATAGATTTGGTACTAAATTCCTTCAATGTTATGATAGTGTGCAATTTAAAGTGATACATAGCTATCATGGCAAAATATTTAAAGCAATATATACAAAATGAAATCAATTTATAAGAAAGACTAAAAAGATCAGAACAATGAATAGCAATAGAAATCATCTGAATGAATTGGGATATACACATGAGATATATGTGTATTATTTTTACAATTATGTTATTTATCTGCTCTAAATTCTTAAATATAATTCCAAATTACTGACACAGATGGCTAAACATTGTAAACCATTTTTTATATACAAAAAGTATATATGTGTACTTACCTCATACAGGTAAAAATATTGTATTATATTTAGAAAATTTGTCAGGAGGACATATCATATGTACATTTACCATGGGAAAACCATAATGATTTATTTTAATATTTTAATTTTCTTTATTTATTTAATTGACAGAGAAAGGGAGATAGAAAGAGAATGGGAATGCCAGAGTCTCCAGCCACTGCAAATGAATGGTTAATGTAGGTCCTGCGGAATTGAACTTGGGTCCTTTGCCTTTACAGACAAATGCTTTAACTGCTAAGCCATACCTCCAGCCCTATTGTATTTTATTTATTTATTTAAGAGAGAGAGAGAGAGAGAGAAGGAGGGAGAATGAATGAACAAACGAAAGAGGAAAAGAGAGATTGGGTGCAGTAGCCACTGCAAACTAACTTTAGACACATGTGTCATCTTTGCATCTGTCTTACATGGGTGCTAGAGAATCAAACGTGGGTCCTTAAGATTCATAGGGAAGTGCCTTAACCACTAAACCATCCCTCCAGCCAATAATAATATTTGTTTAATATTTTGTGAGAGACAGAGAGAGAGAGAGAGAGAGAGAGAGAAGGAAAAAATTGGTATGCTAAGGCCTACAGCCATTGCAATCAAACTTCAGATGCGAACACCACGTAGTTAGCATGTATAATCTTGCACTGGCCTCACCTTGTGCTTTTGGGTTACATGGGATCTGGAGAGAGTGAAACATAGATCCTTAGGTTTTACAGGCAATTGACTTAACCAGTAAACTATCTTTCTAGCCCCTATACTGATAATTTTAATGAAGATTAGAGGAAACTTAAATTTTATGGATATGTCTATTGCCTTGAATATGGTGATTATATTCAAAGGATTTATTTCCTACTTCAGTTGTACACATTAAGTAAATATGTCATACAATATGTCTTCTATACCTGCATTAAGTGGTTATCAAATTTAATTCATTTATAAAACTATCATTTCATTAATATAAATTTGTGTATATGCTTAATTCTGTACTAAATATACAACATATTTTGGTGAAAATATCTAAATTACTGTCTTCACTGATTTAAATTTGGTAATGTTGACAAAGTTTGAAATTTGTCACACATTCTTAATTTTTCTTACAATTTTGTTTATTTTCCAATTGAATCATAATTGCATATGGAATAATGGAACTTGTTTCTTCTTAATATAGAATTCTTTATGAAATAACTTAATATTTAATTGAAACAAATGCTGAGATATTACATTCGTTAAATATAATATCTTATGATTTAAAATACAAAGAAGTCATTGATAATAACTATCATAAAATAGTTCTATAATTGGCAATTTTATGGCAGAAAATCTTGGTTGTATTGTTTTGTTATTCTCTGAATTGAATTTTTTTACTAACTTAGAAAAAGGCATCTTTTCTGATTGAGAAAATCATGTGGGTTTTTATTTATACAAGCTCAGAAGTCTTCCTTTTAAAATTAGATCTACTTTTCTTTCTACAGTTATTTCAAGTCTTCTCTGCAATCCAAAAATTTCCCCCTCAGATTTGTCTGATCCTTCTCATATAAAATGGAAACTGTCATGCCAGAAAAAAAAAAAAAATCCTTTAATTTCTTGCTCAGTAAATTATGAATATTGTACCTGAGTTTTCACTACTGCCAAGATCATCTAGTTCATTTTAAAGGTCAGTAGTTCTAATATTCAGGACTCTATTGCATTAGTTATTTCAATAAAAAAATGATCATTTGTGGGCTGCAACAATTACTCAGTTGATAAAGTTCTTATCAATCATCTATAAGGACCTGAGTTCAGTTCCCCAGAACCAAGACAAAGCTGAGCATGATAGTGAATGTATGTAATCCTAGTAAACTGTAGCAAAGTAGGGGGCAGAGACAGGAGCTGTCAGGATATCTCAAGCCAGATACTTGTCTCAAACAAGGTAGGAGGGAAGTAAGGTAGAACACCTGTGGTTCTGGATTGACTTCAATGCATTTGATGCATACACCATAGTGTAAAGACACATACACACACATACACATCTAAGGTGGATAAAAAGATCTTTTGTTATGCATGATTTCTTTTTTCTATGAGAGAAAGACAGAGACAGAGAGGAAGGGAGAGGGAGAATTGGCACTCCAGGGCCTCTAGCCACTGCAAACAAACTCCAGATGCATGTATCACAATGTGTGTCTGGCTTATGTGGTTTCTAAGGAGTCTAACTTGAGTCCTAGGTTTCACAGTTAAGCACCTTAACCACCAAGCAATCTCTCCAACCTCTGAACCCTGAATTCTCCTTCCCTCTCTCTCTCCCTCTCCCTCTCCCTCCCTCCCTCCCTCCCTCCCTCCCTCCCTCCCTCCCTCTCTCTCTCTCTCTCTCTCTCTCTCTCTCTCTCTCTCTCTCTCTCCCTCTCCCTCTCTCTCTCTCTCTCTCTTTTTTGAGGTAGGGTCTTGCTCTAGTACAGACTGACCTGGAATTCACTATGTAGTAAGTGCTGGGAATAAAGTCAGGTACCACCACACCCAGCAAATATTTTATTTACATATTTATTTATTTATTAGAGACCTGGATCCTTAGGCTTTTGGACAAGTGCCTTAACTGCTAAGCTAGTTCTCCAGCCCCTGATTTCTCTTTTTTAACTTCTCATATTTTGCTAGATTATTCTCTTGTAATTAACCTTTTACCCTCAGCTAATCTTTCTTTAGAATTATCTAAAGCCAATTTCTCCTCTTATTCACTTACACATGCTGCATACTGTGGCACAAGGCTAAATTGTCTTCTCTTGGGAGTAGGTATAAATAAGCTTAACTATTTTCTAGAGTCAGAATGATTTATGTTTTTAAAATTATTTCTAGTATTTATTGCCCTGTCAAGTACATATTTATTTCTAACTTTATTGGCACCTAAACACTTAAAGGTGTACCGATCAGACATATTCCAAAGAATCTTTTGAGAGTCATTGTTTTCTCTTTTTATCAGTATGTATAAATATATATGTATGTGGGATAAGTATATGGAAGCACACATGCCAAAAGATGCAAATGGAGGTCAGAGGACACCACAGGGTTTGTGTGTTCTTATTTCCTTTTTTAAGATGGTCTCTCTTTTTATTTTTGCTGATGACAAGGCTGGACTAGTTGGTTTTCAAAGTTTTGGATTCTCCTGACTCTGCCTCCCATTATTGTAGGCCATACTGACATATGTATGTGTGTACCACTTTCTATCTAGCTTAATTTGGGTGCTGAGGAATCTGAGCTGATTGGCAGTATTGCATATCAAGTGCCTTCAATCACTGAGCTATCTCTTCAGCCCTGTAGAATCAATATTTTCTGTTATGCTAAATGTAATATTTTTATCATAGTTTGCTTTAAAAAATACCTATAGAGGGCTGGAGAGATGGCTTAGTGGTTAAGCGCTTGCCTGTGAAGCCTAAGGACCCCGGTTCGAGGCTCGGTTCCCCAGGTCCCACGTTAGCCAGATGCACAAGGGGGCGCACGCGTCTGGAGTTCGTTTGCAGAGGCTGGAAGCACTGGCGCGCCCATTCTCTCTCTCCCTCTATCTGTTTTTCTCTCTGAGTCTGTCGCTCTCAAATAAATAAATAAATAAATAAATAAATAAATAAATAAATAAAAATACCTATAGAAAATTAGAGAATCTTGTTTACTGAGGAACTGAAGTTAATATTTAAGGCAAGGAAACTATAAATGAGTAAGGAAATATTTTTCCAAAATGAGAAACCATACGAAATAAGTGAAATGGAAATCAAACATACTGATCTGTGCTAATCAGTGTCTGAACTCTTATGGGGGATAGGCATGACTACTGAGAAAATTGCTCTATATTAGGATATGCTGTAGTCATCAATATAGAGGTTAATTATAAATATTTTGATATATATTAGTCACACCATTTTATTGCAAACCTCCTGCAGAGCAAAAGTTTTAATAACATAATTTATAATAAATTCCTGCTTAATCTAGGCCATGGAAAGTTAGCACTATATTTTCTTCTTTAAATTTAAAATGTATTTTATCTACATAAGACTTTAAGTATGCATTTTACACTTTGAATTATTTTTTATCTAATTTATGAAAGTGTTAACAATATTTTTTCTTCCTTTTCTTATTCTGCTGTGTGTCTTATTTTGTTGTTACTAATTGGTTTCTAAGTTGTAGGCATAATTTATTCTTTCCCCATTGTGTTCTGTTTATTTGTTAATGAATTGACCACATTATCTGAATGTGTTTTTGGTTTTATTCTTTTTAAATGACACGTTGTGTTGAATTTTTTATTTTCAAAGTCTAAATCAAGGACCATTATTTCTCCAACTTTATTCTCAGTTTTCAAAATAATTTTGGATGTTTTCAATGGCCAACCATGAAGATTTAGGATTTTGCAGTTCAGATACTGAAAACATGGCTTTTATTTTTGTTGTTGTTATTATTATGATGTTACTTAAATCTGTGGTTTAATTTTGATATCACTGAAAAGTTAAATTAAAAATTAAATTTTTGATTCATTAGTATAACATTGTGTAAATTTCATAGTATCTTTTTGTGATCTCATCCATTCATTGTCATTTGAAGTTTTAAACCTATTTATTCTATACAATTTGTCTGAAGAAGTTTTTTTTTTTTTTAATTTTAGTCTTCTAATTGTACATATGTGTTTACAAATAAAATTAGGGGACCCATAACTGGAGCTGGGAAACAAGTCAAAACCATATCCAAGCATAAGCCCACTGTCCATTATCAAGCTGCCATCAATCATGGGCTACAAGAGGGCCTACACATATTAAATTCTCTATAAAAAAACAGGTAAGGGTTATCTCATTTGTCCTGGTGCTAACTTACTCTCCATTGGAGAATCTGCTTCTCTTTTTCAGATAGATGTCGATCCTAAGGAGAGAGCCACCCCATCATACTTGAAAAGGGCCCTGGCTGAAACTAAGAAAAATTGGCAAAACAAGCAAGGGTGCTGTTTTCCTGGTGAACCAGATACCAGAGCAAGGGGGAAGGAGATCAACACAGAGAATAATCAACTCCTACCAAATCAGAGAGCCAGAGACCCAGAGGCCCCCAACACCTCAGCACTGAAGCAGACCAAAAATGAACCCAACATGGCTCAGGGAAATTTTGTGGAAGAGGGGACTGAAAGAATGTCTGAGGCACATGTTTGGTCATGATATGAAGAGCCATTTATCTTACCCATAACTGTGGGCTAACTCCACAATGCACAACCCATATACCTCAACAAGGAGGGGTCAATGGGGAGGGGGTAGGTCACAGATGAGGCTAATAATGGTACCAAACTGAATACAAAATGAATTAATAAAAATATTAAAAAGAAATAAAAAGAAGTTTAAAAAGGAAAAATTAGTTTCATATGTTGTATGATGTGACATTGCTAAACTTATTCAAAATGTTTTAATATATTTTCAGTATTTATTTGAAAGGAGAGAGAAGGAGAGAGAGAGTAGACATACAAGGTCCTCTTGTCACTGTAAATGAACTCCAGACACATGTGCACTTTTTGCATCTGGCTTTATGTGAGTACTGGGTAATTGAACCCAGGCCCTACAGGTTTTGTAAGCAAGCACATTTAACCACTGATACATTTTTCCAGTCTCTGTTAACTATTTTTATTTACCTTTAGGATCTTTGGTAATACCTGTATGGATATATGTGGTCTATATATATACAACATAGAAGTTAAAACTTCTTTCTTTTCTGATCTGTAGTCTTCTTATATTAATTCATGTTTGTTACAGAGGCTAAGACCTTTGATATAGTAATACATAGACTTGTTGAATGTGGGCTTTTTTTTGGGGGGGGGTTGAAGTTGGGTCTCATTGTAGCCCAGGTTGACCTAGAATTCACTATGGAGTCTCAGAGTGGTCTCAAACTCACAGTGATCCTCTTTCCTCTGCCTCCCAGTGCTAGGATTAAAGGCGTGTGCCACCACACCCAGCAAATGTGGGCAGTCTTGTTTTGTTTATCATCCTAAACATTCAGTTAATGGGAACAATGACCATGTATGAGTACTCCTCAGGTGCAGCACAGTGGCTACAAGTGGAGTGCTGAAGACAAAGGAGGAACACAGAGCTTGTTATGCCGCATACCATTTGAAATTTTTCATGATACAGGGTTAAGTAAGTTTTAAAAATATTGAAAGAATTATTGTACTTCTCCTGCTAATATGTCTTCCAGTGGTTGGTCTGGGATTTGATCAACAGTTTATTCACAATTTTTAAGACATATGGAACCTGGCATATGCATGAGGAGCTTAGAATTAATCTTTGAGTATATTAAGTAAGTTTGCAGTGCTGCTTTTATGAGTATTCCATCTCCATCATTTCTTTCAGACATGCCTGAGTCATTTTGACTTCATTTGTGGGACATCAGAATATAAGTCTGAGGGTTTTAAGTCACCTTTCCATGTTCCTCCATGTTTGTTGTCACATATGTGTATGAGCATGGGATGTGGGGCATGGGAGAAACAAAACAAGGTAACATGAGTGGTGGCTACTACCTTAAGTCATAGGAGATCTGAAAGAGATTTTCTCTTGTTTCAAATTTTGGTCTACTAATGCCCCTTTGTACTGTCAGATTTCTTTTTTTTTATTTTTATTTTTTATTAATTAGTTTTGTACTCAGTGAATACAGTCTATTTGGTACCATTGTTAGGCTCATCCATGTCCTACCCCTCCCCCTGACCCCTCCTTCGTGAGGTATATGGGTCATGCATTCTGGAGTTAGCACTCAGTTATAGGTAGGATAAATGTCTCTTCATATCATGACCCAACATGTGGCTCTGACATTCTTTCTGCCCCCTCTTCAGCAAAATTTCCCTGAACCATGTTGGGTTCATTTTTGGCTTGTTTCAGTTATGAGGTGTTGGGGGTCTCTGAGTCTCTGGATATCTGATTTGGTAGGAGTTGATTTTTCTCTTAGCGGTTACAGCATTTGACTCTGAAGCCAAAACACCTGGGTTTGAATCTCCAGGATGCTCACAAGCCCGATGCACAAGGAGACACTCATGTTGGCTAGAGCACCTGGTGTGCCCATTCCCTGTATCTGTCTCTTTCTCTTTTCTATCTGTCTCTTTCTCTCTCATATTTTAATATGTACTATCAGATTTCTATGTATGAATACAAATGAATGGAAAAAGTGAAGAAAGAAAATAATTGAATATAAGGCACACTTTCTTGCAATTAGGTAAATATTTTCATGTTATTACAAACCTAAAGGAATACAACTTCATGTGCAATTGTGCTCACTTTGGTGTTGGTTTCAGGGCACTCAAGCTGAGAGCTCCTGAAGAGAAAATATGAAATAGCTCCTTATAGTGTGCTGTCTCTTTGGATTGAAGTACATTACTTACCTGTCCAGAAATGTTATTTTGCATAGTCCTGTAATAGTTGCTCTATATATTATGTCTAGTTCATATAGTTGTGTCAACTGGAAGAGTGAAAGAACTTTGAATCCAAATAACTTCAATCCTGTAGCCTGGGCTGTTGTTAAATTAAACTACAATATCTTGTACTATGTAACTCCGTTTAAACAAAATCTATCATTTCTTTTTTACCCTGGATAGATATAACTATTTTTTTATAATTATAGCACAGAAATTGAGTCTCTTTTTTTTTTGAGTTTATATTATATTGAGCAGAAGTATTTATAACTGGGGCTGGAGAGATGGCTTAGTGGTTAAGCAC
The DNA here is from genome assembly GCF_020740685.1 of Jaculus jaculus. Taxonomy (NCBI): domain Eukaryota; kingdom Metazoa; phylum Chordata; class Mammalia; order Rodentia; family Dipodidae; genus Jaculus; species Jaculus jaculus. The sequence continues at coordinate 42,192,825 of NC_059104.1, forward strand.
TTGCCTGTGAAGCCTAAGGACCCCAGTTCAAGGCTCGGTTCCCCAGGTCCCACGTTAGCCAGATGCACAAGGGGGCGCATGCGTCTGGAGTTCGTTTGCAGTGGCTGGAAGCCCTGGCGTGCCCATTCTCTCTCTCTCCCTCTATCTGTCTTTCTCCCTGTGTCTGTCGCTCTCAAATAAATAAATAAAAAATGAACAGAAGTATTTATAACTGTACAGAACTCTATTTTTTATGGACATCTTGCATTTGTCCTTAACCAGTATATAATATTGGAAGTGGGTGGAGCTTTATGATATTTAGATGTCTTCATTAGCCATAAACTTATATGCACGAATAACTTAGTCATTTAATGTTAAGAAAAAATTTCCTGTTTGACATGGGAAATAAGAAATAGCATATTTCTGAGAAGCTTGGGGGATCAAAATATCCACAAGTGTCTGGGCATAGATTCATCCTGATACTATTTTCATGGTTTTATCCATATCTATTAGTCAAGGTGACATTATCTCTAGGTGGGCAATACTGATATTACAGGTCAGCAAGCTATACAACAGTACAGGGTTTATCAACCAGCAATTTCTCTTGATAAGAAAGGGCAGTAAGTTCTACTCGCTACATTCCATCTTCAACACCATGGCATGTACAATTGCAGTATATGTACAATATTTCAACATAGTGTTCACATTTCTCCAAACACCTCTGAGTGCCAGTGAGCACCACTGACAAAAACCTGGTCCCTGTGTTGATGATACAAATGAATCTGCTCAGAGCAGGTACTACAGGATCTGCACTGTTACTAACCAGTTATCAACATCCAATGTTGCTTAATACACACAACTTGAAGCTTTCAGCTTTTATAAATTAATTTAACAATAATAAGGAATCTTACTTTACTCATACTTTTTACACTGAAAGTCACACAGGAAATCAAAACAAGAAACTATGTAGTTCCAGTGTCTTGGAATGTTTACTTGGAATATTAACTTGCTCGATACACCATTGATTGCATTCAAGTTTCATGGATTCCTGTGGTCAGTGGGGTTGGACCCTTTAGTAACAAGGTCATCAGGCATTTCTCTGGGGTGATAGATTTTAGCATAACCATTCACTTTTTTGTTGCTAATTGATATGCTGGACATTATGATGTTTTTATATAAAACACATAGAAAAATGGTTAATTCAAAGTATTTATCCTGTAAACATCATCCAATTCTCTGGCCTACTTTTTATGTTCATTGTGTGTGTGTGTGTGTGTGTGTGTGTGTGTGTGTGTGTATGCATGTATGCACGCACATGCACATGTGTGCACGTGTGTGTATGGTGGCACCTAAAACCTACTCTCAGCAATTTAAAAATGTATGATGTACTGTTATTCTAACTGTTCTTTGCCCAACAACTCCATACCTCCCCAGCCTCTTTTTCACAGCCAGAATTTTATTCTCTACTTTCCTGACTTTTCCTTACTTTACATAAGCTTATGAATAGGATTATGTGATTTGTAAATGAACTATAGTACCACCCAATCTGCCACAAAACAGGATTTTTGACCTTTAAAATTTTAAATAGTGCTTAATTGTATGAATATAGCACTTTTTATTTTTTCATTGGTGAACACTCCTTGATTCCACTTCTTGTTCATTGTGGATACATGGAAGCTCAGGTCTTTCTTTGACATACCTATTTTATTCTCATTCAGCTGTGTATAAATGAGGGGATTCTTGAACACATGGTATGGAATCTTGTTTTCCAGTTGCTGCCATGGCCAAGATAATCTATCTGATTTTTCTTAGATTCTTCTTTCCACCTGCACTTCTATTTAATGAACAAGGTTATAAGGACAATTAGGCTGGATCCTCCTCCATTTCTCTTGCTGTATTAATGTTTATTTTTATTTTATTTTATTTTTTTGTGACAAATGCTTATTCATTCCATTCAGGGCACAGATCACAGACCCATGAAAAGATTCCCCTCAAGTATAGCTTATCAGGATTTCTTCCAGGAGTATGGGTGAATCAAAGGCAACTGCATTGCTGAGAAGCATGCCCAATAGGTATGAGGACTCATGAAAACTGCATTCCCAGGGCTTCCTGCACCACCTGAGGATAGCTCTGCTGAATAGACTGTCCCCTCCAGAAAAGCTTTCTTGCTTTGAAAACCTTAGGGAGGACTATGATGAATCTTGTAACTTTCTCATTTGCTTGATCCTTGCAAGTTTCATAAGATTCCTGGGTCTTATTTAGGATCCTTCCTTCCAGTAAAGAAAGTTTCAATTCTGAGTAAATAGTTAAGGGGTAAAGTAACAATATGTTTAAGAACAAGAGGTGAATGTTCCATCCCCTTGATCTGATCTTAAAAGCAATTTGATTGGAATAAGGAAATATCTGTGCTATAGGATTTACTCCAATGTTCAGCCATATGTATGGCTGTACTTTAAAATTTCCTTAACCATGAGAAAGCTATTTTATTTCATCAGCTATGTTTATCTGTATAAAATAGTATATTATCATTCTGAGTGTCTTAACTCTTTAATAAAAGAAGCATGTAAATATAGTTATATTTGTTAACATACAACCTGAAAATGCTGGCATAGATTCCCCATCAAATCTGGATAGTAGGTTTTAAATGATCTAACTTTAAGTATAGAATGGAGAAGGTATGAAAAATTCACTTAGACAAGCTCAGTAGGAAATCACCTTAGAGCCGCAGGCAGGCACAAAGAGAATAAAATCAGGATATAAAAAGGGATTTATTTGAATTCAAACTAAGAAAGACAAGAGTTATACACTAAATTCATTAAAAATGTAGAGTAATAGTAAACATGATTTGAAAATATAAATTAGCAGGCTGATCCATTTATATACATTAAGTTGAGAACAAGTTCATTGATATAAAGCGAGTCTGACTCCTACTTTTCTGTCAACATGGTGAGGAATTAATATAAGGTTCAATGTACATATGTTCCAAAATGTGTTTTTTGTATGTACCAAAATTCAACAGAAAGGAAATGCAAATATTTTAACAGTATCAATGAAAAATATATAGAATAATCAATTGTCAAAGATTGTTATGTTTTTCTTATAAAAACCTGATATTGATATGCTCCATGTACATTTTCAAAGCTAATCTTTGTGATTGGTGTGCTTTAATGAGAATATTTGTATGAGCTCAAGACAGATCTTTTTATTTCAGCAGAAATTTTATATCCATCTTATGCCTCTGAAACTGAGCTGCTGTGCCTACTTCCTTCCTTTAATGACTGCTTCATTTTCAAATGGATTTATTAACAGAAATGAGTACTCTAAACAGATGGTTGTCAAAAATCTACTTACTTTAATAAAATAATTGAGAGTTAAAATACATTTGCAGCTTGGTGTGGTAGAAAGTCTCACCCCATTATATTGCCATAAGGAATCAAGCACATAGAACATTTTGTAAAGATAACTCATGTTGATGCAGTTTTGAATTTAGTAATATTACATATATAAATTACATGTGCAAATGACTAACCCAAGACCATAAGTAACATTGCCTAAACAACTCCTATCATTTTGAAACTTATATATATGCTCTTAAAACTCTTGTTAAAAACAGGATCAGATGCAGCCAAATAGAAGGAGTTTAATTGGTGTTTTTGTTTTAACTTGGAAAAATAATGAGCCAAATGTCTTTATATTTAAGATTGATTTTTCTTAAAACTTTTTCTCCAAACCTTCCATATCATAAAATAAGCAACTTTGAAAATAGTTTTAGCTGTAATAAAATATGTCTAGTAAAATACAATTATTAATCTTGCTATTCTATATTAAGATTCTTTTTAGCTTGCAGTGTGTGTTAGCAGGATATGAAGTTTAGGTGTGATGATTAAGATGAGGCAAAGCTAGACAAACTGAACATTTCATGGGGCAATATGTAAAGGTGGAGATTTTTGTTTGAAAAACTGCAGGTACTTAAAGAATACATTGAAAGGGCTGGAGAGATGCCTTAGTGGTTAAGGTGCCTGCCTACAAAGCCAAAAGACCAAAATTTGATTCCCCAGGACCGACATAAACCAGGTACATAAGGAGTTGTACGCATATGGAGTTTGTTTGCAGTGGCTGGAGGCCCTGGCATTCCCATTCTCTCTATCTCTCTCTCTCCTCTTTTTCTCCCTGCTATTTCTGCATCTCTCTCTCAAATAAATAAATAATAATAACAAAAAAGAATGCATTGAGGAAAAGCCATGAGAGCAAATGAAGTACACTTTGCATTCTTCCATGAAATACATCATTCTAACTGGGAGACATTGTGCACTCTGTTAATTTCTACTTTTTTCCTCAATTTAGAGTTCTAAACAACAATTTAGTCTGTCCAAGTGATTTGATCTTGTATCACAATTACATACCTCTATATGGTTATGTTTATTTAAATGATCAATTTTGTAATATAAAATTATGTCATCAAATTACTAACCTGGCTTCCAGAAATCTCATCAATAAAATCTGAAAATAGGCTAACACTCATGAATGAAACAGTGAAACATAAGAATATTTTTGAAAAATTTTAAGATATGTTCTTTATAATGTAAAATACAAAGATTATATGTAGATTAAACTCCAGATTTTTATTGTATGATAAAACTGCTAAATATGGTACAAACCACCAAAAGCAGTTAAATTATCCTACAATTCAACTATTGAAACAGTGATATAAAATTCTTATAAAATCTCTTCCTGTGTGTTTTAAATGGACGGATCAAAGGTATATAGATAATTTGAGAAAAAGAAGTTTTGGTGTGGTTAATATCAATATTTTTCCAGTGACATATTCTATGAGTTTTAGCCATTACATATGTGCCAAAATAATTCTTATTTATCTATAATCTCACATACATATTTTTTCATGATGACAACATTTAAACTACTTTAAACACCTTTCAAGTGTATCATACCTTGTTATGAGCTATAGTCATCTTGCACAACTGAGCTGCAGAATCTGTTCCTCTAATTTTACAATATTGTTCAACAAATATTTCCCCATTGCCATGCACCTCATGCACTACCATTGTCAACAGTCATGCTGCTCAGTTCTGTGAGTTTTCAGTTTGTGGTTATATATCATATGTGTGTATACATTTATCACATGTGTGTGAGAGAACCATCATGCATTTTTTTTCTTTGTGTGTGTAACTTTTTGTTTTTCTCTTACCCAAATGTCTATCACTTTGATTAATAACAGGTCTTAATAACAGAGGTTGAATATCTAGTAATTTATCCTATCATTTATTATTGACTTTTAGTAAGAAGATAGGAACATTATTTTTATGAATTCCAACTTATACTATGTGATTATATTCTCACTTGGTACTGTGTGGAGGGGATAGGAGTATTAGAGAAAGCTAGAGAGATGGCTTAGTGTTTGAGGCACCTGCCTAAGAAGCCTGCAGACCCAGGCTCAATTCCACAGTACCCACATAAGCCAGGTGCACATGATGGCACATGCATCTGGAGTTCATTTGCAGTGGCTAGAGAACTTGGTGCACCCATTCTTTCTTTCTCTCAAATAAATAAATACAAATTTAAAAAGAGAATGTTAGAGGAACTGGAGATACACAGCTTGTTGATCATCTCTAAGTAAACAGACAAGGAAAAAAAAATATTTAACGTCTGTTTCCAAATACACTTCTTTACAGGTAGAGCCTGGACAGTTAATGGAATGATCATAATGGTGAATGTAATTATCATCATAACACAAATATCTTAAAATATTTTATTTATTTATGTACAAGGGACAGTTAATGGAATGATCATAATGGTGAATGTAATTATCATCATAACATAAATATCTTAAAATATTTTATTTATTTATGTACAAGGGGACGGAAGGGGGAAGAAAGAGAGTAAGCCAGGGCCTCAAATCACTGCAACTGAACTTCAGATGCATGTCACACTTCTCATTTTACATGGGTTCTGGGAAAACTCAGGTCTTTGAGCTTTCCAGGCAAGTAATTTAATGGGTGAGCCATCTCTCCAGTCCCAGGAATAGTTCCTTAACAGTTTCTTTCTCTTCTTGTCATTCTTACATTTCAATGTTGTAATAGTAAAATGAGCTCATGCTTAGAGCTGCTTCTTGGCAAACTTGTTTCCAGCCTAGTTATCCCGAAACAACTAATTATATGAAGGTATTCATGATTTTAAGTGATCTTACCAGTTAATAGTTTGTGTAGAATATTTCCATCTCCTAACAAGCATGGCAGCACCAAACAAATGAGAATGAAGAGAATATTGATGGAGGAAAAAAAATAGTGCAAAGATACCAGAATTTGGACAGCAGGAAACAGATGTCATAGGATTATATGGAGGTATTCCCTAAAGAATCTAAAGATGGGAAAGATTCTGAACTTTTGGAAAACCTACTCCTGAAAACATCCAGTAGCCCAAAAGCTATATGTTGAACTTAGTTATTAGTGTCCCTTCAGCTGTTAGCTTTTCCTTCCATACTGTGACAAATGACTATAACTGTGAATTTTACATATATATATATATATATATATATATATATATATATATATATATATGCACATACATACATACATATATATACATGTATACATATATATACATATACATATATATATATGTATATAGATATCAGCTTAGAAATAGAAGTTATGTAACATCTTTAATTCAAATGTAAAAAAATCAAAAATAATATTATATGTCCATCATATTTTGAAATACAAAATTATTCTGTGGGGGGGCACATACACTTTTATTTGCCCATGCATACCATCATGCACTTGTTTGTGGTGGGGTTTGCTCACATGCACTCTCTTGCAGCAGGAGCCAGAGAAGAAAGTCCCTTGTCCAGCTCTATTTATTGTTCTTCTACTTGTCCTTATTTGAGCTGGATTCTCTTCCTGATCTCAGAGTTTGAAACATTTTTATGCAACTTCAAGTGATTCTCAGACCTCTTATCTCCTTTAAGCCTGAAATCGCAGACATGCATGGGCCTGCTGTTTATGTTGGGCCTTGGATCAAACTAAATCAGCCTGCCAGACCTTCCCAGGCCCACCTTCTTGCACAGGAATCACTCTTGAATTCAACCATCTTGCCAGTGCACAATTTAAAAATATCAAAAATGTTATTTGTTTTAATTATAAACAGTTTCATAATCTTTATGTAAGACACAGATAATGGATAAAATCTAAAAGTAATATGAAGTTTAAAATATTCACAAATCTTAGATGGTATTCATAATAAACATGTTTCCTTCACAAATCTTAGATGGTAATAATAAACATGTTTCCTTAATGTTTTGGTAAGGGTAGTGAAGCTATTTTACAATGCAAGTCTGTCTACAATTATTCAATTTCAGTTCAAGAAATGCAGTACTGGAGGTGGAGAGATGGCTTAGTGGTTTAGGCACATGCCTGCTAAGCCTAAGGACCCAGGTTCAATTCTCCAGGTCCCACATAAGCCAGATGCTAATAGGGGTGCATGCATCTGGAGTTCATTTGCAGTGGCTAGAAGTCCTGGTGTGCCCATTCTTTCTCTCTCTCTGAATGTAATAAATAAATAAAAATAAAATATTTAAAAGAGAAATGCAATACTATACTTCATTTTCTTTATTATTGATCTATATGTTAAATGACAACACAAAGTTAGTAAAACATCACTGCCACTCTAATTAAAAAGTCTTTCAGTTACCTTCATGTACACAATTATTTAACATTACCAGAACTGGACTGGAGAGGAGCTCAGCAGTTAAAGAACTTGCTTGCAAAGCCTCCTGATCTGGGTTCAATTCCACAGAACCCATGCAAAGCCAAAATGGGGCATGCATCTGTAGTTCTTTTGCAGTGAGAAGAGGCTCTAATATACCCATGTACTCACTCTTTCTCTCATTCTTAAATAAATGCCAGACCTAAGAGCTAAAGCTTTAGTTACTTAAGATTATAGTGTAAGCCATAGAGTAAAAGGAAAGAAAATGCTGATTCCTTTTTGTACAATGTTGGGTCAGCACAAACATTGGACTTCTTTTAATATTGTGGCTGAATGAAGAAAATAGTAATGGCCATTCTGTGGACCATGAGTTTGGGAAAGGGCAGAAAAATGGGCATTAGTGGAAAAGCATAGAGTATTGGACATGTGGTTTAAAGACGTTTCACTATAAGTAAAAAGGCCTCAAGTGGGGGATTTAATGAATTTTGTGCAAATCTGCAAGAGCTGAAGGAACAGAGTGCAGAAATAGATGGAATTTTTAATAGGGTACCTCTTTTCCATGAGACCTTCCCAGTGAGGCATTTTCCATTGCATATTTTTTATCATTTATTTATTTATGAAAAAAGAGAGGGAGAAAGAGAGAAAGCATGTCAGAGTATCTTGCTGCTACAAAAGACCTTTAGAAGCATTCATTTGACTTTATGTGTGTGCTGGGGAATTGAACCCTGAGCCAGCAGAATTTGCAACCAATTGCTTTAAACTGTTGAGCCATCTTGCCTTTCATGAGGCCTAAAAGTTGAAAACGGGATTCAGTTCAGGAGATATACGTTTTCTTGCTAAAATGCAGAAAAAAATGAGTTCTTCATTTCTAACCATAGTAAAATGTAACAATACAAAAGGACAACTAAAACACAGATATAAAGAAAATAAATATTTGTATAATTCAAAAATATTTTTCCACTTTTATAACTAGTGAATGTCTGGATGTAGCAATAAGGTTGTGGGTTTTGTGTTTCAAATTTTCCACCAAGAAACAAATGACTCCTCAACAGAACATAAGGTGAAAATGAGCCCTCAATGGACACAACTGAGTCCTTTACCACTCTGAGATTCTTTCTTCCTTACCAGTTTCCCTTCCATCAAAGAGGAGAAACTTTACACGTGTTACCATTTTGTTTATATGCACCTACAAAAATAAAAAAAGAAAAATCACAAACTTAAGGAGAAGCATAAAACATAATATTTCTATAATCTCCACAGCATATACCACCTATATTTATTATTTTTGTGTGTCTTATCATATATGTTCTTAAGGTATATATTTTTACACCTAACTTATCTGTTCTTTATATTTCTCTCTTAGATTTGGAACTTACTTTTCTTGTGCTGAAAAATGGACTGAACTGAATGGCATACTTCTTATGAATGTAAAAATGAACACACACATACAGAAGTGGGGCTATAAAAATATGTAACTCCTTAGTTCCATGATTATGTTTAAAATCGTTGGTAAAATTCATATTTAAATAATATCCTTCTTGACATAATTTTGTAAGAGAGACATAGTTATATGTTACAGTATGGCATTTTTAAATTTCATAGCCAAATATTTAAGTATTAAAAATTCATTAGAGAAATTCAAGCAAACATAATTCTAAAAAATATCCAACACATGATACTAAAAACTAACATGAGAATATGAAACAGCTTCAGATTAGAAGATACTGACTGTTTTCTTGTATCCAAAACACTAATTGTTACATAGTATTGCAACATAATCCATACTCCATGGATTCAACATCACATTACAAAGCAAATGACATGATTGGCAAAAAGGAGAAATGCGAAAAGACTATGTCATTATTTTGCTAAATAAATCATTATTACATGGTATTTAGAGAACGAAACCAAGGCAATGTAGGCACTCACTTCAGCTCTTGGTAGCTTTCAACAAATGTAAAGTTATTTTTACAAGTTTAAGGAAGGCCTATTGATTCAAAAGAAAGGGTGTTCTTTGATCTTGTAAAATCCTTTATCTTCTCATATTAATGAGGAGTCAAATTAGCCCTGTTATTTTAGCTATCATGTCTTTCAAACTTTGTTCTATATTTTTGTGGAAACTTAAACTTCTTAAATTGGTTTTAAGATAAAAGTCCCCAACCTCTACCATCTGAACTTCGACTTTCTTCTTTATCTTGATATTGTCATAACATTTTTCTAATTATCTGACAGTTATATTTAAATAGCCATGTGGTATTGAGGTTATGGTGAATTGTATATAAACACAGCAGATATATAAAAATCACAGAAATAGCTCATGTCATTATTGCTCCATTAGTGTGTATATATGTTTGTGTATACCTTACTAAGTTAAATTATAATTGCTTTCATGACCATCTGCAAAAGCATATTTGTCAATGAAATCGCATGTAATTTACCAGTGGCTACACCACTGAAGAAAATAACATATACAAGTTTAATAAAAAATTGATTATTTCTTTTATAAGACATTTGACTTATTTTTCCCTAAGAATTGGCAGTAAAATTGAATATTTTAATGAAAATAATATGTCAGGAAGTTAAATAAGTATACAATATAATTAAACAAATTACAGTATTCACAGCAAATGTATTGAAATTATTTTACTCTATATGCATGTCTTGAGACATAAAAATTTCCCAAATCTCAAGCAAGATGAATTGAAGAACAATGAAACACTGCAATTCCTTCAGCAAAAGAAACCATTTCATGTATAAAAGTATAACAAAACCATCCCATGTATTTAATATTACTGTTTTGCTAAATGTGCACTTAATAATTTATTGCTACAACCCAATAATCACATTTTTCTTAATCTAAATGTGACTTCATACTTTCTCATGTAGAGTCAGAAAGAGTAATAGGAGAGAACATTTTTCAAAATATCAAAAAGTAGTATTTCCTTCACCCCACTTGTAGAAGCAATATAGGACCTTTTTAAAAATCATCTATTGTGATAATGGCACTGCTTTGTTAAGAGGTGTTGCTAGGCATTCTTAAATAGAAAAAAGTCACAACTAAATCAAAAGTTGTTAATGGGTTATCTTTCTTTTGTGGAACACAGAACACATGTTGTCCTTCAAGATGTATAAGAATGTGTGGAATGGTGCCATAGCAGAAAACCTTGCATTGTCTAAAGAACTACAAGAATCTATGTTTTAGGTTATGTGCAATGTTCCAGTCATGAACGTGCATGCTGCAAGCCAAAGAATTGCTCAGTGTTCAGACTTCCTGTATCTCACACTTTTTTGTTGTTTGTTTTTGGAAAGTTGTTGCTTGGAGTAAAAGTATTTTTAGGATTATTTTTAAAATAAATAATGTGGTCAATACAGGTGGACAAGGAAGTGCTTATGATACAAAGCAGCATATCCACAGTTTGGTAAATATTTTCTCTTAAATAGGTGACTAAATAAAATAATCTAATATTACATAAGTATGGATTTTCAGGGCTTGGAGTTAAAGTCTTCACAGTTTTTAACCTCATAATATTCTACTTTACCCATCATAAAGGATTATTATTGAGACAAAGACAATGAGGAAAGCAATAAGTTAAGAGTAGGTAGAATTTCAGGAAGAATGGAAAGGTATAATTTTCTTATCTACTTTTATAGACATTATAGGCTGAATACATGCATCACTCCTTTATCATTACACAGTACCCAGAACAAAGAAAGTACTCAGGAAAACTTGGATATTAATGATGGGATTGGCTGGCTGGGAGAAGCTGTACTATTATTATACAAGGCTTTGCTCTATAAAGATGACAGTAATACTATATTTTTTTCAGGTAATATAGTAACACCTGTGTAACATACTTTGAGATATTATCTTCATTCCTACTTTTCCTGTTTTATATATATCACTGTATTTAGATGCTCATTCTGCACATTCACTGACCTTGAGTGTGATAGCTTCACTGAAGCTTCAAGGATAAGAGCCTGGTGAATAGGACTCCATTGTGTATATGAAATTTTCAGGAAAATGAGTGGATCTGGAAAGGAAATAATTCTATTAAGTGCAGTGACTCAAACTCAGAAAGTTCAAAGCAGCTTGTTCTCTAATGTGTGGGTCTTAGCTTGAAATATCTGCGAGTATGTGTGTATAGCAGTAACAAATGAGGATTAAACCTATAGACATAACACTGCTACCAAAAGTCAATACAAAGATATGAGCTGGGTAGGGGGAGGGATGGGAAAAATAAATCATGTGACATACAAAGTAGAAGGAAAAATACAAGGGCAAGAGAATTGGTTGGGGAAGCATGATGGAGGAGAAATGTGAATCAACAGAAACAAATTGTATTTGAAAATACCATAACTAAAAACCAAAAAAAACCCCAAAAAATTACAGTGCCTCTAGATTTGGGGACAAAAAAGTAATGCCTGGGTTCTAGCAGTCCCTAAAACTAATGTTGGCCACCTTTACTCAACCACTAACTGAAGAGACAAAAAGTGATTTAAAAAGCAAAGTAAGATTTATTGAATGTAGTCACAATGGGAAAAGGAACATTTAAGGGGTTCAGTAAACTCCCAAGTCCATTTTAAGATTAATGACATCAGGTTCAGGGCTGCAAGAAGTATGCATCCTTAAAGAATCCTGATCAATTAGTGGCTGGGTTGGTCATCGTCTCTGTTCTTATTTCTGCAATATGGTCTGAATGAGGCCTGCTTACTGTTGTCAGTGAGGGGATCTTCTTAGTTCTCAGGAGATGATTACTTGTGATCATGGATAACTGTTCTCTCTCTCTCTCTCTCTCTCTCTCTCTCTCTCTCTCTCTCTCTCTCTCTCTCTCTCTCCCTGTATGTGTATGTGTGTGTGTGTGTGTGTGTTTGTGTGTTGCCTGTGCAAAGGATTGGGGTAGTGCTTGACCTGTGATGTTTTTCTGTTCCTAGAATCAAAGGTGACTGAAGGTTTAGGACAATGATTTATCTCTGTGTCTTCAGGTTTGAAGGGGGATGAGACAGGTTAAAAAGGCACTGTTTGAGAAATTAACATCCCTCTGTGCAGAGAGGCACACAGGTGACCCAATGTTAAGGAGACAAAGTGAAGGTAGATGCCAGCCTTGTAAGGAGCTTTAACTGGTCCTGAATAGAGACTCAGTCTTTTTTAATAAAAGCAGTTGCTAAGTGTCTAGGTCATCATTTCCCATACTGATCTGGGTTGTCTTATACTTTTTTGGTGGGGGCATTGATTATTAATGGTCCTTCCTATTATAGTTTTTTTACAGAGATTAGAATGAAAAACATCATTCCCCCCGCCCCCCTTTGTGCCTGGCTTTACTGTACAGTCAACATTTAAAGGATTTGCCTCCTGCTGTATTTGACAGTTAAGTAGGCATTATAAGATGCCACACTATGCAATTAATACATTTTAGTCAAAAACCAAATTTAGTTTAAAAACAAATGCAATTTTTTTAAAAACACAACTTTTGAAATACTATGGACATGTCATAATATGTCCATGGTAACTTTGCAAATGAAAATACAAAAGTGGCCCTGATTACACATACAAAGAGCATATTTCTCTGTGAGAACACGGTTCCTGAGTGGCATAAGATAACTACATGGAAGTTCACTTAAAAGGTATTGCAAAGAGCTTCCTGCCTGTTCATTTAACCAAGCCGATAAACTGGCCTGTCTCCTGCAAGGTGAAGGACGCTTGAGAAACCTTAATGAACATCTTTCTGAATAGCAGTTCCAAGCTTAGCTGCTCACCATGGAAGACTGATTAAGTGGGGGAGGATATTACCTTTTTATCCAGCCTTTCCTCTCACATACTCTGCCACTGAGATTGAACTAGCTAGTGTCTGCAGAGCAAAGATAGCATTGCTCAAAGCTTACATGTCCTGTAAAGCCAGATAGAATCATTTATCCTAAAGCTCTTTATCGAAGGTCTTGCCAGTGATTATAGAGTTGTCCCATACATACAAGGAAGTATTACAACATATTTCATTCAATAGAGAAGGTGATGGAAATTATTCTTGGATAAAATTATATTTCAAAAGGAAAGAAAGATTTTGGTGTTTGAATGCATTTCACTGTGGTTTCTGATTTCTCATTGGGTAAAATCAGGATCCCTTCAAATTTGTAAACAGAAGCTCAACTGAACATACTAGAATTATTTACATTTCAAAGTCTTCACATTTAGTAATTTTTGATGAAAACATTTGAACTACTAACATTGCCAAGTAAAGCAGGATTACAAAAATAATAGGACCATATGTTATCCATACAGAACAATAGAGATTTAAATGTCTGATTTACTCTCATTTATGAGTCACCAGATAGGCTTTGATAATCTATTTATAGATGTATCTCCACTACACTTCAACAAAAGAAACAAGTGAACCAAGGTCATCATTATAAAACAAGTGAACATTTCCTTATACAATGTTTTAAAATAGAAACATCTTTTATCAGATTAACGGATGTTTCTATGAAGAAGATATCCTTTCAGAAGGTATTTTCCAGAATTTCATAGTCAAAACAAGCTTTTCTTTTCATTTATTATGCATATTTAAATTATCCATAATATATTTCTTTATTTCTAGGACTTATTATATTTTAATTTTGGTTAGTTTTCAGTCACAATGGAATTATATTGAATATATTCCGTGGATTTGGGGGTTACTTTTACATTTTTCTTGTTAATTCACTATAAATCAACCAGTAAACACCCACAATGCACTTGCAATTGAAAAAATATAAAGAATCACACACTAATGAAAGAACAGAGATTACTAGTTACACTATTTAAAGTATAGCATAGTGAATACTGAGGAAGTACATAGTGACTACAGAGGAAAACTAAAGCAAAAGCAGGATTACAGGGAGGCTAGGTGCACATTGTAATGCAGATAGAGTTAAAAGCAGGTATTACTTAGAGCAATAATCTGAGTAGCAGCCATCTGAACCTGGATGTAAACTGTTCAAGAAAATGTGGATGTTACCAACTATTGACCAGCAGGTTCACCAGAAGCAAAGATTGAGGAGGAGTTTGAAAACAAAGGGATATTAAGGATGAACACCGACTTCTGATCAAGATGGAGTGGGAAGGAAAGGCAAGACTTTAAGGGTTCAATGGGTCTTCTAGGGGGAGCGGTCTCTAATAGACCTCCAGTGGGAGGGTACGGAGGGGCAAAAAAGGGAAAGGACAGATTCCCATACTCTCCGGTAGCCCACCAGTCATCATACCCAGGGGCAGATGTCCTTTCCATATCCCCAGCCCAGCCACAGGTTCCTCCTGCACTAAGTGCACACCGTGAAGCTTTAGAATCCAAAACAATGAGGAAAGAAAAAAGGGGGAATGGAATTACTCAGGGCTGGGAGCCTCCGCCTGGTTGCTTGAGAACTATGCACGGTGTATATCTGTGCTCTATGGAAGACTTTACTCTCCACTAGTGATGGGGAGAGTGGGGAAAGGTTTGACTGAGCCAGAAGGAATACCAACTACCCAGGCAGAGTCCTGTTTGGCAAGGGCAGCCTCAGTGGCTCCTCA
The DNA here is from genome assembly GCF_020740685.1 of Jaculus jaculus. NCBI lineage: Eukaryota > Metazoa > Chordata > Mammalia > Rodentia > Dipodidae > Jaculus > Jaculus jaculus. Next base: position 42,208,063 of record NC_059104.1, read on the forward strand.
TGATTCTTTACAATCTGAACCCTTTTAACTCGGTGAGATATTTGTTTTTCTTTTTATATGGGCCATAAACCTTTGATCTCTTGTGGCTTCATTCTTTGTTTTTCTGTATTGATTTCATCATTATTTTTTTGCTAAAACAGTGTTATAATTGAATCATGATATCTAAGAGTTCACATTAATGTATATTTGGTAAATTTAGTAGCTCCCCTGTTCAGTATTTTTGATAACCCTCTGTTACCACTAAACTTAGAGATGGTTAAGCAGTAATTCTGAATCAAGGCTATAAAAAGACTTAAATCACTATAATTGTACCATTCAAAATTATTTGATTTCAACTTTCAATTACATGAATATGAGGAAAACAGTTACAGGAATTTCTAACAACCTTTAGTGTCTTAAAACTCTTATTTGGAATATCTGTGAGTGGTTTTGCTTATTACATTGGATTCTACTTTTGAAATTGTAAATAATACAATACTATATATTTATTCCTATACTGTGATAGTGTTTCCATTTTATCTGTATTCCGTGGTTAGGTTTTATGATGCTATACATCAATAAATATGTGCTTATTGGGGAAATGCTTTTATAAGGTTTTAATATTTATTGAGTATCAAAGGTATACATACATCATATTACAGATGTGTCATTTCTTTTAGCAGAAGTAGTAATGGGTTTTACATCTATTGAAAAACACTTTATATATTATTGATAAAATATGGAGAAGGTTCAGGAATACAAAAATATTTTTAGGAGAACAAAGTAGTTGCACAAAAAATAAATACTCATGTTAGGGAAAATATATTCTCTGGAGAAAAGAATACCTGTTTTTAAAGTTTATTAATAGGAGACATATTCCTTGATATAAATTGTTTGGTAACAGATCAAAGTAAGAATTATTCAATGTGATAATTCTCTGAGCTAACAGGGTTAGGACCCATTGTCACCTTTTCCATGTGTTCTTTACAAGGCAATTGTATTTATCTTCCAAAAGACAACACTGTCTGCCTTATCAGATATACACATTTAGATTTGAATTACACTTGTATTTCCTTTGCTTTTACTAATACATAACATTTTCATGCAGAATGTATACTACTACTTAATACTCACTGTGCTAGGACCAAAAAGTAAGTATGATTGCAGAGAAAGAGAGAGAACCAATGTCACTATGCTCATTTAATTTTATTTTAAGCTGAAAAAAGAGGTAGGGAAAATATTCTGCTACACATATCCACTTTACTGGGGGTTGAAACAGGAAAATGGAATTAAATGTATGGCAGGTCTGTTTAAGGGATGAAATTTAATTGGTTATATCATTGTCATCCCTATCAATAGCAGAGAGGAATGGGTCATTTGATGATGCAATATGTCTTTTAGGAGGAGGCTCAAATTTATTTTATTTGAGAGAAGATGCATGATAATATGTGCTCAACAGAAAACCAAAGCTAATTTTAGGAGGGATTGCAGGAGCAAGATAATTATAAAATAGGAATTGAAGCCAGGCATTGTGGCACATGCCTTTAATCTCAGCACTTGGGAGACAAAGATAGGAGGATAGTGTGAGTTCAAGGCCACCCTGAGATTGCATAGTGAATTCCAGGTCAGCCTGAGCTAGAGTTAGACCCTACCTTAAAAAAATAAATAAATAAATAAATAAATAAATAAATAAATAAATAAATAAATAACAAATATATAAAATAAAATAGGAATTGAGATGGAAGAACTAATGGAAAGGATATTAATTGTACCAAATCAATGGTTGTTGAAGCATGGTTCCTGTTTATATTTTGCTAATGCAAAGATTAATTTACTGTATGTAATCTTAAATATTGCTTATTGCAATAAGTACTAAATAAATTCACCACTAATGACAGATTATAGATTTATATGCAATAATATTTATAAATTGTGAGTAAAAATGTTCTACAATATTAACTGAAAAATGTGAAAATTGGAGTCATGCAAAGCCTAAAGAACTTAAATATTACTTCACTTATTTTATTCTACCATTCATGTTTTACACAATGATTTATTCTAAGAGTGGAAAAAGTGGATAAGACTATTTGAAAACAGAAATTAAAATAGACATTAAAATGTGAATAAGATCCTTGATAACAGTATTATTTATAATATATTAAACAAAAGTTTTCATGCAATCAGATGAATAACTTATTAAAACTTCTAGGGGCTGGAGAGATGGATTAGCGGTTAAGGCACTTGCCTTCAAAGTCAAAGGACCTAGGTTAGATTGCTCAGGAACCATATAAGCCAGATGCACAAGATGGCACATACATCTGGGTTTGATTGCAGTGGCTGGATGCCCTGGCATGCACATTCTCTCTCTTTCTCTCTTTCTCTCCTTGTCTCTCCCTCTATCTGACTCTGTCTGTCTCTATCAAATAAATAAATAAAAATTAAATGTTATAAAACCTATATGCTCATGAAAGACATAAACAGAATTTTATTATCCTTTTCTTGAAGTTATGGAACTAAAGTAAGTTCAGAATACTTATGCTTTGAGATGAACAGATAAAAAGCAGATTGGAAATATATTGTTTTGAATTCTTTCAAGTATTGTAGAACAATTCATTGTCTGAAAGATGAATCTCAGCCAAAATAAAAATTCAGTATGTTGTGTTTAAAATATGCAGGCATTCAGATGCACAAGGTGGCACATGCACCTGGAGTTCCTTTGCTGTGGCTGGAGGCCCTGAAGTACTCATTTTCTTTACCTGCTTCTTTATCTCTCTCTCTCAAATATATATATATATATATATGATTCTAGGCTTCTCCCATCACATCTAATTTTATTACAAACTCTTTAGAAATCAAGTTCATAAAAGATAGGCTAAGTTTCCTACATAGTTATAGAACTAAAATGATCGATGGCCTCTGTGAAAACTGCATTATCTCTTCAAAAGTAAGTGAAAGTACCAAGATCTTACTAACCATGAAAACATACCAAATGCTTGCAAAAAGATCTATCCTTGTACCAGCATGGAATTAACTACATATCAGAGCTGATGTATACCATGTTTCAACAGTGAATTACTTCCTTTTTGAAAAGGCAGAGCTGAAAGCCAAATACTCAATGTCAGCCCTTTTGGAAATTTAGTGGTCTGAATATGCAAGCAGAGTGTCCATGTCTATCACAGATACCATCTCACTCATGACTCTTTGGCTCAGTGGAGTGAGAGAATCTCAGAAGGAGAGGGTTGCTAAAATTCAGGGAGCAGTGGATGGTACTTTGTCCAGTACAGCTATTTATCCAAGCTAGAGCTTCCTTACCATTCAGCCTATATTCAAATACTAAGTCACACTTCCATTCATTTCATAGCTATAATCAACCTCACAGGTTAAAGTGAGAGGTGACTTCAGGTAGGCTGTCCTCGGCTAAGGACCTGGGTGTAAAAGGAGATAAAATAAAGATTTCTCTATTTCTACTTTTCAAGAATGACAAGAATAGAGAACTCAATACAATTAACAGCTTCATCATAGACAGAGCATCAGAAGAAAGAACATAGACACTCGTCTATGCTCCTAGTCTAAATCACATTTCCTCCAGAAAACCAAAGCTAGTGGCAGCCTAAATAGACAAAAAGTCAAGAGAAATTAAAGAATTAATATGGTACTAGACAAATTGTTTACACTCAGAGGTCTGCTCTTACTACTTTGAAGTAGAGTGTATGAGTAAATAAACATTTTTCTTGGGACTTTTTTAAAATTAAGAACATTGTGTGGATATATCATGAGTTGGTACCACTTTTGCCCTTATGCCTCCCCTCACTCTGCTAGGGTTCCTCAGTGGTGTTGTTTCTATTCCCCATGGGGTTGTGGGTTATGCATTGTGAGACCATCAGTCAGTCATTGATTGGGGAAGTTCAAGGCCTCTGGTCATAATTCCCCAACCTGTGGCTCTTATAATCTTCCCCATGCTTCTGCAAAATTCCCTGAGCAATGTAATTACTAGCCAATTTTTCTTTTCAAAGTGCTTCTTTTGGCATTGTAGACTTTTCTAGTAAAGGTTTCACTTTGGAAGACTCCAATGCACACACAACATAGATTACCACTTGCTTGAGAGATTGATATATAATATATTAATATATAAAGGCTTTGGAGGAGCATTTCTTTTCATAGTGAGTGATTATTAAATTATATGATTGTTGCTACCATATAAGCACTAATGGCAATAGAAGATATCAGTGCAGTACATGTTGGTGACTGGTACAAATAGCTATGAAAATAACTGTTTCATTATTATTTTAAGCCTTAGCTTTCTCTTTAGATGTGGGTAGACCTTATTTCTGAAAATTTAAAGCAACATAACGCTAACAGCATACTATTTTTCTATGTATGTGTATTTCAGTTATTTAGAAACATTTAGAATATCTAAGGGAATCAACTTTGTATTCACCAGAAAAGTTTAGACATCCCTAAAGTATGTGAAACAATAACGTCTCAAAACTAGTTCATTGTTGACATAAATGTCAATAAAATGACTAAAAATGGAAATAAAATAGTAAAGATATCTTTTTAGTTTTCTAAATGAATGCATCCATGCAAACAGAACAGAAATATTCCTAGTTCATAAAGTGAATTATTATCAAATTAAAATTCCCAAGGAAGCAGAGGACAATAATTATGTCATTGAGAAACATGAATCACTATAATGAAGTTAAATTTGAAAATTCTTCCATAATTTGTAGTAATAACATATGAAAAGAATAGAAAAATAAGTTTATAATATTCTAAAGTTATGCCAGTTCATGTTTATATTTTTATTAAGTGTAAATACAATCAAATAAAATATAGAAAAATTCTTTTGAAGTATAATAAATAGATTTGTGTGGCGTACATGTGTATGTGCGTGAAAGTATGTCAGATAAATGCTTGAATGCATATATGTGTTTGCCAACTAGGTTGCTACATAGTTTTAAATAAATTTTTAACTATGCCAACATTTTTGTTTCTTTTACATTCATTTTGCAAATCTTGATGAACTATATATGGTAGATATATTTTACATTCTTTTTTTCTTTTTAATATTGTTAACTTCAAAGTATATTGTATAAAAATGTTAAATGCTAGATGAAACTATGTTAAACATTTATTTGTTTTTATGTTATTTGCATTTTTACATTGAAGTAAAAGGAAACTTATCACACAGACAAATATTATTGTTTGTTTGCCTTTGATACAAAATAAACAGGAATGCATGCATGCCTTTCTATATGCAATGGCTTTGCTAAACACCTCCCAAAAGTTTATGTCTTAAGTGTTCTCCACCTTTGCACAATTGTAAGTTGGTAAGAACCTTAACAAATGGGGACTACCAAAGGTCTGTTGTACTTAGGACCACACTGTACTGTACATCTAAGCTGAAAGAAAGAACCACAGCACGCAAATACAAAGAAGCATCAAGCAGAACCACCAGAAACTAAACTGTTCTCCACAACTTTGGGCTGAATCTAAGTCTACCCACAGTTATATGCTCCTACAACCAGAAGGGGCTGACGTTGCAAATTCAGTTTTAATCAAACATCTGAATTTATGGGCCCATATGTTCAAACTACCACATTCTACCCATGGACCCCATAGACTCATGACCATTTCACACTGTACATTGTATTTGTCCAAATTCAAAGATTGCCATAGTCTTTTCCAACTTTAAAGCTATTCCAAAGTCCAAAGTCACATCTGAGATTCAAGACTTTCTCTTAATTATGAGTCCTGTAAAAGCCAAACAAGTTACAAACTTCTAGCACATAATGGCACAGAGGAAACATTTCCATTTCCATAAAGCATAACAAGGAGAGATGGGACCAATAGAAATTCTATAACCACCAGGTAAACATCAAACATTTGCTGTTGAAAACAATCATCCACATCCAGTGACCACAGTCTCTGAAATTTTTATTTCCACTCCTCAACCTGCACTGAATAATAAAAAGAAAATTTTTATCCTGAGCCAATAGCACTCCATGGTAGCCTTTGCACAGTCACACAGTCCTGGCATATCTAAAACATCTATGGTCTCCACTCCAAACCACAGTCCATTTTACAATGGACGTTTGGGTCTTCAATAAAGGAATATCATAATGTTTCCCATGCTACATCTCATCAGCAGCTACTACTTAACTTTAGACAATGGGTTCACTGGATATACGAAGACATCACCCTCTTCACATGCCATATCTCTGCAACAGCTCTGGGTATTGCATATACTTCATGACCCATTTCTGTGCATTTTCTTTTTAAAAATATTTAATTTAATTTATTTATTTATTTGACAGAGAAAAGGGAAGAGAGAGAGGGGAAGGGGGAGAGAATGGGCATGTCAGGGCCTGTGGCCACTGCAAACGAACTCCAGATACATGTGCCCCCTTGTGCATCTGGCTAACATGGGTCCTGGGGTATTGAACCTGGGCTCTTTGGCTTTACAGGCAAACACCATGACTGCTGAGTCATCCCTCCAGCCCTTCTGTACATTTTCTATGCTTCTTAAACCAATACCACATTTGCAGTGAGATAGCCATTTTGTTAACCTAGGGAGGAAGTCAATCTTGACCTTGAGCATTTAGAATTTTTCCTTTCAGTCATCTCCTCTCAAAAGAGTTTGCATTACTTTCCTGGGTGAATAACACCCTTAGGAATCTCTTTCATTATTTCAACGTAAAGCCATTGGAGGATCCTCAATGTTGGTAATCTATTTAACAATCTCACCTTCAGAAACCTAAAACCAGTCTTACACCTTTCAGTTCTGTATCTTTCAACAAGCACACCAGCCCATTAATTTTGAATTCAATCTTGACCAAACTCTTAGGTCTTGTGCAGCAGAATGCAGACAGCCTTTATAGTAGTAGCCCAGTTCCGACAAAGTTCTCTGCTGCCTTTCTTCCTCGTTAAAAGTTCATAAGCAGCTGGGCATGATGGCATACACCTTTATTCCCAGTGCTCAGGAGGCAGGGTTAAGAAGATCACCATGAGTTCAAAGCTACCCTGAGAATACAGAGTGAATTCCATGCCATCCTGGGTTAGAGTGAGACCTTACCTCGAAAAACAAAAACAAACAAACAAAAAAAAAGTGCATAAGCTGACACAATTCTCTCTGAACTCAACATTTTAAAACTCTCACCAGAATAGCCCACACAATTTGGCTTACTGCCCTGTGAGCCTTCTTCAGTCCCAAGTACCATGTCCTATCACATTCCTCTAGAACACAAGTTCCAAACGACCCAAATCCACATGGTCAGATTAATTGTAGCACCATACCAACGCTGTAGTATGAGTTTTTGTTGTAGTCAGCTCCACATTGCTCCATACATCCAAGCAAAGAGAGACAACTGAAGCAAGAAAACACCAACAAGCAGCAAACAGAATGCCAGGACTCAAACTGTTCTCCACACCTTTGGGCTGTAATGCAGATCTACCCCCTCAGTGAGATGATCCCCTTTATCAGGAATCTGCCTGCAAGAGGCTGAATATGCAAGCTTCATTTCAATCAAACATCTATTCAAACTACCACAAGGTCTTAGCAATTCAAGGCATATGGTAAATTTAGGATGCCAGTCTTTTAGGTTATCATTTTGTTTTTGGTCTTCCATTATGCCAATTGGCTTTATCCATTCCAGGCTTTTGTTATATTTTCCTCTTGTTACAGGTCAAAGGCCAATCTGTCACAGAATTAAATCCCCATAATTATAGGCCAAAATAAGCATTTCTTCTTTTTAAACTAACTGTAATGCTATGGAAATGGAAAGCTGTCAACATAGTATACAATAAAAACTTCAGACCATAAACCTAAGATTGCTAGTAATAAGGAAATATAAATAAATATAGCACATATGAAGAGGGCCAATTATTGCATCTCCAGAATATGAATTTCTGGAATTCTGCAAACCTGTGCCAAAACTACATGTTATCATGTTGTTGGAATTCTCATTTTCTACCAAACACTATGATGTTTCTTAGGTAAAGATATCGAATGGTCATTATTGGATAGATAGGCACCATCCAAATAAATATTAGGTTTTCTAACAAAAATACAGAATCACATTCTCAGTCATTCTCATTTGTATAGTTATCTATGTCATAAAATATTGAGACATAAGTTATGTCTACATGATAATTTCACAAGAAACTAAATGACAAATATTTATGTACAACCAACAAATAAAAAAGGACATACTAAAACAAATTCAGAAATTATCTGCAAAATAAGAATAATTAGATAAACTCTTTGGTAAAGTTAAGGAAAAGTTGAAATCTTACAACTAAGAGGTACTGAAAGGAATATACTTTGAAGTTTATAAACAACACGTGACATCATCAAAGTTTGGTACTTTTAGGTTATAGAGATGATTAAGGGGTTTGCCTGCAAAGATTAAGGCTCCAAGTTCAATTCCCCAGTGCCCACATAAAGCCAGATGCACTAAGTGGCACATGCATCTGAAGTAATCTGTTCCTTTCTCTTTTTTTGCCTCTCAAATAAATAAATAAATGGGGGCAGGCCGCGCTTTTGGCAGAAGTAGGGTGCAGAGGAGCGCTGACACTTCCGGCTGTAACTGTTTTGAGGTTTTCTGTGACAGAGACAGTGTTAGGGATGGTGCTGCTAGATAGAGAGCGAGCAGTTCCTGACGGAGCTGAGCAGACTGTTCCCAAAGTGCTGGACGACGGGCAGAGTGTTCATCACCCTGATGAAGTGCGATGGCCGCACCAAACCCACCCCGAGGAAGGGCACTGGGGAGGGCTTTGAACCTGCGGAGAACAAGTGTCTGCTGAGAGCTACTGATGGGAAAAAGAAGTTCAGCTTCGTGGTGAGCTCCAGAGATGGGAATAAGTTTCAGATGGTGTATTCCAATCTTCTAAGAGCCAATAAGGATGGGCTGAAGAAGAGGGATAAACAGAACAAGAACAAGAAGACCAAACCAGTCCAGTGAGTGGCGCTGCCTTCTTGCTTTTCGAGAATTGCAGAATGGCTATTTTCCTTTCGGCCACAAAACTAGGTTTCTGACCCCTTTCCTGCCCCCATAACTGTTTTCATATAAGACTGGAGAGAAGGGTTGTGGTATTCATAGGGTAGTTGTGGTAAGACACCAGTTTATTTTAGATGTGGTTGCATAGTTCCTGGATTCCAGCTTAAATTCCTTAGTCATTTCTGTGATGAGCATTATATCACTAAACTTGTCTTTCAGTGGAAAAAAGAAAGAATAAATAAATATTTTTTAAAGTGGCCTTTCTTTGTATTTGAAAAGTTTTTTTTTTTTTTTTTTTTTTTTTTCCTTTTTTTGAGCAAAGGTCTCACTTTAGCTCAGGCTGACCTGGAATTCCCTATCTAGTCTCAGGGTCACCTCAAACTCATGGTAATCCTCCTTCCTCTGCCTCCCGAGTGCTGGGATTAAAGGTGTGGGCCACCACGCCCGGCCATTCGATAAATTAAAAAAAAAAAAAAAAGTTCTGTACTTTTATGAAGCCAAGCAGACTCAATTTAAATTATAATAATAAGAGGTTATATTTATTATGTATGTTATATTTATTATAGCAAATGATTCACTGTGCTTCTAGAAATATCCTACTTTTTCTCTACTGTTATGAAATAAAACTATCACTTTCATTATGATTGGACACCTGTATAATTTACTCAAAGAGTTTATAGTGTCAAATACCACTTTCAAGTGACTGTAGATTTGTGACTACCTTGAAACCTGTGAAGGAGACTATCTTTTGATACTGTTGACAGCAGCTCATTTTGTGTATGTTTTAACTGAATGCTCACATAATAATAATAATAAAAAAACATGCCATGTTTATCTGAAGTGAAATCATGGACCAGCTGGCATATGTGAAGAATTGTAATTATGAAATGATAGTCTATTAATCACTTGCATGGCCCTATTTTTGGCAAAAACATAAATTAATAGAGTTCTACAAAGTAAAAGTATAAAGCAAAATATCTGATATTAGGATGATCTAGACAAATGTGCCTGTGATAATGAGTGGAAAAAGTTACACAGCCAGGTAGTTCCTCATTAACATTATTTTAATTGATGAACTATACTTCTAGAATTATTTATGGTACAGTGTCATGCTATACATATATAGTATAAAATGATCATGTACAGTGCATTCACAATTAATATCTCATCATTTTTCATGTGAAAAAACATTTGAAATTTACTTTTGCCTATTTTTATATGGACAGTACTTTATTATTGCCATGGTAAGTATCACATACTTATAATCCCCCACTGTGTAGGCAAAGACAGAAGAATAACCAAAAGCTTGAGTCCACTCTGGTACTCACAAGGAGTTTTATGCTACGCAGAACAAGAGAGTGAGAATGTCAATTAAATGCCAAGAAGGGGCTGGAGAGATTGCTTAGCGGTTAAGGTGTTTGCCTGTACAGCCAAAGGATACCAGTTCAACTCTCCAGTACCCATGAAAGCTAAGTGCACAAGGGGGCACATACATCTGGAGTTCATTTGAGGAAAAATGGACGAAGCTGGAACAAATCATTCTCAGCGAACTCACCCAATCAAATAAAGATAATTGCCACATAGTCTCACTAATCTATTGTTCCAACATGAATCTAGCCAAGATGCCAACATACCTAACAAGTGTCTCAAGGACTGGACAATAGGGGGTGGTGAGGGAGGGGAGGGTAAGTGTGGGGGTGGGGGATGCAAAACTGGACCCAAAAGACAATGGTACCATAAAAATCTACATCCTAAAAGACAGACTCAATGGTTGAACTTTCACTAGGCCCATAGAGGGAACTCCTGAATCACAAAGCCCTGGAGAAGTTACGATGAAGACTGGCCATAATCTTCTCCTGTTTCAGTTTCTCTCTTTCTCTGTGTCTCTCTCCCTCTTCTCTCTGTCTTTCATTTATCCCTTTTATATTACTTATTTTTTTCTTCCTTCTCTTCTTGGTCCCTGACCTGTAACTCCCAGTACCAGAATATGGCTATCATCCACAATGAGCTCTTGATCAGAGAGATCTTCAAAGTTTCTCAAAATAAGACAGATTTCTGTCAGAGTACTTGATAACTCACCAAAGGTTAGTGGTAAGATCCTACTGCCAAACACACCATATGCTATTGGTACTGAACATGGAGTGACGTGACTGGAAGCTGGAAAAGAGTCAGACCCCAGACAGCCCATCTAGTGCCAGAAGGTGCTACATGAGGTACTGGGGAAAAATGACCAATATCTGTCCAAGCAACTCGTGGTCTCAAGTACTCAGCAGCAAATAACCTGACGTGATGCTAACATAAGTGCAATAGTGGCACACAGCTATGGTGGGAAACCAACCACTCTTGGTTTGGCTAACTGATCTGCTCAGTGGAAAGGATGCCAAAGTGGAGCAGGGAGTCAATTCAGAACCATATCCAAAAGGAGCCTGCTCTCCATTACCAAGCTTCCACCAATCACAGGCTAAAAGAGGGCCTATACCTATTAAATTCTCTCTAAAAAACAAAGTTTATCCCATTTATCTGGCACTAACTTTACTCTCCCATTGGAGAATTTGCTTCTCTTTTTCAGATAGACACAGGTTCTAAGGAGAGAACTAGCTCATCACAAAGACCAAATGCTCATCACTGTAGCAGATCTAAAATGAGCCCAATGTGGCTCAGGGAAATTTGCGGAAGATGGGGTGGAAAGAATGTCAGAGCCACATGTTGGATCATAATACACAAGGACATTGCCTCCTACCCATAACTGATGGCCAGCCATAAAATGCATGACCTATATTCCCCAACAAGGAGGGTCTCTGCAGAGGGGGAAGGATAATGAGGAGGCTAATGATGGTACCAATTTGACTATATACACTGAATACAAAACCAATTTAAAAAAAAAAAAAAGAAAAGAAAAATAAAAAAGAAATTAATAAAAAAATGTAGGTTCATTAGGGACCTAGGAGTGGTAGGGGCTTTAGTGACTTTGCAGAGCCCCAAGGTGTACATGATCTTTATGATGAAGAAGACTTTGATTGACCTAAGTGATTTAATGCGGTGCATAAAGCAGTGAAGAAGCACAGAACTCAAGAGGAGATAGGAGAAGACAAAGCTAAGCAGACCTAGGGATCTATTTGGATCACACAAAGGCAGATGTGTAAAGAGGGTGCTGAGCTAGTGTGTGTGAGGGAAAAGAATAATAAAAAGCAAAATACTCAGCTAGTGAGCTTTTCAAAGCAATTAAGACCCGAGGGACAGTTCTCAGTTGACATCAATGATAAAATCGAATATATCAAAATGATAAATTTGATCTAAGGAAGGTTGGTAATCTGCCCAGAACATATTGTGTCCAATTATTTCCTATTAAAAGGAATGGTAGGTGTGGAAAAATGTTTCATTACCTTTGGGTTCTCACAGAAGCCAAGAGTGACTGTGGGCAAGGGCACAGCCTAGGTTGTAGCCTTAGGGCCAGAGACTGGGAGCCAGCATGAGCAGCAGTCACGTAAGCTGAGAGTTTGACACTGATTCCCCCAGCCCTTGAGCCAGGTGGGAGTAGTTTGAGGAAGTCCCACTATATCCATACGTGAGAAGATACAAAGAAACATTAGGGAATTGTGCACAATAAGGAAGTTGGATGACACATGGAAAATGATGTATTGTACAGAGCTTAATCCTTAAGGCAGTGCTTCCCATCCATATCACTGTATATAATATTTCCATTTTGAAGAAACAAGGATGCAAGCAATTAAATATTTTCATGCTTTTTAATGTACCTTGTGCTTTTTTTCTTTAGTATGCCTATAGGTCTTCTTCCTGAGAACAGCTAACTAGATGGGCATGAATTCAGTGGACCTTCATGGGACTTCCCCAGAGTTACCTTCACAGCTTCACCATTTGTCACTGGAGGGTGGCCCAGGACCGTGCTTTGTTTCTTGTCTCCCCACTGTAAAAAAGATTTTATCACATGGGTGAGAAGAGGTATGTCCAAAAGTTATAACATTGTTAAACAAAATTTTCAGGACCAAGTGTGTGTCTCCTTCCTATGACTTGCTGGCCAATGAGGATGCTGAAGCCCCTCAAATATGGAAAGAAGAAAACAAAAGATCTTGTTCTGGCTGTTGGTTGCATGCCAAAATTTGATGGTAAATGCTAATGGTTGAAGACACAGCTTTCTTTGGATGCAGGGTATGCAGAAATCTAGCATGGACTGGATTGGAATCTCACTCCATGCTAGCTCATTTTCATAGTGTTAGAAGGCATTTTCACCAATAGTCCTTGACTATGAACCCTGCTTGATAAACTAACATGCCAGATATGATATTCCTGTGTAAATATTATGGGTGCAATCAACTGCTTTCTGATTTAATTTAAGTCCCACTTCACAGGAAGGAACTCATATCTAGTAATGTAAGCCAGAACAAGTGATGTGCTTGTCAAATTGCCTCCTGAACATTTGTGTAGATGCATGTAGATTACTATTACTGTCAGCTTCAGTCTGACATGGAGGGATGCTGCTTTTTGCAAGGGAAGGTTTCCTGAAAATTTGTCATAACCAGTCAAGCTCCTGAGGCAAATTGTTGTGGCATAGTATCTCAATACTAAGGAATAATTGAAGAAAACTAATCAGACATGTATATCCCCTACTCCAAAACACAGAAAGCTATAAGATGTGAGTTGTAGAAAGAATGTAAGAGCTGGAGGATGAGATGGACTGTCACTCAGAAATTTCTTCTGAATTGAAACATTCCAATATGAAAGGAAGTTCATTAAGACTCAGGAAGTAAACACAACTAACAGGATGCAGGAAACATATAATAATGTAAGTATTAAGAAGTTTCTGAAATATAGGTGTTGCAGTCCAGTTGGCATTGCTGGTAGAAATCACCCAACAAGAGTAGCTTCTGGGAAAAAGAGATTTATTTTGGCTTACAGGATTGAGAGGAAGCTTCACGATGGCAGGGGAAAACAATGACATGAGCAGAGGGTGGACATCACACTCTGGTCAACATAAGATGGACCATAGCAACAAAACCACCACAACAAGTATCATTAAGGCTCCTCCCAAGGGCAACAAGTGACACAGAGACTTTTTATTTCTTATTTTATTTTTTTTTGTTTATTTATTTGAGAGCCACAGACAGAGAAAGAGACAGATACAGAGAGAGAGAGAGAGAGAGAGAGAGAGAGAGAGAGAGAGACTGGGTGTGCCAGGGCCTCCAGCCACTGCAAAAGAACCACAGGCACATACACCCCCTTGTGCATCTGGCTAACATGGGACCTGGGGAATTGAGCCTCAAACTGGGGTGCTTAGGCTTCACAGACAAGCACTTAGCCGCTAAGCCATCTTTCCATTCCCACAGAGACATTTTCATTTAATTTTGAGACTATTTGACCAGCACAACAGTTTGTAAGTTCTACAGACACCTGTGTTGCTGCAGCTTCTGTGAATGACCACTCATGCTGGGGCGGCCTTTTTAATGATGTAGCTGCCTGCTCCTGGGAGTAATATCCCACCTATGCTCTGCAATTTCAATATATGCATTGGTTCCCCAAGTTGGATTTTGGTAAATTCACTTTGGCGTGTTGTTGATGCACTATCCGTGGTGAATAAACATTTGTTCACGTTTCCTCAGGAAAAGTTAAACAAATAATGAGCTCATGCGTTATTTAAATGGCTGTGCCAGGCTTACCTCTCTTGGCCTAGTAAAGGTGATTTCACTACATCCAGTTGTATTTAATTAGTGGAGTACAGAGTGTCCCTCAATCACTACTATGAAGCAGCAAAGATTTCCAGAGTAATAACTTGGCTAGGAAATATTGAAAAAATTCCATGCCTCAATAAGGAAATAGAACTAGACTTCCGGTTAAGACGGCAGCATAGGAACCACACCAAAGCAGCCTAGGGGAGAAAAAGCCAAAGAAAACCCAGGAAAATACACACTTTTACTGAAAAGTGAGGTGTATGAGAAATTAAAATGGCAGCAGAGAAGTAGGAGAGTCGCAGGGCATCCAGAGCCCACACAGGCAGATCGAAGCAGTTCTGGCAGCTGCGCCCTGGCTCCGGCAGCAGAAGCGGTGGTGGCAGCTGTGGCTCTGGCAGCAACAGCAGCAGCTCGGGCACTGGCAACAGTGGCTCCAGGAGCTGCAGCAGCAGTTCCAGCAGCAGCGGCTCCAGCAGCAGCTCCAGGAGCGGCAGTGGCAGCAGAGGGCCTGGCAGCGGCAGCAGCAGCAGTGGTGGTTCCAGCAGCAGAGGTGCCCATCTGCAGGGCCACAGTAGCCAGGCTCGGTTTGCGCCACAGGAAAAGCCAGTGTCCAGCTCCAGAAAAGAGAACAACAGTCCAGCGAACCGGCCACCCTACTTGACTGAGACCAAAATCATCCAAAAAGGTAACTGGGATTGCACCAGGGAAGGGTCTCACTTGGTCACAAGCTGACTTGGATCCCTCAACAGACTAGAGATCTTAACTTCTTTGTTGATAGAGGACCTGGTTGTTATAACACCTACTCTTGCATAAGTACTTGGTGCTGTTGTTGATTGAATGTATACAGCGTTTAGTTAAATTTTACAATCTACCTGTATTTTGTTCCACTCAGACTACTTGAATACTCCCATAGCAGGCAAACTCAACCCCTAGGAACACTTTTCTAGATACTGTGAGAGTGTTAAGAGCCACACCTACCATCTTAATCTCCTACACTGAAGATATATAACATCAGATCAATTGACACAGCTAAGAATACACAGCAAACTAGAAAATCTAAGCATTAACTTAATCCAAGATGTAGAAATATATACATTATAACACAAGAAACACCAAAATCAAGACAATATAGCTCCACCAAAAAGTATTAATGCATCAGAGATGACCTCCAGTGAGAACAAGTTGGAGGAAATGCCTCAGAAAGATTTCAAAAGAATGATTGTTAATATGTTCAAAGAAGTTAAAGAAAAAAATCAAAAGAAACAAAGTGGAAATCAAAGGAATCAAAGAAAATGCAGGACACCAATTTAATGAAATAAATAAGGCAATGCAAGACAATAAATAAGGAAATAGAAATAATAAAGAAAAACCTTTCAGAATTACTAGCAATGAAGAACACAGTTAATGAAATAAAAAACTCTGTAGAAAATCTCACTAATAGAATGGATGAAGGTGAGGACAGAATACCTAAGCTAGAAGACCAGGTGACAGATATAATACAGTCCAACAAAGGGAAAGACAAACTAATAGAAAAGTATGAGTGGGAATTTCAAGATATTTGGGACACTATGAAAAAGTCAAATATAATTCAGGGCATAGTAGAAGGAGAAAAATTCCACTCCAAAGGCATAGTAGGTGTCCTCAACAAAATCACAGAAGTAAACTCACCTTTCTACAAAGGATGGGCATTATCTTAGGGTAAAAGGTTGGAAAATGGTGTTTCAAGCAAATGGGCCTAGAAAACAAGCAGGGGTTGCTATGCTAATATCTGACAAGATAGACTTCAGTCCAACGTTAGTCAAGAAAGATAAGGAAGGTCACTTTATATTGATTAAGGGCACACTCCAACAGGAGGACATTACAATCCTAAACATAAATGATCCTAATATAGGGGCACTCAAATTCATCAAACAAACACTATTAGAACTAAGGTCACAAATAGCGCCAAACACAGTGGTAATAGGTGACTTCAACACTCCATCTCATCAATTGACAGGTCATCCTGGGAAAAAGTAAACAGAGAGGCATCTAGAATCAATGAAGTCATAGAAGGAATGGACCTAACAGATATATACAGGACATTTCATCCAAATGCTGTAGAATATACATTCTTTCAGCAGCACAAGGAACATTCTCTAAAATAGACCATATATTAGGACAAAAGCAAATCTTAACAAATACAGGAAAATTAAAATAATTCCTTGCATTCTCTCTGACCACAATGGAATCAAACTACAAATCAATAGCAAGAAGGGCTGTAGAGCATACACAAAATCATGGAAACTAAACAATACACTACTAAATGATGAATGGGTCAATGAAGAAATCAAGAAGAAATAAAAAAAATAATAATTATAGAGTCAAATGATAATGAGAACACAACATACCAAAATCTCTGGGACACAATGAAGACAGTTCTAAGAGGTAAATTTATACCTGTAAGTGCCTATATTAAGAAATTAGAAAGGTTGCAAGTAAATGACCTAATGCTTCACCTTAATGCCTTGGACAAAGAAGAACCAGGCAAACCAAAAATCAGTAGGTGGGAAGAAATAATAAAGACTAGGGCAGAAATTAATGAAATAGAAAAAAAAATCCAAAGAATTAATGAAACAAAGAGTTGGTTCTTTGAAAGGATAAACAAGATCAATAAACAATTAGCAAATCTGACCAAAAGAAAGAGAGAAGAGATACAAATTAATAAAATCAGAGATGAACAAGGTAACATCACAACAGATTCCAGAGAAATTCAAAAAATCATAGGGACATACTATAAAAGCACATAATCCACAAAGTATGAAAGTCTGAAAGAAATGGATGAGTTCCTTGATTTATATGACCCACCTAAATTAAATCAAGATGAGATTAATCACTTAAATAGACCTATAACAAACATGGAGATCTAAACAGCTATCTAAAATCTCCCAACTTAAAAAAGCCCAGGCACAGATGGATACACTGCTGAATATTACCAGACCTTCAAGGACTAGCTAACACCATTGCTTCTTAAGCTTTTCCATGAAATAGAAAAAGAAGGAATTCTACCAAGATCCTTCTATGAAGCCAGCATCACCCTGATACCAAAACCAGACAAAGACAGAACAAAAAAAGAAAATTATAGACCAATCTCCCTCATGAACAAAGATGCAAAAATTCTCAACAAAATATTGACAAACACAATACAGAAATATAACAGAAAGAGCATTCACCCTGACCAAGTAGGCTTTATCCTACAGATGCAGGGATGGTTCAATATACGCAAATCTATTAATGTAATACATTGTATAAATGTATTGAAGGACAGTAATCACATGATCATCTCATTAGACTCAATGACAGCATTTGACAAAATCCAACATCCCTTCATGATAAAAGTCCTACAGAGACTGGGAATAGAAGGAACATAACTCAATATAATAAAGGCTATTTATGACAAGCCTACAGCCAACATATTACTAAATGGGGAAAAACTGGAAGCTTTTCCACTAAAATTAGGAACAAGACAAGGGTGACCACTGTCCCCACTTTTATTTATTATAGTTCTGGAAGTCTTAGCCATAGCGATAAAGCAAGAGACACACATAAAAGGGATACAAATTGAAAAGGAAGAGATCAAGTTATCATTATTTGCAGATTACATGATTGTATATTAAAAGGACCCTAAAGACTCTACTAGAAAACTGTTAGAGCTGATAAAAACCTACGGCAATGTAGCAGGATACCAAATAAATACATAGAAATCAGTAGCCTTCATATATGCTAATAACAAACACACAGAGGATGAAATCAGAGAATCACTCCCATTCACAATTGCATCAAAAAAATAAAGTACCTTGGAATAAACCTAACCAAGGATATAAAGAATCTCTACAATAAGAACTTTATTGTTGATTTTTTTTTTTTTTTTTTTTTTTGGTGGGTTCTCATTCTGTCCAGGCTTTCCTGGAATTAACTCAGTCATCTCAGGGTGGCCTTGAACTTGTGGTGATATCCTACCTCTGCCTCCCTAGTGCTGGGATTAAAGGTGTGCAACACCACACCCGGCTTTAACTTTAAAACGCTCAAGCGAGAAATTGCAGAAGACACTAGGAAGAGGAAAAACATCCCTTGTTCCTGGATTGGAAGAATCAATATTATGAAAATGGCAATCTTACCAAAAGCAATCAACACATTTAATGCAATCCCCATCAAAATTCCAAAGGCATTCTTCATGGAAATAGAAAAAACAATCCAAAAATTCATTTGGAATCACAAAAAAACCTCGAATATCTAAAATAATACTGAGCAACAAAAATAAGGTTGGTGGTATCATCATACCTGATTTTAACCTATACTACAGAACCACAGTAACAAAAATAGTGTGGTATTGGCGCAAAAGCAGACATATAGATCAATGGAACAGAATAGAGGACCCAGATGTAAGTCCAGGTAGCTATAGCCTCCTGATATTCGATAAAAATGACAAAAATACCCATTGGAGAAAAGACAGTCTCTTCAGCAAATGGTTTTGGGAAAACTGGATATGTATCTGTAGAAGGATGGAAATAGAGCCTTCTGTCTCTCCATGCACAAAAATTAAGTCCAAATGGATTAAAGACCTTAACATCAGACCTTAAACTCTAAAACTGCTAGAGGAAAAAGTAGGGGAATCCCTTCAACATGTTGGTCATGGCAAAGACTTTCTGAATACAACCCCAATTGCTCAGGCAATATAACCACACATTAATCACTGGGACCTCATGAAATTACAAAGATTTTGCACTGCAATGGACACTGTGAATAAAGCAAAGAGGCAACCTACAGAATGGGAAAAAAGTCTTCGCCAGCTATACATCTGATAGAGGATTAATATCTAGGATATACAAAAAACTTAAAAAGTTAACTAATAAGGAATTAAACTAGCCAATCAAAAAAATAGGCTATGGAGCTAAATAGAGAGTTCTCAAAGGAAGAACTACGAATGGCATATAAGCATCTAAAAAATGTTCTATGTCACTAGTCATTAGGGAAATGCAGATTAAAACTACCTTGAGATTCCATCTCACTCCTGCCAGGTTGGCTCCCATCATGAAAACAAATGATCATAAATGTTGGTGGGGATGTGGAAAAAGAAAAACCCTTCTACACTGTTGGTGGGAATGCAGTCTTGTCCAGCCATTGTGGAAATCAGTGTGGAGGTTCCTAAAACAGCTAAAGATTGATCTACCATATGACCCAGTCATAGCATTCCCAGGCATATATCCTAAGAACTCATCTCATTTCCTTAGAAGTTCGTGCTCAACCATGTTTATTGCTGCTCTGTTTATAATAGCTGAGAAATGGAACCAGCCTAGATGCCCCTCAACTGATGAGTGGATAATGAAGATATGGCACATTTAAACAATGGAGTTCGACTAAGCAGTAAAGAAAAATGAAGTTATGACATTTGTAGGGAAATGGATGGACCTGGAAAGGATTATACTAAGTGAAGTAACCCAGGCCCAGAAAGCCAAACATCACTTGTTCTCTCTCATATGTGGATCCTAGCTACAGATTATTGGGCTTCTGTGTGAGAAGGAAAAAAACAAAACAAAACAAAACAAACAAACAAAAAAAACCCAAAACTTCAGTAGCAGTGGCCAGAAAGTTAAAAAGAGATATAAAGGGAAGAGAAAGGAAGGGAGGAGGGTACTTAATAGGTTGGTATTTCATATATGTAAGTAAAATGATTGAGATGGGGAGGGGATATGATGTAGAATGGAATTTCAAAAGGGAACATGGGGGGGGGAGGTCATTGCCATGGGATATTTTTTTATGATCATGGAAAATGTTAATAAAAATTTGATAAAATAAAAAATTAAAAAAAAATTTAAAAAGTTTAATAAAAAGAAAAAATAAGAAAGGAGGAGGGAATCATGAACACACAAAACAAACAAACAAACAATAAGAATTAGAACTAGTGCTGGGTGATGGCTCAGCAGTTAAGGTGCTTTTCTACAAAGCCTAAGGACCTGGGTTTGATTTTATAATACCCACATAGTCCCAGAACAAGGTGGCACATGTATCTGGAGTTTGCAGTGGCTAGAGGCTTTAGAACACCCATTTTTTCTCTCTTTCTCTCTGTATCTTTCTCTCTCAAATAAACTAATAAAATATTTAAAAGGGATTAAAAATTTAAAATATAGCTATGTAGCATATAGATAT
Source organism: Jaculus jaculus (assembly GCF_020740685.1). Lineage (NCBI taxonomy): Eukaryota > Metazoa > Chordata > Mammalia > Rodentia > Dipodidae > Jaculus > Jaculus jaculus. The sequence goes on from NC_059104.1 coordinate 42,228,908, forward strand.
ATGCACTTTCATTTCAAAGAATTTCTTAGCTTTAATGCATGCTCAGAAACACACACAAAGAAGTAATAAAATTGTATAGATATAGATATTCATACAGAGAGTATATATGTTATACATGTTCTTTATTTTTTCCTAAAGCTATACCTGTGGTTTCCCATATACATAATAATGTTATTTTGATAACTGAGGACAACAACAGATTAGATATTGAGATCCAAGTTAATTAATTGCTGGTTTAATTGAAAGACTTATCTTAATATACCTCAAGATGCCTTTATTTCTTGTGTTTTTTTAATTTTTTTTTAATAATTAGTTTTTTACTCAGAGAATACAGTCAATTTGGTACCATTATTAGGCTCATCCAGCACCTACCCCCTCTCCTTGGTCCCTCCTTGTTGAGGTATATCAGTCATGCATTGTGGAGTTAGCCCACAGTTATGGGTAGGATAAATGTCTCTGCATATCATGACCCAACATGTTGCTCTTCCGCAAAATTTCCCTGAGCCATGTACGGTTCATTTTTGGTCTGCTTATGTGATGAGGTGTTGGGGGCCTCTGAGCCTCTGGACCTCTGATTTGGTAGGAGTTAATTTTTCTCCATGTTGATCTCCTTCACCCTTGTGCTAATACCTGGTTCCCCATGAAAATATCACTCTTGCTTGTTTTGCTAATTGTTCTTCATTTCAGCCAGAGCCCTTTTGAGGTATGATGGGGTGGCTCTCTCATAAGGATCTACATCTATCTGAAAAAGAAAAGCAGATCCTCCAACAGAGAGTAAGTTAGCACCAGACAAATGAGATAACCCTTACTTTTTTATAGAAAATTTAATAGGTGTAGGCCCTATCATAGCCCATGATTGGTGGTAGCTTGATAATGGAGAGCGGACTTATATTTGGATATGGCTCTGACTTGTTTCCCAGCTCCAGCTATGGGTCCCATGCTACTGAGGGGATCAGTTAGCTGAATCGAGAGCAGTCGATTCCCCACCATGGCTATGGGCCACTATTGCCCTTGTGTGGGCATCAAACAGGTTATTTGCTGCTAGGTAGGTTAGACCATGAGATGCCTGGACAGATATTGGTCATTTTCCTCTAGCCGCCCATGTAGGGGGTTCTGGCACTAGAAGTGCTGATTGTCTAGGGACTGACTCTCTTCCAGATTCCAGCCATACCATTCCATTTTAATTGTGAACCACGTAAGGTGTCTTCAGCAGTAGGGTCTTACCACTAACCTTTGGTGGGTCATCAAGTACTAGGACAGAAATCCGTCTTTCTTTTAGGAAACCTTGTAGGTCTCTCTGATCAAAAGCTCATTGTGGATGATAGCCACATGCTGGTACTGGGAGTTACAGGTCAGTGCTCAATAAGAAAAGGAAGAAAAAGCTAACTAATATAAAAGAGTTAGAGAGAAGAGAGAGAGAGAGAGAGGGAGGGAGGGAGGGAGGGAGGGAGGGAGGGAGGGAGGGAGAAAGAGAGAGAGAAAGAAAGGGAGAGAAAAGCTGTAGAAGATTAAAGTCAATTTTCATCATACCCTCTCCAACGTCTTGTGGCTCAGGTGTTCCCTCTAAGGGCCTGGTGAAGGTTCAGCCATTTGGTCTACCTTTTAGTATGTAGTGTTTTATGGTACCATTGCTCTTTGGGTATAGATTTCTGTTTCACACCCCCTCCCTTGCCCTCACCTCCCTCAGCACCCATCCTATTGTCAAGTCCACAAGATGCTTGCTGGGTATGTAAGGCATTTTGGGTAGATTCAAGTTAGGTGCTGTAGAGAGACTATGTGGCGATTTTTTTTTTTTTTTCTTCTGTGATTTGGTAAGTTCACTGAGAATGATCTGTACCAGGTTCAACCATTTTTCCTCAAATTTCATTATGTAATTTTTTCTTACTGCTGTATAGAACTCCATATACCACATCTTATTTATCCATTCTTCTAGTGATGGACATCTGGGTTGATTCCAGCTCTTAGCTATTATGAATTGAGCCGCTGCAAACATGTTTGAACAAATCTCTCTGGCCTGTTGTTTGAGGGTTTTAGGGTAGATGCACAGTAAGGGAATAACTAGGTATGTTGGTATCTCTGCAGTCAGCTTTTTCAGGAGTTTCCATATTGCTTTCCAAAGTGGTTGTACCATCTTCCATTCCCACCAAGAGTGGATGAGTGTTCCTGCTTCTCCACATCCTCACCAGCATTTATTTTCATTTGATTTTTTGATGTTTGCTATCCTTATTAAGGTAAGGTGGAATCTCTTAGTTGTTTTAAATTGCATTTCCCTGATGATTAGGGATGATGAACATTTTCTTAAGTGTGTGTTCACCATTTGTATTTCTTCCTCTGTGAACTACTTGTTCAGCTCTTTGCATCATTTTGTGAGAGGGGTGTTTGACTTTTTACTGTTTAGATTTTTGAGTTCTTTGTAGATTCTAGAAATTAGGCCTCTGTCAGTTGGATAACCAGCAAATATTTTATCCCATTCTGTGGGTAATCTATTGGCTTTGCTTATTCTATGGTTGTCTGTAAAGAGACTCTTCAGCTTCATGTGATCCTATTGTTTGAGTGACTGTTTAAGATGGTGAGCTATTGGGGTTTTCTTCAGGAAGTCTTTTCCCATTCCTATATCATGGAAAGTTCTTCCTATATTTTCTTCCAGGACTAGCTGAGTTTCTGGTCTTATATTGAGGTCTTTGATCCATTTGGACTTGAGTGTAGTGCATGGGGAAATGTGTGGATCAAGTTTTAGTTTCCTGCATGTGGTTATCCAGTTTTTCCAGCACTATTTGTTGAAGATGCTGTCTTTTTTCCAGCCTATATTGTTAAGGCCTTTGTCAAACATCAAGTAGCTATAGATGCTTGACCCAAAGTCCGGGCCCTCAATTCTATTCCATTGGTCTATACTCCTGAATTTATGCCAGTAACATGCTGTTTTTATTGCTATGGCTTTGTAATATAGCTTTAGATCAGGTATGGTGATTCCTTTGCTGAGGAAATGTGTGGATATGTGAGGCCTTCTGCCGTTCAATATGAAATTTGAGATCATAGGAAGAAAATTGTTGGGATTTTAACTGGAATTGCATTAAATCTTTAAATTGCCTTTGGTAGGATTGCCAACTTCACAATGTTAATTCTGCCTATCCAGGAGCATGGGAGGTCTTTCCAATTTCTCAAGTACTCCTCAATTTCTTTTTTTTGAGTGTTTCTATTTTTTTGTTGTATACATCTTTCACTTTCTTGGTTAACGTTATTTCAAGTTATTTTATTTTATTTTTTTTGTTGTTGTTGTTGCTATAGAAAATGGGACCAAGCCTCTTATTTCTTTCTCTGTATCTTTGCAATTTGCATATAGAAAGGCTACTGATTTTTGTACATTGATTTTGTATCCTGCTGCTTTGCTATAGGAGTTAATCACCTTCAGGAGTGTTGGGATGGAGTCTCCCATATCTCTTTCATATACAATCATGTCATCAGTGAATACAGCTAACTTAACTTCTTCCTTTCCAAATTGTATCCCTTTGATTTCCTTCTCCTGTCTTATTGCTTGAGCTAGGACTTCATTTACTATATTGAAGAGAAGAGATAAGAGTGGACAACCTGTCTTGTTCCTGATCTTAATGGGAATTCTTTCAGTCTCTCTTCATTAAGTATTATTTGGGCCTTCAGAGCTTTGTATATTGTCTTTATTATCTTAAGATATGAACCAACCATGCCAATTCTTTCCAATGTTTTGATCATGAAATGATGCTGCATCTTGTCAAAGGCCTTTTCTGCATCCATCAAAATGATCATGTGGTGGGATGGAGAGATGGCGTAGCGGTTAAGGGCTTGCCCGTGAAGCCTAAGGACCCCGGTTCGAGGCTCGGTTCCCCAGGTCCCACGTTAGCCAGATGCACAAGGGGGCGCAGGCGTCTGGAGTTCGTTTGCAGAGGCTGGAAGCCCTGGCGCGCCCATTCTCTCTCTCCCTCTATCTGTCTTTCTCTCTGTGTCTGTCGCTCTCAAATAAATAAAATTTAAAAAAAAATGATCATGTGGTTTTTGTGTTTAACCTTGTGGTGTATACTATTGACAGATTTCCATATGTTGAACCACCCCTCTGTTCCTGGGATGAATTCCACTTGGCTAAGGTATATAATTCTCTTGACATGTTGTTGAACTTGGTTTGTGAGGATTTTGTTCAGGATCTTTGCATCTAAGTTCATCAAGGAAATAGGCCGGTAGTTTCCTTTCTTGTGGCATCTCTGCCTGGTTTTTGAATTAGGGTGATTCTATCTTCATAAAAGGAGTTGGGTACGTTTCCCTGTTGTCCAATTGTGTGGCACAGTTTGAGGAAGATTGGTTTGAGTTCTTCCATGAAGGTTTGATAGAATTCAGCTGAGAAGCCATCTGGTCATGGACTCTTCATTTTGGGGAGGTTTGTTTTTATTACTTTTTCAATCTCAATGAGTGTGATAGGTTCATTTAGGAGATTAATCTGCTCTGCGTTTAGCTTTGAAAGAGGGTATGCATCCAGGAATTTATCCATCTCTTCCACATTATCCAGTTTTGTGGAATAGAGGCTTTTAAAATAAGTCCTGATGATTCTCCCAATTTCACTTATATCTGTTGTGATCTATCCTTTTTCCTTTTGAATTTTGTTAATTTGGGGCATCTCTCTCTCTCTCTCTCTTTTTTTTTTTGCTTGATCAAGTTGGCCAGGGGTTTATCAATCTTGTTTATTTTTTTCAAAGAACCATCTCTTTGTTTTGTCAATTGTCTTAATTTTTTTTTTTTTTAACTTTCCAACTCATTACATCCTGCTCTGATTTTAATTATTTCTTTCCTTCTGGAGCTCTTTGTGTTGGATATTCTTGCTTTTCCAGTGCCTTTAGGTGGATGGTTAGGTTATTGATTTGGGATCACTCTGTCTTTTTTATGAAGGCATTGATTGCTATGAATTTTCCCCTGAGGACCACTTTCATTGTGTCCCATAAGTTTTGGTACAATTTATTCTCATTGTCATTCAATTCTATAAATTTTGCAATTTCATTTTTTATTTCATCCACTATAAATTTATTGTTTAAAAATATGCTGTTCAGTTTCTAGGTGCTGTTGGGATTCTTGGTGGATCTTTTGTTGTTAATTTCTTGCAATATAGCATCGTGATCTGATATCATGCAGGGAATTATGTCAATCTTCCTAAATATGTGGAGGCAGGCTTTGTAACCTGGTATATGCTGTATTTTAGATAATGCTCCATGGGCTGCTGAGAAGAATGTATAATCTGTGGATTTGGGATGGAAAGTTCTATAGATGTCTCTTATTTCTAAGTGATTTATGGTTTTGTTGAGCTCTCTTACTTCCCTGTTGAGTTTCTGTTTGGATGTTCTGTCTATTACTGATAATGATATATTGAAGTCCCCAACTATGATGATGTTGGTGCTTATTTCATTTGTGTTGTCAAGTAGTTCTTTTATTTTTTTTTTTAATAGATCAATTAGTTACTAAAACTGAAGGGATAATAGACTTCTCTGAATACTAGAGGGAACTAAAGAGTTAATATCTATCCCCAAGCCAACAAAGAAAAAAAAGTCATCTTAAAATTCAAATCACTAACTGTTGCCCTGTTAAGACTAAGTCCTTACCAATTTAAAATATAACTAAAATCTTAAAACAATGTCTACCTGTGTTTCATGTTGTCATGTCTAATGTTGGCCAACCAAGTCATGTCATATGTTCTATGTTTCATGTAGTCTGTCCTTATGTATGACTAAATTAATGATTATTAATTGCTCCAATGCTTATGGTCATTAAATGTTATAATGCTCACATATTTTAAGATGATGTTAAATTATTAAAATCAGGATTACAATATATTCAAAATAATTAAGCTCTATGTTTTTGACAATAGGCTTGTTCATGCTTACTATAATAATAGACATATTTGTATACCAAATACTAATCTTGTTTCTAGACTAAAAAAATGTGATTTTAATCAAAACAGGAATTATAAGGTAAAAGATTATTGTAAGGTATGTCACTAAAAGGATAGAAAAATGATATGAAAAGGTTATGAACCTTAAACTTAAAAAGGTTTGTGTTGCCTATGATAAAATGGCTTAACTTAAAGTTTCCATTCTTCGTATTTTTTCTCACCTTAAATCATTCATTTAGTTCAAACTATACTCTTTATAATAAGTTAATAAATTTATTTATATTTTCATGTTTTAAATCAACATTAAATACCTATATTTCTTACTATTAAATTCTGACTACTAAAAAAATAACTAAATGTTTAACAAAATCAAGATTCATCTTAATAAGATTTTTTTAAAGTTTTTTTGTTTTATGTTTATTTATTTATTTGAAAGTGACAGAGAAAGAGGGAGAGAGGGGGAGAGAGAGAGAGAGGGAGAGAGAGAGAGAGAATGGGCACACCAGGGCCTCCAGTCACTGTAAACAAACTCCAGATGTGTGTGCCCCCTTGTGCATCAGGCTAATGTGGGTCCTGGGGAATTGAGCCTCAACCCAGGGTCCTTAGGTTTCACAGGCAAGTGCTTAACCACTAAGCCATTTCTCCAGCCCTAATAAGTTTTTGTTTGTTTATTTAAAACTTATATAAATGTACCATAAAAATCAAAATATAAAATTAATATAACTGACCTTTGTGTATATATATGAAGAGAGCCTAGGGGTACTGCTGACCCAGGGAAATGGGAAGACAGACAGACAGAATCCAGAAAGTCTATTTATAACTACCCATAAGCACATAAATAAAAGAAAAAACATACAAGCAGAAATTAGAAAAAAAAAAAACTGAATAAGCAGAAGCCAGTAAAAAACTTAAGTGGTCATATTAAAAGTCTTATGGTAAGAAAATTTTTGTTGGTAGTTATAAGATTAACTGACTAATGAAGATAAACTGGAGACACTTCAAGTGTTAATAAAGGGTAGTTACACAGTGGTTATATAGGTTGTAAGGTAAAAGTATGCACATAAAGGTAAGAGTAAAGTAAGTGGATGAAGGTATGAGTAAGCTTAAACAGATGGTTAAAGACAAAGTTGACTAAATATTAAAGTACATGATCAGATTATAGACTCCTTGAGATATATGACTATTAACATGGGGCTTATATCAAAGTAGCAAAGGAAGGCCCTGGCTGGTAATAGGATGCTATGGTATTCAAGTTGTAAACTTAAAAACTTTAACTCATTGGTAGTAATCTGATCATGATAATGGTTATGAAAGACTGACTTTAAGTTCTCAGCCAAGTTTGTTATAGTGCTCTATTTGTCAATCTTTTACTATTTAATAAGATTATTATATCTTAAAACAAACACTGTAAACTTAAGATGCTTCCTGTCTTGTACATGTGTTTTACTGAGATTATTGTCTAAGTCTTACAAAAGGGGATTTAGTCATTGTGACTTTGTTCAGTACACTTAAAAAAAAACTCCTCCTGTCCTAGAAAAACACTCAATATGCAAACAATGCTAATATAGTTTGTCTAGGCTTCAAATATTTTATCAGTCAAAAATATTACCTCATATTAAACTTAAAAAATGATTCATTGATTAAAGGTAATTGATACAGAAATCACTTTATCTCTATTATAAGGTCTCTAATGTATATTAAAATCAAACTAATTTAGCTCAACAATGACCAGGTTTGGCTTTATTCTTAAACTATGTATACTTAGTCTCAATCAAGGTTTTACTTAAGTAATTGTCTCATTTGTTGTATCTTAAGTTCATTGCTTATAAATATATGAATAATTGAGACATGTTCCCTGCTCTAGAAAAAATGATCTGAAGTGCTGCTATTCTCCTCCCAGTTTATGGGGTAGTTGGTATCCACACTGGTATCTAAATTAAAGATGTTACTAAATACAATTGCCAAAACTTTATGCTATCATACTTGATATATTTGGTCTGTACTTACAGTTATATCATATTTAAATAATAAGATGAGGCTACCTTCTAAAAAGCTGTTTCTACTTCCAGGTAAGATGGTGACATAGGAGCCACCCCAAACCAGCCTAAGGAAGCATTTAAACAAAACCACAGCAAAATACACTCTTCTTTAGAAAAGTGGAGGGATATAGGTTATTAGATACAGTGTAGAAACTGAAGAGACCAAGATCCACCAAAAAGGAAGAAAATAACCAGAATCTCACAGAGATGCTTGCAGCCTGCTGATCTGCGGGATTTGTGCACCTGCAAGGCACTGCCTCACCAGGTATGCCTAGTTGTGGCAGCAGCAGAGACCACAAAAAGAGGATTTTCCAACCTCATCAGCCTTCTTGCAAAGTTAAGAAATCTGAAGATCAACTAAGGAGCTAACGAAAGGGTTACAGATGGTATTCTGTGAACAACGCCAGGACTCTGCACTTTCCCATCCCCCTACCATGAGAACCGTGAACCTCCAACATTCAGCTCCCAGTGTCAGAGCAGCCAGAACAGCTGATCAGAGCTCCAGCTCCACAGCTCAACATGGAAAGATGAACACCTAGGATTAGTTCTGCTGATGGATTGGCGCAAAAGACTACACCTGACACCTTAAACTCTTATTGTGAAAGTATTTAAAGGTGAATTGCCACATCTAAGAACACTGCACATAAGCAGAAAACCCAAACATCAAGTCAATTCAGAATTCAAAAGTTGCTACATTATATTACAAGAAACACAAAGAACCAAGACAACACAGTCCTACCAAAATTATAAATCTATCAGAAATGATCACCAATGAGACTATTTTAGATGAGAAACCTGACAAAGATTTAAAAAAAAATGGTATCTATACTCAAAGAAATCAAAGAAGAGCTTATACTAAGTGACGTAATCCAGATCCAGAAAGCCAAATGTTGAATGTTCTCTCTCATATGTGTATCCTAGCTACAAATGTATAGACTTGTGTATGAACTGGAACCAAAAATCAGTAGCAGAGGCTCATAAGCTAGAAAAAAAGGCTATAAGGGAAGGAGGAGATGGAAAGTATTGTATATATGTAAGTAGAAGAACAGATTACAGGGAGGGGAAAGGCCTAAACCAGGTCAGGGGAGATGATTGTATAAAAGAAGGGCAGGGGGAGGATCAATCAAAATTCAAGATATTCTGAATAAGACATACTTTCTTGAATAATGGAACATCCAGAAGCCATAGAGTGTTACAAGAAACTTTTCAGTGCCAGGGATGAGATAGCTTCCAATGAGTTGTTGGCCAGGGAAGTCTCTGTTGCCTCCAAAACATTCTAGGCTATTGCCAAGGCCTTTGGTTTCCCATGAGGAAGAGAGGGTAAGACCCTATTGCTGAAGATTTCACATGCCTGAGTAGTGATGTCACTGAGAAATCAAGCTGGTGCTGAACATAAAACCTTCTTCCTTTCTTCCAGCCAACTGAAAGCTGGAAAAAGCTGTACCATATGTAGCCTTATAAGAGAAAGAAGTCATCAGCAGTGAAAACAGTGGACACTGGTAGCCTCAGGATTGGCCATACAGGCCAAATGACTGAATGAGTGCAATAGTGGTATGTGTGCTCTGGGGGAAACCAACTGCTTTTTAATTGGACTGAAGGTCCACTCTATGGGAGGGAATACATGCCTGATACTGAAAACCTAATCAAAAGCTTATAGCAGGGAGGTCCTGAGACTTTGGGTATAAAGCATGCTCTTGTCTGGATAAATACATATATTACTCTCACCAAATTGCCCTAAAAGCACTACACATAATGTTCACATTCATATATTAGTGCTACTTTCACTTCTGGCTAGAGAAACTTCTCTTTTAAGATGGCTATGACCACTGGGATGACCCAAAAGGCAACATAGTGCTGAGAAGAAGGGCTAGAGTAGAGTCCCGAACTATAAACTCTCACATGCTCCAAGGCTCAGGGTCCATTGTGGAATATTGCATTGGCTCAAATCAATAAATATGGTTATAACTTTTCCTCATTGGCTTTAAATATAACAAGTTAAACACCCATCTTAAAGAAGAAAGATAAACATGTCTTTATGTTAAATAAAATGTGATGTGATTGACCAGGCATGGTAGTGCACTCCTTTAATCCAAACACTCTGGATACAGAGTTAGTAGGATTGCCATGAGTTTGAGGTCACAGTAGTGTATTCCAGACTAGGGGAAAGACCCTATCTTGAATAAGAAACAACAAAAAAATATTGGTGTGATTGGTTTCCATGAAGTAAAATTGTTAAGGATTTTAACATAGTATTCAAACAAGAATTTTGCTTATAATGATATATTCTTGAAGTTGCTCAAATTTCCTTAACGGGGGCTGGAGAGTTGGCTCAGTGTTTAAGGCACTTGCCTCCAAAGTCTAAGAATTCATGTTCAATCCCCGTACCCACAATAAAGCCAGATGCATAAGGTGGCTATTATTTGCAGTGGCTAGAGGCCCTGGTGTGCCTCTCTCTCATAAATAAATAAAATAAAATATATTTTTAAAAAATACCATGAGAGAGAAAACTAATGTTTATAAACCCACAGGCTTCTGATGAAAAACGGGCTTTTTTTTTTCATCTTTATAGAATTCAAGGGAGTAGCTATGGGACTGGCAAGTAACATGGTTATTGTTTGAGATACATCTGGGTTGTTTTTATTTTAGTTTTAGTGGTTATTTTATAACTTGTCCTAACTTATTCAATTTTAAATAGGTTTCTAAGTTGGAATTATTTTGTCTAATATATCTAAATATATTCACATTAAATAAATAATTTAGAGATAGCAATTATTTAAACTTACTATATTTCTACATTGTCCTTGCAATGACTATTCTCCAGGGGAAAATGACAGCATAGTGCTTTAGATCATAGCCTCTGGTGTGGCTCTGAAGAGGAGTCGACATTAACTTGTCATTTTTTGGCTACAAGACCTGTGGAAAAAGAGAGTTAATTGGCCACTCTTGTTGCAGACTTTCCTTAACTTTGGACTGAAATTAAAGAAAGTTGTTATCAGTGAACTATTTGTGAGTAGTGAACAAAAATGTAGTTTCCTAAGGTACTTCATACTTTACAGAAGGAATGGAATAAAGGAATTAACAAGATATCTTTAGCAAGTAGTAAATTAACTATGGTCAGAGTATGATCATTACTATTTAATTCAACAGGTTACACATCTACTTGACTCAAGACATGGAATTTTTTCGGTGATTATATTAGTTCTTCCAGACAAGATAAATAGGTGAGTAGAAGACAAACAAGTAGGGAGAATTTTAAATTATGATGTATATGTCAATGAAAAATTTAAATAAATGGATCAATAGACAAGTGCATTTAAAGTTTGCCTCATACATTAAGTAACATATAAATATAGACAGTGGTCAGTCTTGAGACATTCTGGAAAAATTATTGCTTGCAACAAAGTCCTGTTGCTCCTACATTAAACATCAAAGATATTTACTGTTATCTAAGGACAAGAAATTAGTACTCGCCTCTGTTAGAAAAAGCAAGAAGAACCAAGAGAGGAACAGTAACAAAAACGGGCTTTATTGGGGAAGTCTGAAAATGACTTCGACTAGGCAGGAAAGAAGCTATCTCCTTTATAGGCTAGGAATATGGAGTAGAGGGCGTCTTCTGATTTCCTTGGTTGCAGAGTAGTCCACCTTGCCTCAGGAATGGCTTTGGCCATTCTGGGAAAGTGACAATGGGGATGGGTGGTCTAGATCATTCCAGAAATATGATAATTGGCAGGGTTGGTGAGGTCACTCTTGGGAAACAGTTACAAAGAAAAGAAATTGCAAAGTCCGAAGGTGGATTAATTCTGATTCTAACATTCTCAACTCTTGTCATTATATAGAAAGAAAGGGTAGGAAAATTAAGGAGCTGATTCTGGTCATATGGTTCTGATCTTAGGGGTTGAGGTGGTCTCATCCTAAGAGGTGGTTCTGAAAGTAAAAACACACTTGGAGATCGTCTCATATCCTCAACTGGCAAACCATTTGGAAGTTTAACTACTTTAATTACTGTTTTCAAATTAATTCTTATATGATATATGCTTAAACAAGACAAGAATAAATCCCCAATCATGCATATACACATGAACATACGGACAATAGACTTGCATTGATCACTACCGTGGTTTTACAGCTTCATACTTAATTTATTTACTTAAAATTCTGCAAATTTATGGAATTCCATATCTTTACCATTATCTAAAATAGATTTTATGTAACTAGCCTTTCTGGTACTGTCAAAGGAAAATGAGAATTTTATGTTCAATGGATTGGTTATTCAATGTCCTTTTTCTCTTTAAATGGCATAATAATGTGAGCAATTTTAAATATTCATGTTTTAGGAATAAGTAGCAAAAAAGTTATTAGGACTTTGTTCTGATAGTAGAAAATGATTTCTATTAGTGTATACATTTGATAACAAGTGAAATTAATAAAAAATGAAGCTCAGGCTGGAAGGACAGCTTAGCGGTTAAGGCATTTTCCTGCAAAGCCAAAGAACCAAGATTCAATTTTCCAGGACCCATGTTATCCAGACGCACAAGGGGGCACATGTGTTTGGAGTTTGTTTGCAGTGGCTAGAGGCCCTGGTGCCCCCATTCTCTCTCTCTCCCCCTCTCTCTGTCAAATAAATAAAAATATTTTTAAAAATGACCCCCACTTCCAGCTTGGGGCTACCATCCACAATGAGCTTTTGATCAGAGAAACCTACAAGGTTTCCCAAAACAATGACAGACTTCTGTCAGAGTACTTGATGACCCACCAAAGGCCAGTGGTAATACCCTATTGCTGAAGACTCCATACGTAGCTGACACGTAAAATGGAATGGCATGGCTGGAAGCCAGGAGAGAGTCAGTCCCCAGACAGTCAGCGTGTCTAGTGTCAGAAGGTGCTACATGGGCGACTGGGGGAAATGACCAATATCTGTCCAAGCAACTCATTGTCTAATCTAATTAGAACAAATAACCTGATGTGATGCCCACACAAGTGCAATAGTGGCACACAGCTATGGTGGGGAACCAACTGCTCTTGATTTGGCTAACTGATCCCCTCAGTGGTACGAGACCCATAGCTGGAGCTGGGAAACAAGTCAGAACCATACCCAAACACAAGCCCACTCTACAATATCAAGCTACCATCAATCACGGGGTATAAGAAGACCTACACCTATCATACTGTCTATCAAAAAAGTAAGTGTTATCTCAATTTTCCGGGTGCTAACTTACTCTCCGTTGGAGAATCTGCTTCTCTTTTTCAGATAGATGCAGATCCTAAGGAGAGAGCTGTCCCAACATACCTCAAAAGGGGCCTGACTGAAACTCAGGACAATTGGCGAAACAAGCAAGGGTGATGTTTTCCTGTGAACCAGATACCAGCACAAAGGGGAAGGAGACCAACATAGAGAAAAATCAACTCCTACCAAATCAGAGAGCCAGAGCCTCAGAGGCGCCCAACACCTCATCACTGAAGCAGACCAAAAATGAACCCAATATGGCTCAGGGAAATTTTGTGGAAGAGGGGGCGGAAAGAATGTCAGAGTCACACGTTGGGTCATGATATGCAGAGACATTTATCGAACCAATAACTATGGGCTAACTCCACAATGCACGACCCATTTTCATCAACAAGGAGGGTCCAATGGGAGGGGGTAGATCATAGATGAGCCTAAACAATGGTACCAAACTGCCTGTATTTGATGAAAAGCAAACTAATAAATTAAATTAAAAAAAATAAGAAACAAACAAAAAAAAATGAAACTCAAAATCTAGTAATGGTTGAAATCACTACGTATATATCACTGTATACATACTATATATATACATATATACAGTATGTATATATACAGTAATACATATATATACAGTAATTATATATACATTTATACATGCAGATTTTATAAAATAAAAATATATTTTCAAAATGAAAATAAATTATTTTAGTTAGTTGAATATCTAATTACATAGTAATATTGTTCATCTAACATACATTGGATTATAGAAAAATCATTTTCTTACAATCATCTGCAGAGTTGATAATTTCTCCTAAAACCTCAGTTTCAAGAAAAACTAGAAATAATAAGGCTAGAGACCAAATTTCATAACATATTAGTTTATTTTAGTAGTTAGTTGTGGTTTAAACTAATTAGCATAATTTTAAATATGGCATAATACAATGGCATATTATAAAACCATTTACCAGTGGCTTTCATAAGTGACCTGAAGGAAAATCACATAACTTAATATATAATAATAAAATCAAGAATATTACAAACTTTTAATGATCAGCAAATTTGCCATCACATTTTTACCTAAGGAAAATAATCTAAATATATAATGATCTTTTCCAAAAGATGAAACACTCAATGATCAGCACAATGTTTTCTGTTAATATCTTCCCTATGCCATGCAAGTAACACATTTGAACTAAGACTATATCAAATAATGCAAACAGTTGACTACTAATAGCTCAGATTACATTTTAAAATTTCAAATATAGTGGAGTATTTGTGTTTCTTCAGGGGTTTAAAGTAATAAAACTTTCAGTAATCCTTTATTGGAATGGACCTATTTTGATTTAAGGAAGCTTTAAATTAGTGAAATGATGGGCTGGAGTGATGGATAAGCAGTTAAGGCTATTTCGTACAAGACCTAAAAACGTGGGTTCCATTCCCCAATACTCATGTAAAGTAAGATGCCCAAAGTGACACATGCATCTGGAGTCTGTTTGCAGTGGCTGGAGGCCCTGACACACCCATTCTCTCTATCTTCCACTTCTTCCTGCTTGCAAATAAGTTACATACATACATACATATATATATATATATATATATATATATATATATATATATATATATATATATATAAAATTAGTATAATGAGACAAATAATATACTTTGCAGAGAAATGTGTACCCCAACATTTTATGATACAGTAACTTCTAACAAATTTCAAGAGTTGAATTGCTCAGGTAATTCCTTGTTTTTAAAGCATTATGCCTAAGTTACCAATAGCACATTTGGTTTGGGACTAAACACACACACACACACACACACACACACACACACAGATCAAAATAACTGAGACAACTATCACACAGTTTTAAAATAAACTTTGCCATTGAGTCTTCCTGTGGCTGGAATTCATTGTAACAAAAGTATATACAAACCTCATAATTAAATACTTCTTGAATATTTATGTGAAAACATTCCAATTGGCACAAGCTGAATAGTGAATAATAATTGGCAGCCTATTAACAGGAATTGATTACAATAAATAATTTGTAACATTTACATCAGTACATTCAATAAATATTTCTTGAAACAATGATGATCTTAATGTATAGTAAATGCAATGTTATAAGAAAACATTATTAGCTGTCTCTGGCCAGTAAGTCACTGTACCAAAGTTTGTTTGCTACCAAAAATGAGCTGTTGATCAGAGAGACCTATGAGGTACCTAAAACAAGAAAGAAATCTATCAAAGGACTTGATGACCCTCCTGAAGCAAAAGGTAAGTTCTTATTGCTAAAGACACCATATGCTGCTCACACAGAGCATGGAGAGACCTGGCTGGAATTCAGAAGAAGCCAATCCCCAGAGAGTTAGCCTGTCTATTGCTGGAAAGAGCTAGAGGAGTTACTGGGTGAAAGTGGCCACCAATGGTGTGAGCAACTAGAGGTCTAAGCTCCTCAGAAGCAAACACCCTAACAGGACGTACACAATGCAGTGGAATAGTAGCACATAGCTTTGGTGGGTAACCAATAGATTTCTGATTGGCTAAGAGATCTGCTCAGTACAAAACAACCCATATGTGGAATTGGGAACAAAATTAGAATCCTATGAAGACAAATATTATGCTCTCTGGTGTCAAGCTTCCACTAGTCTTTGGCTAAAAGAGGGGTTATATACATCAAACTCTCTAAATTAGTAATGCTTATCCCATTTAAACTATTCTGACTTCCCTCTCCATTAGAGAATCTGTTCTTTTTCAGAAGTTAGTGAGACCCAAGGAAATAAACTACCCTTGCATTTCAGTCAAACCACAGAGGAATTAGGGAGACAAGCCTGAGTGCTGCTTCCATGCTGAACCTGATAATCAGTATCAGGGTTTAGGAAACAGATCCTGAAAATACTCAACACCTACCAAAGTGAAGATTCAGAGGTTTGTAAAAACACTGAAGTGGATTTAAAACTCACCCACCACAGCTCAGGGAATTTTGTGAAAGAGGGGGAGGAAAGATTGTAAGAGCCACAGGTTGAGACACGCCCAGAGGCATTCCCTCCCTCTGAAAAACAATGCTCCCACAATGCATAACCCACGACACTATAGGAAATATTTGCAACCCCACTGAGGATAGTCACCAATGGAATGGGGGCAGGGATGAGGGAAAAGAGGGTGCCAACACATGATGATGTATCCATACAAAATATGCTGTTAATAGCAATAGTAATAATATTTTTAAAGGTCTTAGAATTTTTTATCTCATAATTTTATTTCCCTCATGCTTAATATATATGCCACAATTTTAATTCTTTGAATTTTTTACATACACATCTAAAAGTATATGTCTCAAACTCACTGGTATTTTTTAAAATTTATTTGCAAGCAGAGAGATAGAGAGAAGAGAGAAAGACAGAGAGAAAATGGACATGCCAGGGCCTCCAGCCACTGCAAACAAACTCCAGATGCATGCACCCCTTGTGAATCTGGCTATATGGGTCTGGGAGAATTGATCCTGGGTCCTTTGGTTTTGCAGTCAAATGCCTTAACAACTAAGCCATCTCTCAGCTCCAATGGCATGTTTTAAGTTGTGTCTATGATATCAGTGAATGCAGCATGTCACCACATAAAGTCAATTTTCAATACATCACTTTGAGCTCAATTGTTATTCATTCATTTGTTTATCTCCTCCTTGTTCTTTAATGATTAGATATATTTATTTGATATTTTATCAGCACTTATATCATGTTTAATGTTCTATTGTCATGTCATAATAGAGACTTTCAAGAAGTTACTGGTCTATAATGTAGCAGTAGATAGAAAAGACTCTTAAAAGACTCTTAGATGGGATTAATAATGATGTGTTGTTTCCCATAAATACACACCCATTTTATGAATATGGTTTCTAGCTAACACGATCACACTAAAACCAAACAAAGATACTACAATTACCTGTAGAAACAATAATAAAGACACAGTAGTTGATAACAGGGGGTCACATTAATTAAAATTCCTTCATTGCAGAGGAAATTATTTACTCCCAGTAGGCTACAAAGACAGCAATGTTTTTGGAGGCCTTTGTCTTATAAGTATTTAATGGAATAGAATTAAAATAATAAAGCATTTGAATGATATTTTGATGCTTACTCTTCTTTTAGAATTTTAGGCCCATAGTATTTCTATTTATATTTCAATAGCTATAAATTAATCTTCAATAAAAGGCCAAAGGTATGTTTTAAATATTTTCTCCAGAATATAGACTGCTTTAAAAACTAAATTATGTAAGATAATGTGGTTATATGACTTACAGTTTTTAAAGTGAATCAGGATACTATCTACAAGCCTAAAATATTTGGTACTTTTTTTTTCTTAACCTACTCTATATATCAATATCATTTACATATATATGATGAACATTTTTATTTGTTTAAGTAGCACTATTATCAGTGTACACACAAGACTTCTATTAAAATGTTAAATATATATTTATGTGATATATATATATATATATTTTTTTTTCTTCACTATTTTATCCTTTGTGGAGGACAAAGATACCTCGTCACTTTTGGAAACGGAGATTGATGTAATGATATTAGAGACAGGTTATACATTCTTGATGCCAGAATATACATTGATCAAAAAAACAGAAAGATCAGAGCACATATTTTCTCTTAAGATTAGACTAAACACATTCAACCTACGAATAAATGGCTTAATTACAAATTAGTCTCTTTGTATGGTAAGGTTGTTACAGAGGATGCTACAAGAATTGAGCAAGCATATTTATTTCTGAAAGTCAAAAAGATCTTTGGAGAGTTCTGAAACTTTGCACTAAGATTTAAGGAATGATAAATTCTATAAATGAGAAATCAATGCTGCAAAGTCACAGTAGCAAATAAATGTTTTCTATCGAATTGGACATCAAGTATGTGTTGAAAAATAGATGTATTACTAGAGTTAGGGACTTACATCAAAAAAGAGAGAAGTATAAAGAGAGGTTTAACACTGCACACATGTAGACGTCAAGAAAATCATTATGAAGGTCACAAGCTTGCTAGTTTATATTAAGCACAGCCCTCCCTTCTTCCTCTTCACACATGCCCTGGTGACCACACATGGATACAAGCACAGGCACGTGTCTCACATATAAACTTTTTTCATGCCTGCATTTGCAAACTTTCTTAGCTTTAACATCCAGATATAAAATATAAGTGCACTAAAATTTACCAAACAGGCCAGGCATGGTGGTATATACTTTTAATCCCAGTACTCATGGTGCTAACGTCATAGGTTTGTTGTGAGGTCAAGTCCAGCCTGGGGCTACAGAGTGAATTTCAGGTCAACCTGGGCTACAATGAGACAGGTAAATTCATATCCAGCTACAAAATTCAAGATAGTATTTTATGCTTAATATCCAGATGGTGCAGCTGATATGACTTTTTTTCAGTTTCTAGTATAATTTCTCATGATGAGTATTGTTCAGGCTAAGTAAACCAATGTGCAATGATAAAGAAAAAATAACTTCAAATGTTGTCACACATATTTCATTAATAGACATTAAATAATAAAACTGAGTTCATCTATGTAACATTGGAGACAGACAGTTGTGTCATGTAGGGTGGAAAGAATCCTTGTATGGCCAATCTAATCAATCACAATTACTTGGAAGAGATTATTTTACATATCATCTGTAGGCATGGACTTGGAGTTATGGAATTTGATTATTTTCCCTGTTTGTTTTAAAACTTGAATTGGTTAAATCTTTCTTTGTTATGACCATTGTCATTTTTTTACTGTGAATATTTATTCTGAAGATATATATATATATATATATATATATATATATATATATATATATATATATATATATATATATATATATATTGTTACAGGCTAATAGTTAAGTGACCTTGTACTATCATTTTTAGGATTGATAAAATCTATGGGGACTAGCTAATGGAAGTTTTGGAACTGGATCCTTCCTGGACTGGAGGAGGTACGTTGTTGGAGGCAGGTTTGTGGGTGTTATAGGCAAATTCACTTTGTCAGTGTTTGGCATACTTTGCTGCTGTCATTGTCCACCTGTTGTTGGTCACAAGTAATGTTTAGCTTCTGCTCTTGCCACATGTTCCCCTTCCACCATGGAGCTTCTTTCCCCTCAAGTTTGTAAGCCAAAATAAACCCTTTCCTCCTATGAGCTGGTTTAGGGTGGCTGCCTTGTGCCAGCAATGTAAAGCTGACTGCAACAAGCTTCTATACTATTGATAGATCATATTCTAGGAAGAAGAACAATGCTATTAAAACTTTTGACCAAAAGAGTAACGACCAGTTTTGGATTTAAAAAATAATTCTTACATATGTTGAAAAGATAGTGGATTCTAAACCCTGGTGATAAGTCAGTGTTTTATACAAGTACTTCATGAGGGGGAGATGCCTTAGGGAGGTCTACTCATTGAAGAGAAAATAAGTTCTGAGGATAGCAGCACAGGAGCCACATAATGGCAAAAGAAAGATTTGGACATTGGATTGTATCATCAATCTTGCAGCAAAATTAGAAGTTGCATATAAAGTATTAAAAATAATCACAGAAAATGATTTGCTTAAAAGTTCTTAAAATGTTTTGTTGCAATTAGTGTTTATCAAATCACTAATTAACTAATTCAATGTTTATTATCTGGACTTCTATCATTTGACAGCCGCTACAAGAAAGGATGTATGCTATAAAATCTAAAACTGAAAGTTAATTGAATCCTGTGAATAATAGGAACATACAATCACCTTAGGATAATATTGTTAAAATTGTGATGGCAAATGTGAGTTTAGAAGAAAGCTGAAGAAAATTTAGATTATGGTGCTCTTTTAATGTGTTTGTATAGAACTCTGATGATTACTTGGTAATAGGTGTAAGAGAAGGAAACATCAATGACAGCTAAGACTTTGGGCTTCACTAATATAATATTTATGAGTAATGATAACTTTTATTTAGATACTTAACATGAAATAATGGGTTGGAAATAAAGATTAAGGCTTATTTAACACATTTAGTTTAAGAAATCTGCTGGTCAGGTTAACTTCTTTATTTTCATATATATATATATATATATATATATATATATATATATATATATATATATATACATATCCTAATTTTTGACAGACCTCTTGCAATAAAAGAATTTGGTAATGAATATAAAACATTACAGTAACTACAAGTTGTACATATTCATGGGTATTATTCCTATAAACATGCCAAGGATGCAAGGTATTTTCCCTTTCTTATCATGAATATGTTTCGTGAATATTATTCTTTTCGGTGCATGTATCAAATACTATGTTTTATAAATATTTTAATCTGCCATTATGTGGTTCTCAGTTTATACTACTAACATTATTTCATAGTTGGGACACAAACGTGCAGTGGAAATAGAAACTGGCTCATGTTTATATGGTGAAAGCCGAGGTGTTATCATTGAAATGAGCTCTTCCAGAATTCCAAATCCTGGCACTCTGGGCTATACAATTCCTTTGCAATTAAGTAAATATATAAAATTATTCTCCCTAAAAATGCATTCATTTAATGCAAGTTTCCACTTAGATCTATCACTATTGTTGACACAGAAATCATATTTTTTGTAACCTTCAATGGAAAGTTTTAGTATAAATTATCTAACAAGGTTTGCACAGACTACTACTTATATTTTCATAAATAACTGTGAAGTTAAAGGATTTAAATTTTTATATTGGGACCAGTTGAAATATTGGGACAGGCAAATATAAAAATATGTACAATAAAGGGTAAAATAAATTATACCCCTTATATTAATTTCTAGCACAGTGTCCCTAGATTGCTTTCTGACTGTGGGAAACTTACTTTACTATTTTAAAAGCATGAATTCATATAGAAAATATGTAAGGTATCCTCAGGTATAAATTTCTTGTCCAATGTATCAACGATTCATTATTTCTCATTAGAAGAAGCATATGAACTTGCAGCGGTGTGGAACCCATTGTGGTACAGAAAATATAGAAGTGAAGAGTGACATTCTAAGTGTCTTAGTGTTATTTGGTTTCTGTGTTCATCCTAACCCTAGAGTGTGTTGTGTTTTGCTACATAATAGAAAAGTTCAAAAATCTATCTAAAGCATGTGAAAGCAGCCATTGGTGTTTCTTGCCTGTGGACTGCTACATGGCTCTGGTTCTGCTGGGCCAAACAGAATGGGCAGGGAGGAAGAAAAAGAGGGTATCAACACATGATATATCCATACAAAATATGTTGTTAATTAACAAAAAAAAGATACTGATATAGATAACTGTCATGGATTAAAACAACAAAGAACTCCCCTAAATCTTAGATATGCATTTATGTGTAAGTGCAAGTTTTGATGGTTATTTTCAAAATAATATTCTTGGATATTTTCCCCATATTTAAGCAATTTTTGAAAACAGTATATAGAGAATTCTATGAGTTCTAGGGCAGCCTAGGGGTATAGACTGAGCTTTAGGTTAGCCTGAGCTACAGTGAGACCCTTCCTGGAAACATATTTTTTTTTAATAAATATAAATTGCCTTTGTGCCCAGCAGTCTAATAATCTCCATGATGTAAAGCCTATTGACGTTTTTCTGCCAGGTCTCACACTGACAATTTATGAGCTTTCAAGCAAAACTGACGTTTTCCCATATGTTTTCTTGTGTTTTTAATGCATAAATATTTCAGTGTTCTCAGTAAACCTGCTTGTTATTAATTCATTACTACACTTCTAAGGGTGAAGATCACATGGCCCAATACTATAAGTTCATGTTCATTCCCATGAACGTAATGGTTTTCTATGGTCTGATGTTGTTCAAATACATATGAATGAATTGAAAGGTTGATGGACTCTCTTCATGAAAAATTGATAAACTTTCTTTAACTCAGAAAGCTCTGAGGAAATGAAACGATTTGAGACATTGCCACCTGCAGAAAACCACGGAGAC
Source organism: Jaculus jaculus (assembly GCF_020740685.1). Taxonomy (NCBI): domain Eukaryota; kingdom Metazoa; phylum Chordata; class Mammalia; order Rodentia; family Dipodidae; genus Jaculus; species Jaculus jaculus. The sequence continues at coordinate 42,251,032 of NC_059104.1, forward strand.
AGTTCCTCAAACTCACTGTGAAAGATCCAACAAACCGAATGTGGCTGTTATTCAGTTGTTTGTCTACTCCCACCAGACTGCACCTGATTCCTGACTATTTCTTCCAGTAATGCCCTTCCTGATAAGCTCAGCACCTTCCCCTGCTGAATGTTTCAGCCTCCATCCCATCCCAAGGGAAGATGGTGACCTCTTGCTGTCCTTCAAAAAACAGTCTGTCTGTCGAGATCAAGTCTGCTTTGCTTTTCTTTTTCACTTTCCTTACATGATATATATATATATGCAGCATTTATTTGAAGGCATTTGAATGAATAAAGAAGACAAACTAACTTTCCATTAGATATTATAAAGTGTCATATACTGGCAATTCCTAGATTTATTGGTAGTTTTTCCTTTAGGAGCTTAGCATAACCAACTGCCTGTGCTATTATACTCTCAATATGCCAAATGATGAAAGTTAAAACCTATTTAATGCTAATTATATTAAATTACTAATCTTTATATCAACTATATCATATAGAATCAAAATTATTTTATTCATTTACAAAAAATAGTTATCACATTGTAAATTAAATGATATGAGTGTAATTTTCATCATAAATAATTCTTAGAATGGTGTAAAGTGTCAAATGATTATTTATTTTCTGCTATCATCAGTGATGGATTGAAAGTTAAGATAGTTTCTGAAAGTGTTATTATGAGAAAATAATTGAGGAGTTTGGAAATGGTTCAGCAGTTAATGCACTTTCTTACAAATCCACAAAGCCTAGGTTTGATTGCCCAGGACCCACATATGCCAGAAACACAAAGTGGCACATGCAACTAGAATTTGTCTGCAGTGGCAAAAGACCTTGGCATGCCCATTCTCTTTTTCTCTCTCTCCTTCCCTCTTTTGATGCCCTTAAAAAGTAAAAATATTTTAAAATATATTTTATTTATTTATTTGAGAGAGAAAGAGGCAGAGAAAGAGAAAGAGACGGGAGAGAGAATGGGCTGGTCAGAGCCTCCAGCCACTGCAAATGAATTCCAGATGGATGCACTCTCTTGGGTTATCTGGCTTACATGGGTCCTGGAGAATCAGGCAAGGATTCTTTCGCTTTGCAGGCAAACACCTTCACCACTAAGCCATCTCTTCAGCCCATCAAATAAAAAAAAATTTCAAAAAAGAATACAATTATGAAAATAGCAAATGCATAGACTATATTATTTTATTATTTCTCTATTCAAACAATTTTAATATATGATAATAACCTGTAAAAGCAAACGTGCATGTTTGATAAATTATTATTTTCTTCGAGTTGAAACTTCTAAGACTTTCTCATAACTTACATCATTTTATTGCCAATTATTTTTAAATTAGTGACATCCAGGGTAAATGATTTCTCTTGGAATGCTTACTAGGATCAAAGATGCTTATGAAATGCTATAAACTCATGAATCATCTGTTCTTACTGTTTCTGTTCATTTAAGTAGAATTAGGGTGGGGAATGATGAAGTAGTTACAAGAGTCTATAATTGTAATAAAGTATAATGATACAAGTGTTGTGTAACTTTTTCCCTGAAATTGAAATATTCCTCTTAGAAGTAGGCTCATAAGACTAGGGAAACTAAGGAAAGGAAACCACGCTTTGGCATCTCAGAAAAATTCAAGTTCCTTGGGCTTCTAACTGGTTTGAAAATAAGTAAATTTTGCTGAGTGAGACTCCTGCAAGAGCTGGGCAGAAAAGGACAGGGATCAGCCATTGTGAGAGAAAGCCTGGTCATGATGGGGAGGGTCTTTTGGTGAAGCAGTTGCCTTTGAGTCCACTGTAGTGCTATAGGTTACCCCTTCTCCATGTTCCTGTAAGTAACCCAAAATGGCTTACCAAGCTAGACTTGAAAGAAATTGTTTCTTTGGTCTGTCATTATTGTAGTATCTAGCATGAACATATGTTCAAATCTCTTCAGGATAAAGTAGATGACTCTCTTACTTACTTTATACTAGATAAAAGGCCCTGTAATTTTATGTCAGTGGTCAGGCAATGTTTATAAGTCTTTTGGCTTGGGAATGTGAGATTCCTGGATTCTAATGTTGGCTTTTCTACACTTGCTTAGATACTGTCAATAAAAAGTCATTACAATATAAAAAGAGTGAAGAGAATAGAGACACAGAATTGTCTTCAGTTTCCCTATTCCATTCATTTTGGACTTGTTGGTTTCTGTAATTATGAGATCTTTTATTTCCTTCTCCATGAAGCTTTGTCAGCAAAAGTTTTACTATCTGTACATTACTCAAAGCTCTTCATAGTTTTAGTAATAGCAACATTGCTATTACTTATTCTGGGTCACAAATATATATATCTCAATGGTTTTGTTCATCCTTAAACATTTAAATGACATATATGCTAAACACTTATAAAATTTAACTATGCACATTGATGTTTCCTGGTTGATCCATTATATATTGAAGTTACAATTTAATTTCACATCATTATTATAGTATGGGATCAGTTTTTTAAATTTCCTTTTTGCTGATGAATGTTGAAGCAGGCAGAGTTTAATGTACCCAACTTTTTGTGTGGTGGAACTAAGATTTGATTCAGCTTGGCACAAAATAAGAAGATTTAATCAATGTGCACATACTTACACCTCTCATTTTTGCTCCAAAACTGTGGTCATGTCACAGTTATAAAAATAAGTTTAATAACTTTCTGAAGTTGAAGAACTTTGGAATAGACAACTCACATTGATTTCTCTAATCTCTCTAACAACATCACAAGTAAAAGATTTTAAAATCATGATAGGGACCCAAGAGTAGCCAAACTTGGTCAAGGGCAAATAACCAATTAAGGTTTTCCAGTGTTATTTATAATGAATTGACATGAGATATGATAAAGTGAATGATCATTGTTAATCATAGCAGATACTAGGAAATGATTTGTGTGCTTCAGGGAGAGAAGCGTGGAGTGTCTCAAAGATATACACAAACTTGCAGGGCTCCATGAAAGACTACTTCCTGGCAGCGAATGACCTCTCAGCAGCAGTACTCCTAACTCTTGTTCATGGCGTTTTGGTGACAGATAATCTTTGTCAAAGACAATCAGTTCTCTCTGAATTTATACATAATTAAATATGGTATGGCAATTTTTAAAAAGAACAAACCTTAACTACAATGCATATGTAAAAGTTGAATTCAATAGTAAGCAAAATGCTTCAACAAACAATAATGGGGCTTGAGAGGTGGCTTAGCAGTTAAGGCACTTGCCTGCAAATCCAAATGATACAGGTTCAATTCCCCAGGACGCATATGGGTCACATGCACAAGGTGGCACATGTGTCTGAAGTTCATTTGCAGAGCCTAGAGGCCCTGGCACACCTATTTCCTCTGTCTTTCTCTGTCAAATAAACATGTATAAAAATTACATAAAGATATCAATCTAAGCCGGTCGTGGTGGCACACGCCTTTAACCACAGCACTTGGGAGGCAGAGGTAAAAGGATAGCCAGAGTTCGAGGCCACCCTGAGACTACATAGTGAATTCCAGGTCAGCCTGAGCTAGAGTGAGATCCTACCTCGGAAAAAAAACAAAAAAAAAAAAATCTGTTTCCTGACAACCAACAATTAAAATTAAAATTGGACTCACCAGTTCAATACATAATTTTTCTGCTTGCTTACATCTAGTAATTATAATAAAATAGTTGTTTCCTGGACAGCACTGCCTAGCATAGTGACTGACTTCTTATAATTGCTTAATGTTTCATTACATGGGAATAAGAAGCCATCTCTCATTTTTCAAATCCCATATCCTACCATGAGGCTTACAGAAGGGTCAATGCAAATGAGTGACTATGCTACATATGATAATTTATAAATCTCCATAGGCTTTTACTGGAACTGCAGACCAGATTCACTAAGGCTCTCAGGCTGCTATGGTAGGTCCAACATGTAAATATCCCATGGAGAAAGTTTATTGTTTTCTCATTCTAAAATGAGTTTGAATTCTTTATATCAACTGAATCATTAAACATCAAATATATTTTTCCTTTTTTTTGCTTACTCAATGCTCTCACTATAAGGCCATAAACCATGTCTGAAGAAAATTATTTATAAAATATTTTGTGTAGTCTATACATTAAGAATCCCTTCAGTGAGTTGCAGGATTGTGGATTATTGTATTATTTTATTTTCCCCTAAGGCCTCAAATTCACCTCAATTTTAAGTGTTCAAATATAACAACAGTATTCTGTTGCTTGAAAGTATTTCCCTTTCTAAAATAAGAGAAAGGAAATTGTTGAAGAACAAATAGTTTTAGTAGCATTTCTAGCCACAGAGAGGTGATATAAACTAGAGAATATGTAAAAAAGATAAATAAATCAATATCCAAAAAATAAAGCACCTGTTACTAAAAGCCTTAGAGAAAAAAAAAAAAGAAAAGAAAACAGGATTAGCAACGTTATACTTGATGTCATATATTCTCATTTTCAAACTTTCACCAGAGAGTCAATCTTCAGGACTTTTGATTCCCTTCACCTGCTTCCCTTCCTTAATCTTTCTCTGGTTTATACTATGGTAATCCCTCAAGCATGCAGTCATTGCATGGAGTTGTGACTCTGTCTTTTTCCTACTTGTTTAAACTGTAAGTACCTCTATAATCAGGTAATCTATCAAAATAGTTGTTTATATCACCCTAGTGAAAATGAATCTTAAGAGGAGATTAGATTCTGCATATTCAAGACTTTCTTGTTTTGTTTGATGAGAACTGCATATCCTTATTCTCCAAGAATTCTCATTTCTTCTGCTTGTATCAAATTTACAATAGTGGGGTTAGAAATGTAGTTCAGTTTCTGAGTGCTAGCCTATCATGTGCAAGGCCCTGGGTTCCATGTCCATTACCACAGAAATTAATAATCAAAATTATACAAGGGGCTCTATTCCCCACTCACACTAAACCTTCACTACTTTAATTTTTTAAAAAAATTTATTTATTTATTTGAGAGCGATAGAGAGAGAAAGAGGCAGATAGAGAGAGAGAATGGGTGAGCTAGGGCCTCCAGCCACTGCAGTCGAACTCCAGATGAGTGCACCCCCTTGTGCATCTGGCTAATGTGGGTCCTGGGGAATCCAGCCTCGAACTAGGGTTCTTAGGCTTCACAGGCAAGTGCTTAATTGCTAAGTCTTTTCTCCAGCCCCACTATTTTAATTAGTAGATATGAGTCATCTCAAATTTTGTTAGTAATAGTATTCCTTCCCATTACATCCCAGGTCAATGATCATCATTGTTTCCTCATGAATAGCCTTCCTGATCAAGGAAGAGTGTGTGAGCCCACATATCCACTTATCTTAGTTCTAATTCTATATTTACTTGAGTATCATTGCTAGGTATTTGTTTTATCCAATAGACTGAGTTACCATGTGAAAGCAATTCATGGCTTGCATACTTGCTTGCTCATTTTTAGTAATCTCAGTTATAGCACAGTTCAAGACATAATCACATATGATTACATATTGTTGCATAAATAAAATAATAGATTTATATGTAGTAATGCAAAAATGTGTATGATCAGAGAGGCATTCCTATTTAATTAATCAGTGTATAACCTCATGCTAGAATCAGAATAAGCTACATATCAATGCAATATTTGTCATTGTAACAAGCCAGAGTTTTCAGTATTGTGACTTTATTTCATCATGTGTTTTCAAACATATTACTATTGCTGTTAATTTCATTCTTAAAACAATATTGATTTATAATATTTAATCTTTAAAATGCCAAGCCATCTGCTTGTTTATTACTGAATTCTATTGTCTTTAGTTATACTCTTCAACAGATAATTTTTATGATGGCTTCATATATAAAATATGATTTTATTTAAATCACACTAACAAGGCATCAGAAATTGATGTACTTTAAGTATATTGACATTTGCATAAAGAATCACACCACACATCTGATATTTTGAGGTATATTAAAAATATGTAAATTACTCAAACATTTTTAAGGGGGAGCAAATTGAGAGGTACTGAATGGAGTTTCTTTATCTCCATAAATTGTTACATAATTTTGATTTCATATGCATATTCCATAGCATTCACTTTTACCTTCTTCCTTTGTAAATAAGCAGAAAATGCAAGTATTTATGGTGTTTTTAAATGAAGTTGGTAATGGTATTTGACAATAAATGCAATTTGCTATTTATATTTAAAATAAAGCTTGCTATCCAGTTTTCACACGTAGCTAGAATTAGAACATTCAACACCAACTTCTATAACTTCAAAATTTTATCTGCAATAAAGAAGGAAAGCACATTTTTATGTAAAACAACATATTCAAAACAAAACATCAATCAAAATAATGTATTTTTCTTTGATTGAACCATCCCAATAAGTTATTTGTGTGTTACAAGCATTTAGAATTCAATAATTGCTAAGTAATAGAAGGGTTAAAAGCACGAGAGTTAGGTTTAGGGAAACCTGCTTCACATTTCAACTGAGCCATTTGCTGACTGTGAGGCTTCCATTAAATACCTTAGCTGCTCACTATTTTGGCTTCCTCACTTGTAATAGTTAATAGGATTAAGTGACATATAGCATGTAAAGTGCTTAGCCCCACACTACATGGCATATTACCAGCATGATGACTTTTGAAGGCACTATTATGATTATTATTTTAAATGTAAATGGCTGACAAACAAGATGAGCATAGCACTCCAAATGCACTTTTCTTTTTACCCAAAGCAACAAAAAGGTTCTTTGCCAATTAGGTTTCAAGCGTTTTAACGAAATTGAATTTCAGAACCAATTTGAGTAATATTTTCCACACATATCTAATGCCTGGAATTTTATTTTTGTGCCATTTAACTACAATGTGAAATACCAATCACTTTACAAAAGTACCTTTAAGTTTCCTCTCTGCTAAGTCAGTTTAAACTGATTTCTTAGTGAAACAATATAAAAATAAACTTGGAAGGAAGCATAGGTTGATTCTTTATTGTATATAGAGATATTCAATGCATTGTTTTCTATTTCACTCATCTTTTAAAATATGATGACTACTTGGGTTTCTAGCCACTGCGTACATAAAGATAATTAAATCCAAGAGAATGCTAAGAGTGTAAAATTCTACAATCCCCACCTGATGTGAAAATTTTTAAGATGCACTCTCTACCTCTTATATTTGTCTTGGGAACATTTTCATATATATATATACATATATATACATATATATATATATACATATATATATTTTTACATAATATATTATTATAAATTATAAATATTTTATATATTATATTATATTATTATATATTATATAAATTATATATTATATATTATAAATTATATATGTTATAAATTATATATTTTTATGTAATGTATATATAAACGTATATATTTATATATAAACAGTTGCTTTTGGCCCACTATTTGTAACAGTTTTCATTGAATTCTATCACTTTTTACTCTAAGACATTAAAAAGACATGTGCCTCATTTTAATTACTCTCACAGTATTAATCTAACATTGATGATCTATGAATTTTAATTTCAAATATGCAGAATCATCTTTAATAATACCTCCTCACAGCATTTGTACAAACAGCAGAAATAATGATATACTATGAGATTTACCAAACAGGTATTCTCTAAGTATATAAATAAATACAATTTGAAGGTCAAATTATTTATATTTTATTTTCAAATATAAAGCCATCTATTTATTTTCTGTCTGCCTTCCTCTCTTCCTTTCTTTCTTTCTCTCTCTCACATACACATACCTCCCTAGAGAAATGCAACAATGAAAACAGGAAGACTCTTTGTCATGTTCTTGCAAATATTGTCACTATAAGGAATCCAAAGCCTTCAATCTCATCCATTAGGATTCTAATTATGTCCTGAGACTGATAATAAAGTACCATTCTGATACTAAAATTTCACTATTCTAGTGTCAATACCTTGTTCAAAGTCAAATGAACTATAAAGCAAATGCTTGTTTAGATAAATAAAGAGACAGCAATAGTCTATCATGCAGAAATGCAATTAATTTTGCTGAATGACTACAGAAGATGAGAGACAAGCTGTTTGCTTTTGTCACCATTTTAAAGCCACTGAAAATTTCACACCATTTAAATTAACTACCACCTGTTTCCTTATAATATTACTAATCATATACTAGCTATCACACAATAATTACTTAAAAAGTAGCTGTCACTATTGATATCATTTTGGTTATAAGAATATTTTGTAAAAGTATTGGAATGAGATAAAATAGAAAATGGATGAAATTTTCTTAATTTTATAGAACTTCTGTTTGGTCATTAGTAAAAGAATATCAAGTTTGGCCTGGTGGTGTAGAGAGTTAAACAGAATTTAGCTATCTACAAAACACATGCTACATTTACCTGTATCTGTGTGCCTTTAAAAATGGTAATAGTTAAGGTAAATTATTTCAAAATATATTTCAGTATTAACCAATACTGCCCATTTTAAGTATTTTAAAAAACCCTTTATGATAAATGCAATCCAAATCATATATTGTTTAATATTTTATTAGTTATTAGAGAGAAATAAAGAGAAAGAGGTAGATAGAAAGAACTGGTGTGCTTGGGCCTCTGGCCACTGCAATGAAACTCGAGACACATGTGCCACCTTGTACATCTAGCTTTACCAGGGTACTGGGGAATGAACCTGTGTCTTTAAGATTGCAGGTAAGTGCCTTAATTACTAAGCCATTTCCCCAGCCCCTAAAACATAATTTTTAAACCAGTTCATTTCATGTATACTGAGTCTGAAAGTCTGACAATTATTTCATTTCAAGGTGTTGCTTTGAGCAGGAATTCCATTGCCTTCTAGATACACTCACTGAGTGTGTATGTGAAAAAAAACATCCTCCAGACGTTATTAAGAGATGGTTTCCACCATGATGATGATGATGATTTAGCCTTAGAGCAAGTCTTCTCCTATACCTGACCATCACTTAAATCACTGATGTGTGTGAAGGGCTTCGCACAACACAGATGTTGTTTCTCAAACCCAATCTCAGCAAGGAAATCATGTCAACTATAGAATGAATGTGCAGCACAAGTCAAATTAAATTAAATTAAATCAAAAATTAAATTAAATTAAATCAAATTAAACACTCTTGTCACAATACTACATAACAGCAGAGTGTACAGTGGCATTTCAGATATTTTCTCTCCTTGTTCTTCTCTTCCACATAAGTGATTCTAGGTTAGATGTGAAGCCCATAAAAGCAAAAAAAGTGAATGATACAAAAATAGTAAAGAAAACATGATATAGCATATATAGGAGATAGTGGAATTCTCATAAGGGTAAATTCAGAACCAAGAAAAGGTATTTAATAAACATACTGGGGGGCGGTGGAGAGATGGCTTAGTGATTGAGAGCTTGCCTATGAAGCGTAAGGACCTTGGATCGAGGTTCTATTCCCCAGTACCCACTTAATCCAGATGCACAAGGTGGCACATGCAATCTGGAGTTTGTTTGCAGTGGCTGGAGGCCCTGATGTGCCTGTTCTCTCTCTGTGTCTGCCTCTTTCTCTCTCAAATAAATAAAGAAAAAAATTAAAATTAAAAAACAAGAAATATACTGGGGAGATGGCTCAGCTAAAAGTCACTTGCTTATATAGTCTTCAAGCAAGGTAAAACCTAAATCCCTTGTAAAGCCTGGGTTTGATTCCCCAGTACACATGTAAATGCATATGCAGCAAGAAGTCCCAGCATACCAGTTCTCTCTCTAGGTCTCTCTCTTCTAATAATAATAATATTTTTTTAAAGAAATATACAAAGCAGGATCTTCAGGTAGATCATTCTAAGTAAAATTGTGTAAATCAGTGAATATCCCTGGGTGTGATGACTATCCTTAAAATATACTTGCTTTGCTGGCCTGTTTGGAATTGTAATCTAGGAAAACAAAGCTAAAAAACAGTTAGCAGTGATTTTACTATGTATCATCTATGTCTATATGTATATCAATAGCTATAGAATTTGGGACCCACATATAATTCTATGAAATATATATATTTACCTAGGAATGTGATGAAGAAATTCATGAGACTAGCCTGCTTACCAAACTACACATGACTCCAATCCTGGAGAAAGCTGTACAGAAGAAACAATAGTGAATTTATATTCTATTGTGATACAACAGATTCTAGCCATAGGATAAGGAAATAAGTTCCTGTGCTTCAGAGAACTGACTGCTCAGGCTTTGCAACGGCATCACTTCATAAGAATTGTTATCTACCATAAAGGGCTTTCTCTTTGAAGGTCATGTCCCACTCCCAAGGTCAAACTGCATCCTATTACTTACCAAAGGGGAGGTATAAAGGCCTTATTCCTTGTGCTCAACATAGTTCACTTCAGAAACACCATTTTTGCTCCAGAATTAAGACTAAACCTGGTTTCCTACCTAAACCATTGGAAAAATGATATGAGATAATTGATGTTTATGCTTTAATTACTAGTGCAGTCAATTATTTACCTGTTCCAAAATGTTCTAGTGAATCCAATATTATGAGAGTTAGGATGGGTTCTCAAGTCGTCAGTGCAGGCCCCATCAGCTGTCTGCTCTGTGCTTTGACATGCTCTCTCCACTTTGGTTTTATGGTTTCCCTCATTGCCAAGTATAACCAGATGCTGCAGGATGCTCATGCTTCAGCCTGAGCATCACACAGTACTTCTCCATGGGGTTCTAGCTCATTCCCCTGGAGGATTCTATTATATACCAAGTTGGGGATTTTAATACTTGCCTTTAGTAGATTAAGGTAAGAAGATTGGATCAAATTCAGGGTTTTATAGCAAATTCCAAGCTAGTGTGGGCTACTTAGTAAGAACTTGAATAGTAAAATCAAACAAAAACGTTTTAGGTATTAGATGGGCTCATCGATGCTATGGTGTTGTTTCTAGGCCCTGCCTATGAACAGGCCAGAGAATATATATAAATTTATGCAAATTATCACAATATACAATGGATGTAGATGAATTTATACATCCTAAGCATGAATTCATGCTAATGATTGCAACACACATCCAGCACCATATGTTTTATATGTAGTATCACTCTGTCTCACTTCTTTTTTTAAGACTTAACAGATGAACATATTGTTATTTTATTGTACTTCCATCCCATCACCCTCTTTTGACTTCCCCCATCTTCCCAAGCCCTATTCTATTAAACACCTTCCACTTTTCAAATAGTCCTTCTTTGGTTTTGATGTCTCATTCTTTTCTTCCTCCTTTTTCTCTATGTCAAAATGCGTATGGGTTCAGGCTGTACACGTCTTGTGCTGGTAACAGCACCACTGTGAGGTCATGCGTGTACCAACCAGTTCATGTCTGGATTACAGTGCCCCAAATATTCCTTCCCACCCTGTGGGTCTTATATTTTTCCTTCCTACATTTCCACGAAGTTTAGTGAGCATTGCAGGTCATGATAGCAGTATATCATTTATTGTTCAATTTTCAAAAGCCTCTTATTAGCAGCCTTGTTGAGTTTCATGCTTTCTCAGTGTCTACCACCATCTCCATAGCAAAGATTTTCTAACTGGCAGTATGAGCAGCAATAATATCCTTCCACCACCTCCTCTGCAATGTTCCCTGGTGGGTATCATAGAGATGACCTATAACTGCTTTCTGATTTGAGGCTAGTTCAATAGGAAGGGATCCATGCCTAGTTCTGAAAACAAGTCAAAAGCTTATATCTTACCCATAACTGTGGGCTAACTCCACAATGCATGACCCATATACCTCAACAAAGAGGGGCCATGGGGAGGGGGTAGGTCACAGATGGGCCTAATAATGGTACCAAACTGACTGTATTTGCAGAATAGAAAACTAATTAATAAAAAGAAAGAAAAAAAGCCTATAAGGAAACTACCATTGTCCTTTGGTTAAATTGAGACAATGAAAAAAATCAAATGTCTTCTAAATGCATATGGTTACGACCATGTATTACTTCTGTTCTCACTTTTGATTAGAGTGCTTCTTTTTACAGATGGTAGTGAACACAATGGAGATCCAAGACTCGTGCAAGTGCAGAGAAGAGAAAGCTTAGCACTGGAGGCGTCATCTCTGTTCCATTTTCTTAACAGGAAATTTTTCTTAACACAATTGTGAACATCTCATTCCAAGTTACTAATTTCAATGATATTACATACAAAAATGTTAGCCCAGACATCTTCTTATGAGAAAAAAACAATCTGTGTGTATGGTACACATGTGTGTGTCTGCTCATATGTGTGTATATGCAAGTGTGTGTGTGTCTGTGTGTGTTTGCATGCATACATGTATGCATATGTGTGTGTGAAGGCTAGAGGAAAGCTTCAGGTATCAACCTCAGGAACACCATCACCTTTGAGACAGAAGCTCTCATGGATCTAGAGAACAGAAATTATTTTGAATAGTTGACATGTGTGTTCCAGAGTTTCACCTGTCTCTACCTCCCCAGAACTGGGATTTTTTTTTTTTTAATTTTTATTTATTTATTTGAGAGCAACAGACAGAGAGAGAGAAAGAGGCAGAGAGAGAGACAGATAGAGAGAGAGAGAGAGAGAGAGAGGGAGGGAGAAAATGGGCATGCCAGGGCCTCCAGCCACTGCAAACGAACTCCAGACGCTTGTGCCCCCTTGTGCATCTGGCTAACGTGGGTCCTGGGGAAATCAAGCCTCGAACCATAGTCCTTAGGCTTCACAGGCAATTGCTTAACCGCTAAGCCATCTCTCCAGCCCAGAACTGGGATTTTTACAAGATATTTGCAGAGCAAATAGAAGTCTCCATGTTTACCATGCAAGAACTTTGTTGGAGCCTCTCAAAGGCCCCATAGAGAACCAACATTATAACATAAAATACAATGCTATATTTTTTCTCTGTTTTTAACACTTCCACCCACTCCAGAAAATCTTGAGGGTTTATTACTTACCAAGTTGATTATATGGAAAAATGTTAGAAATATTTATAAACAGATTTTATGTGGTAATAAATTTCCAAGTTGGTTGAGTTAATATCTATCAGTGTGACTACTGGACCATGTCTTGGCACTATGTTCCATTTGATAAGAAAATAGGATCCGGTCTCCCAAAGTACTTATCAGGTTTTAATCCACTTCAATGAATGGTAACTTCCATTTTTGTACAAATGGACCAGTATGAACTGTATAGGCTTTAAAAATTTAGTTTTCTTACCGTTGAATTGTTGATATTTTAATCAGCATTTTACTGATGAAAAAAACACACTGGGCAACTTTCTATGTGAAGGCTACAGTATAGCCTTACATTTTTTTTTTAATGATGTGCTGATATGCTCCTTTTGGTGTGTATCATTTGGACCCTGAGTCCTCTAAGCAGTACACCAGCACTTGTTCTGTTCTCTGTGTCCCTTGGGATTCCCGAGCGTGTAGGCACATGCCAGTGATTTCAAAGAGGCAGTAGAGAAGCTTGATAATCCTCCCTGTCTAATCCAAAAGTTCAGAAGCACAGTCAAGAGTCTTCTCTTTCTTCAGGGAGAAGATGGTTGCTTCATCTCACCCCAGATATTTGGTGTTATGGTGAAGTAATGATATTAACAAGTTGTCATGATATTGACAAGTGGTCATGATATTGACAAGTGGTCATGATAGTGACAAGCAGTCATGATGGTGACAAGCAGTCATATTAATAAGCAGTCATGATGTTGACAAGCAGTCATGATGCTGACAAGGGGTCATGATATTGACAAGTGGACATGATGTTGACAAGCAGTCATGATGGTGACAAAAGATAATAAATTTCCTGCTGACTGGCAACACTGTGACTGCTTCCACACTCACTTGCTCTGCGGTGCCCTTTTGATTTATTTCTGGACTTCTTGTGAGGGTGCATTGTAGTTTAGTTACCATTTCTATAGGATGAAGGAGCCTATCATGCTTTGTAATTAATCTCTATTTGATGCTTCAGATGGACATTATAAAAAAAAAAATTGGCAGCAGGAGAGATTGTTTAGTGTTTAAGGCACTTGCCTGCAAACCCAAAGGACCCAGGTTTAATGCTCCAGGACCCAGATAAGTAACATGGACTAGGTGGCACATGTGTCTGAAGTTTATTTACAGTGGCTGAAGGCCCTGGCATGCCCATTCTCTCTTTTTGTTTCTATGTATCTGCTCTTTCTATCTCTCAAATAAATAAATAAAATGAATAAATAAATTACAAAAAACTAATTGCATTATTCCACCATCTCCCTCTTGATAAATAATAAATAAAATTAATTATGAAATCTAGTATATAGTCTAACATGACATATTCTCTATATTTTCCATATTTGTATAATTATGTGTAAAAGACCATACACATATCTATCAATATGCATATAATTATCAAAATCTGGAAATCCTAAATATTTACTCAAAGCACAATTGTTATTATTTTATTTTTATTTACTTATTTGAAAGAGCAAAAGTGAAAAAAATTGATAGCAGAGCTTCTAGCCACAAATTCCAGACACACACACCACCTTGGGCATCTGGTTCACATGTGTACTAGGGAATGAACCTGGGTCCTTTGGCTTTGAAGGCAAGTGTCTTAACCACTAAACCATCTCTCTAGCCCATATGTTCTAGTTTTTATTCTGTTTTGTATAAATCATACTCCATACTTTATCATATTCTTTGTCCCATTTTTACTTTAACATATTTTATTAATGTTTGCTACTTTGTACATAACTTTGCTTACTATTATCTCTTTGTATGCCATGTGCCTAATATTGACTTTGAATCTTTTCAGTAATGCAAAGTAACTGGAAAATCTAGACACTTCTCTCACAATATTATGTTACATTGAAAGCTTAAAATCTTAAAATTGTTAAAATAAAATTTAAGGTAATTTAAATTATACACACAAGCACACACACACACACACACGTGTTTGTGTGTGTGTGTGTGTGTGTGTGTGTATACTGACATATATATAAGATTTTTTTTTTCAAGGTATGTTCTCTCTGTAGCCCAGGCTTTCTCAGGGTGGACTCTAACTCACAGCAGTCCTCTTATCTCCGACTCCAAGTGCTGGAATTCCAGACATGCACCACCATGCCCTGCTAGTAAGATATTTTTCAAGATGAATTTTTAGTGAAATTATTTTTTCAATTGAGAACTTTATTGTATAAACATATTGCCTAATGGTCGCATGCCTCGTGGGTTGTATTCTTATATTCCCTTGCCCCACCCACAGTGGGCTTCTCAGTAATCACTATAGTGTTATGGATGCACAACCAGTCAGCCTCTGTGGTGGGTGGAGGAACAGTGTCTAAAGGTGCATATGTGTACTCTGTGGCTCTTATGTTGATTCTGCTCACCAGTCCCCACCATACCTCTATGTTCCCTGAGCCTTGGAGGGTATAAGTTTTTAGTGGTGAACTCTAAGAATCTTATGATTTTCTGCTTTGATAGGTTTTGAGTCTCCTCATTATCTATTGCTATCTCCTTGGAGGAGGTTCTTGGCCTAGCAGTGAGAGCTGCACTCATATTTAATCCACCATTTCTTGGCCCTGGGGAAGTGAAACATATGATTCTTCTTTTATTAGGCATTCCAACTTGCCCTACTGATGATTCCAGAATCTCCCCAGTATTTGCTGGCATTTGTAAAAAGAAAATTTCCTAAGAGTGTTAGCAGAGTGGAGCATATCACTGGAAAGTGTTATGTGAGCTGCTGGGCAATAACGGTCATCAATAGTATGAACAAGCCATGAATACTGAAAGCTACAAAATCAACCAGACAAGATGTACACATTTGTGCAATAGTGGCACTTAGGCTATGTTGGTAATCAATAGTTCTTTGACTGGATTTGAGTACCATAAGGTGCAAGAGAATTCACAGCTAATAGTGAAAAATAAGTGAAGCCTATGGTTTGTATGGTTATAGATGCTAGAGGGAAGCTTCCACTGTTTTCTGGGCAAACTGAGATATTATTTTTGTCAAAAAGTCTTCTAAATATCTATGTTTAAAATATCTTATATGTTTCAATAAGATGTACTGGTGTCAATAAAAAGTATTCATGTTTACTAGCATTTGTACTATGTAAAAGTTTTCCCCCTTCCTTACCCATTAAAAATAGAATGTCAGTTCTTCTCTAATAATATAATACTCCATATTGTACTACTTTTTCAATGTATTTAAAGAGTAATTTTTTAGAATTGAAATAGTATTGGTGACCACTTTTGTCCATAAAAAATACAGTGTAGGTACAAAGTTATATTTATTTATTTTTTTGCATTGAAAGTCTTTATAATTTTTTAAAAAGTAGATTCTATTTCAGTTACAATTTTTACAACATGATTGTTTTAAGCAACACTAACCTGATGTGGTTTTCTAACAGTTAAATGTTACTATTGTTATATTCAATTTTTATTGATAATAGAAATTCATGCACAGCCGTGATCACAGTGGCAGGCACACAATAGGTGTTTGATCACTTTAACTCAAACGTTTTGGGTAATAATGTAAATGTACAAATTGTATTTTGGCCTATTTTAATTTTGTGCATGATAGTTTAACTATTTTAGCATCATAGTATATAATACAAACACTATAATTGTCACTTTGTTACTATTAACAATTTTAGTAAATTAGCTTCTAAACTGAAAGCCTTTTAGAACCAGCCATAATTGATCAAAGTAAAGGCATTATAAGCCACAGGATACAGTATTCATATGGGTCTTTAACTACATGGACATCTGTTAGATAATAAATCCAGACATAAGTAGATCATCAAATTGATTCATAACTTACATAGAGGACAATCTTATGACCCAGAATTTTAGATAGCCAGCCAGTATCGAGGACACACAGAAACTATATTTTATCAACAAAATTACCAAATGAAAATATTAAAAATAGAAGAAAAGTTTCCTTCATTGTTTTAAAATAAATAAATTAAATTTATATGAACAAAATTTTATTGGCTAATGTTTTGAATAAAAGATGTACAAACAACATTATCTTATAACTTAAATGCTCAAATGCCCAACATGTGGAGCATAAAATGGCTTCCCTATGATAAAAATGTCTAAGAATTCTCTGTTATCTGACTGATTTGTAATATTATTTTTGAAGTTATGGTAGTCAGATACATGGAATATGAAATGAATTACTCTTCTGTTTTGGAATAATAAATATCTAAATATGTTGTATATATATATTTTCAAATTACAGAAAACTCTGCTTTAAAATATATTAGCATATATAAATCAAAGAGTTCAAAATGACCAATAAAAATCGAGTCTATACATGATACAGACTTCCTCTCTCTGTCTCTTGCACCAGGGAAATAAGGCAAGAGTTATTTTGAAAATCATGGAGAGGTTAAAAAAATGGTTATCCATTCCTCAACTGATGAAATAATGTTTAGACATTGCATCTAACTGTTTTCTTACACCTAATAATTGATATTTACTCACCTCTGCCCAACAATAGGCAGGCTGGGTAGGATTCATGTTCTGTGAAGTCCAAAGAGGTCTTTGGAAACTTCTCTGGGACCAGAAACAAAATCCATCAAAATAAGACCTTACAAAAAATATCTTACATAATTCTTTCCTTAATCCACACCTCCAAACAGACACCAAAACTTCACTCAATATGATAAAATGTTGAAACTTATATACTATTCTAAATCAGACAGTTCATTTTTGATATTATACTGACCATTGCTATCCTCCAATTCATAAATACATCCTATAATACCTGTAGGAATTAGCAATAACACGATGCAAAATTATACACCCCAGATCCATACAACTATAAAGAGATGGAATCAGAAAAGATATGTAAACAATGTATAGAAAGGCAAGAAAGACAAACAGAAAACAAAATCAAAATCCAAAAAGTTGATGAAAATGAATGACTAAAATTCTGGGCAGAAAAAGGATTCCAACAAACAGAACTTATCTAACTATAGCAAATAGAAGCCAGGAGTTGTCAAAAGTGGGTTAAAATATGCAAAAGTTCATCTAATTTTATAAGATCACTTCAGATGTTACAATATATACCTACTGGTGGAATGAATTTGTGGTATTAAAAGGGCATTTATTAGATTAGCTTATGATGTTCTAATAAGCTGTCTGTAGGCTTGAGAGGTAAAGAACCTGGTAGCTGTTTAGTCCTCACAGCTAGAAGTCTCAGCAGTCCCAATGGGGCACTGGAAAGCTGTTGATCTTCAGTACAAACTGAAAAGGCTGGGAAAACTTGGTTGCCAAACTTAGAGAGATAGCTGAATGTAATAGATGCACATATGAGTAAAGACACTTTCCAGAGGGTAGCAGAGGTAGCCAGGTGCAAAACAACGAAACAAAACAACCCCTCCTTTTTTTTTTTTTTTCTCAGAGCTTTCTTATTTATAGCCCACCACCAGGATTGTGGCTTACTCTATAGGAAGTACTACCTCCGTTAGTTAATCATTCCGTCCTTGCTGGAAGCAACCTCAGAAACAAGCCCAAGAGGAATGTCTGTAGATTTCTAATTTTATCAAGTTGACAGCAGGGTTGAACATAAAATAATGGAGGATTTTATGACATGAACACTTAACTGTAAAGTAGGAGGTACTATGTCAATATTGGATCACATAGCCACAGGGGCAAAGATTTACTCAAGGCAAATGACTTTTAATGAAATATCCCTTGAAATAATTGCAATCTTGTCTCCATTCTGTGAAGACTTAAGGATGTAATTATTTTTGAACACAACAACAAGAAAAAAAAAAAACACATCTGTGATTAGCATACAAGACTGTACACATGATAGGTTTATATGTTCAGACCACACACTAGAAAACTCTTTCTGCTAGATTATTTAGACTACATCAAAATTCATCATATTACAAGCAGATTGTATATATGTAAAAGAAAAATGTATGAATTTTTTGTCAAATTCAAATCAGATAAATCTCATTTTTTTCTATAATAGAGAAATAAGTGTTACAGAACTGTATGGGAACATATGCTTATTGAAGTATTGTCAGATGAAATTCTGATATAAATTAACATAGGTTCTCCTATAATTTTTCCTTTTTGTATCTTTGATCACTATCTTAATATGCTGCACAACAAACATAGTCTTTTTAAAATTGTTAACTCTTCTACCACTAGCCCTGTTACAATTCATTCATTCTGGAAACTCTATTATGACTTATGCTCAGACCTAATTTATTACTAAATACAATGGTTAATTTTATACGCACAATAATGTTATAATAATGCTGTATCATAAAAGCTTATAAGGTTTTTTAGTGACAATCTGAAGCTATATAAATTGTAATACAAACTTTTAACATATAGAGATATCTGCATTTAGAATGGGAAATTACTTTTCCACATTTAATTTACGAGTATAGACTCCTATGTCTTTTTCTCTGCTTTGTGAGAGTTGTGCACCAATTTGGAAGCAGCTTTTCCTGACCCCATTTTCACTGGACTGCTTTCTCTACTAGCAGCAAAGATCGAGTTATTATTAGCAGTGCCCAATAGACCTACAGGTGGAAGGATTATTGAACATGGCATACATTTTGTTAGGAAAAAGCACTAGGGGGAAAAAAAAAAAAAGAAACAGCAGCGGGGCTATAACAAAAATATGCTTTTACTTAAAGGTAAATTGCAAGGAACATATTTTTTTCTTCTCCATTTTAATTAGGTAAACCTGGGCATATTTTATGTGCAAAATTACTTCAATGTTGAGGGAAATGAGTGCAATTTAGCAACTAATAGTTGTTAAAATAACCTTTTAAGATTTTTTGTTGTTGTTGTTGGTCTCTAGAAGTTCTACCAGCTGCTTAACAATTCCAAAAGTGCCTCAGAGCATATCATTCTGGGACAAGTGAATTTCTGGAAATATTAGTGAAGGACAATCAAAGGCTGATGTGGGGTTGGGGGTGGGAAGCTCCACTTTGAAGATAAAGAAAATTTCACAAAGGGTTGTGAAAGTTTTATTTGACATTATTTCCTTATCTCCCAAAGACTGAATAAAACTTTGGAATGTCAGCAATTGCAAGCAATCCACTTTCCTCTGACCTTAACTCCTGTGATCCAACTGCCACAGCTCAGTAGTTTGACTGGCTGGATACAAGAAGAAGAAAAAGAGGGGAAAAGAAGTTTGTTTGTTGTATTGGACAAAGCCAACTTTTTTCAAGGCTTGGAGGTGCATTGTTCATGCAAATAAATGTGCTTGTAACTATAGAATCTCTGCATCCTAGATACCATATTCTTTGAATAATAATTATAAATGTAACTAACATTGATATGATTTAAAGAGTCATGCTTTTTAATGTTATGAATATTTGTTTATAGATAAGCTTTATCTACTCAGTCATAGCACACATAATGACATAACATAACATAGTGATATCTATGTATAAGGTATGCATGTATGTATGGACACAAACATGCCAATGCACATGGGTATTGGTCAGAGGACTATCTTAGAGTGTTGGTTCTGGCCTTTTACCGTGTTACAGACAGAGTCTCTCCTGTTGTTTGACAATGAAATGCCAGTCTAGCTTATCCAAAATGGATTGTTTTTGCTATGACTCTCATTTCTGTTGGCATGTTGAGATGACAAATACATGCACTGCTTGTATCCAACTTCTTGTGGGAGCTGGCGATCCGAACTCCAGTCACTCTTACTTCAACATGTGCACCATGTCCCCAGAACTCTAGCAATACTGTTGACAAACAAATTAAAAACAAAAACAAACAAAAAAAACCCCACTTGTTTGACCTATGTAACGTCCTTTCCTCTATATGTACCTTATAGCCACTGAGCAATTTCAACTCTCTTCTACACTGGATCCTTCTATTGTTTTAAAAAAATATATCATCTCATTTTTGTTAAGCTCATTATTTTATGTTATCTGTGAAGCACATATGTGACTTGAGGGTTTTATTTTAAAACCAAATGAGATAAAATCTTGGCTTTTTTGGGTTCCCCTTTTTGTTGATTTCACTCTTTTGTTTCCATTAAAAAGAAAAAAAAACCTACAACCATTTAGTCTGTCTTTTAGGATGTATAATTTTATGGTACCATTATTTGGGCCCAGATTTGTGTCCCACCCTATTGTCTGGTCCTCGAGATGCTTGCTAGGTATGTCAACATCTTGGTTAGATTCAGGTTAGGAGAGGATTGTGTGAGTTCACTAAGAATAAGCTGTTCCAGGTTTGACCATTATTTTTCAAATTTCATTGTGTCATTTTTCCTTACTGCTGTTTAGAATTCCATCTTGTAGATATGCCGCATCTTAGTTATCCTTGCATCTAATGAAGGACATCTGGGTTGATTCCATCTCTTGGCCATTATGAATTGAGCAGTTTTAAACATGGTTGAGCAAATCTCTCTGGACTGACTAGTGGAGCTTTTAGGGTATATGCACAGTAAGGGAATAATTGTCTTTCCTTAACTCTATAGTCACTTTTTTTTAGGAGTCTCCATATTGCTTTCCAAAGTGGTTGTACCATCTTACATTCCAAACAACAGTGGATGAGGGTTCCTATTTCTCTATATCCTCACCAGCATTTGTTTTCAGAGAAAACACCTAAGTCACAAGGCCCTGGAGTGGGTACAATGAAGACTGATCTTAATCTTCTCCTGTTTCTGTTTCTCTATCTCCCTCTCATTCTCTCTCCCTCTTCTTTCTTACCTCTCTATCTCTTTTATAATACTTAATTTCTCTTCCCTCTCTTCTTGGATGCTGACCTATAACTCCCAGTACCAGCATATGGCTATCATCCACAATGAGCTCTTGATCCTAGAGAACTATAAGGTTTCCCAAAAGAAGACAGATTTCTGTCAGATTACTTGATGACCCACCAAAGGTTAGTGGTAAGACCCTACTGCTGAAGATACCATGTGCTGCTGACACATAACAAGGAGTGACATGGCTGGAAGCTAGAAGAGAGTCAGTCCCCAACATTCTGCATGTCTAGTGCCAGAAGGTGCTACATGGGTGACTGGGGGAAAATGATCAGTATCTGTCCAAGCAACTCATGTTCTAACATACTTAGCAGCAAACAACTTGGTGTGATGCTCACACAAGTGCAGTAATGGCACTCAGCCAGAGTGGGAAACCAACTGCTCTTCATTTGGCTAACTGATCTGCTCAGTGGAATGGAACCCATCAAGTTAGAGCTGAGAAACAAGTCAGAACCATATCAAAAAATGAGCCTGCTCTCTGTTATCAAGCTTCCACAAATCATGGGCTAGAAGAGGGCTTACACCTATTGAATTCTTTAAAAAAAAATAATGGTTATACCATTTACACCCCATCATACCTCAGAAGGGCCCCAGCTGAAACTAAGAATAATTGGGGAAACAAGCAAGAGTGCTATTTTCCTTGTGAACCTGGTACCAGCACAAGGGTGAAAGAGATAGACACAAAGAAAAATCAACTCCTACCAAACCAGATATTCAGAGACACAGAGGCTCCCAAGACCTCATCACTGAAGCAGACCTAAAATGAACCCAACATGGCTCAGGGAAATTTGCAGAAGGGGGGAAAGAATGTTAGAGCCCCATGTTGGGTCATGATATACAGAAACATTTCCTCCTACCCATAAGTGCTGGCTAAACTCACAATGCATGACCCATATACCCCAACAAGAAGGGTCCCTGTGGAGGGATGAGGTCAGGTGGGAGGTTTACAATGATATTAACTTGACAGGATTAACTGAGTACAAATATAATAAAAAAATACAAACTACAATATTGAGAGCAAAATCTATATTCCTTGACAATCACTCCAATACTATTAAATTGTTTGTTTACTCACTGATTTATTATAGAGTCCTATCAATGTGCTGGAGTTGTCACGACATGTTAAGTTGAGACAGTTTTTGTTCCCCTTCATGTTGCTGTTTTTCCTGATGTGCTCCCTAAGGGTGTGTCATTAATTTGAATTGATTGTCACCTCTCATCATTTGGCTTCCTTGCACCCTATGCTCCCACTTCCTGGATATTTCTCCTTCCTCTTTCTGGGTGTCATGTATTCTGAAATATGTGGTCCTGATTTCCCTGGAATTTCTATTTACTATTTTTCTGGTCTTATTTGTGTTCTGTGGATACACTCGCACTCCCTGTTCAGATGTTGCACTCCATGTATCCACTTTCTATATCCTGATACCCACAAACGTGTTCTCTAAGACCTTCTCCATTTCTTGCACACTCAGTTATTATATATTCTGACCCATATGTGACATATGCAAAAATCTAGGTTATATAGCATCTCTAATCATAACAAATAAAAGAACTTGAATTAATTGTACATTTTCCAAATAATGGTTTTCCAGCATCTCCAGTTTAAGAACTGTGTGTTACTTTGAGTTTATGTCTCCCAATTTATTACAGAATTTGTTAAAGCTTGTAATTTTATTAAAGCTGCCTGACTGGAAGAGGTGTCATTGGGGTGAATCCTGAGGTTCACCCAAAAGTGGATTTGGGGGCCAATCTGATTTTGAGCATAAGATATCCAAAGTGCTCTGCCTGGGTCCACTACTGTTTGGGTTTTGCTGATGTTTGCTGGTGGTCGGTTTCTACTTGGATCTGTGAAAGGGGTTCACCTCCAGCCATCTGCCATCAGTGGACCTTCTCCTGGATCTGTAAGCTAAAAGTAAAATAAAAATAAATCCTGTTCTCTTATAAACTGTGTCTGGTTTGGAAGTTCATCCCATCAACATGGAGCTGACTGCAACCTTCTGCATACTGTAATTCACACTATTCATGACACAATACTCCAGTTGCTTTAACCTGTCATCCATGCAACCACCACAGACTTGATTTATACATTACCTATATTCACAATATGTCTTTTAACTTACAGACTGTCCAACCACTTTAACTTTAAAATCATCATGTCTTCCAAGTTACTGGTTAGTCAAATAATACTGTGACATCACTGGCATTACTCTGGATCAGAGATATTTATCTTAAAAGCTTATTTAAAGTATATACATTTAAAAACTACTCTATCTCTTAACCAAACTTCTCCTTTAACTCTTAAATCATGCACAGAAACATGTGATGTACCACCTATTTAGCACTATGACTTGAAGGAAGAAAGAGCTCATGCTATATGTGGGGTTTTTTTTTACATTTTTAATACATTTTTTTATTAATAACTTCCATGATTGTAAACAATATCCCATAGTAATGCCATCCGTCCCCCCTTTGAAACTCCATTCCCCATCATCTCCTCCCTCAATCAGTCTCTCTTTTATTTTGATGTCATGATCTTTTCCTCCTATTATGATGGTCTTATACAGGTAGTGTCAGGCACTGGGAGGTCATGGATATCCAGGCCATTTTGTGTCTGGAGGAGAAAGTTGTAAGGAGTCTGTGGTGGCTTGATTCAGGTGTTCCCCATAAACTTAGGTGGTCTGAATGCTAGGTTCCCAGCTGATGGATATTTGGGAATTAATGCCTCCTGAAGGGAGTGTATTGTTGGGGGTGGGATTATGGGTTTTATAGCCAGTTTCCCCATGCTAGTGCTTGGCACACTCTCCTGTTGCTATTGGCCACCTTATGTTGGCCAGGGGGTGATGTCTACCCTCTGCTCATGCCATCATTTTCCCCTGTCATTGTGGAGCTTCCCCTCGAGCCTGTAAGCCAAAATAAACCTATGTTTCCCAGAAGCTGCTCTTGGTTTGGTGATTTCTACCAGCAATGTAAACCGGACTGCAACAGTAAAGTGGTACCAAGGAGTGGTGTCATTTGCTGCTAGACAACTGACTATGTGGCTTTGGCATTGTGGAGCTGATTTTCAAGAGGAATGGGGAAGGATTTGAATCCTTGGCCTAAGGGATGCCTTGCAGTGCTGTAAGTACAGCTTGATGGATTATTCTGGTCACAGTTGAAAGGCCTGCATGCAGTAAGAACTATGGACTGTGAGATTTGGCTTATGAGAGTGAGAAAGAACTTTACCTGAACTGGGCTAGCAGTTTGTGTGAGAAGCTGGCTCTTATGCCTGTGTCCTGAGAAGTTGTGCAGGATTGCTTTGCATAGAAATGAACTGGTGTGGGGCTGGAGAGATGGCTTAGCGGTTAAGCGCTTGCCTGTGAAGCCTAAGGACCCCGGTTTGAGGCTCGGTTCCCCAGGTCCCATGTTAGCCAGATGCACAAGGGGGCGCACGCATCTGGAGTTCGTATGCAGTGGCTGGAAGCCCTGGCACGCCCATTCTCTCTCTCTCCCTCTATCTTTCTCTCTGTGTCTGTTGCTCTCAAATAAATAAATAAATAATTAAAAAAAAAAAAAGAAATGAACTGGTGTGAGCAGAGGTATATGACACAGATAGAAAAATCTTTGGGTGAACTGTTGCCCATTCAGCTGCAACTGAGAGATTACAACCATTGAGACTGGGCTAGCTCACTTGCACTGGGGCAACTCATTTTAAGGAGCCTGCATGCTCAAGGAGTGTCCTATTATTTAAACTCTGCTTTATTCCCCCCTGGATTAACAAACTGGCACCCTACCTGGTATTATGGAGTATAAGAAATGCAGGAAAGAGAGGGTCATTGTGTTTGCAACATGGTCTTGTGTTTTGGAAATGGCCATGGGCAATGTGAAGCAAGTTTGCTGGATTCATGCATGGAGAATCCATGGGGCCATGAGGATGAACTATGGATTGCAGTGGAGACCCAGTGGAGATGCTGGGACCATGAGATGGCTACTGAGGAAAGCTGCCGGCCCTGGTGAAGTTTTCCAGGACTGTGAGTAGCCTAGCTGGAGGGGAAGAATTGAAATGCCAGAGACTTGTTGCTGGTTAGAATTATGGGACTTGGAGATTTGTCACTGGTTGGAGTTATTGGACTTCAAGCCACAGAACTTGATATTTTCCCTGGTTGTTTTAAATCTTGTATTGGTTGAATGTGTCTTTGCTATTCCCATTGCCATCTTTTGTAGTGTGAATATATATTCTATGCCATTATGGGATTTGGGGGTTATGTTTTGGTATTATGGCTCAGTTAAAATAACCTGGACTATGGGGATGTATGAACATCATTGGGTTAGATGAATGCATTGCATTTTACATTATTTATGGTTATCACTTTATGGGGGCCAGGGACGGAATGTGGTGGTTTGATTCAGGTGTTCCCCATAAACTTAGGTGTTGTGAATGCTAGGCCCCAGCTGATGGATATTTGTGAATTAATGCCTCCTGGAGGGATTGTATTGTTGGGGGTGGGCTTATGGGTTTTATAGCCAGTTTCCCCATACCAGTGTTTGGCACACTCTCCTGTTGCTATGGTCCACCTTATGTTGGCCAGGGTGTGATGTCCACCCTCTGCTCATGCCATCATTTTCCCCTGCCATCATGGAGCTTCCCCTTGAGCCTGTAAACCAAAATAATCCTATGTTTCCCAGAAGCTACTCTTGGTTGGGTGATTTCTACCCGCAATGTGAACTGGACTGAACAGAGTCCTACCCTTCCTTTGGCTCTTACATTCTTTCCACCACCTCTTCCACAATAGAGCCTTGGAAGGTGACATAGAGATACTGCAGTACTGAGCACTCCTGTCATTTCTTTCCAGTACAATGATGCCTTCTGAGTCATCCCAAGATCACTGCCATCTGGAAAGAGTAGGTTTTCTACCAAAAGTGAGAGTAGCATTAATATATAGGTATGAAAATTAAAAGAAGTGCTTACTGGGCAGTTTGATGAGCATGGTATATACATGTAGCCAGATAGCAGACATTACACCCCTAGGGCTCATGAATACCCCTGTTGTAGTTTTTAAGTATCAGGGATGTATTTCCTCCCATGGAGAAGGCCTCCAGTCCAATTAGAGAGCAGTTGGTTTACACATGACTATTGCACCCATTGGCTCATTTAACCTGGTTGGCAAAACATATGACTTGCAGTGTCCACTGTTGACTAACTTCACTGGTGATTTCTCTCTCTCCCATTGAACTGCATGAAGAATGGCTTCTTCCAGCTTTCTGTCAGCTGGTCTATATGGAGGGGGTTAACATCTCAGTTTCAGTAGGATTTCTCAGTGGCCTTGCAGCCCAAGTATGTGGTGGCTTCAGCAATAGGGTCTTACCATCTATTCTTGGTGGGAAACCAAGGGTCTCGACAATGGCCTGAAATGTTTTAGGGCTATCAGGGACCTCCCTGGCCAACAATGGTATACTGGAAGGTATACCATTCCTGGCACTGAAAATTTTCTAGTAACAATTTACAGCCCCTGAGTGCTCCATTGTTCAAAAAACTAGGTTTCCATATGATTTATTTATATCCTGTTAGATTTTTTATTTTTTTTTTATTTTTGTAGTCAGTGAATACATCAAGTTGCTACCTTTGTTAGCCTCCTCCCTATTCTCTCCCCTCCACTAGGATGCTCCTTGTTGGGGTATATGGTCCATGCATTGTGGGGTTAGCCTTTAGTTTCGGGTAGGAGAAATGTGTCTGTGTGTCATGACCCAACATCTGGCTCTGACATTCTTTCCACCCCCTCTTCTGCAAATTTCCCTGAGACATGTTAGGTTCATATTAGGTCTGCTTCTGTGTTGAGATCTTGGGTGCCTCTGTGTGAATCTCCTACACCATTGGGCTGTTTCCTGGTTCTCCAAGAAAACAGCATTCTTGCATGTTTCCCCAGTTATTCTTAGTTTCAGCTGGGGCCCTTTTGAGGTATGATGGTGTGGTTTTTCTCGTTAGGATCTGCATGTATATGAAAAATAGAAGCAGATTCTCCAATGGAGAGTAAAGTTAGAACCAAGTAGATGTGTTAACTATTGTTTTTTAGAAAGAGTTTAGTGGAGGGTGGGTTCATTTTTGGATATGGTTCAAACTTGTTTCCCAGCTCCAGCTATGGGTTTGTTTCATTGAGCAGATCAGTTAGCCAAATTGACAGTAGTTCTTTCCCACCATGCACCAGAATTGCACTTGTGTGAGCTTCACGTCAGGTTGTTTGCTGCTAAGTAAGATAGACCATGTGTTGCTTGGACGGATATTGCTCTTTATCCCCCAGTCACTCATGTAGCAGTCATGCTAATTGTCTGGGGAATGACTCCTTTCCAGCTTCTAGCCATGTTGTTCCATGCTACATACCAACAGTGGATGGTGTCTTCAGCAGTAAGGTTTTACCATTAACCTATGGTGGGTCCTCAAGTGATCTGATATAAATCTGTCTTCTTTTGGGAAACCTTGTAGGAGTCTGTGATCAAAAGTTCATTATGAATGATTACCACTTGCTGATACTGGGAGTTACAGGTAAGCAGCCAAGAAGAGAAGGAAGAACCAAATAAGTGATATAAAAGAGATTGAGGGATGACAGAGAAGAGGGAGGGAAGGAGGGATGGAAAGAGAGAGAGAGAGAAAGAAAAAGAAAAATAAATAGGAAGAAATAATGAACAGCTCTTTTTTTTTGTATGCTCTCCAAGGCTTTGTGAGTCTGATGTTCCTCTAAGGGCCTGGTGGAAGTTCATCCATTTGGACTTTTAGGATGTAGAGTTTTATGGTACCATTGCCTTTTGGGTCCAGTTTTGTGTTTCCCTCTCCCTTCCTAACCCTCTTTTTTTAATCCTCCCTTCTTTCCCCTCCTTTCCTATTGCCCAGTCCTCAAGATGCTTGGTACATATGTGGTGACTTGTGTAGATTCAGGTTAGGAGCTATAGGTAAGTGACACTATGTGATGATTATTTTTCTGTGATTGGGTGAATTCACTGAGAATAAGCTGTTCTAGGCTTGACCATTTTTCTTCAAATTTTGTTGTGTCATTTTTCCTTACTGCTGTGTAGAATTCCAACATGTAGATACACCACATCTTAGTTATTCATTCGTCTAGTGATCAACATATGGGTTGATTCCAGCTCTTGGCTATTACAACTTGAGCAGCTATAAACATGGTTGAGCAAATCTCTTTGAGCTGAGGCAACTTTTAGGATACATGCCAAGTATGAATTTTCCCCTGAGGACTACCTTCATTGTATCCCATAAGTTTTGGTACAATGTGTTGTCATTGTCATTCATTTCTAGAAATTTCTCTATTTCATTTTTTTTTTTGTCCACTACCCATTTATTGTATAAAAGTGTGCTGTTCAGTTTTCAGGAGCTGATAGGATTTTTGGTGGGTATTTTGTTGTTAATTTTCAGCAATATAACATTGTGATCTGATATCATGCATGGGATTATGTCAATCTTCCTAAATATATATGGAGGCAGGCTTTGTGACCCAGTATATGTTCTATTATAGACAAGGTTCCATGTGCTGCTGAGAAGAATGTGTACTCAGTGGATTTGAGGTGGAATGTTCTATAGATGTCTGTTAGGTCTCAATGTTCTATGGCTTTGTTGACCTCTCTTACTTCCCTGTTGAGTTTCTGTTTGAATGATCTATCTATTACTGATAATGATGTATTGAAGTTCCCAACTATGTTGGTGTTGGTGATTATTTCTGTTTTATTGTTGAGTAGGTTTTGTTTAATGAATTGTGGTGCACCTATGTTTGGTGCATAAGGATTTGATGATTGTAATATCCTCTTGCTGGATTATTCCCTTGATCAGTAGGAAGTGGCCTTCTTTGTCTTTTTGATTATTTTTGGTTTGAAGTCTATTTTATCTGATATTAGTATGGCTACACCTGCTTGTTTCTTATTCCCATTTGTTTGGAATCTTTTTTCCTACCCTTTCACACTGAAGAGGTGTCTGTCTTTAGTGGTAAGGTGGGTTTCTTGAAGACAACACATTGAGGAGCCTAATTTTCTGTTCTATCCTGTTAGCTTGTGTTTCTTGATGAGTGAATTAGGTCCATTGATATTTAGGGTAATGACTGTGAGGTTTGATTTGGTCCCTGCAATATTATGTTACTTTATGTGGTTTGGTGTTTTCATGAGCTTTGAAGTTTTTGTGCTTTCTCTGAGTTACGTTAATGTGATATTCTTCTTGTAGGTACTTGAGGTTGATTATTTGATTCTGTTGTGTAGAGAATTTCCTGAAATACTCTCTGTGGGTTTGATTTTGTGTTCATATAATTGTAAAGCTGAGTTTTGTCATGGAAAGTTTTTCTTTCACCATCTATTATGAGGGATACTTTTTCTGGGTAGAGTAGTTTGGGTTAGAAGCCATAAGTTCTTAGAGGCTGCAGTGTTCCATTCCAGGTCCTTCTGGCTTCCAGGGTTTCCATGGAGAAGTCTGAAGTGATTCTGATGGGGTTACTTTTAAATGTGTTATGTTCTTTCTCCCTTGATGCTTTTAGGACTTCCTCTTTGATATCAATGTTTAGAGTCTTAATGACAATATGTCTTGGAGAGTTTCTCCTTTGGTCCAATCTGTTTGGAGTTCTGTTAGCTTCTTATATCTTGATGGGCCTTTCTTTTGAGAGAGTGGAAAAGTTTTCTTCAGTTATTTTGTTGAATATGTTCTCCATGCTTTTCATCTGAATTTCTTCCTCTTCTGGTATACCGATGATCCAAATGTTGGGATGTTTGAGGGTATCCCACATTTTCCTCATGTTGTGTTCATATTCAGAAAATTTTGAACTTACTGAAACTTTTGCACTCTCAAACTGTTTCTTCTGCTTTGTCTTCCATATCTGAGTATCTATTCTCCACATGGTTGACTCTATTCTTGAGAGCCTCTAAGGAGTTTTGGGTTGTTCAATTGGGCTTGCATTTTCTACTAATTTTGTATGCATGGTTTCCATCCCTCTGTCAAGTTCTCTTTCCACATCACTCTTATTTTCTTGATGCTTCTTGGAATTCTTCCTTGCATTTCATTATGTCTTCAATTATCATAGCCAGCTGGTTTTTAGGTCGTCTTTTTTTTTTTTCACTTTCCTTTATATCCTTTAACTGTGTTTGGACCCCTTCTATTTTCTTATCTATTAGGTCTAGTCTAGTAGCGTCCACATGATTATCAATCCTTTGCTGCATTTGTACAAGTTCTATCAATAGCTTGGTCAGGGTTGCATTGCTCATACTTCATTTTGGATTTCTGATCCTATTGTTTCTTCTATGTTGTGATTAGAGACTTCCATGGTAGCATGGTAGGACTGGGAGATCTTATTGGATTTACTTGCATTTGATATTTTGTGTTATATCTTTTGTCTGTCTATCGCAGTGTGGGAACAGGGAGAACGGGAATGTTGTTGAGATGAGTGGGTATGGTGGTACAGTTCGTGGGGGAGGGGGGACACAGGCGTGAGGGTGGGGGTGGAGTTTGGGGGCAGGACATGCAGGGTCTAGACAGAGAGTCCAGGGTCAATACTCACTTGGGGGTAGGCTGGGATGGGAATGATTTGTCTGAATTTGCAGGGGCAGATGCTAGGCTGAGCCGAGTAGACCACAGCAGGTCTAATGTCTAGTGGGATGTGGGTAGAGCAGAGCAGAGGGGGTCAGAATTAGTATGAGGGCAGGGCTGAGTAGTTGGATCTGATCTCACAGGGGTGGGGATGGAGGTGGGGCCAAGAAGAGTGGATGGAAAGAAGACACAGGGCAAGAGTTTGGGTGGAAGTCTAGAGGGTGAAGGGGCAAGGTGGAGGGAGATGCAGCTGTTGGTGGGGGTGGAGCGCAAGGGCTTGTTGCTTCAGGACAGTTTGGGGAGGGTCAAGACTTGCCTAGGTGTGGGGTGGAGTGGAGCAGACCAGGTCTGAATTCTCCAGGAGTGAGTGCATGTCTGAGAAGGGGATAGAAGAACCAACCGGACTGAGGTACAGTGGGTTGGGGGTGGAGCAGAGAGAATCATGCTATCTGTTTTTAACACTAAAAAATATACAATAAAAAATTGTCAATAATTTAGTCAGGGAAACAAATGTGCAGTCAGGTTTTGTTTCTGTGGCTTTCACATTTGTATAGTGAATGGGCCATTTTGATGGAACATATGCACCTGTCCTATAAAAATGCCACCCTTAATAGTATGTGTATTTGTCATGCTATTTCATAAATAATACAATGATTATTTCTATGGTATTTCTATTAGACAAAAAGTGATATGCTAATTATTTAAAAGAAAATGTATATTATGGTGTAACAGCTTATATCCAAACACTCTGCTAGCTCACATAAGAACCTGGAACACCTGAGGGTTTCATTTGGATACTTTAGGGAAATCAAATCCCTGTGCATGTTAACTGTGTTCTGTACTAAGTAATTTAACTATCTTTTGCAATTCTGAGTCTTTATCCCTAAGAAGAAAGAGGTAGAGACACAAAAGGAGATAGTAGGGATCCTGATATCCTAATGGATTCTGACCCTGGTGTAAGCTTTCATAGAAATGAAGGTCTTCTTTTCAACGATCACACTGTTAATACATATTGAGAAATAATGATAGCTTAGAAATTGGAGCAAAACTGGAGAAATTACATTATATACTGACTGTAGAGGATCAATATCACTTGAAAGCAAATTTCTTTATAGTTTCATTAAAGCTGCTATGTGTAAATCATGCCAATGGTTTGGTAATTTACTTGTACCTAAAGGAAATGGTCATCTCCATTGCCTGGAGCCACTGCTAATCAAAAGACTAATGTCACAGATCCCAAGAACCAGGAATGAACTTAAAAATGTTGCCATACATTTGTCTTAAGTCCATCATGCTTCATCACTATAATTGGGACAAATCAGTCACACCCAAGCCACTTAAAGGAATTTGGAAATCTTGGGGAGTGACATGGAGTGCTTAGAAAGCAAACAGAAAAATCTAAATATGATCTCAAGAGGTATTAAACTACTTAGCTAATAGTAACCAATCACTCCATGTAAGAAGAAATTTATTTATGTATAACAACAAGAACACACCCCTACACACAAATATATGTATTATTTCTCATGTTCTTTGGATCAGATACTAATGATAGTCTTGTGTAGATGAGAAAACAGAGGTACAAAAAATTATATAATTTGCCTAAAAATTCACAACTCTAAAGTTTCAAATAGTTTTCACATTCAAGTAGCTTGATCTAAAATGCGAGAATTATATTTTGATTATTATTTTTTAGTCTCAAGGTCAACTTCTATAACTATTTACCTGTATAAATAGAGAAAATATTTAAGAAATTGTAAGCTTATTATTTTAAACTTTGAAGCCACTCAAATCTAAGTAGCTAATCTATACATACTGTCAGAGTAGGACAATATCTTCTGAACTACAGATGTTCACATCTTGGGTACTATTAACTTTACCTGCATATTTTTTTTTTCTACGTCATTCTCTTTACTTAGTGTGGATTGGGTCATGTGTTATTAAATATCTTCAATCTTAATCAGTTTCCTTACAATTTCATTAGCTCCAAATAAACCTACACTAACTTAGGTATTGCATTTAAAATATTTATTTAATACATTTATATTTGAAAATATTCTATCTTTTTTTTTTTATTTGAGATAGGGTATCACTCTAGCCCAGACTGACCTGGAATTAGTCTCAGGGTGGTCTCAAACTCATGGTGGTCCTCTTATCTCTGCCTCCTGAGTATTGGGATAAAATGTATATGCCACCACACCCAGCAAAAATATTCTATCTTGAGAGAATACATTTTCTATGCTTTCTATCACCGTTCTTAAAATTTTATCTTTTTAAGAATTTGTTAGATACACTAATAATAGACTTCCAGATACTGTTCCATAAATGTTATAGGCAGTTTATTTATAAATAAGTTGACTTGATATCTCTTATAGTGAGTTATAGAAATGAACTCTTCTATGAATCTAAACCTACATGGCTTAAATGGATTGATCTACTTTAGCCTCAATGTTGCTTTTCAAGTCTTTGATTTTTTAAAATTTATTAAAAATTGTACTGCACAATTTATTGTAATTGGAATTATGTTTTAAACATTCATTCTGATTAAACATTACTTTGGTGTGATATATGCCATTCATACCATTCAAAATTATTTGCATGATGTCTGAATGTCAATCA
The DNA here is from genome assembly GCF_020740685.1 of Jaculus jaculus. Classification (NCBI taxonomy): domain Eukaryota; kingdom Metazoa; phylum Chordata; class Mammalia; order Rodentia; family Dipodidae; genus Jaculus; species Jaculus jaculus. The sequence goes on from NC_059104.1 coordinate 42,284,882, forward strand.
GAGACCTTTGTAAATTTTACTGGAGTACATTCATGTAGTATTGTTATTCAAAACAAACTTTATCTACAACTCAGTTTTTTTCTTGATATTTGTATAAACATTGATTTGGGCTTTGCAAAATCCTTTACATAATTACCTATTGAGATAAGTTTGATTTTGGCATATTCTTGGAATGCATTCAGGACTTAATATAGACTTATTCTTGTTCTTACTGGCAGTGGTATGTGCTCTTTTCAGTACTATTTTCCTTTCTAGCTTAATCCAGAAATACAAACCTCCCTATTTACTAAAGAGCTATTTTAGTCAGATGTGATTAGTTTACTTTATTATTATATCTACTACAAACTCATAGTTTACTATGTTTATTAGATATCTCTATCACTCAACAAACACATAGTAAAAGTAGAATCCATATTATTGCTTTTTTATTACTTTGAGACATATCCTACTTTGTATCACAGGCAGGCCTTGAACTCACAATCTTTTCCTTGATCCACAGTGCTGAAATTACAGGCATTGATCACTGGCAAATTGGGAAGTAGTTCATACATGTTAATACCTATAGATAGACAGTAGTCATTGAAGAGAAAATATATAAATATACAAGCACTGGTCTATTTATTAAACATTTATATAGTGTTTATTCTATCTGGTTTTTATTTTAATCTCTTTACAATTATTAACTCAGTAAGCATATCTTGCCTGGTAGGCCAGTATCATATCTCAATGGGTGCTAAATAGCAACTAAAATACAGGAAAAAAAAAAGGCTTCCATAGAAGTATTTAGAAAATATTAGAACACATATTGAAATATACACATATACACTTTTATCTTATGTGTGTTAAAATTATCCAAATCTGTTTATATATAATAAGATCAAAAATTGAAAAAAATTATATACTACTTACTCTTAAATATATACTACTGTGTTGTTACTGAAAAGTAGTCCATATATCACTCAACTAATGCCCAGACACACACACATTCAGATTGTGATAACATTTTTCTATTCAATTATGACTTTCTACAATAAATGAAAATTTCCAGAGCTTCACCCTTGTATTTGTCATTATTATTTTTCTCCTTATAATAAAACATATAACAATTTTATGTCTGCATCCATAACTCATGTTTGATAAGCCAAATCAAAAAGCTAAATTCAATGGTAAGAGTTCATAAGCATTTTAGGCATCCTCTCTTGTGGTCTGGAACACTTAATGTGCATTATAGAACTAACTTTCCCAAAGTTGTGCCTTTTTAAATTGTCATTAACATGATGAAACCATTGACATTTTTCAGTTTCCAAATTCTGTAAAAATAATCAAAAAATATTTTTTAATAATATATAGCCTGTTTTACTCAGATTCTATCATAGAACTTTTTATATGATCATCATGGGTTCTCCATCCCTAAGAAAAGTCTGATGATTCTATATTTATTTATTTATTTATTTATTTATTTATTTATTTGACAGAGAAAGAGAGAGAGAGAGAGAGATTGGGCATGCCAGGACCTTCAGCCACTGCAAACGAACTCAAGACACATGCACCCCCTTGTGCATCTGGTTTATGTGGGTCCTAGGGAATCAAACCCTGGTTCTTTGACTTTGTAGACAAATACCTTAACCACTAAGCCTTCCATTCAGCCCAGAAAGATCAGATTCTCCATGTATGCATTCCATTCTCTCAAAAGAGCAAAAGTTTTCTCCATAAAGTTTAACTACATATTACATCATTATTCATTTTATTTAATTGTATGAACAAGTTATCACTGGCTTGGGAAATGCAAAATAAGTATAAAGCTGGAAAATACTATAACCATGTTTGGTGTTCAAAATAAGTGGGTTTTTTTTTTCTTTAACAGCTATAACACAGATAAAAATTATATGAATCTTAGACATTCTTTCAATTTCTTTAGATTAGAAACCTCTGGAAAATTCTATATTTTAAAAACTGGAATTTAAGAAATGAGAATTAAACATATTTCTATGCCTATAAACTCCTCTAGCTTTGAATCTATAACATGTTGAGGATAGACTTCTCATATAAGTGCAGAGGAACTGACTGAAATATTTTGGTAGGATTCACCTAACATTTCCAAAACAACTTAAGCAAAGAAAGGTTTTGTTTGTCTAATGGTTTGAAGGTATAGAGTCCATCATGGTCAGGAAAGTATGTTAGCAGGAATGTAAGCCAGCTGATCACATTGTATCTTCAGTCTAGTAGCAGGGAGAGATGAAGGCTGGTGTTCAGCTGGCTCCCTCATTTTTATTCAGTCTGCAATCCCAGTCCATAGATAAGATGGTCCCACCACATTGGGAGGGAGTTATTAACCCCTAATCCTCTCTGAAAATATCCTCATGAATCCTCCAGGAGATGTGCTACCTAGGTGATTTCAAATCATATCAATTTTATGAGACCAACATATATCCATACATGTTCACATGTATATCAATGCTATGCATACATTTTATAATGAAACTGACCAAGATTCAACAATTATTAAACAAACATACTTATTCTGGAAAAAAAAACACATTCATCTATAGTATGCTAAGAGTGTAACAGTGGGGATTATGAAAAAGGAATAATGTGAATATATATATATATATGTATTATATATATATATATGTATATATATATATATATATGTATATATATATGGTGTGTCTTCAAAGGACCATGGACAATTTGATACTAAGAGTAATTATAAGCTATTTTTGAGTGGAGTAGGAAGAGAAGAATGGAGGATGAAGGAGAGAGAGGAAACAGCAGAAAAGACAGAATGGACCATTAGCATACCCCATGTATTAAAATATAAAACTATATTTACTTGAGCTGGAGAGATGACTTAGTGGTTAAGCGCTTGCCTGTGAAGCCTAAGGACCCTGGTTCGAGGCTAGATTCCCCAGGACCCAAGTCAGCCAGATGCACAAGGAGGCACACACATCTGGAATTTGTTTGCAGTTGCTGGAGGCCCTGGCACGCCCATTCTCTCTTTCTCTGCCTCCTTCTCTCTCTCTCTCTCTCTCTCTCTCTCTCTCTCTCTCTCTCTCTCTCTCTGTTGCTCTCAAATAAGTAAATGAAATAAACAAAAGTGATATTTAAAAAACTATGGTTACTTTATATTTTTAATTATTTCATAGCACAATCTATGAAAAATTTGATCAAAATGCTGAAAAGTCTTAGTTTCCAAATGATCTATATTGCATCAATATATCATGCCATCTGAATAACTTGAAATTTTAGTTTATTCAAATGTTATCTTCCTGGTTTAGTTTTCTATGGTTGGTTGAGTAAAAATGAAGAGTTAGTGGGAGAGGACTCAACTTGTATACCATATGCGCTGTCTAGTGAACAAAACCTTAGCAGTTATGCTGCCCTACTTTAACAACACCATGGTGAGCCAGGCCCCAAGCCTTTAATCCCAGAACCCGGGTGGCAGAGGTGGGAGGATTGCAGTGAGTTCGAGGTTTCCCTGAGACTACGTACTGAATTCCAGGGCAGCCCGGGCTAGAGTGAGAACCTTCCTTGAAAAACCAAGAAAAAAAAAAATACACCACTGTTTTTATGAGGGATTTATTAAAGTATAATTATCTCACCACAGGAAATAAATCTATACTCACTTATGATACTGGAGGCCATATTTTGAACATGCAACTTATTAGTGTTGTAGCTATGCACAACAATAGTAGATAGTGGGCAGGAACTCATATCTGGAAAACCTACTTGTCTTTCAAAAATATCAGGAACTTTCACTTGTTTGTGAAATATTACTAAATAAAATGTAAAATTGACAGCCTGTAATTTTCCCCTCCCATTCTTCCACAGTTTCATGTATTACAGTCAGGAGTGTGAATGATGAGCAAAAGATAAATCAATTAAGCACTTAATAAAAATTCATCCATTCAGATTACAGTGCTTCTGTAACCTTGCTTACAATTTGGTGAAGAGATTCTCTAAAGAATAAAAGTTAGTAATTAATTAATTTATTTATTTATTGACTTATTTGGGAGTTTGCGTCTATGTGTGTGCCTCTCTAGCTTTAAATGGTGGTTGGGATATTGAAGCTGGGCTTACAAGCTTTGCATGCAAAAACTCTTAACCATTGAATCATCTCCCCAGCTCCATAATGAAAATTCTGATTGTAGCTCACAATTATTAGAATTATTCTTTTATTTTTGTTTGTTTATTGAAGAATGCATATTTCTGTGAAAATCCCTACCAAGATTCCAGTTTCCTGATCCTTTATTGATGTACTATTGCAGGCACTGTATTAAAGGGATTTTTTGCAAATAAAATGGAAAGCTCAAATTAAGAGTGTTAATGAAAGAGATAAATCAGTGGTCATCACCTTTATAATGGCCTGCTTAAACCTCACCTCAGTTGCTCAATCAAATCCTTAAAAAACAGTTTTCAATTATGTGCAATAGAACAAGAAAGACCCGAGGAAAATCAGCCATGCTATGCCTGGTGTGAAAGGGGTGAGCATAAGGTGATAGACAGAGGGGGTGGGCAGACTCTAGCAGCAGAGAGTATCTTGGATAGCAGAAAACAAGAAAGCAAGGACCTCATAGGATTCACTCTGTCAACCTCCTGAAAGATAAGAGAAGAACATCTTCTGAGATTACACCTAACCTCATCAACAACTGATTTCATCTGGAGAAGTCGTAAATAGGATCAGTTGAAATTTTGATGTCTGAATCCCAGGACTACGAGATAAAGAATTTCATTGTTTTAACCTGTCAAGTTTGAGGTAATTTGTTACCTATCATTAGAAAAACTGATTGATACCCTTGTTTGACAAATTGTTTTTGTGTACCAGCAAGATTTAAGGCACTATGCTGAATGACATAACCAACCAAACATCAATCAAATATGATGGCTGCCCTCAAAAGAATTTACGGATTAGTTGAGGATATAAAATACATAAAAATTAGCTATATAATAAGATACAAGGGCATTTCAGAAGATCTCTAAATGTATGTGTGCAAACATTTGCTTTGAGGAAAGAAGAGTGATGGAAAAGTTGTTTTGTGAGATTGAAAAAACAAAGACATACTTCCAAAGATACTTAAATAAAGTACTGAATCATCCCAATTTTGATGTCAGTTGAAGGTATCTGTTGGTCCTATATTTTAACAGTAAAATATGATAAGGGTTTGGAATTGTTAGACATATAATGGAAAAAATGAAATGAAGTTATATTGTTACATCATAACTTGAACATTATTCTGAAAAAAAAAAGGTCAATTGACAACTTTCACCATGGAAATGACCTGATTAGAAGAGTATCTGTGAAGATATAATGAAAGCAGTATAAAAATGGATTAAAAGGGGAAAATGAGCGTACTAAGAAAACCAGGTTAAGGATCTACTTAGATATCATGGTTAGTGAAATTGATTTTAAATAAATGTAGTAGCAGTCAGAATAAATAGGAAGAGCTGATTTTGAGAGACCTTGCAAGGACTTATCTAAAAAGAATCAATGAAGGAAAAGGAGAAAAGTACTATTTATCATCTACCTTGAGTCTACTTAGGAAGGCAATCAGATAATGGTGGCATAAAAATTAAATATAAACTGATGGAGCAGAGAATTTTCTTTACAGTATGTATAGTGGGTATTTCAAATAATAATGCTTGTCTTATGAATGAATACATAGATTTCATGGTCTTCAAAGTGAAGAAACTTCAAGTTTTATCTGAAATTCATTTCTACAATAGCTAAATTTATCATAAGTTTATAATAAATGCCATAATAACAAAAAATAAAATCAAGAATAAAAGAAACATGCCTAAAATTCACAAACATGCACATTTTCTTTTGTGCCCTTGAAAGACTAATTCCTAGGAATAAATTCTAACTGAAAATGCCCTGGGGTCTTACAAAGGTTAAAAACCTACCTTCATATAACAGATTATTTGACTTCATTAAATACCTAATTTATTGGTCAATAAGCTAAGCATCTAAAATTAGTTTATAATAATAACTGTTGACCCCTTGATTTCACTAGATGTCACAGTGGGCAGCAGAATTCCAGGCCAGAATACTAGATTATAGTTCCCCATAAAGTCCCTAAGTAAAAGTCTTTTAAACACGTAGGCCTTTTGTGTGTGTAGGGGGTGGGGTGGGGGCGGAAGGGGAGCTGGTGGCAGATTCTCAAGAGGATTAAGACACCTGTTTCAGTAAAGGTCCCACCTATTATAAAATAGTTTCAACAAATCCTGGGCCTTATTGAGTCTTGGTGGCAACACAATTCTTACCATCTATTTTATTAGGGTCTCATCTAGTAAATTGTAGAGAAATCATTGAGCATTATGAATCCTGGAATTTATCCATTTGGCTATCCTTAATAGTGCTAAGGAGGCAAAAGAGCATCTAATTCTAGACCAACCTGGTTTACATAGCAAGTTTCAGATCAGTCAGGCCTACATAGCTAGACTGTCTCAAAAAACTGGAAAAAATATCCCTATAGTATACAATATACAATAAAGGCAGTTTTTTTTTTTTTTTTTTGGCAAGGAAGCCTTGTCATAGGTAGATCTATGAATGATAGAAGCCTAGAAATATAAACAAAATTAAGTACATGTAATGTATGTGTCTACTATTTTAATTTTTTCTCATGATTAATTAAAGAAGTAGCAACTATGTTAGTTTGGTAATATATGGGGAGAAAATGACAATAGCACAACACTGTGAGTAGAGAAACATGTGCACAGTGTGCTAGAGTTGTATCTCACACTGTCAGCCTAGAATAAACAAACTGAGGAATACATTAAACTCAGTAGAAAATTTTAAAAACACATTTGTGCATACATTAGTATTTGAGATATGCTGTGTGAGGTGTTTGGGGTTCATGCATGTGTCTCTGGAAACACTCACATAGACACAACAAAAGTTTTGTCAACTCGGGTAATCTAAATCATGATGATAAATGAGAAATAATCACACATTCTAACTGCATTGGTTAGACAAAAAGTTAATTTTTCCTTCATGCAATTCATTTTAAGTACAGACTATTTTGAGAAAAATATTTCAACTATTTTTTACACTTTCATGTCAAAATCAACAGCTAATGAAAGATATATCACATTTCAGACATTTAGGATTTTTGACTAATTACTAAATGTAAGTCATGAAACTATTCTTACCACTCAGGTGTTGAAATGGCTACTACTACTTTGTAATTAAATATTTCAAGCATTTAATAACAATGATATGGTTAATGCAATATATATATTACCTCAAAAATTCTGGGGAGGAGGGTCACCTGAAAGAAAGCAACAAGATAAAGAAGGCACAGGGACAGCCTTATGTGGCTACTTCACTAGCAGAGGAGTCACTGGCAGTTAATGGCTACTAGGAGAAGAGAGGCATTTTCCTCAGTAGCCACGTATAAGTTAGGTATGTTCAGGCAAATTACCACTCATGTCACTGAGTCATTAATGAAAAAGGAGTAGAGCGATGCAAGCAATAAGGCTAGATGGGAAGAGAGTTCAGGGGTGGGATCAGCTCAATAAGGTGTAATCTGGGTTAATATAATTACACAACATTAAATACACACGTGATACTGTCAAAATATTTTAAAAATAATAAATATTTAAAAGTTTATTGGTCACAGAAACAAATAATCTTAGCTCATTTCCAAATGTTGGTGAATATATCACAGCTCCAGGAATGGAGACACAGACATGAAGATACATACTTGAAAGTTAGGGGCATGAGTTCATGGTCATCCTTGGCTACAAAGCAAATTCAAGGTCAGCTTGAGGTGCATGAAACAGTCTCAAACAACAAACAGAAAAATATATCATAGTAAGTAATAGCAAAATGAAAATTGGTAGCCATTTTCCTTAACTCTTAAACTCAAGTAGCTACTTAGATATGTTAACTGACACATATTTCACAAGCATCTAATCAAGTAGACACTATTGTTTTATTACCATCATTACCATATTATATTATTATTTCTCTGAAGTTTAGAATCCTGTTATAGTAGAAAGACATACTAAATGAGAGACTTGAGATTTGTACTGAGGGAAGTTTCACAGAATATAAATTAAAATGCAATAGAAAAAAAATGAGGATAAATGTTGCTCATTGCTACAGAAGTGTTTGTCTCTAGAAAAACAGTGGACAAATTAAAGACTTCTAAACATTTATAAGGTAGATAGAACATTTACCAACATATGCTATAGTACAAAACAATTGACAATAAAGATATTCCCTATTAATTCTTTAGTATTTTTGTAAGGAAAAATATAAATTTCAAGAAAAATAGAAAACAATCTTTTTAAACATTCTACTCTGTCCTTGGTTTAATCTAATATAATAACGATGTCTCAGAATACATATAAATTGCTCATTCTATTATTTCATTTCAACATTTATTAATTTTTAATTTTTCTTTCAGATTTTAGCTACAGATTACCACTGATGTATGTGTGTGTGTATTTGTGTGTGTGTATTTTTAAAAGGCTCTTTTATAAATGACAATAAAACATAAATTCATGCCCCCATTATCTAATTTTTTCTTAAAATGTCAAAAGAAATGAATAGATGTAAAACATACTTCTATACATATGTTCATGTTTTTTTTCTTTTTTACAGTTTTTAATTTTTTATTTATTATATATGGACATATTTGTATGTAAACATCACATATTAGTACCATTCTTTCCCTTCTCCCTGCCCCTTTTCTGAAGAGGCCTTCCTCATTGGTTATGCAGGTCAACCCCATGGGGAATGTGGGTCATGCATTATGGGGGCAGCAATAAGTTATGGGGGAGAGGCAATGTCTCTGTGCAAAATGTGCCAACTTGTGGTTCTAACAATCTTTCTGCCCCTCTTCCACAAAATCCCATGAGCCATTCTGGGTCCATTTTAAGTCTACTTCAGTGATGGGCACTTAGGTAACCAACTGCTCTTGGTTTCCACTCATTGGAAAGGAAATTGTATCAGGAACTGGGAAACAAGTCAGAATCTTATCCAGATAATGATTCTGCTTTCCATTGTCAAGCTCCCACTAACCTTGGACTGTAAAAGTGTCTAAACCCTTTTAATTCTCTCTAAATTAATAATGATTACGCCATTTAACTGGCACTGACTTCACCCTCCATTGGAGAACCTGCTTCTCTTTTTCAAATGAGATCTGGACTTAAGAAAATAAACTACTCATCACACTCCATCCTGGCCCCAGCTGAAACCACAGAAGAATTGGGGGAAGTGAGCAAGAATGCTGCTCTTTTAGTTAAGCTGATATTAGCACAAGGGTGATGTAGAAAGATACTGAGGATACTCAATACCTACCAAACCAGACATATGTTCATATTTTAAGTCTTTTAAAATAGAAAAGTGATGGGCTAAAGAGATGGCTTAGCAATTAAGGCATTTGTCTGCAAAGCCTAAGGACTCTGTTTTTATTCCCCAAGATGCACATAAGCCAGATGCACAAGGCGGCATAAGCATCTGGAGTTCATTTGCAGAGGCTGGAGGCCCTGGCACCTCCATTCTCCACCCCCTCTCTATGTCTCAAATAAATAAACAGACAAGTTAGGAAAGGTGTTGACAGTTTTATTACATATGAATTTTCTTTACTCATGGCTACACCTTGGTGAATGCAGTACTGCAAGAATTTCCAGGATCAGTTAGTAAAACAGCTTCAAGATAAAATGTGTTAAGTAGTAAGTAAATAAGTATGTCATGTTATTAGGATTCCACACCTTGAGGCATCTCATGTTTGGCTTATTGAGAACCTGCGTTTTCTCAAGGGTTATTCATGCTCTTTGGATTCTATAGCCTCTCATTCAGTTTCCTAGCAAGAAGGGCCTGTTTGGACGTTTCTATTGTACATTTATTCTCAAAATTAATTAGATATGTACAAGCTGTCCTACTGCCCACACAAACTAGACCAAGAAATATATCCATCCAATGCCTTCAATACTATTCAAATATTTCTAAAGCCAGGATAGTATATGGATACTTATCTAACAGAAAATTCATCTGCCAGCAGCATATGAGCTAACGTTTATAATAAAATGAATTTGGAAATGTTAAAAATAAAAAAAGCCAGTGGTAATGCAAGGGTGTCTTGACACATCTGCATATAGTAAACATCTGCTCAATAGGTCATACTATTCCCTAAGGGAAATAAATATGTTGATCTAATTTAGTAGGCAGTAGTAGATAAGTTTTCCTTGGTCAGTCACTTGGACACAAATTAATTATTTTTTTTCCATGATTATATCTGACTTGTGACTGAGGACTGTCTTTTCAAAGGCTAAATATACTTGGATTCTTCCTAAAGAAAATAAAACTGGGACATTTTCATTTGCTTTACTAGTACAAGAGCCAGAGGAATTTGTTGGCCAACTTTTAGATTTCATTGGTAATACAGCTCCCACAAATTCAACACCACAGAGGCCATGGAGTATTACTATACTGTGGAAGGAGTTGGAACAAGAAAGAGGCTGCCGTACAGTGTAATTACAAAAATGAATAATTGGTCTCTCCTTAGTGATGCCCTTTAAAAAACTTATAATGTTGCTATACAGGGCTACTTTATAACAACTTGTAACAAAAATACAAATTATAAATATAATTAATAAATGCATAATACTATTATAATATAATAAATGGATAATACTTAAAATTATTTCCAAATTGTGCAAAAAATAAGAATGGAAGGTCAATTTTGAAACACAAAAATACATTTAAGACAATACTTTTGTTCATTCATGGTACATGACTTATCATGAAGTCTTCATTTGGTTGGAAATATTAAAGAGAACAGCTCAGAGGTGACATTTTTGTGATCTGAAAACAGAGATACTATAAAATATACATAGCACATGTGAGTTATAGCAGCCAGAAGTATCAACCCTTACATGTGGTGATTCATTAAAGATAACTTAGGTATTTCACTATGAATTGGATCCAGGAAGCCTTTCAAATTTGAACTATGAATCAAAGTAAAATTAGAGCGAAGTCATCTTTATAGATATAATATTTAATTAAATTGAATTAGCATATATATGAATATTATCAGAAGTACAGAATGTTAATGCAAAGGTACAGGACTTTAGGTTTTACATGAGTACTTAATTCGTATCTGCAAATAGAACTTCTTAGATGTAAGGAAAAAGGACAGTGTAAAATCCGCTTTAGTTCCATACACTGCCATCTTACTGTCACCTTACATGCTAAAGACTTAAAAGTAGTCCTCCAGAGTGCAAATGACTGTAACGTGATTCCCTCAAATAGTCACAAGTATCATAAAATATGAAGATTTCATTGACAAAGGTATGAAACGCATAAGTGCAATGCCAGTCCCCTTCTGCGTACTGCCCACTTACTCCCCATTTACAATATTTTCAAGCATATAGACATTTTCAAATAGAATGTATCAACATTAAACTAAAGTCAACATACTGAAAGTTTTAATCAATTTAAAAATACTTCTGTTTTGTTAAATGTTTAAAATGTTTGTTTTAACTTCCTTTATCTTCACATTCACTTATAAACGGCAACATGGCAATGCTGGAGTTAGACAAGGTGACTTGGACAGGCCTTGGAGGGTTATTTAGCAAGTAAATACATACACTGAGATTCAGAGGAACAAGAATTCTCATTGCCAGTAAAGGAATTTTGCAAATCTTTGACACACAAAGGTCTAGATTTAAAAAAAGAAAATACAAAAGACTACTTCAAATAGAAAAACCTCCAAGTCCTTGTGATATTGAATTCAAATCAACACTAGTAGGTAAAACAATGAAAATCCCTCAGGCTTGAGGGGGAGTAGTCAATGATAGACAGGCTTGTTATTTACACATCAGTAGGTTTATAAAAGTGCACATTCTAAACTCTAACTCACCAGTAAGTGTTTTATTCTTTTCCTCTCACTACCATTTATAGTTTTAATTTATTTTTATGATAGTGATAATCTTGATTATAATTGTCAATAATTCATTTATGTATTTGATTATCCTTCATGTACTAAAATTTTAAGAAGTTACCAATTCATACCTATAGCTAAAGCACCTAATAATTAAAATGTAGTTTATGTATAATTCTTTTTGCCAATATATGAAAATTCTAATCAAAATATGTTTTAATGTTTTTGCATAAAAAATTATTTACAAGAGAAGAAAGAATTTGCCAGTGGCTGTACTACTGTAGAAAATTACTCTCCCTGCTGCATATATTAACTGCACAGAATTCTGCAGGAAAGGATTCAGGAATGGAAGAGGAGTGTATACACCCCAATTCCTTCCTGTGAATTCACATTTTTTTGAGTAGGATTAATAGGAAATTATTCAAGATCCTATGAACAATGTATTCTTTTTGTTTTTTTCTTTTAACGGTCTCACTCTAGCCTAGGCTGACCTGGAATTCACTATGTAGTCTCAGAGTAGCCTCGAACTCATGGCTATCCTACCTCTGCCTCCCCAGTGCTGCGATTAAAGGCGTGCGCCACTGTGCCTAGCTACTGAATTCTTTTTAATAAATGGTCACTAACTTCTAAATTACACTATATAAATATGTGTTCTGAAGCTATAACAATCATAAGTTAGAAATAGTAATAAATCTGAGGCTATGAATCATTGGTAAAACATTTAAATGGCATGTATAGGGCACTACATTCAATCCTCAGAATTAAATCATGAATAAATAAAAATGAATTAATTAACAAAAGGTTTAGTTGCAGGAAATGCCTTTTATTTGGAAACTAAATTAAATATCTATTAAATTTATGTGCTAAATATTAAATCAAAGGGAAATTAAGATTATTTTATGTAATTACTTTGAAATTTTTAAATTTGAATTTAATTATTCTTAACTGATACATAAAACAAAATTAAAATAAAACAGCATATCACAACATATAGAATATGAAGTGTTTATTGGGATATTTTTGGCCATTTATAGTAAATAAGTTTCTTAATACAATTACTTCTATTTTAAACCACAATTTATGAAGTTGTAAATTAAGCAGTACATATGGAATTAGAAAGTAAAAGAGCTAGGCGTGGTGGCACATGCCTTTAATCTCAGCACTTGGGAGGCAGAGGTAGGAGGATCGCCGTGAGTTCGCGGCTACCTTGAGACTCCATAGTGAATTCCAGGTCAGCCTGAGCTAGAGTGAGACCCTATCTCGAAAAAAAAAAGAAAAAAAAAAGTAAAAGAATGGCATAGAAAAGAGAAACAAAAGTAAAGGAAAAAGGAAGGAAAGAGGAAGGAATGAAAGAAGTTTGGTTGGTAAGAAAAATGCAAAGGAGAAAGTGAAGAAGGAAAAAGAGGAAGGGTAGGGTAAAAAACATTTTTGGAGACATAGTAAAATACCAATGCACTTCCATTTGAAATAATTTTATAATTAGGATGACATGCATAATTCATTAAAATGATGAATTTAATCAGAAAGAAAGACTCTGCTTCTGAGTAGATAACTGTTAAAAGCTATTGATTGTTTAAGACAGGTGAACTTTGTCTTGTTACCCTCAATACCTATATAAAGCCAGATTCATGGATCTGTAATCCTAGCTTCCCTATGACCAATGGGACGTGGAGCCTGAAGAACCAGTAGCTGCAAGAGAGACCCTGTACAAACAAAGACCTCAAAAAAAAGTGTAAAGGGGTGGGTGAAAACATACTTTGAAGTTGTCCTATTATCTCAACATGTGCACCATGACTAGTGTACATATGTATACACACACACACACACACACACGTGCACCTTAACAAATAATAATCATTATCAAATAAATTGCAATTAAAATACTTAACCAAGAGACTGGAGGTAAAGATCTGAAACCTAAAAAATCCCAAGAACCCTCAAAACTCAGTAAATAAACTTTTTTCTTAGCTAGACACAATATGAAATTAGACAATTCAAAAAATGTGCTATATGGGCTGGAGAAATGGCTTAGCGGTTAAGCGCTTGCCTGTGAAGCCTAAGGACCCCGGTTCGAGGCTCGGTTCCCCAGGACCCACGTTAGCCAGATGCACAAGGGGGCGCACGCATCTGGAGTTCGTTTGCAGAGGCTGGAAGCCCTGGCGCGCCCATTCTCTCTCTCTCCTTCTGTCTGTCTTTCTCTCTGTGTCTGTCGCTCTCAAATAAATAAATTTAAAAAATTTTAAAAAATGTGCTATATGGATGACATATGGCCACATGAAAGATGTTGAACTTCATTATATAATGGGGAAATATAAATTTAGCCATATGCTGCCACTCTATATCTGGTAAGATAGCCAAATTTCAACATTGATAAGCATGTAAAGCCAGGCTAATTCTTGGATTGCAACAGCTCAGCAATATCTTTACAAAGTTTTATATATTTTGAAAATATGATCTAGCTACAAGTTTAATTTGCCTTTTTCCTCATTGTACAAAAAGCACTTACATAAGAATGTGTTTAAAACTATAATAGCTTCATTTGTGGTAAGCTAAAACTGAAATCGATGCAATTATTATGACCCAAGAATGACAACATTACAAAAGAAGAATGCAGTCAGAAGTGGAAGTAAATGTAGCCATACACATGACATAAACAAATCTCTAAATATTTTTGTTGAATAAATTATCCAGGAAATAAATGATTCCATTCATGTAAATTCTAGAAATACTAAACAATCTAGTTTGACAGGATATACATGGTAGGTAATTTATGTTTGGAAAGTAGGTGACAGAGAGGGACAGGAGAGGGTTGTATCTTGTTTTATCAGTTTATTTTAATTTATGTTCAATGTGACTTATTTTATTTTTGGATATTTGAGTCAGGATCTTATTATATAACACCCTGTGGCCTGCAACTTGCTACATATTCTAGGCTGGTATTGAACTTAAAGCATGTAAACTTCTTCTCTCCCTCCTCAGTGTGCCTTTGAGACAGATATTTAAACAGCATAAGAAAACCATTGAGTCTGATGGCTTTTTTTTTCTTTTTGTTTTTTTGTCCACATCTAATAGTTTAACATGATTATATTGTTGTCAATATTAATCAAACACTGGACTGGAGAGATGGCACTTGCCTGCAAAGCCCAAGGACCCATGTTTGATTCCCTAGTACCCATGTAAAGGCAGATGCACCAGATGGATCATGCATTTAGAGTTCATTTGCAGTGGCTAAAGGCCTTGGTATGCCCATTTCTCTCTCTCTCTCTCTCTCTGTTCCCTTTCCTTTCTTTCTCTTTCTTTAAAAAAGAAAAAATATATTAACCAAATTCTGTAATTAATTTCTATTTATTGTGAATTAATCATACCTAAATAAATACATAAGTATAAAAAGACAAAATAAGAGTGTTATATGCATTACCATTTCCTTATATTTCAGATATGAATAAGTTATGTTATGATAATGAAAGAACTCAAGTCCTTTATTTGTGGCAAGCTATTAATATAACACTTAAAAATCCTAGGAAGACAGTGGGTATGGTGGTGTATGCCTTTAATCCCAGCACTTAGGAGGCAGAGTTAGGAGGATTGCCGTGCGTTCAAGGCCACCCCTGAGACTCCATAGAGAATTCCAGGTCAACCCTAGCTAGAGTGAGACCTTACCTCAGAAAAACAAAATAAAACAAAGCAAAACAAAAAATCCTAGGAAGAGACATATAAGGAATCATTCATCTTCCATTAGACAGCTCAGAGGACTGCTGTGGAGAGGAGGTGCTCACAAAACACTCCTCTACTGAGGAAAAATTGTTTCTATTTATCTAATGAAATGAAATACAGCTCATTTTTGAACCTCTATAACTTCCTTAAAACTAGTACTTCATTTTTTTTCCCCTCAAACTATTTAATTGGTAAACTTCTGAGTATGTTGATATGAAACATCAGGTAAATGGAGTCATGCTATAGTCATAGAGAATGAATGCAAATCAACACTAAACTTGCATGTCCAGATGCAAAACATGCATTTATGTGAGTGAATGCCTTGTCATTTCATGACATGCACTAGGATATTCCCATTGAGTGAAAGTTAAGTAAGCTAAAAACTGAGAAATGATCAAATACAAAGAATTTGGTATGTGGTGTGGAAACAGTCATAGGTGCTTTAATTTTCCATGCAACACTGTGTATTTACTAAGAATACATCTTCAATAAACTGTGTTTTCCAAAGCGCTAAAACATAAAATGCCTAAATAAATTTTATCATAATTTCTCTCTATGTAAGTGAAAAAATTATGAACATTTTTTATGGCTTTTTAAACACTAGTATTTTGGCCTTTATCTGGTATAACTGAAACTCAGCAGTCTGTGACATACTTAGGATACAAAGCCATTGTGACTTAATGAGGGCACATTAACCTTAGTGTGCATGTTGCAATAGGTTAAGCTCCCTTTCTACATGGCAGTACAGACTTGTGACTTCTAACAATTCATTCTTCCCAGTGTCATGGGCCTCTGCAGTGGATGCCTTTTCCAGCCTTCTAATCTTTCTTGGCTTGTATTTAACTAACAAGCTTGCTCTCTGATTCTTCAATGTGCGATCTAGATATAATTTGTGGCCTTTTATATTTTTTTAAGAAATAATAATGATGACTATTAAATAGTGAAATGGAAAAGTGAAATAAAAAAGCAATTGATCTAATATGAATAGAATAATAAAGTCATAAACTCTTATGGAGTAGAAATAGTTTTATTTTCATATTCTTAGTAAAAAGCAGATTTTATCCACCACAAAAGAAAGAATACCTAGTATGACTTCTTTCAATGTGTGGATAAGTTAGAGAACAGTGAGTAGACAGCATAGCAATGGGAGAAACAAGGAAGTCATTCCCTGACTCAGAAACAGGAAGGATTTTAGAAAGCATTGTGCAAAAGATCAAACCATCTTATGTTCTGAACTGTAGATATGCTCCTGTGTCTGTGTATACCCAATGTACATGCACACTTCTGAATACATTGGGGACCCAATTGAAATAAATGTTTACATACACTACAAGGAATAGACTTTCTACTGAGATGCCAAAAAATACTGTTTGTATTCCAAATAAAATCACAGACACAGGCAATATCAAAAGATAAAAAATAATATTTTTCCATAAACTAATATTAGCTAAAAAATACTGCATTCTATATAGCAAGCATTCATCCAACCCATATTTGTTTTATATTACTATACATTTTCACCAATTCTTACTGGTATTTGTTTATAATTTGTTTGCGTTTTTTTTATTTTCCTACTTATTCTTGCCAGACTATCTGTATGAAGATACCATTTCCACACCCACTGATTCTGGCCTAGCCTCATAATTTGATTCAGTTAATGGCCTGAAAACAGAAGTGACATATGACATGTTTAAGCTGGAATTTTGTGTCATTACATGATTTGAGTCTTTAGAGTTCCCAAGTCCATTCCTAATATTACCCCGCTGTTATGAGGGTTCAATGAGAAGGCATGTGGAGCTTAGTCAGTCCAACCAAACACTGCCAAGAAGAACTTGTGAAGCCCAAGAGAGACCCTGCCAAACTCACATCACAGAAATTGTTGTTTTCAGCCCCTGAGATTTGGCATTTTAAAAATTGCTACTGCATAAGCTAATTATTATGCAATAAAAGAGAAGCAATAAAAATGAATGCCACACTTTTTTTTTAAATTATTAAACGTGCATATGGAATTATTTGATTTGCTAAATCTATTTGTTTTAATGTGGCGATGCTATTGGACACATTATACATCATCTATCGTAATGCTTTACTTAGCAATCTGTATATAGTTGTGACCCAGTTTTACAAAATATTTTTATTTATTTATTTGAGAGAGACAAAGTGAAACAGATAGAGATAGAGTGAGTATGAGTTTTCTGCCACTGCAAACAAACTCCAGACACTTGCATCATTTTGTGCACCTGTCTTTCCATGGGTAATAGAAAATCAAATCAGAGCTGTTAGGCTTTGCACACAAGTGCCTTTAACTATGGATCTATCTCTCCAGCCCTGTGGGCCAATTTTATTTGTTTTCCAGTGTAGTACCAAAACATTAAGTTACTGCTAAGTAAGGACATATAAATCCATAAGACCAGGCCATGACTTAAAGTGCTGAATCACACATCATCCATGGACAGACCACCTCAGCCATCTCCTTTACAGTAAAATGGACTCTCGGTAAATGGGAAAGCCACATTTGAAGATGATTACATAGCTACCATTTAACATTCAAACTGAAGTGTACAGTCACAGGCCATCATGCACCTTTCTCGATTTTGTCTGTTAATCAGGATTATGTTGTCTTTCAAAACATGAAAATTAATGTCTCATGGCTATCTTCTCAATAGAAGTAATATTTAGAATAAAGATAAAAATGATAAAAGGTGAACAGGAGTAGTTATTTTTCTAAGGTGTCAACCTTTTCTCAATCCATAAATCATATACATATATCTAAGTGTATGTAAGTATACTGGTCACCAGTTATAAACAAACATACAAATATTTGAACAAAAAGAACATTAGCTAATTACATAATCTGAGAAAGTATGCTTGTCTATTGTTTTGATTTAAAGTTTATAATCCCAGGTTTGGTTACACACACCTTTAATGACAGCACTCAGGAGGCAGAGGAGGAGGATCACCATGAATTTGAGGCCACCCTGAGACTGCATAGTGAATTAATACCTGGTCAGTCTGGGCTAGAGTGAGACCCTACCTTGAAAAACAAAACAAAACAAACAAAAAAACTTCATTCTTGTTATTTGTATATAAATATACAATAAATGCACAATATATGACTTTTTTTTAGTATTTGATGGGCAAGAAGAATCTCCAAGCTATCCATATTTTACCCAACCCAAACAGTATCGTTTCTGCACTGGTTGAGCAGCACAAAGTCACTGTTTTCAGAGACATCTAAAGAATTTAGCTCTTTCTACTCCGCAAAGCCTGGACTTCAAATAAAATAAAATAAAATAAAATAAAATAAAATAAAATAAAATAAAATAAAATAAAATAATAAAATAAAATATAAAAAATAAAATGATTGACAAAATGTTTGAAAACAAATCTATTCCTATAAAGAAGAATATTTAAGGAAAATCCTATGATTCCAGTGAGGCAAACAAATGATACAAGTAACTTTTGCCCTTTAGCTTCTTTTTATCTCAGTTTTCTTTTAAAAAAAAATTACTTATTTGCAAGCAGAGAGACATAGAAGAGAAACAGAGACAATATGAGCACTCCAACACTTCCAGCTGCCGCAATCAAACTCAAGATGCATGGGCCTCTTTGAGCACCTGGCTTAAAGTGGTTACTGGGGAATAAAACTAAGTTAATATAAGGCTTTGCAGATCAGCATCTTAAATGCTGAGCCATCTCACAGGCTCTATATTAACTTACTTTTGAAATAACTCTAAGGTTTTGTGTGGTATACTTAATCATGAATTTACATATATGATAGATTTTTTTTCTTTTAGATAATTTGCTTTCCTTTGTTAAGCTTCCTATCCATTTATATTGAGTTTTGACTCAGCAAATAAACAACAACAACAACAAAAAAAAAAAGAGCACTAACTGAATTACCTCAAAGCAAACTGAATAAATGGAAAGTGGACTTAAAACTCCAGCACAAGTGAATTCTTTCATCTTTAGCATTCTAACTACAGTACTATGTAAGAGAATAGCACTAACTCACAATCCATCCTCTGAAAAGACAGAATATGGAGCTATCACATTCTGAGGAAGATTAGTATTTGTTGGAACAGCCATCAATTAATTAAAGACTCTTTCCTTTAATTTTATGGGGTAAAAATAAGGTTCAGCAACTTGAAGTTGCTATAATGGTTTCTTTGGTACTTCAAATGATTTTCTAAAATTTTGACACAAACACTATTTTCAATTTAGAAAAATTCCTTCTAAATGAATAATATAACCTTAGGGAAAAAATTAACTAAGCATTTAAGATAATGTTTTGCATTGTGCATTTATATATTCATTAATCAATATATGTATAGGAAACATTAAGAATTTTTAGTTGTTAATTTTAGGCTACCTTGATTTTTTTAAATTTATTATTTATTTATTTGAGAGAGACAGAGAGAGAGAGACTGGGCATGCCAGGGCTTCCAGCCACTGCAAACAAACTCCAGATGTGTGCACCCCCTTGTGCATCTGGCTAACGTGGATCCTGGGGAATCAAGCCTCAAACTGGGATCCTTAGGCTTCACAGGCAAGCGCTTAACCTCTAAGCCATCTCTCCAGCCCAAGGCTCCCTTGATTTTTAAAAACAAGTCATTATTCTTTCTTTTCAGATGTAAGACACTTGCATGTCTTTAATTGCCTACCTAGTCATCATAATATCTAAATAAAGTGAATATTGCCCACTTAAAGATGGATTCAAAAATTGGGATAGGAGGATACATTGCTTATCTCCATACTATCCCCATTCATGAATATAGAGCACCCAGATCTATAAGGAACATTCACTGTTCAGGAGTTGGGGAGTGCTAGTAACATTTAAAATATACTAGAAGCAAATAACTTCTAGGACCTAGACAATTTTGTGAGAGCTCTTAGGGAAAACCCAGAGAAAAATCTCCTTACCTTTTGATAATGGGAGTTAATAAGTAACCATTTTGTTAATCAAATGGTAACTGAGCTGGAAGACTCTTCACTGCGAAATTGCTGTCATATTGCTAGAGTATGTTATGCAGAAGACTAGGGGAGAAAAGTCAACTGTCTTACCCTGCAGTTGAACAGGAAAGCTTAAAAAATGATCAACTAGGCAAGATATGCTCAGTGGTACAATAGTGCATGACTATTTTGGGGGTAACTAGCTACTCTCTAATTTGAGACATGTTTCACAGGAGACAAGTCATGTCTGGTACTGATGAAATACTCATAAGCTTATGTCTGAGAAGGTTATAGACCCTAGGCCTGCATTGGTAGGCTAAATGGCTATGGTGTGCCAAATAAATTGCCCTTTAAATATTCATGTTTTTGACCACAAATTTGTGGTACCTCTTGCCTTTGGTCAGAGAACAGATTTTTTTTTTTTATTATTTTATTATTGATGGTGACTTTGGGAGAAGTCAAAATGCATCAAAGTATTTAAACTAGGTGAGTTCTCAGCACTAAATGACACATATATGTCCACATATCCCAAGCACAGGAATGGGCTTAAGAGGCAACAGAGAGAATGTAAGAACCAGAGGGTGAGGAGAAATGCTTTGGTTATGAAGTGGCTTTGTATTCATTACAACATAGTGGTTTTTCATCACTTGCATAAGACCTGCATAATATTTGGCCCATCAACCTTCTGTCATGGATAGTGATGGAGGGCAAAAAGGAACAATGAAAGATATCAGGTAGAAGAGGGACTATTTGGAAAGAAGGAATGCATTAAGGAGGAGATGGAAGAAAGGGGGTAAGAGAAGATAACTGAAAGGAATTATGATTAAAAGATATACATGCAGATGACTGTCAATAAAAGTGTTTGAAAAAGAAATAACCATTTTACTGAAGTCGCTGGTTGTTTCTCTTAATAAAGCGCTCCACACCAGGGAAACTTTTCCAAGACCTTAGTTCATTTGTATTTGTACAAAACTTTATGAACTTTGAAAAGGTAAATAGCCAACTTCACCATATGAATGAAATTTTATAAATGTTTCATTTTTAAGTTCTAAAATCTGGAAAAAAAACTAATATCTGTTACAAGGTGGATAGAAGAGGAAACTCTAATATACATTGTGGTAGTTTGATTCAGATTTCCACCATAAACTTTTGTGTTTTGAATGCTAGGTACCCAGCTGGTGGCATTTTGGGGATTGGAATCTCCTGAAGGTGATGAAGGTTGGGGTTCCCCGTGAGTCTATAAGCCAAAATAACCCTCTTTCCCCACAAGCTGCCGTGGTTGGGTGTTTTCTGCCAGCAATGTGAAGCCAACTGCAACAGTAAAACTGATACTGATAAGTAGGATTGTTACTACTAGAAATCTGAGTATGTTGCTTTTGGTCATTTCAGACTGATTTGTGAAAAGAATGAGGACACATTTGAAACCTTGGCGTAAGAGGTGCCTTGCAGGGCTGTAAGTACAGCTTGATGGACTATTATGGTCAGAATTAAAGGACCTGAATGCAGTAAGGACTAGGTTTGGTTTACAAAGGTGAGAAAGAACTTTGGAGGAACTGGGCTAGAGGCATTTTGGATGAAAGGACTTGCTGCATTCTCCCTGCTTGTGCCTGGGAAATTTATGCAGGGATGCATTGTGTAGAAATGGGCTGATGTGAACAGATGGATAAAGCACAGAAAGAAATAAAATCTTTGTGCCGAAACAGCTGACCATTCAGCTACATTTGTTTGAGAGATTAAAACCATTGAGAGTGAACTACCTTATCTACACTGGAACAATAGGAAGAATACAGACTCTTTTGAAAGGGCCTGAATGCATAAAGGAGTGCCCTGTTCTTCATAGTCTACTTATTCCTCCATGGATACTCCTCATGATACTAGGAAGTATAAAGAATGCAGGGAAGTGAGGGGTCTTTGATTTTGGAACATGATCTAATTTTGTGAAATGGCCATGGACAGTATGTAGGCGGCTTCTTGGATTACCTGCATAGAGGCCTGATGGAGCCCTGGAAGTGAACCACAGGTTGGAGCAGAAGCCCAGTGGAAATGCTAGGACTGTGGGATGACTGCCAAGTAGAGGTGATGATATTGGATGAAGTTTTCTGGGACTGTGAGTAGCCTAGCTGGAGGGGTGGGATTGGAACACGAGAGACTCATCATGCAATAGACTAATCGGACTTGGAGACTTGTCATTTGTTAGAGTTGTCTGACTTACAGCTACAGAGTTTGATATTTTCCTATTTGTTTTAAATCTTATAATCTTTCAATCTTTCGTTTGTATGCCAATGCCATATTCTACAGTGTGAATGCTTATTATGTGGGATTTTTTGTTTTTGTATTATGGTTCAGTTAAAAGAATTTGTACTATGGGGACGTCTGAACAGCATCAGAAATGATAAAACTACAGGGACTTTTAAAGTTGAACTGAATACATTGCATTTTCCATCATGGGTGGTTATCTGTTTATGGGAGCCAGGGGTGGAATGTGGTGGCTTGATTAAAACGATCCCATAAATTTAAGTGTTCTCAATGTGAGGTCCCCATTGGTGGCAATTTGAAAATTGGAGGGTATGTATTGTTGTGGGTGGGTTTATGGCTGTTATACTCCCCTTGCCAGTGTTGTCAAACTCTCCTGTCTACCTGATGTTGGCCAGGAGGTAATATCCAGCCTCTGATTATGCCACCAGTTTTCACTACCATCATGAAGATTGTCTTGAGTCTGTAATCCAAAATAAACCTTTTTGTTGGGCTCCTTCCGCACAGGTAGTGCCGAAGGAAGAACCAGGCCTGCTGGTTCCTCCCTAGGGGTTGAGGGAAGATGATGAGCATCCTACTACCCAGAAACCTCTCCTGGCCACCGGAGAAAAACCACACTGAGACAGGAGTCTTTTCGAAGCAGGAACTCACTCTATTGTTAGAGGCAGTGTTTATATAATGTTGAGAAAGAAGGCGGAGACTTTAGGGTGGGGTGAGATGTAAGGGCCAATAGCATACCCGACCTCTGAGATGATTGGTTGTAAGCGCACATGGGGGGGGGGGGGACTCTAACTTCATGTGTGGAAGTGGCAGGCCAGAGGCCATTTGGCCCCCTGCTGAGTTAAGTGCCCACAGGCAGGAATTCTAATTTCCTGTGTGGAAATAGCAGCCAGAGGCCATTTGGCCCCTTCCTGAGTCATACCTGGGCACAGGCAGTTAGGCTCAGGAAGTTGCACTAGGCCTCACCTCCCGGCCTCTCAAGGCCCAACACCTTTTCTCCCACAAGATATTCTTGGTTGGTATTTTATGCCAGTGACATGAAGCTAACTGCAGCACACACACATGTACAAAAATGTATACAGAAGCAGAAGAAATGGACTATAGAGCTTTGAGAAGTCATAGAATAATTAATCGTCATAGAACATTCTTTGTTCCAGTTACCTTCTTTTGTTGGGGAAAACATCCCCAACTTTGGTAGTTTGAATCTATGTCCCTCAATAGATTCAAGTGTTATTAAAATTGAGTTTGTACCTTCTGCCCCCAGCAGGCATTCTGCATGGAGAGGAGAGGTATGTCATGGGGAGGGGGGGGTTCTGAATTCTAGCTGAAATTATGCACAGCGAGTTTTCTTCATGTGTGCCTGCTGTTTGGCTTTGGTTGTGTGCTTGCTTGTTTGTTGTGCTGACTGCTTGATGGTGTCACTTTTTCCTCTGTGAAAATGTGAGAGGGGGAGTAGCTTCTTATGCCATCAGTGGAACTTCTCCTACATCAGTTAGCTACAGATAAGTCTCTCTGTTTCCTAAATGCAGTCTAGTTTGAAAGTTCATCCCTGTAATGTGAAGCTAACTGCAATACCAACCAAAGTTGCTAAGGGAACAAAGGGTTTATTTCAGCTTAGCTTTCTGAAGGGAAATGTTTCATCGTGGTGGGGAAAGCATAGCATGAGCAAACTAGCCGAGACACAAAGTAGCCAAAGTGAGATAACTCTGGCAAGCAGAGCTTGGACCATCACATCTCAAAGTCCCCCCAAGCAACAAATTCCAAACTTCCACCAATATGGAATGACTATAAGTCTTAATCCAAAACCCATATGGCTATGGAGTACTTTTTGCATTGCAAATACCACACTATTAATTATGGGAAACAAACACTGCATGACTGATTGTGTCAATGTAAAATATTGAAATCATTTAATGGCAGGGAAGATTCACAAGCACAGGAAACAGGAGAGAGAATGGATATAACCACATTGAAAATACAGGAGGCATAATGAATGCGACCATATTGGAAAATAAAAATAGTCAGGAGGGTTTTAAACACAGTGATGATCTATTAGGGAGTTGCTGGGAAAAAAGGTGAGGGGAAGGAGATCAAAGAGATGTGTCTATAGTGCCATCCCATAAGCTCCTATTAGTTGTTGGCCAAGGAAGTCCACTAGGGCCCCCAAACACTATAGGCTACTACCATGACTCTTGACTGCCAAACAGAACTATACCGTAAGAATGTATTGCTGAAGATACCACAGCTCTGAGGTGCAGAATATGTTGTCAAACTTCCTCTTAAATGATTATCTTTGTTTGCTTGGGGGTTGTTTCTTTGGCTGTTTTTTGAGACAGGGTATCACTCTGTAGCCTAGGCTGACATGACCCACACAATGATCTTTCTACTTCAGCCATGACTGATCTGGAATTAAGGTCATAGATCTGCTTTTTCTCAGCCAGTCAGACAAGCCCTTTCTTTATCAGCACTGAGAGGTGCTTTATACTGAGATATGTAACTGGCCAAGTGCTGAAAATAAGTAACTTATGAATGCTTGGCCCTACATTATTATTCATGTATATATATGCATACACATACATACATACATCTCTCCAAGGCTCAAAGAATATCACAAAAGATAATAATGAAAAGAATATTTAAGCCAGAGTTTGGGAGAAGTGCTGAGGATTTATGTTACCCAGACCAAACAAGGCCATTAAACTTCTGAACTCACACCAGCGCTGGTTACCTGCATAAGATTTGCACATGATGGGGCCAGTCAATATCTGATATTGCCACACCTCTCCTTCATAAGTTTATTATGGCTAACATTTGCTAGGTATGTGGAGGAATTGTAATATGAGTAAGTAAGGAGTAAAATAGGAATGAGTGGGCTATGGGAGCGTATATTGAAGTATATTTGATTTAAACACAATATATTGTACAAAAAATAATAAAAATAGATGCATCAGATACACTGTGTTATTCTTGAGTTTTCAGTGTCTCTTTCTGTGATGATGGTCACCTGTATTTGCTAATTGGTCCCTGTGGACAATAAGCTCCCAAGCTCCAAAGACATGAGAAAATAGGGATGCTATCCATTTCCTTCTATGTTGAAATTTCTGTGTCCTTAATGAAGGCATTTCTCAGTGGTATAGCTCATAAAAGTCAGGAAGGAGCTTTATAACAATTTACAAGGGGCAGAGAAAGAATTCACAGAAATAAGTTTTATAAAGTAAATGTTCTAAATAAAGGAAAATCAGAGACCCAGAAAGAAACCTAAGGTTTAGTTAATTGAAGGGAACATAAAGGATATCCTGATAAATTGTAAGTATATTAATATTTGTAGAAAAGACTATATTTTCAGATAATAAAAGTATCACAACTTCCTAGAGCTGAAGGGGGAAAGTTGAGAAGCAGAGGGATGAATAAGGAGACACAAGAAGTATAGATGTAAAGAATGTACTCTGACTCCTTAAAGATGATGTATAATGCTGTGCTCTTATGAAAACCCATGGGACTATACAAGTGTGGTGGATCAAAATTAAGGATATATTCCCCATAGCCTGAGGTATTTTTGATTAAGATTAAGCATACTACTTAAGTCTTTACCAGAGATTTGTGCTAGAAGAGGTATTTCACTGGTGGGCATATAATTTTTAAAGATTTATTATTTATTTATTTATTTATTTATTAGAGACATGGGGGGGGGGAGAAAGGAGGGAGGAGAATGGGTGAGCCAGGGCCTCTAGCCACTGCAAACAAACTCCAGATGCATGCGCAACCTTGGGCATCTGGCTTACGTGGGTCCTGGAGAATCTAACTTGGGTCCTTATGCTTTACAGGCATGTGCCTTAACCCCTCAGCCATCTCTCCAGCCCACAGTGGGCATTTTTTGATTCTAGCCCTACTGGGTGCAGAGAGACCAATTACTAGAGCTCTCAATGTTGTTTCTTTACTTTCTTTTCTTTCTTCCTCTCTGCTATGATTGTATGCTGAAGTGAGCCATCTGTTTCCAAAATTATGAAGGTTATCATTGAATCTGTAAGCCAAAATAAACCCTTTCCTCCCATAAGCTGTTTCAGGTTGCGTATTTTTCTCAGCAAGAAGAAGGTAAATGCAACAGAAAATTGGTACCAGGGGAAGGGTCATTGCTGTAACAAATCTGACCATGTGGGTTTATGGAATTGGAATGTGTTTGTTAGAAAACTGTGGAATTATTTGGTACTTTGTACTGGAGAAGGCTTTCAATGTTGTAAGCAGAGCATGATGGGATATTCTGGTAAGAGTTTGCAAATGTTAAATGTAGAGAGAATTGTGCACCATTAAGGTTTGACTTATAAAGTTCCAAAGGGTTATTAGGGATATTAGGCTTCTGTTTGTGGTATAGTGGGTATTGCAGTCAGGTTCACATTGCCGGCAGAAATCACCCAACAAAGAGCAGCTTTGGGGCGGGGGAAGGGGGTTATTTTGGCATATAGACTCTAGGGGAAGCTCCCCAATTACAGGAGAAAACAATGGCATGAGCAGAGGGTGGACATCATATCACAACTTAAGATGGACAATAGCAACAGAACAGAGTGCAAAACACAGGCAAGAGGAGACTGGCTGTAACACCTTTAAGCCTGCCCCCAATAAGACACTGCCTCCAGGAAGCTTTAATTTCCAAATCTCCATCAACTTGGAACCTAGCATTCAAAGCACCTAAATTTATTGGGGATACCTGAATCAAGCCACCACATTCTACCCATGGCCCCATAAACTATTGCCCTTCCATGACGTAAAATGCAATGTATTCAGTCCAAAATCCAAGTCCCCACATTTTTTTTATCAATCCTAATGATGTTCAAACATCCCTGGAATCTAACGTCTTTTAACTGAGCCATAATAATAATAATAATAAAAAACATAATGGCACACAATAAATATTCACACCACAAAAGATGGCATTGGGTATAGCAAAGAAATATGCAACCAATACAAGATTTAAAACAACCAGAGCAAATACCAAACTCTGTAGCTCCAAGACCAACAACTCTAGCCAGTGACAAGTCTCTAAATCCAATAATCCTAACCAGCAGCAATTCTCTGGAGTTGCAGTTTGCTCCTCCAGCTAGGCTACTCACAGTCCTGGAAAACTTCATCTGGGGCTGGCAGCTTTTCTTAGCAACCATCTTGTGGTCCCAGCATCTCCACTGGATTACTAATGCAGCCCACATTCCAACCTCATAGCTCCATCTGTCTATGCAAGGCAATCCTGCTTGACACTACCCATGGTCATTTCCTAAACAAAGAACTATGTTGCAAACTCAACGACACTCTCTTTCTTGCATTTTTTTTTATACTACACAATACCAGGTAGAGTGCCAATTTGTTAATCCAGGGGTGAATAAAGCAGACTTTGAAGAGCAGGATGCTCCTTGAGCACTCTTTCCTTGTATCTCTGTCTGTTTTTGGTATTAGGGTGATGTTAGCTAAATAAAAGGAGATGGGGAGGATTCCATGCTCTAATTATGTGAAACAGTTTGAGGAAAATTGGTTTCAGTTCTTCAATGAAGCTTTGACAGAATTTGGCTGAGAAGCCATTTGGTCCTGGACTTTTTTTTGGGGGGGGGGTAGTTTTTATTATCTTTTTAGATTTCCATGGATGTAATAGGTTTGTTTAGGAGATTTATCTGGTCTGAGCTCAGTTTTTATATATGGTATGTGGTTGGAAATTCATATTTCTTCTAGAATAACCAATTTTGGGGGGTAAAGGGTTTGTAAGTATGTCTTGTTGAGTCTTCCAATTTCATTGATATCTGTTGTGACCTCTCCTGTTTCATTTCTGATTTCATTAATTTCAGACATCTCTCTCTTTTGCTAGATCAAATTGGGCAGTGCTTTTTCAATCTTATTTATTTTTCATAGAACTAGCTCTTTGTTTCATTATTTTTTTAAATTATTTTCTTTAGTTTCCAATACATTAATTTATACTATGATTCCGATAATTTCTTTCCTCTGGATCTCTTGGGGATGATTCTTCTTGTTTTTCAAATGCTTAGGTCTAAAGTTAGGTTATCAATTTGGGTTCTTTATATCTTTGTTATAAAGGCATTTAGTGCTATGAATTTTTCTCTTAGGACTGCCTTTATTTTGTCCCATAAGTCCATTCTAGGAGTTTTACAACATCTTTTATTGATATCTTCCACAAACTAGTCCCTGTTAAAAAATGTGTTGTTCAGTCTCCAGTAGCTGGTGGAGTCTGGATGTGTCTGTTGTTAATTTCTAGCTTTAAAGTATTGTGATCTGATATGATACTGGAATCTACTTCAATTTTCCTAAATTTATCCAGGGATGCTTTATGGCCTAAATATATGGCCTATTTTGGAAAAGGTCCCATGGGCTGCTGAGAAGCATATGTATTCTGCAGAGTTGGTGTAGAAAGTTCTGTGGATCTCTGTTAGGTCTAGTTGATCTATGGTGTTGGGGAGCTCCATTAGTTCCCGGTTGGTCGTTTGCTTAGATGATCTGCCTATTGATGATAGTGGAGTATTGAAGTCGCCAACTATGATGGTGTAGGTATTAATTTCTGTTCTGTTGTCAAGTGGTTCACCTGTGTTTGGCACATATAGTTTATGATTGTGATGTCCTCATGTTGGTCCATTCCCTTGATGAGTAAAATGTGCCTTTCTTTGTCCTTTTTGATTAATTTTGAAGTCTATTTTATCAGATATTAATGTAGTAGCAATACCTGCTTGTTTCTTTTTTCCATTTACTTGGACTATCATTTTCCATACTTTTACCCAAAGGAGGTGTCTGTCTTTAATGGTGAGCAGATTGCAGGATTCTTTTTTTTTTTTTTTTTCTTTTAAATTTACCCTGTTAACTTGTGTTTGTTGATGGGTGAGTTAAAATTAAAGATTGTCAGTGTTTAAGGTTGTAATTGTGAGGTTCAATTTAATCCCTGCCATGGGGTTTGGTGCTTGCTTGTGTTTTGTACATTTTTAATCCTGCTCTAATTTTGGTTATTGTCATCTTCTTGCAGGCTCTTGAGATTGATTGCTTGAGTCTTCTGTGTGCAATATTCTCTGACGTATTCTCTGTAGGTTTGACTTTGTGTTCATATAATCATAGAGTTGACTATTTTCATGGAAAATTTTCCTTTCACCATCTATTATGACACTTTTGCTGGGTACAATAGCTTGGGTTGCATGCAGTAGTATTTTAGACCTTAAAGTGTTCCTATCCAAGCCTTTCTGGCTTTTAGAATTTCCAGTGAGAAATTTGGAGTAATTATGAGATTGTCTATGATGTGCCTTAGAAAGTTTCTTCTTTTGTCCTGTGTGGATGGTGTTCTGTGGGCTTCTTGTATCTGGAGGGGCCTCTCTTTTGAGAAATTGGGACAATTTTCTGCAGTAATTTTGTTGAATATGTTGTTTATATTTCTGGCCTAGATATCCTGTCCTTCTGTTATAACCATGATCTGGATGTTTGTACTTTTGGGCTATCCCACATTTCTCTCATATTCTGTTTTCATGCTTTTTTGAACTTAGCAAAGATTTTACCTCCTAATAAATTTCTTCTGTCTTGTCTTCCAGCTCAGGGGTTCCAGCTTCCACATGAGTTACTCTGTTAGTGACAATTTCCAGAGAGATTTTATAAAGCTGTATTAGATTTTTGTTTTTTGTTATGTTATTTCCCATCTCTTGCTTAAGGTACAATTTCAGTTCTATGCTGATTTTCTTGATGTATCCTGAAAGTCATTTATGCATTTGGTCAAATCTTCCTTAAGCTTAATTAACAGGTTATTTGGATCTTCTATTTGTTGACACACCTCCTAAAGTTTTCTTCAATTAAATTAAGACTGCTATCAAACGCTGAATGCTCAACTTCATTTTTGCAATTGTTGGTTTTCTGATGGCTTCCTTCCATTTCAGCAATCTTTTTGATCAGGGTCACATTGGATATTGTGTTTTCATTTTGTGATTCAATTTCTATTGATTTCTCTATCATTTCATTGGAGGCTTCCATTGTGGGACTAGACATCCTTGGTGGAGATCTCTATTTTGTTACTTTTGTTGGACATTTTTTGTTATGGTCTACCCATCCTTGGGAAATGTTTTATTCTATTGAGGGGGAAGTGGGTGCTCTGTTTTAAGTGTGAACCAGATTGCTGCATAATGGGATTAAACCACATATGAGCAGAGTGTGGAAATTGCAAGCACATCAAAGCAACCTTGGAAACTGGGAACTCTGGCCTATTCACTCCTACTCACTTCATGTGCATACCCTCCAAAGTAGGGGTTCTGGGATATGGGGATCTAGGGACCATTCAATCATGAAGGTGAGGCAAGGGGCCTGCTTGTTCAGCAAGTTTGCAGGGTCCAGGCATCCCTAAGCCAGCAACAGAAGAATGACCAGTACTTCATGGTATTATTCTTTCTTTTTAATATATTTATTTTTATTTATTTAACAGAGAAGGAGAGAGAGAGAGAAAGAATGGGAAATCCAGGGCCTCCAGCCACTTCAAATGAACTCCAGATGTGTGTGCCCCCTTGTGCATCTGGCTAATGTGGGTCCTGGTGAATTGAACCTGGGTCCTTTGGCTTTGCAGGCAAACACATCCCTCCAGCCCTCATGTAATTATTCTTAAAGGAACTATCAAAATGCCTTAAGAATTGCGTATACATTATTTGCAATTAAATTAGATTTAGAATAAATAAAAAATAAAATTTATGAAATATGAAATAATAACTTTAAAAATAAATCTGCTTGTTTAAACATTGTCCTTTTTCAGTAGTATCACCCACCACCCCTATATTTTAATAAGATTTATTTTATCATAATCTTTTAAATATATGCTGTTTTTGAGATTCAATTAAATTTTGAAATCATAATTTCCATACAAATGAAAAGCAAACTTGGCAAATTTTGTTTTTGTGTTATGATAGCTCCCAAATGTTGGTTCAAAAACCAAATAACTGAAAATGAAGTGTAAGCAGCTTACTTAGGAAGGCAGTCTTGTGATGTATGAGAAATGGATTACAAGAAGCTAACTTAATTTTTATTGGATTTTTCAAAATTGTCATTATTTAGAGCTGGGGTTAAATAAGATCATTTCAGAAAAGACAAATTCCTCAAATTTCATAAAATTTCCAGTAGGAGAACAAATGTACTTTAGTTTATATGCAAAACACAAATATATATACAACAGAAGAAGAGGGACAATTTGACTATTTGGATGGACAAAAGAGTCCAGATAGAGGGGCTGATAAGAGATGACAGTGGATAAATGCATATGACAATGGTTGATACACATGTATAAAAATATAATAATTAAAACTGTCATCTTGTCTATGCAATATTCAAGACTAATCAGAAAACTTCTGCATTCTGATTTGTTTTTATCCTCAGGTTCATATAATGTTCTGAGTGTATACATATGTTATACACACTAAAAAATCCCACAGGTCTCTGACCTGCTCATTATTTCAATACTGTTACAAATATTTGACAAGGTATTTTAAATATTTACAGCAATTAATTAAATGGAGTTAAATTATTTACATTAATTTTTTTCATGTTTTTGTAGTATAAAATAATTTCAGATAAATAATGAATAAAAATGCTATTTTGCACCTTCAGTTATTTTTAATATCATTTCAATTTTCCCAAAGTATTCAGAATAAAGTAATTAAAAAAATTTAAAAATAACAGTAGTCAAATATCAAAACTGTTCACGAGGTGGTTGCTTTTTGGTTAATCTACTCCTCTCAGTCTTTCAATCTTTTGAAGAACAAAGGTCCTGGAATCATTTTCTACACTCAGATGCCAGTGTCCTTTTCCTTTCTGTGAGACTCTGGACGGTTATTAACCTGTGTCTCCCTCGTGATGTGTGTGTGACATTTCGTTCAGCATCTGACATATGCTAAGTGATCAACAAATGTCACTAGCATTTATTATTGTTACTCTCAGAAACAAAGAAAATCTGTTATCTCGGTTCTCCTAAGAGTTCTATCATTCAGTTCCCTATTGTGGTCTAAGACAAAAACAAATGCAAATAAGAATGCCCCTCCCACAACAACACCCCACAAGGTTTATCTGTAATTAACCTTGAGAGTTAAAACCAGTGGTGAAATTTTGAGTTTATCTATTAGCTCAGGGAAGAATGTTTTTGAAACTTAAATCTCCAAGTAGTAATAAAAGCTTACATATGAAATAATTATGCATTAAATACATATAGTAATCAGTTGTTCTTAGAAAAGAAATTATTTATCATTATAGTTATACTTTCATCAAAAAGAAAAAAAATTCTAAATTGGATTATTTAAATCTATTCCTGCTATAATACAAAGTTTTAATCAAGATGAATTAAATATATATAATAAATAGAGACAATAGGTTTAAAGATTCTTATAATATGCTCCTTTGGTACCGCATGTAATATCATAGGAAGTGCAAAGCCTGAAATCACAATCCTCGCATGTTGGCATTTATAGCTTACATGCTTTGTGGACTCTCTTAAAACTTGTGTAAAATGATTATGACACATCTTCTGTCCCATAAGATGTTTATTTGTGATTTCTCAAGGATAGGGGGTGGAGGTCTATAACTCCTGACTGAGAGGTCACAGAGATTTTCGTACCTGCTTTGTATAGACTGCAGGCTCAGTTTCTGCTTCCCACTCAGCAGGATGACAGGGACCGTCTTCTGCCACCACAGTGCAATTAAAACCTCCTCTCCCTAAGCAAAGGCTAGCTGCTTTGTTCATTCCTGTGAGCTCTTCATTTTTCGTTTTTGTTCAGATGGTTTGATTTTTGGTAGCTGGAATATTCTTATTTTTTCTCTTCTAGGTAATAGAGAATATAGTCTAACAAAGTATAAAGCATTTTATGTATTCTTATGAACAGACCCACTCTTTTCAATTCAGTGTATTTTACAATAGTAACCAGAGGACCTCATTATCACTATTATACATTATACATCCCTAAGAGAATAAATCTATTTCCCTGATGTCTCTGTAAATATGGGTGTAGCATTAAGTTTTATACTTAATTTTAAGTTATTGATCACATAATTAATTCCTATCGATAAAATGAAATCATTGGGTATTATACTTAACCATAGCCAAAATGTTTGAAAACAATTTTTAAATCATTTACAAAAATGGAATTTTAGTGAAATTTTTTATCATTTATATTAAAGTGAATTCTTTGCTCAATTCTAACATACATGTGTGATGTTTGTAACCACATGGTCTGAAAAATTTTGATGATAAAAGTAGCTTCTTTTTTATTAAATAGTTTTGTACTCAGCAAATACAGTCAGTTTGGTACCATTATTAGGCTTATCCGTGATGTACCCCCTCCCCTTGGCACCTCATTTTTGAGGTATATGGGTTGTGCATTGTGGAGTTAGCCCTCAGTTATTGGTACGATAAATGTCTCTGCATATCATGACCCAACATGTGACTCTGACATTCTTTCTGCCCCCTCTTCCACAAAATTTCCCTGAGCCATGTTGGGTTCATATTTGGTCTGCTTCACTGAGGAGGTGTTGGGGACCTCTGGGTCTCTGGCTGCTATCTGATTTGCTAGGAGTTGATATTGTTCTGTGTTGATCTCCTTCACCCTTGTGCTGGTATTGAGTTCACCAGGAAAACAGCACCCTTCCTTGTTTCGCCATTTTTTCTTAGTTTCAGCCAGGGCCCTTTTGAGGTATGAAGGGGTGGCTCTCTCCTTAAGATCTGCATCTATCTGAAAAAGAGAAGCAGATTCTCCAACAGAGACTAAGTTAGCACCAGGAAATGAGATAACCCTTACTTTTTTATAGAGAGAATTTAATAGGTGTAGGTCGCTCCAGCTATGGGTCTCATGCCACTGAGGGGATCAGTTAGCCAAATCAAGAGCAATTGGTTCCCCACCATGGCTGTGTGCCACTATTGCACTTGTGTGGGCAGCACAACAGGTTATTTGCTGCTGAGTAAGTTAGATGCTTTAATAGATATTGGTCATTTTCCCCCAGTCGCCTATGTAACACCTTCTGGCACTAGAGGTGCTGACAGGGGACTGATTCTCTTCCAGCTTCCAGCCATCCCATTCCAGTTTACGTATTGACCACATACAGTGTCTTCAGCAGTAGGGTCTTACCAGTAACCTTTTTTGGGTTATCAAGTACTCAGACAGAAATCTGTCTTTCTTTTAGGAAACCTTGTAGGTCTCTCTGATCAAAAGCTCATTGTGGATGATAGCCACATGCTGGCACTGGGAGTTACAGGTAAGTGCCCACTAATAAAAGGAAGAAAAAGATAACTAATATACAAGAATTAGAGAGAAGAGAGAAAGAGAGAGAGAGATGGTTGGGGAGGGGGAGAGTGAGGAAGGGAACAGATAGAAGATTAAGGTTGGTCTTCATCATACCCTCACCAGTGTCTTGCAGGTCAGGTGTTCCCTGTAAGGGCCTGATGGAGGTTCAGCCATTTAGTCTGCCTTTTAGGACATAAAAATTTATGGTACCATTGCCATTTGGGTCTAGATTTGTGTTTGCCACCTTTCCATTGCCCTCCCCTCACTTCCCACCCATCCTATTGTCTAGTCCATGAGATGCTTGCTGGGTATGTAAAGCATATTGGGTAGATTCAGGTTAGGTGCTGTAGATGAGTGAGACTATATGGCGATTTTGTGATTGGGTAAGTTCACGGAGAATGATCTGTTCCAGGTTCAACCATTTTTCCTCAAATTTCATTGTGTCATTTTTTTCTTACTGTTGTGTAGAATTCCACTGTGTATGTATACCACATCTTAGTTATCCATTCTTCTAGTGATGGATATCTGGGTTGATTCCAGTTCTCAGCTATTACAAATTGAGCCGGTAAAAACATGGTTGAGCAAATCTTTCTGGACTGTGGTTTGAAGGTTTTAGGGTAGATGCCCAGAAAGGGAATAACTGGGTCATTTGGTATCTGTATAGTCAGCCTTTTCAGGAATCTCCATATTGCTTTACAAAGTAGTTATACTATTAACATTCCCACCAACAATGGATGAATGTTCCTACTTCACATCTTTGCCAGCATTTATTTTAATTCATTTATTTATATTTTTTATGTTTGCTATCCTTATTGGGGTAAGGTGGAATCTTGTAGTTGCTTTAATTTGCATTTCCCTGAAGATTAGGGATGGTGAACATTTTCTTAAGTGTGTGTTTCCCATTTGTATTTCTTCCTCTGTAAAATGTCTGTTCAGCTCTTTGCTCCATTTTGTTAGTGGGGTGTTTGACTTTTCACTGTTTAGATTTTTGAGTTCTTTGCAGATTCTAGAGATTAGGCCTCTGCCAGTTGGATAACCATCAAATATTTTCTCCCATTTTGTGGGTAATCTATTGGCTTTGCTTATTTTATGCTTGTCTGTAAAGAAACTCATCAGCTTCATGAGATCCCATTGGTTGAGTGACTGTTTAAGATGGTAAGCTACTGGGGTTTTCTTCAGAAAGTCTTTTGCCATTCCTATATCATGGAAAGTTTTCCTATATTTTCTTCCAGTAGTATTCGAGTTTCTGGTCTTATATTGAGGTCTTTGATCCATTTGGACTTGATGTAGTGCATGGTGAAATGTGTGGATCAAGTTTCAGTTACCTTCATATGGTTATCCAGTTTGTCCAGCACCATTTGTTGAAGATGCTGTCTTTTTTCCAGCCTATATTGCTATGACCTTTGTCGAATATCAAGTAGCTCTAGTTGCTTGACACAAAATCCTGGTCCTCAAATCTATTCCATTGGTCTATACTACTGTTTTTATGCCAGTACCATGCTGTTTATATTAATATGGCTTCATAATATAGCTTTAGATCAGGTATGGTGATGCCTCCAGAGGTATTTCTTTTGCTGATGATATGTTTGGATATGCGAGGCCTTCTGCCTTTCCATATGAAATTTGAGATTATTGTTTCCATTTCTTTGGAGAACAATGTAGGGATTTTAATTGTAATTGCATTTAATCTATATATTGCCTTTGGTAGGATCACCATCTTCACAATGTTGATTCTGCCTATCCAGGAGAATGGGAGGTCTTTCCATTTTCTCAAGTCCTCCTCAACTTCTTTTTTGAGTGTTTTTTATGTTTTTGTTGTGTAGATCTTTCAATTCCATGGTTATCGTTATTCCAAAGTAGTTTATTTATTTATTTTTTTTGGTGTTGAAAATGGGACCATGTCCCTTATTTCTTTCTATGTATCTTTGTCATTTGCACATACAAAGGCTACTGATTTTTGTGCATTGATTTTGTATGCTGCTACTTTGCTATAGGAGTTAGTCACCTTCAGGAGTTTTGGGATGGAGTCTTTCAGGTCTCTTACATATACAATCATGTCATCAGCAAATAGAGCTAACTTATCTTCTTCCTTTCCAAATTGTATCCCTTTTATTTCCTTTTCCTGTCTTATTGCTTGAGCTAGGACTTCCAGTACTATATTGAAAAGCAGAGATGAGAATGGACAACCCTGTCTTATTCTTGATATTAATGGGAATTCTTCTAGTCTCTCTCCATTAAGTATTATTTGGGCCTTCGGAGTGTTGTATATTGCCTTTATTATGTTAAGGTATGAACCAACCATGCCAATTCTCTCCAATGTTTTGATCATGAAGTGATGTTGTACCTTATCCAAGGCCTTTTCTGCATCTATCAAAATGATCATGTGGTTTTTATGTTTAACTTTGTTTATGTGGTGTATTACATTGACAGATTTCCGTATGTTGAACCAGCCCTGTGTTCCTGGGATTAATCCCACTAGTTCAAGGTGAATAATGCTTTTGATGTGTTGTTGAATTTGGTTTGCATGGATTTTGTTCAGGATCTTTGCATCTAAGTTCATCAGGGAAATAGGCCCATAGTTTTCTTTTCTTGTGGCATCTCTGCCTTGTTTTGGAATTAGGGTGCTACGAACTTCATAAAAGTAGTTGGGTAGCTTTCCTTGTTCTCCAGTTATGTGCCACAGTTTAAGGAAGATTGGCTGAGTTCTTCCGTGAAGGTTTGATAGAATTCAGCTGAGACGTCATCTTATCCAGACTCTTCTTTTGGGGGAGGACTTTTTTTATTACTTTTTCAATCTCCATGAGTGTGATGGGTTCATTGAAGATCTTAATCTGCTCTGAGTTTAGCTTTGCTAGATGCTATTCATCCAGGAATTTATCCATCTCCTCCACATTATCCAGTTTTGTGGAGTAGAGGTGTTTGAAATAAGTCCTGATGATTCTCCCGATTTCACGTATGTCTATTGTTATCTCTCCTTTTTCATTTTGAATTTTGTTAAATTGAAGCTTCTTTTTTTTTTTTTTTTTTTTTTTTTTTTTTTTTTTTTTTTTTTTGCTTGATCAAATTGGCCTGGGTTTTGTCAATCTTGTTTATTTTTTCATAGAACCAGCTCTTTGTTTTGTTATTCAATTTTAGAAATTTTGCAATTTCATTTTCTCTTTCATCCACTATCCAGTTATTGTTTAAAAGTGTGCTGTTCAGTTTCCAGGTGCCATTGGGATTCTTGGTGGTTCTTTTTTTGTTTATTTTTCACAATATAACATTGTGATCTGACATCATGGAGGTAATTATGACAATCTTCCTAAATATGTGGAGGCAGTCTTTGTTACCCAGTATATGGTCTATTTTAGAGAATGTTCCATGGGCTGCTGAGGAGAATGTGTAGTCTGTGGGTTTGGGATGGGAAGTGCTGTAGATGTCCATTAGGCCTAAGTGGTCTATGGTTTTGTTGAGTTTTTTTACTTCCCTGTTGAGTTTCTGTTTGGATGATCTGTCTATTACTGATAATGGTATAGTGAAATTCCCACCTATGATGGTGTTGGTGGTTATTTCTGTTTTATTTTTAAGTAGGTTTTGTTTTGTGAACTGTGGTGCCCCTGTGTTTGGTGCATACAGATTTATGATGGTAATATCCTCTTGATGGATCATTCCCTTGATAAGTAGGAAGTGGCCTTCTTTGTGTTTTTGATTATTTTATGTTTGAAGTCTATTTTATCCAATATTAATATAGCTATACCTGCTTGTTTATTCTTCCTGTTTGCTTGGAATATTGTTTTCAACCCTTTCACCCTGTGGAGGTGTCTGTCTTTAGTGGTGAGGTGGGTTTCTTGAAGACAAGAGATTGAAGTGTCTAATTTTTTGATCCATCCTGTTAGCTTGTGTCTCTTGATGGGTGAATTAAGGCCATTAATATTTAGGGTAATGACTGTGAGATTTGATTTGATCCCTGCCATATTGTGATGGTATATGTGGGTTGTTGTTTTCATGGACTTTGAAGTTTTTTGTGCCTACTCTGAGTTTGGCTTTTATGATTTGCTTCTTATAGGCATTTGAGATTGATTATTTATTTCTTCTCTGGAAAATTTCCTGAAATACTCTTTGTAGGTTTGGTTTTGTGTTCATATATTTATAATGCTGAGTTTTGTCATGGAAAGGTTTTTTGTCACCATGTATTATAAGGGGTACTTTTGCTGGGTAGAGTAGTTTGGGTTAGAAGTCATAGGTTCTTAGACTTTGCAGTGTTTCATTCCAGGCCCTTCTAGCTTTCAGGGTTTTTATTGAGAAGGCAGAAGTAATTCTGAAGAGGTTACCTTTGAAAATGGAATGCTGTTTTTCCCTAGCTTCTTTTAAGATTTTCTCTTTGGTGTCAATGCTTACAGTCTTAATGATAATATGTCTTGGAGAGTTTCTCCTTTGGTCCAGTCTGTTTGGAGTTCTGTTGGCTTCGTGTATCTTGTTGGGCCTTTCTTTTAAGAGACTTGGGAAGTTTTCTTCAATTATTTTGTTAAGTAAGTTCTCCATGCCTTTGGTCAGAATTTTTTCTCCTTTTGGTATTCCAATGATCCTGATATTAGGACATTTAAGTGTATCCCACAATTCCCTCATGTTCTGTTCAGAGAAACTTTTGTACTTTCTGAAATTTTTGAATTCTTGAACTGTTTTTTCCATCTTGCACTCCAGATCAGAGTTTCTATCCTACATATGGCTGACTCTAT
Organism: Jaculus jaculus; assembly: GCF_020740685.1. Taxonomy (NCBI): domain Eukaryota; kingdom Metazoa; phylum Chordata; class Mammalia; order Rodentia; family Dipodidae; genus Jaculus; species Jaculus jaculus. Next base: position 42,324,677 of record NC_059104.1, read on the forward strand.
TCTTGAGAGCTTCTAGAGAATTTTGGACTTGTTCAATTAGGTTTGCATTTTCTAGTACTTTTCTATGTATAATTTCCATCCCTCTTTCAAGCTCCATTTTCACATCATTTTCTGATTTTTTTGATGATTCCTGGAATTCGTCCTTGAATTTCATTATGTCTCCATTTAGCATGGCCAGCTGATTTTTGAGGTCTTCTTTTTTTTTCACTCTCCCTCAAACTCTTAACTCTCTTTGAACTCCTTCCATTTTCTTATCTATTAGTTCTAGTTTAGTGATGGCAGCATCCATACAATTATCAATCTTTTGTCACTTTTCTGCAAGTTTTACCAGTAGCTTGGTCAAGGTTGCATTGCTTATAGCTTCATTTTGGTATTCTCATTTTAATGACTCTTCTATTTTTTGATTAGAAAAGTTCATTGTAGGACTGGGTGATCTAACTGGATATTCTTGCATTTGATTTTTCATGTTATTTCTTTTGTGCTGTGGTCTGCCATCAGAGTGTATGGGCTCTTAGGTGGTTTAGCCTGGGCTCAAGCAAAATGGGAATCTGAGGCAGCCTGAGGCAGTTGCCAAACAGCCTGTGCTTTCGCGCTCACTTGCCAAAGCCACCTGATGTACTGCCTAGCCGGGGCACTAATGTTGCCCGATCTCTCAAGGGGTATTGTGCCAAAGCTGCCTGTGTTCGAGCTAGGAGGGACACTGAGGCACCAAGCACTAAAGCAGCCCAAACTGTGGCTTGTGAACACTGGGACCCGGAAGCAGTCTGCCCACCCCCACCACAGGACAATGGCGGACAGCTGGTGCCTCAGACCAGTAGAAGATGGCACCTAAGTGGGCACAAGCAACAGACAGAGTCTGAGCTTGCGTGGCAGTTTTTTGTGGGCCTATACTCGCTGAGCATATGGTGGCATGAGCAGTAAGTGAAAGAGTGGGTGTAGCAGTCTAAGCTTTCACAGGCAGGTATCCATTGGCATGCGGGGCACTGCTGTGGATACAGCAGCTACTTGTGGGGAGGGGTGGGTTACCCACCCGTGGGGAAATCAGCAATTCCCTGTTTATCAGTAAGTGTTTAGCAGTAAGTGGGCATGTGGACAGAGCAGTCTAAGCTTCCACAGGCATGGATTGATTGGTACATGGTGGTGCTATGGATATATGGGCTACCTGCCTGTGTGGAAATCAGTGATTTCCTGTTTTTCTCCCCTCTGTGTCCTCCCACTGGCAATCTATTGAAGATTTCTCTCCCTTAAAAGGCCCAGTGAACCCTTAATATCTTGCCTTTCATTCCCCGGCATCTGCAGTGCAGCTAGGGGGTTGCCATCTTGGCTGAGTAGCTTCCTTTCTAAATGCTAAATTTTCATTCATTCAGTACTACATTTTGTGATTTTTTTATACACAGAAAATATCAAATACTTTTTTGAATTTCATTTTCATACTCATAAGTAGATGCTTGGGAAGTCCTAAATACATTAACAGACTCTAATTTGATCATAATCCTTCCCTGTTGCTCTCTTTTTTCCTGTCACCTTCATTTCATCCCACCCAACCCCTTTCTCTTTCCAAGTAAACCTTCTGTACTAATGTACTATTCTTTCTGTACCTTTTCTCATCATGCATGTCAAAATGTTGATGGGATAAATATTGAACAAATATTGTGAAGATAATTATATCCACTGTGAGAGTCTATAATATATCTTTTAAAAATATTTTTAGTTACGTATTTGAGAGAAAGGGAAGGAGAATGGGTACACCTGGGCCTCCTGCCACTCCAAATGAATGCCAGACAGACACATACTCAACTCTGTGAGCATAAATTTACAAGGAAACCGGGGAATCAAACCTGTGCCATCAGGAGTTGTAGGTAAGCACCTATAACCAATGAGCCATCTTTCGAGTTCCACTTGATGAGTTTTGATCATATTCCCCTCCTATAACTTTCTTTTGTTTAATATATTGTCCTCAGACATATCACATATTCAACTGATTAAAAACAGATACCATACTTGATCTTAGCCAACACACATGTGTACACATATACACACACACTGATTTATATGTAAAACAATTTTAAACAATTGGGCCTGGAAAGATGACTCAGTAGTTAAGGCACTATCTGTGAATCATAATGACCTGCATTCAGTTCCACAGTATTCACATAAAGCCAGATCCACACATACATCTGGAGTTCATTTGCAGTGCTGGAGGCCCTGGACTGCCCATTCTCTCTCTCTCCCACTGGTTGACAATAAATGAAAAAAAAGGGAGGGGCTGGTTGTTGAGATGGCTTAGTGGTGAAGGCACTTACCTACGAAGCCTAAGGATCCATGTTCAATCTCTGTCCAGATCCCATTTAAGCCAGATATACGAAGGTGATTCAAGCACAAGGTCACATATGTGCACTAGATGGCGCTTGCAAGTGCCTGGAGTTTGATTGCAGTGGCTGAGGCCATGGTGCACCAATTCTTTCTCTCTCTCAAAAAAAAAAAAAAATGCACCAATTCTATCCCTCTCAAAAAAAAAAAGTTAAAAAAACCCAAAACAACAACAACAACAAAAAAAATGTGGATCCGTTCACAAAAGACCTCTTCTCTCCCATCCTGTATACATCTTGGTATGGTGAAATGCACATAGTCAGTCCATTTCAGAAGTTTTAAACTTTGTGTATTGAGGCCCTATCCTGCATACATACCCTTAATTCAATATAGGGATTGGTTCCTATATGTGCTCTTAGAATACATGAAGAGAGAAAGGAAATACACACCACAATTTTACAGAGTAGCAGGTTGAAAGATAGAGGAAGGCTGTTCTCCAGGGAAACCCAATCATCTCATTCTCATCTAGGTTACTCTTGGAGATGTTGTTGAAGAGACCCTAGCTTTATTTTGCATTTTTTTTTTTGATTCCCATAAGATTGCTTAGGAGACTGAAGGGGAAGGAAAGAGCATGCACTGTACATTTGTATTTTTTAGATCCTAACTTCTAAATTTTTAATTATTATTTTCTTTTTTCAAAAGTTATGATCTTATATCCCCTCACCCTGAACCCACATTCCCTGAAGGTTCTCCTCAGTGAGGATATTGGTATTCAGTGTGGGATAATTGAGGTCTCAGTCAATCTCTGGAGGGGGGTTGGGCAGGCTGTACTTCAGGAAATGTTTTAGCCCCAAACTCCCACCAGTGACTCTTATCACTTTCCTGATCTTTCTTCCTTAATGGTACTTGAGCCTTGGCAGGTCTGTTAGCAGTCTGATTGAGTGCTGAGTTCTCTGTAGCCTCTGGGTTTCTGCTTTGATGTGTTTTGATGCACAAGTTATAATTAAAATATAAGGATGACTTCAAGCCTGACTCCTATTATACCTCTGTGATGCTTAACTTTGACTTCAAGCCTGACTACTATTATACCTCTGTGATGCTTAAATTTAACCATCAAGTACTTTATTGGCATTAACTGCTCCACAATGTGTGATTGGATCAGACTAATTGAGACAAATCTCATCCCAACATTTAAGGATAGTAGAACTCAAACTACCAGGTAGGCCATCCGTAACAGAAAATATTGATCAGAGATAAGGTTGGGAAATTATCAGAATGAAAGTGATGTTATGCTGGGCATAATAGTGTGCCTGTAATCTCAGCACTAGCGACTAAAACATAGGGATTACACATTTCATACCAATTTATCCTTGCTAGTGAGTCCATGCCTCAAATTCAATAACAAAATGAAGTTGCTTTTTCTAGACTTCCCAAAATTAGCTAGGTCCAAGAGACTATGGACAGAGCTATGGCAAGTTTCTTTACAATACCTGAAGGTCCTGAATCTTTGGTTCTTACTTGTATTATGTTTATATTTGCATTAAGAACAGATATATTGTATCCAAGATTCAGGTGTTAAGGAAAAAAAAAAACTTGGGCAATATAACCATCCTGGCAAGTATGAAGATATTCTAAGGAGACATTTATGTCCCTTCCTTTGGCTATCACTCTAGTAAAATGATAGGTCCCTTGTAACCGAATTTGCCCTATGAATGTCACTCTGGAAGAAGGAAAAGAATGAGGTCCTGTTGCCAGCCACAGAGCTTGACTTCCAGGGGGAGAATATATGCAGTTTTGATAGACTTGTGCAATCATCTTGAAGGACTGACTGAAACCAAGACAGTGGAAATGGGCAGTTCCACAGTTTGACCAGGGCTGTTTAATTATGCACACCTCTTAACCACTATTTCAGCCAAAACTTTCTGTCTGTACCCTAAAGATGGTCTTTTAGGATCAGAACCACTTAATATGCTTCTCTTCCCAGTATAAGCACATGGAATGGGCATCTTTTATCTACTTTTAACCATTACTTAATTGGAAAGATGTTTTTTTTATATGGCAAGGCCTATTCTCTCTGGGATTGTGGGGCCAAAGTTCTGACTATAATAGCCGCAGTAAAACGTACACTATTCAGTATATTATGTGCATTCTCTCATGGACTTTTTCATCAATTTTATCAAAACTGTTACTATTATTTCACATACAACAGAAATAAATCAGCTTCAGACAAAATTATTTAAGAATAAAATATCAATATAAATTTCCCAAACTTAAAATTGGTGACAAAATGGAATTCAAAATGAAAACAAAAGTGGAAACTGTTCTTCTATTTTTAGGTTTGTTTCTAACACCTTACTTGTACCTTACCATGCCTAGGAAATAATTTAAATGACTCAGGGAAGTATTGCATTTGTGTGCATGTTAACAAAATGGTAACTTAATATTTGCTTTAGCATTACCTTTGTTCCCCAAAATAACAGATAAATGTGGGTCCTACTTCTTGAGAAGCATCAAAACAAAACTGGCTTTAGGCAAAATCACATCTTCACATCACCTTGGGATACTCTTGTTTTACCTTGCCTCAGGTGACTTCTCACTGCTCACTATCTTCCCTCAGCAACTGAATTAGTGAATTAGTGTCCTTAAATTGTTATTGTCGATAAGCATTTTACCTTCATGTAGGCTTTCCCAATAATGTAAGCCTCATATCATTCCAACATAAGGAAGCTATTAGGGACAACTCTAATATTGTGCCCAGACTTTTTTTTTTCAAGGTAGGGTCTTACATTGGCCCAGGCTGACCTGGGATTCACTATGTAGTGGCTGGCCTCAAACTCACTGTGATCCTCCTATCTCTGAAGCTGAGTTCTGGGATTAAAGGCGTGTACCACCATGCCAGGATGCAGTTACTTTTTTTATTGCTAGAACAAACATAGTACCAGAAGCAGCTTATGGGAAGAAAGGGTTTACTTCAGGATTACAAACTCCAGGGGAAACACCATCCATCCAGAATAAATTGGCTCAATCCCATTCACAACAGAGAGGCACTACCCAAAGCCAGAAAACACCAACAGCCAGAGCTCCAACTTACTCTCCACTAACCTTAGTAGGGCTGGACTTAAAGATCTGCCCCCAGTGATACCTCATCTACTAGGCTACTGTGGCCTTAAGTGGAAAGCCTAAGTTTAATCAAAAATTATGTAGGCTATGGGACACATACATTCACATTCAAACCATGACCTTGTGCACCTGGCCCCATAGACTTATAATCATATCATAATGCAAATTTTACTCAGGGAAACCTCAAAGGTCCCTGTAGTCTTTAACAACTTTTACACTGTTCAAAAGTCCCAAGTTTCATCTGAAATTTTAGACTGTCCCTTAACTGCTGGAAATATATGATCAAAACACAAGTTATAACTGCAATGACTTTGCATGGACCTTACTGTATCTCTTTCTTCAATATCTGGAACCCTGATGAGATGGTACTCAGTTTGAGGCCACTGAATAGTTCTTTAAATATGATAACATCATTCTTATCCTAAGCAACATGAATCTTTAATGTTCTGTGACTGTCCTGTTCTTTTTTGGCTATTTCTCGAGCTTTCCATTTTCAGCTGCAGATTTTGCCACAGAGAACATATAATAACATTTTGTTAAAGCTCCACACTAAGTTTCTTCAAAGAATTTGGGTCTAAATGACTTACTTAATTTGCTGCATTGTTTCCTATTTTGCCTAAAAGTAAAATTTTAGGAGGGCAGAAAAAAGAAAGTTATATCCTTCCAGCACATAAAGGCATAGACTAAACAGTTCTATTTCAAAAGGCATTATAAGAAGAGACTGGACCAATGCAAAATCAATAACATGTATACAATTATCAAACATATGCTGTTCAACTCCAACATCCATAACCAGTGATGAAAGTCTTTGGATTCCAATTCTTCCCCTCCAGCTGAGCTGAGGAGCCCAGAATGCCAAATCCTGGTATATAGAATAGAGCACCTTTGGGTCTACACTGCAAACCACAGTTTATCTTTGTAGCCTTACTTGCCTTCTACACAGGTATTTCAACACTGTTTCCAATTGTCATATCTCAAAGACTACAGGAACAGGTTAATCTTCATATAATAGCCTTACTGGGTCTCCAAACAGGGATTTCCACAGTCCTGTGGAATATTTCCTGTACATTATGCCAGAGATGGCAAGCATGCCACTTCAGGATCACAAGGAATTAAGCACCGAAGAGCTGCTTGACACAGTTCCAGCCCAGCTGTCTCTTCCTTGAAGTACATTGTGGCCCCTCTACAGAAAAATCTTTGGCTCTCTATGCTACAGAAATATGTGGTTTTCTATATAATGTTTGTCTTTCTCTGTCTTTCACTTGGTGTCCCAATCTCTAAGTTAATTTTTCCAGTAAAAATTGGTATTGGTGAAGTGTTGGTCAATGTATCTGAAAGAAGCTCTGGTGTAGAATTGGAAAAACAAGAAAACTGGACAGAGATAATTGTTTTCCTTAAAGGCCTTAAAGAAAGTCAGGCATGGAGTACAGTACACTTAGGAAGAAACAATGAACCTCCTGGAACAATGTAAAAATTGTTCTATGACTAATTTTTCTAAATGGTGGCAATTGCAATTGACTCTTTACCAAGAATCATTACAGAGAAACAACTGAAGTCAGAAAGAGTTCAATCAGGGGGACCAATGTCTAAGTATTGGAGGGATGTGAAAAGGAAAATTAAAAATAAATAATTAAAGCATAAGTGGATCTACTGGATCAGTGATTAATGATGGGAATCCCCATTTGTGGTTGTTTTGCCTCTCACCTTTAATATATAATATAGTAATTGAAACTAGAAGTTCAGGAAATCACAAGTGCTTGGCCATACATACATGGGGAAAATGCAAAAACAGTTAAATCCTTATAGGGGTCTGATGACTTTACTTGAGGTGAATAATTATCAGATTGTTTGATGATAAGGAATAACAAAAAGTTTCTATGAATTCTGTGAATTTGTACCTTTCGTGAAGTTTGTTCTTGCATGACATGATCAGGAAATAAAAGACTGAGGCTAAGAGCTGTGGCAGCAGAGAAGCAGAGAAGTAGAGAAGCATGGAAGCATAGAAACAGGAAAAAAACAGAGAACAAAAAAAAGTCAAAAATAATAGAAAAGGAAAAAACAAGAAAAAAACATAAAAAGAGAAAAATAAAAAAAAAAATAGAAACCGAGAGAGAAAGAAAAAAAAAAAAAGACAGAAAAAATCAGCTGCCTTCAGCATTAGCCTGTCAGCTTGCACCAGAATTTGACTTCGAGTCATTATTTCACTGCTCCCTTTCACACCTCTCTTTGGGGACCCTCCTTCAAGCCAGGGCTGGACCCTGGCAACATTACTTTTAAATTTAATCTTGATCAAAATCTGGGCATAGGCAAAAGAATGATGAAACAATTCTTTCAGCCAGTGTTCCAGTTCCAACAAAGTTCTCTCTTTCCTCTTGAAAAATTTATAAGCCAAACCTTCACTGTGCACAGTTCTTTCTGTATTTAGAATTTTCAAATTCTCATTAGAATATCCCATCAGAAGCAACTTTTAGGAGGAATTTCTTTTATCAAGCTTACAGAATCCAGGGGAAAAGCTATCAATGAAAGAAGGCAGTTCACTTCCATCCACTGGAGGGAGGGAGGGTGGGAGGGAAAAAGAGAGAGAGAGAGACAGACAGACAGACAGACACCACCAACAGTTATCAAGCACCAAAAGCCAGCTGGTTCACCACTCATGTTAGCAGGGCTGGACTCCAAGATCTGCCCTCAGTCACACCTCCTCAAGCATAGTACTGGAGACTTAAGTAGTATGCTTAACCTTACTCAAACATCCCTAAAGCAATGGGGAACATACATTCACATGCAAACCGCTACAGGTATCTTGAGTGCATATGTACATATAGTATTTCTGTGTAGATTAAATGAAGCAGAAAGCCTTGTTTATGTTGCTGGAATGCCTCTTGCATGACAAATGGCAATGGGAACAAGATGGAATAAAATAAAGTAGACTACTGAGGAAGGCATGCAGAGACTTTTGACTTGTATATGTATAGACTTTTGAATTGGTATGGAAAAATTCCATTCTGAAACAAATCCAATTCCATGATAGCCATTAGTTTCTAAAAGTACATGTATGCTTAGTAGTAATAAAAATAGATCCTACTTACTGAGAAGATTTTCACATAATGGATGCCATTTTACATATAACGTTACTGCAGTAAATATATTGTTCCATTTTATTGGTATGTAGTGGGATAAAAATGGAAAATTTTAAATTGAAAGCAACTTTTGAGTGCCTGTATTAGGCTTGGTTCACTCTTGTATGCCTTCTTTGCTGGAAGTGCCAGAAATGTATTTACTATGAGAGTCATGTTTCGCTCCTCAAGGGTACTGGGATCCACTTCCCACATAAAATCCCATAACAATGCATCCTATAAGTAGGAAGGGAAATATTTCTAGTCAGGAGCAACCAATTGGGGGAGGAATTTCTAGTATTTAGCTGACATTGCTGTACAGACAGTCTTCATTTCACAGGATTCTAGGATTCCTTAATTGTAGTTACTATGGTTAGGAGAATATCATTATCTTCCATTAATCAGGTCAGATTTCAGGCAGTATATTAACTGTGCATTTAAAATTATTAACTATGAACTCTTCCAGTTCTTCAGTGTGCAGAGTACTACATCTCTATTTGTGTTAGAACAGATGAATATCATTGCCTCTGAGCAGTTACATTGCTTCTTTCAAATTTGCAAGTGCTACTGCCTCGCTGTTTATTATTATGTTCATGAAGAAAAGTACCACAAAGCATGGATCCTTGCCTTTTAGTTTGAAATGCACATATCTTTAATTAAAAATTAAGAAACAATAATCCTATCATGGAATCAGATGACAAAGATAAATGCAGAGAATGGCAGTATAAAGTAATAAAAGAATGAGTGATATTAGAATGTATTTATAAGAGATCATGGGCATGTTGATTTTGTTGCTATTCAGTAGACTCTGTGTCCAGGCCAGCTCATGAAGGTGGTAAAATAATAGTGAGGGAAGTGTTTGTGATGTCCCAGAGGGTGTGACACCAGCATAAAGCTTCTCATTGAATAACATGTCATATGTAACAGTGGTAAGAGGATAGAGATATGGCTTTTCATTGTCACCTACAGAAGCTTGAGGAATTCCCTTAGACTTTCAGGGACCTCATCTCAGGCCAGATCTATGATTCATGTCTTCAGCACTGAAAAAGATTTCAAGAAGACTTGGTATGAGGCAGAGTTGGAGCTTTTATTAAAGATATTGTAGTGCAGGCTTAAGCATGAAACATCAGAGAAAGGCATTCAAAGAGACAATGAAATCACACTCAAGAGCATGGATATGATCTTCTCTAAGAATCACGATTAAGTGTCCACATTAGTCATGTAACATTTTGCTATATCTCAAGTTATATCCAAAGGGATTGCTGCAAAAACTCCACGTTCTGTCTATTCTTTTGATAAGTGAGATTACAGTGGCTATGCAGATCCCTTTGAAGGGGTTACAATACAGTAAGTAAAACCAGGATCCATAAGGAGGGATTCCTAGAAGTTGCAGATTTACATCTGAGAAGGGAAGAACAGGTTTAAACAGCTGTTAATTATGATGGATTTCCTGCTTCACTGAAGGCCAGAGGCTTCAACCAGACTCTTGGATAAAAGACTTCTCCCCCTTTTTCTTGTCTCCATAGTTTTCTTCATCTTTCTATCATGTCTCATTAGAGATTCCAAACATGGAATGAGTAGTAAGAATACATGTTGGAACCAGATGTCACAAGTTGCATTTAGCTTTCCTGAGTGTTTAAGTGACTAAAACCTGCAGTAGTTTCACAATTTTTATTTGGCATTAGTGAAGAGCACTGGATATACATTTGTGGACTATCTAAAAGTTCCTCAAAATTAGATATGTGTTTTTGTAGTTTGGTAAGGGATATATTGCACTGAGAGCATATAATTCATAATTCATTATTTCTGGGGATTTTCTTGGGTAATATTGTCAACATGATGGGATTTAGAAATACTCTGGAAGGATTTTCTAGATTATGTTTGGTGAATTCAGAAGAATTGCTTTCAATGTGGCTGTCACCATCAACGGGCTGTGGTCCTAGACTTTATAAAATGGACAGCAAGCATGCCATTTCAGGATCACGAGGAATAGAGCACTGAAGAGCTTCATGACACAGTTCCAGCCCAGCAGTCTCTTCCTTGGAGTCCAATGTGGCCCCTCTATAGAAACATCTTTGGCTCTCTATGCTACAGATATCTATGGTTTTCTGCATAATGTTTGCCTTTTTCTGTCTTTCACTTGGTGCACTAATATCTAAGTTTACTTTTCCAGCAAAAATGATGTTAGTGAAGTGTTGGTCAATGTATCTGAAAGAAGCTATGGCATAGAGCTGGAAAAAAAATAATAAAATGGGTCAGAAATAGTTGTTTTCCTTAAGGCCTTAAAGAAAGTCAGACATGGAGTACAGTACACTTAGGAGAAAACAATGAACCACCTGGAACAATGTAGAAATTGTGCTATGACTAATTTTTCTGAGTGGTGGCAATTGTAGCACACTATGACACTTTACCAAGAAACCTTACAGGAGAAACAACCAAGGTAAAAAGAGTTGTTTTTTTTTTTGGGGGGGGTGCCCAAAATCTAAGGATTGGAGGAACGTGAAAAGAAAAATTCAAAATACATGGTTGGGGGATAAATGGGTTTATTGGATCAATGGTCAATGGTGGGATCTGCCATTTTGTGGTTGTTTTGTCTCTCACCTTTAATATAGTAATTGAAAGTAGGAGCTCAGGAAACCACAAGTGCTTGACTGCATATACATGGGGAAAGTGTGAAAATAGTTAATTGTTATAGAGGCCTGATGACTGTACTTGAGGTAAAGAATTATGGGATTGTTTGATGTAAAGAAACAGCAAAAAGTTTCTATGAATTCTGTGGAACTGTACCTTTCTTGAAGTTTGCTCTTGCATGACGCGATTAGAAAGCAAAAGACTGAGATTAAGAGCTGTGGCAGCAGAGAAAAAGAGAGAGAGAGAAAAGAGAGAAACAGAGAGGCAGAGAGGGAGAGAGAGATGGAAAAACTCAGCTGCTTTCAGCATTAGCCTGTCAGCTTGCACCAGAACTTGACTTCGAGTCATTATTGCACCGCTCCTTTTCACACCTCTTTTTGGGGACCCTCATTCAAGCCAGGCCTGGACCCCAGCAAAATATCTATGTATGCATGTATGTGCACACACACACACACACACACACACACACACACACACACACATATATATATATACATACATACATATATATATTCTATCTATTATCTATTCATTTATCTACTTACTTATATAGACTGATAACTCTTTGTCTATCAGTCTATCAATTTATCTATTATTGACCTATCTATATAAATGAAATACCTATTTGGAAATTGCTATCAGTAAGTCATTATGTACTATGAATGAAGTTTTCAAAATTAATAACAAGGAAAGAAAACTTTATGTGATAGGGAGTTTATTTAAAAATGAATTGTTAGAGAAATGGCTGTTTTCAACCTGCAATGTTGTCTATGTTTTCTCCAGTGATTATTTGCACAGGACATACAAAATATGCACTTAAATAAACTGAAATTCTTTTTCTTACCTAACACTACAAAAAGTATAATCAAAGGATGAGGAGATGTTGTAGAGGTAAAAGTGCTTGTTTACAAAGCCCACTGGCCAGGTTTGATTCCCTGGTACCCACATAAAGCTAAATGTGCAAAGTGGTGCATACATATATCTAGAGTTGTTTTGTTTACATTGACAAGAGACCCTGGTTCAAACATATGCTCTCTATCTCCCTCTCCCTCTTTCTCCCTGCAAATGAATACTTTTTTTTTTTTTTTTTTTTTGAGGGATGGTCTAACTCTAGCTCAGACTGACCTGGAATTCTCTTTCAAGTCCCAGGGTGTCCTCAAACCCACAGGGATGTACTCACCTTTGCCTCTCAAATCTGGGATTAAAGGCATGAGCCACCACCTGGTTTAGAAGTAGTGTATTGAAAAAACATAATTATCATTGATGTTTCAACATACTAGCTGTGATTATTAGGACTTAATATCATAAATGTTATTATGGTACTTAGGTAATAACATAATTACAAGCTCATTCAGTCATCATAAATATAGTTGAAATATTTTAGAATAAAACAATCAGAACAGCTCCTGGAGAGATAGTTCAGTGGTTGAAAAAAAAAAGGCACTTGCTTGCAAACCCTGACATCCCAGGTTCAATTCACCCTTCCCCACAAAAAGCCAGATGCACAAAGTGGCACATGCATCTCCAGTTCCTTTGCAATGGCAACAAGCCCTGGTGTGCCCATACTCTCTGTGTCTCTTTTTTTTTCTCTCAAATATATAAAAATGTTTTGTTATTTTTTTTAAAGAACACAACATGTGAAAATAAGAATTTGTTTTCTAAGTGCTGTTATGTGGTCTTTGGTTTATAATCAAAAGTATAGAATTAACCCTAAGAGATAAATTTCATCTTGTAGATTCTTATGTATAAAATTGCATAAGAATTTCAAGTACATAACTTATGAAGGCAAATATATATATATATTTCTTCATTTTCTTCAAGATTAGGTTTATTGTGCATATGGGCACACATATGGCTAAATATATTTTTGAGAATTACTGTATTTCATTATTGATTTGTCAATATCAAGGACTGGTTCGCAACAAACCCTCTAATTGGAGAGATATATATTTTAGGGTTAGCTGAATAGATTGAATGAAATGTTTCCAAGGGATGCTTTAATGCTTTATTTTTTGATGGGTTTTATTGCATTAGACTTCAATTAAAAAGCACATAATGAATTTGTGATACAAATTATTTGAGCACTGAAGATACTATTATACATGAAACATTGAAAGTTGATTGTGTTCTCAAGAAAATTTGTAGTCAACTCAATTTAAAACTGTAAAATAAAATTATTATTAAATAATATTAAAAACTAAAAACTGAATCCATCATAAAGAACAAATGTGACCTGTCATTCACATTATAAATAATAATTGACCACAAGTTGATTATCACTTAGAAATGATTACATCACTAATGCAAACATAATGATACCACCTAATTTATAAAAATCAACATGGTCAAATTTATAACTGAGAAAATGAAGAAATTATTTTTAATTAACATATGCATTATTTGCATTTGTGATGTTCAATGTGTACAATAATATTAGCAAATATACAAAATATTTTAGATTGGGAGAGTCAATCTTGGTTATATATGTATTATTTTACACACTTAATTCCCTGCTGTGAGAATAGTTAAAATTGACTCATATTTATTTCTGAGAACATAGTACATCTCATTTTGCCATCAATGTTCCTCTTACATGCTTATAATTTTATATGTTACACATACTCAGGCTTAGTTTCTTCTACTTATGTAAAAGAAAAAAATAATAAATTACACAAATATATAATTTCATTGTTTATTTTAATAATTTTCTGATTACATTTACTATAATATTCTTCAATTTCACCTTTGTTGCCAAAATTATTGCTTTTTGTCTTGTCTGTATGCTGTTGCATGTATGCATTTAAATATGCAGTGTAGTATATATGCACAGGCCCACACATATATGAATACACACATGAGAGAGAAAGATAGTATGTTGGTTTGAATGCTTATGTATATCCCTCATAGACTTAGGTACTTTTTGCTTTTTTTGAGGTAATGCTTCAATCTAGCCTGGCTGACCTAGAATTTACTATATAATCTCAGTTTGGCCTCAAACTTTTAGCAATATTCCTATCTCTGCTTCCTGAGTTGTGGGATTATAGGAGCGTGCTGCCCCACCCAGCAACTTTTGATTAAGCTTTGTAGTTAGTCTTCAGTAACTAGAGCTCTACTGGATGAGTTACAAATACATAACATAAAAAAACTGTGGTTATATATAATGTGTATAACAGATAGATATAGATACAGAGACAGACAGATAAATTAAAGATAGATATAGATGATATAGATATATAAATTATGTGGTGCCACCCACATTGAGGGTTATTTTGATCAAGTCAAATATCTTGTTATATTTCTCTCTCTATCTGTCTGTGCACATATATTTGTATATATTATATTATGTATATGTATAATATGTTATGTATATGTATAATATATTATGTATATAATGTATTATACATAATATATGTATATATGTCATATGTATATTTTATATATATATATATAAAGGGCAAAATAAATAGTAAATATACAAAGGAGAAAATAAACACCACCTAAAAATTGGGATTGCTAGTAACATGACAAGAAAAGAGATCAATACTTATCAAGGGCCTCTATAGAAGCTATTTTTTCATTTTTGTGAACAAATACCTGACCAGAAGCAATTTAAGAAAAGTAGGTTTGTTGTATGTTACAGTTCCAGATTACATTCTGTCAAGATGGAAAAAGTGTGGCATGAGAAGCAGGCAGTAGTGATGGTCACATTCAGTCAGTCCACAGCCAGGAAACAGAGTAATGAATACTGGTGCTCAGACAGCTCTGGGCCAGAGTCCAGCCCTGGCTTGAAGGAGGGTCCCCGGAAAGAGGTGTGAAAGGGAGCATAGAGAGCCAAAGGTGTTTCTATAAAGGGGCCACATTGGACTCCAAGGAAGAGAGAGATGGGCTTGAACCGTGTCATACAGCTCTTCAATGCTCGATTCCTTGTGATCCTGAAATGGCATGTTTGCCATCTCTGGCATTATTTGAAATGGATTGTTCAGATAAAATATTGTAGTAAGTATCAAAATCTTGAAGTAACATTTTGAGGGGGCCAACTTATTTTGTGCCCAACTTCTCATTCTGTATTATTTATAAAATATATGCAACAACTACACAACAGCCTCTAGGCATTTTAAACAAGAAATGGACATGGCATGTGAGATTTAAGGAGAAATTTGAGAATCTATTTGTTTCTACAACAAAGGATAAAGAATAAGAATGGAATTAAAATTATTTTATGGAAGTTTTCTTATGCTTTCTGACATTGAACAATCGTATAGCCAAAAGTTCAGCTTAGAGGGGAAGAAGAAACATTCATTTCATCCAGCAGGAAAGATGTGGTCATTTCAGTGTGCAAAAGATGTCACAAAAGAGAAACAAAGTTTTTATAGATATGAATAGACACTTATTCTCATATATACACTTAGAAAAGTTAACTAACTTATTGTTAAGATACTTTAATAATAGGAGGAATTGAGCAATGTGGATCACACTGTCCCATCTTTCATGGTGTATAAAAAGAATTATTTATATTTGGTACTGAGATAGCAGTCTGTTCATGTTTGGCTGTGCTTAGAGAACTAGTATTGACCTTGGGTCAAAATAAGGATGAAATCTTTCAGCCAGTCACTTGTAATGCACTACTGCAAGTTTCTTTTTTGATTCTCTGGATGTTAATATTGATGATTTTCACATGACTCAGGGCCCAGCTTTGGAATTTTTGGGTCAGTGTAGATAGAAAATATTCCACAGCAAACTTATGCCTAAGAGCATTGACACTGAGACTTGTTTTAAGACTTTTTTCTTTATTTTTTTATTAGTATGTGTATAGTGTGCATACAGCCATGATGGTACCATTATTAGTCTTCTCCCTTGTATCCCCCCGCCATGCTGCAGATTGTGGCTGTTGTGTTGTAGGGGTAGCCTTCGGTTATTGGGGGAGAGGAAATGTCTCTGTGCATAATGACCTAACTTATGGCTCTAACAATCTTTCCTCCCTCTCCTCTGTGAATTTCCATGAGCCCTGTTGGGTTCATTTTGGGTCTATTTCAGTGACAGAAGGACTTAGGAGTCTCTGTGTCTCTGTATATCTGGTTTGGTAGGAGTTGATTGTTCTCTGTGTCTATCTCCTTCACTTGTGCTGATACCAGGTTGATCAAGGAAGAAGTTCTTGCTCATTATCCCACTAAGTATACGGCTTTAGCTGGTGCCTGGGTGGGGTGTGATGGGCTGATTTTCTCTTCACGTTCTGTGTCCATCTGAAAAAGAGAAACAAATTCTCCAATAGAGAGTGAGGTCAGTGCAAGATACATGGATACCCATTATTATTTTAGAGAGAATTTAATAGGTGTTGCCCTTCTTGTCACCCACTACTTTGATGGAAGCTTGATATTAAGAGAGGGCTCATTTGTGGATATGATTCTGACTTGTTTCCCTGTTCAAGGTATAGGTTCCATTTCACTGCGCAGATCTGTTAGCCAAATCAAAAGCAGTTGGTAACCCACCATGGCTGTGGGCCACTATTGCAGTGGTGTGAGCATCATGTCAGGTTGATTGCTGTTGTGCAGCTTAGACCACGAGTTGCTTAGACAGATGTTGATCATTTTCCTCCATTCTCTCATGAAACACCTTCTGGCAGTAGGCAAGCTAACTGTCTGGGGATTGACTTTCTTTCAGTTTCTTGCCAGGATGCTCCACGTTCTGGCCGAACAGCATATGGTGTCTTACCATTAATCTTTGGTGGATCGTCAAGTACTCTGACAGAATTCTGTCGTCTTTTGGGAAGCCCTGTAGGTCTCTCTGTTCAACAGCTCATTGCATAAGTTACCCACATGCTGATACTTGGAGTTACAGGTCAGTGCCAAGGGAGAAGAAGAAGAAGAAGAAAAGGAACTGGTGCTTTTGTCTTCAAGTCTTCATAGCTCTCCATCATTATGCATGCTCCTGCTGGGAATCCTTTCAATTATCCAAATCTGTGAAAATTAGCACAAATAACAAATAAACAGTTAAAGAAGAAGAAGTAAAACATAGTTCTCTTCGTTCAATGTCTAATTTTACTAATTATGTTTCTTATAAATAGCATACATAAAGGAATATCTAAGCTAGGTTACTGAGTAATATTTAGAAGGGATGTATAAATATTCCACACTTTTTGTGATGGTTAATCTCTGGCTATTTGCCAGAATTTAGAGTCACTAGGGAAACAAATCTCTGGTCATGTTTGTGAGAGATCTTGTAGATTAGGTGAATTGAGGTTTGCAAATCTACAGTTAATAGTGGGTAGCACCATCACAAGGTCTGGGGTCTTGAACTATCTTAAAAAGGAGAAAGATAGCTGAGCATTCAGGATTCTTCATTCTGCTCTGCTTCTTCACTATGGACTGAATGTGACCAGTTCTTATTCAAGCTCCTGATGCCATATTTTCTTTATCCTGATGGACTCAACCCTCTGGAACTGTAAGCTGTTACTAACTGTGTCCTTCCCTAAACTGCTTCTAATCAGATCTTTGTCCTGACAACCAGAAAGTAACCAATACAATTATTAAAGTTTACAGATTTCTCTTCCTCAAAGAGATACTTAGAGAAAATCCATAGTATACTTTTTCATAAAATGAAGTATTCTTATTTAAGTATAAAATAGAAAAAAAGTAGATAAACTGTCAAATTGTTAAAGCAAAAATGTCTCTGAAATTTTTATGCTTATGTTTATAAAACTGTCCTAACTTGAAGTGAGTTATGTTGACTGTTTCATGAAACAAAGCATTGACCATTGTATTTTTGAAACATTACTTTCTTTTTTATATTTTTATTTATATTTAACAGAGAAACAAAGAGAGAGAGAGAGAGGGAGAGAATGGGTACACAAGGGCTTTCAGGTGCTACAAACTCCTTGTGCATCTGGCATATGTGGGTCCTGGGGAAATGAACCTGGGTCCTTTAACTTCACAGGCTACCACCTTAAACTCTAAGCCATGCCTCCGGCCCTGATACAATACTTTTAATCTGAAATGTAAGATATGCTCATCAAGAACTGAGGAAATATTTCCAAATTAATAACATCATTTGTATTTTGACACATTTTGATTGTATTAAATTTAAAAAGCCAAATATTTTATTTAATTATGCACTTATAGCTTGACTTCAAGCTCATTATCTTTATTAGTTTGTAAGTTATTTTAAATTATTGTCCAAAACTGACATTACTGTATAAAATACTGTAATCACCATAATTCATCAGAGAATCTAAAATTCTGTTATTTCACAGGGAATCTTAAGAAAAAAACCAAGGGACTAGCATTTGACATACTTCTGAAAATGTAGAAATACTAATAGATTAATAAATATTTGTAGAAAAAACATAAAAGATGAATTAAAAGTTGGACAAAGGGAAAGATTTAATATGTGTAACAGAAATATTTAATTAGTCAATTGTGAAATCAGCTCTAAGTTAATGCAGGCTTCAAATTTTTGAAAATAATACAACAATAAAAATACAAAAGGATGCCAATCAAAACTGACAACAAATTATAAAGTAGATTAATCTCCAGACTAAAGCTCCTGCAACAGGACCACAGTGCTTGAATGAACAATGAGCAATACAGTTCCCTCTCATCTTGAGTGTTAGAGATAACAGTTCAATTTCCTTTATTTGACTCACTTTATTTGCTATTTCTAGCACTTATGTGTCTCTTTCCCATAATAACAACCATCAGTTATCCACTTAATATAAAACACTACCTTGAGGTCATGTCTAACTCAATGTAATTGAAAATAATTTCAGGTCTATTGGAGATTTCAGCCTAGATAACAACTGTATCCTATGAAGAATCCAATTCCCCCAGGCTCGGCCCTGAACAGCCTGAGGCTGAAATTCAATGAAGGATATTTTTTTCTCCTTTTTGTATTGTTTCTTGCTAAAATAGCATGCTTGTCAAAACCATCTAAACGTGTAGATCGATAGACAGGCAGCAAGGCTTTGAGCTGGATGTGTCACAGAAGTAGACAGCATTAGCGTGGTCACAGACCCCTATCTTGGCAGATGTGGTTTCAGAATTATCAAAGCTTACTGGCCTTTTATTGATGCAAACAGAAAAAAAGGAATTTAATGCTTATTTGCAAAACAAAACACAAGAAGAAATTATGTTTGTACTGTTTTTAATAAGATTTCTATCCCTTCTAACCCATATTATACAACTAATTATCTACTTTCAAGATTTGAAATATATGTATGAAGAGTATTAAAACCTTCAAATGTCACATATCTCATAGTAAATGAGACATTACTGACAATGACACCCAGTGGTGGAAGGGCAAAGCTGTAAAGACTCCATTAAAAATATAATTTCAATTAATTAACCCTATTTTGATTTAACATGCATGGATTATTGTGCCATATGCTTCAGTAGAGTCTTGAATATGATAAAATATTTAGTATTAGATACACGCTGCTTCTCAAAGTGTTATGTATGAATGATTTGCATGTAAGACACATTTTTTCAATGCCCAAATATAATTCTCATAAAGGAGGCCAAAAGTATCCATGTATTCAAAGATTGGCAGGTAGTGTAACATTGATAAAAGTTTGAGAACCTCAGGACTAGGAGAGAGACCAATCACAATATATATATATATATATATATATATATATATATATATATATATATGTATATATATATGTATATGTATATATATATATATATTAATATATTATATATATTATAATATATATGTGCATATATATACATATATATATATACACACACACACACACACACACACACATATATGTATGTATGTATATGGTCATAATACACATATAGCATAAATCTTAATGCATAATTTTTATTTCATTCTGAATTGCCATACAGCTTGTGTTTATGTCTAAATTAAACTATGCTACAATTTACAATAAAAGAAAAAATAAATGAAGCTAACTTTTATTATCAACTCAACTTCATACAGGAAAAGTAAATGAATGCCAATATTTATATAACCAGAAGGTAGGCAAAGAACAGGAAACACTATCTGTTTATAATATGGAAAAGCTTCATATGCTTACATTTAAACTAACTTTGGTGAATGAATAGAAGTTTTTCAAGTAAGGGAACATATCAGGAAAACAACAGTATCTAGAAGAAAGAACATAAACCTTCCAGGAGGGATGACACATCCACTTAAAATAAATCATGAAAATGTGCATAATGTGGTCCATGAAAGTTTGAAGTGACAGAGATGAAGACACAGTTCTGAACTGCTATTGTGTCACAAAACCTTATGGCAGACTGGTAAAATTCCAAGAAATTGTTTTATTTATGTTAATGAATTTATATAGTATAGTATATTATTGATAGATGATAGGTCAATAGATGATAAATACATATACTTCATAGACAGATGATAGATTAAGAGCATGGGTTGGAATTTAAATATATAGTGTTGTTCTTGATATTGTTTCATCAAAAAGTACTCAAGAAAAATTACTAAGAAGGGAACCCAAACAACAATGGTCATTTTGTTCTAATATGTAACAGTAACCCTAATACTGTTAGGTCAGGACAAAATGGAATTACAGCAGGAGGGCAACAGAGACCTAAAGAAGTGGGTCATCCATATTCCTCAAGAAACCACCCAGCCATTATCCCTTCCTTGCCTAACAATACCCCAGGTCTAGGTTCCCTGCCTCCTTATCGCCCATCTGGTCACTTCTGGTGTCACACTCTATGGCTAATGTAAAGACAAACGAGTTCTTTTCCCTTCCTCCCCTTTCCCTAACTGAAGAACTCTATATAGCCCACTATCTGTAATCACAAAGTCTATTGCTCCACTCTTGAGAGTCAGTCCTGGCAGCTGTGTTTTTCTCAAACAAAAGCTTCCTTCTTTGCCTTAGAGTGGTCTCCATGGTCTTCGTCACTCCCAAACCTTACAAATATGTAATATGTGTTCTGGCTAAATATTAATGGAATTCTATTGGACATAAGAAATTTTAGAAAATTACTATATTTATTCTGTGAAGTCATTGAACCTTAGTTTTATCCCCATGTTAATAGCAATATCTAATATTATGGGTGGAGTACATCCTTTTAAAATTATACTGAGAATGAATTAACAATTTTCCTTGTGAAGAAAATATGCCAATTGTGCATAGTTCATAAATGTGGTGACATTCTGTTTGAGATTAAGAATTTTGTGGAGATTAAAATGAGCTGTTTTCTTTGCAATCATGTGAACATGAAGTGTTCAAACCTTTAGGTAGAAGAGGAAACAAGAGGTGTCATCAGTGAAGCAGGAAGTGAATCTTCACCAAATTCCAAATGCCCTTTGCCTTACTTCAGGCTTCCCAAGCTTTGGGACTTGAAATTAAATTGCTCTTATTTATAAGTTAATCAGTCTAAAGTTTTATCTTACAGAAAATCCAGACTGTTACTACCTTTGTCAAATAGTTTAAATAGTTTAAATCCTATAGAGCGTGGAAGAATATATTATAAAGTATTCATCGAATAGTCACACATAAGACTTATCAGATAGAGAAGATCAAGGAAATACAAAATGTGCAGAGATACAAGGGGATACACCAGCAAATAGATAAAGCTTAAGTAAGAAGATAAAGAACAATGGTCATGTGGAAAGTAGAGTCTATATTACTCAGTGTACCTAAAAATAGAATACCATGGGATATGTGTGTTAACCCAGGCATGTCTTATTTTACTATATGGGATGGTAAATTTTGATGTTGATTGTTAAAAAATGAGACAATATATTCCAGTTTAAAGTTGACACTTTAGTAATGGAAGGGATTAGGATTAGGTCTAGTAAGTAAATATGGACTGTGGAAAGTAATGCAGCATATAATGCCCTACATTTAATTTATTTCCATAGTCTGCTTCTTTCTGAGTAATCAAGTAAATTTGTATAAAATTCTGTTTCTCAACAACTTTTATCATCAAGAAAAAAATCAAATCACATCTTTTTCTTAATGTTCTTGTCTATATATTCTAACTAAAACAGACACATACTCAATCTTCTATGGCATTTATCAGTCTGGCTCTTCCTTCATAATATGATGTTGCATATAATCCTGCATGTAGCTCACAAACAAGAAAGAAGCAAGCAAAATGATAATGATTAATGTTCATTAATTGAAATACTAGAAATTTTCATTGCTATAACTGTCCTACAAATTAAGAACAAATACATTTAAATAGATTGCCCTCAGGATATTTTTTAAAAAATAAAATGTACACAAATTGCATATATTAAAAACAATATACTATAGTAATTTAAAAAATAATATTAACTTTACTTATAGACATTGTTATTGAAATCTTGGCAAAGTACACTAATTCAGTGAGAATAGGAAAAAATAACCTTCAACAAACTAGGGACCATTCATGGAACATATAAAACTAACTAGAAAATAATTTCACATTGTCAATATATGTGTGAAGAACAAAATGTTATAACTGAAACAGAGAAAAATTAAGCAATATTTATCAGTTTTAAGAGCATGTTGTCTTCTAAATAACAATGCTAGTTTCGTGGGACTACAAAAACCAAACATGCAAAAGGTCTATAACTAAGTCTAATGAAACTGTCATTATGTTACACATCGGAAAACAGAAAACAATGAAAATATCCATAAAGAGGTATTTCTGGAAAAAGACTCCCTTTAACTAAAAATCAGTCTGTGTATTTGTTTCTAAAACTCAAGCATTATATATGCTCCCTAAGTCTTTTGGAGTTGTCATAGAAAAATCCTACAAATCATAGGGCTTATAAACCACATAGGTCAGCCTCATGGTCCTGGGGGTTAGTAAGGTTACTTTCCAGGAACTTGGAGAATTCATACTTTCAAGATATTCTATGCTGTGGTTCATAGATTATGCTTTTTTACTGAATTCTCAAGAGTGGGTATAACTCGACCAAAAAGAAATCAATATTAAAATGAATAAAAAACCATCATATGTTTCTCTAAATATTCAAGATGAGATGCATCCTAAAGACAAAAATAACCACATAGTAATCATAAAATTCATTTAAATTTGATACTTTAGATGTATTTTGATAACTATTTAAATATTTGTGAGCAGGCATATTTTGATGTGAAGCAAAATAACTAGTGATGTTAATATTTTTGAGGAATCTCAATATCAATCATCAGAAATAAACAGAGAAATATAAATAAAACTAAGTATGTTTTTTGTATAAACTATTGCTTGATGTTCTTTTCAACATACCTAAAGTAGTATTTTCTAGTTCTCTTCACTAAAAAGGCTATACAGCTTTATTAATTATCATAAAAGTGACTAATATGACATTCTTATTAGGGGATGCAGTGACTCTGTTTATGTTATAATTTGATACTCTTTGTATTATTATTTATACAAAAAATCCAAATAAGAATTTTTAAACAGTTAGAAGTTTCAGAAGGAGAGCTGTTTATTATGTGTAATATGGATCAACAACATGTATACTGAAAATGCAATCTTTCTTTCTCAGTGTACATACCTTAGTGCTCTGTATATTTCATATGATCTGTAAGAGCTAACTATTTTTAGGCTAGGTATGATGGTGCTTCCCCAGAACTGTGGAGCTGGAGGCAAGAATTTTATGAAGTTCAGGCCAGCCTATGAACTATGAAGGATCTTGACCTTAAAAATATTTTTAAGATATAAGGGAGAGGATAACATGCATTTTGTCCTAAAATTTGAGACTAAGAAACATAGAATAAATATATCTTAAGTTGTTAAAAAGTTCTGAACATCTTTGAAAATTACATGTGTGTTCTTATGAGTTATTTTTCTTTATCATATATATATATATATATATATATACACACACACACGTATATATGTATGTATGTATATGCCTAAAACCAAGCCACAGACATTTGATGGAATGCAGTGGTTGACAGGACCACCCATGTATCTCACAGTGTCAAGTGAATCTAACTTAGGCTGACAGACATTGTCAAAACTTGTCTCATAAAAGTCAACCTGAGTGAAGCTGATGAGGCTGCTCAATACACTTTCAGCAGTTACCTTTATGTGGAAAGGGAATATGAAGCTCACATACTCTATAAATGAGATGTCTAGTCACTCCCTTACTTAATGACCTGATGTTGTTCCAAGGTACTCCAAATAAAAGTTTGTAAAAATGGCAATAGATAAGTTCCAATATTGGTCTAAATAATCTGTCTTTATACTTTTACTCATTTCAATGAATGCCAGTTGTGTTTCAGACATTGTTTGGGCACTAAGCATGACATAACTCCTTTTCATAGAAATCTTATGATCTAGAGTGTGGATATGTACAAGTCAGAAGCAGCCATATGCTATGAAAAAGAAAACATGAAGGGGGTAGGGAATGTACAGAATTGTGAAATTGTGAAAGGTATATAATTTATATATATATATGTGATAGTAATATAGCAAAATAATAGTCAAAACAGGCTTTGGGTTGCCATCATAGTCATGAATGTACTCAACGAGTAGGTAATCTAACTCCATGAAAAGGAAAACAAGGCCCTTATATAGATGAGTGTTAGTGCACAAATGGTGAAATCAATAGACTGTGTCTTCCTAAGATGTTAGAATCTTAACTTCCAGGACAGCCAAAGCTGAAAAAAAAAATATGTCTTATAATTGAGTACATTGACACAAGCAGAATTAAAACAAATAAAAGATAAAATCATTCATGCCCTGGCTTTGCTGAAATGCATGTATTTTATAAACTCCTTCTACATTTTAAATAGTGTAGTTAACATCAAAAAGTGATGAAGTATGGGACCCTGAGGGAGTCTCCATAGAAGGTTCCTTGGAGTATAGAATTACTTGAGTGTCTGTGATTGGTAGGAAGACAGTGTTGCTAGAATAGAAAGTTATTAAAAATACACACTGATGCAGCCAGCCTGGGAGATATAAGCACTGTGAGATTGAACAAAGTCAGAAGGCTAGGAAACGTCTTGTCGAGGGTTTAAAATGGAGAGCTTATCAGCTGAGCGGGAACTGACGGCACTGACAGGCAGGCCTGGCATGGGAAATCTATTTACTTCTCCTTCAGCTGTCACTGCCTGCTCGACCACTTCTCCGCTGTGTTGAAGCTCTCACTTTGTGAGTTTTAAACCTGGCAGGTAGAAGGAAACGAGATTTAGATATTTCAATAAAATAATGAAAGTCCAAAGCATTGAACTGACAGTTTTGTTACTGAAGACACTTTCTACATTTGGGTACAAAATCGGGCTCATGATCAAACTGGTAGGAAAACGGGTCAACATGTTTTGTCGGTATCAGGGTGCATGCACACATGTATTGTAAGGGATTTGTATGTTCAATCATGAATGTTTTTGTCTCATATCTAAAAACAATATAGGTTTGGTCTTTGATATTTGATGTCTAAGAATGTCACTTTACAGTGACCACTAAGTTTTCATATGGACAGATCAGTATTTCATGTAGAGGAGCACTGGTAATTAAAATAATAAGTCACACTTGCAGACTTTCCCCCTCTTGAGAGACAGAAGACTTTCCTTTTTCAAAGCCCTGGTAGGCTGTTGCTTCCAAAGGAAATTACAGAATAAAAATATTGGAACACTATGAAATGATGGCATAAATGGCATAAATCTATTTATATTTTCAAGATTCTATTTTGAGTTAAATTATCCTTTTAAAAAGTCAATTTATAGAAAAGATGAGGAATAAAATGAGATTTACATGAAGATCTGGTTTATGCCTTCTTAGAAAAATAGCTTATTATTAAATTTTTAATGGTTAATCAAGGACAGTTATATATAGGAATTTAGAAATATTTATTGTAATTTGTTTGGAAAAGCAGGATTTATGATAAATGGGATGCCTGTTTAACCAAGTTATCAAACATGGTATTTCATATATGTAGAAATATGACAGCCTAGCATAATGTCACATGTCTATAATCTGAGTATTAGGAGGAGGCAAGCATAGGATTGTTGTGAGTAGAGGCCACCTGGACACGCTTTCACATAAACAAACAAAACAAATGAATCAGAGCATTTTATTTGTTTACCTGATATATCAAAATCATCTTTCTTGTCATTCCTATCATTTTTTCCTTTCTTCCTTCTTTTCTGTGTCTTTCTTTCAGTCTGCCTTTGTTTTCCATAAGTTAATACTACAGTATAAATAACTCTAAAATCTAGATTATATAAATGTGGCTCAGGGCTCTGTATCTGTTTTGAATGTTTGTTCACTGATACTGATCAGTACTTACATGAATTTCTTATAGGAAAGTACAGAATTCTGTTTGTAAGTAGTGAGCTTGATATTTCCATAAGATCTATTATGTTGGAAGAGACTTGCTTTTCATGTTGTTAGATTCTATTTTTTATTTATTTATTTGTTTTATTAGTTATGTATATAGTGTGTATACAGCCATGATGGTACCATCATTAGCCTTCTACTTGTCACCCTCCTCCCCTGCAGATTGTGGGTGTTGCATTGTGGAGGTGGCCTTCAGTTATGGGGGAGAGGAAAGTCTCTGTGCATAATGACACAACTTATGGTTCTAACAATTGTTCTGCCCTCTCTTCCATGAATTTCCCTGAGCCATGTTAGGTTCATTTTAGGTCTATTCCAGTGACAGGAGGTCTTGGGAGTCTCTGTGTCTCTGCATATCTGAGTTAGTAGGAGTTGAATGCTCTCTGTATCTGTCTCCTTCACCCTTGTGCTGATACCAAGTTCACTGAGAAAGCAGCTCTTGCTCATTACCCCACTAGATCTATGGTTTCAGCTTGTGCCCAGGTGGGGTGCAATGGGCTGATACTCTCCTTAGGTTCTGTGTCCATATGAAAAAGAGAAGCAAATTCTCCAATAGAGAGTGAGGTCAGTGCAAGATATATGGATACCCATTATTATTTTAGAGATAATTTAATAGGTGTAGACCCTCTTGTACCCCACTATTGGTGGGAGCTTGATATTGGAGAATAGGCTCTTTTATGGATATGGTTCTGACTTGTTTCCCCATTACAGGTATGGGTTTCATTACACTGAGCATATCCCTTAGCTAAATCAAGAGCAGTTGGTAACCCAGCATGGATGTGTGTGTCACTATTGCACTTGTGTGAGCATCACATCAGGTTGATTGCTGTTCAGTAGGCTAGACCAGGAGTTGCTTTTGGTCATTTTCCCCAGTCGCTCAAGTAACACCTTCTGGCATGAGACAACCTAACTGTCTGGGGACTGACTCTCTTCCAGTTTCTTTCTTTCTTTTTTTTTTTTTTTTGTTTGTTAAATATTTTTATTTATTTATTTGAGAGCAACAGACAGAGAAAGAGGCAGATAGAGGGAGAGGGAGAGAATGGGCATGCCAGGGCCTCCAGCCACTGCAAACGAACTCCAGATGCGTGCACCCCCTTGTGCATCTCGCTAATGTGGGTCCTGGGGTGCTTAGGCTTCTCAGGCAAGCATT
This sequence comes from Jaculus jaculus, assembly GCF_020740685.1. Classification (NCBI taxonomy): domain Eukaryota; kingdom Metazoa; phylum Chordata; class Mammalia; order Rodentia; family Dipodidae; genus Jaculus; species Jaculus jaculus. The sequence continues at coordinate 42,352,273 of NC_059104.1, forward strand.
TAACCGCTAAGCCATCTCTCCATCCCTCTTCCAGTTTCTTGCAAGGTTGCTCCATGTTCTGTTCCAACAGCGTATTGTGTCTTCAGCAATAAGATCTTACTATTAATCTTTGTTGGGTCATCAGGTACTCAGACAGAATTCTGTCTCCTTTCAGGAAACCCTGTAGGTCTCTCTGATCAACAGCTCATTGTGGATATTACCCACATGCTAGTACTGAGAGTTACAAGTCAGTGCCAAGGGAGCAGAAGGAAGAAAAATATAAATAATATAAAAGAGAAAGGGAGAAAAGAGAAACAAGAGAAGATTGAAGAGAGTCTTTATCATACCCTGTGCAGGCCCCTGTGATTCAGATATTGTCTCAAAGCACCTGAGGACGGTTCAACTTTTTAGTATGTGTTTCAGGAAGTAGGATTTTATGGTAGCATTTCTATTTGGGTCCAGTTTTTTCTCACTCCACACCCTTGCCTTCCCCTTCTGCCCCACCATCCCTATCGTCCAGTCCTCAAGATGTTTATTAGGTATGTCAGCATCACAGGGGGATTCAGATTAGGAGCCATAGATGAGTGAAACCATGCAATGATTATCTTTTTGTGATTGGGTGAGTTCACTGAGAATGATCTGTTCCAAGTTTGACCATTTTCCTTCAAATTTCACTGTGTCATTTTTTCTTACTGCTGCATAGAATTCCATTGTGTAGATATACCACATCTTAGTTATCCATTTGTCCAATGATGGACATCTGGGTTGATTCCAGCTCTTAGCTGTTACGAATTGATCAGCTATAAACATGGTTGAGCAATTATCTATGAGCTGAGGTTTGGAGCTTTTAGGATAAATGCGAGGTTAAGGAAAAACCTGTCTGTTGGTGCCTCTGTAGTCAAAATTTTCAGGATTCTCCATATTTCTTTCCATGTTGGTTGTGCCAGCTTGCATTCCCATCAACAAGTGAATGAAGGTTTCTATTTCTCTACAGATTACAGACATATTTTTAATGTAAGCTAGAAATAACGACCTTGCTGGCTGACAATTGCATGCCCTGTGCACTCCTGGAAGGACAACACAAGCAGTGAGTGGCTATAGAAATTTATGAATGAATGGATGAGTGACTAAATATAACTAAACCTACATCCTAGAAAGCTAATATGTCTTCAAATAACTTTCTGACCTAATCCACAGCTATTTTTAAAGATCATCACAGTTATATCTATTGTGTTTTGTAATACACTGCATTAATAAAATTATACAAATGTCACTATAGTTATTATAGTGATCAAGTCTATATTAGACAATTTCATCTAAATACTGCAGGTGCTTACGATTTTGTGCATTATCCATATCCAGAATATTACCTGTGAATTAAGCTCCTGGCAAGAAGCTGCACTTGTGTTGATTGGAACATTGGAACATGAGTGACTGGGAGGAGCTAAATGTTGCAGGTAAAGAGCATTTTATCTTGGCAGTCACAGCCCCACAAGTTGCTGTGTGTCATCCACTTTAGTGTCCTAATTCTAACATCCAACAGTTGTTATGTAATAGATTGGAGTATAGCAGCATACCCATGTCTTCACCAATGCACAAGCTAAGGATGTCTTCAGAAAGCATATGAAGGCTATAGCAGAGATTTCTCCCACTTTACTGTGACTATCTGAGGTTTAAACATATGTATTTGAAGTGTTTTCATTTATGAATATCTTTGCTATTTACTATGAAAAACACATAAAGTTGCTAACTTTGAAACATGGTAATTGGGGTAAAGTAAATCTGTGTTTCCAGGTAATAATCACTTATATTTGGCTTCAGAATAAAATGTTATTTTCTTACACTTGTAAGCTGTGCTTATTGTGCCAACATGCCAAACCCAACAATGAACTTTCAATAAATCACCTGCAGTGTGTTTTGTAGCCTACATGGGTATCAGTGGGGGTATTAATCTAGGGTTTTAACTCTAAATTGGTTTTGATACTTTCTGGAATCAGAGATTATACACTTTACTGAAATAGGTGTAGCTTTACACTAGAAATATTATATATATTGTTATATGTGTATGTATCACAAAACCACTTTTTCTCTCTATTAAAAAAATATTTTGTTTTATTTATTTATTTGAGAGAGGGAGAGAGAAGAAGGAGGAGGAGGGTATAGACAGAATGGGTGTGTTAGGGCTTTTAGCAACTATAAACAAATTCGAGGTGCATGTGCCACCTTGTGCATCTGGTTTTACCTGAGTCCTAGGGAATTGAACCTGGGTCCTTTGGCTTTGCAGGCAAGTGCCTTAACCACTAAGTCTTCTCCACCCTACTTTTTCCCCTTTTAAATTATTTTAAAGTTTATTTTTTTAATTTATTTTCAAAGAGAGAGAGGGGAGAGAGAGACAGATAGACAGAATGAGTATGCCAGGTGCTCCAACCACTGCAGACAAACTCAAGATGCATGTACCACTCTGTGCATCTGTCTTTATGTGGATACTAGGAATCAAACCAGGGTTGTTAGGCTTGTAAGAAAGTCCTTTAACTGCTGAGCCATCTTTCCAGCACACAACACAACTTTCTAAATATGCATAACCTAAATTCTCTAGAAATAATTATACACTAAAATGAAGTGACCCATGAAGTAACAAAATATTCAAAAATAAAATGAAAATAAATATCTTCTCAACTTAATTCACTATGTTAAGTATTGCACATACATTCAATCATAAAATATTAGCTGTACCATTGAACATTCCATCTTTGAGACAAAAAAAATTACAGAAGACAAATCTTTAAAAAAAATAGTATGGCACGACTTGAATAAATAAACTCTATTTTTTACTTAAATATGCAAAAGTTAAATAAGACACATATATGCAAACCTATTTCTTTAGATGCTGAGTGTGATAGATGTGTCTCAGTAAATATTCCTTAAGCATTTTTTAATTAACAACATATGCTAAGCATCACAGAGAAATGTGTGAGAAGCATTTTGCATCTGTTAGAGGTTCTTAAAGCTAATTCCTCTTTAATATTTTTGCTTCTTTTGTTTTTAAGTATGACATGCATTTGTCTGTCACAGTCTAATACTGTTATTTTATATTTTATAGAAGAAATGTTAATATGAGCTTAGTAACACTAAATGAAGTAATTCTAAATTTGTCTTATTTTTTTTTTTTTCTTTTTTGTTTTTGGAGGTAGGGTTACACTGAAGATCACACTGACCTGGAGACTACACTATGTAGTCTTAGGGTGGCCTTGAACACTTGATGCTCCTCCTACCTCTGCCTTCTGAGTGCTGGAATTAAAGGCATGTACCACCACACCTGGTTCAAATTATCTCACTTTAACAACAACCCATAGAGTGATGATCATTAGGACAGAGAATGAGTTATGAATTTTCATATACAAGCTTAATGACATATAAAGATTCCCATATGAAACATGTACAACTCTACTTTAATGTTTACCATCACTCACATAAAGAAGGATACTAGTGTTACCAGAATATGAGAACTATTTTCTTCAGTGCTCATTCAAAATCTAAGGAGACAGAACTTAGTATAAGGAAATAAATTCATTAAAAACTGGCCTATAAGTAGTCAAAGGAGATTTTCTGTAAGTGTCTGTGCTGGGGGTGCTGCCTTAAAAGAGTGCTTTCCACACTGACCTCAGGATCTGTGTCCAAATGCATAACACAGGAAAAAGCTTGGTGTGGTGGTGTTTCCTTATTATACCAGTGATTGTGAAATGAACAGGTACTCCCCTGTGCGAACTCCAGGCCAGTGAGAGAGACTGTCTCAAAAAAAAAAAAAAAAAAAAAAAAAAAGAAGAAGAAGAAGAAGAAGTGGACAGCATTCCAGAAGAGCAACATCCGAAGTTGACCTCTGGCCTCAACAAACATATGCAAGTATAGGCACACGCACACACACACACACACACACACACACACACACACACACACACACCACATATACACCAGATAAATCAAACTTCTAATTGAGAGATGAATAGAAGAATTTCTATGACAACAAAAGGAGAGTGTGGAGAGACAAGAGTTGTGCAGTACATGCTCTGGGTGACTCTGCCTAACCCAAGGTTAGATCTGTTTTTTCTAATCATCTAGAAAACTCTAAATGAGTTTCACGTTCATCCTGGAGGTTAATGAGATACTCAGGAAGGACTTCCTTTCATTCAAAATGAATTGGGAGTGGCAGATGGTCTAAGGAAGGTGTGGGAAACATGAACTTTTTTTTTAAATTTATTTTTATTTTTTAATTTTTTTTTAAATTATTTATTTATTTATTTGAGAGCAACAGACACAGAGAGAAAGACAGATAGAGGGAGAGAGAGAGAAAGGGCGCGCCAGGGCTTCCAGCCTCTGCAAACAAACTCCAGATGCATGCGCCCCCTTGTGCATCTGGCTAATGTGGGACCTGGGGAACCGAGCCTCGAACTGGGGTCCTTAGGCTTCACAGGCAAGCGCTTAACCGCTTAGCCATCTCTCCAGCCCAAACATGAACTTTTTATTAAAAAGTTACAATATTTTTATTTATCCAATATGCAAAATATTACTACATCAACATGTAATCTTTATAGAAAATTCATATTCTACATTATTTTTCAAGGGTCTTCAAAGTCTACTCTTTCTCATCTCAGCTCAAACCAGCTACATTTCACATTCTGTATAATCACATGGTTGTCCAGTGAACTCCATGTTGGACAAGTTTGTTGGTTTCTGCACTGATATATTGGATGGTTATAACAATATTTTATGGACTGAGTGGCTTACACAATAAACAATATTTCTCCAGACATTCATTTGTGGAAGATGGGAAGTACTAGATCATGATGGTGCATGTTTAAATTCTGGGTAAGGCCCTTCTTCCTGGCTTGACTATCATTGACTTCTAGCTTCTTCCCATGGTAGAGACAGAGAGAGGGTGAGGGCAAAGACACACCGGTTTATTTCTTCTTATAAGGATGTGACTCTCACCATGAGATCCCCAACCTTCATAATGTAATCTAACTGCTGTTCACAGGGGTCATCTTTTTTTTTGAGTATCATCTGACTGCAGGTTAGGTTTTGTCAAACATTCAATTCATAACTATTCTCAGAGGCTTATTTGCACCAGCCATGAACTTCTAGCTTTCTTACCATGGGACACTGTCACCCACATGAGGCATGGTTGCACAGCTATTTATCTGTAGAGCTGACATGTAAGAGATGAACCTGGACTTTTAAAATGAAGCCATTAACATTACTTTAATTTCCAGTTGCCTGTAGAAAAATAGATTTTTAAAACCTCAAATTTACAGTCCATGTATAATGTTATTCATTTGGCTGATCTTTTAAGAACCTTTTATGAATTTTCCATTTAAGAACACATTATTCACTAATGTATTAGAAATCAATATTTCTGTTTTCACTGCTGGTGATAGAACAGCCTCCAATAACAAGATCCTTCAACACCTCAAACAAACAAAAATTAATGCTGAAGAATTGCACTGAGCCGAAGAACTGAAGTTATCATGTAATTTGGGGGAAGGGAATTTACAATAAGTTAATCTATGTGATCTCCTCTTACTAAAGGTTGTTTTGTTTTTTGTCCCCCTCAGTGGAGGAACACTTTCAATTAACAGCCTAGGAAGTTTTAAATCTCTTGTCACTCTCCTAATTTGTGGGCCAGTTTCTGCTTCTTCACTGCTGCATGGAAGTTTCTTTTTAGGTTAGATACAAACAATGTTTTCTGTCTCACATCTTCTCTCATGGGCAGGCCAATTAACCTGTCTGTCCAGCTATCCATTTGTCCCTTTCATTGTCATTTCATTGTCATCCAATTTCCATCAGGTGTTGGTTTGGATGTATCTCAGGAGTTATGCTGAATACCGCCACACAGACCTTCTGCATGGTACAGAGAACAAAACGAGTTAGAAGTGTCTATGTTAGAAGTCTGAAACACAAAGTTTCTGGTGGTAAAATTCATGACATTACTACAAGAAAAATAAATGGATTCTGTGTAGAATTTTTGGAGAAGAGAGATTAGAGTTATCATGCAATCAGTGCATGGATGATTGGGAAAATATTCTGGCATGCTTAACAATAGAAAATGAGTAAAAGGAAAAGAAAGAGCTGAATTGTTTTACAAATTCATGAAGGACAATCAACAAATATATTACTCATGATATTTTCTCTGAACTTGACAATTCCTTGAGTCAGTAATTCAATTCATTATAGAATGGTTTCTGGTAAATAATGTGAATATGAACAGGGTAGCATCTGCAAGCCAAGTAGAAACGTTAACTATTTCAGTGTTTTTTTTTTTTTAATTTCAGTGTTTTCTAATGCAAAAGTAAATATTTTTTAAGATAAGGTATATCAAAAAGTTCTTTTTAAAATATTAGACATATTGTATATATTTTATTAGTTACAGTTATATGAACAAACATAGTAAGAATAACTGACTTTGAACCTTTCTCTAAAGCAAAAAATTTAAAAAATATTTTTATTTATTTATTTTTTGGGGGGAAGACAGAGAATGGGCACTCTAAGTATTCCAGCTGCTGCAAAAAAACTCCAGACATGTGTGCCCCCTTGTACATCTGGCTTTTGTGAGTACTGGAGAATCAAACCTGGGTCCTTTGGCTTTGCAGGCAAGTGTCTTAAATGCTAAATCATCTCTCTAGCCTGCAAGTTATTGTTTAAAGCAAGTGGTTTTTGTTCTTAAACTGAAATGCATTCAAAGTTTCTAAGTGCTACAACAGATAGCTGCACATTCATACTTACTATTGAACTACTGATAGTAGCTAAGAAATGTGATTATACCCACCCATAAATAAAAATGAAATCATTAAAAATAGGTAGAAGTGGAAATCATTATTTTAAGGAAAATAAGACAAGTATAGAGAGTCAAATACTATATGTTTTCTCTCATGAAGAATCTACATTTGTCATATATATATATATATATATATATATATATATATATATATATATGAGAAGAGGAGAGGAAAAAGCAGTCAGAGGAGATGTGAAGAAAATGAGAGTAGGGTAATGATGGAATATATGTGACAGGAAAATAGAAAGGAATGATTTGTTTTTAGAAAGAAAAGGGCTAGAAACAGAATGGTAAAAGGGATGTGATTTTTTTAAAGTAAATATCAACTTAAATAAAACTGGGAATATGGCTCAGTCAGCAAAGTGCTTTATATGTAAGCATGAAGACCTGAGTTTGTATCTCCAACACTGAAGTACATGCTTGATGTGATAGCCCATGCCATTAATCTCACCACTGGGGAGAGGAGGCGGAAGGATCCTTGGGGCTTGTTAGCTACCTAGTCTAGACAAATCGGTGAGTACTGGGTTAAGTGAGAGACCTATCTTGAGAAAGAAGTTGGAGGTGGTATTGAGAATGTCACTGATGTTGACCTCTGACCTGTGTATACGCAGACACACATATAAATGTATTTATGTGTATGTATACTCACACGTATGTTCGTACAAATGAATATGCATACAATCTTGTACAGCACAAGGACACATGCAGCAACCTTATAAAAGGAACATGATCATACACCATGACCTTAGAATCTGAGGAAGAATCATGAAGCCTAGAGCCTTAGAGCAGAGAATGTCTTTCCTGGTATCACCACCAGCCCTTTTCAAAGTGAAATAATTACATCAATCAGGATAACTTACCATCTCCTAAAATGCCTCAGTGATATTCCTTTCCTTCACTTCTCCTCTACCTTATTCCCATTCTGTTTTCTGTCTGTGATCTGCTCATATGTATTTTGTTTTCCATTTCTGTGATTGAAAAGAAAGCCATCATGATGCCAGTTTCCACATGACATGAGACTTTAAGAAGCATATATTTGGGCTGGAGAGTTTGTTTAGTGGTTGAGGTGCTTGCCTGGAAAGCCAAAGTACCTAGGTTCAACTCCCCAGGATGCACCTAAGCCAGATGGACAAGGTGGCTCATGTGTTTGGAGTTCATTTGCAGTGGTTGGAGGCCCTGATGCACCCATTCTCTAACTCTGCCTCTTTCTCTCTCTCTCTCTCTCTCTCCCCCTCTCTTTCTCAAATAAAAATAAAATAAAATAGTTTGTTTTTTTAAATTTTTATTTATTTATTTGAGACAGACACAAAGAGAAGGACAGATAGAGGGAGAGAGAGAGAGAATGGGCTCGCCAGGGCTTCCAGCCTCTGCAAACGAACTCCAGATGCGTGCACCCCCTTGTGCATCTGGCTAACGTGGGACCTGGGGAACCGAGCCTCGAACTGGGGTCCTTAGGCTTCACAGGCAAGCATTTAACCGCTAAGCCATCTCTCCAGCCCAAAATAAAATAGTTTTAAAAGAAGCATATATTCAATATCCAACCTAAATGCAGTGCCTTGACTCAGGTTCCGACAGAACCAGGACAATATCTCATGAAAAGACTAAAAAACAATATCAGTTGTTGTTTGCTCTTCTGTATTTTCCCTGTTTCATTTTAGTTCCTTGTCAAGTATCTTCTTTTTCCTCGCTCCTTTGGGCATTCCACTTTCAGAACATTCATTGTTCAGATCCTTTGTCTTCTCATTTTTTTTCTCCTGTGTAGACAGATGATGTTTCACTGGCTTTTCAGTCAAGGATGAGTGGATTATCAGAAGTGAAGATGACTTTCCTCTCCTGAAATCAATAGAAGCATGTTATGTGTTGCACTTACTCTAGGTTTCCCTGCATGAATCTCCCCTAATGGTGCTAACACCCATCCAAACACCAGTACTGTGACCCTTGTGTTCTGTATCTGCTTCCTCCTCAACAAATAGTATTTTCTTCTTTTCTAACTAAGTCATGCCTACACTTTTGGTGTCTTGAAAACAAGCAAGATCTAATTTCTTCTGATGGTTTTTCATGTTTTCCCTTATAAAATTGTGGTGTTGGGAAGTGTAGCAGACATCTTCAAGTTCGCTGAGATGGACTTCCACACCAGGCACAGTTATGGAGGCAGGGATTTATTGAATTTTACAGATCCAGGGGAGGTTCTAAAATGGCAGAAGAAGCTGGCCTACCTTCACAGGTCCATGGAAAGAGGGGGAGGAGGGGCTGAATATTTTGGGGGCCATCTATTCAAACTACCACAGGAAGTCTGAAGAAATTAAATTACTAAATACGTAGGACTCAAGAGATTGCTCAGTGGTTAAGGTGCCTGGCAGCAAAGCCAAGAGTCCAGGTTCAATTCCCCAGTACCCTCATAAAGCCAGATGAACAAGGGAGCACACACATCTGGAATATGTTTGCAATGACACTCATTCTCTCTCTGTTTCTCTATTCCTTTCTCTTTCTGTCTTCACACAAGTAAATAAAATAAATTAGGAAAATATGGATGCTGTTAATTTTTTTAAAAAGTACTAAATGTGTATTAAACATCTAGACCTAGTGGGGTCTAATTTTCTCACTAACACTGAGTCTATATGTAGTAACCCATAGTGTCTTCTGAAATTTCTCTGAACAGATTCAGCATATGTAGTTGAAGAGATAGAGAACTCCAAATTCAAATTAAATATTATGTGCTAAATTGTGCACCCCTTAAGAAATATGCAATATATAATCTTACTGTAAATATGGAGAATATTGGGAGCCATTGATTAAATTGCCACAATTAATGCACAACTAGGTATAGAATTTGTGTCTCAATCTAGGAAGACTAAGAGAAGTAACTCCAAGAGGATATGTACAAAACAGAAAGGGAATGAGAAAATAGTTCACATAATTAAGTTATATTTTACCTTTTGTTGGACTTCTAGTTTTTCATAATGGTAAGAAATGAATGCAGACTACAGAAGGCCTGGGGTGTCTTCTATTTTCTTACAGCTGCCCCATCAGGCTAACATAGATTCGAGTACTGGCAGTGGGATGCTGTTATAATAAAAACCTAAAATAGGGAAGTGACTTAAACATTGGTTATGGGAAGAGTCTACATGTTTAATAGCAGGTTTTAGAAGAAAAGGGAAAAAATGCTAAGTGGTGCTCAGAGAACTGTACATAAGAATAAGGGTGTAAACAGTGGTTCTGAGAAGGCCTTGGGTAAAAATGAAGGCCATGGTGTTGAAAAAAAAAAGACAAAAGACACTGCTGCAACAAAATGGTAAAGAGTTGGACTGAATTTTTTTCTGGTCTTTTTAAAAGGTGTAACTTGGGCTGGAGAGATGGCTTAGCGGTTAAGCGCTTGCCTGTGAAGCCTAAGGACCCCAGTTCGAGGCTCGCTTCCCCAGGTCCCACGTTAGCCAGATGCACAAGGGGGCGCACGCGTCTGGAGTTCGTTTGCAGAGGCTGGAAGCCCTGGCGCGCCCATTCTCTCTCTCTCCCTCTACCTGCCTTTCTCTCTGTGTCTGTCACTCTCAAATAAATAAATAAAAAATTTAAAAAGGTATAACTTGTGAATTACAACTTAGTATATTAAGCAGATATGATATCTAAATAAAATGGTGATCATGAAACCTGTTTTCTCAATACAGCTTATAGTAATATTGGAAAGAATGGTGAATTGAGGAAAAAATGATAACAAATAAACCAGAACACAGTAGTAAATTTTTGAAACTATGCCCACTGCTTCAAATGTGAAAGCATGCTTTGAGAGAATAGCAATGGGGAAGTGGAAAAAGTCACTTCATGTCAATATTCTTTTTTATTTACTACTTTGTTTATTTGACAGAGCAAGTGAGAGAGAAGCAGAAATAAAGAGATAAAGAATGGGTTGCCATGGCTTCTACTCTCTGCCAATGAACTCCAGATGCATGTGCCACCTTGTGCATCTGGCATTATTTGGATGCTGGGTAATCGAACACAGGTCCTTAGGCTTTGAAGGCAAGCATATTAAACTCTGTGCCATTTCTCCAGCACCCATGTGAATATTCTTCAAGGATTTAATTAATAATAGCAGAATCTAGCAACACATGCTTTATTATAATATCAGAACTACTCTTATTTGGAGTAAAGGGGCAGAGATAAAATGGGATACAGAAAGAGTTTTAGATTTTTGAGGTTCTGTTGGATAGAACATTAGTATCTGGGTGTGATCATAACAATCCCTCAAAAACAAAGAAATGACAATGTGCTGACAAGAGAACAAATAAAAAGGATAGAAACACAACACAGGACATGTTATTAATGAATTAACAGTGCTAGTATTTGATGTAAAATTGTTCTCTTTTAGGTAAACCTAAGATAAATAAAGCAAAACACTGACAACAGATATCCATTTGTAGACTGTTTTAAAGCAGTGAATGTTGAAGGAGCATAATCACTCACTTTAGAACATTAGCACATTAAACTGTAGCATGGCCATAGCAAAATAATTATAGATTGTTGAAAGTAAAATCTGCAGACTATCATGAATTTCAGGAAAATTATTTTAAAATAATAGAAATAAAAACTTTGAGATAAGATATGCCTTCAAAGCATTAATTATATAGTATATGATATTTTCTAAATAGGCTAAATTTAAAGAAATAAGTAATAAAATAAATAAAATAAAAATTCAGAAACAGACATAAAATAATTTTAAAAAATAAATGAAGACAAATTAAAGAACTTTATAAAACACATTTAAGGAATTATACTTGGTGTCTATGAAGGTGCAAGGTCAGAGAAAGCTTGCATAAGAATTATTGCAGTATAAAATTTTACCACCTTTCACAACAAAGTCTTTAATGAAATATCTAAAATCAAGATTATTTTTTATTCAAGAATAACAGGTTAATATTTAGAGTAAAAAATCCTAAAATGTGAAAGGAAATATGAAAACAAAAATAACATACAACCCTTTGGTAGGAGTATTATTTAGTATATATAAAGGATTGGAAATAGCCAGTCACGGTGATGCACACCTTTTATTCCCCTCACTCAGGAGACAAAGGAAGGAAGATTGCTGTGAGTTTGAGGTCAGCTTTGAACTACAGAGTGAGTTCCAGGTCAGCCTGTGCTACAGTGAAAACCTACCTCAAAAATTAAGAAAAAAAAAAGGAAGCAAACTTAATATCTTATGACAAAATAACTAGACTTGGGTACATATACTCAAAGGGTGTGATAGCTAATTTTGTTGTCCTATAAGGGACATACCTCTGGACAAGTATTTCAGATGTTTCCAGAGAGGTTTAATTGAAGATGGGAGACCATTCCTGAATATTGTTGGTATCATCATTCCATGACTGGGCTCCTGGTCTGAAAGAAAGCAGTAAAGGTAGTAAGCCAATTCTTCATATACTTCTCTGCTTCCTGAATGCAGAGACAGTGTGACCTACATCCTTATACTTCCTCCCATGAGAGCTAGAGTCAGTCTCTCTGACACACTTTCCCTGCTGTGAAGGACTATTATCCTCAAAATATGAGTCAAAATAAAACTGTTCTATAAAGCAGGTCATTTTATGATGGTTACTTATAATCGTAATAAAATACATATGTTTTAAACAATAATGAAGGTTAGAAGGAGACATGCAAGTGGATGATGAATACATAAATACATAAACAAACATTATATGGGACAAAGTGAAGGAATTCTTTTAAAACTGAATAATAGGTGCTGGAGAGATGGCTTAGTGGTTAAGGCACTTGCCTGCATAACCCAAAGACACAGGTTCAGTTCCCTAGTGCCCATGTCAGCAATATGCACAAGGGGGCACATGTGTCTGAAGTTCGGTTACAGTGGCTAGAGGCCCTGGTGTGCCCATTCTCTCTCTCAAAGTAATAAATAAAATGTAATGAAAAACTAAAATATATATTTCATTTAATATTAAAATTACAGGCTGGAGAGATTGTTTAGAAGGTAAGGTGTTTGCCTGCAAAGTCTAATGGCCTGAGTTTGATTCCCCAGTTCCCAAGTAAAGCCAGTTGTACAAAGGCACATGCATCTGGAGTTTGTTTGCATGGGTTAGATGCCCTGATGTGTCCATTTTCTACCTCTCTCTCTCTCTCTCTCTCTCTCTCTCATTCTTTGTCAATCATTGTGTCTCTCTTCTCTCTCTTTCTGCTTGCAAAAAAATAAATAAATAAATATTAAGAAATAAGATTTATATAATAAAAGCTGTTTTTAATAAATATGGCTAAAATATTTATATCCTAACACATTGCAAATAAATTCTGTCATTTAAATCCTGTTGATTCTCTTCTCATCATAATATTTTGCCTATTTTTTGTTTCCCTGGTGCAATTGAACATAAGCATAAAGTCAAAACCTTATTTTAATATAAATTATTATTATTAAATAATGTTTTACATTTAGATATTGCTCAAAACCCTAATAAGAACAAGAAAGGACACATTTATATTTATCAGTTGTATATGTTTTTAAAATGAATTATATGATCATCAGGTGGACACAAAATGCAGTCGGATTCTGACCTTGAATTCACTTGTTAAGTCTGAATCTATAACTTACAAGGCAAATTCATGAAACAGGATGCTAATTTAGTCTGTGTTATTGCCTCTGATTTCCTCAGGAATGGAAATGCAAGGAAAAAAAAGCCAAACTTAGTGTTTTTCAATAAATTTTAGCTTTCTTGTAACATGTCTTCTCTGGGGCATCTTAGTCAGTTTAAATTATAATAGTTTGATTGCTGAGTTTCACTGCAGCAAGTTTTAACACTGTATGTGTTGCTATAAATTGCCTATGAGTCAGATTCATTGCAAGGTAAGGAAGGGCAGTTTGAATGCCCTGTCTGTTTTTCTCTTCTAATCCAAACTGAAAATAAAATAAGGACTCATGCATTTTCCACATTTCATCCAGCTTTAAAACAACACCTGCGATTACTGCCCTTAAGAAGTAAAAGCAAGAGAAAAACATGTTTCTATAAAAGCCAAGTTTCCGGCTTTGCTAGCATTTTGTATAACCTTGGTGAAAAGTGTTCTGATTAGCACTGACCTTCCTTTTCACATGGGGAGAATTGTGCTGGCCAGGTAGGAAATGAAGTCTCAAAGGTAAAGTAACAGGTCAGTAAAGTCAAGCATCTAATCAGATAATGGAAGCCTATCTCATTAATAAGTGTGCCATTGGCTTCAATGAAGGTATCACTTTGAGGAATCAAATCAGTCCTTTTAATATCCCCTTAGGTTCCCCTACAAGGCCCTGTGATAACTTCCTCTTTCTATTTGCTGCTTCTTCTGCGTTCTTACATCAGTATGGTCACTATCTTCATTATTTTCTTTCAGTAGAAAATGCTATTATATTGACAAATACTTATTTTACAAGCTTTTATACTGCACACTTAATTATAAATCCCTTTAGGGTTGCAAATATGTGTTATTGGTAAGTTCATGGCAATAGAAGTTTCTAGGTGTCTATTAGAGTTATTATAGCCTAATGAAGCTAAATTACTACAATGAAGATAGAACATTCAAGTGAATATGAAATATTATTTAGCACAACTCAAATTATGCATTTAGAACTATACATATTTATTCACTGATTATTATGTCTGGTAGTCATTTAAATAGGTATTCATCATTGAATTAATGAAATGGGTAAAAATTAGACTACGAATTTCATCTTTGTTGGAGTTGATAATACAAATATGAATAGGTGAATTTTAAAAATAGAGTTATTTATATGTTTGAAAGAGAGAGCAAATATGGGCACCTAAAGATCTACTACCTCTGCAAATGAAGTACAGACACATTTGCCACTTTGTGCATCTGGCTTTATGTGGGTACTTGGATCCCAAGTCATCAGGATTTTCAAGCAAGCATCTGTAACTTCTAAGCCATTTCTTCAGCCCCCAGATGAACTTTGAATTTCCTGACATCTAAGACTCCCCAGACTATTTTTCTAAACTTTATACAATCTAATGTTATATGTGTATATAGATTATATACTCATGAAGCAAAAGTATAGCAAAGAACTATGAGCAAGTATTCTCTAGAAAAGTAGATATGCTAGAAGAACTGAGTAAATGTCTGGAGGCAAAGGCCTGTCAACACTGACAAAAGGGAAAGTGATAACAGAGCTATAATAATATAAGATATTTACTCAGTGAACAACCATCACTCCTCACCCTGCCCCCAATTTCAGACACACTGGGAAATCAGGGCTACGTAGGTATGCTGTTGAATACCACCACACATGCCCATGTGAATTAAGAAGAATTCTCAAATTCTTAAAAAGAATTAAAAAGCTATAATAATTCAGTAATTTTTTATGAGGTTGGCATTAATTTTTTGTCAATTTCAAAGACAATAAAATGAAAATAAAGCCCAGTGTGTCTTCTAAACAGACATAATAATCCACAGCAAGATGCAAAATACAAATTACAAGTTTTTGAGTGATACTATGTCACAAATGAAAAGCTCTATACTTTAACCTGTGTGATAAGTGACTGTCAAAACACAGATGCAAACAAACAAATACTGTATAGAATTCCCTTCAGTGTATGTGTGAAAAGTACAAGAAAACATCAAAAACAACTTCATAGATAATTTTAGACATGTGTGTCATCACAAATATATCTCACTACATCGGGCTGGAGAGATAGATTAGCAGTTAAGTGCTTGCCTGTGAAGCCTAAGGACCCTGGTTCAAGGCTTGATTCCCCAGGACCCATGTTAGCCAGAAGCACAAGAGGGCACATGCGTCTGGAGTTTGTTTGTAGTGGCTAGAGGCCCTGGCACACCCATTCCGTCCCTCCCTCTCTCTCTCTCTCTCTCTCTCTCTTCCTCCCTCTTTCTCTCTGTTGCTCTCAAATAAATAAATTAATTAAAAAATATGTCATTACATATGTATAAATATTTTAAAATGTAAGAATATTCAGAATCTCAATGATTACTAGTCTCAAACATTTCAATTGAAAGAATTCAACATGTGATAGTAAATTTAAGCCAAAAGTTGATTAAAAGAGTCACAATTGTGGAATGAAGAGATGCCTCAGCTGTTAAGGCACTTGCTTTCAAAGCTAAGAGACTGGATTAAATTTCAAAGCCAGATGCACAAAGTAGTACATGCGCCTGGTGTTTATTTGCAAATTCATAAATTAAAAATATTTAAAAGCATCATCCTTGGTATGGTTTCACATATATGTAAACCTGGCACATAGAAGACTGAGAAAGGTAGATCATGCATTTTTGGCCATGCTGGGCTCATGCTTTGCCCAAATGGTATAAACAATACAATAACAAAAAATAAATCATAAGCTATACCTGAACATAATAAAATCTATATCATATATAAAATCTATAATCTATAAACCTACATATGGCATTGTATTCAACCACAAAAAATCTGAATATCTTTTCATTATGATTGAGAACAACTATTTTTCTACATTATAATAAAGAAATAGAAAGATGGACATTGGAAAATAAGAGCAAATTTTCCCTCTCCAGACAACATGTACTTATAGCAATGTAGAGTTCCCTAAGAAGTATGCAGTTGAACGTATGCAAACGTAAAATGCTTCAGTAAGTTTAAGAATACATGAATTTAGTACTTAGTATTCAGTGAATTCTAAAACACAGGGGAAAACAGGGTTGAGGATATAACTCAGTGGTAGAGAGCTTACCTAATATGTGCATGTACAAAATCCTGGGTTTTATCACTAGCACCAAAAAAAAAAAAAAAAAAAAGAAAAAAAAAAAAAGGAAAGAAACTGAATAGAATTCTAATAGGAAACTGGACCATTGGATTGTAGGCCCAAGTTCTGGATGCAATGCCAAGCATGCTTCCCAAATCTCTACAAACAAGCAGCAAAAAAAACTGAAGAAGGTAGAACACATGTTAAGAAGAAATTATAGTTCAAAAATTATTTTTAAAAGTTGTAGAATATTACATTACCACTAGGGAAATAAAATGAAAGCAAGAAGCTCAGTGAGATTTATTGGAAAGAGAAAATAGTGATTTCTCATACAACAGTTGGGAAAATCCCCACACTTTTGATGGCCAACAGAAAAGGGCTACAAAAATTATTCTTGCTATATTGGCATAAGGTAAATTAAACTAGGTGCCTTGACAGATAATTTCTACATAGTGTAGGGTTAAAATTAAATTCTCATATCCTTGCTTAACATTAGAAACAATGTACCTTGATTATGTCACTTGGATACTTCTCTTGTATGTCCACTTACTAAGGTGCCTTGAGAAAAAGGATGAGTATCAGTGAAGGGTCTTACTCTTATTGCTCAGGCATAGAAGCTCCACATATTATTTCAGATCACATTCTCTGAGAAAGACTAGCTAAATTATTATTCTTAGCTTGGATGACTATTTGTAAAATTCTTTCTGGTTTTAACTGCAGATTAATTTGATTTGTTAAGTGATGCTTCCATTTTGGAATTTAGATAAAGGGTCTATCATGAATATACAATTATGTAACATAAGAAGATAAGAGTTTACATGGATATGGAGATAAGAGGAGATAAAGATAAAAGGCAGGATGGAAGAGACATATGGAGGAATAAATGATATTTTGATGCATATTTTACCAGACAAACAGGAAATTTTCAGGAATTCTTGACATAATGTAAAAAAAGCAAGTATAGTAATGTACTGAAGGAACATAAAATTTAATAACATTATGATGTGATTATCCAATAAAGGTTTCACATTTATATGACATTGATTAGATGAAAATATTTATCAAATATAATAATGCCCTTTTTATAGGTTTAAGTTTTATTAAGACTTCTTTAAATACATTGAATTAAAGGATAGGTTGGGGACCTGGATAAACAGTTCAATGTTCAAGTATTTGTTATGCAAGGATGGAACTGAGTTCGGATCCCCAGAACTCCTATAAAAGCATAGTGGGTGACATGTTTTTGTAATCCCAGGGTTGGGAGACAGAAAAATAAATAAATTAAAAGGTCCCTAGGGACTTGCTGGCTAGCTAGTCTAGACCAGTCAGTGAGCACTATATTCAGCAAAGGGCATTATCTCAAAAAATAACATGAAAGAAGGGGAGGAAAGATTGTTAGAGCTACATGTTGGAACATTATGCACACAGACATTACCTTCTCCCCATAACTGATGGCTAACCCCAAAATATACAACCCACATTCCCCAATGAGAAGGGTCCCTTCTGAGGGGTGAGGACATGGAAGATGGTACCAATATCACTGTATACCCACTGTGTATATAACTAATAATAAGAAGAAAAGATGGAGAATAATTGAGGAAGACAACAGATGGCAACCTTGCATGTCAACATGTACACATCCACACCGCATGGATTTACATGCACATATATACCACATACAAAAAACATTTATGAAAGAATACTTGTTTCCAATACTTGTTCTGTCAAAGTAGAAAATACCAATTATCTATTAATTTTCCCTTGGTATTTGTAAGTAATCTACATGTAATTAACAAAATTCAATTTCTGCTCAGGTACACTTTCAATGGAAGGAATGGGTTTTATAATATTCTTGATTATAGTTTTGGATGGTATAGGAAAATAGGTGCTTACAAATGTCCTTAACAAATTCATGGAAACAGTATAACAGACTGCACTCACATAAACGAGGCAGCCCTTTCTAAAGCAAAAGGTTAACTGTTTTTCCGTCAACTCACTCTGAATTCAATCATCTTATATTTTAGGAGAATGCAGGTAGGACGATCTCTTCCTAGCCTCCAGAAATAAATCAAGAAGGTCAAACTTGAAAAGTTCACGCTTACATTGAATCTATTGACATCTAAGAAGACTAATGGGATGAAATAATGAAGGCTGTAACAATTATAATGAAGAAAGCAGAGGAAATTAACAAGAGCAGCAAGGTGGCAGAAATAATTCAATACCAAATTCTTTCTAATACTATAAAATATTGTACTATAAACATACATGCACATATATGCAGATAAAAATATAATAAACAAAGCTATTTAAATTCAGAATATTGTCTTGATCTAATATATTTTTAATTCTCTTTACAAAATTAATTTCAGCTAAGCAATTTGATGAAAATATATATTAATTTTTTATAGTAGAATCCTTTGACTCAATAAACCCAAGTAATAAATATGTGGTTTCAGATTACAGGCAAGGGAATGTGATAGATCCCACAGAGTATATAAAGAAGAGTAAAAGTTCCAAATTGCTGTCATAAAATGTTACATTTTCTGACAATGATAAGGGATATAACTTTTCATGCTTTACCATTCCGAACAAGATATATACTCAAAAATTTACATATGTAAATTAAAAGACATTCACACACAATATAGGCTGGAAAAAAGACAGCCTCTTCAACAAATGGTGCTGGATAACCATATGCCAAGAAATTTAAACATGATCCACACACCTTGCCATGCACAACACTCAAATCCAAATGAATCAAAGACCAGAAACTTGGCTACTATTGGAAGAAAATATAGGAGGAACTTTCCATGTTATAGGAATGGGAAAAGACTTCCTGAAAAAACCCCAGTAGCAAAGGATCTAAAACAATCACTCAACCACTGGGATCATATGAAACTGAAGAGTTTCTTCACAGAAAAACATACAATAAGCAAAGATGATAGATTACCTACATAATGGGAGGAAATATTTGCTGAATATCCAACTGACAGAGGCCTAATCTCTAGAATCTACAAAGAACTCAGAAACCTAAACAATAAAAAGTCAAACAACCCACTGACAAAATGGGGCAAAGAACTGGACAGGCAGTTCACAGAGGAGGAAATACAAATGGCAAACACACACTTAAGAAAATGTTCATTATCTCTAATCATCAGGAAAATGCAAATTAAAACAACTATGAGATGCCACCTTATCCCAGTAAGGATAGCAAACATCAAAAAATCAACTGAAAACAAATGCTGGCAAGGATGTGGAGAAATAGGAACCCTCATCTACTGTTGGGGGGAACCACTTGGGAAAGCAATATGGAGATTCTTATAAAAGCTGATTTTAGAGTTACCAACAGACCCAGTTATTTCCTTACTGGGCATGTACCCTAAAACACTCAAGCTTCAGTCCAGAGAGATTTGCTCAACCATGTTTATAGTGGCTCAATTCATAATAGCTAAGAGCTGGAATCAACCCAGATGTCCATCACTAGATGAATGGATAACTAAGATGTGGTATATCTACATGATAGAATTGTACACAGCAGTAAGAAAAAACAACACATTGGAATTTTGGTTCATTTTGATGGAGCACGTTCCCAATTTTTTTCACCCAAATTTGGATTACTGAATTCATAGAAGAAATTATCACAAGTTTAATGACTTACCTTGAATTAAAATATTTAAGTTTATTCTGATGAGAAGAGCTAAACAATACTGTCCCTTTTGCTGCTGAGAAGATACAAACATCAGAGATTATTTCCAGTTTCCAACATTTACTGACTGCATAAACATTAATAAACAAACAATACTATTTATTTATGTGGAAAAAGTACAATAATAAATAGCCATCACTATTTAAATGTATTCAAAATATAAGATTACTTTATTTCTTCTTCAGTAAATTCATCCCATAATTATTTCAACAAAAGGAGAATAATTAAAGAAAATATATTGTTGCTTTTGCTAATAAATCTTTGACAATAGATACAAATGAGATTATTTTAGGCAAACAAATAATTATGAATTTTTCTAAAAAAAGTGCTCAGTAAGTGATACATTGGTATTACTTCTGATGCTTAAATTGTAGTTTGAAAACTAAGATTTCAAGAAAATACAATATTTAATTAGTATTTAAAAGTATTGTTATAAAAACAGATTTGATCAAACAAACATCTTAGATCCTTCCTGGGTAATAATGTATAAATATTAATTTTTATTTTTTTATCTTTAATTTTTAATATAAATATTAATGTATAAGTGTTAATAATGTATCTGCTCTATCATTACACACCACATGAGAAGTCAATTTATGTATCTATTATCATCAATTTATCAATAATCTGTCATTTATGCTCCAATGATCAATTTAAATGGCTGATACAGAAGATTTCTGTAAGAATTATTACTTTCTCTACTGGACCATATTAAATATGTGACATATTTAGACAGCATTTCCTGTGACTCACTGACAGTATACTGCAATTAAGTATGGTTCCATGGACGAGATTGTATCTTTAATTTTACTTATAAGTAAGTTCAGAGAGGAGGTTCTAGCTCAGGTCATAGAGCACTCATCTGTCATGGGTGAGATCCTCATTACTAACACCCCTCCAAACAACTGTTTATCTTTACATGATGAAAAAAAGTCAAAAAGTATCTATGAATTGTACAACTTACTATATATAGAGGCTGTATATCCTTTATTAAATTATTAATTTAAATGTATGTACTGTAGATTACATATACATTTGATGTGTGTCAGATTCTAATGCTGAGCTGCCTCATTTATAGGATGAATGAAGCCCTATAGATTTATATGACTAAAGAGACATGAGAGTGAGAAGGATGTGCTCAATCTTTCCTAGCTATATGCTACCTACTTGATGATCCTTGAAAGAAATAATAAAGTGATAAATATAAGCATTTAAATATATATGGAAAGTATATTGTTTTAATCCCTTTAATTTAAATCTTGTCTGAGATTTTGATTGTATTTATAGAACTAATTATACCATGTTTATAAGGAAGCTGTAGGTTTTATAGTCTATGTTATTTCTATGCTTAACCAGAAAACTTGTTATACATACTTAACTAGGTTATTTCACTTCTCATTTTCTACTTCATTATCACAATGTAATTACTTCAAAAGCTATATGCTAGTACTTGATTATAGCATGATTTCCTAGATTCTTGTATTAGATTTACAATACAATAAAAAACAGTTTGAGGATTAATTTGCCTAACTTATTTTTATAATTACATTTAACTCTGTTTAATTTTAAGAAAAAAAATTTTTGAGTTAAAATAATTAAGTAATGTGACAATGTCCTTGTTTTCCATATACATAAAATATCCTCTATGAAGTTTAGCAATTAAAATTTTGTGCAAAGATTAAATTTAAAATGAATGTACTCATAATTGAGGTATAAGAATTTTTCTCTACCGAAATAAATTTCAAATATATGTTCTGCAATGATATGTCAAATGGACTTTTTGGTGTATTTATTTTCATTTAATTCTAAACAACTGCCATTTTTGAAGTTATTGAGAGTTAGCATATCTTATTTTATGGAATGTAATCTTTCACAATAGCAGGACTTGGAAAATTAAACTATAATTGATTGTGAATAGGGTAAAATAAAATCCCTGAATTAATAATATATCAGTGTGCAAATTGCTAAAAATTTAAAGAAAACAATGAGGATTTGAGACCATAATGGTTTATTCTGATTTTTTTAAATTATTTATTCTGTAACACAAAATCAGAAAAAGTATCATTGAAAACCTGTGGTCTGGTTTTCTGACCCCAACCCCTGTCATTTTCACAATAGCCTTTATGTTTTGTATGGCAATGTTGGTGTGATGCTGTGATGTTTTTGTTTCAGTTTAAACATTCTTAATGTAAAAGTGGACATCTTCAGAGTGTACAGATTTGCCTTTTACCATGTTAATTAAATATACTGAATATTTATGGCCTTGAGATATTCCTATGTGCCATAGACTGTGGTCTATTTGTTTTCTTTAAGTTGCTGGCTTACATGCTCTGTGGACATAACAAGTTATTGACATGAAATACTGTACCAAATGTAAAGACATACTAGAGACTTGCAGAGGGTTTTATTGATAAACACTTTATGGCAGCTCTCTAAAAATTTTCACCCTCCCAATGATCAGATAATTAATGTGCACTGAGTTAAATTGATAAGATTTCAGTGGAAAGTGTTATAAACAGAAGTAAATGCACACATGACCATCATCATCATCATCATCATCATCATCATCACCTCTTATTTGAAGAGCTTTAGTACAATTAGGCTGGATTTTTGGTTTCTAAAATGCTAAAAGCTATATAGAAATATTGGTGTGAATCTATTCTCTTCCAAGACATTCTTGTTTGATTACATAAAACATCAAAATAACTCAGGTCCTGTTCTAGAAATGTTCCACTAGTCATACTTGAATCCTGGGAGAAAAATAAAAAAAGTTGGCAACAGTTTCCCTTTCTCTTGCCTTCTTTCCTTCTAGTCATTAATGTTCACTAATGTATTTTAGAAAAAAAATCAATCTTTGGAAATGGTAAAGAACAAAACACCACAATACAGATAAAATATAAAATATTGTTACTATGAATGAGATATCAGAGGCTCATGTTTGACACTTGGCCATTAGCTGCTGGTGCTGTTTTAAGAAGTTACAGAATCTTTGGTACATAAGCTTATAGTTACCAATCCCTGGATGTAGGCTGCTCCATGATGATACCTAACTGTCTAAATTACTGCCTATGATCCACCATGACAATCCCAGACTTATGAGTCACCTTGTGCATCTGGCTTAAGGAGGTGCTGGAGATTTGAACCCGAGTCCATAGACTTTTCTAGCAAATGTCTTAAGTGCTAACCCATCTCTTCCACCCTCAAATAGATTACTTTTACCTGATGGTGAAAAAAATAAACCAAACAAGGAAATATAAATATGATGAAAGCAGTTGTTTTCATTTAAAAGACTACAAAGATAAATGGAAAGTTAAAATGGCATTTGTCACAGATGAAATCAATTTAAAATTATTTGTACAACTAACAATCTCTTAAAAATAGAGATGCAATGATATATAAAAATATGTATATATAACTATAAACCATATATGTAAATCACATACATGTGTATTTATTAGCAAGGCAAATATTTCTCAACCAATACCTCAAGAGTAATAATGAAATTAAGGCTGAATTTAGACTTTATCTTCAAGAATTACTCATAGTTATTCATAAGTCCATTTGGAATATTCTAGTTACAGGTCACTTGGTGCATATTTAAATGAAGTCTATCAACATATTGTTCATGGTATGCTTTCTGTGGAAACAACAGTAACACCAACCTAATTATATGTCAAATAAATGCCCATGTTTGTAATAAAGAGGCTTACAACAGAAAAACAAAAACGAACAACAAATCCCTCTGTTTTTGGTGTGTGCTGTACAGTTGAAAAGACAGAGGCACCACCGCCATGTGGAAAGTGTCACCTGTGCCGGGCTGCATCTGTGATGCTGGAGACCACACTGGGAGGAAGTAGCCTGGAGCAAGTGTGGGTACTGCTTAAGCATCAGAGAAAGTCAGACTGCAATGTCAAGGTTAAATTTCAGTAGTAATTGTCAAGAGAGGCATTTAGAGATTACATGATTTCAATTTAGGCAGACTCTCTGAAAGAACTGGACGTACATGTTAGAGGGCCCTTGTTGCTGGAGCATGAATTCATCTAAGAGATTAAAGATTAGTTATTAAATAAAGTTCTAGATTTAACAATGTGTGTGTGTGTGTGTGTGTGTGTGTGTGTGTGTGTGTGTGTGTGTATGTGTATGTGTGTGTGTACGTGTGTTACAGTGTGACTGCTGTATGTCCTGATGTAGACACCATTAAGCATCCCTATGGAAGCTTCGAGAATTTCCAGTGTCCCAATTTTTCATTTACCCACTCAGTTTTCCTTGCAAGAGTCTCTTCCTGATTCTGAAACTTGCCTTCAGGAATCCCAATGACTCTCCATCTTTAGTCCCTACATTAATACTGAAGGAACTATGCATAGCCTGTCCAGCTGTTTATGTGGATTCTGGGAATAGACAGTGTTAGGCCTCCTTGGGCTATCATGATTGGGCAGTGAGCATATGTAATTGCTGAGTCAACTCTCTAGCCCTTAATGTTTTGTTTTGTTTTGTAGATTATTATATATATATTTGGAGACATTTGGAACCAGGGAAAGGAAAATGGATACACCCACATGGTCTAAGAATCCATGTGGGAAGTAAACATGGGCCGGGAAGAAGCATGACAAGAACTTTAGGGAGGAAAGATAAGAAAGTGAAGAAGACTCCTGACATGTAGAGGTATAGAGAGCCCAGGGTGGTTGGGGTCTCCCCTCAGCCATGCTGGGCTGGGACAAGGAGAGGTTTGCCAGGACAGGAACCTGCAAGTTCAAGAGAGATGATCCAGCAAGAGAGTATTTCCACCTGGTAAACACCTATGTATGATTCTTCACAGCCAGAAAAGGCTGATTGGGCTAGGGGCAGGTTCAGTAAGATGCCAGCCATGACTCCAAACTTAAGGCAGAGCGTAACCAACCAGAATTCCAGGATTAAATTTAAACCTTAATTTTAGGAAAGGATAAGTCCTCAGAGAGAGACTCAGATTGTGTATGGAAAAACAGATTAGGCAAGAGATTAAAAGAAACCATGTTCTTCTCTGATCTCTAGCAAAATGGAGATTGCCAGGGGAAGCCCAAAGACATTCCTGCTTACTTTCAGGACCCAATCACCCTAACTGCCACAACTCCCCTCTGAAGAATCAACCCTAAGTACCATTAGGGAATTGTGGCAGAGATCTATCTAGTTTCTTCAAGTTGAGTGGGGTCATTAGGTGTGAAAGTTGGAAAATTTCTCCAGTGGGGCTTTCTAAAGGATCCCAATAGTATACTTGTGGAGGGCAGGAAGACAGTCCTAGATAAAAATGTTGGAGAGAAAGAACAAAAGCAAGGAGTTAAGGGTGAGTGGGTTCATAGCAAACTGGAGGCCCTTTAGAGACTCCATTATTGTACACTTTCAGGCCTTAGAGAGCAACTGATTAATGGAACCCAGGTAGACAGAATTATATTGTCTCAGGACCATCTGAGGGTGAGATGTCTATAAATGAACAGAGATAAAGTGAGTATAAATAATCAAACGATCAACAGAATAACTATGAAAATTGCAATAGGCATCATCAATTTCTATCATGAAAATTCTGAGATCCACTTCCAGTATTACTTAATGAATGGCACAGTAGTATCTCACATCGACTGAAGCTGAATGGTCTAAAGGCTAAAGTATATTGTATTGTTCTATTATTTTTTTAAATTATTTATTTATTTATTTATTTATTTATTTGAGAGTGACAGACACAGAGAGAAAGACAGAGGGAGAGAGAGAGAATGGGCGCGCTAGGGCTTCCAGCCTCTGCAAACGAACTCCAGACACGTGCGCCCCCTTGTGCATCTGGCTAACATGGGACCTGGGGGACTGAGCCTCGAACCAGGGTCCTTAGGCTTCACAGGCAAGCGCTTAACTGCTAAGCCATCTCTCCGGCCCCTATTATTTTTTTTTACTACAATCATTTTATTTTCTTCTTCAAAATGAATAAAATTACTGGGATAAACAGTGGGCAGCTAATTGTTCCATGTGTCTTACAGCAGGTGATGCACTACCAGTGACTCAAAAATTATGTTATCACACATAAAATCTTTCCTACTTCAATTTATTAGTAAGTTATGAAACAGAGAATACTTTGTTAAGAATTTTATATGTAAAAACTTAATAAACTAGAAGAAAATGAAACCAAATTTGACTAATTTACTTTTTACCTGCTAGTTAAAAATGACTTTATTCTTATCTTTTTCTCATGTCAAAATCTACAAAGCACTTAGCATGAGTAATACATATTAATATGTCAATGTAGCATCTGTGGTATTTGATATCTTGTTAGCATTTTTATTGAACTCCTGTGTTAACATTTTCAGAAATAGACCAATATTAATTACCAATTTAAATCCATACTTTGATACCATGGTCACTATTAAATGGATCATTTCAGCAGTAATAGCTCTTACTAAGAGCAATATTTCAATTTCAGCAGATTTCACTGTTAATAATTAAAGTGTGCATGTACCACAACCTATTTGTCATGGTAACTAGACAGCACAAGATATTAACATGATTCTGCTCTTGATGAAAGACACCACACCATTCCATTGCTACTTAGAACACATTTCACATCTCTTAATCTGGACTAATTAGAAGAAAATGGTTATTTACCTGTCATGTAAAAATAATAATTTTGTATCTTAACAGTAATCTGGGGAGGTATGATTGCTAAATTTGCTTGTTGGCTCTGTAGGAAATATTGTATGTAATTTATTATAGTTCTTTAATTAGTTGTGCAAAATCTACCATCACTGGCATCATTAAGGACTAAAAACATTCCTTTGTGCATATTCATCTTTAAAAATTTTGAAATGTGGTATGAGAACATTTTTTTTTCTCTTATTTGTCTAAGGTCTATATTATTTTCCAGAGAGATCATTAAGAAATGAGAAAACAGGTCATAAAATAGTAGTCCTCAGATTAGTGTGTGGTCTGGATTAGTCTGAAATCAGAAAGTAGTCATTATTAGTCTATCTATGGAATCTATAGATAATTTGTAATTTGTAATTTGTAATCTATAGATAATTTGTATCTATGGAATCTATAGATAATTTGTAATCTATAGATAATTTGTATCCTCCTGAGACATAGTTTTCTATTGAGTAGTATATGAAGTATTTTCCTCTTGTTTTAAAGTGTGATAGAGCTATGCTATTTCTAATAAAATAGAATTCAAAGTATCTCAAACCAAAACTCTGCTTTAATGGGCTAGAAAGATGGTATTAAGGTGCTTGCTTGCAAAGCCTAATGACCCAGGTTTGATTCCCTGGTACCTACATAGAGCCAGATGCATAAAGTGGTTCATGCATTTGGAAGTTGTTTATAGTGGCTAGAGTTACTGGCATGCCCATACTTACTTTCTCTCTGTCTCTCTGTCTCTGTCTCTCTCTGTCTGTCTGCCTGTCTCTCTCTCTCTCTCTCCATGTATGTATATATATATATATATGTGTGTGGGTGTGTGTGTGTGTGTGTGTGTGTGTGTGTGTATGAATTATGCTTATAAATAAATGAAATATTTTAATGCTGCCATATATAGGTATATGGTAGACATGTTTACATTTTATAAATAAATTATTGAAGTATGTTCCTTTAATTTTAAATATAACATCAATCTTCAATGTATATAAAAGGGAGTGAATATAGAATTCATAAAAATTATTTTTACATGTAATCAATTCTTTATTATCTTATATAAAAATCACAGAAAATTTGTGGAGTAGTAGGTTGTATGCAAATAATAATGGCATTTCAAAGGATAGAAGAGAATAATCATTTTCTTTCAGGTTAATATGCCCATCCAAATAAATAAATTGCTTTTCATTTTAAAATAGTGTGCTATATATAAAATGATAAACAATATACACTACACATTTCATGCTTTTCTAACTTTCAGTTGTCATAACTAGAATATCTTGAGGTCAACCATCATGGAATTTTTCATCAGAACGCAGAAGATTGAAAGCCTGAGTTTTGGAAGACTGTTGCAAGACTGTGAAATTTTCCATCTCTTGCTGGGTAATGACGTTGTCACTGTTACTGAACTAGCATTATTTTGCAAGCTTCACCTCAAATGGAGTAATTATTTCTTCTGTCCATTCATTTCTCAGTCATTCAAATGAAGTTAGAAGTGGATGCCAATCATGCCTCAAGGATGGTCTTGACTCACGGAAAACAAGTTTCCTTGCCTTGTGGAAAAATATATTTCAGTGGTAGAGGTAGCTGGCCTCTGATTTGTGGGATGTTCAACTTTATTTCTGGTCTCTTTCCATTAGATTCCAGTAGTGCTGTCCTAACTGCAAAACAAAAGGTTCTCTGGATATTTCAAGATGTCTCCTCAAAAGCAAAACTCAAATCCAGTGAGGAACCACTGGTTAAGGACCCTCTAAGTCTTGGTAATATTTGCCTCAAAAATTGTGGGCTAACTCCACAATGCATAACCCATATACCTCAACAAGGAGGGGCCAATGGAGAGGGGTAGGTCACGGAAGAGACTAATAATGGTACCAAACTGACTGTATTTCCTGAATGCAAAACTAATTAATAAAAAATAAAATAAATAATAAAAAAATTCAATCTAAAAAAAATGGCCAAAAACACTGAAGACGAATTTGGTATGATTTGATGAAAATTTGCAACACTTCGGCAAGAGCATTTTTGTTCCTCTGAATATTGGAATGATCTTATTTGGTAACTGGAATTATTGCAGATAGGATAAAGTCAGTATTCTGCATAGTAAAGAATGAACAGAATGCTTTTGGAACACTCTACCATCAGGCAGTTAAATCCTAAAGATAAGCTCATTTTTCTCATTTTTCCTACTGTGGTTGAACTTATTCCTTTAATATTTAAAAACAAAACAAGAAATCTATTCTGTTATATAAATTCATGAGTATAAGAATATGTTAGAGAACATGCAGTGATTTTAATAGATCTTTTCTTTGTCTTCTCCATAACTGTTATTCCTTGGCCTCCAGTGGTTTAACGTCTTAAAACCCAAACTTATTTTATTTATACTTTATTTGGACATTGTGGATTTGGTCAAGCTTATTAACATTAACTCAAAAATTGATAACTTAGATACAAGACAAAGTTAAGAATTATTTATTTGTAAATTATAAAAGTAGCATGTGCTAATTTCAATCAAGGCCAATAGTGCTGCTGTTAGCATTCATTTATTCTGTAAAGGTAATTTTTATTTTTCTTCTGGCTTTGGATTTTCTCCCCAAGTGATGGTTATTTTCAGTCTGACTTCAAGGTTTGTAACTTACTTTTCTGGATTAGTTCTGCCACATATTGATGAAATTCAGATATATCACAAGCCAGTCTACCATAGCAACATGAATCATAGTTCTTCATGGTCTCTAAGCTTAAAAAACGAATTTTAAGGAAGAAGAAATTCCCTTGTCTGTTGAGTAAATTGTGACCTTTAAATTGAAAGAAGTACTGTCCTCAAGATGTTATTTTTCAATTCCTTTAGAACAACTGAATACCAAACATTAACATTTACTTTTCCTCTTTCTATAAAACAAAATTATTATTTCTAAATAAAAGAATTTAATTTATTATGTCAATAAGAAATAGCACGCTAAAGAAATAGCAGACCAATCAGGTAATTGGTATGGGCATTCAACACAAACTTTCAGGAAGAAGGACAGCATAATTTCCTTGCTTTCATTAAAAAATCTGAAAAAAAAAACATATGCTTATTCACAACTAAAATATTGTAATAAGTATACTACATTATGTAAGAAATATTAAGATTCATACTCTTCAATGGATGTGCTATAGTAGGATGCTTTGTAAATTGGCATAAAAATGATGTACTCAGAATTTCATATGAAGATTGCATTCACTCTTGCTGGAGATACAGACGAAGAAGAAGAGGAGGAGCCTCATGACCTCCTAGTCAACAAAGGGCAAGGTGGAGAGGAGATGTAGTTGTGGGTGGAGGAAAGGCGTGTGTTCTATCTCTTCCAGCAGTGTGTAAGACTGAACAGTATAATGAAAGCTCTTCATTCTGTTTTCTGTCTAATTTCTTTATAATTTACAGACATAACAGTATGTATTTTTCCTTAGTGAATATTTTACTGTTATCTACTACATGTTACCTTCATTTATTTCAGAGTGAAGCTTCAATGCAGCAATTTTCAGCTTTGACAATGAAACTTCTGGCCCTTCCCACAGTCTTTATGATGAATGCTCATAATTAGTCACGTTTTCTTTTATGGATCACTGAACAGTCGCACTTTAATCACTGAAAATGATGTTTCCACACAGAGCCAGGGCCAAAAGTAAAAGGAAAAAGTTGCAAACCACAATCATTTTAACTGATGAGGGAGACACAAGGGAATTTCTATTCTTTTTAGTGATGGTAACTTATTCTCCATATATATCCTTGTTTTCATCATCATTAATACAAACAGCAGCAGTGAATAAACTTAAATTAATATAAAATCATAATTGCATCTCATCCAGAACTACATAAAAACCTTTATATCTATAAGAATGAAACTACCTTTGCTCTCAATAAAAGAAGTGTTGTATAAGGCAAGGAATACAGTATCACATGTGTTCTTTTTTTCTGTTAGGTATAACCTGAAATGTGAAGTTCAGATAAATACAGTGTTTAACAATTGAAGTAGGCAACAAGAGGCAGGATGATTACATGGTTCTTAGAATATCACCAAAAGGCTAAAATTCAATCTTATATTTTATACCTAATTACAACTATAATCTTAGTTAATTGTTCACAATTTTTGCATTATTTGAATCTGTAGAAAATGATGATTATAAAATAATAATTATAATGTATTTGCCTAAATTTTACATTTAACCTCTGCCATGCATCTGGTACCTTTCTATTTTCTGTTATACCTTCCCTTGTGTACGGCAATCGTCTGGTGGAATTTGTTAGAGATAATGCAAATATATCCACTTTTGCTGTTCTAAATATTTTACACAGAGCACAAACTAAATATCATTTCTCTAATAAAAGATTTCTATAACTTGTTTTAAAATGTATATTTAGTTATGTTCTGTTGTGTGTTTTATTATTACCTCTGCTACGTATGCAGTAAAATATCATTGTGCTACACCCTAGTCACTGATAAATAATGTGTTTGTATATGTGTGTGTGCGTGTGTGTGTGTGTGTGTGTGTGTGTGTGTGTGTGTGTGTAATTCTCTTGGGTGTTTGGGTGTCAGTTTTACCTTGAGGCAGGATCTCTGTTGTTCTCCTCTGTGTTCTCCTGGTTAGATGACCCATGAACTTTTGGGTGTTCTCCTGTCTCCAATTCCTATCTCAATGTATAAGCACTGGACTTAAAGACCATTGGTAGGGCTCTTGGGATCTAAGCTCAGGTGGTTACATTTGCATAGAGAAACTAAGAAAAAATATTTTCAGAAAAATATAATTTTTGTAGTTGAGCATAGTTATATGAAAAATTTCTTCCAAAAGATTAAAAGAGGCAAAAACCATTTACATATTTAATTTAATTTCTTTCTTAATGACATGCCATTTAAAAAAAACAGGTAACACTACTTAAGTTAGATATGTTCATGAGGTATATTATAAAGTGAAATGGACTTTTTTATGTTGCTCCCATCATTTCCCTGCTCCTTGTTCCCACTCCACTGAGTGCCTTCCTTAGTGGGATTACTGGTATTCACAGTGGAGTTACAGGTTTTGGGTTGTGAGAGCAGCAGTCAGTCACTGTGTGTGGGCTGGAGCGGGGTGAGGGGGGATGCCTCTGGATACTCCCTCCCACCTTGTGGCTCTTACATTCTTTCTGTCCCCTCTTTTGAAATATTTCCTGAACCTTGGTGGGTAAGTTTTATGTCTACTTCAGTTCTCAGCAGCTTCTGTATTTCTGCTTTGGTGGCTTTTGAGTCTACTCAGTGTCTGTCTCCATCACCCTGGAACAGGTTCTCAGGCTCCCTGTGGAAAGCAGCACTCTTGCTCCTCTCACCAATTCCTGTGTGGTTTCACGTAGGCCCTAGCTGCTACGCTAGCGGTGGTTCATTCCTACAAAGGAGTCTACTACTTTCTTTCTTTCTTCAAGTAGTTTTGTTTTCATTTATTTATTAATTTGAGAGAGAAAGAGGCAGATAGAGAATGGGTGCACTTGGGCCTCTAGCTACTGCAAAGTTACTCCAGATGTATGTACTACCACATGCCATCTGGTTTGCATGGGTACTGGGAAATTGAACCTGGGGCCTTAGGCTTCACAGGCATGCACCTTAACTGCTAAGCCATCCCTACAGCCTAAGGTTTCTTTTCTTGTCTTGTTGATAGATGTTGGCTGTCCTCAGTTCTTGCTGCTTTCTGACAAAGAAAATAACAGATTCCCCAATGGACAGTAAAATAAACGGAATAACAGCTGTTAATTTAGAGAGATTTGATGGGAGTAGATTCACTTTTGGACAAAGACTAGTGGGAACCTCTTACAGGAATCTGTAATCTTGGTGCCATAGGATTCTGACTTGATTCCCAGTTCTAGTTATGGGATCCTTTCCATTGAGCAGATCTCTTAGTCAATCAGAGAGCTATTGTTTTCCCACCTAGGCTGTGTGCCACTATTGTATAGGTTTATACATCTTTTCATGCTAGTTTCATATAGTGGTGTTCCTTGTTTGCTCAAAACATTGTTGGCCATTTACCCCTACAAGCTCATGTAACTGTTTTCAGCAGTATAAAGGGTAAAACATCTGGGAAATACCTTCCTTCCAGGTCCAGCCTGATCTCCAAATGTTCTGTATTGGTAGCATGTGGTGTCTTCAACACTAATGGGGTTTGTTTCTTACCTTTTCCTCCAAGTTCATAGTCACATGCTTTGACAGAAGCCTGACTTGTTTTGGGAACGTCACAGGTCCTCTGATCAACAGCTCAACATGGGTTGTAACCAATTTCTGGTAATGGGAGTTAAAATCCAGAGCCCAATATTTTATGGTTAGGCTTCATCTCACACTCTCCAGGGACCTTTGTTACCAGATGATCCTCCCATATTTCTAAAGAAGGTTATATTTTTTAGTCTACTGTCCAGGAGGGAGGTTTCTATGGTTCTTCTCCCCTCCCCCAAACCCTTCCATATCTAGCATCTGTCCTATGAGTTGCCTGTCAGGTATGCTTGCACTTAACCTGCTCCATTTTAGGACCCACTCATGAGGACAACATGTGATGCTTGTCTTTCTGTGCTTGTGTGAGTTTGCTTATCGTGACCTATTCCAAGTCTGTCCATTTTCCTTCAAATTTCATTATATAATTTTTCATTACTACTGAGTAGAATTCCATTGTGTATATGTACCACATCCTCATTATCCATTCATCAAACAATGGGCATCTGGGCTTATTCCAGTTCTTAGCTATTGTCAATTGAGACGCTATAAACATGTTTGAGCAAATAACTCTGAAGTGAAGAGTGGAGCCTTTTGTTAGATGATCAGTAGAGGAAATGGCTGGGTCAATTGGGAACTCTATTTTCATATTTTTCAGAAATCTCCACATTCATTTTCATAGTGGTTGTATAATTAGGCATGCCCACTAGCACTGAATGAAGGTTCCTCTTTTCTCACAGCCTCATCAACATTAACTGTCATATGATTTTTTTTAATGAATATCATCCTTTCTGGAGGAAGGTGGAATCTCATAATTGTTTTAATTTGCATTTCTCTGATGGGTAATATTCAGTTCCCATTTTTTAAAAATTTTTTATTGCTTAGGTATTTTTTTTTTTTTTGAGTTCTTTGTATGTTCGATATATTAGGCCTTTGTCAATGGTAGTCTGTGGCTCTGTTTGTGGTATCTTTGTACAAAATCTATTTAGCTTCATGAGAACCCACCCACTAATTGAGTGATAGTTTAATTTTCTAGGCTACTGGGATATTGTTCTGGAAGTTTGCCCTACTCCCATATCATGGAATATTCCACCTGTTTTTTTTTTCTATTTTTTATGTAGTATTTTGAGGGTTTTAGTTCTCAATGTTGAAATCTTTAAACCATTCCGAGTTGATTTTTGTGCATGATGAGGAGTGGGTTTAATCTTACTTTTTATATGTCATTATCTAACTTGTCCAGCACTATTTGTTGAAGATGCTATTTTTTTCTCCAGTGTATATTGTTGGCATCTTTGTCAAAGATCAAGTAGTTTTAGTTGCTGTGTCTTCAATTCCATTCCACAGGTCTATATTTCTGTTTTTATGCCAACATCATGCAGTTTATTATTATTATTATTATTATTATTATTATTACTAATATTATTATTATTTATGGCTTTTTAGTATAACTTTAGATTGGGTATGGTGATACCTCCAGAAGGGTTTCTTTTGCTGAGGATATGTTTGGAAATCCAGAGTTTTCTTCCATTCCATATGAATTTTGAGATTATTTCTTCTATCTTCATGAAGAATGATGCTGTTAAATTTATTGGTAGCATATTGAGTCTGATTATTTCTTTTGGTACAATTCACATTTTTACAATATTAATTCTACCTATCCAGTTGCATGGGAAGTCATTCCATCTTCTCATGGTCCCCTCAATTTCTTTCTTGAGTGCTTTTATGTTTTCATTATATACAGGTGATTCACATCCCTGTTTAGTGTTATTCCAGACAATGGTGGCTATTGAAAATGGGAGAGCCTTACTAATGAATCCTTTCTCTGTATATTTGTATTTTGCACAAAGGAAGGCTACTGATATTTTGTGTGTTGATTGTATGCTTCCACTTTGCTGAAAGGATTTATCACCTTTATACTTTTATGGTAGAGTATTTTGGGTCACATATCTATAGGATCATGGCATCTGTAAATAGAGCTAGTTTGACTTCTTTCTTTCCAATTTTTGTCCCTTTTGTGTATTTCTCCTGTCTAATAGGACTTTTAATAATACACTCATGAGAAGTGGTGAGAGTGGGCACTCCTGTATTCTTCCTGACCTTAATGGGAATTCCTTGTGTTTTCCCCATTGAGTATGATTAGGGATTTATGTGCATTGTATATACCCTTTGTTATGTTGGCCCATAATACCTCTATGCCTAGTCTCTGCAGTGTTTTTTGTTAATTAATTAATTTATTTATTTGTCAGAGAAGGAGGGAGAGAAAGAGAGAGACAGAAAGAGAATGGGTGTTCCAGGGCCTCCAGCCCCTGTAGACAAACTCCAGGCACGAGAGTCACCTTTTGTAACTGGGTAATGTGGGTCCTGGGGAATCAAACCTGGCTCCCTTGGCTTTGCAGGCAAATGCCTTAACCACTAAGCAATCCCTCCAGCCCTGACTTCAGTGTTTTGATTTCCATGAAGTTGAAGATCTTCTGTGCATCAACTGAAATAATCATATGGATCTTGTGTTTAAGATTTTTTAATGTGGTACATTATCTTAATTGATTCCATGTGTTGAACTATCCCTGCATCCCTGAGATGAAGCCAGCTTGGTCAAGGAGGATAATACTTTTAAAGTGTTGTTAACTTTGGTTTGTGAGAATTTTGTTCATGAGTTTTGTATCTAAGTTCATCAGGGATGTAGTTCCATAGTTTTCTTGCTATATGTCTATCTGGTTTTGGTATTAGTATGGTGTGAGATTCATAGAAGGAGTTGTGGAGCATTCCCATTCCTCAGTTTATTTTAAAACTTGATTAAAAAGTAGTTTCAGTTTTTTAACAAAGATTTGGTGGAGCTTGGGAGACACTCCATCATGTGCTGGACTTTACATTTTGGGTAGTTTTTTAATTACAATTTTAATATCAATGGAGGCAATAAGTTTGTTTAGTAGATTTATCTGCTCTGGATGTAGTTTTGGTAGGTATTATTTATCTAGGAATTTATCCATTTCTTCTGGGCTATCCAATTTGCAGAATAAAGGATTTGGAAATCTGTCCTGATGATTCTTTCAATTTCATTAGTGTCTACTGTGACCTCCCCTTTTCCTTTCTAATTTTGTTAATTTGAGTCTCCTTTTCTTTTCATTTGATCAAATTGGCCAAGGGCATAACAATGTTATTTAATTTTTTTAAAGAACCTGTTCTTTATTTCATCAATTTTCTTAATTGTTCCCTTAGTTTATAATTCATTAATTTTAGATCTTATCTTAATTATTATTTTTTTTTTTCTGTTTGGAACACTTAAGGTTGGATTGTTCTTGTTTTCCCAATGCTTTTAGGTGGATGGTTAGGTTATTAGTTTGTGATCTCTGTCTTTGTTATGAAGGCATTTAGCACTATGAATTTTCTGCTTAGAACTGTCTTCATTGTGTCCCATAAGTTTTGGTATGCTGTGTGTTCATTATTATTCAGTTCTAGAAATTTATTTTTTTTCTTTTTTTATTTCTTCTACAACCATTCATTGTTTAATAGCATTTTGTTCAATCTATAGAAGCTGTTATATTTTTTTCTGCTTCTCTTGTTAATTTCTAGATTTAATGCATTGTGATCTGATATGATGCAAAAAATTATATCAATATTATTGAAATTATAGAGGCATGCTCTCATTCTATGCCAAAATATATGATCTATTTTGTAGGATGTTCTTTGGGCTACTGAGAAGAATGTGGATTCTGTAGAGTTAGGTTGGAATGTTCTGTAGATGTCCATTAGGTCTAATTGATCTATGGTGTTGTTAAGATCAATTATTTTCCAGTCGATTTTATGCTTGGATGATATGGCTATTGATCACAGTGGGGTATTAAAATCTCTTATTACCTGGTATTTGTGTTTAATACTGGTTTATTGTAAAGCAAGTTTACTGTGGTGCATCATTGGTTGGTACATATTGATTTACAATTGTCATGTCATCTTTATGGATAATTTTCTTGATGATTAAAAAGTGGACTTCCTTGTCTTTTTAAATTACTTTTGATTTGAAGTCTCTTTTGTCAGATATTGATATAGCCAGACCTACTTATTTGTTATTTTCCATTTTCTTAGAAAATCATTTTCCATCCTTTCACCCTGAGGTGGTGTCTATCCTTAGTGGTAAGGTGGGTTTCTTGAAGACATAATATGGAAGGGTCCATTTTTCTGATCATGCTATTTACTTGTGTCTTTTGATGAATGGGTTAAGTCCAGTAATATTTAATGTTATAACTGTGAGGTTTGATTTGATCCCTGCCATGTTGGAGGCTTTATGGGTTTTGGTGCTTTCTTGGACTTTGTGCCTATTCTAGTTTTCATTACTTACTCTTCATCTTGTAGGCTTTAGAGGTTGACTCTTCTATGTGGTATAATCCTTGAGGTATTATTTGGAGGTTTGGCCTTGTGTTTTCATTGTGTTTTATTGTTTTTATTGTGTTATTGTGTTTTATTGTGTTATTGTTATTGTTTTATTGTGTTTTATTGTTTTTATTGTGTTATTGTGTTTTATTGTTGAAGGGTTTCCTTTCACCATTTATAATGAGGGGTACTTCTGCTGGGTACAGTAGTTTGGGTTGGAAGGCACTGTTTTTGCAGACTTTGAAGTGTTCCATTCCAAGCCTTTCTGAGGCAATTCAGATGGGATTACATTTAAATTTAATAAGTTGTTTCTCTTCCTTCTTTTAGCTCTTTCTCTTTGTTTCCATTACCTAGAGTTTTAACTTTGATATGCCTTCAAGAGTTTTTTTTTTTCTTTTTCCAGTCTGTGAGCTTCTTTCATTTGGATGTGTCTCTCTTTTGAGAGGGTGGGAGTTTTCTTCAATAATTTTGTTGAATATATTTCCATGCCTTTGGTCTGAATTTCTTCCCCTTCTGGTATACTCATGATATGGATGCTTGGTCATTTTCAGGTAACCCATAGTTCCCTCACATTCTGTTCCTATGATTTTTTGAATTTATAAAAGTTTTTGGACTCTTATTTTTTTTATCTTCCAAATCTGAGGTTCTGTCCTCCACTTGATTAATTCTGTGAGGGTTGCTAGCAGGCTTTTACAAACTCTATTTAATGCATCTTTCTGTAACATTTTTCTGTATCATGTCCATCCTTTTGTGGAGTTTCTGTTTCATGTTATGGGTTGATTTGATTAATGCTTCCTTGAATTCATACTTGCTTTTAATCATGTCTTCATTAAGATTAATCATCTGCTTATTTGGGTCCTCTATTTGTTGATTCACCTTCAGTTCATTCATCTCTCTTCTCAGGTCTTTCTGGTTTCTCTCAATTAAGTTAAGCCTAATGACAGAAGCTGTGTGCTGTCAAAGATGATTCTGTTGCATTTCATTTATGTCATTGTTGCTTATTTGGTGATTTGATTCCAGTTCAGGAAATTGCTTGGTCAAGGTCACACAGTGCTTTTACTTTGGGATTGTCTTCATGTTGTCTCCTCTACTGTTTGACTGGAGACATCATTGTG
This sequence comes from Jaculus jaculus, assembly GCF_020740685.1. Classification (NCBI taxonomy): domain Eukaryota; kingdom Metazoa; phylum Chordata; class Mammalia; order Rodentia; family Dipodidae; genus Jaculus; species Jaculus jaculus. The sequence goes on from NC_059104.1 coordinate 42,390,813, forward strand.
GAACTAGGCAACCTTGGTGGAGATATTTTGGTTTATTCTCTTTCTTTCTTTACTTTTTTTTTTTTTTTTTTTTTGGTCGTGTGTGTGTGTGTGTGTGTGGTGTGTTGGGGTCTTGCCATCTCAGTGTAAAAGTCACATTTTATTAAGTGGGGAGCAAGTATTTGCCCTTGTATGACCTTCAGTGAATGTATTTTGGTTTTGAGCCAGATTGGAATGGGGTGGCAAGTGTACCTACAGCTCTGGGCTGGTGGCCTATACCAGAACTGTGGTTAGACGTTTGGAATCTCTTCATCCCCTGATCACAGCCTTGCCTTGCCTGTGGTGCTAGGGAGCTTTAGCACTTTCCCTTGCTCCTCTACTGTATGGAGCTGAACAGGTTGTTCATAACTCACTGGTACCCCCTGGCCAGTGGTTTCCAAATATTCCTGTTTTCCTGGTCTGGGGTAGCAGAGATGTTCTAGGGAGGCACAGGTAGCAGGATGCCAGAAGTGGGGAGTTGTAGTGGCAGGGAGGAGATGTGGGGTACCATGGACATGCTATCTCTAGGTTTCATGGAATTAGCCAGTGTAGGAGCACTGGTGAGCTGAGGTAGCCAGTGCCATGGCTTAGCAGGGTAAGAGGAGGTGGCTGAGGCCCAAAAATCCGCTGAGACAGGAGACATGGAGTGGGGCGGGAAACCTGCCTGGCTGCAGACTATGAAATATGGGGACAAAGGCCCTAAGCACACAGCACACCTTACAATTGCCCTTGAGCACAAGCGCAGGCCCCAAACAAATACAGCACTCACCCTTCTGGAGCTCATGGGCCCCAAAGATGCCGGCACCCTAAATGCAGTTCTGTAAAGACACATAAATAAGTAAGTAAAATTCTTCCTTTACAACGTTGTATACTCTAAAAATTGTTTTACATATTTCAATACCCAAATTATAAAATCTTTCTTGCTATAATGTTTATGCTATTACTATTTCCAAACTAATTTGGATATTTCTTGACTATCATATTGATTTGATATTCTCTGTTTGAAAATCCCATTAAAAATCTGTTAACCCCTGGGATATTGAACAATAGCACTGGGGAATGATAGGCACATTTCTTAGACTGCTAACATTATACATTAAAAAAATAGTCATTTTAAATTAGCATACCTTAATGAGAGACATACTATAGAATGAGTCAGAAAAATATTGGAAAATATATTTTATTTTACCAACACACATATTTTAGAGTTATACAGTACCAAGTTTTAATATCTATAATGAAAGATGAAAATCTTTATGGGCAATGTAAGTTTGAGGGACACATAGATGCAATGTCAGCATTGCTTTTGGATTTTCATTTTTGTTCATTAAAGTCCCACCATCTCACTCTATTTGAAGATGTTTGTTTAAATTCCTAGTCTATGGAGAAAATCATAAAATCTAAATTTAGAAGAAAAACTTTAATGAAAATTCTTGTTTACACTGTTCATTGTGGCAGGTGTCCATTACTTTATTCATCTTTTTTTACTCTTTTACAGAGATTTAGAAAACAGCACTCTTGTAGTAATGTTGCCTTCATTTTACTGTCTGCATTCAATACAGATCAACCAAAAACAAAACTTAACTAACAGGTACCATTTCAATCTCAAAACTGTCTCTTTCTCAAAGGACAGCAAATGTTCTGGTTGTGTCAAACCTGTCATGTCAGCCTGCAAAAAGATGATGACAGGCAACTTAGTGTTCATGGTATTAACTGCCTCTCATAATATTTTATTTCATGCACACAGAAAAATCAGACTATACATCAGTTGCTGGCTGAAAGTATTAAAACAATCAACTCAATGGCATGAAAATAGATCTGTGTATTTCTGTGTCCTCCATACCCCATGAAGATTCACTCACGTGAATTTTTTAGAACAATATACACAAATGTATAAAATATATAAAATCTGTGTGATCTGTAAAATCAAATGTACTCAAAAGCATGAATACAATTCTGGGTCATTAAGTTAGTTTGTTGATTGACTGAGTTTTCATATGAATAAAATATTCCTATTTTTTCAGAGTTTTATAAAATTAAATATTTTTCACATGACTGAGGATAATCAGATAAGTTAATTCTCTAAGCAACATAATGTCTAGTTCTAAAAGAATACTTAAGTTGCTCATAATAGTTTTGTACTATCATGAAATTGTTTTTCTTTAATTTAGGCAAGTATAATAATTTAAATGTGATTATAGATAATTCTTGCCACCCCTTATATAAAGGCTTAACATTTTTAACTACATACATAATTAATCTTTATTTTAAACCAAAGCTTATATTCCACAATGTAAAAGAATTAATGACTAACATTTTCTAGAACTTTTATCTATTTGTACGTTCAAAAAATACTAAAGTAATGGTGTGGTGGAGCACACCTTTAATCCCAGCAGTAGTGAGACAGAAGAGGTAGGAGGATCACCGCGTGTCTGAGGCTAGCTTGGGAATACAGAATGACTGCCTGGTCAGCCTGGGCTAAAGAGAAACCCTACCTGGAGAAAAACCAAAACCAAACCAAAACAAAAATGGTGAGACTGAGCAGCCTAGAGCCACTGCAGAGAACCTGCAATGAAAAAAGGAAAAAAAAAAAACAAAAAACAAAAAACAGGAGGTCAGAGGGGAAGGGGCCTGTGCCATTGTGAGACTTGTGAGATTCGGCTGCACACCAGGGCTAAATGCTATTCCTGGGTACTTACCTAGGACAGAAGAAACCCTCAGAATATCAGAACAAAGCTGGGCTGTAAACCACTTTGAAACGGGGCTGCACAAGACTAGACACCATTCGAGGACACCTGCCTGCGAGGAGACATACCAGCTGAAGGTCGGGGGTGGATGGGCTGTGTACCACTGTATGATTGAGCTGAGTGTGGGGGTATGGGGCAGGCAAGTCACCCGGGAGGAAACAAGCCAGGGGCCGGTCAATGGCAAGCAGCAGAAAAATTTGGATTATAATTCTCACATCCACCTTGTAAGCACCCTCCTCCCAAAAAATATCTGAAGAAGGGTTGAAGCAGAGAGTAACTCTGTACTGGCTCCAGCCCCAGGGTAGGATTGTAGCTGATCTTGAAGGAAAAATAGGAAAATTCTAGCTCCTTTCAGACAGTTTATAAGGACAGAAGCCCAAAGAGGGAACATGATTATGCTGTCTATCCATCTTGGCAAAACTGAAACTTGAGCCTGACCCTCTCTCCCAGATGGTTGTCAGTGGCACACCCAGTAGGAAATTCCTGCTTCTTCAGCTTGGCCTGCCTGAATCAGGCCCCTGAGGCCACGAACCAATCGGACCTTGACCTAGTGGCTAAGCTCTCTGAGTCCACAAACCAGTCTGATCTCATCTCCTCTTGGGCCATGGCCGGGGGTCCACAGACCCATCAGATCTTGTTCCCTCCTAGATCAACAGCCTGATTCCAATCAATCAGGTCTCTGCTTACACACTTGAGCTTGGTGACAAAGCTCACTCTGATTGGATATCTGACCCATATAAGGAAGAGTACTCATATAGCCCATCCCTCTTCTTCTTCCCAGACCTCTTTCACACAGGCTCTCTTCTCTTCCTTTTCCCTGTGACCTAGTCTGAGTATCCACTTGAGTTCGTTCCTCTTTCAAAACCTGGCTGGAACCAGAATGGCTGGGAAAGGGGGCGAGGGGGCTATTTATATATGATTGATTATTTTTCTTTTTGCCTTCTATCTGTCTTATGCTCTGGGGTAACTTCTCACTTTAATCACAGGCATGATTTTTCTCTAATCCCAGAGTCTATTTCCTTCTCACTCTAGATATACCATGTAGGTATCATCCCTAAACTCTGGGTTTAATTTCTCTAAACTCAGAGTAACTATGGGTATAACTCTGTACTATGCATTACACCCCCCCCCCAATCTGAATTTCCAGGTCTTGGTTTCGGTACTGTATTTTCTGCCTGGTGATCTCTTCTTGGATATACTCTCTGTCTTTTAGCCACCTGATTCTATTCCTCTTCCAAGCCTGGCATGGGCCAGCATGGCTGAGACCAGCATAGGAGGGAAGCGTGGGAAGACTTACTTTGGCTTGTGTATTTTTCCTCTTGCTTTCTATCTGTGTCATTCATTGGGGTATACCCTCTCACTTTTATCATATATAAGGTTTATCTTTGATGTTTTAGTCCTTCACTATTTCTTAATCCTTTCTAATCTGGTTTTTGAATAGACTTCTTTTTGTTATTCTCCTGTGTGTGTGTATGTGTGTATGTGTGTATGTGTGTGTGTGTGTGTGTGTGTGTGTGTGTGTAATTGCCCTAGCCTATTTCTCCTAAATAAACCTCATTATGGTTATGTCTCCATAAACAAACTCAATAATTTGTCATTTATCCACCTTGAGGCCATTTTATCAATTCTTTTTTAGTAATAGGATAAGGATGAAAAATTGGGGCTCACAAATATGGGTGGCCCCATGACCCCCAAATACTGCATCAATATCATTCCAAAAAGCCAGAAAGTGAATAAAACTGGAAGAACAGCATCCAGCTTGGACGCCAAGCAAGCCAGGCCTCCTACTGTCCTACCAAGATTTGCCAGGTGGTAATATCTATGGTGTAAATCTTGCTCAGGCTCCAGCACACCTACCCACACCCACCCACACCCACCCACACCCACCTAGACTCAGTGGACATTCCTCAATTCCACACAAACTGTCATCAATTTAGATAAGACCACCCAACACAGGCTACACAAGAGCTGATATTGCTGCATCCTCAGGGAACCAACTGTTCTTGAGTTGGGAAGACCCTCAATGCAAAGCAAATAACACATAATACCAGACAAATGGATTTCAACTAACATTACCTACACCCACAATGGAAGCCACCAATGAAAGTGTAGAGAAACCTGAGACATAGAAGTCCAAAATGAACACTCCACAAGCATTTTTTTTTTTTTTTTTGGTACTTTTATTTATTTTAGAGTGACAGAGAGAGAAAGAAGAAGAAAGAGAGAGAAAGAATGGGTGTGCCAGGGTTCAAAAAGCATTTTTAAAAATATTATTTGATCATTTTTATTTATTTATTTGAGAGCGACACACAGACAGAGAAAGAGGCAGAGAGAGAGAGAGAGAGAGAAAGGGAGAGAGAGAATGGGCACTCCAGGGCCTGCAGCCACTGCAAAAGAACTCCAGATGCATGTGCCACCTTGTGCATCTGGCTTATGTAGGTCTTGGGGAATCGAGCCTCAAACTGGGGTCCTTAGAGTTCACAGGCAAGTGCTTAACCACTAAGCAATCTCTCCAGCCCTCAAGAAGCATTTTAAGCACACTTAATGAGATGATGAACAAATGCCTTGTTGATTGGAAAGAAACTGAACAAAAAGTAATTAAACAGGAACTCCAAGAATGTCAGGAGGAAGTGGAAGAAAAATCAGCAAAAAGAATTCATATTAGGCTTTTGCACAGACAAACATACCATAAGAAGAGCAAATAGATTATCCACTGAATGGGAGAAAATCTTTACCAACTTCCACTGACAAAAACCTAATATCTAGAATCTAAAAGAAACTCAAGAAACTCAGCAATTAAAAAAAAAAAAAAAAAAAACCCAAGATGAACATAGATCTACCAAGAGACTCAGTTATTCCCTTACTGAGAATTTATCCTAAATGTTCCATGCATCAGTACAGAAATATTTGCTCAACAATGTTTATAATTGCTGAATTCATTATAGAATTGGAATCAGTGCAGGTTCCCATCATTCAATGAATGGATAATCAAGTTTTGGCACATTTGCACAATGGAATTCTACTCAGCAGTTAAAAAAAAAATGATACAATGAAATGTGTAGAAAATTGGTCACACTTGGAATAGATCATGCTCAGCAAACCTATCCAGTCACAGAAAGTCAAATGACACATGGTGTCACTGATCTGCAGTTCATAAGTTGGATATGCTCAAGTTACTGACATACCTGAAATGCAACTCATGGTCCAGACAACAGGGATGGAAGAGTTTGGGGGAAAGGGAAGGAGAAGGAGGAAAAAGAAACAAAAAATTAAATCCAAAATGAGCTGGTACCATAGAAACTTTTATCCTTGGAGATAGCCTAAAATGTATAACCCTCAAAAAGAGTAAGGGGGGAGCACAGGCAAACTACAGATGTGGAGAGGGTGGAATAAAGCCTAAGCTTAAAAGCAAAGAAAATATCTGTCTCTGGCCTGTAACTCCCAGTACCAGAGATTGGTTCATAACCATACTTAGCAGAGAGACCTATCAGGTCCCCAAATCAAGACAGCTTTCTGTCAAAGCACTTGATCACCCACATTAGGCAAAAGCTAAGACCCTATTGCTAAAGACACCATATGAGCATGGAGATACCTGCTGGAATTCATAAGAAAGCCAGTCGCCAGACAGCCTGTCTAGTGCTGGAAAATACATCATGAGCTACTGAGGGAAAGTGACCAATTATGGTCTGAGCAATCAGAGGTCTTAAACTACTCAGAAGCAAACACCCTGACAGGATGTACACACCAGTGCAATAGTGGCACACAGCCTTGGTGGGCAAGCAATAACTTTTTGACAGGCTAAGAAATCTATTCAGTGTAAAGTAATTCATATCTGCAATTGGGAACCAGATCAGAATCCTATGAAGATAATGATTATATTCTCCAGTGTCAAGCTACCACTAGTCTATAGCTAAAAGAGGGGTTACATATGTCAAATTATCCCTAAAATAATGTTTGTTTTTTAAACTATGTTGACTTTACTCTCCCTTGGAAATTCTGTTCTTTTTCAAAAAGTCATGAGCCTAGAAGAGATAAACTACCAATAACACTTTAGCCAAGCCACAGCTCAAACAAGAGAGGAACTGGGGAGATGAGCAGAATGCTACTTCCATTTTGAACCTGATAATCAGCACCAGGGTTTAGGGGACAGAACCTGATGATGCTCCCCACCTATCAAAGCAGGGATTCAGTGGCACCTCAGATCTTTTCACTGAAATAGACTTAAAACTCACCTCCTACAGTTCAGTAAATTTTGCAGAAGAGGGGGCAGAAAGATTGCAAGAGCCACAGGTTGAGACATCATGCCCAGAGGCATTTCCTCCCCTCCCCAAAGAACTGACTGCTCCTCCCACAATGTATAACCCACAACTCCATAGGGAATACCTGCAACTCCACTGAGGAGAGTCCTGAATGGAGTAGGGTTGAGAATGAAGGAAAAGAGAGTACAAACACATGATGTATCCACATGAAATATGTTGTTGATTATGATGATGATAATATTAGTAAAAGCATAAAAAATCAAATTAAAAAATCAGAGGATGGGTCACTTCCAGGTAATATGTTGGCATAGTAACCATGCCAAAACAGATTAGGTGGGGAAATAAGAAGAAAATAGCAAAATATACTCTTCTACTGAAAAGTGAAGGATTATAAGAGACTTTAAACCACAGCACAGAAGCAGGAGAGACCCAAAGCTTCAAGAAAAAAACAGCCAGACTCTCTCTGAGGCTCTAAGAGCCACAGTCTGCATGCCCACCTGCCCAGCCTGGTACAGATCTACAGGAGCAGAAGCCAGGTGAAGGAATTTTTTTTTAATATTTTTTTGTTCATTTTTATTTATTTATTTGAGAGTGACAGAGAAAGAGAGGGAGAGAGAGACACAGATAGAGAGAGAATGAGCGCGCCAGGGCTTCCAGCCACTGCAAAGGAACTCCAGATGCGTGCGCCCCCTTGTGCATCTGGCTAACGTGGGTCCTGGGGAATCGAGCCTCGAACCGGGGTCCTTAGGCCTCACAGGCAAGTGCTTAACCACTAAGCCATCTCTCCAGCCCAGAATTTTTAACTTACTCCAGACCTCTCAAAAAATCAAGAAACCTGAAGGAGAAGACAGCCAGGAGCAGCTTAGCAGCTGTCGAAGGAGAAGACAACTGGGACCAGATGAGCAGCTCCAGTACAATTTCAGACACACTGCACATCCCTCCTTCCCCCAACTGCCAGTGCTACAAACCACCAGAGAACTCATTCACCTTCTGCCTATACAGCTTCTAGCCTACTGAGTAGAACACCAGATCCAGCTACCCAAGCAGCCTAACTGAGTCCACATTGCAACAGAGAGGGATGAAGGAGGGCACTCAGCATAGATGAGAGTGGAAGATACCCCAAAATGTAAAAGGGCCTACTTACACAAAGCCAGGTACATAGGCCTGCACTAGAAGTGCTAATCTCACCTTCCATGTCAAGGTGGGTTAGCTTAGGTGTTATATCTGATTGATGTATTCTTGGTCAGCTTTACTATTCCCAAATAAGCTGTATTTTGCTGTTGACTATTTTTGCCTTTGATGTTTCCTTATTTACAGGACTTTGGTTTTTTTCTTCTGTCATTACTGAGCCAGGTTCTCCTTTGGCACCAGGCTGACCTGGAACCCATTTCATACCAGAAATCTCAGTCTCCCAGTTGACAGATTAATGGTTTGGGGCAACACAAAACCTTAGGGGCTTTGGCTTTATTACATAATCTGTTAATTTTAATCTCCTTTCTTGCATAAATATTGTGATGGTTTTAAATAAATAAGAATATTGTTCAGTTGTAATTTAGAATTGGCTAATAATTTGCTGTACCCATTGTACTAGAATATTTGCATAGCAGGGAAACCTAGCACCTAAGGTCATTTTTGCTTTTACTCTGGGAGTACTATAAAAGCTATACCTGGCACCTTAAACTCCTGCTCTGAAGATATATAGAGTCAGATTTACATGTAGAAGAATACTGCAGAAAATTAGAAAACTGAAGCATTGAATTAACTCAAGGTGCAGAAATCTCTATGTTGTAATACAAGAAACACAAAAAATTAAGACAATACAATTCCATCAAAAAATATAAATCCATCAGAAATGACCTCCAGTGAGACTTATTTAGATGAAATGCCTGACAAATATTAAAAAAAGATTGTATGTATGCTCAAAAAATTAAAAGGAATTAAAGAAGGAAACAAACTCCTGAAAGAATCCAAAGAGAACACAAGAAACTAACTTAATGAAATAAGGAGGTCAATACAAGACATGAAAAAGGAAATAGAAATAATGAAAAAATACCAATCAAAAACACTAGGTATGTAAAACAGAGTAAGTCAAATAGAAAACTCTGTAGAAAGTCTCACCAGTAGAATGGCTCAAGGAGAGGACAGAACATCTAAGCAATCAGATTAGGTGGCAGATCTAATACAGTCCAACAAAGGGATAGATAAACTAATAGGAAGACATGAATGGGAAGTTTGAGACATTTGAGACACTATGACAAGCTCAAACATAAGAATTCATGGTATAATGCAAGGAAAAATTTCACTCTAAAGGCATAGTAGGTATTTTCACCAAAATGTTAGAAGAAAATTTCCTCCAAATAAGGAAAGCTGATACAGATAGAGTAAGCCTTTAGAAGTCCAAAGAGACAAAAGCAGGCAAAAACCTCTTACCACCATACTGTAATTAAACTGAAAATCATACAAACCAAACAAAATATATTGAAAGCAGTTAGAGAGAAAAATCAAGTCAAATCAAGCCCACCAGGATAACAACAGATTACTCAACAAAAACTTTAAATGCAAGAAGGGCTTGGAATGATGTTTTCCATGTTATGCATGATAACAACTGTCAGCCAAGATTACTTTATCCAGCAAAGCTATCCATCTCAATTGATGGAAAATAATGACACCCAACAACAAAAACAAGTAAAGGACCACTAAGCCAACTCTACAGAATATCGTTGAAGGGATCCTTCATGCTGAAGAGAAAGGAAAGCACACACAAGGAAACAGGAAAAAAGAAACCATACTCAAATAATAGTTAATACAAGAGAGTAAAGGGAAAACAGAAAGAACTACAAAACAAGAAGAATGGCAAGAATAAATGCACACCTTTCAATAATAACTCAAAGGCCCCAATAATATCAAAGGCCCCAATGCCCAAACCAAATTATGCAAGCTTGCAGACTGGGTTAAAAAAACAGGACCCTTCTATTTGTTACCTCTAAGAAGCTCACCTTTCCATAAAAGATGGATGCTATCTTAGATGAAAGGATGGAAAGTGGTATTTCAACCAAGAAGGCCTAATAAACAAGCAGATGTTGCCTAACATCTTACAAGGTACACTTCAAACCAGCATTAGTTAGGAAAGATAAAGAAGGCTACTTTATATTGATTAGATGAACACATCAACAGGACAATTTTATAATTCTAAACAAACATGAATCTAACATGGGGTTCTAAATTTCATCAAACAAACACTGTTAGACTTAAGGTCAAAGATAACACCAAATACAATTGTAATGGGTGGTATAAGCTTTACCAGAAAACTGAAGAACACTTTAAGCAAAGTAGCATAATAAAAATAAACACACAGAAATCAGTAGCCTCCCTATATACTAACAACAAATATGCTGAGGATGAAATGAGGGAATTACTCCCATTCACAATTGTTTCAAAAGATAAATAAATAAATTATGTTGGAAAAATCTTAAACAAGGATGTGAAGAAACTGTACAATAAATACTTTAAAAAGCTCAAGATTGAAATTGTAGAAGACACTACGAAATGGAAAGTCATCCCATGTTCTTAGACTGCAATTATCAATATTGTGAAAATGTTAACCTATCCAAAAGCAATCTAAACATTTAATACAATTTCCATCAAAATTACATGTCATTCTTAATGGAAATAGAAAAAAGTCTTAAAAATTATTTGAAAGCACACACACGCGCGCGCGCGCACACACACACACACACTCAAAGAGCCAAAAGAATTTTGAACAACAAAAATAAGACTGGGGGTAACACCGTACCTGAATTTAAGCTATATTACAGTGCCATAGTAACAAAAAACATCATGGAACGGGCAGAAAATCCTACAAGTAGATCAGCGGAATAGAATAGAAGTCCCAGGCATAAGTCCATGCAGCTACAGACATCTTATTTTCAACAAAATTGCCAAAAAATATTCATTGGAGAAAAGGTAGCTTCTTTAACAAATGGTGCTGGGAAAACTGGATATCTATATGTAGAGATGAAAATAGGTCCTTATCTCTCTCCATGCACAGAATCAAGTCCAAATGCATCAAAAATGTTAATATCAAACCTGAAACTGCTAGAGGTAAAAGTAGGGGAACTCCTTCAACATCTTGGCATAAGCACTGACTTTCTGAATATAACCTGAGTTGCTCAGAAATTAAAATCAATAATCAATCAATGGAACCTCATGAAATTCAAAGGCTTTTGTATTGCAAAGGACACTGAATAAAGCCAAGTTGCAAACTATAGAATGGGAAAAATTCTTTGCCAGCTATACATCTGATGGAGGATTAATATCCAGAATATCCCAAAAATTCAAAAAGCTAGATAATAAGAAATCAAACAGCCCAATTAAAAATGGACCATGGAAATAAATAGAGAGTTCTCAAAGAAGGAAATACAGACAGCCTATAACCATCTAAAAAAATGTTCTACATTCTTAGCCATCAGGGAAATGCAAATTAAAATTAATTTGAGTTTCCATCTCCTCCTGTCAGAATGACTATCATCAAGAAAACAAATGACAATAAATGCTGGCAAGGATGCAGAAAAAGAGGACTACTTCAATATTATTGGTAGGAACATAATCCAGTACAGCCATTGCGGGAATCTTGGTGGAGGTTCCTGAGACAGCTAAAAATGGATTTACCATATGACCCAGCTATACACTACTAGGCATGTATCCTAGAGACTCTTCTCACACCTTAGAGATGCTTGAACAACCATGTTTATTGCCACTGTATTCATAGTAGCTAGGAAATGGAGTCAATATAGATGGCCCTTAACTGATAAATATTTATACAATGGAATTCTATTCAGCAGTAAATAAAAATAAAATTATGAAGCAGGGTGTGGTGGTGCATGGCTTTAATCCCAGAATTTGGGAAGCAGAGGTAGGAGGATTGCTGTGAGTTCAAGGCCACCCTGTGACTACATATTGAATTCCAGGTCAGCCTGGGCTGGAGTGAGACCCTACCTCAAAAAACCAACAACAACAACAAAAGAAATTATGAAATTGTCAGTGAAATTGATGACTCTGGAAAGGATTATAGTAAGTGAGGTAACCCAGGCACAGAAAGTCAAATGTCATGTGTTTTCTCCCATATGCTGATCCCAGCTAGAAATGTATAGATTTTTGTGAGAGTTGGGGTAAAAATCTGTAGCAGTGGCCAGTAAGCTAGAAGGGGTTATAATGAAGGGAGAAGAGGGGAGGACTTAAGGGGATGAAATTGTACATATGTAAGTAGATTAACAGATTTGCGGGGGGGGGGGTGGGGATTGGCCTAAGTGAGGTCAGGGGAACACACTGAGTAAAGGAAGGGTGTGGGGAGGGTTAATCAATATCTAAGAGAACATGAATAAGCTATATGGAAACCTACTCTTTTAGGCAATGTAACACCCAGGAAAGGCTTGGGAGCATAAGGGTAGAGAGGGTAGAAATGAAATTGCCCAAAAGTTAAGACAACTTGAATCAGCTCCATAGAAATCCTCATTCTTGCTAGCATTTGATAAGATATAGCCACCAAAAAAAAAATGAAGAGGGACAGTCTATGCAGAAAAGGGAAAAGCTAAACCTTAAAATCATAAGGTCTGCACTCTCCCATTCCCCAACCACTGTGAAACTCCCAGAAACACATTCTTCCCCCAGTGGCAGTGCATCCAGCACAGCCGATCAGAGCACCAGCTCCATAGCACAACACTGGGGGACAGAGGTGGGCACTCAGCATTGGTGAGATTGGAAGCAACCCCAAAAGGTAATGAGGCTGACTGACAAAATAAGCAGTTACATAGGCCTCCACTGAAGTGCTAAAATGTCTCTTTTCATGTCTGGTCAGGTTATGGGTTACATATTCTTGGTTGGCTTTACCATTATTAATTAAGCTGTATTTGGGGGTTGACTATAGTTGCCTTGGATGCTTTCAGATTTAAAGGCCTTTGATGTTTGCTTCTGTCATTATTGGGGCAGGGTCAGATCCAGGCTGAAATGGAACCAAATTCAGAACAGGAATTTCAATGTCGCAGCTGACAGGATTAAGGGTGTAGAGCAACACACACTCTTAGGGATTGTGGCTTTGTTAGATATTCTGTTTATTTAAACTCACACACTTACATACTCTGTGCTGTATTTTATTGATTGTGTATGTTACTCAGTTGCATTGTAGAATTTGCAGTAAATAGCTCCACTCAGCCCACTAGAACACTTGAGTAGCAGGCAAACGCAACACCGAGGATGACTTCTGCAGTTGGATTGGAGTACAAGAGCTACACTTGACACCCTGAACTTCTACTCTGAAGGTACATAAAGTTAGATTTCCAAATCTAAAAACATGGCAGATTATCAGAAAACTCAAGCATCAAATCAACTCAGGATGTAAAAAATCACAACAACATCATATAAGGAACACAAAGAATCAAGACAATAAAATCCCACCAAAAATTACAAATCCATCAGAAATGCCCCCAGTGAAACTCTTTTAGAAGAAATGTCTGACAAAGATTAAAAAAAAAAAAGATTGTATCTATACTCAAGGAAATCAAAGAAGAAAACAAAAGAATTAAAGAAGAAAACAAACTCCTGAAGGAATTCCAAAAGAACACAGGAAACCAGCTTAAAGAAATAAGACATGAGTAAGAAAATAGAAATACTGAGGAAAAAAACAGGTAGAAATTTTAGTTCTGAAAAACATAGTCAGTCAAATAAATAATAATAATAAAAAAAACTGTTTGGAAAGACTCACCAGTAGAATGGATGAAGGAGAGAACAAAATATCTCAAGTATAAGACCAAGTGGCAGATATGATACAGGCCAACAAAGAGAAATGCAAGATAATAGGCAGGTATGAATGGAAATTTCAAAACATCTGGGACACTAGTAAAAGAACAAACATAAGAATTCAGAGTATAGTAGAAGGAGAAGAATTTCAAGGCCAGATGCTTTGTAGGCATTTTCAACAAAATCATAGAAGAAAAAATTCCCCAAATTAGGAAAGAAATGCCAATTCAAATAGAGGAAGCTTTTAGAACACCAAACAGACAAAACCTGGAAAGGACCTCTCCTCACAATGTTATAAATAAAGTATTAAACACACAAACCAAAGAAAATATATTGATAGCAGTTAAAAAGAAAAAGCAAGTCACCTACAAAGGCAAGCCCACCAGAATAATAGCAGATTACTCAACATAGACTTTTAAAATCCAGAAGGATGTGGAACTATGTATTCCAAGTTCTGAAAGATAACAACTGTCAAACAAGACTATTTTATTTCTGGAAAGCTATCTATTCAAATTGATGGAGAGATAAGGACATTCCACAACAAAAACAGGATTAAGTAATTAATGACAACTAAGCCAGTTGCTACAGAAAATACTTGAAGGAATTCTTCACACTGGAGAGAAAGCAAAGCACACACAGGAAGAAATAGGAAAAAAAAAATAAACCATACTCAAATAACAATTTTTAAAAAGCGATTAAAGAGAAAATAGGAAGCACTACAAAACCAGAAGAATGGGGAGAATAAATACATACCATACCTTTCAATAATCTCTAAATATCAATGACCTCAATATCCCATTCAAAAGTTCCAGGCTTGCAGACTGGATTAAAAGACAGGATCCTGCCATTTGTTGCCTCCAGGAAACTCATCTCTCAATAAAAGATAAACACTGTCTTACAGTGAAAGGATGGAAAATGATATTTCAAGAAAATAGGCCTAGGAGGCAAGCAGGGCTTGCTATCCAAATATCTGATAGGATAGATATAAACCAACATCAGTGAGGAAAGATAAAGAAAGTCACTTTACACTGATTAAGGGAACACTGAAGCAGGAGGATATTACAATCCTAAACATATATGCACCAAAATGGGAGCTCCCAATTTCATAAAACAAACACTATTAGACTTAAGGTCACAGATAACACGAAACACCATTATAGTGGGTGACTTCAATAACCCCACTATCATCGATTGACAGTTCATCCTGGCAAAAATAAACAGAGACATCTGGATTAAATGATATCATGGAATAAATGGACCTAACAGATATTTACAGAACATTTCATTCAAATGCTGCAGAATATACATTTTTCTCAGCAGCACATGGAACATTCTCTAAAATAGACCATATATTATGACCCAAGGCAAATATTAACAAATACAGGAAAATTGAAATAATCCCTTGTATTCTATCTGACCACAATGGGATTAGACTACAAATCAGCTGCAACAAAAACTACAGAGCATACACAAATTCATAGAGACTATACAGTACACTACTGAATGATGAAAGGGTCATTGAAGAAATAAAAAGGAACTCAATAAATCCATAAAATCAAATGATAATGAGAAAACAACATACCAAACTTTTGGGACAAATGAAGGCAGTCCTAAGAGGAAAATGTATACCTCTAAGTGCCTATATTAAGAAATTAGAGAGTTCACAAACAGACAATTTAATGCTTCACCTTTTGACTTTGGATAAAGAAGAACAATGCATGCCAAAAATGAGTAGATGGGAAGATTAGGGCAGCAATTAATGAAACAGAAAGCAAAAGAAAAAAAAAATCCAAACAATGTTTGAAACAAAGAGTTGGTCCTTAGAAAGGATAAACAAGATTGACAAACCTTTAACAACTGTGAGCAGAAGAAATAGAGAAGAAACAAAAAAAAAATTAATAAAACTACAGATGAAAAAGTCACCATTACAACAGATACCAAAGAAAGTCAGAAAACCATAAGGACATACTTTTATATGCCTCAAAGCTTGAAAATCTTAATGAAATGAATGATTTCCTTGAGTCATATGACCTACCAAAATTAAATCAAGATGAGATAAACCAATTAAGTAGACCTATTATAAGTGCGGAGATCCAAGCAGTTATAAAAAGTCTTCCAACTAAGAAAACACAGGCCCAGATGGATTCATTGGTGAATTTTACCAGACGTTCATGCAAGTACTAATACCACTGCTTCTCAAACATTTCCATAAAATAGAAAAGGAAGGAATGTTATCAAACTCCTTCTACATATCATCACCCTCATATCAAAACCAGATAGAGACAGACCAAGAAGGAAAAAATTACAGTACAATCTCCCTCATGAACATATATACCAAAATTCTGAGCAAAATATTGGCAAGCAGAATACAAAAAAGTATCAGAAAGATTTTTCTCCCTGTTCAAGTAGGCTTTATTGTATAGATGCAGGGATGGTTCAACATATGCAAATTGATAAATGTAATACACTATAGAAATGGACTGAAGAACAATATCACATGATCATCTCAATAAATGCAGAAATGGCATTCAAGAAAAATTCAACATTCCTTCATGGTGAAAGTCCTTTAGAGCCTGGGAATAGAAGGAACATATCTCAACATAATAAAGGCTATTTATGACAAACTTACAACCAACATAGTACTAAATGGGGAAAAACTTGAAGCATTTCCACTATATTCTGGAATAAGACTGTCCCCACTTTTATTTAATATAGTACTGGAAGTCTTACCTGTAACAATAAGGCAAGAGACACTCATAAAAGGGATGCAAATTAGAAAGAAAAAGAACAAATTATCATTATTTGCAGATGATGTGATTCTATACAGAAAGAACCCTAAAGACTCTACCTGAAAACTGTGAGAGCTGATAAACTCTTTTAGAAATGTAGCACAATACAAAACAAACACACAGAAATCAGTAGCTTCCTTATACACTAACAACACACATTTGGAGGTTGAAATCAGGGAATCCTTCCCATTCACAATCACCTCAAAAACATAAAGTACCTTGGAATAAACAACCAATGAAGTGAAGGATCTCTACAATGAGAACTATGAAAGACTCAATGAGAAATTGCAGAAGACACAAGGTTGGAAAGACATCCCATGTTCTTGAATTAGAAGAATCAATATTGTGGAAAATGTCAATCTTACCAAAACCAATCTCCACATTTAATGCAATCCCCATTAAAAATCCAATGCATTTTTCACAGAAATAGAAAAAAAAATCCCTGAATAGCCAAAACAAGGAGCAACAATAATAAGGCTACTGGTATCACCATACCCAATTTTAACCTATCCTACAAAGTCATAATAACAAAAGCAGCATGGTACTGGCACAAAGACAGACATGTCTATTAGTGGGACAAAACCGAGGACCCAGATGTTAATCCAGGGAGGTACACCCATCTTATTTTTGACAAAAATTCCAAAAATATTCAATGGATAAAAGACAGGCTCTTCAACAAGTGGATATATTGTAGAAAAAAAAAACTGGATATATTGTAGATGGATGAAAATAGATCCTTGTCTTTCTCTATGCACAAGAATCAAGGCCAAGTGGATCAGGGACCTTAATATCATACCTGAAATGCTAAAATTGCTAATGTGAAAGGTAGGGAAATCCCTTCAACATATTGGCATAGACAATGACTTTCTGAATATAACCCCAATAGTTAAGGAAATAAAACCACTAATCAACTACTGGGATCTCATGAAATTACAAAGGTTTTGTACGGGAAAGGACATGGTGAATAGAGAAAAGAGACATCTTAAAGAATGGGAGAAAATCTTTTCCAGCTACACATCTGATGGAGGATTAATATCCAGAATATACAAAGAACTTAAAAAAAAGCAAAGCAATAAGAAATCTAACAACCCATTTAAAAAATGGGCTATGGAACTAAATAGAGAGTTCTCATCAAAAGAAATACAGATGGCATATAAACAACTGCAAAAGTGTTCTACATCCTTACCCATCAGTGAAATGTAAATCAAAACAACTTTGAGATTCTATCCCACTCCTATCTGAATGGCTACCATCAAGAAAACATGACAATAAATGTTGGCAAGCATATGGAAAAAGGGAAACCTTCTATACTGTTGTTGGGAATGTAATCTGATATAGGCACTATGGAAAGCTGTGTGGAGGTTCTTGAGACATCTGAAAAGAGATTTGCCATATGATCCAGCTATAGCACTCCTAGACATATATCCAAATGACTCTTCTCACTACCTTAGAGATACTTGCACAGCCATGTTTATTACTGCTCTATTTACAATAGCTAGGAAATGGAACCTGCCTAGATGTCCCTCAACAGATGATTGGATAATAAAGATGTACAGGGCTGGAGAGATGGCTTAGCGGTTAAGTGCTTGTCTGTGAAGCCTAAGGACCCCGGTTTGAGGCTCGGTTCCCTAGGTCCCACGTTAGCCAGATGCACAAGGGGGCACACGCATCTGGAGTTCGTTAGCAGAGGCTGGAAGCCCTGGCGCGCCCATTCTCTCTCTCCCCCTTTATCTGTCTTTCTCTCTGTGTCTGTCACTCTCAAATAAATAAATAAATAATTAAAAAAAAAGAAAAAAAAGATGTACATTTCCACAATGGAGTTCTATTCAGGAGTAAAGAAAAATGAAATTATGAAATTTGCATGGAAATGGATAGATCTAGAAATGATTATTCTAAATGAGGTAACCCAGGTCCAGAAACCCAAAAATTGCATTTTCTTTCTTATGTGGATCCTAGTTACAGATGTATAGACTTGTGTGAGCTGGAACCAAAAATGGGTAGCAGAGGCCAGTAAGCCAGAAAAAGGCTATAAGGAACAGAAGAGAGAAACGTTTTAAGGGGCTGATACTGTCTAAATGTAAGTGGAAAAGCAGATGACAGGGAGGGGAAAGGCCTGAGGCCAGGGTAAGAGACTGTGTGAAAGAAGGGTGTGTGTGGGGGGTTAAATCAAATTTCAAGATATTCTGAATAAGACACATCAACCCTACGTTTTAAAATAATGGCAGATCCAGAAGCCATAGATTGTTACTAGAAAACTTTCAGTTCCTGGGATGGGATACCTTCCAGTGAGTTGTTGGCCAGGGAGGTCCCTGTTGCCTCCAAAACATTACAGACTATTGCCAAGGGCCTTGGCTTCCCTTGAGAAACAGATGACAAGTCCCTATGACTGAGGATTTCACATTCCTGAGTAGCAAGGTCACTGAGAAATCAAGCTGGTGCTGAGCAGAAAACCTTCTCCCTGTAGCCCAGCCAACTGAAAGCTTGAAAAAGCTGCAGTGCATGCAGCCCTATGGGAGACAGAAGTCATCAGTGGTGAAAGCAGTGGAAACTAGAAGCCTCAAGTTTGGCTAGCCAGGCCAAATGACTGAAGAAGTGCAATAGTGGCATGTCTGCTCTGAGAATTCATCTGCTCTCTAATTGGACTGAAGGCCTGTTCTATGGGAGGGAATACATGCTTGATACTGAAAACCTAATCAAAAGCCTATAGTAGAGAAGGTCATGAGCCTTAGGGGTATAAAGCCTGCTGTTTTCTGGCTAAATATATTTGTTATTATCACCAAACTACCATGAATGCACTACACTTAATGTTCATATTCATATATTAATGCTACTTTCACTTCTGGTTAGAGAAGCTTCTCTTTTAAGATGGCAATGACCCCTGGGATGATCCAAAAGGCAACATAGTGATGAGAAGAAGGAACAGAGAAGTATTCAGCACTGAAAAATATCAAACCTTCCAAGGCTCAGGGTCCATTGTGGAAGAGGTGGAGGAAAGAATGCAATAGCCAAAAGAAGGGTACCACTGCTTACATACAACTGTCCAGACAGAAATTGCCCTCGATATCCAAGACCTCACAGTGCCTAACAATGTACAAGACCCTCATAATAGTAGAAAAAAGTCAGTGACATCAAAATAAAAGAGAGACTAATGGAGAAAGGGAGGAGATATTATGGAAAATGTATTTGTGAAGGGAAAATGGGAGAGAGTAGGGATATATCAAGTTTTATTGTCTGTACATATAAGAGTTGTGAATAAAATAAATTAAATTTAAAAAATAAGTAAAAATACTCTGGCATGGTGGCACATGCCTTTAATCTCAACACTCTAGACAAAAAAGGTAAGTGGATCATTGTGATGTTGAAGTCAGCCTGAGACTATAGAGAGAATGTCAGGTCAACCTGATAGAGAATGAGATCCTACCTCAAAAAAAAAAAAAAAAAAAAAAAAAAAAAAAAAAAAGAAAAGAAAAGAAAAAGAAAAATTACTGAATTTGTTTAGTTATTGAAAATAATTTTCAGTTAAATAAGATTGAAATATTTCCAATCATAGCATTTTCTCTCAAATATTTAGCTTTATTTCACTATGCATGGAAATACTCTTATTTTCATCAGAGTTAAAAACAATACAGTGCAATGAAAAATGAACATAAATATCTAGATGCCATGAAATTCCATAAAGTAACATCATAACTCTTATGCCTTGTTGTAGAACAACAGAAATATATTATTTCTAAATATAATTGGAGGAGGGCCCAAACACCAATCTAGTTAGCTCCATTTGTTTATTCTCCATCTTTTCTTTCACCTTGCTTTATGACCTCTTCTTTTTCACATACATTCCCCTAGCAACAGAGGAAATATGGGCATGATTTGGAAACTTTATGAGATTTTATGAAGAACTGAAACTCCGAGCTAAAGAATAGATCCTCTGCACTAAGACCAGTGAAGCAGATCCTGTGATAATGCTCAAAGCACTGGTCAGAGTGGGAGATGTGCACCACCACAGTGAAATTCCCCAATCCATGCCTTCATGAAAGTGACTTACCTAACTCTGATGACTATTGTAACAAATTTAAAGACGGCTTTCATCTCATGTTCATATCTATGGGAATAAAGCCCCTTTCCTGACCTCATGGACACTCTAGTCTCTAACTTGTCTTGGACTTGGCTAAGCCTGGTTTGTTATGATTTACGGGAACTGTGATTTTTTGTCATAACTCCTATAAAATGCCAAGTTTGACCTAAGGATTCTTCACGAGTTTACAGAAAATTTGATAGTTATTACTTCTTGTTACGGTGCTTATTTTAAATCTACTTATTTGTTTTTACTTTTCATTGCTCTTGAAAATTCCTTAAATACTGACAATATACCTTGATTGTAATACCCATCCACAACCCATGGCTTTCCCCCCTCTTCAAATCCCCACCCACCAAATATCTTCTTTTTTCCAACTAGTCTGTTTTCTATTTTGATGACATTATTTTTTTCCTCCAATTTATACAGGACTTGTTTAGGTACTGGCAGCCACTTTGAGGTCATGAATATCAAAGCCAATTTGTATCTGAAAGTCTGAAAGATAGCATTGCAAGAACTCCTCCACTTCACCTATTTTTACATTCTTTAAACAAAAATATTTTATTTATTTATCTCTTTTAGGAGAGAGAGAGAGAGAGAGAGAGAGAGAGAGAGAGAGAATGGGCATGCCAGGACCTCTAGCCACTGTAAATGAACTAAAAACACATGTACCACCTTGTGAATTTGGCTTATGTCGGTACTTGTGAGTTAAACCTGGGACCTTAGGCTTCACAGGCAAGTGCTTCAGCTGCTAAGCCATCTTCCCAGCACTGGCTTTTACACTCTTTTTACCATCGCTTCTGCAATATTCCCTGAGCCTTAGATGGTATGATACAGATGTCTCACTTAGTGCTGAACACCCCACTTTCATGTCTTCTCAACACTATGGTAAGTTTTGAGTCACCTCAGTGCTTACCACCATTTTAAAAGAGTAGCTTTTCTCATGAAAACTGTATTAATATTCAGTAATAACCTTAAGTGTTTAGAGGACACTTTGGTGGATATAATGTATCTGTTTAGCCACACAATAATAGAAGTTTCTCCACTAGAGCCTTTGAGCTTGTTAGCAATATTTTTTTTAACTTACTTTATTTAATTTTATATTTACTATAACAGGTTATGCTCTATTATCCCTCATTCCTTTTCCCATTTCCCTGGGGCTCTCCTCAATGTGATTACAGTATTCACTGTGGGGTCATGAAGGCCTCAGTCAGTCTCTGTGGGGTAGCAGGGGAGAGACTATGCTTCAGGATATTCCCACCCACTCTGTGTCTTTAACAATCTTTCTGACACCTCTTCTGCAATGTTACCTGAGCCATGGCAGGCCGGCTGGCAGTCTGATTTTGTGTTGAGTTCTCAATAGCACTGGTGGGGCCCAGGAGATATTGCAGAGAAAGAGGCGGCATGAATACTACTTTTACTGCTAGCCTGAAAACCAACTCCAGGGTGATGGTGACAGATATAGCCATAGGCTTGTGATTAGGTTTTCAGTACCAGGCATGTATTCTTTCCCATGGTGCAGGCCTCAAATCCAATCAGAGAGCAGTTGTTTCCCCTATAACAGACATGCCACCATTGCACAATTTGGTACATTTGTCATGGCTAGTCAACCATAAGGCTTGCAGGATCCACAGCTGGTTAACCCCATTAACTTTTTTTCTCTCAAAAAGATTAAATAGGCATTTTCAACATCCAGACAGCTAGTCAACAGGGAGGAACTTTTCAGCTCAGCTCCAACTTGATTTCTAAGTGATCCTCTACTCAAGCCTGTGGAGTTTTTAGGAACAGGGTTTTAGCATCTGTTCTGGTGGTCATCCAAGAGATTTGGCAATAGGCTGTAATGTTTTGGGTGCATCAAGGGCCTACCTGACTAAAAACTTGCTGAAAGGCATGCCACCCTTGGCAGTTAAGTATTTTCCTAATGACAATCTGTTACTTCTGGGCAAAATTATACACGTGTATAAAATAATTCTGCTGAAACTCTCATTTTTATCATATATATTACTAGCTGGCAAAAGTATGTTTCCATATGGCTTATTCATAGCATCTTAAATTTTGATTAACCTTCCTCCTACCTCATCCTCTATTCTATATCCTTTATTTTTATTTTCTATCATTTTATCCTATATCAACATTGTTAGTACAGTTATATATAGATAATATATTATCTTATAAAGAATAATATAAATATAACTAATCACAAAAGAGAATAAAGGAGTAAACTAATACTTAAACTCTTAATTTAACTATATGGATTGAGTATAAAATATCAACAGTATATAATTAATATAGGCTATACTTTAATACATACATGAATTCATTATACTGTATAAAATACACGATTGTGATGGATTTAATTTGTTTAAAAAAGACAAATATATAATTCACTGTCCTTTCATTTATTCTTGTGTCTTTCATTCAGTGAACACTTTATAGCAGCTGTCCTGCGTCACTAATTGCATACTGACATGTCAGATGATGAAGGTAACTATGAACATCTAAATGGATTATAATTTT
Organism: Jaculus jaculus; assembly: GCF_020740685.1. Taxonomy (NCBI): domain Eukaryota; kingdom Metazoa; phylum Chordata; class Mammalia; order Rodentia; family Dipodidae; genus Jaculus; species Jaculus jaculus. Next base: position 42,414,010 of record NC_059104.1, read on the forward strand.
GTTTGATTTCATACCTTGATAGCTTATGTGGCCAGGAGAACTACTTTTAACCCTGAGATATCCTATGATTCTGTTTTGCTTGAGTCTAGAGGATTATATACTTTTTACATCAGTGAAAAAAAAAGTCTACATGTCACTTTTAAATCTGGCTACATGGAACTTGGAGATTCAAACAGGAGTTCTCAGGTTCACAGGCAAGCACCTTAATCACTAAGCCATTTCTCCAGCCAAAGATTACTTTTTATTGTATAAATATAAAACAGTAAAAGTTTGTGGATCATTAGTTTATGTACCCAATGTTGCTAACACTGTTCAGGTTAGAATTATAGGGACCACATTCTTACATACTGGAGTTTACACTGCAGACACAGTAAGTAGATGCTGAGTGATAAGAAATAGAATTAAATTTGATTTGTTAAATAGTTGAGAATTACCTTGGGATGGGTGCAGTTATAGGTAGTGGAAGAATATCTTGGAAAATATGCTCAATAATATAACATAAATAAAAATTCAACTGAAATAAATATATTTATGACCATGTTAAACACCAATATGAACTGCCTTGTTATCATACCTTTTCTACATAAATATATTTTTTATTCTCTATATATGTCACTAGAAATGTATATTCTCCATTGAAATCTATTTTTATTTCCTTATATATTGTTTATTTAAACAGTTCATTTGGACCTATGCACTACTAGGGAGTATAAAACATGTGTATGTTCTTTTATCCACCTTGTATCTCCCTGCATTTCAGTCTCATCTTACCTTTCACTAAAATAAGAGAAACATAAAATGTAAAAATATAAGTGAAATTCCTCTATGTTTTTCTACTCATACATTCTTTCCTTATTTTCCACTATTTTTGTCCTCTTCTTCCACTGACTACAGGACTTTGACCCATAACAATATATGAAAAACCTTTAAACTGTAGAAAAAAATCAAGAGCCTCGCAAATATTAAGATTGACATATATATCAATCTCTTTCTCTCACTTTTTTTCCTCTATATCACACCTTTTCAAGTTTTGTGTGGTAGATATTTTAAAAATGAGGAGGCCTATTCATGCAATATGCATAATACTTGTCTACAATGCATATAATACATATGTAAACATATATATATATGATGTATGGCTAAGTTTAAAAGTCATACTGCTCAGTGAAACATGTCAGAAACCCAAATATTTGGTTTAGTCATGGAAATTTAAAAAAAAAATTATTTAAACAAGGGCAACTAAAATCATGTAGCACATTTTAATAAGAGTAGTTTACAATTGTGTATAAATTGGATGAAGTTTTAAAAAGTAAAAATGAAATTATTATGAATATGTTCCACTCTCTGAAAAATGGTAAATGAGATAGTATGCTAGTAATAGTTGTATCATCTCTTAGTTTACTACTGACAGTGTATAAAAACATGATTCTAATTTTTTAAATACTTATTTACAAGCAGAGAGAGGAAAGAGACAGAGAGTGAGAGAGAATTGGCACACCAAGGACTGCAGTCTCTGCAAATGAGTTCCAGATGCATGTGCACACAACTTCATGGGTACTTGGGAATTCAACCTTGACCATTAGGCTTTGCAGGCAAGGGCCTTAACTGATGAGCCACCTGTCTAGCCTCTATAATTCTAAATTTTGATCTAAAAGTCAATACCATCTTTTCTACTTTTTATGATCAACTACTTCCAGCATCATTCATAACCTGCAGTTTCCACAACTCCAAAAAGACAAGGCCAGGAAACTATGCAGTATGTTACCTTGTACTTAATACTATTGTAACAGAACTCTTAAGATTAACTGGTGAACATATATATATATATATATATATATAATGGAAATTTAAAAAAATCACAAATGAGTTTAATAACCAATGTGAATAAAATGCAAATTACTTTAGAAAAGAGAAAAATATTTAATTTAATGTTTATTCAGATCTCTATCACAAAAATAAATGTAATAAATTAAGAATACAATTTAAGGGCTTAGATTCATCCATTAGTAGATAATTTGCCTAGCATGCATGAGGTCTTTGATTTTATTTCCAGTGCTATAATTAAAGGCAGAAGAATTGCATTCATTGATGAGTTATTACTGAAGCCAAAGAAAAAAAATCTTATTACAAAATGTGTACAGGATCATAGGACCATGGGACAAAGGATATGGGATGACAAGTGCTGTTCCTATTTAGCATGAGTATTCAATTAAATTGTAACCCAGGAAGAGGCAATTCCAAAGCTACATAAGTTTAAGGACACAATAAAATTGATAATATATGGAATAAGGATTCCAGGAAAAAGTTGTAAATTAACAAGCAATAACGTACCATATAGGCACACCAATAAACATGATGAGATCAAAGAATTTCAATTCCCAGTTTACTGAAAGATTTTATCAATAACAGATGATGGGTTCTCCCAATTTTTTCTTGATAACTATTAAGATCATTTCATGTTTTACAATTTCTTTTTCCTTTTGTTTCTTGTTTTAATTGTCCATATTACATGAAAGAATCTTAGTTTTTTTGATAATAATATGGAATGAACTGAACTAGGATATTTAGATTTATATTACACAGAATGTGTTATGACTTAACAAATAATCATATTTAGTTTTGAAGCATTATTAAAGTCATAGTTTGCAGCTTATCATCACATTTCAGCTTTGTCATAGTATGTGTACAACAAGTTAGGCAAGTTCTCTTACATATAATATAGTTTCCTTTATATAATAACTTGCCACTAATCATAGCCATAAATGTGAATGTTATGTTAATAAGTAAAGAAAGGCTGATGATACAATCTATAAATTTGCACTATTAGTGTGCAATTATTGTCCTTAAGTATTGGCTATATTAAAACTAATATTTCTTCTCCATAAAAGAAGCAGAAAGTCATAAATTATTATCTAGGAAATATAAAATATTAAACTATATAAAATTAAGAATTTTCAAATAAAAATTGGGAGTATCATTTTATAAAAACATAAAACTTTGTTTAGGTAAGTACCACACACAAGCTTTGTTGGAAGGGATTATTTTTTTTCTGTTCTCTTGTGTGGTCAGGACCTTCTCTTGGCAATCATATATTTTATAGCTTGAAAATATCCCTAGAAGGCAATGCTGGTCTTTATTTTATTTCCCCAATTACCTCACCTGCATTTGATTAAAAAAGATACTGCTAAAAATGAAGCTGAAGAATTAACTTCTGACTGCTACATTTTATTTCTGTATTACTCTCTAAATGTTAATGTTTCAATATCTGCTATTCAGCCATGATTTCCAAACTTTGATATACAATTTGTAGGTGGACTACAAAAGTTCTATTAAGACTATAAGAAATGGGCTAAATTCATGTTTTAGTGTTTATTAGAAGTGATGCTTATTTTATAGACTTCTAATATTCTTCTTTAGAAAAATTCAGCTATTTGTATCTTAAAGATAAGTAAAGTTAATCAAATGAATGCTAATATTTACATTTCAAACACATCTATATCTAATATTCATTATTTACCCAAATTATGACTTTTTGTTCTATATTATCATAATTCTACATTTGTCAAAATTGCAGTGATGTACATATTGCTACCAAAATACATGTCTAGTTGTGTTGAAATTTCTATAAATATGGCTTAAGTCCATTAGATATGCTTAGTTAAATGGGTTTTATAATTTACATTATGTAGGAAATAAATTGATTAAGAAGATAGTGAATAACTCAGATTGTGAATATCTTCACCAAGCAATATGATGAAAATGGCATCAAAGCAAGAAAACAAACAAAAAAATCAAGCCATCTTCAGTAAACTATAAAATGTTTTTTGACAGTTTTAACAAAAAGGTGTTATATAAATGATGATTTCCAATTAGTTTTATGCTTATGTCCTTCTTAGTTTCATACTAAACAGATCTTTTCCTATTCTTAGCAAGAGACTCTTACTTGTTTGCCTATAAATTGAGCATTTGCCACATTTACTTTTATTCATTGTAACCAGGTGAGTATAGTGAGCTAATTATATGACAATAGCAAACTACAAAGAAAAGTTTTGAATTTTTTTCTTAAAAAGTAATGTTAGTTTTTTATTGTGCAGTTGTTATACTTCTGTCACTTTCCTTTCCTACACAAAAGACAAATGGAAATCCTTAGTCTCTTTCATCCATAAATAACTTTGATTACAGTAGTCATAAGTTGAGGTGTGCAGAACAAAGAATTTTTTTCTGGATAGAGATAACTCCCATGCCAGAAACAGCTTTCTATTGCTGAATGCTTCATTTAAAAAACAAAGTTGCATATCTTTATGACTTTTTTCTTTATATCCCATGTTTTAATATATATTTCAATCAATATAATTGTTTAGACTCAAGATTCCAAAGATAATTTGCAGATGATTCAGCTTTAGTTGTCTATCCTTCATCTTGAACATTATAAATCTCTTCTGTTTATGATCCAAATGAGGCTGATCAATGACCAGGAAATAATAGCAATTCAAATATATTTTAAAAAGTTGGTATGTATTGTGGTTTGAACATAAAATACCCTTATCAATTCATGCTGAGTAGCCCTCTAACATTCTGATTTTGGCTATATCTAAGAACATATTTGAATAGAAACTGATCACAACTAATGATCTTCAGTGTAGGAGCAACACATTTCATTGCTTATAGTGGGATATTTATGAAACTTGGTCTAAGAGGTGGTCCAGGTTACTTATAGCTTGCTGAAGTGGATTCGGAGGAAAGGAATATGTGAGCAGTACCTTTAATTGCTTAACTCTTTCACTGTGCTTCCCTGTCTCAGAAGAGTTAGTAGCTTTACAATGCTATATTCAGAATTTATGAAACTGTTGTGACAGGATTTTTGAAGACCAGAAAGCCAAGAGAAATGGAGAGTAGAGGCTTGGCTAATGAAGTTTTAGAGGGAAAACCAGAAATCTGCAGGAACTAGGCTACATGTATATGGTAGCTTGAATAGATGGCCCCCAATATATTCAGTTCTTTTTTTTTTAAATTTTTTTTTATTAGTTTTGTATTCAGAAAATGCAGAAAATTTGGTACCACTTTTAGGCTCATCCATATCCTACCCCCTCCCCATTAGCCCCTTCTTGTTGAGGTATATGGGTCATGCATTGTGGAGTTAGCCCACAGTTATTGGTAGGATAAATGTCTCTGCATATCATGACCCAAAATGTGGCTCTGACATTCTTTCCGCAACCCTCTTCTGCAAAATTTCCGTGAGGCATGTTGGGTTCATTTTTGGTCTGCTTCAGTGATGAGGTGTTGGGGGCCTCTGAGGCTCTGGCTCTCTGATTTGGTAGGAGTTGATTTTTCTCTGTGTTGATCTCCTTCCCCTTGTGCTGGTATCTGGTTCGCCAGGAAAACAGCACCCTTGCTTGCTTCACCAATTTTTCTTAGTTTCAGCCAGGGCCCTTTTGAGGTATGATGGGGTGGCTCTCTCCTTAGGATCTGCATCTATCAGAAAAAGAGAAGCAGATTCTCCAATGGAGAGTAAGTTAGCACCAGGACAAATGAGATAACCCTTACTTTTTTTATACAGAGTTTAATAGGTGTATGCCCTCTTGTAGCCCATGATTGATGGTAGCTTGATATTGGAGAGTGGGTTTATGTTTGGATATGGTTCTGACTTGTCTCCCAGTTCCAGCTATGGGTCTTGTACCACTGAGGGGATCAGTTAGCCAAATCAAGAGCAGTTGGTTTCCTACCATGCACTTTTGTGGGCATCACAACAGGTTATTTGCTGCTAAGTAGGTTAGACCATGAGTTGCTTGGACAGATATTGGTTATTTCCCCCAGTCACCCAAGTAGCACCTTCTGGCACCAGATAGCTGACTGGGGACTGACTCTCTCCTGGCTTCCAGCCATGCCATTCCATTTTATGTGCCAGCTGCATATGGTGTCTTCAGCAATAGGGTCTTACCACTAACCTTTGATGAGTCATCAAGTACTCTGACATAAATCTGTCATTCTTTTAGGAAACCTTGTAGGTTTCTCTGATCAGAAGCTCATTGTGGATGGTAGCCCCATGCTGGTACTGGGAGTTACAGGTCAGTACCCACTAAGAAAATGAGGAAAAATATAACTAATATACAAGAATTAGAGAGAGAGGGAGAGGGAGAGGGGAGGGAAGATGTAGAAGATTTAATTTAGACTTGATCCTACCCTCTCCAGTGTCTTGTGTTTCAGGTGTTTCCTGTAAGGGCCTGGTGAAGGATCAGCCATTTGTTCTGCTTTTTAGGAAGTAGAATTTTATGGTACCATTGCTGCTTGGGTCTAGATTAGTGTTTTTCACCCCTTCGATGCCCTCCCTTCCCTCCCCAACCATCCTAGTGCCTAGTCCTTGCTGGGTATGTAAGTTATCTTGTGTATATTCAAGTTCGGTGCTGTGGATGAGTGAGCCTATGTGGTGATTTTTTTTCTTTTTTCTGTGATTGGGTAAGTTCACTGAGAATTATCTGTTCCAGGTTCAACCACTTTTCCTCAAATTTCTTTATTGCATCTACAGCCACCTGGCTGGAGGCAATATCACTGGGTGGAACTTAAGGTGTGGTGGTGGTTTTCAGATTTCAATCTAAAGATATGCAAAGTGTGCCTTGCAGGAGTTCCTGAGTATCCTGTGGCTTTTGGCTTTTGGCTGGTGCTTCTCTCTCTCTGTTTGGATCTGTGAAGGCAGGCCAGCTTCTTCTGCCATTTATGGAACTTCCCCTGGATCTGTAAGCTTCAATAAATATCCCTTCCTCCATAACTGTGACTCGTCTGGAAGTTTATCTCGGCAAACCTGAACCTGTCTGCTACAATGTAGTTCATGTTATATTCTGCTGGAATCTCTCTGCATTCTGTCTGTGACCTGAGAACATGAGGGATCATGAATTTAAAAGTAAAGGACTTTTGTGTATCACCAAGGAAATTTCAACATAGCATAACACTGAAATTGTGTAGTGGTCACTACTCACTAATTTTATTCAGTTTTATTCAGTGAAATAGCAAAAAAGATATTAAAACACTGGAGTTTATATAGGAAAGCTTTTAAGTAACTTTAAATTTTAAAACAAAGAAACTACCCCTGACAAAGATTCTGTAGTTGTTAGAGCATAAAAAGATTGACTAGATTAAACAAAAGAATATGATTAGAGATAATTCTTACTCTCTTGACTAGGACAATAGGAGAGGTGCACTGGGGGGCAAATCCCATCCATTGAAAGCTCCAACTTCTGTGAGAATGGAAATTCTTTTGAAAAGAGAAAGCCTAAAAAAGGAATGCTACAGAAGTGGTTCCCTACTCAAAATCAACAGCCTAGGGAATTGTGGTCACAGACTCAGCAAGAAGGCAAACACACACCACTATAGTTTTGGTTCAAGGAGAATGATATCCAGTCAAGAGTTGGTAGCAGATATTGTCAGAATCATCTGCATGGTGCTAGCATTGTAGGTATTTACAGATGCAAGATTGAGGGGACTGTGAAATTTTTTACATGGTTTCAAGGAGCCACTAAGGCCAGGCAATATGCGGCAGGGTCAGATTTCCAGAGAAAAGGATCTGAGATGACATTACATAAAGAGATGAAAATGAAGCCCAAACTGTAATCGGTGCCCTAAGATGTTGGGATATCTAATAACCAAACCATCAGGGAAAGATGAAAAGTCAGAACAGAGCTAGTCAATGAGAGAATATATGTGTGCTATAGTTAATAACATTTCCTGAAGAGTCCCAGATTCTAGACATGGAGCTACACGATTTAATGTTTGCTCTCCTGGGTTTTGGTCTTACTTTGGTGCAATCTTTATTCTTATGACCTCATCCCTTCCTCTTGGAATGGAATGTTTTTGTTGTCCCTTTATGTGTTAGAAGTGCATAATTTGTTGTTGCTTTGTTTTATCTATATATTTAGTTATTTATTATTTATTTGGATTTTTAGAGGTTCACAGTTAAAACTTTGCCTTCAGTCTGAGGCTATTTTTAAATATATCATATATATATGTGTGTGTGTGTGTGTGTGTGTGTGTGTGTATATGTATATATGTATATATGTATATTATAATATTTATATATATAACATGTAAGTGAGAAAAGCACAAAGGAGCACTAGATTATGTTGCCATTGCAAATGAACTCCAGATGTGTGTGCCACTGTATGCATCTGGACTTACATAGCCATATTGCTATACTGGGAAATGGAAATGGGGCCATCAGACTTGGCAAGCAATGCATGACCCATATACCTCAACAAGAAGGGGCCAATGGGGAGGGTGTTCGTCATGGATGAGCCTAATAATGGTACCAAACTGCCTGTATTTTCTGAATAGAAAACTAATAAAAAAAAAAAATCACCAAAAAAAAAAAATCTTTCAGGAACTAATACTGAAAATGTGAACTGTTATTAAAGTAATCATATTTCATTTGTATCTAGTAAATATTATAAGATACAAACAACATTGAAGTTTATAACAAAATGTTCTTATATCTGAGGGATTTTTAGCCAACAGCCAATGTGAAGATTAATCTTAAATATTCTCCATAGTAATCACTAAAGTCAGATTCTCATTGCTGGTAGAAAACACCTGACTAAGAGCAGCTTGATTTATTTTTCTTTTTGTTGGCAGACTCCAGGGGAAGATTCATGAGGCAGGAATGGCAGCGAATATGATGGCATGAGCAGATGGGGGACATCACCTCCTGGCCAATATCAGATGGACAACAGCAGTAGGAGAGTGTGTCAAACACCAACAAGAAGAAACTGGCTATAACACCCATAAGCCCACCACCAACAATACACTGCCTCAAGGAGGCCTCAATTCCCAAATTGCCACCAGCTAGGGACATAGCACTCAGAACACATAAATTGATATGGTCATCTGGATTAAACCACTATAGTAATTTAATATAGATTAGTTATAACTGGGACATTATAAAGAAACACAAAATAGACTTATGACTGGTTATTCTACTTTACATAGTAAATGATAATTTATAAAAATGCCTTATGTAAATTATGTGCATCTGAAATATTCAGCAGAAAAATCCTGGGGCAATGAAATATTGATAAAGTAGAAAAAGAAAAATAATAATATAGAACTGAAAGGGTTTATGCTGCAAACAGGTTCAAATTTAATTCTGTAAAGATTGTTTATTGGGTCAAATTATCTCAGAATGAAGTTCTGATAAAAATGTAGCAGTGTGCTTTTGTGGGGTGGTGTGTGGTGTTAGAAAGATTGGGGAAATGCTTTACAATCAAGCTACACCCACAACACAAAAAGTGAATATTTGGAAAGAAAATATGAAATGTATCATGGCTGTGGATGTTCACTTAAAAATCTTAACAAAAATCATGACTATAATTAATACTAATTTATATGATATATTCTAAATATTTTTGAAAAATTTTCTGTAATGGTGATATGCAATGTAAACATCATATGGCATTCCTTAGTACCTTTAGAATATGAATATCTCTAACATATTATTGGGTATTCCAGTTGCTACTGATTCAATAGAAGGATATTTTGCCAAATTTATTTTAATCAAAAACTTTACAGTACATGAATTCATGAATTTTTTTTTTTGCCAAAGCAAACTGATTGCAGACCACAATTTATATTTGATTGTTCATCGAAACATCCATGACCTATGATCACAACATTCAAACATATATCATACTTCTGAGGTTATCAGATTGCATGCTTTAAAATTTCATTTTAAAGAATGTATTTTTCCAGGTTAGGTGCATATGACATCACTAGCATTATAGAAAATATAACCACTTATGAATTTTTTTTCTTATTTTATGGCCATATTATGAACTAAGATTCCAAAGACTTATGCTTCTACTTTGAATAAGGCTGCATGGATTCATTGAACTACTGGTAGGAATGTTATAAGATCTGAGTCAAATTACCTGGGGCTACATTTAGCCTCTTAATTGCCATTTATTGCACACCTCTGTGTCTGACCTAACATCTGGGTTACTACAAGAGAAGCCATTTTGGAATGCACTTACAGATCACTAGCTTTCCCCAGCCTAAACATTATGAATGCCATCAGATAAATCTAAAGCCTAGAAAAGAGATTTTCCAGCTTTGCTATGACCTGCCTATCTGATTTTTCTACAAAGGTATTTGAAAAGTGCCTTGTTTTATGACATTCTTTATTCCAAGAATTATAAAACCTTACAGTTAACAATACGTGGTAACATGGAATTTTGAATAACCTAAATCTGTGATTTGGGGCCATCATCACTCATACTTGGCTCTAGAATAAACTTACTTTCATTCACTTTGATGTGAGAGCTGTATGTGTTGTGTCAATCATATGAAAGTAATATGTAGACTGAGCTACAATGTGTAGAAACTTAGATATGTTATAAGCACTCTTGTGTTTTTAACTTATAATGATTTGATTTGAATTTAAATGCATTATAAGTTAAGATCATCTGTGTGAAAGTTTTAAATGAATACACACACACACACACACACACACACACACATATATATATATATTTGAATAACTTTTAGGTAGCTGGCTATACTTAATTAGATAAGTGGTCCTTTTTCCTTACATTTGACTTACACCCTCTAGCTTTAAGAGTGTGCTCATGTTAATTTCAGGCAATTTGCAACATTTTAGACAATCAATATGTTCCCACTGCTGTAACTGCCTGTGTGTTTTGTATGTTTGTCTGGATTATGAGTGAGAGCATATACCTCAGTTATCCTTTCCCTACCTAATTTTGAAGGCTATGTTTAAGAATAACAAACACCTAAGTTGTAAGAACTGTCTTTCATGGAAACTTGGAGTAGATATTCCAGATGTTCAACCAGGTACAATGGCTGAGACTTCAGTGAATTCAGGAGACACTAGATTTCATTTCATTTCCCATCAGAGGGAGAAAGATCTATTAGCTCTTGATCAAAGGATGGCCGAGTGGTCATCATGTTAAGAGACACCAGAAGAACTATTTGAAGCTTCATTTGTTTTCAGAAAGAGGAGATAAACCTAGCAATGCTAGGGTTTAAGTAGGAAAGATGGGGAGCCCAGTAATCTGAAATTGCCTATGTTACATAGGCTGTGCCCTAGATAGTTTCATGTCTAACCAATAAATCTTTGCTTCATTTAGTCCTCAAAAATCTGAAATTCACAGATCATTCTTCTTGTGGGCCATGTCAGTACTGTTAAGTGTGAAAAAAACAAGGGCTATATCTGACTGTGATGAAAACTGGGCTATGATAAATGGCAGAGATCCTCCTCCCAGGTTAAACAAATGGGAAGATTCCATGGGGGGGGGGGCATGAAAATCATAAAGGATTGGGTCCCAAAGGAACTTAAGTAGTAAATAGATCAGATGATGCTCAACCACCAAATGCAGCCCGTGCTCTGCCACTAGGGAATGAACAGATAGCCCACAGACAAGATAGTGAAGGAGGTGTCCCAGACAAGGAATAACATGGTCTAAAATCCATTTTATTCACAAGGATATTGGAGGGAGCTGGGGCAGTCCTGCATTCTCTGGGAAAATATCAGCTATTGCTCACTGGGACAGAATGGTTGGCAGTTCATGTTCTTCCAGGATGCGTGATATCGCAAGAGAGAGAAAGAGAGATCTGCCTGAATGCTGTTCTTTGGTAATTGTGGCATTCCTTTCCCAAGCAGGAAAGCCAAGGAAAATGCCCCAAACTAAAAGTCACTTTGTGTGAGTTTAAGGTTAACAGGGCCCTAAAATTACATGAAAAGTGGCTGAAGGTGAGAAATGTCCTTGAATCTATAAGGGGCCATTTGGATTCCCTTATCTCTTTTTCCCTATGCAATCCCCACCCTGGAACTCTTTTCCACTTAAACCTGTTTCCCTAGCTAGGCCTCTTCCCGCCTAAAAGAATTCCCCTTCCTGTAAAGCCCCCGTCAATGGGGGAAGGGGGCGGCTATGAGCTTGGTAGCCTCAGTTTTACAGGAACTTTGCCTTCTTTCTATCTTGTACCCTTTAAATAATTTTTTGTTCTGTTTGACATTCAAATTTTCCCTACCTTTTGATTATTTACTTAGAAGAGATACAGAATCCAACTTCTCCCTTGTATCACTCTTGGTTAGGATTCATCAACATACACTTTAGAGAAGAAGATAAGGAAATTGCCTTTAAGTTCAACATTGGGCACCACAGTGATACCAGTTAGCAGAGAGGAGCATCTGCTTCATCTGATAAGGAAATAAGAGAGAAGAAGACATGTTTAACAAGGTGGAAGTAGGAGTTTGTTGATAGAAAAACTCCCTCTGGGGCGTGGGGGGAGGGTTCAGCTGTTGAAGACACTTGCTTGCAAAGCCTGGTTGCCTGGTATTTGTTTCTCCATTACCCACAATAAACCAGAGTAAAAAGAAAAAAAGTGGTGCATGTGTATGGAGTTTGTTGGCAATTACAGGAGGTCCTGGCATGCCCATAATCATTCTCTTTCTCTCTATTTGTCCACCCCCATTTCTCTCACTGTCTTTCAAATGAATAAATAAAAATATTTGAAAAGGAAAATAAAAGTGCCCTTGTGAATAGGAAGAGTCAAGACTGGATCGTCACAGAGAATGTAAAGGAAATAGGGGATTCTGGAGAGGCAGCTTAGCAGGTAAGGCAATTGCCTGCAAAGCCTAAGGACCCATGAGCGACTCTCCCTATCCCACATACGCCAGACATACAAAAGTGAGGCAAGTGCAAGGTTGTACATGCCCCGTCGGTGGCACAAGCATCTAGAGTTCAATTGCAGTGGCTGAGGGCCTAGCCCACCAATTCCCTCTCTGTGTTCTCTCTACCTTTCTAAAAAAAGAAAAGGAAAAAGAAATGGGTTTTTATTTGTTTTGGGACTGTCCTTCCAATTTCTGATTGTCCTTGGATTGGTCTTCTGGAAGTGCACTCAGACACACTTTATGTGCTGCTTATGGACACATGATTGGATCCTCCACCGTGGTCCACATGTAAAAGGGTACGATCTGGGTCTAGAAGTCAGAACTAATGTCATCCATGAAAATTTGACCATGTGGGGAAAATTTGGGGCTCATAGCCAGAATCAATATCTTTCCTGCCATCTTAGAGTAACTGGCCTTATGGAAACCATGACTCTGCAACCACTGGTCTCAAAGTACTCCATCATGAGTATCTTTGTCTATAAAATTGGGACTTAGCTAAATTAAATAAACCACTATATATTGTTCTATATTATACAGAAATTTAACAGTCTGATATCCTTTTTTCCTACCCACCACTACAAATTCAGGAAACAAAAAGTCTAACAAAAGTATTGGAATGCAATTGAATTCAAGTTTTAAATTTAGAGTAAGGCTAGAAGGCTAATCAATGTGTGATGTGTGCCAATTGTGAGAAATATTTTGTGATTTAATAGCTCTTGTAGTGCTGCATACAGGCCCTGTGAGAAAATGTTACTTTGAAATTTGTTTATCCAATTGCAAGAAAATAAAAGTCTATTGAATTTAAGCTTTGAAATACTTCAGGAAAGGAATATTGCCTAATGTGTAGGCTAAATTACAGCAGAGAAATTAAAGACAACAGTAGCAGCAAAATATGATTAGAAAAGATGATATTAGAGTTCCTAGGAATTTGCTCCATTTATTCTAACTGACTGAGGTAAACCATTTAAAGAAAGGGATTTTGCTACATAGTAGTACTTTAGCTAATTTCTTCCTAATGGCTTAGAAGGAGTATATGACATCAGCTGTATTTCTCACTAATAAGTATAGTATACAGAAAATTGCTATTTCAATGTGACTTAGGTGATTCAACAGATTCATAGATTGCTTATTTCCTCAGCTTCTATTCCAACTAGAACACTTTCTTTAAAATACATTCAAGATGTCAACATTTGTGTTTTAGAAAAAAAATGTTAAAACAGTTGGGAATTATAAATTTTGTGCAATACAGAAGGTAACTGTCCTGATATTGTTGAGGGTTTTATTTTTTCTTCTTACAGTGAAATGTACTAGGCACCCTGTAACTGTAGCTGTGGCTTCAGCCTTTTGGGGTGGAGGACTTGGATGAAGTAAGGTGGGGGGAGTTCATGTGCAAAGCTTTACCCTTGGTTGGTTCTAGGGTGATGCCACTGGAAGGCCACTGAACGTTAAGCTGGAGGAGTTTATAAGAGGCTATTAAGTCACTGGATTGGGAACATGCTCTCACTGAGGATTGTGTGAGCCCATGTTTCTCCTCTATCCCTCTCCCTCTTCCATTTCTCTCCCCCCACCTTCTCTCTCTCTCTCTCTCTGTTAATATTAGTGAAGTTACAGACAGTTTATTCCTGTAATAACTGGTACCATTAAGTCCTTTCATTCAGCACCATCATCAGGATGGAGCCAGTAAGGATTATTTAATGGGTATGCCACGTCTTTGAACCTCCCAAACTGTAAGCTAAGTTAACTTGGTATAAATTATTTGTACAGGAATTTTATAAGATGAGAAATATGCATGGAAAAACTAGTATGGCCCAAGTTTGATTCCACAATACCCACATAAAACTAAAGGCACAAAATGGGTGCAAGAAATTGGAGTTTGGGCTGGAGAAATGGCTTAGTGGTTAAACACTTGCCCGCGAAGCCTAAGGACCCCGGTTCGAAGCTCAACTCCCCAGGACCCACGTTAGTCAGATGCATAAGGGGGCACACGCATCTGGAGTTCGTCTGCAGTGGCTGGAGGCCCTGGCACGCCCATTCTCTCTTTCTCTCTCTCTCTCTCTCTCCCTGCCTCTTTCTCTGTCTGTCACTCTCAAATAAATAAATAAAAATAATAAACAAAAAATTAAAAAAAAAAAAAGAAATTGGAGTTTGTTGCAGTGGCTGAGGGTCCTTGTATACTCATTCCCTCTCTGCCTGGCTCTCTCTCTCTGATTGCAAATAAAATACATAAAATATTCTAACTGTTAATACAGAGCTGGAGAGATGTCTTAGCAGTTTAGGCACTTGTCTGTGTAGCCTAAGGACCCATATTCAATTCCTTAAATCCTACATAAGCCAGACACACAAGATTATTCAAGAGAAAGATCACACATGGCTACTGGGTGGTGGGAGGATCTGGAATTTGATTACAGTGGCTGAGGCTCTGGTGTACCAATATTCTCTCTCTCTCTCTTGCTTTCTGTCATCTCTTTCATTCTCTTTAAAAATAAAAAAAAAGTTCTAAAACATGAATACAGAAATTTGTTACTAAGAAATGGGATCATCCTGATGTTGAAGAGGTGTTGTTGGAAATGGTTACCAGGAAAAGATTAGAAAGGTTGAAGGAATATGATAGATAAAGGATAGACATTTTAAACTGAGGATTGAGAGCCACTCTTGTGTGACTTTTCCTGGGGAGATGGAAGTAAATGTTTACTCACCCCTTATAAGCCACAAAAACCTGACCAAAGTAAGATTACAATGAAGTCCAACCTGGCAAACCATTGTGAATATTGAGTATTTGTATGAGGAGCTATTTACAACAGAATTTTGGGCACAAAAACATTTATGCTGCACTTCTACTTTTGGGGTACTTGGACTTTGGCTTTTAGACAGTGTTAAAATGGTTAAGACCTTAGGAGTCATTGAATGGAGATGGTCTGAATGCATTTTATAGTTCAAGATGTACATGGATCTCTGAGCAGTAGTGGCAGAATTCTGTAATTTGGATGGCGAATGTTACCAAAGCTCACGCTTTAATACCTATGGTTCTTAGCATTCTTATCAGAAAAAGATAAAGATGGCAGCTTAAAGAAGTAATGTCTTTGGAACAATCCCAAGGTCACAGGAAAGTGCTGTCAGGGGAGAAAATGAGGTCTAAATTTATGTGAGAGGGGCCATGGGTGCTGACCAGAAATGATGCCATAATTGCCCCCACCCGCCAAGCACAGCACAGCAAGACAGGTAGCAAGAGTACGTGGCTCCTACAGGAGAAGCCCCGCCACACCAGGAGCTGTGGATCCTGCTGAGAGGGGTCTTCACGTGTCTCATCACTCACGAGGGGGTGAGGGTGGCCATGGGCTCCAAGATGTACTACCCACCTCTGCATAATTTTTGACTGCTTCTAGTTTATGCAACGACTTTTTTTTTTTTTTTTTAGTTTGTTTTGAAATGTGTCACTTTAAAATTGAAGGAACTCCTACATGGGCTTCATTCAGGGGCTAAAACACAGTCTATCATGGCTCAGCATTGAGCAAGAGGCTAGGGCTCCCTGTCTTGCAAACAGTGAAGTTCACAGGGAAGGGTGAGCTTCTACAAAAGAGAGATTTTATTTGCCAGGAAAAATAAGCCAACAGGAAAAACAAAGCAAGTTCTTTAAAGAGAAAGAAACAAAAAAGTTTAGAATTGGCAGGAATTGGGAGAGGCTCTAAAGGAGAAGGTTGGATTTTGAGTTGCTAAATTCAGAGGTTTATAAGGGTTTTCGGGGTAGGGAAATAAGTTTGTGTTTAGAGTAGACAAAGATATGGAGAAGCATAGCTCTGGCACAATCATCAGTCTACGTGTGGTATCCATGCGTCTCTTTTCCAAGCAAAGAACAGGTGAGACACTTCTCCATCATAGTGCTGGGGTTGGGGATCCCAGTAAACATTGAAAACTCCAGTGGAGTAGCTGAGCATAAACTATTCATGCATAAATTGCTATGCAATTGAGAAGTGAGAAATGCAACAGAAAGAAGAACCACAAAAAAATAAAAACATGACACACAAAACTGCTGTCAGAACAGGGCCCTGCATAAGGTCCTCAGGAGGGGCTTCATGGTGCTGGCTTTGTTGTTCCTCCTCTCTTTGGATCAGCTTGGCCATCTCACATCTAGCTCTAAGCCATTTTAACCCAACTACCACTTTGACAATAACATGCTCCAAGCCATGACAGCAGGCAGAATTGATCATTGTCAATTTCCTTCCCTGACTGGCATGTTTCTTTCTCCTACTGTCATCATTTTGTTTTATTTTCCTATGGGTTCTCCCATCATGATGTATGTCACCATTCATTGCCATCACAACTCCGTCAATGTCATAGCCATGTTTTTGAACTACTAAACCTATGTGTGACAGGGTTTTGTGAAGGAGGACTGAGACCACACATTTTTGGGAAATCAGGAGTTTATTAATGGCTCAGAGGGGGATTCTTTAGACAAAGGGGGAAGGACAAGGAACCATAAAATCAGTGCTAGGTTGCAAAGCTGCCAGCTCAGAATGAGTGTGCAGTGGGTCAGCAGGGGAAGGATAACCAGGTACAAGCTGGTCAAGAAGCAAGAGAGAGAGAAGACAGGGAAAGAGAAAGAGAGAGGCATGTATGAAAGGACAAAATTGGAAACTGACCAGAACAGAAAGGTAATACAGTAAAATATCCACACCGCATGTCAAGAAAATGGGTCAAAAGAACAGATGACAAAAGCATGGCAACAGACCCTTTATGTCCATGCCCTTGGGACATGGCCGACTTGTCCATTGGGAGAGGGGCTTATGGGAAGGTGGGTTAGTGGTCAGGGATTAGTTCCCCATCAAGGGGCAAGCCCATTGTACACCTCAATTTTCCCAATTTGGGAGTGAGAGTGGGCCGTGAAACTAACATCAAGTATGTTTGGAGACCTTTGAACATTAGTTACTACAGATATTTCATCATCCCAACACAACAGGGGTAGAAATATTGGTGCTGCAAGGTGAGACAATGCCTGAGCTCCTTACTGTATTGCAAGCAATCTTTCAAAAACAGGAACTCCTGCAGATGAGCTCTGCACAGGAAGTCAGTGGATTAATAAGGTTCTGTAATATATTTTATGAAATTATATTTGAGTGTTGTTTTTCTTTTCGTTAGGATATTTAAAAGACACTGGCCAGAACACACTCACAGAGCAGTCACGGGACTGGCCAATGTGCAAAGTAAATCAGGTTCAGTGTGCAGACAGTAGCTTCATACTTTAGTGAAGGTGCTTCATTTTGGGGCTGAGGATATGGCTCAGTCAGTAATGCTCTTGCCGTACAAGTGTGAGGACCTGAGTTTGGATCCCAAGCATCGGTATTATGTAGGGCATGGTTGTGCATGCCTGTAACCCCAGCACTGAGGACTCAGCGGGCAGAGACAAGGAGTTGCCTCCATAAAAGCTGACTAGGTAGACTAGCTGAATCCGGGGGCTTTGTGTCCACAGAGATGCCCTGTCTCAAAAATATAAATTGGAGAAGTATTGATGAAAATGCCCAATATTTTACCAATCATTTGTTCACATAAAAGCCAAAAAAATAAAACTGTGAACTTTTCAGGTGTTAATACCTATATCTTGGTATAAAAAAAGCAACATTTAACTTTGGCTTCCACATGCACATGTATGCATGTTCCCATACATGTATGAACATATATTTACATACATATACCTACACCCACATGCACAAAATGTACATAATATAAAAAGAACTCTAGTTTGGATTCAGACATCACTGATTCTTTAATGAACAAAACAGCCAAAAATTTTCACTAAGAGAGGAGAGTATGAGTCATAAGTTATTTAAATCTTATGAGTGACAAATCTGCTATAGGTCTCTCAGGATTCCTGTGACAAGTGCTACCCCACATTGTCACTTCTAACCCTAACACACTTGTCCATCTCAATCTTTGTCCATTTGTAAGGTAAAGTTCAGTTCCCAGAGCACTTGAAGGAGCTAGTAGACACAAACTTCAAAATCCTGTCATCTGTGAGGACTTCAAGACATTCTTCCACATTCTCTGTGGAAACTGATATTCTACATCCTGTATAATAAGAACCCAAAGACTCTACATGGAAATCAAGTAAGGTATCATTCTATAAGAGATATTGAAACAAACAAAAAATACTAAGGAAAAGGGTGAAATTTTGAACAGCATGATTTTCAGTCAAGACATTACTAAAGAAGAAATCACCAAACTAAACAACTTCAATCTACACGAAAGTAAATAAGCAACTAACAAAATCTGCTTCTATTAAAACTTGAAAGCTCTTCTGCTTTTTTCCATGAGAAACATATGTGTCTTCCATGAACACCAGCAGATGACATCAGTGCAAGACTCTTGTTTAAGAGTGCAGAATTGTTCAAGAGGAAATCTTCAAACTATTAAAGATCTTATATTAAAGACTTAAGTCACCAATATGATGCAAAAGGCTAAATTCCTGTTTATAACAGGGTGACTTAGACATAAAGAAATAGATTAATCTTGCCAATCAATAGACCCTTAATAGCAATAGGATTATATATGTTTCAATCCAAAGACATGAAAACTTTGAAAATTATTTGTTTGATTTTGAAAAGACACATTCAAAGAAAACTTATTTGGTAAAATTCATGTTTCAAGATGTTATTGTGTCGTGTGTGGGAGTGAATGTTATGTGTGGTATGTGTGGTTGTGTGTGTGTGTGTAGCACATACACATGTATGTGCAGTTGTGCAACCCAGTGATCACACGTGAAGAGAGTCTTATTCTATGACTCTTCTGCTTGTTTCCTTGATTCAGAGTCTCTCATTGAACCCAGCGATGCCATTTTCTTGCCTGTCTGACTGTCCAGCAGCCATAATGGTTCTCCTACCTCTGACTGCCTCGGGTCTGGGGTTACAGGACTGTGTGAGGATCAGAATCAGGACATCATCTTGCTTGTTCAACAAGCACTCTGACCTGCTAAATCATCTTCCCAGCTCCTCCAACTGTTCTTTTTAAATGTACTGACAGAAGTATATTTTGCATTTAAATAAAATTTAAAAATAAAATACCAATTGTTATATATTAGAGGTTAAATATGTAAAACATAAAATAACTCAGAAATCACCTATATGAAAAGATAAATGAAGGCTGGGGAGAAGGCTCAGTTTTTAAAGGCATTTGCTTGCAAAGCCTGATAACCCAAGTAAGATTTCACAGTACCCATGTAAAACCAGATGCACAAATTGACACATGCATCTGGAGTTTGCTTGCAGTGGCAAAAGGCCCTGTTGTAACCAGTCTCTCCCTCTCCTCTCTCTTTGCTTGTAAAGATATATGTATGTATGTATGTGTGTATATATATATGTATTTTTTTCTTTTGGTTTTTCAAGGTAGGGTCTCACTATAGCCCAGGCTGACCTGGAATTCACTCTGTAGTCTCAGGGTGGCCTCGAATCCAGGGTGATCCTCCTACCTCTGCCTCCCAAGTGCTGGGATTAAAGGCCTGTGCTACCACACCCGGCCTAAACAAAGATATTTTTTAAAGATAAGTTAAGCTGGCAATATAAACTGTGTACATTGTTCAAAGATGTATTGAACAAAGGATTCTATCAAGAAAATAGTTCTGTGAGGAATAGTGCCTGTCAAACCATGAGACATGAGCTCTTGCTAAGAAGATATGCAATCAGTTTATGTCAGATATGAAAGTATTAATCAGTGCATACATTTAGGCATACAGCTCTTCATAATTTCACTTAGGATAAGTCTTAAAAAGAATTGTTTGGACTCTGGTAGAGTTATAAATGGATATTTTCATGGGAATGTAACTTTCTTTTGAAACATTTTGAATAGTTTTTAGAGAAGCATAAAAATCTTTGTACTAACTATGAAAAAATTGAGATTAATGAAACAAGTTCATGCTGAAGGTTATTTCTGTGTAATTCTTCCTATTAATATAAGACTGTTTATAGAGCTAAGTAAACCCCTAAAGAATTAATAAGTTACACAGTATTTCATGAAAAATATTTATAAAATAAAATGGAGATGAAACTGCAATAGATTAGAGCAAGATTTTGTAGAAGATTCATTATAAAGTAGCCACAGATAAGAAGGAAGCAATTTCTCAGATTCCATAAGAAAATAAGTGAGAAAATTATATGTCTAACTTTTTGCTTTTGAGATTCTAAGCATCAAAATAATTTATCTTGGAAGTGATCAAAATTATTATCCTAAAAGTTGAATCAGGTCTTCTATTTATTAATCGTTATCAATGAAAAGTTTGCCCCAAGAAGCTTGGTGTCTTTGTAAACTAGTAAATTAACATAAAAATGTAGCATTTATAAGCAGATATCCATCCATTTCAACAAATTGCATTCCTACATCACTTTAAAACTTTAATTAAAATAATATTATATATAAATGTTTTCATTTTCAGCATTCAGAAGTATTTATTATCAACCCAAATCACAAACTCCTAAATTTTGAAAACATGAAAGTTGTCTTGCTTTTATTGAAGTAACCAAAAATGGACAAAGAAAGCTGATGTATCTGAATATCCTATAGGGGATATTCCCTCAGTGAAATCATGCAGGTTTCTGCACACATTGAAAATGCTTCATGGTGGTCTTTCACTGTGTGGAAGAGAGAAGAACACATTCTCCAGGAAAGAGAAGGGGATGTCTGCCAAAAAGTAAGTGGGACACTCACTGGCACAGGAGAGCTCTGTATAGCTCATGAGCATGAAGAGCTGACACAGAATGTGAATGAAGGGAGTGTTCAAGTGCAAGAAACTGAAAATTACTCTTCTGAACAAGAGGTGACTTAAAACACAGTATAATTCTCTTGTTTGAAAAACATGTAGGCCATGATATGAAAATTAGCTGTTTGAAATTATATCAAAGATGTCTCGCAAGGGTTCTTGGGGCCAGCATAGGGTACTTTTGTGAACTGGTGGGGTCTTTAGAAAGTTATCGGTTGTAGAAGGAAGTTCTGTCACAGGGTGGAGGAATGTACTTAAGGAAACAAGACAAATCTGAATCCTTCTTTCCATGTCTTTGTGGTGAATGAATAGGGTTCATCTACCATATACTATCTGCATCATGAACTGTGCCAAAGCTATTTGGCCAAGAGGTCAATACAGTTTAGACTCTTGAAGGCATTTAGGGTTCTGGTTTGCCTTGCTTCATCCAACATTATCCCTTTCCATTATAGAGGCTCATATATATTTCTATATGTTGCATCAGAAAGGATTTAGAAACTGAAGTCATTGAAAATACAAGTCACTCCCGATTATTATATTGGCATAAGAGGCACTGGACAAGTCAGCAGTGTCAGAAAAACTTGATGAATAACAGAAACACATAAACTTGTTGATATTAATATGCTCCAAATAATGTATCTGACATATTTATATAGAAAGAATTTATCGCTCTCTTACCTCAACTCCCAAGGAGCAGGGATCATAAGCCTGTACCACAAAGCCTGGTACAGGAAGCAACTTGTTAAAATTGATATTTTTTCTCAAATTTTATTAGTTATGTAATACTAATATTTAATATGTCTAGCAATCTTAGTGAGAATAGTCAAAAGATAAATTTTAGAAAGTTTAAGAAGGTGTTTCCCAAATATTTAAAACACATGACACATGACATATGTTGCCTGTTCCACAGTTTGATAAGTGGTAAACAATAAATATATTTAAAGACAACTGTCCTGAAGACTCTATAAATGCATGGATCTGAACACAACAGTGACATAACACAGTCTCCTATCATGAGTGATGCCTCCTGGCCTCATGGAGACAGACGACATTGAAGAAAAAAATGTGTATATGTATATATGGCCTGTCTTGTATACATATATGACTTTAACTCCATTAACAAACTCAAATTGTAATGTCATACTCATATTTTCAAATATTCCCCTCTCATAAAATTTAGAGAGGTACTTTAAGAAATGGGAGAATTTTTATAATCCAAAAGCTCAAAGTCTGAATTATAATCTATGCAACCTGGGAAAACATATGTAACTTATTTTGAGTTGTATCCTCACATAAAATGTCCATTAAATTGCTTAAACTTTTAACTTTTTGTCTGTATCATTAGGTACAAAATATACACAAAGATTACATAAGAGATTTCAGATCAAAATATATATAAAATGATAAATGTGATGCCTGACACAGGCAGTCATTATTGAAATCATTTCCACTAAATGTTATCGCCCAGTTTTTTTTGTAGCTTTCTTTGGAAAGTATTATGCTAGCATACAGTGACTTAAATCATGATAACTCAAAAAGGAGTACAAATTGGAGTTTTCACTTTAGATAAGTAGTGCCCATTCTTACTTCCTGAAGAACACAGGTTATCACAGTTTGCACTAACTAAAACAAGTTTACAGATTTACTTCTGCGGGCAGCTGTCTTCCTTCACCACGCCACTGTCTGCTGTGGAGTTACTTTTAGTGCTTTATGGTAATGACACTGTCCTTCAATGAGAACTCCTGTAAGAAGAAATTTGTTTGGCAGCTAGACAGGCCTTGAACTTATCACTCTCTTACCTTAGTTCTCAAGGAGCAGCGATCATAAACCTGCACCACAAGGCCTGATGTAGGAAGCAGCAGGTTAAAATTATGTGCAGGGATGCTTTTGCAAATCATATTTATTATTTAAATGCTATTCTCAGGAGAGATGGCTAATGCACCTAGCACATGTTTTTCCTGAGACCTTTCTCTATGTGGAGAAGAATTTCATTTGCCTTGGGCTTTGCTTCATCACATTCCCCCTAGCTCTTCCTAAAACCCACCTCATATTTCATAAGTTATCCTTCTCTAAGTCAACATTTTCATTTCAGTTATAACTTGGATAAGAACTCATATTTGGGATTCACTAGCCTACCTCTTCTTGAACATCCAGTCACTCTCAGGGTTCCAATCCAATGTCAATCATGTAAGTATAGAAGAACGGGAAAAATTACTAGAACATGAGAAGGTAATGGAGTCCCTCACCAAGGGATTTTCTTGTAGCCTCATAGCAGCAGCAAAGCAAGAATTGTAACACAATGAACAATTGTATGAGACCTCCCCCCTTCCCCAGTTTTTAACCTACAATTTGCTAGGACACTCACTACAAACTACTTTCACAACTCTAGTGCTCCTGCTTTAAGGTTATCAGACCTACCCTATAAACTTACTTATCAAGATGAGAGGACAAAAAAGACGTATGTAAAGAAAACAAGGTGAAACAACAGAGGAGAACACCTGATATTTTTTGTCTGATCTCTGCCTGCTTGCAGATGCAGTACTCGTCTACATTCATAGGTCCTTATGCATATGCACATACATCATTCACACTCAAAAAATTTCTCCACACATACTCTAAAAATTTTTCATTAGTAAAAAGTTTATTTATTAACTTATTTTTTTTTTAATTATGGACTCTATGACTAAATCACATGTTGATCACATTATTCTCATGTTGTCCTCTTGTATCCTCTCTTCCCTGGCCCTATTCCACCAATGGGTCTCCTCAGTGGGGTTAAAGTTATTCAGCATGGGGTTATGAATGTATCAGTCAAATTCTTTTGAATTCTAAATAAAGTTGGACAGTTGAAAATAGTTGGAATATACAAAGAGCAATAAGTGTTATACTAGCATTTGTTACATTTCAATGTCTAAACCTAGACAGCAGTCAACAAAGCTCTTCAGAATGGGATGCTTAAGCCAGGTATGGTTGGACATTACTGTTATCCCAGCTCTCAGTAGTCTAAGAAAGGAAGACTATTATGCATTAGAGGTCTGGAATACTATGCGAGAGAGTGCAAAGCAAGCCAGAGCTACGTAGCAAGAGAACCTGTCTCAAAAGGCCAAAATAAAACCACCAAAATAAAACAAAAAGAACATTGAATGCCAGAATTCCTTGTTTGAAGTTCCAAATTTTCTTCTTACTAAACACTTATACCTCAATTTTCTCTGCACAAAATGAGATTATATTATACATTATTCAAACATTTATCACAAAGGCTGAATAAATTAATGCAGAGGTGGCTTCTCCAACTGTAGCTGTCATTCCTAATAACGCATGCCACTCTCAGTTTTCAACATTAGTAATGTCATCACTTATGTTTTGGAATAAATGAACCAATAGCATATTGGGGCACATTATTTACTAAGGGATTTGCTTATTTTACTTCTCATGCCTCATAAAAACCCATGAGGCTACTCGGTTATTTCTTATATTATTGAAGAAACCAAGATGTTGCAAACATAATTCCTTGACCATAGTTGTGACAAAAAATAAATAAATCACTCAGCTACATACATTTAATTGATAATATTTTCAATGCTAAAGATGCAGCTCTCATCTCAAAGGGGATAAGAAATTGTTTATTCTGCAGCCAAATACGAGTGGCCATGGCCTGGGAACAGATTTACATTACCCCAATTTGATTTTCCAAAATGTTAACAATTTCATGAAGGTTTTATAGTTAAAGAAAAAAGAAAGTTCTAAATCAAGGCACTTTTCAAATACATTGACTACTGATCAGGTAGGCAGGTTAAAGCAAAGCGTGAGGAGCGGGGAATCTCCTCCACAGGCTTCGGATGCTCTCTGATGATATGATTAGCCCTTGCATTAGTGGAAGCTGGTGGTCAACTTGCACATTCCAAAAAGGTCACACCTGTGGTTGTTAGGTCAGACATAAAGGTGGGAAATCAATGGTTATTGAGGGGCTAAAGGCAGCCCAAGGTAATTTGCCTGTAACATTCCATCTCTCTGTGATCACAGGAGTTTTTTTTTTTTTTTTTTTTAATTAATTTATTTATTAAGCCGAAATCTTTGTATTAACACATGAGCTGCTGGGGGAAAATGGCCGACAACATTGTGTGCTGGCAGAGAATACCTCTATACAAAAGCAACCAGCCTATCACCGGAGATTTTTCTTTGAATATTTTTTGTTCATTTTTATTTATTTATTTGAGAGTGACAGAGAGAGAGATAGAGAGAGAGAGAGAGAGTGAGGCAGATAGAGAGACAGAGAGATAATGGGCACACCAGGGCCTCCAGCCACTGCCAAAGAACTCCAGATGCATGCACCCCCTTGTGCATCTGGCTAACGTGGGTCCTAGGGACTTGAGCCTCAAACCGGGGTCCTTAGGCTTTACGGGCAAGCGCTTAACTGATAAGCCAACTCTGCAGCCCTCACTGGAGTTTTATCAGTCCATTCAGCTTTGTTGGAAGTAGGTGCAGAGGGTGCAATACTTATGTGGGAACTTTAGTTCACATACTCAGGTTTGTGCTAACTTGTCACAAAGACTGAACACATTCAAATACTCTTTACATATATTTTCATCATAGAGGTCAGGTGTGTTTGTGACTAAAACATGCAAGTAACAGTGATTTAAGATTTGGCTGGTATCTTTAAGTTCTCTTCAATGTGTTAGCTTTCTTGGACCTAGTAATGCAGTGTCTCATTGCACAGTCCAGGCTGGTCCAGCACTTTCTTACTATTATTACTATTACTTACTACTATTATTTTGGGAATTCTAGAACTACATCTATCAATAGCTTCTCCATGGTCAAATTTGGCTTTTGTGACAGAAGGAAGCATTGGCTTATCACGCATAATAAATGTAAACAAATATCCCAGTAAATATAGCCTAGGGATTTGAGAATACCTCTTTTAGCAGGTGGCTTCCAGGGAAGCTTCTGAACTCTTCACTGGAGTGCCTTCCACTGTGCCAAAATTTTCACAATAAAACTAAGAGAAGCTGAGCTAATACATTTCAATGGCCACAGGAATTCAAACAGAAAGAAACTGCCTGAGGCAGTGTGTTTTTCTAAGTATTGCTTTATTTCTCTAAATCTTTCAAACCCTTAGTCACAAGAGAAAAATATTGTCCTTCAAATTGTTCTGCAGCTTTAGAATTCTACAGACCTAATGCTATAATGCTATCCAAGCTGCTATTTCTAAAATGTAAATAGGAGACAACAATAAAAAATAGTTCAGCTGAAGAATGAAACATACATATATATGAACAAAAGAAATAATAAAATACTGAATGCTGACAGATTGTGCTGCACTTAACCATGTTCACAGAAACAAAACATTACTCTGTATTTAATTCTGAACAATTTGCAAGGAACTGGTGGCATTCACAACACAACAGATCCTTAAAATGGCAAGCATTCTGCTGATGCAATATTTCACCTGTCTACAAGGAAATTACAGCTCACTAGCGGAGAGAGACTTTCCTGGGCCGGAACAGTTACACCTAACTCCACTTTAAAAAGAAATGGAAAGGTATCTAAGGATGTTACAGATTGGATCCTTGCATTAAGAAAAGAAGAATACCAGGTACATTGGCTGTGTGTAAACATGCATGGCTGTGCAAGTCCACACACACACACACACACACACATTCACCTATATTCTGAGATATAAATGTGCTAGACCTCTTTAGAAAACCAGGGATTTCCATTAACAATGTCAGAGATGCTTACAGCAAGAATGATTCAGGAAATTACACTATAAGTAAGATTATAGTTTTCTAGGTAAATTGTAAATATATGTTACATTATACTTCAAATATTTCACAGATACTAACTCTTCTAATACTATTAATAATTCCGAAATACATTACAAGTGGTATGGGACATTGGGACGTCTTTGAGAGTGACGGATCCTTTCCCACCCAGTTGGGATTTTAACTCAGGGTTATGTTGCTGGATGCTTACCATTACATAGAATTTCCAGAGTCAATGGACTCCAAGTCCTGTGTATTCTAAGAATGAAATCCACATACCACAAAGGGTGGGGTTTAAAAAGATTTTATTGTAGAGCTTAAGAGAGAAAAAGAAGGCATATCACCTGTGTAGCAGAAGGAGTTATGAGCAGGTAATCTATATGGAAACTCTCATTTTCTTTTTGGCTAGAGTAAGACGTTACTGATGAGGGGTGGGGGAGAATTAGCTGGTTACTCCATTTTCCACGCCAAGTGTCTAGTTGCCTAGCATCCTTCATACATCCTGACCTCTGGTTTCTAGGGAAGAGGAATCCTTTAGGGAAAACAAGATAAGGAAAGACTAGACTCTTCTCACATTTTTGTCTCAAGCAAGGCAGAAGTTATGAGGACTTCTTCAGGGGACAAGAGAAAGGAAAAACTGGATCCCCATACTGTTATAGGCTTTAAAATATTTTCGTCCTTTAGCTAAGAGAGACTTGCTACTCCAACTGCCAATTACTCTCTTTTACACTTCATCTTAAAGGATTAAAATTACCTCACTCAAGAATTACTGCAATAGGTAAGAGGATGAATTCATTCCTACAGAAATAAGATGATTATTAAAATTTAGGTGAACTGGGGCTGAAGCAATGACTTAGTGGTTAAGGCACTTGACTGTAAAGCCAAAGGATCCAGGTTCAATTCTCCAGGAACCACATAAGCCAGATACACAAACAAGGTGGCACATGCATTGGGCTTTTGTTTTCAGGAACTGAAGGCCCTGATATGCTTATTCTCTTTCTCTGCCCCTTCCTTTCTCCCTCAAATAAATAAAATAAAATAATATTTAAAAAATTAGGTGAACTATTGAGAAACTATTGGGATAAATTAAGGGACACTTGTTCAATATACATAGAACCTGTGTTTGTTTATGTTTATGCTAATCACAGTTCTGTTCATACTAGGCTGTTTAGGGTACAGAACCCCAGAAACTAAAATGGAGAAATGGGATAGAGCCAGTAAAAGAGAATCCAGAATCTTTTTGGCCATCTTCTTCAGGTTAATTTCCCTTTTATCAATAAAAAATCCAAATAACAGAAATATAAGCAAACTATCCTGTATCAAATTATGAGTACTTAATAACTCAGAATTTTAACCCATTTTTCTCTAGATTTGGAATTCAGTGCTGTTTTTAGAAACACCACAATAATTTTTCTGCTTTCTTATGTATTTCTCACAATTATTCAATTAACCATGTTTGGGAAGGGATTAAGAAAATATGTCTTATGAATTAAATAACCCTGAAATTCTGGAAGCTGGGTGGGAAACTACCAGCATTTAGAAGAAACTATATATCTTTTTATAATTTGTGGCTGAGAGTAGATCATAGAGGGTTTTTGGGTGAGGGGTAGTCTCTATATTTGGTGAATGATTCCTAGGCTCTATAATAGGGCTCCATTGTTCTAACACCTACAACCTTCTGCCTTTCATACCAGGAAGACAGTATCAACAGAGGTGCAGTTTAGCTTGCAAGTAAAGATTCAAAGTGATGGGTCAGGGAGAAAGGAAATGATGGTACCAACACATATATCCATACAAAGTATATATTTGATTTAAAAAAGGATAATGTGATGCATTTACAAGGGAAGTATAAAGACTTATTGCTATTAACTCATTTTGCTTGAAGGTCATTTAGAGGAGAATGGACAATAGATAGGAAGGGAGAAAAAGACTCAAATGAAAATAAGGGAAAGACATTCTTGAATATTCTTATATTGGTGGATATGATATAGTTATTTTGAATTGACAGTGTTACTATGTTTGTCATTAATTTTGTGTCAGTTTCTAAGGTAGAAAGCACTATTAAACCATTCTAAATATCTTTACTATTAAAACAAGAAATGCACTTTCTTCTTCCTCTAACAACTAATCCTTCTTATCAATGATCTGGTTTCTGATCTTGCTTATCTTAACCTT
The DNA here is from genome assembly GCF_020740685.1 of Jaculus jaculus. Lineage (NCBI taxonomy): Eukaryota > Metazoa > Chordata > Mammalia > Rodentia > Dipodidae > Jaculus > Jaculus jaculus. The sequence continues at coordinate 42,443,360 of NC_059104.1, forward strand.
GTTTTCTTTCATTTTAAATAATCATCACAAGCATATTTTTGCTTTTGGATGATGAATAAGGTCAAGGTGTCTAATAAAACAAAAATACACATCTACACACATAGTTCTCCCTTGAGAGCATGTCTTACACTGCAATGCATCTTTCCTCTCCACTGACACGAGACGGGAAAGCCACGTGTCTGAAATGATCCATCATGTATTCTCATTTATTCATACATGTGTTAGTTTCCAATATTTTCTGGTCTGTGCAACTAGCAATTTTCATTCCTTCTGTATATTCAATGTTGTCCAAGTCTCTAAGATAATGGAGGTTTTAAAACCTCTTCTAAACTTTGCCTCCACTGTTTGAGCAATTCCAACTACTTTTCTCATTTCTGTTCATACTTAAAAAAAAACAAAACCTTATTTATTTGTTTGCAAACAGATACAGAGATGGAGGACAGACAGACAGAGAGAATGGGTGTGCCCTGACCTTCATTTACTGTAAATGGATTTCAGATGCATGCACCACTTTTTGTTCATCTGGCTTCATGTGGGTTCTGGGGAATGAAACTTGCGTCATTAGCTTTTGTAGGCAAGCACCTTAATTGTTGAGCCATCTCTCCATTCCTCTGTCTATATGTTTTGGGATCATCTCATTTACTCCATTCCCACTGAAAGCTTATGGCTACTTTTTCTATTAATTCTTGAAAATTTATATTTTGGAAATTCGATTCAGAGTTTCAAAAGGCAACCATACACAAACATGTAGGAAATAAACATTCTCATTCCACTTTCAACACCTATACCCCACTGACTATGATATCTTCTGTGGTGGTTTGATTCAGGTGTCCCCCATAAACTTAGGTATTCTGAATGCTAGGTTCTCAACTGATGGAGATTTGGGAATTAATGCTACCTGGAGGGAGTGTATTGTTGGGGGCGGGCTTATAGGTGTTATAGCCAGTTTTCCCTTGCCAATGTTTGGCACACCCTCCTGTTGCTGTTGGCCAGGGGGTGATGTCCAGCCTCTGCTCATGCCATCATTTTCCCCTGCCATTGTGGTGCTTCCCCTCGAGCCTATAGGCCAAAATAAATCTCTTTTTCCCAGAAGCTGCTCTTGGTTGGGTGATTTCTAACAGCAATGTGAACCGGACTGCAACAGTAAAGTGGTACTGAGGAGTGGGATTGCTGCTAGACACCTGACTATATGGCTTTGGCCTTTTGGAGCTGATTTTCAAGAGGAATGTGGGAGGAGTTGAAACATTGGCCTAAGAGATGCCTTGCAGTGCTGTAAGTACAGCTTGATGGACTATTCTGGTCAGAGCTGAAAGACCTGAAGGCAGTAAGAACTATGGACTGTGAGGTTTGGCTTATGAGGGTGAGAAAGAGCTTTTGCTTGGACTGGGCTAGCAGTTTGTGTGAGAAGCTTGCACTTATGCCCGTGTCCTGAGAAGTTGTGCAGGGTTGCTTTGCGTAGAAATGAACTGGTATGAGCAGAGGGATATGGTACAGAGAGAAAAATCTTTGGGTGAACTGTTGCCTGTTCAGCTACAACTGAGAGATTACAACCTTTGAGACTGGGCTAGCTCACCTGCGCTTGGGCAACAAGAAGAATGTAGACTCTTTTGAAGGGGCCTGAGTGCTCAAGGAGTGTCATGTTCTTCAAAGTCTGCTTTATTCCCCCCTGGATTAACAAATTGGCACCCCAACTGGTATCATGGAGTATATGATATGCAGGAAAGGGAGGGTCATTGAGTTTGCAACACGGTGTTGTGTTTTGGAAATGGCCATGGGCAGTGTGAAGCAGGTTTGCTGCTTACCTGAATAGAGACCCAATGGGGCCATGAGGATGAACCATGGCTTGCAGTGGAGACCCATTGGAGATGCCAGAACCATGAGATGGCTGCTAAGGAGCTGCCAGCCCCAATGAAGTTTTCCAGGACTGTGAGTAGCCTAGCTGTTGGGGCAGAATTGAAACTCCAGAGAATCCATGCTGGTTAGAATTATTGGACTTGAATATTTGTCACTGGCTAGAATTGCTGGACTTGAAGCTACAGAGTTTGATATCTTCCCTGGTTGTTTTAAATCTTGTATTGGTTGAATGTTTCTTTGCTATGCCCAATGCCATCTTTTGCACTATGAATATTTATTCTGTGCCATTATGGGTTTTTTTGAGATTACTTTTTGGTATTATGGCTCAATTAAAAGATCTTGGACTATGGGGATGTATGAACATCATTGGGTTTGATAAAAACTATGGGACTTTTAAAGTCAGACTGAATGCATTGTATTTTACATCATGTATGGATATCAGTTTATGGGGGCCAGGGGCGGAATGTGGTGGTTTGATTCAGGTGTCCCCCATAAACTTAGGTGTTCTGAATGCTAGGTTCCCAGCTGATGGACATTTGGGAATTAATGCCTCCTGGAGGGAGTGTATTGTTGGGGGCGGGCTTAAGGGCTTTATAGCCAGTTTTCCCTTTCCAGTGTTTGCCACACCCTCCTGTAGCTGTGGTCCACCTTCTGTTGGTCAGGGGGTGATGTCCACCCTCTGCTCATGCCATCGTTTTCCTCTGCCATTGTGAAGCTTTGACTCAAGCCTGTAAGCCAAAATAAATCTCTTTTTCCCAGAAGCTGCTCTTGGTTGGGTGATTTCTACCAGCAATGCGAACTGGACTGCAACATCTTCCCTGGAGCTTTATACCAAACATGTCAGAAAGTAAAGTCTAAATTTTACTACTACAAATTCTAGACCTTTATTATTGTTTATATTATACTGTTGCAATGAAATCTAGCTGTCTTTTGCCCTGCTTTCTCCCATACTTCTCCATGCCACCAATATCCACATGTATCAATAAGTTACTCTCAATATTAAATAACCAATTATCTACGCCACATCTATTGCCAAAGTCCCTATTCTAACTATCCAGTAGGTGGCTGTAAGAATTAAAGGGTCATTCTTTTGTCAGAAACATTCAACCATCCAATGAGCTTCACCTTGTTTTCTATAATGCACAGGGATATATACTACATTTTCTCTCTCAGTTGGAAAATCCATGGTAAGAGGCTAGTAGCAATTCCCAAATTGAAAGTTTGAACTTTTTCACAAATCCAAAAGGCACTGAAGAGGAAAGAAGGTCTTTGAAACCCAAGCTCATCAATTAGCATCACCTCAAGAAATTCTTCTGGGAGTTATGCCTACAGCAGTGACAGGAGTCAGCAAAAATATTTTTCAAGTAGAATTTTATGATAACTTACTTTTCTTAAAGGCACAATTGTTTTCCGTGTTTATTGTAGTGACTTGGATGAGGAATGTACCACATACACTCAGACATTGAATGCTTGATCCCCAGATAGCGGCCCTATTCTGGAGGGCTGTAGTGACTTTGGGAGGTGGAGCCTGGTTAGATCAAGTGTATCACTGTTGGCGGGGGGGGGGGGGGAGTGGTACAGGGGAGCCTTAGGGTTTTACAGCACAGCACAGTCCCACTTGCTGCCCTCAGGTTGCTCTTGCTACTTCCTCCTGCTGATGTGAAGGTGTGGTGGTGTCCAGCTGTCTGCTCCTTGCATAATTTTCCCACCATGATTAAGCTTCTTGAAATTGAAAGCTGAAAATGGACCCTGTCTTCTGCAAGCTGCTGCTGGTCAGGTGTTATGTACAAACAATGAGTAAATAATTGCTATACCTATATTCTAATGTACATTTATAAGTAAACAGTGGAAGCAACAATAATGTTATCTGTCCACACAAGACTTTCAACTCCTGCCTGACATTTCAGATTTAATAAAACATCTTATAGTTATCTTCTTATCACTTTACATGAAGCAATACATTAGCAAATGGTAGTGATACAGGGATGTGAGATGTGTTTGAGTGCAATAGAGCCCTATCTTAGCTTTTGGGTGGGCAATAACTCATAAGTTAAGGTTTGGTCACATAAAACTTCCCAGGAGTCAGGTGTCTCCATATCCATGTTCTGTGAGGTTTATCAGCCTCCACGTTGTCAGTGTTGGTTAGCTCATTCTCTGCTATAGTTGACCCCATGATATTGGCCAGGAGGTGATGTCTAGGCTCTGCAGTATTTTCCCTACCATCATGAAGCTTAACTTTAAGACTATGTGCCAAAATTAAAAACAGTCCTTCCTATCATCTGCTTTTGTTTGGAAGCTTTATCCAGAATTGAGAAGGTAAGTGAAACATAAACCTTGTAACCCAGGTTGGTCTCTTATGAGAATTCCTTGGATATCAGACTCCCAACTTCAGGAGTCTGAAGTCCTGTTTCCTGGGAAAGGGCACACTCCCAAGAAACCTTTACCCTTGGGAAAAGGCCTTCTCAGAATTGTGCAGAAAAATTCCTCTAGGAAAGAGAATTAAGGAAAGGCCAGACCATTCTGACATTCCTAACCTATAGCTAAGTAAAATGACTAGATTCTCCTCCTTTGCGTTCCAAGACATTCTTCCTTTTATTTTAAGGGTCCCTTAATGACCTCAGTTTATTAGTGCATGCATTTGAAAACTTCACACATTTTCTTATTGCTGTATGGAAGAAAAAAAAGTGCTAGCAATGAAAATTTTCAGGTTTATATAATCATGGTAATAAAGATTATATAAACCAAATTAGATTAAAATGACATGTAATACAGTTATAACTGCTTTGAAGTAATTATATGTCCATATCATAATCATTAGTTTGAAAACTAGTTGTATCAAGGATTATTGGATGGGACTATATCCTATGATAAAAGGTTTGTCTCTACATAAATCATCTTCATGCTAATGTAGTGTGTAAGTAGAATGAATGTATCGTGACTAGCAGTAGAGAAGGGTAGAAAAACGTGTCTCCCTTCTTTGGGGTACAACTCTCTTCCTGTAAGAGAGCAGACCCACTTGTTGGTTGCAAGGTGTATCTGACACTGGACTTTCAGATCATTGTGCATTACTTCAGACATTTTACATTTTTCTGGTTTCGTTTCTTTTTTGTACCTATGCAATTGTCATGAATGCAATGTCTAATTATCCTTCATGAGTAATTTGGGAGCCATATAAATTCACTAGTTCTTTTTCTAAGGCAAACTTTAAATCTCATGTTAAATCTGAACTAAGCTAAAACAAATAAACTAAAAAAATATTCTGCATAATGCTCAGTGCATTCTTCCTCTTCAGGGATCCTTAGAATGTCCATCCCTGGGTGCACTGTCTGGAATCAGTGTCCCCCATGAAGTGTGCACTGCTGTTTTGGTTACTGTCTTTAGCATTTCATCTTCTTAGTAGCTTTTTTTGTATTTCCTGTATTTACCATACTATCAGCAAATAAAAGACCATTATCAACATATGAATGGGATTTATGACAACTTACAGATCCAAGGGAAAGATGCATCAATAGCAGAAGAAGCTGGTTCCCTTTCATAAATCCAAGCAGAAAGGGAGACACTGCCAAGCAGCTAGCTCTACAAGCAAGCACACACCAACACACAATAAGCAGCTGTGGCCAGGCAGTGTTGAAGCCTCTTTGCATCACTTTAGTCAGGAAATCAGATCTGCCCCTAGCAGACCCTAGGATCCTCCCACAGTGACATTGCTTTCAGCCAGAAGGCTGGAAATCCAAGTAACAAGCTTTAATAAAATATCTGAGTTCTGCTGGAGAGATGGATCCAGCAGTTAAGGTGATTCCCTGAAAAGCTTAAAAACCTGGGTCCGATCCCCGAGTACCCACATAAATTCAAATGCACAAAGGGGCCTATGCATTGGGAATTCACTTGCAGAGGTCTATGGCTCTGGTGTGCCCATTTTCTCTTTCTCTCTTCTTGCTATTTCTCTCTGCTTGCAAATAAATAAAAGCATTATAAAAATCTGGATATATTTGGGGACAAACATTCAATATACCACAACCATTACACTGGTATACTACTGGGGAACTGAGAAGGTCTGACATTCTCCTAATTCTAGGGATTAATACCAAAATAAATGTTTTAAAATATTTTGTTTATTTATTTGCAAACGAAGAGGGAAGAGAGACAGACCTTTTATCCAGCTACTACAAATTAATTCCAGATGCATAAGCCACTTTTTGCACGTCACATTTTGAGGTTAGTGGGGAATCAAATCCAGGCTATTAGGGTTTGCAGGCAAGCATCTTAACTTCTGAGCCATCTCTCCAACTCAACATTATGTTTTGTTTTTGTTTTCTTGGAGGTAAGGTCTCATTCTAGCTCCCAGATTCACCTGCATTACACTCTGTAATTCCAGACTGGCATTGAATTCACAGCAATCTTTTTACCTCTGCCTTCCAAGTGCTATGCTTAAAGGCATGTACAACCACACCTAGCCCCGTGATAAATCTTTAAATATTATACATCCTTACTACCTGGGAATATTTCCTGGGATGATTTGCCCCCATCTAAATCATTGTATAATTATCCTCTGCCTTTGGTTAATGTTGTGTTGTTTGTTTGTAATTCACTGAAGTTTTTCTTGCTTGATTTTTTGGATTTCACTTAAAACAAAATATTGTGTAGATATAATATAGCCAATAATAATAATTTCTTTTCTGAGAATTTATTAGCTTATAAATTCATGTCTTGGCACGTGATTTTAATGTTTAATTTTTTATTTAAAGATATATTTAATTTATAATGTCATTAGACTATCAATATTATAATATGTTTTTTATTGATTTTATAAAACATCTGTGGTGGGTTTAAATGTGAAATGTTCCCCTTACATGTAAATGATTGAACACTTGGTAATATAGTTCTTGGGAAAGTTATGAAACCTTTAGGAGGTCATGCCTCCCTGGAAGAAGTAGTTCAGTTAGTGGTGGTATTGTTCTTAATATTTTATAACCCTTTCTACTCTGGTCTATTTAAGCCAAAGAAAGCTTCTCTTTGGGCAACAGATAGTGGGCACTTTGCTTTGCAACTTGATAGCATAATTCTCGACCTGGAGTTAACATCAGATTTCTGGAATTTTGTCCGTTGTCTGCTACCCGTCCAGATGACACCTGTGAGCAGAGTGTCTTCAGGTGAATCACACGTCTGCCTACCATGAATATGGCTCAAGGATCCCCTAATTCCCATTCTAAGGTTTGGTAATTTATTATAATGACTCACAGAGCTCAGAGAGACATTTGCTTGCACTCACTGATTTGTTTTAGAGGATATTGAAATGGATCCAGAAAAATGGTCAAGAGGGACACATGCAGAGTGATGGAAAACTGCCAAACATAGCTGCTTTTGCGGTTTAGGGACTGCCAAATTTGATGCCCTAAGCATGCTATTGCTTAGGATTTTAAAAAGGACTTCATTATATAAGCCTGATTAATTAAATAATTGCTCATTTGTTATTAAATATATTACCAGTCCCTCTACTTTCCCCAGGGTCACCAATTCCCTTAAAAGTTCTGTCTCTCCTCAATTTTAGGTCTTTCTCACAAGCCATCCTCATCCTTAAGCTATCCAGGTCCCTCTCATTTATTCTCATTAATGTACACAAAGAACCTTTATCATTCCAAATATCTCAGTGGTCTTAGAAGGTTTTGTGTTATGAAATAGGGACCAGGGCCAAATCCTATAACAAAATAAGTTGTTATTACTTCAAACACCTAACAAATTACAACACTTCAACAAATCCTGTGGCAGGGTCTGTAAAATACAACAAGTCTGTATCTCATAGCTCAATAACTCATGAGTAATCCCTAATTTAAAGGTGTTTCAGGGGCATACATGTTAGAAAATATTAGAAATAACAATCTAAAGTTTACATATGTATTCGTCCTTGAACCATATGTTTTTTTTTTAATTTTCATTTATTTATTTATTTGAGAGTGACAGAGAAAGAGGAAGATAGAAAGAGAGAGAGAATGGGTGCGCCAGGGCCTCCAGCCACTGCAAAGGAACTCCAGAGGCATGCACCCCTTTGTGCATCTGGCTAATGCGAGCTCAAACAGGGTTCCTTAGGCTTCACAGGCAAGCTCTTAACTGCTAAGCCATCTCTCCAGCCCCTTAAAAAAAATAAACTTTTTGTTTTTATTTATTTAATTGAGAGTGACACAGAGAGAAAGGCAGATAGAGATAGTTGAACCGTACTTTTTAAGAAAGATATCTCAAGTTTCTAAAGCACATTGTGTTCTGAGTACATTCATATTTAATGTTCTTTTTCATTTTCCTTTAGATATAAAAACATAGGACATGACAAATGAGTGTCATGTCACTTCAACATAATGCTTTAATAATGCAGATGCTACATTTGGGGAAATATTTAGTTCTCTATTATAAAATGTTCCTTTTTTTTGTCTTGGACACCATACTAACCCAAGTGCTAGACATGACATCATTATAAGAAGCTCATACTGTTAGAAGTCATAGCAGGTGGCAAATTATGGTGAAAACAGAGCCAATATCAGTGCACCTGGTCCTATAGGGACAAGCAGAAAGTGTATAAAAACATACAAGAGAGAAAAACTTAATCTCTGTGGAGATTATTTGACAAGAAGCTTTGACATATGCAGTCAGCCCCACAACTTGAGGTAAAAAATCGATATAAATGAATATATTAGTTTTAGTCTTCGCCTCTCTCTGATCTCCTGCTGAACCTTCAATTGATTAAACCAAACCTGAGGCCAGAGGATTAGTAAGCCTGTTCTGAAACTTGGTTTACATCAGGTGGAAAGGTGGAAAGTAGTGGGGTAAAGAGGAAAAGGCACATTCTCAACCCAAACCTGACATTTGTTAGTAATTTGAGATAGAGGTGATGCTTGCCGGACATTTTGAGTGTACTAAATGTCACTGGATTTTATAGGTTTAAATGTTAGTTTGTGTTATGTAATCTCTAACCTGCAAGATTTTTAAAAATAGTTTATTTCTTTATTTTATCTTTTTTAATTATTTATTTATTCATTTATTTGAGAGCGACAGACACAGAGAGAAAGACAGAGGGAGAGAGAGAGAATGGGCGCACCAGGGCTTCCAGCCTCTGCAAAGAACTCCAGACGCTGCGCCCCCTTGTGCATCTGGCTAACGTGGGACCTGGGGAATCGAACCTCAAACCAGAGTCCTTAGGCTTCACAGGCAAGCGCTTAACTGCTAAGCCATCTCTCCAGCCCTATTTCTTTATTTGAGAGAGAGAGAACATGCCACTGCATTCAAACTCCAGACACATGTGCAACCTTGTACATTTGGCTTTATGATGGTACTAGAGAATCAAATGGGGTCCTCATGCTTTGCATGCAAGCACCTTAACCACTGAGCAATCACTCTAGCCCAATATTTTTTTTTTAAATTAAGTAAATCACAGATTATAATTCATTATTTTCATAGATGCTTTTATTGACAGTATCTGTATATGTATTTTGATAAGGGTTCTCTCACATTACCATCCCTTGCTTCCCATCTCCTGCTCCCATCCACTGGAGATACAGAGAGCCCTCTTCTTTCCAGCTAGTTCCTCTTCTACCTTGACATGTTTGCTTGCTTGTCTTTTGTGTCTTCTACTGCCCATGACAGAATGTTGATGGGCCCAATATTGTGCAGGGCTAGTACAGGTAAATTTAGTCATTGTGTCATCATGAATATAATGGCAAGCCATGTCTGGAAGACATTATTTCAAAGCACTTCTGTTCCATTGATTCTTACATCCATACAAGCACTTTTTTGCAGTGTTTACTGAGCCTTGGAGAAGGTGATATAGATGCATCCTTTAGTGTTGATCTCAACCATCTCAATGTTTTGAGAAGTTTTGAGTTACCCCATTTGTCCCTGACAATTGCCAAAATAAGTTTCTCTGACCAAAGGTGAGAGCAGCACTAATCTCTGAGAATAAATAAGTATTTAGAGGACAACTTGGTGGGTACACCATATTTCTTTAGCCAAACAACAGTAGTATCTTCCTTCCTAGGGTCTATATCGTTCTTAGGCATAGACTTTTGAGTAAGTTTTCAGTGCCAGCCATGGACTCTGTTCCAAGGAATAAGTCTCAAATTCAATCAGAGGGCAATTAGTTGCCCCCATAACAATTATGACACTATAGTACCAGAGGACAAATGTTGCCTGACTGGTTGTGAAGCTCATAGGGTCCACTGCTAGGTAAGATTGCTAATGAATTTTGACTTTAAGCATCCTACATAGAATTTTCTAGTCATATGACAGCTAGTCAGTAGGTAGGAAGCTTCCACATCAGTTCTTGCTTGATTTCTCAGTGACCTACAACTGAAGAATGTGGTTTTTCTAGCATCAAGGTCTTACAATGTAGTTCTGGTGGGCCACCAAGAATGATAGCATCTGCTTGCATTGTTTTGGGGGCCTCTCTGAACAATAGTTTACCATAACCTCCAAATTTTAAAAAAAGAAGATATTTATATTCAAATTATAAACTAATATTAATAAAATTTTAGTATAATTAGTATTAGGGATGCTAGCCACTGAAGTAAAAATACATTATAATTTCCTGAGAAAGTAATATAAGCCATTAAAATAAACTTAATTATAAATAAATAAATAGTATATATTTTCTTAAATTTATTATAGCCAAAAAGAAATATCTTTAAAGTCAAAGTAGCATATATTGAAACATCTGGTCTAGGCATATTGGCATGAAACCAGAACATTTTATAAAAAGACAAATGAATGCATGTTCCAATTACATAGATATATTTAGTTATGGTCATATATATGCCTTGTGTATATATTTATTGTAATCCTAACTCAATTTATCTCATTCTCTAATTAAAATCTTATATAAGTGAAATTAAATCCTTAATAACAATGAGGGCTACTTTACCCTGAAAGCACACCTTTCTGATGATATATATACAGGTTACTTGATTGTCAGAATGCCACTTTTGTCACTTGCTTATTGATGCTTATCATTTATATCCATCTCTTTAATTCCCTAATAAAACACTGGACTTAGCTTTTATTCTTTTTTATGGAGTGGGAGATAGGTTCAAGGAAGTGTCTTACTCTGTCCCAGGCTGACCTGGAATTCACTATGTAGTCTCAAGATGAACTTGAACTCTAGGCAATCCTCCTACTTTTGCCTCCCAAGGGATTAAAGGTGTGCATCATTATGCCTAGTAAATTAGTTTTATTCTGAATAAAATTATTAATGTCTTTACATAAACCTAGAGTCTGAAAAAAAACTTTCTTGAAATATCTGATAGGTGACAAAATTGGTAAAATCTATAGATCTTAAGCTTTATTCCTCTATGAAGCAATTTACCACCATGTATTACATTTTGACAACATATCTGACTGTATAGCAACCACATAACTGAATCATTATTTTATAATAGCCTCTAATCCTCTTCATGGAGTAAATAGGAAAAAATAATCTTTCTTTTCAAATGAATTTTTGGGTTGGGCAGATTGTTCAATGGTTAAAGACATTTGCTTGCAAAGCCTACAAACCTATGTTGAAGTCACTAATCCCACGAAAAGCCAAATGCACAAAATAAAGCATGCATCTGGAGTTCATTAGCAGCTGTAAGAGGCTCTGAAATGCCCAATCATTCTCTACTTTTCACAAGTAAATAAAATATTTTTTTCTTCTTTTCTTTTTATTATTTTATTAGTTTTCTATTATGCAAGTACAGTCAGTTTGGTACCATTATTAGGCTCATCCATGACCTACACCCTCCACATTGGCCCTTCCTTATTGAGGTATATGGGTCATGCATTGTGGGGTTAGCTCACAGTTATTGGTATGATAAATGTCTCTGTATATCATGACGCAACATGTGGCTCTGACATTCTTTCCACCCCCTCTTCTGCAAAATTTCCCTGATGCGTGTTGGGTTCATTTTTGGTCTGCTTAAGTGATGAGATGTTCGAGCCTTTGGGGCTCTGGCTCTCTTGATTTGATAGGCATTGGTTTTTCTCTGTGTTGGTCTCCTTCCCCCTTGTGCTGGTATTTGTTTCATCAGGCAAACAGCACCCTTGCTTGTTTTGCCAATTTTCCTTAGTTTCAGTCAGGGCCCTTTTGAGGTATGATGGGGTGGCTCTTTCCTTAGGATATGCATCTATCTGAGAAAGAGAAGCAGATTCTCCAATGGAGAGTAAGTTAGTACCAGGTCAAAAAAGATAAACCGTACTTTTTATATAGAGAGTTTAATAGGTGTAGGTTCTCTTGTCCCCCATGATTGATGGTAACTTGATATTGGAGAGTGGGCTTATGTTTGGATATGGTTCTGACTTGTCTCCCAGTTCCAGCTATGGGTCTTGTACTACTGAAGGGATCAGTTAGCCAAATCAAGAGCTGTTGATTCCCCACTATGGCTGTGTCCCACTATTACACTTGTGTGGGCATCACAACAGGTTATTTGCTGCTACATAGTTTGGACCATGAGTTGCTTGGACAGATATTGGTTATTTCCTCCATCACCCATGTAGCACCTTCTGGCACTAGACATGCTGGCTGTCTGGGGACTGACTCTCTCCTGGCTTCCAGCCATGCCATTCCATGTTATGTGTCAGCTGCATATGGTGTCTTCAGAAATAGGGTCTTACCACTAACCTTTGGTGTGTCATCAAGTACTCTGACATAAATCTGTCATTCTTTTAGTAAACCTTGTAGGTTTCTCTGATCAAAAGCTCATTGTGGGTGATAGCCCCATGCTGGTACTGGGAGTTACAGGTCAGTGCCCCCTATGAAAATGAGGGTAAAAGGTAACTAATATATAGGAGTTAGACAGGTGAGAGCGAGGGAAAGGGAAGGAGGGAAGATGTAGAGGATTTAGGTTAGACTTGATCCTACCCTCTCCAGTGTCTTGTGGTTCAGGTTTTACCTGTATGGGCCTGGTGAAGGTTCAGCCATTTGGTCTACCTTTTAGGAAGTAGAGGTTTATGGTACTCTTTCCATTTGGGTCTAGATTAGGGTTTCCCACCCCTTCAATGTCCTCCCCTCTCTCCCCATCCCTCCTAGTGTCTAGTCCATGAAATGCTTGCTGGGTATGTAAGGTATTTTGGGTCGATTCAGGTTAAGTGCTGTAGATGAGTGAGACTATGTGGCAATTTTTTTTTTTTTTTTTCTGTGATTGGGTAAGTTCACTGAGAATGATCTGTTCCAAGTTCAACCATTTTTCCTCAAATTTATTTGTGTGATATTTTCTTACTGCTGTATAGAATTGTGTAGATATATCACATCTTAGTTATCCATTCTTCTAGTGATGGATATCTGGGTTGATTCCAGTTCTTAGCTATTACGAGTTGAGCCACTACAAATATGGTTGAGCAAATCTCTCTGGACTATGGTTTGAAGGTTTTAGGGTATATGCCTAATAAGGGAATAACTGGGTCTGTTGGTATTTCTATAGTCAGATTTTTCAGAAGTCTCTATATTGCTTTCTAAAGTGGTTGTACCATCCTACATTCCCACCAACAGATGATGAGTGTTCCTGCTTCTACACATCCTTGCCAGATTTATTTTCATTTGATTTTTTGATGTTTGCTATTCTTATTGGGGTAAGGTGGAATCTCATAGTTGTTTTAACTTGCATTTCTTTGATGATTAGGGATGATGAACATTTTCTTAAGTGTGTGTTTGCCAGTTGTATTTCTTCTGTGAACTGCCTGTTCATCTCTTTGCCCCATTTTGTGAGTCGGGTGTTTGACTTCTTACTATTTAGATTTTTGAGTTCTTTGTAGATTCTAGAGATTAGGCCTCTATCAGTTGGATACCCCGCAAATATTTTCTCACATTCTGTGGGTAATCTATTGACTTTGTTTATTGTGTGCTTGTCTGTAAAGAACCTCTTCAGCTTCATATGATCCCATTGGTTGAGTGACAGTTTAAGATCATGAGCTACTGGGCTTTTGTTCAGTAAGTCTTTTTCCATTCTTATATCATGGAAAGTACTTCCTAAATTTTCTTCCAGTAGTATTTGAGTTTCTGGTCTTATATTGAGGTCTTTGATCCATTTGGATTTGAGTGTAGTGCATGGTGAAATGTGTGGATCAAGTTTGAGTCTCCTGCATGTGGTTATCCAGTTTGTCCAGCACCATTTGTTGAAGATGCTGTCTTTTTTCCAGCTTATATTGTTAGGGCCTTTGTCAAATATCAAGTAGCTATAGTTTCTTGACCCAAAGTCTGGGTCTTCCAGTCTATTTCCTTGGTCTATACTCCTGTTTTTATTCCAGTACCATGCTGTTTTTATCAGTATGGCTTTTTAATATAGCTTTAGATCAGGTATGGTGATGCCACAACAGGTATTTCTTTTGCTAAGGATATGTTTGGATATGTGAGGCCTTCTGCTTTTCCATATGAAATTTGCGATCATTTTTTCTATGTCTGTGAAGAACACTGTGGGGATTTTAATTGGAATTGCATTAAATCTATATATGGCCTTTGGTAGGATTGTCATCTTCACAATGTTAATTCTACCTATCCAGGAGCATGGGAGGTCTTTCCATTTTCTCAAGTCCTCCTCAATTTCTTTTTGGAGTGTTTTTATGTTTTTGTTATATAGCTATTTCACTTCCTTTGTTAACGTTATTCCAAGGTATTTTTGTTGTTGTTGTTGTTGTTGCTATTGAAAATGGGACTCTGGCCCTTATTTCTTTCTCTGTATCTTTGTCATTTGCATATAAAATGCTACTGATTTTTGTGTATTGATTTTGTATCCTGCTACTTTACTATAGGAGTTAATCACCTTCAGGAGTTTTGGGATGGAGACTCTTGGGTCTCTTACATATACAATCATGTCATCAGCAAATAGAGCTAACTTAATTTATTCCTTTCCAAATTGTATCCCGTTTATTTCCTTTTCCTGTTTCATTCCTTGAGCTAGGACTTTCAGTACTATATTGAAAAGCAGAGATGAGAGGACAACCCTGTCTTGTCTCTGATCTTAATGGGAATTCCTCCAGTCTCTTTCTATTAAGTATTATTTGGGCCTTCAGAGCGTTGTATATTCCCCTTATTATGTTAAGATATGTACCAACTATGGCAATTCTCTATAATGTTTTGATCATGAAGTGATATTGTATCTTATCAAAGGCCTTTTCTGCATCTATTGAAATGATCATGTGGTTTTTATGTTTAACCTTATTTATGTGGTGTATTACATTGACAGATTTCCGTATGTTGAACCACCCTTGTGTTCCTGGGATGAATCCCACTTGGTCCAGGTGGATGATGCTTTTGTCATTTTGTTGGATCAGTTTGGTGAAGATTTTGTTCAGGATCTTTGTATCAAAGTTCATTAGGGAAACAGGCCAGTAATTTTCTTTTCTTATGGCATCTCTGCCTGGTTTTGAAATCATGGTGATACTAGCTTCATAAAAGGAGTTGGGTAGATTTTCCTGTTCTTCAATTGTGTGGCACAGTTTTAGGAAGATTGGTTTGAGTTCTTCCATGAAGGTTTGATAGAATTCAGCTGAGAAGCCATCAGGTCCTGGGCTCTTCTTTTTGGGGAGGTTTTTTATTACTTTTTCAATCTCCATGAGTGTGATGGGTTAATTGAGGTGATTAATCTGCTCTGAGTTTAGCTTTGATAGATGGTATGCATCCAGGAATTTATCCATCTCCTCCACATTATCCAGTTTTGTGGAGTAGAGGTATTTGAAATAAGTCCTGATGATTCTCCGGATTTCATTTATATCTGTTGTGATCTCTCCTTTTTGATGTTGAATTTTGTTAATTTGAAGCCTCTCCATTTTTTGCTTGTTCAAATTGGCCAGGGGTTTGTCAATCTTGTTTATTTTTTCAAAGAACCATTTCTTTGTTTTGTCAATTGTCTTAATTGTTTCCTTGGTTTCCAATTCATTAATTTCTGCTCTGATTTTAATTATTTCTTTCCTTCTGGAGCTCTTTGGGTTGGATTTTTCTTGTTTTTCCAGTGCCTTTACGTGGATGGGTAGGTTATTGATTTGGGATCTTTCTGTCTTTTTTTAATGAAGGTATTGAGTACTGTGAATTTTCCCCTGAGAACCGCCTTCATTGTGTCCCATAAGTTTTGGTATAAAGTGTTCTCATTTTCATTCAATTCCAGGAATTTTGCAATTTCCTTTTTTATTTCATCCACTATCCAATTATTGTTTAAGAGCGTGCTATTCAGTTTCCAGGTGCCGTTGTGATTTTTGGTGGGTCTTTTGTTGTTTATTTCTAGCAATATAACATTGTGATCTGATATCATGCAGGGAATTTGTCAATTTTCCTAAATATGGGGAGGGAGTCTTTGTGACCCAGTATATGGTCTATTTTAGAGAATGTTCCATGGGCTGCTGAGAAGAATGTGTAGTCTGTGGATTTGGGGTGGAAAGTTCTGTAGATGTCTATTAGGTCTAAGTGTTCTATTGTTTTGTTGAGCTCTCTTACTTCCCTGTTGAGTTTCTATTTGGATGATCTGTCTATTACTGATAATGGTGTGTTGAAGGCCCCAGCTATGATGGTGTTGGTGGTTATTTCTGTTTTATTGTCCAGTAGGTTTTGTTTTATGAACTCTGGTTTCCCTGTGTTTGGTGCATACATATTTATGCTTGTAATATCCTCTTGATGGATCATTCCCTTGATAAGTAGGAAGTGGCCTTCTTTGTCTTTTTGGATTATTTTTGGCTTGAAGTCTATTTTACCTGATATTAATATAGGTATACCTGCTTGTTTCTTATTCCTATTTTCTTGGAATATTTTCTTCTACCCCTTTATCCTGAGGAGGTGTCTGTCTTTAGTATTGAGGTGGGTTTCTTGAAGGCAACAGATTGAGGGGTCTAATTTTTTGATCCATCCTGTTAGCTTGTGTCTCTTGATGGGTGAATTAAGGCCATTAATATTTAGAGTAATGACTATGAGATTTGATTTGATCCCTGCCATATTGTGGTGGTAGATGTGTTTTGGTGTTTTCATGGGCTTTGAAGTTTTTTTGTGCCTACTCTGGGTTTGGTTGTTGTGGTCTGCTTCTTGTAGGCATTTGAGTTTGGTTATTTGTTTCTTCTTTGTGGAGAATTTCCTGACATACTCTCTGTAGGTTTGATTTTGTGTTCATATAATTTTAAAGCTGAGTTTTTTCATGCAAAATTTTCTTTCACCATGTATTATGAGGGATACTTTTGCCGGGTAGAGTAGTTTGGGTTGGAATCCATAGGTTCTTAGACTTTGGAGAGTTTCACTCCAGGCCCTTCTAGCTTTTAGTGTTTCCATTGAGAAGTCTGAATTAATTCTGATGGGGTTAACTTTGAAAGTGTTGCGCTGTTTTTCCCTAGCTGCTTTTAGGATTTTCTCTTTGGTGTCAATGCTTACAATCTTAATGATAATATGTCTTGGAGAGTTTCTCCTTTGGTCCAGTCTGTTTGGAGTTCTGTTGGCTTCTTGTATTTTGATGGGCCTTCCTTTTAAGAGACTGGGGTAGTTTTCTTCAATTATTTTGTTAAATAATTTCCCCATGCCTTTGCTCTGAAATTCTTCTCCTTCTGGTATTCCAATGATTCTGATATTAGGACATTTAAGTGTATCCCACAATTCCCTCATGTTCTGTTTATAGGAACTTTTGAACTTACTGAAGTTTTTGAACTCTTGAACTGTTTTTCCATCTTGTCTTCCACATCAGAGTTTCTATCCTCCACTTTGCTAACTATTCTTGAGAGCCTCTAGAGAGTTTTGGACTTGTTCAATTAGGTTTGTATTTTGTACTACTTTTCTATGTATCATTTGCATTGTTCTGTCAAGCTCCCTTTTCATTTCATTTTCTGATTTTCTTGATGATGCTTGGAATTCATCCTTGCATTTCTTTATGTCTTCATTTAGTATGGGCAGCTGATTTTTAAGGTCCTCTTTTTTTTCACTCTCCCTCAACTCCCTTAATTCTCTTTGAAGTCCTTCCAATGTCTTATCAATTTTTTTCTAGCTTAGTGATGATAGCATCCACATGATTATCGATCCTTTGTTGCTTTCCTGCAAGTTCTATCAGTAGGTTGGTCAGGGTTGCATTGCTCATAGCTTCAATTTGATGTTCTGATCCTAATGGCTCTTCTGTGTTTTGGTTAGATGCATTATTTATTATAGGACTAGGTGATCTAACTGGATTTTCTTGCATTTTATTTTTCATGTTATTTCTTTTGTGCTGTGGTTTGCTCATGACAGTGTATGGGCACGTAGGTGGGTGGATCAGCATGTGCTCTAGTGCAATGGGAATCTGAGGCAGCCTGGAGCAGTTGCCAAGCAGCATGGGCTTTGGCTCCTTCTTGCCAGAGCTGCCTATCTACTGCCTGACAGGGGTTCCAAAGTTGCCTGAATTCTCAAGTGGTAATATGCCAAAACTGCCTGCATTTGAGCTTGGAGGGGGACTGAGGTACTAAGGCCTGAAGCAGCCATAACTCTGGTTGGGAACACTGGGACCCGGAAACAGTTTATTCTCCCCAGTCTCAGGATACTGGGGGCTGGCCAGGAATGCACCTGAACTAACGTAAGCCAGAGACACAGTCTGGGTTTGTGTGGCAGTTGCTGTAGGACTGGACTCACTGAATGTGCAGTGGCAGCAGCAGAAATGTGGGCAAATGTGCAGAGCAGTTTAAGCTTCCACAGTGGTGGTGGCCCGCGGCCAGGCGCAGCAGTGGGGAGCGGCAGTGGGGTGCAGGACAGGGCACCGTGGTGGTGGGAGGTACTGCGGGGAGTGCAATAAGGGGTGCAGGATCAAGCTCGGACTAAGGCAGGGCGCAGGGCAGGACGTGGGACGGCAATGGGGTGTGGGATGGGACGCGGGATGGTGGCGGAATGTGGGATGGGGCGCAGGACCATGCTGGGAAGGCAGCAGGGCACGGGAAGGTGGCAGGAAGCAGGACAGGGCGCAGGACCATGCACAGGAGGGTGACGGGGCTTGGGATGGGACAGAAGGCAGCAGGGAGTGGGACGGGGCAAGTGATGGCAGCGGGCTGCTGTGGGATGGGGTGCAGGACAGTGACAGGGCGCAGGTTAGGCCCGGGTCCATGGGAGGGCACAACAGCTATTTGGAGATATGGGTGGTCTACCCACCCCTGAGGGGATCTGTGATTCCCTGATTTCTCCCTTTCTGAGCCCCCCCCTGACAAGAAGACCCAGAAAACCCTTAATTTCTTGCCTTTTCTTCCCCAGGATTTGCAGGACAGCTAGGCAGTCGCCATCTTGGCTGGAAGTCCCAATATTTTAAAAATAAAATAAAATGCAGTTTTATACTTTCACCAAAATATTTTAGATAGTATTCTGTAGAAATTCTTTTCTTTAAATATTTTTTTTTTTGTCTTTACTTATGCATTTGACAGTGGCAGACAGAAAGTGAAAGAGGCAGAGAAAGAGAAAGAGAGAGAAAGATAGAGAATGGGCATGCCAGGGTCTCCAGCCACTGCAAACAAACTACAGACATGTGCATCCCCTTGTGCATCTGGCTAACGTGGGTCCTGGGGAATTGAGCATAGAACTGGGGTCCTTAGTCTTCACAGGCAAGTGCTTAACCACTAAGCCATCTCTCCAGCCCTAAAAATTCTGTATAAAAGTCACTAACATAATTATATGCTGTCAAATAATGCCTATCCTGAAAGCATTTTTTTTTCATTTTTCCCCTATAGAATGATTTGA
This sequence comes from Jaculus jaculus, assembly GCF_020740685.1. Lineage (NCBI taxonomy): Eukaryota > Metazoa > Chordata > Mammalia > Rodentia > Dipodidae > Jaculus > Jaculus jaculus. The sequence continues at coordinate 42,462,876 of NC_059104.1, forward strand.
AATTCTCTCATCTTTTATTGTACCTTATCTTTCATTGGAACTTAAAATTGAAGTAGCTCATAATTTGAAATAAAAATTTATCCTTCCCATTAATATTCCACTTTAGTATTAAAAAATATTTACTTCTATCATTCATCTGCAGATATCTGACTCAGTCTTTGGATACAGACGAAAAATAAATAAACCAAATAAGAAATGGGCTGAAAGGAGGAAAAGGAGAAAGAAAAGGAAAAAAGAAAGGAAGGAAGGAAGGGAAGAAAGACAACTAGGAAGACACATGTTGCAGTCCGGTTTGCATTGCTGGTAGAAATCACCCAACCAAGAGCAGCTTCTGGGAAAAAAGAGATTTATTTTGGCTTACAGGCTCGAGGGGAAGCTCCACGATGGCAGGGGAAAACGATGGCATGAGCAGAGGGTGGACATCACCCCCTGGCCAACATAAGATGGACCACAGCAACAGGAGGGTGTGCCAAACACTGGCAAGGGGAAACTGGCTTTAATACCCATAAGCCTGCCCCCAACAATACACTCCCTCCAGGAGGCATTAATTCCCAAACATGCATCAGCTGGGAACCTAGCATTCAGAACACCTAAGTTTATGGGGGACACCTGAATCAAACCACCACAACACACATGAGGAGAAAAAAGAAGAGGGACAAATTCTTGCACATATCGGTAAAATACAGGGAGGTTATAATGAAGTCTCAACCCTTAAACCACTGTGATTCTGGATGACAGATCTCTCCAGCTGACCTTTTATCGATAACTATTGACTGATTTTAGAAACTGATTTGTTAAATTAAATTCTTTAAGTTAAATTTATCATAAGCTTTATTGAGACAAGGTTTATAAAATAATGCAAACTCACTTATAATTATAAAAAAATCCCCATAAAATAAAATAAACTTACATAGTCCATTAAAGCATCTATCCCAGGCTTTCCAGTTCTCAGATTCTGAGAAACTCATGGAGAATATAGAGTCTAGGGTATTACATTGTCAAGGTCGTTGACGTTTTTCAGATTTCTCCAGTACTCTTCATCTTTATTTAAGTGCCTGTTAAGTCTGATGTATTGTTTTTTTCATTTTTGGTTTTTGGCCTTGAACTCACAGTAATCCTCCTACCTCTGCCTCCCAAGTGCTGGGATTAAAAGCATGCACCACCACTCCAGCTAGATCTATATAACTTTATTACATGTTTAGGTTCATGTTTTCTTCAGAGTCAAGGTACATAAAGTTCTACTCCAGTACCAGCAAGACTCATCTTGAACATTTCTAACCAATTTGCCTCCTTAGTAGCCCTATACGTATGCTTGACCTATCAACCCTTTATGATGACAAATGTACTAATTTGTTTTCTCCTTTTTATTTTGTTTTTGGGTAATATTTCAATTTGTGGTTAAATTTTATAAGGAAACTTAAAATGACTTTACACAGTTGCTTACTATTTATATTCTCATCACTGCTGTGAGTAATTCAGTTCCTCCCCACTTTTGTCAGTATTTACTGTTGTCATTATTCCTTTAAATTTATTACCTAAGTAGTAGTCACTTCATTTAGTATAGTGATATCTCACTGGAGTTTTAATTTGCAATTTGATAAAATAGTCTAAAATAGTCTATGAATTTACTTGCTATTGCTTCATATTCCCCAATGAAATGCCTACTTAACTTTTTGTTTTTTTCATTGTTGTGTTATGTAGTTCAGTGAATTTAGGAAGATGCTTACAGACCATTTCTTCAAATATACTTTGCCTCAGTTTCCGCAGCTTCTCCTCTTCCTTTTTTTTTTTTTTTTTGAATTTTTGAGGTAGGGTCTTGTTCTAGTTCTAGCCCAGGCTGAACTGAAACTTACTACGTAGTCTCATGGTGGCCTCACACCCACAGAGCTCCTCCTCCCCCAGCTTCCTGACCACTGTGATGAAATGCCTGCGCCACCATACCTGGCTATGACAAATCTTTTTAAGGTTATAATGATACAAATTCTGGATATTTTGTTATTGTTCCATGTATTTCTGAGTCTCACGTGATCCCTTTACTTCAGATGACTAGAGTAATACCATTCATATCTATTTTCTTTAACCCCCATGCCACTAGAACCCAGGCAGGTAAGCAAAAGGAGAGTTTAGCTACCTGGTACATTCCTTGGCTTGAGCAGAAAACAAACTCTACTAAACAATGTTCCTACCACCTGTTGGACTCTGGGAACCCACCTGCACCAACCTGCATGCATGCCCATCCCTACTCTACTCTATGAACTGGTTTGCTTCTCCCCTTAGTGACTGTTCTTCATGATCAGTGACCACTGAAATATATTCTTAGATAGAGGTAGGATTAGAACAGCAGGGATCCATCTAGCCTGGACTGCTTTTCGGTGCAAGCTCAGAAAGGCAAACTATGTTGTTTAAATAAATTTAACAAAACAAAACAAAAAAAAAACCAAAACTTAGATACAGCATTATATGCCTATATATAGCTTGGTGTGCATATGGCTATAATCAGATGCCACAATGGAAGGAACATGTAAAATAGAGAATGTATTATATAACTCAAACCTATCAGTCAAAACAGAGTACCACCCAAACATCACCGTCAGAACTGATCCGCCCTCCCCTGGAAGTCCTATAAGGAGAGGTCTTAAAAAAAGACTTGCTGGTTCCTTTGACTACTCTCCACTTGAGATGCTCATGGCCATTGGGCAGAGTATTCCAACCTTTCTGTATGACTACTTATGTGCACCTTTCTTCAATTCATTAAATATGATTCCAAGAATCTAGAAAAATCCAGAAACCACCAGTTACAGGTAGTACTATATACAAGTATTTTATTTTTATTTCATTTTTCTGTCTATAACTTCATCTCCATTTTCTTCATTCCTCATTACTCTCTGAGACTATTCATTTTTACTTGCTGTGAGAGTTCTTAGTTGCTCTTATTTAAACATTTTCATGGTTATTTAAAACTTTTCATGAGAAAACTCCAGTATGTACTTATAGTCAGCTCACATTAGTGGTATCAATTTCCAAACCAGATAGAGTTTACAAGAGGAAGGGATTTATTTAAGGTTACATATCCAAGGGAAGTTCCATAAAGTCAAAAAAGGTAAAACAAAAACAAAAACAACAACAACAAAAAAAAAAAAAACCACCACCAAAAGCAAGAACAAAAACTGGTAGCCAAACAGCAGGGAACCCAGGCTGCACTCTGCATTCCCTAGGCTGGAACTCAGATCGCCCTCAGTAAGGCCTTAGGGGTGGACTGCAGGCTTCTGCCCATAGTGACACCAGGCTGCTGGAGAGCCTACTGGGGGACACCCATCCAAACCATCACCTACTGCATCTCCTTGCTGATGCTCAGGCTTAGCTGTTTCTCATCATTGCTTGTCCTGTCATGTCCAGGTTCACTGGATGCTGTGTGACTTCATTGTATTATTGACAGTTTCTTTGATCCAATTTTTTTTTTTTTTGGGGGGGGGGGTCAGTTGTTTTTTAGTTGCCCATGCACAGCTTAATCTACCTCTGTGTATCAAATCAGTTATTTTCAGACCCTTACATGTGCCGTATTGCTAACCTTGACTGATTGATCTTATGATGTACCCACTCATTCTTTTTATTGTCATCTTAGGGGACAGCAAGGAGTTTGAGAATTCTTTACCTAAAGCATGTGCTTGTCCATGGGGAAGAAAAACTTGGGTATACTATGTCAAATAGTCTTCAGCTGGGCTACAACTGCTTTTCTCTCCTCAATGTCACCAGGATTCTCTGTGAAGTCCATAGAAAAAGATGTTATCTTTTCAGTTTTAGCCAATTAACTTACCAAAAGTTAGCTTTAACCGGAATGGTATTTTCTAAGTTTTATTTTTTCAATTTCCTTTCATAATCCAAACACAAACACAAAAACTTGGCTTTTTGTTTTATATACATAAATTTTCTTTTTACAAACATTTTATAAGATGAACCCCATTAATCTGTCTTGAAACTTTTCTAGTGATTTCTTTGATTCATACTTGCATTACTAAGGAGATAGTATTTAATTTCTCTTCTCTCTTAGTATTTATTTCCTTGGTTTAATGGGGATAATAGTTCCTATCAACAAGGTGTTTTCAAGAATTAGAGGAGATGAGTATTTCTGGTATGTTAAACATGTACCAGGATCTGCATTAGGCACTGAGATTTCAGAAGCAAAATAGCTAGAAAAAACAAAACAAAACAAAAAAAAAACGCTATTATCTTGCAGCATGCATCTTTCCATGTAGTGAAAGTAGAGTGAATATGAAAACACTGTTAGATGAGAAGATACCTGACATCTGTGGCATGAGGATTAATTAACATACTGGAATATCAGTTTCCTTCATTAAGAGCTAAATTTGAAATGTACAAAAGGATTACTCTCAAAAAGCTTTTGGTACCTGTACTTTAAATACCTCTTCACATTTTGTACACCTTTGTGACAAATATAAAGATATTGTTTAAGATTTTATTATATGACAAGTGATTATCAAACATATGCAAGTATGGTCTTATTTTAATTTCATAAACTTTATTTTTATTTAATAAGTATCACTGAAGAGCAAAAGTTCATCAGAATGTCAGACTATTTAATCATTTTTCTCCACTATTTTGAAAAATAACACAAGTCTCTACAGTTTGTAAAATATCTATGCACATCACAAATACTTATTTAAATATTATGGGCACTGTCATAGACAATACTGTTATTTATGTCTTTATTTGATTCTTTATGTCATTTTTATACTATAATATATACTTGGAATTTGTAAATGAATGCATAAATTCTTTCATGAAATCAACAGCTTTAAATAATAACCATTTGTATAAGTATTCAAAATTACTTTTAAATTGAAGTGAAATTTAATGCCAAATATTATTTCTATCATTGATGAATTTTACCATTTTTTATAGTAGAAGAAAACGGAAGGTTTTCCAAAGTTTGGCTTGAGTTTGAACAGCACTTCAACTTTTAAATTGAATAACTTTTTGAAATACCCCAAGTTAAAATTGGCACTTCTTTCCATTAGCAATACTTTTCAACCATAAAACAAGGGGCCAAGCATTCAGCTGAGCATTGCAAAAGCTCAGGTATGTTTTAACTAAAAGGGAAGTTCACTTAAATTAGACTAAGCCTAATTAAAAGGCCTTAGGATAATGTAACTTATAGTGAGAGCTTATAAGAACCAGCATCAAAAATAGAAAGTAATGAAAGCAACTTTAAGAAAAATGAACGAAAAACAATCAAAATTATCTTGAATATAATATTAAGTTTGAGTTAAACTTATTCTTTTTTAGCTTTAAGGCTAATTAGGAAAAGTTTCTAAAGGTGAGTACAAAGTAACAATAACTTTTAATGACTGTTAGAAGGGAAAATAATTTAGTGAATAGGGATATGCAATTAAAATGAGTATAGTAATATACCACTGAAAGTGAAACTCTACATTCTATATGTTACTATTTTGTTAAAATAACAGATGTACAAAATCTAATAATATTTGAAAATGTGTTGTCCATAAGGGAAGTCCCTATAAACTTACTGTCAAACATAGAAAATAGAAAGAATTAGGTAATGAATCAATAAAATTAATAGTTTTATAGGAACTATGTATCAAACCCAGGATTCTCCAAGACCATGCAGTAAAGATAGTCGCTATGGTTATTAATGGTTAGATGGGTACCAGGGTCATGTTAGTCAACCTACCCTTGCTGAGACAAAATACCCGACAACAATCAGTGTACGGAAGGGTTTATTTCAGTTTACAGTCCACATGGCAGGGAAGGAATGGTGTTAGGAGCTGGTCACATTCTGTCCTACAATGAGGGTGCAGAGCAGAGTGATGAATGTCAGTAAAGAGGCAGTGCACTTAACACACACCAGGAGCTTGCCCATAGTTGTGGTGGGTCTTCCCATCTCAGCGAACACAATCCAGATAATCTTTGACCGGTGATTCTAGGTCCTGTCAATCTAACTATCAACATTATCTATCACAGAATGTGCATAAAAATGAAATAATCAGTTATTACAAGTAGGGCCTGGGGAGATAATGGAGCAGGTAAGAGTGTTTGCCACCCATATATGAAGAACTGAGTTCTGTCCCAGGCAAAAACATAAACTGCTTGGTATGGTGGCACAAACCTAATAAACCCAATTGATTCCTCTCTCTCTCTCTCTCTCTCTCTCTCTCTCTCTCTCTCTCAGTCTGTGTGAGTGTGTGTGTGTGTGTGTGTGTGTGTTGGATAAGGAGCAAGAAAATACCTGGAACTTGCTCGTCAGCCACTCTATCAGAAAAAACATCAGCTCCAAATTTAGTGAGAGATTCAGGAACAAAACATAAGAGTGATAGAGGAGGACACTGGATGGCCCCCACACCTGTTAGCATGAGCTGTACACATCTACACATACACATGTACTCACCATAGACCCATAAACACACAAAGATTTATGATAAGCACATGCTTTCAAGGAGAAGCATGTCACACAATGAGTGCCTACAATCAAGACATAGGTCCTTATTTTTGTGGAGGGTACACTCTCAATGAGTGACATTTGGCTTGAGTTGGAAGAACTGAAAAGAACTAACAATAGTCAGCAATGTTTATTTCAGAATTCATTTACATAGCTTTTGCATAATTATGTTCTTTGTGCAAATCTACAACACTAGATGATATTCCTTTATAATATGAGTAGGGTTTGAATAAGCCTCTCCTACAACCCCTGCACAAGTCAGATGCAGAGACATCACCTCAGGATGCCCCATGACATCACAATTATGGCTGAAATACAGAAAATATGCTGAGTCAAAGGAAGAACAAAAAGACCATTATTTCTTCACCTGTGTCAAGATTAATCTAGAAGATGAAAAGGCCTAATAATTGTATTTGTGTTCCTCTATGAAGAAATAAACTCCACAGCATCAGAATGTCTCCTAGAGAGTTAAACAAAAATGGCACATAGAAAAATGTTAGGAAAAAATGACAAAAACAAGCAGAGAACAAGCATGGGCATTTAAATACGTAATATTATAAAAATATAAATCAGTGTCATTTATGGTTACTAGAGAAAAGGAGATAACTTTTTATAATTCATGGAACATATTATTTATCATACTAACACAAGTACAGGTTCGTTTAATCTATCCAAGTATGAATTATTTTGTGTTTATATTAAAGTTGTGTAGAAACAGTTCATCACCAACTAAATTGAGCATGCATCAATCTTCATCAAAAATTTCTCATAGTTTAATTGTAGAGCAATCTATCTTCCTCTTATTGTTGAAGAAAACACATGCTCAAAATTAGATTAATTCTTCAGATACTTAAAACCTTCAAGATAATTCTTTTCTAAATAACACTTGTAAATTTCTAAATTTAATAAGTGATATTGCTTTCAATAAATAATTATCAGAAAAAAACATTATTTAAGGCTCTGATAATTATCTCTAGGTGACAACTGTGAGTTGGCTTTTATTGGATGACTTCTTTGATTTCACTTTTGCTTCATTCTTGTACCTATCTGAATTAAAATAATGTGAAAAAAGTTACAATACTAACTAAAATAATTCACTATTACATTTTAGCACAGTTCTTTTCCCTCAAATTGAACTCTTGTTTTCTGTAAGGCTAATAAATGTTGAAAAGAAGTGTGAAATGAAATGAACAAAAAAAAATATCCATTTTTTCAAGACAGTTAGTACCTCCAAGTGTCTTTGTTATATGGTAAGCTATTGGCTACTATGCGGAGTGGTCAGCAGTGTACATGTTTCTTACTTGCGAAGGGGATTGAAAGTCAGATGATTGTTTTAGCATCAGTTTTACTAATGTCAGCTATCCTTATTGGGGTAAGGTGGAATCTCATAGTTGTTTTAATTTGCATTTCTCTGATGATTAGTGGCCAACTGGAGGGTCACAAGTGCACTAATGACTTCTCACCTCAGCACATATTAATAGGTACATGAAACATCTCTATTTTACCTTCCACCTTTCCCTAAGAGTAAATACCATTGATATTTGGAAAGAAAAGAATCATATATATCCATGACAAAATACACATGTACCTTTATTTCTATAACATGTGCTGCGAATTTGTCCCAAGAATGAAAAGTGCACAGTCTGTTATGTTTCTGGCCATTTTGCATGTGTTCACATACACAGATGTTTGTAGATGGATGAACACCATGTTGTATTGCTTCATTGGATGTGAGTTACCATTTTTAAGGTTACACATAAAACTGTTGTTATAAACAATAATTTCCCAAGAGAATATATTCCCACATCTCATTTGTAACTTATAATTTATTCAAAGTATGAATAAAAATTACTTGATAAATTTTAAGTTATCAACCATCAACTTAGTGACATTAGAGAGAGTCCCTTTTTGTCATTTTTTTAATAGAAGATAATCAGCACTGGATTGCATATCATCTGCTACTACCCTTTACATTGTGTATTTTGGTAAAGTAGAATATTAAAATCAATATTCATCAGTAAGCAAAATTCAACACATATAAACAATAGCATTTAATTGTGCAAATTTAGGGGAAACAGATGAGAGTAACGACAATAAGTAACACTGCATTCAGGAGGCAAAGGTAGGATCACCATGAGTTCAAGGCCAACTTGAGTCTACATACTGAATTCCAGGTCAGCCTGTGCTAGAGTAAGACCCTATCTAAAAAAAGACCCTATTGCTGAAAACACCATATGCTGCTCACACAGAGCATGGAGACAGGGACATGGTTGGAATCTGAAAGAGAGCAAGTCCCCATAAAGTTAGCCCATCAAGTGCTGCAAAGTGCTACATGAGTTACTGGGGGAAAGTGGCCAACAATGTACTGAACAACCCGAGGTCTGAGCTTCTCAGAAGCAAACAAGATGCACATGCCAGAGCAACAGTGGCACACAGCCTTGGTAGGTAATCAATAACATTATGATTGGCTAAGAGATTTACTCAGTGTAAAGGAATCCATAGGAACCTGGAAATGGGAACCAGGTCAGAATCTTCTGGAGACAAAGATTCTGCTCTCTAGTGTTAAACTCTCACTACTCTTTGGCTGAAAGAGGGGTTACACATATCAAATTTTCCCAAATTAATAATGCTTATCCCATTTAAACTATGCTGACTTCACTCTCCATTGGGGGATCTGTTTTTTTTTTAGAAGGTAGCTAGAACTGAGGAGTCAAACTACCCCTTGCACTTCAGCCAAGCCAAAGCTGCAGACACAGAGAAACTGGGTGTTTCTTCCATGTTTAACCTGGTAATCAGCACTAAGGTGAAGGAGATGGACCAGGAGGATACTCAACACCTACCAGAACAAAATTCCAGAAGTTCCTAACAGCTCATCACTGAAGTTATTTTACTACTCACCCACCACAGTTCAGAGAATTTTGCAAAAGATGGGGCAGAAAGATTTCAAGAGCCACAGGTTGAGACATCATGCCTAGATGCATTCATTCTTTCAAGAAATAACTAACTGTGGTCCTACAACACATAACTCATGACTCCAATGGGAATACCTGCAACCCCCTTGAGGAGGGTCCTAAGCAGAATCAGGGGTATGGATGAGGAAAAAAAGGCTACCAATATATGATGCATGCATACAAAATATGCTGCCAATAGTAATAATAATAATAATAATTAGTAATGATGATAACAATGAAAACGAAGAAAGAAAATACAACAACAACAAAACCCTCTAGCCTACCACTGTGGCATAAAGAAAGACATCATTCACACTATGCCTTCAAAGACAAACAAGGAATGTCTTTTTCTACAACATCTCATCTTAGTTTTAAAAGTAGAGCGATGCTAAAAAATAATAAATCTGAAGAGAGAGGCTACATGAAAAACATTTGACAGAAGCAAACATGATTTGTAGTTTTATATAATACCTTTCAGTATAAAAAATTTTCTTTGTATATAATATTGCTAATGTTTTATTATTTCACATATTTAACCTTCGTTTCTTTGAAAATTTAATAACTAAGCATTAATGCTATGAAATACCATTATAGAAAGTTTTTGATTTTAACTTAAGCAACCAATGTATTTACTGGCAGCTGAGAACTCAGGTGCTCTGGTGGTGGCAATGCTGGGCTCCAGTTGTAGCTGATCAATAGATTACAGGGTCAGCTGGTGTGCCCAGGATGAAGGAATAATAGTGGAAGGCAGCACCCATTTAAATATTTAAACATTTAAATATTTAAACATATAACAATAATGGTACAAGATATTAGAAAAAATATAGTCACTTCTCTCATCTCAAAATGAACATAATTACAAAAACATAGATGTAACAATAAAATGTAAAGTACATATAAAAGTATGATATTTTAAATTTATGTATGATAATTAAATTTGTTTTATTGTGTTAAAGAAGAGTGACTACAGTAAAGGAAACACAATTAATAGTGAATAATTGTATAACTAGAGCAAACTATTTTTGCTGTTTTTTTAGTAAGTTATTTAACATATTGATGTAATCAATAGACTTTCATCACTTGTTTTCTATTAAAATAATAAAATTGCAACTTTTTCTAGTGTGTTTCTATATCAAAGCACTCTAATAAGTAAGTGTAAAATATTTTAAAAAAATCTCCATTGGGCCTTCCATGTCTGAGTCCCTTGCATGGTCAGGGTGTGGGGAGGTCTGCAGTAAGAAGGCCACACCCCTCTATCTGGGCTCCTCCAACCTCCCCAGTCTGGGTTGCCTGCACTGGTCTGTATCCTGGAGGGAACTACAATGTAGTCTGTATCCCTGTTCCCTTGCTCATCCTCTTCCCTGGGTCCTGGTAGGTCCCACTGAAACTTTTGCCAGGAGGCCTGGCCCATGTGTGAGATGTGGAATCAGGCCTTTTGCTCTGGTATTCTGACTAGACACTAGGTACCAATATCCCTGTCCACATGAGTCAGAGAGTGAATACGCCAAAGGACAAAAACTTGTTTCCTCTTCAATGAAATAAAGAGTATTCCTAAAATGGGTAGACAACAAAACAAAAAAGCCAACGAAAGTCAGAAAACTGAGAGATATCCACCAAGGATGCCTAGTCTTACTACAGAAATCTCCAATGAAATTATAGAGAAATCAATAGAAATTTGTTCCCAAAACGAAAACACAAAAACCAATGAGACCCTGAACAACAACAACAAAAAAAATCATTGCACTTGAAGAAAACTATCAAAGAACCAACAATAGATTTGTTCTCAAAATGAAAACACAAAAACCAATGAGACCCTGAACAACAACAACAAAAAAAATCATTGCACTTGAAGAAAACTATCAAAGAACCAACAATAGTACCAATGAAACTGAACAGGCTTAACTTGATTGAAGAAAATGTTAGAATCCTCAAAAGAGATAAGAATAAATTGAGGGTAAGTCAAGAAATGAAGACCTCAAAAACCAGTTAATTAAGTTAATGAACAGTTGAAGAAATGCAAGAATGAACTACAGGAAGAATCAGGAAAATCAGATCATGCATTTAAATCATACCTCAGACAAGAGATAGACATAATACAAAATAACACAATAGAAAACAAAAATCAAATAGAAATTATGAAAACCACTCTAGAACCGCTCACCAACAGAGTTACTATTGTGGAAGACAGACACTCTGACCTGGAAGACAAGACAGAAGAAACTGATGGGGAAGCCAAAAACTTGGAGAAGTTAAAAAAAAAAAAAGGAGTGAACAGAATACAACAGAATTGTGGGACACCCTAAAATTACCAAATATACAGATCATGGGCATACCTGAAGGAAAGGAAATTTCAGACCAGAGGCATAGAAAACATACTCAAAAAAAATATTGAAGAAAAATTCCAAATCTTGCAAGAGATAGGCCCATCCAGATGCAAGCCCACACAACACCAAACAGGCAGGACCAAGGAAGAAACTCTTCAAGACACTTCATAGTTAATACTATTAACAATGAAAACAAAGAGAAACTGTTAAAAGCAGCAAGAGAGAAGCAATTCACAACATACAAAGGCAATCCCATTAGGATAACATCAGATTCCTGAATGGAAACCCTGAAATCCAGAACACTTCAAAGACTGAAAAACTATGATTTCCAACCCAAGCTACTTTATCCTGCAAAACTATCCTTCATAATAGATGGTGAAAGAAAAACTTTCCATGAAAAAAGTCAACTGTATGATTACATGAACACAAAGCCAAAACTACAGAGGAAACTTGAGGGAATACTCCACCCAGAACAGTCAAACAACCTATCTCAAGAGCCAACAAGAAAAAGATCACAATAACCAAAATAAACCTGGCTCAAAACAGTGTACAACACAAGAAAGCATGCCATAAAACATCTCATCTTGGCAGGGATTAATTCAAACCTCAGAGTAATAATATGACATATTAATGGTCTTTACTCACCCATCAAAAGGACACAGGTTGTCAGGGTGGAACAAAAAACTAGACCCTTCTATCTGCTGTCTTCAAGAAATCCACCTCACCACTAAAGATATACACCTCCTTAGGGTGAAAGGTTGGATAATGATATTCCAAGCAAATGGAAATTTATAAAAAAGAAACAACTGGGTTTTGCTATATTAATATCTGATAAAATACACTTCAAAACAAAAGTAATCAAGAAGGAAAAAGAATGCCATTTCTTACTCACCAAGGTAATGATCCAGCATGAGCAGATCACAGTCATAAATATACATGCACCAAACACAGATCAACTAAAACAAAATCTACTCAACAGCAAAACAGAAATAAACACTAACACCATCATAGTTGAAGACTTCAATACTCCACTATTAAAAATCTACTCAACAGCAAAACAGAAATAAACACTAACACCATCATAGTTGAAGACTTCAATACTCCACTATTATAACTAGACAGGTCATCCAAGCAGAAACATCAACATGGAAATAATCGAGCTAAACAACCTCACAGATCAACTAGACCTAATGGATGTCCACAAAACTTTCCACCCCAGCTGTTCAGAATACACATTCTCCTCAGCAGCCCATGGAACCTTCTCCAAAATTGACTATATATTATGCCTTAAATCATGCTTTCATAAAGTCAGGAAAACTGAAGTAACTTTCTACAACATGTCATATTACAATGCTTTAAAAGTAGAAATTAACCAAAAAAGACACATCAAGAACTCCATCATCTTATGGAGACTAAACAATGCACTTTTAAACAATGAATAATGGTTCATGGAAGAAATAAAAACAGAAATTGTAAAATTCCTAGTATTGAATGATATTGAAATCACAGCCTACAAAACTTATGGGACTCAACAAAAGCAGTCATAAGGGGAAAATTCATAGCCCTAAATACATTCGTTACAAAGACGGAGGGTTCACAATTCAATTAACCTGACTATCCACCTACAGGTGCTAGAAAAGCAGGAAGGATCCAATCCAAAGAGCTCCAGATGGAAAGAAATAATAAAGATTAGAGTATAAATTATTGAATTGGAAATGAAGAAAATAATTTAGAAAATGAATGAAACAAAGAGCTGGTTCTTTGAAAAAATAAACAAGATTGACAAACTCAGCCATTTGGTCTGTCTTCTAAGAAGTAGAATTTTATGGTACCATTGCCATTTGGGTCCGGATTACTGTTTTCCACCCTTCGATTCCCTTCACTAGACCCTTACAGGAAACACCTGAACCACAAGACACTGGAGAGGGTAGGATCAAGACTGACCTAAATCTCCTACATCTTCCCTCCCTCCCTCTCCCCCTCTCCCCTCTATCTCTCTCCTCTCTAACTCTTGTATATTAGTTATGTTTTTCCTCAATTTCTTAGTGGACACTGACCTGTAACCCCCACTTCCAGCTTGGGCCTACCATCCACAATGAGCTGTTGATCAGAGAAAACTACAAGGTTTCCCAGAACAATGACAGACTTCTGTCAGAGTACTTGATGACCCAACAAAGGCCAGTGGTAAGACCCTATTGCTGAAGACTCCATACGCAGCTGACGCGTAAAATGGAATGACATGGCTGGAAGCCAGGAGAGAGTCAGTCCCCAGACAGTCAGCGTGTCTAGTGCCAGAAGGTGCTACATAGGCGACTGGGGTAAATGACCAAGATCTGTCCAAGCAACACATTGTTTATCCTAATTAGCAACAAATAACTGGATGTGATGCCCACACAAGTGCAATAGTGGTACACAGCCATGGTGAGGAACCAATTGCTCTTGATTTGGCTAATTGATGCACTCAGTGGTACTAGACCCATAGCTAGAGCTGGGAAACAAGTCAGAACCATACCCAAACACAAGCCCACTCTACAATATCAAGCTACCATCAATCACGGGGTATAAGAGGGCCTACACCTATCATACTGTCTATCAAAAAAGTAAGTGTTATCTCAATTTTCCGGGTGCTAACTTATTCTCCGTTGGAGAATCTGCTTCTCTTTTCCAGATAGATGTAGATCCTAAGAAGAGAGCTGCCCCAACATGCTTCAAAAGGGGCCCAACTGAAACTAAGGACAACTGGCGAAATAAGCAAGGGTGATGTTTTCCTGTGAACCAGATACCAGCACAAAGGGGAAGGAGACCAACGCAGAGAAAAATCAACTCCTACCAAATCAGAGAGCCAGAGCCTCAGAGGCCCCCAACACCTCAGCACTGAAGCAGACCAAAAATGAACCCAACATGGCTCAGGGAAATTTTGTGGAAGAGGGGGCGGAAAGAATGTCAGAGTCACATGTTGGGTCATGATTTGCAGAGACATTTATCATACCAATAACTGGGGGCTAACTCCACAATGCATGACCCATTTTCATTAACAAGGAGGGTCTAATGGGAGGGGGTAGATCACAGATGAGCCTAAATAATGGTACCAAACTGCCTGTGTTTATTGAAAAGAAAACTAATAAATTAAATAAAAAAAAAAAAGATTGACAAACTCCTCGCCAAACTGATCAAGCAAAAAAAAAAAAAAAAAGTCTCAAATTAACAAAATTAGATATGAAAAAGGAAATATCACAACAGACATCAACAAAATTGGGAGAAACATCAGGGTATACTTCCAAAACTTTTACTCCACAAAATTAAAGAATATGGAAGAAATGGATGAATTCCTGGACACATACCACCTACCAAAACTAAACATATCAGATTAATCTCCTAAACAAACCTGTCATATCCATGGAGATTGAAAAGGTAATCAAAAACCTCCCCAAAAAGGAAAGTCCACATGCACAAGGGGGCACACACATCTGGATTTTGTTTGCAGCAGCTGGAGGCCCTGGTATACCCTTTCTCTCTCTCTCTCTGTACCTGCCTATTTCTCTCAAATAAATAAATAAAAATAAAATTAAGAAAAAAAAAACAACGTAGTCATTATAGTCACCACATTATAGAATAAATTTTAAAGAACTTAGTCTTTTTCACTAACTGTAATCATGTATCTTTTAATGAACAGCTTCCCTTCAAGCAATCAATTCCCCAGGTAACTACCATTCTTTTTCTCTATTTGCAAGAGACTATTTTTCTTAATTATTTGTATGATGCAATCATGAGATAGTTGTCCCTCTGTGCTTGGCTTATTCCACTTAATAAAATGAACCAAAGTCCTTAACATAAAAAAAGGCCAGGACTGGATGGCTTCTCAGATGAATTCTATCAAACATTCATTGAAGAACTGAAAATATTTTTTTTCAAACTATTCCACATAGTTGCATAATTGGAGACCAGGGGGTCATCTGCACCTCCTTTTATGAAGCTAGCATAACCCTAATACCAAAACCAGACAGAGATGCAATAAAGAAAGAAGATCCTCAATAAAACCCTTGCAAGCTGAATTCAACAATACATCAAAAGCATTATCCACCTTGATCAAGTAGACTTCAACCCAGGGATGCAGGAATAGTTTAACATATGGAAGTTGGTCAAGGTAATATACCACATACATAAACTGAACTATAAGAACCACATGATCATCTTAATTGATGCAGAGAAGGCCTTTGACAAAACACAACACCAGTTCATGATCAAAACACTGAAAAGAATAGGCATGGGGTATTATATCTCAATACAATAAGGCCATATGTAAAGTTCCTAAAGCCCAAATCATACTTAATGGGGAAAATCTCGCGTACCCACTGAGATTGGGAACAAGACAGGGGTGTCCACTTTTACCACAGTTCTTCAACATAGTTATAGAAGTACTAGCCCAAGAAATAAGACAGGGGGCAGAAATAAAAGGGATTCAAATTGGAAAAGAAGGAGTCAAGTTAGCCTTATTTGCAGATGACATATATATATATATATTAGATTCCATTGGATGAGTGCTTTTTTAATTTCCATGGCTACTGGGATTTTGTTCAGGAAGACTCTTCCCATCCCTATATCATGGAGAGTACATTCTATTTTTGTTTTTCTCTTCCAGTGAAAGGGGTTCAGGTCTTATATTGATGTCTTTAATCCATTTGGACTTCATTTTTGTGTATGACAAATTAGTGGGTCTATTTTCATTTTTCAACATATGGTCATCCAATTTGTCCAAACACCATTTGTTGAGGATGCTGTCTTTTCTCCATTCTACATCATTGGCACCTTTGTCAAAGATAAAGCAGCTGTAGTTGCTTGCCCTAACATCTGGGTTTTCAATTCTGCTCCATTGGTCTGTTTCTGTTTTTGTTCCAGTATTATGCTACTGTTGCCACTATGGTTTTGTAATAGAGCTTTAGATGAGGTTTGGTTATACTGCCAGAGGTATTTCTTTTGCTGAAGATATGTTTGGATATTTGAGGCATTCTGCAATTCCATATGAATTGTGAGATCATTTTTCCAAATTCTGTGAAGAATAATACTGGTATTTTTATTGGTAATTTTTTTTTTTTTTTAGTTTGTATATTGCTTTTGGTAGAATTGCCATTTTCACAATATTAATGCAACCTATCCAGAAGCATGGGAGGTCTTTCCAGCTTCTCAAGTCTTCCTCCATTTCTTTCTTGAGTGCTTTTATGTTTTCATTATATGGTTCTTTCACATCCTTTCTTAGTGTTATTACAGGGTATTTAATTTTTTTGTTGCTATTGAAAACTGGACAGCCTTACTGATTTCTTTCTCTGTGTATTAATCTTTTGCATATAGAAAAGCTGCTGATTTTGTGCACTGATTTTGGATTCTGCCACCTTGCTAAAGAATTTATCACCTTTCTACACAATGAAATTCTATACAGCAGTAAGAAAAAAAATGACACAATGAAATTTGAGGTAAAATGGTTGAACCTGGAACAGATCATGCTCAGTGAACTTACCCAATCACAGAAAAAAAAAAAAAAAAATCGCCAAATAGTCTCATTCATCTACAGCACCTAACCTGAATCTACCCAAGATACCTTACATTCCCAGGAAGCAACTCATGGACTAGACACTAGGATGGATGTGGAGGGAGGGGAGAGCATTGAAGGGGTGGGGAACACAAATCTAGACTCAAACAGCAATGGAACCATAAAATTCTACTTCCTAAAAGGCAGACCAAATGAATGAACCTTCACCAGACCCACCAGGGAACATCTGAACCACAAGACACTGGAGAGGGTAGGATCAAGGCCCTTAATCTTCTACATCTTCTCTCTCTCTCTCTCTCTCTCTCTCTCTCTCTCTCTCTCTCTCTCCTCTCTAACTCTTGTATATTAGTTATCTTTTTACTCATGTTCTTGGTGGGCACTGACCTGTAACTCTCAGTACCAGCATGGGGCTATCATCCACAATGAGCTTTTGATCAGAGAGACCTACAAGTTTTCCTAAAAGACAGACAGATTTCTGTCAGAGTACTTGATGACTCACCAAAGGTTAGTGGTAAGACCCTATTGCTGAAGACACCATATGCAGCTGATACATAAAATAGAATGGCATGGCTGGAAGCTAGAAGAGAGTCAGTCCCCAGACAGTCAACGCATATAGTGCCAGAAGGTGCTACATGGGTGACTGGGGGAAAATGACCAATATATCTGTCCAAGAAACTCATGTTCTAACCTGCTTAGCAGCAAATAACCTATTGTGAGGCCCACACAAGAGCAATAGTGGCACACAGCCATGGTGGGGAACCAGCTGCTCTTGATTTGGCTAACTGATCCCCTTGGTGGTACGGGACCCATAGCTGGAGCTGGGAAACAAGTCAGAACCATATCCAAACATAGGCCCACTCTCCAATATTAAGCTACCATCAATCATGGGCTACAAGAGGGCCTAAACCTATTAAATTCTCTATAAAAAAAAGTAAGAGTTATCTCATTTGACCTGATACTAACTTACTCTCCATTGGAGAATCTGCTTCTCTTTTTCAGATAGATGTAGGTTCTAAGGAGAGAGCCACCCCATCAAAAGGGCCCTCAAAAGGGCCCCAGCTGAAACTAAAGAAAATTGATGAAACAAGCAAGGGTGCTGTTTTCCTGATGAACCGGATACCAGCACAAGGGGGAAGGAGACCAACACAGAGTAAAAAACAACTCCTACCAAATCAGAGAGCCAGAGCCTCATAGGCAGGCCCCCTACACCTCATCACTGAAGCAGACCAAAAATGAATCCAACATGGCTCAGGGAAATTTTGCAGAAGAGGGGGCGGTAAGAATGTCAGAGCCACATGTTGGGTCATGATATACAGAGACATTTATCTTACCCATAACTATGGGCTAACTCCACAGTGCCTGACCCATATACCTCAACAAGGAGGGGCCATTGGGGAGGTGGTAGCTCACAGATGAGCCTAATAATTGCACCAAAATGAATGTATTTGCTGAATACAAAACTAATTAAAAAATTAAAAAATAAATAAAGAATTTATCATCTTTAGAAGTTTTAGGATGGTGTCTTTCAGGACACACACACCCACAAACACACACACACACACACACACAAATGGCCTCAGTTCAGTTCCCCAGTACCCATATAAAGCCAGATGCACAAAATGGCCTTTGCTTCTCCTGGCTTCTGTTTACAGCGACTGGAAGCCCTGGTGCACCCATTCTCTCTTTATGGCAAATAAGTAAACAAATATTTTTGAAGATGTTTTTGAAATACAAAGAAAATATCAACAATTGGAGTATTTCATCCAGCTACCCACATAATAGTATCCATTCTTTTTAATTGTTAGGTTGACAAATTAAGATTACAAACTGTAGCTCAGGTCCAAAGTCCCAAAGTTGAGAAGATTGTGCTTTTCAAGATTGTGAATCTCTCTAGAAATAGGAACTAGAAAGACATTCTACTTGGAATCAATATTGTAACTTTATTATATAATAGTTTGTTGTGATTATGGTATGGGGGATGATTCCAGGACCATCTACATTTAGCATTATATAAATGTTCCTATTTCAACATTTTCCCTGGGCTCTGGAACATGGACAGAAGAAGCACACACATTTAAATAATAAAATAAATAAATGAATAACAACTTTGGACTTGATGGCCTTTCTTTAAGCTATGGTGAGAGTGCTTAAGGAAGCATTTCCCCAGAGTCCTAACAATGGCAATGACAAAAAGAGTATTTTCGGGAGGTGCTATGTTAATGCACCACACCACACCTCAGTAGAGGAGAGACTGTTTTCATAGTGGTTCATTCATGATTATAAAATTCAGCACAAATCTTCTTTAAAGTTTTCTTTCATAACCTTTTCTTCTGTGTCTATAGCTATATAAAAATTGATATACAAGAGCTGGAGAGATGCCTTAGTGGTTTAGATCTTGCCAGCAATGCCTATGGGGCTGAGTTTGATTTGCCAGTACCCATGCAAAGGTGACCCATGTGTCTGGAGTTCATTTGTACTGGCTATATTTCTGTATCTGCCTCCCTTTTTCTCTGTCTGTCAAGTAAATAAATGAAATATAAAGATTGGTATACAAATCAAACATTTACAAATAACAAATCTTTAGAAAATTCATTTTAAAATGACTATTTAGGACTGGAAGGATGGCTCAGCAGTGAAGTCGTTTGCCTGCAAAGCCAAAGAACCCAGGTTTGATTCCCCTGGACCCACATTAGCCAGCTGCACAAGGGGGCACACACATCTGGAATTTGTTTGCCGTGGCTGGAGGCCTTGGTGCTCCCATTCATTCTCTCTCTCTCCCTGTCAAATAAGTAAATAAATAAATAAATAATAAAATGATTATTTAATGCATACATAATTTTACCATAATTTTATTAAAGATGAAAACAAATTTGTATAGTGAATGAAATGAATGAGCTCATTCATTTTTTACATAAAATAAATTTGGCTGAATATTTGATACTGTGGGATTTAGAGGACCCTTGATATTTATTTTGTGTTAAATACTATTTTGATTTTATAATCATCCATTCTGAGAATATCACTTCCCATAAATACATAAGACAAAATGGCAAAAAAATATGCTAAGGCCATTTTAGAAACCACTGGAAGTTAATTGCAAGCTAACATTTATTTAATGATTTTTCAAAAAATAAACAAGGAACTCAAGCAGCAATTTTTAAGATAAAATACTCTAATACTATCCATTATAAAGATACACTAATTTGAGAAATGAGAGTAGGAAAATATTTCAAACCTTTGTTTTCCATTATTAAACATGTTTTATAGGAAAACATATTCATATGAACAATAAAGATGCTGCAATTCACAGTCTGCATATAGTGGTGCGGATGGTAACGTTTGGGGGGAAGACGAAAGACTTGGGAGCTTGTGCAGCATGAGGTGCACTTTAAGTGCTCAGAGCTAAGACTGCTGTGGGTCACCCAATGAGGCACGGCACATGCTCCCAGAAACACTTCACACTCATTAAATATCAGGTTTTAATTCATGATTGGTTGGTTGCAAAACATCTTCCTGTTGTACATTCTGTCTTGACCTCCACATTTAGTTACCTTACTCTCATCTTGACCTCTACATTTAGTTACCTGACTCCCAGAATTGAGGGTTTAGTGGCTGCCGATGGCACGCAGGAAAAGTACAGTTGGATTTTTCCATGGAGGCCTTCAATGTACAGGGCAAGCTCATACTGACTGGTTGATAAAATCTGACAAACTGAGAGCCAACAATTAAAATAAACTCTTTGAAGCAAATGTAATTTACATTGTACTATAAATTTGTTCATTTGTAACTGAAAATGTGATATGGAAAGACAGCAGGACTGAGAATAATCTTATAATTATACTTTTGATCTTGGTTTAAATCCACTTGGGACAAAGAATGATTTTCTTTTTTCAGCATGAACCAATTTTGAAACAATGAAGTGGCATTTAAAAAGTGTAAGAAATTATACTGCAAAGGCACTTATTTATTCCATTTTTAAAATTTAAAATCTTTAAAGAAATATTTTGGTTAAAAATATCCAGCTTGATGTGATGGCATTGGCCTTTGATCCCATTTGGGCGGCAGAGGTTAGAGGATTGCCATGAGTTCAAGGCCACTCTGAGACTACATAGTGAATTTCATGTTAGCCTGGGCTACAGTGAAATTTTACCTTGAGTAACAACAACAAATGAAAGAGTATATGCTCCAAATAAAATAAAATTTACAAAGTTTCAAAGCTTTTATAGACAGAGTTTCACTTTCTGAAGATCTTCATAAGTGGGTATATTTTCCTTTGGGCCAAAACTATTTCTTATTGTAAGAACAAATACCAGGTTCAATTCTTATGAGCAGATGGGTTTTCTAAGTGTTGACTGAAATATGATAACCACTAACAGTGTTCAGCCCTTGCTCTAGTCTCAGATCTATGTTGGTGGAAAATATCATTGTTATTATTATCAAAATTTGCATATCATTTTCTTAATGTAAACTTTGAGTTTATTAAGAACAACATTTTGGGGTTGGAGAGATGGCTTAGCAGTATGTACACTTACCTGTGAAGCTTAAGGACACAGGTTGATTCCCCAGAACTCTAGTAAGGAGATGCATATGGTGGTACATGCATCTAGAGTTCCTTTGCCAGTGGTAGAGGTTGTGGCACACCCATTCTTTCTCTCTCTCTTTCTCTCTCCCTCCCTCTACTCTCATAAATAAGTGAATAAATAAATTTTTACTTTTTAAGAGAAAAAGAAGTTTTGAGTCTGAATTTATTTGTTATTGTGACTTTTAATATAGGACCATGCAGTAATTTTATCATGTTTCTGCCCTACTCCCCTTTTTGTCCCCTCTCTCCCACATCTGTCCGTGAGGACCCTGCTCTGTCAATGCAGTCCTTCCTATGACGAAAAACTCAATGCAGACTCAGGCATGCACATTAGAAAAGTGGGAGAGAGAGCTGGAACATGTGGAAAGAACTCCACCCACTATAGGAGCTGGCATGGGCTTCTGAAGAGAGTTGCTCTTTAACAGTCTTTAGTTTGATTGATTGTTTAGGAAATTCTTGATTTATGTACTGATGATAACATTTCACAGAAATACTTCCTCCCAACCCACAATTTACTAAACTCTGAAATTAGTAAGCATTCTTGGACCCTTTCTTCTCATAGATTAATTTGGTAATTCTAAATCAAGAATTACGGTAATTTTCTGTTTATGTTGTATACATGAGGCATGCCTGCATCACAAACATATTATCCTCAGGATATACTTCTGTTTTCTCTGCTATTGGGAGATGATCTGTTCCTTCAAGATGTCATTGGGGAGAACTTTACCCAGATATGCCCTTATACAGGGATTGGAGTGCCATCAGATAGTCATAAACACTCAAATTAGGATGAATGAAATGCAACTTACTTTGGGAAAGATGATTAAATGTTCATTTATTAAATAAATATTCATGGAAAAATGTTTTAGGTTTTAAACAGCTGTGTAAAATATTTTATAACATCATAGTTGGTTTTTCATATGGGAACTGTCTATACTTTATCCCACAGTAGGATTTTGATAACCTTTTGGACGAAGTTATAACCTTCCTGTCCTTCCACTTTCAATGGTAAAATTCATTTCTCTGCTTAGGCGGCATACTGGTTGGCAACTGGCCAAAGTTTTGAAGTAAATTTATTTTGGGGAATTACTTTTCTTCTCTTTGTGCTTCTCTACACCTTTTTTGCTTCTCTGCTGCTGGAAGGGTTCCCACTAAACCCTGTTAAGCTTTACTTTAAGGAGAGGTTAAAAAAAATTGGTTCATGGAATTTTAGACAAAGGTCTTATTTGCTTGTTGCAGCTGACTGGTTCTTTTTGCCTCTTTCTGTAGCTAGATTCTATCTCCATTCTCCTTAACTACCTCATTTAGCAATTTTATAAATTTAGATTTCTAAAAGATATTATGTAAAAGAATCAAAATATTATTTTTATATAACTGTACTGCACTAAATTTACTTAATATATGTGAAACACTAACTTCATATTTGAAGTATCTACCAATGAATTATATGTATATGAGGCAACTAAAAAATAAAATTACTGAATTGAGGCAGGAATGGATTAAATACACAAATTAGTAGGCTTTCAAACACCCTTAACTCTCAGAGACTAAAATAGGAAATTCTAAATTATGAATGATAGTTGTTTTTGGTAATATTATGTATGTGAGGCAGGTATGCATCACAAATATGTTCCCCCTATTATACACTGAAGGCATAACACAATTTAACTGTATCTTATAAAGTAATCACAGTTTTCAATGATTCCTTATGTAAATTTGCACATTTACATCATTTTATTGTAATCATTTGATTTGAAGAGGTAGAAATTGAAGAGATAGAAAATGTCAACTATATTATGGCTTATTTTATTAAATGGAGGTAAATAAAGTAAAAATAATGTCATCTAATCTAATTGTTGAGGTTTACTCCACAGGCTTTTTATTTTATGTAAATCCTATAGTAAATACCCATGGACGGATTAAAGCAAAATTACATGGAACTACTGCAATCATGTTTTGGTGCAGGCAAAAAATTGTCAAAAAAGGATAGTGTTTGTCTGCTTAGTGAATGATAAGTGCTGGAATTCAGACATAAATTATGAATGGTACACTCAATTATAGAAAGAACAAGAAATAAATAAGCATGAAATTATATTGAGGAAACAGTGGGTTTTTTGAGCAGTAGCCTATTTATAAAAGCTATATTTTCTATTTCAGAAGGGATATTATTCATAACTAGGTGTGTATATATGTATGCATATGCATATATATACACATTTAATTTTGTAATGTAAATTTTCCAGTAAATGATATATTCTTATAACTAGATCATAGGAGAGAGCAGCTGACATGCTTGAAATTGAGCATCAATCTCAATCAATATGCAACCCCTGGCCTTGAGGTAGCCATTAGACATACACTCTGATACATACTGTATATTCTTTTACAAAAAGTTAACAATTCTCAATGGAAACCTTGAAAGCTAGAAGGGTCTGGAATGAAACACTGCAAAGTCTAAGAACCTATAGCTTCCAACCCAAACTACTCTACCCAGCAAAAGTATCCCTCATAATAGATGGTGAAAGAAAAACTTTCCATGACAAAACTCAGCTTTACAATTATATGAACACAAAACCAAACTCAAAGAAGGCACAAAAAACTTCAGAGTCCATGAAAACACCAAGCCACATATACCATCACAATATGGCAGGCATCAAACCAAATCTCACAGTCATTACTCTAAATATTAATGGCCTTAATTCACCCATCAAGAGACACAAGCTAACAGGATGGATCAAAAAATTAGACCCCTCAGTCTGTTGTCTTCATGAAACTCACCTCACCACTAAAGACACACACCTCCCAAGGGTGAAAGGGTGGAAAACAATATTCCAAACAAATGTGAATAAGAACCAAGCAGGCACAGTTCTATTAATATCAAATAAAATAGACTTCAAACCAAAAATAATCAAAAAAGACTAAGAAGGCCACTTCCTATGTATCAAAGAAATGATCCATCAAGAGGATATTATAATCATAAATCTGTATGCACCAAACACAGGGGCACCACAATGCATAAAACAAAACCTACTTGACAGTAAAACAGAAATAACCACCAACACCATCATAGCTGGGGACTTCAATACACCATTATCAGTAATAGACAGACCATCCAAATAGAACTCAACAGGGAAGTAGAGGAGCTCAACAAAACTATAGATCACTTAGACATAATGGACATCTATAGAACTTTCCATCCCAAATCCACAGACTACACATTCTTCTCAGCAGCCCATGGAACATTCTCTAAAATAGATCATATACTGGGTTACAAAGCCTGCCTCCACATATTTAGGAAGATTGATATAATTCCCTGCATGATATCAGATCACAATGCTATATTTCCAGAAATTAACAACAAAAGACTCACCAAGAATCCCAATGTCACCTGGAAACTGAACAGCACACTTTTAAACAACAAATGGATAGTGGATGAAATAAGAAATGAAACTGCAAAATTTCTATAAATGAATGATGACAAGAACACATTGTTCCACAACTTATGGGACACAATGAAGGCGGTCCTCAAGGGAAAATTCATAACACTCAATGCCGTCATAACAAAGACAGAGCAATCCCACATCAGTAACCTAACCATCCATCTAAAGGCATTGGAAGAGCAAGAAAAATCCAACCCAAAAAGCTCCAGAAGGAAAGAAATAATTAAAATCAGAGCAGGAATTAATAAATTGGAAACTAAGTAAACAATTAAGAAAATTGACAAAACTAAGAAAATAGTTGAGAAAATTGACAGTTCTGTTCCAATTCTTAAAGAATAAAATATTTGTCTATGTCCATAGTGCTTCTTTTTATAGTCTAGCTACTTGCTGAAAAACTGTCACATGACACTTCAACATAGAAAGTCCTGGGTAGCTTGAGGAAGGAGGGCCACTAAGCATTCAGTTATTGGAAGCTACAGTTATTGTTATATATGCTTAATATTAAGGAAATGTCAGGAACTATGCCCTATTGATGTATCTGATACACACACAATCAAGAAACTCAGTATTATTCTAAAATAATAATTAGAGCTGCTATTTCTTCCTTATACTAACAATTCCATAAATTCAATAAAGATAATTGTCAATTATATATATTATATTAATAATTATATAATATATACTATATAATAATATACGTAATATTATGCATAATATTACGTATATTATTATATGTATTATATATAAAACTATAGCTCTTATAAGAAAATTGCAATATAAAATATACTTTTATTATATATAATATAATAAGACAGTCTATTTCTTTAACTTTTTGTTTGTTGTTTTGAGGCAGGGTCTCACTGTAGATCACACTGCCTCCAATTAAGGATGGTCCTCCTGCCCAGCCTCCCCTATGCTGTGATAAAAGGTGTGTGCCACCATATAACAAAACTTTAAATTAGGGGATGTTCCCTTTTTTATGTTGTTTTGTTTTTTTCAAGATTGTGCTTCAGGGCTGGAGAGATGGCTTAGCAGTTAACCACTTGCCTGTGAAGCCTAAAGACCCCGGTTCGAGGCTCGGTTCCCCAGGACCCACGTTAGCCAGATGCACAAGGGGGCGCATGCATCTGGAGTTCGTTTGCAGAGGCTGGAAGCCTTGGCGCACCCATTCTTTCTCTCTCCCTCTATCTGTCTTTCTCTCTGTGTCTGTCGCTCTCAAATAAATAAATAAATAAATAAATAAATAAATAAATAAATAAATAAATAAATAAATAAAAAAGCCAGGCGTGGTGGCGCACGCCTTTAATCCCAGCACTCGGGAGGCAGAGGTAGGAGGATCGCCATGAGTTCAAGGCCACCCTGAGACTACAGAGTTAATTCCAGGTCAGCCTGGACCAGAGTGAGACCCTACCTCGAAAAACCAAAAAAAAAAAGAAAGAAAGAAAAAAAAAAAAGATTGTGCTTCACTCTATACCAGGCTTTGCTAGAAATCACTTTGTAGTCTCAGGCAGGCCTCAAAATCACAGGGATCCTCCTTCCTTTGCTTTTTGAGTACTGGGATTAGAGGCACATGGCACTGAACCAAATTTACTGCTGCGTTCTTATTCAGTTCATATATGTAAATTTATTATAACAATTAAGGAAAACCTACCAATGTCCTCGTTCACATGTTGTGTTAAATTGAAAACATTGAAGCTTTTATTTAAAAGTAAATTGACAGATCCTGTAGGTAGCATATTTAATGACTGGCAAACAGTAAGAAAAACACAACATAAATTTCTGCATAATAGTAATAAGTGATAGTGAAGTGCACTAATTTTTGGAATAAACTAAATTATCTGCTTACTGTCATTAAGCACAACACTAGGGACAGTATGTCTTAAGTTGAAATTGAGTGAAACAGTATTATAGTTTGAGAGCACATATTTTTAAAATTATTTCATTTGTTTATTTTCAAGGAGAGAGAGAAAGAGAGAGTGGAGGTGGGTGGGCAGAGAGAGAGAATGGTCATACCAGGGTCTTTTGCTTCTGTAAATGAATTCCAGATACATGTTCCATTTTGTGCATCTGACTTTAAGTGGATACTGAGGAATCAAGCCTAGGCCAGTATGCAAGCAAGTGCCTTTAACCACTGAGAAATCTTGCCAGCCCCAAAACACATATTTTTTAAAGAACAATTTGTGTTGTCTGTGTGTATGTGTGTGTGTGTGTGTGTGTGTGTGTGTGTGTTTACACACACTCGAGAGAGTGTGAGGGGTGTATGCTTGGTTGCACATGTGCCATTGCACATGTGTGGAGGTCAGAAGAAAGCCTTGGAGTGTTTGTCTCTGCCTCCCCCTTTGTTTACAAAAGGGTGTCTGATTCTGGCTGCTGTGAACACCACAGTAGGTTGCCTGATCAATAGGACTCAGCTGACTCTGCTCCCAATGCCTTAGGCCTGTTGTGATTACAGATGTGGGCGTTACTTGCCTGAGGCTCTGCATGGTTCTGAGGGTCTGAACTCTTGCTTGTTGGGCTTGTATAACAAGTGATTTTACCTACTGAACTACTGACCCATGACCTTCATCATGAAGAGCATTTTCTTTTGTTTATATCACTTGTGTTTGGAAGGGTACTTGAAATGACCTTTGCACTGTGAATGTTGGAAAGTTAGAATCACCGTCTTTCGAATTTGCCTGTTCAAAGCAGTAGGCATCCTTTCCCTGAAACTGGAACCAATGCTCTTTCAGTTCCACCTGTGTACCTTAAGGCTCTTGCAACTGGGGCAACCAAGGTTTCTGAAACTCCAGCACCTCAGATTGGAGAAAGAAAATTGGAATTAGAATTAGGATAGGCTTTTCCTAGAATGTGTTTTTTATATCATCCTATTGGGGAAGTGGTCATAAACATGTCTTAGAAAAAGAAGGAAGAAGGAAAACACAACTTTACTTGTCGGGTTAACCTATGATAGGCTTAAGGAGTCTTTCTGGATTAAAATACTTTCGGAATAGTAGTCAGCTTGTTATCAGACATGATATTGGTTAAATTGTGAGACACACAAAAACTCAAACATATTCTAAATATGCACGTGAAAACAATTGTTGCTACTATTTATGAATAAAATTAAAATAAGATAATTCCAATTGATTAAGAGTTCACATTGTTCCAAGCCTGAATTAAATTATTTGAACTTTATATTTACTTCTAGGAAAGATCTCACTCAGGAATTATAGATTTTTTTTCACCTTCCTGTAATAATATTTTGGATAACTATTCTGGTTTGATTGTCTGAAGAAGGCCAGAGACTTCAAATAAATCAATAATTTTTATATAATTAGAAAATGGATGGGCTGAGGAGATGGTTCAGAAGTTAAAAGTGCTTCCTTACTGGCCGGGGAGATGGCTCAGCAGTTAAATGCACATGTTTGCAAAGCCTGCTGACTTGAGTCCCCAGTCCTACATAAAACCAGATACACAAAATGGAGCATGTGTCTGGGGTTCCTTTGCAGAGACAAGAGGCCCTTGTATGTCCACTCATACTATCTCTCTCTCTCTCTTTCTCTGTCTTCCTGTTTCTCATAAGTAAATTGTAAAACTTTGCTGGAAATAAATGAATATAATTTAAAAAAAAGTAAGTGCTTGCTTGCAAAGCTTGCCAGCCTGGGTTTGATTTCCTAGTACCCCTGTAAAGCCAGACATGCTTCAAGTTCATTTGCAGTGGCAAGAGGCCCTGCTGTGCGCATTCTCTCTCTCTCATATGTGCATGCGTGCGTGCGTGCGTGTGTGTGTGTGTGTGTGTGTGTGTGTGAATGGAGAAGCCTTGATTAAAACTGATAGGATGGGAAGATGGCTCATTTGGTAATGTGCTTGCCTTGCAAGTATAAGTTCAACTACCCAGGTGTCACACTGACAAATAAGGCTGTGGCTACATGCTTCTGTGATAGAAAGGTAAGGAAGGGAGGACCCTGACGCCCACAGGCATCCATTTTTGTGCACTAGACAAGTTTCTGTCCGATGAAAATCACATCTCACAACAGTTGGATGCATATCTTGATATCCTTCTGTCTATCTGTGCACCCACATACACACTTACACACTTGAGCATCTGAATACACACACATGCCTGACCTCCCACAATAGCAATGCATGCCTACCTGCTTGATGAATACTGGTTTCAGTATCACCATCCATTTATTTATTATGCCTTTTATTTTACTTACTTATTTTTGGTTTTTTGACAGAGTCTTGCTCTAACTCAGGCTGACCTGGAATTTACTCAGAAGTCTCAGGGTGGCCTTGGACTCACAGCAATCCTCCTACTTCTGCCTACCAAGTGCTGGGATTAAAGGCGTGCGCCACCATACCCAGTTTAACATCTCTTTTTAACCAGAAAGTTTCTGTAATCAATATAGGCTAGTTAGATGATTACAATAACATTTTCTCCATTTTTTTTTTACTTCATTATCGCTGTGGGTCTGAGAATTTATTGTCAATAGTCTGATATAAAAGACTATTCACATAACATGCCTTTCTTAACTTTTTCTGTATCTAACTCTGTCATTTGTACTCCAGGGACCTTGGTACCATCTGCTAAGTCTACTGTGAGCAATCTACAAGCTGATTTCTCTGTATCAAGAATTAGGGGCTGGAGAGACGGCTTAGCGGTCAAGCGCTTGCCTGTGAAGCCTAAGGATCCCGGTTCGAGGCTCGGCTCCCCAGGTCCCATGTTAGCCAGATGCACAATGGGGCGCACGCGTCTGGAGTTCGTTTGCAGAGGCTGGAAGCCCTGGCGCACCCATTCTCTCTCTCTCTCCCTCTATCTGTCTTTCTCTCTGTGTCTGTCGCTCTCAAATAAATAAATTAATTGATTAATTTAAAAAAAAAGAATTAGCCATTTTTACAATTATAACATGGTACATGTAAAGCCTGGGCAAGTTTGGATAATTTTTAACAAACAATTTAATTCAGAGTGTTTTGGACTTTCCATGGGTTTAATTTTTAGTTTGTTTTCTTAATTTAGAATTTTCTGGATTTTTTTTTTTTTTTGAAAATCAATCACATCTTATTTCTATGTAATGGCTATTCTCTCTTTTTTTTTCCCTTATATTTATTTGTTTATTTGCAAGGAGAGAGAGAGAGAGAGAGAGAGAGAGAGAGAGAGAGAGAGAGAGAGAGAGAGAGAATGTGAGCGTCCAAAGGCCTCCAAATGCATGTGTCACTGTGTCTGTCTTATGTGGGTACTGGGGAATTGAACCCCGGTTGCTAGGCTTTGAGGTAAAATCCTTAGCTGCTGAGCCATCTCTCCAGCCCTGTAATGACTATTTTCAGTGTCATCGATAAACTGAATCTATTTATCCATTGTTTCTATGTGGTTTGATAACACTGAATTGAATTTTTATTTGTGTGTGTGGGGTCTTTGTAGTGTACAGATGACTGAGCTCCTTGCACATGCAGAGGCCAGAGTAAAATACAGGATATCTTTGTCATTCTTCTGCTTATTCTTGCTCACATGAGAAATAAAGACAGAAGTAATGAACCTGGAGCTTTTTTGTTGTTGTTGTTAGACTTTTGGCTGGCTGAACCCAGTGATTCTACTAATTCTGTCCTACTTTACAGTGGGGACACCTGACTTTTTTCCTGGGTGCCTGGTATC
This sequence comes from Jaculus jaculus, assembly GCF_020740685.1. Taxonomy (NCBI): domain Eukaryota; kingdom Metazoa; phylum Chordata; class Mammalia; order Rodentia; family Dipodidae; genus Jaculus; species Jaculus jaculus. Next base: position 42,493,825 of record NC_059104.1, read on the forward strand.
CAACTAAGGTCCTCATAATTGCACAGCAAGCACTCTTTTTTTAAAAAATTATTTATTTATTTATTTGAGAGCAAAAGAGACAGAGAGAAAGACAGATAGAGGGAGAGAGAGAGAATGGGCCCGCCAGGGCTTCCAGCCTCTGCAAACGAACTCCAGATGCGTGCGCCCCCTTGTGCATCTGGCTAACGTGGGTCCTGGGGAACCGAGCCTCGAAACGGGGTCCTTAGGCTTCACAGGCAAGTGCTTAACCGCTAAGCCATCTCTCCAGCCCACAGCAAGCACTCTTACCTAGTGAGCCATAACCCAGCTCCAAACTTAAACGTTTTCAGATCATGAATTCTCATTCATGGTAAACTTCATCCTCACAGTAAATAATAACTCTGCCAAATGCTCCTGTGCTCATAGCTACTTATTTATTTTTCCCAAGCAAAGATGTGCTTAAATGAGCCTTATCACATGGTAGTTGAGGTTAACATTGCTTATAAGTTTTTGTTCACATACATGTCTTTAACAGTAAGATTTATGCATTGATTACAGAGATACTCCCCAACAATAGAGAAAAGTCATATAAAATACAGTGAAACTTTGATTATATTCATTAAAGGCATTTATTTTATTTCTTTACTGCTAACTAAAAACTACTCATTTCACATCTTGGATTTAGCTGGGGATTCCCAAATTCTTCTTATAAATTTCCAAGTCAGAAAATACATATTTTTCCATAAGTCTGTGGCATAAGCATGGGAACACAACTGGATTGAATCAGTACACACGCTCTTATAATCTTCACTTGTTTATTGTTAGTGCTTGGGCATTTCATCACAGAAGAAACAACGCAGATGAATATAAAGTATTGGCCAACACCTATATACAAGTCTCACTTATGATTCATATATAGCACAGAATTAAATACTTGTGTTAGCTTTTAAGATTTTAACACCTTAATATTTGGACCAGATGCTGCAAGAAACTGAGGGCAAGTATCACTTTCTAAATACATTTACCATGAAATATGAAGTGTTCTATTTCATGCAAATGAGGATAATTTAAGACAATATCCTAGGGCAGCAAATAAAGGTATGCAAAACTTCAGGAATTGCCTTTGCTTTTTGAATATATGAAGGATTTGAGGAATAAATGCAACCAAATCTTTTCATTTTAATCATAGCCTAAAAATAATACATGAGGCATATTAGTTCAAATGTCACTTCTTTGAAAAAGACTTCTCTAGCAATTTGCTTTGCTCAAAGAAGAATTCACGCTGTCTTATCAGAGCTGTGAAGCTTCATAGTCTCCTTTAAGATTTACCATGAAGAATGTGAATTGCAATCTATGGATGCCTCTGTATCTGAAAAGTAGCCATTCCCCAGTGAAATCTCAGCACAAGTGGATCTTCTCTTCCTAAATAAGGATTCAAGTACTTACATTACAGACATGAGCGGTTTTTCCAAACAAAATAAAGGAACAATTAGGATTGTACCCATTAACTTTAGAAATTTCTCTTGATATTTCTGCTATATGTGCATGTACTCATGCACACAAACTGTGTATAATACATAAACGCACATATGTAGTATGTGTGTGTGTTTGTGTGCACACATTTTCAGCCTTGGAGAATTCCAGATATTAAGGTATATGTTTTTAGTCTGTCATAGTACAGGTCAGAAAGTATAGCTTTTTAGAATTATTATTTTTTAAATTTATATATATATATATGTATATATATATATATATATATATATAGATAGATAGATAGATAGATAGATGTATATATTTGAAAGATAAAGAGAGAAAGAGACAGAGAGAGAGAGAAAAACATGGAGAAAGAAAGAGTGAATATGGACACATCAGGGCTTCCTGGCACTGCATGTGTCACTGTGGGCATTTTCCTTGATATGGGTGCCGGTGAATCAAATCCAGGCCATCAGGTTTTGCAAGCAAGCACCTTTAATTGATGAGCCATCTCTCCAGACCACATTCTTCCCTCCTTAGTAATCAGACTTATCTTGCTTGATGGTATTATTTCCAAATGCATGTAAAACTGCTCAATATTTAATTCAGTCTTTAGTTTTTCCAGTTTAAGGTTGAAATTAAATTCCAGCAGAAACAAGTGTCAGAGCTGAGGATTTGGGGAATATATGTATTTTTTTTTAAGATAACTACAACAAAGGTTATAAATATGCCCTTCACAATCCAAAAGTTTCTGAAGTTCATTTCCAGGGTTTCTTGTAATAGTCAGCATTCCAGGTTCTGATTAACTGACATTTTTCATAGGCTAGGAATATAATTATATAGTATATACTTTTGTCTGAATTCTTGTCTTATGCTAAATTATGATTTTGTGTGGGTCAGGGGTCTGTTCTGTTTGTGTAAGTAGTATGCACTGAATGGGAACAAGGTAGTTTATCTTGCAAGGCACTAAGCTGTTTGCACCAAATGACAAATATTTTTGCAATGAAAATGTTTAAACTTATTTTTATAAATATACTTTGATTTATTTTTATCAAATAGAAGTAAAATAACTGGATCGTGTGATTGTTATGTAAATATTTATTTTTATTTATTTATTTGAGAGAGATTGAGAGAGATAGAGAAAGAGGAAGAGAGAGGGAGAGAGAGAATGGGCATGCCAGAGCATCCAGCCACTGCACACGAATTCCGGACACTTGCACCTGCTTGTGCAGCTGGTGTAAGTGGGGCCTGGGGAATCTGACCAGGTCCTTTGGCTTTGCAGGCAACCTGTTATGCCATCTCTCCAACCTTGTAATGTAAATCTTAGATGTGCTGTTAAAGTGCTTCTCAGAGCTTCTGAATCATTCTCTGGGGTGGTCATACACATCCCATTTGCTCCATATCCTGGATTGGATCTCTCAAAGGAAGAATAGTTGGCTACAGAAAAATAAAGGTGAACCTTTAATTTTAGCAACTGTAATCCCTATGTATTGGTATTTCACTGTGGCTTAATTTGCCTTTTTTTGACTGAAATTGAATTACATTGCATTCTTGATGTGTTCTCCATAGTACCTGTGCTAATTTGTTTTGTACCTTAACACTAAATTAGTTTGTTTTCTCATAATAAGTTTCTAGATATTAGCCTGACACATATTTCCTTCTACTCTGAGGCTGCCCTTTTTTATATTTAAACAATGTTACTTGACAATTATGATGTTTTAATTTTATAAAGTTACATTTATTTCTTATATTTTAGACCATGCTATCTGTGACAAAATTTAGAAGTCATTGTCAAAATCTATATCATTAATAGTCCCCTAGTGGTTTCTTCACACATAAACTATTTTATCTTTCTTTGTTATGTGATGTGATTTACTTTTTTATATGATATGGATTAAATTTGATTTATTCACTTAAATTTATTTATGGAGAGCCATTAATGAAATATACTATCTTTTGCTGGAACTATACAGTCTTTCAATAACAGTTTTTTCCACCCTAAATCCCCAATCATCTAGCAAACCATTGGTTAATGCTCGTGAATTAGAATATAACCTTATATCCAGCTGTGGTGGTATGAATTAGGTGTCCCCTGTAAGGTATATGTTTTGAATACTTGGTTCCCAGCTGATGGCAGCGTGGGAATTGGAACATTGCTGGAGGAGTGTGCTGTTGGGGTGGGATCATGGGTGCTGTAGCCAGATTCCCCATTGCCAGTATTTGTTTGGGATACTCTCCTGCTGCTGTTGTCCACCTGCTGTTGTCCAGGAGATAATGACCAATCTCTAGTCATACCAAGTTTTCCCCTGCCACCATAGAAATTGCTCCCAGTCTCCCACAAGCTGCTTTTGTGCCAGCACTGTGAAGCTAAGTATAGCACCAGCCGTTTTTTCTTTTCATGAAAACTTTACCAACATGTGCATTGCCTGAACTTCTGCCTATTGTGGAGATATCATTTAACCACTGTGTTTCATGGTTTTCCCAGAAATGTGCTATAATCCTGTGGCTATCCACTTCTGGGAGATACCTGCGTAGCATGTTGGTCCATCTATAAACCTTTCTATAGTTTCCTCCTTAGTCTCTCTACTCAGCTGCACATCTCATGATGCACAAAAGGCATTGTAACAGGAATGGAAGCCATAGGCATTTTGCTAACTTCCTCTTGTAATTTGCTCATGGCTTCCTGATTACATGCATACCACTTCTGTTTGATAATGGATTCCTGCTTTGTTCATCCAGCTTTATGTACGGCTGCTGTGCTGGATATCATTCAGCTCATGATGGGCAGCTCAGATCACATGGTAACTTGATGGTTCATTGTCAAGCTTTCGGTTGCCACTAAGACCCAATAAAGGACAAAGCCCTGTCTCTCAAAGAGAGAATCGTTGGCTACAGATAACAGCAATATCCCAAGATCTTTCACTGTGATTTACCTGTGGGGGCCTGCCAAAGGCTCCAAACAGCATCCCTGACTGCCACTGATACCTCAAGTACCATTGGATCTGATGGATCATCATATGAGCCAAGTGGCAGAGCAGTCTGCACAGAAGCATGGGCCTGTTCATGAGCCTTCTCTTATTCTGGTCCCACCCAGAACTAGTAGCTTTCTGAGTCACTTGGTATCAGCCAGAATCACCCACCCAAGTGAGGAATGTGCTACCTCCAAAATCCAATAGGCTCCAGTAAGCATTTTGCTTTCTTGGTGATAGAAGAAGCTTAGATTTTCTAGTGCTATGATTCAAAGTAGCTGTTTATTAATTTGCTAAGGAAGATTTATGCTTATATATATAACACCTGCTAGGAGGATACCTATCTATTTCAGTTCCGGGAAATCAACTGAAATTGTCTTGGCTGATATTCTCTCCAATTTATCTTTGTATATATTTTATATCAAACTCATACCTCATTATTCAGATTTATAATAAGTTATGAAGTCATGTTGTGTAAGATTTTCACCAGCGACCTTTTTCAGGGTCTTTATGATTAGTTCATATTTAAATCATTTGCCCTTCCAAATAAATTCTGGAACAAACTTGCTAATTTCTAGGCAAAGCCTTGTAAGTTATGACTAAGACTGTTTTTTTTTTTTTAATCTAGAGAAGAATTGCAAAGGATTAGCATGCAAACACACTGAGATTTCTAACTGATAAACACAGTTTTACCATTTCATTATTTATACATCCTTTATTTTATTCCAGAAATTTTTATTTTAGTTTTTAAGCCAGGTACATCTCTCATCAGATTTGTCCATAACTCACTTATTCATACTACTGTAAATGGTATTTCAATCTCAAATTGTCTGTTTCTAGTATATAGAAATAACAACTGAGTGGTGTGTTCTATGTAGGCAGTTATGTCATCCATAAATAAAGACAGGTTTATCATTTCAAATTTCCAAAATGGCTGACTTTTACTGAATTCACTGTCTTACTATATTTAGTAGATTCTCCAGGGCTTTACTGATTAGAACTGGTAAACACAGATACCATCAACTCAATCCTCATTCAGAGTGGTCTGACAGTTATATTCTCACCATTAAATCTTGTTAGCTGTAGGCTTTTGTGGCTGTTTTGCATAATTTTGAGGAAGATATTTACTGTTCTTAGTTTGCTGGGAGAAGAAAATGGGATGGTAGATATTAGTCAAATGTTTTCAGGCTCTCTTGAAATTAGCAGATGGTTATACTTGTGATTTTGTTATATGTAGCCCCTTTGTTAAACAAATTGTTTTAATAAATGAAACTCTTTAATCCTGGCATCTTTCCTGATAAATTTTCTTATTTTAAGTCAGATATCATTGACACTTAGATATTAATGTAGTAAATCTTTTGCTCTTTTATTGTTTCCAGCTTTTGTTTTTATATTCAATGTGAAGCTGTCAAAGGATGCTTACATTTTTATTCAAAAATAAGAATTTTTGACTCCTCAGTTTGCTCAGAAATTTTAATTTAATATTTTTATCATTGTTTAAGCTGACCATAGATTATTCCCTTATCAGTATTGTGCAAACTTTCCTTTGTATGATAGCACTGACATTTTATTCTTCCTTGTGAATTCCATGTCATTTTCTGGAGATTATATGTAATTAACCCCAGATAGAGCCCTTGTGGCAGACCAAAGAAACATTGCATAGTGTCTAGTTTAGAGAATCAATGACTTTTGTGGTGACTTACAGGATCATGGTTAACTTGGGCAGCTATAAAGCATATGCAAGAAGTCATGGAAGCTGCATCTCTAACATTCCTTGTACAAACTACAGGTGCCTCCCCCAAGGGACTTCTCCACTGGCAACAACTGTTTGCTGCTTATGTGACAGAGGAAAGTGGGTAGACCAACTTTTCTGTGAGTTTTAGGGGCTTCCTGCCTGCACTCCAGGATATAATTTATTAGGCCAGAGGAAACACATTATAGCATATTAACACATAGCAGAGTTAACTAAATATGTAGAATATATGTCATGCTTCATTAGAATACATTTGCTGATGTGAGAATGTTCAGGATTATCTTGAAGATGACAGAAAAATTGGAGATTAACAGACATGCTAACATTGTTTCAGTGTGCCATTATTAGCTAATAAGACATTTAAAAATGTTAAAATGTTTGTTTTTCTACAGTAAGGAAAGTCAAATTAAGATGATCTTACAGGAAGGGGAATGTTTTGAATGGTAGAAAAAGAATACATATAGAAAACATCTAAATTTGTAGGTTGGAGAGACTGCACACTGGTTAAGTTGTTTGCTGGCAAAGCCACTTGAGTTTGATTTCACAGTTCTTACATAAAGCATAATGCACAAAGTGGCACGTGTATCTGGAATTCCTTTGCAATGGCTAGAGGTCCTGGGACACCCATAATTTCTCTGTCTCTCTTTGTATTTATTTGCTTTCATGTAAATAAATAAAATATTAAAGAAAGGAAATATCTAAGTTTTTATTCTATTTTTATACTGGATTAGCCTTAACCACAATTTTAAGACATTTTAAGATACTTTTATGTGTTGTGTGTGTGTGTGTATGTAAGTGTATTTTTAAAAATTTCTTTATGAGAGATAAGTAGCATCGAGGTATTGTACAGAATTATAAAGGCCAGATCATTCAGGAGGCTGCTCATGTACAGCAGGGAGCACAGTCAACACCCTGTCAGTTCTCAGGACACATTTGGTGACAGGGTGGTTCCCACCTCCCCTGTGAGCCTACATTCTTCAGTCTGTAGCATTTATTGCAATGCTTATATATGCTTACCTGGGAATGTTTAGATAATCCTGAGTCACATTTCACTTGAACCTACATTTTTATTACACATATTTAAAGTGTACTGCATGCAATGTTGCTTCATATGCATAATGAGATGACTACATATCACACCAATTATCATATCCATCATATTGCATGTCTATCTATTTTGATTCATGTGTTATAAGAACCCACTCACAGGAAAATTTCAGCACCCACTAGAATATTGTTAACTAGAGTCCTCATCTCATTCTATAGAGACATTTTTAAAAGTATTCCATGATTTTCCCAAAAAAAAAACAATTTCAAGAATTCTTTTTTTAATTCAGTAAATCCTATAAGGTAAAGGAAAAAATACTTCCAATTAGATGCATATTTAAAACAATCAGATGTGATTATAGTTAAGTATATAACTAAATATTTTACTGTGGAAGATTAAGTTTGATTATGAAGGAAGAGACCCCATTGGGACTGTAACCATCTAATACCTCTGCTCTGAAATTTTTTAAACTGCCTGTGATTCTATAGTACAAATTTAAACCATGGGAATGGGAGCCTGTGAACTGGGACTAAGAATATAGACTTAACTTCAGTTTTACCAGATAACATGGTAAAGAAATATTATGGATATTTTTCTTTGTTAACTGCAATGGCAAATTTTATTATGCTTTCAGCATTACCCATTATACTTATTGCTAAGTAGTAGCCATGCTTTTTACAGTTCTGTATATATTGAAATTGGAACAAATAAAACCATATATCCTATGGTAAAATTTTACCACTGATTCATCTTGATAAACAGTACGTATCTAATAACTCAGTTGAAGGAATTTAAAAACCTTAATATATTACAGTAAAATGATTTTCTCTAAACAAATTAAACAACTGATTGTTTTCTTTTCCACAACTAAAAAAATGACTAAACATGATAATCAAGGACTCTTACATAGCAGACAATAGATACTTATAAGTATTGAATTCTGCTGAAGGCTTAACGTCATAATTCTGTTATTGCATAGAATAATGATGGAAGTCAGAGCCAGTCCACAGGACTACATTATAATAGCCACTTCAGAGGGACCAGGAACACGCACAAGTTTTTTTCTTTCTTTTTTTTTCTAGCTTGTAGGACTTAAAATGATAATGCATTTGACCCTCTCAATACAGTGTATTCACTATCCCCAGAGAGCATTTTCACTCGCCTGTTAATCTCCATCTAAGTAGTAACCTGTGCACCAGTATAATAAAGATCAAGTTGGTTAAAGTATATCTGGTCCTAGTTTAATTCATAAATACTTCTGGCAACAAAGATAAAACCAGCAAATACCCTGAGGTATCCCAGGGACTGTGCAGTGAAGATAAAAGTATTCAGCTGAGTGGAATTGTTGAATTTCAGGGCAATATAGAAATTTTATCAGTTTATCCTGAAAGAAATTGAAAAATGTAGTACTTCAAATAATACAGTGTAGAAGATGAAGAGCTTAACTTGCGGTTATGGGTTTAGCTGTCTGCCGACTTCTATATTGCTCACTGCACAAGGGACGTAAATAGGGAACTTGCAGAGAGACGTAACTGCAGGTCTATATAAGTTTAAACAGTATCATTGCCTCCTACATATTAGTGTTCCCAGATACCCCAGATATCAGAATATTAACCATTATCAAGGCAAAAGCAGGCTTATGGAAGTAAATATGTGTTATAAATTTGGACGTCAAATTTTTGTGTCATTCTATATATAGTACTGAGGTTAAATAATGCAAATAGAATTTTATCAGAAATAATTTTTTAAAAATTATCTAAATGAAATTACTTAATCATGATGTGGAACAGACTAATTAAGAGATCAAAGATTTAGGGATAGTATGTACATGTGCAAATCTAAGTACATACATTTGATCCCCAGCACCCACGTAAAAACCAGAGAGTACCTATGCATGCCTGCAAGCCCAGTTCTGAATTTGGCAGATATAGAAAAATCCCTTTGGCTCTTAAAACCTATCTGGAAAAATATTAGCTTCATTTCAAGGTCTAGTGAGAGACACTGTCTCAAAGAAATAAAGTGGAAGAGTTATAGCTGAGGGGACAAAATGTTTTCCTCTGACTTCTATTCCTTTGCTCAAGGTGCATATGCTTTGCACATAATATACTATGAACATGCACATAGCATACATAACATACACATTTCAAAATTATATATATATATATATATATATATATATATATATATATATATATATATTCATTCCTGTATTTCCCAAGGTCTAAAATGCCTTTTTATTGTTCAATAATGTGTTTAAAAACTATATGAGGACTTTTGTGGGAAATAGACATGGACTACTTATAATTTTCATTTTCCAGGTCCATATCAATGACAGGAAGTAATAATTGAGTAATCTCCAGTGTCAACAATGAAACAATTTATATACACACAGACACACGTGCACGCACACACACACACAATGTGTGTATAATTTCTTATTCTGTAATACTTCTAGTTGAAAACATCTAACAGTAAATTGTTAGTAGTTCATGTGGTAGTAAGATGTCCTGTAATACATTTTTGGTCTGGAGAGATGGCTTAGTTGTTAAGCACTTGCCTGTGAAGCTTAAGGACCCCAGTTCGAGGCTTGATTCCCCAAGACCCACGTTAGCCAGATGCACAAGGGGGCACATGTGTCTGGAGTTCGTTTGCTATGGCTGAAGGCCCTGGCATGCCCATTCTCTCTCACTCTCTCTCTCTCTCTCTGCCTCTTTCTCTGTCTGTCACTTTCAAATAAATAAATAAATATAAAACAAAAAAATTAAAAAAGAAGTACATTTTTATCAAAGGGGTAATTTAGAATTCCAAACTCAAGCTTTTCTGCACTCCTTAATGATTATTTACTTAATCAAAGAATTTGAGACAGAATTATAGACATTTTTTTCATTTTGATTTAAAAACATTCACTTGACAATTGAATGGTCTATAGATAAACTTTATTTTATTTTCCCTTTTTGATTATATTAAGCATACATAATTGTTGGAAGTCAATGAGCTTTGTAAGTATTCACTTTCACATTGTGAGGAATCTGAAATTTCTCCCATTTGAGTCAGCTGGATGTCTCTCAATTTAGGAAGAGAGTTATGGGTACTGTCAGTGCTCCACACAGAGGCCCCCAGATTCTCTTCTGTTGGTGCATTCCAACACTAAATTTGGAAGGAACATATTTGCTTCCCACATGCATGCCTGCTAACCACTGTGGAGAACTGCCGTTGAGGCTTTGGGGCCCACATCCCTTTTCCCCATACATAGACAGATAAAGGGACCTGGTTGTTTCTTTTGCTGAGAATGTGGATGTCAGTTCTCTTGATTCTGTTCCACTGAAGCCAGACTGACCTATTGTCTCATTTCATTCTAACTCTTCCTTTTCTATGACAAACTTGCCTCATCAGTCCTTAGATTTGTCATGTGTCACTTGCACCTGAGTGTCCAGCTCAGTTCTAAGGTCGGTATGAATCAGGGTGAGACAAGAGGAGGTTTTATCCACTTTGGTCTAGTTGATAATTTACACAGTTGTCCCAAACCTGGGAAATGGTTTTCCTGGGAATTTCTTGAGAGAAGCCAACTTAAAAAATTTCAGCTCCATTATTTGTTTTTTCAAAGGATCCCTAATGACTTCTACTAACAACAAAAATGTTCTTCTGAACATTTATAGATTTCATTGTTTATGATCAAGTTTCGTTAGCTTGGCAATTATTGTATTCAAAATGAATTTAATTAATTAATTAATTTATTTATTTATTTAACTTTTGGGGGTTTTTCGAGGTAGGGTCTCACTCTAGCCCAGGCTGAGCTGGAATTCACAATGTAGTCTTAGGGTGGCCTCGAACTCATGGCAATCCTCCTACCTCTGCCTCCTGAGTGCTGGGGTTAAAGGTGTGCACCACCACATCCGGCTAATGTATTTTTTTTTGACTATTATATTATTTTCAAGTTTCTCTCTTTCTCTCATTTTTTGATAAGTCATCTGAATCCTCAAAAACAAGAACACCAATGACAGTAATACCATTTCACATAAGTAAATAAGCCTGATCAGTCTGGAGATGCTTACCTTAAAAATATACACACAAGTAGCAAATAATAATTTGAGGTATTTTACTAAATCATGCAAACTCTTGAAGAATAGAAACTTTTTTCCAGAAAATAACAATAAAGGAGATAATGATTTCCCCTCCACAGTCATTATGTTGAGAACTCTGATTTTGACTTAAGCTGCACAGATACTTTCTTTTTCAAACTGAAGTGTCTTAACATTGTTGGCTACAAATTTCTGACTCTGTTGCACTCAGCTTTACCTTGCTGACATGAACATACAAACAGACACAGTTTATAGGAGCATGGGATTTATTTCAGGCTTACAAAATCCAGGGAAATACCATCAATGGAAGAAGAAGGTGCTCCCTTCCATAGACACAAGCAGAGGGAAATGATTCCAGTAAAAGCAGGAACCTTCAGAGTGCAAACTGTTCTCTCCATACCTTTGGGCTGGAATTTAGGGTCCATCCCCAGTGATACAACTCCTTGTAACAGGGATTTGTCTACTAGGGGTTCAAGTAGGACGTTTAATCAAAAATGATTGAGTCTACTTCTACCACATCTGTCAGGTCCCAGGAGAAATTGCAGAAGCAATAATGTTATGAATACTGCTCTTACCAGGGTGATGGTGACAGACATGAAGATTAATCAAAACCTATCAAGGCAGAAATACAGAGGCTACAGAGAACTCAACACTAAATCAGAGTGTCAAAAGGCTTGTCAGTGAACATTGCAGAAGAAGGGGTGGAAAGATTGTCAGAGCCGCAGCAGGGGAATGAATACCCTGAGGAATGATCTCCCTGCTGCCACATAGGTACTGAGGACTTCGTGACTCCACAGTGAATACCATAATTATATATATAGTGCATAGATAGATAAATAGATGTAGATGTAGATAGATATAGACATAGACATAGATATAGATGTCAAAATGGACATATCAATATGTATATTGAGTCTAAGTCTATGGGGCCATATATTAAAACTATCACATTTAAACAACCACACACATTTATTTACATTAAAAAAACTATTTTTATTTATTTCAGAAAGAGAGAAGGAGAGAGATAGGCAGATAGAGAATGGGTGCTCAGGGGCTTAAGCCACTGCAAACGAACTCCAGATGTATGTGCCCTCTTGTGCATCTGTCTTACGTGGGTCCTCCATAGTTGAACATGGGTCCTTTGGCTTTTCAGGCAAACACCTTAACTGCTAAGACATATCTGCAACTCCTTATTCACACTCTTAAAGTGTAAGTAATTAAATCTCCAAATTATGGACACCTCTTCCATAGTAAGTAACACAATAAAGTCTTAAACAAATAGATATGATTTCAAACTTCATGCTTATTCAGTGACACTAAATATCAAGATGGATTATTTAGGCATAAATCCAAGTATACAGTTATATAAATAGTGTTCCTATTATCTAGTAACTAAGGGAAAATTCAGAGTTTGTACTCCCTTACAATCATTCTGACATCTGTTGCTAGTATCTATCTTGGTGGTAACATCAATTGTGTATAATATGAACTTTCTTCAAATGCCTATACTTAAATAAAATAGAACACACACATTCCTTAAAGGTATGGAAACTGTATCATTACTAAGAGTTTTGTAAGCTGAGCACTCTTTTTCTCTCTGTCTCCAGATGTTTTCAAGGCTCAGGGTTATAATTAAAGACAAAGTGTGTGAGGCCCATCAATCAGTGATTTGTCCCTGAAGTTTGATAACAAAAGCACTCTTCATTTTCTCAACCTCTGGAATGCCATCAGGGAAATTAATCCTGCGGGTAGCATACTTCTACAAACAACAAGGCTGTGCCTGTTGAACAGTGGCTAGGATACAATGTCTGTATGACACATCTACCTGCTTTGGTCCTTTGGTGTCTTACCCAGAAAATGACACATAATAAGACTCATAGTTTTTTTGAAAATACCAGCCAGCTGTATTAGTTTTCTAGGGGTGCTATGACAAAAATAACCATGATAATCTATGTTCATGAGCAACATAATCCTATCCTCTTTTCATTCTGAAGGTCAGCACTGTTGTTTCTTAAAAGTAATCAAATATGTTCCATTCCTATCTTGGCCTATGGTGTTGGCTGACAATCCAGGGCATTCCTTGTTTCATAGATACAACACCTCAAGTCTTTCCTCCATCATTGCATGGTGGTGCTCTTCTGCTATATTTCTTCTACTTCCACTATAAAGGCATTGATCATAGTTTCTTTTTAATTAGATTGATAGTACATTAAAATCATTTCTAATTAGTTTTTCTTAAAATAATTTTATCAGGGTGGAGAGATAGCTTAGTGGTTAAGGCACTTGCCTGGAAAGCCTAAGGAACCATGTTCAACTCCCGAGATCTCATATAAGCTATATGTACAAGGCGATCCATGTGTAAGGTCCTACATGCACACAAGGTGGCACACACAACTGGAGTTTGAATACAGTAGTTGGAGGCCCTGGTGTGCCAATTCTCTCTCTCTCTCTCTTGTTTTCACTCATAAAATAAGCCAGTCTATTGGGCTTGCCTAAACAAATCTATCAGAAGACACTCAATTTATAAATTAGGTCATATTCATGGATACTAGAGATTGAGACTTCAGCATATTGTGTTTACACTGTCATTTTATACAATAATATAGAATACAAACCTCTAGACTTCTCTTTTTGGAGATCAACCTTCCTCCTCATACATGTATATCCCATCTTGCCTCCAGTGAGAATTCTTGAAATATTTTTTAGTAAGTTCAAATTTTGAAAAGTAAAGCAAAAGCTATATGAAAGGAGTAACTAATTCAGAAAGTTAGATCATGAAAAGAAATGAATTATGGAAAACACTGTCCATTTTAATACTTTGTGTCAGGGTTGATTCTAAATGTTTGACTATAGAACAATTAAAAATACTGAATCATTTCCTCAGAGATTCTATAATCTCAACTGGGAGCTGCTGTATTTAAGGAAGGAGATCAATTATGTGAAATGGTATAACAGTTAAGGAGGAGTTTTAAGTGAGTCACAAATCAGTAAAGAACAAGTTTTTTTTAAAAAGTGACATTGATCCAGAAATTGAAGAAATCAGAGAGCAATACTTGTGAATATCTAGAAGAAGCTTAAATGTCTCTAGGAAGTAATTTACCTGAGCATCTCGAAGGCCATCAAAAAGCCAATGAGGATTGAGCAAAATGAGGTAAAGAGGAAAGGAATAGGTTAGGAACTGACACAGTAACTGTATGATGATGACACTTGGTACTCTGCATGGCGTGAGAAAACAATAGAGGGCTTTGAGTATAAACACAAATGTATATTCAGTGTTTTATTAGTTTGTAGATTGGATCTGTAGCCACCTGGCTGGAGGAGGTGTCACTGGGCCAATCTTCAGGTTTGGTGGTGAGTTTGAAATTCCATTCTAAAGACATGCAAAGTGCCTATTTTAACCTGAAGTCCCTGAAGTGTGCTGTGTGGCTTTTGGTTTGGGGGCTTGTGGTTTCTCTCTATCTCTCTGCTGGGACCTGTGAAAGCAGGCCAGCTTCTTCTGCCATTATGGAACTTCTCCTAGATCTATAAGCTTCAATAAATATCCCTTCCTTCATTACTATGCCTGGTCTGGAAGTTCATCTCAGCAAACCTGAAGCTGTCTGCTACAGAGTATAAATGCAATATATCTTCATTTCATAGCGTAGAGCTACTGGGATGAGAATGATTTTCAGAAGAAGCAGAAACATTGTTTTCTTTATGGAGGTAGTTATCTAGAAATAACATTATCTTTGGTTGACTCATGTATTGGAAGAGAAAGGACAGAAGGGAATTATATCAAAATATACAGTTGGGGAGGCAAAGGAGTAGTGCAAACATTGGGTTTATGACATCAGGAAAAGAAAGATGTTAAGGAAACATTTGCTTCAGCTGCTTAAGAGATGTGATTTATGTTACTCAGAATTGAAGGTAGAGAGTGATTAGGGTGTTAGAGCAATCAAGTAGTTCTCTTTTAGATGTATTAAGTGTGATATACAAATTTTTCTTCTAAGTGAATATATCAAGCAGT
The DNA here is from genome assembly GCF_020740685.1 of Jaculus jaculus. Classification (NCBI taxonomy): domain Eukaryota; kingdom Metazoa; phylum Chordata; class Mammalia; order Rodentia; family Dipodidae; genus Jaculus; species Jaculus jaculus. The sequence continues at coordinate 42,509,132 of NC_059104.1, forward strand.
TAGACAGAAGTAGGAAATTTAAAGACAAGGAACAGGCCTGAACATGTGTGGGAAACATTTCGGTGTCAGTGTCTAAGGTGGTCAGAGTGACCTTGTGCTTGCAGATTCTCTACAGACGCAAGAGTAAGTGCTACTGGGGGAGGGGGGTTATGTGCCACTCTCTTGTTTGAAGATGGACCAGGAGACAAGTGGAATGTACTCACCAGAAGTTAGTGAGCTCAGCCTTGAGCACTGGGATCTTGTTTCTCTTTGTTTTGCATGTGTATAAAAATACATAGGCTTGCTTTTAGTCTGTGTCAATATCCAACCTCCCAGTCATCTGCTCAGTTAATTCTTTGCACCTGGAAATATACTTCTGAGGCTTTGGAGAACAGCATAGAGTACACATGTTAAGTGTTTTCATATAGTTAAAGTCATGTTAAATAAAAGATATATTAAAAACGTGTATATATAAGGTGAAAAACCTGCTGAGAGTCCAGCATCTTGAATATTACAAAGGCTGGATTCTTAGCAGTATGGAATGATGAGAAGAATTCCTTGAATAGTATCAAGGATAAATATCTAGTGTGGGTCAAATTAAAACAGCCTGTTATTTTTCTAAAAGCAAAGTGAAGAAAAAAAGTAATTAAAAATGTTAATTATTGGTTATAGATGATGAAAATTGAGAGGTAAGAATTGATTATTCAATTAAGGTCTCTTTAAGACAAACTTTACCTAAAGCTGTGCATGTGAAAGAGTTGGAGCTGGAGAAGGGAAATTTGATAATGACATCTGGATGATATCTGGCTGCAAAGGACAGCAGCGTAGATAGTGGGTTCAAGTTCGTCAATGTGAAGAGTCAATGTGTTACCAGCCTTGTGTTCCATCACTGCAGCTCACTGCAGTCACAAACATTTGTAGAAGACGAAGACTACTGGATTAGAAAATAAAGGTAATTGATTACTCTTAGAAAATGCATATGCCAATATTCAGAACTTTTATGTCTTTACTCTGAGCCCCACCTCATATATGCAGTAACATGTTACAGATGAATAAAACTAAGTTCAGGGACCTAAGCATGTCATAAGGGGAAATAATAAAGATTACATTGGGGCTAGAGAGATTGCCCAGTGGTTAAGGTGCTTTCCTGAAAAGCTTAAGGACCCAGGTTCAATTTACCAGTAGATAAGGAAAGCCAGATGCACAAAGTGGCACATGCATCTGGAATACTTTTCCATGCTGCTGGAGGCCCTGGCCTGCCCACTCTCTCATTCTTTCTCTCTTTCTACCTCTTTATCTCTTTCTCATGAGTAAATAACTAAAGTATATTTTTAAAAGAGAAAGACAGGACTTCTGGTTAAGATGGTGTCTGCATAACCATACCTCACCCTGTGGGGAAGGGAAGGCAAGATCTTTTGGGTTTTCCTGGCCTACAGTAAGGGTGTGGAAGATATAAGTAAGGATTCCTCTGATTCCCATGCTCTCGGGTAGCCCACTAGTCCCCCAAACTCCTAAAGCAGCTGCTCTAGCCCCCACAACTTTAGGCTCCTCCTGCACTATCCTCAAGCCAGCGGAATTACATTCCTTCCTCCCTCCCTTGGCTTCTTTCCCTGATTCCACAAGGACAAGGGTGAAAGAAATAGACACAGAGAACACTCAACTCCTACCAAATCAGAGATCCAGAAACAGTGAGGCTCCCAAGACTTCAACACTAAAGTAGACCTAAAACGAACCCAACATGGCTTAGGGAACTTCATGCAAGAGGGTACAGAAAGAAATGAATGATTAATTTTGCTATAGCAGAAGACAATGTCTTTAATGTCCAAGGTTGATTTTTATACAACTATCCTTATACAGGTAAGCTGGAATCAAGCACCATTTCTACCATAGTTGACAGATCTACACAGGTGTGATAAAACCCTGGGAAGCTCTTTATAAAAAAATTATTAGAGGACATTTCCTTAATGAATCAAAAGAACTATGTTCATGTACTGTGGTGGTCTGATTCAGGTGTCATCCATAAACTTCAGTTTTCTGAATGCTAGGTCCTCAGCTGATGGCTATTTGGCAATTAAAGTCTCCTGGAGGCAGTGTATTGTTGTGTGTGGGCTTATGGATGTTTTAGCCAGCTCTCTGTTGCCAGTATTTGGTACAATCTCCTGTTGCTGTTGTCCATCTGATTTTGGCCAGGAGGTAATGCCAACTCTCTGCTCATGCCATCATTTTCCCTTGCCAACAGGTGCTTCCCCTAGAGTCTGTATGCCAAGATAAACCCCTTTTCTGTACAAGCCCTTGGTCCAGTGTTTTCTATCAACAATGTGAATGTGAATGAAAAATTTAAATTGGTACAGATTGTGGAGTTGTTGTTGCTAGGAACCTGAGTCTGTAGCTTTTTGGAACTGCTTGTAGATGAATTTAAAATGGCCTAACAGAGGCCTTGCTGTGATGTAAGTACAGCGTGGTGGACTATTCTAGTCAGAGTTGAAAGACATGAATACAATAAGAACTACAGACTGTGAGGTTTGGCTTATGGGAGCAAGAAAGAGCTTTACCTGGACTGGGTTAGAAGCAGTTTGTGTGAGAGGTTTGCTGTTAAACTCATGTCCTGAGAACATGTACAGGGCTGCATTCTGTAGAAATAGACTGGTGTGAGCAGAGGGATATGACACAGAAAAAATGAAATCTTTGGTTCAAAACTGCTACCTGTTCAGCTGTAATTGTATGAGAGAGTAAAAACATTGAGGTTGGTTCAGCTGACCTGCATTTGGACAACAGACAGAATCCAGACTCTTTTGAAGGGACCTGAATATTGAAAGAGTGTCCTGTTATTAAGTCTTCTTTATTTCCCCCTGGATTAACAACTTGGTAGCCCATCTGGTATTATGAAATATAACAAATTCAGGAAATAGAGGGTGAATGAATTTGCAACATGGTTTTGTATCTTGGAAATGGCCATGGGCAGAGTGAAGCAGTGTGGAGACCTAGTGGAGCCATGAGGATGAACCATGGGGTACAGTGGTGACCCAGTGGAGATGCCTGGATAATGTGATGTCTGCCCAGGAGAGCTAATGCTACTGGATGAAATTTTTCTGGACTGTGCGTAGCCTAGCTGGAGTGGTGGTAATCGAACTCCACAGACTTGTCAGTGGTTAGAATTTTCAAACTTGGAGACTTGTCAATGACTAGAGTTTTTGGACTTGGAGCTATATAGAGTTTGACATTTACCCTGTTTAAATCTTGTGTATTGGTTGAATATTTCCCAATGCCATCTTTTGTACTGTGAAGTGTGCATGTTTATTCTGTGCCATTATGATTTTTTTATAGTATTATGGCTCAGTTAAATGACCTTGAGTTATAAGGATGTTTGAACAGCATTAGGATTGATAAAAATCATGGGTGACTTTTAAATTTGGACTTAAAGAATTACATTTTTCTTCATGGGTTGTTTAGTTTATGGGGGCCAGGGGTGTAATATGGTAGTTTGAGTCAAGTATCTCCCACAAACTTAGGTGTTCTGAATGCTGGGTGATGGAAACTTGGGAATTAAAGCTTCCTGGAGGCAGTGTATTGTTGGGAGGGGGCTTATGGATTTCACAGCCAGATTCCTTTTGCCAGAATTTGGTATACTTTCCTGATGCTGTTTTCCATCTGATTTTAGTCAGGAGATGATGTCAACCCTCTGCTCATGCCATTGTTTTTCCCCTTCCAACATGGGGCTTTCCCTTGAGTCTGTAATCCAACAAGTCCCCCCCCCCCCCAACCAGCTGCAATTGGGTGTTTTCTGTCAGTCATGCGAAACTGACTACAACATGTGCCAAGGAAAATGACCCATATAAGGTATCTATTCTCTCATATTTTTTGTTTCTGTAATTATATTTCATTTTTTATAAGCCATGTCCAAATAGACAATGCTGCTTCCAGAAGCCAGACATTATTTATCAATGTGAAATAACAGTACAAATTATCAGGTACCTCTCTGTAAACTCTTGATCAAGGTAGACACATATGAGCCTATTGTATATAGCCCTGTATGTTCTGGAATTTCATCCAAACCAGACACAGCTTTATGGGAAGAAGAGGTTTATTTCAGTGGGGGAAGAAGCTGCTTCCATAGATCCAAGCAGAGACAAACTACAGCAGTAGCCCACACACCAAAAACAGCAAGCACAAACCAGCAGCAAGCAGCAGGGTCCCACATCAGAGCTCAGAATGCTCTGTAAGCCTTTGGGCTGAGATTCAGATCTACTACCAGTGACACCTTATGGCTAGACTCCAGGATCTGCCCACTGTGACACCTCCTTAAGCTAAATATCTGAGGATCCAAGCTATAAGTTTTAATAAAACACCTGAATATATGGGGGAACACATTTAAACTAATACAGACCCCAAGACAACATTGTCATTATTTCTGGTTGTCCACCAGGAGTAAACAGTAAGACTCTATTGCTGAAGACCTCATACCCATTGGCTGAGAAATAAAGAAAAATCAACTTAGAACTCAAGTGGGAGCTTTATCAATACTGGTTTGCTTTCATAGTTCCAGAAGTTGCTATTCTGGGGAAGAAAAGTCATGAATGACCTCAATCAGGTATGGACCTTTGCTGGGCTCCCCCAGCTGGTAGTGCTAAGGAAGGACCAAGACCGCTGGTTCCTCCCAAGGGGTTGAGAAAGAGGGTGAACGACGGAGGAATCAGAACCTCTCCTAGTCACCTGAGAAAAACCACACTGAGTTGGGAGTCTTGTCCAAGCAGGAACTTGCTTTATTGTTACAGACAGTTGCCTATATAATGTTGGGAAAGAAGGCAGGGATCTCAGGAAAGGATGAGGTGTAAGGGCCAATAGCATATTGTGATTTTTGAAATGATTGGTCCCAAGCATGCGTGTGTGGGAATTCTAACTCCTACATGGAAGTAGCAGGCCAGAAGCCATTAGGTGTAGCTGGCCCGAGGCAGATCACCAAATTTAGCTAGGCTCAGGAAGTTCCACTAGGCCTCACTCCTGGGCCTCTCAAGGCCCAACAGACCTTGAATGCTATAATACTGACCTCCCAGGTAAGAAGGTGTTCACCAGTATAACACTGACATGAATGCTGTGTGGGTAATCAGGCATTTTCTGATTAGATAAGAGGCTACTCTACAAGAAAAAAAAAAAATCATACCTGATGCTATAAGCCAGGTCAAAAGCCCAAATCTGTGTGGGTTATAGGCTGTAGCAGGGAAACCTACTACCATTTTTATGTTAAATGGACAGGTTGTCAAACTGCCTTCTAATTATTTGTGGTTAATACTAGATAATGATGCTCCCTTCAACTTAGAGTAGAAAAGTTTACTTGTCACATTTTATTTTGGTTATGAGCAGTGATTGATGCCGAGTCTCATAACTGGATAAAATTCAGAATATAAGGAATACCTGTGTGCTTTTCCTTTTAATATCAATACTGCCTTCCATAACTGTGGCCAAGGCTCAAGGAACATCATGAATGTGAGATAGAAATACTGAAAGAGCTGAAGTGTGGGGAGAAATACTGTGGAATTTCCTAGACTGTACATAAGGCAAATGAACTTACAAACTCACAAAAGCTTTGGTAAAGTGTATAATATTTGCACAAGCCAACACAAGTCAACATTATGTCATAGATTGTGTGTGGGGGGGGATTATGAGGCCCAAGCCTTTCCTGAGGAATTATTGACAGTCATTGGTTTCATGGGATGGGACATTTTATTTCTGCATATCCACTAGTAAGGTAAATGAAAGAAGAAGAGGTATGGCAAGTGTGGGAGAGAGACACAAGGGGTTAATGAATGAGGTCTGGACAAAATACAGTATATATTTTATGATATTGTCAAAGAACAAATAAAAAACAAAATGGAAAAATGTATTTATCATGTGAGGAGACTAAAATTTAGAGTTATGTGCATGGACATACATACATACTTGGAATCTAGTGTGCAATGAATGATTTTGCCTTAGAAATGTATTGAGCATATGTATATCCATGGTGACAGCAAAGCAGAGAACACAACTGTTATAACTGAAGAGGAATAAGTTGAGTTGATATTTGATGAAATGTCTCTTTTCACTGATCTTGTTTTCCAATTGAAGGCACTTACAGTAAGGATTGAATATATGACAGAGGATGTGTGAAAAAATATTCAGGAAATACGGAGGTATAACCTCAGAGACCCTAAGAGCATTTATAGGAGACATGGATATAGCTAACACATGTGTAGTGTTTCAATGATTTATCTTATCTTCTACCAGGTGATTTCTTAAGAAGATTCCTTCCTTTTAAAAGTATTTCAATTTGCTTCCATCAATGCAAATAGGAGAGGTAGTAGAAACTTAGCATATTTATCACCAAATAATTTCTCCCCAGAGCTATTGGTTGGCTTTATCTCTTAAGAAGAGTTGACAAAATTTAGCACTCCTACTAAGAGAGTATTGTTTCCCTTTTTTCTTTGTATTTTCATTGAATACCTCTCTCCTTTTGCAGGACAGGTGTAAGAGTCATAAAATAGCTTGATACAACTAGCTTTGGATTATCAGTCCCTTATGTTTATTATAGAGTTTGTATCTATCTTTAAGTCACTTTTAACATTAAAAAATAGTGATTATATATAGATAGATACATAGATAGATATAGATGATTGTACTATTGGAATATTAATAATAAAATTACAAATACTATTTAGTTATTTGACATTTTTTAGACTAAGTGAATGTGTAGATAAACATCAGGACTAGTATAAGTCAAATTATACTAGAGTTAGGGAATTTCCATGCCTAAAAATGTTCACCTGTCGGTCCTAATTACAACTCATCTTACTTTTTCTATAGTCTGAACAAGAATTACCTTTAGGAAATATAAACCTTTAGCCTCACTATAGGTTTTGTGGTAGAGGCAATGTGGCAACCCAAGTCTCCTCAAAAAACAGTGTTTTCCCAACTTTTACCTGTCTGTAACTCAGCACAATCATTCAAAAGAGGTTATATTTTCTCTATAAGTCTCAATAGTATGTACTTTAACATATCCATTTATCATATAACAATAGTTTATCATATTTAGGTTTATCATCTATATCTAAAGATTCCTCTTTTCTGTCCTCATTTTTGCTGTGCGTGCATATTTATGTATGTGATATCTGTGTATGTGTGTGTTCATGTGAGCATGTGCTTGCAAAGGCATGCATGTGGAGGTTACAGACAACCTTCAGGTTCCAGGGCTTGCTTCCACCTGGGTTGAAAGAAGAGTTTCTCTTTGTTTACTGGTCTACTTGCCTCTCTTCTTGCTTTACATTTGCTGGGATTAGAGATGAGCCCTATGCCTCCTGGGTTTGACAGTGATTTGAGCATCTGAACTCAAGTACTCATATTTGGCATGGCAAACAATCCACAGAGCCATCTCTCTAATCCCTGCTTTCTTGTTAACTTGTCATTTAACCTTCAGTTCCAGCTTATGGGATCTTCATTCATCATCATCTTTCAATATTCTGTTTAGACAACATGCTAGGTTTCAAAATTGGGATATCATTCATTTGAATCTTAGACCTATCTCTTAATATTTCAATTTATTTTGTACAGTGACTAAATTTTTGGAACCTGTTTACCCACTCATAAAAGCAAATGGTAATGCTTTTCTTAGGAAATTGCATGTAAGTTAAGTATAATTTACATACAAGGAATATTAACAAAAATAATTCAATATAATTTAGCCTTTCCTTATTCTTTCCTCCTTCCTTTATTACATGGTAACTTAAACTTTTACCAACATTGTGATTCCATATCAGTATTTGGGACACTCAGTGTATATTTATAAATAACAAAAATGTATTAGGTAAAAATAAAATTAGATATGTTGATAATTAGAATATATCTATATACTTCTAGCACTATATAATTCCCTCTGTTTGTGCTAGTGAGATAAGAAAGGATTTGTATAACTCAGGCAACATCTGAAGATAGTGGATATTTTAGCTTCAACCCCAAAGATAGGTTCCTTTCAACAGTGTACTGTACCTAAGTGTCGCACTGGACAGCCAGCTGATCATTCTCTGAAACAGCATAGCAATGCAAGGCTCAACTCCAGACAACACTGGATTTGATTGTGCAGATGGGGAAAAAGAATTCCCAATGTACTGGATAGTAAATACCAAAAAGTCTATCTTGTTCTTCATACTTAAAGCATGCATCAAAATGAATAACTCTGTGTATTGTTGAAAGATGGTCAGATAATCTCAGGAAAGGCAGACCTACATGGGATATCCATATCTGAGATGTGTGCTGAGATAAGATATCAGAAAAGGATATTAAATTTCCTTATCAATGTTTCTGGGAGAAAAGCTTTCATTATCTAGTAGTTTCCACAGATACTTATATTCTGCCATAAAATAATATAAAGCATTATATAGTTTTTTATTTTATTTTTCAAAGTATTGGGATAGAACATAATATGCATAAAATTAAATCAAAAGTTTTTAATAAAGAAAAAAAAATCTTGGTTTACTACTACATAATTCTATTTGGGAAGCAGATGTTATCATTAATAGGGAATTTGGCAAAATATGAAGAAAATAAATAATTTTGCATGTGAGATTTCTGCAGCTGGTTTTTAGAGATGATGCACTTATTTAAAGTTCAAACATACAATGAATATGAGGGAAATTTACAGGTGATTTGTATATATTCCTCATTTCCAAATGACAAATCTTTCTATTAAAAATAAGCAATGAGCAATTAATGTAATGGACATATTACAACAAAATTCATATGATCTTAAATCTATGGCCCTCAATTCCTATTACTGTTTGCTCAAGATAATTTTTCAGATCACACAGAAGGAAGGTCAAATTTTATATAATCTTGATCATTTTTTGCATGTAGAATTTTCAAGGAAACTCTATGTGCTGTTCTTACATATCATAGAATTTAGATTGTTTTAAAAAATTTAAGACTGAAAACTTTATATAATTCTATATGGTTGAGATAATGTGCATGTCACTCAAAAAGCCAAGCATTAATTAATATATTTATAAAATGTGGTCACCATTTGCATTTTCAAGAAAACTACTTTCACTAAAACACAAAGAATAAAATAGGAAAAACACTTCTTCAGTTCTGTAACTTATTAAACATAGTACAACTTTTATTTTTAATGGATAATTTTTGACCAATATTCAAAAAAATTTTTCAATGTCCTTGACTTACAATTTGTATAAAGATAGTAGACTTGGTGAAATCAGATAATGAAGTGAATTTTACTTTGTTTTACTGAAATAACTTTTAACAAAAGGCCAAAGAGAAGCAAAGACAAGTATGTTTTACAGTATATTCCACTGGTTACTGTATATCAATTTTTATATAACATTTTCTACTACTTGGTGTACATATTTATGTTTTTTTGTAACACATATTCATTAAAAAGGCCAAATCTGTAAAACATATTTTTTGGTTCTATAAAAATGAGAAATTTTCACTGGTTTTTCCATGGAACACATAAACATAAAATTATGTCAGTTGGGTAACCAGCAAATATTTTCTCCCATTCTGTGGGTAATTTATTGGCTTTGCTTATTGTGTGCTTGTCTGTAAAGAAACTCTTCAGCTATATGTGATCCCAATGGTTGATTGTGAGCTACTGGGGTTTTGTTCAGGAAGTCTTTCTCCATTCCTATATACAACTGACAGAGGCCTAATCTCCAGAATCTACAAAGCACTCAAAAATCGAAACAGTAAAATGTCAAATACCCCACTCACAAAATGAGGCAAAGAGCTCAGCAGGCAGTTCACAGAGAAAGAAATCCAAATGGCAAACACAAACTTAAGAAAATTTTCCTCATTCCTAATCATCAGGGAAATGCAAATTAAAACAACTATGAGATTCTACCTTACCCCAGTAAGGATAGCAAACATCAAAAAAATCAAATGAAAATAAATGCTGGCGAGGATGTGGAGAAACAGGAACACTCATCCACTTTTGGTGGGAATGTAAGATGGTACAACCACTTTGGAAAGCAATATGGAAACTCCTGAAAAGGCTGACTATACACATACCAACAGACCCAGTTATTTTCTTTCTGGGCATCTACCCTAAAACCTGCAAACCACAGGCCACAGAGATTTGCTCAACCATGTTTGTAGCAGCTAAATTTGTAATGGCTAAGAGCTGGAATCAACCCAGATGTCCATCACTAGAAGAATGGATAACTAAGATGTGGTATATCTACACAAAGGAGTTCTATACAGCAGTAAGAAAAAAATGACATAATGAAATTTGAAGAAAAATGGTTCAAACTGGAACAGATCATTCTCAGTGAACTTACCCAATAACAGAAAGAAAAAAAAAAAATTGCTACATAGTCGCACTCATCTACAGTACCTAACCTGAATGTACGTGAGATGCCTTACATACCCAGCAAGCATCTCGTGGACTAGACAATAGGATGGGTGCAGAGGGAGGTGAGGGCAAGGGAGGGGGTGGGAAACACAAATCTAAACCCAAACAGCAATGGTACCATAAAATGCTACTTCCTAAAAGGTAGACCAAATGGCTGAACCTTCACCAGGCCCTTAGAGGGAACATCTGAGCCACAAGACACTGGAGAGGGTATGATGAAGACTGACCTTAATTTCTACAGCTTCTCCCCCCCCCCCTCCACTCTCTTTCTTCTCTCTAACTCTTTTATATTAGTTATCTTTTTCCTCCTTTTCTTAGTGGGCACTGACCTGTAACTACCAGTACCAGAATGTGGCTATTATCCACAAAGAGCTTTTGATCAGAGAGACCTTCAGGTTTCCTAAAAGAAAGACAGATTTCTGTCAGAGTACTTGATGACCTACCAAATGTTACTGGTAAGACTGCACTGCTGAACACACCTGATGTGGTTGACATGTAAAATGGAATGGCATGGCTGGAAGCTGGAAGAGAGTCAGTCCCCAGACCGTCAGTATGTCTAGTGCCAGAAAGTGCTACATTGGTAACTGGGGAAAATGACTGATATCTGTCCATGCAACTCATGGTCTAACCTTAGCAGCTAAAAATCTGTCATGCTCACACAAGTACAATAGTGGCACACAGCCATGGTGGGAAACCAACTGCTCTTGATTCGGCTAACTGATCCCCTCAGTGGTATGGGACCCATACCTGGACCTGGGAAACAAGTCAGAAACATACCCAAACATAAGCCTGCTCTCCATTAACAAGCCACTACCAATCGTGGGCTACAAGAGGGCCTACGTCTATTAAATTCTCTATAAAAAAGTAAGGGTTATCTCATTTGTCTGGTGCTAACTTGGAGAATCTGCTTCTCTTTTTCAGATAGATGTAGATCCTAAGGAGAGAGCCACCCCATCATACCTCAAAAGGGCCCCAGTGAAACTAAGAAAAATTGGCAAAATAAGCAAGAGTGCTATTTTCTTGGTGAACTGGGTACCAGCACAAGGGGGGAGGAGATTAACACAGAGAAAAATTAACTCCTACCAAATCAGAGATCCAGAGACCCAGAGGCCCCAACACATTATCACTGAAGCAGACCAAAAATGAACCCAATATGGCTCAGGGAAATTTTGCAGAAGAGCAGGCAGGAAGAATGTCAGCACCATATGTTGGCTCATGATATGCAGAAACATTTATCTTACCCCTAACTGTGGGCTAACTCCAGAATGCATGACCCATGTACCTCAACAAGGAGGGGTCAGGGGGAGGAGGGTCAGACATGGATGAGCCTTACAATGGTACCAAATTGACTGTATTCACTAAGTACAAAACTAATTAATAAAAATAAATAAATAAATAAATAAATAAATAAATAAATAAATAAATAAATAAAATAGCTCAGGCTTTCTAAGGAATCCCTAGCTGAGAATAATTGCATTATGAAGTATTTCTATCTGGACTGTAGGAGAATGAAATCCTTCTCTCAATTCCTGCGCTGTCATCATCATCATCATCATAATTTTCTAATAAGCTGATGAATAAACTGGCAATGGGTAGCTTGACTGATGGAAAGCTAAATGGACTACTTATGTGCAAAATGGTATTATATAAAAAAATGGATATAAAAATGTATAAAGGTCTGAACTTTAAATATCATCTGAATAGGGGAAAGGAAAGAGTAAATGGTTTTATGGCAGATGGAGGCCAAATCTCTTCAACCTGTGCTGACATTATAGCATCTACTTTTAATGAAAATTTTGTAATTTAACATATGCTTTATTATTTGTATGTTGGATATAGAATAAATCATTATGAAAACACAACATGAAGAGCAAGGATCAATATTGTTCCATAGAATATAAACTGATATTATATCTCATATATAATCAAGTAATATTACCTTGGTCCTGGATTCATTTAGATATTAGCATTAATTACATTTAGGAGCATAAAGGAAAAATTCAGTTGAAGTAAGTGTTGAGTGGTTATATATGCTTGATTCTTTGCTGAGACAAGGTTTTACTATAAAATAACTCAGGCAGGCCTGGTACTGTCTACATAGCTTGTACTTACCTCAAACTGTGGCCATCCCCCTGGGTCAGGGCCTTGAGTGCAGACAGTAGCAGCTTGTGACAATATGACCAGGATTTATATTTGTTTATTGAAAAGAAATAACATCCTATTAAAATGAGTTATGCAGTGTCATAACAGACCGAGTATTGCTGATACATTCCAGGCTTATTCAACAGCCCTGTGCTTACCTGAGTACCCAAGTGCTTCTGTCCTGGAAATCATGCTTTAGCAGAACTGTCATTAAGACCCAAGTAGTAACAGTTAGTGCTTATGCCAATACATTTGTCATAAAAGGCACTATATTTTTTCTGATGTATACTAAATATGATTTGTATTTTTTAAAATGCACAAACTGATTGCTTATTCATAGGAAATAAACCAGAGGTTTTAAAAATTAAATGACAGCTTTTATTGGAGAGTTAAATCTATCCTCAGACTGTAACATTGCCCTATTTGAAAGTTATGAATAGTCCTATATGTCATGATTGATCATAATTGTCAACTTGACAGGATTTGGAATCACCATGAAAATGCCATTGAATGTTTCCACAAATTTGTTTACAGAGAAGTTCGCTGAGAAAGGAATTCTCACCTGAACTCACTTGGAGGAAAAAGAAGGAAGGGAGGTAAACAACATGTGCCTCTTCTGTTGAGGCTGCCTGGTGTTCTCGTGATGTTTAACTCACGGTCTATGGCTCATCTTGGATGTTTTTCCCCTCAAATGTTAAGAAATAATTTATAAGTTTCAAAATTTTTAAGTTTCAAAAACAAATTATTTTGATCTTAAAAGGAAAAAAATATTAAATATTAACCTTTCCCCCAATATTTCATAGCATGTATATAATAGAGCTTAATATACTACCTATCTAGATATTAGGTAACATTTTAGTATAATGCAATGTATTTTATAATATTTATTTTATATGACACAGTATGATATTTTAAATAATTTCTTTTAATATTTCAGACCCTATCTTATTTTATACACTTAATTTCTGGATTTAAAGTTTTAATTTAATTATAGTAGGTGTCTACAGGGTAAAATTTAAGGTACATTTTATATCTATGCACCTGGGAATAAAAATGATGTAATTAGAATATAATTTTGAGTGTTCATGATGCTTCTGGATTCATTTTTATGATAGCATTAATAATGTTACAAGTACAAAAAGTAAAAATTAAGTTCAGGGCTGGAGAGATGCCTTCGTGGTAAAGGTGCTTGCCTGCAAAGCCTAATGACACAGGTTTGACTCTCCAGGTCCCATGTAAGCTACATGCACAAGGTGGCACATGTGTCTGGAGTTCATTTGCAGGGGTTAGAGGACCTAGTGAGCCTTCTCTCCTCTCTCTCTGTCTCTCTCTTCCTCTGCCTCGGTCTCTATCTTAAATAAAAATAAATTAATTTTTAAAAATTAAGTTGAAATAAGTATTGAGAGGTTATTTATGTTTGAATGTTTGATGAGATGGGGTTGTTTGCTGAGAAAATATCTGAAACAATTGTTAACATAGACGAATAAAAGATGATAGATGAATATATAAAAAAATTATAAGCTGGAAGTATTGGTCAGTGCTAGAGCAATTATCAGCATGAAGAATGCTCTGTGTTCTAATTCTAGCACTGAAATAAAAGAAAAGAGAGCAAAAGAAAGACAAAAGGAGAAACCTCTAAAGAGAACATATGAGTATTTCAAAAATCAAAATAAGTCAATTAACTAGTGAGAACATTCAACTTTAGTACCAATTAAATGAAAACATCAATAATAATATATTCTAAAATAGTTTCATAAGCATATATTTACCTGTCATTTTTTGTGATAATTTAATAATTGATCAATATGCAATTGTAATTTGCATTGTGATAGAATAATGCAAGTTGTAGGATTTGGGGTTGCAGTTTTTCCTTTTTATTTTCCTGCTTTTTATCATACTTTAACATGGAATAATTCATAAATAATGTAAAAACAAATAAAATTCTACTATGTTACACTTTACTAAGTAATAATACATTGGATTTTATGGCTGTTTATTTTAATGAAACAGCTAACATAAATTTGAAATTCCTGAACAGTTGGCCATATTGCCTATATTTTTCTCAAAGCTGCATACGTAATTATACTTTAACAATTAGGTATTATCATGAATCACTGAAATTTGTATAGAAAGCCTTCAGGCTACAATTTTAGATTAAAATTAATAGGACAGAAAATACGTATTTTGGCCAACATCTTTTGAACAAAAGTAAAGTGGTAAAATGATAGGCATTTTTAAATGTAAAATGTGGATGAAACATATATATTTGAATTTTCTAGCTGTGAAATGCAATATAAATACATCCAATGTAAATATTGCAGTTTTGTAGATATGAGATAATTTTATTTTAGTATAGATATAAAACGCAGGGCCTCACATGCTTTATGTAAGAATTCTACATTGAGATGCATTTTCTGACCTTATTCCTATTTATTTTTTGCAATTTCAAATCCATATTAAAACAGAAACATTTCTTTATGATGGTGTCCTCCCCATTACACATTTACATCAGCATTTACATAAGGGTCTTGTGTGGTATTTTAAATGGCATTTTTTTTTAAAGTCCACTGTTTATAAAGATTTATTGTTTTTGTTTTTAAGTCTACTCACCAAAGACTTCTTTAATAACAGGTGAGCAGAAGTTCTGAGACAAAAACAAAAGCAAACAACAAAATATAAAGGATCAAGTTAACATTATTTCCAAGTGAATCATTTGAAAATATACCTACTTACCAAATTTCATTTTTAAACCCCAAATAAAACCTAGCAGGGGTTTTACGTCTATTTGTGGGAATGAAATATGTAAGAACAAATCAAAGTCACCTGATCCACGTTCCCAGCTGAGGAAGATCAAGAGGACACTCTGTCTTTTTAGCTCCATTCCTTTTCTGAGGTGACCAGACATTGGAAACTGTCAGGGGTGAGCCTCCTGCACGGTAGCTTCCAACTGGCATCCAGATGGAGAGGTTTTGAACCCCAAACCTGGCAGCTGTTGTTGGGAGGTCCTGTCTTAGCAGCTTTTGTATAAGGATGTAATTTGCATCTAAATCAATGAAATTCTTCAGAGAAACATATTAAGAGACATTTTTGTCCTTTCTTTTCCATTTTGATTACACCTCTGGGTGAAGACAGCATAGTTTCTATACTCTGGCTTGGGTGATGACTCAGTAAAGTGATTTCCTTGCAATGATAAGTACATGAGCCCTCCCACCTGCAAGTAATGACATAAAAAACCTATTATTGTGGAATGCACTTCTAATCCCACTGCTGGAGAGACAGAAAGGAAGATCCCAAAACTTCAATAGCCAGCCAGAAATCCTAAAGATTTAATTCCAGTACAATGAGAGACTCTGCCTCCAAAATACAAAACAAAACATAAGAATAACAGTGACGAGAGATTTCTGAAGGACAACCCAAATTGTCCACTGACTTGTGCCCATGTTCACATTCACACCTGAACACATACTTGTTATCCAACACAAGAACAGCCTAGGTTATATGAGACCCAATTGCTGAATGAATAAATGAATGGATAAATGAATGAATTGTTGATTCCAACACTCAGGTCTGCAGAGGAAGTTCTATAGCAGTGGTGGGGACTGTGATGGTTTGAACATAATATGGTCACCACAGTCCCAGGTGGAGGATGCTTTGGGAGGCAGAGCCTTACTAGAGACGTGTCACTGTGGGTAGGTCTTGGGACTTTATTTTCCAACAAGCTTTCAAGGGCTAGAGATAGCTCCCTCTCAATACTTCCTCACTTCCTCACAGCTGATGATACATGACAATAACATGATGGACCTTCCCTTCAAGTCTGTAAGCCAGAGATAAACCTTTTCTTTCAATAAGCTGCTTCTGATCTGATGTTGTGTCGCAGGAATACGAAAGTAACTGCTATAGGGACCAAGTAGCTTTTCCATTTTCATTTTCCAAACTTACTTTTTTCCATAATTAAGAAGAGATCATTTTAACTAGTTCTTTCTTTCCCCACATATTCAATCTAGTCTTTGATGAGATGAATATGTGTCTTTTATCATTACTTTGGACACCATCTCTTCTCATTATCAAGGCCAGCCTCTGGTTATCTCTTCCATCTCCAGTTTCTGATTATTCCTTCAGTCCGTCTAAAGTGAAAATGGCCACTATGTTTTTATACAGACAAATAGTGAGGAGTTCTGGGAGCTTAGCTCTCACAGGGTACTTTTTCTATGATTTTTCAAACTGACATTTCTCTGATTGGATCTCTGGCCTTTGACTGGCTTCAGTTCTGCTTCTCTAGCTGTAGGAGACTGTGGGGCTGAATGGCCCCATGTGGCCAGCTGAGTGCTGTTATGTCCTAGGATGGTTTATGTTCCCTTAGAAAAATAATAATTTTCTGTATGTATCCTTTGCACATTTGTCCTTTAGCAAGCAGCCTTTATCCTATAGTTTTCAGGGGTCGAGAACATAATGTGTCTAGCCCTCCTGGAGACATTGTGTTTTGTTAAATTTAGGTTTTAATTTTTGCTTTTGTTATTTCCTTCTATGTTTGCCTCTAGGATATGAATTTTGTATTCATTGATACAACCTGGCTGGTCCTACATTTTCCCATAATAACACTGAATACTTGCAATGACCTTAAAGCTAAGTCAAGCTCTAGTATAAACCACAATTCTATGATTTATGAGATGGAATTTTCAGACTACTAAAACCTAAAGCAAATATGCATACCAGATCTTGCTTAAGACTATGAAGTTCTATTGATTCAGAAAGTGTCTCAACATTTTTATACTCATGTCCATTATTGTATAAACTGTTATCCAGAATAATAGTTCCATAATTCCTTATAGAGTTTCCAATTATAAAATAAGTGTATACTCATTGTATTAGAATACAAACATAAATTCTAGAATGTAGAATTACAACACACTATTTTAATTCACCTAATAGGAATTAAGTTAAAATCATATTGAATAATAAAGCATCCATATTATAAAACACTTTATTTAAATATACATATATTAATTAAATATAATTTAATTAAAACATATATTATGAATTAGTAAAGAATTAAAGCAGAAACCAAAGATCATTAGATCCTTCTTACAATATTCATATTAGAGCCAAGTTAAAAATCTTCCTATTCATAGACTAAAGGTATCATGATTTGTAATATATTTCATAGGAACTGATTCACATATAAATCTGTATGCCAATTTAAGTAAATTCCATTGAATGAAATTGCACTGAAACTCAAGACTCCATCACTCAACATGGTAGACAGCTCATCTGATGGCAACCAGGTGTGGCCATAGAAACATGTCTGCTTCACTTTGATGTATGCTGGCTCTGAAGGTCCTGAAACAATAATGTCATTGTACTGGTTTGATTCAGGTGTCCTCCATAAACTTGGTATTCTGGTTGCTAGAATCGCAGCTGATGGAGATTTGGGACTTCACACCTCTTGGAGGCAGTGTGTTGTTGGTGGCCAGGTTATGGGTGTTATAGCCAGTGTCCCCTTGCCAGCGTTTGGCATACTTCTCCTGTTGCTGTTGCCCTGTTGTCAACCTTATGCCAGGGGATGATGTACACCCTCTTCTCCTGGCATGGTTTGCCCCTGCCATTGTGGAATATACCTTCAGGTCTGTAAGCCTAAATAAACATTTTTTTTTCCCCCTGAAAGCCTCTCTTGGTCAGGTGATTTTTGCCAGCACTGTGAACCTCCATGAAAGAGTCATGTATCTGAATATAGACATAATACTTTAGATATGGTGGGCTAAATAAGATAATTAAATTAAAGAAAAAAATTAGGAAGCGTATAAATATAACTATGTGCTTAACATTTTATCACACATGATTAACAAGGGACAAATCATTTGTAGTGAGAAAACATGATGCTTCTTAGCCTTTGCATAGTAATAATGGTATTCTTATTTGAAGAATGATTCCTGAGAAACATAAATTTGTGGTGGCATCTAGAGGAATGTTTAATTTGTAGGTAGCTTGATGAATAAACATTTCTAGACTAACATGATTATCATGCCATTGCCTCAAAGTTACCAGGTAAAGCATTTCCTGTTTATTTCAAAATTTCAAATTAAACATTAGACAAAGGCAAATAACCCATAAGACAGATTTTCCTAATATACTGCATTGAGTATATTATTGCATTGAGTATACTATTCAATTTTCCCAAGTTTTCTGATTTTTCTGACTCAGGAATTTTATTTTTTAATTTTTTTTAGATTTCAATTCCTTTCTCTACTTAATGATCCTGAATTTTTTTGTACTTTCTAGAAAACAAAAAATCATGGCCATAACCATACATGCTATTATACAAAACTAGAATATATTTCAAAATATAATTAAAACATGACAATATAAATTGATCTTTATAATAACTTCTTTCCATTTTAGACTTTGCCACTAGCTGAGGCAAATATTAAAATTTCAACTCTACCATGTAATTTATATCTCAGTAGAAATACTAAATATGATTGTCAAATCAATTTGTGTATGTTTGTTTTTGTTTCCTTTGTTTGTGGTTTTCAAGCTATTCTATCTATTCTAAATGCCTGAATCATTTCCTCTATTTTTTTTTCTTACAGGAATTTCATTTCTTTTGGTATCATATTTATATTTTAACACATTTTGAGTAGATTTTGTAGCAGGTAAGACAGAGGTGTTTACTTCATTCTTTTGCATATGTATGTCAAAGTTTCTGTTTATTTAAATACTGTCCTTTAACAAAGCATATTCTTAGAAACTTACTTAGCTGCTAGTATATCATCCTGTACACTGGGTTTGTATTTGGTCACATTGGTGTCTGTGTCTATTTAAACCAGGAACTTGATGTGTTAACTCCTTCTCCACTTCATACCATATTTTTAATTCAGGTAGCATCATACCTCATCCGTGTGTGTGTGTGAGTGTGTGTGTGTGTGTGTGTGTGTGTTTGTGTGTGTATATATATATGTGCATATTTATGTATACATATATATGTATGTATGTTTATATATTTATGTATACATATATATGTGTATATGTATGTGTATGTGTGTGAATATATATATATATATTTGGTTTTTCAAGGTAGAGTCTCACTCTGGATCAGGCTGACCTGGAATGTACTATGTAGTCTCAGGGTGGCCTTGAACTCTAGGCGATCCTCCTACCTCTGCCTCCCAAGTGCTGATGTTAAAGGTGTGCACCACCACGCCTGGCTTCTTTTATATTTTTGCTCAAAATATAAGGCTGGACTAAAGTGGTACATGCCTTTAATCCCAGCACTCAAGAGGCTATAAGAGGATCACTGAGTTCTAGGCCTGTCTGAGACTACATAGTGAATTTCAGGTCAGCCTGGGCTAGAACAAGGCCTTATCTCAAAAAAAAAAAAAAAAAAAAATTGAATCTGCTATTTGGAATTTCTATGGTTTCATATAAATTTTATTTTTTTTCTACTACTGAATACAATGTAACTAACATTTTTACAGAGACTTTTACAATGACCTACTATGCATATAGTAACATAATTTTTCAGTGCAAGGATGTAGAATGTCTTTACAATTTTTATTAATCACTTCAGTTGTTTTATCAACATTTAATAACTTTCACGGTAA
Source organism: Jaculus jaculus (assembly GCF_020740685.1). Taxonomy (NCBI): domain Eukaryota; kingdom Metazoa; phylum Chordata; class Mammalia; order Rodentia; family Dipodidae; genus Jaculus; species Jaculus jaculus. The sequence goes on from NC_059104.1 coordinate 42,529,244, forward strand.
AGATCTTTCCCCTTTCTGAATAAATTTATTTCCATTTTATTTCATAGCCACTACAAATGATAGTGCTTCCTTGATTTTTATTTACAGGCACTTATTACTTGCAAATACTGCTACTGACATTTAATATTGATTTTATGTCCTGTTGCCATGCTGAATTTCACAGTCCAGTCCATGCCAGTGTGTGTGTGTGTGTGTGTGTGTGTGTGTGTGTGTGTGTGCATAATGTTTGGTATGTTATATTGTAAATATCACTACTTCTTTTTGAAATGCTAAGACTCTGTAGTACTTTTTCTTTATTCCTTTTTGCCTTCTTTTTGCCAAACCCAACAGACTGGCCTTTTGTAATGCTAGAGAGCAAGAGTGGGAGCAAGTGTGTGTGTGCGCACGTAAAAGAGAGAGAGAGAAAGAGAGAGAGAGAGAATTGGTGCACCAGGACCTACAGCCACTGCAATCAAACTCCAGATGCAAGTATCACCTAGTGAGCATGTGAGACCTTGTACACTTGTGTCAACTTCTGTCTGGCTTATATGGGACCTGGAGAGTTGAATATATATATTTAGGCTTTGCAGGCAAATGCCTTAACGACTAAATCATCTTACCAGCTCTGCAGAACTTTTTCTGTTGTGTGATTGATCTAGATAGGAATCCAATAACATGTTCAGTAATAATGGTAAAAACTGGCATCCTTGTCTTGCTCCAGATTCTAAAGAGAAGGCTTTCAGATTTTCTGCTTTCTATGTAATATTAGCTGTGGGTTCTGTAGATGGAACATTTATTATTTTGAGGTATGAGATTTTTATGCTTACTTTGTCCAGCATTATACAAAGTGAATTTGATAGAAATATTTTTCTGTAACTATTGGAATTTAAATATGCATTTTGTCTTTCATCCATGATTTTTTTTCATAATTATACATTTATATATGTTGAGCTTCTTTGGACCTTAGAAATGCCAGCAATCATTTTAGTGTGCTTTTGAATTCAGCCTCCAGTAATGATGACTTTTGCTTCTATGTGTTGATGGTTTATATTGACTACCAACTTGACAGGAACTGCACTGTGACTGATTGTGTTGATCAGTTTAACTTCTGGGCAAGCCTGTGATGGATTGTCTCCTTTACACTAATTAGCCATGAAGGGCAACCTTAAATGTGGGTGGCAACATTTCTTGGGCCAGTGTCCCGGACTGTATAGAAAGCCGAGAGCTAGCTGAGCAACAGCAGTCATCACTCTGCTTCCTCACTGTGGTCTTAATTTGATCAGACTCCCCAAGATCCTGCTGCCGTGCCTCTCATGCCCTGATGGACTATAACCTAGAAAGGTAAACTGTAATAAACCCTTAATACTCCCTTCCTCCTTTAAAGTGATTTTTGTTAGTTATTCTTTCCAAGCCATGAGAAGATAATTAATGCATACAAGTTTTATTATTGTTTTTCTTCTTCTCATTATTATTTTGTTTTTTAGAGGTAGAGTCTCACTCTTGCCCAGGCTGACCTAGAATTTATCTAGAGTCTCAGGATGGCCTTGAATTAACAGCGATCCTCCCACCTCTGCCTCCCGAGTACTGGGATTAAAGGTGTGTGCCAACACACCTGGCTGTTTTTCTTATTTTTAAAAATGTATTTATATGTATTTATTTTGGTCATCAGCATAGAGCAAGCAAGAAAGAGGACTAATCCTAGGCAAAATGTGTGTGTGTGTGTGTGTGTGTGTGTGTGTGTGTGTGTGATTCATAGTAGACAATTTTGTCAGAAGTAGCCATCCTAGAGGATGCCATATATCAGATGTTTTGTTCAGAGAAAACACTATAAAATTGGTCCACTAATTATCATCTAACCTGGGATTACTTGAATCTGAGTTGTCAGTGGAAACAGAATAATGAAGTATGTGGTTTGCTAAGAGACATGCACTGCTAGTGACACAGTAAACCTGAATAATTATGTATTGCATTAACAAGTATTTCCTAAATCTTCAATATTTTGAACTACTCATTTTGCTTAATCTTTCTTCTTGATAAAATTTTTCCACTCTTCTTTTATTTTATTGACTTATTTATTTATGTGTGTGTGTGTGTGTGTGTGTGTGTGTGTGTGTGTGTGTGTGTGTGAAGAGCAGGAGTCTGTCAGGACTTTGTGCTGCTGCAAATATCTACCTAGCTTTATGTGGGTGGCTGGGGAATTGAACCCATGGCGCCATCAGGCTTTACAAGCAAGTGCCTTTCACTGCTGGGTCATCTCCCAGCCCTCCAGGATTTTATTTGGCAATGCTTTTATGATATTGTTTCAGTGATTGAAGTACAATGTTTGGAAAGTCTCAAAAGGATGCGATGTCTTTGCAAGGACATTTTGTATAATGGATTAGAAAGGCACTTGAACTCCCCCCCCCCACCTATTCTAATAGAGCTAATGCCGAAGGGCTGATAACTTGTTCTACTTTCTAGACTATCTGAAGGTAGTCATTATTTAATTATTTATCTGCCAGGGTAATTAGCAAGTCAGCTAAAGAAGAGAACAAAATGTAGTGTGGTGTTAAGGTCGTATGTCAAAGGGATACATTTCACTCAAAGTAAATTTTGAATGTACACTTAAGGTAAGCAGCCATCTACAGACACAATAATGAAGGCATTGGCCTCTCTGTAAAAGGACTGCATCCTGCTACACACATCCTTAGAATGATTGATTTAATGGCTAGGTAAGAAATGTGAAAATGTGAATAACACAGTTGAATTGATATACTATTATGGTTAGGCATGGTTATACAGACTGTAAACATCAAATAGGGAATAGTTATAACAGTGTTAAGAACCAAGTGATAAGACAAAGTAAGTAAACCTCAATTGAGAAGGAGAAAATGATAGAGACACTTAAAGAAACCAAGTCCATTTTGTCAATGGTGCAAACATATAATTTCACCTCCTTAAATCAGACTCAAATGTGTTTCAGACACCTGACTTTTGGTCATGATTAAATATGTGAAAGGATGATGATCAACAACAAAGAGGTTCAGATCAAGCAGACAGCTGAGGATTGCCAAAACCAATTATTTAAGTTACGTTTAATTAATTAATTAATCACTCCATGAATTCTCCCAGTCAGGTTCTAAAGATTCCTCACACATCAGGGATTACTTCCCTTACCTGACATCTTCATGTTTTTTTGTTTTTGTTTTTGTTTTTTGAGGTAGGGTTTCACGCTAGTCCAGGCTGACCACCTATAATTAATTCACTATGTAGTCTCAGGATGTCCTCAAACTCATGGTGATCCTCCTACCTCTGCCTCCCAAGAGTTGGGATTAAAGGCTTGTGCCACCATGCCTGGCTACATCTTCAATTTTTGCTCCAGGTTATTAAACAACCTTTATAATCACTACTTGACAATTCAGTCATGGCTTAATGTTATTTGCAATCTAATAGTTGTGCATAAGGACATCTTTCCAAGGATACTGTAAGAGACCTTCTCTTTCTCCAGTGAGATGTCGTCACTTATCTATTTTCCCAATAATACTATTTATAAAGAAATGAATCTTTTTCACTTTCATTTGTTCCTTTTTATCAAGGGCATCCTGAGATGGGGAGGCAATGAATGGACCACAGAGCAGGCAACATAACTTCTTTCTCCTCTTTTGCTAACACAACCTTGTCTCCATTTGGTCTTTTGCTTGAGAAAGCAAGAAAAAAAAAAAAAAAGAGAAAGAAAAAGAAAAAGAAAAAGAAAAAGCAGAAGAAGAACCAAGAAGGCTTCATGAATTAAAAAAAAAAAAAAACTAAAATAAAGGTATGAAAACTTGTTAAAATTTGAAGTAAAATAATAGAAGTCACAGCAAAAGTCAAACAATCTCATATATGTCTATAAAATCAAATTTCTATCTTTTTCTTTGAAACATATGTTTTGACATGTATGTCCTTCATTCTATCTACAAAATTTAGAGAAACCAAGGTTAAATAACTTGCCTCATATAACCTAGCTAGTTTTTTTTTTATTTAATAGCTCTTCCAGGACCAATATTACTGTTATCTCTCAACTAGAGAACTTTAAATTTTTTAGTCTTTATTCTTTTATTGAATTACATACATTATTGTGCTTTGGAAAGTGAGTTATTACATGATTTATTCAGATCAATTAATCCAGAAATGAATGTACTTATCTAAAGATAAAAATGGTGAAACAACACAATATATCCTGTGGCCCAAAGAACTGCTTTTATTATGAGAATAAAAAAATAGGAATATTAGCAACTAATATAAAGAGACTGTAGGGAAGTAATTGTATTATATTGTAGGTAATCATGAATTCTTGAAAGTGAAAGATATCCAGTTTTACTTAGGTTTCAATTAGAAGATAAATATATATGCCCACTGAGCAGGACCTATATACCTTCTTTGTGGCATGGAAAATCAATATATTAGTATTTTTCAACATAACTAGAACAAGGAATGTAAACAAAGACTAAAGCCTTACAAGATAAGTAATAAGACTGATACTAAGGAGCCTTGAATAAAATGGGATGGACCTGAAAATTGATCCTGCAAATAATAGAAGGTCTTTGAACTATAATATGCATCATAATTTTATGACCATATTTATTTCTTATTTCATATAACAAATATATTTCAAAAATACATAAGTGAAACATGAAGCATTATATTAAACATACTCATATAAAATTCTTTTATTTATTATTTTGTGTTGTGATTCATTATAGTAATGTGTTTTATTTGTTGTTGGTGTCACTGAAGGTGGTTTACTTTGTAATGCTTTCCAAATTGTTTGACTGTGGATGGTCCCACCAACTTCCAAGAGTTTACTTGTCAACAAATATATATTTCTGACTTAACTTATGAGAAATGTAGTTATACCTATATTTAGATACAGATTGAACAGAAGCATACTTATAATCAGAAAAATAAAATAAATTATGAATTATTATAATTCAGTGGATATATATGTGATAGATAAACTTAGATACTGAAGGAGTGACATAAAATGAAAATGGTTTGAAGGCCAATAAAGACTTGGGACTTGAAGACTAATGTGATCTCTAAACAAATTGGCATAGGTTACTTAAAGAAGCCTCCCCAGGTAATTTGATAACTTACCAAGATTACGGATCAAGGTCTGTACAACTGTATATGTGCCAGGTTGTGACTCTGTCTTCTTATCTCCTGGTGGCCCACTTTCAGATAAAAAGAAACATCCAATAACCCAGTCACATCTGGACACATTGACACTTTCTAACTGGAGACTAAGCAGATCTTATTCTCATTCTCTCACCTATTTCTGGTTTCCAATTGCAGTTCTTTATCTGAGAAGTGAATATGTCCTTTTCTTCTTCAGGGAAAGGTGGCTTGGCTTTGACTATTCCATCCCATCCAGTGTGCCACTGTAGAGTGCTATGATCATGGAACCATGTGCACAAATAACAGAGTAACAAAAAAGGGTATTAGTCATGCCTGGTATGCTGTAGCTTTAAGTCATTTAGTCATACTGGTTGAATTGTCAAAGGACTTGGGAAAGGGACTGTTTAGTTTTGTTGTATTTTATCATGGACTATATCACATTCATGTGTCCTGATAAGTTTCAGATGAAAAAAGTCATTGCAAAAAAAATAAAAAAAAATTAGCAAAGATAAGTATATGTCAACTGTGAGATTGTGACCTCCATAATGAATTAATTTACAGTTTTGATTTTCCTTTTTATCAAACATGTTATGGCTAGGACAAAGATAAAAGGAAGAAGGGAGAAAAGATTCTTTCTATGCTAATAAATATTTACAAATCCTTTAGAAGTTAATGTGTTACCATTGCTACTTAAGGTAGCCATAGTGTGTACTAAAAAGTCATGAAGATTCTGAAGGTAAAATCCAGTGATTGGATTTCTAATGTGAATACAAAATAAATGACATGTTTTGAGACAAAATTTTCAGAATAATTTTATTATTAAATGTACTTTTACAGTGAAAATAAAGGCTAGGCAAGGAGTGTGGAGGGAGGCAAGGAGGGAGGGAACAAGTAGAGGAAAGAAGCAGCTATTAGCTTCATATTTATTTTATTTTATAAATATCTTTGTTTGGAACTCTATCTTCTTTCAATGCTCTTCAGCCTAGAATTCCCTGTGAGAAATTATTCATAAATGGCACTAATGAGTGTCAAGCTGTATTTCAATGCATTTTGAAAATTGTCCTATTAATTAATGGTGTAATTAAGCTTTTGTCAGTGACATATCATATTTCTGACAGGAATAGATGGCCTGTGTGAGTCAGTGCCAGGCAGCCATCCAGGCAGCTGCTGTGTATAATGGATGTGAGCAATTTAGCGCAGGTTTTCAGGGAGGGGACCACCTATGCGAGGGAGGCTGGCAATGTGCACAGACAAACAGCAGTCTGCACTGTACTTCAGGAAGTCACTGAAGCCTAGATTGATCTGACCTCCTCCTAAGGATGGCACAGTAGCCTTTTACCATTAGACCATAACTAGTGTTTCTCTGAACTTTTGTGATAAAAATATCAATTAGCTTTCAAATTTTACTTTCATTTAATTTTGTATTCTAGTTCCATTTACATATTAATGTGAGCATGGTACAGAACTGTTCGATTAGAATACTTCACCAAGGCTAATAGGATGTAATGCACATCCATTGAGGTGACTACTTACACATATTCAAATGTTGCCCCACAACCACACATTTATTTGTGTAGGAGATGTGCCACTGTTTAATGCCTCACTAATCTCAGTGTGTCACAGATAGAAAGATTTAAACCGAGGACAGGGTAGTAAAAGGACTAAAATTGATAGAGAAGAGACATCTAAGTATGCTCACATCAGCACAATTAAATATAAATCATTTTGTTCTGGTCCTGCCTCTGAAACAGATATCTATTAATTCTAGCATTAATAATTTACATTCTGGCTTCAGCTCCTAAGGTCTTAAGATTGAATAAAATTCAAATACATGGATAGAATTTCCTGGGTAGAAACATTTCATTTTGATGAAGTTCATAGGCTTAGAATCATTTTTTTACAGAAAGAACTATTTTTTTTTCTCTCATAAGGTTTTATGCTTTTAGGTTTTTATTGGTGGGGGGGTGGTTGTTTTGCTGTGTATATGATGTATGTATGTGTGAAGGCATGTGAGAGCAGTCACACTTGTGCAGGAGTGAGTGTGTAGATGTGAGAGGAAACTTCAGCTGTTGGTCCCTGCCTTCTACATTGCTTAAATCAGGGTGTTTGACCACTGTGTTCACCTGGTCAGCTGCCTTGTAAGGTTCTAGAATATTGTCTTCCACATTTCTCACCCTCAGAATGTTAGGATTATACATATAGACCACACTATCTGGGTTTTACATGGTTTATGGGGACCTAAACTTAGTTACTTTCATTTGTGTGGAAATTGCTTTATCTAGGGAGCCATGTTCCCAGACCTTATTTTTTTCATTTTTAAAGAAATATAATTTAAAGAAAGAACCCAAATTTATATGTTGTCTTACATTATGTATTTGTTCATTTTTTTTTCCAGTATTTCCCAGAGATTTAGATTCAGTGACTCAATTGACATTTGGCACTAAATCACAAAATTTATATATTTTGAAACAAGAATACTATAGGTCATTTTAAACATGAGGAAAATGAAGCCTGAGAGATTATGTAATTTGCCTAAGGTTATGCATGAAGTGTCAGAACCTGAAAACCTAAACTTCTTTTTTTTATAGAAGTCTTTTCAAAGTCATAAAAAAATAACTGTTTAGATCTAAACAAAACCAGAACATTGGAATAAAGCAAGATTATAGTAAATGAAATATCATGACGGAAAAAGAGGAAAGGAGAGATGGAAGGAGGAAAGATTAAAAAAAAAAGGAAGGGAGGAAGTAGGAAAGGAGAAAAAGGAAAAAGAAGGTAAAAGAAAATTTGCATGACATAAGGATCATATTTCAACTCCTTAAGATGTTTCAGTAATTTGATACAGTATATTGCTCACTCTTTATGACATGGATTGATTATATTACATTGCAACATTGCACAGAAATATATAATTTATAAATCAGGTAGATTCCAGAATCATATTTTTTTAATTTTTAAATTAAATTTTTTTTATTTTTAAATTAAAATTTTCTAGTAAATTTTAAAATGTCTTCAGTCATAAGAGCAAGGTTATACCATATATATTTACAATAATTTATTTAACCCTAGTGAGTGTTAAGGACAATACTAACAACAGAAAGACAAGTGCAACTGACTTAGAGGGCTTGATGTTTAATTAGATGGGGTTAAAAATGGGGGCACTAGGCAAACAAGTTAGCAATCTCTGAAAAGGCAATCTCATAATTTTCCTAAAAGATTTTCAGAAAATGCAAGCAATGTTTGAGAGGGGGCAGAGGAGGGTCTTTGATGATAGTTTTATGCTTTTTCAATTGAGATTTCCTTGAAATGCACATACTCCAATCAGTAAAAAGAAATCCTCTATTTAACCCAAATGGTCTTCTGTATAGGGACACTAACCTCACCACTGTTCCATAAAGCCTTCCTTCTTCAGAGGGTCTATGATGAAATACAAGTTAGTGAAGTTTATCTTTTAGTCATAGGACACTTCTGCTGCAAGAAACTTTTAGTTTTAACATCCCTTAAGGCATGAGAAGATGCATGAGATGTCTTTGTGGGACAGAGATAAACCTGAAAATTTCATACATAGTTTCATTTAATTTTACCACCAACCCTATGTGTATGAAGCACCTGGGTTATTTTCATTTTATAGATGGAAAATACAGGACACAAATGTTACCTAGGTTGACTAAAGCCATACCCACAGGTTTACAGATGGCAAAGATGGCACACAAACAGGTAAGGTCTCTTCATTATAAGAGTTATGGAGAGGATGCCACCAGTGCCTATTGCGAGAGGGAAGAGATTGGAAAATGCATAGTTCATAGCCCTAGGAGCAATCCACAACATGGATCACAGAACAACATGGGTTGATGAGTAAGACACTTTTATTTACTCAAAAATTCAAAAAAAAAATGGACAAAGAAAAAAAAAATATATATATATGTTGTATATCTGAAATCTAAAAATCCAGGCATTCACTCAGGACACATAGAATAGAGGATTTCTAGTGAGAAACAGATGTCTAGCCATTAGTCATAAACATGTGTAATTTCCACATCCAGTATTTCTATGAATCAGGTCAGATAGTTTGCCAGCCACTCTTCAGCAGCACAGATTTTGCTGGGTGCCAGGGCTGGTAAGTAACTGATTCTAAATACTTAGCTATGTTGCAATGTGATTTTCTTCTAATAACTTGGAAGATCCCAGAAGGTAAAGTTGCAATATCTGGATTCAGGGTGATTTTTTTTTTTTTTTTTTTTTGCCCTGAATTGAGACTCCCTTTCCATTTAGAAGTTTCTGTAGAGCCTGCATTAACCTCTGTATAATCCTTTCATGTTACTAATTTCGCTTTTGGACTCTGAGACATATTTCTTCTGAAGAGAAAGAATTAATCTGCCCTGGAAGGGGATAGATAGTTTGAGGAAGAAAAGTGCCACATGGTAACAGCAAACAAACTATAAATATTCTCTACCCAGCAGGATACTTCTACTTCTTATACGTAAGCGTCTTTAATTAACATAATCTTTAAGAACTCCCATAACACTAGCCCCACCTGGCAAAGCCATACCAGTCTGTGCTTATCTCATGATGGGTAGTATAACACTCTATTCTCCAATGAAAAGCTCCACATGTTATCTCTGACTCTTCTTATGACTATTCCCCACCTCCAGGAACTAATTTGTCATTTTATATCCATCATTAATCGTTCTTAACTTGGTAATTGTCACCACCATAGGGAATTGCTATGTTTGTTTGTGTCTTGACTCATGTGAAACGAATAGAGACAAATTCATAAACATTACAATTTAAAAACTTATATTCCCTGAATTTATTGGCCTTTGTTCCTAAAATTATTAGAGTCCCTTCTCCATTCAATTTTCTTTGTTCTTGAATTTACACAATATGCTCAGCATATTACTGTATTGGCAGTTCACGTTAGGGTTCATGGTTTTTTAGGGTACTGTTTAAGTTTCTTATAATTTCATAATAGGCCTTGTCTATAGCTGCCTTATTATAATTTTTCTCTGTATTTTCCTCATATGTTCTATTGTTCATGGGTCAAACTTCCTGAACATACTTGTTTACTTCTTTTTTTTAAAGTAGAAACTGTGTGGAAGGACACATCAGGGCCCTTCACAGTGGGGTTACTTGTATTCACAATGGGGCTGGGGTTATGAGTTATAAGAGCAACAGTCTATGTGGGGGAGGGCAATGCCTCTGGATATTACCTCCAAACCTATAGCTACTGCAATCTTTCTGCCCCTTCTTCCACAAAATTCCTTGAGCCTGGGTGAGTGTGTTTGAAGTTTACTTTAGGGTTGAGCTCTCAGAACTGTCTGGATTTCTGCTTTGGTACGTTTTGTATATTCTCAGTGTCTGTCTCAAACACCAGTCAAGTTGTCAGGTGTTTCTTGGAAGCAGCATTCTTGCAAGTCTCTCTAATTCCTCTGTGATTTCACCTGGGCCATGATATGCAAGAGGTATTTCTTCTCCTGCCAGGGAGTCAGCTACCTATTCTTGTCTTGTTGGTAGAGTTTGATTGTCCTTGGTTCTTGCTGCCTTCTGAAAAAGGGCAAGAAAAAAAAAAAAATCACCAATGGAACATGAGCTTAGGTTAAAGAGGATAAGCACTGTTAATTTAGAGAGATTTTGATGGGAGTACCCTCACTTTCGGCCAAAGTCTAATGGAAGATTCTCATTGAAAACCATAATCTTGCTCTCCATAGGATTCGGACTTGGTTCTCAGTTTCAGCCATGGGTTCCTTTTTATTGAACAGATCTCTTAGCAAAACAGAGATTCATTGGTGACCCACCTAGGCTGGAAGCCACTATTGCAAATATGTGGACATCTTGTGGGGCTGGTTGCCTTCATATATCAGTGTCACCTGCTTGCTCACAATATTGTTGGCCATTTTCCCCCATCAGCTCACATAGTGCTTTCCAGCACTATAAGGGGTAGCCTTCTTGGAAATGTCTTCCTTTCAGATTCCAGCCTGATCTCTTGATGTTCAGTGTTGGCAGCATGTGATGTCTTCAGCAATAGGGTCTTACCTTTTACCTCATGTGGGTAATCAAGTACTTTGACAGAAGCTCGTCTTGTTTTGGGGACTTCATAAGTCTCCCCAATCAATAGCTCAATGTGGATTTTAACTAATTTCCAATACTGGGAGTAACAAACCAGTGCCAAATGTTTTAGGTTAGGCTTCATCCCAACCTCTTAAAGGCCTCATGCCAACCTCTCCAGGGCCTTCTAACTGGACAATCCCCCCATGTTCCTTTTGAGGGTAATACCTTTTAGTCTACTATCTAAGAGGAAGCTTTCTCTGCTACCAAATTATGTTCAATTTAGAATTTTTCTTGCTTTAAAGCTTCTGATTTTGTTTATCTTCCTGAGAGTTTTTCATTATATCCTATTCCAAACACACACACACACACACACACACACACACTCACACACACATTTCCACCTTACTTTACTCTTATTAACCCTTTAATATAACAATGCAAGTATGGTTTCTTTTGAAAATTTTCTCTAAATTCCAAACTTTATGAATAAGAAGGTTTTATGGAGTCATCTAGTCCCAGGGCTTCTCATCAGTGATTTAAATGGTTCAAAATTACCTAGTCAATCACGACTGTTCCTGGAGAGGATTTTAAACTTTCAAAATTCAGTAATTTTTTTAAGTTCATCATTACATTCCTAGAGCTGTAGGATTTTTTTTTTTGTTTACTTTTGTTTACTTATTTGAGAGTGACAGGCAGACAGAGAGAGAAAAATGTGGGATGGGGGAGAGAATGGGCATGCCAGGGCCTCCAGCCACTGCAAACAAACTCCAGATGCATGTGCCACCATATGTATTTGGCTTACATGGGTCCCGGGCAATCGAGCCTTTAACCAGGGTCCTTAGGCTTCTCAGGCAAGCAGTTATCCACTAAACTGTAGGATTTTTATCAAAAGCAAAGTATGGAATATAAGAACCAGTATTCCAAGGGAATGCGTGGGTGTTAAACATGAATTTTAGAAATTTCCTGGTAAACCTTTATATGTTATTTTATTATACTTTTGTTTTTTTACCATTTTTTTTGTCAAAAATATATGAGACAGGTAATTAAGTATTTTGAGATGTAAGAATTAAAAGATAAAGGAAATTGAATTATTTTTCATATAGCATTTCCTGTTTTTTTCATCTTATGATAGTTTAGGACCCAAAATAACTTCATCAGGCTACAAGTATTCAGAATAGCTATTTCGAAATTTGGTAATCATCAGTTCTGCACTAAATGCATAAAAAGAGCTCAGTATTCATTTAATGAATACCTAATATATTTAAATTAAATTGGCAAATCATTACAGTGACTAAGACATAGCATTACTTCGTCATAAATTATAGGTAATCTGTATTTTCACATTAACTCTATTACCAGTAATAGAGTTTTAATGTGGTACTTACACTTTGATAAAAGAGAAATCGTGTTGCCACTAAAAATATGTAAGATGTGAACAGAGGAAAAAATGAGTGAGTGCAGAGGATGAAAGATATTGGAGAGAATGAAGAATTATAGGAAAACCTGTAATAACTAAGGAAATAGCATCAAAGACAAGGAAAAAGATGGATAGAAAACAGTTATAGGATGGGTTAGAGAAATTGTAAGAAAAAAATGAAACATGATGGGAGAATCAGAGAGAGTGAGAAACAATCTGGAAAGGTTAGACAACATTGTTGCTTGGGGGAAATAAAATGATGCAAATACAAATCCATATGTTATACATACTATTTCAATAACGTTAAAAGTTAAGTTTTCATTCATTAACAAAGCAGGAAAGAAAAATATAAGGTTTGTAAGGTTTGATGCTTGACTCATTGGTTAATGGATAGGATAAAAGCTATTTTCATCAGCTGAACTTTCTTTAATTATCATAGTTGAATAGCTACAATAAAGGAGAGGTCTTTCCTTTGTGGAAGGTTATGTGAAGACAGAATACACTAATAATAACATTGGATTTATTTTCCCACAGTGAATCTCTTTGCTAGGTTTTGCTGCATCCAGTAGTAGCACAGTGTATCCAGGTTATAAGGAAGGCAGAGTTCCACACCTAATTCATTAGTTTAAATATTAACCTATAAGACTTACAGTGGTCCCATTTCACAGGACTTTTCTCTTTAAAAACATAGTATCTTATTTCTCACATTTTCTTTAAACTTTCTTTATGTGTCTGTTGTATCTCTTTGGGATTCATTATGTGATAACTGCTTAGAGGATAAAGGAAACCTTTCATAGTGGATTTTAGGAATTTGGTATTTTGGAGTGTCATATTGCAAAGTATAAAGCAGAGGGGCTCTTTTACTCACTTCCTCACTTTCTTATGTGATCAGCTTTAATTCTGTAGTAGAGAAAACTGGAAAATGAAAGTATAAGCTAAGAGCACATAAATGTATCACCATATAGAAGGAAGGAAACCTCTACACATACAAAAAAATTGTTCAAATGGCCAGCATTTCACAAATTCACAGCCAGCTATATTAAATGGATTTCTATAAATATAGGAAATGATTTAAAACCTTAGCAGCATTAATATGATAAAAATTTTGAAAAGTAATACTTTCAAACTTCTTAAATATATGTGATTTTTAAAGATTGATGTGCATAATTTTCAATTAAATGAGTAACATGACACTTGGGAAGCTGGTTTCACTCTAATGAGAATAAACATCCCTATGTCTTCACATGATTCACTGACAATGTATGTATTATTATACAGTATTCTCATAAGAAATCCAATACATACACATATGTATGTACGAACATATTCATGCATATATACTGGGTGCAGATCTCCCATTTGACATGAGGGTATTGAGTTTTGTGACTGGCACTAGAGGTAGGTGTAATTTCAAAGAGGAAAGGCTTGAGAATAGGTACAATGATTTGGCCTAAATATTATAAGGTTTTTTTCATAGTAGTTTTATGCATATTTAAACTGTGAAAATGAAAATTATTGCAATGAGTGTATATACCAAACACAATACTCTTCCCATTCCCAGCTTTTTAAAATGCTCCTGGAATGTTAAGAAAAAAATTGGACTAAATAGTACAATATTTTTAAATGATCCTGTCCTCTTGAAGAAGGATGGACATGAACACATCTAAAACAATTCATTTGGGGGACTTTTTTAGCCATAAATATTCAGTTGAGGATTTATTCTCTGACTATTCACCTATTTGTCATAGCTTTCTTAATTAAGGTCCTTAATTGAGGAAATAAATATATCATGATATTGAACAAACATCCTTTCTAAACCTTTTTCTTCAACCTAACCAAGTCTAACTTCTAAACTATCATTCTTCTGTAAACCTTTTTTTTTTAAAATTAGAAAATTAATTTTTCAACATGCATGAACTCTCTTGAAAATGCTATATTATGATCATATTCATAGTTTTCTAATTTCCTCCTCTCTCATACTCAATTTTCTCTTCTCTCTCACCACTATTGTAACTTACTTATCTTGTCATTAGGTGTATATTTGTCTAATTAACTACACAGTGACTTTGTCAATATTGGATATGTTTTCTATTTAAAAATGTGATTTTTGATTAGAAAGAGAGAGAATGTATGGGAATGTCATGATCTCTTGCCACTGCAAATAAACTCCAGATGCATCTCACTTTACATGAGAACTAGAGAATCTAACATGGCACAGAAAGCTTTGCAAGCATGGCCATTTCACCCCTGAGCCACCACTTCACGCCAGAGCTTTTTTTCATTTATTCATTTTTTTTTATTCTGTTGTTTCTTATCATACAATTAGTATTATATATGAGCAATAAATTCTTGGTGACATAATTTGGTTAAGCATATGTTATATTTTGGAGGTAAAAAACAACATTAGTCTAAATCATTTTCTATGGACAATGATTCCAATGGTAGTTTTGCAGAAGTGGGGATGGGAGAACTGAAGAAATATTGGGCTATAATAACAAAATTTCAGTTTGACTGCAGGAATAAGTTCAGAGAATTGTTGCAATTTGTGATGACTAGGGCTAGAACAATATATTGTATATTTGAAAATATCTAGTATTATAGGTATGAAGTAATTTATAATAATATATTAACTATTTTGTCTTAGCCATGTTATAACTATATGCATATATACATGCACACACACATGTGTATACAAAACATAGATGCATATACGTGTATGCATGTAAAGATACTATGTTGTTAGCTGCGCATGGTGGAGGATACATGTAATCCCAGCAAGTGGGAGAGTAAGGAAGAAGGTCACCACGTGTTCAAGGCCAGTGTGGACTATGCAAATAGATATTGTCCCTAATGAAAACGCAACATCATGTTTCACAAAAAATATCCATTTTTGAAAACCTCTACTCCACAAACCTGGATAATGTGGAGATGGATAAATTTCTGGACACATACCATCTATCAAAGCTAAATTTAGAGCAGATTAATCACCTCAATGAACCCATCACACTCATGAAGATTGAAAAAGTAATAAAAAAAAAAACCCTCCCCATAAAGAAGAGTCCAGCACCAGATGGCTTCTCAGCTGAATTCTATCAAACCTTCATGGAAGAACTCAAACCAATCTTCCTAAAACTGTGCCACACAATTGAAGAACAGGGAAAGCTTCCCAACTCCTTTTAAGAAGCTAGTATCACCCTAATCCCCAAACCAGGCAGAGATGCCAGAAAAAGAAAACTACTGGCCTATTTCCCTAATGAACTTAGATGAAAAGATCCTGAACAAAATGCTCACAAACCAAATCCAACAACACATCAAAAGCATTATCCACCTTGACCAAGTGGGATTCATCCCAGGAACACAAGGGTATTTCAACATAAGGAAATCTGTCAATGTAATACACCACATAAATAAGCTTAAACATAAAAACCACATGATCATTTCAATAGATGCAGAAAAGGCCTTTGACAAGATACAACATCACTTCATGATCAAATATTGGAGAGAACTGGCATAGTTGGTACATATCTTAACATAATAAAGACAATATACAAAGCTACAAAGGCCCAAATAATACTTAATGGAGAGAGACTGGAGGAATTCCCATTAAGATCATGAACAAGACAGGGATGTTCTCTCTCACCTCTGCTTTTCAATATAGTTCTGGAAGTCCTAGCTCAAGCAACAAGACAGGAGAAGGAAATAAAAGGGATATAATTTGGAAAGGAAGAAGTTAAGTTAGCTCTATTTGCTGATGACATGATTGTATATGTAAGAGACCTGAGAGACTCCATCCCAAAACTCCTGAAGGTGATTAACTCCTATAGCAAAGTAGCAGGATACAAAATCAATGCACAGAAATCGGTAGCATTCCTATATGAAAATGACAAAGATACAGAGAAAAAATTAGAGACAGTCCCATTTTCAATAGCAACAACAAAAAAAATCAAATACCTTGGAATAATGTTAACCAAGGAAGTGAAAGATCTATACAACGAAAACATAAAAACACTCAAAAAAGAAATTGAGGAGGACTTGAGAAAATGGAAAGACCTCCCATGCTCCAGAATAGGCAGAATTAACATTGTGAAGACAATATATAGATTTAACACAATTCCAATTAAAATCCCTACAGTGTTCTTCACAGAGATAGAAAAAATGATCTCAAATTTCATATGGAAAGGCAGAAGGCATCACATATCCAAACATATCTTCAGCAAAAGAAATACCTCTGGTGGCATCACCATACCTGATCTAAAGCTATATTACAGAGCCATAGTAGAAAAAACAGCATAGTACTGGCATAAAAACAGGAGTATAGACCAATGGAATAGACTTGAGGACCTGGACTTTGGGTCAAGTAATTATAGCTACTTGATATTCGACAAAGGACCGAACAATATAGGCTGGAAAAAAGACAGTATCTATAAGAAATGGTGCTGGACAAACTGGATAACCACATGCAGGAAACTGAAACTTGATCCACACATTTTGCCATACACTACACTCAAATCCAAATGGATCAAAGACCTCAATATAAGACCAAAAACTCAAATACAACAGGAAGAAAATTTAGGAAGTGCTTTCCATGATATAGGAATGGAAAAAGACTTCCTGAACAAAAGCCCAGTAGCTCACGATCTTAAACAGTCATTCAACCAATGGGATCACATGAAGCTGAAGAATTTCTTTACAGACAAGCACACAATAAGCAAAGCCAATAGATTACCCACAGAATGGGAGAAAATATTTGCGAGTTATCCAATTTATAGAGGCCTAATCTCTCAAATCTACAAAGGACTCAAAAATCTAAACAGTAAGAAGTCATACACCCCACTCAGAAAATGGGGCAAAGAGCTGAACAGGCAGTAAACAGAGGAAGAAACACAAAAGGAAAACACACACTTAAGAAAATGTTCATCATCCCTAATCAACAGAGAAATTCAAATTAAACCAACTATGAGATTCCACCTTACCCCAATAAAAATAGCAAACATCAAAAAATCAAATGAAAATAAATGCTGGTGAGGATGTAGAGAAGTAGGAACACTTATCCACTCTTGGTGGGAATGTAGGATGGTACAACCACTTTGGAAAGCAATATGGAGACTCCTGAAAAAGCTGACTATAGAGATACCAACAAACCCAGTTATACCCTTACTAGGCATCTACCCTAAAACCCTCAAACAACAGGCCAGAGAGATTTGCTCAACTATGTTTGTAGTGGAACAATTTATAATAGCTAAGAGCTGGAATCAACCCAGATGTCCATCACTAGAAGAATGGATAACTAAGATGTGGTATATCTACACAATGGAATTCTATACAGCAGTAAGAAAAAAATGATATGAAGAAATTTGAGGAAAAATGGTTGAGCCTAGAACAGATCATTCTCAGTGAACTTACCCAATAACAGAAAAAAAAAAAAAAATTGCCACATAGTCTAACTCATCTACAGCACCTAATCTTAATATACCCAAGATACCTTACATACCCAGCAAGCATCTCATAGACTAGACACTAGGATGGAGGGGGATAGAGGGGAGGGTATCAAAGGGGTGGGAAACACTAATCTAGACTCAAACGGCAATGGTACCATAAAATTCTACTTCCCGAAAGGCAGACTAAATGGCTGAACCTTCAACAGGCCCTTACAGGAAACACCTGAACCACATGACACTGGAGAGGGTAGGATCAAGTCTAACCTAAATCGTCTATATCTTCCCTCCCTCTCTCTCTCTCCCTCCCTCTTCCTCCTTCTCTCTCTCTCTCTCTCCTCTCTAACTCTTGTATATTAGTTGTCTTTTTCCTCATTTCCTAGTGGGCACTGACCTGTAACTCCCAGTACCAGCATGGGGCTATCATCCACAATGAGCTTTTGATCAGAAAAACCTACAAGGTTTCCTAAAAGACAGACAGATTTCTGTCAGAGTACTTGATGACCCACCAAAGGTCAGTGGTAAGACCCTATTGCTGAAGACTCCATATGCAGCTGACACATAAAATGGAATGGCATGGCTGAAGCCAGGAAAGAGTCAGTCCTCAGACAGTCAGCGTGTCTAGTGCCAGAAGGTGCTACATGGGTGACTGGGGGAAATGACCAATATCTGTCCAAGCAACTCATAGTCTAACCTACTTAGCAATAAATTACCTGTTGTGATGCCCACACAAGGGCAATAGTGCCACACAGCCATGGTGGGGAACCAACTGCTCTTGATTGGGCTAACTGATCCCCTCAGTGGTATGGGACACATAGCTTAAGCTGGGAAACAATCAGAACCGTATCCAAACATAAGACCACTTCCAATATCAAGCTACCATCAATCATAGGGTACAAGAGGGCCTACACCTATTAAACTCTCTACTAAAAAAGTAAGGGTTATCTCATTTGTCCTGGTGCTAACTCACTCTCTGTTGGAGATTCTGCTTCACTTTTTCAGATAAATGCAGATCCTAAGGAAAGAGGCACCCCATCATACCTCAAAAAGGAAAGTAAGGAAAATTGGCAAAACAAGCAAGGGTGATGTTTTCCTGATGAACCAGATTCCAGCACAAGGGGGAAGGAGACCAACACAGAGAAAAATCAACTCCTACCAAATCAGAGAGCCTGAGCCTCAGAGGCCCCCAACACCTCATCACTGAAGCAGACCAAAAATGAACCTAATATAGCTCAGGGAAATTTTGCACTAGAGAGGGCAGAAAGTATGTCAGAGCCACGTGTTGGGTCATGATATACAGAGACATTTATCATACCAATTACTGTGGACTAACTCCACAATACACGGCCCATATACATCAACAAGGAGGGACCATTGGGGAGGGGGCAGGTCACGGATGAGCCTAATAACGGTACCAAACTGCCTGTATTTGCTGAATAGAAAACTAATTAAAAAAATTAAAAATAAAAAAAAAACAGTGTTTTCAGCAAGAATGGCTTTCATTTCTCTACCAAGTACCCTAGGAAATGGTTATCATTATGACACGCATGTGTCTAGACGTTATTTGTTGTTTGCACTGGTGCTTGTGTGAAACTCATATGGTTTACTCATCTTTGTATCTTCCAAAACTTCATGATTTTAATTGAACTTTGAATAACGGAAGTTTCATTGGAGAGGTGGGTTCAGCCATTAAAGATGTTTGTCTACAATGCATAACAGCTTGGGTTTAATTTTCCAGTGCCCTCATAAAACCAGATGCACAAAGTGGGACATGCATCTGGAGTTCATTTGCAGAGGCTGGAGGCCGTGACATACCCATTCTTTCTGTCTGTCTCTTTCTACTTACAAGTAAATAAATAAAATTTAAAAAATAAAAAATAGTAAGTAACAAAACAAACATAGTTTATTATTTGCAAGCAGACAGAGGTAAAGAGGAGAGAGAGAGAGAGAGATAGGGAGGGAGGGTGGAGGATAGATGCACTAGGGCCTCCAGTGTCTGCAAAGTTTAGATGCATGTTCAACTCCATGCATATGGCTGGCTTTACATGGATACTGAGGAATCAAACATGGGTCAGTAGGTTTTGCAGGCAAGTGCCATAACCACTGAGAAATTTCTACAGCCCTGTTTTTAGAGTCTTACAGGGAGAACAAGGTCCTCAACAGACAAAATTATAAAGCACTCTTTTATTGAGAAAAATATTTTTTTTGTGAGAATTTAGGGTTATTTAATGTAAGATTTTGTGAGGATAAGATCCAAGTATCTGTGTCCTAATATGTTTTGATTTGCACTAAAGAAGTAAACACAAAGTCTCTACAAAACTGATAGCATAAAATAAAAGTAGATATTATTTTAGTAAGCATATGCTTTAGTGGTTTCTGTGATTACCTGTTTTATATTATCTGTCACTTCACCACAAACATATTCCTTCCTTAATATATTTTAAATTACATTCTATTCTTTCTACAAAAGTCATTCACCATTCTGGACTAATGAGCATAGTAAATAATAGGGAATGTACTTGGAAATCATACCTATGATAGAGTGACAGTAACTAACAAGTACATGAAAATGACTGTTAACCATAAATATAATACCAGCCCTGAATCTGAAAATGCAACCAAACAGTTCCTTATTATTCCAATGCAAAAAATATGTAAGGTCTTTTCAGGGCAACTCATTTGAGGTATAATGTGATTAAGAGAATATCTGATTCAGAGACAATGATTATGAACGAATTTGTGTCAAAACATTTTACAGTTGAATATTTTTTTAAAATTACCTGTATGAAAACATTGAAAGAAAATTAAGCTATACTAGTGTTTTTGTTAAAAACTTTCTCATTTATAAGAGAAGCATTATTTTCTCAAAAAGTAGCAACTGCATATCTATTTTTCCTGCATATTACTCTATTACATAAAAACTCATAACAATGAAAAGTAACTTGTTTTGACGGTTAGTCCATGTTAGTCATATTTATTTCTTTTATGCGGTTTTTAAGTTTCCATTGGATATTTTCTCAGTTGTTATTTAAACTTTGAAATTTCAGTAACTGGGTCACCAAAGATATTAGCATTTAAGATTTCTGTAGGAAATGTTAATTTTTGAATTCTAAATGAGCATTACATTCATCTTTCTGATGTCCCACTAGAAAATAATTGACCTTTCTTGAAGGAAATTCCTAAATACATATATATATATACACAAATTTAATTATATATATGTATGTATGTGTGTGTGTATATATATATATATATATATATATATATATATATATATATATATACATATATATATGTATATATGTATATATATAATTAAATTTTCATTTTCATTTCCAAATTTACACTGATGAGGGATCATGTATTATAACTTTCATTGTTAACAATTTATACCTATTTTTATGAATAAATATGTATGTATATTTATGCAAACATAAATGCATATATATCTCACATAAGATTGGAAGGAAAGTAAGCTTATTACTTGCTTTGTTAAATTTCTATCATGAATTTCATACTTATCAAGATAAAAATTAATTAATTAATTCAGTCATGTGATCTAGTCACTGTGCAAAACTTGCTAGCAAAGTAGTGTGATGCCATTGTTCAATCTCACTATCCTTTAAGATAGATGCACAGAAAGATATGGATAGTGAATATTCTATAAACAGCTGTTATACTAAGACATCAGCTCATAAAGCTGCTTATTTTTTCATGAGAAAATAAATTTAAACAAGTGATCACATAAATATATCACTATTTTTGGATAAATCTAGCCCATTATTTCTTCTCTAAGCAAATTGGGAAAATATTGGAATTGCTTTACATATTTCACAAGGGCCTGACTTGTAAACATTTGCACTTCAGAAAATACCACATTTTAAAAATTAGACTGGCAAAAAACACTTATTCTATCAACACCTGGTTACATGTGTGAGAACAATTAATTTAATTTGCACAGGACTTCCTTGTTATAAACTGGAATCCTATGGATTAATTAAGGAAGAACCTATACTCTGCATCACTAGTGGTAGCTGCTAAAGAGAATCTTTTTTCATGAAGAATAAGTGCCAAAGCTTTACCATGTTTTCAATCTTTAATTGAACATTTTAACAAACTGGTGATTTGACTAAAACATACCTAAAGGACTGCTACAATTGTGACAAAATGACTAATAGGGCATACACTTTCACAAATTTACCACAATTATTTGGCAATGAGAAATTCAGTTCCAGAGTTCATTTTTTAGATCAAAGCCCAACAAATACCAAGAAATAATCAATGCAATGTCACCTAATAGGAATAAAGTTATTTGACTACCCTCCTCTGCTTAACTCAGCATAGACCTGATGCATATATTATGTATAAATTATGTGCATATCATATATGTTTTCAAAAAGCATGTAAACTTAGCAACTTAATGATTTATCTTAAGGTGGAGGAGATTAGACATATTCATCCCAGGAGACTCACATGTGTATGTTACTCACTTCTGAGAGGAGAAAGAAATTGGTTAGTCAAGGTAACAGAACCCCAAAAGTGAATGACTTTTATTTCCATGACTAAAACTAGGAAATATCACTATAGAAAGCTGGAAGTTGTACCATTACAACCTCCATATTTAAAAAAAAAAAAAAAAAGTATGGTTCATAGACTGTAGGATAAGGTTCAGCAAGATTTTATTAAAGCTTAAAACTGTAGGAGGAAGAAGAGAAGAGTAAGTAGGCCTAGAACATAAGAAAAGAGAGCCAAGTGAAGGTGGAGCTCTCTCCCGGGGAGGAGAGGAGGGATTTGAGAAGCCCACTTTGAGACTCAGATCTGTTATTATTTATTTATTTATTTGCTTTTAACGGGGAGTGGCTTCAAGAGTAAGAACAAGTTCACTGGTTACTATGGACAAAAACCAATTTTAATAGCTTTTCCAGTAATCTTAGGTTAAGTATCAGAGTTTCTGTCATCTAGGAAGGGTGCAAAAAATCTAGAAAACTTTCTTGGAGGTTGGACGTTCAGATTTCTGTAGTGATATTTCCTGCTTTTCACCAAGTTGGAGAAAAAAAAAACAAAAACATCACTTTTGGGGTTCTATCACCCTGACAGCTTAGTCAGTTTCTGTCTCCTACCGCTTCTACAAAGACAAACAGAAGCCAACTCTGCAAAGAACTTAAAATACCTGGACCTCCCCAAAATATGAATTCTGAAACCATATTAAGAATGTCACCTCTAAAGAGAAACAAGGAAGGACAGTGGGAATGGGATAAGCTGGAGAAATGCTGGGTTTTAGTGAGAGTGGGAAGGAGATAAAACTTTGATGGGGAATGAATAAGATTGATCGGTATTATGTACATTTATGAAATTGCAAAAATATGAAGAATGTGAACTCTATTGAAATTGGCAATCTTAGTTTGAACCATGGTTACTATTTTAAGGTAAACACTGAATGAATCATTCTGATAGTATTAGCTAATTCTTGAGCTAGCAGGCATAAATTAAACCCAGAAAAAAAAATATATATATATATATATATATAACTTTAGTCAATGCTTCAGGGTATTCACAAAACCTTTCTGAAAGAAAGGGGGTAATTCATGTTTTGTTCGGCTTATAATACTAGAATTTCAAGTTAAAATATGTTGGAATGAAATACAAGAAAATATAAGATGGTTACTTGTGATTGTCAACTTGATTGGTTCTAGAATAATCTAGAAGACAAAATTCTGGGCATGTCTGGGAAGTGAAGTCTATATTAGGTTAACTGAAACCCACCCTAGATGTTGGTGACTCAAACTTATGAGTTGAACTAATTCAGCATGGAACCCCTCTGCTTTTTGACCAAAGATTGAAAATGACCATCTGCTTCATGTTCCTGCCTCAATGTTTTTCCAGTCAAAAGGGACTGTTTCTTCAAACTATGAGTGAACATAAACCCTTCCTTAAGTTCTTTCTATAAGGTATTTATTCAGTGTATTATGACAGAAACTAATACAATCTACAACTGGCGTTCTTAAATAAATAACAACCACAGAGGAAAATATTGGTAATAGTGGTATTGGCAGTAGTACAATCAACAAAATCAAGCCAAGAGTGCAGGAGTGAGGCATATATGTAATTCCAGTAGTAGAGGCAGAAGTAGAGGCAGGAGGCTCTCCACAGTTCAATATCAGTGTGTCCTAAAGAGCAATTTCCAAGTTAGAGACTATTTCAAAAGAAAAAAGAAAAAAAAAAAGACAATAATTAAATATGACCACTTTGAACATTCCACAGTGATCAGAATCAATAAACAATGTGAAGACCATGTATAATTGGAGAAAATGTTTGCAAAATATGTCAGTGAAAATATACTAATACCTGAACATAAATACATGAGGTAGAGAGATGGCTTAGCTGTTCAGTTGCTTGCTGAAAAACCGACTGACCCAGGTTTGATTCTCCAGAACCCACATAAGCCAGGAGCACAAGGTGGCCCATGGGTCCAGAGTTTGTTTGCAATGGCTGGAGGTCTTGGTGTGCACATTTTCTCAGCTACTCTCTCTCTCTTTAACTTTCTCACTCTCTTTCTTTCTCTCTCTGCCAATCTCTTTTCCAATAAACAAATAAACAAAATCCTTAACACAACAGCAAAACACTTGAAACCCAACCTAGTTGGATGGAAACTTAGGAAAGGATATGAACAGACTTTCTGCATGAGGATATATGCAAAGGCTCAACAGATACAATAATAAGTCTCCTCATCTCCAGCCATGAAGGAATCCAAATCAAAGTTGCATGATAATATTTTCTTATGTTACAACACTTAATGACTCAGAATGTCACTTCCCCACTACAAATCATTTTGAACTTTATCTCAGTGTCCATGGAGATTGCATCATGAGTTTTTTATTCTCATGAAAATGATTAGCACCTTTAGGGAGGAATTATTGAATTGACTGGTGTCTGGCTGCTTGGAAGTATAACTGACTGTACGTTCAGGGGAACTTTCCTTGTTGTTCCTTGTTCTTATTTGGTTACTTATGGATCATCTCAATGATGGAACTGCCTTTCTATGACAGATGCTCCTATAAGTGACCCCAGTAAATTCATTGGGGGTCAACCTTGCTGGACAGGACTTAAAGATCTATCTTCCTTGATCTTGGATTTCCTAGCCACCAAAATGATGAAGAAGAAATTTATAGTTTATTATAAATTACACAATCATGCATATCTTATTATAACAGCACAAACACAAATACACTAAGACAATAATTATAAACAGCAAAAAATAATATATAACAATTGACATGGAGATATTTGGAGCTCTTGCATATTAATACTAGTAATGTTAAGTCGTATGACCACTATGGCAGACAGTATGCATATTAAAGTACAACTACCATAAATTTCACAAATCTCACTTTTTAATATACAGTTATCCCTTCATATGTACATATTATATATAAAAATTTAACCAAACATAAATCAAAATACTAGAGAAAATTCATCTTAATGCACATACATGCACTTTTCATTGTTCAGCACAACCTCTGTAATACAATAAAATAATGTGTCATTCATTTAAGCAAAGAACATACTGAGAGACTGAAGAAATGGCTCAGCATTTAAAGACAGTTGCTTACAAAGTCTGATGGCCCATATTTAAAGCTGGATACAGAAAGTGGCCCGGGCATCTGGTGTTTGTGTGCAGTAGCAAAATACTAGGGCAAGCTCAGCTCATTCTCCCTCTCTCTCTCTCTCTCTCTCTCTCTCTCTCTCTCTCTCTCTCTCCTCTTTTCTTTCTTCCTCCTCTCTTTCCATCTTCCTCTCTCCCACCTATCCTCTTTGTCTCTTTTTTGTTTTAATAAATAAATTTTTTAAATAAAGCACTTAAGTAGTTTTTATTTTACTAATTTATTTACATGTAATTTTTTGTTTGTTGTATTAGACAGGGTCTCTCTCTCTCTCTCTCTCTCTGTATGTTTGTGTGTGTGTGTGTGTGTATGTGACATTTGTGGTGTATGATCATGTGCATGTGCTGATGTGGCACCCTGTGCACTTGCCTGCACTAAATGGTGGAGATAAGCATGTTTCCATCCTTTACTCATTCACCTGTTTTTCCACATGATGGAATATCTTACCCATGCCAAAGCTTGATGTTGGGATCTCCAGCAATTCTCCAGTCTTCTCTCCACAGGACTAGGCTGACAGACATGCATGACCATACCCACATGTTTATCTGGGTTCTAGAGAATAGAGCTTTGACAATCTCAGGCTTATGCAGACATTCATGTTTGAACAGGTCATGCTCTTAAATGCTGACCCACCTCTTTAGACCTCTTTTGTTATTTTATTTTAATTTTTTTGGGGGGGGCAGGCCATTGTTTGTGCTTACAAGTCTGAGGACTACTTCCATGGGTATATGCACCATCTTCTCTCTTACTACAGCCAAGCCAATGAGTTGCAAGACTCCAGATGAAGGTCTGTGAGCTTCCTTTCCTCCTGGTTCCACCTCCTATTTTCATTGGCACACTGGGACCATAAACACATAGACCACTTTGCCTCAGCTTTATGTATGTGCTGAGAATTGAATCTGGACTGGTAGGCTTTGTAAGCAAGTGTGTTTTATTACTGAGCCATCTTCCCAGCCCCAGTGTTTGTGTATTTTATATGAAGATATTGAGCATCTTCAATTTTCATATCCCCAAGATTTAAAAAAAAATTCCATATGGATATCCTAAGACAATTGTGTATCTCAAATAAATAAAATTAAAATTTTGAAGTGGTGTCTGAACTCCCTTGTTCATGTAAAGTACCCAATATATAGCCCATTGTGTAGCACATACCCATTCCCTCTGCATTTAGGAGGCTGAGGAAAATAGCATCATGAACTAGAAAATATATAGAACTGCCTCAAAGGAAATAAAAGGCTATCCTATGGAAACAAGCTGGCATGAAATATTACTCAGTATTAATAAAGAAAGGGAATACTGTGATATATGCCAATATGAATGAACTTGGGTGACATTATCCTAATAAAATAGTTCAGGGCTGGAGAGATGGCTTAGCGGTTAAGCGCTTGCCTGTGAAGCCTAAGGACCCTGGTTCGAGGCTCGGTTCGCCAGGTCCCACGTTAGCCAGATGCACAAGGGGCTGTACGCGTCTGGAGTTCATTTGCAGAGGCTGGAAACCATGGCGCGCCCATTCTCTCTCTCCCTCTATCTGTCTTTCTCTCTGTGTCTGTCGCTCTCAAATAAATAAATTAATTTAAAAAAATAGTTCAATCACAGGAAAAAGAAAACACCGTATAATGTAAACTACATGAGCTTTTTAGATAGTCAAGAAGAGATGGAGAAGACGAGGGTAAAGGGACAATGGTGGTTGGTCTTTAAGAGGCAAGTACTTTCATCTACGTGAGATGAATAATTTGTAGTGTCTGCTACAACATTACATTTATATTTTACAATATTACATTGTGTACCACAATGAAAGTTCATGAGCTAGATTTCATTTTATGTTCTTCCATGTTGGTTTCACTTTGCATAACTATTTGAATTCATAAATGAGGCTGATAATTTAGTGTTCTATAATAAAGAATGTTTTTTCCCGTGTTTTTGTGCAATTGCTTAGTACATAGAAACATGAAGTTTATAAAAAAATATTTTTATTTGTTAATGAGAGACAGAGTTAGAGAGAGGGAGAAATGTACTAAGGTCCCTTGCCAATGCAAATGAACTCTAGACACATGTGTCTGGCTTTAAGTGAGAACTAGGGGATGGAACACATGTGAGCAGGCTTTACATGAAAGTGCCTTTAACCACCCCAAAAGTTGACCTTTTCTTTTAAATTTTCTTTGAATACTTAGATGTTGGCAAATATAATGCAAGCTGAGACTGGAAGCATATACTTTGCAATCAGCCCTCATTTGCTGACTGGAACTCTTCCTACACTGTGTGAGAAATATGAAGCCAGGCCAATCTGCTTGAGTACTAGGTTCAGGCTGGAGTACCAAATACACCGACAAGGTAGGAGGCAAATCATAGTAAGCCATTCATATCCACTTGAACCAGCAAAAGAAAAATCGCATTAATCATCCTGAGTGGTCAGTCAAATTAATTCAAAGTTAAGTTTGGCTTAAGTCACTGAGGAAAAACAGTAGGCAAGCAAACAGGATAATGCTTAATATTTTGGAGCATTTTGTTACATGCACAGAGTGAGACAAATATTGTGGAATCCTAAATTCAAGAGAAAAGTTGATGAACATCTCTAAGTGAAAATGATACTTCTCTCCTCAGGTATAAAACAATGAGTGGGAGGATTATGATTCAAAATAGGAGACCACAAGATTGCAACAAGAGGTAATGAGAAGGTGAAAAAGCAAAGGAACATGTAGTGTGAAAGCAGAAAAGGGGAAATTAGGGAAAGATACAATGGTGGAAGGGCGAGGGAGAAATAGGCAGTGAGTGAAACAAAAACATGTGTTCAAATGACCACACCGAGATGAAACCTAATTCTTTTGTAAGCTAATACAAATTTAAATATTAACAATGATAACTTTATTAGTTTTGATATAATTTTGATCGAGTGCATTAATATGGTTTGTTAGGAATGACCCCAGAGATACAGGTTTATTTGTAGCTCTCATTCCATTTTCCAGTGTGTCCACAAATAAACAAGCTACTTGAAAGCTCAAAGGCAAATGTATGTAAATAGTAAAGAGAAGTTCCTTCTCTGATTCCCACAGGAAAGCATTCCAGCCAATGAGAATCCCAAGGAGCAATAGTGGGTAGTACAAACATCTCCGTGTAATTTAAAGCATGAGAACGCAAACTCAGTAGCAGAAGCCGGTAAGCAAGAAATGGGCAATAAGGGAGGGAGGAGGGGAGAATTTAAGGGGATGGGATTATATATATGTAAGTAGAAGAGCAGACTACTGGGGGTGGAAAGGTCTAAGTGAGGTCAGGGGAAGACATTGAGTAAAGAAAAGATGGGAGAGGGTTCATCAAAATCTAAGTGGGCATAATAAGTCATATGGAGACCTGCTTTTTTGGACAATGGCATACACAGAAGCCACAGATTGTTATTAGAAAATCTTCAGTGTCAGGGATGGGACACCTTCCAGTGAGTTGTTATCCAGGGAGGTCTCTGATGCCCCCAAATCATTACCAGCCATTGCCAAGGCTCTTAGTGTAAGAACCTATTGCTGAAGACTCCACATGCTTTGGCAGCAAAGTCACTGAGAAATCCTTCTGGAGCTGAGCTGAAAACCTTCTCCTTGTATACCGGCTAACAGAAAACTGGAAAAACTACACTACGTGTAGCTCCATCGCAGAGACTGAATTCACCAGTGGAGAGAAACCACAGTGGATATTGCAAGCCTTAAATTTGGTCAGCCAGGCCAAACGAGCCAATGGGTACAACAGTGGCATGTCTGTTATGGGGGAAAACCAAATGCTCTCTAGTTGGACTGTGGGCCTGCTCCATGGGAAGGAGTACATGCCTGATGCTGAAAACCTACGACAGGGGAAGTCATGAGCCCTAGGGGAATAATTTCTGCTGATGTCTGTATAAATGTATATATTATGTTCACCAAACTGCCTGGTAAGTACTTCTCTTCATGTTCACACCCACATATTAATGCTATTCTCACTTTTTGTTAGAGAAGATTCACTTTTCAGTTAGTGGGGACTTTGGGATGACTCAGAAGGCACCATGGCACTGAGAAGAAGTGATAGAGGAATGCTCATCACTGAAATATCTCTATCACACCTTTTAAGGCTCAGAGTTCATTGTGGGAGAGGTGGCAGAAATGATGTAATAGCTAAAAGAAAGGTAAGACTTGTTAAAATGTACTCTTCCAGCCACAGAATGGTCTGAATATCTGTGACTTCACAGAGCCTGGCACTACCTACACAAGACCATCATAATAGGAAGAAAAAATGATGACATCAAAATAAAAGAGAGACTGATTAAGAGGGGAAAGAGATATGATTGAGAGTAGAGTTGCGAAGGGGAATGTGTGTGGGTGAATTACAATGGCTTATTATCTATAATTAAAAGAAGTTGTCAATAAAATTAAATAAGAGAGTGAGGATTGAGTAGCAGGTGAAGGAAGGATAGGGCAGTGGATCGAGTGCTTACTTACAAGGGACCAGGAGACCTCAGTCAATCTCTGCTGGCATGGGAAGAAACACTAATTTTAAATACCTCTAATACAACCTGGCACTTGAAACTCAAATTAAAACATCACAATAAACATAATCTATTTACTACCACATATACTAAAACATACAGCATATAATCAACATGCTAAGTTTAACAAATCATCAAAAGTGATAATAGTAAGTTTCAAAAAAAATTAAGTCATATACTTGGATTATATCCTAAATAATCTTTATAGAGGTGACTTATCCAGAGAAACTATGTATATGAGAAAACTGAAATGATGACAATAGTCAGTGAGGAAACAAAGAAAACACAAGTGACCTTTTCTTCAGGTAGATTTTGAACATCTTGAGACAAAGTTATCTGCTTGACTTGTCCTGATTATCAAAAGGAGATTTTGAATCCAGGGTCATATCTGGAGTCTCTGCTATAACGTGATCTCTCAAGGATAAACTAGTATAGTCTGCTTGGGACACAATTAGAGCTGGGGGCACTATCATGAACTCATGTTCAGCTCAGTTATAGGAAGTATTTTCATGAGGGTGTATACACATAGAAGTTCCAGTCCTGTGTGTTGAGAGGGTTTAGAGGCAGTGATATTCCCAGAACACTGAGCACATGTGGCATCCAGGCCGTGTTAACATGATTCCTTTCAAAGAATCCAAGATCCTCAGAGAATGGCTAGTCCTCCTGAGGCAGGAAGCTTAAATGATGAATAACTATGGTGGGTTTGATTGCCAAGAAGTAAGGGAAAACAGAAAAGGAAAGAAGGAAGGAATCCAGGGACAGAGGGGGAAAAAGGGAAAAAAGGAAGGTAGGAGTAAGGAAGGGAAGGGAAGAGGTATAGAAGGGAAGTGAAGCAGAAGGGAAGAAGAGAATAGGCCATATCAAAAATAAATGTGCATACGGGAATCATCTTTCAGTGGTCAGCTCAACCACTATACAAAGCTTATCCTAGAACCTATAATAAGGTAGACAGCTTCCAATGTGACCTTCAGTGGTCCTCATCCGGCTTTCGTGCCCTGGTGCCACCCATGTCACTTTACTCCCACAGTAAGTCAGATCCCAGTGGGAAGCTATGGAAGTGGTGGTATGTTAATTACCAAGAGAGATCATGCTCACCTTGACCTCTTACATTGCCTTCTCTGAGATGATCTAGCCATTGTGCTAGATCAGCTTCCTTAAAAAGCACCAAGTACAATTGCAAGGTAACACTAAGTGACTTCCTTTGCATCTGTGACTCATATCTTTTCCACATTGCATTCCAGAGCAGTGGAAAGCAGGCTTATATGTCAACAAATGGAACTCCACATTGTAAGTCATGCTTACTGGTAATGCAAAACCAAACTGAATGTTATAACCATTTCCCTGTGTCATAGCTGGGCTCCACCCGCAGAAAATCACAGGCTGCACATCTGTCCGTTCACACAGAATCAGGTTGTGTTCTTAAGAGTTTCATACCTGAGAACCATGAGATGATTGAGGAACATTTCAGCCACGGAGGACTTACTACAGAAAGAATGGGACTTTTGAAAGGAAATATAACAGAAAAAAAATATAATAATTTAAAAAACATGTTTAGGGCTGGAGAAATGGCTTAGTGGTAAAAGGCACTTACTTGTAAAGCCTGATGGCCAAAGTTTGGTCCCCTAGTGCTCAAGAAAAATCATCTGCATGAAGTGGCACATGGGTCAGGAGTTCACCTATAGTGGCAGGAAGTCCTGGTGCACCCATATCAACTTTCTGTCTCTATCTCTCTCTCAAATAAATGAATAGATAAATTATCTTTTTTAAAATGTGTAAAAAACATATACAGGACTGGGAATGTGGCTGAGAGGTTAAAGTCACATGCTTATAAAGTCTCATGCCCTGGGTTTAGTACCCTAGAAACCACATATAGCTTCATGCACAAAGTGGTGCATGTGTCTGGAGATTTTTACAGTGGCAACAGGGCCTAGTATGCCTATTCACTCTATGTCTTTCTCTCTAGTAACAAAGTAACATAGTTTTTTTTTTTTTTTTAGAAAAATCAATCCAGGCATGGTGGGCCAGGCCTTTATACCCGGCATTCAGGAGGCATAGGTAGGAGGATCACGGTGAGTTTGAGGCCAGCCGAGGAATACATTGTGCATTCCAAGCCAGCCTGGGCTGCAGTGAGAACCTAACTTGAAGAACATTATATCTATATCATTTGTATCTATATGTCTATATCTATATCTATATCTATATCTATATCTATATCTATATCTATATCTATATCTATATCTATATCTATATCTATGTATATCTACCTGCATGTAAAAATGAATCATATACAAATATTGTATGAAAAAACAAATTGCACTATTCCTAAAAACGATGTTATATGAGAAAAAAATCTGATTAGAATTTAGAAATAAGAACTATTAATTAATTTAATTGTATTACAAGCTTGAATCTAGCCAGAAAAAAAGAAGATGTAAATATGGAAATGATAATGTAATTTGCATTTACTAATATTATTTGGATTTTAGGAAAAAGGGAAGTGAGGCTATTATCAATATAACAATAGGAAATTTATTTCCAAGCCAGGATGATATAAGTTTCCAGAATAAAAGAGCCCACAGAGAGTGCAAGCACAATCAATTTTAAACAGGCCCGTAACAAGACAAATCATTGTGAGCAGCAGGAACAGAAAGAAAACCCTAAAAGCTTCTGGAGACAGAGATTTTAAAAAGTAGGTCATCAACAAAAGAGTATAAAAGGAATTGCATTTTTTAATAGCCACCATAGAATCTAGATTTATGAGGACACGGTAGGCTTAAGGCTTCCAGCATACAGCTTGTCCTGTTATTATAGAGCCTATGTAAGAATGAAAGCAGGGAGGCTCACTGTGTATGCATGAAAGAGTAGATCAACTCCTGATAGCATCCCTGATTCTCAGATTTGGCATTGCTAAAGGCCACACTCACTGTTTGAACTAGTTCAATATATGCATGATTTGTTACTTTTATCAGGCTGGCTTTAGTTGGATTTCTGCACTGGGAATTGAAAGTATCCTAAGAAGTGTAAGTAGATTCATGACTCATACTACACACACCTAAACAAACACACAGGACTACATATATTTACATGCATAAAAATATTTTCCCTTATTGTAAATTTAAAACTTAAAATGCTTCTGGTATCTGAGTAGAAAACAGACATCACTGTCAGATTTACGTGACTTTATGTTGCTCCAGAAATTTCACTAGTTCCTTTAAACAGACCTGTAAAAAGCGATAGACATTATTAAGGCAAATATACAAACAACATCCCAGGAAGGTCATTTCAGAAACAGAGCCTAAAACAAAGACTTGTGAATGGCATAGTTTGGATTTCAAATGTCAACCAAAGGCATGTGAATTAACCTGTTCCCCAGTTTGGTACTTTTGAGAGGTGGGGAAAATTGTGAAGATATGACTTTGAAATGGACAGTGGCTACCAGGTCTGTGCTTCCTTCTTTAATTTTCTTTCCTGCCATGACACAGTGCCTCAATATACACTCAAGAAAATGGGGTAACTTACATTGGACTTAAATATTGAAAACTTTGAGCCACAACAAACCTTTCCTCTTTATAGTCTGCTAAGAGCAAGTACTTTTTTTACATTAATAACAAAATATGCTCATACTGTAATTAAGTGATTCAGTAAGGGAATTCCTTCAGAAGACAAACTAAATGGAAATTGAGAATGCTGAAGAGTAAAGAGTTGACCAAGTAAGGGTTTGATCGCAGGCAAATTCTTCAAGATGGAAACTATTTTAAACAAGTTATGCCACACTATTTTTGACCTATGTCAAATAATATGATTATTTTTTTCTTATATATGGATTGTTAGTTAATGGCCACTCAAATAAGATACAATTTTTTAGATACTTCTAGTTTTCTAGGCTTATATGCAATGAAGGTCTCATAAGCTACAGATGATGGCTGTGTGAAGCAAAACCATCTTAAAGCCCTATAGTACACAACACATGGTAATCAACAGAAATGGAGATCAAGTAGGTGAAACATCTAATATTGGTTTATATTGAACAAATAAATTATAGACCTTTTAGTTATGTAAAGAAGCAGAAAGATACTCAAGGAAGAATGAAATCAATAGATACCCTATAACATCTGAGTGAGGGAATTAAAAATCTGAGAATTCTGAGCAAGATGGTATTTTCCCATCTCTTCCACCAACTAAAGTATTCTGGGTTTGAAACCCTGTGTCTGTCTAGAGACATTCATTCCTTTATGTTCTGAGTTTATTGGAAACAATGTCCACACTGCCATCTTTGAACACTGATTTCTACTTCTACCTCTGATCTTTGTGAACTGGACCAGTCAGTACCTAGTGGTTCAAGTGGGAAACAAAGTGTCATCCTAGAATTTGCCTTCATTATCTCTGTGCTAAATCTGGACTCCTCTATTCTCTCATGCTTTATTTCAGTTCTCCCTGTGACCACAAGAGACTTTCCTGTCCTTATTTTAAGCATATATTTTGTTACATCACTTTTCTGAGTAAAAGTGTTCACTGGGCTCCTATTAATTCAAGAATAAAGCCTCCATCATCTATGTTTCGGATAAATTCCCACCTCTTCCTTTTGGATATGTTTATCTTACATTCTGTTGTTTTAATATTGTGAGAATTTTCAGATTTCTACTTCATAAGCCTTCTGATTCTAATATGTTCCCTATATCTTCCTCTGAAAAACATCTTTTCTTCTGCTTCTTGACCTTGTTCTATACAGATACATTTTATTTCTATGTCAGTGTGTTGTATGTGCGTTTCTGTATATTCATATGTGTGTGAGCACATACATGCCATGGCATATGTGTGGAGGTGACAGGATAACTTTGAGGTGTTGGGATTTGCCATCTACCACCCTTAAGCAGCATCTCTCATTGTTCATCCCTTCCTTCTCACCAGGCTTGCTGGCCCCTGAGCTTCTGCTATTTCTGTCTCCCTTCTCCCCTATGGGCATGGGATGGATTAAAAATGCTTGCCAAAGCATCTAGCTTTCTCCATGTCTACTGAAGTTCCAAAGCTCTTGTGTTGCAAGAGCTTTAACCACTGAACAAGCTTCCCAATCCTCCCATGGACTCCCATGAGACAAACCTGCAAACTGCTGTTTGTCTGGGACTGATTCTCTATGAAACAAGTTCTGTTGAGATCTCTCCTGTGTACTACTTAAGTCCTTCCCAATGTACCCATAGTTTTCACACCATATGTGACATTGCAAATTTTAGTTGT
Organism: Jaculus jaculus; assembly: GCF_020740685.1. NCBI lineage: Eukaryota > Metazoa > Chordata > Mammalia > Rodentia > Dipodidae > Jaculus > Jaculus jaculus. The sequence goes on from NC_059104.1 coordinate 42,564,647, forward strand.
CACAACTTAAGGTTAAAGAAGGTCAATGATTTTTCATATAACATGGGAGGCAGGCACAATATGTGATGTGCAATAATCATTATTTGAGGTTTGAAATGAATTTGAATGAATTCATAAACACATGAAAGTGTTCTTACATTTTTTTTCCCTTTTCTGGAAAGGTGAATGCAGGATCCTTACAATTTTTTTTTTCTTTCCCATTGACATTCACCAATAATAGCTCTTAAGGAAGCTAGTGTCACTAAATAACCTTAAGTTTAATCTTAGTGCATCACCTTCTTCTTGGAGTAAAATAAATTGTGAAAACATCACATCAGTTCTTGATTCAGTTGAACACATTTCTCCCTAGTTCACAGCTTGACAGCTAATTGTCTTAGTCAAGGGTAGACACTTTGTGCTTATAATTACTTTAAGATATATCAAACAGTCTGGTAGTCCAATGATTTGATGACAGCCCCCATGTAGTCACGTTAAATTTTCAGTGTTTGTCAGTCTGCAAAACTGTTGATGGATGGACTTTTTAAGTGATCATTCTTTACTTAGAGAATACTCCAATTCAAGAATATATATATACACACATAATTAGGGACCTGAGCGGAGGATCCTTCTGTAGAAAGGGAATGTGCAATCCTCTAACACTACTCATGTTTCCTCTTCCATAGACAGACTATACAACTCTCTCTCTCTCTTTTTCTCTGTCTCTTTCTTTCCTTCTTCCTCCTACTTTCTTCTCCTCCTCTTCTTCTCCTCCTCCTCCTCTTATTCTCCTCCTCCTTCTCTTCTTTGTCTTATCTTCTTTCTTCTGTTGGAGGTTTGAATATAAAATGGACAATGTAGATTCAAGTTTGAATACTTAATTCCCACCTGGTGTTGCTGTTCTTGGAGCTTGGGAACCTTCAGGAGGCGAGCACTTACTTCGTGACGTATGTATTACTGAAGGTGGGCTCAGAGTTTCATAGTCCAGCCCTGCTTGCTGTTCTCTCTCTTTTTGCACTGCCAGCCTGGCATTCCTTCACGCTTTCCCCCACAATGATGAACTCTACCCTCTGGGACTGTAAGCCACCTTTAATCCATTTCCTTCCATAAATTGCCTTTGGTTGTGTATTTTTTCCTAGTAATTAATAAGAAAGTAATGGATACAGTAATAGGTGGGGTTATGGAAGACAGATCACTGATAAAAGCAATGATAAAGTATTACTATAAACACTTCATGAGAAACCTAGGGGATTCTAAATTTCTTTTTGTAGTATGAATTTATTTATGTCTTTTCTTCCTTGGTTTAAAAAGAAAAATTCTAGCCACAGCAGCAATTTTCAACATAACATGCTATAGACTAGTTTCGTTTGCTGTTGGTTTGCTTTGTTTTTTTGCTTGTTTACTTCCACTTCACACTTTCACATCAGAGCTTATGGTGTACTGCTGGAAAAGGCCACATTTCAGTATCAGCCATTAGTTTCTTACTTTACAAGCAAGCGCTTTACCCAACAAGCCATCTCTCCAGCAGTTTCTTACATTAGAATTCAGGATATAATCATAAAAATTCAAGATACATTTTTTGGCTACAGACACATCTCATAGGAGAAATGTTTCATACATCTTAGGCTATCTCCAATCCGCTTATATTGACTATTTCCGTTTCAGATACACTGGTTCCTTGTACCTACCCCAGGTTCCCATATGGTAAAAGCAAGAGAAGATCACTTTCCTCTTATCTGTTTCTTTCTGTCCTTTAAAGCAGATGTCTCCTTAATGCAGTTATGCTTTTATCTTCTTTATCCTTGATGCCACCATGAGATACAGATAGAAAATATCATTATAGTGCCCTACATCAGCTTAGTTAATGCTTCACAACATCTGAAAAGCATGTATGCACCCACTGTATCTCACTCCTCTGTTCCCTCAATAAGGTGCACATACATCTGAGATACACTCTCTTTTCTATTTTTTTTTTAAAGAGAAGACAGTCAGAGTAGATTAAAAGTACATATAGACATTTCCTTCATAGAGTTATACTGCTATAAATTTAAATAATCAGTTTATTCTAGAATGGAATATGTATGGTTTAAACCAATATGTAACCACTTAGTAGCTGTGAGTACAGTACTAATAGTTTGTCAAATTGTTTAAAATATGATTATAATAGTTGATTTCTTCTATTAATTGCTAAGCTTAAACATTTATGGTTTTTAATTATCTTATTCTTCGATATTTTCCATTATTAAAGATTTTATGTATTGTTGTTTTCCATTTTTTAAAATATTTGTATTTATTTATTTGAGAGCGACAGAGAGAAAGAGGCAGAGAGAGAGAGAGAGAGAGAGAGAGAGAGAGAGAGAGAGAGAGAGAGAATGGGTATGCCAGGGCCTCCAGCCACTGCAAACGAACTCCAGATGCATGTGTCCCCTTGTGCATCTGGCTAATGTCGGTCCTGGGGAATCAAGCCTCGAACTGGGGTCCTTAGACTTCACAGGCAAGTGCGTAACCGCTAAGCCATCTCTCCAGCCCCTGTTTTCCAATTTTGAACCATAGAGAAGCCTTGTTCCCAAATACTGAGCTTCCTGTTATTTAACATATTCAAGAATTTAATTTGGTATAGAGTTTGCATTACCAGAATGCACAAAAAATGCATGCAAGTCATCAGTTTGGAGTATGGTTTAGGAAAGGTAAGAGAGTAAAAGCAAGAACTCTAGAGTGCATATTCATTTAATTGGTCATATTTCAGCAGGGAGAGAAACAGAGCTACACGATAATTTCTATCAATGAAAAGTAAATGTTTTCTTTTGACAGCCCTTCATGACATAAATGTAAAAAATCACCTTTATGCTCATTATATGTACCTCACAATTTCTGACTTTTAAGTAGAAGTTAAAAAGCATTATTCGCAAAGCACATAACCTCTGATACTAGTTAATATTTTATACTTATCTATCTGTTCTATTTGTTCAAAGCAATTATTGTGATTATTAAATCACACATTCAAATTTTACAACTACACAGAAGAGCTGAAAGTTAAATTCATCAGACAAATATATTAGAGGTCAAGAAAGTAGATGCTTTCATTCAAATAAAGTTACTCAATAATCACAAGTACAGGGAAATTTATCCATTCCCCCTCAACATGAGTTTAAAAAAAATAAGAAGACTAACTGATATTTTGGATTCAGGCTACTTTTAATATTAAATTAAAGTTCTGGTATGAATAGCCAGCTTGCTAAAAGTCACTTAATTCACAATTAACTAAGTTTATATCTTAATTCAGACTCAGTCAGCTCTAATACTTTATGTACTATTAAGTTTAAATATTTCCTGATCCTAAGAATTCCTGGCCGTCTTTGTTTAACAAAGCTGTATTCCAAGATATTCATTCAGTAGGCAGAGAAAAATAAAAGCAAGATGCTAAGACATTGTTCCTTAGTAACTGATAAAATTAACCTGAAATACAGAGCTCTCATAAAATATTCTATTTATTCTCATATAAAGTTGTCTAATTCAACTAAAACCATCAAGCACTTGCTAAGAATTAAGCTTCCTGAGCAAGAACCCTAATAATAACAGGTGAATACAGGAAGGCTCCAAGGAGCACATAGTGAAACCATGATATATATGACAGATATATTAAATATTTCATACAAGGTACACTTAGTAACACAAATCTCTGGGGAAGGAAATCATTAGAACTAATAACCTAGTAGGGGGATTTTTATAGAAGGTGTTTGATGTCAAGTTCATTCACTCTGCAAGCCAAACAAAACTATACTGTGTTTTATATCATAGACTCTATGTTTAGGATCCTCCTACTTCCTTTGGCTATTGACAATTGACATGAGTTTCAGCCCGAGCAGTTCCATTCTTATCTCTACACCTGGAAGACTTGTTACGTTTTGGAGAATTTATGACAGTATTGACTAATGAGTAGTTTACCAAAATAACAGAGATTTACCTATATTGTTTATCTATTTGATTTTTACTACTCAGAAAATAAAAACATCAAGTTTAATAATAATCAAGACTGGTACTTTGTGAGATAGATTAGATGTCTTATGCGTAACATGAAAATTCAAAACAAAGTCACCTTCTGGTGTAAACAGATTGGCTCAACTAAAAAGAAGATGGTTTTATACATTTTGAGCATGAGACAGAGAAAAAGAGGCAGACAGAGAGAATGAGTATGGGTGTGCCAGGGTCTCCAGCCACTAAAAATGAATTCCAGCTGCACATTCAACTTTGTACATTTGGCTTTACATGGGTACAGGGGAACCAAACCAAGGTTGTCAGGCTTTTAATGCTTTGAAAGCAAGCATCTTTAACCACTCAGCAATCTCTCCACCATTACATGAAAATAAAATTCAGCAATATAAAATTATTTGTCCCTTGAATTATTCAAGAGAATCACACAGGAAATAATCACCTTATGTGCATATGGATGTACTACATCACAAAAAATCTATATGATTAACTATATACTGATAGAGTGCTATCTGCTCTGCTTATTTCATTAAGGTTTGCAGAGTAGATAAAGATTCCATATAACATGAGCCAACGATTTAAATTACAAAGTCAAATCAGTTTTTAATGAAACTATAGATTTTAATAAAACTATCATATTATCTACATCCCTATCTTATTCTGCCTTCCTTAAATAAAGATGGAGTATTGAGGAGCTGCAATGGTGCAAAAGAACAAAATGTATCAAGTATCACTTTAATTAAAGTTTTCTTTGTGGTGTGTATATGATTATTTGTTTGTGCATTCATATATGTGATAGGCCATGACTGTCCTGTGTACACATGTAGAGTCATGTGTGAGTGAGTTTGTGTGCATGCACATATTTGTGTCAGGGGATGTGTCTCATGTGCACTCAAACAAAGACCTGAAGAGGACATGGGGTGTTCTTTTCCAGATCCTTCCACATTGTATACTTGAGGTAAGATCTCTGAGTGCATCGGGGTGACCAGTGAGACTCAGAGATCTTCTTTCCTCTGCTCCTCTCAGAAACGGTGTCACAATTATGTGTGGCTATGCCTGGCATTCTACATAGGTTATGGGACCAAACTCAAGTCATCATCCTTATGTGACAAGTTCTCTTTTGCACATCAATCCATTCCTCCAGCCATGCATTACTTAAAGTTTACAAAGCCATATAATGTTTTGTAAAAGTACATATTCACTTCTTTACTATAATGGAAATTTTTATTGGCTCAGTGACTGCTGCTAATGGTAAGTCATTGTTATTTCCTCTACTGAGGTCACTGCCTGTCATTCATATATAGTCACTTCCTTGCTGGCTCTTCTGATTGCATAAATCAACCAAATCAGTGAATTATTGGTACAGCAAGAGAACATGTTTCAAAGTACAAGGTAAAGAGTGACAAAGGGAGACATCTGCTTCTGTTCATGTACACACACACACACACACACACACCACACAAACACACGTATAAACCCACACACATATGAATATGCATGTGCACATATTTACACCCCACACAAAATATTCACACTTTCCAAATACAAAAAAGAAACAATAAAAAGCTACCACTATGAAGAAAATAAGAAGCTGGTAAATATGTAGATTGATGTGGTGTAAATGAAGACAAAAAATAAACCTAGTGTTTGATTTTGTAATTATGGCAAGACCTACAAAGGTAGGAATTAACAGTCTTTTGAACAAATGTTGTTGGGGTAATAAAATATGTGTGCACAATAGGGAAGTTTTACCCTTTCCATATACTATGCATAAAAATCAAGTATAAAAATCTACTGTTAGAGCTAAATATGAGAATCGAAATGTATGTAGTATAAATGTACATAGTAGGCTCCTTTTGACCTTTTAACCATTCCCATTACATTGAGAAACCCAGCCATTACAATTCCAAATATACTACATTGATTTGGATATAGCTCTACAGGCCCATAATTCTCCCTGATGTTTTATTTTATCAGATTGTGGTGGGCCAAGAACACTTTTACATTAATGCTTAGCTACATAAAGAGGAAGTTGAAAACCTTTATTAAATCAAGGTGTTTCATTATTGCTATAGCAATGGTTATGTTTGATTTTGTCTTTGAGAGTAGAAAGGCAAAAGAAATGGCCCAATTTTCAACTTTCTGGACAGACATAAAAGATGCAGCTGGTAAGACGGTAGTAAAATAACTACAATATAATTAATGTGTACAATTATTCAACAAACAAGTCCTGAACATACATCTGTGTCATATAAGGCCAATCAAGATTACCCCTGAAAACATTCAAAATGCAAGTGAAAAATAAATATTGCTAGTGGGATAATTTTGAATATGTTGAACTACAAACAAAGATTTCTTTTCCTGTATCAACTATCCAAATATTTCAGAAGAACAATTTTTCCTTATTATGGTTATAAAATGAGATGAAAACAGGATCAATTTCTCTGAATTTATACTGTGATTCATGAATAGTATTCACACAAATCCTTATATTATATCAGAAGTTTGTTTTCTGTGAGAATAGAAGGGTACAAAAGAATGCATATTGTTGAATATTATGTTTTGATAAATTTGTCCATATGTCATCAAATATATATTAAAAATATTTGAATTTGCTAAGAACTATTTCAAATTGAACTTGTAAATAAATAATCCCTATCAAATAGTTGTTACGTTCTGTTTTAAAAAAAATTTTGTTGTTATTTTTATTTATTTATTTGCTAGCGACACACAGAGAGAGAAAGAGGGAGAGAGAGAGAGAGAGAGAGAGGGAGAGAGAGAATGGGTGCGCCAGGGCCTCCAGCCACTACAAATGAACTCCAGAAGCATGCACCCCCTTGTGCATCTGGCTAACGTGGGTCCTGGGGAATTGAGCCTCAAACTGGGGTCCTTAGGCTTCATAGGCAAGTGCTTATACACTAAGCCATCTCTCAGGCCAGTTGTTACATTCTTAAAAAGGTGTGTCTATTAATAAATTCATCAGTGGATAACAATCCATAGAGTTTGACTTGGTTTAGTGTCTTTCCAGGAATAGAAATAGAAGTGGATAGAACAGTTACTGAAGGCCAACTTATGGTGACTTCCTCCTATAACATTTAGTTAAGTAAAAATAAATGCCACAGTTACCACTTCTTTTCTAACATTTGTGACAACTCCATCATCAGTAACTTGACATTAGTGTTCAGGATCTCCACCATGGGAAAATTATTTATTTTCATTATAAATGAGCCATTAAGATAAAAATATCATAGATGGTTTTCAGAAACTGAAAAAAAATATGTGTTTAGCCACTCAAGTAAGTACTTAGTGATATTAAATGCCAATCATTTTTTTTTTTTTTCTGAAGTTGGGACTCACTCTGGCTCAGGCTGACCTGGAATTAACTATGTAGTCTCATGGTGGCCTTGAACTCACAGTGATCCTCCTATCTCTGCCTTCCTAGGCTAGGATTAAAGGTGTGTGCCACCACACCCAGATATATAATATCATTTATTAGTTACAGTACTTTACACAAACTTATTTGTAGGCTAAGATGTTGTAACACAAGTAAAAATTAAGGACAAACACAAAAACATATACTTCCTCATAAATCAATAAAAATATATATGTATAAATACCATTTATTAATTATATGTGTTCTCTCTAGGCACTTTGGGAATAGAGTTAGAGAGCATGTGAAGGGCTTAACTTTCTGTAAATTTATATGACTTCTATGTTTGTAGTCTGATAATGAAAAATTTATTTTATTTTAATTAATTAATTAATTAATTTATTCTTAAAGCAGGATATCACACTAGTGCAGGCTGATCTGGACCTCAATCCAAAGGCCAGCCTGGCCTCAAATGGACAATGATATTAATTACCTCAGCCATCCAAGTTCTGAGATTAAAGGCATATGCCTGGAATTATAATGAGAATTAACTTTTAGTAGCTATTTCCACTTAAGTGCTACTAAAAAACAACAGCATCCTGCTGATAAGTACATTTTATGATATGTGAAAATGGAACTCAAGCCTTCTTAAGTATTATCTATTTTTTAAATTAACATAACTTCCCATATTATAAGTTTTTGCAAGGAAATATCTTTAACTGCTGAGCCATCCCTCTAATCCCACATTTTACTATAGTTTTAAGGATTCCATTGGATATCTACACAATTTCCAGAACTAACTCCAGGTTGATAGCATCCTCATTGCTCTTTTTAAGGCACTGCCTACAAACATCTTAAGGTGGGGGCAGTGAGCGTTTCAAAGAACATGGAAGAAAAGGAAAAGTGTCAAATTAAAGTAAATGAATGAAATAAATGCCATTAGGAATCCACTCTGAAAACTGATGTGGGCAACACCTCAACTCTATATTTACTGTCCTTATTCTCCAGTTACATATTCTTCATAACCCTTGTTGTGATCCATTAAGTCAGAAGTTTTCCTTCTCAGACACAATGAATGCAGCTGAATCTACCACCATGTTTCTCTATTTGTTTGCCTTACTTGTTATGCTTATTCATTAATTTGTTGTGATATCTTCTGAGCTGTGTGCACAGTACCAGTGTTTTCATGCAGACTCCATGCATATCTTCTTGCTCTTTTATCTTATAATTAAAAGTTGTATGAACACCTCCTTGCTGTCTATATGCTCTGTTGATTTTTACTTTTATAGCAACCATGTTGTTTTGATCCCCATTTTTTATTCTTTATCAGATGTAGCTTCTTGTTGATTAAAAAAAAGCATAACTTGTTCTCTATTTGCTAAGTGAGTGATCTTAGGATCTGGGTGGAAAAATCTTAAGTATAGAGGGAGGCATATAATTCTTTTCACATCTACATTCTTAACTTAAAATATTGAGTTATCTGTGTTTATACAACCATATTCCATCATATTAAAATAAACAGTTAAATCCTTTAAAATCTATAGCCTTCTTAAGATTTTAATATCTGGAAATCAAGGTTGTTTGAAATAAACAAGCACTTCCTAACTTTTGTAAAGGGAAGATTATGGGATAAATTATGTGGAAGGAGTAGAAATAGAAAGGATAAATTCTGCAATGATAAATATAAGAATGGCTTTGAGTATGAGGATGAATCAGATCTAAGAGGAAGTGGCTGACAGAGCAATGCCTGTACTTCAAGCGTGACTAAGTATGCAACCTTCCAGAAGACAAGTCCTTCCTTAGGAACAAGCACTTTAACTTCACACAGACACGTGGAATATACTTCTGTGATGATTCTTCAGACCTAAGGCATCCTCGTGAATCCAGCTGGGAAGTTACCAACAGTATATTCTGATTTTCTGTCTCTGAAATTTTACAGTATATCCTCCAGTTCCTGACAAGCAACACAAGTGAGTGCTTTCTGAGCCAGTCAGGTAAAGGCATATAAGACCAAGTCTGGAAACCATGTCCTTATTTGTTCACACACATATGTGTATACATCTATAACTGTTGCATTATCTTAATGATTTAGTGACATTTTAGTCAGTGCTAAGCTTTTTGTCTTGCAAGCCACACCACTTCTCAAGTGTGTGCTTTTACAATTTTGTTTTGAATGCTATATCAATTAACGTCTATTTTACTATAGTATCCCTTAAAGTCATAACTGTGGCCTTTCACTTTCTACTAGTTTATACCATAGCTATTTTCCTGAATGCCTGAGGGAAATTACAAGGTATTTTGGACACATCAATCTCTTTGTACATGTGTGGAAGAGAAAGACCTTACTTGAACTATGTAATCTGAAAAAAAAAAAAAATCACTGTTAAAATAAAACTCTACCTGAAAATTCATTCCTACAGAGTTCAATTTTCTTATAGGTGCATGATTTATTTAAGTCTATGCAATTCTCATATGTTTCTTCTATTCAGTGCTTTTGAGATTTATTAATTAGTCCCAGCTTCTCTGTGAAGTCACAAACAACACCCATAGGGGATGGCCTTACTTTGTCCTTCACAATCCCCTCTCCTCAGTCTGTTAGCCTCAGGTTCTTAGTGTACATGACTCTCCATGAATCATCTGGGAAAATTTCCAGGATTATTGAAGCACAGCCAGGAAGCTTAGGAAATGTTGAGAGGACTACAGAAAGACTTCTGGGAGGGTCAGAAGGGTGTCAGAGAAGGTCACAGAACATCAAACCGAGAAACACTGCACATTCGCTGAGGTCTACATCACTGTTGACCCTCAAAAATGTCCAGGTTAGAAAAATTGCTGTATATCACTTGTTCTTCATCAATATTACCACATTAATATTTCTCAAAAAGCAGATGAATAGGTATAGTAACAAAATTGACTAGCAACAATATTACAGATAATTGTACTCACCTCGTCTGCAGACTCATCATTTTTACTGATAAAATTAATAAGTAAAAGTCATTGATTTCTCTCTTTTTAATATTATATATATCACTCCACATGTATAATCACATTAGATCCTAAATACTTTGGTATTATCATTCTACATTGGGGCTAAAGAACCCAAACCTTCAAGGACTTGACTAGTTTACTAATGTCACTCAGTTAACACATTAAATCCTATAGATCATTTTACTGGATATGGATAATACCTCCTATAATTCTCTATTTTTTGAGTCTGTGTGGTTAGTAAAAAAACTATAAGCTGGATTTAATTTTCATTTCTTATTTTGAACCAAAGTTTCAAATCAAGAGTTTGGCTTATTCTGTCTTCTGGAAAGATTAACCACACCTAATAAACTTTGTTGCAGTCAGTTCCTTGTTGATGGGACAAACATCCAATGAGAATCAGTTTATGGGAGGAAGGGATTTATTCCAAGATTACAAAGTCTAGGGTTATACCATCAATGGTAGAAGAAGCTGGCCCTCTTTCATTGATCTGATGCAGAGACACCACGAACAGCACACGAAACATGATACCAGCAGAGGTAAAATATAATAATAGAAATACAGAGGGTACAGAGAAGTCAACACTAAAAACAAACTGTTAACATACCTGGGAAAGCTCAGGGATTGTTGAAGAATAGGAGGGGGAGATTGTAAGAGCCACAGGGTAGGTAGAAATAATCTGAAGCATAGTCCCCCTCCCAAGAAACTGACAGAGTCCCTAATTACCCCACTCTGAACATCAAGAACCATACTGAAGAGGGCCTTCAGGGAACTGGGGACTGGGGTTGAGGGGTACAAGACTATAACCTATGTAACAGATTATTATATATAAATATATGCACATGTATGTTCCTATGGGAAAAAAAATAACCAGACATACTGTTTTCCACACACCTTGGGGATAGAATTCAGATACGACCTCAATAACACACTACCTTTAACCTGCTAGGGGCCCAAATATAGTTTAATTAAAAAAAAATAGAAAAACTGAGTCTATGAGGCCAATCATTTAAACTATCACATTCAAACTACCACAGTCTTTTCCCACCATAACTCTTATAAAAAATCTTTATATTTTCTCTATTACATCATTTGTTTATTAGGTTTACTGCAATAAAAAGTACCTTTATTTCAGACAATTGTCTTATTTTTTGCTCTTTACAGTCTCAGTACAATTGAAAATATCATGTTATATTGTTTCTGAATCTGATGATATCCATTATCAACAGTAACTAACAAATAGAACTGATAAAATACACATGATGGAACAAATTATCCCATTCAATTCATGAATGTCATTGTTTAGAGAAATTGATGTAAGATGACTTAGGTTATGCTCTTGAACTATGAAATTTCTCTCTCTTTTTAAAAATAAGTTTGCTTTCTGAACATCAGCATGTCTGCTTACATTATTAAAGAAACATGAATATATTTTATTAGTTTTACTTTAATTCTTATAAAAAGCAAAAGTATATCTGTAAGTCTTTACATATTAACTTCTGTTGATGAATCATCATTTTTTAAATGTACATGTTGGAATAGTAGTGAAATGACATCAATTTATCACATTCTGTTGCCCATCAGTGTAATTTTACCCTGAAAATATTATTTATTTTGTTAATAATATTCAACGAATACTACATATCTTGTGATATCTTGAGAAGAAAGGAGCAAAAGCATAGTGTTTCCCCAAGAAATGCTTGCAAAAGCTGGAGCAAGGAATTTAATTCTAAGGAGCTTTTTTTTTTTTTTTTTTTTTTCCCCCATCCTTGCTGCCTTTAAAGATCTGATAACATGGAGATCTTGTCCTTTTTCACACCTGGCTGTACTGAGACTTTTTTTAATGCTTTAATCAGACCAGAGTGATCGTTATTGAATGTGTTCACTAAAAGAGAAAACTATAAAGTATAGAATGGAATTTTGAATATAGATTTTTTTTTATGTCCACCACTACTACCTCAGCACCTATTCCAGGGGCTACAGTTCATAGACAAAGACAGTGATTCAATTTTTATTAAAAATTTTATGAAGCATGAATATCAAAATAATAGCCCCCTATATCAATCTACTTCTCATTGCCAAGACAACATCTCTGATAAAAATTAGTTTAAATGATGAAGTTGAGCTTGCATCTGGAATTCATTTGCAGGGGTAGAGGCCATTTTAAGCCCATTCTCTCTTTCTATCTGCCTCTCTCTCTACCACAAATAAATGTATAAAAAGTGAAAATAGTTTAATGTGTATTATACTAACATATAAGTAAAACTCCAAATATAATGTGAATTAAATAGTTCTGTGCTTTTGAGATAAGTGATATCTGAATGTTTATAAACCAGGTTGCATTCTGATCTTGGGATAATTTTATATATAAGAATAAATAAATACACACACACAAACACACACACACACATACATATATATATAAAAATGACTGAGTCTATGGGGCCAAACATGTGTGTGCATATATATCTTTTTAGGAATACTCTTAATATTGTTGAAGTATCAGACCATCTAATGCACATTATGCTTACATATATTCTAAGTGTCTCAAAGGGCTGAAGCAAAGCAGTATTATCTGTACATATTAAAGCTAGCAGTTCTCAAACTATACTTTAAGAACAGTGAGGATCATTCCTAGAGGTAGTGTTTTTTAACTTTTTCTTCTTAATTTTCCAACTAATATCACTTAGGATGGATCACTTAGGGTGGCTTGACTATTATGCCTACTTTTCTTTTTTCCCGAGTTTCTGATTTTCCATCATTGCTGTGCTTCTGTTTGTGAGTACAAATTCCCAAATAGTTATGCCTCCCCAAAGTTATACAGTGAAACTCTAGTCTCCAATGTGATACCATTAAGAATTCAGGCCTTCAGTATGTAATTAGGTTATGAATCTTTAGCCCTTTTTAATGGAAGTAGTATCCATGTTATGAACTCCTGGAGAAACCTTTTGTTCACTTACGTTATGCTAGGATATGAGGGAATAAAACTCATACTGAGGGTTATGTCTTGTAGCCCACTGTCCATGAGGAGATTTTCTTTGTTACTAATTAATTTTGGATTTAGTTTTTTGTGTATCTCACCCCACCTTTCCATTCCCCTCCTCCAAAGCTTTACATACATATCTGTCCCTCAAGTTATCTGTCAGGGAAGCCTACAACTCAAGCTGTTCCAAGTTAGGATCAACAGATGAGGGACAATATGCAGCATTTGCCTGTCACCCCAATACCACAACCAGACACAGACAAAAAAAGAAATATATAGACCTGTATCCCAGATGAACTGTGATACAAAAATTCTGAACAAAATCCTTGCAAACCAAAGTCAACAGTATATCAAAAAACATTACACACCTTGATCAAATAGGATTTATCCCTGGGATACAGAGATGGTTTAACATACAGAAATCAATTAACACAATACACCACATAAATAAACTTAAACACAAGAACCACATGATCCTCTCAATAGATGCAGAGAGGGTGTTTGACAAAACACAACATCATTTCATGATCAAAATCTTGCAGATCCTAGGCATGGAGGGTTTAAATAGCAACATAATAAAAGCTATACACAAAACACCTAAAGCAAAAACAATACTTAATGTGGAAAGATTCAAGGTGTTACCATTAATATCAAGAAGTCAGGGGTGCTAACTCTCACCAGTGTTCTTCATAGTACTAGAAATACTAACCTAAGCAATAAGGCAGGAGAAAGAATTAAAAGGGACACAAACTGGAAAGGAAGAAGTCAAACTAGTTCTATTTGCAAATGACATGATTCTATAAATATGTGATCCAAAAGACTCTACCATAAAACTTTTAAAGGTAATAAATTCCTTCAGCAAATTGACAGGATACCAAATGAACACACAAATATCAGTACCCTTCCTATATGCAAAAGAGAAATATACAGAGAATGAAATCAGTGAGGTTGTCCAATAGCAAATATTAATCAAATACCTTAGACTAATACTGACCAAGTATGTGAAAGTCCTATATAGTGAAAACATAAAAATACTCAAAAAAGAAACTTAGGAGGACATGAGAACCTGGAATGACTGAGTCATTTACTTTTGCTTCAAAGTAAATGGCTCTCTTTGTTCTGGAGTGACTGAGTTGGAACTGTGTGTAGCACTTACACTTTCTCAAGTTTAAAAATCAGGATAACTCATAATAATAAATTTTAAAATTTTATGTATTTTATTTATTTATTTGAGAAAGAGAGAGGTAGAGAGGATGGGTATGCTAGGTCCTCCAATCAAACTCCAGATGCATATGTCACTTTGTGCATCTGGCTTACATGTGTCCTGGCGAACTGATCCTGGGTCCTTTGCCTTTCCAAGCAAGCACCATAACCACAAGGTCATCCTTCCAGAACCCAAATGTTTACCATGTTAATTATCCCAATACTCAATGAGTGATGTTTCTTATGATATCATATGAAAGGAACAGGTTAGAGGAGGTAGAATCTCATGTCACTGGAGGGCAATGTTTACTTCCTGAAATTGTTTAAATAGCCTGAATATAATGACAGTATAATAATAGCAATCCAGACCATCTCTCTGGGTATGTGGTTGTGAGGGTGGGGATCAGAATCCTAGGTCTTACACATTCTAAGAAAGTTCGTTGCCATTGAATTATATCCAGAATCCAGACTGACATTTTGTTAGACTGTTTACACTTCAGAGGATGATGACTTTTCTCATGTGTGCTGCCACATCACCATGATGTGGGGATTAAATCCAGACTCCTTGAGACCATCTACTCTTTTTAGTCTTTATGACTTCTTTCTCAATTATGCTGCCTATGTTCACATCCTTTTTCAGTTTGAATATCACTTGTTTTTTCTTCTCAACCTTTGTTTCATTATCTATAAAAGGGATATATAAAGAATATCTATCCTGAAAGATTTTTATTACATATTTAAGTGATTGAAAATTTTAAAAAAAGTTCTCTATGATAACAACTGTCATAAAGAAGTTTTATAGTTTATGTCTTATCATTTGTGGTCTCAGGAAAGAGTACATGGTTAGAAGACTATTTTGAAAATTAGATGAGATTGACATAACAAGAGGGCATAATGCTAACTCATGTAAGATGTCTTCATTTTAATTTTTGAAACATTGTAATTTATTGAGTAGCACACTTATATTTCTGGACATTGATATTATATCTGGGCTTATATAATCTCCAAAACAGTACACTTATTATTTCAGTCATGCTACCTGATTACAGATGCCAACTCTGCCACTGACTGTGCTTTGGACAAATTTTGTTATTATTTTAGTGAATCACCTATATGCTAAGAATAATGATAATACCCACCTCAGAGGGTTTTGTGGTGGTAAATAAATGTGTACCTGGGACATGCTTAAAATATTGATCATCATATTTCTGTCCTATGGTTATAAGACATTTTATCATGTTGTCTAAATCTTTATTCCAAAAAATCTTAATCATTTTAAAACTAAAAGCACTGCTATTTTACATATATGTACAAATTAAATTCTAGGACATACATGTGAGAAAATATATACATTATTTTTATTTTGGATCTGTGCTTGTTGCATTTAATAAAATAATTTGGGCTGGAGAGATGGCTTAGCGGTTAAGCGCTCGCCTGTGAAGCCTAAGGATCCCAGTTCGAGGCTCGGTTCCCCAGGTCCCACGTTAGCCAGATGCACAAGGGGGCGCACGCGTCTGGAGTTCGTTTGCAGAGGCTGGAAGCCCTGGCGCGCCCATTCTCTCTCTCTCCCTCTATCTGTCTTTCTCTCTGTGTCTGTCGCTCTCAAATAAATAAATAATTTATTTAAAAAAAATAAAATAAAATAAAATAATTTAAAATTTCACTCACTTTCATAGAAATACCATGATTTTGTTTTTCCTTGTCATTGAATGCCATTCCAGTGTGTATATGCTTTTTGATTTTTTTCTCTATTTTCCTTTAATGGAAATTTATGCTTTTTTATTTCCTAGTGAGTGTGAACATTGTCACATGGATATGGATATGCAAGTATCTATCTGATATCACTTACAGACCTTTGGATATATACCCAAAAGTGGTACAAGTGTCTTAGACTATATCCTTTTAGTTTTAGTTTGTTTGAGAACCCTTTACACTTATTTCCATAATGGCTGCACCTATATACATACTTACCAGCACTGAGTAATTATTGTTTTCCCCCATATTCTCACTTGCATTTGTTGTTGGTTTTCTTGATGTTAGTCATTCTGACTGGAGTGAGATGGAACCACATTGGTTATATGACTGGAAGCCATCTATAGATCCAACATAATTCCCATCAAAATTTCAATGATAATCTCCCTATAATTATACAAAACAGTCATAAAATTGATTGTGAAATATAAGGTCCTTTCTAGACAAAGAAATTCTGAACAACCAAAGAAATGGTGGAGGTATTAAAATACTTTTTCTCAAATTATACTATTCCCTCCTAGTGACAGAGACAGCCGGGTATTGGCACCACAAGAACAGATATGCACATGAAAGGATCACAATAGAAAACCCAAAAATTAAGCTGTCAAAGCAACAGCCACTCAGCTTTTTTTTTTCTAAAGAAAAGATGTCAAAAACATGTATTGAGAAGAGTCCTCTTAATAAATCATGCTGAAAAAGTTGTATATGTGCATGCAAATAAATGGAATTAGGTACATTTCTCTCATCCTGAAAATAAATCACTTCATAATGGCTCAAATCCTTTAATATAATACCTGAAGCTTTAACATGACTACAGAAAACAGAAGGAAACTACCTGACATGAGAACCATGGGAATTTCTAACAGGATTTCAGTTAGCCCAGGGAGTAACCATGTGCTTGAGCGGTGAGATCATATGAAATTAAAAGCATCCACACAGCACAACAATCAGACACTTGATAGAGAAAGCCAACAGAAGAGGGGGAAAAAAAAAATCCTTTTCAACTATATATCAGCCAGAGTTGATAACTAGAATACAGAAAAAGCCTGTAAAATTTAAATAGGAAAAAAGTACTTACCCAAATCTCTCAATGAATAAATGCTAATGAGCTTACAAAGAGTTAACAGAAGAAGAAGCACAAAATACCAAAGAGATATTTTTAAAAGTGATTAACTTCTTTAACCACCAAGGAAATTCAAGTCACAAAAAATATCTCTCATGTTGCAAATGTCAGCAACATAGATAGCCATATGGTCTTCAGATCCAACGTCACAGAGGAGAAATCAGACAAAGGCTACCCTTACCTCATGCAGTTAATAGCTAGTTAAGCCACAGCAATAGATTTTAAAGACATTGTTGTTGAAAAACCTAAAATTCAATCTAAGACAAGGAAATGTTTGTGAGACCTAGTGTTTTATGTTCTGGTGCATGAAAAGGAAAACTTTGAAAATGCTAAATGGTTTGCTTTATTTGTTTCCTGTCACACATTCTAAATGGCCTTTAAAAGTCAGTAGCTGTTACTCAAGTATAATGAGGTACATTATTCTCTCAATGCACATGCAAATCTCCAATTAACACTAATGGGATTTATGGTACTGAAACTAAAGGAACATGCACTGCTGTGTCTCAAAATAAAGAATATTTATTTTTTGACACATACCTTTTTATTGTTTAGGTGTACTTAGGCATAGATAAACAAATTACTTTTAAGCATAAATTTGACACTTGATTCATGTTGACATTCTGAAATACTGTCTTTAAGCACTAACACACTTTAAAGTAGAGATACAACTTTTGATATCAGTTAAGGATTTACTTGCAACTCCCTCTTCTGTGATTAAATTTTAAATTATTAAGTAAAGGGAAAACAGCCCTAGTTGAGCTTCAGAAACACAGAAATGACAAATTTTCAAATGCGCATGGCAAATCATTTCTAAGAAAAGCACTTCAGAAGATTATATTTTTATCCTTATGCACATAAACAACTCTATTATTTGCCAGATACACTGTCATCTATACTTTAGTAAGTATTTTTTTTTCTTAGCATCCTATAATTTTGGTTTATTCATAGAGATAATCCTAAACAAAAGTGGGTTTTATATAGAAATGTGAGAAACTAGGTAAGATTCAACTAAATTAAAATAGCATGTTTGTATCAGTTAATTTGTCATGGCTGTGACCACATGCCTGACTATAAGCAATTTAAGAAAGGAAGGATAAGAGCTTTATTTCCACATACACTTTGAGGTTATAGTCCACTTGATGGGGGAGGGATGGACTGAAGAACAAGAAGAAGCTGGTCATATTTCTTTCAAAGTCAAGAGGCAGGTAGTCATGACTGCCTGGGCTCACCTAACTTACTCATTTTGGTGTAGTCCAGGATGCTGAGGCCACAAAATGCTGCCACACCATTTAGACTGAGTCAAATAATATAATCTAGACAATTTCTCACAGCCAGAGATTTGTTTCCATGGTAACTCCAAATTGTATCAAGTTGACAAGATTAGCCAACAAATTATAAAAGAATACTTTAAGATATCATTTAAAAGAGATGAAAAATATAATTATCATGATTTCAATTAAAAAAAAAAAAACAGCTCAATGTGATGCAATGATGTCTAAACAAAAGGGTATGATTTTACTCCAGATAAGGAAAAGTTGATATTTTAAGAAACTGAAGGATTAAAATAAGAGTTAGGTGTTACTTTCCATGCCTACTGAATAGTCTGTGGAAATCTTATTGACATCACAATGACTAGGCCTGGAAGAATGCCCAGGACACAGTGGGCACTCAATAAACATGTCTCAATGAATGAATTAATTAACCAACTTTTAAGAAATCCTATACACAACATCAAAATGTATTTAAGCTTCTATTGGATCTTAATGTTTATGGTTAAACAATAAGATAGCAACTTGGTTTGGGGCTTAAAGTCTGGCTGGATGGCACAAAAACAATGATGATGATGTAAAGTAATAAATATCCTGTATAGTATAGTAAATGGAATTTAGTGGTATTAATCTCATCCTGTAATATTTGGTATATAGATGTAGTCTAGGACTGGAGAGATAGCTTAGTAGTTAAGGTGGAAGCCTGCAAAGCCAAAGGACCCAGGTTTGGTTCCCCAGGGCCCATATATAAGGCAGATGCACAAGGCGGCACATAAATCTGGACTCTGTTTGCAGTGGCGAGTTTTCCAGGTACACCCTTTCTAGTCTCTGGGTTAATGCCTTTATAGGTTTTGATTGTTCTAAGTGTCTGCCACCATCAACCTGGGACTGGTTGTCATGCTATCAGTAAGAGCAGCATTCATGGCATCATTTCCTCTGCAATTTCTACTGAGCCCTGGCAGATGATGTAGAGGTGGAAGTTCTCATGGTGGGCAGTTGGCTATCTTCTTGTCTTATGGATGGATCAGGGAATGTTGCATAAATGGGGGTAGAAAGACTGTAGAAGCCACAGACCAGGGACTAGTGTCCTGAGGCACTGTCCCCCTCTATCCCATATGAATTGATTGAAGCTTTTTTGACCCCACAGTTATTACCATAACCCCTCTTTCGAGGGCCTCTAGAGTAATGGGAGCTGGGGCAGGGGATAATATTATATAACCTGTTAAAATATATATGCATTTATATTCTCTATATACATATATTTACATTTATGTATTATTTAAAAATAAATAAATTTGTTTTATTCTGAGAGGCTATGAAGAGATGTTTAGGAATACTTTTGTTGGAACTGGCCTTGACCATGCATATTACCTTGAATTTCTTAAAGTTCCAAGAAGCTTTTTCTCAGGTGTAGGAAGATAGAAATAAAGCCACACTTTCTAAATTTCTATTTAGAAATACTTTCTAAAGAAATATATGTATGATATACCTAGAAATACAACTTTTGGTACAGTTTGTCCCTGTAATTAAATGATTTGAAATGTTTTTAAAATACTTTTTCTATACATCAGTAAGCACGCTCAGTAGGGGCTCTCTTTACTGACAAGATTAACACTGTAAAAATGTAAAGAAATATGGCCTGGGAAACAAAGAAAAACTGGTAAATCATAGTGCTAAAACTGGAATTTTTTTGTTTTCTGTTTTTTGAGATAGGGTTTCACTTTATCGCAGGCTGACCTGGAATTTACTTATGTAGTCTCAGGGTAAACTTGAACTTGAACAATCCTCCTACCTCTGCCTCCAAGTGGTTAGATTAAAGGCATGAGGCCACTACACCCAGCTTGGTAGAAAATTTTTCCTGAAGTCATTAGGAGTGCTAATCAACTTCTGAGTTCTCCAAAATATGTATATTTTATTTTTTCATGAGTCTCCCAGATAAGTTCTTAGTTTGTTTTTTTTTTTCAGAAAAAAAATCTATAAGAGTATTAATTAATAATTCTGTTGATAATGAAATGGCATGAACCTTATGTGTTTTTTCCAGTTGATATATCTGAACATATACATATCATGTACATAAACATAATCTTTGGGCATGGCATTATAGTTCCAAGGTATAGACTAAATATTCAGTTCAATAGTCAATTTTATAAGAAATAGATAAATTTATAAAGTTCATTTAATGAATACATTTAAATGCCTCACTTTTACATATTCTTCAAGTACTTAAAACCTTAATAGTTGATCAATCAATTACTTTGAGAAGTTTTGACATATTCTCATAATGTACAGCATTTTATGAAGTTTATTTCTAGATTTGAGGTTTGAAAGCATTGATATGTATAAGGAGGCAAGTAGCTATTTAAATTGTGGGACTTAAGAAACAGACATTATGAGTACAAAATTAGGTGGTGGTAGAACATTAACTTCAGGGCTATTTATCCATGTATTTGTCTTATTTCTTGTCTATTTGTGTTGTATTTTTTTTCATTTTGATATAATTGTGTCTAGCTTACTTTAGAACTGATTTTCCAATTGGTAAAGGAGGTCACTTCCTTGAGGATAAGAGTTTTCAGCAAGTTCTGGGTTTTCAACTTGAGAGGAATTCACACAGAAATAATTTGGATTAAATTTCTGAAATGTTGGTTATCTGGCTAAATGGCTGCTCAATCAGTTTTTCCATTGTTCCAGATTTATGGAGTGAGTTCAAGAAGTCTTGTTAATTACAGAAATAATAAAGTTAAACAATACACAGCAACCTTTTGGTGGTGGTATGTTTTTCTTTTATACTATATCAAGGGTAGACCTTGGATGAATTCTTACAGGTAGAGCATTCCTGTTAACTAAGAAATTCCTACCTGGTCTATATGATAAAACCCTATCAAAAAATAAAGGGAAATGGGCCAATTTAGAATTGGAAATCCTAAAAACTTGTAGTAATCACTTTGCACAACATTGAACAGTTTTTGTTTTTTTGTTTTGTTTTGTTTTTAATTTAGGATGTGACCTGACCATTTCTGCTAAGGGAAACAATATGACTTGCCAGTATTGTTCTGTCAGTCTTGGACAGTGGCTTCACCAGGCTGGATCTCAATTCCACAAATTCAGGATGAGGAAGGTGAAGTGGAGCTGTGTGGTTCAAAACTGGCCCTTCACCAGCTGCCCAGTGTCATGTTGGAGCTTATTAGGAATGCACTATCTCACCTCCAGCTCTGAACTATTGAATCACCAGTCACATTTTACAAGATCTTTGGGTGATTCATGGATACATTAAATTTTAAGCAGATGAAACTGAATTACTCTGCCATCTTTCTGCTTCTAGTTCTGAAAATGAAAATTCTTCTAAAAAATCATATCTGTACTATTATAATACCAACAATTATTATTTTACACTTAGTTGTATGCCATTCCACATACTCATGCCTAAGCTCTCAGTAGGTACAATAGTTAAGATAATGAAACAACTATTATATTCTGCTGGCTTGCTATCTGAGCAGGATACAGCAGGAAAATAGCAAGGAACAGGTATTCCTGTTAAGACTTACATGTTCAGGAGCTGTTTTAACAATGGAAGATGGTCCATCTGATGAGTTTTCACTCACTAATCAGGCTGTGTTGATGAACAGAAGTTTAGGTAGATCTGCACTGTTGATTAGAATGTACACTTGAGTCTTTCACAGAAAAATTACACTCCTCACAGTGTTTAGCTCTCAGGACAGTGACTCTTCTGCTATCTCCGGGCTTCAGGAATAAATGCTCTTGAACTTAAGACAGAAGCTCCACTTAGTGGTCACTTCTTGCTTTGTTTTATTTCCATTTCGAGTCCTTCAGACAGTCTCAAACCTGTCCAGTTTCAAGTTGAAAAAAATGTACATCTAGCATTTCTATAGAAATGTTAGAGAATTAACAACAATATTTATAAACTTGTGCATTCCAATTTTCACGTGTGTATAAATATTACTCAAAATACCAGAGAGCATTTTCAATAACATTAAATGGTACTGATTCTATAAGTTCCTTATGGTGAAAAAAATATGAAAATTACTTGTTTATTATTAAGTATTAAGAAATGCTTGTGATTGTGAGATATATATATATATATATATATATATATATATATGTGTGTGTGTGTGTGTGTGTGTGTGTGTGTGTTTGTGTGTGTGTGTATCTTAATATTTCAATCATAGCTACATATAAAATAATAGTAATTTAACACAGTTTGAAATTCAGATACATACCACATTTTAATTAATTAATTAATTTATTAATTAAAAATAATTATGGACATACTTAGTAAGGATACATTATGTGTTGGTACCATCTTTTCCTCATCTCTGCCCCCAGTCCACTGGGAGCCCTTCCCAGGGGGGTAACATGTACTACACATTTCAAATTATATACTTATATTAAAAGTTTACTCTAATTTTGCTATGATACTCATATTTTATTAGCTACAACTGGTAACTCTAAGTTTTATTTAGAGGAATACAACTCTAGGTTTTCTTATGTTTAAGCTGTACGAAGATATGTGGTAATTATCTAGTCTCTTGTTTCTGGTTTGTATATATGTGTGAGCCTATATGTATGTATGTTCATATGCATGTAGTGGGTATGTGTGCATATCTGTTAACATGTATGTGAAAGACAGCGTTTGCTGTTGGGTGTCCTGTTAATCACTTTCCACCTTTTTTACTTCTTGAGATTAAAGGCTTTCTCTGAACTTAATTCAGCTATATTAGCTAGCCAGTGAAGTCTAGTGCTCCTCCTATATCTGGCTCCCTTGTAATCTAGGATCATAGGCATATCCAAACATACTGGAATTTTTATGTTGGTTTTGAAGAAATTGAAATCAATACTTATGTTTGCAAGGCTAGTACTTTCCCAAGTGAGCAATCTCTCCATTCCTTAAGCCCTTCTCATTTTATGATTCTTATGATACTATATGAAATGTATCCTGTAATACTAAAACTGACTTTAGCTGCAGAGCTGATCACAGGCAAATAATGCATAGTTCAAACTATCGCCAACCTAATTGAGAATAAGATGTCTTTTTAATATATTTTAATATTCTTCTTTAATTGAGGTGGAGAAAGAGAAAGAGAGAGAGAGAAAAAGACAGAGAAAAAGAACATGTGAGTACCAGAGCATCCTCCCATTGCAAACCATCTCCAGACACATGTGTCACTTTGTGCATCTGGTTTCACAAGGGTACTAGATAATTGAATCTGGGCTATCATGCTTTAGAAACAAATGCCTTTAGAAACTAAGCAATATCTCCAGCACCAATTTGTAAGTCTCTTTACATGTTACCCTCTATAGTATATTATAATATTTATTCTCAGAAACTTTAGAATACAACCTTCAAAGATATGATCAATAGCCACACATATAAAGTATAAATTCAAAATTTGTATTTCATTAAGTTGATAAATACTAAAGACCAACAGCAAATATTTAGGTTTTCTATAATATGATGTTTCAGTTATTTTCTCATTGTTGTGACAAAACTCAAACAGAAGTAGCTTAAAGACAGAAAGGGTCTATTTTCAGCTCTCAGTCCCTAAGGTTCCAACCAGCCCTGGTAGTAAAAAGCATGACAGGAACAGAAAGCTACATGACAACTTCACATCAAGGCAGAAGTAGAGAGAGAATTACACTGGAAGGCGTTCTAGAAGTGATACACATTTTCCAGTAATTCTGGTTAAACATGATATCTCAATAGCAATTTATAACATAGCCTTAGATAAGCAGTCAGAAAAGTAATT
Source organism: Jaculus jaculus (assembly GCF_020740685.1). Classification (NCBI taxonomy): domain Eukaryota; kingdom Metazoa; phylum Chordata; class Mammalia; order Rodentia; family Dipodidae; genus Jaculus; species Jaculus jaculus. The sequence continues at coordinate 42,589,056 of NC_059104.1, forward strand.
TAAAAGGGATTTCATAATAAACATTTTATTCTTTTAAATCAGTTTATAATTAAGTTTTTGTTACATTATTTTACTTTCCAACTCAGAACTAAGTTTCATAAGTATACAATGTTAAGCTGTGGGAAAATGTCTAACAATTTAGTTTGTACATACATCCCTGCAATTGTAAATATTTCTGTTGTTTTCATTAAGGAGAATGTGAGACCCCCTCAAACATTTCCCCTCATTAAATGTAAGTACCTCATGCCGACCACTTCTGCCTTTGTGCATTAAATACAGTTTATTCAACTGAAGCAAATCCACATTTATGTTAATTTCTCTGAAGAAAAAAAAAATAGTCTGTTGAAGAAGATAAATCCTTTCCTACTTTACCTTTTGCAGATCAAAGGAAAATATCATTTTACCTTTCAAAACTTGAGTGAGAGGGAGAATTATGACTATATATTAGTAGTTTTATAATAAATGACAGAATTTTGAGGACAAAACAATTAAACTTTCTTCACTGCTTACATTACCCTTGCAACTATTGCCATTTGAATACTTTTGCTGATGCGTCAGAAAATGGTGTGCATTATACATAGCTGGATATCAAAGGAACAAAAATGATGGAAAAAATACCAAGAATTTCCGGAAGAGCTGTCAGAATATTTTGGCCTCTATGCATTACCATCAGCACAAACATTTTAGTATTGACACAGTATGCGATTAGCCTTGATTTCCTTTTAACATAAGCTCCATTTATTTTCAAGGTGACTTAGAATCAGGATGTGATTTTCAGAGTTCTCTTTGTTCCCACAGTCATGGGTATTATTGGTTACTGGTGCTGAGATGATAGAAATAATGCCTGTAGTTCCTGTTTACCTCTCCAGGAGATATTCTTGAGATTTCCACATTTAAACACACATTTGTTTCAACTAGACACTAAGAATGCACAGATTAGTGGAAACTAAGGAACAAAATGTATTATTGTCAACAATACTTAACCTCTTTGGATTTTCAAATTTTGCCATAATGTCTTGAAAACTGACTGAAATAGGATAGATTTGAGGTCTTGTTGGTAATATTATGCTGTAACTAATGTCTATACCACAGGTCTATATACTAAATAAGTTTTGGTGCCCAGCCGGTTGAGATATTGAGAGGCAGTTGTTGAGCTTGGTGGACTTAGATACTTTGAGACATTCTTTTGAAAGTGGTACTTGGGATTCTAGATTCACTTCTTCCTGTTTTTCTCTCCTTCCTAACCACCATGGGAAAAGTAGTCCTTCTATCCGATCCTTCAGTCTTAGTTCACTGCCTGGACAAGGCCCAATAGCCCAGGGGCTAAAACGTACAAACAGAAAGTTCTAAAGATGTAAACCAAAATAACCCTTTTTCTAACTCAATTTTATTAGGTATTTGTTAGTAATGGGAAAGTGATTAGCAATTCTATTCACATGAGATTTACCAAAAGAGAGATTCAAGGAGGAAATTATTATTATAAGTTACATATTCAATATAACACTTATTGAGGGTAAAATATAATTTAAAGTTTTAATAAAAATAGACACAGAAAAAATATTTTCTTATGTAAACCAAGAAATACTTGAAGCCATGTTAAGTATAAAACATGTACCATGTATGAGAAAGCAATTTTAATTACAATACAAAGGGGCAGATAGCTCATTTTTAGTGTACTTAGAGACACAATCACATAGATAACATACATTCAGAGAGAAGAGGAATAATGGGAGGAGGATAGAAAGATTGTTGTCACAGCACATATAAGTTGTGGTAACTAGCCTTCCATAGGTTTCAAGTCATGCCCGCCCTCTCAGTATGCAGAGGATATTCCTCTATTAACCGGTGGCATCTATTTCTTGTGACCTTATCTGACATGTGATTACTATGAAAAACTGTCCACAGTATATTTGGTTCTTGTCAGTCTTATAAGGAGCCAAAAGCAAAAACAAAACAAAACAAAACAAAAAACTTGGAATCTTCTTCGTGGTTTCTCAGGATGTCTTCTTTTGGGATGTAAACCCTCTCATAAAACATGTGAAAGTCCCAAGTCAGTCAAAGTATAAGACTCTCAGCCAAGTTTGGGGATGAAAACACTAAGTACTTACTGGTGAAAATGTATGATGGAATCAACTACAAGAGAGAAAATCTGTATATTAAATGTTCTATGTGGCAAAAACTTCCAATCTGTAGGTCACTCCTATTTCTGGAGGAATGAGACACTCTGCCAGCTCCCTATAAACCTAGGGGGCAATGAGAGGAGAATTAACAACATGTTAAGGCACTAATATTTCCCTATGCTTTGTGACTTAATTATGAATAACTGAAACAGGACACTGACCATTGTGAAATTTATCCCAAAATTTGAACATACCTCTCACTGGGCCTCTAATGGATGTATCAGTTTTGCCAGTTCAGGACTTAGATCTTGAAGAGAAGGCATTCTTAGTGGAACAAAACATCATTGTTTATTCACCAGGGTGAAACTGGACACTGGTACAATCTCTCATACTCAAAACATGGTTTAAAAAAAGTGAGGAATGTCACATGGAACATAACAAAATTCAAGAATACCTGAGCTAAACATATCAAACCTGGGAAAAGTCACTTGTTCCACTGGTTATATAAAATGCAATGTGAGAATGAGACATTGTAATATACAAAGACCAAACTACCAAACATCTTGATTTGTTGGCAGTAGTCAATCTGGTTAATTAATTTTCCAACCCTCACTTCCCAAGAGCAAACTGCATTTGGAAGAAACTTTTGACTGTTCATTCAAGATGGAAAATTGTAGAAACAAAAAGGGAAGAAATTGAGACCATAGAATACTATGAGGGGAGTGCAAAGTGAAAAAGTGTGGAGCACGGGAGTGCAAGGTTGAATATTAGAAACTATATAGATGTCCTTGACTCTACAGAGGGTTGATCCAAGACTACCTGTGGGTACCAACATCTGAAGATGCTCATTTCATATAAAATGTATATTTGTATATGACCTAAATCAATCTGTCTGAACACTTAAATTTTGTATATGTTGTCTACAACCATGTAAATGTTAATAGTTGATGCACTGTACCATTTAAGCAGTGGTCAGAAGAAAAGCTGTGTTCACATGTTTACTACATTTGCAGTCAACATGCCATCTTAGCAGACCTAAGTACATAGTACATACAGAAGACTTGAGACAAATCATATTCAAACAACAAGCCCAGGAAAATGACTAAAAATGAATGAAATAGTAAGGGACTATTGTAACATATATCTACATATAACCTCATTCACATATGTTAAAATATATTTTATTTATTTATTTATTGGTGAGAGAGAGAGAGAAAAATATGGGCTCATAAGTGCCTGTATCAACTGAAAATAAACTCCAGACATTTGTGCCACCTCGTGCTTCTGTCTCATGTAGGTACTAGGGCAAAGACCCTGGGTTTTTAGGCCTTCATGGCAACTGCCTTAATTGCTTGGCCATCTCTCCAGCCTTAATATGGATTTTGTATATCATTTGAGAAATGAAATTGAATTTTGACTTTAAATTTTTTTAGATTTATTTTTAAATGTTGGTAAATTTTATGTATTTATTTGCCTATATGCATATACATGTGCTTGTGTTTGTGTGTGTATATTGGTGTGCTGGGTTCTCTTGCTTTTTGTGTGTGTTTGAGAGGGAGGGGGTATAGCAGAGTTTCTTGCCAAGATAAATATATGTGCCAATTTCTGTCTGACTTTTTGTGGGTGATGGGGAATTGAACCAAGGCCAGCAGACTTCGCAAGCAAGTAAATTTCACTTTGCCATCTAGTCAGAGAGAGAAGAGAGACAGACACAGAATGGACATGCCAGCCACTGCACACGGACTCCAGATGCATGTGCCACTTTGTGCATCTGGCTTTATGTGGGTACTGGGTATTGAGCTTGGTTCAGTATTTGCAGGCAAGAATCTCAACAACTGCTCCATGTTTCCAGCCTGCCATCTAGCTTTGATTGTTGTTTGGTTTGATCTCATGGATACAGGGATGGCAGTGTAAAGTCAATCATGGAAGTTGCTCTTGTAACTCTAGGTGATGATTTGTTTAAGAGACAGAGTCTTGCTGTGTAACACATGCTGACCTGTAACTCAAGATCCTCCTGCCTCAGACTCTAGAGAGTAGTGACAATCATGTGTGGTACAACCTCCAGATCTCTACTGCAGAGTCGTAGAGATTGCTGTACTTCTATGGAAAAATAAATTAATGAAATCAAAACCTTAATTTTTAAAGAGAGCTTAATCAGCTAGCATTCTAAGCTTTATCCCATGTGATCTCTTCAAACAATGAAAAACAAAGATGACAGCTTTATTTTCCCTTTGAGATTTTTCTCAGACTTTTTGTATTTCTTTAAATAAGTAGTGTTGGTGCCTCTCTTTACATTCACCATACCTGTTTTTACTGATCCGCGTAATTATTTCATGTGCTGTTGATAGGATGGCAGCCATCCCTTATGGACTGGGACTACCTTTAAATCTCTACAGCATAATTCACATTGCAGAGCTATATAAAATTTAATACATAGTCCACTAACCCTATTGACTTATAACTTTTCACAGACACGTTCATTTAATTCTTAGAATCCTATGAATTGCTATCATATTATTTGTTCCTAGGTCACTGTTATCATAATGAATAATAGAATTGGGGTGTGGTGGTCCACACCTGTACTGAAGAAGCAGAGGCATGAGGAATACTAGAATTTATAGAAGGAAGATTAGAAAACATGAGGAGAAAAAGTAGAGAACAATTGAACTCCAGATGCACTTGCCACCTTGTAGAATGTGTAACCTTGCACTTGTCTGTCCTTTATGTGTCTGGCTTACATGGGATCTGTAGAGTCAAACATGAGTCCTTAGGCTTTGCAGGCAAGCACCTTAACCACTAAGTCATCTCTCTGGCCCTGAAACAATTTTTTCACTCATAACGGGCTGTTTAAATTTTTACGTAATATCTTAGTTTTGATGTTACAACTTAGATTTACTGACATATCTGAGGTGACAACTGGCTGTCAGGGATGGCTTCATGAACATGCAACATGAACAATCTACAAGACAATGTGCATAGGAGGGTCCAACTCTTGTATTAAAAATATGGTGTCTACAGATTAAAACTCTGAATCATATTTAAACAATATCCCCTGTAGTTTTACATTACTCTGAGTACTGCAATATAAGTCATTTGTCCTAACTGCAGTAAATTCTGGCATATGTATTCATGTGTGATTTAATAGTACAGAACTTGGACTCCAATCATCTCTTCTCTAATCTCTCCTACTTGTGTCCGTACAGCCACTGGGCCTTAAGTACTTTATGAATTGCATATCTTGGAATCAATCATATACTGGAAGGAAGGTGTTTATCAAGTTACATAATCCTCCCAAACCATCATGCATTTTTAGATGAAATTGACAACTAGTTAAACAGATGGAACCACTAATTCAAAAGCAAGGAACATAAGGTATCTCTCACTGTCCCTCATTAGAAGAGACATACCTCCTTTTAGACACAAGTATAACTCCCTCCCACACAGACCTGATGTTATCTGACATTTATTATGGTAAACTATTTACATCAGAAATGCTACATTATGAAAATAACTCCGCAGAATATCTTCTTTTTAGTTAGGCATTGGTCATACAAGTTTAATACTCGTACATCACACTTTCATTGTGCTTTTCATTCTGATCCACTACCTCATATATATATGTATATATCTGTCTACCATTATCTATCTGTCATCTAGCTATGTATCATCTATCTATCTATCTATCTATCTATCTATCTGTCTATCTATCTATCTATCTATCTATCTATCTATCTATCTATCTATCATCTATCTGCATGTATGCTAATAGTTATCCACCTACCTATCAGCTATCCAAGGGATAATTTCTGTCCTTAGCAAAATTTGCCAGAAGCTTGGGAGAATTTTTTTTTCATATAAGGAGTTATGTATTCCTCTATTACAGTGACATCCGCCTACTAAACAAATACTTAATGACTGCAGTAAAAATCATATTAACCCCTCAATGGAAACTAGAAACAAGAAGAAAATTACTTCTACCTGCTTCTTAAAACCAAAATCTTTAAAAAAAAGAATGATAATGTTTCAGAATTTAATAAATGCAAAATGAAAACATTGGAGACTTTGAAGGAACAAACAGAAAGGCATAAACTATTTAGAAATGCAATAATTAGTATTAATTAAAACATTTCATATTATACTTTTGAGCCTACTTATTAAGATTATGTAAATAAAATTTCCACCATAAAGTCTACTTTAGTCCTATGTGACAATATATACACACAACCATTAACTGGTGAATACTGATGGTGGCTCTTTTTACAAGCACATGAATGTCTCTTAAGGCTGGTCTAATAGTATTCTCTAAGGAAATTCAAAATCAACAGTCAGGCCAATTAAATGAAAATAATTGATTGACTATAACATCCTTTTTTAATTTCTTTAATGCTGCTCAGATAATTCTAATATAGAAGCACAGCAGAGAACTAATCTTCTTAACTAAAATAACATTAATCATCTCATGCCTCTTTAATAGGTGGCATAGTAGATTATATCCTGCACTGCAAGCAACAAAACCTTATGCTACTTTTAAAAATTATCCTTCTGTATTTTGAAGTAAATCCAATAAAAATACAGTTTGAAGTTTTTGACAGTTGTCCACATTTATATAAATAGCACAAATCCTAGCAATAGTACTGGTTTGCAAATATTTCATAGTTATGTAGTAATTATTCCGATTTGAAAATGGTTGCAATTCAGTCACTAAAGACTCTTGTTTGTTATTGTAGAAGTTCAAATTATTTTAGCCTTTTTTACTATGTTTTTGATGTTCACTTACTGTCACTTGGTACAATACTAGTTGAGTCTTTACCAATAATTGATTTTGTTTGTTTTCTCTTTTCCCACTGAGAAGCATTGCCTGACTATGCCAGAAGTTATTCACTTATTGGTGGATATTAATATCAGTTCCAATTCTTTGTTATTATGAAATAATACTGCTATAAATAATTTTGTAAAAGTTTCAATAAGGACATATGTTGTGATTCCTTTTAAGCATCCACAAGTGATATTTTTGGGTCTTATAATATGCATATGCTAATTTTACAAGAAACTGCCAAGTTTACTTTTCATAATGTGCTATGTCATTTCAGGTTCCCAGTAGCAATTTATGAGGATTCTGGTGCCTTCAACTATTCACTAGCTGCTAAGCCATCTCTCCAGTTCTCAATCTTTCATTCTCTAATTTTTCTTTGCTACTGCTTAGAAATATAGTGTTAGTATGTGAGACTTACCATGCAAGATTTTTTTTATTATCATTCAATTCGTTCATATGTTCCATATGAACTTCTATACAAGTTACTATGTGTATGTAATCCCTGAATAATGGTCCCATACAGTTATCATTTCAGTGATCTGTGTTCTTTTGTTTTTTTTTTTTTAAATATTTTATTTGACAGGGGGAAAGGGCAGAGTGAGAGAAAGAGAGAGAGAGAGAGAGAGAATGGGCATGCCAGGGCTTCCAACCACTGCAAACAAACTCCAGATGTATGTGCCACTTTGTGCATCTGGCTATTGTAGGTCCTGGGGAATTGAATTGAGGTCCTTTGGCTTTGCAGGCACGCACCTTAACTGTTAAGCCATATCTCCAGCCCTGTTCTTTTGATTTTTTTTTTTTTATTGCATTGCCAAGACAAGCATTGAAAACAGATATTTTTAACCTTTCTTGATATTATCAGATTTAGACTACAACCAAAAAGTACAGTATATATGGTATATTTTGCATAAATGCAAGGTTTAATGGTGATGATATTTCCTTCATTTATATTTGGATAGGCAATTTTATCAGGAATATAATTTTATTTTATAAAAAAATACGTGCCTGGATTACTAAATGATCCTACTTTTATTATTTATTCTGTTGATAAGATAAGGTATGTTTATTAATTGTCTAATGGTAAACGAATTTTGGATTCCCCTGCTGCTGGCTGAGGGCTGTCTGGGCCCTACAAGCTGCCTTAGAAGCAGGCCCCTTGCTCTGCCTTCCTGATTGAATGGCCCCATGGTCTCGACTCCCAGGTCCCCTGCTCTGGAAGAAGCATGGGTAGGGAAAAGTAAGGAGACCCAAGGTAAAAAACTACCCCTCACACTTCAGCTAAGCCACAGCTGAAACCACAGAGGAACTGGGGAGAAAAATGAGTGATGCTCCCATGGCGAACCTGATAATCAGCACCAGAGTGAAGAAGATAGACCCTGAAGATATTCAACACTTACCAAAGCCTCGAGGATCCTAAGAGCTCATCACTGAAGTAGATTTAAAACTAACCCACCAGGGCTGGAGAGATGGCTTAGCGGTTAAGCGCTTGCCTGTGAAGCCTAAGGACCCCGGTTCAAGGCTCAGTTCCCCAGGTCCCACATTAGCCAGATGCACAAGGGGGCGAATGCGTCTGGAGTTCGTTTGCAGAGGCTGGAAGCCCTGGCGCGCCCATTCTCTCTCTCTCTCTCTGTCTTTCTCTCTGTGTCTGTTGCTCTCAAATAAATAAATAAAAATTAAAAAAAAAAAAAAAAAAAACCAACCCACCAGATCTCAGGGAATTTTTCTGAAGAGGGGCAGAAAGCTTGTAAGAGCCACAGGTTGAGAACTCATGCTCAGAGATAAGGCCTCCCTGCCCCAAAAGAAATTGACTGATGCTCCCATGAAACCCCACTGAGGTAGGGTGCCCAGCAACAGCAAAATGGGGGCAGGAATGAGGGAAAAGAGGGTATCAACACATGATGTATTCATACAAAATATGTTGCTGATAATAAGAATAAAAAATGATTAAATATAACAAAATACTACAAAGAAAAAAAAAATTGTATTTAGGATGAAAAGCAAACTTAATACAGTACGGTATTAAACCTGGTATTTCTCTCATGAAGAATTCCTCATATCTGACAACACAATACCACTACTGAAATAAAAATTCTCTTTTTGGGCTGGGGAGATGGCATAGTGGTTAAGCGCTTGCCTGTGAAGCCTAAGGACCTCGGTTCGAGGCTCAATTCCCCAAGACTCACTTTAGCCAGATGCACAAGGGGGCGCACACGTCTGGAGTTCGTTTGCAGAGGCTGGAGGCCCTGGCGCGTCCATTGTGTCTCTCTCTATATGCCTCTTTCTCTCTCTGTCTGTCACTCTCAAATAAATAAATAAAAAATAAAACAAATATTTTAAAAAATTCTCTTTTTGCCTTTGTGTTTCAAGATTTTTTTAAATAATTTGCCTCAATGGACATGAATTTATCTTCATTATACGAGGAATTTAGTTTTACAAATATTTTCTTTCATGCATTTTTAAAAATGTATTTATTTATTTGAGAGAGAGGCAGATAGAGAGAATAGGCATGCCAGGGCTTCTAGCCACTACAAATGAACTCCATACTAAGTGCCATCTTGTGCATCTGACTTACGTGGGTCCTGAGGAATCAAACCTCAGTAGTTAGGACTTGCAGTCATCTTTCTAGCCCTCCATTCATGTTCTTTGAACGTTTGAGTAGTTTTAAGCTATTTTCCCCAAAATGCATTTGTGTCATGATTGTATTTTCTTTCCTCCCGTTCTTCATTAAATTTTTATTTGTGCAGCTTATACTTAACCTTGCATGAAGGGTGGAAGTGTCATTCTGGGGTAACATAACATATCTAAAAAAGAAGAGGAAGAAGTTAGGTCTCATGGCACATGCCTATAATCCCAACAGTTTGGAGGCAGTGACAGGAGGACTGTGACTGTAAAGAAAGCTAGAGCAAATTAGCAAGACATTTCCTCAAACAATAAAGAACACAAATAAAACAATAAGTAGAAGTACAAAAAAGAGGAGGATAAGAAAGAAAGGAAGGTGTGAAAATTTCTCATTAACTGGAAAATACTAATAATGATGTAGATCTTTTACAGAGCTGAAGTATAACACAGCTAAATGCTAAGGTCGTTGGTGAGCTCTCATGATCTCTTAAATAATATTATGAATTAAGGACTATGAGGTACATGCCTGTACCTCCAGGCAGTGGAAGAAGGAAAACAATTTGAAGATAAACTGAACTATGCAGAGAGATACTGCCTCAAAACATGGAATGAGGGGGGGGGGGAGTCATAAGGAAGATCAATATAAACTTAAATGATATTATCTAGTATATAAATACAACCAAACCCCAAGGAGAAGCTTTGGATTTCCAGCTATGACATTAAGTATTTTAATATCTAGCTTCCATAACAAAGCAAAAAAAAAAAAAAAAAGAAAAAGAAAAAGAAAAAGAAATACCCACCTCCTATGAAAGAGAGGACTTGAAATTGGTAGATACATATTTTAAAACAATAATTCTATAAAGAATCAAAGAAACAAAATTAAAGTTATTTTTTTAAATATTTTTTTGTTCATTTTTTATTTATTTATTTGAGAGCAACAGACACAGAGAGAAAGACAGATAAGGGAGAGAGAGAATGGGCGCGCCAGGGCTTCCAGCCTCTGCAAACGAACTCCAGACGCGTGCGCCCCCTTGTGCATCTGGCTAACGTGGGACCTGGGGAATCGAGCCTCGAACCGGGGTCCTTAGGCTTCACAGGCAAGCACTTAACCGCTAAGCCATCTCTCCAGCCCAAAATTAAAGTTATGTAAAAAACATGATGAATTCAGCAAGATTAAACTGAGCACAAAAAAATGAATTATGAAGAATCAGAGATGGACTCTGAAACTCAGAAGGCAATAACTGTGCTAGGCCTGAATCCAAGTTACTCAAGAAGCTTAGAGAGGGATATTATAAGTTCAAATCATCATGGAATACAGAATGTGTTCAAGTCATTCTGAGAAATTAAGACAGCACCTACCTTAAAACAGCAGAGGCTGGGCATATGTCTCAGGAGTTGAGCAATTGCCTTTCATTTATGAGGGATATAGGTTCAATCTTCAGTAAAACACACACACACACACACACACACACTCACACATCAAAGTGCAATAATTGTTATATAATTGTTATTTTATCTATGGCTCATTAGCAGATCTGAAAAGACAGAAGAACTATTCAAGGCCTATACAGATGAAATGATTTAAATTGCCCATCCCAAGAAGCAAAATGTAACGGAACTTGTGTCTGCACTCTCTGAGCACAACTTAAGTACAAGGCAACTGAGATACACAGTGGGTAAGGTACTGTCTTCTGGTATTAGTCCCCTGTACTTTGTGGAGGACTGTAGAGGATTTTCAGTCCTGGTGTTCAGTATTCGTTTTTATGGTATGGAATCTTCAACATACCAAGTGAGTGCTAGGAGGGTGGTGAGGTGATGAGAGTTGATGCCATTTCTGCTTGGCATTTGTGGACCCAGTGAACCGGTACAACCTTGTATACATTTCATTGTGTTGATAGTTTTTGATTTGTTGCATTTTATTAGGTCAACTTCTTTACATAGATTTTGATATTTCTTTCAGTTTTAATGTTTGCTTTGCTACAATGATGGACCTCCCATTCACTGCCCTTTCCAAATTCCTGAATGCACCAGACTTCTGTTCATGATCATTCATGGTACATATTTTCAGAAGATGCCACTTTTCAATGGCATATGTCCATGTATTTCAACAGTAGTTTTATTTAAATTAATTTGCATAAAATTAAGCTTTACATTTTATATATTCTTGAAGTTTTGCAAACATATAATACCCACTTAAAATATATCAATTTTTTTCTCATTTCATAAATATATAATAATATTGTAACATTGCACTTTCATATTCTCAAATCTGGTGTTTAGGATGCTTTTGTAATAATATTTGACATTTTTTGGAGCATTTAAGGTAGGGTCTCACTCTAACCCAGGCTGACCTGGAATTTACTATGTTATGTTAGGGTGTCCTTGAACTCACAGATACTCTCCTACCTCTGTCTCCCAGGTGCTGGGATTAAAGGTGTGTGCCACCATGCACAGCTTGCCATACTTTTCACTCTAGTATGCAGTAAAAACCCCACTCTAACTTTAAAACTATTTTAGAAATAATGCAACTTTTCAGGTAAATTTTATATTTATAATTTCAGTACTGTAATTGTGTGGATCTGTGTTCACATCTAGTTGCTCTGTTATTGAGCAATTTCTTCATTGTTTCTGCTATTACTGTTTTCATACACAATGTCTTTTCACTTTCTTTTTGTATCTTATCATCCAAATTTTTAAAGAAATTTTATTCTGGAATTGTGTTGAGGATTAATGTTTTAGTTTCAGAAATTTAAGGATATCAATATCCTTCAATAAACTTTTCCATTTAAGTCATATATATGGTGTGTTTTTTTTTTTTTTTTTTTTTTTTTTTTTTTACCTTCACTGCAGCCTTGGAATCCTTTCAAAGACTTTTTTCATTAGATAGAAATTTAATGTATTCTTTCATGCTACACTCTTCTCCTTTATCTAGATACTGTATAATTTTTCTATGAGAGTTTTAAGTTTTTGATATCTGTCTTTTACAATGTTTCTTAAATTTTTCTTTAAAGCTATTTGGCCACTTGGTCTTCAATTTATGTATCTATATTATTCTCTGTATTCTTTTGTCATTATAGTACTAAAATTGGACATATATAAGATGCTGTTGAAAGTCAGTATGTCCCTAGAAAATTCATTTATTTTTTCTGTTATGTAGTTCATGTATTTTATAACTTTTTATTCATTTATTACATCCTCTTAATCCTATTAAATTAATGATTAATTTAATTATAGTTATTTTATCTTACAAAGTTCTAAAAAGTTTCTTTTTATATATACATGTGTATATTTCTTTTTTCCCTGAGTATAATATTCTTTTTATATTTGTATATGTTTACAAAACATTTAAAAGCTTCATTTTGCTAGTTATTCCATTCCCATTCATTTTTAGTGACTATAATTTTTACATTATTTTGGACTAAACCACTAATAAATTTTATACTACTTTTACTAAATGAGGGGATAGCAAAAGTTACAATGATTGTGGTCCATATTACAGACATTCTGTGTTATAAGAATTAACACTCCAAAGGTTAACATAAATAAAACAAATATAAAGAGGTACAAAGGAAAGGATAGGTATATTTCCTTCTTTCCTGACAAAATATAACAAAAAAAGCTTCCTGACTCTAAATGTATTATAAAGCATGAACAGAAGATAAAAAGTTATTAGTTTCATCCTCCCAGTTCGAAGAATCAGCAGTAGAATATAAATAACTTTCTTAGATATTATAAAATCGCACTAAACTAAATATATTATATGAAGTAAATTCTGAAGTTCTAATGAGACTCCATGGCATACTAAGAAGTCATGGTTCATTGACTGGGATTAATTGCAGTGGAAACTAAAGTCATTCAAGAAGTAGAAATGTGCACATGCATGTTATATTCCAGAAAATGCATCATCATTTCCTGCACTTCCATTATGAACAACATGTAGAAACATGTGTATTTTAACCATATGTTTGCATGTGAATTTCAGTAGGAAACACAAATACAACAAATCAAAGTATGTTTTACTTCATTGGATTGGAGACATAATGTGGGTTTCATTGCTTTTATCAAATTTAATAGTAAAATATTATTATCATATAAGAATCACTAATGTTAAAAGTATATTTAGGACTGGAGAGATGGTTTAGTGGTTAAGGCAGTTGCCTGTGAAGCCTGATGACACAGGTTTAACTCCCAGAACCCACGTAATCCAGATGCACATGGTAGCATATATGTCTGGAGTTCATATGCAGGGGCTGCTGTGGCTAGAGGCCCTGGTAGGCCCATTCATTCCCTCCATATGTCATGTTTTTATTTTTTTATATTATTATGCCACAATGTCCAACTTCTTTATTTCTAGAACTTGAAACAACCATGTAGCAAAGGTATCATTATGATTCCACATATGATACCAGTGAAAGCCAAGGAGTGGAAAAATTAAATTTGTTTAAAGTTAAGTTGCCCAAGGACTAACAGCTGGTAAGTGGTAATGACGCAACACAAACCTGACACCTGGAGGGCTAGAGGTTCTTTCTATTTAACACATGATATCTCAGAAGGAGGATTTTTTTCCTCATGTCATGGTTTCTTAATACATCATTAAAATAATTTTACTAGATGATTGAAATTGAGTTAAGCACATATGTCAAGTATGTGTAAGTAGAAAAACGAATTGAAACAATACACACATCTGCTGAGCTCAAGAATAAGAAGAGCCTGGAGTGGTGGTGCATGCCCTTAATCCCAGCACTCAGGAAGCAGAGGTAGGAGAATCACCATGAGTTTGAGGCCACCCTGAGACTACATAGTCAATACCAGGTCAGCCTGGACTAGAGTGAAACCCTCTCTCAAAATAGACAACAAATAGAATACAGAAAAGAAGGTAGGGATCATCATTATGCATTATTTGAGATGTTGTCAGCCCTAACATTGAATAAAAACATAGCTCTACAAATCATATTAAAGCAATAATGAGTGCTGATCCTTGCAGACTTGTACACAGTGTACAACTCCTCCTAAATACATTTTGTCAGATACAAAAAGTTACACAGAAATTATCTTACCACTAATGTATCAATTACTTATTTCCTTCTATTCTGTAAGTATATATTGGGCTTGGTTCTTTGTACCATGACCTATGGTAGCTGTAACAGAAAAAAAAAAAAAATTAAAGGAATGAATAATATCTTTGCTCACTAGTTGTTTTGCTCAAATATAGGTAACAATAATGATTATAGATTGTAAGTCATTTAATACAGTGAAATAAAAATTGCAGGGCTGGAGAGGTGTCTCAGTGACTATGATACTTACGTGAGAAGGCCGAGGACGCATGTTGGACTCTCCAGTTCCCACGTAAGCCAGATGCACAACGAGACACACACATGCACAAAGGTGACACACACATTTGGAGTTCCATTACAGTGGCTGGAGGCCCTGTCATGCCAATTCTTGGTCTCTCTCTCTCTCGTTTTCTTCAGCTCTCTCTTACTCTTTCATAAAATATTGTAACATAACCCCATTGCAGAGGGACCCCAGGATAATGGGAGTTGGGGTGAGGGAACATATAGCTTTAGGTTTTCACCTGTTTGAACAGTAAACAACAACAACAAAGAATGAAATGAATCCCATAAAATAAGGTGCAAAAGTGAGGAAAAGAAAGGTTATCCATAGGCTTAAAGGGAATTATCAAGAGTATGGAACAATTATTATATTAACCTGAAGTTAAGTGATGTAAAACCAGTCTCAATGAATATTAGTATTGACTGTTAACTTACACAGGTTTGTAGGCCTACTTTCTAATAGTGGTTACATTTTAACAGATATGTAAGTCAATATGGCTTTCTTTTATTTATTTATTTTTTCTTGCAGGGGTTCCTACAATATCAGGCTTGGGATATACTCAGGATAAATGCTATATTCCCTTCCACCCTGTTCTTCCTGTCCCGTGTGGGTTTATGAATCTCAGCTGATGAGAAAAAGCAAAATAAAACAGCAGACTCTCCTACTTTTCTTATTGTGTGCAAAGTTTGCAGATATATTAAATGCAAGTCCTGAGACTTAATTTGCTTCTCATGGAACTCCATGAGACAGCAATTTTATTTAAGTAGTTGGTTTAATTCCTTTTAAATATACAAATAAAAGAACACGCATCTTTATAAATTGTGTAAAATAATCTAGAACTATTTTCGGGGGGTATACGTGCTTACATAAAAATGATTTAAAGTCAGGACAGACAAAATTTATGTATGTGGGGGTTGAGGTAAAATCAAAATATTTAAAAGTAACACAGTGGAAACTTTATAAAAAAGTCTCCATATTTCCAAATGGAGAAAGGACTTCTAAAAATCCATTCTGGTCTAGATTATTCTTTTCTATTGCTTTCTATTAATATTTTTTAAAGCATTTTCCTTTTTAATCTTTGTATTTCAGCAGGTCCTATCAAACCTTTATCTATTTTTGTCTTAACATTTTTCCACTACACGTTTTTTTTTCTCTTCTTCGTTTGTAATGACCTTTCAGCTTTTACTTAAAGTATATACCATAAGCTCAGTTTTTACCCATTTTTTTAAAGAAAATCCAGCAAGACTTCTGCTTCCTTCTTTTTAAGTGCAATTTAAATAGCAAAAAAGGAGAAACATCTTCCTTTGTAACTTTATCTTCTTTCCATCATATGGTTTTGTCTTCTTGATCTTCCTGTCACTTTTCTGCCTTTGAAGCCATTTCTATTCCTCCGGCTTATGACCCAGTCACTTCATCCCTCCACCGCCTTCTCACCTTTTGAGTTGCCATTCTAGCTTTTCTCAATTTATTTTCAACTTGGTCCTTTCTCGCATCTTTAGCAGCATTCTTCTATAAGTTGTCCCAATTTTACATTGCCATTCTAACCTTCCAAGTCTTCTAAAGCTTGAACAGAATTTGATGTTGTATAGTTTACCTGCTTTAGTGGTTATCAAATTTTAAACTTTCAACATTTATTAATTTTGTTTCTTGGGTTGCAGGTGAGAATCAACATATTTTTACTAGCAAGGGTTTGAAGTAGGAAAGAAAACAAGTATAAAAGTCGATAATACTTGCTCTGTGCTTGAAACTTTGCTAGGTAACTTCTATGACATTTACATATTCAATAAATATGGTACCATGGTAGCAGTGTTGTTCCTTTTTTGTCACCATGCTAGGGATTGATTTCAAACTATGATGTTCAGCTCCAAAATGATTTGTTTCCCAATGTCCCTACTATCCTTCCTTTTATAGGAAGTTGCACTCTAACAAGAATAATTTTTAGAAATGTCATTTATTAACTGACACACAATCACATAGCTATGAACCCAAAATTTTATTCAAAGTAAAATAAAAATTAGAAATTTTAAAATAAGACATAATTAAGTGGTATTTTAATTATTTTTTAAAATATTGCATATTGGAAATATCTCCATCAGATTACACTCTTACATTTCCTCTATCCATTCCACTTAGAGCCCTCCTAAGTAGATTTATTGGTATCACTGTGGGATTATGAATGCACCAGTCTCTTTGGGAGGGACAATGACTTCCCAACATGTGGCTCTAAAAGCCTTCAAACTTCATCTTCTTCGATATTCCCTAAGCCTTGGAAAATGTTTTATAGTCTTCTGTTGTGTTGAGCTCTTATCAGCCTCTGATTTTCTGCTTTCATGAGTTCTGCCTCAGTGTCTATTGCCATCTCCATGGAGGAAGTTAACAGGCTAGCAGTGAGAAGGGCACTCATCTTTAATCAACCACTTCCTCCGTTATGTTTCCTGGGCCCTGGAGCTTGTGATAGAGATGATGGTTTCCTTCCAGTCAGTCAACGTTCTTTTCTTGTTGTGCTGATGTGTCTGGCATCACTTGGTATTCTCTACATCTGTAAAAAGCAGATTTTCTAACCAAGAGTGAGAGTAGCATATAGAAAAGGAGAGAGGCATAGTCATTTAGAAGGCATGTTGATAGACAGACCTTCTCCTTTTAACCAGAGAACAGTGGAAACATACCTCTATGAGCTGCCACAGGCTTCTGACTAGGTTTTCAGTACCATGTATGAATTCCCTCCCACTGAGGATGTCTCAAATCCAGTCAGAAAATAGTAGATTACCTACATAGCCTGTGCTCTACTACTTCACAGTGGAGTGCCTCTCACTTGAGTTGATGATTCTTCAGCTTGTAGGTTCTCTTGCTAATTCATGTTGTTGGGGACCATTACCCACCATCCCCTAGCATAGCACTTTCTAGCACTATGAGAGTTAGCCAGCAGGGATCTGGCTTTCATTTCAGTTCTAGCATGATCACTAGATGTCCTGTGATATCACAGCAGCCTGTGGTGGCTTCAGCAAAAGGGTCTTACCATTTATATATGATGGGTAACCAAATTCTTAGGCAATAGCATGCATTGTTTGGGGGTTAAATCATTCAATTCTACTTTTTTATTTTAGTTTTGATGAGTTCATACATGTTTATAATTAATTTTCAATATACTCACTCCCCATTTTCCTCCCTTACCCTTTTCCCTAAATCTCTTTATCCCAACTAATTCACTTCCTAATTTCATGCACTATTAGCCTTAAACAAACCTCATTTATTGATTATAGTAAAGTGACCTAAAATCTGAGTGGATAGCAAAGACAGTTATGAATTGAGAGATATAATCTCTCTTCCACTTTAATGTTATATTTTAAAATATTTATTTATTTATTTGACAGAGAAAGAGGGGAAGAGAAAGAGAGAGAGAGAGAATGGGAGCACCAGGGCCTCCAGCCACTGCAAATGAACTCCAGATGCATGCACCCCTTTGTGCATCTGACTAACATGGGTGTGTGGAATCAAACCAGGGTCCTTTGACTTTTCAAGCAAATGCCTTAACTGCTAAGCCATTGCTCCAGCCCTGTACTTTTTAATTTTAGTAAAATTAGGGCTCTTCATGAGAATTACAGTGGGTGGGGCATATTTACTGGAATATAGAGAATTTACCAGTGGCTACACCATGGAAGAATATGACTCTCCTCCTGTAGCAATTATTAATTTTTGGTAACCACTATGGGAGGAATAGGATCTTGTAAGCCCCTTACTTATCCAGGAAGGAACGCTATGACATAAATTTTGTACCAGAAACCAGACCTGTTATAAATTTGTAAGTATTTTGCCTGTGCTCTATCAAGAATGCAGCATTAAGACCTACTCCCTGTCCTCCTGCTCTTATATTTGTGCAGTCTCCTCTCTTGTGTTTTTGCCTCAGCCTTAGTGTAGAGCATAGATGTTCTATCTTGGCTTAAGCACAAAACAGTCACTTGTCACTTATTCACAGCACTTGGACAAGTTACAAGGGACTAACCTCTTCCCATTGGAGGGAAAGAAAAAAGAATGGCAGCTAATACGTTTCTTTTCTCTAAGGGCCTAGGCATTTTTGCCAACTAAATCTAACTATATCTATATTCCTAAACTATTTTTTCTTTTACTTTTTAATGTTTTTTCCTTCAGTAAGTAAATGAAATTAAAATCCATACATGGACTGTGAAATCACCAACCAAGTAGTCACAATTCAGAAGCAAAATTAATAAAAAATATTGATAAATAATGCATATGTATATGTACACATACATATTATTGATTTTATACATACACACACACACACACACACACACACACACACACACATACACACATATATATATACATAATCTGTAAACAAGGTATTAATGTGGTGGTGATTTATGCAATTATGAGACACACAATCAATTCCAAATAGAAATGTTCACACACCTCAGATTTTCATCAGACTTTTACTCTAAACAAGGTGCCATGCCTTACTGGGTTTCAGTCAGCTTTACATTGTTGGGACAAATAAACAAACAGACATAGTTTATCGGGGAAATGTATTTCACAGTGACAAAATCCATGGGAAACTCCATCAATGGCGAAAAAAGTTGGCTCTCTTTCATTGATCCAAGGAAGCGGAAATGACAAAACAGCCAGTACCAACAGCAAGTATGAACCACGAGCATGAACTTATACTGCTCTCCCCATGCCTTCGAGCTGAAATTAAGATCAAAACCAAACACACTTTAGGGCTGGACTCTAGGATCTACCCACAGTGACTTCTCACCCAGCTGGGTGGCTAGGGACCCAAGCTACAAGTTTAATTTTAATAAAACTTATAAATCTATGGGCCATCCATTAAAATTATCATATTCAAAATGATATGTTTATCTCCTGGTCCCTATAGATTCATGAACATATCAAAATGCAAATTGAATTTAGTCAACTTTAACCGTCCCCTAACCATTATCAACTTTAAGCCTGTTCAAAAGTCTCATGTCTTAACTGAGATTCATTAATGTGTCTTATGTGTGAGTGCTGTAAATCACAGTTTCGTACTTTAACATGTAATTGTGCACAGTAAATATTACTATTACCAAAATCCAAAGCAAGGAGAGACCAGGCCAATGTAAAAATTAATAATCAGCAGGCAAAAGTCACAAATCCTTCTAAGGTACTCTGAGTAGTGAAGGTGCAAGTGGCCCTTGTACAGTCCTGGTACATGCAAAACATCTTTGGATCTCTAGTTCAAACCACAATCCATTCTTCTAGCTCCCTACAATGGCCCTTTCGTTCCTCAATACAAAGATATCACCTTGCTTCCCAAGTCACATCTTAGCAGTGGCTTTTGGAACTTTAATGTTTTACTCTGGTTTACACAGGGACGTCACCCTGCTTCACATGCTGCATTTCATAACCCACTGCAATGTGTTTGTCATATTTTTAAAACCAGTATCTGGTGTGCAATGGGGCAACCATTTTGTTACTCCAGGGAGGAATTGTCTTGACTTTGAACCTTCAGAGTTCATCCTTTGAGTCATATCCTTTCAAAAGAGTTTGTATGCAGCCTTTCCTGGGTGGATTTTACACTCAGGCATCTATTTCATTGTTCCAAGGCAAAGCAGTTGGCCAGCTCTTAATAGTGGCAATCTGTTTAACAATCTCAGCTTTAGTGACCTAAAATCAGTCTCTGTGCTTGTAACTTTTAACTTGTCTGAATGTTTCCTGTGATAAATCTTCTATCTTTTAGATCTATAATTCTTCCAAGGTACCCATCCATTACAATTAAATTCAGTCTTGTTTAAGTCTTTTGGGCATGGGCTGCAGAACACAGTCAGCATTCAGGCCAGTAGCTCAGTCCCAACAAAGTTCTCTGCTGCCTTTCCATCCCCTTTTGAAGTTTCACAAGCTAAGCCTCCAAACACATTTTTCTTTGTGTTTAGCATTTTCTAACTCTCACCAGAATATCCCATTAAATTTTTATTACCAAACAGAGGCTTCTTCAGACCCAAGTACCAAGTCCTGCCAGGTTCCCCCAATACACAAACATGTTCCAAAAGACAAAAAATCCACATGATAATGATGATTCATTGAAGTGACACCCTAACTCTCTGGTACTAATAAGTGTTGTAGTCAGATCCACATTGATAAGGATGAACATCCAATCAGACACATTTTATGGGATGAAGAGATTTATTTCAGGCTTACAAAATCAATGAAAAGCTTCATCAATATTAAATGAAGCTGGTTTCCTATCATAGATCCAAGAAGAGAGAAATAACTGAACAGGCAGCACTACCAAAAAGCATGAACTATGAGCATAAACGACAGCCATACAAACTGCTCTCTCCATAACTTTGGTCTGGAATTCAGATCTTCCGCAAACACACTTTTGGGTTGGACTCTAGGATCTGCCCCCAGTGATATCTACTCCAACTGGGCAGCTGGAGATCTAAGTTGCAAGCTTAATTGCAATAAAACTTTGGTGTCTATGGGCCACACATTTAAATTATAAAATTCAAACTACCACATGCATACATTAGTTAACTAAACAAATGGATTGTATAGTCTCAGTTTCTTTTGAGGTAATCTCAGAAAATCATGTATTTTTTTTTTTTTTTAAATAGTGCCTTTGGCTTTTCAGTTCTATTTTGGGAACATTCTTTGGGTTAGTTACTTCTGGGCAGTGGTCATATGTTGTGGTTGTGGGACACTCTCTACATAATAATGATGAAGACATGAATGTGAGGGAAAATCATATGCTGAAATTTGACAATCCACAAATAAGATTTACTGTGATGTAACATTGAACAGAAGCAAAATTTTTAAAGAGAATTTAAAGGAAGAAAATATTGGGAAGGTGGAACTTGATAGGAAGGGATATTAATGAAGATTAGAACTAAATTCTTAACAGCATAATTGCCTTTTTGCATCTTGATAAAGACAAAAGCAACACTTTTTTTTCTTTTTTAACCTGACTTAATCACTTCGTTTTCAGGAGATATGTTAAGTAATCTAACTGTCTCCTCCTCAAAGTCACTTCATTTGTGTTTCATTGTTTGGAACACAGTACAGGCAGTTATGGCTGCTACAGCTTCTGGCTGTGCTTGAAATCACTTTCATTAATTCTCCTTTAATAACAGTTGTTGAACACATTAAGCTGGACCAGTTTGACAAGGAACGTTGCATATTTTCAAAACTTATCATCCTGAATAATATACACATAATTATATATTATTTTAATCTTATCATGAAGAATACAGATAATAGAATGGACTAAACTAGTAACAAGATTTCCATCCATTCATACTCTCTTGAAACACTCATTTAGCTATGTAGGTGGCTTCTCCTGTATTCTAAATCTCATCTGGTGAATATGATGGTTCATGCCAACACACTACATTCCCTCTTAGTAAGTTTAATATATTTAATACATATAATAAGTTTAGCAAAAATAGCAATTCCTTGTAGCTCAGGTGCATATTTGTCAGTGTTGGGTCAGTTATCCAAGTCTGATAATTCCAACCAGCAACAAGTCTCTGGCATTCCAATTCCACCATCCAGCTAGGCTACTCACAGTCCTAGAAAACTTCATTCAGGGCCAGCAACTCTCCTTAGCAGCCGACTTGTGGTCCTGATATCTCCCTGGGTCTTCACTGCAACCTATGGTTCATCCTCATAGCTCAATGGGATCTCCATGCAGGCACCCAGCAAACCTGCTTCATACTGCCTATGGCCATTTCCAAAACACACGACCATTTTACAAACTCAATGGCCCTCTCTTTCCTGCATTTATTATACTCCATGATACTAGAGAGGTGCCAATTTGTTAATCCAGGGAAGGAATAAAGCAGACTTTGAAGAACAGGACACTTCTTGAATACTCAGGCCCCTCCAAAAGAGTCTAATTCTTTCTGTTGCCCCAGTGCAGGTTAGCTGGTCCAATCTAAATGGTTGTAATCTCTCAAACAATTTGCAGGTAATCAGGCAGCAGTTTATATCCAAAGATTTTATTTTTCCTGTGCCATATCCCTCTGCTCACACCAATCCATTGCTATGCAATGCAACCCTGCACAACTTCTCAAGTCACGGCCATAGCAAGGAAATATTCAACAAATACAAGATTTAAACAGTGCAAACATCAACTTCTGTAGATCCAAGTTCAACAACTCTAGCCAGCTACAAGACTCCAAGTCTGATAATTCTAACCAGCAGCAGGTCTCCGGAGTTATAATTCTACATCTCCAGCTAGGCTACTCACAGTCCTGGAAAATTCATCTATGGTTGACAGCTCTCCTTAGCAGCTGTCTCTTGATTCTGGCATCTGCACTGGGTCTGCATTATAACCCACAGTTCATCCTCATGTCTCCATCAGGTCTCCATATAGACAATCCAGTAAACCTGCTTCATATTGCCCATGGCCATTTGCAAAACACAAGACCATGGTGCAAATTCAATGACCCTCTCTTTCCTGCATTTCTTATACTCTTTAATACCATGTGGGGTGCCAATTTGTTAATCTAGGGGGAGTAAAACAGACTTTGAACTACAGGACACTCCTTGAGTGTTCTGGCTCCAAAAGAGTCTACATTCTTTCTATTGCCCCAAAGCAGGTCAACTGACCCAATCTCAATGGCTGTAATCTTTCTTGCAATTCCAGCTGAACAGGTAGCAGTTTTGGTGCAAAGATTTCATTTTTTATGTGTCATATCCCTCTGCTAACACCAGTCCATTGTTATGCAATACAACCCTGCACAAGTACTCAGGACATAGTCACAATAGCAAGCCTCTTACACAAACTGCTTCTAACCCTGTCCAAGCAAAGCTCTTTCTCACCCTCACAAATAACCTCACAGTTCATAGTTCTTACTGCAATTCAGGTCTTTCAACTCTGACCAGAATCATCCATCAAGCTGTACTTACAGCACTGCAAGGGATCCACATGCCTCATGAAAATTAGCTCCAACAAGCCAAAGCCACACAGGCATGTTTCAAGCAGCAATGATACCATTCTTGGTACCAGATTTACTGTTGCAGTCAGGTTCTCATTGCTGGCAGAAATCACCTTACTAAGAGCAACTTGCGGATAAAAAGAAAAAAAAAAAAAAAAAGGTTTATTTTGTCTTACAGACTTGAGAGGCAGCTCCATGATGTTAGAGGGAAATGATAGCATGAGCAAACAGTGGAAATCACCCCCTGGCCAAAATCAGATGGACAACAGCAACAGAATAGTGTCAAACACTGGCAAGGGGAAATTGGCTATAATACTCATAAGCCCACCTCCAACAATACACTGCCTCCAGGAGGTGTTAATTCTCAAATCTCCATTGGCTGGGAACTTATACATATCCTATTGGCTGATCTGTAGGTTTTCTGTTTCTCCTTTTTTTTTTTTTTTTTTTTTTTCTGTCACAATATGCCGTTGAGTACTTCTTAAATTCCACATGTTAGACTTGCATCTTCCTTTTGGTTCCTTCACTAATTCCTTCTTTTTAGTAAGATCCACTATTTTTTGAACAATTTGTTTATGCTTGCATGTAATTCCTAAGCATGATTAGTTTATATTTTTAAGCATGTTTCTAGACATAATTGTCTTCTACTTACTAGACTAAAATGCACATCCAAAAGTAGCTGATGAGAGGAAAGGGTTGATTTTGATTTATAGTCTCAAGGGAAAGCTTCCTCATGGCAGAGTATCCATAGCACAAGGAAGGCAGCAGGAGAAGAAGGTCTGTGACACCTCACCCAGCAAGCCTCCACCTTTGGGTCTAAGTATGAGGCTTAATCACAAACCCTTGAGCTTATGGGGGGAGCTTTTACATTCAGATATCCTGATTTCTAATAGCTATAATGCAATCCTCATCTGTCAAAGTTTACAGTGTGTTCCCTATGACTCATTACCCTTAACCCTTTGTTTTTCTCCCAACTGCTTATCAGATATTATTTCCCATTTCTTTGTACATCTAATATTTTATTGTGGATTTATTGCGGATTGTTATTTTCTGTACAGAAAGTTGTTATTACTGGTGGTTTAGCAAATTTTCCAGATTTAATCTTCAGAATCAATTGCTACTGAGGTATTTGAATGTTACTTTCTGTACTCATTTTTTTTAAATTGAATATTGGTCTGTTTTAGGGATTGTTTTTGTTTAGTTTGCTTGGTATCCAGTTAATTCATTATTTCTTTTATAAAACTCTAACAAAATTTCCATCTTTTCCTGAGGTGTCAATATGTATGTGTGTGTAAACAAAACCACCCAATCCTCCTAATCCTCTGTAAATTTCCCTTATGAAGATTTCATTGTTACTTGTGTCTTTGATGATTTAGGAATCAAGATTGATGTTATTGCTTAGGATGTTTTCTATCCTTCTTTGTTTTTCTCTTATTTCTTTTCCATTGTGAAGCAGGTAAATTGCAGGCTTCATCAAAATAACTAGATTTTCACTCTGTCTTACCAAACTAGTGCTAAATGGGTGTTTAAGCAAAAAAAAAGCCCCAGGCTCTTGCTCCTCAGTAATTTAGTACATTTTCAGAAGTCACGTGTCTCAAGTGTTGGACTTTTGGTTGTCTTCCAGAGCCCACTTGTTGTTGGTAAACATCTTGTCCAGTTTATAATTTCCTCCTAGGTACAGCATATACTGGCCTGTACATTTAGGTGTTAGAAAAGCCCTAATTTTGAAAATAAGTTATAAAATGAAAAGTGAAAGTAAAGATATGGTTTCTCATTGTCCTTGTATCAATCAATATTTCATTGCTGGGCCAAAAACAGCTTCTGAAAGGAAAAGAGTTTGAGTGGACTTACAGTTTCTAGAGAATGTTGCATTACAGAGGAAAAGGCATGGCTGACTGGAGCTGGAGACCATGTCACATCTCACCAGTCAGGAAACAGAAGCATGGCAAATGGGCTGAACTCTTAAACCTCAAGCCCTCTCCTCACCCAGTGACCCACCTGTTCCAGCAAGGCTGCACATACTAAAAGTTTCACAATCGGTGAGCTGGCGCGCGAGAAAGGGCCCGGACGCGGGACCCGCCGCCCCCCGGAGGCTCTCGTCAGGATGGTGAAGCTGTTCATTGGAAACCTACCACGAGAGGCCACAGAGCAGGAGATCCGCTCACTCCTCGAGCAGTATGGGAAGGTGCTGGAATGTGACATCATTAAGAATTATGGCTTTGTGCACATAGAGGACAAGACGGCCGCCGAGGATGCCATACGCAAGCGGCACCACTACAAGCTGCACGGAGTGAACATCGACGTAGAAGCCAGCAAGAATAAGAGCAAAGCTTCAACCAAGTTACACGTGGGCAACATCAGCCCCACTTGTACCAACCAAGAGCTTCGGGCCAAGTTTGAGGAGTATGGTCCAGTCATCGAATGTGACATCGTGAAAGATTATGCCTTTGTGCACATGGAGCGGGCGGAGGATGCAGTAGAAGCCATCAGGGGCCTCGATAACACAGAGTTTCAAGGTGAACTGTTATGGGGCTTGGGTGGCTGAATGGGGTCTAGCTCAGGGCAGAAGCAGGAACACAAGGTCATGGAATGGTTTCTTCTATTCTCTTTTAGCTGAAAATAATTGTGTTTAACATTCTCAAGCAAGTGCTTCCCTCTGTTAGGGTTGCTAAGATGTTTCTTCACAACTATGTATAGGATCACAAAGTGTGTGTTACTTTATCTATGGTCTTCATTTCCGTGCTATTGGAACTCTAATCTGCCCAGGCAAATGAGTACCTCATGGGAGAAAGGAGGACAAAGGTTATGATGTACCTGGCTGCTTTTGTTTTGGCCAAGAAACCTTCTAAATGCTAAGGGCTTATACTCTGCTGCCTTGAATGATAGCTAGTAGTGGGAGAGGGGGAAAAGGATATCTAGAGGGACCCCTGTACTTCTTAAATTTAGGTGGCGAGTCTAGATTTAGAAATGGGTCTCTTTGGGGTGTTCAGACTTGTTCAGACTTTGGGTCACAAGCATAGCTAAAATACATCATGGGCTATCCTGCTCCACCTATTTTTAAATTTTATTTTATGTTTTAAAATATTTTTATTAGCCAAGTGTGGTGACGCACAACTTTAATCCCAGCACTCAGGAGGCAGAGGTAGAAGAATCTCCATGAGTTCAAGGCCACCCTGAGACTTGACAGAGTGAATTCCAGGTCAGCCTGGACTACAGTGAAACCCTACCTCGAAAAAAAAAAAATCTTTATTTGCGGAAATAAAAAGAGAATATGCATACCAGGGCCTCTTGCCACTGCAGATAAATTCCAGATGTGTGTACCACTTTTTGCATCTAGTTTTACATGGGTACTGGGGAATTGAACCCAGGCTTTGCAAGTAAGTGCATTTAACTACTTAAGAGGGGAAGCTTTCTAGAAATTCAATGGAAATGTCTTCTGAGAAAATTCCAGTAAAATCATCATTAAGCATATCATATAGCTTATATTGATAATAAATGTATGTGCTGTCATTTAACACCACAAAGTGGTTACCAAAAATCTCTAAAATTATGCTAATATAACTAGGTACATGTGATTAGTAAATTTACATTAATTAAAGTCACATAAAATTTAAAAAAAAAAAAGTTTCACAATCTTCCAGAATAGCATCTCCAGTGGGAGATTAAACACATAAGCCTATGAGGACATTTTATATTTTGATCATCATTTTTAATTTATTTATTACTTTAGTCATATCTAGAACATTCTAAGTACTGCCTAGAGAGGGTAGAAGACGGAGGGTAAGGAGACAATCAGATATTGAAAACTTCAATCTCCAGTAAAATAAATGGAAATAGAAACTTTTATTTAGAAAGATAGCCATACAATATATGATAAGACTTTTCATGATAAATAGAATATTTGTCCTGAATTTATTCCTACAAGAAGTTTCACATTCAGCTGCAATCAGTGTTGGGACCCTGATACTTACTTAAGTATCTCTATTTCTATTTCCTTTTATGGGACGACTCAGACTTTTCTTTGAAACACAACCACACTCTATTATATCCAACATGTTGAAACACTCATTACATAGCAGTGAAGGGGGCAAATGTTACATATTTTTTGACTATAAAATACCCGTGGGGAAAACAGAGGCATAGGTGGCCAGATGTGACACATAAGAATTCCCTAAAAATCACACATACATACATGTTGTGACTTTTTCTTCATATAATACTTTATTTTAAAATGTAAAATGCATTTTGTACAATTGAAACTTAATGGAAATATACTGATACCTATAAAACAAATGAATTTCAATATTAATCATCATTAAATTTGTTCTTCGTAGTTGAAAGAATATGAACTTTTCAAAAGAATTTAAGAGAAATATTTTCCATGGATCTATTGATAACATGCTGATTTTTTTCCTAAGAGTACTCAGAGTATACATGAGAATAGTGACAGTTTTAAAACTTTGTTTCATAAAGACATTGGATATTTAACTTATTATTTTTAAACATTACAAGAAATGATTTATTGTTTCATTTTAGTTTTTAAGCTATCTAATTTCCTAAAATTGTTTGCTACAAAGATACCAGAAAGCCAGAAATATTTCCTAGTGTAAATGGGAAATGATGCAGGTTTAGAAAACCCTGCTGCTAAGGAAGAAATCTGTAGTTCTTTACAAAATCTCTCAGACTACTGTGGCAGCCAAACAGCATCATTGGGTTGACAAAAATCTTTATCTCATTCTTTTTGGGTAGTTTTAGATTAAAAAGTTCTGTCAAAAGCCACTGCTGTTTTAAATTATACCTCCCAGGGGATAAAAACAAACTTTATATCTTTATTGGTATATGTATTATAGAAGAGAATCCTGTTGTCTCTTATATTTCATTTCAGAGATTACAGCAAATAAATAAATAAATTCAAAATACTCTGCTAGCTTGTTGCATTAAGCTGTTTTTTTTTTCCTCACATTTTCATTTAAGTATTAAGCAGGTACAACTACCTTCGATAAATATAAGACATGTCTTCTTAGAATGTCTGTATTATATTAAACACTTTCATGTGCATGTTACATTCAATGAACAATTTAGGCCAATTCAAAACTGCTAGGTTTTTTTTTTTTCTCTCTCTCTCTCTCTGATATTTAGTAAAAATGAATAAGAGTTCAGCCTTTCTCCAAGTGACAAGCACTTTTGTTTGCATTTACATATTATGTAAGGCACAAAAAAGCTGTAACTTGTTTTGTTTATTTTTCTAAAATATTACAAGTAAGTTGGCATTTGTATTACAACAGCAGTAGCCCTCTTTATGGTGTCAATATGTCTTGCCCTGAAAGGTCACATATATCTATTTTTAACTGCACAGAACTGTTCAATACATTATAAAGTACAACCCCATGCACATTTTCATATGTATAATTTGATTCTTTGCCAGTTTTGTATTTACTTTGAATTTTTCCTAATAACAGTAGGTTTGCATATGCATAGTGACTTTTTCTTCCAGTAGTAGAGGATTTTTTTTTTTTGATAAATATCGTGTAGCATAGTATTTTTGAACATTTCAGGAACAGCTGCAAAGCAAAGATAATCAGGCCCCCACCTAGGATAGTTAGCTTCAGTGATCTATAGTGATGTTCAAGCATTGGTTCTGTAAGGAAGTCTCTGTAATATCAATATACAGTCTGGTCAGAAACCACTACTGTGTCATTGTAACTGATCTTGAAATTCCCTAAATACTTAGCACAGAGTTTATGAGAGAAAATCTTATCTTTTCTTTATCTGAAAAAATGCTTTTTTACAATGTGAAAAATGGATGCTTTATCAATCTTAAAGTTAGCAGAACATTAAACCTTTATTTTTCATTTAAATCAAAATAAAATCCTGTATCAATCTGGAAGTCTGAGCCCTCATTTTCTCATTGAGTACATTTTACACAGATCTCGTAATTTCTTTGGAATTATAAGGTTTCAAACCAAAAATTACTAGAAATATTCCAAACCTAATAAAAAACTAAACTTTAAATTTTACTATTACAGATTCTTGTTAACAATATCCAGTCTTCTAGCTGGGCATGGTGGTGCATGCCTTTAATTCCAGCACTGGGGATGCAGAGGTAACAGGATTGCTATGAATTTGAGGCCAGCCTACGACTACATAGTGAATTCTAGGTTATCCTTGACTAGAGTAAATCCCTACTTAGAAAAACAAAACAAAACAAAAATTCAGAATCTTAAAACTCATCACCTACAATCCCATGGGGGATACCAGCAAGTCCTCTGAGGAAGGGCTCCAGTGGAACAGAGAC
The DNA here is from genome assembly GCF_020740685.1 of Jaculus jaculus. Lineage (NCBI taxonomy): Eukaryota > Metazoa > Chordata > Mammalia > Rodentia > Dipodidae > Jaculus > Jaculus jaculus. The sequence continues at coordinate 42,619,173 of NC_059104.1, forward strand.
AGGAAATAGAGAAGAGATGGTACCAACAGATGATATATCCATACATAGTATGTTCTCAATAAAAAAAAAAAAACAAATAAATAAAATGATATAAAACAACAACAAAAAAAAGCACTTGGGTGTCAAGAGACTGGATGAGTTTTACAGACTTTTTTGGGAGAAAAGTCATCAACATTCTAAAGCAGGAGTGGACCCTGAAATCCTTCTAGTTGGCCAGCCAGTCAAATGTACCAAGTGGTACCCTGGTGGCATGTCTTTCATGGGAGAAACCAATTGCTATCTTATTGGACTGGAGGCTCACTACAAAGGAGGAAATTCATTTCTGGAACTGAAAACCAAGTCAAAAGCCTATGGCTTTGGTGGTCATAAACCCCAAGGAGGATATTACTACTATTTTCTGGCCAAACTGATACATTACATACACACAATTGCCCTCTGATCACTTTCTTGTGCCAATATTAATGTTACTGCCATTTTTGGTTGGAAGAGCTTCCCTTTTTAGATGGTGGTGTTCACTGGAGTGACCAAAACTCATCATAATGTTGAGAGGTAATAGAGAAATCACCACTAAGTGAGACATTCCTATCACACCCTGTAAGCTCACGAACCACAGGGTAAGAGGTAGCAGAAAGAATGTAAGAGACAAAAGAAGGGGAGAACGGCTAACAATACTGTCCTCTAGATGCAAAGTAGATTGCATATTCATGACCTCAGACTGGCTGAAGCTTCCTCCACAAGACCTGCATAAGAGGAGTCAAAAAAGGATCACATCAACAGAGAAGAAAGACTAATTGGAAAAAAGAGGAGATTCAGTGGAGGGGAGATTTAAGTAAGTGGAAATGGTGGTGGTGAGAGGGGATTATAATTATGGTACATTATCTTTACATATGGAAGTTGTCAATAAAAAGTTTTTAAAATTCAGATTTAAGGCCAAATGGAAATGTATTGATATCATATTAATGATGTTAACATACTAATGCGGCATTATATTAACATTACAAATATATTAATGATATTATTTAAAGTCACATTTGGTTTTTCACTTCCAAGGTAGAAACCTTATGAATCGCTTACTAATCATTGTTACAATAAGAGTAAAACAACTTCAAAGAAGAGCTTGGGTTAAAAGTAATATCCAAAAATGCAGCAGAATAAATGAAATTAGTAAAATTGAAATAATTAATACATAATAAAAATCATGTAACTTAAGCAATCACAATATCACATATTATAAATAGTAATCATAAAGTGGTTGATATACAAAGTTCTGCTCATATTTTGGCCATTTAAAAAATTGTCATGAGCTGAATGAATAGGCTCTTACTCATCAGTCTGCCAGTCATTAGTCAGCAGTCAAGTAAAGGCATAAAATAATGCATGTCTTCATTTAGCAAGTTAGCATGTATAAGATGTTTGTTTTTTACATCAAGGAAATTTTGGTTGGGAAGCTCTATGAAAAAAAATCTAAAATCAACTTCTTCGGTATAGACCAACTAAACTGGGAGAGTTTCATGTGGCTTACATAAATATGCTCTCTAATTTTATGTAATTATGTGATTTTAATGTATATTCATTTGCAGTAACATTAGTGGCTCAGTAAAACTGAATTTAAGGGATATTTGTGTTCTTCATATGAAATTTTTCTGCAGATTTTATGTTGAGGTAAATTAATAACTTCAAGTAATATAGTTCATGTTTCTTATGCATTAGATATTCAATTACTTAAATTTTAAATTATCAAATAGTAGTAATTATAGTGGTTTGATACATTATACAAATACTATATTATAACCAAGCCCCAAGTGAATGCCTACATATATTAAGAATCATTAAAAAAAAAGTGACAATATAACTGGTCATCAAATTTATGTCAGACTCAGTTGTAGATAAGCAGTCAAAAGTTTTCTTAGCATGCACAAGGCCCTGGATTGATCTTAAGTATTAAAAATAAGACAACAACCAGCTAAAACATAATAAAGGTAAGCATTATTATCACTATGGCTCATGGAAATTAAAACTTATTTTTTGACGCTAGGTATTGCTAGAGGAAGACAAGCCTGACTCACTCTTACAGGTCTCCTATTGTCTTAGCATCCTAGTGCTAGCTTAAAGGTGTGAGTCACCAGCCAAGTTTGAAAAAGTGGAAAGAAAGACACCATTATAAAAATGCTCTGTGGGCTGGATATTTGGGTATAAACCTATAACTTTAGGGAGAGATGAGAACTGGAGATAAGAATGGTAAGCACATGGATGACATTTACAATAATCATGTAATCTATTGGGATGTCTAGCTACCTACATCTTCCTCCCAGGCTCTGAACAAGAACCTGTATAATCATTAACATATTTACCCTCAGAATGAGCCTAAGTTGTGGGTTCTACCTGGCATCTATTTCAATATAAAATTCAGTATTATTATTTTGTTGTTGTTGTTGTTGTTGTTTTATCAAGGTAAGGTCTCACTCTGGTCCAGGCTAACCTGTAATTAACTTTGTAGTCTCAGGGTGGCAATCCTCCTACCTCTGCCTTCTGAGTGCTGTGATTAATGGTGTGTGCCACCATGCCAGGCTTTCAGTATTATTTTTAAATTTGGCTATACATATATTTGATACAAAATCAGTAATGGAGCTATAATTTGAGTGAAGTTTACTCTCTTACAAAGCTTTGTTTCCCACTTACATTATTATTTTGACATTAAATCACTTCTTTCAAGTCAGAGAATTGAAAATGTGACTTGCTGACAGAGAATCACTGCTTTAAGTTTGTCCCTGTGCTTTCTTGGGCAGTTAGCTTATGTCACACTGTATGAAAACGCAAATAATTTTTTAATCATCCTACATTGAGAATAGTTCCTCCACATGATAAACATGTTTCAATATGACACTGATATTTTATAATCTTAGAATGCTCTACCCTGTGTCCTTGGAGAAGAAAACAGCAGCAGAATATGTCTTATCACAGGTGTACGGGGAGAGTAGCTTAACACTAGCAATGGAAAAGATACACTTATTGTACTTTTAAAAGGGTTTCTAGTCCTCACCTGTTGGAAGAGTTATTATTTATCCCAGGTGCAATAAGCATGAATTCTCCCATTACCCATCAGCTTCCACCCTAAACAAACTATCTAGCCCCTTTGCACAATCCATTTTGTGGTCTTCCTGACAAACATTATCAGGTTTACTGAATGTCTCTTGTGACTTTTCTTCTGAAGAGTTGATTTTATCTTAACTCTTCTAATTAAATCAATAACTGACTATATTTTTTCCAGTAAAAATATTGGCTAACTATGATGGGCAGGTGAAGAATTTCAGATAAACAACTTTATGTTATATATATATATATATTTTCACCCAGCTTCATATTCTCCCTCCTGTGTGTGTTGTGGATGTACGTGGATGTGCATTTTTACTTCTCTGTGCAGTTCACAGTTGATCTGTGTATTGGAAGTAAGAGCATGTAATCAGCTTCCAAACAGGCATTTTCATTGTCTGAAAGATCCCACCAGGAGCTGTGGAATATAATCAGGCATGCTGCTGGTACCTGGAAGAGTACGGTAAACTGTCCACGGGCTACAGGCTCAGGTCTAAAAAACCCTGATAAATTTTGCTACAAGAGCAAGTAGCATGGAAGCAGGCCCCTGTAAACATGATGCATTTTCTTTGAAATCCAAAGGACACCCACATATCCCATGTGTGGATGAAACACTTATCTACACAGGAATAATACTTCTGAAAGGTGTTTACATGTATATTTTTATGGGTGTAATTGTGCAGATCCAAAAATGGGGGAAAGAAATATTTGTCAGCTCTAAGAATATGAAACTGAATGAATGGCACATTTCATACAGAACAAAAGGTTTAGATACCAAATATTGTATAACTGTTTTGGGGGGCTGAAAGATTCATTTTAATGACAAAAAATGATTTCATGAAGTGAGTGAATGTTTATTTTAAAATAATGGTCTAACTTTGTAATAGCAAGATAAATCATCTAATCTTAGTCTTTTCCATATATATTGTAGAACAATAGCTTTCATTTTAGTTAATCTAAGAAGAAAAGTATTTCAGCTTTTTTGAGTTTCATCATGCAACCTCATAGTATTGTTATTCATAAGCAATGCACAGGTTGATATGTTACTTTTAAGGAAGATATTAAGGTATTTTTTTGTATGAATAAGCAATGCAGTTTTGGGAAAATATTGTAACAGCCTTTCTGGGTTGAAGTCTTACCTTCACCATCCACTACATGAATAGTTCTGCTAAGATGCTATAAAATTTCAGTTCCTTCATTAAGTGAAAAACAGGGTAAGAATACAATACTTTTTACTTGTATATAGTGATAATATATCTGTGAGTAGACATATAAAACCTATTCATGGATTCACATGCAGGATTTTTGTGGGTTAAAATGGTGTGTTTTCAGTAGGCAAAATGTGAGCATGTGATCCCCTGGAATGTTTCCAAATGAGAACTCCAAGGTGTCTCATCTTGAGGCATTATTTTTGAATATATTATTTATTTACTTATTTATTGAGAAAAGATGAGAGAGAGAGAGAGAGAGCTGTCATGCCAGCACCTGTAGCCACTGCAAATGAACTCCAGACACATGTGCCACCTTGTGCAAATGATATTGAGAAATCAAACCTGGGTGCTTAGGCTTTGTAGGCAAGTGCCTTAACTGGTAAGCCATCTCTCCAGCCCTTCTGATGTTATTTGATACATAATATGTTTGATATGCTATAGATTCAATCAACTTTTATTTTGTTTCCTGTGTATTTGTACATGTTATTCATACATATATGTATGTGTACATGTATATGTGTGTGTATGTATATGTGAGTGTTGTGTATGTTTGTGTGTGAAATGCAAGTTGATTTTTGCCTCATTACCTCAAATTTCCCTCTCTCCCAAAGTTCCTAAATGGCTTCTCTCTTTTTTGTTATATTTGGATTTTTAGTTTATTCATCTACTGATAAACATGGAGAAAGATGTCATAAATATTGTTTTTTAATTTCATCAGATAAACAGTAAAGGTTCAATTAGTTACTTAAGAGCATTATTCATTGTGCATTTGTGAGTATGAATCTGTGTCTATGAGGAGGTAGGTATATTTAAAAGATTAGTATAAGTTTGTCAATTTTTCTCGAAACATTGTTATTTTCATTGAAAATTTAAAAATCAGAATCCTTTTCCATTTTATATTAACTACTCCCTAGGATACTACCTTGTCCTCAAAAAAAAGGAGTAGTGCAAAAAAGTACAATTAAGAAATAATGGTAATCAAGCCAAATATAAAACAAAGTAAAAGAAAAATGAAATGATACATCTATCTATGAAATGCCTATATGATAGTGGTAAAGTTATTTTCATTTTAAATTGTTGGTATAATCACTTTACTTTTTTCACATTTACAAAATTTACACACCTTCCCACTTGCAAATATGTCCCTTATATTTTTTCATCATATGATAGATCTCCAGTATTGAATTAATTACAATGTCAAGCCAAGTATCTCTAATAAGGTTCCTCATAAGAGAATATACAGCAGCAATCTGCTTCATGCCTTTAAAATGATTCTATAACACCAGCCATCTGCAACCATCTCTTCCCAACTCTGCTCAACTGTCATATTGTCTGACAAGAGTCATAATTTTCTTCTTGTTTCTTTTCTCACATGCTCATCAAATCATGACTAAGACCTACTGAGCCTTTTGCAGATGTCACAGTTTACATTCTTTTTACCTGGTTCTAACTCAGTAGTTTCAAATGGATATACCTTAGAATTTGAGATTAGACAAAAGAGGGGAAGCTAAACACTTACGTATTATGTGGTCCCATTAAGACATTTGGAGATATACTATATACCTATACTATATTACTTTAACTTACTATCTTCTTCACTGCCAACATCACTCTCATCATTACCATTGCCATCTTTCTCTTCAGCACCATAATCACTGTAATCATATTTCACTATTATCATCTTCATCACCATCATCACTATAACTACCTTCCTCCTTTTCTTTCCTATAGATAGGTGTTTCAAAATTATAGATTTTTAGGGCTGCAGAGATGGCTCAGTGGTTTTGTGTACTTTCTGTAGAAGCACAACACCTGAAATTGCCCAGGTTTCCAATCTCTAGAACCCACATAAGCAGCAACCTGTGTGTGGCCTCGAGCAACTGTATTCTTCCTTAGTCCTGCAAAGGGGTCACAGACCAGAGAAATGACCAGATTTATGAAATCAAAAGAAAAATAAAATAAAGGTAAGAAGTTCTGGTATCAGTAAAGGATTCCAGCTCAAACATAGATAGTTGGGAAGTGATGGAGCAGGGCAGCAGAGGCTCTGCTCTGGCTACTGTAGGCGAGAGTTTTATATTATAAAATTTTGTATCTGTGTGTATATAATGTGATATGTGTATATGTACATATGTACCATTTACCACACCCTGTGTTCTCTCCTGACATGATTGGAAGAGAGCTTCTATCTATCTATCTATCTATCTATCTATCTATCTATCTATCTATCTATCTATCTTTCTAATATGTATCCATAATATAACATTATATATAACATAATATATATATATATATATATATATATGTACATATATATATACACACACACACATGGAGAGAGAGAGAGAGAGGGAGGGAGAGAGAGAGAGAATTGAAGCAGCAGTGTCTCCAGGCACTGAAATCAAACTCCAGACATGTGTGCCCCTTTGTGTGTGTGTGTTTTGTGTGTGTGTGTGTGTGACCTTATGCATTGCATCACTTTGTGCATCTGGCTTACCTGGGATCTGGGGAGTTGAACATGAGTCTTTAGGCTTCATAGACAAGCACCTTAACTTCTTAACCATCTCTCCAGCCGAAAAGTTATAGTTGTAATGAATACTCTTTGCTGCTGTATGTGTACCCTATATGTGAGAATATTTATGTGTGTGCAAATGATTGTTCAGATATGAATACAGGCATGAAGATATCATGACACACATGAGGAGGGCAGAGCACAACCGTAGGTAACAGCTATCACTTTCCACCTTGTTTGAAGGAGAGTCTCTTGTACACTGCTGTGTTTGGCAAGCTAGTTGGCCTGGTAGCTTCTGGGGGATTCTCCTGTCTGGACATCCTATATCGCTATAAGTACATTCAGATTACCAGTCCCATCACAATGTCCAGCTTTAGATGGATTCAGGAGATCCAAACAGATCCTCATGCTTGGGGCAGCAAAGGTTTTATCCATAAAACATCTCTCCAGCCCAAAAGCTGATTTCTTTCTTTAGAAAATATTTATTTTATTTTTATTTATTTGAGAGAGATGGAGGGAGGGAAAATGACAGAGAAAATGTCCATGCCCAGGCCTTGAGCCACTGTAAACAAACTCCAGATTCATGTGCCACTTTCAGCATCTGGGTTACATGATTCCGGGGGAATTTAACCTGGGTGCTTTGGTTTCCCAGGCAAACACTTTAACTGATAAGCCATCTCTCCAGCCCCGATATGGCTTTTATTCTATATCTTACTGTGGCACTATGTAAACAACCATCTCATGAATTAAGCTAGGCCAATTTCCCTGGAAATAAAAAGAAAAAAAAAAAAGAGAGAGAGAACCTCCCATATAATAAAACTAGAAAAAAAATAATGCTCTTTTTAAATTCCAGTGTTTCTGACTTAATATTGTGAGCACTATACTTACTTAGTATTAGCTTTTTAATATTTATACTTACCATTATCACAAAGAAATACACAACATTTCTAAAGAACATAACTTGGCTGGGCATGGTGGCACACACCTCTAATTCCACCACTTGAGAGGCAGAGGTAGGAAGATCACCATGAATTTGAGGCCACCTTGAGACTACAGAGTGAATTAGAGAATTCCAGTTCAGCCTGGACTAGAGTGAGACCCTGCCTCAAAAACAACAACCAAAAAAAAACCAACCAAACAAACAAACAAAAAAACACTTGCTTAGCTATCTGTTTTTACTTTTCCTGGTTTGTATTGCAAATATAAAGTCTGCATTTTAGGTAAGAAAGAACAAAAGTTAAATATGGGCACTTTCTAGGAAAAAGAACCAGATGTCTTCTTCAGTGAAAATTTTTGGAAATATAAGGATAAGAACTAATGTCTTCCAACCTTGTAAGCCAGGTGATCTTTCCTAGACTCCAATCATATGCTTTCTACAAATGTAACTCTATGTCTCTGAAGAAGCAAATCCATTCATATTAACCAGTAAGTGATGAAGTGATTTTTAAGGTTACTTTTTAGCATAGCTCTGAAGTCACAGTAAAATTGATTGTTCAAAACCCCTAACTGTGAGGAAATAGAAGTCTTTCTTCCTATAGCTCTACACTAGACTAAAGTGGAATGGCTTTTTAAAATTTTTATTTATTTATTTGAGAGCAACAGGGAGAGAAAGAGGCAGAGAGCGGGTGGGGGAGAGGGAGAGAATAGGCACATCAGGGCTTCCAGCCACTGCAAATGAACTCCAGACACATGTGCCAACTTGTGCACCTGGTTTTAGTGGGTAATGGGGAATCGAGCCTCGAACCAGATCCATAGACTTCACAGGCAAGCACTTAATGGCTAAATCATCTCTCTAGCCCCTGGAATGAATTTTTATAATGAAACTATATTGAAAATTATCTTCAGATTATACCAAAAATGTCTTATGACAACAAATATGTTAGGCTTTTTTGATTTTAAATAGTGGTGTCTATAGTGCTATTTAAAAATGATATTAAAATACAGAATCCTAATGAATGTAGTCTAATATTTGATTTTCAAAATGCAATACAACATAAATTCACTAAAGTGAAAGTTGGCATTTTATGTTGTGTTTTTGTTGTTTGTTTTGTTTATATATGGAGCACAATACTGAAACTGGCTGAATTTTGTTACATATTGCTTAAGAACTTCAATGTTGAAACTCCTCATCTGAGAGGTTTAATGGAACTTATACCTCAAAATATTATTGTGAAGAGAAAACAAATTTATAAATTTCTATTTAAATGTTTTAGAGAGATTATGGACTTCTCAGTGATTGACAGAACATGGTGCAATTGATTAGAATTTCTTAAAGTATTCTTCATGTGCCTGTGCTCTGGAGAAGATGGAGCTATAAACCTGAGTGTTATCAACAGTAAGTCAGTATAATCAAGGCATTTTTCATGGCATGGAAAGTATTTACCTGAAAAACTTCAGTTTGGTAAAAACAACCATGGCTATGTATGCTTACCAGTATCCACAAGTTGTGAGTACATTATTCTGTATTGAAATTTGCATAAAGTCTAGAAATTCCCATTGAAAATGTCAGACATCTATGTGTAAGTCAATTGTTATAATAGAGAAATGAATGGTAAATTTATACATAGCAGAGATATAAACAAGGTGTGTCAACAAGTTTCCAACCATATTTACTGAGTTTTGTGTCTTCTCTTTAAGACCAAGTTCAGTAACTTTCTAATTTCCTGCCAAGATGAGAATTTAATACACATGAAACATTAAAACATATATTGCGACTTGACAGGCTATAATAATAGTTTTTTTCATTAAATAGACTCTATTGGCATAAGAGAGCTAGTATTATCTATTGATAGTAAAAAAAAAAAATCATTTAGTTTTAATATTCATTACATTCTCCAAGGCAACATAACCGCAAATTTCATGATTTTACTTTAAATTGACAAGATATTAGAGGAGGCACCTTGTCTTTTAAAAGTAAACCTATTCATCTGTGTGTACAGAAGTAAATAGTATCAATAAACAAAGTAACAGTTAAAATTTTAGGTAATCACAAAATAATACTTAAATCAGTTCAGCATATCTGTTCTTTTTTATCTGTGCTGGATCTGTGGTGCAATTGGCAAAATTACATTTTGTGGAAGCATGAGCAGAGTTCAAATCCTCTGAGCCTGTGAAAAGATGGATGGAAGCAAATTTCTGTAATCCAAGCTCTCCTGTGCAGGTGGGAACAGAAGCAGGAGAACCTTGGCAGCTTCTGGGCCAGCTAGCTTGGTGCATGCAGCAGTGAACATCAAAAAGATACACATCCTCAAACAAGGTGGAGGAGGAGGACTCACATAGAAGTTGTCCTCTGACCTCTCCACACATGCCCAAATTCACACATACAAACACATACTCGCATGCATGCATGCACACATGCACACATATTCACATGTACATAAAAATTGAAAAAAAAACTATCACATAAAATGTCTGGTGAAGGCATTTTTCAAATATTCTCTTATAATTTTTCTATTAAATACTAAAGTCAATAAATCACCTGAAAAATGTAAATAGTTCCATAATACATTTCATTCTTCAGAGAGCTTTGCCTAAAATATATATATTTAAAATAGGCTGTCTCAAATTCGTTTGAAGGGCTTAGAAAATCTGAGTTAAATTGAAATTCTATTAAAATAGTCATTCCCTGCTATTCTACATTATATCTTACATGATGATTCACCAATTTTCTTCATTTTAAAAATATTTTATTTACTTATTTGGGAGACAAATAGAAAGGGGCAGAGACAGAGAGAGAGAAAGATAGAGAGAGACAGGGAGAGAGAGAGAGAGGGAGAATAGGCATGCCAGGGCTGCTAGCAACTGACAACAAACCCCAGATGCATGTGCCACCTTGTGCATCTGGCTTACATAGGTGATCCTGGGGAATTGAAATGGGTCCTTCAGCTGTATAGACATGCACCTTAACAGCTAAGCCATCTCTCTAGCACAATTTACCAATTTTCTGTTCTTTGTTTTCATTTCTAGAAGAAAACAGATAAATTGCTGACATTAATTATGGACTTCCTTTGGACCATAGTTTATATGCAAATGGTTAGGATTTCATTTCAAAAATGGGGAAATCCACTATTTTGTTTTAGGTTTTTTTTTTTTTTTTTCCTGGGTAGGGTCTCACTTTGGCCCAGGCTGACCTGGAATTAACTATATAGTCTCAGGGTGGCCTTGAATTCACAGCGATGTTCTTACCTCTGCCTCTCCAGTGTCAGGATTAAAGGCATGTGCTGCTACCATGCCTGGCTCAGAAATTCACTATTAATTATATTCTCAATACTCTATATTATAAAAGACTTATTTAGCAAAACTAAATACAGTATTCTTTCTTTTACTCTAATTTGTTTGCAAATGGAATTAGAATAAAATAATTTATGCATATATTTAATGATGAGATAAGGAATGTTATCCATAGTAAAATGAATTAATAGTCAAAATTCAAAAGCATAGTTTTATCCCTAAAGCCTTGGGAAAGTTGAATATCTTAAATAGTACTATATATGCCATGAGTATTTTTACAATTTAACTTGAAAATTTAGAAGCGTGAGTAGTTTACATTGTCTCTGATTTAAAATATAAACCCTTAATACTTATAAAAATTTCCCATGTAATTGTGTAGTTATTACATTTTCCATGGGAAAGTTTTGTAATATAAATATATGGCTTCTAAAGATGAACTGTTTGAAGTTATCACACTGATCTATTTTAAACTATTACACAAAGGCAGCTTCTTTTTCATTGGCTATTTTAAGTAGAACATGGGGAGGTAGCTGAATTTTCTTTCTCTTTGATAATTTTATTTATTTATTTTATTTGTGAGAGCGAGAATGGGCACACCAGGACCCTCAGCCCCTGCAAATGAATTCCAGAAGTATGTGCCACCTTGTGTGCCTGGCTTACGTGGGTCCTGGATTATTAAACCTGGGTCATTTGGCTATGCAGGCTCGCACTTTAACCACTACAGTCCATCCCTGAATTTACTTTCTTTCTCACCCAATTTCAAACTGTGAGAGAAGAATCATCATTTGTAATGAGAGGAGTCAGAATGTCAAGACATGGCAGAAGATGATGTGTAACATGTACTATACACAGAGATGGTGCGAGGCAGCCTTCTCCACATGTACTGTATGAGTAAGGGCAGGGGCCATTGTTGTAAATCTATCAATGGGCAGAATGGTACAAATAACTGGATTTGGTCCCAGTATGCACAAAATGGCAAGAAGCAAAAATTAAACAGGATACCCTTCATAGAACTGCAGAATTACCTAAAGGAATTTGAAATTTAGAAAGATTTTATGCAATAATCTCTGTTAAGATGAAAATGGGGGCTTGGAATTCAGTAGTGTAAAGTGTTTACCACGCCAGCCTGAAGACTTGAGTTTCTATGCCCCAAACCTACACAAGGTCAGACATGGTAGCCTACATATGTAATCTCAGTGCTCCTATGAGGAGATGGAATGTGGAAACAAAAGAAGCATTGCAAGGCAGTCATGGGGAAATTCTGGTTCATATACAGTAAACCAGAGACTCTGTTTCAGAACAAGTGTGTACATAATATTGACATATGACAACCAAGCCATGTCATGGACATGCCCACATAAACAGAGAGAGGGAGAGACATTAAAATATGGATATTTAAAATACAATATAAAATACATTAAAGGTAAGAAATAATTATAAAGCAATCAAGCATTTCAGGAGCAGAAATAAACTACACATCAAAATTTCTCCACTCATAAGCATATTCAGATCAAACTCACAGTGTTTTAAAGAAAACTCTCCAATCATCAAAATTTTGATAAACCACACTGAAAAAAATTTATCTTCTTCAATAGAGTCCTATTTCTAACACAAGCAAATGAAATTATTTGCAGTTTTATGTAGAACCTAAAAGAATCAGCTAGTGGTCCTGCAAACACCTTTAGAAAGTGAACAATGGTAGCAGCCCCTTGTAAATCCATAATGCTTGTTATTACATTCATTTGCAATCATCAAATCATTGAATTTTTAGAAAGGATGCAACCTCAGTAGTATTTGCTTTCAGAGATTCAAATTAAAATAGGTTAAATATGCAAACAGAGGTCAAGGGAAGTGAAGAAACCTGTTTGGCTAAGTAGAACATCAACAAGAATGAGAACATCTTAGTCCTTGTTCATGAATTATTAACCACAGGGTGCTAGAAAGGCAATCTGATTCCAGGTAGTAGGATTCTTTGTGATTGATAGTGATAATTATATCAGGCAACCCACAGCAATCGGGAGCTAGGAGAAAACAGATAACATGCTCCATGGGTAATTAAAATGCTTTAATAAAGGCCAGAGTGGAGCACAGGGAAATCACTGAGGATAGGCGAAGCAATAGCAAACATATTCCAATCCTGTGACTAAGTGTCGAGAGAAGTAGACTGGGTATGGTGGAGAGGAGGGGGACTTTCTCTTCACAGAAATAAAAACAAATCACTTTTAATGATCCGTATACCTCATTTCCCCTTCTTATATCATTCCCTGTGTTCAATGGCTACTGGAGTAGAAACATAAGAATATACTGACTAGCAAAGCTCTCAAAAATAACACGTATAGCTGTGGGTCCCTGGACCCTCCGGTGCCAGCTGCAGTTCTCTAGAAAGCATCCAGGCAAACATGGTAAGTGTGTAAAAGAGTCACTTTTGGGAGACAGTCTCTGTGAACAGCTCAGTTTAATCAATAGGGAAATGGGTTAATAAGCAGTTGGGGGTCCTAAGGGGATTGGATGTACAAGGTTGCTTGATGATGCCTAATTAGCACATGAGGACACACATTACAGCATGCAAGAAAAGGTAGGGTACAGGGGTATGGGCTGTACAAAGGTTGCTGGCTGATACCATGTAAGGAGTTTCCTATGCAACTGGCCAAAGGGAGTCCTTAGCATTTCCTGTCAGCTCAGGTCCTTCTACTGAAGGTTCCAGCCTGTACCTGTCAGTGTCTGACATATAGCCAGGCATGGTGGTTCACATCTTTATTCCTAGCATTATGGAGGCTGAAGGGGAAGGATTACCATGAGCTCTAAGTCAGCCCTTTCTCCTATGAGACTCTGCTTCAAAATTTCTAGTTCCTAGCTTGTCCAATCTTTTTTTACAGTATATATATACATATATACATACATACATACATACATACATACATACATACATATATATGCACACACATACATACATACATATATGTGTGTGTGTGTGTGTGTGTGTAAAGATAGGGCTCGAGTCAGGTTCAAAGGTTCAATGATATTTTCAGGATATTCCATTTAGGGTAAATGTTGTGATCTTTGCAAAATTTATATTATTTAGTTTTAAATGGGTTTTGAAAAATTCCTAGTAGAATGAGTGAAAGATAAGCCTAGAAAAGTATCAAAAACTCAGTTGATCTTAGAGTCATTGAATTATTTAACTAAAAAAAAATAGGAAGATAATCTTTTTATTATATAATTGTAAGATTTTTTTTCCAAAGCTGCAATTTTATCATATTTTATGCTTGATTTGTGTAAAAATACATAATAAACATGACTGTCTATTAATTTCATAAAATATTTCATGATAGAAAAGAACATGATGAAGTTTTCACCAGCTGTTTTGATCAGCCATTTATCTCTACAGCCTCTTTCTCTCCCTCCCCCCAGGCACACATACTCATGTGCACACTCTTGCTTTAACTTCTTCATAGCATGCATTGGGCTGAAACCCCTTAAAAGCCACATGGACACTTGTCATCTGGTATGTGAAGAAGCATGAATCAATAGTCCAAAGTGAGAACTGATTCACTTCCAGTGATGGCAATTCGATAGTTTCTAGAACTTCTTTCCTAGACATAAAAAACTCCCACTAAGCCATCAGGAGTCATCAAAATGGATCTAAAGCTTCACTTTGCTCTTTACTGTCCTAGTTGAGGTAACCACAATTTTAGCAACTCACCTGATTCTTACCAGTATCCTGAAAATTTCCACTTCATGTATTCTGTATGGAGCTCCATAATATTTTTAAACTAAGACCATGCTTTGTATGGATACATAATGTGTTGGTACCACCTGTTTCCTCCTCCTTGAGACCATTTCATTGGGGGCCCTCCTCAATGGGATTACTGGTATTAACCATGGTGTTGTGGGTTATGCATTGTGGTTACAGCAATCAGGATTGGGGCATGGGGACTCAATGACTCTGGGTATGATTTCACAACAAATGTTGGCAAGGATGTGGAAAAAAAGGAACCCCTATTCACTGTTGATGAGATTGTAAGTTTGTACAAACACTATGGAACTCAGTATGGAGATTCCAGAAAATGTTAGATATAGAGCTATCAACAGACCCACTTATTCTCTTGCTAGGCATTCACCTTAAATGTTCCTAACTTCACCACAGATATATTTGCTCAATCATGTTTGTAGCTGCTCTATTCATAGTAGCTAAGAACTGGAATCAACCAAGATATCCATAATTGCATGAATGGGTAATAAAGTTTTGGTGCATTCACACCATGGGACTCTACTTAGCAGTAAGAAAAAAACAGCACAATAAAATTTATAGAAAAATGGTTGGACTTAGAACAGATCATACTCAGTGAACACATACAATCCCAGAAAGACAACTGCTGCATGACCTTGCTCATCTGTGGTTTCTAATGTGGATCAAATTGACTTGTTGACATACGTGATCTGATAAGCAATTACTGGATGCACAGACAATAAGGACAGAAGGGCTCCAGCAAGGGTGAGGAGGGTGGGGGGAAAACACAAAACTAAACCCAAAATGAACTGGTACCATAAAACCTTTATATTTGAAGATAGACTAAAATATTGAACCCTCAACAGGAGCATGGGGAGCGGGTACCTGTAAAGAAGGGACCTGGAGAGGGTGGGATGAAACCTAAACTTAAGAAAAAGGGCTGGGGAGATGGCTTACCGGTTAAGCTCTTGCCTGTGAAGCCTAAGGACCCCGGTTCGAGGCTCGGTTCCCCAGGTCCCATGTTAGCCAGATGCACAAGGGAGCACACGTGTCTGGAGTTCGTTTGCAGAGGCTGGAAGCCCTGGTGTGCCCATTCTCTCTCTCTCCCTCTATCTGTCTTTCTCTCTGTGTCTGTCGCTCTCAAATAAATAAATTAATTAATTAAAAAAAAAAGAAAAAAAAATTGGTCCTGACCTATACGTCCCAGTACCAGAAAGCAGTTGCTACCCACAATGAGCTGTTGATGAGAGACCTAAAAGGTCCTTAAAACAAGACAGGCTTCTGTCAAACACTTGATTACCTGCCTGAGGTAAAAGTTAAGACCCCACTGCAGAAGATATAATATGCTGCCAGCACAGAACATGGAAAGACCTGACTGGAATCCAGAAGAGAGTCAGTCCCCAGAAAGCCTAGGGAGTGCTGAAAAGTGCTACATAAGCTACTGAGAAAAGCTAGCCAGCAACTGTCTGACCAACCAGATGTCTAAGCTACTCCGAAGCAAACACCCTGACAAGCTGTATTCACAAGTGCAATAGTAGCACACAGCCTTGGTGGGCAACCAATAGCTTTCTGATTAGCTAAGATATCCACTCAGTGGAAAGGCACCCATATCTGGAATTGGGAAAGAAGTTAGAATCTTATTTATGGAGACAATGGTTAAGCTCTCCAATGTCAAGCTACCATTAATCTCTGGCTAATAAAGGTACTACATCCATCAAATTCTCCCTACATTAATAACACTTATGTCATTTACTGTGCTGACTCCACTCTCTACTTGAGAATCTGTTTTTCTTTTTCAGAAGGCAGTGAGACCTGAGAAGATTATCCCTCACACTTCTGCTAGGGTCCATCTGAAACTACAGAGGAATTGGGAAGATGGGCAAGAATGCAGCTTCCCTGGTGAGCCTGACAATCAGCACCAGGGTGAAGCAGACAAATGCTGAGGATACTCAACAACTACCAAAGCAGAAATCCAGAGGCTCCTAAGAGGTCATCACTGAAATAGACTTAAAATTCACCCAACAAAGCTCATGAAATTTTGTGGAAGAGGGGCAGAAAGATTGTTATAGCCACAGGTTGGAATATCATGCACAGAGGCTTTGCCTCTTCCTTGTAATTCACTGCTGCTCCCACAACACATAACCCACAACCCCATACGGAATACCTGCAACCCCACTAAGGAGGGCCCCCAGTGAAATGGGGGAAGGGATGAGGGAAAAGATGGTGCCAACACATCATGTATCCATACTAAGTATGTCCATAATTAATAAATTTAAAAAAGAGAGATAATAAGAGAAAACACAATATCATGTTTAATCTCATTATGTATACCCACAGCATTGTGTTCTGTGTAGAAGACCTGGTATTGCTTGACTCCATGGTGGAATCACAATGTCTGCCATCTCAGATATGCCTGGAACATGTTTCTATCAGATCACATAAATGTCTTCCAAAATGATGTTGTCCTTGGGTATCTAGGCAAAGTAGTAATTTAACATTTTATATGTCTGTATTCTCTGAGCTGTTATTTTCTAATGGAAATTATCCAATAAAAATGTAGAATGAAATTTTGCCACTGATTTTGGCTAAAATTTTAGCAATATCATTTTACAACTGGAAGACATTCATATCAATTTCAACATATTAACATAGGATTGTTTAGAATAGTGGGAATTGAGGAGGGGGAGATGCCTCAGTTGGTGTAGTCCCCTGAGGACCTGAGGTTGAATCCATACCACCCACATGAAAATGCCAGACATATATGTCTGTATTCCAAGCACTAGAGTTTCTCTCTGGCTAGAAGGTCCAGCCAAACTGGTGAGCTCTACATCATCAGAGGCACCCTGTATCAATGAATAAGCAAAAAAGAAATCAAGTAAGATACCAAACTCTATACTCTATACATATTTACATATGCATCCATGTGCTCCTGAATATGTATGTGTGTTTAAGCATGCAGGCATATCACACACACACAGACACACACACACACACACACACACGGGGGGGGGGGGTAGAGAGAGAGACAGAGAGAGAATTGTCCTGGCTTTCCTCCACATTCGCAGTAGAATGTGAATAGGTATTAATGTATTTTGCTTGGTGCAGATGATTAATGTCTTGAGAAAGCCTGAAAGGTTGGCATAGAAATTTATCAAGAAAAGTCCCATGGGTTATTTAATAAAGGACAGTATGATGGTTCTTAGGATCTTTTCACTAAAGGCACAAGCAGTGAAGGGAAGGGTTGGTTAATGTCAGGACACAGGTGGTCCTCATCCTGCTTTTGGAGACCTATGGATAGCAATTTTAATTAAATGCTGTAATACAGACCTTGTTCCAGCTTCTGTAAGTCAGGTTAATCAGTACAAGGGACTAAGTGCCACAACCACAAGGAACATTATCACATATCATACAACATAGTACAACAATGAAGGGTAGGGTTGGAAAGTTATTGAAGAGGCATTGTGTGAAGAAGACACTAGAAATATCCTATTTTAAAACATTCTTTTAGAGATATTAGGCTTGTAATGCATGGTGTTTCATGTCAAAGTAAAAGTCAGGCATTCTTGCTCTCTAACGCTACAAAGATGATGTCCTCCTTCAGTGATGATAGTACACAGTAGACCTACTAAATAAGACAGATTCTCTTGGACCAACTTCACTTTCCTGGGAAACAGTCCAGAATAGATGTTTATTTTTCTGTGTCCACTCTGATACCTCTTCAAATTTGGGGGAATATCAGAACTGACGTAAATTTTCTAATGTTCATGTTGCTTTCTATGTCAGAGATAATAAGGTCCTGTTCTCTGAATACCAGTCTCATGTCTTCAGACAAGATCAATGAAAGTGTGACAGGTTATCATATACATTTGTTATTAGGGTGAAATTTCAGACCTTTCATGGTTTGTAATATCATGAGGTCATTTATAGACTGTACACATTTAGCTTTTAAAAGGAACAGAAACAATTCAAAACTCTACTAAATATTTAATACATTTCATGGCTTATGTGTATATATGTTCATTATAAGATTGTCAGACATAAAGATTATATAACCCATTCAAATTCATAGATTCATCATGAGATATAATAAGAAAGCATACATACTTCATTTTTGATGGTGGTACATCATCTAATTATCTTATTAAGGCTCTGAATTAATAATACTACTTAATCTTTTCCTAGGCAACATCATTTAATACTAGTAGCTTTTTATTTCTAGTTAAAACAACTAGGTGGAAATCCCAAGAAGGAGATAAAATTGGAATTTATATAGCTCTATTAAAATTAAGGTCAACTTTGCAGCCAGTCATGGATTCATTAGTCGCAGGCTGTTAGCCTCTAGAAACCTTCACTGCCTCCAATCCATTATGAAACTTATTAGTTGTAGAAACTTTATGTACAGAGTCTCATTACCCCTATCTGGAGTAGCTCATCCTCCTTTGTTTCTCTGCAATTCACATATTTTGCTTCGCACAAACCGTCATGTTTTTGAGTTCACTGCCTATTTGGTACAATAATGAAAATATTTGAAATTAAATGCCTGCAACAGGACAGGATGCCTATATAAAAGAGAGGGGACATAGACTTGATTAGCTGCAAGACAGAGCTCTTAAAAAAGGAATGCATTTCTAGGATTTCAGCAGGGGAAATCAGAGGACTAGAAAGTGATTATTCACACATATGCATATCATTTTCCTTCTCATGTCCACCAAGAGAAAACTTGTGGATGAGCGTATTCTGTTCAGAAACATTGATTTTTCCTAAATTAGGAAATATTTATTTACAATTTTTTGTTATAATTTTCAATAATTTTCATAAAGGAAGACAATTATCAATTTGGATTTTTATACCTTGTATGTTTTGTGTACGTAAATGTGTGTGTGTGTACAACTGAGTATGCACATATGGAGGTCAAGGCCAACCTTGGAGATTGTCCCTTAAGTGCTATCTGCCTCTTTTGAGACAAGGTCTCTCATTGGTCTGAAGTTTGCCATATAGGATAGATTGATTGGCCAGTGATTCCCTAGAGAGCTGCCTATGTCTGAATTAGGAGGACTGGGATTACAATCACATCCCTTTTTTATTTATTTTTCAGAGAGAGAGAGAAAGAAAGTGAGAGAAAATGAGCATACCAGGGGCTCTAGGCACTGCAAACAAACTCCATGTATGATCTGGAGAATAAAACCTGGTTTCCTGAGCTTGACAGCCAAATATCTTAACTGCTAAGTAATGTCTTCAGCCACCCCCCTTCATTTTTTTTTTTTTTTTTAGGTCAGTGATGGGGTTAAATTCAAGACTTCATGCTTGTTCTGTAAGCACTTTATTGAGTGAACTGTCTTTCCAGTCTTTGAATTTTATTTTATTATTTTAGAGAGAGAGAATGGGCAAGCCAAGCCAAGGCTTTCAGCCACTGTAAATGAACTCCAGACACATTTGCCACCTTATGTCTGGCTTCCATGGATCCTGGGGAATCAGAACTAGTTCCTGTGGCTTCACAGGCAAATGCCTTAACCACTAAGCCATCTGTCCAGCCTACTCATCCCTTAAACTTTTATTTCAACTCCTGCATGCTGGCATATGACTACTAGAAAGTTAACAAATTAATCTAATAAATTTATTAGTATTAAGGAGTCATATCTGGTGCTGGGGAGATGGCTTAGCAGGTGAGACACTTGTCTGAAAACCCAGAGATCTAGGTTTGATTCCCCAGGACCCATGTAAGTCAGATTTATAAGGTAGTACATGTGTCTGGAGTTTGTTTGTAGTGGCTAGAGGCCCTGGCATGCCCATTATCTCTATATCTGCCTCTCTTTTTCTGCTTTTCTTTCTCTTTCTAACAAATAAATGAAAATATTTTTTTTTAAGTTGTAGCTGATTTTATCACAAGACCCTGCAACACACAAATTTCAATTTCATGAGGCTGCATAAGTCAGGAAAGATTGCTTATGGATAAAGCAAGTGAGATCTCTCAGGAGCCAAGTTGAAATAGTTATACCCAGAAAGATATGTTTGGGTATAGTTTTAGACAAAAGACCAAACAACCAACACAACAAAAAAAAAAAAAATGCGAATCAACCATCCAATAATCATACCAACATTTACCAGCAACATAGTAATCTTGTTATTACTATCCCACAACTCTATCCAGCAGTTCACCCCTAGAGAAATGAAAATCGACATTCAAGCTATAGGTCTGATACATGAGCATATTTGCAATACATGGAAAAATGGTGATCAGGACAGAAGGAAAGAATCATATTTGCTTGTGGAAATGTCAGAATTCGAATCTTCTAAATGAGACAGCTAGGAGAAACCTTAATTGATATTTGCTGACTGTTTCAAATATAGCCTAACTGTGCCCTCCATCCCCTTAGTCACATAACTAAGAGGTTAGCAATCGTAGTTTGTCCTGTATTACGTAAAAGAGAAGAATGACCATCCCTTCCAACTTTGGATTAGATGATTATGTGTGGGATGCATGTGCACACTTGTGCATACATGTATGAAACTGAAAGGACCACGTCACATTTAATTCCTCTCACAGTCCATCCACATTTTGTTTTTTGGTGCAAGGTTCTCATTAGTCTTGAGTTCCCTAATTAGGCTTGATCAGCAGTCTTGATATAACAGCTAGAAAATATACAACTATGCCAGACATTTTTCCTTGGCTACAGAATTTTTATCTGTTTATGTGTAGAACATCATAACATTGGACTCTTAATAGAGACTATTGTGAATGTATAATTTTTTATTTTTTTTAAATTCTTTTTTTAAATTTTTATTTATTTATTTGAGAGCGACAGACACAGAGAGAAAGACAGATAGAGGGAGAGAGAGAGAATGGGCGCGCCAGGGCTTCCAGCCTCTGCAAACGAACTCCAGACGAGTGCGCCCCCTTGTGCATCTGGCTAACGTGGGACCTGGGGAACCGAGCCTCAAATCGGGGTCCTTAGGCTTCACAGGCGAGCGCTTAACCGCTAAGCCATCTCTCCAGCCCGTGAATGTATAATTTATTTTAGATGGCACGAACATTTTCACATTGTTATTCCTAAAAAATCACAACCATGGATATGCGTCCATTCACTTGTATTCCTCAGTATCCTCTTAAATTTCTCTCACTACTTGATTTGCTTTGCACCATGAAGACCATTCATCTTCTTGGTTACATTTATTTCTAAGTGTTTTATTTAATTGTCCTTTTTGGTATTATAAATGAACTTGTTTTATTGATTTCTTTGTAATGTCAATTTTAATAGAAATACTACTAACTTTTATATGTTGATTTGGTTTTCTCTTACTGAACTCATTTATACTCCTAACACTTTCTTGAAGATTCTTAATGGTTTGCTATACATAAGAGTATGGGATTTGCAAATGGTGCAAAATGTCAATTATGTAAAATAAAGCCTCAGTTTTTAAATTGGGTGGCTTTTATATACTTTCCTTGCTCTCCTGCACTGGTTAAGATTTCTAGTAACATGTGAGAATGTGCAGCCTTGTCATTTTCCTATCTATAGAAGAATGATATTCAAAGGCTTGCTTTAGAATATAGAAATAGTTTTCAAATATGTGCTATCAAAAGTATTGTTAACTTTGAAATTATTATCTATTGCCTTTGTCACTTTGAGGAATAGATTTTTTGACCTAAGTTTTGAGTTTTTCATATCACAAAAGATACTAAGTTATGTCAAGTGATGTCACTGTTTGTATGAAGGTGGCCTTCATTTTGTCCTTTATTTGGCTTATGTGCTGCACCATAGTTAATAATTTTTGTGTATTGAACTATCTTTGCATGTTAGGTTTTAACCCTATGTGACATAGCAAGCCATCTCATGATGTGCTATGTTACTATTATTTTGTTGTAGAATAGAAATATGGGTTTGGAGTTGACTTTTCTTCTTCTACTCCTATCTTACTCTCATATTATAATGATTCTGACCTTGTAAAATTACTTTGGAAGCATTACTTCTTAAAAGTATGAAAGACTTTGTGAAGAATTTATATTTATATTCTTTAAATGTTATGGACACTACAGTGTTAAAACTATCAAGCAGGTTTGAGATTTTTCAGATAAGAAGGTTCTCACTTGTCTCCTTATTCATTATTCATCTACTCAAATTTTTCTAGCACTTCATAACTTTCATATGGGCAGGTTATAAACTTTCCCAATGTCTTTTCCTTTCCTCAAGCATATTTAAAATCCAATAAGTTTCTGCCAACTTTATTTAACTGGACATTTCATAGCAAAAAAATAATGTATTTGGTCTTTATTTCCGTAACTTGTTTTGCTTTGCATTTGGAATTTGTAGCCAATCCATAACACAAAATATGTCAAGAGGTCATTTCTTCTATTATTGCTGAATAATTTTTCTTTTCATAAATACATTTCACTATATTTAGTCATTCATTAATAATAGGCATTTTGAAAATATAAATAAAAACTATATCACAATATGAGTTTGGATCCATTAGAATATCTCTTAGGGACAAAATACATTGAGTATATGTGGAGAAACTGGAGCCCTCATGTGCTGGTGACAGGCATATAAAACAATATAGACCTTTCAAGTACACTTTAACAATTTATCTAAATGTCTAATATTGAATTTTAATCAATCAGCAAATCTACTCCTTTGTATTACAATTCAGACCCAAAGGCTTCAGTACAGCACTATACATATTTATTCTCTGCTGCTTAATTTATAATTGGCAAAAAACATAAATAACCCATTGTTTAATCTTTGCAATGTTTATTATTTTTAAAAAAGTATTTATTTGCAAGCAGAGAGAAAGTAAGAGAGGGATAGAAAGGGAGAAAAAAAAATACAAGACATAGAAAGGGAGGGAGAGAAGTGGGAAGGAGACAGACAGAGGGAAAGAGAGAGAAAGTATGGGTATACCAGGGCCTCTTGCCACTGCTAACAAACTTCAGATACACGTTCGACTTTTTATATCTTGCTTCATTTGGGTACTGTTGCAGTCCGGTTCGCATTGCTGTTAGAAATCACCCAACCAAGAGTAGCTTCTGGGAAAAAGAGATTTATTTTGGCTTACAGGCTCGAGGGGAAACTTCACGATGGCAGGGGAAAACGATGGCATGAGCAGAGGGTGGACATCACCCCCTGGCCAACATAAGACGGACCACAGCAACAGTAGGGTGTGCCAAACACTGGCATGGAGAAATTGGCTATAAAGCCCATAAGCCCGCCCCCAACAATACACTCCCTCCAGGAGGCATTAATTCCCAAATATCCATCAGCAGGGAACCTAGCATTCAGAACACCCAACTTTATGGGGGACACCTGAATCAAACCACCACATTCCGCCCCTGGCCCCCATAAACTGATATCCACACATGATGTAAAATACAATGCTTTCAGTATGACTTTAAAAGTCCCCATAGTTTTTTATCAATCTCAATGATGTTCATATATCCCCATAGTTCAAGATCTTTTAACTGAGCCATAATACCAAAATATAACCCCAAAAAACCCAGAATGGCACAGAATAAATATTCACACTGCAATAGATGGCATTGGGCATAGCAAAGAAACATTCAACCAATACAAGATTTAAAACAACCAGGGCAAATATCAAACTCTGTAGCTTCAAGTCCAGCAACTCTAGCCAGTGACAAATCTTCAAGTCTGATAATTCTAACCAGCAACAAGTCTCTGCCATTCCAATTCCACCCCTCCAGCTAGGCTACTCACAGTCCTGGAAAACTTCATCGGGGCCGGCAGCTCCTCGGCAGCCATCTCATGGTCCCGGCATCTCCACTGGGTCTTCACTGCAAGCCACGGTTCATCCTCATGGCCCCATGGGGTCTCTATGCAGGCAACCAGCAAACCTGCTTCACTGTGCCCATGGCCATTTCCAAAACACAAGACCGTGTTGCAAACTCAATGACCCTTTTCAAGCATTTCTTATACTCCATGATACCAGGTAGAGTGCCAATTTGTTAATCCAGGGGGGAATAAAGCAGACTTTGAAGAACAGGACACTCCTTGAGCACTCAGACCCCTTCAAAAGAGTCTACGTTCTTCTTGTTGCCCCAGCGCAGGTCAACAAGCCCAGTCTCAAAGGTTGTTATCTCTCAGTTGCAGCTGAACGGGCAAGAGTTCACCCAAAGATTTTTCTTTCTGTGCCATATCCCTCTGCACACACCAGTTCATTTCTACGCAAAGCAACCCTGCACAACTTCTCAGGACATGGGCATAAGAGCAAGCTTCTCACACAAACTGCTAGCCCAGTCCAAGCAAAGCTCTTTCTCGCCCTCATAAGCCAAACCTCACAGTCCATAGTTCTTACTGCCTTCAGGTCTTTCAGCTCTGACCAGGATAGACCATCAAGCTGTACTTACAGCACTGCAAAGCATCTCTTAGGCCAAGGTTTCAACTCTTTCCACATTCCTCTTGAAAACCAGCTCCAAAAGGCCAAAGCCACACAGTCAGGTGTCTAGCAGCAATCCCACTCCTTGGTACCACTTTAATGTTACAGTCCAGTTCGCATTGCTGTTAGAAATCATCCAACCAAGAATAGCTTCTGGGAAAAAGAGATTTATTTTGGCTTACAGGCTCGAGGGGAAACTTCACGATGGCAGGGGAAAACGATGGCATGAGCAGAGGGTGGACATCACCCCCTGGTCAACATAAGATGGACCACAGCAACAGTAGGGTGTGCCAAACACTGGCATGGAGAAATTGGCTATAAAGCCCATAAGCCCGCCCCCAACAATACACTCCCTCCAGGAGGCATTAATTCCCAAATATCCATCAGCTGGGAACCTAGCATTCAGAACACCTAAGTTTATGGGGGACACCTGAATCAAACCACCACAGGTACTAAGGGATTGAATCTGGGCTTGCAGGCTTTGTACAAGCAAGCACTTTTACCAGCTGAGCCATTTCCTTAATCCACATTTTCTTTCTTTTTTTTTTTTTTTTTTGAGAACGACAGACACAGAGAGAAAGACAGATCTAGAGGGAGAGAGAGAGAATGGGCGCGCCAGGGCCTCCAGCCTCTGCAAATGAACTCCAGAAGCGTGCGCTCCCTTGTGCATCTGGCTAACGTGGTACCTGGGGAACCGAGCCTCGAACCGGGGTCCTTAGGCTTCACAGGCAAGCGCTTAACTGCTAAGCCATCTCTCCAGCCCCTTAATCCACACTTTTAATCTTTATGTTTTAACTGGTAACAGACATGATTCTATTGTATTTTCCATAGTAAAATTTTGACCAATAATGAATACATGTGGCAGTGTGTGGCATTTCAAATCCCAGTTCAATCTATCCATGATGCATCACCTGCACTTGCTCAGAAAACATATTTTTTACAGCACTTCTACTAGATCTTGACAAATTATACCAGATTATTTATTTATTTGTGTATGCATTTATTATACGAGAGAGTGAGAGAGAGAGAGTTGGAATGCCAGGACCAACAGCCTTTGCAATTTCACTCTAGACACGAGAACCCCTCTTGTGTGCATATGCAACCTTGCAAACTTGCATCACTTTATGCATCTGGATTTTGTGGGACCTGGAGAGTCAAACGTGACTCCTTAGGCTGTACCAGCAAGTGCCTTAACTGCTAAATAATCTTTCCAGCCCTAGACCATATTTTTAAAAATCACAGTACATATTTAATCACTTGTCAGAAATTCTAGCAAAGGTAAATCATCTTAGGTATTCACTTAATCCAACAATATGTAAATATGGATGTAGTGAAGTGTCTTCAGAATTCATGCAAGCAGCTATGAGGGTCACACAAAGAAAAGTATAGGATGCTACATAACAGTATAGACCTCTTGATCTTTTGCTCTAAGTTCAATGTAAAAAAGACTAAATATGTCAACGTATATGAAACATATTGTACAGTATTTTAAAACTACAGTAAACTCCAACTTTATTTTTAATTAAAAGCTCAGCCCACACAAGGATCATACTGTGTGAACTGCATATTTGAATAGAGCTTCTTTTTTCATTACTAAAGTTAAATGACTTTGTTCTTAGTTAAGCTTTTGCTTCTTTTTGTTAGTACTGAATCTATAATATATTGGAGACAATCTATTTATTAAATAAATTTGCTGACATATTTTTTAATTGAGAAACAAATATAATCAACAATATGACTAGTATTTATATATCTTATCATATTTCTCATTTCCCCAAATCAATAAATTTTATGAGATCATATCCAGTTTTAATCAATCAATAAATCAAGATTTAAAGTAGCCACAGATATTTATATGGCCACAGGTCTCCTGAAGATTAGAGTTCAATTATTCTGGTTTTAATCATGATTGGCCTAGATAAAAGTAATTATCTTGAAAGAGTAGTCACATGATAGTTTATTTCCAGGGCTGGAGAGATGGCTTAGTGGTGAAGGTATAACCAAAGGACCCAGGTTCAATTCTCCAGTACTCAGATAAAGCCAGATACACAAGGTGGTGATTGTGTCACAGTTTATTTTGAATGACTTGATGTCCTGGCATGCCCATTTTCTCTCTATATCTACCCCTTTCTCTCAAATAAATAAATAAATGAGTAAAAAGCTTATTTTCAATGTACACATTGCCTTGATTATTCTGATAATCATCATCAATCAATAAAATTATAGTTAATCAAGCTCCTAAATGAGGACATGACATAACTTCACCTGTTTCTAACTGTAACTTCTAGGAAAATGGAAAGACTATTAGATGTTCAAATAATTTAATGAATACGTTTTAGGCACAAGTTTCATGAACATATTTTTAGCTGGAATTATATAACTACTCATGAAATCAATCATTTTTGAAAGTAGGCTCAAAATGGTTTAGTTAATAAATAGATTTGAATGTTATTTAATGAACCCTTCATAGAGAAAGTGACTTCCAAAGGATCTACTTTGGTATCTGTATCTCATGTTTTCACATAGATCACATTGAAGTTTTAATTTTCAAAAGGCGAGATCTCTTCTCCAGATTCATAAAACAAAAACCAAGTTACTTTTGATAGGATCCTTCTATGCAGGTACTAAAGTTTTTAATTAACATGGAAATTACTTTGGAAATTAAATAGCAACAAAGAACCAAAGGTCTTTAAAATTAACTGGAAGCAAGTGTTTATTGCTTTTAGAGACCTTTACATAACAGCAAATGCATAGTAACTAATTGGCTTTCTTATAACTGTAATTATTGTTTTGTGCTGAAATCATCTTCATTAAAATAACCTTCAAAGGGAGGGAAAACAACCAGGATATGATTTTTTTCCCTAGTACTTTTAATACTGCAAGATAATAAGAGTAATTGAGCATTACTCTTCTCACTCATATTTCTTTACTGGTTCATAACATTGACTTTGATCTTTATCATTCCCATATCTCTCTATAGGCTCATTCCCTTATTTTGTCTTATATTCTTTCCTACTTTTTGATAGGTTTTACATGCAGCTTAAATTAATTGTTTGAGTATCTATAATTTTCCTTATTCATCAAATTTCTTGCATGAATTAAACTATTTACATCTTTCTTTATTGCAAATAATACTCCTGTGATCACCTATAAATGCTAATTTGGAAAATAGTGATAACTTATTTCACTTGTTCTTAGAAATGCTTATGATTAATTAATCTCTGTCGTGACATGAACTTTCAGTTACAGATGCAAAAAAGTCCATACTCAAAAATTAGTTATTATTATACATTTTAAATATAGTTATATGAAATGTGTGAATGATTTCTCAATATTATTCTGTATATTTTGTTTTCTTAATTACAGAACTGAACTTGTTTTATATTCCTACTTAATTTCATTTTTTTAAGAAAGTTCATTTGTTTTTTGTTTATTTGTTTATTTGAGAGTGACAAAGAGAAAAAATGGGCACACCAGGGCTTCAAGCCACTGCAAATGAACTCCAGACACATGTGCCCCTTGTGCATCTGGCTAACTTGGGTCCTGGGAAATGGAGCCTTGAACCAGGGTCCTTAGGCTTCTCATGCAAGAGCTTAACTAGTAAGCCATCTCTCCAGCCCTTAATTTCGTTTTTTAACTTAAGTTTTGACACATTCAAGCTTTTTGTTTCATAAATTATGTTCTGTGATATATAGATAATTCATATATATTACTATGGTAAAAATGTTCCAATCAGTGTATTGCAAGCTACTATATATATGATCACATATTTGTGAAAAGAAGTTTAAATTAGAATATTCAAATTACCTCTTTCTTACCTTAAGAAGATACATTTTCTTTTTTCTGTATGAGCATATAATATTGCTACATCAGTTATTTTGATCACTTCAACAACAAATACCTGGCAACAGTAACTTACAGTGGCAGGGTATATTAGGCTAACAGTTACAATCCAGCGTGGTTGGGTGGAAAGGCAAAATAAAAGGTACGTGGTGCATCTAGTCACATGGATTATATAGTCAGAACAGAGAAAACTGGATGCTAGTACTCACCTGATGTTGACATTTTTATTCCCTGTAGGACTGTTGGCCTATTGGATGCTGTTGACTATAACTACAATAGTATTTCCACCTCTCTTAACATAATCTGTAAACTCCCTCACAGACAAAACCAGAGGTTTGTTGCCACTGTGAATTAAATCACATGAAATTGACAAGATAACCCATTTTAGTTGTCTCCTTTATTTATTAATTTTTCATTTTTAACATTTGCTTTTTGCTTTCAATTTTTATAGAGTATGCACCAAGATGGATTTTTGTTTACAATTATACTTTATAAATAATATTCCAAATATACCATCAATTTTACCTAACTTGAAAGAACTCATTTGCTGCATTCATTAATTACTGCTTTGTTTTAGATTCTGTGGGAATTTTTTTTTGAAAATTGTATTGCTTTGTTCATTATACCTAATTCTTCTGTTTTAATTTCATAAGATGAAAATAATTTTTAACATATTGTTTTCATCAAAGGATTTGTTTTTCCTTTTACTTGGCAAGACATCTCAAATAATTTAGAAATTATCATCAAGCTAAGGTATGAATCCATTGCAATGACTTTATTGCAAAAGCTCATTGCCAGGCTTTAATGGAGCATGCCTTTAATCCCAGCATTAGGAAGGCACAGGTAGGAGAATAACCTTGAGTTTTGAGGCCAACCTGAGACTACATCGTGAATTCCAGGTCAGCCTAGACTAGAATGAAACCCTACCTCAATAAAAACCAAAAACAAAACAAAAAAAAAAAAAGCTTGTGAAGTGTTGCAAGTTAAATATTTTCAATAATCTTCTAGTAAACACTGATGCACTTTATCTTTCCTCAATCGCTGTAAAATTTACCTCGATATAAAGCAACTCAGAAAAATATATAACCTGTGCTGGAGAGATGGCTTAGCAGTTAAGCATTTGCCTGTGAAGCCTAAGGACCCTGGTTCAAGGCTCAATTCTCCAAGACCCACATGCAGTGGCTAGAGGCCCTTGCATGCCCATTCTCTCTCTTTCTCTCTATCTGTCACTCTCAAATAAATAAAGAAAGTAACAATATATATATAGCCTTTCCTAATGTCATGGGAAGTGGGTTGGTTGATGGCATAGAAACAGAGGCATCCCCTGTGGACTTGTTCGTGAAATGGATGAGCAGACCATGTTCATAGTTTTTATATTACTGGACTCCCTTAAGTGTGGAAGTGAGAGCTCCAGTTTCTCTGTGAAATGTAAAGAACTATGCTTTCTGTAGATGATTTTTAAACACTGGAGCATGATGGGTGCCTGATGCCTGAAATATCCCTTCTCAGGGTTCAACAGCCTGCAGCTGGATTTCTCATGAGCTTGTCTGCCACCTACAGAATTGCTAAGGGATTTGTGTCTGCTGTCAAATGTATTTCCTAAGTAATTGGGATAAGCAGGTCTAAATGTGAGAAAATCCTAAAATGTGTGCATTCATACATATGTATTAAATTATATTGTAGTTGTGAAAAACTAAGTATTGAATAAAATCCAACATATTTCTAGATGATCATCCTTGTTTGAAAAATACAAAAGACCTGGTAATGTTTGGTCCTAAGGCTGTATGTGAATCTTAAGTCAACATTTTAGCAGTGAAAATAATAAAATAATAATGTAGATGTAGAAAAATGTTGGTTGCTTATCACTGCTGTTTAGGAAAACTTCATTGAAGAGACAAATCAAAATAATAATTAATGAACAAGCAATTATGAGGGTGAATGCATGTTTTTTGTAAAGGCCAATGTTTGGTTGTGGTTTGAAACTATATTGATAGAGTATACCATATTTTTAGTCTTGAAAATTTCACAACTTCAAATGCTTCTGGTTTCACCAATACATAAATTATCAGGAATAGCTTTGAAGTAGCAGCATTAGCAATTGCTAAATAATGTGCTATTATACATAATGTTATGAGTTTGATAGCATATGCATGGTTAACAATACAAATTTCTAGTAAAGGCAAGTGCTACAAAGAGAGACTCCATTAAGTTCAAAAAATTTTAGTGATGTGGAGAGTTCTGATGCATAAAATACCAATGTCTGGTTAATGTTATTCACCATGAATAAGCAGATGGTTGCAAATAGATCCCAAATCAATTATAGTTTTGAGGAAATTGTATTATTAATGAAAGAACACAGTAGTTCTTAAGAAAAAAATGAATGAATGAGCATTCCAGAGGTCTCAAACTCTTAAGGCCAAGTGAGCTTTATAGACAACATGGCTGCTAAAGTTGGGCATTTTGTACAAAATGGGAGAGAATGGTGCTCAGAGCTATTGGTAAAGTGGCAAGGAAATTCTAAATCTGGCCATTTTCTCCCAGATCTACACCTCTGCTCAATTCTATACTTTCTCCCAGGCCAACCAGCCTTTTAACACAGAATGAAAAGCTATACTTGTCATGAAGTATGTTATGAGTTTTATAAACAATGCATCACACAGGTTTTTGCATTTGAGAAATCCCTAGCTTGTGGTGGTGCTTGGGAAATGGTGGGACCATTAGAAGGTGAGGGCTAGCTGGCATACCTGAGTCACTTGGTGAGTCTTAAGGATTGTAGCCCAGCACCACTTTTGAGCAGATCTCTCTTTCTGATATGCTAGGATGCGAAGAGCCCTTGAATATGCTCCTGACATTACGCATGTCTCTATGACATCACAATTATGAAATTGTGAGATAAAATAAATCTTTCTACCCTTAAGTTGTTTCTGTCTGGTATTTTTTTTTCCCCAGGAATAAGAAAAAGAACTAGTATGAATTGCTTGAAGCAGAGAATTTGCAAACTTATAAAACAGAACTATATCATTTTTGCTAGAAACCTTCCTCAGTGGCATTATTCCTTATTGTAGAGCTCCCAATTTTTACCCATTATCTGACAAAGCTTGGCAAGGTTAACATTAAATATAGTAAAATATATGCCTATATTGCTCTGTCATCAACTCTTTTCATTTATTAATTTGAGAGCAACAGACAGAGAAAGAAGGACAAAGACAATGAGAGAGAGAATGGGCATGCCAGGGCCTCCAGCCACTGCAAATGAACTCCAGACTCATGCACCTCCTGTTCATCTGTGCATCTGGCTAACGTGGGCCCTGGGGAATCGAGCCTCAAACCGGGGTCCTTAGGCTTCAAAGGCAAGCACTTAACCGCTAAGCCATCTCTCCAGTCCTGCCATAGACTTTTAATCAGTAATATGCCTTCAACAGTATTACAAGTTATAGAATACTTATGGCTTACAGTAAGAATGAGATTATATTTTACTCACATATAAATGGCAGGTAACTTGTACACAATAAAAATAACTTTACAGAGCCAGGCCTGGGGGCACACCTTTAATCCCAGCACTTGGGAATCAGAGGTAGGAGTTCGAGGCCACCCTGAAAATACATAGGTAATTCCAGGTCAGCCTGGACCAGAGTGAGACCCTACCTAGAAAAACCAAAAGCAGGGCTGGAGAGATGGCGTAGCCGTTAAGCGCTTGCCTGTGAAGCCTAAGGACCCCGGTTCGAGGCTCGGTTCCCCAGGTCCCACGTTAGCCAGATGCACAAGGGGGCGCTCGCGTCTGGAGTTCGTTTGCAGAGGCTGGAAGCCCTGGCGCGCCCATTCTCTCTCTCTCCCTCTGTCTATCTTTCTCTCAGTGTCTGTCGCTCTCAAATAAATAAATAAAAAAAGAAAAAAAAAAAAGAAAAACCAAAAGCAGTAAATAAATAAATAAACAAATAACTTTACAATTCACAAACTTGAGGTGACAGAAGAGCAAAAAACCAACCTGAAGATAACACTGTAAGTTGCACAACAGAACAAACAAGGAGAAGATTCCATGAAAGTACATATAAAAAACACTAGCCAGAAATATTTATTCCATGGAATAGTTTTGTAAAAACATATTTTATGAACATGCAATCTGTTTATCACAACATATAACAAAGTAGTATTACAATTTTGAGTGAATATTTCAAAAATTCAGTCAACATAATACATTTTCATGGACTATATCTCAGTTAATTATGGAATTAAAACTTTTGTAGTACTTTAATGTATTTGGATAGTAAAAAAAAAAAGGAGGAGTTTCTGCAGTTACTAAAATTTAAATAATTAAATGGAAGAGAAGAATGACTATAACTTAAACTGTTAAAAACATGACCATGCTAATTTTCTTCTCTGTCCATGTTCATTAATCCTGACAGGAAACATAAGACCTCTAGGTCAAAGGAGAGTCATTTCATTCAAAAATTATTGTAGTATTACCAGTTCCTCTTCAAATACATCTCCTTAGTACGGTATGATGTATATTAGAAGTTCCAGAATATAGAATAAGGCCTCCATCCTAGAAAAGAAATCATGAAATTGGGAAACATGGAGTTTATATGGAACAGGCATCTCATCTTCTGCTCCTCCACCACAGAGATATGCATAGATTTTTATTTTCTGAAGGAAGTATA
Source organism: Jaculus jaculus (assembly GCF_020740685.1). NCBI lineage: Eukaryota > Metazoa > Chordata > Mammalia > Rodentia > Dipodidae > Jaculus > Jaculus jaculus. The sequence continues at coordinate 42,652,836 of NC_059104.1, forward strand.
CTGTCTCTTGAAAGAGAGAGGAATTTTTTTTTACCCTGGATAATAAATAGATGAATTGATCAGAAACATTTAAATATAACTAAAGTAATCTACTTATCACTGTAAAGTACATTTTTTATTTATGTCATAGACAAATCATCCTGATATCTTCACAAATCTGATTACCAAGTAAAATGAGAACATATATAATATCTAATAAGGCATATATTACTGTACTTCCCTGTACTATAGCCATCACATCTTGAGTGATAGAATGATGTTCTACCTGCAGAATAAAAAAAAATTAGTAAGGGAAATATATATCACTGAGAGTTTTTATTAAGCGATTTCATAAGTGCTTTAAAAATGACTGAAAGTCTGCAGTAGAAGTTGAATCAGTATGGGTGGAATGAATACTAGAAAATTTAAACAAGATGAACCAGTAATCTATGTATATGAAATTTCAGCACAAGCTATGTGTTAAAGATCAAATTCTCTGTCTGCATTTAAAGTTGGAATTAGCCATGCATTCTTCTAATGAAGGATTTTCCTCTCAGCACCTATATTTGAATTGATACTATATAGAAACTTTCCTCATAATGCTACTTGATAGCAGAAAAGACTTATTTTGAAAGGATCGTCCATAAGATGAGATGACTCACATGTTAATGTACCTGCCTTCAAGCAGAAGGTACTGAGGTTCATCCACAGCACCCATGTATAAGTAGTGGACAAGTTGGTGTACAGAAGAGGCAGAGACAAGCAAGACCAATCATCCAACTACTCAAATTACCAATCCAACTACTCAAATTGCCATACTCTATGTCAATGAAATACTCTATTCAAAAAAAAAAAAAAAAGAAGACAGAACAGGGGTAGTCATGAGCCCTAGGGGGGTAACGTCTGCTGATGTCTGGATAAATGTATATACTATGCTTATCAAACTGCCCAGTAAGCACTTCTCTTAATATTCATACCCTTATATTAATGCTACTCTTACTTTTGGTAGAGAATCTTCTCTTTCAGATGGCAGTGACCTTGGGATGACTCAGAAGGTATCATAGTGCTGGAAAGAAGTGACTGGAGTACTGAGTAATATCTCGATCACACCTTTTAAGGCTCAGGGTCTAATGTGTAAGAGGTGGTAGAAAGAATGGAAGAGCCAAAGGAAGGGTAGGACTCCTTACAACGTGCTTCCTCCAGGCATAAAATGGCCTGGATATCCATGACCTCACAGTGCCTGATACTACCTACACAAGACCATCATAAGAGGAGGAAAAGATCATGACCTCAAAATAAAAGAAAGTGATGAGGAGGGGATATGGTGAAGAATGGAATTTCAAAGGGGAAAGTTGGGGGAGGGAAGGTATTACCATGGGATATTTTTTATAATCATGGAAGATGTTAATAAAAATTGAGAAAAAAAGAAAAGAAAAAGATATACTTCACAACTGGGTTCAAAGATTAAACAAGTTTAAACATAAAAAAAAGGAAGACAGCATTTATGAGACTGTACAAACATGCAAATAAGCACACACACACATGTATACACAAAGTCGCAAACACATATAACCTCACAATGGAGGAGGCTCTTTCCCATTTTACTTCTACTCCAAAATTTCTTGTGAATTTATTAATCACATGCACATTAGTTTTCATTTAGAATTCTAACAATGGGAAATCTGGTATGTTACTGTCAATAGACTAAATTGGAAATATCATCATTTCACCAACATAAATCATGTGGTACATTTACTCAATATTTGGGGTTCTTAAAAGTCACTTTTCCAAATTTATTATATTCTCAGCCCCATTATTAATTTTATTTCATTTACAATGACAATGCAATGCTTCTCAAGCCTTTAAGATGACTTCACCTGGGCTACTTCCCATTTATGTCTTCCTCTTTTCCAAATTCCTCTGATTTCTGATAAAAATAATTTATTCTTATGTACTTCCTATTTCCACCACACCACTTCATTACTTTTATGTGCCATCTTGTCATCATAGGTCTGCCAAGTATCCTACCTGCAGACCATCACTGAGTCTTAATGATTCATAAAAACAATAGAGATCATAGACATATGGTCTAGAAACCATCCTCACCTGCATCCTACTCTCCCAGTGATAGCTGACAGTGAATTAAGGAAAGAATTCATGGTCCTAGTCTTCCTTTTGTTTACTATAGTATAGAATATATGATATAATAGGTTCTTTCATCACTGGAGTTAATATTAGATTGCAACTTCTTTGCTACTTGGGAGCCGTTCCTCAAATACGAGGGGATCCAGAAAGTTTAAGAGAAGCAACAAACTTATATATGTATCTGCTTAATGATATATGGAGATTTACTTTATCAAATGGACTTTTATTATTATGTGTACTCTGGAAAAACAAGTGTGTCATGGAAGAAAAGAAGCAGACATGAAGCGATAGAAGTTTGGTCACAATACAATCTTGATAAAGGATGTGGGCAAGCTCTTAGGACATAGTCAGATAGACTAACTCTACAACAGTATTCTTCTTTGCAGAGTGAATGTACTTCATATTTTTATTTGTTTATTTACAGTTTTCCATGGCATTAGATTTTATTCTTGTAAATACAGTTGAATTTGGACTTCAAACCTTACTAGTTTGCACTTAAGGATATGTAATGGATACTATGATGGACCAACATTAAACTATAATAATCAATGAATTGGCTATATTTTTCAGATGATGGGACTATGAACATACAACTTTTAGTTGTAAATTCTTGTGATAAATTTCCCTTGACTATAGAAAGCTGCCTTCAACAACTTCTCTGGAATGCTTACCTCCCTAGTGCTCAGTGAGAGAAAATGAATTACATTACTCTCATACCCCATACCGGATACTGCTGAAGAGATGCCACAAGGTCAGAGTTTCCTTGGAGATAACTTGAAATCAGTGACACTAAATCACAACCTGAGTTCTAGATCTTCCCAATTCAGCTTCCCCATGCTCCTCCTTGATTAATAGCCTGCATGATACTTTCTGCCTCCAGGATTGTTTCCCATAGAATTAAACCCTACAAAACAGAACAGTTTTTCAGATGTAACACTCTAGAATTCTTCATATACTTAAAAATAAAAGTAGTTACAAGGAAGCTAGAAGGATTGCTCAATGGGTAAGACCCCTTGCTGCATAAGCATGAGGACCTGAGGCTGATCCTCTGTACCCTGAGTAAATAGCCAGCTGTAGTTGCTCATGCTTGTAATCTTAGTGCGTGAGTGAAGGATATCAGAGGATGGGTAGGGCTCCCTGGTTAGCCAGTATAACAACAAAAAGAAATCCCTCAAAACAGGGATTGTTCAGTTATATCAAAAGATTCTATCACAGGGAGATAAAACAGATAGACAATAGAAGAAGATACCAAATATCTTCCTATGCTATGCTCTCTGCACATGTGTACCCGGGAAGTATGGATTTGTACACATATGTACAAACATACAAGAACTGCTACACACAAGAAATAGTAATCAAATAATTTCATATGGTATGACTATACTAATGAAAATGGCAGTCAAAAGCAAGATAATAAGATGAAATGGTAAGCAAAATCAGTTGAACTAAATTTGCCACTGGAATTCAGAGATGGAGGATCAGGTTGAAGGCTGCCAGAGTCACAAAGAAAAGCAAAATCAGATTTCATACGTGGACAGGATTTTGATGGATAAAAGGATGATATAGCATATGTATGATATTGAAATGAGCACTGAGCCTCCTGAATTTCTCGTATTCATTTTCCATCAGTAGCAGAATGACTTGGTGGCTCTTGGAAAGGTGGCAATCAAACAGCTCTTATTCAGTTGTTTTAAAGTATGCTTTATGATTTTTTTTCCCTGAAAAGCCCTTAAGTTGATTGTGTCTCTTATCACAGTTTCTATGAAATCTTTAGATTTAATGAGCTTATTACTAGTTTAAGTAAGCTGCCACTAGAGAGCTGTCAACCTAAAATAATCTCACATGTTCTCATTTGAAGAACTCTCCCAGGAAATAGATGATCAAGGAAATGATTACTCTTAAAATAAAAGTGTTTAGTGAGATTATAAAGAGAGTGTGAGTCCATACTCCTTTATCATTCTTGTTTTCTCAGACTGGACCAAGTCTAGGGCAATTAAGCCACAGCTAAATGTATTCAAATTTACATTAAATGTGTTTTCATATAAAGTCAGTTTTGATATGATTATTATCTATCAAGCTTGAGTATCTTACCAAGTATTATAGTAACTAAATCTGGGCCCTTTCAGATGGGGGCAAATGAATATTAAGTGTACTTATTAGTATACATGTTTTTGGTTTTTTGAGGTAGGGTCTCACTCTAACTCACCTGACCTGGAATTCACTATGTAGTCTCAGGGTGGCCTCATACTCACAATGATCCTCCTACCTCTGCCTCCCATGTACTGGGATTAAAGACACATGCCACCACTCCCGGCAGTATTCGTGTTTTAAATCACTACTTTAAATCATGATTTAAATATTATAAATATTATACTATATTAGGTATTATTCTTTTAGGCCTCATTACAATGGAGCCATAAGGGTGGACCATGGGTTGCAGTGGAGACCTAGTGGAAATTCCAGGACCACAAGATGGATGCTAGGGAGAGCTACGGGCCCAGGTGAAGTTTTCCAGGACTGTGAGTAGCCTAGCTAGAGGGATGGAATTGAAACTCAAGAGATTTGTCGCTGGTTAGAATTATCAGCATTGGGTCTGGAGAGATGGCTTAGCGGTTAAGCGCTTGCCTGTGAAGCCTAAGGACCCCGTTTCGAGGCTCGGTTCCCCAGGTCCCACGTTAGCCAGATGCACAAGGGGGCGCACGTGTCTGGAGTTCGTTTGCAGTGGCTGGAAGCCCTGGCGAGCCCATTCTCTCTCTCTCCCTCTATCTGTCTTTCTCTCTATGTCTGCCGCTCTCAAATAAATAAATAAATAATGAACAAAAAAAAATTAAAAAAAAAAAAAGAATTATCAGCATTGGAGATTTGTCATTTACTAGAATTGTTGGACTTGAAGCCACAGAGTGTGATGTTTGTCCTGTTTAAATCTTGTATTGGTTGAATATTTCTTTGCTATGCACAATGCCATCTTTTACAATGTGTTTATTCTGTGCCATCATGGGGTCTTTGGAGGGAGTTTGTTCATATTATAGCTCAGTTAAAAGATATCAAACTATAAAAATGTTTAACATCATTAGAATTGATTAAAAGAAAACTGTGGAGGCTTCTAAAGTTGGACTGAATGTATTGCGTTTAACATCGTATAGTTGTCGGTTTATGGGGGTCAGGGGTGAAATGTGGTGGTTTGATTTAGGTGTGTCCCATAATCTTAGGTGCTCTGAATGCTAGTTGGGAATTAAAGCTTCCTGGAGGCAGGGGACTATTGCTGGCTGGCTTATGGGTATTATGACCAGCTTCCTCTTGCCAGTGTTTTGCACATTCTCCTGTTGCTATCATCCACCTGATGTTGCCCAGGAGGTGATGTCCACCTTCAACTCAAGCGGTCATTTCCCCTGCCATCACGGAGCTGCCTCTAGTGTCTATAAACCAAAATAAATCTTTTTGTTTTTTTTTTCTACAGATGCTTTTGGTTGGGTATTTTTGGCTAGCAATGTGAACCTGACTACAAAAGATATGATGTGATACCATTTCTTTTATCTAATTATTTTTAATACAATTGCAGATGATTTTCATTTAGTTTATGATTTTTCTGATTAAAAATCATTGTGTATTGTCTAAATATTACTTCCCTTGTGGGGAAATAATACATCTTTTTTTTTTTCTGAATTTTGATCTGTTCCTCTCTTTGCAAAATGAGATTGTATTTTCAACAGAAAAGACATAGCTGTCAGCACAAAGGTGATAACACTTTAATCTGGAGCCAAATATGAGTGACCATAACCTGGTATACTAGTTAGCGTTCTTTAGAAAAGCACAACCAATAAAATTAATTATGGTAAAAGGGGAGTTTATTGGATTAGCTTATGGTAGTCCAACAATAGCAGTCTACAGGCTCGAGTCAAGGAACCTGGTAGCTGCTTGGTCCTCTAGGCTGAATGCCTCAGCAGTCTCAATCCAGCGCTGAAGGCTTCCTGGACAATGACTTGTTTTCAGTCCATGCTGATCTTCTGTCCATGCAGGAAGGCTAATGAAACTCAGTTCCAATACCAAGGAAGGATAGCCTAACAGGAATGATGCTCATGCAACTGAGCACTCAGCAGCAAACAGCACCAGCAGCCAGGTGAGACGAAGAGATTCTTTTTTCCCAGATCTTCCTTACAAAACAACCATACCCCACGTTGGCCATAGTTTTGGGGAAGGGGCTCATTCTTGAGGAAAGACTTCCCCCTTCAGTTAACCTTCCAGGAAGCAAACTCAAAGACCCAACCAAGAGGAATGTCTGCAGTTTCCTAAAAAGATCAAGGTGACATCAGATCTTCACCATCACACCCCACAACACAGATTTGGGTTACCCCAATATCATGCTCCAACATCTTAACAATTTCATGAAGGCTTTATAGTTACAAAACAAAAGAAAGTCATAAATTACAAAGTTCTCAAACACATTGGCTGATTGTCAGGTATACTATGGGCCTCAGAGGCTATCCGATGACATTCTTAGCACTTGGGTTGGAGGAAGCCAGTGGTCTGTTTGCACATTCCAAAAAGGTAATACCTGATCAACAGATAGTCACAGAATGTCAGACTCTGAAGTACACAATAAATGTCTGTTACAGGGCTGAAGGTAGCCCGAAGTAGTTTGTCTCTGACTTGAAACATTATATTTCTGTGGTTACAGGAGTTCTAACAGTACAATCAGTCATTTTCAATGTAGATGTAGCAGATGCAGCACTTTTCTGGGAAAGTTGCTCACAGTATCAACTCCTCTTCAAATTACTGTTAATTGAGAAATCTATATGGAAATGTTAACTAAAACTTCCAAATCAGCTTTTGGATAAACAACTTACGTGTATTTCTGTAATGTTTCAATTTTTTTAGGTATACTCAAACACATTCTAATGAATTCAGTAATACACCTCTACTTTTTATTAGACATAAGCTTATTTTATTCACATTTCTGAAGGCAAATTTGTGGCCCATGCCAATTTTTTTTCTGAATGTCACCTTGGGCCTTGGTTATGATTATTTCCAGCTTCCCATCGTAGCCACACCCTCAAAACTATAAGCAACTATTTCCATGGTGTCAGAAATAGCTATGGGATATTTTACCTATTCTATGTTCTCTGAAAAAGACATGTTGGCCTACCTTTTAATTCAATAGCATAAGTCCTTTCATGGAAAGACACATGTGCATTTGAATTAGGTGAGTGAGCATGACTTTTGAAATTGCATGTTCTAATAGCACTTCAGATTAGTTTCATGCCTGACAATTGATGAATGGTAGAAAAGAAAATCTGTGGTGCTTTTAAAAGATTGCAACTGATGTCTCAAATTAAATGTTATGTCAAAATATCCTTCAAGGTGATGATGAATGACACAATTGACACTCTCAGTTTCACAGCAAAGTTCAGATCCTTTGATGCCTTTTAAAAGGAGGTCTTGAATATGTGCAAAATATTTACACAAATCCTGTAAACTCTATAGTGTTATTTTTCCTATAATAAAAATTTGAATTCTTCAATATATTTTCTGTTTCTTAAAAGAAAAAAAAATAGAATATATTTCAGTCGGGTGGATGTGGTGGAGTGTTGGGCCTTGAAAGGCCCAGATGTGTGGCCTATTGGAACTTTTCTGATCCTAGCTAAAGTTTGACAAACTGCCTCAGGCCAGCTATGACTCATCAGGGGGCCAAATGGTCTCTGGCCTACTACTTCTGCACAGGAAATTAGAGTTAGAACTAATCATCTCAGAGGTCACAGGATGATATTGGCCCTTACATCTCACTCCATCCTAAAATCCCTGCCTTTGTTCTCAACATTATATAATAACCTACCGGTAACAATAAAGTGAGTTCCTGCTTTGATGAGACTCCCTGCTCGGTGGTTTTGTTCCTGGCGGTGGACACCTACCGTCCTCCTCAACCCCTTGGGAGGAAAAAGTGGGCCTGGTCCTCCCTAGCACTACCTGCGGGGGGGAGCCTGGCATTTGGTGCCCAATGTGGGTCAACGGGAACCCAGCAGACTAGTGCCTAGTGAGATGCATTCATTGAGGAGTTCAATCTGCGTGCGGGTGAGTGTACCCTTATAAATGATGAGGCAGTCTTCATATTTTATGTGCTAAACTTTGCTTCTATAACCTGCACTTGCTTGTTAACATCTCTTCATTCTCTTTCCTTTCACTTTTGGTTCACGGGCAAGCTGCATCTGCAGCTTTTGTACAGCATGTTTACCTATCTTTTGGCTCCTTGTGTTTGTGTTGTACTCATGTGTCTGTGGGTTGCTATAGCTGTAATTTTATGGACATTTCCTTCTTAGGGACACTTGGGATAGGGTAGAGGCCCTTGTCTATCAGGCACATGTGGAGAAGGGTCAAATACCCACCTTAGGTGTCCTCCCTGTGATCTTAGCCCTCAAGGGCTTCTTCCCTCTGAGGCCAAGCAAACATAAACAAAAGACAGAGGAAAAAGATAGTATACAGCCTAATCTGGCTACTCCTCCTTGAGATAACAGTTTTTAAAATCCCAGAAAAGAGTACATCTTTATACCCTTCTCTCGATCCCTTTGACAGTACTCCCTGGCCTTCTGGGGGACTTCCTCCACCTTCTCCAACGACTAACCTTTTCTGGACTCCCTCAGCCCCTCCTTCATATTCGGCCACCAAGCTGCCAGAAAATAAAGCTACTTTTTATTTCCCATCAATCTAAATCCTGGGGATAATCCCCCTGCTGCCTGGTATCCGTGGGAAGCTCAGGATCTTAAGGAGTTTAAAAGGGAGGTCTCGGAGGATGGACCTAACTCTCCCTGGGCTGTGACCCTGTTATAGGGACTTGCCCATCAACCTTGTAAAACCCAAGATTAGAAACATCTAGTCAGGGCTGTCTTGTCAGGTCCCCTATATATTAAATGGTGTGCCTTTTTAAAAGATGAGTGTCATACAGGGGCAGAATGAAACCAAAGTCAACAGTCCCCTGTGCCGATAACTTGGGATGTTCTCCAGTACCTCTGATCAATATGCTACAGGCACTCAATAGGCTGCTATATCTGACCCATATAGGGACCACGTCAGGTCACTGGGCTTGGCGGCATGGAAAAAGCTTGATGAAGGAACTTTTGAAACCCCACCCCTTATGGTTATTACTCAGAAACCATCTGAGGATGTGGCTACATTTATAGATAGGGTGGAAAAAACTCTTCAAAGAAAATTTCCCCCAGGGGTATTACAGGATCAGTTACTAAAATGTTGGTCTGGGAAGTGATGACAGCGATCACCACCTCGCCTGTGTGGGTCTCAAGGACAACTCCATGAGTAGATGGATTATAGCCACCAAGGATGTTGGCACTATCTCCCATCAGGCTAGGGCCATGGCTGCCACCCTTCAGGAAAATAAACAAAGAGATTTGGCCACTATGATCTGCACATTACAGTTAAACCCTAAAAAAGTTAAACATGTTTCTGGTGCAGGGATGAGGGCCACTTAAAAAAGGAGTGCCCCAACAAGACAAAGCCTCCCCAGCCCTCTGGGGAGATGACCAATGCCCCTCACACCCACAGCCCTAAATGCAAAAAGGGATTTAATGGGGCTAGGGAGTGTTGGTAGAAGTTTGACATACAGGGAAAGCATTTAAAATCCTCCTAGGGTTCCCCCCAGCCCCATTAAATAAGTGGAAAGAGACCATCAATGCCCATTGGACCATCCCTCTGGTCCCTAGCCTTAGACCCAAAATTATTTTAAATATTGGCAATAAAAGAATTAAACTTCTCATTAACACTGGAATGAACTGAACTGTCTTGAAAAAGAAGGAAGTGCCCTCCTCCTGGCAGCTTGTGCCCAACCCTCCCTTATTGGGATTTGGTGGGAAATCCACCTCCTGGGAGACTGCCACATGGCTCCCTTGGACTGACCTAGGTGGGGACAGGGGAGAAGTCTGCTCTTTTGTGGTGACTGGGCTCACTGCTAACTTACTGGGGCAAGACATCCTTGGAGATGTCGAGGCTTTCATCACTACTGACCATAAGGCCTTTTATGATTTGTTAGATAAAAAAGAATATCAGGGCTGGAGAGATGGCTTAGCAGTTAAGCCCTTGCCTGTGAAGCCTAAGGACCCCGGTTTGAGGCTTGGTTCCCCAGGTCCCACTTTAGCCAGATGCACAAGGGGGCGCACACATCTGGAGTTCGTTTGCAGAGGCTGGAAGCCCTGGCACGCCCATTCTTTCTCTCTCCCTCTATCTGTCTTTCTCTCTGTGTCTATCGCTCTCAAATAAATAAAAAATAAAAATATTTTTTTAAAAAAATATTTAAAAATATTTAAAAAAAGAATATCAGCAACAGTTTGAGGAAAGGAGGGAATGTCATCCCAATCATAGAAATGACCCTTACCTTGAGCAACTCAGACAAAAGTACTACAATGAACACCTCCAATTCTAAGGGCCACTGCCTCCCCACCACATTTAAAATCCAGTAGAGACTTGGGGATCCTATATGGGTTGAGCAGCAGCCTCTCCCTTCTTCTAAGTTACACCAACTCCACATACTTATTGACCAACAGTTGGAGGCCGGACATATCCATCCATCCACTAGTCCCTGGAACTCTCCTGTCTTTATCATGAAAAAGCCTAATGGGTCCTAGACATTTTTACATGATCCTCTTCAGAACCCCCAAGAGCAGACTCCCATGGATCCCAGCTATTCCCTATATATACCATATTACTATCATTGACATTAAAGATTGTTTCTTCTCTATCCCTCTCCATCCAGGAGACATGGAAGAATTTGCATTCTCTGTACCCGCTGTTAATTTTTGTGGCCCAGATAGGAGATCTGAGTGGACTGCCTTACCTCAGGGCATGGCTAATAGCCCACCCATTTGTCAATATTACCTGTCATCCATTTTCTCTTCTCTTATCAATCTCCCCAATACCCTGCTTAATATTTATATATATATACATATTTTTTAATTTTTTTTATTTATTTATTTGAGAGCGACAGACACAGAGAGAAAGACAGATAGAGGGAGAGAGAGAGAATGGGCGCGCCAGGGCTTCCAGCCTCTGCAAACGAACTCCAGACGCATGCGCCCCCTTGTGCATCTGGCTAACGTAGGACCTGGGGAACCAAGCCTCGAACCAGGGTCCTTAGGCTTCACAGGCAAGCGCTTAACTGCTAAGCCATCTCTCCAGCCCCCTGCTTAATATTTACATAGACGATATTATTCTTGGGTGCCTAGATTCCTCCACACTCCAGGACCTTACCCACCAATGTCTCACTACCTTACACACTCACATCTTTAAAGTAACTCCTGAGAATGTTCAAACATTGCCTCCCTTTAAGATCTTGGGCTGGATCCTTACCCTAGATACAGTTTCAGCTGTTAAACCAAAACTTTATATTCAAGATTCTTACACCTTACCTAAACTCCAGAAGCTTTTGGGTGAAATTAACTGGATGAGGCCCTGGATACCTATAACCACTGAGGAATTATCCCCCTTGTTCGACTACTAAGGGGCCTTGATCTTTCGTCCCAAGTAACCCTAACACATGGGCAGAGACAAGTCCTCCATAGAATCCAGGAGACCATAGATGACTCTAATCTGAAATGACTCGACCCTGATCTCTCTCTTTCCCTCTAACTTTTCCCTGAGGAGACCCTGACCACTGCCCTGTTGGCTCAAAAGGGCAAACCTATTCAATGGATTCACCTCTTGATTGGTGGGGCCCCTAGGATCTATTCTTTAAGTAACCAAGTAGCTGATTGCATCATTAAATGAAGGGAAACTGCCATTAGACTCTTTGGTATTGAACCTTACTCCATTATTACCCCATATAAGATAACTGATTTCACTTGGCACCAAATAAAAAATGTAAGGGTCACTATGGCACTTGAAGGCTTCCTGGGTACCATCAACTGCCTTTATGGCCCTCATAAGTGGATGAGCTCTTTTTCCAGGTTGGAATGGAGACCCCCAACGCTTTTCCTACCTCAACCCAGCCTTGACTTCCTCATTGCCTTTGCAGATGGGTGACACCTGGGGGCTTCCCTGGTTGTATATCCCCCCTTTAAATTGGGGGTCAAACCTAAACCCATTAAGTCTATCTCTCATGAAATAGAGGGATCAACACAGTACAAAGAGGTTTTTGGAGTTGTTCTGGCTCTACATACTATTCAAGAGCCATTCAACTTATTTTCTAACAGCCTCTATGTGGTAAACCTACTGCCCAATCTTATGGAAGCTCACATTAGACTTGATTCCAACCTTATATCCCCCTTAATGATCCAGGCTCATGCCCTACTCAAACAAAGAGTCCACCCTATCTTCATACAACATCTTTGAGGCCATCAAAATTTACCAGGTTTCCTGTCTAAAGGAAACAGCTTGGCCAATCAATTGGCCTCTGCAGCTCACTGTCACACTGTCTCAGAGACTATCCAATTTCATTCCCCAACCCACACCAACTGGAGAGTCCTTAAACAAAATTTCCCCAAAATACCAAATAAAAATCTTAAAAAGATTATTAGGACTTACAAGTCTTGCTTCCTCCAGTTTCCCTTCTCCAAACTTCCAGGAGTAACCCTCAGTGCCTTCACCCCAACCATCTTGGCAAATAGATGTTACTCATTATTCCCCCTTTGGAAAACTTAAATATATCTTTTTACCAGTTGATACTTTCTCCCATGCCTGTTGGGCATCTGCACATGCCGAGGAGAAATCTAAACATGCCATTAGTCATATGCTTCAATGTTTTGCCACTCTCACACTGCCTGATCAAGTAAAAACAGATAATGGCCCCTGCTTTGTAAGTCAAAACTTTGTAAGTTTCCTCCAGACATGGCAAATTACACATGCCACAGACATTCCATATAACCCTCGAGACCTAGCTATCATTAAAAGATATAACCAATCACTTAAATCACAATTACAAAAACAAAAACGGGAATCATAACCCCACCCCCATGATCAGCTAAAGAAAGCATTATTCACCTTAAATATTTCAAATTTTTCTAGAAATGAAAAAAAATGTCTCCATTAAAAAAAAAAAAAAAAAAGGTCACCCTCTGTCACATACAGCTTGTGCAAGGTCAAATGGAGAGACCCATTGACCGGGGCCTAGAGAGGACCACACCCACTCCTTACAGCAGGGAGAGGGTTTGGATGTATCTTCCCTCAAGATAAAAAAAGACCCATTTGGGTACCAGCGAGGGACCTAAAATATTTACCCCAACAAGGGGACACTAATAATCACCCCTGCAGGGAGTGTCCCACCCCTGAGGGCTGTTCCTAAAATGTTCTTCACCATGCTAAACCAAACAATTCCCGCCCTTGTGGAGGATTGCTAGCTTTGCCTCTGATCTGGGCCTCCCCAGCTGCTTGCAGTAATCACCAATGATACAACTACAGTTACCCATACAACCCTACTCATTGGGTTGGGAATATCAGTGACATAAAAGCCGTGTTCAACACTATCCTTGATCTCCAACAATAGCTAGATTCCCTGTCTGAGGTAGTCTTACAAAACAGGAGAACACTAAACCTATTAACAGCTGAAAAGGGAGGCATATGCTTGTTTTTACAGGAAAAATGCTGTTTCTATGACAATAGATCAGGAATCGTTCAAGGAAAGATCAAAAAACTTCTAGAGGACCTGGAGAAGAGATGGTGGGGCCTCCAGGACAACCCACTGTGGGCGGGCCTGCATGGTTTCTTACCCTATCTCCTCCCTCTGCCTCTTCTTCTCCTTTCCCTTATCCTCACAAATGTTCTTAGTTTCAGCTGGAGCCCATTTTTTTTATATGTGAATGTGCTCTACTAAAATTATAAGTGAGAGTAATATGGTCTTACTTACCTTTTTAAGGGTATCATCTAAACTATGCTTTATGGATATAAAGTGAATCTTCATTCACTAATGCCTAATCATAAGAGTTCAGTAATAAAGACTACATTTATCAAATAAGTTAAGATCAAAAAAAACAAAATACTTTTCCACAGTAAAGATCTACAGTTGTAGTGGAAATGGAAGTATCTTTTAGGGGAAGTTAAAAGGGAGATTATCAAACTAAATACCATATATTCAAGCTCACACTAATTTCATTCTGTCTGTCCATTAAATTCACTATACTTCTCAACTGTGGTACTATTCAAAATGATAAAGTGACTCAAAGTCATCCTTTGATACTTCAGTGTAAATTGGAATGGCCCTGGCAAAACTCTATGGTAGAGAACTTACTCTTGGTTCAGATAAAAAGCACACTTTCAATATTATCTAATACATGTCAGCATGGCTTGAGGGTCTTAATGGAGTTAATAGGAAACTGACATAACTTGTTCTTTTAAAGAAAGAACATCAAAAATAGACTTTCACAAGGGTATGAAGAGATTATAAATAAAGCAAATCACAATATTGTTTGAGGTCAGGGGGCAGGGGAATACAGTAGCATTAGTACTTTGGAGTCACTAGAAGCAGCAGGCATCTCATTTCCCCTGAACTGATCCTTTGTCATAGATGCTGTGAGAGTAAGTTAACCTTATAACCTAAATCTTATGATCCACATGGTTTTTTAGTGCTAAGAAGCACACTTATCTTATACCAGAGAAAAAGCATAGCAAAGTGACACTCTATTGCAAAGCCCATTGCCTGGTATGACATCATGCTAGCTTACTACTATGGGAACCATATATATGAGTAGAAATAGTAATCTATATTACTTTGGAAGAGAATGCATTAAAAATTCTTCACAAACATGTGTGTGTGTGTGTGTGTGTGTGTGTGTGTGTGTGTGTGTATGTGTGTAATTTCAGATAATATGGGGAATATTAATGAATTAAAGTTAAATGGACTAACCAATTCTGTTTATACTGGGAGCAGGTTATAAGACATACATATATACATACACAGACACACACACACACACACACACACACACACATAAATATTTTCTTTAGATAATGCTGTAATGTTGTCATGAAAACTATTAACTCAGGTCTAAAGTTAATAAAAATAAAGGTAATTCAAACTGAACTATTAGCTGTAAATTTATCTGTTAAATACAATATCTGGTACTGGGGAGATGGCATAGTGGATGAAATGCTTGTGATGTGAGCATGAGGACCTGAGTTTGAATTTTTACAGTCCAAGTAAATATAGGGCTGGTGTGGTGGCTTGCCTGTAACTGCAGACCTAGCTAGATGGAGACAGGAGATACTAGGACAAGCTGGCTAGCTAAACTAGCCAATTGGTGAGCTCTAGGATCACATGAGGGACCTTGCTTCAGTTTATAAAATGAATATTGATCAAAGATGATGCCTGATGTCACTTTTTGCATTCCATGGGCATACACATGAATGTACACACACACACACAAAAACACACACACACACACACACACACACACACACACAGAGGCATAAGAAAAACAGAAATGCTTTACAAAGTGCACATGGGAAGGTTGATTGATGAATTTATTCCCCAGTGCTGCTGCTTCGGAAATAACAGTGTTGGGGCTAGAGAAATGGCTTAGTGGTTAAACACTCTCTCTCTCTCTCTCTGCCTCCTTCTCTCTCTGTCTGTTTCTCTCAAATAAATAAATAAAAATAAACAACAATAAAATAACAGTGTTTCCTACAAGGATTTTTAAACTTTCGAACACAGAACATACTGCATATTTACTAGTATTAATTTGTTTTTCTAGTCATGGCTTTTTAGATTAGTATCTCTGATGTTTTAAATGAAATTGTCCTGTCTGGAAATATTTGTGACGCCATGAACTGAATTTTCCCATCTCACCTCATATTTCCTTTTTGGTAGGAGGGTGTTAAATAGGGAAGAAGGGTTATTGTCTTTTTTCAATGTAATATACTAGAATTTAATCAAAACTTTTTCTTGATACCACATGAAAATCTCTCCATAAAACTGTCAAGGCAGAGAATTGTAACTAGTCAAATGATAAAAATAAGTGACTGGGGCTGGAGAGACGGCTTAGCAGTTAAGCGCTTGCCTATGAAGGACACTGGTTCACGGTTCTATTTGCTAGGACCTACATAAGCCAGATGCACAAGGTGGCTCATGCATGTGGACTTTGTTTGCAGTGGCTGGACGCCCTGGCACCTATTATCTCTCTATCTGCCATTTTCTCTGTGTGTCTGTCTGTTGCTCTCAAATCAATAAATTAAACACATTAAAAAAAAAAATAAGTGACTGACTAGTCCTTATCCCTACATGGCATGAATACCTCATCAACTCCTGGGAACTGGAGACACCAGAAAAGATGCACACCATACAAGCTATAACAGAAAGAATGTGCACCTAAATGGCAGCTGCGACATAGAGCTCTGACAGTACCCAGATATGACAGAGCCGCTGCCATCATGAACTCACACGAGATGCCTTTGCCTCTGCAAAACATGCACAGATACAGGGGAAGCTCCTGGGTTGTCACTGCAGGGCAGTGGAAGTGTCTCTCTCCCATGGCATAACCACTAACCTGTGAGGAGAAGTAGGCGTGCAATGGGACTGAAGTGCATATTTACTATTGTTCATGTTTATTTTTTCATGTGCTAGGGATCATGCCCAGGGCCCTAGGCATGTTAGGCAAAATTTTTTCTGCCATTTCAAAAGTTCATTAGTTTATATTTTATTGTGGCTGCTTTACCTCATTCTCTGATAGGTGTGTGTCATTATCTCTTAAGCCTATGTACATATCTCCAAATATTAACTGGTTTAATATTCCTATTTACCCAGCTGTGATACTCTACATTATTCTTACTTTCTATAAATAAAGTTGTATTCTGTGTGCTCAGTGCTCATGACAAAATAATTTATGTTTACATATATGTAGAATTTCATAAAATTGCCTCTGGCTATGGTTTGTTTTTGTACTGGATTTCCCTGATACATAACAGTGTGCCTATTTTAATAAGGTATTTGGAGTTCCATGAAATTCATATTCACCCCCTAAAACTTATCTGGAATCTCAGTCATGAATGATATAAAAGCATCAGCTTTTATAATTACTTGTAATTTTTCCCAGTACCAGTTATTAAATTATCAGTGTTGGACAAGCTATTTACCACTCAGCCCTGTTTGTGATTTTTATACTTCAATAAATCTAAGAAGTATTTACTGAATAACTGATCATGGATAGGAATGTGAATAACTTCAAAGTATATATATATATATATATATATATATATATATATATATATACATATGAAAACCCAGTAGAAGATGTCTCTTTATAATTTATGATATCCCAAAGCTCCATTATACCATATATATCAGGAATCTAAACATTTTATTTGCTGTCCCATTTATTACCTATATTACAAATATTACAAGGGTCACCCACAGTTTTCCTACTAAACTTCAAGATCATAAAAAAATTGAGTCAATATGTTCCAACTACAATGAAGATAATACCCTCAATATTTCTGTAGCTGCCAAAACCAATCCTTAAAAGATATGGTAATGTAAATAACAACAGATCATCAAAATCTGTGGCATTTTATTACTGTTACTTTGCTCATGGGTCAAGAACACAATGAAATGAAAATACATGTGACAGTTATTTGTACATGTCTAATGAAATAAGCATCTCAATAAAACAAAATAACTGGGTAATTATAAAGTTTAGTGACATTATCACAAATATTTATATCTTCTTTTATTTTCTTCATAAGACTCTAACATATTTAAAATAATTACTAGTATATGTTCTGAAACAAATATAAGGATGGGATGGCCTGACATCAACAACTATGATGTGCAGATGAAACTGGGGAGGAGTAAAGTTTGTACATTATGAAGAGAAACTGCTCTAAATTCTGCAGTGTGATACTTTTATTATATTAAATTAATTTCCATGGTAACTATAAGGTGGGTGAGTCTAGAATATATACAAATTCAATGAGGAAGCAATTAAAATAATCTAGCTACACAAATTAGTTAAACATAATTGGACAATGCAGAAAATGGAGGATGCAATAATTATAGGGTATCATAGCAAAATTAACAAATGACAGATGTAAACCATTCTTCATTAGTGTCTATTTTAAATATAAATTCATTAAACTTTCCAAAGCCAGATTTTAACAAGATAAATATACATGATTCAATGACTGCCATACCATGTATCGTGACATTTTAGTAAATGATGGACTACAAAGACTACAGTGGTACTATAGGTTACAAATGGACTGGAGATGATGTGAAGGTCTGGTGGGTAACATTGAGCTAGGGGCCCAAGTTGGGATCACTAGTACTCTTGGAAATGCCAGGCATGATGGTTCATACCTGTAACCCTAGAGAAGAGGAAGCAGAGACAGGAATCTCTGGGTTTATTGGCCAAGTAATGTGAATTCTCAAGTACCATTTTCAGCGTAAGACCCTTGTAACAAAAAGGTAGAGAGAAAGAAAGAAAGAAAAAAAGAAAGAAAGGATGAAAGAAAGAAAGGAAGGAAGGAAGGAAGGAAGGAAGGAAGGAAGGAAGGAAGGAAGGAAGGAAGGAAGGAAGGAAGGAAGAAACAAAGAAATAAACAAAGAAAGATGAAAATGAAGGGTGGTTGAGGAAGACAACTAATTTTGACTTGTGGCCTACACACACACACACACACACACACACACACACACACACACACACACACTTTCCACCCTTCCACCCACATACATGTTAAAATATACTAATAAACTCCAAAGTAAGGTCAGGAATGGAAAAAAAAAATAGTAGACTATATATAAACAGAATACAAGCAAGAAAAGCTACACATTCAACACAGTCATAATTCTTCAGAAATATCCATGAACATTGTAATCCTTTATTAAGATGATTTATATGAAAAGTGAAGACTCAAAATGCTACATAAGTTAATGAATCCAAATGAGAAATGAATACCGTTTCAAAATAAATTTTAGAAGTGTTTATACATGAGTGCTCTGGTGATTAGACACTAAAGGATTGTAAATTTATGTGAGAAACACCACCTACTGATAAAGAATAGGAACAAGGTAGATTTTTATTAGGTTGTCAGCCAGGAAAAGAGTTATAAGGAGATGCCACTTTGCCTGCTTTGGTAGGCTTGAACCTATATCTGATCAATCTGAAACATTCTCACCCAAGATGGCTACAGGAATCAACTCTAGCAATAACTTCCTGTTGGTTCCTCAAGTTCCCCCACATATGTAGGCTAGCCCTGACTGAGTCAGCCTCTTGTTGAGTCTATCAACCAATCAGGATTTTCCCTCATGCAATTGGAGTCTTGGGGTTCCTTGCCAATGCACCAACAAATATATATTCCAATGCTCCTGTAAATTTGGAGTAACCCTGGATCCTTGTCTTATGAATTTAAAGAATTAAAATCCACAGAGCAGAGGTAAAGTTTACAATGACTATCAGATTAAGAGAAGGAATTGCAGAGAGCTCCTGCCATGTGGAAGGCAGGATGAGGTAGAGAGCTCACTAGGAACTGGAGGGGGCACCCTTCTGGTAAGGAGTGTTAGAGTAGGGACCTAGAGGTTCAGGAAAGATGAGCCACTGAAATGAAACTGTGCCCACCTGAAAAGCATCTCTCTAAAACCTTGCTGTGGTGGGCTTTACCCTCAACTCAGGTTGGTCTGAGAGGGATTTTTTTTTTTTTCTCTTTAGTACTACAGCTCAATTAAAAGGTTTTGGACAATTGTGATGTTTGAAAATCATTGCAATTTATTAAAAGTGTGAAGACTTTCAAAGTTGGACTGAATACATTTCATTTTACATCATGGATGGTTATCAGTGTATGGGTGCCAGGGGCATAATGTGTTGGTTTGATGCACATGTACCCCATAAACTTATATGTTCTGAATTCTAGGTTCCCAGCTGGTGGCAATTCGGGAATTGGAGACAATGTATCGTTGGGGGTGGGTTTATGGGTGTTACAGCCAGCTTCCTCTTGTCAGTTTTTGGCACACTCTCCTGTTGCTGTTGTCTATCTGATGTTGACAAGGAAATGATGCCCACCCTCTGCTCATGCCATTATTGTTTTCTGCCATATTGGAGTTTCCCATTGAGTCTGTAAGCCAAAATAAAACTTTTCCTCTCACAAGCTGCTCTTGGTCAGATTATTTGTGCAACAATGCAAAACTGACTTCAACAGATGCTGAACTCAGATTCTGAAGCAGGCATTGTGACATCATTGCTTCCCTCTTTGGGCTGACTCCTGACTGGTTATTTGAAAATATAACTACCTGGCTAACTCCCCTTCATTTTTACACCTGAGTCTGATGATGAAGCTTAGCCCAATTTGATGTTTGGTCCATATACATCTCATAAACCATACACGTGAATCTCTTTCTCTCTCCCTTTCTCTGTCTTTCTCTCTCTCTCTCAACTTTTCTCCTTACCTTACAGCTCTCGCTTCTTCCTTAGCTATTTAGAGAAGTTCTACGGTCTTCCACTAGATGTTGTACATCTACTTCCACCCCATCCCACTTCATAGCCTTGCTGGGAAAGGGGAACATTTCTTGTTGCCTGAGCATTTTCCTACTTGCTTTCCACATGTGTTTTATTGGGTGTCTTTCTTGTTTTGATGCCTTTATTATCAGTGAGCCACTAAATGAGGGACATCTTTTGGCCTGGGCTCTCCTGCTTTACTTTCAGGGTTTGTGTGTGTGTGTGTGTGTGTGTGTGTGTGTGTGTGTGTCTGTGTGTGTGTGTGTGTTTCCCCAGAGGCTACGTCCCCCGAGATGTGACAGAAGATTTCTTCTAACTCCTCCTCCCACTTGCCAGAACTGCTTTTGGTTTGGGCTTTCCTGCTTGTTTTCCCTCTGGATCCTCTTTCCTTAAAATAAACTGTATGTTTTCACTCCTCTTTGCTTACATTTACAAGAAAACAAAATTGGGGTCCACAGGCCTGGGATCTCCTGTGTCTTTATGGTACTTATCCAACTTCTTCAATTCAAACATCTCTCATCAATACAAGACTAAATCACAATCATACTGGTTCATAAAATAATAAAATAACAGGACCAATTAATAAAAACAAATCTTGCATAAATGAAGTTGGCGGCCTGACAGCTTTACATGTGAATTTGATTACACACTGTTATATGGCAAATTCTTCCTACTTGAAACATTTCCTACAAAAGGGAGGAGGTATGATCTAGAGACTGAGGCAGTCACTTCTGGAAGAGCTGAAATTTAAATGGTCATAAGCCCATTCATTCCCCAAGATTATAAGAGTGTTAAATAACTGATGGAGTACAGGATTTGATCAATGTTAATTAGTAATTGAAACATTTTCTTCTGGGGGGAGGAACTCAAATGACTCAGAAAGTGATAAGTGTCTGGGAAAAAAAATGTAAGACCCTCTCAGGACTTATAAGGGTAAAACAACCACTTAGGAAGATACTGAATCTTCCCAGCTTCCTGCAGGTAGTGCAGTGTGTTCCAGAGATACAGCTTCCGTGCATCCTCACTTATGCTGGACTGGGCTTTCCCATGGCGCAGCTGCCTTCAGTCACCCACACTCCTGTTAGCATCCTCTCTCCCTGCTCTGTAAGGAATGCCAATGAACTCATTGGTTCACCAAAACTTAGGGTGCAATTGTACTGTGTTCTGTCATCTGTGTCCAATCTGAAGTGAATAAAGGAGTATTTGTGTTTCCCCAAGTAAATAGTTTCATGCAATAGCAAAAATCTTAAAGGAGAACTTGCAAAAAGAATCAAAGTAAGGGCTGGAGAGATGGCTTAGCGGTTAAACACTTGCCTGTGAAGCCTAAGGACCCCAGTTCGAGGCTCGGTTCCCCAGGTCCCACGTTAGCCAGATGCACAAGGGGGAGCACGCGTCTGGAGTTCGTTTGCAGAGGCTGGAAGCCCTGGCGCGCCCATTCTCTCTCTCTCCCTCTGTCTTTCTGTGTCTGTCGCTCTCAAATAAATAAATAAATAAATAATTAAAAAAAAAAAAGAATCAAAGTAAGACTGATGGACTTGGGTTTCTGTGGCAATGAGTCGCTGGTCTTGCTTTCCCTTTTGGCCTTGGACCATAGGAAGTAGAGCTTACTCAAAGGACTACCTATGCTAAAATAGCTCATTCTTTTTATTTCGATAAAAAAATAAGGAAATTGAAGAATGACTTCATACAAAGAGATATAAAGGAGGCGTACTATAGAAGAAATGGCATTGGGTTCATAAGTAGTCTCTTTGAGATAAAATTGTTAGTATTTAGGGTATGGCATTCAAGTCTCAAGGTGAGGAGTCAGTTTTCCTTTGGTCAGAAGCTGGGATATTCTCCAGATGACTCAGTGAGGAATGCTGGCTGGTAATCTGAATTGTCAGGGGAATACACCTATAAGAATGAAAAAAAAAAAAAAAGATTGTTAAGGTATCTAAAAGCAGCTTCAAGATAAGTGTCATAAACATTTGCAATCAGATTTTTGAAACTTTTGAAGCTTCATAGGATACTAATGTTATGTATAGACAGATAAAAACTTAGTTAAGATGAACTCCAGTATTTAAAAAAAAAATGATGTTAATGCCAGATGTGGTGGTATACACCTTTAATCCCAGCACTCAAGAAATAGAGGAAGGAGGATCACTGTGAGGTGGAGGCCACCCTGAGACTACATAGTGAATTCCAGGTCAGCATAGTCTAGAGGGAGACACTACCCCTTGCCCCCAAAATAAGATTTTACTGTAGCCTACACTAATCCCTTTGAAACTTTCCTATAAAAGTAAATGAAAGATAAGCTTCTAATGTACTCTAAGTAATCCTTAGTATCACCTTAACACCAAAGACACTACAAATTAAGTTAAAAATAAAAATAAAGAAAAACTATGGACCAATATTTTTATACATAATACAAAATTGGAGGGGGGCACTAGTTAATCCCAGTTCTGCAATATATTGAAAAAGATGACCAACTCATATTTATTTGTTGGAAACAAAGTTAGCACAGTGTTAAATAGTGTGTGCTGATTTTCAATTTGTCTAATCTGGTTGCAGGGAATGTCTATATGTAATATTTGCGTGAATGGAGTTTCTTCATTTGTTAGGTAGTCAACAGGGGCAACAGTAGGCTGCTATTGAGTGTTATCATGTTTCAGAGGTTCAGGAAAACTGCCCATGATAGGTGGGGACAAGGTTGCATGCACCCTATCTTCACTTAGTTGAAGATTGGAGAAAGTACCCTGGCCTGGGGTAAAAAGTGATTTGCTAGTCTAAAACCTGAATAATATACTAGGGAATGTCTAGGGGAAAATGCAATTATCCAGACTCTGAGCTCACCTAGACAGTCTTTCCAAACAAATTTTAAAGACTCTTGAGAATTGCAAGCAAGGGATGGGGGAAAACACGGTTGGTTCAAGGCCAACCAGAGAATAGTTCTGCACATACAAAGATCATTCAGCACAGTAAGCAACATTAAATGAAAGAAAGAAAGAAAAAATAATAAAAAACCTCCAGTGATATTTAGTAGGTAAAGAAAAAAAATCATTTGGCAGCATAGGCACAATCTTTCAAAATAAAATTCTCAAACTACTTAGGACTAAAAAGCAGCAGCTACATAATGAAAGCCAAGTATGAACATTCTACAATAGACAGCATCCTCATATGGTTAAGGACTGGCAGCTTTCCTTTAAGATCAGAGCAGTATAAACTGCTTGCTATTGCCATTGCTAGTTAGCATAGTCCTGGAAGTTTTTTTCTAGAGTATGAGAAAATAAAAAGAAATAAAATATGTAAATGGAAAGGTGAAAACTATGCCATGTCTGTTCTTAGATGACATGATATTATATGTGTAAAACTACAGATTTTACAAGATGGCTACAAGTAGTTAATGGACTCAGTATAGGAAAGATAATCAGCACATGAAAACAACTGTATTTTCACTTATTAACAGTGAATAATACAAAGTGTAGTTAGTAGAAAAATGGGATTTCTGAAACATCAAAAATAGAACTTAGGAATTAAGTAGCATATAAATGAATTGTGTAATGAAAACTATTAAATAACAAAAATAAATCAGAAAAAAAGTGAATGAAAATACATCCCATGTTGATGAATTGAAAAAATATAGTTGTGAAATGGTTAATACCACCAACAATCTACATATACTTTTTAATCCATATTAAATGCCAATGATAATTTGTGCATGAATTGAAAAATCATCATCTTAAATTTCAATCATATATTAAACTTTAATATTCAAGTGTCATTTTGATTTTATTTTTACCCTTTATGTTTGGAACATAGAGCTCCCTTTCTTGTATATGCCCTCAAACTCATGTTCTCTGGCAATCTTCTTGAAATTGCCCTCTTGCGGGGACCACATGCAGAAGCCACCATGTGTGGCTCATTATGGGGGATATCCAAGCAAAGCATCCAGGGAGATAGCACATAACAACCATGAATATGGCTATGATAAACAGAAAATAACAGTTTAGCAAGAACTATCAATTTTGAATCCTTGGACAATATTGGTGGGAATTAAAAAAAAAATCCACTGTGGAAAACAATATGGTGACTCCTCAGCAATTTAAAAGTAGTGACAGGAGAGATTGCTCAGCAGTTAAGTGTGTTTCTTACAAGTGTGATGGCCTCAAGGAACCTTAGATATCTACAACATGTTCAAACATCCAGAGTTCATATAACCCCAGTCCTATGTGGAGCAAAGACCATGGTGGGTCATCAAACTGATACAAGAATTCAGGGCTCCTCTATCAACTTACAGATATACACCAATGCATCTAGAAGTTAAGGCTGTTCTTGGAGCCAAAGAATGAAATTCACAGACAAGAACATCAGGTTCAGAAAGAATTTACTGAATGTTAGTGCTTTAAGGAGAAAAAAGCTTTAAGAGAAAGAGACTTAAGAAAAGGAAGAAAGGCATAGCTCTTGCCCAAGGAGGCAAGATGAAGTTTGGAAAGTTTCAAACCTTAGGAGGAGGAAAGAAGGAAGAGATCTTGCCTAGGGTGACAAGAGGGGTTTTGAGAAGCCCATTTGAGACTCAGGTTGGGGATATTATGAGCCCCATGGATGGCCAGATGATTTTGTCAATATAGTCCTGAGTCTGGGGTCAGTATTTCTGTAAAAGGGCAGGCATCTCAGAATCTTAATTTCCTAGAAAGAGCCTTCTCAGAAGGGAATGAAGGGACTCCCACACAGGAGTCCAGACCTTCTCATTTCCAACCTCTAGTGAAGTATAATGACCTAGATTTTTCTCTAAAGGCCCAAAGGTTATCCCCATATTTAGCCCCTTTGGAGTCTTATAATTGTAAGTCTCTGGCCAATCTCTATCTCCTGTAAAAGGACAGCTCTGAAATTGGAATGAGATACCATTTCAAGGTAAATAATAATAATAACAATCATCACCATAATAATGTGTGAGTGATTTTGGGAGATACTCAATAACATTCTCCAGACACTGCAGGGATTATACAGATCAAAACATTGAGTACATGTAGCATGTATGTGTGCACAAACCAAACTCCACACCACATACACTAAAAACAATAAAAAATAAAAATCATCACCTGACATTTTCACCCTAAGTATAATTCTAAAAGAAATGGTAAACATTATCATAATCTAAAATATATGCTTTTATACCCACATTTCAGCAACAGTACTTACAAATGCTACATGAAAAGAACAACTCCAAAGCCGGGCGTGGTGGTGCATGCCTTTAATCCCAGCACTCAGGAGGCAGAGGTAGGAGGATCGCCATGAGTTCAAGGCCACCCTGAGACTACAGAGTTAATTCCAGGTCAGCCTGGACCAGAGTGAGACCTTACCTCGAAAAACCAAAAAAAAAAAAAAAAAAAAAAAGAACAACTCCCATACATGCCCCCCTACACACAATACAATTTATTCAACCTTAAAATATACATACTCACATAGAGGAAATTGGACATCAGAGTGAAATAAGGCAGACACAAAGGACAAGTGTCTCAGGAGTCTACTTGAATGAGGATGCCAAAGCCATAGACACAAATGGACAGCAAAGTAGTGGCTCCATGTGAATGGAGGCATGAGGCAGGTAGCAATTACTTTTACTTTTAACATATAAAGAGCTGTGGAGCTGGATGTGGAGTTGTAAACTGCAGTAAATAAATTTTGATTGTATTTCATACTAGCCAACTGTGTCCTTTATACGATAGCATATTTTATACCAGTCATGCTTAAACAAAGAAAGTTGGAATAATTTCATGTGTAATTTTAGTTCTTCATATTCATTAGTGTCATATGAGTCATAGTTGAAATTTCTATTTAACAAGATGTGTGGGGGAATCTCAGTGTTTTTTGGTAGAGCTAGAAAAAAACAGAAAGTGATCTGATTTTATTAAGAGAGTCTGCAGTATCCATGGGAAACAGAATTTTTACAAATCCACTTGGAAAAGCACTAGATTAAGTAACTGGTAAGCTCCTTTGAGCTATATAGCCTATTACTTCCTAAGACTATGATCACACAGTGACTAATTTCTATTCAAATACTAAGTGACTATGATTAGCAATAACATCACTTACTATGAAAATTTGTAACTTATACAAGTTGGGAAACGTAGTCATTTACTTTGTAAACCTGAAAGATTATATTTGCAATTTAATGGTGAAAATATTCCAGGTTAAAACTATAATTAAGAATGGAATCACTCTCCTTTTATCAAACTGATTTCACTCTATAACAATTAAGTAATGTATTTGTTTGTTTGTGAACAAAAGAATGCTTTAAAGGGAAAAGAAAAAAAAAAACATAGCTGTATAATACAAAGTTAAAAATTTAATATTAACCCTTTTATTACCTATACTTGGGGCCTCAGTGTTGTTTAGTTCTATCCCAACATCATATTATCTCTTCAACCCAGTTTCCTTTTTTTTAATAAGGACTTTTCTAAAAAGAATGTTAGCTTTATAACATAAGCATGGAGGCAACTATGAAGTTGAATGCATGTAATAATTTTGTTGAGCAGATAATATGAACAGAACATAATGCAATAGTTCATTATTCTTCATCTAATTCTGCAAAGTGATTTCCTTTATGTCTAGTAATACCAGGCAATTTTGGATGTTTTCTGTTAAGTTTTAGAAAATGAGAGATTTCTGTGATCTTCTATGCAAAATACTTCACTCTGGTAATCAATTTACATTGTTGATTTCAACTTCTTTGAGAAGGTCTTAATATTTGTAAGTATATTTATCTCACCTAAAGTTTTCCATTACCTGTATATATAGTGTAAGACAGTCCTGCCAAAACCCCTGACAGCTCTCTCCTATTTATGCCTTTTTTTCTGGTTCATGGAATATGATTTCTAAGTATTGTTTTCTCTAGAAAACTCTAGGAAATGTGATCAAACCTGAAACAACTTCCTATATTGCTCCTACACAGTATGTACATGTTTTAGCAGTACTAATACTTTTTGAGCAGGATCCAACCTTAAACTATCTCTCAAGTTCCATAAACATAGAAACATGCCTGTCTGTTACTTTTCCCTTTAAAATCCTCATAATTATATGCTAGGAATTTTATAATCATATTTTATGCAGCAAAAACTTATGTGCATAAAATACAATAACTGAAATCTATTCTGTTATTTTCTTGGCTAGTGTCCTATAAATTCTTCAAAAATAAAGTTAATCTATTTGAATATTTAACACACACACACACACACAATGGTACATGAATGTTGTGAATACTATAAAATTCATCAATATTATTTTAGATTATTGCTATTTAAATAAAATGATTATTTAGGTTTTTTTTATTTTTGTTTGTTGTGTAGAACATTGAGACTAGAAAGTTGAACATGCAAAGCAAGCACTATGCCATTGATTTATGTAGTGAACTGGATCTATGTTGTAAGAATAAAATACTACTAAATATTCATCATATTTATTAAGGTAGGCTATATTGTTATTTAAAATAGTCAATAGCTCAATGCCACTAGTAATTTCTTATATTATTAAAAAGTATTATTTTGAGTGATATGTTTCCCTCCCTCTGCAGCTCAAGAAACAAAGCATATGAGAGGGATAGAAAGAATCCCAGAGGATGGGAAGGAAGGCTGTGGAAATGTGTTCCAGGTATGGTATAACATTATATTCATGACCTCACAGTGACTGTTGCAGCCAGAACAAGACCCACACAATATGATCATGTCAACATTCCTTCATGGAGGACAGAGAAGGGAATGAGGCCCCATTGAGGAATTATAGCAGTTAATGGTGATTGGGGCACAGGAGATCTTTTATGCAGTTGTTTACCCACTGATAGTACCTATATGGTCTGATAAATAATCCCCCACCGGTGCAAACATCCCTAATTAAGTTCTTTGGGTCACAGAGTCACAACCACAGGAAGAGAGAGAGAAAGAGAGAGAGATAAAAGTAGAAAATGGAGACATTGGGAAAAAGAACATAGGTTCAATGGAAGTGGGATGGACTGGTCAGCAAAAGGCAATGGCAGAACATTATGGTCAACATGCACTATTTATATGTGCAAACGTTGCCAGTAAAGTTGCTATTGATTGGGGTTGAAGAGATGGCCTAATGTTTAAGGCACTTGACAGCAAAGCCAAAGGACCCAGGATCAATTTCCCAGAACTCATGTAAATCCAGACACTCTGTGTGGCACACGCATCCAGAGTTTGTTTGCAGTGGCTGGAGGCCCTGGCATTTCCATATTCTCCCTCTCTCTTACTCTCTCTTTATCTATCTCTTTCTCTCTCTCTCTCAGAAATAAATAAGAAACTAAAAAGTTATTGATTGACACATAATATATATGTAAATTTAAAGAGAAAAATGCGTACTGGAGAGATGGTTCGTTGATTAAAGTTGCTTGCTTTCAAAGCCTGAAGACCCAGGTTTGATTCCCTAGGACCCATGTAATGCCAGATGCAGAAAGTGGTACAGAGGCAGGAGGCCTCATGTACCACAAAAAGATCAACTCATAGCAACTTGCATCTCAATGAAATTATGTGATGTCTTTGGCTAAGATAGGAAAATAACCAGTATTTCAACTGTTGGGTCAAAAAACTCAGTTTTATTCTTCTGGATGGTCCAGCAACATCCCAAGTGTTGCTTTCATGTGTTGATGCTTTTACCATACTCAGACATCAGCATGGTAAGAATAATATGGAATGAAAAAGAAGTTTGAATCTTTGAAGTCCTTAATAAGTGGGTTTGTCAAAGCTCGATTTAGATATGATGGTACAGGGTTTGCACTCAAGCCTTTTGGAAAAATGAGGAGATACACCTCTGCCTTCTGAAACTATCCACCTGTGGTGGTCTGCCTTAGCAGACCTGGAAACTTACACATTAGGTAGTAGAATCTGTGTCCTTCTGATTGTGGGACCAGCATCACATGGTTCTGATGAGAAAATGGACAAGGTTCCTCAAATTCCCCTGCATTCCCTACAGCACTGAATAACATGCATGTCTGTCTTCTTTGGAGTCAGCTTCTTTCACCAGCTGGGGAAAACTCTGAAAGGGCTGTCATGATGAAATCCCTTCCGCCAAGTGAAGCTCATTTGCATACTTGAAATTACTTAAAAGTTACTGCTGAAAAGAAAAAAAAAAAAAAATCCCTTCACAGCAGGGTATAGTATTGGATGAAATAAAGAGAAAAATCAATCTTGTGCCCACCAAAACTGATACATTCTTTAAATGTTAGGCCTACTAGTCATCATGGTATTTTATTTCCTAAGTCTATTGGATAGGAAGAATTACGTGAATGATTGTTTAAAACATGAATTCCCCCACCTCAATTCAGACAACAGAAACAAAATGTCCATTACAATGTACATAAATAGTGTCCCATGGCAATTACAACAGATGCCAGAAAGTGTAGGGTGTCCTTGAACTTAGACAAAGAGGAAAAATTGTTTAGGAAGTTTCTAGCAACTTTGCTGTTTTACAATTATTCGAGAACTGGAGAGATTGCTCAGCAGTTAAGGTGCATATCTGTAAAACCTGAGGTCCAGCTTAAATTCCCCAGTACCCACATAAAGCCAGATTCACAAGGTGGCTCATAAGTATGGAATTCATTTGCCGTGGCTACAGGACCAGGTGCACGTGCGCGCACGCACACACATGCACACAAACACACTTTTTCTCCCTTTCTCTCTCTCAAATAAATAAATAAATAAGATTAAAAGTATTCCTTGGGGCTAGGGATGGGTGTTAGAGATCAGTGTTAGAGTGCTTGCCTAGCACTGGGAAAAATCAAACAAAAACAGTATATATTTTAAAATAATTTTATCACTTTTTGCCTTATAGCTGATATAAAGTACACAATAACTTAATAATTGAAAAAGGTAGTGAGCATAATAAACCAAATTCCATTGTAATTTAAAGTTATGTGAAAAGAGAATTAGAAGATGCCATAAAATATTGATCAAATTTGAAATGTATAGCTAGACAAATCAAACCTTACAATTTTTCTCCACTACCCTCAGGCTGCATTTGGCACCTCTGCTTAGCCTTCACAGCTAAAGATTTACCTGGGTCTCATTCTCTTATATGTTTTACTGTGTAACAGAGTGATGGCGTATAGTTACTGGTCAATAAATAGTTATTAAGAGAATTAATTAAATGAGCAAATGGTTAATGTTTGAATCTTTGTTGAGTGTTTCTTTATACCTGGGTTTTGTAGAATAAAGTATCAGTGATTAGGGTCACATATATTTCTTAATTATTTTCTCACCTGACGTCCATAAGACTCATAAAAGTAAATATAATAGAATTTGTTATTGAACACAATTTTACAACTCTGTTATGCATGAATGATTATATTTGCTTAGTGTGTATACTATAACACCTAGCAGAATAGGCTATGCATCTAGTATTTAATAAATAGTTATAAGAATTACTCAAACATAATCTGCACAAATGCATAATGAAAGAAAGCAAACAAGGAAAGGAAAAGAAAGGAATAAAAGAAATATGGGTAAATAAGTTATTAGAAATTTGGAGTTAAAGAAAACAGCCGTGTGTGTGTGTATTGAAAACTTCTATACTTACAGACAACAAACCATGGTATTTCCCTCCCCTCCTCCTCTTTCCTGTTCCTAACTCTGCTCTCTGTCATCTTTTTCTCCTATTATGAGGATCTTGTGTAGATATTCCTAGGCACTGGGAGGTCACAGATATTGAGGCCAATTTCTGTCAAGACAGTTGTATGTAAGGAGTGGGACCCTTCCTTTGGCTCTTTTATTCTTTCTGACACCTCTTCCACAATGGACCCTGAGCCTTGGATGGTGTGAGATGTTTCAGTGCTGGTCATTCCTCCATCCCTTTTCAGCACTATGTTGCCTCTTGGGCCATCCCATTGGTCATCATCGTCTGAAAAGAGACACTTCTCTAACCAGATGTGAGATTAGCATTAATATATGAATATGAATATTAAGTGTCATGTTTGCAGGGCAATTTGGTAAGGGTAATATATGCATTTATCTAGACAAGAGCAGGATTTATACCCCTAAGGCTCATGACCTCCCCTGCCATAGGCTTTTGATTTGGTTTTCAGTACCAGGCATGTATTCCCTCCCATAGAGTGGGCCTTCAGGCCAATAAGGGAGCAGTTGGTTTCCCCCAGTGCAGACATGCCACCATTGCACTTGTTCAGTCATTTGGCCTGTCTGGCCAAACTTGACGCTACCAGTGTCCACTGTTTTCACAGATGATGATAGCCTCTCATAAAGCTGCATACAGTGCAGCTTTTTCCAGCTATCAGTTGGCTAGGCTACATGTAAGTTTTCTGCTCAACACCAGTTTGATTTCTCAGTGACTTTGCCACTCAGGCATGTGAAGTCTTCAGCAATAGGTTCTTACTATCTCTTTCTCACAGGAAACCAAGGGCCTTGGCAATAGCCTATAATGTTTTGGAGGCAACAGCGACCTCCCTGGCCAACAACTCACTGGAAGGTATCCCATACCTGGCACTGAAAATTTTCTAGTAACAATCTATGGCTTCTTGATGTGCCACTATTCAAGAAAGTAGATTTTCATATCTTATTCAGAATATCTTGAATTTTGATTGACCCCCCCACCCTTCTTTTATACAGTCTCTTCCCCTGACCTAGCTTAGCCTTTTCCCCTCCCTGTAATCTGTTTTCCTACTTACATATATACAATACCATCACCTGAAATCCTTCCCTCTCCTCCCTCCTTTATAACCTTTTTCTAGCTTACAGGCCTCTGCTACTGATTTTAAAACGTGAACACTTTTTGTTGCTTGATGCGCCTACTGATTTTCACTTCCTTTAAACATGTGTTTTTCTAAGAGGGCCAGCACTCACTTGAAATTGAGAAATTGAATATAAAATAAGTGAATTTACAATTTTTTTGGAATCAGTTTCAAGTTGCTGTCAGAAAACACATGACCAACAGCAGTTTGTGGGAAGAAAATGTTTATTTTGGATTAAAGACTGGAGGCGAAGCTCTATGATGGCAGAAGAAAACAATGGCATGAACAGAGGGTGGACATCATCTCTTTGCCAACACTAGGTGAACAATAGCAGCAGCAGGAGGGTGTGCCAAATACCGGCAAGAGGAAGCTGGCTACAACACCCACAAGCCTGGCCCTTACAACACACTGCCTCTAGGAGGCTTCAGTTCCCAAACTGCCACCAGCTGGGGGCATAGCATTCAGAGCACAAGGTTGTGGGGGACATCTGAATCACACCACTACACACTTGAAAAATCAAGATCACTAGCAAGATGTAAAGAGGCATGTTCAAGTGCAGAAACAGCCTACTGCTTCTTCCATGCAAGCGCAATGGGTGAAAAGAAGAGCACTGCAGGAATTGTCACTAGTCTCTTCTTTTGTTGTTTTTGTTTATTTATTTTTCCTAAAAGGAGACATAAGTTTGCGTGCTGAGTGTAGGGTAAAACTTTACTTATGGAAGAGAATTAGGGGAAGATTTGGGACAGTATCTTTGGATTAAAAGGATCAAAGCCTGAGAATTAAAGGGGGGGGGGGACTTAAAATCCACTGTTTTTCCTGTGAAATCCTGAATTTAATCGTTCTATCGGCCAAAGTTTTCATGATCACCTTGTTTAGACAAACTATTATAAATGTAAGTTTCCTCATGTTGATTTTGTAGAAAAATAGCTCTGTATTGTGGAATTGCCATGAAACATACAAATCAATTTATAATTTTTTTTAGATACTGAATCACAGGAACAATGTAAAATACACCTGACTTTTCCTGGAATAGTTAACACTAGATCAAAAGATTCTTCTGTCATACACAGACAGAGCATGTACCAGTTGCTACTAAGTATTAATAAGGTGCATGGTAAGGAAGAGATGATATTGTTATAAAACTTAGAAAGACAGACAAGTAATAGGAAAGTGGTCAAGGCGGAACAGTTACTAGTGAACAACTGTATTTTTTTTTTTTTTTGTCACTGACATCCAGCTTCTGTGCTCTTTGCTTCAGTGAATTCTTTTATTCCAATTTCATAATGAAGTTTTGAACATAAACAGGAGATGATAAAATCAGGTGATTGAAGAAATAGAAGTGCTGGAAGGTATGACTTGCAAAGTCAGAGACTGATATAGAAACAGTAAGCTATCTGTAGCAACAAGCATTGCTGCTGTATCTAAGTGACCTGATTCTAAATTTAAAAAACAAAAAAATCTTTAGTGGCTCAATATATTGACTTCTTGGTAAATACTATTAGAAGAGCCAGGCGTGGTGGCCCATACCGTTAATCCCAGCACTTGGAAGGCAGAGGTAGGAGATCAACATGAATTCAAGGCCACACTGAGGGTAGAGTAGAATTCCAGGTCAGCCTGAGCTAGAGTGAGACCCTACCTCAAAAAAACAAACAAACAAACCAAACACGATGGGCCCAGGTGAAGCCGTTCTGTGCTCCTTTCACCGTATTTCAACATTTTTTCCCCCTAACTTACATTTTAACTTTGGGTGTTTCAAGTTGGTAGGGTATTTTTATGGAGACTCTACAGGGATACTTATTCCCCTCACAAAAATATGGCACATTTGTCAAGAACTTGGCAACAGACTCTGTGCTACAATTCCTTCATTAAAACTCTTAAGTGATTTGGGGGGGGGGGGCTGGGGGGGAGCGGTGCAGTGGGCTGTGCGTGGCGCCCTGCGGTCACGTCACTGTGGGTGGCATGGCTGCTCCAGTGAACCGCAAGCGCGCAGCATCCTCAGCAAGTGCACAGCATCCTAAGCAAGCGCGTGGCCAGCGTCGGGTCCTTTGCAACAGCAACCTCCCGGGACCAGCACCTCACAAGCCTGATGTTTATGACTTCGAAGCCACATAGGATCAGGTGTACCATGATCTCAGGAAAGACAAAGAAGTATACACGCAGAATGGTCTTTCCCACACGTTGGACAGAACTATGAGATCAAACCGCAGCCACAAAGGTTCCAAAACTGCAAGGACCTGTTTGAGCTGACCCTCACTTGTGAACAGAGAGTGTACGAGAGGGGGCAGAAGACCTGCCAGTCAGCTCGTGTGGTCAACGTGGACATCCAGGACAACCATGAAGAGGCCCCTCTAGGGGCGTTCCTCATCGGTGAGCTCTGCCAGTGTATCCAGCACACTGAGGACATGGAGAAGGAGATTGATGAGCTGCTACCCGAGTTTGAAAGAAGACTGGCCGGGCCTTTCTCCACACTGTCGGCCTCTACTGAGACTCCAGGGTCCGCCTCATACGAAGCTGCCTTGTTCAGCCACCTTCGGAGCCACTTTGTTAATGCGTTTTCCTACCTGATATTTGTTTTAATGTTAGGTATTCTGCCCATGGCATTGACGATATCCCATTGTACTTTGCATATTGTATGAGGAGTATACAGAATTGCCAGATTCAAAACTATTATTTTCAATTCCCCTTTTCTTTAACCAAAAGGGAAAATACGGCTTACAGCACAGCCCCCAGGAAGTGCCTGGTAAGCTTGCCTAGTCTTTTTCTCCCTACCTGCTGGATTGTACAAAAATCTAAATAAAGCACGGCAGTGTCCTACTGGGGAAGAACCTGGGATTGCGCAATTAACTGATAACAACAACAACAAAAATGCTAAGTGAAATTTCCAATACTTACTTTTTTTGATAAGGGTAATAACAATGCTACTTATCACATCTGAAAGTTTCTCACTGGAAAAATATCATGTGCTCAGAATTTTAAAATATGTATATAATGGTTCATTGGGATAATGTATTTATAATTGTTATTCAAAAATATCCTCCTCTTATCCATACATACTTAATGACAGAATTTTAACACACATGTGCAAGATGATTACATGCTCAGAGACTGCTGAGCTACATAAAATTCAAATCAGGGAGTAAATATCCTATATTTAAAGAAAGGAATGCAGATAAGAGATTAGATTGCAAGCTGCCGCGTATAAGATCTGTTGGGAAGATAAGCTGGCTAGCTTTGGTTGTAATAATCTGCATGCAGTAACTACTATAAGAAACCATATTCATGCCTTTAATGCTACTCATGGTTGAGAAATGGCAAGAATAAGAAAACCCCTACCTTCCAGGCCAGTATTGGCAATTGTGCAGTGTAATTGTGGTTTGTTTAGGTATTACAATAGCACCAAGAGTTGACGTTTTGACAGTGTTGGAAACTGAAGAAGAGAATATGAATTCATTCATAAAAGATATAGTACTAAAATATTTCAGTGTGGAGTCTTATTGCTTCTATGAAACACACTTAAACGTTTTTGTTTATTTATTTGTAAGGTGGGGGGGGAGGCATGACAGGATCTGTTAAAACTATAAACCCTTCTCCAAATGTATGCACCACCTTCTGCATCTGTTCTATGTGGGTACAGGGGAATTGAACCCAGGCCATTAAACATTGTAAGAAAGTGCTTTTAACTGCTGCATCATCTCTCTAGCCCCATTATATATATGGAGAAAGAGAGAGGTCGAGTCTCACTGTAGTCCAGGTTTACATGGATTTCACTCTGTGGTCTGTGGCTAGCCTCCAGCTCATAGACAACCTCCTACCTCTGCTTTCCAGATGCTGGCATTAGAGTGTAGGAACACACCTGGCTTACTTTTTGATGATAAGGAGAAATATACCACAATTAGGAGACATCCTTGTAAGAATCAAATTTTACATGTATACATAGATATTTATCTAATGTAGATAGGAGCTAACATTATTTTAATTTAAAATTTTGATTTAATATAGTTTGTGTTATACATAACACTTACAAATAATACATATATGTCCACAATATATAGTATGTGTACAACATACAACCTATACTGAAATCACCCTCATAAAATCAGGAATTTATATTACAAGGTCAAATATGAGGTGCTTTATTTTAAAGTGTTGTTAGATGGAAATCTGTGTACTTTAGGTTATAAAAGTAGAGAGTAGATGTAATGATAACATGTCATGAACATGTTATATTAGAATGGAAGTGTAAATTAAAGAAATTTAATAGAAAGGGCAAAGAGAATGTATTTTGGAGGAGGGCTAGAGATGTGTCTCAGTGGATGTGCTTTTTGTGAAAAGCATGGAAGACTGACAGGACCTAAAACTACCTGAATTCAAATCTTCAGATCCCATATAAAGAG
This sequence comes from Jaculus jaculus, assembly GCF_020740685.1. Taxonomy (NCBI): domain Eukaryota; kingdom Metazoa; phylum Chordata; class Mammalia; order Rodentia; family Dipodidae; genus Jaculus; species Jaculus jaculus. Next base: position 42,689,492 of record NC_059104.1, read on the forward strand.
CTGGGCATGGCCTCACAAGCCTGTAATCCCAGTCAAACAAAGGAGAGGAGAGTCCTGGGCTCACTGCTACTACAAGTTCAGGAATCAGTAAGAGAATCCTACACAAAATAAGGATAGGTAGAAGAGTAGTATGGAGCCACATAGCCAAGGTTCTGCTCTGGCTACCACAGGAGAGCTCCCCCCCCCCCACCGCCACTGAATACAAACACACACAAACCATACACACATACACATAAGCAGAAAACAAAAATAATATTGAAGTGCAGAGACATTTAGATAGTGACGAAGAAAAAGAAGTTTGGAGCTGAACTTAGTGGTGCACATCTTTAATCCCAGTACTTGAGAGGTAGAGGTAGGAGGATCACCCTGAGTTTGAGGCTACCTTGAGACTACAGGTCAGCCTGAGTTAGAGTGAGATCCTACCTCAAAAAATTTTAAAAAGGAAAATCAAAACAACAACAACAAAAAAGTCTTCAATACACTTGGGCTGAAGAGATGGCTTAATGGTTAAGGAGCTAGCCTGCAAAAGCTTGTAGACCCAGGTTCAATTCCCCAGTACTCAGGAAAGCCTTGCTTCTTTCTTTCTCTCCTCTCTGTCTCTTATAAGTAAGTAAGTAAGTAAATAAATAAATAAAAGCATATTTTTTAAAAAGTTTTCCCTATTGATTCTTGAACATTTTTATGTGTGGATTGATGACTAAGGAAGTATTCTTATAAACCCAAGAAAAAGCAGAGGAAACAAAAGAAAATTTTACAGATTCTTAGACAGAAGCAGAAAAAAAAGTCAGTTTATAGAATAAACACATCACCAACAGAAAAATTAAACATATTCCTGAAAAGAATGTGAAAGTTTAGTTGCAGGAATAAATGGCTGTTTTTTAAATAATAAAAAGATAAATAAGTGGAGTAATGGAAAATGGCAGCAATAGAGTCACTTTCCAAAGGATGCGTATAGGGTACTGATAAAGTGAACATAAATAATATGAAAAGATAATTTAGAGACACTTTAAAAGAACAAGAACACATCAGATGTTTCTGAGTTGAACAGGTGATGCTGATAAATAGCATCCAAATGCTCAGGGAGCTATGAAAATATCCCTGAAATGTGACTGCCACTCAGTGAAAGAAGGCACAGGAGTGAGACCAGCAGCTGTACCTACACTAACAGAGTGAGAGGGGCCCAACATAGCTGATTCTCTCTTCCTTTCTATGACACTCTCTTCACTATCATCCCTCCCTTAAAGGAATAGCAGCCTCAGAGAAAGAAAAGCCACCCTTCTTTCATGAGGGACACTTCTGCCATGTAAATATTGCAATGACAACTATTTGAGGAGTGCTCAAGAGAACATTCCTCCGGAAATGTTACCATCCTGTGAGATTCGAATTTTCTACTTCCAGATATTGTTGAGCTTTTTTAAAAGAAAGACATCTACAAGGGCACAATTCAAATTTAATAGAGCAGGAAAAGGTTGTGTATATTTAGGTCAGATCACCATGCCTAGAAACAGTTTAATGTCCTTAATTAATTTACTTTTATTTAATGACCCCTGATTGGTATCCTGCTATGCCCAATGAACATACTTCTCAGGTTGGTTTCCAGCATTATATTTTTTAGAATAGCATATCTTAATTAACATAATTGCTGTTCAATTCACATATAAAAATGAACAAATTATTAATTAAACATTATTTGTTCAGAGAAGCTGAAAAAAAAAATAAAGCCCGGAATTAGAGTTAAAAAACTGGAATTTAGTTTAAACAACATTTGAAATCAAGTGTTTAATCATGTTTGAGGCATAGTTATCTTCTGTCTGTGTCCTTGGAAGGCTTAATAGTACAGGGGTTAGGGATGTGGGGACTCAAGGTCAGATGTGTGTCTGAACACTTTCTTCAAGGTAAACTAGTGCAATACATCTGGAGAAATTACTTCATCTCTTTGAACGGCAAAGTAGATTAATAGTAATAATCACTGTAAGCATTTGGGGAACGGCTTGTAGTCATTAAGTAATGAATAGCTACAGTGCTTCATAGATCATTGTAGGAACAGTTCAATTTCTTCAGATACATCTTTCTTGAGGATTTTCCCATAAGTACCTGCTCTAAGCTTACTATTTTTTGTTAGTGTAATAACCACAAAAGAATGTGACAGGTAAAATTTTGGGTGACAGTACAGTAGAGAGGAACATGTTCATGAGTTTCACCGCACTGACAGAAAGCTGGAACATTCAGGAATCATTGTTCCAACAGGAACAGTCATAATGTACTGCTATGAAAATGTTTATGAATAGTCATGGGTTGTGTTAATGAGAGAATATTAAGGCCCCAGTGGGCATGACTCTTGCCTATCTCCAAATACCCAGAGTCATCGTTTGGACCATCTGGATGTCTGGGAGTGGCTAACAGAGGTTTTTCTGCTTGTTTTTAATGTATGACACAGATTCCTACTCATATTACATAGAGTAGCACAGATTTCTATTAAGATCACATGTGTACCAGGGACTCAAAACAGCCCAGCTGGAAAAACTCTGATCAGGGGAGGTGAAGAGGTGGAGGAAGTGCGGCAGTGACTTTTTCATGAATATGTCTTGGAGCAGGCCTGGACTGGCTATAGAATGGATTCATCTTGGAACTATAAACTCGTTCACAGCTTCCCTTCTGGCTTTGGATTCTCACTTTATAGGGGCTGTGCTTTTCTGAATGACCTACTGGAGAAAGTATCAGAAAGAATGGAATAGACATACCTGCCATACAGGATGTTTTATGTGTACTCTAATGGTAAGAATTACAAGGAAACCCAGTTTCAAGGACATGAACATACCCACCACTTGATAATAGAGCAAAGAGGATGCATTTGAAGTAAGTGAATAGAATCTCCTTGAATTTTTTACAAGACATACAGAACCTCTGCCATTGCCATGCTTAACAGTTTAGACATGGATACTTACATTTGTCAATTTTTGAATTTTCATGTTTCACACAATGCTAGTTTCCACATAGGATTCATCTTGCCTTAAACTCTTGAATATATTGAAAAATACACATTCATCTTTCTCCAAATGAGCTTTGTCTTTGGATATCTATTTCTTTCAAAGAAAGTACATTGTCATTGCTCTGGAAAAAGAAACATGATGGCATTTTAAATATTTCTTTAGTCATGCATTGGCATACTTTATTCCAATGTTAGAGATTAGCCAAATTATTTTTCTAAAAATTTTCATAAGTTTTTTTTTTTTATCATTCCTACTTAACACAATTATGTGTGTCTTATCTTATGGAGCATAATAAATAATGTTACTTATTCAAACAGATTTCAATCTTTCTCCCTTCAACTGACCTTCTACCTCTAAAGACTATTGGACTTAAAACAATGTGAAATAAATCAAAAATACTGATTAAAGACATTTGATTATCCCAAAGTCTACAGAATACATGGAGAATTCCTTTTTCTCAGCTTTATTTTATTGGAAATTCTGTATCTAACCTTGTAAGTTCTGTTATGAATGTGTGATGTGAATTATTATTTGAATGGGCATTTGGGAACAGAGATAGACATAGAACCAGAGAAAATACAAGCAATAGCCCCAGGCTCCTGAAGAATATAATTTACTCCTGTTGATGTTTCAAGACTACATTGATGCTGACCTTGAGTTGAAAGAGAAGCCACTCTGAGAGCAACAAAATCATCATCAGTTGGAGCCCAGTTGACAGCAACTTTAAAATCTACTCATTTAACCTTGTCCAGATGAAAGTCTTCCATGTTCTACAACAGCCAAGTTCCCCTGCACATTTTTTTAACATAACCTATTTACAAGTTTTAGCTCAAATTTCAGCCTATATGAATCCTGTTGTCTTTTCATTTAATAGGCCAAATAAGAACTTCTACATTAGTTTAGGTAACAGTTTCTTTGTTTGTTTTCAGCTCTGATGATCAAATTCAACGTCTTGCATGTGGATGACAAGTGACCCACAGTGATCCATAGGCCTAGCCCCATCTGAAATTGATTTAAAAAAATCTATGGATTTATTTTCAAGCTGAGAGGGAGAGAGAGAGGATGAATAAGAATCAGTGCACCAGGGTGTCCAGTAACTGTAAATGAAGTCCAAATGCATGCAAAATTTTGTGCATCCTGCTTTAAGTGGGCACTGGGGAATCAAACTTAGGTCATTATGCTTTATAGATAAGGGTCTTCTAAGCCATCTCTCCAGCCCAGAAATTTATTTTTTATTTCATTTTATTTACTTACATGAGGAAGAGAGAGAGACAGAAAGAGAGAAATGAATGAGAATGTGTGTGCCAGGGCTTCTAGCCACTACAAAAGAACTCCAGTCACATGTGCCACCTTGTGCATCCAGCTTTTGTGGGTCCTGGTAATTGAACCTTGATCCTTTGGCTTTGCAATCGATTGCCTTAACTGCTAAGCCATCACTCCAGGCCCCAGAAATTTCTTAATCTTGAAAGGTTTCTTTACAGATAAATGTCTTATGCTACCCATAAAATAATAAGATATAAATTTAAAAAATTAAAATTTGATGCACACCTATTTTAACAAGCTAAATAACAACAATAAAGATAAATGAAAGTTAAAGCATACTTTCTCACATTTCATTTATTTATATTCACTGAGAGATATTAGTCATCTAATTTAAGTTCTATTCCATGATATACATTTGCACATTTATTCAGACAATAGAGAAAGGAACTTCCCACATTCTGACTGTGATTGAAGCCTGCACTAAAATGTTTTCAGACAGGTTCAGAATGGCCAAGTGCAGGCTGATTCAAACCTACTTTTTAAAGAAAAAGAAAAATGTTTGCCAAGTTTTGGAGGTACATAATGAATTTTGATCATAATCCCCTCCATTACCTTCTTTTACTCCCCTTCCTATTTCTCCCCTACTGGAAGCCTTCTTTCCAACTAGTCCTTCTTCTACTTTAAGATCTTTTTTTTTTTTTTTTTCCCTTGTGCATTTGTGGCTCATTGACTTTGATTACGGTTGCCTGCATGAGCATGGGTGGAGGATTATTAACCAGAGTCCTTGCAATGTACCAGTGGTCCTACTAGTAAAGAAATGTCTTCCTTTCCCTTAGTAACTGTGGCTGGAAGTCATGTTCACGAGAGGCAGGCCAATACTAATTTTTAGCTAAATGATTACGTCATACTTGTCAAATTGTCACCATACAATTTTGACAACCCAGTGCCACTCTCTGATACTGTCAGGTACACTAGCCTTCTCAGGAATGCTGCAGCTTCACAGCACCGCATTTTAAAAACTAAATCTCCCTTTTCTGTGTGAGTCATGACAACAGAAAAGGGACTAGCAATTCCACACGGGATTTTTGAGCGGCTTTCACTTTCCATTCCAGGTAACCCACCAGTCTTCTGATTGGAGTCCATTGTTTGTTTGTCAGCAAACCACCAGAGCCCACCGGGGTCTACATAAGCCTCTTAGACTAAGGCATCTGGTTCTTTTGGTTCCTCAGTAGGGGCCAGACCCAAAGCCCCTTACTCTCAGGCCCTGGACCCACTCCTGCCTCTAAGACTCCAGGGGCCACTTGTTCCTGGGGAGCCAGACTCAATCCCACCAGAGCTGCTGTTAGCCCAAACTCATCTGTAACTCTCTAAGAGACCCAAGTTCCGGTTTCATCGGGTCCCACTTCTGCTCTGGCACTGCCAGTTCCTGCTTTGACAGTTATCCTGAGGCTTCCCAAGTGCTTAGAGCTATAATGTTCAATAGGAACCCATCTTAGATGGCATCACAAGCCTTGCCAACAATTTAGAGTTACAGCACTTGACAGCTACCCCTCGTCTTGAAACCTGCCACCGATGAAAGTTCACATTTCAGAGCTATTACGACTACCTTTGGGACAGTTTGATTCTCATTTTGTCACCACCTAGGGTTCAGAGCTTCCACTCATCAGCTTGAGTGTGTTTGCAAGGAGGAGGTGGAAGGCACAAGACCACTTCCTGTGCTTATATCTCTTTCTTCCTTGTTGGAATCATGTGCTATGTCTTGTCACTGCCATGTTCATCAGGCTTTGGTGACCCACCAGCTTCCAGGAAATTGTCATGTCTCCACCTCACTTCTCTCCGTGGGCACACTGATTATTCAGACACCCGGCACTGTATCAATCTCTTTATTGACATGATACATGTTTCAACAACTGAGCAATCTCCTCACCTCTTACCAATGCCTTGAAGTTGTGCTCCCATGAGAATAAAGTCCTCCTCATTGCTCACCCTTGGTTGTTTGTCTTCTTTGTTCCTAGTGGAGGGAGACAAGAATCTAGAATAATGGGCTATACCAGTACCACATAGATTGGTATAGACTCAGTATCCCACATAACTAGGCAAGTGAGCTATCTCAGACACAAAAGAGTAAGAAGCATGGAGAGCAAGACTCAAGGCAAAACTTTAAGGAAACCAATCAACAGGAAGAAATAAAAAGCCAAAATAGTAAGGTGTCTAACCTCAAAAGAGGATCAAGGAAAAAGCAACAATTGCAGATTCAATGCAAAGTGTACTGATTTTAAATCTATATGAAGACATTGGCATGTTTCTGAGCAGTCAGATTTCATCAGTATCGAGCATAATAATTACTGATATATAATTTATAACTAAATCACAATGGAGATTCTCACTATGCAAACCCAGAGCTTTACTATAGAATATTAGGCAGTAGATTTCTTTTTATTTTGGTGACAAACAAGACTTTCTTTCTAGAGGCTGAAGGGAAATAGTTTGAGATTAATTTGTCTGAATCAGTTGCTTTAGTTGATGTGCTCCGTGGTTCTCTACTGTAGCGCAGCTATTACTCCCTTTGTAATTCTTGAAGGAAGATTTCTTACATTGCCATAAACTTGTATCCCCATAAACATTTACATATTAGGTTTCAGAGAAAAATTAAAGAACAATATTTACTCTTTAATATTATTTTAAATCTTTTCTAACATTAAAAATAACTCAAAATGAAATATTCTTCAAAATGCATAAATCCTCTCTCTGTGGTTTGAAATTATATCTATGTCTATAACTATATATGAGATAATATCATAATTTTCTTTTTTTCAAATCATTTGTCTACACTATATTTCTTTTTTTATATACCCTCTATTTTTTGCTTTTATGAACTTTATATAAGAAAGTGCCCTTATGTCTGCCTGAAAACTGGACACAGGGGAAACTTATCCAACAATTTAGTCATCACTTGCTAAACTAATTGTGTAAACTCAGTTGTTTTTGTTTGCTTGTTTGTTTTGTTTTGTTTTGTTTTACTTTCGAGGTAGGGTCTCGTTCTAGTTCAGGGTGACCTTGAATTCACTGCGTGGTCTCAGGATTTGCCTCAAACTCATCGCAATCCTCCTACCTCCGCCTCCCAAGTGCTGTGATTAAAGGCATGTGCCACCATGCCTGGCTTTTAAGCTAAGTATTTCTATAAAGAAAAACTCTTCAGATTCCACAGAAACTAATAGATTTTAAAAGATCTTATTTCTTTACTATAGTAAGAGACATAGACATCTAATTAAGGAATGGTTTGTAACATGTTTAGGTGAAAGTTTCATTTATAATAGTGAAACCATTTTCAGACAGAAATGCCAACACCACTGCAAACTTTTAAAATACTAAGATAGTGGCAATTGTATTATATATTGAGTTAATTCTACTGTTATGTGCTCTCCTCAGTCTATTAACATTTAGCCACTCTGGAAATCAACATTCTTTCAACAAATTTCAAAGGCACATTGATCACATTTAAAAAAGACAAATAAGGGATCAATTAACCTTTCCTAATGAATCATCTTGTGACTTGTAATATGATATTTACACAATAAGAAATGAAATTTATTGGTATTTATATTGCTCTTTGAGATAAAAGTTGTTAATATGAAACAATAGATTGTTATCCATGGTTTACAGGTTCTATCTCAAAGGTAGAATTTTGGGGGGTCAGGGCCTATTCCATTTACTATTTGCTTACTTTCCTTCCCTTTAGAGTTAAAGGAATAATTGCAGAATGCATTTAAAGAACTTTCATCAAGATGTCTTAAAGTAAAAATAAAAACCAATTCCAAACTCAAAATGACTTTCTCCCAATTGCTCCTGTAATTCTGTGCCTCTTTATTTTGCACTGATTTTCTCTTTCCAGAGATCTCCTTCAGGCTCCCTTGCAGCAGGCTTTATGGATCAGTGATTCTGGTGATTGTTTTTCTCTCCAAGGTCGTTAGAGGGACCCTTTTATCCCACTCTCCAATTTTCACATAGACTTTCTCATGTTCTGTAATACATACTCCCAATAACTGTATTTCCTGGGATTCTTAAATTTTAAAAAAAGCCTAGTTAGTTAGGGTTCATTGAACTTTTTATGTTGTTTCCTATATTATTGATCATCTTGCTACCTTCTTATTAAAATTAATGAGGCAATATTTAATACCTATTCTATGGCACTCTGTTTTTCTTTGCGTTATTTCATTCATTCCATTTAACAGCTTTAGTAAATGGAGTACCATTTTTTCACTTACATTAATGGAAAAATTTAGTATGATTTTTGTCTCCAGTTACTAGTTAAATATTAAAATAGAAACTTGAGAGAGAAGTTGGGTGATGGCTCAACAGTCAGTTAAAGATACATTCTGGCAAAGCCTAACAGCCTGCATATGATTCTCCAGTATCCACTTAAAGCCATACTTGCAAAGCAGTACATACATTTGGAGTTAGTTTGTAGAAGCAGGAGGCTCCAGTGATACTACAGTTTCCCTCCCCCTCAAATAAATAAATAAATTTTACAAAATAACATTGAGCAGTATGGTGGATTCAGCCACTTTGCCTCATTTTGCTGTGCTATTTCTTTAATGAAAGTCTTCCACCTCCTTACATGCCTTAACCACTAAGCAATCTCTCCAGACTCAATATTTGTTACAAATGTTTAAGGCACTGTGATATTAACCACAAATAGTTAAAAAGAAAGCAAGCTGGGTGATTTTTAAAAGAAACTATCAATTCTAATACATTTGTAGATAATAACTTAAATTAATGATATTGATTAGGTTATTGGTTAACTTACTGTTAAATTCCAATATATGATTTTCTAGCAAAAATCACGTACAGCCTCTGAGTATTTTTTCTTATACTGTTGGAATCAAATCAAGAGATAATAAACTTGCACAGGCTTGTACAACTGTATAACAGTGACCTAAGTAACCTGCCCCACAATCTCTGAATTTTAAAATATTTTTTCCAAAATAGTCTCACTTATTTTCTTAAAAAAATAATCTTCTCTTAATGTTAAGTGAGGAAAGGAAAGTTATACAATTCACTCAAATATTGACTAAATCATTTGGAATAAATGCCATCTCATGTGGCAGCAAGTGACATGAGAGGGCCACATCTCCCATGAAGTAATAAAAGATAAGGCTGGAAAGATGGCTTAGCTGTTAAATTGCTTGCCTGCAAAGCCAAAAGCCCCAAGTTCAATTCACCACAACCTACGTTAACCAGATACATAGGATGGCACATGCATCTGCATGTTTGTTTGCAGTCGCTGAATGCCCTGGCATGCCCACTCTTTCCTTCTCCCTCCCTCTATCTCTCTGCATTTTTCTCTCTCAAATAAATAAATAAAAATAAAGTATTTTTTTTTAAGTTGACATTGGACAAGATGTGTCCTAAAATAGGAACATAGGGAGAAGTAGGTTTCAGAAGCATCTCTATGGACAGGATCTTTTCTCATCACTCTGTGTCAAGAATATGAAAGAAAGAAATAACCAAAGATGGCACAAAAAAGCATGGTAACACAGAGGATATTGAAATTATGTATGGCAGAGATCAGTAGATAATCCTCAATTATGATCATTGAAACTATATATGGTGGATAAGGCATGAACAAGAGGGATGAGAGCTAGGTAATACTTACAGGTAAGTGATGGAAACTTATAGGTAAGCAATGAAAAAATATGTCAATATGGTTGTGTTCAAGGGTTAAATGTAAAGATTTTGGCTGGTGAGGATTATACCATGGGAGACTACATTCTTTTAACACATTTTGCTTATTTACTTTTCACCTCTCAGAGAATAATAACATAACTCTTTTTCATATTGTGTCAGGTATGATGAATAGAAATGGTGCTAGAAAAAATACTAATGTTTGTGGATGGGGATGAGACTCAGTGAGTAGAGTGCTTGCCTAGGGTACTAAGGCAGTGGGTTTGATTCTTATCACCACATGCACCTGGCATGGTGTCATGGGACCATGATGTTAATCCTGGGAGGTCTAGGCAGGATGAATAGAAGATCCTCAGCTACTTAGTGAGTTCAAGGATAGCCCATCTCTACTATAACAAAAAGCACAGGATGTATGAGCTTTTATCCCAGTTATTAATTAAATATTAGAATTCAAAATTGAGCAGATGGGTTGAGGAGATGGCTCAGCATTAAGTTAAAGACAGTTTCTTGCAAAACCTAATAGCCTGAGTACAATTCACCAGTATCCACATCTGGAGTTCCTTTGCAGTAACAGGAGTTTGTGGTGAGCTCATACCCTCTCTGTCCCCTTCCCTTTAAAATAAATGAAAGAAATAAATAAACAAATAGATATTTGGGTTTTTTTTTTTCAAAGTGAAAGTTGATCAGAAAGCTACATTCAGTTACTTTGTTTAATTTTGCTGTGCCATTTCTTTTACATAAGTTGTCCAACTCTTAGCACTTTCCCTACTGACCAATTTCTCTAGCTGAAAAATTGTAATAAGTGTACACAAGACTCTGATATTAATCGCAAATAGTTAAATGTAAGCAAGCTTGATGATTTAAAATATATTAATAACATTCAAATATCTTTGCAGATAATAGCTTGTGGATAACAATTTTCCCCCCCAAATACTATTTGTTTTTACTATTCCATTCTTCATGTTTTAATAACATTTATGATTCAAATGTTACTATTTATCCTTTATAATGATATTTTCCAACAAGGTTCATATGCAAAAAAATACACATTCATTTTTTGTATATGAAATTAACTAATCAGCACTTTAACAAACAAACACACACACACACACACACACACACACACATATATATATCTTTCTAAAATTATTCTGAACATTCTTAGTTTTTTATCTTAGAAATGTTTGTTTTGTCTGAAAATGAAGTGTTCCTCATGAGCTCATTTTTGAATAATTGACCCAAATCGGTGTTACTATTTGTGATGGCAGTGAAATATTTATGAGTTGGGCCAAAGAAGTTGGTAATATTGCAACAATTATCAAAGAAAGTTGAGAACTTGTTTACTACTATAGTACCTAATAAAACTTTATACATGAACAAACATATTCATATAAAGTTTTCTAAAAATTTAAGCAAAAATAATACATTTTTAATTTCCATCATTATCTCCAATTCCAGATTTCAACAGATGCCAATGGCCTCACTCTCCTGATCCATCATTACAGGGTGAACCTAATTTCAAGGTAGCATATGAGCAGAACTCTTTGATGGCCATTCCATGAAATCTATCTGGATTTGAATCATTCATGTAAGATATGAAAAGACTTAAACTTTTTCAAGTTAGTTGAACTCAAATTTTTATTCTTTCTGAAGAATTACTTCTTTAATCATAATGCTGTAGAACCTTACTCCTTTCTTGTTTGCTTAAAATAAATACATTTGTAGTAAGCAGGGAACTGTAATCTCAACTACATGCTTCATGAGCAGGTATTGTTGGCTAGAATTGTGATGGGTGTTGAAAGTAAAGTGATCTCCATTTGAGTCCATTACATTCAATGTCAAGAATATGAAGAACCTGAAAGAATAGTTGCAACTAAAGTTTATACTTGCAAAGAGCTACATACTGTGCCACCCTGGCAGTTATCATTTGGGGTTATCACTTCATTGCGCTGTTTTGTTGTTGTTGTTTGTTTTGTTTTCTAATATGGCCATGGTTTAAACAAGGCTAAATTAGCACATGGTAGATGATATTTTATTACGCTGCCACTGTAAACCCATAATTCATAGTTCTTAAATAGAGTAAAATAATATTTAGTGGTTAATCCAAAAAATTAAATGAGATAGTGTATGCAAATCTTAAAAATTATTAATGACATCACAAAATTACCTTTGTTCATTTGAGGATATGCTTTTTCATAAAACTTACTGTTTCTGTATGCTCATTTTGTGACCCAGATTTACATTTATAATGAGGCATAATCAGACCACTCAGATGTGCAAACATAAATAAAAACTTCCTCTTGAACACTAATTTCCTTATCTAAGAGCATGTGATGCAGCATATTTATATGAATAATTTAAGAGATGATTCTATTAAAGTGCTTTATATATAGTATGGAAAATCAATGGTTACTTACATATGTGACTTTATTCATTTCAGCATCAGTGCTCAATTTTTACACACACACAAACACAGAGTTAATTTGCCATGATATCGTTCAGTCTTAAAATAATGAAGCTAGCTCAGTTAATTCATCATATGCCAAATATCTATGGAAAGGCATTGCAAAAGTGTGATTCACAAGCACATTTCTACCCACATAATGACTTACAAATCCCTCTGCCATTTTTTTCATTACCCCATCTAGCAGACTATATGAACTGAAGAAATTTTATTTCTGTGGCATAGCAACAACAGTAATAGAACATACAAAATAGCAATCTTTGCTTTAGAAATGTTCTCTTAAAACTCCATTTCCCTTTTAAAAACTTAGCAGATTAGTTCTTTCCACCCCAATAAATAGACACATAAATATAAAATACCAAAAGGGAATTACTGCTTTACTTTTATACCACCATCTGTTATATATCACATTCTGCATTGTGTTAACTGAAGCAACTATAGACTGCTGAAATGAGTATTGTTTGTCCCATGCTCTTCAGAGAAACTTTATCTAATTCACTAATTTTACTCAATAAATAAGAAAGGATGCTTTATAAATCATATATAAGCATGGACACTTATTCCATTAACTAAGACAACATTAAGGTTAAAAAAAAATCATAGAAAAGCACTTACATGTTCTAAACAAACGTCTATCAGTGAAAATAGGAGATAGACTTTTGATTATTTATTTACTTATTTGTTTGCATTTAACAAAATGCAAAAAAGTGCTTATCTAGTATTAAGGGGTTTTTTGCTTAAATATATGCACATAAGGATATAAAGTGGGTAACTTGTTTCTGAATAATCTTATATCTTATATAGTTATCTAAGTACAATAACACCATTACAGACCTATGATAGTAAATGTCAATTAAAGATGGAAGTATCTAGGCATTTTGTGCCTGAGAGCTGTGCATTTCACTTGTAGAGCATAAGGTATGTTCAGAAAAAGGTAAAATTAAACATGATTGAATATACCACAATTTTTTTCTCAAAAATATTAAGCTACAATAAAGAAAATGTTCACAAATAGTATAATAAACTAAAGTTTACTTGAGTCTTGTCTTAATAATTTGTTTTCTTTCCATAGTGAATTCAGTCAGATTGAAAAAAAAAAGTTACTTGATTTATAATCCCTTCTTTTCCTTACCTGTAAGCTAAAATTATGAGAAAAAGTAAGAAGAGGAATATACAGCATCTTGCCCTTATGAGGCACGTATTTGCACTCATCCTGAGGAAGTCAGGTACCTTATGTATCTTACACTCCTTAGAATCAACAGGACATTAATGTTCCCACACTGTTCCACAGAGCTATTGCAAATCCATCACTACATTAACTGTTTTTAAAATATTTTATTCATTTGTAAACAGAAAGAGGGGGAGAGAAAAGAAATGGAAAGAACAGGAACTCCAGAGTCTTTAGCTGCTCCCCCAAACCTCCAGATTTATGTGCCACTTTGTGCATCTGGCTTTTCATGGGTACTGGAGAATTGAAACCAGGTATTAGGCTTTGCAGGCAAGCACCTTGACTGCTAAACTATTTCCCCAACCCCAACTATGTTAACTTTATATAACATATAATCAGAATGTTTAATTTATTAGCTAATGATGAAAGTAATTATTTATGTAGGCAATGGACAAGAGAAAATTGAAATCTTCATGAAAATAGCTTATAAGCATAGCTAACATCATCACTTCATATATACAACAGTGCAGAAAAGCAAGATCATAAGTAAAGAAAAAGTAACTTTCTCTTTGATTTCACTCTCTTCTTTCCTCTTTGCTTTGTTCTTATCTCCTTCCTTCCCTTAGCTTTTGTTTCCTCTTTCATATTCTCTATGATAAAATACAGGAAACATCTCATTTAGGACACACAACCACATATATGCATACACAACTTTCTTTTAATTATAAAATAAAATTTTATGCTTTCTTGTGCTATTAATAAGCAGACTTGCCAAAGTCATGATTTTAAAACCTTGCAACACATTCTTTGATTCCTCTGTGTATGACATTAGGACAGACTGGTAGGAAAACTTGGCAGAGTTTTGAAGAGACTGTTACACACTGAAGCTCCTGTCAGAAGTTTGCAATAAGTACCTTAAGTAAGAACACTTCTTAGAAACTGAAGAAAAGGATACCTCTGTCATGGTTTCATTACATGTAGCAAACATTCACCTGCAGTGAGGTGGAAAGTAGAAAATATAGTTATTGATCCATCTGGCTCAGGAAAGGGGAAGTGTCACGAAAAGAAAAACTGGTTCCTTTTCAGCCGCATATTACATGCAGAAAATAGAGAGATATGATAAAAATGAAATTCTTTCATCTTCAAGAATTTGCAGCAAATGATAAAGGGAATTAGACATGCTGGCTTCAAAAAATAAAGGTATTTTTCATGTACCATCTCTTGTCTTATAAGATTCTCTAAATGAAAGTGAATCTAAAGGAAAAATGCATAGTGCTGTCCTGGAAAGGAGTCGAACAACTACATTCAGCTATGTGTATGACTATAACTTGCTTTGGTTAGATTACAAAACGATTTAAGCCCCAGCTTCATAAAATCATTCATATAGAAAAAAATCAAAAACATTCTTGTGGGTATGCTTTACAGTCTCATCTTTAATCAATAGGATATCTATAGATCTTTTCATTATTTTCACAGCAAGGGCAGAGAAGCTAAAGTAAAGAAGGGTTCATCTTAAGATTTGTGTGATACTTTACTTAATGGAGTCAACAATAAAGAGGTTCATAGGAAAAGTTATTTTTTTTACAGTTACTGGTCTGTAGGAATATAAAAAAAATATTACAATAGATTCACCAGCTCCAATGAACAGAAGTAACACTAAGAAAAATACCTGGCTGCAGGCACAATTGTATTTCTTATGGAAAAGGAAGAAGGATGGATAGGGAGGAATGGGACATCATAATCATTCATAGGAAGCATAGCTGAGGCTAATCAAGGCATGAATCATATTTGTTTCATGAAATTGCACATTGTGAAGGAACTGTGACCTCCAAATGCCTTCTTTCTTCCCTTTGGACTATGAGTTGCTCTTGTGGTTGGTATGCCCTTGCTTCCATTCATCATTAATGATGAGAGGGACAGTTCATTCATCTCTTTTGTCCATTGATGTTCAGGCTGATGAAAAGTGTATTGAATAAGAACTTACGAATCTGAATTTTGACTTGCTTGAACATTGACTTTACCTGATGTCTTAAAATTACTGGACTTTGGAATATAAAGAACAAAAATATATTTATTCTTCATGTACAAAACATTAATAATTTTCAGCAGAGTTTTCAGCTCTAACAAAGTGGCTATATTTGTTATGGCCCATTTCCAAATAAGAGGTTAATACTTGTACTTTATCTTGAATTGGGTTGAGTCGCTGCCTGTTTTGACAAACAGAATACAGCACTGCTGTGGTTGTGACAAGATTGCTCTTACAATAACATGTGGTTTATACTTTATCTTCCACAAAATCCACTTATGTTGCCTTCCTAAAATATGAGACTATTATGCTAGACATGTCTACCTCTCTGAACATCAGACCCTGCTAAACCAAGCCAACTCTACCCTGAGTTTCCCTGAACACTAATGAAAAGCTTTATTAGAACTGTACCCTCTCACCTTAATTCTGCAAACATCAAACCACTCACATCATCACTAGCTACATTTCAAAGAATAAAGGGATCCATAAGTCTCATGTTTTCATCAGTTCCCTTTTCCATATTCACCTTGCAAGGACACATCTGTTCCTATATGGGCAGTTGAGCAGATCAACTCAGTAATCACAATATTGTATTCCTTTTACTCTTGTTAACCTTTAACCCTTTTGTCCTGAAACTTGAGATGACCATGTTACTATCTCAGAAGCAATTCCTGATGAAGTCATTCTTTCTTGTAATATTAGAATGCCTATGCAAGCATACCCAGAGTTTCATGGTCATAAAGCAAAAATTTATGCATCATAGTTATGAATAACCATATCTTATTTCACACTATTCTTATATCTTGATCTTATAAACATGTCCCTTGATACAGAAGAAATAAATGTGCAGATGCAGATGATTCAGGTATAGCATCTTCTGCATTCTGATAGACGACACCACATTTCATTGTGCTGCTATATTACACAATATAACTTGACTTTCAGCAGCCATACTTCCATTCTAATAAAAACATATTCACTCCACTGACTGGTGAATGGGAGACAAACTGTATTTCATAGTAATCACTCCTCTGACTATGATGCATGAGATAAAAGAAATGCTATGTGTGAAATCTTTAAAATCTTAAATAAATTCCCAAATAAGAATACTGAAAGGCTTAGTTTAAGAAAAACTCTAATAAATCTGCAACATAATCGGTTATTATATGAATAATAAATTCCTAGTCAGTATAGCATACCAGGAACCCAGAATTAGTTTTGATATGCAGAAAAGTGTGCAGCAGTATCTTAAGCAAAGGTGAGGCTCTCTATTAAGAGAAGCCTTTACACTTGTGTATATATTTAGCTAGCATTTGCCATAATTGCCATTCTGTTGATGACTCACTCATTATTATTACGATGCTTAACTCTTCTGAAATGTTTTATGGAATTTATTCTGCAATGTTCATTTCTTGAAAAGTTATTCAGGCCATGAGTAGTCTTAATTTCTAGGTAATTGAAGGGGTTATTAATTACTTCTTACTTAAACAGCTTTGACATTAGTCATGTACTTGGCCACAGACAGTTGTACCTAACATCTGGCTGGGAAATGAGCCAATGGCCAGGAATATATTTACTTATTGACCTCTCCTTGCTTCTTTTTATAGGTTATGTGAATAGCAAGACATGTGACATGACATGTCCCTTTCCAAGAATATGTTATACTAGAATATTTATACTGAATTCTCCACTAAAAGTAACTAATATTTGTCAACAATTAAAAATGCTTTATACAAACATATATAATTCATCATGGGTAAATGTATTCTAACATTAAAATTGGAAAGAATTTAGATCACAAATATGTCAAAGAAAGATATAGAATGACATGTCCCTAAGAACAAAGAACAATATTAAAGATGCTTTATAGTTTTAATGTCACTGTACAATAATATTGCAAAAAGTCATAGTCTATACATTATCCAAATGATCATCTTCATATTAAGTTTGGATTTTCAGAAGATGTATTTTCTTGTGTTAATTGGACTGAGCAATATAGTTACTTCACACCTGCGGCCTTGCTTGTGGTTAATGATGGTAAATCTTCATTGTCAACTTGACTGGATTGAACATCACCATGGAAATAATCCTGTGAACATGTGTATAAGTGTCTTTGCAGAGAGGTTTAAGAGAAGAGGGAAAACCTATTACTAGAGTTATTAGGTTTAAAATTTGGACCCTGATAATCCTACCATGACAGGCTTGGCCATATACCTCTTAACAAGATAATTAAAGTGACAAGTAATAGTGAAAGCAGGGGACTATTTATTAAATTTTGCTCCATTGGGAAAAGAAATAAAGAGGTATAGTAATACACCTTCTTAGGTTGTCTATCTTTGATACCCTGACATGAGGTTTAGGTTTAAACAGTGGGCAAGAGATATGTCTGACTAAGATGTACTCGTCACAGGGTGGCCCTGCCCATTGCTGAGCCATCATTGCATGGGTTGCACTCAGCCCTTCATGGTGCCCTGACAAGTTTTCAGAATGGTATGGGATCTTTTTCTTAAGGGTAAAATTCTTCTACTGGTTGGAACCAGGCTTCAGCATTTTTCTTGCCCCATCTTGATATTACTGGGGGAAATTCCAATTCTTTGGGGACAAATATTTCAATAGATTGATAGCGAGAAAGAGGGGCACAAGTCTCTCTTTTTTTATTTTTCTCTTACAAGGATGGCAACAGATCTACAATGGATGTTTATGGTCGAATTAATGGGCTGAGGTACTAGACTGAATAAGAAGAGGAAAGTGAGGAGAACATCAACCTCAATCTTTCTCCTTCCTGAGAGATTATGTAGTGGAATTAGCTGTTTTACCTATAGAACACCATGATTTTCCCACTATTATTTATTACATCTTCAAACTGTGAGCAAGAACAAATCCTCCCAGCCATAAGTTGACTTTTTTCAAGTATTTTGCTATAGCAATTAGAAAATTAACTAACACAGAAAATTTGTACTGAAAACTGGGTCTTTCTCTGTGATAAACAGACCTTTGGAACCAGTTTAAGGAACAAAATAGAAAAGTTTGACAATTAAAGCCAGAGAAGCTCTGGAATGTTACTGGAAGTGCTTAAAGTATCATTCTGGCTGGAGTTGGGAAGATCAAAATACCCACATAAGAGCATACAGTGGGATGCCGGTGCAAGAGTTCTCACAGGGAAACTAGCACTCCATTGAGAAATAAGGTCATTTGTGTTTATTTTAGTTAATAATATGTTCATTCAGTCCAAGTGTAATTATTTAAGAGATTAGCATCATTAAAGAAAAACTACATGCTCTCCACCAGGTCAATAGGAAAGGTCCCCTGAGGTCAAGACCACAACTATTGAAGGTCCTAACTTAGAAAAATCCAAATTCATTCAAAGAAGAGAGCCATGACTGAGAAAGCCATTGAAGGGTTTCCCTGCTGCGAAAGACAAGGCAACTAGTGACTCCCTAGGGTCAGAGGCCATTGAAGTTGTGGTCCAAAGTGGCCAAGCTCTATCTCAAGTTGACAGCAAAGCAAGGTGCTGCCATCTAAGTGGTATTGCATTAGTAACCCTAGTTCAGGTAGCATGTGATGGGATTATGCTCCTTGCAAGAAAACCCCGAAAGGCCTGTGCATAGTGCTGGGAATATGAAGCTTAAGTTGAAATGGAGTCCAAGATGTTGGAAATGACAGGACTATTGGAAGTCCACTGAGGATAGCTGCAGGCACAGAGTGGATCCAGCTCCAGAAATAAGCTACATGTGCTGGAAGGGGCAGAGAAGGTTGGGCAGAGCTTATTGGGTTTGGTGCAGCATATGTGATTCCACCATGAGCTCTACATGCTAGAAGTGAAGGTGCACAAATTTTGTTTCTGCTAGTAGGTGATGGCCTTCTGTGGTTCCATCACCCCTATCTATGTCCCCATTACCCCTCTCTTTTTGTTCCTTTTATTGATTTTAAAGGGCCTCTGGAGATTAACTTGAATTTCAGAGCAGAATTTAGAATTTCACCTTTTGAACAATTTTGAAATTGCTAAGGGCTATGGGAACCTTCAAAGATGGATGGGATGAATTTTTTATTGTGTAATGAAAATCAAACTCTAAGGGGCAGGTGTGGAATTAATGATTTGTGGTAATGTGTTTGGGGTGGGGTTGTGATAGTTAATCTTTATTGTAAACTTGACTGCTTGTAGAATCACCATGGGAACAGAGTTCTTGGTGTTTCTATGGGGGTGTTCCCAGAAAAGGTTAAATGATGTGTGAAGATCCACCCTGAATGTGGACAGTTCCCTCAGTGGGCTGAATAAAAAGGAGAAAACAAGCTGAGCACTAGTCTTGAACTCTATCTGTTTACTGAATATGGCTGCTTTGTGGGCAAATGCCTCTCACTCCTGCTGTTGATTTCACCACTGTGTTGGAGTGCACCCTCCAGTTCTCACCCTAAAATAAACCTTTACTCATTTAAGTTGCTTTTGTCAGGTAGTTTGTCCCAGAAAAAAGAAAAGAAACTAATATGAAGTTCAAAAAGGAAAGAAATAGAATATACCTTTGGCATTCATATAAATTAATACACCAAATACATCAGTAGGATCCAACTGACTCAAAGGTACACATTATATATCAAAATTGAACTAATATGAACCTATGAGAATCATATAGGAATAGCATTCTTCAAGATTCAGTTATTATTATCCCATCCTTGAGAGACACCTCACAGATATTATTTCTAATACAAGGTGCAAAACATAGTTTAAAAAAGTCCAGAAATAGAAAAAAATCAAAGAAAATGTGCTCATTTGTTGAAGGGAAGAGAGAGCAACAGGGCATTTAATATATTCAAATTGAAATTGTTGAACACAAATAATCAGTTCCTACATATTCACTAACTTTGAAAAAATACAATAAACATTAATACTATGTACAAAGTCCAGTGAACCATGAGATGTGGCATTTGGGAAATAAATCAGTGAAAACATGAGAAATAATAAACATTAAATACAGGCATGTTTAAAAGTGAATTTGATAAACGTTAGAAACAAATCTGTGGTTTCAGTGCTTAATCACTTCTACAAAGTTATTTTCTATAGAACTTGATGGAAGGATGGGAGTAGAATTTCATCACATGAGTAAAATCATGTATGCAGGATAAGTGGTATAAAAGGGTTCAAGTCATCTGGATTCATGTTATATCCAACTTTGAAACATTGCACCTGGAACCTTAAAATATTCAGGTAAGGGTTTGTTGTCAGGCAAGGCAAATGGTCATAAAGGGATCCCGGAACACAGAGGTACTGCCATCTTCAATATATGATCTGTAGATTTTCGGGAGCTTGAAAATTCTAGAAATTTAGACAGTAATATAACATAAAAGGCAATAAACTCTGGAGATATCAGGCATCAAAGTAGAAAACACAAATATCTATAAGCCTTCCATTGGCAATACATTAGTACCTTGGTCATTCCAAGGAGTTAAAGCAGTACAAATTTCATCAAACTTTGTACCCAGAAACAAAATATATTAGTTTCTTCCCTTTATTTTCCATCATAAAAGAAACCCTTGCTGAATTCATTTTGAATATATACATTTTTTTTCTTAAATTGTATACAATCTGACTAAGTCTATGAGCTATTTTCAATTGGACATTGCTATTCTTTCCTGATGAAGCTGGGCTTTATTTCTCCACATGCCTGAACAAAAGAAAGCTCGTGGACAGATCTAATAAGTAGAAGAGAGAAAAGTTCTGGGGAAGTTTGAGCCTTACAATAGCTTCCAGCTTCACATGTGTCAGGAAGCCATCTCTTAAGCTGTTCCCCTTTAGAATGTGGAAGATGCTCTACTTGAAACTTATATCACATCCAGAGTCCATGTGGAGATACTCTAAGAGAAATCTCTAGATCTTTGAGCTTCTGGGTAAATTAACAAGATTGTGTTCTTTCTTGTTGACTTGTTGATTCCAAGCTGACTGTCATGAAAAAGGCACCTTTGCAAGAGTCACCTAACTATCTCCAGCAGCACTACAAAACATGTAATGAAAAAAGATTACTTAATAGGAGTATGTTTTCTTTTTCTTTCTTTATTTTTGGATAACATGAAATACAAATAAGATAACTGTAACAGAAATTGGTCCCTGGATTGAAGAATTTATCATAAAACTTCTCATAACATACTAGATTTAGGCAGAAAGTAGATGTTTAAATATATTAAGGAGGTTGGAAGAATATTTAAAAACAAAATTATTATTGGAGGTTAGAGAAAATATGAATCATGCAACCTTGACATGTTTATTAAAAATGAAACGTGCAGTAATATAAATAAAAAGAATCAATAGTAAAACAGTGCCTGTACTTGAGATAGTAAAACAGTAACTCCCCTGACACATGCCATTTGGCAATGCTGCTTTACCATTGCACTGACAAGGTACAGACATTGTTTTTCAACCCTCATATCTAAGAGGGATTTCTTCTCTGGACAACCTAGCATGCATGCCAAAGGACATTAATATATGTGTGGTGTTCAGAGGACAAGTTCAGGATGATGATCCTCATCATCCACCTTCTTTTATTTATTTATTTATTTACTTACTTACTTACTTACTTACTTACTTACTTACTTACTTACTTATTTTTACCTCTCCAAGCATTGTCTGGCCCATGATCATTGAAATTCTCCTGACTTCACTTCTCATTCTCTTAAGTGCATTTGTGATTACAGATGTGTGCTATTTGTGTTTGATTACACATGAGTCCTGGAAATCAAAACTCTAGTTGTTAGGTTTATACAGCATGAACTTTTAACCACTGAACACGTTTCCAGCCTCTAGGAAAAGGATTATATATTTCCATTAATTTCAGTGTGAAGAAATATGTTAGGTGCTAAAAAGTCACACAGGAGAAAATTATTGCTTCTCATGGAGACGAAAGTGCCTGGTGATTGTACAGGAATAGACTAATAATACCAGAAGCTAGAGTCTCAGAGGAGTGGCGAACTTTCTCATAAATTAGGATAAATGGAATGTGCATGACTGAGGGTTTTCTGCACATGTGGCATATCAAACATTAATTGCATGTATGTTCTCCATCGCACTCTTCTGGCACTTAAAGGAACACGGGTTTGTTTCAGAGGCATGTCACCCATCCTGGTTGAAGAGATATCGAAGCTAGTATGGTGTGCGTAGTCAATTGTGATGGAAGAATCCTTCACAACACATGACCTATGAGTGCATCTTCACATGCCTGATCTTAGTCACCAACTTCTAACTGCCTCTACAACTTCCTTAGAGCTCCACCATCTCTCAAACTAGATCACCAGCTAGAAACCAGTTTTATAAACAAATAAGTCTACAAGGGAGAGTTCAGATTCAAACTATAGCAATTAAACAAAAGTCAATAGACCTCAACTTGTGCATAAGTTTAAAAGACATTCTCTTGCAAAGTTTTAACTCTCTCTGTCTCTCTAAGTTTATATCAGTGTAAGCAAGTTATATTACTACATGTTAAACCATGAATTACTTTCTGTTAATTTTAAAATACTATGCCCCCTAAATAAAATCAATAGAGTACATGTCTGTGTTAAATACAAATAGAAGAGTATTCTCATTAACATATTTCTCTCTCCAGATTCAGTGACATTCAATAATAACTTTTCATTCCCTTTTATCCTCTTCTCCATAGATCTCCAGGTCAGCTGGTAGTGTGCTGCTTCAAGTCACAGATCTGCAGGTTAGCTAAAATTTCCATGAACTCAGCTGGCCTCAGCTTCGTTCATCTGGACTTGGCTGCAGACTTCAGGGATAGTGGTTGTGTGGAGTACTTCTTGCATGTTACAATAACACCAGTACAAAGGAACTAATATCAAAACATCCACATATATTTCATGCTGATCCTTTCATTTCACTGGCTAGTGAAAGTTGCATGGCTTAGGTGAAGTTCATAGTCTTTGAAAAGTGGTAGTGGCATTCTACCTATAATGAAAATGCTGAAAGTATATAATATATGAATACTAACAGAGAATGAATGTGATGTAAGTGAATAGAGTCTAGGCTCTCAAGAATACTTTTTGAAACAACTCTTACTTAGGAATCTAAATGCCACATATTTTCTTCTCTGATTATGTGATCAGGAAGATATAATGGACGCATTTTAAGAGACTACTGCATTTTACTAGAAACAATATGCTTGTCATTTCACCAATAGAGCCCATAGAATAAAAAAGCAACATTTGAAGACACAAGTTGACTTTTCTAAAAAAATCAATGATCTGATTAGAGTTTGCCAATTTACATCATGAAAAGTTCTCCATCATGTCCAGTTTTAAACTTCTACTGTGGTATTAATTGTTCTAAATTGTGACAGTCTAACTATTGACTTTCAAGAACCAGTGTAAGACAGTTTTTCACATAGGAAAACAGTTGATGTTGTTCTGTTATTATTATTCATTTATTTTTCATTGTGTAGTTTTTAATTAGAATTTTTACTTGTGCATTGCATGTTGAACAAGAGAGTTCTATAATGTTCTATGATCTAGCTTTTTATTTTTGAGGTCCAGTTTTTCTTTGATTTGATTGTCAGATCTAGATTTTTATCCTGACAAAATATTAGGAAAAAAGAAAATGAATTCATGTACAGTGACCAAGATGTTAATAGAATATGCAGATGAAACAACCTCTTTCTAGCCATCACAGTTACATATTTTCACCCACAATATGAATCCTTCTTCTTTACATGATTGGCTCAGCTTCTTTCATTAATCCCTATTGACACAGTAAGTGCATGTTTTCTTGTAATACAGATAAATACATCTGGAAACCTGATGACCATGACACCAGGAACCCAAAGCAAGAGTAATTTATAATCAGTCCATGTTTGGAAGAGCAGCTATAATTGTAGTCATTGCCTAATTCAGATCCTGAAAATCTCTACTCTTGGAAGTAACTGATGCAGAAATGTGCATGATAAACAAGCATAGACTTATTATTTTCTACTTGATGCCATACTTAAAATGCCTCCAATTATCTGTTGGGAACATGCCTCCCTCTAATATTCAAAAATATAAGAAAATGTATCCATTATTCACTTCTATTCATCTCATTAGCTTCCACAAACAAAGGAGAATATATAAGATTTTCATTTTCAAGTCTCACTTATTTAACTTAATATGATGATCTCCACATTGAATATGAGGCTGTAGGGAAAAAAAGAACTTGATCTGGAGAAGTGGCTTAGTGGGTAAAGCACTATGCAAATGTGATAAACCCATAATCAATCAGGACACAGTGACAAGTGTCAATAATTATCACACTCCTATAGAAATATGGCAGGTGAAGGCAGAGGAATCTTGTAAGCTCAAGGGTCAACAACCACCCTGGCACCCACACCCCTGAACAAGCAAGTGACTCTTCTTCAAATAAGGTGGAAGCTGAGAACTGATGCATATTCTCCTCTAGCCTTAATGCCTAGTGAGTTACATGTTTATATTTAATTATATACACATGAACACACACACATAGACTAGGGGGGTGTATTGAAAAGAAAAATAATCATGTCATCTGTGAATATAGATAACTTCTTCCTTTCCAAATTTTATCCTCTTTCTTTCTCCTGTCTTATTGCTTGAGCTAGGACTTCCAGTATTATATTGAAGAGCAGAAGTGAGAGTGGACACCCCTATCCTATTCCTGATCTCAATGGGAATTCCTCCAGTCTCTCTCCATTAAGTATTATTCGGGTTTTAGGAGCTTTGTATATATCTTTTATTATGTTAATATATGTACTGACCATGCCAATTCTCTCCAATGTTTTGATCTTTAAAGGGCAGCAAAATTGAATAGAAAAATTAGTTTGGGTTTCCCTTTGGCATACTAAGTTTCTTGAAACAACTTCAAATGTATGTCAGAATAAATAGAAGAGCATGGAATTCTCAACACAAAATGATTAATGTTTGCAAAGATGGAAGTGCTTATTAGCCTGGTCTGATTATACAATGCATATTTTCATATTAAGTTATAATAATTTTCTTATGAAGTTGTAAAAATATTATTTCCTAGTGAAAATGGGAGAAAATAGTCATGGCTAGGTAAAAAATCACACAGTAAAGTCAGACTATGTTTGTCTGTCTCCTGTTTCCCATGATACCTCACTCCGCTTTCTGCCCAACATCCAGTGACAAACAAACTTCTGAAAGGTTACAATATTTTCAGTATTATATCCAACACCCTGTCAAAGATTTAGTTCTTTTACTTGGATCAAAGGCACAGTTGTGTATATTAACAGCTTGTAGGTGGAAAAGAAAGTGTATCTCAGATATACTCTTATGATTTTATATTATAAATTCTCTTTTCAGAGGAGGAAGATGAAGAAACTTACCCCTTAATTTTATAATTGAATATGTCATATGATGTCTGAAATCAAAGCAATATCTATGAGGTCATACTATTTTTCTCATGTTTTAAATAATTTTTATTTATTTAAGAGAGCAAATAAAGAGGCAGATAGAGAATAAGGATGGGTACACCAGGACAGCATGCCGCTGCAAATGAACTGGAACCTAGGTCCTTAGGCTTTGCAGGCAAGCACCTTAAAAGTTAAGCCTTCTCTCCAGCCCCTCTCAAGCTTTATATTGATGTTTGAGGTGTATACAAATTACTTAGAAATATCTATAAATTTCTTTGATTCATATGGTTTTCTTTGGATTTTCTATCTTTGATTGCATGAGTTCATTTAATATCTTTCATCTTTATGACATATGCTTGCTACTAACCATAGTATGAAAAACATTGCCTAGACATAAGCATGGTTGGATCATAAAAGTCTTTAATTTTAATAAGGAAGGAATATGAGGAATACGTCCATGAACTATCGGGTAGGTTTAGAAAGAAATAGTATTTTGAATTATTCCAGGGTTCATTTCCAGGTGTCTGTTTCAGTTACATGTGATGAGGTGGTAATCCCATTCTGAAACATGGACAGTACTCTTACTGTAACACCTTTGTGTTGGTCTATCTCTGTTATCTTGATCATCTTTCCTAATCATATATTCTTGGGCAATATTTTATTTTTATTTTTTTTATTTTTATTTATTTATTTAAGAGCAACAGACACAGAGAGAAAAGCAGATAGAGAGAGAGAATGGGCACACCAGGGCCTCCAGCCACTGCAAATGAACTCCAGATGCTTGCTCCCCCTTGTGCATCTGGCTAATGTGGGTCCTGGGGAATCCAGCCTTGAACTGGGGTCCTTAGGCTTCACAGGCAAGTGCTTAACTGCTAAGCCATCTCTCTAGCCCTTTGGCAATATTTTTATAGTATAAGTAAAAATTCAAAGATCTACCTAAGCACAAAGGAAGTCTTTAGATTCATGTCCACTGTGGTAATTTCAATGTGGAATGTCTCCCATAGCCTCATGTGTTTTGAATACTTGGTATCCTGCTGGTGGCAAATTGGGAAAGCTGTAGAGCCTTTGGAAAGTAATGCCTTGCTGGAGGAGGTGTGTCACTGGTAGCTAATCTTGAGGATTATTAACAGCCCAGTGGGTTTTCAGGACTAGCTCACTCAAACCGCTTCTTTCCTGTTGACATGGAGTTGTGAACTAGTTTTGTGACTCAGGCCTAGCATGCTTTCCCCACCATGATGAAACTTCCCCTTAAAAGTGTAAGGTGAAAATCTGGACACAAATGGCAATGGTACCATTATTCTCTATCAGAGAATCGGCTTCTCTTTTTCAGATAGATGCAGATCCTAAGGAGAGAACCACCCCATCATATCTCAAGAGGGCCCCAACTGAAGCAAAGAGTAATTGGGGAAATAAGCAAGAGTACCTTTTTCTTCATGAACCTGGTACCACTACAGGGATGAAGGACATAGACACAGAGAACAACCAACTCCTACCAAACCAGATATCCAGAGACACAAAGATTCCCAAGACCTCAGCACTGAAGCAGACCTCAAATGAACCCAAAATGGCTTAGGGAAATTTATGGAAGAGGGGGCAGAAAGAATGTTAGAGCCACAGGTTGGGTCATGATACACAGAGTTTCTCCTACCCATAACTGATACCATAACCCTACAATGCACAACCATATGCCCCAACAAGAAGGGTCCCTGTGGATGGGTGGATGGTGGGAAGGGGACAGGGAGGAGGTTAACAATGTTATCAACTTGACTGTATTCACTGAGTACAAAACTTATTAAATAAAAAAAAAAATGGTAAGGTGAAAGAAATCCTAACTCCTGATAAGATGCTTTTTTTTTTTTTTTTTTTTTTTACAGCAGGAAGATGGTAGCTAGCTCATTCCACTATTTCACAGAATCCATGTGAAACATGATCCATTTTTAAATATGACATTATCCAGATAGGAAACTCTAATGCATTCTCTGGAGGATGTCACTATAGCAATGGACTTGCAATGCTTTTCAGTTCAGTGTACCTTATTACTGATGGAAATAAAGGGATAGGACATTAGGACATTTGTTTAGCTTATCTTTGTAAGATGCATTCAATGAAGAGGAAGGTTATCTAACAATCAAGTTAATGGTTCAACAGGAAATATAATCTAAAACATAATGAACATTCTTAAAAAGAGATAAAGCTACTTAAAAAAAAAAAAAAACAGAGTAATGGACATAGAATGTTATGGAAATCTTTCCTCTAGAGTGACTGAACCCATGTCTTCTTCCCAGGTAGTGTACAGATGACAGAACAGAAGATAGTTGCACTAAAACCAGTTATGGTGACCCAGTAAATTTTGGGGGTATACTACAGAGTGTTTTGGGTCACTTACAGGGAGGGTGAAGGGTTGCTTACAGGAACAATAAGTGACTCAAAGGTGCACTGTACCATCAAAACCCCATCTCGGTACAGGTGACAGTTCACAGAGCTGGTCAGTGAATCTTGAGCATACTACATATCTTGCAGGGTCTGGTGGACATTGAACCACTGGCAAGCAGGTTAATTGGAGAGTATCCTCCAACAAGCAGCTATTTACCATTTCTACAGCCTTATGGTTGGGTCTTCCAACTGGTTTCCAGACTTACTGACTTCTTCAGTCTCTGAAAATTCTTTCCTGCTCTCCCACACCAAAGGCATGTTTCAGGTTCTAATTAGCATAACCTTAGGGAGTAAGTGTGTAACTCTTAAGTCTCCCATACATGATTCTCTGATTCCCCCATGCCTCCTTTCTTTCTTCAGGAAAGAATATTCCAATGTAGAATGATCTTCTGTACAACAAATGGGTAGAAACATTTTACAAAGAGTTATGCTCTATGAAAAAGAAATCATCAGTCATTGGACAATATTTAAGCAAATAAATGTATCTTTTAATATGCCCTAACATTCTTCCTAGTACTTACACATTTGACTTGAAATTCTTCAACTAAGGAGTCTGTTCTCTAGACAATGTCAACTATTTTATGAAAAATAACACACAATCTTCTGGGTCTTTCTCTCTTCCTCATATCGAGCAATTAACTACTGTTACATTTTTATGACTGTTTCTTGCTAATAATTAATAATCATATTTCTTCATAGTCTATTTCCTGCGTAAAACCACTATCCATGCCCTCTTTAGTTTGTTTTAGTTCCTATTTTCCTAAGAATTGAGAAATTAATTTTATTCATTGGAATCAATTTTGGCTTAGATTTCACCAAAATATTGATTGCATTCCCTTGGTATTTTGAAGGGAATAGAGAAGAAACTATAATTCTTCTTTGACCTAAAGGGTGGAAACATGGAGAGATGACAAATCTGAGGATTGTGTACTTTCCATAAACTTGCTCCAAGTTAGCTCACCTGCTACATTGCTGAAGGCAGCATGATCCCTTATAATAATTAATTATGCTGCTGGTACACTGACTAGAAGGTTCTACTCATTGGAAAATGTCACCAAAGGCTGGAGTGATGCCTCACCTTTAAAAGCTGTTTGCCTGAGAAGTCTTCCAGCTCTTGTTTCATTCTACTCCTCAGTACCCCTCTAAAGCTGGATGTATAGTGGAACATGCATCTATGGTCCAATGCACCAACAAAAATGGTAGAAAGAGCCAGGAGATTCTGGACCTCAGGGCTAGCTAATCTCACTTTCACTTACAGTCTGCCATTTATTTGCAGTGTCAGGAGACCCCTTCTCAAAGAAGGTAGATCACAGACACCTCGGTGTTTTCCTTTTACCACTACATGAGCACAGTGGCATGCACACTCTACCTCATACCCACAAATAAGTAAAAAAATAAAATGTTCCCAAGGCAGGCCTGATAGCACACAGCTTTAATCCTAGCACTTGGGAGGCAAAGGTAGGAGGATACTTGTGAATCTGAGGCCAGCCTGAGACTACACAGTGATCTCCAGGTTAGCCAGGGCTAGAGCAAGACCCTAGTTCAAAGCACCAAATAAAAACAACAACAACAACAAAATTGTATACCAAGTCTGAAAGTCTGAATAGAATTGTAAAAATCAACAATAAAAGCTATCATTGGAATACGCTGGTTTATCTAAGAAAAATAACATCCACAGGGCTAGAGAAACTTGACTCCTCTGCTAAGATAAATGAATAAGGTTAGACCTTCTCCCTGTTGCCAGTGCCTCATTTTTACAACAAGTTTTTTTTTTTTTTTTAAGTTGTTTCTCAGAGGTCTCTTGCTTTTATTTTTAAAACTTAATAACCTTCAACCCTTAGGCTTGGGGCTGAAGTTATCAAAGATACAAGGTTTTCTCTAGATGCAGTTTATTTTCACATCTTCTTTACCATAATCCAAGGGGAGCAGATCAACCACTGTGTTCTGCATTCTCTCTTCTTCAATATTTGTGCTAGCATTCTGCTGGTCCTTTGATTTTCCTTCTGCATTTCCTCTACATTATTGACACACCTTCCTCCTTTCTGGGAAGCAGCTATGTTCAAGCTTCTAAAAATATATTTTAGTGTAATTTAATATATCTCTGCATTATGGAACTTTTTATTTATATCCTCAAAGTCCACTACTTAAAATACACAAAAAATAAAACACATTTTACTCATGACTTGTTAAAATGGCTTTAACATAAAAGATTATGTTAAATTTGAATGGTTTCCAGGATTTCATTATCTCTATTTCCAAATTAATTGCTTATTTACTTAGTTCTTAAATGGGCTTCAATAAGATAGATTTTATTTCTTTTTAAGAACAGATTGTTGAATTTAAGTGTGCATGTACTATGTATGTATGTATATATATATTACATACAATGACACCATATTCATTTAGCCACTGGGATAATCTATGAGATAATTTGCAATGTTTTGTGATAACTTTGCAAAAAAAAAAAATCACCTCTTCATTGACTAGCAATATAATCCATGGTTCTTGTTGCAGAAATTCTCTAGAAAGACCATTCCAACACCAGTATGAGTGAAAGTAAAAGGATTTATATAACCAGGGGCCAAAGAGCTACAGGTAGCTCTCCAAAGAAGCTCTGACCCTGAGCTTAGATTTTATTTTCAAGGGGAAGGGTAAGTGAAAAAAACAAGATGTGGAAATTTGCATATCAACCATTTCTGTAGTCAGACTACACTAACAATGAACTCCATTTTACTTTGTTTGAGCCTAAATTGCCTTTTATTCTTATGGTCCCTCTGGGCCCTTT
Organism: Jaculus jaculus; assembly: GCF_020740685.1. Classification (NCBI taxonomy): domain Eukaryota; kingdom Metazoa; phylum Chordata; class Mammalia; order Rodentia; family Dipodidae; genus Jaculus; species Jaculus jaculus. The sequence goes on from NC_059104.1 coordinate 42,720,664, forward strand.
CTGGACAGTTCTGTCTTTGGGATTTTTCCATCTGCTGAAAAAGATAAATTTAGCTCCTCAACAATTAACCCTTAAAGTAACTCAGTGAATCAGTTCAACTTTTAGCTTCATTTTTTTTTTTTTTTACCACATTCTGCCTAGTTGACCTCAGGTCATAGGAAGTTTTAATAGTTTATCAAACAATTATTAACATACCATATAGAAGTCAGTTGCATATTCCATTTCTTTAATTCGATTGAGAAATATCTATGCATACACATTTCTCTTCTTCCTACAAGGTCCCTGATGAGAAGGCTTATGCACTAGGCTTACACAATGGAATAGTAGTTACTTAACGAAGGATCTATGATCTCCTTATTTACCTTGACTCAAGGAACTTAAAGTAAATTTAACATCTTAAGTACAAAGGAAATTCATAGTTTCTATTTATGGCAGCAATTCTATAATGATGAGTACACAGGTAGGGTGCATGTACAAGTATGTGTCTTGCAAGTTCCTGTGAATTGAAACCTTTCTTCCAGAAGGGAAGTGGGAATCTTAAGAGACTCAGGAGGTAAACCAGGCAAGGAAAGCTGAAGCTTATGAGATCCAACTCCTGCTATAAGAAAGAACTTCTGATCCACTGGGCTGCCTGACAGTCGTGCAGTGAGCACCTGAGTGGTTATTTATGCTGAGTGGGCTTTTCATGCTACAGATGCTTTTGAGTAACAAGCACCTGAAAGCAACCACTTGCCCATCTAAATAACTCCAACAATGCCACCAATTCAGCAGGCTAGAATTGGGTGGAATCATTTCTTTGGCTTGTTGCTGATGCCTCATCTAGAGGCAAATAGACAGTTATTCATTTTTTCCACAAGAAAAGTTAATGCTGCAGTGGGTAAGAAGACAGAGAGGGGAGAAAAATATTGAGCAAAATGTTTGAATGAATTAATAGCTAAAATAATTATATAGTCTCAATTAGACATAAATTTAACATTTGAAATTATATTTAATAAATTCCTTTTGACATTGTGTTCAAAATGAATGTAAAGCAGAGTCGCTTTTGAGATTAATTTTAATTTTCTTTGAGCTTAATTTGACATTTGATGATGTGTATAGTCATCTCAATCATTCGTATTATGGATTATAATTGACTAACTTTTGTTACTCTTTCTGTCAACAAAATGGGCCCTTTATTTTCTTTCTTATTCAGACATTGTTAAAAGACTCTCTAAATAGATTTCTAAAATTCTATTACAAATATTATTATTAATACCCTTCAGTTCCTCAATATTGCTCTTATACTTTAATGCATTTCTGCTGGGGCTGGTTTCCACTCACAAAACAGCAGACAGCAGTAACCTGATTTCAGCAGTCTAATTAACTGAGTCACTTTTAGCATAATTATGTGTCGTATATTCATTTTGGGCCATGTAAGGATATGTAGAACAATAATTGATGACACTTTTTTCTTAGCTATCTTTTATATTTTTGATTATTGTTTTACATTTTTTATTTTTATCAGACTCCATGTATTATACACATTTCAGATGTTTTGCTAAGATCAAGTGAAGCTATTACATGTTTTAACCATTGCTAAAATTGAGAAAGTGCCTAATCCTAACCACTAGACCACCAGCGAAGAGATGCACTACTAAAATTGAATATTTGTCAATATTATTATTGCCTTTACATCCTTGAATAGATGTTTTGAATCTGCATGGCATGATGAAACTATAGCTATAATAACATAATAATAATGTATCATATCAAATTAGTACATGAATATATTTTAAATTTTCCCTTCACATCAATCATGCATATGGGAGGTGCCATGTACAATTGTTAATTTTATATAATGATTGTATCATTTGATAATGTAATCAAAAAATCACACCAAAATCATTACATATGTATATAATATCTCAATTAATGATAAAGAAAAATAAATTAAATTATTTGGTTTCTTTAGGAAGAGTCATCTGCTGGCTACTTTTTTCTTTGCTTTTTGAAAATACTCTGAACAAAAAATTTTAAGGAAGGGTCAACTTAGGCTCACAATTTGAGGATACATCCCATTGTGTTAGGAAAATGGTATCAGGAGCTTAAGGCATTTGATCACATTGCATCCAGAATCAGGAAGCAGACACTGATGTTCAGCTCAATTTCTTCTCATTCAGTCCAGGATTCAACCCATGGAATCATGTCACCCACAGTTAGCATGACTCTTCTACCTCATGTAATTAGGTGGTTTTAGATTTTATCAAACTGTCAGTTGATATTAGCCATCACAGGTTGTCTATCATCCTTTCTCATAAAAGAATCTTTATTAGATCAAGATGAGTTAAACCTTGAAATGCTCATTTATACTCCTGTTATTGCAAGATTTGATTACTGCAATTGGCTATTGGCTGTCTGCCCAAGAGGAAGCTTCACAAACTCCAGCTGGGACAGAATGTGCCTCTCAAATTCTTCCTGCAAAGAACATTGGTCTAAATATGCACTTATGATCCTTTTAATTCTACCTAAACTTCAGGTTGTACAATACATTGATTGCACAAAGTGTTTAATGTTATTAACTTGCTGGGAAATAAGTTGTGTTTTTTGCTGTTGTTGTTAAGTACTATGAAGCAGATTTAATCTATATTTATGTCATAATGAAGTATATACCATTACACTATGCCTTCATATATAGAATTATCTACATTCTCTGCATTAATTATATGTATACACAGTTATATTTTCAGTTTTTATAACTATTAAATAATAACTTAAAATACTATTTCAAGGATATTGTATTATACTTGCATTGATTCTAAATTGTTAGAACACATGCTAGTACAAGCTACTATACAGTATAATGTATGTTTAATATTTGTTATGTTTAATGCCAAGCCAAGAATTGCTTTACTTATTTTCATTAGTGAAATAAGTAATTTCTGTGTGTCAAACATACTGTGTGGCAAGCAAAGCATACTTAAAGTATTATGCTCAGAAAAAATCATATATATATATAATTTTATAGTTCTGTATGCAAACATTTGAGTTAGGTATATATAGTTGTATAAAATAATATTGGCTTTGTAAAATCATTTATGATTTAAGAAAGATGGTATGTTTATCCCTTGTAATATGAAGCAATTTGCTGTAAGTTATATTAAGATGCTATATGTTAAGTATAATACAAGGCAAAGGAGAAATGAGGGTCAGAGGACTATATTCATATTTGGTTAGATTTTAGGAGATGAGAAAATATCATAGACCAAATAAACAGTGGGAGATAAAAATACAAAATGAAAGAATGGCACAGGTAACACTGCAAAGGAAGAAATCTCTGAGATAAAAGAATCACATGCCTTGAAAGAAGTTGGTGTTTAGGGAAGAAAAGTAATACAGAGGGATGGAAGAAAATCAATTAAGTTTGGAGAAAAGAATAAAAGCAAAGTACATGAATGGTGTAAGAGCAAAGACATAAGGAGAAAGTTTGGGAGCATATAGTAATATGATTACTAGCAGACCCTAACATGCATAAAAGAAACAAGACCCAATGAAGTGCTCTTCTGTTAATTGACATTAATCATGGAAGAAGCACTTGTTACAGGAAACAGTGAGAAGGAATGAGGATTAAATTAAAAGATCTGTAGCCTATATGGCAAGAAGTGTGCTGCTCTAAGAGACACCAGTGGAAACATAAGATTGGCTTTACAGAAATGTTTGTGTCACAATTACGAAGAGTTGTTGTTTCTTGCGGCCTGGATTAAGTGTCAAAATGAGCATCAGAAAGCACGCCCAGCATCATGTGCACATTCACTTACTGTGAGCAGGAGTTCCCATGGTGTCTGTCAATCATAATAATGCCTACAGAATTTTTTCTGCCTGTATGGATTTGTGAGAAATATAATACTTTCAACCATAAGCCTTTCCCTTAAAACATCTTTGTTGTTTCCATAGCATAGACTTTATGCCATGTCATTGTTCTTAAGTCCTCTGTGAAAATAAAAGAAATGCCAGGATATGGAAATATGATTAAAACTTAGGAGCTGGTTAGATACTGCTCACGCAAAAGGTTTCAGTGTTGGACAGCAAAAATAAACATTTTAATTGCTATTTATTCAAAAATATGTATGTTAGGATTGTTTGGAAAATAAATTCTAATCTAATTCTCTTATCTCTCCATGCATTTATTATTCTCTTAAAAATTGTTACATAATATATAATATCAAGTACAATTGCACAAAATGCATTTCACCAATTTATACTTTTGAAATACTTATTTATATTAACATACACTTCTTAGAACTCAGACTTCTGATTACATTCAGTGCACTAATGAATTTCTTTGAATAATTATTATTAATATGAATTTGGGTTGGGGAAGATTTCTGCTTAATTTATAGACTGAGGCTAAAGAATGTATTGTAGTATAAATCTTTCTTAACAGGACTAATGAGATATTGACCACTTCCTCCATGTCACATGTCTTCATTTTGTGACCAAAAACAGGTGATAATACTAACAGCCAGGGATGTTTTTCCTTCACAAGGTGGGATTAGAAAAGTGTACTCATAAAGCAAACCATAATGTTAGTGGCCATGGCAACCCAGTTTTTTTTAAGTGTAAAAAAGATTGGTGATTTATATTTTGAGATTGCATTATTTTTAATAAAAACAATTGTTTCTAATAAGTCTCTAATGCATCTAATTACTTGAAGATGTCAACTAAATTAACAAATTACTAACATGCAAAAATGATTCTCAGTAGTTTTATAATTTGTTAGCTAATTTTAATCATTTTATAGCACCAACTTTTAATGATGATCAAATTCCTTTTGACGTAAAATTATTTATATTTCAAGTATTTCACACTTGGTTATTGTTGCAGTCCGGTTCGCATTACTGGTAGAAATCACCCAACCAAGAGTAGCTTCTGGGAAAAAGAGGTTTATTTTGGCTCACAGGCTTGAGGGGAAGCTTCACGATGGCAGGGGAAAACGATGGCATGAGCAGAGGGTGGACATCACCCCCTGGCCAACATAAGATGGAACACAGCAACAGGAGGGTGTGCCAAACACTGGCAAGGGGAAACTGGCTATAAAGCCCATAAGCCCGCCCCCAACAATACACTCCCTCCAGGAGGCATTAATTCCCAAATCTCCATCAGCTGGGAACCTAGCATTCAGAACACCTAAGTTTATGGGGGACACCTGAATCAAACCACCACAGTTATATTTGAACAAGAACATTTATAATAGAAGTAGTTTATCCACATTCTAGATTAATGATGTTTTATGAATAAATATATCTATGTCTGAAGAATTTTTCATCATTCTATAAGCTGGATCATATATTTTCATTGTTACTTTTTTTCAAAAAAGGCGACACTGTTCAATTATTTTTTTCAGAATAAATTTAAGAAGCTAGAGATTTTACTCAGTGGTAAAATGTTTGCCTAGCAGGTATACATCTCTGTTTACAATCCGCATTACCAGCAAAACAAAATCCCCCAAATATTACTTTTTACCTCCTGCCTTTTTGTATATCAACCAGACATAAAGAAATTCTTTGCCATAGTATTTTTGATTAGAGAACATAAGACCCTCATTTGGAAATAGGATGAAAAGACAGGAAAAATTAAGGGGAGCCTGGAAGTAAAAGAAATCTCTCTATTTGTTATCTGGTTTATGGTTTTCTTCTCTTTTTCTGGAGAATTTTACTTCATTAATATGTAATTTAATGATAAACCCCTCCCATTATCCTCATTAGTTCCCCCTTCTCCACCTCAGTTCCAGTAGGCCACTCTCCTTCCCATGTATTCTTTTTATTGATGTTTCATTCTGTTTTACTGAGTATTTTAATACATGCATACACTATAATTTGATCTTCTTTCCTCCTATTGCTATCTTGTCACCCCTCCTCCACTTGTACCCAACTTTCTCTTTTCAAGTAGTTCTATTTTGATGTCACTCTTTTTTGTCCTCCTCAGTTCTCTATTTCTAATGTTGAAGGGCTCAACACTGTACAGGTCTTGTGGAAGTAACATCTACTATGAGGTCATGAATACATGAAATCCTTTCATGTCCATTGCACAGTGTCCAAAAGCACTCCTCTGATCCCTGTAGCTCTTACATTTGTTTATTTTCCTTCTTCTGTCATGTTCTGTGAGCTTTGTAGAGTGTGAAAGAGATGTCTAATTTCACACTGACCACTCAAGAGCCTCTTGAGTTCAGCACTTTGATGAGATTTGAGACTCTCCAGAATCCATAGACATCACCAAAAATAAGCTTCTCTAGTGAGTGGTGAGAGTAGCACTAATATTCTTGCCACAACCTCCTCTACAATATTCCTTGATCCTGTCAGGGGTCATAGAGATGTCTCATTCATTGATGAGCACTAAAGTATTACTTCTTGTTACCTTGATGAACCTTGGGTCTCCTCAGCTGTTACTGCCATCTGCAAAAAGAATCTTCTCTAACCACAAGTGAGAACAAAATAAATCTGTGGGGAGATATATATATATATATATATATATATATATATATATATATATATATATATATATATTCAGGAAGATGTTTTTTTTTTTTTTGTCTCAGCATATGCATTTAGCCAAATAACAAGTTTAGATTCCCTCTACAGCCTCTGCATTTCCAAGCCATAGGCTTATGACTCACTTTGTAGGCATGAATTTCCTTGCAACAAGGAGCAGGCCTCAAATCCAATGTGAGAGCATAAACTCATAACTGGTATATATGGATAGATAGATAGATAGATAGATAGATAGATAGATAGATAGATAGATAGATAGAGATAGATAGATAGATACATGCATGCATACATACATACATACATACATACATTCATACATGCATACAAGAATGAGAGAAAGACAATTGAAGCACTAGGGCCCCTAGCCACTGTAATAGAACACCAGATGCATGTGTGCACTGGTGTGCATGTGCAGCCTTGCATGCTTGCATCACTTTGTGCATCTACGTTACATGGGACCTGGAGAGTCAAACATGAGTCCTTACATTTTATACGTAAGCACCTTAAGAACTAAGCCATCTTTCCAGCACTGGTTTTTATTTTTGTGTTGCAAGTGAAGAACTTCAACACAATGGACTAAATCAGGAAATAGTGCCACTGGAGGCAGTATCCTGCATTAAAATGAAAAATGAGCTATTCTTAAGGACAAAACATACATGTCCCTTGCAAAGTTATCTTTTTCTCCTGCTGTCCATCCATATTTCTCTTACATCCTCAATGTAGCACTTCATAAACTGCCACATGATTTTATTTGCAAAACCAAATTCATTCATACAAGTAATTAAATCAGCTGATTTCTGTACTACTTTTTAAACTTTGCCCAATCTTTGAACCTAGTTGTAAATTGTCTTTTCAAAAACGTGCTTTCAAAAGGTACAGAACTGCATAAGCTGCTGTTTTCAGCTCCCGTTAGGAAGGATGAGTGGGTGGGTGGGTGTGCATATGCATAGGTGAGAAAATGAATGTCAGAGATTAAATCTTAAGCGTCTATGATGCAAGTCTTTCTCTTATTGTACTTAAGATGATGTATTCTGGATTTTTTTTTTTTTTTCTGCAACTCAAGTCGAGGTCCCAGGTATTCCTGAGATGAGATCTCTGTGAAGAGCTCCTCTGCTACAGCCAGCAGCACTGTGCCTTGTTCCTGGTTATGCTGTGGCTCTAGCTGCTGCCCATGACAATTGTGTGAAAGGATTCTCCTCTGTACTCAGCAGGAAAGAATACCACACAGAGAGAGGCCACAAGCTACCCCAAGAACCAGACCTTGCTGCATCCCCTGTATTCGATTGGTTGCTATTAGATCACACCATTTTCGTGCAGTCATATTTTGACATGGCTGTCCTTACTTCATCAAACAATTGCATTGAAATAGTTTTCTTTGAGTCTTTAGTTCTTCAATGTGAATGTTTCTGTGTCAGAGAAAAAAAAAAAAAACATTGGTTATATAAATGTACTTTGTTCTTGTTAGCCTGTCTTTTCTTATCAGAATCTTTGTTATAACCTTTATAAAGAGTCAGAAAAAGTATCACACCCACTCACTCTACAAATCTATACATTTTTATGTATTCTTGAGTAGGCAGATAGCACAAAGTGGCCCCAGTGGGAATCCTCAGGTGTTCTTTAAAAAGATCAACGTAAGCATATCATCCTTTAAAGAGATTACCGAGCAGCACTGGGTGGGGTCAGACTAACAGCTGGGCGATTCCTGAGGGAGGAGTCCAAGGAAAGAACATCTATAAATGCTTGTGGGGCCCTTCTTTCTGATGCTGTAATTTTAAACATATTTGTTTTCTTATTTTCTGATTTACCTGCTTCAATGAACTACCCACCAGTCCTTGTTTTTCAGGTGTTAAGCTTTTTCTTGGAGAAAATGACCAGCTTGCAGTCAGAAGGATTCTGGTTTACTGCCACCCAACAAGAGAACGTCTGGAAGTGTAACACACTGTCAGGCATTGTAAGAGACACATTGTTTCTGAGTTTACACTTATGGAATTATTCTTTCAGCCCCAAAATTCAGCAAAGTAATACTGAAGTTTTAACCTTACAGGAATGATGTATTCATTGCAATGGTATACTTTAGAGACACACATTTTTTTTTTCTTTCATTTTTCTTTCTAAATGATTGGTATGCAAATGTAGCAATAATTCTAGAATACTTCAGTACAAATTCTGTACAAAGTTACTACTTTTGTATTTTTTTTCCCATTGGGACTCAGGTTATTTATAATATACTCAGGTTTACAAAACCAGATAATATAAAAGCTGTTTTCTGAAAATGTGTCTCTGATAAGTTGTGTGTTTGTAGAGGAGAAGCATAACGCAACTGCCTTCTTTGCTATTATGTCATTAGAGATTCAGTCTTATATCAATACAAAAGTTTAACAATAGGAGAGTAGTCACTGAGGATAGAGGCAAGTGATTGCTTACCATTCTTGAAACCCTAAGTTCCACACTTAACCTTATATAAACCAAGCATGGTGGCACATGCCTACAATTCCTTCACTGAGAATGCAGAGGTGAAAGAATCAGAATCTCAAGGCTATCCTTGGTTACATGGTGAGTTCAGGACCACCTTGGGTTACATAAGACTTTATTTCAAAAAATAATTGCATAAGAAATATTTAATATACCTGAGAGAAATTCAAATACATAATTTTCATTAATGTACAAATAAAGTATTAAGGGAAGATATCTGTTAAAGCAGGGCCTGGAAAGCCTCAGTCAGCAGCATGTGCTTAGCATGGTTCATACGGGAGTATGATAGCAATGACAGAGGCTCAGTTGCCTCTAAAATATCTTAATTCAACTTAAATTTTCAATTCAGGCAGGGTGACCACTGGTATCCTTTGAAGCTATAAGCTCATTATCCTATTACAAAGATTGTTGTCACTTACTAAAAATTTAAAAAGATAACCATAATCTATGACAGTGTGGAATTTTGTTCTAATATGTTTTCCCCTGAATGTAACTTGAAGACAATATAAGTTGAATAACAATGACTGGTAAAAGGCATAGGAGGCTATGACAGTTCATATTAAGCATCTACGTAAGACAACATAGATTATGAAACATATATGAATACATGCCTCCCTGCACTATATCATCACATAGTTCTTAAGAGTTCCTCTCAATTGGCCTTATCTTTAAAAGAATTTCACCTGGAGTGCTTGTATAGTCCCTGAATAGCTAGAGACTGAAAACCATTTGCTTATAGTTAGGATTATCCTGTAATCTCAAGGTATTAAACAAGATTAAAAGAACATTGGGTTGATTTCTCCTTTTTTGTTGTTTGTTGGTGGTTTATTTATTTATTTATTTAGATGTTGAAGATAAGAGACAAAAAGAGATTATTTGTAGGTAGGTAGTATCTCCTTATCTAGAAATTTCTGGTCACAGAAATTCTCACCTGTTTATTGGAAACCTTCCTAGTCATCTAAACAAGATTTTTTCACTACTTTCTTCTGCTTATTTTCTCTTTCCCAAGGTGATAATATCTTTCCCTCAATTTGGCTAAACATTCAACAGATCCCTTCCTGATTTTAGGTCCCTATTTCCTCTTTCTTAGATACTTATCTCTAGAAAGCCATAAATTATGTTTTTCTGTTCCCTTGTTACATGTATGTTAGATCTTAAAAATGGTGTCTGCTAATTTCACAACCCAAGGAACACTTTATAGGACCTGGAAACAATCCATTTGAAATGCACTTATCATAGATGTAGCCGCTATTTCTCAGTCCCTGAAAGACTGGCAGGCATGGGCACCTAACTCGTCCAAGTATCAACTAGCAAGCACAGATAGACCTATCTCTGAGAAAAATAACTACAGACTCAGAAAACTCAGGATGCACCATATATCCCTGGAATCAGCTTCCCCTCAAATGTCCTCCAGTCCTTCTTTCTAGTTCATCTCAGCTCTGACAAAACATCCTATCTCCCTTTGCAATAGAAATGAATATATTGACATGGAGAATTTCTCTATTATCTATCTATCTATCTATCTATCTATCTATCTATCTATCTATCTATCTATCTACCTACCTACCTATTTAAGCTAGCTAGCTAGCCATCTTTCTCTCTATGTCCTGTTGCAATAGCCTTAGATAGGATTCCCCTTCTTGTATACCTTTGTCTTGTGTGATTTTGCCCCCTTATTCTTCTTGATTATTTTCAAATCTGTCTACACACCATGACAGTGGTAGATGATATTGAGCTAATCATAGTATCATCAATTCACAGGAACATTTGTGGTACAATGCTGATACTAAAAGCAAATGCTAACTGTAAGAATAAATGTGGTGATAATGTTTTGTTTCCTATTTTAGAATATAATTGATGCAAAGTAAATACTTGTTAATTGCACACTGCTAATAAATACTCATTAGCATTGTGATGCAAAGGCAAAGGGACTTGTGTGAAAAGGCAGTGAGGTGTCACCAGCATGCTGCATATTGGAATAATTGTGACAAATTTAATGAAATCAAAATATGGAATGAAAACAGAAAGTGATGATTGCTGCTAAGCAGTGAAATGATTACTAGATCATATGACATGGAGATTATTTTGTATCCTATAGGTCACGGGCAGATCTTAAATGAATATAAGTGATAAAACAGGGCATCTTTATTCAGTCTTGCACATAGGCATATGAGCCTGGCACTTTGTTGGCTAAAAGCCTATTCAATATGTAGCATCTAAAATCTTGTCAAGCAAATTAAACTGATGACACATAGTAATAGAAATGAGGAAAGTAGATTTTTAGCTAGCTGTCTTCTATAAGCAACCCTTAAATGACTTTGTAGTTCCTGTGTGACCCGAAGGTATTTTTCTTGTTCTAATAACTTCACAGTTAAGAGACTTAAGAACTTCTTTCTGCAGAGCCATGATTAGAATCCTTTACCTGGCACACAACTGGTATATTATTAGCTTGAGTCCATATTTAAAATTATTGGATGCCTTTGTTTCTTCTTCCATAGTAAGGCATATATACACAAATACACACACACACACACACACACACACATATATATATATAAATATATTTTATAATATATATTATATTATATTATGATATATTATATATCACATATAATATATTATAATATATAATAAATAATATATTAATTATACATATACAATATATGTATTATAGGATCAGTTTCTATTGAGCTGTTGAATACCAATTGTTTAGGGTGTTCATGTAATACTGTGGAGAAGAGACATGCAATGACGATTTTTTCTTATTTTTGGTGTGTGATGATGCATGAGCATATGTATGCATGTGTGTGAGTGTGGGCATGCGCCTGCAACCACATGGGTGAGGTCAGAGGGAACTTTTGGGTGTTCATACTTAGCTTACATTTTATTTTGAGGCAGGGTTTTCTCATCAGTCACCAGTGCAAATGCCAAGTTATCTGGCCACAGAGCTTCTGGTACAAGTTGCTGTTACCATCTCCCATCTTGCTATCAGTGTGCTGAATTATAGAACCCTACACAGTTTAGGTGTGGGAAGAAAACTCAGGTACTCCTGTTTGTTAGACAAGCTATTTATCCACTGAGCCATCTTCCAAGTTCCTCATTTTTCTTATAATCATTTATTTTTCTTCCAAAATGCTAGACAAGAAATGAAATCATCCTGGAGCCACATGGAAGAAATTATTTCCATGTTGATAATCTTGAGCAAGTACTTTGTGTAAATATTAGAGTTTTTCCATCAGCATCATTTCAGAAAACAAATGTATATGAATAAAATATGTTTTTGTTGCATCAAAGGTCATTTGACATGTAATTTTAATGAATAAAATATCTCACAGGAAGTGTAAAATCTTGGGTCCAAACACATATGTGTGCTAGCAATACATCATTTACACCATAGTAGTGGTATTTCTTACATTTTAAAATATCTTAAAAACAGTATATGTCTCTTATATTTATAACGTGTGAATGTTATTTTACAAATGAAAATGTAATGTAGAATTGTTAAAAATGTTAAAATTGTTAAAAATTGTGTTGCTGGTATTAAATAATATTGGAATAAATAAACTGTCTCAAGGAAAGCACACAACAGAAGGACAAAATTATGCTGAGAATAAAGCTTAATATACTAACCTAGAAAATGGGAGTAAGTGGTGATTCATACTTGTCATGCGGTTATAAATGCTGATAAAAATTCTTCTGAGTGCTGGCCACACAAAAGAGTAGATGGTTGGTAAATGCTATGTGTAGTAAGCACTATGCTGTAAAACACAGTTGTAAAACCATCTTTCTAATATGAATTCAGGATGATGATATTGCCCCTTTGTTTTAGTCAGTTTCTTAGCTTCTTTAGTCAAAATCATAGTACTTGTCACAATTTCTTATATTTATAGTTTTATTTTAAATAGGGCCATTTTGTTTCTTCTTTTAGTGCTTCTAGATTACATAGCATTCCATGGAATCCCATATAGGGAGGGGGGAGGGGTAATCCATACCATCCCTGAGCAGTAGAAATCTCTCTGACTTGTTTATTGTCTAAATAACTTCACAGTCTATGGTTTCCATCTTATTTCTTTTCATGTATTTATTTGATTTTTTCTGTACTAGATAGTGCCTGGCCTTACTCCCCAACAGCTTCTTTCCCCACAAAAGCTTGAAGGTAACAACATATATCCAACTCCTTTATACTATGAGGTCGAGAAAATAACTTTTAGCCACCAAACTTCAATTCCTTTCTCTATAAAGTGAGCATACAGTAAGGCAATACATACTATCCTGCTGGTAAATTCTGAGGCAAATCACAGATGAGATGAATGAAAGATAAGGCCCTCTCTATGTTATTCATTCTAAAATATTGCTAGATATTAATATTTTCATTATTAAAGAGCAGTGCCAATTTCTCAGTAACATTCTTCTATTCAATAAACTAGATCCTCCAAGTTATAAGAAAATATATTATTCATAGAACTCAACAAAGTTCTGTAATTTGCAGAAGAGAAATACAGGCCATAAACATTTTTTTTTTTCTTTCAGATACTCCCCCACACCTTCAGAAAGTCACAGTACTCACACATCTGGAGGCTATTTGGAGTAAAGGACCAGGCCAAAATCTTTGAACTTGAGTGAAAAGCACTGTTTATCTTATCTTCTGTTTTGCTACTTTTCTTCATTCCTGTTCTTTGCTATCCACTAGTCTGGCATGAAGCTGTCCATATATGTACAGGGTCATCCTGGCCTCCTCAAAACTACACAGTCCTTTCTCACCTGTGACCATCTCAGTGAACTTTCAATCAAGATCCTCCTATTTGCTGTCATGTGACTTCCATCCAAATGAAGACCTGTCCTGTGACTGTCATACAAGTCTCCCTATAAATTCTATGCACAGTAAAGTATTTGTTACAGGAATGTAAAAATGAAATCAGTTGTGGTGAATGCCTTAAAATTATTCCACATATGATTGTATGACAATTCAAGAGATCATTAACTGTGTAGAGTTTTAAATATATGCATATCTAATAATGTATTTTTCCCTTGAAAATAATTAGAATTCAATAAAAGTAAATTCAAACTATTGTCATTCTTGTCCAAATCAGCATTGCACAGAAAGTATTTCACATAATGTTATAAGAGGGAAAAATTAAAGAAACTGTCCAGGTTTTATCTGCTTCATAAGTGTGAAGTATTTTTAAATTCAAGATAATATGCTTGTAGAGACAAAAGGGTAAAAATAAAAACAAATCTTCCATATTTTAACAATCAGGTTATAACCATTTTTATCCTGACCTATGACTTCTGATATTTGAAAACTCACTCCTAATGACTCATGACACCTTATAAAAATGACCATTCTCAAGTATACAAGTTAAATGGTAAAAAGGTGGTACTTAATAAAGCATTAAGAGGTCTATTGTTTATTCCTTCTGATACTGGCCTATCACTGCATGATGATAAGATGAGGTAATTTTCCTTCTATTTTTGTAAAACAGCTTCACCCTGTATTCAGCAGCATGGCTTCTCTGAGAATTCTCCCTCTTGCTTGTTTTCAGGGTGCTTCAGTACATTTTCTGTCTGTTCTTGATGTCTATGTCTTTCAGTTGCCAAACAATCAATTCCCCTTAATAGGGTAAATAGCAAAATGTTTTCAGTATTTCTATCCTGAGAAGTTTATCATGTTCTTCTTTTTATTATCATCTTTGTTATTTTTATTTTTTATTGGATATGGACATATGTAGCATGCAAAAAACACATGTTGGTACCATCCATTTCCTTCTCCCTGCCCCTTTTCTGAAAAACCCTTCCTCATTGGACATGCAGGTCAACCCCATGGGGATTGTGGGTCATGCATTATGGAAGGAAGAGGCAATGTCTCTGTGCAAATGTCCCAATTTGTGGCTTTAACAATCTTTCGCCCCCTCTTTCAAAAAATTCCCTAAGCCATGTTGGGTGCATTTTAAGTCTGCTTCAGTGATGGGTACTTAGGAACTTCTGGATCTCTGGTTTGGTAAGTGTTAAGTGTCCTCAGTGTCTATCACCTTCACCCTTGATCACCAGTTTCTTCTCCACAGAAGTCCAGTTAGAGTTTTCTATAGATACTTTGTTAAAAACTGTCTTTTGAAGCCAGGTGTGGTGGTACGTGCCTTTAATCCTAGTACTTGGGAGGCAGAGGTAGGATGATCGTTGTGAGTTTGAGGCCACCCTGAGACTACATGGTGAGTTCCAGGTCAGCCTGGGTTAGAGTGAGACCCTACCTCAAAAAACAAAAAAACAAACAAACAAAAAAAAAATGTCTTCTGGGGGCTAGCAAGATGGCTCAGTAATTAATGACACTTGCTTTTCCAAAGCTACTGACCTTAGTTTCTTCCTCTCCAGCACCCACATGAAACCAGCTCTAAAGTGATACACAGGGCCGTGATCCCAAATTCACCTACAACAATGGAAAGAAGAACCCAGAGAATTCAGAGTCTCGTGGACAAGTTAGACTGACATATGTACTGCAAAACAACCAGAGACCTTATCTCAAATGAAGGTGGGAAGAGAAGATCAACACACCAAGGTTGTCCTCTTGCTCATGCACTGTGACATTTGAATGCCCATGCACGCATACACATTATAAACATACACCCACACATATGCACATTGTATGTGTACATTCAATTTACAAAAAGTTCTGTTTTTGCTTTTGTTTAATATAGCAATTAAAAGAGTAGGTGAGATCAGTTTATGCCTTACCAACTTATGCATACTTCATATTACACTGCATCTGGTAGTCCATGAAAATGTAGACATTTGAACAACACTGCTATAGAAGAACAAACAATCTGAAAAACCTGGTAAATTAGAGAAGGGTCCAGCTGCACTGTTTTAACATTTTTCTAAGAGCCAAAATGTTACACAGCATGGAAAATTACAATGGAAGTAGCCAGACTTGCCATCACACCTTCCTAAAAAATTACTATGTGTAATCTGCCTCAAGAATGAAGTCATTTGGAGTTAACCATTATCCAAAATCTATTTACAAGTTAAGAGCTCTCTAAGCCTCTAGCTATAGAATTATGGCAGTGTAATAGATGGTGTGCATTGCCTTTGGAAAAATGAAGGTTACTTACCTATAAGCCTGTTTTACTGACAATGTATCATTACATATAAGATATTAGAAAGCCACTCACCTCCCTAAAGCAGTTAACTTGCTGATTGGTTTCTGATTATTATATTTCCGTGGGAATTCTGATTGATTCTTAGCATTTTCTCCCTCTCTCAAGATGCCTGTGGAAAAAATATTTGTGTACAGCAGGTAATTTTTGCGATTACTTCCTTCCAGCAGGGGGAGTTTGCCCATTTTCTTTCAAATATTAACACTATATAACTCCTTAGCCAGAAGGCCCAACTGTTCCAATGATAAAAGCTATAATGATCTCCATGTATATATTGAGAATTACCTGAATACCGATGGCATTCTCACAATACACTAGACATTCAATTTTTGCCTTGTACAACAGCGCAGCAAAAAAGTCACACAATGAGAAGTGTTCTGACAAGCTTGGCATATCATGATAACATAAGTACAAAACATAGCATGTCCATCTTAACGTGTTTAAATAAAATCACAATTTTTTTAACTCTAAGAATACAAAGGAATATTTTTAAAATGAAAGATTATATTCTTGAATTAAAAGTATTTATAAGTGTTACTATTGAATGATATTATTTTTCTAGTAAATCAAAGATGGTCTTGCAGGTAAAAGTGTAGGCAACTAAGTCTTCTTTATGAAATTTAACAAAGATCAGGCTTTATTGAAATATCTTAAATCTATGTACAAAAGTTTCATATATTGGGGCTAGAGAGATTTGCTCAATGGTTAAGGTGCTTGCCTGAGAAGCCCAATGACATGGATTCAATTACCCAGTACCCACATAAAGCCAGATGCACAAAGAGACATATGCATCTGGGGTTTGTTTGCAGGGGCTGGAGTCCCTGGCACACCCATTTTCTCTCTTTCTTCTCTGTATCTCTCTGCTTGAAAAAAAAATAATTTTTAAAAGTTGCATATACTTACTTAATTGTAGCTTTCCAGATTAATAATTAGATAACATCATGAATGCACCACCATGCATGGTTTTACGCAGTGCTAGGGTTTGAATCTAGGGCTTCATACATGCTAAATAAGCTTTTGAACAACTAAGGTACATTCTCAAATCAATCACCTACTTCCTAGTTTTTAGTTTTTGATTCTTTTTTTTTTTTTTCTGAGTTACAGTCTTTCTCTAGCTCAGGCTAACTTCTAATTCATTATGTAGTCTCAGGGTGGCCTAGGAACTCTGGACAATCTTCCTACCTCTGCTTCCCAAGAGCTGGAATTAAAAGAATGCACCACCATGTTCATATTGTTTTATTTAAAACAAAAATCTTTATTTATTTATTGGAGAGAGCCAGAGAGAAAGAAGCAGACAGAGAGAGAAAGAGAGAGTGGTCTCCTGCCACTTCAAATTAGCTACAGATGCATGTGCCACTTTGTGTATCTGGCTTTACATCCTTAGCCCCACGTTTTATCATAATTAAAACTTTACAAAAAATATTTACCATATACACTGTACATCTTTTGAGATAGATATAGATGATATAAATAGATGTAGATATACATGGTGGAATGGCCAAATAAATGTAATATGATTCCAATTTTCTTGTTATTTTTTCAAAGATCCACAACAATGATGAACAGGGATGAATTTGTTCCAAGTCACACAAGTTAGATCCAGTATAAATGTTGCTTCATATAATTTATATGATTTTTTTAATATAAAATGACTGAATAGACTGGCAAGTATTAGTTACTAGGAGAGAAAAACACTGCCATGTATGGAGATGTTTGACAAAAACTGCAAATTTAGTTAGATAGGAGGAAATTCATGACAAACATCGTGTAAATAGTTAAAGAGAGTTAATAATGTACTTTGTTCTTGAAATTTCTTTAAAGGATAAATTTTAATTGTTAATTCACCCATCTGATTTTAAAATAAAAATAAAGGGCTAAAGAAATGGCTCAGTGGTTGTTTCCTTCCTGTAAGCATGAGGGCCTGAGAGGGCCTGACACCAGCCCATCAGGAATCTTATAACTCCATGTAAACAGGGATCATGAGCACACACCCCTGCAACCCTAGGCCTGTGGGGAGTAACCTGAGAACCCCTGGGGATTGTGAAAGGCAATCTGTAAAATCAGTAAGAGACTCTGCGGCTCTGAGCAATGGAGAACGAACACTTTAATTTCTCTTCTGGCCACAGAAGGTGGGCATTTGAGGAAATTCAGGCTTGTGCAATAGGTGCAACATCAACACATACACATGCATACACTATACATACCCACCCTACAACATGTATTACATACACACACACACACACACACACACACACACACACACACACACACACACAATCAAAATACAAAGACAAATAATGATAAAAAGGCACTGTGAGCTTTGTGTAGAGACAATACCTGCCAGGCTAGAAAAGGCAATATTTGAAGTGGCATCTGGACTAGGACAACACTGTACTGGAATCACAGGTAAATAGAGACAAGTTTTAGGGGTGTTGATGAGTAAGATGTGTATGAAGTAGAGTGGAGTTAACTGGGCATTCGTGGTGATGATGTAAGAAAAGAGAAGTTGTAATGAAAAGACAGGGAATAAAAGGCACTCTTTTATCACCTAGTAGATAGGGAGAGGAATGGTGAAATCCTAATACACACCAAGAAATGCAATAATTATCCCCTGACAGGACATCTTTGTCATCAGTTTCTTGAATATAACTAATAAAAAATCTGTCATGTTTCTGTGCCCTATTGGCAATAAAGATGACATTTCTCTTTTCTCTTCTCAAAGGTTACTTTGCTCTTCATATTTTTAGCTGTTGAGAAGCAATAAAATTTCAGTACAAAAGGACAATGTGTTTAAAGATTTATTGAAAACTAATTAAGAATTGTTACTTTATTTTGAAAGGAATGATTTTTTGCCTAAAAAAGTAAAATTGGTATATCCTATTTTAATGATAAATAATAACTTTTTAAGTAAAAATTCAATTTGAAGAAAAAAATTAATGACCCAATACTTAAATAGATCCAGGTAAAAAATTAGGTGGGCTAATTTAAGTATACACCAGTGATCTTTATAAATTTCAGATTACTAGACTGGAAGAAGGGTCACATAAAACCTATAATTTCACTCCTCTATCATAATGTATCTGTAGCACAAAGGTTTGCCACAATTCACTAAGGTTTATATTAGCCTAGAGAGAGTGGTGGTGCAGTAATCCCTGTAACAAATAATTATTACTGGGTTATTAACATTGTTTCTATGAATGCTTTATTTAGCAGGAGAAAGTAATGAACTCAACAGATGTGCCCTGTCCTCATGGACCTTATAGGTTAGAGAAGACAAAAACTATCAAATAATAAAAAAAATTACTTAATAATTAGCAAACATGGCTATGCTGCAGCTGCTGTGTAGAACAATTATGGGAAGTTATTAAAGGATTTTTCCAAGGGACCTCATCTAGTCCACAGTTAGCATAAAGCTGCTTGAGGCAAGCTCAAAACAAGTTACAAATAATCAAGTTTTGCTAGATCTTAGGACGTTGCAATTCAAAACCTGTTCATTTATAAAGGACATATTTATTGAATGCTGATGTGCACCAGCAGGCATTTTGCAATGTGATGGATTTAGTACGATGACTTATGTGACTTTGTCTTGCCTTCAGACAGTCTGTGGTCTAGAGAAGAGGGGGATAGCATGCCAGTGTCAATCAGCCTGCTGGGTTTAGAAAGTGTTTTTGTTTTTTTTTTATTTTTCTGCCTGAAAAATCTGATGTTTGCAACTATACATTAAATTTCCTACATAATCATCTTTAAGTAATTAATGCATTTACTCTAAACAAAGGCATTTTGGGAGGGATCTAGTTAGATATTGCAAAACTAGGAGGTCATTGAGGATGAAGCCCTTGCTCATAACTAACATCTTATAAAAGCAGGAACTGAACCTGGAGATCTTAATTCCTGCTGGGAAGAGGGGGATCTGAGTCCTATCCCTAGGGGAAATGGCATTCTAAACTGCCAGAAATGTCATAAGACTACTGGCTAAAAGAGTTCTGAGAAAGAACAAACACATATCATGCCTTGCTCTTAATAGTTAATCCAAATGAGCCTGTCCAAGATCCTGAAAGAAAATGCTTTTCTGGAAGAGAAGTGCTAGAGATTTTAGAAAGAGCACATAATCTCCATAATCATGTAGGCTGGCACAAGGATTTCTTGTCATTGTCTAGTAATCCCTTGAGAGTGCCCTATTCTAGTCAGAAATAATCTCTACCTTCTATGCTAGGCTCCAATGTTTCATCTGAATGCTGGAACAAGATCACAAGGCCTGGGGAGATAAAAGAAGACCAAAGAGATATCCTGCTGACATTAATGACTTATAGTATTTGTACATAAGCCATGATGTTGTACCTACTGAATAAACTGTGATCAACAGAAAGATATGTAGACATATAAAGGAAGTGAGAGAAGAGATGTCTGATTACCAGGATTTGCAAATATCATAGGCAATGTTTACATATCATCTTCCAATTAGTAACAGCCTTACAGAAATTTTCAGTAGCACATTGGCAATAGTAAGGCAGCATACAAAAGCTCTATTCAAAAAGTTAAAAAGTACATACATATAATACTAACTCCAAAAAAAGCTGAGCAAGTTCACAGTGTCAAATATTTTAGCAATCACAGTAGACTCCAAATATAAGGCCATCTATCCCAGTAAATTCTTTATAACCAGAGTCCTATAAATGTCTATGTGATTTAAACAGGAAGACTGACATCTTTTTTTTTTATTTTCAACTTGGTACATTTTCCACAATAATCTTTTTAATATCAAAGATTTTGCCTCATTTATATTTATAACATGGGTATATTACAAAGTTTTGGTATAGAATCTGTGTGTAATAAATTTGGTTTAATTGACAAAAGGAGTGACATGAAGGAGACCATAGAACAAAGCTACATAAAGTAATATAATTTTTCTATCATTACATTTTTTCTTATTATCATTTTTTCAAGTGAAGTCAAAAATACTTTTGTTTCTCTGTTGACCTTACAATAAATATCTTTTTATTTTGAAATTCCATGCTAAGTTAAAAGAAAGTTGAAAACTCAATTTTAGAAATTACTAACAGCAGGAAAATATTATGATATGAGGTATTCAGTAATATAGGCTACTATAGGCATGTAAGTCACTTATATAATAACTGGCTTCTTGCCTCTAGATAATAGCCTCTCATTTCATTGACATCTGTACAACTATTTCTTTAGGTTTTGCTTTATGTTTTTGTGTCAACCTGCTTCTCTCTTATAATCTGGATTTTTTTTTCAGTTATGCTTCATGGTTAATCAGAATGTGATTAGAGATATAGATAATGGGCTTCATGTATATGTAGGATTTTTGTTTTCAATACCAAAGTCATGATGAAAGGTTAATCTACACTTCAGACAGAATTCCTACTATATCATATTAACATATGTTCAATAGAGTTACATTTTAAACTACTCCATGTAACACTAATATCCTAAACAACCTATAGACACAATTTAGTGGCGAAGCCACATGTTGTTTAAAGGAAAGCTGTAATGTTACACCAACCACCAAATTCATGGCCTGGCATGAATAATCTCTCCAGAGTAAGTTTAGCAAATGCTTCCTCAGCACTGGTGGGATTTCCCTATAGCAAGTGAGCTTTATCATTATAGATAGGGTGAAAAACTTGATAATAATCTTAGACATTATGTAATATGTAAAATACCATAACATTTGGTATTCCACTTTTTCAATACATATGTAAAGCATCTTTATTTTTTGTTATTAAGAACATACTTTGCATGGATACATCATGTGTTGGTGCCATCTTTTCCCTCCTCACTTGTGTCACACTATCCTATTTGGTTTGCTAAATTATCTTATATTTGTATAAAATAATATATTAATAATTAAAATAATAATAGGAAAATATTAGCTCTCATCAGACATCCCAGCACTATATTTGCCCTGATTGCTCTCTTGATCCTGTTATATTCTCCCATTCTAAAACCAGAACTTTTCTCTCCAAGGAAGCTAATTAAGGAGTATCCAGACACTATGTATACACAGAAGAGAGCTGAATAATACATGAAGATTGACTGAATCAATGTCTTTATATTTTTAACTTTATTCATTTGGGAATTGTACAAAGAACAGGAGAGGAAGTAGAGAAATTAATCCTCTAACCCTTGGAGTTATTTATGGTGATGCTGTGGAAGCTAGTAATTATCACTGTCTCAAGAAGGACATCTGAGTTGTAAAGTGACAGGCCAAGAAGAGACTTTACTTGCTATTCGCTTATAACTATTTCCCCTGGGTACCTTGGAGTCATAGGCTGCTGCCTGGTTGAACATGTCTGAATTTGTCCTACATTTATTATATCAGCCATTATAAAGGATATGTATTAATGTGGATAGTAGTCTTGTTAACATACCTATGTAATGAAAGCTTGTGATTATCTTCTCTTACATTTCATCTGTTCATTCAGAAACTATTACGTTCTGATTATATGGTTTATGAGTGGTGGCACTGTGAATACAGTGATATATAAAAGTCTATGCTCTCATAAGTCTTTGATATAGTAAATGATGGAGGAATAGACAACACATAAAATACTAAGATATATGGTATGTTAAAGAGTAATAAATTTAAGTGTAAAATAAAAGAAAAATAAGATTGGGAAATATTACGATATGAATGTTAGATATTAATTAGTAATATGTAATTAATAAAAACTGGGAAGTAGAGAAAAATAATTAAGCAATGTGTTGGGCTTTTATTTGCTTCTTTATGACTTTTTGCTTAGTAAATTCAATATATAGCTATACTGTAATGGATAACCATTCAAAGCAATGTTTTTGTTTTGTTTTGTTTTGTTTTTGTTGTTGTTTTTAACACCATATTCAATAACATGGTAACAACACACTTGCAATAAAAATAAAGTCAGGTCAGGCCTGGAACTAATTAAGTACAAACTGTATTTTCTCTCTTTCTGATTTAGTCAAGACGGAATCAGATATTAACAATGACAGTACTCAGGAAATGTGTAATTCACTTTTCCTTCTGAACTATGTGCATTTCTTGGAGCAAATCACAATTTGTTTGATCCTGGGTTTCCTTAAAAGGATGAATGGTTAAATTGAAGATTATTTAACATGAGGAGACATTAGAGTGTGAAATTCTCTTGCTACTCATAACATTTCTCCTGGCTTTTAGTTCTACCTGATTCACCTCCTCCCTAAGGCTAGTAAATGTGATCTGAATGTGAGTGGCTGGCCACCCAGAGGATGATTAAGCCAATATATCCAGGGAAATCATGACTTGCTCTTGTAGGAGAGCAACAGGCCTGGAGAGATTGCTATGGCTTAATGGTTAACGCGCAATTTTCAGTCCACCACTCATTGGCATTGCGTATAGGCATGTGGCTGTGTAGCCACTACTACCACCATCCACCTCCAAACGTTTTAATCATTCTAAACCAAAAACCTCATATACATTAAGCAACAACTCCCAGTCCTTCAGTTCCGCCAGCCTCTGGCAGCTAACATTTCACTTTCTTGTTAAATGACTGATATTGCTCCTGACACCATATACTACTGGGACTTTAATCTTTATGAAAAGCTTTACTAATTAACAAGACTTTGTAATTTTTGTCTACTTTAATAATTTTAAATGATTTAATCCATTTGGTTAGCTTTAAAGACTAAATAATAAATGTAATTTAGCAAGCAATCTACAGGTCATGTACTCTAAGCACCTATTTTCATTCAGAGAATATCACTTCCCTAAATATCCCAAATATATTTATTTATTTATTTTTATTTTTCAAGGTAGGGCCTCACTCTAGCCCAGGCTGGCCTGGAATTCACTTTGTAGTCTCAGGGTGGCCTCAGACTCACAGCAATCTTCCTGCAGCTCTGCCTCCTTAGTGCTGGGATTAAAGGCATGTGCCACCATGCCCAGTTTATCCTAAGTATTTTCATTTTTTGGTGGGTTTTGTTAAGTTAGCCATGGTTGGAGCTCATTGATGGCTTCACTTTTAAGAAATACTATGTCCAAAAAATATAAGCACTTGATCTTTTTGGAAAAAAATTCACTGGTAATGAGGGTCAGAAAGTACCATTAGTGTATGAAAATTGATAGGGAACCAATAAAGAAAAAAACTGGTGAATCATGATCAATGGATGGCTGATTCCTGTTCTTGATTCTTAACAATAATGCACAGTTAATCAATTTAGTTCATCACTATAATTAACTGTCATTTAAAAAATATGTTGCATAGAAGTTTAGATAGAGGAGGATAGAATGATGGTTTACCTTTATCTCTTTGAATATTGTTTTTAGACTAATATCTTACCTTCCATAGTGATGATTGATAAAATAAGATAGTATTTTGAAATAAATTATATTTTTATTGACAAATTCACCCTGAGAATCCCAGAATATAAAGAGAATACATTCACAAGGACAACCTTCTGAATGGAAAGTAAGAAAACTTGGTACATCTGCATGCTGTCCTGTCCAGTCCCACTGTAATCGCTGTGTAGTTGCTCCAACCTTCTCAACACAGGGAAGACTAATCTTACATCAAGACAGAACAACACTATATTGAAAGTTTGCTGCTAAGCAACACAAGGTATATATGGAAGAGTGTTGCTAGGCAGCACAGCACATCTATGCCACCACTGTAAACATTTCTATTAGTGCAATAGGAAAGCAGCCCATCATTAACTGCTTGGAAAGTATTTACATATACAAGAAGGGTTACACAGAATAGAATCTTCTTGTGTGTGTGCTGCTCATGCTCATGTGGGCATATGCCTGCATTAATGTCTCACAAAGTATTTTCATATACAAGAAGGATTACACAGAGTAGAATCTTTGTGTGTGTGTGCTGCACATGTTCATGTGGGCACATATATGCAGATGTCTGCATGTGTTTGTGTAGTCCACTGAGGACAACATTGTGTGTCATTCCTCAGGTGTCAGTCACCGTTTGTTGAGACACATTCTAACATTAGCCTGGAATTTGCCTAGTAGGATAAATTGACCAACAAGCCTCAGGGATCCTCTTTGAGACTGCAAGTACATACCATCCACTACCCCAGATATTTTATGTGGGTTTAAAGCATTGAACTCAGATCCTGATGCTAGGGGGGGAAAAAATAATACCTTTAACAACTGAGTTTTATTCACAGTCCAGCAGAATCAATGAAATTAAGATATTAGAAAATGGATATCTGCAGTATTTAGTGATTGGCAACAAAGATCTTTGCCCTCTGGGTGGGGAGGAGCAGGAAGCTTTGTCAGTGAACAGAACTGATACTTCAACAATAGATGCGCTGAAATTTGCATCTGTAGAAAAAGATCAACTGACCTCAGAAATCAAACCTCCCAGGGGAAGCAAGGCAGTATCAGTAGGAGGGGATCAACATGGGTTTTGAGGGTAAACAGGTGGCATACTGATAGCTTGCTAATGGCATTGGCTGAAGGATCTAGGCTGAGTCGCTCATTTTCTATATTGTGTTCACCCTTCCTCTCATCAATTCAAAAATATTTTCTATCACTGTATGTGTAAATCCAAGGATGTCTCAGATCACTAGAATTTTCACTTAAAAACAAAAAGCCAATTGATAAGCTAGGTTAGATGATTGCAAAGAATGACTCAAATGAGATGAAATACAGGAATACCCATGTAATGTAATACAGGAATACTCATGTAATGTAATACAAGTAATGAAAGTTTCATTACTTGTAATACAAGTAATGAAAGTTAACTGAAAACATTTTTGAGAATTTATCTCAAATATATATATTATATATATATAAATAGAAAAAATATATATTATAATATATATATATATATATATATATATATATATATAATGAAATGTGTGTAAATGGAGAAAAATTCTCAATTTTAGTTGGAAATTATTTCAATAAAAATCTTTCAAATGGGGCTGGAGAGATGGCTTAGGGGTTAAGCGCTTGCCTGTGAAGCCTAAGGACCCCGGTTCGAGGCTTGATTCCCCAGGACACACGTTAGCCAGATGCACAAGGGGGCGCACGTGTCTGGAGTTCGTTTGCAGAGGCTGGAGGCCCTGGCGCGCCCATTCTCTCTCTCCCCCTCTATCTGTCTTTCTCTCTGTGTCTGTCGCTCTCAAATAAATAAATAAAAATTAAAAAAAAAATCTTTCAAATGAATTGAAAGTGCCAAAATATAATTTTTTTCATGTCCTGCAAAGTTCCAAGGATTATGTACTAAAATTTTATATCAATTCCAAGAATTCTGTTTGATAAACTGCAATATTAGGGTAGTTTTATAAGTACAATTTTTAAAAAATATTTTTTGTTCATTTTTTATTTATTTATTTGAGAGCGACAGACACAGGGAGAAAGACAGTAGAGGGAGAGAGAGAGAATGGGCGCACCAGGGCTTCCAGCCTCTGCAAACGAACTCCAGACGCATGCGCCCCCTTGTGCATCTAGCTAACGTGGGACCTGGGGAACCGAGCCTCAAACCGGGGTCCTTAGGCTTCACAGGCAAGCGCTTAACCCCTAAGCCATCTCTCCAGCCCACAATTTTTTAAAACTAGAAATATTTTCTTGAAACTTTAGTTTTCTTTTGTAGGAAACTCAAAGTTATGATTTCTAAAATTTGCATTTGTCATAACTTTCTATTATTGCAACTTGATTAGGAATATTTACCATCATATCAATTCAACTGGCAATAATATATATGAAAAGCAAAAAAGACACTAAAATAACTGAAAATAAATTAATAAATATCATAAAATATCTGAATACAAAAGCTAAAATTTTTTTCTATTGTTTCCTTTAATAAGATGAGTTTAGATCAGGATGATCCCATCATTTCTAAATATACAAAGTGCATGAATAATACTTCTTAAAGTTTAAAAGCAATGAATTACTTGCCATTACCATTTTGTAAGTTGGCATGGTAAGAAATCATTTATTACCTAGCAAAATTTAGTCAATTTTAGACCACTATCAGACAAGTGAATATAAGGGGGAGATATAGTAAAGGAAGATATTTTGTTCATATGTGATAAGTAAATCCATGAAAATAACAATATGACAGAGAAAAATCATAATAATAAGATACAAGTAAATCCAGTCTATTTCTGAAAATAAATTATAAGGTGGTACACAATATAAATATTGTGCTTTTGGAATATACTAATAACAATTTGTGTGCTATAATAAACTTTTCAAAAACTCACAATAGTATATTGAAATATTTAAATTTTGAATTATTGTTTCCCAATTGGTCCTGAATTAGAATACAAATAATGGATTTCACCTGTTGTTGTTGGCATGAAAAATGTTGCTTGAAGTAAAGTACTGCCTTAAATGTGAAATAATTATTATTTTACTATCAATAAAATATGAGAGCTTAGCATGAAGATTATGATACCTGTGTTGTAGACTTATGCTTGGTAAGTGATTAATAATTGTGCTTAAAGTTTTAGTTTCAGAATTTCTGTTATCAAGAACTCCTGTGATAAAAATATGTAATCATTAGAGAAGAAATTGGGATATAAAATTAAATAAGTTTATGCAAAGATAAAATTTAATAAAAATCAAAGACTTGAACATGTCTGACTTTTTACAAAGTCATTTCCTACGCACTGTACAAAATGTCTCAGCATTTAACAATAACTCCAATAAAATAAAGTTTGAATAAAAATTAGAAAAGCAAAATAAATAAATGAGAAGGTAGTGCTATTTATGTTCATCCTGCAACATGATTTAAGTATAATATTTCTTTCATTTTGAAGCAAGTTTCTTGAGTAAAAGACAAAAGTTCACTAACTATATACAGAGAGGTTGAGCTTACTAATGAAATGAATAGTTCGAAGACTTCAGGGTTAGAAAACCTTTTCAAATGAAGCAAATAAGAAGTTAGATTTCTATTTTATGCATGTGTACTGAGATTTAAAAAAAAATCTTAAAGTTATGATGAAGAGAAATCCATCTACTTTGTACTATTTTTCCTATAGTCATTTGTGAGTCAGAAAAATATATTAAAATTAATTTTCAACTTAAGTAAGATGAAAGTTACAAATAACCACTTTTAAAACTTCAAATATTGTCTGGTGTGGTGGCACACGAATTTAATCCCAGCAGTCTGGAGACAGGTTAGTCCACCCTGAGACTATATGGGAATTCCAGGTCAACCTGAGCTAGAGACCTTACCTCAAAAAAAGAAAAAAGAAAAAAGAAAAAAAAAAACCTTCAAATGTGGTAAAAAATTTTCAGTGAACTACATTGAAATTCAGAATGATTTTATACATACATGTACCTGAAAATGGGTACAAATTTTGTGATTTTATCAATATATAATATTTATAAATTATTCAATTGAAATTATAAAAGAATATATTAAATGCTTGTAAATTCATGTTGCATAATATATGTATCTCTATTTATTTCTTTATTGGAAAGTGAGTATGGCTTTGTCAGGGTCTCTAGCCACTGCAAATGAACTCCAGACTCACATGCCACCTTGTGCATCTGGTTTATGTGTGTCCTCAGGAATCAAACTTAGGTCCTTTGTCTTCACAGGCAAGTGCCCCTACTATTAGGCCATCTCCCTACCCAATATATGCATTTTTATATAATGATAGCAACAGATACAGAAATATCTTCCATTATGTAAAAGAGTTGGGACATCAAGGCATCATATCTTATCAACTTTATCACATAACCAATATAAAATATCTCATTCAACATCTAAAAAATTTATTACTGAATACATGTAAGGGAAAATAAAACTCTATAAAATTATGTATTCTATTATTCCATTCATGAATGTTTGAAAACCATGAATGAATCAAATATTCTTCTCTTTAATTTTTATTGCCTATTTCCCATTTTGCTCCTTTAATATATATATCAGATTCAGCCTAATTTCATTTGTATGTCACACATGCCTATGTTTTTTGTTATGGATATTGTTGTTAAGTGACCAGACCTAGAATCATCTAGGGGACAAACCGAGGTCATATCTTTGAAAAGTTTCTACATTAGGTGAAAGGAAGGGGGGGTGACTTATTCTAATCATAGGTGACACCATTCTACGGGCTGTGATTCCAGGATCACTAAAAATATAAAGCAAGCAGAACACCATTAGCTGCTCCCTGTTTCATAAATGCGGGCTGAATATGAAGAGCTCCCTACTTTCCTGCCACATCAGCTTGCCCCATCATATTCTGTATCCCTGCACACTGTCAATTCTTTCTCTGAGTTGCTTCTTATCAAGCGTTTGGTCATGGCAACAAGGAAAGTAACAAATAGAGCTTCTGATCTTTATTTAGCAATATAAGGGTTCTTCTGACTTCTTAAGGTCCATGAGCCATTGTTTGTAGTTAGCACATGAATTTGTTCTCATTTGTGTAGCTTTATTTAGAATGTAAGAGGGAAAAAAAAAGTTAGGTGGGCATCATGGTGCATGCCTTTAATCCCAGAATTTGGGAGGCAGAGGTAGGTGGATTGCCAAGCACTCAAAGCCACCCTGAAACTACATAGCGAATTCCAGGTCAGCATGAGCTAGAATGAGATTGTACCTTGAAAAACAAAACAAAACAAAACAAAACAAAACAAAAATAAATAAATAAAAATAAGAAAAAAAAGTTTGTAAACTGAAATACTAAAATATTCAAAGTACACAAAAAAATTTTAAATTTTATTTAAAGAAAAGAGCATCAGTGGTCCTCTGTCATTTATGTTCTTGAAGCTTCTTCTTTTTATTTATTTATTTATTTTTATTAGTTTTCTATTCAGCAAATACAGGCAGTTTGGTAGCATTATTAGGCTCATCCATGACCTACCCCCTCCCCATTGGCCCCTCCTTGTTGATGAATATGGGTCATGCATTGTGGAGTTAGCCAACAGTTATTGGTGTGATAAATGTCTCTGCGTATCAAGACCCAACATGTGGCTCTGACATTCTTTCTTCCCCCTCTTCTGCAAAATTTCCCTGAGCCATGTTGGGTTTATTTTTGGTCTGCTTCAGTGATGAGGTGTTGGGGGCCTCTGAGGCTCTGGCTCTCTGATTTGGTAGGAGTTGATTTTTCTCTGTGTTGGTCTCCTTCCCCCTTGTGCTGGCATCCGGTTCATGAGGAAAACATCACCCTTGCTTGTTTCACCAATTTCCCTTAGTTTCAGCCAGGGCCCTTTTAAGGTATGATGGGGTGGCTCTCTCTTTAGAACCTGCATCTATCTGAAAAAGAGAAGCAAATTCTCCAACGGAGAGTAAGTTAGCACCCGGACAAATGAGATAACTTTTGTTATCTTTTGTTATAGAGAGTTTAATAGGTATAGGCTCTCTTGTACCCCATGATTGATGGTAGCTTGATATTGGAGAGTGGGCTTATGTTTGGATATGGTTCTGACTTGTTTCCCAGCTCCAGCTATGGGTCTCATATCACTGAGGGGATCAGTTAGCTGAATCAAGAGCAATTGGCTCCCCACCATGGCTGTGTGCCAATATTGCACTTGTGTGGGCATCACAACAGGTTATTTGCTGCTAAGTACATTAGACCATGAGTTGATTGGACAGATATTGATCATTTCCCCTAGTCGCCCATATAGCACCTTCTGGCACTAGACACACTGACTGTCTGGGGATTGAATCTTAGTTATCCATTCTTCTAGTGATGAAATTATGAATAAAGATGCCAGTAAATTCCGCATTTGTTGAGTTAAGAGAAGTTTTAATATTGGAATTTATATGTAGTTCACATTAGAAGTCACATAAAATCTATATTACTCTGAAATAAATATTTTGATTTATCCTCTTATTTGAAAACCCATTGGGATATCCTGATTTCCATATACAGTTGATTTAAATCTTTACTTTTGGTAAAGATAACCTTAAGGCACATTCCAAACATCTGCTTATTTGGACACAGCTATGAATAGATATCTGAAGAATCTATGTATAAAGCCTGTAACTATAAGGCAATATAGGGGTGATACGGACATGAAATAAAAAGTGAGGAATATATGATCCTTGAGCCTGTCCTTGCAGTAAGGTGTTCCCTCTTTAGATGTGTTTTTCCTTGAAATCAACCTAAATCCTTCCCTAGAAAGGAGTCCCTCATTATAAATACAACTGCCTCCTACCAAGGGGCCCATACACTTCCTGAAAGATTCCTAGAAAACCTCTTGGTCTTATCAACTTAGCCCCCATCTAAAAAGTGGATAAGTCTCCAATTTTGCTATCTATGTGGGCTTCTGAAATCCTTTCTTGCTTCCTTGGGCAAGAATTTTGTATTACCCTCTTTTCTTACATTCCAGGCTTCCCCAATTCTGGGAAGCCTACTCATGTCCCCTCTTAAGCATGAGCTCTACCTTCCTTCTCTGAGGTTCTTTCTACATTCTAATAATTTTTTTTTCTTTTCTTTTTTCTTTTTCCAGTCTATGTATTTTATTTAGCAAATTCAGTAGACAACATATAAGAGTCAGAGACTCAGTGGAAATTTTCTGTGGCCACTGGATTTTCACCTTCTCTAACATCTGAGTTATTGCACATCCAAGAGCCTAGAAAGGCTCTTTTACTCTCACAGATACTGTAAAATTTTCACCTCATATTAGTGCATTTGTGTATTATAGTGGTGCATTGATAGAAAACACTGATTTCTTTGTCACTATTATTAGCAGGAGTATGTTTTATCTTTCTATTAAAATAAAAGTGCCAGTTAATTATTTCTGGTTTGACTCAAAATATCCCCATGGTGTCAGGTTTTGAGCTGTGGATGGAGCCTTTAAGAGTAGATTCTTGCTGGTGTAAGTACTTCTCTGGGAGTGGTCCTCTCATAGGTATACCTAGTTCTAGCCCAGCCCAACCTCCATCACTGAGCTCTGGGTAATGCAGTTTCCATTAACTATCAACTGAGTTTCTGAGTTCACAGAGTCTGATTGAGACCTTAATTACAGTGAACACCAACAACCTTGCTGAGAAGATACCTCAGGAAAAGAGTGGAAATGAGACTACAACCTTTGTTATAAACATGTTCCTTAAGGTTATTTCTGCCAGATATTTTTGTTATAGTTATAAAAAGAAGTAAATTACACAGAAAGCTCATACTGGGAATAGGATTTCCAGGCGGAATGGGGAAGATTTTGGAGCTGGAAACCACAGAAGCCCAAGAGAGCTCTGAATCCAACTTAATGGATTGTTCTGATGGGAATTAATAAAATCAAGAAATGCAGAGGATTCAGATGGGAAAACTTATATTGGAAGTAAGGTCATTGGCTACTTATGTTACATTCTTGTAAAAAAAAAAAAGTGGATCTGTTTACATTTTCCCTGTGTCTTAAATGTTTGAAAGATTGAATTCAAAAGCACAAGGCTAATTCATTAGGTGACAGAAATTTTTGAGAATGAATAGGCTATTTCTCAAGTTTTAGGCAGATTTATATGATGATTCAGAGCAGATAGCAGGGCAGAAATATTGGGAAAATATGATTTTTGTCATGAAAGAATTATGAGTGCATAGAAAGTTTTAGACAAAGAAAGTGCCAAGAACAATCTGGATATAGCTGTTAAATGGATTTATACAATTAAACTGAAAATATAGGGCTAGAGAAATGGCTTAGCAGTTAAGAGGCTTGCTGAGAAGCCCAGGGATCCAGGTTAAATTCTCCAGGACACATATAAGCGAGATGCACAAGGTAGTGCATGAATCTGGAGTTCATTTCATTTACAATAGCTGGAGGGTGCTTAAGTACAAACTTATTTGAACATATTTCATGCAAGAGGGTATCATAAATAGAGAATACTGAACAAAGAGAGTCCCAAAGATGCCCTTATGTACTGCTTGCAAAAATACTACCCAGTTTCAGCTGAAAGCTACCACAACTGTTTTTTTCAGGGAACCCAGCTCAATCTTGAGTTAGCAATAGAACTAGTAGTATGGGTTTTACAGGTGATCAGAATGAACAAACTGTGGGGTCCTAGTTTGTGTAGCAATGTTGTATTCCCTGTGTTTATGTGTGTGTGTGTGTGTGTGTGTGTGTGTGTGTGTTGGATAGATGTGATAGTGAAACCTGACTTGTAGTAAATACTCCATGATGCTGCCATTGTCAGCAATGTAGGACATCTCTGAAGGCACTGATGCAGCAGGCCCAAAGGAGACGACACTACAATTGGAAGCGTCATAGGCATAATGCTGCCCAATCATTTCAGAGATCAGATGATGTGATCATACACCAGATGGCAGACTTGGGGGTCATGCTATGTATTGTTTGCCTTGCTATGTTTCAGTGCTATTCAGGACACTCATTCCTCACTATATTCTGATAGCCCATTATTCTGTGCTGGAATGGAAATGTAGACTCCATACATTTGAAGAATGTTAAGAACTCACATCTGTATTTGCCTTGAGATTTAGTTGAGACTTTTTCATTCTCTTACTTCTGAGAAGTTTTATGATTGTTAAGACCATGAGGCTTCATGATGCAAAAGTAAATGAAATTGCCATGAGACTATGGGAGCCAAAAATTGGATGCCATGGTCTTGCCTAAAATATCCTCCACATATTTGTGTTTTGGATACTTAGTATTCAAACCAGTATTTTGTTCTATTGCAAAGCTATGGAGCTTTTAGTAGGTAGGCTCTGACTGGCAGGTTTAGATCAAATTTAGCAAATTACTGAATGTTATATGCTTTCTGGTCCAACACAATGTGAGGATTCTCCTATGTATGCTCATGGCTAGCTGTCTCACATCTCTCTTATGCTTTCCTTGCCATTGTAGACTATGAACCTCCTAAATCATGAGCCACCAAATACTCGGGAAGCAAAGGTAGGTGGATTGCTAGATTTCTGTGAGTTCAAGGCCACCGTGAGAATACAGAGTGAATTCCAAGTCAGCCTGGGCTAGAGTGAGACCCTACCTCAAATAAACAAACAAACAAACAAACAACAACACAACAACAAACTTAAATCATGAGCCAAAATTAAACCTTTCTCCCTTAATTTGTTTGTGTCCAATACTTTGCTAATACTCATGAGAAAATCCATACAAGTATCCTGGAAATGTGTTCTCATGTTAGATATAGAAAAGGTAATTATTTACTGTGAACCTTCTACATGCCAAGCACTATGATATTCTTTCTAATGAGTGAACCCTTAAAGCTTGCAGATATTAATACCTCCTGTAATGTATGTAAAGCAATTTGCTAAAAAACAAATTAGCCAATAAACAATAGGCATTTACGAATGGTTAGTGAAATTTTACTTGTCCTGTAGGCTGCCATATATAGTATTGAATATTTTTTTTTTCTTTTTCACTATTCTGTAACCTTGGCCATTTCTTCATTTTTCCACAGAGTTTCAGACTCTTCAAATTATATTTAAACAATGTGTAAAAATTCTCACATTTAATTAAAACTAAGTAAAATTAACACTAATTGAAATGATTCTATAATCTTACTTGACAAAGTTTTTCTCCTAATTAAAGACATAGGTGTGCCCCTGTAAGATGAATTGTTCCAGTTGCTGATATTGACTGTTGGCTGTCTTTTCCACATGGGGAGAAAATCTATATATTTGCTTTTACGTACTATTGGCCATCTACCCTTTGGACATTTCATTGCCCATTAATTCTTCAATTAGTCATTTCAAATGAAGTGAAATTAAATAAAGGACAAGAAATTCCAAAGCACTGGCTACTTTGGGGAAAGTAATATGGATAAGTGATGAAGACAAATGAATTTGACCAAAGTGTATAATTCAGTTTGGAATTTTGGAGCTTGGAAGCCTACTTTTTCTTAAGATTCAAGGAATTAAACTCTAAAATTATAAAAAATAATTATTTTAGACAAATGGATTTTTCTATTTAATTTGGTATGAAAGATCCTGATATTCTAAGATATGATATACTGAAAGCATTGATTTCCTTTCATGGTATATATCTGTATGGTAGTATATTAATACAAGTTAAATATGATTATTAACCTTGACAAATGAGCAATGTTCATGATTTTGTGACAACCAGATTATTTTTATACAGTTTCCCCAGATATTTGTTGATATCTCATTATTTATAGCATAAGTATATTAAATAATAGATGAAGATTTGATTTCATGTTTTGAAAAAGTTAGATTATAGAGTTTCAAAGAAGGTTATGAAAATCTGCTTTTAAATCTATTAATTGCAATTATTTGTGCCATTTTCCTTATTGATGGATATATTTGAACTTAACTGCAATCAAATCTTATGAAAAATCAAAGTAGGTATGTAGCTTTTTACAATTGTGTTCAGATTTTAAAAGAGACAAACTTTGCCAATGAACCTTCTAATTGCAAACATTCCCTCAGTAAATACATGCAAGACAGAAATTATGCTTTTTATTTAAATCATGGTATAATTATTATTGAAAGATCTTTGTGGAGTAAAAAAGAAGAAAGCATATTCAAGGACATATTTGCTTTCTTAACTTCTTGCCAGAAGGTACACAGACAAAATTGGATATAAAATACAACCAATGAAAACCAGACTAAGTCTGCGAGGCATGATGTAGCTTCAATCTATTCTAAAATATAGAATAATATTGCAGTTTCCAAATGTGTGGCTATTATCATTCAGTTTTTTTTTCATATTTTCCTATAAAATTCATTGTTCTTAGCTTCACAAAAACATAGGATAAAGAAAGGTAAAACTGTGCAATGAATGCCTTAGAAAATACAGAACAAGAAAAAATTACAAATTAGTTCTCAATAGATTTAAAACATATATTAAAAGATGTAAAACTTAATATTAAAATGTTTTCAATGTATTAATAACTTTAAAAACTCTCTTCTTATCTATACACCTACACATTTAATATCTAGTAGATTCTTTTTCTTGTGTGTATTTTCCACACTATTAACTTCAATATTTCCAAAGTACATGTTGCTTTCTTCTAACTTAGATTCATCCTCCATCTTTCTTCCCTGATCCCAGTAACTTTCAGCTACAAAGCAGAAAACATGAAATTACTCTTTACCCTGGGACTCTTAAAGATCTTCCGATTTACCTACCAAACTTGATCGTGACTACTTTCTGTATATTGATAGTGGGATAGATACTTTTCTGTGAAAAGTAAAGTACTTTATTAATCAAGACAAATGGGCTTCTGCTCCCCCTTAGTCAATGGGGCATTGTACCTCAGCCTAATGCACTCCTGAAAACCTGGGTAATGCCAAAACAGAGAAACATCAAGTTTCATGTGTGTACTAACTACATTTTAGTGAATGGTAAGCAACCCTTTTCTTTGTTGTAGAGGATCCTGACATGTTCCATTTTGCAATGACTTTCCTGAGTATGAAAGCTTTACACACCTCTTCCTAAAACCACCATTCACAACCAGTCAGCTACCAGCTGCATTACTTACCTTTCATATTGCTTTGGCAAATGCCTTACAAAAGCACTATATGGGACTGGAGAGATTGGTCAGTGGTTAAGGCCTGCAAAGCCTAACAATCTGGGTTCAACTCCCCAGTACACATGTAAAGCCAGATACACAAAGTGGTGCATGGATCTAGACTTTGTTTACAGTGGCTAGAGGTTCTGGCATGCCCATTTTCTCTCCTGTCTCTCTGTAATTTATGGAGATTAAGATTTGTTTCAGTTTACACATTAGGAGGGCAGATTCCACATGGCAACAATAGGCAACATGACTAAGAGTGGTTCTGTTGAGTCTATAGTAAGAAAGCCAAGAGCTATGAGTGTTCCACTGCCTTTCTCCTTTTTATACAGTCCAGGCCTCCATCACAGGGAATCATACCATTCTATGTAGGGTGGGTCTTC
The DNA here is from genome assembly GCF_020740685.1 of Jaculus jaculus. Taxonomy (NCBI): domain Eukaryota; kingdom Metazoa; phylum Chordata; class Mammalia; order Rodentia; family Dipodidae; genus Jaculus; species Jaculus jaculus. The sequence continues at coordinate 42,757,587 of NC_059104.1, forward strand.
CCACCTCAATTAACCTCATCCAGAAAAAAATCCTCACAGATACGCCCTCATGACTGAAATTGATTTCCACAGTAACTTTTAACTCCCATCAAACTGAAAACCAAGATAAATCATCACACAATCTCTGGATTATGGAAACCAACTCTCATCAGTCTCCATTATATGATCTGTCTCACTCTCAAACCTCATATCTCCATTGAGAATTACATCTAGGACAAAGCTATCATTATATTATTGCCAATTCAGTTTCTTTTATTGTTCTCCTTGATCTCCAAAAACACTACTTACACTCACAGAAATTGATATGTCAATGACCTGGCCTCTGTTTACAATTCCTGGGTACTTTATACATAACTTTATCTTGATTACTCCCTTTTTATTCATAAATGATTCCCACACTTTAATTCCTCTTACCTCCCACTGTGAACTGTTAAACTAAGCAACTTTAGATTTCTGTCTCTTATTTTTATTTCCATTTCCTTAAGAGAATTCAATCAATTTCTATTTGATAACTTTTTACTTTTAGTTCATAATTCTTTATTTCCTTAAGATCTACCTTCAAGGCTTGCCTACTGAGGCAGGCATATCGATCTGTAAATCTTGGTAGGCTGCCACCTTTATGCGTTATTACGCTCTGAAACTTCCACTTCAGAGCATTAGTTCATTTCCTGAAACAGGATATTATTTTGTGACCACAGTCTATGATATTTTTTGGTGACACACCTTCAGCAAATATGATCAATATTGTCAGTACTTAATATTAATGCAGAGAATAGAGAAAATAACTCACAGAACACTTATGTCTTTTATGCGTTCTTATTTTGGGAGTAAAAAACTAAAGCTCTTTAAGGGAAACAACCATGCTTTGAATTTTCTTTCGCTTCAACAGTTTGTAGCCTATATGGTCACTCCTCACTAGATGTTTTTTTCACTTGTGAATTCACATACTTATTGAATGCTATTTCAAAGCTAAAGCAATTTGTTGCACTTTCTCAGTCACCCATGGACATAACAGTTATTTAGAACAGCTAAATAATGGAGACACAAGATGCACATTTACCTGTTGAGTCCAATAGAGATTCTTACCTAGGCTGTCACTCAGAACCAGAATGCTTTGCACCGCCTACTTAGTGACAAGCTTGGTTTGTTGTTGTTTAACTATTTTTGTCTGTTATATTTTGCTTTGTTTTATCTGTGTAGTGTTTTTGAACATTCCATTGTTTATCACGACCTAAAAAATTATTATGTGAAGTCTCTGTAGGATTTCTCATTTGCATGGAGGCTGTGATGTTTATTTCAGAGAAAATTTATGTATTAGGTAACATTCTTTAAGCATAGTGCTTCCTTCAGGTATAATGCTCTTGCCTGTAAATTCATTGTTAGCGAATCAATAATATACATATCTCAGATGAGAACTTATTTTTATGTTTTGTCTTTGTTTTTGTTTGTTTGCTTGTTTGTTTTGTTTTTTGAGGCAGGGTCTCCCTCTAGTTTAGCCTGACCTGGAATTCACAGTGATCACCCAACCTCAACCTCCTGAGTGCTGGGATTCAAGGAGTGAACCACCATGCCCAGCTCAGATGAACAACTTAAACAAAACTACAGATGATACAAGTTTCTGTATTCATTGACTGATGAGAAGGCTACAACCAGAGGCTTGTCCTAGTGTTTTACCCTAGTACAGTAATTCAGTGTTTGCTAATTTGGTTTTATGTGACTTTGAAGTACATACTGTACTACTGTAACTTCAGGGAATTGACTATAATTAGTTACCCATAAATGTTGTACAATCAATAATTGAAAGGAACCAATAAATGAAAAATTTACATAACTTTTGTTGTTGAAATTATATTATGAGTTCAGCTCTATACTTTCTTGAAAGGACTGGGCAAGGACCAAAATGCAAGTTTGTATAATTGGTTTATGATGAATATACCTAATGCAGAGTACAGAGGCATTGTAAACACCAGAAAAAAACTACTGGTAGACAATGATATGGAACTTAATAGGAATACTGAGCTTACTAGTCAATGCCTGTCTATATATCAAATATGTACTTTAAAAAATGTTTTATTGGGCTGGAGAGACGGATTAGCAGTTAAGCACTTGCCTGTGAAGCCTAAGTACCCTGGTTTGAGGCTCGAGTCCCCAGGACCCACGTTAGCCACATGAACAAGGAAGTGCATGCCTCTGGAGTTCGTTTGCAGTGGCTGGTGGCCCTGGTGGGCCCATTCTCACTCTCTCTCTCTCTATCTGCCTCTTTCTCTCTCTCTCTGTAACTGTCAAATAAATATATAAATAAATGAACAACAAATTTAAAAATTAAAAAAATTAGAAGATTAATTTTACTTAATCATTAAAATTATAAGGAACATGTTTTGATATCATATATTACAATTTTTCATAAGATCAAAATGAAGAGACCAGAAGACAGAGATTGTAACTGGAAGTTAGCTTTACTGATATAGTGAAAATGAAAGCAGAGGTAAACTGCCAGAATTGTAGGACTATAACATTTTAAAGAAAATGCCAAATGAGGAGATCCAGTTAACTATTCATTGAACTTCTTTTCTGGGTGGATGGTTGTCTCTTCTAGCTGGACATAAGTCTTTGATGGTATTAATTTAACATCATGTTTTTTGTGACAGAATTTCTCCTTTCTGTTATACAATACTAAGGCCTACATGAAACATTCCAAGTGGCAAAAATGAAACATTAATCGTACCTATTTTGAGAACATCCCAGAGCATACTTAGTATGTACGGAGCAACAATGTGGTTCTTTTAGAGTCAATATTGTCTTAACTAATGTATTTAAGTTAATGCATTGATGATAAAAAATGAAGCTTTAAAGAACATTTAAAAAATCATGAGCTGGAGAAGTGGCTTAGCAGTTAAAACATTTGTCTGCAAAGTCAAAAGACCTAGGTTCTATTCCCCAGGAACTACCTAAGCCAAATGCACAAGGTAGCACATGTGACTGGAGTTTCTTTGAATGTCTGAAGACCCTGCCATGCCTTTTCCTTCTCTTGATCTCCCTCCCCCCCCCCTCTCTCTTTGCCTCATTCTCTCTCAACTAAATAAAATCATCACTTTATCCTAATATTTCAGAAGAAGACATAAGATATATCTCACCTGGCTGAAAACAAGTTTAACATTATAAATTCTATACTGTATTGATTCAAATTATAGTGTAAGGTTGATCATGGTTGATCATTTTGTTGGATCATAACAAAAAGACATAATGAAATGCACTATATGTACTTGCAGTTAAAATCTTTCAAGGTTATCTAATTTTTCACTGATCACAGGGCCTTTGATATTACATTTTATTGCACTATCAATACCATTCATGTTTTGCTTCAAAGTTAGTCCAACCCTGAAAATATTTCACTTGCCCTCCCACTTCCAGGCCTCCTGTTGGACTATTTTAAACTTCTAAGTCTCTTTAACAAAGTTAAAACTTTAAAGCAGTCTGACTGGCTCTGAGGTCATGCTGAGAGTAGAGAAGGAATACATCGCTTACTTTAAAATTCAACCTCTTGAGGGCCGTGCTTGGGGATCTTTAAAGAAACGACAGGTTCGCTATCCTCAGACTAACACCTCATTTTATTTCAGAGGAGTCCAGCCATTTCATGAAAGATAGGAATCCTTTGGACTACTTGGGCATGCTCTTTAAACAGTTGGATCGTTTATGTTTTTGAACTACAGATACTTTCTACCTCCAGAGAGACTAAGTAACTCTTACAGTGAAATTCTTCCTCCTTTTGAAAATGAAAATTTTTAGGAAATTATAATCAGTACCAAAACACATATAATATGCAAGATATAGAACCATACATATTATTAATTGACAAATATTCACGCAGCTTAATAGTGTTCCTGATGAATATATTCTATAATTCTTTTTTAACTTACTTATGACACTTAGAATGTATTTTTTTTCTTTCTTATTTTTATTACTTTTTTTTTTTTTTTGCAGGACTAGGGTTAACCCTGAGCCTCACAATGGTAAACAAGTGAGCCAATGCATACCTGTATTTCCAGACCTCCTTTTACTACTTCATTTTGAGACAGGGACTCACAGAGTTGTCAAGGCTAGATTTAAATTTCCTAGGTAGTCCAAACAGGCCCTGCACTTGACATCCTCCTACTTCAGCCTCCCAGGTATCTGGAATTTCAGCTCTACACAACCAGACTGGTTTTTGAGATTTATTATACGCCAGAATCAATTCAGGCATCAAGACATCAGATGTCTATGATTGTATAAATTACTTTTTCATTGCTGTGAACAAAGTACTAAAGGAAAGAAAGAGATAATTTTGACTTACCATTTTCAGGGGAAGTATCATGGGATAGACGCACAGAAAAGAAGAATTAAGCAAAAAGGTACCTATCAGTGGATTGGAGGCAAAAAGAATCAACAGGAAATTGGGAAAGCTTATAACATCTCAAGGCCCATCCCTAATAACACAGTAATTCAATCACATTCCCGAAACATAAAAGTTCAACAACCAACCTTCTAAAATAGCGCTACCTGCTCAGGGACAAGTATCCAAGCAAACATGTCTTATGGAGACACTATGCAAAGCTAAAACCTGCTGTCCCTGGTTCCTGCAGGTCCCATGGTTATCTCATATGCAAAACACATTCAGTCCAACTTCAAAGGTCCCCATGTAATTTTCTAATTCTCACACTGCTCCAAAGCTCAGTCTTTTCTGCAAACTCAAAGGTATCTTTTAACTGGGACCCACTGTGAAATAAAAATAATGAAATGATATACTTATAACCTATAGAGATACACAATAGACATTCTTTTACACTGTCATCCCATAACAATGGAATGGGAACATAGGCTGGAAATATTGGTCCAAAGCAGAAATGCTGTAGGTTCAGAATACAAGTGGGCCCAAGAGAGAGGCTACATGTACAATAGTCAGCAGAGCTGTGGGGACAGAGCTACACAAGTTGTTTGGAACCCAGATGATTACATCAGAAGAGACAGATACTTAACCTGAAATTTGGTGTTTCCCTGCTTGGGTTTAATCTGCTTTGGGATTTCCATTGACAATGGGAGGCTCGCCTTCATACCCTTACATAGTGATACCTGAGGGCCTGTTTTCAAAGATTCTGCTTCTCCAATATATTTTCAGGCCTGTTTAGAGGAACTGAGTTAGAATATTTGTGATTCATCAGTTTGCAATTTTCATGCCTCCAAAACCATTTACTATGTGGAAGATGCTCCCAAATTCTATGGGCAGCTTTGGATAGAGTCTGGCCCTTCTGGATCTCAACCCATTACATGCTGTGTGCTGACCATGGGGGATAGAGAACTCCTTTAGCATTCTCCATTCAATCTTTCTCTACTTAAATTAATTTTAAATTTCTAGGCTAGAGGCCTCAATGGATGAAGTCTTCTCTCAGGACATCTCTCCAGTTGCCCCAGTGCTTAGCAGTTTTTATGTATTATGGTGCTGATATCTTTAAATATTCACAGCTTCTTTTAGCTACTTGCTTGGAACTATAGATTATCTACTTTCCTATCCTTGAAAAACCACATTTTTCATATATTTCTCTTCTGCTTGTTGATTTATCTCACTGCATATCTAAATAATAGCAGTCACCAGAAGTGATACAATGGATTTAATTATTTCTTCCTTGAAATTTCCCCTACCAAATACATTAGTCCTTTATATATAAATTCAAGTTCTCAGGATATAGATGGGAATTAAACCAAATTACTTACCTCAATATAATATAAAGAGACTCTTATTATTCATTTGCCACTCAGGATTATGGTCCAAGAGGAATAGTCCATTAATCTCTGCTTACATCATTCTAGAGATTTTGCAGTCCAAAGTTCCAACCACTTCCACATTCCATTGTGCCAGAGGTTGACCCTCCTCCATGCTGCTCATTTGTACCTGCTGGGGCTGAAATGATCCCAGCCTCTGCTCATGCCACGCTTTCTGCTGGCATCATGAAGTCTCCCCTTGATAGTGCAAGCCAGTGTAAAACTTTTCTATGCATCTTTTTCTTTTGTTTGGGACTTTTGTCCCAGGAATACAATGCTAGTCATAATAGAAAACTTGTAGAAAAGGAATGGTGACCATTGCTGCTAGAGTCCTGGACATATAGCTTTTGATGCTTTGTAAATGATTTTTGAGAGGAATGTGGAAGGGTTTGCAATCTTGGACTTAGAGCGCTTGACGTGCTGTAAGTAGAGCTCTATAGACCATTCTGGTCAGAGTTGAAAAACTTAAATATAGTCAGAACTGAAGATTGTAAGTTTCTGCATATGTGGGGAATATGATCTTTGTCCAGACTGGTTAGAGAAAGTTAGTATGAGAGATGGGATGTGTTCTTTTTGTTTTCTGAGAACTTAAGCAAGCTAATATGTTAAAACAGTACTCATAGAACCTAGAAAGAAGGCAATGGCACAGAAAGAAATGAAAGCTTCAGGAAGGAGACAGCAGTCTGTTTAAGCTGCAATTACTGACAGATTACCACCATTGAGATTCAGCAACCCCTTCGGTACTGAGTCAGTAGAAAGTGCTGCAGGAGATTCCCTACCATTCAAAGCTGCCTATATTCTTTCTTGGATAACAATTTTGGTAGATCACTTGGAATTCATATAAAAAAATGCAGGAAGAAAGCCATGTGTTGTGGTGCACACCTTTAACCTTCACCCCAGCACTTGGGAAGCAGAAGTAGGAGGATCACCATGAGTTTGAGGCCACCCTGATACTACATAGTGAATTCCAGGTCAGCCTTAGCTAGAGTGAGACCCTACCTCCAAAACCAACCAACCAAACAAACAAACAAAAACAAGAAGAAAGGATTATTGGATTTATAAGATCCAATAACAGCTGGTTGGAAATGTGAAGCAGGGTTGTTTGAGTGTTGCAGTCCATGCATGGGGATACAATGGAGACACGAGGATGAACCCTGGGCAGTAGTGGCAACCCAGGAATTGGGAGATGCTAGGACCAGGGAAAGCTGTGCAGGAGAGCTGCTGGCTAAAAATGGAGCTTTCATCAGGCTACAGGTAGCCCAGCTGGAGGGGCAGAAGTGGAAGCACAGAGATTTTTCATTACTCACAAAAAGCTTCACAACTTAATTATCTGCCCAGGTTGTTTTAGGTCTTACATTGCTTCAGTCATTCCTTGAAATGACTTCTTTTGAAGTTGTAATATTATTCTATCCATTATGTGTATGTAACTCGTGCTTTGGTTTTATAGGGTCAGCATTAAGAAACTGTAGACTATAGTGATATTTAAACAGTCTTAATATTGATGAAATCTATTGGAAATTTAAAGCTGGAGTGAATGCATATTTATATCTTGAGATGGTTGTAAACTTAAGGGGGACAGTGGCAGAATGTGATGATTTGAATCAGATGTCTGTTATGAAATTATGTGTTTTGAATATTTGGTCTTAATCTGACATGGATCTTTCCTGGAGGAAGTGTGATGGGGAGAACAGGGGGTTAGGGGTGTTGTAGCCAGTTCAGCCTTACCAGAGCTCAGCTTCACTCTGTGGCAGAAGTTCTATCCAGACTCTGCTCATGCTTTGCTTTCTGTTAGCAACATGAAACTTCCCCTGCGACTACATGTTTCAAGATGGCAGTGGCTTTTTGAAAGCCCACAGGGTCAAAAATCAACATATAGTATACTTTCTCCCACACATACATCTCTACAATAGAGTTGACTTTATAAATTTGACGTGTATGAGATTAAAAACAATAAATCGCATAAAGAAATCAACACTTTCCTCTCATCCTCTGTTTTTCCTTGTGTGTTTTGTTACAGTAATGGGAAGTGAGGCAGTTTGAATGCATGTTCCACAATAGACTCAGGTGGTTTATTTATGTTTGTCTCCAGCTGCCTGGCTGGATCAGATGTCATTGGGGGAGGATGCTGGGGTACAGTCCTAAGGTGCATTTGGGGGTGGATCTTATTTCTAGCCTAAAGGTATGTAAAGACTTTTGAGCTCTGCCTTGGTCTCCTCTGTTTAGCTGATTTGGTGCTTGCACGTGATGCTGGTTGGCTTGTGGTGGTTTCTTTCTTTGTTTTATTTGGTTATTATTATTATTTTTTATTGACAACTTCCACAACTGTAGACAATAACCCGTGGTAATTCTCTCCCTCTTCCCATTTTCCCCTTAGAAATTCCACTTTCCATCATACCACTTACCCCTCTTAATCATTCTCTCTTTTATTTTGATGTCATGATCTTTTCCTCCTCTTATGATGGTCTTGTCCAGGTGGTGTCAGGCACTGTGAGGTCATGGGTATCCAGGCCATTTCGTGTCTGGAGGAACCTGTTGTAAGGAGTCCTATGCTTACTTTTGCTCTTACAATCTTTTCACCACCTCTTACACAATAGACCCTGAGCCTTGGGGTAACGACCAATATCTGTCCAAGCAACTCGTGGTCTAAGATACTCAGCAACAAACAACCGGACATAATGCTCACAAAAGTGCAATAGTGGCGCACAGCCATGGTGGCAAACCAACTGCTCTTGATTTGGCTAACTGATCTGCTCCGTGAAATGGAACCCATAGCTGGAGCTAAGAATCATCTCAGAACAGTATCCACAAAAACAGCCTGCTCTCCATTATCCAGCTCCCACCAACTGTGGGCTACAAGACGGCCTACTCCTATTTAATTCTCACTAAGAAAAACAAAAGCTTAACTCATTTATCTGGTGCTAATTTCACTCTCCAATGGAGAATTTGCTTCTCTTTTTCAGATGAATGCAGATTCTAAGGAGAGAACAAGCCCATCACACCTCTAAAAGGGCTCCAGCTGAAACTAAGAGTAATTGGGGAAATGAGCAAGAGTGCTGCTTCCTTGGTGAACTTGGTCCCAACATAAGGGTGAAGGAGATAGACACTGAGAATACTGAACTCCTACAAAACCAGATATCCAGAGACACAGAGGCTCCCAAGACCTCATCACTGAAGCAGACCTAAATTGAACCAAACATGGCTCAGGGAACTTTGCAGAAGAGGGGGTGGAAAGAATGTAAAAGCCACAGGTTGATACAACATGCCCAAAGGAGCTGTCTCCCCCCAACAATAACTGCTGCTCTCACAATGCATAAAATATAACCTCATGGGGAATACCTGCAACCCCACTGCAGCCCCATGGAATGGGGGCAGGGATGAGGGAAAAAACGGTACCAACACATGATGTATGCATACAAAATATCATGTTAATAATATTAAACATTAAAAAATAAATAATTTCATTTCCATTGAAGAAATATACAGGAAGGGATCAAGACAACTTCAAACTAAAATCACTTGACAAAATAACATTTCAATAACAAGGATTCCAACTTTACTCATAATGCTCAAAATTCTACAGTGGAGAGGGACATGTTGATAGAACTTTAAATTCTACTCCCATCTCAGACAGAAAATGGGTAGAGTTCTGTTTTTTTTTTTTAATAATTCAAATGACACTCTTAAGATGCTGATGGTATTTTTCTACATATCCTCAGAAGTATATCAAGCACTAACCTGGCTATGATTCTCTGACTTAGTCCTTACTGCTGAATGCTGAGACTGTAGAAAATCAAAAATTCAAGATAGATTCTTCAGGTGCCTTTGCATATTTTCTTGATTTTGGAAATTATCCAGGCCAATGGATCTGATTAGGTGACAGGAGTGGGTTAAAGAAACATCACATAGGAAACACAGGTGCTCTCTCCATGCCTGTGAAACACACTGAATATTCTCTAACCTTCACCCACAATATCTGAGTCAAATGCTCATTTAATTAATTAATGCAAAAAGATCTCTACATCACTTGTAAGTGCTGCAATGATGAAGACAGTCACTGTTGGCACATGCCTGTGATCCAAGTGTTTGGAAGGATGAGAGGTAGGTAGTGTTAGGAAAAGCAGGAAATGAATTGAGAATGAAGATTTGGCTCAACATAAGAGAAAGGGTTTGTTTGGAAAAATCCAAGAAGGGTTCTGGCCAGGCATTTCAGCAGTATCTTCCCTTATAGACTCAGGAATAATTATGAGGTGGTGGGGGGTCATTAGAATATTTTGGTTGCAGGGTAGTTCACCTTGCTCAGGGCTTGGGCCAGTTCAGGTAAGAGATAGTCATGTGGTTTTGGCCATTCCAGGAAAGTGGTAATGGTGATGCGTGGTTGGGTAATTCAAGAAATGTGATCATTGGGATGGGTGGTTGGGTTACTCTTAGGGAAAAAGTTACAATGAAATAGCAGTCAGAGTCCAAAAATGGAGAGATTCTACTTCTAATAGATGGAACATGAGTTTCATACCAAACTGCAAAAAATGGTAAGTCCTTATCTAAAAATCAATGAATCAAACAAACAAAAAAGATGAACCACTGACCCTTTAGTTGTCTGACTTTTCCACAAAAACATGAGTTTCTAAGCAAATGGGCATGAGGACATTCTGTTCAGTCTGTAGCTAATATCAGTTTAGAACTACTTTTCCATCTGATATAGGAAGAATACAAAGATAGTATAAGATAAAATTCTGTGAGATTGGAGAGCTTGAGTAAATTTAATTCTGGGAAACACGTTAGGGATTCTGTATCTCTTTCTTTAATTGAAGGACACTGATTCTAGAGGAAATTGTAACTGTTGTGTTTAAACGAAAATGATACCACTGAGCATCATATACTCTTATGTTTCACCTTACACATGCACCTTCCTTTCCTCTTTCCAATGAAAGCAGCCAAGTCAAGCTCTGTCCTTTCCCTCACCCTGAACATTGAAACTCTATCTGAAAGGTAATTATGGTTTCAACCTAATAGTTTGTCAGGAGTTCATTACAATGAAAACTCTTGCTGAATTTAGTGCTTCAATGATTTCCAAAGAACCCATGAAAATTAAATGTAATCACATAGTCTAAATTTTTAATGATAATATTTTAATTATACAAAAGATTGCTATATCGACATCTATCTATATTCATTAATATATATATATTGTGGATATCACTGTAATAGCTAAAATGGAGCACAATTCCCCTTTGTGGTATCTGAGGAGATTTGTAAAGGAGAGGCTATGATAGTGGAGAGGATGGAGATGTTGATGGGTAGTGATTATAGCTCATATTCCAAAAAGGTCTCCATTGCAACCTTCTCTCCTCCTTTGCTCTGTCTAGACACATTGAAAAGGGAGTTTCAATTGCTTCCAAGGTCACTTTCTGACTACTCAGTCACAAGATCAATTAAACTCACTTTGTGCATAACTTGACAGATTTTGACTATTTTTCTATTGTTTGTTTTTGTGATCTTAAATTTTATATCACTTGTTAGATAATTGTATCATAAAATTCAAACTCCTTTACTATTTCTGCGTGCATTTCTATTGTTTTATCTCAAAAGTGCTTTTATCTATATCATCATAGCAGTTTTATTATATTTTTTACTAGTGTCTTTTTTGTCTCAGTAAATAGATTAAAGGGGAAGGTTAAACACAATGTGACTTCCTCCTTCCTAATAAATTTGGATGTTATTAGATAAATATGAATGACACTTTACATTTGAGTCTATATTATAAAACATTTAACTTATTGTCTGTCTTATACAACCTCAATAGCATTATATCTAAAATAATATAATTATGTTGCCCAAAATATAAACCTCTGTTCTTGCATATATACAAATGCAAAGTGGCTATATTTTAGAAAAAATATTATTTATTTATTATTTGAGAGAGAGAGAGAGAGAGAGAGAGAGAGAGAAAGAGAGAGAGAGAGTATGGGTATACCATGACCTCACGCCACTGCAAACAAATGCTAAACACATGTGGATCTGTGCATCTCCTTTCATAGGGGCACAAGGAATTAAGCCTAGATTGGCAGAGTTTGCAAGCAAGCACCATAACAGCTGAGCCTCCTCCCCAGACCCACTGAATATCTTTTTATAGCACTTTCTTTTAGTTTCTTTATTAGTTAAATAGCAGAATAGCAACATCTATTTTTCTTATGATTTAACTAGTATAATAGCAACTTCTTTTCAAATTAAATATTTTTTAAAAATTATTAATGCCTGTTTTATGTTAAATTTTATATTATAAATACTAGAAACCTACTTTATATTCATACATTCTATATTATTACATCAATATAGTATGTGAGGGCTGGAGAGATAGCTTAGTGGTTAAGGCATTTGCCTGCAAAGCTAAAGGACCTCTGTTTGATTGTCCAGGACCCATGTAAGCCAGATGCACAAGGGGGAGCATGTGTCTGGAATTTGTTTGTAATGACTGAAGGCCTTTGTGTGCCCATTCTCTCTCTCTCTCTCAAATAAAATATTTTTTTAAAGATAGTATGAAAATAAATCAATATGAGGATTTTAATTAATTCTAATTATATTATCTACTAATGAATATAATATTACAATGTTTGATTTTAAAAATGAAAAAAAAGGACAACTGGTGAAATAAGTAAGGGTGATGTTTTCCTGTGAACCGGATACCAGCACAAAGGGGAAGGAGATCAACGCAGAGAAAAATCAACTCCTACCAAATCAGAGAGCCACAGCCTCAGAGGCCCCCAACACCTCAGCACTGAAGCAGACCAAAAATGAACCCAACATGGCTCAGGGAAATCTTGCGGAAGAGGGGGCAGAAAGAATGTCAGAGTTACATGTTGGGTCATGATTTGCAGAGACATTTATCATACTAATAACTGGGGGCTAACTCCACAATGCACGACCCATTTTCACTAACAAGGAGGGTCTAATGGGAGGGGGTAGATCACAGATGAGCCTAAATAATGGTACCAAGCTGCCTGTATTCACTGAAAAGAAAACTAATAAATTAAATTTTAAAAAAATGAAAAAAAAAAACTGGACCAAAGTATATGTAAGCTTCATTGGAAATGAGAACTTCATACAGTTTAAATAGGATAATGATTTAACTGAATCAGACATAGTTTTCTAACATTTTCATCTCAAAACACACTATTTATTATAATAACTTTTACTTGGTTGATTTGTTGAAGACCAAAATTAAGATTTTAGAGTAATCGTGTCTATATTACTTTTAATTTCTTTAATAAATAATATATTTTGTTACTATTTCCTTTCTTGGCCTATACAGTATCTGCTTTCAAAATAGTTCAACTTTACTGAAATGAAAGTTCCTTTCAGTGAAAATATACCTTTGAAACAAGGTTTTACCTACCTAATAGTTTTCAAAAATATTTCATGCTGAAAACAATATTATTTGTATCATCTGTTTTATTAGACACAAAACAAAAAATACTTAATGCATGTTTTAAACAATTTAAATTTTAATTGTGAATGCTAGATTATAGGACTTGGAGTTTAGAAAACATAATTCAATCCCCAATCACACAATTTGTGAATTGTGTTATCATAGATAAATTGATTTATTACTAGTGGTCTCTGGGTATTTGCAGCTTCTCAGCTGCTCATGTAGAACCTCTAGTAGTAGATGAGCTAACTGTCTGGGGATGACTCCGTCCCAGATCACTCAATGTTACCTACCAACAGCATAGGGTGTCTTCAGCAGTAGGGTCTTATCATTAACCTTTGGTGTGTCCAAGTACTCTGACAGAAATTTGTCTTCTTTTGGGAAAATGTGTAGGTATCTCTGACCAACAGCTCATTATGGATGTTACTCACATGCTGTTGCTGGAAGTTCCAGGTCAGCACCCAAGAAAAAAATGAAGAAAAAGATAAGTAATACAAAAGATATAAGGAGAAGAGGGAGAAAGTCAGAAAAAGGAGATGATTGAGGCCAGTATATTAAATTATTTTAATATTCCCCTTTATTTATTTGCAAACAAAGAGATAGAAGAGAGACAGTGAGAGGATCAGCATGTAGGGCCTCCATCCACTGTAAATGTACTCCGGATGCATGTGCCACTTTGTGCACCTGGCTTTATATAGAAACTGGCTCTAAAGGCAAGCACCTAAACCACTGAGAAATCTCTCTAGCCCATGAAGTTATAATTTTCTTAAAGCTGGACTGACATAATTATTCAGTATTATGTATTTTTGAGAACATGAATGTATTGTAGTGACTGCAGAGTTTGAGTAGCTCTTTGAGGATGTTTCTATAGTGTCAAAATCACAGGGAGAAAATATGAGTAGTGGAGAGGGTATATTTAATTGTTGAAATCATTAGACATTCTTGATCACCATACCCATGTGTCTGGTATTAATTCATATAATTTTCAAGACACAAAATGTTTGTCCAATTGCTATAGTAACACGTCACTTGTCACAAGCAGTTGTGAAATAGAAGAACACACTACCCACACCCAGTCCAACGTGGCCCTGTTGTTTCATTTTTACTTAAGATATTGAAACTATGACCCCGTCACTTCAATTTGACTCAAAATAATTGTGTCTTCATATTTATTAGTCTAGATTAGATTTATCCTTCTTCACAATAGAATTATACTATTACAGAGATAGAAATATCAACTGTTCTGCAAGCCACTGGACAATCAATAGAAAACCACACTGAGTGTTTCTCTGGCTCCTAGCCAATCCCAGAGAGGGAAAAGTGACTGATGTGCTGTGTGATATCAACTTCCCCTCCTCAGAAATCTGAGATGCTTTTCTCAAACCATCATTGACAGAAGACTCAGACATCTGATGATCTAACTTCATAATGTACTTTCTCCTGGGGCATTAGGGAACTTTATCAGACAAACATTTGAGGGGGGAAAAAAAGAGAATTAATGGTAAATTTAAAAATCAAACTAGAAACACAGGGAGTTCTAAAATGAACATCGGGACATCAAGTGATAAAATGACTAAGTCAAGGATAAAAATTCTAGGTAACCCAGTTTAGAGAATATAAGGCTTGGACAGAAATCATATAAATGTCTTGAGAACACAGTTTGTTTGTAATACTGAGGATGAAGATGATAGCTTTATTATCTTTCGAATGTTCTTCAATACCACCAACAGGAAAAGTTGTGCAAGAACATTCTCTATTTTCTCACTATGTGTTAAGTGTCGTCTATGATCTATAAAAAAGATGGTACTCACAGGCCAGTGGTCACAGTCTTCACTCTGTCAAATCTACAAATCTGTAATATATGAACTGTCTTAATATGTTTAGGCAAACTGACTGTAAATCTGTCACATCTTTACCATACAATGATCTGTGAAGATGCCACCTTCATTTAAATTTATTTAAACATCTAAGTGTGTTTGTATTTCTTAAAGCATATGGTTTAGTATTTTCTATTTTCAAATTCAAGGATAGCTTGTTATGATTTTTTTTCATACACAGTTCTTTCTTCATAAGATACTGTATATTATGAAAAGCTTTATGTGTGTATATAAAAATAAAGACAAGAAAGGAAATAGGGTAAAATGAAAAGAAATATAAAGAGGAAAATAACTTTGCTGTATTTTAGAAGTAGGTATCTCTTTAAATTTCTTCAGGTAACTCACAAAAACTAATTATTAAATTCTTAACTTAAAATTATTCTTCAGAATGCCTGGTCATAATGAAACTTCCCCTAACTTTCATGATTAAAATGTTGTTTGTAATCTTTCTGCAAAACAGAGATTTGGATAAGACCAACCAAAACTTCATCCATATATATGAGTATGAGAATGGCTGTCCATTTTAGGTTTATTAAGAGAGTTAATTCTTTGTGGGTACCTCCACTTTAGTCCTGTTTCAAATCATTATCTTTTGGATTTCATCTGTTGTGTGTGCATTGGCAGTGATAAAAACATACATTTACCTAAATCTGACTTACGTCATTAATTTAAAACTACAACTTAATTGTTTAACTGTATTCTTCATTTTAAACTGTAAGCATGAACTTTAGTTACATAAATATAAACCTACTCAAGCAATGAAATTCTTTCACAAACTAGCAGGCATTAAAAAATATGAGGGCTGGAAAGGTGGCTAAGTGGTTAAGGTTAAGGCATATACTTGCCATGCCTCATGCCCTGGGTTTGATTCCCCAGTACCCAGGCAAAGGCAGATGCATAAGGAGGAGCATGTGTCTGTAATTTGTTTGCAGTTGCTAGAGGGCTTGGCCACCCATTCTCTCTATTTCTGTCCCTCTATGACTTTCTGTATGTGTCTGAAAATAAGTAAAAAATATTTTTAAAACATCTGAGTAGTTAGGAGCAAAGTTATGAACACAATGAGACAAAGAACATTACAGATTCTGCAATTAAAGTATTCTTTAAAATGGTACCACTGAAGCCAGGAGTGGTGGCATATATCTTTAATCCCAGCAGTAGGGAGACAGAGGTAGGTGGATAACCATGAATTCGAGGCCACCCTGAGACTGCAGTCAATTCCAGGTCAGCCTGGACTAGAGTGAGACCCTACCTCAAAACACCAAATAAATAAATAAGTAGATAAATAAAATGGCATCACTGGACATTTGTCTCTAGTTCCAACTTGAAAACTTACCTGGTCCTCCATGGGCATCATGGGTGCACTGCTCCTGACCCTTCCAGATTGTTCTCAGAAAATTAAATATTTTTTTCCTCTTTCTTTCTTACTTCAGCTTTGAAGTCCTTAGGTGCTATTTCTACTTTCTCTTCTCTCTATGCCAGTTTATTAATTTGATCACCATGACAGCAAAATCTCACATAGCTCGACTGACTTTTCTAAAGCAGATAATTCTAGATGGACTTGACACAGGCTTCCCATAAATCCATTGAAAAAATGGGTCTAGGCATTTATAGGAGAAATGGAAAGAGGAAATGAACAACTGTAAGGATGCACATACTTCCATGGATATACTTCCAGAGATAAAACCAGCACGTGTTTTGGATGCCATGTTTCCATGATCAGAATTTCTCAGAAATAGGAATTGTCATTTGGGAACAATTGTATGCCTTTAGGAAACACTTTATAATAACTAGAAATACTGGAAATTTTGGGTGTATTTGGCATTTCCATGTAGAAGCCAAAACTGCTGCTAAAATTCTAGGGAAAAAAGCAGCAAGCAAGAAGGCCCTTTATAATACATAATTATTTGTAACAAAATGACTACTTTAATGCAGACAGTGAGAAGCCCTTGCACTACATTCCAGTGAATGCCAAATACAGAATGGTCTATTAGCCTTTAAAATAATATGGCAATATGATTTTTTTTCCTGAAAGTGAAATAAACCTTGTCCCCAAAGAGTGGTATTTCTTGATAGTTTGAAATTGCATAGGAACTGAGCTCTATACCTGCAAGTTCCTCAACTATGGTTGAGCCTACTGAAATCTATACTCGCACATCTTCAAAAATATATGAACTCACTGGAATTGTCATCTTACCTCTCACTATGCCTCGCCACTCACACTTTGAACTTGAGACCTTGCAGAGACCTGAAGCATCACCAATCTCACACATAATCTTAACTGTCCTTTATCTCTTTTTTCTTCCTATCATTGAAAATAAACAGTTTTCTATTCCCCTACATAAGAATACAACACAAATAATTTTGAGTATCCTCCAGTACATTTTTTAAACTTCCTCTTTTCTAGAAAAGAATTAATTTCTGTGTTGTCATCCATATATTTAAAGTCTAAACAGAATTTATTTTGGAATATCTGATATCTTTATAGATATATCTATTTCACTTTAATATATACTTATTTTTTAAGTTATTTTTTGGGGGGGTGCTATTTCTTTCTTTCTTTCTTTCTTTTTTTTTTTTTTCCTGAGGCAAGCCCAATGTACCAGCCTTTTCTTTTATGAGACAGAGCAAGAATAAAACAGTAAGAGAGAGACTTAGAGCAACAGATAAAGAGAGTGAGAACTAGCATGCCAGGACCTCTATCCATTGCAATGGAACTGCAAAGCATGTGTCACCTTTTGTGCATGTGCAACCTTGCACACTTGCATCATCTTGTGCATCTACCTTTTGTGGGATCTGGAGAGTGGAACATGAGTCCTTAGGCTTCACAAGCAAGTGAGCCATCTCTCCAGCCCAAGTTCTAGTTCTTTAAAAAGAAACTTGAAATTATAATAAAAATTTTAGTTTCTGCCTATGCTTTTATATTGACTTCTATGTGTTTATATATTTATTCAGAGGATGCATGAATTTTGTAATTTATTTTCAAAAACATAAAAAATACATATTATCTTCACTTAACATGTGAGATAGTGATATTTTGAACATTAGAGGCATGGCAAAGGCACAATTTCAACCATTTTCTCCTTTTTCTAATATTTTCTTTATTATTTATTTAAGAGAGAGAAAGAAAGTGAGAGAGAGAGAGAGAGATTAAAAGAAAGATGCAACAGGGCCTCCACTCACAGTGAATGAACTCCAGACACATGTACCACATTGTGCATGTGGCTTACGTGGGTACTGGGGAATTGAATCTGGGTCCTTAGGCTTTGCAAGAGAGTACCTTAGCTGATAAGCCATCTATCAAGTTCTCAAATTGTCATTTCTGAAACTCCATTCCACAATCCATAAATGATAAGCTTTGATACTACTTGTTAGTTGAAAAAAAAAGTGTTATACAATAACTCAAAAAGAGATTTATGAATATATGATCTTGGCAGCTATCTTCTTTGATGGGTTAGCAAAACTCTCCTAGAATAAAATTTAGGTTTACCCTGGTCTTGGAGAAAAATATCATGTCTAATACTGACTCTACCTCTGAAATTGATATTAGTTTTAAGACAAGGCCACTTCATTTTGCCCTTGTGTTTTCTAAAACATGTCATATTATTTTGTGTTATGATCAAAAAATAAAGGGTGATGTAACAATTTAAGTATAAAAGACAAAAGTGGAGACTAAGAAACAGCTTCTTGAGGTGTGGGCCTTTGGTTGGAAAACACATCTCAGCAGAAGCCTTTGGTGAATGTGAATACTCAGCTCTATAGCCAGGAAGTAGCACAAAGGGGCCCCAACAATTCATCTGGAGGGCACAAATCCAACGATCTGAAGATATATCCCAAGACCTCTCTCTTTACATATGTGCTACATTGAATAGCAATTCTATTACACATGTCTATGTCTTCCTTAACAATTTTATATTTCAAAATAAAATATCTTTTTTTTTTCTCACCCTTAAAATTCAGTAAGCTTTTCTGAAAAAGAAAAGCACTAATTCCCACAGTTAATAATCTTTACAGATTTTGGTTGTCTTTGCTTATGTCTTGGATCTTCCTGAGGCTGAATTGTGTATAAAGGGATCAATTACAGTGAAAAGCTGGAATGTCAGGCTGAGTCTTCTGTGGCTTGATTATATCTAAAGTTCCTTAGTTAAGTCAGAGAGACACTCCCTACAGGCATGGATCATCATGTCAGGTACATCACTGAGAGAGAAGGCCTGGAGAGAAAAGGAGCTATGCTATGTGTTTAATATATAATGCTGTCTCTCCACAAATAGCAGCCACTGGATCATTTCAAATGGGTTGTACAAGTTTCTTTCTTCTTGAATTAAATACATATATGAAATAGCTATTAATAAAGTGTGCAATGTTTATAACATAGTGAAATTTTCATGGTATTTGTTAGAATTTTTAGAGTCTTTACATGTATAGTGATGAAACCAGATATTTTGTAGTGATCCTCTTATATGGGTGGTGCTTTTTGATGTAAGATAAGTATAAAATTTATAATTAATTAATTAATCATTTAAGTAATTTAATTACTAAGAAAATTAAGTATAAAATAATTCATTTTTAGAGATTTGAAGGTACATTCCCATCTTCAAATGCTGTTTAATTCTATTTTGCTCAAGTTTCTAGGTGTTTTATGCATGTACCAAGCATGTTCCATGTTGTGTATCATGTAACATTTAGTGAAAGAGTTTGTAGGAAGAGTCATTTTTAGTATTTCCTTTTCTAGAAACATAAATAAAACATAGATAAATACATACAGGTATTAAAAGAAATGACTGGATTGATTATCATGAGATAATGAAAAATAAATGGAATCTACTTACATCCTGATGAGCTGATAATGTCTAATTCATTGCATGTTAAGAAAGCTTTTAGCAAACTGCACTGCTTTTTGAACTTGCCAAAAATATTATTCACACAAAAAGCAAGTAGAGCTACTAGTTGGTGTCAATCAACATGAGAATAAGAGAACAAAAATCTCCAGCTGTTGTATACACCATGTTTATAAGGAGAGCATTTGTTCTAGCTTATTCTTTATCACCGCAGCTACCTAATTCAGACAATGGTTAATGAATGTTAGAATTCTGGTAAGAGATTCAAATACTTAAGTAATATGAACATTGAATCTTGTTAGTTTATAATACTATGAAATGATAAAAGATATTTGAAAAGGCTTGAATGATTGAGGTTTTCCAAACAGTGTCAGCCTATTAACGCTGCAATCCTTTTCTAACAAAAAGCTTTCGATCCATAATACAGTATTTGATACCACCTGGGATCTGAAATTTGCAGAAAGAATTACATCTAAAAATTCTAAATGCAATTGAATTCAGTGATTGAACCTCTTTAGCTAACTGGATAATTTGCTCTATTTCCTTCTTTCCAATTCTCTCAAAGTGCAGAATCTTAAACTATATTGCACAGTCTTTAAAGCTCAATGTAAATCTGTCTTCCCATAACTAAGATGACAGTCTTGAGATTTTAAAGGTGAAGTTTTACCACTTGGGTATAAAGATGAGAGTCTTTTATTTTTTTTTCCCCATAGTCCACAGATTTGAAGCACAGTAATTAACCTGTGGAGACCAATTCAAACCAATAAGATAGAATTATAAAAACCTTACACATACAATTCATACATTCTAATTATAAAAATCATAAAATATTAAGAAAATTTCTTTGTGTATTTAAAATGCTTTCTTGAATACTTGTGGTAATGTTGGCTAAAATACTCAAACATAGGCTACAAATTCTTGAGGTTTTGTTATAGTGAAATAGTGTTACTGCCTTTATGACCTTAATTTCCTTCATGGGATGAAAGTTGTAGCTACATTTCACTGCCTTGTGATTATCTATCAGTCAACAGGTACTTAGCAGAGTGTGGGGAATTCTTAACAAAATATGGCTTTTATTTATTGTTTCAGGTATAGAGATAAAACCCATGAATTCACACAATGATTTTTTATTAAGATTTAAAACAAACAAACAAACAAAAATCACCATATCCCATGTGGGCATATCTTAAAAGTCTGACTAGATTAAAAAAGAGTCAAGACTAGATTAAAATTGATTGTATGGATTCCATGTGTGACTTCATATTTATTTCCCTCACTGACATGAATATATTACAAGTAGAATTCTAGACAATTAGATGATTTTTTGGTGTAGAAGAAGGTGTCATGGTAGGCACATTTTTTTCTTATCAACACAGTAAGGCATCCTTATCTAAAATATAATCTTCTTGTGCCCACGAAAAGTTATCATATAAACCAACACATATAAAAAAGACTCCATGATATTCTAAACATCCTAAAATCCAAATCATATGCATGAGCATCTTGACATTTTATGTAATTTTCCACTTATTTTCCTTTTCAAGTTCCCATGAAATAGCTTTCATCTTGCTTATTTTATTGTACTTTTAAGATAATTGTTATATAATTTCATATGATCAAATACAAGATTATCAAAAATACTTTTCTGGCCATACAAAATAAAAATATCATGTTTCATCAGCATAACCTTGAACTTAACTAGCACTCTTTTTTTTTTTTTTTTTTTTGGTTTTTCGAGGTAGGGTCTCACTCTGGCTCAGGCTGACCTGGAATTCACTATGTAGTCTCAGGGTGGCCTCGAACTCTCAGAGATCCTCGTACCTCTGCCTCCCGAGTGCTGGGAATAAAGGCATGCGCCACCATGCCCAGCTCTTAACTAGCACTCTTTACTTCATTGTTTGAAAAAAATCTTCTAAAATGTTTAATGCTTATTTCTCTTCCTTCTCTTGCAAGTACAATGCAAACAGAACCCAAAATGCTTAATATATTGAATACTCCTTGAAAGTAATATTATTTTGCATAAAATTCTATGTATTAATAAACATTTAGTGACTGAGTGAAGGAATAAAACTTAAGAATCCCATAAGAAATCAAATTTGTTTCTAAGCTAACAGTACTACAAAAATAACTGATCAAAATCATTCCATAATATCCCATATTGTAAAATCTATAGGAATTTTATCATAGATATGTTCAGACAATAGAGATAATAGAATTCCAAACAAATTACAAAAGAAATAGTTTTGTAAGAGCAATCAAAATCACATTTCCTGATATTCTGTAATAGCTATCACAGACATTTCTCTTAAAATTCAATATGCATTACTGAATAATTTTACATCCTACAAAATTATGGCCTAAAACTATCAAGACTAATGAGCAAAATGGGTTTGTAGCATTACAATCAAAAATAACTATATCATTATTTTATCTATACCTCTATCAAACCCATAATTATACATTAAGAAATATGAGCACAGTTAAAATGTTAAATTCCTAGTAAATTTAGAAATATTCAGCAGACATAAGATTTATGTGTTAAAAAACTACCAGGACAAGACTTAATGATGAGAGTTCATGTTGCTGAATAATGAAAAGGAAACAAAATACATAACGAATGTGTATGAGTCCCCATTCTAAGCTCTGAAGGGGTCAAGCAGAGCTTAGGGGAAAAAATGAACCTATGGGTCTGTGAGTGCCACAAAGCTTCTTCAAAGTGTGCTTCAATTTAGCACTGCGAGTGTATCTGAATTCAGCTGATATTTCTTATTTGTCCCCAAGATTATGTGTGGGGAAAAAACTGTATGTGTATCCTAAGGAATATACACATTGTGTTACAGAGGCTCTTTGACCACTAATAGTATAGAAGTGATGCAGTATTATGGAAACATTAATTTTAGCAGTACATATTTTGTATCAACATCCTGAATGAATAAGCATTTCATGATTCTCTCTTGCAATGCCCATGTTGTCACAGAGAATAACACATTTTTAGATATTAGATAGAAATACTTTTACTGTATCAAAAAGCAAGCCATCTCTATTTCATTGGTTCTACATCACAGTTTTAGAATTCCAATTATCTCTTTTCAGCCCAGACCTAAGCAAAATTTCTAAAGTACTGAGTGGCATATAACAAACATAGGATTTCTTATGTGTATAAGCTACTACAATTAATTTTCTATTTGAATCATTGGCCATGAAAGTAATAATTTCCAGAGTTACTAGATGTTTTCTTAAGACACTTCATATTCACCTGAAAAGTACATTGTCTTCAGTGATAACTGAGGAATTAACTTGAGAAAAGTACTTAGATGTTATCAGGGTCTTCTGTCTTATAATATTTTAAATATAATATTTTTTATAAAACCAGATGTGAAAGCACATGCTTTAATTTTTTTTGTTTATTTTTGTTTATTTATTTGAGAGTGACAAACAGAGAGAGAGAAAGAGGTTGAGAGAGAGAGAGAATGAGTGCACCAGGGCCTCCAGCCACTGCAAATGAACTCCAGATGCCTGAACCCCCTTCTACATCTGGCTAACATGGGTCCTGGGGAATCCAGCCTCAAACAGGGGTCCTTAGGCTTCACAGGCAAGCGCATAACCACTAAACTATCTCTCCAGCCCTTAAATATAATATTTTTGAATATTATTCCTACTATAAAATAGTTCTGTCTTCTATTATACATATATGCTCATGTAACTGGCATCCCTTGTTATCCCTTAGAGACATGGTTCCTCGTGGTTTAACTCCCTAGATTCAACAGTCTCTCAAATTTAGTGCTTGAACTTGTTCTGTACCTGACCCCAAATCATTCGTTGCTTCTTTTTGTGAGGCAATGGTGAAACATTCTTAGTTCTCAGAGATTTTCAGATCGGCATTTCTTAGAAAATTACCTTTGGAGCAGGGCATGGTGGCACATACCTTTAATTCCAGCACTCAAGAGGCCAAGGTAGGGAGATCAAAATGAGTTATATGCCACCCTGAATTCCAGGTCAGCCTTGGTAATAAGACAGAGAGCTATTAAAGAATACAGCTGGCCTCCACACACATATGTGTTCAAAACAGTAAAGAAATACTGCAAAGTAGATAAACAATGTTTATTTTACAACTGTCACAATACTTTGTACTATACAAATGAAGAATTTCCACAGAAAGCACAGAACCACCTCGGTCTTAACAAACCATATTTTCTAGCCCCAGGACCAAAAGCACAGGTTCTGCAAGAGATTTTCAAACTTCCAAATATCCTAGGCAGCCTGTTGACTTGGTGAGGCAGAGTTATTTAAATGTTCCCTGCCTCCCAGTTTTATCTTCTCTGTGTTTTCCCCAACACTTTCAGGTCAAACTGCATTTGAAAGACTGAAATTCTTGGAAAATGTCAGAGAAATGTCTTATGAATATCCATTTATGAAAAGTTCAGTTATCCATATTGGGCTCTGCCACCATGGGTCTGTGGTCCACGTTGGTATTTGTTTTTGTTTTTGTTTTTTTCTAATCAAAGTAAATCGTGAGCAGCTGAAAGGTTAGCTATAGCACACTATGGTGGTGTTGTCCAATCTGATCCTGTAGGCCAATAGCCACATGGAGACTATTTAAAGGTTACAAAGCCTTTGTTTGTAGTAGTAAGATTTAAAGTGTAGTAAGGAAAACTTCCAATGTTATGTCAGTTTGGGACACACTGGAGATCACTGATCTCCATGTAAGGTTAATTTTTCTTGTGCCACCCTGTAAATATATTTGAAGGTCTTATAATGTCTTACTGATTAGTAAAATTGGAACTTTGCCCTAATATTTTTCTTTTCAGTATTTAAAAATTCATGTATGAGCATTTCATCACCTTTAAAATTAGCATACAAGTCTTATCAAAGTGTTCACCTAATGAACCCAATTAAAGTATATGTAAAAACTAGAGACATAAGCTTGTTTAGTCAGTTCAACAAGTTATGGTCAGTTACCCAACAGTCAGCAAAAAAAAAAACAAAAAACATTCTTACCATGTATAACATAATTTAAGCAGTCAGCTTTCCACATATTTTTACTTTATATGAAAAAATAGTAGTTTGTAATACTACTATTTTTAATATCATAAGTTTTATACATTTTGAGTCAAAGTAAGTTTTGCATATAATATTGGTGCTTGGTGGTGGTGGATATCTATGACGTAGTGAAAAGAAACTTGAAGATCTGGTAATACAGAGACCTTCATCTAACTTGAATACCACTGTTTTCATGGGAAGTCACATCATTAGGATAGCAGTTGGTAAAATAAGAAGATGTCACCTAGCATTGCCATTTGGACATTGGAGGGGAAAGTGCCACATGAGGATGCAAAGTTATAAATCATTTTAGTTTCTATAAATTCAAATGTCAAGGAAATTATTTCACCTGTTTTTGTTATTATCACCAAATTCTTTTATCAATGGTAAAAACTTCTTCCAATTGTGATAAGCAACTGAGAAAGAATTATTCAGTATAAACTCAAAGTTTTTAGGAAAGCCTACAGTTCTATAGCTGAAAGACAGACAGGGAAGATGGAGGTTTCAACAAAACTTCACATTTTGAGAGAGAACTTCCAGGGGGAGGGTGAAGTGGAAAATGATAGAAGCCACTAATATCAAGGTGATTTGTTCTAGCCCATTGGCATTTTTTTTCCTGTCATACCTTGCCTAAATATAAAAAGAATGAACAGAAAATTGAAGTTAGTATGAAATATTATAAAGATCCTACAATTTGTGGAAGAAAATGCATCATTGAGAAAAGTATTTGCAATAACCATTCAGAATAAAATTCCTGTATCCTCTGTGGCTCACTGACTTGACTACAAAGCAGTAACGAGGACCTAGATCTTATCCCGAGAATCATTGAAGCAGCCTCAACAGGCAAATAACTAAAAATATCTGAGTGATTTTAGCCTTCATAAAAGTAATGTATTTGTCAATACTCTGTTTATCTCTATGAACTTTTCCCTTAAAATAATAGTTGTGGGGCTGGAGAGATGGCTTAGTGGTTAAGCGCTTGCCTGTGAAGCCTAAGGACCCCGGTTCGAGGCTCGGTTCCCCAGGTCCCACGTTAGCCAGATGCACAAGGGGGCGCACGTGTCTGGAGTTCGTTTGCAGAGGCTGGAAGCCCTGATGCGCCCATTCTCTCTCTCTCCCTCTATCTGTCTTTCTCTCTATGTCTGTCGCTCTCAAATAAATAAATAAAAATAATAATAGTTGTGTAGAGACTGTGATGCTATATTAAAAGTATTTTAATGGACATTTCAGAAACCAAACTCTTTACAACATGTTGTTATTTTTAAATAATGAAACACATATGTGATCTTAAGACAGACCAGAATATATGTTATTATACTAATTAAATTTTAGTTACTCTTTCACAACAAACTCTTGAAAATGCTTTCCTCTATGTCTTTCTTGACTATATTTTCAAAATGCAATTAATAGCTGTAAGAAGTGTCAGTATATTCATGTATCATACTAGGATACTTGCCTGCACATTAAATGACTTTCTATAGTTGATCAATGTCAAGTTATCAAAAACATCACTATTGCATTCTTTTAATTCACACCCAAAGTTCTACTGCAACTCTCCCTATGGATAAGATGGCTTGCTTCCAGTATATAGTGAACATGAAAAAATCTTCAGCAAGATTCTTTCATGAACTACACACTAAGTAAAACAAAGACTGTCATTAAGTAAGAGAGTGAATTCATATTATTAGTAACTGCAAAAAATTTAAAATATAACATATGGGGATGGAGATATGACTTAGTGGTTAAGGCATTTGCCTGCAAAGCCAAAAGTCCCAGGTTTGATTCCCCAGGGCCCACATAAGCCAGATGCACATAGTGGCACAGGCACCTGGAGTTTATTTGCAGTGACTAAGTGACTAGAAGCTCTGGCGTACCCATTCCCCAATCTTTCCCTCTCTCTCTCTCTCTCTCTCTCTCTCTCTCTCTCTCTCTCTCTCTCTCTTTCTCTCTCTCTCTCTCTCTGTCTCTCTGTCTCCCTCTTTCTGTCTCTTGGTCTCTTTCTCAAATAAATAAAAAAATAAAATATTTAAAGATGCATCTTATCTAATTTATTTAAATGTGCCATTTTTCTGCAGAATTTCCCAACTAGCTGCAAGTAAATGCAATGACATACATGGTGACAGAATTGTCCAAATGTCCTAGCTGACTGCTCTTTCTTTTGCACACTGAGATGCCTCTTCCACCTCCAGGCTGTCTTGGTGTTGCCTTTGTCACAGTGAAGAGGAAGATGTAAAGGGGAGGAGATTTTATTTTGGTGGTGCTGTCAGTATATGGCAGTTGTTAAGGCCGGCTGCCCCTCTTAATGTGTTTTGAATTGTCTATAAATGCTGACAATGCATTTTCTTCTAGCTGACATCTCCCTTACCACTTTGACCCACTGCGAACCAAATGTCTCAGAGGATTCTTTAGCTGTGTGCCACAACAGATTCTCTGGAAAAAAAAAATAATAATAATAAAATAAGGGCCACAATTTAAGTTTTCCCTCATGTGGACTCTCTTCTGTCTTTTTTGGAGGTATCCAAATATTGAGACAATAAAATGATGGCAAAATAGTTGATATCCAAACAACAACAACACTTTCTACAGCTCCATTTCTAAAACATTTAGAAAAAATATTTTCTCCTTTTCTAAACATGGACCATGGACTATGAAAACAAAGTGTGCCCCCATCAAGACCCTCCCTGCCTTCTGGCTTTTGTGCTCTTGGTGGCTGCCTTTGCATTGTAAAGACCCAATTGAATAGGGGCGGGTGGGGGGAGGGGAGGGGGACTTATCTTACATGGTCTACCAAAGGTATTCAGTGCCCAGCTGTTGGAAGAGAACTTTTAATTCACCCCGTATAGACACAGAAGTTGAACTAAATTCAGGCCACTGGGCTCTAATGCATCATGGAAGTCAAAGTAAAGGCACCTTAGGACAGAGTCAACAGCATGTGCTCCTCTTTGGAAAGAACCTCTTCATACATACTCATGTTTATCATTAATGTTATACACTTTCACCTGGGTTATCATTCCTCCATTGGGTTCTTTTCAATCAATGTTAACTGAAACTTCTTTGTACATTGATTTGTGCTTTGTTCTTTACCCTCAAATTCTTTTAAATAGAATTCAAACTTTCCTAAGTGCTTATCAACAGAAACTGAGGAGTGGCTTACCTGCATGGTAAATTTGGTAAGAAACATAAAACAACAAAGAATGCTTGGTCTGGTTTATTCCTTGGTTTATGTTTCACTTTAAAGAATAAAATGAATTCTCGGATTTTTGTTTTTTTTTTAATTTTTGGGATATATTGCCAAATCACAGCTACACACTATTGATTTCAGACATATATTATACATTCTTGATCTTAGATAAACATTATAGATTTTAGATCTGGAAGGTAATGCCATTGTCTTCCCTGGTGGGAGATGTGGGAGGCAACACTGCGTTGATACTTCTATGGTGCTTTTCCCGGCCTTTTGGCATGCACACCATCTAAGCATTAGGATTTGTGGTAAAGTATTAAAGGTCTCAGTTATGCCATCAGAACTAGGCTGGGTTACCTAACTTACTACAATTAAAAAGAAAGCTCACTGGTTAGTCTATAAATACATTTAATATAGGGGTAAAATCCTAAAATGAACCCAATATGGCTCAGGTAAATTTGCAGAAGAGGGGGCAGGAAAACTGTTAGACACACCTTGGGTTATTATGCAGAGACATTGACTCTTACCAATAACTGATGGCTAACCCCACAATGCATGGCCCATATTCTCCAAAGAGGAGGGTCCCTTAAGAGGAAGGAGGACAGAGAGAAGGATAACTACAGTACCAACTTGACTGTATACACACTGTGTACATAACTAATAAAAAAAATTACCTCTTGAGGTTGAAGAGATGACTCAGCCGATGCTTGCCTGCAAACCCTAAATCTGATTCACCAGTACCCACTTAAAGCCAGATACATAAAGTGGGACATGCATCTGGAATTCCTTTGCAGCAGCTGGAGGCCGTGCCATATCCTCCCTCCCTCCCTCTCTCTCTCTCTCTCTCTCTCTCTCTGTGTGTGTGTGTGTGTGTGTGTGTGTGTGTGTGTGTGTGTGTGTTCTATTTATCTTTGCTTACAAATAAAAAAAGTACCTCTTAAAGTGAAAGGTTAGGAAGTAAAGACTAGAACATATAATTGAGAGGTTAGAACACTTATGAGTTTCCTTTAGTGCGGTCATAAATGAATCCAAATTGCTTACTTTCTCTTTCAGCCAACAAAAGTTGGCCCTCATCTGTTCTAGAACATACTAGAATTGGCTCTGCTCTCAGAGTTCTAGCACAAACAATGGTGAAAGGTAAATGTGCTTTGAATAGAAGCCCTGTGTCTATGAGACACAGAGCAGTCTGAAATGACTCAGAAAAATCCTAAGCCTCATATGGTCTTTGGAGGGGATTTTTGTTCGGGAGACAGGAGTAATTTCATTGTTCTAATTCAACAGAAAAAAAATAATAATATAGCAGATGTCAATAAATATCATTCTTTCCATCATAAATGCAGAGCATAGGCTGTGATCGTACACCATAGAATTTACATTTGAAAATTCTATATGTGATAAATTCTAAATCTTTTCTTTCTTTAATTTTTCTATTTATTCTTTTATTCAGTTTTAGCCTACTTTCATTTAAAGTATCTTTAGTGATTTTTTGAATAGGTGTTGACTAGCCTTTTACTAAAATGTCTCTAAGGGGTTGGAGAGATGGCGTAGTGGTTAAGCACTTGCCTGTGAAGCCAAAGGATCACAGTTTGAGGCCTGACTCCCCAGGACCCACGTAAGCCAGATGCACAAGGGGGTGAACACATCCGGAGTTCGTATGCAGTGGCTGGAGGCCCTAGTATGATCTATCTCTATCTGCCTCTTTGTCTGTCTGTTACTCTCAAATAAATAGAAATAAATAATTTTAAAAAGTCTCCATAGAGCTAAAAGGCTATAGTTTTGATATAAAAATGAATATGATTAATATCTAGATGTAAACAGATAAATGTACATATAAATATTCATACATGATTTCAAATCGCATAATTATAATAAAGGACAAAATTCCAGATTGCTAATATTTATATGAAAAGAGAGTATATGTGACTCAGAAAAAAAAAAAAAAGGAATTTAAGTATATATTTCTGGCAGATATGTTTCTTTATCTTGACATTTTTTTATACTGCATCTTCATTTGTGGCTATATAATCAAGCTGTCACATTGAAAACTGTATTTAAAAGAATTGTTTTCATAAACTTAAGGTTAAAACAAGACAAATTTAAGGAGATTCAGAAGTTGACACTTAATTCTTAAAAATTACTGACCTTCCTTGCACTAATCTACAATAGATGGATTTAATAATAACTTTATTGCTTACAAATCTCTAAATCTAGTCCCTGCAAAAAAAGTGTACAATCAATATCTTATCTCAATGTGGCTGTCAATGACATTAAATTTTATCCACTGTAACAATGAAACAGTTAATGTATTTGAGTTGAAATAAAATATGAAGTACTCATTTCACAGCTAGTATCTTTCTTTGGAGATGTTTTAGAATTTGCCAACTTGTCTTAATATTTTCTTGAACAAGTGAAACACATCCACATAGTCACATATACATACATACAAACATACATTTTATATATATATATATGCATACATACACACACACACACACACACACACACACACACACACACACACACATATATATGTGTGTGTGTGTAATATATATTTATCTTCCCTCAATGGAGTTGTGAAGGGGAAAGTGGTTTATTGCCTGTAAGTATAGAAATTGTCAATAACTTTTTTTAAATCTCATTTACGTATGCAAAATTGAATAAAGTCAGAATTCAAAGAATGTTTTTAACAGCAGTGCTATTTCCCATAAAGCCAACCCTTCGGAGTTATATCATTATAAAAAACATCAGGATTCAATGTCCCAATTTTTATATTTCATGTTGATATCTTAAGGTCTGTTTGAATGGCTCTTTTACTGTCACTGGAATGTTTTTGGAAAGTGGGGCAAGAGTTGCATAATTAAATTACAAAACAAATATATATGGAATCATCTTTTCACAGCTGAAGCTTTTCATAAATGTTCTGATTTTAACTCCTGCTTATCATTAACACAAATGAGTGTTATAATCTTACCAACATCTTTCCCAGACTTTCTTATGCAGGTGACTGTGTATGGTATTTTGAAATAAATTTCTGCAAAACTCATGTGTTTTGAATGCCTGTTCACAAGCTGGTATCTATTTGGAAAATGGAGCCTTGCTTAAGAATGTGTTTTGTTTGGGGAAATATTTGGGATATCATAGCAGATCCCCTTGCCAGAATCCAGTTCACGTTCTGGGTATTGTTTTCTTCCTGAACTGGCAGAGGAAATGTCCAGCCTCTGCTCATGCTGTGCTTCCCCTTGCTATCATGAAGCTTCAACTGGAGACTGTAATCTAAAATAAACATTTTTTTCCTCCTATCAGCTGGTTTTGAACAGGGCTTTTGTCCTAACAACACAATGGGTAAGAAGTGACATGCCAATCATATCAACACTAGAGTTTCATTATTACTATATCCAAATCTTTCTTTTGACTATATCCTTTTACCTTTCCCTTTAATGTAATCATTTCCCTGGCCATTAAAACATTCAGTGTGGAAGCCAGTAGAAGATGGCAATGGCCTAGCTGCACTGCAGATCCCAGGGAAAGAAAGGCAAGACATTAAGGGTTCACTGGGTCTTTCAGGGGAGAGCAATCTCCAATAGATTGCCAGTGGGAGGGCACAGAGGGGAGGGAAACAAGGAATTGCTGATACCCTCATGGGTGATAGCCTACCCCTCCCCCCAAGTAGCCACCATTTCCACAGCACCACCACCACCAATGATCCCTGCATGTAGAAGCTTAGACTACTCCACACACTCTCCCACTTACTTCTCCAGCCACCTTAGTTCAGCCGGACCAGGAAAAAAAAGGGAATCGCTGGGCAGCATCTTGCATGCCGATTGATCCCTGCATGAGGAAACTTAAGACTGCTCCGCCCACTCGCTAGCTTACTGCTCCTGCCACCGCATGGTCAGCAAGTCTAGGCCACAGCAACTGCCACACAAACTGAGACTGTGTCTGTTGCTTGCACCAGCTCAGGTGCCATCCCCTACCTGTCTCCCACAGTGGCCATCTGCCACTGTCCTGTGGCGGGGGAGCACAGACTGTTTCTGGGTCCCAGTGTTCCCATAACAGAGTTTGGGCTGCTTTAATGCTTGGTGCCTCAGTGTTCCTCCCAGATCGAACAAAGGCAGCTTTGGTGATTTACCGCTTGAGAGATTGGGCAACTTTGGCACCCTGTCCAGGCAGTTGATCAGGCGGCTTTGGCAAGTGAGAACCAAAGATCAGGCTGTTTGGCAACTGCCTGAGGCTTCCTCAGATTCCCATTGTGCTTGATCCACCCACCTAAGTGCCCATACACTGTAATGAGCAGACCACAGCAGAAAAGAAATAACATGAAAAATCAAATGCAAGAAAATCTAGTTAGGGCTGGAGAAATGGCTTACTGGTTAAGCCTTTCCTGTGAAGCCTAAGAACCCCAGTTGGAGGCTCAATTCCCCAGGACCCATGTTAGCTAGATGCACAAGGGAGTGCACATGTCTGGAATTTGTTTCCAGTGGCTGGAGGCCCTGGCGCACCCATTCTCTCCCTCTCTCTCTCTCTCTCTCTCTCTCTCTCTCTCTCTCTCTCTCCCTCTCTCTCTCTCTCTCTCTCTCTGTTTCATTCTCTCTCTGTCACTCTCAAATAAATAAAAACATAAAATAAAAAGAAAAGAAAATCCAGATAGATCACCCAGTCCTACAATGAAGATCTCTAATCAAAACATGGATGAGTCATTAGGATCAGAACACCAAAATGAAAATGCGGGCAATGCAACCTTAACCATGCTACTGGCAGAACTTGCAGAAAAGCAACAAAGGACCAATAATTGTGTGGATGCTGCCATCACTAAACTAGAACTAATAGATAAGAAAATGGAACAGGTTCAAAGAGAGTTAAGAGTTTGAGGACGAATGAAAAAAAGAAGACCTCAAAAATCAGCTGGCCATGCTAAATGAAGACATAAAGAAATACAAGCATGAATTCCAGGAATCATCAAGAAAAATCAGAAAATGATGTGAAAAGGGAGATTGACAGAGGGATGGAAATTATACATAGAAAAGTAGCAGAAAATGCAAACCTAATTGAGCAAGTCCAAAATACTCTAGAAGCTCTCAAGAATACAGTCAGCCATGTGGAGGATAGGATCTCTGATCTGGAAGACAAAATGGAAGAAACAGTTAAAGACTTCAAATATTTCAGTAAGTTCAAAAGTTCCTGTGAACAGAACATGAGGGAATTGTGGGATACACTTAAACGTCCTAATATCAGGATCATTGAAATACCAGAAGAAAAAGAAATTCAGACCAAAGGCATGGAGAGCTTATTTAACAAAATAATTGAAGAAAACTTCCCCAGTCTCTTAAAAGAAAGGCCCATCAAGATACAAGAAGCCAACAGAATGCCAAAAAGACTGGACCAAAGGAGAAACTCTCCAAGACTTATGCTTATTATGACTCTAAACATTGACACCAAAGAGAAAATCCTAAAAGTCGCTAGAGAAAAACAACACATCGCTTTCAAAGGTAACCCCATCAGAATTAGTTCAGACTTTTCAATGGAAACCCTGAAAGCTAGAAGAGCCTGGAATGAAACACTGCAAAGTCCAAGAACCTATGGCTTCCAACCCAAACTACTCTACCTGGCCAAAGTATCCCTCATAATAGATGGTGAAAGAAAAACATTCCATGACAAAACTCAGCTTTACAATTATATGAACACAAAACCAAACCTACAGAGAGCATTTCAGGAAATTTTCCATAGAGAAGAAACAAATAATCAAACTCAAATGCATACAAGAAGCAGATCATAATAACCAAACTCAGAGTAAGCACAAAATCTTCAAAATCCATTAAAACACCAACCCACATATACCATCACAATATGGCAGGGATCAAATAAAATTTCATAGTCATTACCCTAAATATTAATGGCCTTAATTCACTCATCAAGAGATACAAGCTAACAGAATGGATCAAAAAATTAGACCCCTCAATCTGTTGTCTTCAAGAAACTCACCTCACCATTAAAGAGAAACACCTCCTCAGGGTGAATGGGTGGAAAATAATATTCCAAGCAAATGGTAATAAGAAACAAGCAGGCATAGCTATACTAATATCGGATAAAATAGACTTCAAACCAAAAATAATCAAAAAAGATAAAGAAGGCCACTTCCTACTTATCAAGGGAATGATCCATCAAGAGGATATTACCATCATAAATCTATATGCACCACACACTGGGGCACCACACTTTATAAAAGAAAACATACTTGACATTAAAACAGAAATAACCACCAACACCATCATAGCTGGGGACCTCAATACACCATTATCAATAATAGACAGATCATCCAAACAGAAATTCAACAGGGAAGTCAGAGAGCTCAACAAAATCATAGATCACTTAGACATAACGGACATCTACAGAACTTTCCATCCCAAATCCACAGACTATACATTCTTATCAGCAGCCCATGGAACATTCTCTAAAATAGACCATATACTGGGTCACAAAGACTGCCTCCACATACTTAGGAAAATTAACATAATTCCCTGCATGATATCAGATCACAATGCTATATTGCTAGAAAGCAACAACAAACTACCCACCAAGATTCCCAACGGCACCTGGAAACTGAACAGCACATTTTTAAACAATAAATGGATAGTGGATGAAATAAAAAATGCACTACACTCAAATCCAAAATCTAAACAGTAAGAAGTCAAACACCATACTCACAAAATGGGGCAAAGAGCTGAACAGGCAGTTCACAGAGGAAGAATTACAAATGGCAAACACACACTTAAGAAAATGTTCAGCATCTCTAATCATCAGTGAAATACAAATTAAAACAACTATGAGATTCCACCTTACTCCAATAAGGAAAGCTAACATCAAAAAATCAAATGAAAATAAATGCTGGCGAGAATGTGGAGAAGTAGGAACACTCATGCACTGTTGGTGGGAATGTAAGATGGTACAACCACTTTGGAAAGCAATATGGAGACTCTGAAAAAGCTGACTCTACAGATACCAACAGACCCAGTTATTCCCTTCAAACCACAGGCCAGAGAGATTTTCTCAGCCACATTTGCAGTGGCTCAATTCATAATAGGTAAGAGGCAGAACCAATCCAGTTGTCCATCACTAGAAGAATGGATAACTAAGATGTAGTATATCTATACAATAGA
This sequence comes from Jaculus jaculus, assembly GCF_020740685.1. NCBI lineage: Eukaryota > Metazoa > Chordata > Mammalia > Rodentia > Dipodidae > Jaculus > Jaculus jaculus. The sequence continues at coordinate 42,792,893 of NC_059104.1, forward strand.
ATTCTTTTTTTTTTTTTAATTTTTATTTATTTATTTATTTGAGAGCGACAGACAGAGAGAGAAAGACAGATAGAGGGAAAGAGAGAGAATGGGCGCGCCAGGGCTTCCAGCCTCTGCAAACGAACTCCAGACGCGTGCGCCCCCTTGTGCATCTGGCTAACGTGGGACCTGGGGAACTGAGCCTCGAACCGGGGTCCTTAGGCTTCACAGGCAAGCGCTTAACCGCTAAGCCATCTCTCCAGCCCTATACAATAGAATTCTATACAGCAGTAAGAAACAATGACACAATGAAATTTGAGGAAAAAATGGTTGAACCTGTAACAGATCATTCTCAGTGAACTTACCCAATCACAGAAAAAAAAAAAAAATCGCCACATAGTCTCACTCATCTACAGCACGCAACCTGAATCTACCCAAGATACCTTACATACCCAGCAAGTATCTGATGGACTAGACACTAGGATGGAGGGGGAGGAAGAAGAGGGCATCGAAGGGATAGGAAACACTAATCTAGACCCAAATGGCAATGGTACCATAAAATTCTACTTACTAAAAGGCAGACTACAAATTATTCTTCAAAATGTATAATCTATTTTTTTCTCTACCTTTTGAATAAAACTTAGATTGAACAAAATTGTGGAATATATAGCCATAAAAGAGTTTTAAATATATAGTGTGTTTAATAGCATTTTCTAATAGAGACAATTTAATTTAGTAACTGCATCACAGAAATTTTATCACTACTTCACAATGCAACCATGCATGATGGCCAAACGTTTTATTGTATGTGTGTGCATGTGTGTACATTTTTGCAACTGATGTACATACACACATGTACATTTGAGTATTGGGGCTAGAGATTGATCTCAAGTGTTTTCTTCAGTCATGTTTCAACTTATCTTGTGAGAGAAGAGCTTACTGAAAGAGGAATTCAGTGTTTCAGATAGACTAGATAGCCAGCAACTCCCAGGAATTCTTGTCTCCAACTCCCCTGCATTGGTTTTATAGATGCAGACCACTTCACTAAGCTTTTCATGTGGGTACTAGGGATACAAATTTAGGTTCCCATGCTTGCACAACAAACACTTTTCCAACTTATCCATGCATCCTGTCACCTGCAAATATTTTAATAATTACATCAGTATACACAAATGCATCCAAAATAATTGGTAAGATCCTCCCTATTTGCTTCCCTTCTTAGCTCTATTCTTCCCTTCTTTTTCTTTCTCATTGTCTTATTACTTTCTTTGGAATTAGTATGAATATTATGGTTTTTAACTTAAATAATATAAGTGTGCCAAGTATCATTTCCTTTTTCCCTTCCCCAGAATCCACACTACTGACAGTAACAAAATAAAATGTAATGGAGATGTGGAAAATGATTGACAATAAATGAGAAGGAGAACCAGCTTGATTTGTGTCCAAATATTTCATGACATACTAAGTCAAACAAAAGGAATTAATCTCTGAAGGAGAATGGAAACTGATGAGAACTTTGATTAGAGAAAATTGCTTTAGATATATTACAGTCTTGAACTTGAGTTAAAACAGCATTTCAAATCCCCATAGTTATTCTATCTTGTAATCTTTTTCCATTATTATGCCAATCTCAGATTGTCCTTTAATAGTACAGGGCTCTGAAACAGATAATTGTAAGAAGACAAAAACATAATTACATCTAATTATTTTAAAAATATTAATATTCAAGTGACTTGGAGATAGTCATAATTTCAAGGCTGAATTGTACTTAAATTTTGGTAAATGAAAGAATTTTCCTTTTAGTCATTGCTTCCAATTACTAACGTCCTTTGATGGTTCATCCCATAGTGAATATAATGAGAATATGTCTGCAAACTTCTAACCTGTTCCATAAGCAATCTGAAAGGAAGGAAATAAAAATGTACTGCAAGATACATAAATCCTCTCAAATTATAGGTAATATTTCCTTGTAAATTGTTTCCTTGTGTGAATATGTACTGTCATAAGAAGCAAAAAAGATTCTTATACATCTTCAGGAAGCTATTTATAAAGAGGTACAAAGTACCATTTGACAAGACATATAATTCTTCAGATGAATAAACTATTTAAATAAATATCATGAAATCCAATAATCTCCAAAAAGAAATAGAAAAAAAAAATACTAGTAATATGCAACCTTGCCTTCATGTCAAGAACTTCCTTGAGCAAGTGGAATATCAGTGTTCTCAGACTTGAGTCTTAACACTTAAATCAATGCCAGGGACACAAGGTGCAATCCCTGCCTTATCATTATCTGGTATTAGCTGAATTCCAGTGCAGTTTTTAGTACTTGTCAGTCAGAAGTCAAGACAGTATCAATGATTGCCAGAAAACTGCTTATTTTACAGCATGAAGGGACAATGGGATCAAATGTATTTACTAATCAAATGGCCTAATTTATTTATTTATTTGTTATTTGAGGGGTCTTCTCACAGTATCAAAGATCAGAAAAACTCCTAAAGGTACAAATATTCTATACTTACCAGGAGATGGCACATGCTACTTTAGGAAGTCAAATTAGGAAGTGTTCCGTGTTGGTCAAGTATTTATCCCCTGTACTGAATGTGCACAGATATTTCTTTCTTGTATCCAGTGATCTTCTCCGGCTTCTTTCATCATCTGAGGCACATACAGTAGAATTTTGTCCCCTTTCTAAGACCTTTAAATGAAAAACAAAGAAGAGACATGCATATGCATAAGAATTCCATTTCATTGGTTGTCAGATACCAAGGGCTAGATTTTCTATGTCTTGAATTAATTTATTTATTAATCTATTTGAAGCTTATTTTCCACAAGTGAAATAAATGTGTATAAGTGAGCTTTGTGTTTAGCTGAAAAAAATATCAATGATAGTCAACAGTATATCAGAATGAAGGCAGGCTCATTTTGGTAGTGACTTGTAGGCTTGTTGTTTCAAAGCAAGTACTGGCAGTAGGAGGGCAACAAATTTTGATATTTTTAGCTAAAATATCATTAACATATTCAAATTACACTGCATAAAAGAGCATAAGTGATGATCTTTTGTAGTAGATCTGAATCAGAAACTTTACCAAAAGAGTTAACTTTCCTTTTAATGTCTACCAAAATGAGATTATTTCTGTATGTGCATAGTATATGGAAATAGACTTTTACCAAGCTCTATATCTATGAAAATTGATTACAAATGCAAGTATCCTCAAAAGGTTTCTAGGCTTTTTTTAATGACAACTTCCATAATTGTAAACAATATCCCATAGTAATTCCCTTCCTCCCCCCACTTTTCCTTTTGAAAAGCCACTCTCTATCATATCAACTCCCCTTCTCAATCAGTCTCTCTTTTATTTAGATGTCATGATATATCCTTCCTATTATGATGGTCTTGTATAGGTAGTGTCAGATACTATGAGGCCATTGATATCCAAGCCACTTTGTGTGTGGAGGAGCACATTATAAGGAGTCCTACCCTTCTTTTGGCACTTACATTCTTTCTGTCACCTCTTCCTCAATGGACCCTGAACCATGGAAGGTGTGATTGAGATATTGCAGTACTGAGAACACCTCTGTCACTTCTTCTCAGCACCATGGTGCCTTCTGAGTCATCCTAAGGTCACTGTCATCTGAAAAGAGATAGCTCTTTAAACAAAAGTGAGAGTGGCATCAATATATGGGTATGAACATTAAGAAAAGTGCTTACCAGGCAGATTGGTGAGCATAGTATACACATTTAACCAAACAGAAGCAGACGTTACACACCTAGGGCTCATGAATACCCCTGTGGTAGGTTGTCAGTATCAGGGATGTATTCCCTCCCATGGAGTGGTCCTCCAGTCATTGTAGAGGGCAGTTGGTTTCCCTCATAACGGACATGCCACTATTGCAACCCATTAGCTCATTTGGCCTGGCTGGTCAAATTTAAGGCTTGCAGTGTCCACTATTGGGTATCTTCACTGGTGATTTCTCTCTCATTCTCTCATTGAATTTCATGCAGCTAGACTTTTTCCAGCTTTCTGTCAGCAGGTTTACATGGAGGAGGTTTTCAGTTCAGCTCCATCAGAATTTTTCAGTGACTTTTCAACCCAAGTATGTGGAGTCTTCAGCAATAGGGTCTTACCATCTATTCCTGGTGGAAAGCCAAGGGCCTCAGCCATGGCCTGTAATGTTTTGAGAGCATCAGGGACCTCCCTGGCCAACAACTCACTGGAAGGTATCCCAGCCCTGGCACTGAAAATTTTCTAGTAACAATCTCTGGATCCTGTGTGTTCCATTGTCCAAAAAAGTAGGTTTCCATCTGACTTATTTATATCCACTTAGGTTTTGATTAGCCCTCCCTCCACCTTTCCATTACACAATCTCTTCCCCTGACCTCACTTAGGCCTTTTCTCCCCGTTTAATTTGTTCTACTTCCATATATACAGTACCATCCTATGAGTCCCCACCTCCTGCCACCCGCCACCCATCCCTTTCTAGTCCCTTTATATCCCCTTTGTAGCTTACTGGCCTCTGCTACTAAGTTTGCCTCCTACTCACACAAAAGTCCAAATATTTGTAGCTAGGATCCACATATGAGAGAGAACGTATGACCTTTGGCTTTTTGGGGCTTGGTTACTTCCCTTAGTATAATCCTTTCCAGATCCATCCATTTTCCTGCAAATTACATAACTTCATTTTTTCTTTACTGTGGAGTAGAACTCCACTGTGTAAATGTACTACATCCTCATTATCTACACATAAGTTTAAGGACATCTAGGCTGGTTCCATTTTCTAGCTATTATAAATAGAGCAGCAATAAACATGGCTGATAAAGTATCTCTAAGGTAGTGAGATGAGTCCTTAGGATATTTGCCTAGGGGTTGTATAGCTGGGTCATATGATAGATCTACTTTTAACTGTCTCAGGAACCTCTACACTGATTTCCACAATGGCTGAACCAGATTGCATTCCCACCAACAGTGTAGAAGGGTTCCTCTTTTTCTGCATCCTCACCAGCATTTAAGTTCATTTGTTTTCATGGTGGCAGCAAATCTGACAAGAGTGAGATGGAATCTCAATGTAGTTTTAATCTGCATTTCTCTGATGACTAGGGATATAGAACATTTTTTTAGATGTTTATATGCCATCTGTTCTTCTAAGTTGGTAACCCAAGTAGATGCAAGTAATGCAGATTTCAGAGAGGGTCTTATTTTCTGACAGCCATTTGGCATGACCACCAACTTATCTACTGTTGGCTGAGAAGCATGAAAATATGGGAAAATATTGATCAAATAATATTCAAATTATTGAACTAGTAGCATCTATGGACATATAGTCCTAAATTCACTGAAACTTACCTGATCTCAGAAGCTAAACAAGGTTGGTACTGATTATAATTTGAACGAGAGGCCACCAGGGGCAGGAGGAATACCAGGTGACATAGCCTTTAAATTTATGTATACATATATGGAACTTCCTGCTATCAGACTTAATAGTGTTTTAAACTATGGAAGTCAGATCAACAATTGAACAGCTGAAGTGAGATCAGTAGTTAAGCATGAGTCAAACAAGACACAAACACAGCTGAGAAAGTTTGTGACACAAAGGTTTAGAGGATACAGAAACATGAAGTTCTGAAAGCAAATATTCAAACTTAAAACCAACCAACAAACAAGCCCCTGCTGTTCTGAACTTTTTGTGGATGAGAACAAACAACTATCTTGACAAATTAATCACTGGACAAAATTTAGCAATGTTCTGGGATAAACTAAAAAAAAATTCAAGAATCAAGGAGCAACGATATTTTATGTTTTGACATCTGATTGTCCTAGGTAGGAATGTCCTTGACAAATATAAATTAACTTAATCTCAGTAGTATTATATATTATGAACCTGTTAACATATTAATAAATTTCATACTGTTACATTATTGTGCTTAATATACATAATAACTAGCTAGTATTAAGTTGTGTTAATAACTCAACCAAAAGATGGATAAATACATGATGGATAGATAGCCTGATGATAGTTAGATGAAAAGTCAAAGAGTATGATTAAATTTTTGTTTAAATTAACCCAAAATACTTTTCTTTGGTTAAAGTTCTTATTTTTGAAATATTTACAGAAAGTCATTGAAACACACTTTAAATTTAAAAATAGGTAATTTGGGACTGCTCCCCACCTTGTTTAATGTAGGGTCTTTTTTCTCAATTTTTATCAACATTTTCCAAGATTATAAAAAATATCCCATGGTAATACCCTCCCTCCCCCCCCCACTTTCCCCTTTGAAATTCCATTCTCCATCATATCCCCTCCCCATCTCAATCAGTCTCTCTTTTATTTTGATGTCATGATCTTTTCCTCCTCTTATGATGGTCTTGTGTAGGTAGTGTCAAGCACTATGAGGTCATTTTATGTATGGAGGGAGCACATTGTAAGGAGTCCTATCCTTCCTTTGGATCTTACATTCTTTCTACCATCTCTTCTGCATTAGACCCTGAACCTTGGAAGGTGTGATCAAGATGTTACTCAGTACTCCAGTCACTGCTTTCCAGCACTAAGATACCTTCTGAGTCATCCCAAGGTCACTGCCATCTGAGAGTAGCATTAATATATTGGCATAAATATTAAGAGAAGTGCTTACTGGGAAGTTTGATAAGCATAGTATATACATTTTTTCAGACATCAGCAGATGTTACACCCCTAGGGTTCATGACTACCCCTGTTTCCTAAGTCAGGTTAACCTGGAAGTCATTATGTAGTCTCAGGCTGGCCTTGAACTCACAGCAGTCCTCCTAACTCTGCCTCAGGAGTGTTAGGGTTAAAAGTGTGTGCCACCACACCCAGGTAATTTTCTCCTCTTTACAAGATTTCTTTTTTTCTTCCTCTTTTCCAATATCTACCCATTCAAAGAAAAATGTAAAATGGTAACTTGTAAGCAATAAACAAACTACATGATACTATTTCAAACATTTTAGCTCCTTATCTTCAATTTTTCTTACAATAAATTTCTTTCATGTACTTTTATAAGGTAGCTAATCAGATGAACTTGAATTTAGTCCTACAAACAAAAGGAGACATCAATAGTGATAAGGTATTGAGTTTTGGAAATAACCATAGGATGTTTTATTCATGGAGAGATTCAATTATATCTTTAAAGGAGCATCATGAGTAAAGCAATATCTTAGACTGTTTGGGAAATAAGTTAAGTAAAATATTAAACTTAATTATATATTATATTTTTAGCATTAATCTTAAAAGGGAAGATCTTATCAAATTTCCAGCATTCACCTTGTTGGTGATAAAGTTCATATACTTTTCTTGGATATATGAAAACATTCCTACTGTAATATGGGCTTGATAAGAAAACTTTAGTCACCTTAGTTCTTTGCCTTCATAATGAAAAGAGGGCTTCTGGACAACATTTGGAGAGTACTAAAAAATCACTGAATACAAGTCATTTTGTTCTGAATTTTCATTTTGTCTGAAGTGTAATTTTTTTTCACCAAAGACTATGTATATTCATTAGTTATTTTCTCTTATTGAAATGTTTTCCTAATTGAAATAAATTAGTATTGCCCTTTTCTGTTAGAGTGTATGACAGATACTTCTTCTTTAAAAGTTGTTATTTATGTATTTGTGTGGGGGTGGGTGGGTTCACCTCCATAGCATATAAGCAAAGGTCAGAAGACAACCTGAGGAACCTGTGCACCACCTTCTTTAAGGCAAATTGACTGAAAAGAAACATTAAACTATCTGACCTGAGAGATTCAATTGTGCTTGGCTCCATTACTCATTGACATTGGAATGGTGGGATCACAAATGCATAAGCCACCTTACATCCTCACTTTAATTGGGTGCTTGGAAATTGAATCCAGACCAGCAGGCTTTGTAAGCATTCATGGAGGCTCTGCTGAAACAACTCCCTACTCCATTGTAAGATACACATCTTTAGGTTTAAACAACAGACAACCCTAGCAAAATGAAATAAATGTTTAAGATTTATAGAGATACCACAATGGGCAAAGCAATGATCCATTATTTATTATGGTAAATACTATTGTTATAACTTATAGAAATCCTGCCTTTTAATCATGATTCCTTGAAATTGAAGATGTAAGATTTCCTAAATTACCAATTTTGTAGCTTGACAAAATGATAGAACTTGAATAATGAGTAAACTGTCATGACAAAACCCAAATAATTTCTTTTTGTGTGGTTGATGCAAGGATTTTCCATTGAAATGTCCTCTAAATTTCAATATTAGGTAGAAAGAGTTAATTATCACAGTATATTCTGTATGGCATTTCCCAGGGAACAGAACAGAAGCTGCTTCAGAAACTCTGTCCCTCCTCTTATTTGTTTTAAGGAACACCTGAACACAGCCCTCTAGTTCTGGTTTTCAAAGTGCAATGACACATCATCATATACAGAGACTTAGATTTTATATCATCAGAATTCTGACTTCTGACTTCTTGTCTGATTTAATAATTCTTGGTTAGCTAATATATGAATAAAGATCCAAATAAATTTTGAATAGATTAATGTGTCCGATCCTTGTGACCCACATCTCCGTAATGTTTCAGACAGTGATTTATTTTCTTCCCTGAAACACAGATGACATTTCCGATTTCCAGGAGATCAGTGTGTCACGAGAGACTTGGTGAATGAAAGGTTGGCTATCTGCCACAAACATGATTTCTCTCCTTTGTAATACATCATTACAATGTTGAAAGTATCAAATTCTATAGACTATTACCTAATTATTTGCACAATTATTTTCAGTGGCTTGTTTATTAAAAGCTACATTAACATCATTGTAATACCTAAGTTAAAATCTGTGAATTTTATATAAATGAGTATGATTTTGTCTGAATAACAAAAATTCATAAGGGACACCAGATTGAAGTTTTATTTGCACATCCAATGTATCATGGTTTTCAATATGTATGATGACATTTTGTTCATACATCTATTATAAACAATGACTTCATGTAACATAAATTTTCTCTTTTAAATGTTAATGACTGAATATTTAAAGAAAATTTAAATTAATATATCATAACCAAACATTCTCATTATTTGTTTCACAAAAATATTCTTTTGAAATAAAAGGGAAACTTCTAACTAGTACAAAGGGAGGTAAATACTGCTAGAAAGTCTTCATTTTACTGTTGTTTGCTTCATGTTTTTAATCCCATGGCTTTTAAACAGTTGAAGTGGTAAATTACTATCAGTCTTTGATAGATTTTTGATATGTCCCCTTGTACATAAGAAGCTGAACTGAGAGGCCACCTAACTCATTTCACCGGGGACTTTGAACAACTATAAGAAATGGTTTTGTTTTGGACTTCGTAGGGCTCAGAAATGAAAATGCCACTGTGCCGAGGACAACACATCAATCTCATTTGCTACCTGGATTCCCAATCTCATCTTTTCACTGTTGACACTGTTTTTCAATATGCAACACAGTATCAGCCTTATTGCATATTTTGCTAACATTTTCTATGTGTATACCTCACATTTCTCTTAATAGGCTTGATCATAGCTGCATTTTAAATTTAAATCATTATTAGTAAATTCTCTACATTTTTGAAATGTGCAGTTGAGATAAATGGGCACAGTGTGTTTTGGAACTAGTACGTATACCAGTAAAGCATACTCCTGGGGACATTCCAGAAAAGGCAAGTGATTAAAACAGAATAAAAATAAGCTATTATATTCTGCTCTATAAAATGAAAGTTTTGATTGTGTTACAGTACTTGACAAGGAATGGGATCAAAAATATTTTTCTTGTTTTTATATCATTTTAATGAAATATGGATTTGCTAGCTCAGAGAAGAATGGGGAAATGTTGATAAAATATAATACTGCCTGTGTTATTGTTCTGCAAGAAGAAAATAAGAAAAATACTAGTGCAATAAGGATTCTTATTTTCCTGGGACAATAGACCTAGCTCAGTGGTAAAGCACTTGCTGTGCATGAGAACATGAGTTCAGATCCCCAGAATCCACACAAAGACAAATACAGTAAGAAGCTTCCATGATTCCCACATAACTATAACAGATGGGATATGGAGGCAAGACAAACCTTAGAAGATCATGGGCTGGCTGCCCTGGTTAATGCAAAAGAGCAGAACAAATAGATGTTGCCTCAAACAAGATAAAGAACCTGAACCCAAGCTTATTATCCTTTTACTTTCACTCATGAACCATGGCATGCACACACACACACACACACACACACACACACACACACACACAGAATAAGTCATCAGAGACCAAGCAACTTAAGATACTGTAAATTTATCATCTGATTTCAAAGGTCATAACTCTGGCAGAGACAGGATGTCTAGTTTCTAAACTTTGATTTCCACTGATAAAGTCTTGATGGGTCAATGGCTTGTCTGGAGATTGTGGGGAAAAAATATTTAATTCTAGCCTAAGAAAATTGTTAGGGAAAGCCAATTACTAGAGTTTGTAAGACAGTTCCAAGTCCTGGCTGGATGTCCACCAGAGACACTTTTTAGTGTATTTAAACCAGTGTGGTTCTTCAGATTCTTCTGGTTTTTTTTTTGTTTTGTTTTGTTTTTTTTTTTTTTTTCATTGAGCATTTCTGATCATTTTTCCTTCATTGACCAATATAATGAAATAAAAAAGGATTTATGTCATTGTCTCATTTACAGTGTGTCAATGTTTGTAACGTCTAATCCTTTTCATATGCTTAGGATTTATCATATGTTAACGGCTATTTTATGTTACATGTGCTTTTGGACTGATCTATAATTTAAAATGGTAGGCTGTGGAAATAAAAATAGTCATATGTTAATTATTTAGACAGGTTTACTTAATGGGATGTGCATCCAAAGTATAAACATGTACTTTTACTATTATCACAGCCAAAAATAAACTATCAGAAATAAATCTTGCTTAACTAATAAAAAAAGAATTGTAATATTGAAAAGATACATAAAAATATCTTTAAAAAAACATACCAAACTCCACAAGTAATGGGCTATGATATTTCTCTCTCTGTGATTAAACAAAAAACCACATATCTAAGGGTGAATTATTCTACCAACATCTTCTTGGTGGGATTGGATACTATATGGTAGACAAGGGTTATACTTACTATGAAGTATCTATAGCCTTCCATCCTTTATGCAAAATTATGTGGCATATATGTTGTGTACAGTATTAACCTATGACTAGATTCTTCATATGAAGGGCATGTAAGTACAAGAGATGTTTAGAGCATTAATTTCTAAAGTAATGTCATTTTCAAGAGCTACTATTGTTAAAGTTTTTGGAAGTATGCATTTGGTATGGATGACAGAAAATTATTTCCTATGTCTTTAAGAATTTCAGGGACTGGTTAGAACCAAAATTCACTGCAGCAACTGCATGTCATTAGGACTTTGCCACCTGAAATAGGCTGTAGTTCCCTGGGGATGCAGCCACTTTCAGACACATGGAAGAAAAGAACAATAAGGAATTTAGAATCTAAACTCACTCTTCTCCTTTTCCTTTCCTCACACGATCAAAGAAAGAAATAAAGGAAGCAAGGGTTTCTAAATCAATATCAAAAATGATTACCTTAGGCTCAGAGCAGGTAATACATGCATTCGTCATTTGTGTTGCTGTGACATAGGATAAAAAGTCATTGCATGATACTATCCTTTTTTTTTCTTCATTTTTTATTGACAATTTCCATAGTTGTAGACAATGACCCATGGTAATTCCCTCTCTCCCCCACTTGCCCCTTTGAAACTCCTGTCTCCATCATATCACCTCCCCCTCTCAATCACTCTCTCTGTTATTTTGATATCATCATCTTTTATTCCTATTATGATGGTCTTGTCTAGGTACTGGCAGGCACTCAGAGGTCATGGATATTCAGGTCACTTAGTGTCTGGAGGAACATGTTGTAAAGAGTCCTACCCATCCTTTTGTTGTTTCTTACATTCTTTCTGATAACTCTTACACAATGGACCCTGAGACTTAGAAGATGTGATAGAGATATTTCACTTCTGAGCACTCTTCTGCCGCTTCTTCTCAGCATCATGGTGCCTTCTGAGTCATCCCAAGGTCAACACCATCTGAAAAGAGAAACTTTTCTAACCAAAAGTGAAAGTAACATTAATATAGGGGTATGGACATTAACAAAAGTGTTTACTGTGAAGTTTGGTGAGCAGAGTATATGCATTTAGCCAGCCAGCAGCAGATGTTACACCCCTAGGGCCCATGACTACTCTGTTGTAGGTTTTCACTATCAGGGATGTATTCCCTCCTATGGAGCGGCCTCCATTCCAATTAAAGAGTGGTTGGTTTCCCCTATAACAGACATCCTACTATTGTACCTGTTGGCTCATTTGTCCTGGCTTGCAGCATTTAAAGCTTCCAGTATCCATTGTTGAGGATCTCCACTGGTGATTTCTCTCTCTCCCATTGAACTGCATGCAGCATAGCTTTTTCCAGCTTTCTGTCAGCTCAACTATATTGAGGAAGTTTTCAGCTCAGCTCCAGCAGGATTTCTCAGTGACCTGGAAGCCCAAGTATGTGAAGTCTTCAGCAATAGGTTCTTACCATCTATTCCTGGTAGAAAACCCAGAGCTTTGGCAATGGCCTGAAATGTTTTGGGGGAATCAATGACCTCCCTGTCCAACAACTCACTAGAAGCCATCCCATCCCTGTCTCTGAAAATTTTCTAGTAATCATCTATGGCTTCTGAGTGTTCCATTGTCCAAAAAAGTAGGTTTCCATATGACTTATTTATATCATCTTAGATTTTGATTAGCCCTTCCTCCACATTTCCTTTACTCATGTCTTCCCCTGACCTCACTTAGGCCTTTTCACCCCCATTAATCTGTTCTTCTACTTACATATATATAAAGCCATCCCATTAGGTGTCCCTCATTCCCTTTCTATTCCCTTTATATCCTGTTTCTAGCTTACTGGTCTCTGTTACTGAGTTTTATTCCACATCACAATCATTTGTAGCTAGGATCCACATATGAGAGAGAACATGTGACATTTGGTTTTCTGGGCCTGGGTTACCTCACTAAGTATAATTATTTCCAGATCCATCCATTTTCCTTAAAAATTTTATAGTATCATTTTTTCTTTGCCACTGAGTAAAACTCCATTATGTAAAAATGTACCACATCTTCATTTTTCACTCATTAGTTGAGGGACATTTAGGCTGGTTCCATTTCCTAGCTATTGTGAATAAAGTGGCAATAAACATTGTTGGCAAGTATCTCTAAGATAGTGAGAATAGTCCTTAGGATATATGCCTAGGAGTGGTATAGCTGGATCATATGGTAAATCTATTACTGGCTGTTTCAGGAACCTCCACACTGATTTCCACAATGGCTGGACCAGATTGCATTCCCACCAACAAAGCAAAGGGTTCCTCTTTTTCTACATCCTTGCCAGTGTTAATGGCCATTTGTTTTCATGATGGTAGCCATTCTGATACAAATGAGATCAAATCTCAATGTAGTTTTAATCTGCATTTCCCTGATGCCTAGGGATAGAAAACAACTTTTTAGATGTTTATATGCCATCTGTATTTCTTCATTTGAGGAGAACTCTCTACTTAGTTCAATAGCCCATTTAAATATATATATATATATATTTGAGAGCAAGTGTGAGAGAGAAAGAAGCAAACATTGAGAGACAACGAGAATGGGCATGCAGAAATCTCCAGCTACTGCAAACGAACTCCAGCCCACCTTCTGCATCTGGCTTCTGTGGTTCCTGGAGAATGGAACATGGATCTTTAGGCTTCACAGGCAAGCTCCTTAATTGCTGAGTCAACTCTGTAGCCCCCACAGACTATTTTTATAATTGGGTTGTTTCATTTCTTATTATTTAGTTGTTTGAGTTCTTTGAATATTCTAGATATTAATCCTCTGTCAGATGTACAGCTGGCAAAGATTTTCTCCCATTTTGTAGGTTGTCTCTTTGCTCTAGTCAACAGTGTCCTTTGCTGTACAAAAGCTTTGTAATTTCAAGAGGTCCCAGCAGTTGATTTGTGTTTTTATTTCCTGAGCAATTGAGGTTATATTCAGAAAATCTTTGCAAAGACTAATATGTTCAAGGGTTTTCCCTACTTTTTCCTCTAGCAGTTTCAGAGCTTCAGGTGTGATATTAAGGTCCTTGGTCCATTTGTACTCAATTCTTGTAGAAGGAGAGAGATAAGGATCTATTTTCACCCTTCTCCAGATACATATCCAGTTTTCCCAGCATCATTTGCTGAAGAGGCTGTCTTTTCTCCAATGAGTATTGTTGGATTTTTTTTTTAATTTTTTTAAGGTAGGGTCTCACTATAGCCCAGGTTGACCTGGAATTAACTATGTAATCTTAGGGTGGCCTCAAATTCATGGTGATCCTCCTACCTCTGCCTCCCAAGTGAGCTACCACTCCCAGCTTATTTTGGCATTTTTGTCAAAGATCGGGTAGCTATAGCTACCTGGACTTACATCTGTATCCTCTATACTGTTCATGGATCTACATGTCTGATTTTGTGCCACTATAATGCCCCCCCCCCACTGCCCTGTAATATAGATTAAAATCAGGTATGGCGGTACCACCAGCCTTATTTTTGTTGATCAAAATTGTTTTTTTTTTTTTAAATATTCAAGGTTTTTGTGGTTCCAAGTGAATTCTTGGATTTTTTTCTATTTCCAAGAAAAATAACATTGGAATTTTTATGAGAATTACATTAAATGTGTAGACTGCTTTTAGTAACATTCCCATTTTCACAATATTGATTCTTCCAATCCAATAACAACAGATGTCTTTCCATTTCCTAGTGTCTTCTGCAATTTCTCTCTTGACTGTTTTAAAGTTTTCATTATAGAGATCCTTCATTTCCTTAGTTAAGTGTATTCCAAGGTACTTTCTTTTATGCAGTTATTAATGGGTGTGATCCTCTGATTTCATCCTCTGTATGTTTGTTGTTAGCATATAGGAAGGCTGCTGATTTATGTGTGTTTATTTTGTACACTGCTATATGACTATAGGTGTTTATCAGCTCTAACAGTTTGCTGGTAGAGGTTTTGGGGTCATTTATGTATAGAATCATACCATTTTCAAATAATAAGTTGATCTCTTTCTTTACAATTTGTATCCATTTTATGTGTGTCTCATGCCTTATTGCTATGGTTAAGACTTCCAGTACTATATTAAATAAAAGTGGAGACAGTGGACACCCTTGTCTTGTTCCTGATTTTAGTGAAAAGCTTCAAGTTTTTCTTCATTTAGTATTATGTTGGCTATAGGTGTGTCATAACTAGTGTTTATTATGTTGATATATGTTCCTTCTATTCCCAGTTTCTGTAGCACTTTTATTATGACGGGATGTTGGATTTGTGAAATGCTTGTTCTGCATCTAATGAGATGATCATGTGATTTTTGTGCATGATACAATAATTTGAATGCTGAATCAAAGCTACCTCAAATAGCCTGACTGCCAAACTCTCTGATTGGAAACCCAGCAATCTGAATTTTACCAATGATACCAAGGTTAAAAAACTTGGAAAAAATCACCTGGAGAACTCACAGTAAATGAGTTATACTTTTACATATCAATGTTTAACCAAAAGCCTTCAACAAAGATCCTAGACAAGTAATACATTATAAAGAATCACACAGTGGTAGCCAGTTTTCTCCTTCTACTAGCAACTATTAAATGTTAGGGAGTAAATTTATTAGCCTTACAATTTTTTGAAGAAAATGTGAGTTTACCATCATTGTGTCTGGATATTTCTCAAATATCTTATATTTTTTGTTTGACACAGAGAGAAAGAAAAGTGAGTGAATGGGTGCACCAGACCAGATCTTCCTGCCACTGCAAATTAACTTCAGATGTATGTACCACTTTCTGCATCTGGCTTTACATGGGCACTGAGAAATTGATTCCCTGGGCCAGCAGGATTTTTTTTTTTTCAAGTGTCTTTAACCACTGAGCAATCTCTTCAGACTTGTGTCTGGAGTTTTACCAACCAATAAATTATAAAATTACGATAGCCTTAAATAAAATATCAGGATCAAAGAGTATTAAACTATTTACCCATTGGTAAATTCTACAAAAATGATTATTGTGACTTTCATGCAAATGTATAAATGAAGATTTCCAATGATTTATTTAAAATAATAATTTAGGCCACCAATAAGACGTAAAAGAAACCCAAAGGATGTTTGACAGCTTTGACAACTTAATAAAGAAATAATAGTTTATAACACAAAACATGTACAACTTACAAAACCTTTTAATGACCATTCAGTACATAAACACAATCTGTGTTGTTATTAGTTTCAACAGATGAAAAATACTTCCATCTGTACATGTGAATAATTACAAGTTAACCTTTGCCACTATAGTGTTATAAAATAGATACTAACACATCAATTCCAACACTGTGCTGACAGAACATGCAGTATTATCTCTTTGCTGTGTCTCAATTTAGAATCATGTTGCTACCACTAATAGTCACTCCTAACATAAATTTTAAGTGAAGAGCTCTTATAATAATATTTAGGAGCATAGACACTTCATCATTATGAAAACATGGAGCTTAAACTCCACTCGGCAAGATTTATCTAGAGATACATTGCATGGAGAGAAATGCATTCAACTCTCGCAACATGAAAAATAGCCATGGAGAAGGTCACATACAGAAAGGGAGATGCAACACCAGTAGTTATTTTTAAATAAAGTTTAGATTCTTGTGACTGTTACAGATTTGAAGGTAGAGGTGGGAGTAGTCTATGGACTGCTGGAAGGAAAGCAAAATAGAAATGAAAACATTAGTTTGAAGGGTCTCATAATACAGACAATAGCTTAAACAAAGCTGATGCATTGAAAGATAATGACAGAACAAAGCAGGAATAAATATTATGGAGTAAATAAATGCCATGGAGAATCATAAAGCAACATGGTCTGTTAGAATAGTCAGAAAAACTTTCTGAATAAAAGAGAACTTGAAACAATGACTTTTAGAGGAATTAAATTTGCTTATAGGAAATTATCAGGAAATTAGTACCATGAATGAGAGAGCAATAAATTATGTCACCATGCATTGCCAAATATCTAGTACTGATTCTGTTACAGATATTAGCTAGTGATAATAAAAATAATAGTGGGAGGGCTGGAGAGATGGCGTAGCGGTTAAGCGCTTGCCTGTGAAGCCTAAGGACCCCGGTTCGAGGCTCGGTTCCCCAGGTCCCACGTTAGCCAGATGCACAAGGGGGCGTACGCGTCTGGAGTTCGTTTGCAGAGGCTGGAAGCCCTGGCGCGCCCATTCTCTCTCTCTCCCTCTACCTGTCTTTCTCTCTGTGGCTGTTGCTCTCAAATAAATAAATAATTAATTTTAAAAAATAATAATAATAGTGGGAAATATCGATGTTTCTCACTTTCAAAACATTTCATGATCATATGTGCCAAGAATACATATGTAGTTACATTTACTTTCATTTATTTAATGTGTATCAGTGCATGAACATATAATATCACCAGAAAAATTCTGACTAATATATCTCTATTAAAATTCACTAAAGTAAAGAAACCAATTTTGACACAATAGTGTCTTGTAAGTAGTAAGGATATTGAATGTATATGTAGGAATGGGAATTGGGACAAAATAGTTTGATAAGGGCAATCTAGACGAATTGATTGTGATTAGGCATAGGGTAATATACTTTATAGTTTAGGATTGTTATCTGTGAAGTGAAAACTTGGAATGAATCTTAATATGTTATATTCAAAAAAACTTGGTAAGAAACATAGCTATGTAACAATGAGGAATTATGCTCCAGATAAGCATATTTGCTAGAATACTTAGAAACATAAATTTCTGTTGTTTATTGTTGATAATTTGATGTTTTCTGTCTACTGCCCACTCTGTAGATAATATACTGAGTACAAAAAAAATCCCCACAAAACAAACAAACAAACAACAACAAACCCACAATTAACAGACCTCCCAGTGACCTGGTCCTGGCACTCCTGCTCCCAGCATGGGCTTATGTGGACCCTACCTGCATGCTGGGTACTGAGGCCTTTGGCTCTGCTTTAGTGATTACCCTGTCCCTGGATACCCAACTCCCGGTTTCCCTGATTCAGAGGGTAATGGGAAGAGTGAGTAGAACAGACTCTTACTTCATTCCCCACCTCCCAGTATCCTAATACCTTTAACCCTCCTGCTTGTTTGGGAAAGCCTGGATCCTGCATGTGTGCTGTGGAAGCAAACCGTTCACTCCAGCTTCCTGTTTGTCTTGGTTTTGTGTACCCAACTACCTGTTTCACTGAGCCAGGGGATACACTGGCCACTGTGGGAGCTGGCCTCTTGCTCCTGGCTCCCCAGCTTCCTAGCTGCTGGTAACCAAACTCTTAATTCCCCTGTCCTGAATAATACATACAAGTGGAGAGAGAAAGCCTAAGTTCCCCATTCCCCACATCCCAGTTCCCCAGGGACTCTTGATGCCCTTGCAACCTCCATAATCTGTGCATCTGCAGTTATTACCCCATCCTACTCCAGTCTGGCTCACTTTTAAAACCAAAACTTCATGGAAGAATCTATAAAGACAAATACCTACTTCTTCCTCAAAAAAAAAAAAAATGACTTTTACCCAGAGATGGGTAGATCACAATGGAAAAAATTAATGAAAGTCAGAAAACAGAGAGATCTCCACCATGGATGCCTAGTCCCACAATGGAAGTCTCCAATGAAAACAGACAGAAAACAACAGAAATTGAATCTCAAATGAAAACATAACAAGCTATGTAACCACGATCAAGAGAATTTCTGAAATAGATGCAAATCATGAAAAAGTGAACAATTACATAAATTAAATTAAGCAGAATTGACGTAGGAGCACAAACCTTTTCCACTAGGTTTAATTGTAGAAAGCCAGAGTAGTCTGAAATGAGAGATAAATGAACTGAAAGTGAGTCAACAAATAACCAATAACCAGCTGATAAAGCTTATTGAAGACATGATCAAATGCAAGAATGAGTTCCAGGAAGCATCAAGAAAATCATGCTTTGAACTGAAATCGTACCTTAAAAAAGAGAGGAACACAATAAAAAATAGCAAAAAATAAATAAAATACAGCTTTTGAAAACCTTTCTAGGACTCCTCACTAACAGTCATTTATATGGAGGACAGAACTTCTAAGATGGAAGACAAGACAGAATAAATTGATCAGGAATCCAAAACCTCTGCTAAGTTCAAAAAATAATGTGAACAGAGTATGAGGGAATTATGGGATACCCTGAATGACCAAACATCCAGATCATGGGTATATCAGAAGTAGAAGAAATCCAGGCCAGAATCACAGAGAACATATCCAACAAAATTATTAAAGAAATGTCTTCCAATCTCACAAAAGAAAGGCCCATCCAGATACAAGAAGCTCACAGAACACCAAACAGACAGCAACAAAGACGAAACTCTCCAAGGCACATCATTTAAAACTGTTATAGATGAAAAGAGATACTGATAAAAACAATATGAGAGAAACAGCCCACTACACACAAACTCACATCAGAATTATCCAAGATTTCTCAATTGAAACCATGAAAGCCAGAAGGATATGGAATGGAACACTTCAAAGTCTAAAGAAACTATCGATTCCAACACAAACTTCTTTGCACAGCAAAAGTATCCCTCATAATAGATGGTGAATAGAAAACTTTCCATGAAAAAAAGTCAGATCTATGATTATATAAACACAAAACCTAACATAAAGAGAATACTTCAGGGAGTACTTCACACAAAAGAGTCAGACAACCACTCTTAAGAGAGAGAGGGTCTACAAGAAGAAGGCCACAGTAATCAAAATTACAGAAGGTTCAAAAATGTACATAGCCCAGGAATTCACCAAAACTCATAAAACAAGCTTTCATGGCAGGGAATAAGTCAAACCTTACATTTATAACCTAAAATATTAAAGATTCAACCACACTGGTGCATCAAAAGACACACTTTAACAGGGTGTATCAGAAAAATGGACCCCTTTCTGCTGTCTTCACAAAACCTACCACACCACTAAAGACAGATACCTCCTGAGGGTGAAAGAATAGAAAATGATATTCCAAGTAAATGGAAATAAGAAACAAGCAGGTGTTGCTATATTAATATTTAATAAAATAGACTGCAAACCAAAAGTAATCAAAAAGGACAAACAAGGCCATATCTTACTCAACAAGGGGATGATCCAACATGAGTGCATCAAAATTGTAAATCTATATGCATCAAACATAGGTGTACCATAGTTTATAAAACAAAACCTATTAGACAATAAAACAGAAACAGATAACAAACAGTTGGTGACTTCAATAATCCACTATCATCAACAGACAGTTATCCAAGCAAAAAAATAAAGGGGAAATAACATAGCTCAAAAATACTATATATCAACTAGAACTAATGGACATTATATAACTTTACACCCTAGGTCTACATAACACACATTCTTCTCAGCAGTCCATGTAACCTTATCCAAAAATATGTCATATATTAGACCATGTCTATATAAATTCAGGAAAATTGGTATAACTTTCTACATACATCATTTCAGATCACAATGCTTTAAAGCTAGAAATTAACAACAAGAGACACATCAGGAATTCCACAAGCTCCTGATGACTAAACAACACACTTTTAAACAGTGGATGGGTTGTGAAAGAAATGAAAAAAGAAATTGTTAAATTTATAGAATTGAATGATTATGAAAACACAACTTGCCAAACCTTATGGGACACAATAAAGAGAGTCCTAATTGGAAAATTTGCAGTGTTAAATGTCTTCATAACAAAGAAGGAGAGATTTCAAACTAATTGCAAATTAATTATTGAAAATCCACCTAAAGGCTTCAGAAAAACAAGAAGAATCCAGTCCTAAGAGCTCCAAACAAAAAGAAATGATCAAGATCTGAGCAGAAATTAATGAAAAGTATTAAAAACTGGATAAAACAAAGAAGTGGTTCTTTAAAAAATGTAAACAAGATTTATAAACACTTGGACAATTTGACCAAATGAAAAAAGAGAGGCCTCAAGATAACAAAATCAGAAATGAAAAGGGAGAGGTAATAACAGATATCAATGAAATAGGAAAAAGTACCAAGACCTGCTTCCAAAACTTCTACTCCACAAAATTGGAGAATCTGGAATAAATGGATGAATTTTTAGCCATATACCACCTACCAAAACTAAACTCAGAGCAGATTAACCTCCTAAACAAACTTACCACATCCATCAAACCTGAAAAGTTACTCAAAAGCCTCTCCCAAAAGAAAAGCTGAAGACCACATGGTTTCTCAGCCAAATTCTATGAAACAGTCATTGAAGAAATGAAACCATTTTTTTCCCACAATGCTTTACATAATGGAAAAACAGGGAATGCTCACTAACTCCTTTTTAAAATTTATTATTTAAAATTTATTTTTATTAGATAGGAACATATTTAATATGTAAACAATGCATATTGGTACCATCCTTTTCCTCCTCTCTCCCCTTCCTCATTTGGGATACAGGTCAACCCCATGGGGATTGTGGGATGCATTATGAGGGAAGCCATAACTTTATGGGGGAGAGTTAATGTCTCTGTGCAAAATGTCCCAACTTGTGGATCTAACAATATTTTCTCCCCCTCTTTTGGAAAATTCCCTGAGCCATGTTGGGGGCATTTTAAGTCTACTTCAGTGATGGGCACTTAGGAGCCTCTGGATCTCTGGTTTGGTAGGTGTTGAATGTTCTCAGTGTCTATCTCCTTCACCCTTGTGCTTATATCAGATTAACTAAGAAAGCAGAATTCTTCCTCATTTCCCCAATCCCTCTGTGGTTTCAGCTGGTGCCAGGGTGGAGTGCACTGGGCTGTCTAACTCCTCAAGTCAAGCTTCCCTATGAAAAAGAGAAACAGATTCTCAATGGAGAGTAAAGTCAGCCCTGGCTAAATAGGATAACCACTATAGATATAGAAAGAATTTAAAGGATATAGGTCCTCTTATAGCCCAAGGTTAGTGGGAGCTTGACAATAGAAAGCGGAATTATTTTGGAGTGGGTAGTTTGATTTTTTTTTATTGCTTAGTTTTTTGAGTTCTTTGTAGATTGTAGATGTTAGGCATATGTCAGTGACATAGCTAGTGAATATTTTCTCCTATTCAGTGGGTAATCTATTCAGTCTGCTTATGGTATGTTTGTCTGTGCAAAAGTGTTTTAGCTCCATAAGGTCATACTGGTTGAGAGCTTGTTCAATTTCCTTGAACACTGGGGTTTGTATAGAAAGTCTTTTCCTGTGCCTATATCAGGGGTATTCCTCCTTTTTTTTTTTTTTTTCTTCCAGTAGTTGAGAGGAGTTTATATTATATTATATTGAGGTCTTTAATCCACTTGCACTTAATTTTTGTGTATGGCAAAATGAGTGGGTATAATTTCGTTTTTCCCATATGATCATTCAATTTGTCCAACACCATTTATTGAAGATGCTGTCTTTTCTCTAGTCCACATTATTAACAACTTTGTTGAAGATCAAGCAATTGTAGTTACTTGACTAAAGGTCTGGATCTTCAATTCTGTTCCATTCATCTATGTTTCTGCTTTTATTCCAGTACCATACTGTTTTTGTTACTATGACTTTGTAATATACCTTAGATTGGGCATGGTGATACTGTCAGAGGTTTTGTTCTTGTTATTGTTGTTGATTGCTTGTTTATTTGATTTTGTTAAGGATATATTTGGATATCTATGGCCTTCTGGTGTTCCATATGAATTTTGAGATAAGTTTTTCAATCTCTGTGAAGGATGATGCTGGTATATTTATTGTTGTTGCATTAAATCTGTATGTTGCTTTTGGTTGAATTGCCATTTTCGCAATATTAATTCTAATTATCCAGGGGCATGGAAGGTTTTTCCATCTTCTCAAGTCCTACTTGTTATCTTTCTGGAGCTTTAAAAAAATATATTTTCATTAAATATTTTCTTCACATCCTTGGTTAGTGTTCTTCCAAGGTATTTATTTTTTGTTGTTGCTACTGAAAAGGGGACAACCTCTCTGATTTATTTCCCTACAGATTTTTCCTTTGCAAATAGAAAAGCTACTTATTTTTATGCATTGATTTTCTATCCTGCCACTTTGCTGAAGGAACTTATCACCTTTAGAAGTCTTGAAATGGAAACTTTCAAGTCAGTTATAAAGGATGATATCATCTGCAAATAGGGCTAACTTGATTTCTTCCTTTCCAATTTGAAATCCTTTTCTTTCTTTCTTTCTTCTTATTGCTTGGGGTAGTATTCTAGTACTATGTTGAAGAGCAGTGGTAAGAGTGGGAACCCCTGTCTTGTTAATGATCTCAGTGGCAACTCCTTGAGTTTTTCTCCATTAAGTATTATTTGGGCTTTATGTGATTATATATATAGTCTTTACTGTGTTGAAATATAAACATTCCATGCCTATTCTTTCCAGGTTTGTCAAAGGCCTTCACTACATCAATAGAGATGATCATGTGGTTCGTAGGGTTAAGTTCATTTATTATGCTGACCAATTTCCGTATGTTAAAACATTCCTACATCTCTGAGATGAATCCTACTTCAGCAAGGTGGATAATATTCTTTATGTGTTGTTGAATTCAGTTTTCAAGGATTTTGCTAATTTCCATCTAAGTTCATGAGGGATATAGTATAGTTGTCTTTCCTTTCTGCATCTTTTTCTCATTTTGGTATCAGAGTGCCCTTAGCTTCATCAAAGGATACAGGAGGATTCTCTGCTCTCTGAATATGTCAAACAGTTTGAGAAAAAAACAGGTTTCAATTCTTCAAAGAAGCTTTGATAGAATTCAGCTAAAACAACATCCAGTCCTGGGCTTTTCTTTTGGGGCATTGTGGTAGTTTCATTCAGGTGTCCCCCATAAACTGAGGTTTTCTGAATGCTAGGTCTCAAGCTGATGGGGATTTGGTAATTAATGCCTACTTGAGGTAGTGTATTGTTAGGGATGGGCTTATGGGTATTATAGACAGTGTCCCCTTGCCTGTATTTGGCACACTCTCCTGTTTCTGTTGTTCACCTGATGTTGGCCAGAGGGTGATGTCCAAACTCTGCTCATGCCATCATGGAGTTTCCTCCTCAAGCCTGTAAGCCAAAAATATCACTTTGTTTTTCCCATAAGCTGCTCTGGTTGGGTAATTTCCACCAGAAATATGAACCTGGTTGCAACAGTAATGTTGGTACTAGTAGTGGGGTTGCTGCTAGACACCTCAATGTGTGGCATTGGAATTTTGGAGCTGATTTTCCAGAAGAATGTGAAAAATTTGAAACTTTTGCCTAAGAGATGCCTTGCAATCCTGTAAACATAGCTTGATGGTCTATTATGGTCAGAGTTGAAGGAACTGAATGCAGTATGAACTGTGGACTGTGAGGTTTGACTTATGAGGGTGAGAAAGAGATTTTTTCCTGGACTGGGCTAGAAGCAATTTGTGAGGATGGTTGTTATGTCCTGAGAAGTTGTGCAGGGTTTATGTGTATAGAAATAGATTGATGTGAGCAGAAGGATATAGCACAGAAATGACATCTCTGGGAAAAAAAAATGCTGCCTGTCCAGTTGTAATTGAGAGATTACCACTTTTGAGATAGGGCCAACCAACCTACAGTGGGTCAACAGGAAGAATGTAGATTCTATTAAAGAGGCCTGAGTTCACATGAAGTGTCCTGTTCTTCAAAGTCTGCTTTATGATCTCCTTGATTTACAAACTGGAACCCTACATGGTTTTGTGGAGCATACGAAATGCAGAAAAGAGAAGGTCATTGAGTTTGCAACAAGGTCTTTTGTTTTGGAAACAGCCATGATCAGTGTGAAGCAGGTTTTCTGGATGCCTGCATGAAAAACTGAGGGAGCCTTGAGGATGAATGGTGGCTTGGAGTGGAGACCTAGTGGAAATTCTGGGATCATGAGATGGTTGCCAAGGAGAGCTGCCATCCCTGGGTAAAGTTTTCCAGTACTGTGAGTAGCCTAGCTGGAGGGGAAGAATTGGAACTTAAGAAATGTATTGCTGATTAGAATTACTGGTCTTGGGGATTTGTCACTGACTAGAGTTGTTAGACTTTGAGTTACAGAGTTTGATGTTTGCCCTGTTTAAATCTTGAATTTGCTTAATATTTCTTTGCTATGCCAAATGTTTTGCAGCATGAGGGTTTATTCTCTGCCATTATGGATTTTTTAACAGACTTTTGGGGGAGTATTATTGGCCCGTTAAAAGACCTTGGCCTATGGGAAAATTTGACCATCATTAGGATTGATTATAAACTATGTTTATATTATATTATATTTAATATTATTATATTATATTATATTATATTATATTATATTATAAACTTTTAAAGTTGGATGAATGCATTGTATCTATAGATTAAGAGAAGGCCTTTTCTAAATGCAATATAACTTCACTTCAATATCAAAACACTGGACAGAATAGGCATGGAGGTTTATACCTCAACACAATAAAGACTATGCATATAAAGTACCTAAAGCCCAAATAATACTTAAATGGGAAAGATTCAAGGAGTTTCCATTGATGTCAAGAACAAGAGAGGGGAGACCACTCCTACCACTGTAATTCAACATAGTATTAGAAGTCCTAGCCCAAGCAATAAGACAGGAGAATGAAATAACAGGGATACAAATTAGAAAGGATAAAGTAAAATTAGCCCTATTTGAATAGAACATGATCCTTTATAAGTGACTTGAATGTCTCCACCTCAAAATTTCTAAAGGTGATCAATTCCTTCAGCCATGTGGCAGCATAAAAACACAGAGAAATCAGTAGCCTTTCTATATGCAAAGGACAAACGAGCAGAAAAAAATCTAATATCTTATAATAGCACTAACCAAGGATGTGAAAACCTGTACATTTAAAACATAAAAACACTCAAAAAGAAATTGAGGGGCACTTGACAAGATGGAAAGAACTCCCATATTTGTGAATACGTAGAATTAACATTGTGAAAATGGCAATTCTAGAAAAAGCAACATACAGGTTTAATACAATATCAATAAAAATTTCAGCATCATTCTTCTCAAAGATAGAAACAAAATGATTTCTAAAATCATACAGAATGGCAGCAGATCTCTGATATCAAAACATATCCACAGCAAGCATGTGGAGACCTCAGGTATCAAAACATATCCTCAGAAAAAGAAACACTTAAAGAGGTATCAACATACCTGACCTAAAGTTATATTGCAAAGCTATAGTAGCTTTGTAATATAACTGCATAACAACATGGTACTGGGATAAAAAACAGACATATAGACCAATGGAATGGAATTGAAGACCCAGCCCTTAGGTCAAGTGACTACAGCTACATGATCTATGACAAAGGTGCCAATGATGTAGACTGGAGAAAAGATAGCATCTCATACAAATGGTGCTGGACAAATTGTATAACCACATATAGAAAAATAAATGCACGCCCATTCATGTTACCATACACAAAAATCAACCCCAAATATATTAAAGACCTCAATATAAGACCTGAAACTCTTCAATTATTGGAACACAAATAGGAGAAACTCTCCATGATGTAGGAATGAGGAAAAAATTCCTAAACAATACCCCAGTAGCTCAGGAAATTAAACAATGTCTGAACCAATGGAATTCTCATGAAGCTAAAAAGCTTTTATACAGGAAAACATACCATAATAAGAGCCAAAAGATTAAACATATAATGGGAGAAATTTTTCACCAGCTCTACCACTCACAAAGGTATTATATTTAGAATCAGCAAAAAAACTCAAAAAACTATACAATAAAAAAAATCAAATAACCTACTTATAAAAATGGGGCAGAGGACTGAATAGGGAGTTCTCATAGGAAGAAGTACAAACGGCTAACACACACTAACCATCAAAGAAATGCAAATTAATACAACTATGAGATTCCACCTTACTGCAGTAAGGATGGGATTTATTAAACAATCAAACAACAGGCTAGAGAGATGGCTTAGTGGTTAAGGTGCTTGCCTACTGAGCTTAAAGACCCATGTTCTTCTCTCCAGATCCCACATTATCCAGACACCCAAAAGTGAGGCAAGCACAAGGTCACACATGATGTAGGTGGTGCAAGCATCTGGAGTTTGATTGCAATGGCTGATGCCCTGGTGAGCCATTTCTCTACATTTCTTCTTCTTCTTCTCTATCTCTCTAAAAATAAAAATAAATAAATAAATAAATAAATGTTCATGTGTTGATGAGGATGTGGCGAAGTAGGAACCATGATACACTGTTAGTGGGAATGCAAAGTTGTACAACCACTATGGAAATTAACACAGAGATTCCAAAAAAGATGAACATAGAGCTCTCAACAGACTGCCTACTGGTTATTAACCCTAAGTGATCCACGATTCACTACAGAAATATTTGTTCAACCATGTTTACAGCTGTTCAATTCATAATAGCTAATAATTAGAATCAACCCAGGTGCCCACCATTGGATGAATGGATATCAAAGTTGTATCACATACACAATAGAATTCTATTCAGCAGTTAAAAAAAATGGAATTTGTAGAAAAATGGATGGACTTAGAACAGAGCATAGTGAACACACACAATCACAGAAAGACAAAAGCTGCATGTTCTAAATTATCTGCAGTTCCTAACCTGGATCAGCTTGAGTTTCTGGCATATCTCATAGGCAACTTGAGGCCCAGACAATAGGGATGGAATAGTACAGGGAGAAGAGAAAGGGATATTGGGAGAAAATAAACATAAAACTAAACCCCAAATGAACTGGTACTATAAAAACCTTTCTTCTTGAAGGTAGACTAAAAGTTGTAACCCTCAGCAAGAATTTTAGGGGAGCACCCACAAAGAAGTGCCATGGAGAGGGTAGGATAAAACCCAAACTTTAAAAATATCTGGCTCTGATCTGTAACTCCTAGTACCATAAATTTGTGCAACCCACATTAAGATGTTTCCCAGAGAGATCTACAAGGTCCCCAAAACAAGACACTTTGGTCAAAACACTTGATTACCCATCTGAGGTAAAAGGTAATAACCTATTACTAAAGACACCATATGCTGCTGACACAGAACACAGAGACCTGGGAGAGACAGTCTCCAGAAAGTTAACCTGCCTAGTGCTGGAAAGTGCTACAAGAGCTAGTAGGTAAAGTGACCAACAATGGTGTGAGCAAAAAGGTGTCTAAACTACCCTGAAGCAACCAGCCTGGCAAGAAGTCCATACCAGTGCAATGGTGGCACACAGCCTTTGTGGGTAACCAATGGCTTTGTGATTAGCTGAGAGAACTTCTCAGTGGAAAGGAACCCATATCTGGAACTGCGAATCAGGTCTGAATCCTGTGGAGACAAAAGTTATGCTCTCACCTGTCAAGCACCCACTAGTCTTTGGCTAAAATAGGGGCTAAAAATCTAACCTAAACTAATAACACTTATCTAGTTCTACCTATTCTGACTTCACTGTCTGTGGTGGTTTGATTCAGGTGTCTCCCATGAACTTAGGTGTTCTCAGAGCTAGGTTCCCGTCTGATGGAGACTTGGGAAATGGTGCCTCCTGAATGCAGTGTATTGTTGGGGGTGGGCTTATGGGTCTTATGACCAGCTCTCCCTTACCAGTGCTTGCCACATTCTCTTGTTGCTGTTGTCTACCCCATGTTGGTGGTGAAGTGATGTTCACCTTCTGCTCATGCCATTGCTTTCCCCTGAAATCATGGAGTTTCCCTTCAAGTCTGTAAGACACAAGGTGCTCTTGGTCAGATGATTTCCACCAGTAATGCAAACCTCAGTGTAACAGTAAAGGTGGAACCAGAGGAGTAGAATTGCTGCTGCTAGAGACGTGACTATGTGGCATTGGCCTTTTGGAATTGATCTTCAAAGTAATGTGGACAGGTTTGAAACCTTGGCCTAAGAGATGCTGTGCAGTGCTGTGGGTACAGCTTGATGGACTATTCTGGTCAGAGCTGAGAGGCCTAAATGCAGCAGAAATGATGGACTGTGAGGTTTGGCTTGTGAGGGTAAGAAAGTGCTTTGCCTTGTCCGGGCTGAAAGCAGTTTGTGTGTGAAGCTTGCTGTTATACCCATGTCCTGCAAACTTATGCAGCATTTCTTTGCATAGAAATGGACTAATGTGAGCAGAAGGATATGGCACACAAAGAAATCATTGGGCTTAAACTTCTGCCTATTCAGCTGCAATTATATGAGAGTGCAACCTTTGAGACACAGCACACTGGGGCACCAAGAAGAATATAAACTCTTTTGAAGGGCCCTGCATGCTCAAGGAGTGTTCTGTTCTTTAAAGTCTGCTTTATTGTCCCCTGGATTAATAAATTGGCACCCCATCTGGTATTATGGAGCATAATAAATGCAGGAAAGAGAAGGTCATTGATCTTCCAACATGGTCTTGTGTTTGGGAAATGGCCATGGGCAATGTAAAGCAGGTTTGCTGGGTTGCCTGCATGAAGACCCAATGGAGCTGTAAGAATGGACCATGTGTTGCAGTAGAGACCCAGTGGAAATGTCGGAACCATGTGATGGTTGCTAAGGAGAGCTGTCATCCCTGAATGAAGTTTTCTAGGACTGTGAGTAGCCTAGCTGGAGGGGCAGAATAAGAACTCAAGAAATGTATTGCTGATTGGAATTATTGAACTTGGAGATTTGCCACTGACTAGAGTTTTTGGGCTTGGAGCTACAGAGATTGATGTTTGTCCTGTTTAAATCTTGTATTGCTTGAGTATTTCTTTGCTATGCACAGTGACATCTTTTGCAGTATAAATGTTTATTCTCTGTCATTATGGATTTTTGTGGGGTTTTTTGTTTTGTTTTGTTTATGGTATTACCACTCAATCAAAATATATTGAACTATGGGGATGTTCAAGCCTCATTGGGATTGATAAAATCTTTGTAGACTTAAAGTTGAACTGAATGCATTGTATTCTACATAACATTTTATCAGTTTAAGGGAGCCAGGGGTAGAATGTGGTGGTTTGATTAAGGTGTTCCCTATAAACTTAGGTGTTCTGAATGCTAGGTTTCCAACTGAGAGAGATTCAGGAAATTTGGGAATTGGAGCATCCTGGAGGCAGTTGTGCATTGTTGGCAGCAGGCTTATGGATGTTATGGCTAGATTCCCGTTGCTAGTGTTTGGCATAACCGCCTGTCACTGTTGTCTGCCTGGTATATGTGTGTGTGTGTGTGTGTGTGTGTGTGTGTGTGTGTGTGTGCACGTGCATGTGTGTGGGGGGTGATGGTCACCGTCTACTCATGCCCTTGTTTTCCCCTGTCATCATGGATCTTCCCCTCTAGTCTGTAAGCCAAGTTGGGCCTTTTATTTTCTCCACAAGCTACTCTTCAGAATGCATAATAAGGGTATGAGGATCAGTTTTAGTTTCTAAGGGATAATTTAGATAATTTTATCTATAGCTTGTATGGTGTTAAAATTGGGCAAATTTTCTTAGATAAATGACAATATTAAGACAAATGGAGCTAACAATTCATTATTAATAAAGCATAGATTCTGTGTCCCCTATAAGAAATAGGAATGAAGGGTGTTATTGAATTGTTTTCAGTAGATATTCCTTTAAGAGCCTCTCAATAAATCATTAAAAATAGTACTGATGGTTGGCACTGAAAATTGATGGAAGAGGATTATGGAAAAATGTCAAAACAAGTTACAGCTCTGTTTTTGTTTCTATACATTATAACCTATTTATATGGGCATGATGATGACTTGTCTAAAAAATAGAACATATCTTTCCACCAATCTCTAAGTACTGACTGACTCTTAATGCTTAACTCAATATATCCCATCTCTAATATTTGTATACCTCATGTTTCATCTAGTTGAAACTACTGCTTAGAAACAATATATGAAATAGTTAAATATGAGGCTATGTTTTGCATTTTTCTCATTGGAATTTTTTATGTTCACTAGAGTAGTGTTTCTGTCTATAATTCTCTTTTCATTCATGGCTTTATTTGGATGTCCAGAACTGTGTGCAATCATGAAAGAAAAAGAAATCTATAATAATAATTATTTATCACTAGATACAGATGGTCATCACTTAAATTTCCTTAAAGTTACAGCATTTCTGTTAGGTCAAAGATACAGACAAACAGATTCAAAATACTATAGGAGTAGGGTGATCAACATATCAAAAGTAAGAGAGTACATGATATCTCAGCGAGCCAGTGTATTACCAGCTTTTTTATCACTATACTTGAACCAGACAACTAAGAAGAGATGCAGTGTCAGATGTTCATTGTTCATTGTTGCGTGGCTCCTTTGTTATAGGCTTGTGGTGAGGCACAGAATCATTGTACACAGTAGATGATCGAACAAAGCTTCTCACCTCATTGCAGCCTGAAAACATACAAAGGAACAGGGGAAAGTAAAAATGAAAAGGAGATGAGAAGGGAGAGAGGAATAATGATACAGATAGAAAGAACTAGGAAGAGGGACATAGAGAGGGAGATTAAAGGAAGAGGGAATTGGCAAGGGAGGTAGAGAGGAGGAGCAAAGACAGGTAGTGAAGCGGGGGAGAAAGAGAAAGAAGCAGACAGATACCAGTGTTCTATTTTACTCTTCAAGGACACACCACTGTGGCCTGCTTTCTGCAACTCGTCAGCACATTAGTTTGGAAGGAGTGCACTCAGTTACAATTTACAACTGGAGTAGGGCAAGTAGAATGTCTCTGACAACTTTTTTTTTTTTTTTTTTTTACTTACTACTAGTGATAGGATTTCTCATGAGCAACCAGGGTAGGTGTTTCCATCCAGGCTTGGTTTATGTAATATAACATATTCGTGGATTCTGAGCAATGGGATGTAGATATATTTAAAGGATAATGTCATTATTTTGCCTATCATACTAAAACAGAAAACTCAAAATGAACTCCTATAAAAAGTAAAAATAATTTAGAGAGATATTGTAAAACTAATATTTACTAATTACTAATTTTTATTAATTAATCAGGTGAATTACCCTGTACCAGAAGAAGCTAAAAGAGGCCAAAATATAGTAGTCATGAAAAATACAAAATAGACTGTTTTTAGTTCTGTAAGGTTATCTAATAGTTTGGGTTGTTTTATTTTCTTTGAGGCAATTATTTTAATCAAAATGAAGTCCATCACATGTGAGTTAAGTGTTGTTGTGAGAACTGACAGGTAATCAAAGTTATTCAACACATGTTAGATTTATCATTGTAACATGGCATAGATATTTACTAAGTGGTATTTACTAATTAAAATGTGTATTTATCATGTGAGAAACATTATATTTTCCGGTCATCATTATGCAACTTCAAAACACACAATACAAAGTACATGCTATTTCTAAATATAATCATGTTATTTGGTTTTATGAGAAAAAAACTACTCTGATATTTTGATTGAACTATTACCATGTCTCATTTTATAGATTTAAGAATCTAATCACAGAGAGATTAACAAAAAATAACTAAAGTCCTATAAAATATGTTACAAAGTGTTAAAATTAAAGGTCTGTATTTTCCAGATTTCTTAGTTCTATATGAGGACAACATTTTGTTAGGCTATCGTGACTTTTTAAGATATTAGTTGCCATGGTATCATGAGCTTCCAAATGCTTTATGGTTTCGACACCTCCTACCTTGTATCCATAAATTAACCTCAAAAATGGCTTTACAGTCTTTTAATATTACACATTCACATAGCTATTGATATTACAAATTTTCTTTAGGCCGTATTTAATTTAAATTTGTATTTGAAGGTATATTTATATATGTTAAATTGCTTTGTTATTTAGTTATGAGATGACATATTTTAAGTTTGTGCTTGATAGGTTATTTTTTTAATTTTTAAAATATTTTATTTATATTTACTAGAATGAGAAAGATATATAGAAATAGGCAGATAGGGAGAGAGTGAATGGCACACCAGGGTCTCTAGCCACTGCCAACTAAATCCAGATGTGTGTGTCCCCTTGTGCATCTGGCTTACATGAGTCCTGTGGAGTCAAATCTGGTTCCTTGTGCTTTGCAGGCAAGTGCTTAACATCTCAGTCATCTCTCCAGTCCTAGGTTAAGAAAATTATTTTTTTTCTAAAACTTTGTTTATGTATTATTTTATACTTTTAATTTCACTTACTTGATAGAGTAAATGAAATTTTTTATACTTTCTCAAAGGAGCTCATATTGCCTCCTTAAGAGGTTTTTCTAAAAATAAATATCTTAATTTTATGTGGTTGATACAAATTTTGTTTTCTCAGGGTGGCCTTGGCGTTGAACTCATGGCAATCCTCCAACTTCTGCCTCCAAGTGCTGCCATTAAAGGCGTGTGCCACCACAACCATCTTGAAATAGTTTTAAATGAGAGAAATTATAAATGTCTTATATAGAAATTGTACATTTTTATTTTCAGCTCCCTACAGTGGAAATGTTTAAGGTCACTATAGTGCAATGTCCATTTGACATAACTCAGGCTTAAGTCACAATTTAAAGAGTCATTGATCACAAAAAAGGAAAATTTTACATGGAGTGCTTTATTTGTTTATGCTTCTGGTTGATGTGCAGCTCACTATCGCTGTAATAATAATAAAAACCGAAGTAATTCCCTTCTATCCCTACATATCAACATTTCATTGGATGCCAGTAGTAGAGCAGCAATAGAACAGAGTCAATCAAGAACAAGAGTGTTGAGAGGAAGTTTTACTTTCTAATTTCCTAATAATGAGTGTCTCAGATTCCTGAGAGAGAAAGAATGGATTTACTTCCCAATTATCTTTTTGTCTTTTTTCTTCTTTTTATTTATTAGTTATGTACACAGTGTATACAGTTATGTTGGTACCATCGTTAGCCTCCTTCCTGTCCTCCCCCCATCTGCAGGATGTATAATTTTATAGTACCATTGCTATTTGAGTCCAGTTTTGTGTCCCCCACCCCCATCTTTGCCCTCCCCTCCCACCCTGTCCACCCTTTTGTCCAGTCCTCAATATGATTATAAGGTACATCAGCATCTAGGGTAGATTCATGTTAGGAGCTATAGATGAGTAAGACTATATGACAATTATATTTCTGTGACTGGGTGAGTTCACTGAGAATGATCTGTTCCAGGTTTGACCATTTTTCTTCAAATTTCATTGTGTCATTTTTCCTTACTTCTGTGTAGAAATTCCAGCTTGTAGACATGCC
This sequence comes from Jaculus jaculus, assembly GCF_020740685.1. NCBI lineage: Eukaryota > Metazoa > Chordata > Mammalia > Rodentia > Dipodidae > Jaculus > Jaculus jaculus. The sequence continues at coordinate 42,827,040 of NC_059104.1, forward strand.
ACATCTTGGTTATCCATTTCTCTAATGATGGACATCTGGGTTGATTCCAGCTCTTAGCTATTATGAATTGAGCAGCTATAAACCAGGTTGAGCAAATCTTTCTTAAGTGAGGCATAGAGCTTTAAGAATAAATGCCCAGTAAGGGAATAACTGGATCTGTTGGTAACTCTATAGTCAACCTTTTTAGGAGTCTCCATATTGCTTTCCAAAGTGGTTGTACCATCTTACATTCCCACCAACAGTGAATGTGCGTTCCTATTTCTCCACATCGTCACCAGAATATATTTTCATTTGATGTTTTTAATGTTTGCTATCCTTACTGGGGTAAGGTAGAATCTCATAGCTTTGTTTCAATTTGCATTTCCCTGGTGGTTAGGGATAAAAAACATTTTCTTAAGTGTCTGTTTGTAATTTGTATTTCTTCCTTTAAGAACTACTGGACAAATTGGATAACCATGTGCAGGAAATTGAAACTTGATCCACACATCTTGCCATGAACAAAAATCAAGGCCAAATGGATCAAAGATCTCTATATAATGCTGGAAGCTCCGCTACTACTGGAAGAAAAAAAATAAGAGAAACTTTCCATGATATAGGAATGGGAAAGACTTCCTGAACAAAATCCGAGTACCTCAAGATCTTAAACAATAACTCAACCATTGGGATCTCATGAAGCTGAAAAGTTTCTTCACAGACAAACATAAAATAAGCAGAGCCAATACATTACCCACAGGATGGGAGAAAATATTTGCTGGCTATCCAACTCACAGAGGTCTAATTTCAAGAACCTGCAAAGAACTCAAAAACCTAAACAATTAAAAAGTCAAACAATCTGCTTACAAAATGGAGCAAAGAATTGTTTTGTTTTTCTTTCAGGGTGTTTCTCTAGCCCAGGCTGCCCTGAAAATCACTATGTAATCTCAGCATGGCTTTGAACTAAAGGTGATTTTCCTACCTCTGCCTCCCCAAGGCTGAGATTAAAGGCTACCAAGCTCAGCTACTTCCCAATTATCTTAAACATGAATGCTTGAGGATAAAAGCTATTTTATGGACATATTTCTGATTTCTATAAATTCTAACATGATGTTTATAGGTAAGTGATGATGTTCCTTATACTTGCCTTTCTTGTGTGTCTTATATGTGAGTGTGTGTGTGTGTGTGTGTGTGTGTGTGTGTGTACCTGTGTCACATGTGTAGAGGTCTGAGGACTTCCTAGATGCATTAGTTCTCTTCTTCCATTGTGTTTGAGACTGGGTCTCCCTTGTAGTTTTGTCACTAGTAAAACTGCAGCACAAGGTTCAGGGTTCTCCTGGCTCTGCCTCCCATGGCTATAAGAAAGTTGGGAGTAAAAATATACACATATCACTTTGTATTTAGCTTTACATTTATTCTGGGGTTTGAACTCGGGTCTTCCCAAACATTGAACTATCTTTTCTTAACTTTCTTTTACCCGACTAGTAACTATATTTTAATAATACTAAATAAATATTACAAAACATTGCATATGTTACTGATAGAATATCCATAGTAATACTTTGAAGAGTAACTCATGATGGCTAGATAAAGTAATTAAAGTTGAGATGAGTTGAAAGAATGTCTTGTGCACATTAGATCACTGAATTGTTAGGAGTTCTGATGATTTCAACACTCTTGCAGATTCTATGACAGTTGATGTGCAACATAGACATTAAACACCCTAGACAGGTAAAGTAACAAGACAGTGGCCATAGGTACAATATGTAGTCATGCATTAAACAAAATCAAAATAAATGTTTGTGTATTATTTTTACTATGAATAGATAAACATATACCTGATGAACAGTAGATTTAACAGCAGATTTCTGATTGACCCTTTGGTCCAAGGATCAAGTATGTCTGCATGGTAATGGAAATGTAGATGCTCACCCTAGACTTGAGAGTTGCATCGCTTGGCCAGCAATTCTAATATATACACAGGCATATCACTTCATATATGTGAGCCTGAGTTTCACATATGTAAAGTGTTAATAACAATATAACTCTATTGATACAATTTAAATGATACTTGACAGACTTTGTGGCAAGTTGTAAACTGTCATCTGTAATATATATGCATACATCTACATAGGCCAGCATACCTGTATAATCTTGAGAAAATATGACTAAACAGTGACACAGTGCTTATTACATCTTATGTGACTATGTGACCACTATCTTTACAGAATGTTGGACATGCTTCACATTAGGAATAATGGTAATAAACTATTATTGGATTTTAGATTCAAATTCATAATTTTATCAGTGTTAAACAGAAAAATAATTATTTGAAATGGTGTCAGTTTGACAGTGTATATCTTTATGTAGGGACCACAAAGAAGAGTGGGCCTGGATAGGGGATTTATGAACACCTTTGACCTAGAAAGTAAGATGTTTAGCTGTTTGCATGTCCTCAAGGAAAAGGCATTTTCGGAAGCAAGTAAATCGGTTATTTTTTGTATTGTCTAATCCAGAGGCAGAGTTTTTATTGTGTTGGATACATTTTAGTTTCCACTATTCTTTCTATATACACATGCAAGTGCACTATATGTTCATAGATGATAAATAATGCAAATAGTTCCATTAATGTTCTCAAGTAACCCACATTATATAGTTACTTTAAATGCCTATTGGTCCCTATTAAGCAAAGGTTTTCATTTCGTTGCTTGGCACTCTCTGACAGGCACTACTCCAGTCTATTTGGATTGGCTCCACTGTCTTTGGCAACTCCATTTCCTGCTCATAGCTATTTCTGCAACCTGTTGCCATTGCCACTTATTGTGTCTTTGCATTTCCTCCTCCTTTCATTCGCTTACTTTCTCTGTCTCTTTCTCATTGCAAATTCAGCCTAAAGACACCTGATGTTAGTCAGGTGTTATACTCCTGAGCTAAACCCACAGTCCTGTCTTGTTGCTTGTTAATTTTTACCCCAACTTCATCTTACCATAATAAGTGAGATCTTTTTTTTTTAATTCATTAGGAAATTTATGGCTATGGGGGATAAGAAGTATAAGAACAGGGTAAGTATAAAATAGAGGAAACAATTACTTTAAAACTAATTTTAAAATTTATTTATAAGCCTAAAAAAGAATAGGTAAAGAAAGTTAGTTTGCAGAATAACTAATATGTGTAATTTTACTAGTTACCTAGGGTATTTTTAGAAACTACTGCTAATGAAATTGCATTATTATTTCAATAGAGATTACTTTAATTATAGATACCAGAGCTTTTCCTTTCTTTAAAAAAATCTGCACATCAAATAACTGAACAAACAAGGCAAGTAAAAGGTAAAGGAGATAACCTGTGACACTTTGGAACCCAAGAAGCCTAGTCCACATCATTTAAAAGACCATTTTCTACATCCTCTTTCCCCAAGATGAAGGGAAAGAGAACCCCTCATACACTGTTGGTTGGAATGCAAACATGTGCAACCACTGTGGAAATCAATATGGAGACTCCTGAAAATGATGAAAATAGAACTATCAACATACCTTGTTATTCCCTTACTGGGCATTTATCCTAAATACTCCATGCTTCACTGCAGAGATATTTCCTCAACCATGTTTACAGCTGCTCAGTTCATAATAGCTAAGAACTGGAAGCAACCCAGGTTCCCATCATTGTACAACTGAATAATAAAGTTGTGGTACACTTACACAATGAAATTCTATTCAGCAGTAAGAAAAAAATGATGCAATGGAGCTTGGAACAGATCATACTCAGTGAACTCACGCCATCACAGAAAGACAAATACCACATGTTCTCACTTAAACTGGATCACTTTGAGATTCTGACATACCTGAAAGACAGCTTGAGGCCCAGAGACTAGGAATGGAAGCACTTGGTGGGGAGAGGAAGGTGAGGTTGAGGGGAAATAAATACAAAGCTAAACCCATAATGAATTAAAATGGATAGAAACCATTCTCCTTGAAGATTTAACCTTCAAGAGAAGTATGGGGAGGATCTGGAAATAAGGGCCCCTGTAGAGGGTGCACTGAAGCCTAACCTTAAAACATTTATTTGGCTCTGGCTTATAATTCCCCAAACCAGAAATCAGTACTAACCACATTGAGCTGTTGCTCAGAGAAACCCTCAAGGTCCTCAAAACAATACAGACTTCTGACAAAGCACTTGATTACCCACCTGAGGTAAAAGACAAGAACCTGTTGCTGATGACATTTCAGGCTGCCAATAGAGAACATTGAGAGACCTGGCTGGAATGTTGATGAAATCAAGTCCTCAGACTGTTAGCCCATCTATTGATCATAAGTGTTACATGAGCTACTGAGGGAAAGTGGCCAACAAGTGTGATCAAGCAGTGGTCTAAGCTAATTAGAAGCAACCAGCGTGAGAAGACGCCATGGTGGCACACAGCCTTGGTGCATAGCCAATAGCCTTCTGATGGGCTACAAGATCTTTTCAGTGGAAAGGAACCCATATCTGGAACTCAGAACTAGGTCAGAATACTCTGGAGACAAAAATGATGGTTTCTAACAACAAGCCTTCTGCAGTCTTTGGCTAAAAGAGGGGAGAAATTTCTCAAAATCTCCCTAAAGTAACAATGCTCATCACATTTAAGCTATGCTGACTTCACTCTCCATTAGATAACCTGTTTTGTTTTTTCAGAAGGTAGCTGGCATAGCTGGGTGACATGGCACATGCTTATAATCCCAGCACTTAGAAGACATAGGTAGGAGGATCACCATGAGTTTGAGGCCAGTTTAGAATTACAGAATGAATTTTAGGTCTTCCTGGGCTAGAGCAAGACCCTACCGCAAAATAAATAAATAAGTAAATAAATAAATAAATAAATAGATAAATAGATAAATGAAAGGTAGCAAGACCTCAGGAGATACATTTCAGCAAAGGCCCAGATGAAACCACAGAGGAATTGGGGGAAAGAGCAAGAGTGCTGCTTCCATGATTAGCCTGAAAGCCTGAGCCAGGGTGAAAGAGATGGACCCTGAGGATACTCTACCCATACCAAAGCAGAAATGTAGAGGCTCCTGAGAACCCACAACCCCATGGGTATACCAGCAACACCAGTGAGGAAGGACCCCAGTGGGATGAGTAAGGGAGGAAGGAAAATATGGCACTGACATATGATGTATTCATCCAAAGTATGTTCTCAATTAAAAAAAAAAGTAAAAAAAGTGATACTAAATTTAGACTCTAAATTTTTACATTCTGCATAAGTCCACTCTATCCTTCACTCAATTCCTTTTCATCCTCTATTTCTTGCTCTCTATACTCTCCACTTCTAGCCTTTCCCATTTCCAAACTACCACTTGTAGTACTTTTTAAAATTTAATTAATTAATTAATTAATTAATTGGTTGGTTTGTTTGTTTGTATGTTGCTTTTTGAGATAGGGTTTTGCTCTAGCCCAGGCTGACCTGAAATTCACTATGTATTTGCAGGGTGGTCTTGAGCTCACAGTGATCATCCTACCTCTGCCTTCTGAGTGCTGGGATTAGTGCTATGTGCCACCATTCCTGGCTCTCTGTGATTCCATGTGATACCACTAAAATCCATATACATTTTCTTAAAAAAATATTTTAGTATGATTTGACTTACTTTTATTGAGAAATAATAATTGCACATATCAATGTACAATTATGTTTGTTCACTCTAGCAGAATCAAGCTCAAGCCCCTAGGTTGGAAGTCCCTTTATACTTATGGATTTCTATAATTGCTATCAGTTTCATTCGTGTATTATTTTTTATTTTTTTGTTGATTTTTACTTATTTACTTGAGAGTGACAGAGAGAGAAAGAGGCAGATAGAGAGAGAGAGAAAGAGAGAGAGAGAGACAGAGAGACAGAGAGGATGGGCATGCCAGGGCCTCCAGCCACTGCAAACAAACTCCAGACACGTACGCCCTCTTGTGCATCTGGCTAACGTGGGTCCTGGAGAATTGAGCCTCAAACCGGGGTCCTTAGGCTTCACAGGCAAGTGTTTAACCGTTAAGCCATCTCTCCAGCCCTCATTCATGTAATTTTTGTTTCATCAAAATTTTTCAGTCGGGCTGGAGAGATGGCTTAGCAGTTAAGCGCTTGCCTGTGAAGCCTAATAACCCCGGTTCAAGGCTCGGTTCCCCAGGTCCTACGTTAGCCAGATGCACAAGGGGGCGCACGCGTCTGGAGTTAGTTTGCAAAGGCTGGAGGCCCTGGCACGCCCATTCTCTCTCTCTCCCTCTATCTGTCTTTCTCTCTGTGTCTGTTGCTCTCAAATAAATAAAAAATTTAAATTTTTTTTTAGTCAATAAATCATGTATAATCAAATTCTATTTTGTGTAGGTGCTTCTCCCACTGTATAGATGCTTATTACTCATTACTTTTTACAGAACTCACTTTGAGATTTTAAAAATAGGGTCGAATATTGCCTCTTTCACCTCCTCCTATAAATGTTTTTCCTTAACCACTGTGCTTTCCTTTTCTTCCTTATTCTTTTCATTACAGATGAATTAATCAACCCTTAAATAATTGATTTTTATTATATTATTTTGTAATCTGTAACTTTCTGGTACTTTCATAATTCTACAGTTATTGGTAACAGAAACAATGTGTTTTGCCTTTTCTGTTTTAGAAGTAATTCAGTATTCCATGTAAAAATACTGATAAAATAATGATTAATGAGTGAAAAAAGTATATTGATAAAAGTGCATTTTCTATGGGAAATAAAAGTATCCTCCTGGTTTATTAGCATAGAAAGAAGAAGCTCAGTTACATTTGCTATTAAAGCAACCACGTGCATGCTTTAGCTATATTATTTAATTTAAATTTTTCTTATCACTTTATGCTACTTATATGACAATACACCAAAAGATACAAATGATAAACTATTACTAAAAATTTGGAGATGTAAGGATATCTTTTAGAAAGCAGTATATAGCTCCATTTATTGCTGCTGTCAATACCCTAAAGGCATGAGAAAAATTGTAAAAGTCCTTACATCACTGTACATTAGAGTTGAAATTTGCAATCTAACCATACATGCTAAACATAGATCCCTGGAGATGTATAAATATTTACTATGTTAAATCTGACTACAGATAAACAGAAAAAAAATAGATTCCACATGACCTAAACTACACAAAGTAAAATTTAATTCTGATTTTGTGTTTGTGTCACTTTCACAAAAGGGTATTATTGTGTTATTCTTAGGTGAATTTTACGTCCTGTAATTCTATATTTGCATCTCTGTACGGTTGTTAACATACAAATTTTTCATTCTTATAATAATGTAAATACATCATAGCATTTGAGGTCAAATGTTTGAGATAAAAGGATACTGTCCAGCAACTCTATTTATATTAGCTTATGTTCTTACAACTCACCCTATCAACTAAAACTCCCTCACAGCATCAAATTTTCTCTTTAAGTGTATTTGGTCTTCATAACCCAATTATGAACTCTTGAGTCTGCACAGTATATCAACCGGCCACTGGCAATTCTTGAACACTGACATCCCACAACTTGACTTAATTCAGTACTACTCGTGTTTTTACTAAGATTTTACCCCAATGACTGTCCCTCAGCTTCTATGTTCATATTTGTAAAAGCCATTTATTTTCTTAACTTTTTCCCAACTTTCCCTAAATCCAATCTTGTCTTTCTGACTGTATTAGCTACCCTCCTATTTGCACTGTCCAAATAACTGTCAAAGAAGCAATTTAAGAAAAGAAGGGCTTATTTTGGTTTGTACATTGTGGTTACAGTCAATCATAGACACAAAGGTATGGTAGCAGGAACATAAATTGATAAGTCAAATCACTTCTAAAGTCAAAAAGCACAGAATAATAAATGATAATACTCATCATTTCTTGATTCAAACCAGTTATCATATGACACATGAATTAGTATCTCATAGAAATAAAATCCACTATTTTTAGTCATAAGAAGAAATTGTATTGTAAAATTCACAATGTAGACTCAAACCACCTTAGTGTTGGGAAAGACATTAATGTTGATCTGACATGACTTCTGGCATGATACAGCCTATAATCCAAAATTAAAATCATTGGCTTTTGTTCTTTTTTTCCTGCTTGTATACTTGACAAAATTTAACTCATTTTTTAAAAATTGTTACTAAACAATTTACAAATTATTGGGGGATACCAAGGCCTTTGTATCTTTTCTAAGCACATGGATGTGCTTCATAAATATATATTAAACTCTTTGATTTTTATACTTAAAATTAAGAGAATTCCATAATGCCTATAAAGTATAAATAAAATAATAAATAATATGAATTGTCATCAAGAAATTTGTGAAGTGTATTCTATATTTTTACTCTTTGTGTGGTGTTCAAATCTGCCATATTATGCCCTTTAAATCTTTCACTAATTATGTATTTACTTTCATCCCAACATATAAGAAAAGAGTATCTTATTCTTCATTCCTTGCCTTATACATTTTCTTATCTTTTTTTTCTTTTTTTGTGTTTGTTGGGGGTTAACTGCATTTTTCCTCAATATTCTACAGGAAATACATTTTGGTGACCAAGAATTGAGCGACTGATCAACTGAGTTGAAAGAAATGGGAGTGGCTGCCTGAAAAGAAAGCTGTAAGATGTTAGTGCTATCCTGATAAGAGCCTGCCCCAAATATGTACATATATTGGCCAATTTGACTGAAAAATAGAAGGTGTGATGTACATCTCCATAGTCATTTTAAACTAAGCTTTACCACATTTAATGATGAATCAATATTATTATAAAAAGTAAGAAATTGTCTAAAAAATGAATTCAATTAGGAAAATAAATTCAACAGAAAGCAATTCAAAGAGAAATCTGAATAACTAAAACATGGAAAGTTTTATAAAATGCAATTGCAAAGAATACAAGTTCATAATCCAGAGCATGTGCTAGACATAGATATCCTGTAACTTAATTTTCTGTGAACATTCTCAAAACATAAGCTAAAGGGGAAAAAGTACAACTATTTTCGAGGTGTGACATAGGAAAAAGGACTGACTGAAAAGAGGCAGAGCCGGGGGTAGTGGTGCACTGTTTCAATCCCAGCACTTGGGAGGCAGAGGCAAAAGGAGGACCATGAGTTCAAGGCCACTCTGAAACTACGTAGTGAATTCTACATCAGCCTGGAGTAGAGTAAGACCCTACCTCAAAAAACAAAACAAAACAAAAGAGGCAGAAAAGGAATTAGTGGGGGTGGGGTGAAAATTTCATAATTGTAGATTTTTATTTTCATCAAATCTCATAGAACTGAAAATCCCAAAGAATAAACTTTCCTGCCCATAAATTATAAGCAATTTTAGGTAAAAGATTTTTAAGTAAGACAATGAACAAATATGCCAGCCTGATCAACGATGTGTGTGATAAAGCATGTGGGACAGAGTACACTGACGTCTGTGGGGTGTTTTACAATGTATCACGAGGTAAGATGAATCGAAAGACACATAGATATGTTATAAAGTACACACCACAAAATGTGAATGTTCAGTCTTCAGTTAAACAAAATTTCTACATTTGAAGGATCTCATTATGAAATATTGGGTAAAAACTATACATATAGATATAATTGTAAATATAAGGAAGTTTCACAAGCACTGCCTAACTGCAAACTAATCTATGTAGTGTATTTACACCCACATAATGTGTGTGCTGTGCTACTAACAGGTGATACCTGAATTGTGCCTTGACACTATGCCTTATGAAATTTAGAATCATTTGCTGTTATTATGAACCTTTATCTTTTGAATTTATTTTAAATGTAGTACCATGAATCAAATGGAGGTTAAAATGTCACATTTGTGATTTCATTAATATACCAAAAGTTGAAAGTTCCAAAAGTAAGTCTTGAAATCATGTGAATTAAAGGTAAGAAAATATAGTCAATGACTAGCAAGGAGAATGCTGGTGTATCAACCAAGAAAGATGAGAAAGAGCAGTCACAGCTGGGCATGGTCATGCACATCTTGAAGCCCAGTGATTAGGAGGTAGAGGTAGGGGGATCACTGTGAGTTCGAGGCCACCTGAGTCTGCTTAGCTACTTCATGAAATCCAGGTCAAACTGAGCAAGAGTTATATCTTACGTCAAAAATCCAATAAATAAATAAATAATAAAAATAAAATAAAATAGGAAAGTGTAGGAACAGCAGTCACATTCTTCAACCATCTTTCAAATTCTCGCATTTTTATTTTTGGAAATATATTATTATTTTATCAATATTATCAGTATTTTGCTTTCTTATCACCACAGTTAGAAACTGTGTTTCTAACTCTCCTCTGTTGTTCTTCTTTCTCCACAAGTATAAACAGTAGAATGATAGCTACATTCTACATTCCCCTGATTGCTTTCTTTTCATATAAATATCTGATATGATATGTCTTCAGGTTTAAATCTCATGTATTAATAAACCAGCTAGATGTGTAGAACTATGAAGATAGATGGTGTTGGCCAAAAAAAAGAACATGTTCCATCAATTCCTTTTTTTAAATTTTTATTTATTTATTTATTTGAGAGCGACAGACACAGAGAGAAAGACAGATAGAGGGAGAAAGAGAGATAATGGGTGCACCAGGGCTTCCAGCCTCTGCAAACGAACTCCAGACGCGTGTGCCCCCTTGTGCATCTGGCTAACGTGGGACCTGGGGAACCGGGGTCCTTAGGCTTCACAGGCAAGTGCTTAACCGCTAAGCCATCTCTCCAGCCCCATATTCCATCACTTCTTAACAAACAGTTTGCACAGGAGTATTCCTCTCAGGCCCAATATTAATATTAATAATAATAATGACTAATATTAACAACAACAATAACAGTATCTTGTTTTTGAAGCTTCCCAAGATGTTAAGTTAGTTTTCTGTTGCTATGACAAAGTGCCAGAAAAATTCAACTTCAGAGTGGAAAGGTTGATTTTGGCTCACAGTTGGGGTCAGAGGTATACATTTTGGACATTTAGATACATTGGTCCTGGAACTATGGAACACATTCCTTCTTGCCTTGAAGCACTTGGCAGGGAACAGTCTACTCATCTTGTGGCTTTTGGAAGCAGAAAGAAAGAGGGAGAAGAAGGAGCAGAGTGCAAAGTTCATCCTTCAAGGCCACGTCACTAATCACCTCCTCTAAGCAGGACTAAACCTCAAAAGTAGTAGAAATGCACTAATCCACTGGGGACAGATTTCATGATCCAGTCCCTAAGAAATTTCCTACATCTGAGCAATGCTTCACTGGGGACCAACGCTTTAACACCTGAGCTATTGGAGAATGTTCCCCATCCATCTGCAACAGATTAAGAAGCAGAAGTCAGTGATTTCAGTTGACAAGTGTCTTGCTTTATTACAGAAAGAAGAATCACAGGCCCCAAGTCACATTCATTTCAAAACTTCTGGTAAAAATCATTGTTATTGTACTAAGTGATAGTTTTGTATAATGTTGTAGATACATTAAGCAAACTTGAAAGAAAAAGCCTAAAAAGTATACTAACTAAAATGAATAAATTAAGAGAAAACACAGTTTTGTATTACTTTCTTATCCAAAGCACAGATCTGTGGAGTAAAAAAGGATATCTTACTGTAATATAATAAGTCTTCCTTTGTTCATATAAAAAAATGAATGACCTAAGGCAATGGATGGCTTATAGAACCAGAAAAATATAGGCAAAATTCACTAGTACTTATAATATTTGATAGTGTTTTTTTTACAATAAAATTAGGAACCAGATTAAAATTAACATCACCTTGTTTGTTTTTAATAAACAAAAAAATCATGGTTTGATAGGTTCAGGTTAAAGTCTCCACTCACTTAAAGGTCATTTCCTTCATGTTTTCTTTATTTCTTTTTCCAAATCTAGTCTTTTTAAACATTCATCAGTTTTCAAGCATGTTAATCCTCATCTTTTTCAGAATAATGCTCATGTGTATTGCTAATGTTCTATAGATTCCAGACTATTCTTTTTTTAACATTAGAAATAGCTTTCTTGAGACCTACTGAAAAACTTTGTAACTTGTACATTTTTTTCCTGCAATAAAATAGAGAAACAGTATTCACACACATGACACCCCATGGGCGTAGGCAATGATTATATGCAACTTCCTGTTCAGTGGCCAGAAATACACTTCCTTCCCAGTTAGGAAAGATTGTCAGAATGCAAGTGAATGAGATAAGACATCTCACAGCTCCTCTGTAGATTGTGGTCATTGGTACTTTGAACCATAATTATAGACTATCTCAGAGCAAATTGTGACATACTAGATTATCTATATGTATATAAAGTAACACTGGATTTGCGTAAAAAAGAATACAAAGTAACTCACTAATAATTTTGCCTTTAGATTGCATGTCAAAACAGTAAAATTTTGATTTATAACATTAATCTTTATCTTATTTTAAAGGTGGTTACTATGAGATGCCCTTTTTAAATTTTTTTTGTTTATTTTTATTTATTTATTTGAGAATGACAGGCAGAAAGAGAAAGAGGCAGAGAGAGGGAGAGTGCGTGAGAGAATGGGTGAACCAGGGCCTCCAGCCACTGCAAACAAACTCCAGACACAATTGTGTCTTGTGCATCTGGCTTACGTGGGTCCTTCTTGACAAATATCTGTTATGCAAATAATCCTATCATTTTATTGCAGGAAGGAACCCTGAGATGGGGTCAATTATACATAGTGATTTCAATGAAGGATATAATAAAATGGGATGACCTGGCAGTTAGGTCTTTTCAGTTTATCTCATATTTATCAAAAACCTGTGTGGTGGTATGAAAAATGCTCTGACCCATGACTGCATTGTCCCTTTCTTTGCTACGTGAACAAGGAGCCAAGCCTGGAGGTCTTCTGCATCATTATGGAAATCTAATCTCTCCCAGAACCCCAATCCCACAACACTGTGGTTCCAAGAATTTTAGAAAGAAAAAAATAATAATTTGAATAATTTGTTTCACACATTTTATGGATAATGTGATTTATGAATATCCAGACCTTTCTATGTCTAAAATTAGCATGAAAAAAGAATGTGCAATAAATAACTCACTAATAAGAAAAAATATATTAAAAGAAATAGCTTTCTTAAGCTCCATTGCAATTAATGTTCTTTTTAATATATTATAATATTTTCTGTTTACTTCATAGAACTTATTTATTTATTTATTTATCTATCTATTTATTTATTTATTTTATTTCACAGAAAGAAAGACAGAGAGAGAGAGGAGAGAGAATGGACATGTAACGTCCTCCAGCCACTATAAATAACTCCAGATGCATGTGCTATCTTGTGCATTTTGGCTTACATGGGTACTGTGGAATCAAACCTGGGTCCTTTGGCCTTGCAAAAGAATGCCTTAGTGGCTAAGCTAACCCTCCAGCCCTAATTATAATTATTATTACTTTAAAATGTTTATTTATTTGCAAACAGAGAGAGAAAAAGAGAGAGAGAATGAATGGCCACACCAAAACCTCTAGTCACTGCAAGCTGACTTCAGATGCATGTGTCTCTTTAAGTGTTTAGCTTTACATGGCTACTGGGGAATTGAACCTGGGATGTTGGGCTTTGCAAGCAAGTGCTTTAACTGATGAGCCATCTCTCAAACCCTATAATTATGTTTTTATGTGTGCTATTGTTAACAAACTTTCACTTAACTCTACTTGACCCTATTGAAATTGTGTTCAATTAGTTGTTAACCTTCCCAAAGTTTGTCCCAAAGTTGTTCCCCTGGCACAACATTTTTCCATTGTTTTGGGTATGGGAAAAATTGTGAATCATTTTTTAATTTTTTTGTTTATTTTCATTTATTTATTTGAAAGAGACAGACTGAAAGAGGCAGAGAGAAAGATTGGGCACGCCAGGGCCTCCTGCCACTGCATACAAACTCCAGACGCTTGTGCCCCCTTGTACATATGGCTAACGTGGGTCCTAGGGAATAGAACCTTGAACTGGGGTCCTTAGGCTTCACAGGCAAGCACGTAAGCCATCTCTACAGCCATGTAAGTCATTTTTCATGTCAAATCATGTATTGATACTTGTGTAAGTGATTAGAGTCATGTTAATCATCATATCTGTGTGTCTTAGTTTTCAGTTATATAAAATTAAAGTGTGCTAGGTAGCATAAAATTTTTGAGATACTAACAATCTTATCTTTTCAAGTAATTTACTTGCTGATCAATACAAATTTTATTTATTTATTTTTTTAAGTGTACTACGTCGTATCTTACTTCAGTGAGCTTTTTAATGGAAGTTATATAGTTCAAAACTATCAATTTTACCACAAATGCGGCACAAATTCTCAAATAAGAAATTTAAAAGCCTGCATGTGGGGTTGCAGAGAAGGATCCATGATTAACGACATTGATGTAAAGATTGACCACCTGGGTTTGACTCCCCAGTGCCACAGTGCCATGCAGGTCAGGTGCACAAGGTGGCACAAGTGTCTGGAGTTTGTTTACAGTGACAGGAAGCACAGCGAACCCATGCTCAGTCTCCCTCCCTCTTTTCTCTTCCTTTCTCTCCCAGCTTGCAAAGTAATTTATTAATTAGTTAATTAATTGAACCTGCATATTATTAAGAATATAGAGGTCAGCGAAGATAAATATACCTACTGACAAGATTACATAGAGCCTTGTTAAAATTAAATTGATATGCTAATATCTGTTGTCAAAAGGTTTCTAAAGTAAGTAAGTGAGGCAATATGCTGGTGAAACAGATGCAATTGTGATTGACAAGCTCATCTGTTCCCTAAATGCACTTGTCTCAAACTAGTTTCATACCACACGGAAGGCTGCTCAATAGTCTGGGCTATCATTTACACACTACTGTCACTTAAACTATAAGTTGATATTCCACATTTTTATTACAAAATTATCTTGATAGAAAGCCACAAAGAAGGATATGTTGAGGAATAATGATGTATTATTCCTTCAGACTAAATGTAATAGATCATTTTTAAAATGAGAAAAAGACAATAGAATACATTTTGGCATATTTTATTCAAAATTGAGTGTCTTCACATATCTGCATTCATAATGGCATTCCGAAGGAATAAATGTCTTACTTAAAGGTCAAAATAAAAGATAAAAGCAGCTAGGCTCATTACCGTCTGTGAACATTTCTAGCACTGATTTTATTAAAGATGTTGTATTTTCATCTTTCCTTATTACCTGAAGTTTAATTTTACATTTGTTATTTTTTTTTCCCATAGCTACAAATATCGTATATGCAAAGGAACAAATGATACAAACTATCAAATTTTGTATTAGACAGATGGACAGATCTTCAACATCTCATAATAAGAAGCAGGTCCCAAAGAAGTTAGAGTAACTTTCAATAGCCTTTGAAAATTATGGCAATTAATTGTGTCAATTATGGTTTGGCTGATTTGACTAACTAGGTTAAAGGTTAAAGGTCACTTCTAATTGTACTTTGTCCACATAGAAGATGAGTTAGCAACTTTGATTTTTGCCAGAAATAAATATTTATAAATATAGTCAGTAGTAATTACGTACCTCTTATTCCACCTCCAGGATGTTTCTTTCTTTTGGTAGAGGCAGGCCTGCAAGATGACGCACATCGTCACAGAGAAACACACTGGAGAGGTGGGGGTATTGCTGCCGCTGCTGTTGTATGTGTGCATTTTCCCCTTCCTAATACTTCTATCGGTGGCCTCTGAGATTTTGGGCACCTCTAGTTTTTTGGGGTTTTTTTAGCATACTATAAATTATAAAGGGTTTGGAGAGAAGTGAAAGAACTATGAGAGACAAGGGAAGGAATTCCCAAGCTTTGGTTAATGCTTTCAGACAAGCTGCATTTCAAAACACATGCATGAATTTGTAATCATCCAGGCACTTTTGCATTTTACACAAGTGCCTGATTTTTTTTTTATTTATTATTAAATGTTGTGCATCCTTCCCACATTCTATCTTTCAAGCTGACTACTAATCAACAAAGGACTGAAAATCAAAAAATTTGTCAGCGGTCTTATTTTTTCCTTTTCCTTCCTCTCCCCCCACACAATTAGCTTCCTAGTAAAAGGGAGAAAAATAAGTATGTGTATCAGTTTCTTTCTTGTTCATGGCTTTAACAAAATACTTTACCAGAAGCAACTTACGGAAGGAAAAGATTTCTTTCAGGTTACAATTCAAGCGACCATGATAAGGTAGTTTGTTTGACTGATTGATGGCTCATGTTTGGGAGTATGTTATTATTTTTCAGTATTTGGATAAGTTATGGTTTACATGGAAGATATAGCTTCTCTTGTACCTTTCAATGCTTGTGGTCTCATTGAATTTCCAATATTTTAATACCTCTGCTTCACTGCCTGCTCCCATTTGCATGCACCACAGCCTGCCTGGCTTCCCACGCTGTAACTCCATGTCCACCACCCACTAATGCTACACACAAGATCTCCACACCTCAGGTCCCCACAGTGCAAGAGCCAGGGTCCATGCTTCTGCTATACTCCACGCTGATAAGTCCTGCACCTCAGGCCCCTGGGTTCCCACATGCTAGAGGTAGGACCCAATGCTTCCGTCCCTCCCTACACAGCTCAATACTCTGTTAGCCCCTGCAGGTCCACATGGTACCAGAGCCAGAGCCTACACTTTTTCCCAACTCCATGCTTCTGGTCCCTATCTCACTGGTCCCTGTTGGACCCCATCGTGCCAGAAATAGGGCCCAAGTTTCCGGCCAAAACTACACTGCCTCTCCATTTTCTGCTGGCTCCTGTGGGTCACATGGTACCAGAGCTAGGACCCAAGCTTACACCCTAATTTATACTGCCAGTCCCTGCCTTGTTGGTCCCCGCAGATCCCCAGGGTACCAGAACTAGGGCCCAGGCTTCCAGGGACAGAACTAAGTCCAGGATTGATTCTTCCACCACAGCCCTTCAGCCAGTCCCTGAAAGTCCCCATCCTTCACTGCTGGCCCTTCAGAGTCCCCATACCACCAGACTCAGTAAATCTATCTGGCCACTGCTCCCTCCTCTGATCATACCAAGCCACACAATTGGCCACCTCCACAAATCTAAGTCCATATACCAGCCACCTAATTGTACCACCGTCAAGCCTGGTTCCTGGATCTCAGAGGCCCATCACTTCCACACCCCTCCACTTTGCTGAAACAAGCATTTGCCTACTGGTGTCCGAATGGGACATTGTTCCTGCCCCAGATGGGGAACACAGGAATATCTGAGAACAACCTTCCAGAAGGTACAAGTGTGTGCTCAACAGCCTACTCAGCCGGGTTATAATGGGGGAGTAGGAACAAGTACTACTGCTTCTGAGACTCACAGGCAAAACATGGCTCGGATAGTGGGCTGAAAAGATGCAGGACCTCCAGCCATAGCTCTTATATCAGCCACCAGCCCAATGTTGCTGGCATAATTGCAACCTCTACAATCAGCAAATTGATGGATACAACATCATCACACTCCCATCCAGTTCAAACCCAAAGCAGAGCACTCACAGATTCTACAAGGGCAAATTCTTGCTTCCTCCTTGAAAAGAACTAATAATTTTACTGCAGGGTTAGGTAAACCACAACTCCAAACAAATGGGGGGGGGGGATGGAGGGATAGCTTAGAGGTTAAGGTGTTTTCATGCAAAGCCAAAGGGCCATGGTTCAATTCCCCAGGACCCACGTTAGCCAGATGCACAAGGGGGCACATGCATCTGGAGTTCATTTGCAGTGGCTGGAGGCCCTGGCGCACCCATTCTGTCTGTCTCAAATAAATAAATAAAGAAAATATTAAAAAAAAAACAGAGATGACCTTGAAAATTGCCTAGCTACACAATGGAAGTCTCCAGTGAAAATAGAGAGGGGACAAAAGAAATGGAATCTGAAAATGAAGGCACAATAATCTTTTTGACTTTGAACAGGAGAATCAGTGAACTGGAAACAAACCATCACAATAACCAACAATGGCATATATGAAATGCAAGAAAATCATCTGTTACAGCACAGACCTTTTGACACTAGGCTTATGTTAGTGGAGTAAATCCAGAAAGACAAGAAAAGGGAGATAAATGAATTGAAGGTAAGATAACAAATAGAGGATCTCAGCAACCAGTTGTTTAAGCTTAACAAACACATGAGAAAATTCACGAAAGAATTCCAAGAAATATCAAAAAAATCAAATCACAACCTAAAACAGGAACTTGGCAAAGGGATAGACATGACACAGAAAAATGAAACAGATAATAAAAGTGAACGAGAGCTTGCAAAGGCCTCTTTACAAATCATCACTCACATAGTTAATCGAGTGGAGGCAGAAATTCAGATCTAGAAGACAATACAGAAAAGTTACTCAGCAGTAAAAAAAAAAAGTGGATAAATTAAATAAATCATGTGAACATAATTTAGGAAATGATCAAACTTCTGGATTATTGATATACTAGAAGGAGAAGAAATTTAGGTCAAAGGCAAGGAGAACATTATGAATAAAATTCTTGAAAAAAACAAAGACAGATTACAAATTAATAACCTAACCATCTACCTAAGGATATTGGAAAAGTAAGAACAATCCAACCCTAAGAATTATGAATAAAAAGAATTAAGATCAGAGCAAAAATTAATGAATTGAAAACTAATAAAAGTGGGCTGGAGAGATGACTTAGCGGTTAAGCGCTTGCCTGTGAAGCCTAAGGACCCCGGTTCGAGGCTCGGTTCCCCAGGTCCCACGTTAGCCAGATGCACAAGGGGGCGCACGTGTCTGGAGTTCGTTTGCAGAGGCTGGAAGCCCTGGTGCGCCCATTCTCTCTCTTTCCCTCTATCTGTCTTTCTCTCTGTGTCTGTCTCTCTCAAATAAATAAATAAATAAATAAATAAATAAATAAATAAATAAATAAATAAATAAAAATTTAAAAAAAGAAAACTAATAAAAGTGACAAAACAAAGAGCTATTTCTTAAAATAAACAAGATTGATAAACCCCTGGCCAATTTGATCAAATGAACAGAAGTCAAGTGTCAAAATAGCAAAATTAGAAATGAAACTGGAAAGTAGCTGAGAGACTTCAAAGAAATTGTGAGAATGGTCAGGACACAATTCCAAAACCTCTGCTTCACAAATTTGGATAACCTGGAAGAAATGGATGAAATTACAGACACATAAAGCATACCAAAACTAAATTCAGAGCAGATAAATTTTCCAAACAAATCTATTACATTCATTGAGACTGAATTCTACCAAACCTTCATCAGAGAACTTAAACCAAATTTTCTTCAGCTTTTTCACATAATTAGAGGACAGGAAGTGTTCTCCAATACCTTCTATGAAGCTAGAATTGCATAATGCCAAAACCTAAGAAGAAAATTGTAGATCTATATACCTAATGAACTTAGATGTAAAAATCTTGAACAAGATCCTTGCAAACAGATTTCAACATTTCAAAATTATTATTCACTGTAATAAAGCAGGTTTCATCCCATGTATGCAGGGATGGTTCAACACACAGAATATAATTAAGATAATATACCACATAAATTTCAATAGATGTAGAGAAGGCCTTTAACAAAATACAACATCCCTTCATGATTAAACTCTGGAGAGAGTAGGCATGGATGGATTATAGCTCAATATAATCCAGGCTATATACAAAGCATCTAAACCCAAATAACACTTAACGGGGAGAGCTTGAAGGACTTCCCATTAACATTGGGAATAAGACAGGGGTGCTCACCTCTGCTATTCAATGTAGTGCTAGAAATCCTAGCCCCACGAATAACACAGAAGAAAGATATAAAACATATACAAATTGGAAAGAAAGAAGTCAAACTAGCACTTTTACAGATGACATAATACTATATATAAGTGACCTGAAAGACTCTACCATATAACTTATAAAGGTAAATTTCTTCAGCAAAATGTATATGTATAAGACAAATATACTGAGAAAGAAGTCAGTGAGGCTGTCCCATTTTCAATAGCTACAAAAAAATGTCAAATACCTTGGAATAACAGTAACTTAGTAATTGAAAGACTGAGCTGGCTGCATCTGGAAGGAAGCTAGTTCCCTGATAGTTACTCATATAGTGCTAAAAAGCACTACATGAATTACTGTGAGGATCAAGCAAGGGACACTGCTATATGGAAGGAAAAAAAAAAAAAAAGAAGAAGAAACTGACAAGATAAACACAGCCTAGTTTTCTTACCAATGAATCTCTGATTGGCAATGAGATCCATTCAGTGGAAAGAAACCCTTATCATGAAATCGGAACCACGTCAGAATCCTATGGAGACCAAGATTACGAACTCTAATAAGAATCTCCCACTAGTCTATGGCCAAAAGTTAGGCTACATCAATCAAAATCTCTGTAAATTTAAAATGCTTATTCCCTTAAACCTGTCCTGATCTCACTATCTATTGGATAACATGTTTTTCTTTATCAAAATTCAGAGAGAACCAATGACAACCAAAATCTGCTAACAAGACAAGAATAAATAAATGTCTGACTCCCTGGCACGAGATGAACCACCCCCTGCACAACAGCCAGGTTTCAGGTGAAACCACAGAGGAGCCAGGGAGAAGAGCCACTGTGCTGCTTCCATGGTAAGCCTGACAAGCTACCACAGGGTGATGGGGAGAGAGACACTGAGGATACTCAAAATGAACCAAAGCAGAATTTCCTAACTGCTGAGAGCTCAATACTAAAATAGACTTAAAGCACACCCAGCAAGGCTCATGCAATTTTGCAGAGGAGGTGGTGGAAAGAATTTAACAGCCACAGGGTGGAAGGGCATATCTGGAATCATTGACCCCCCCGCCCAATATTGATCGCTGCTCTCACAACTCACAAACCACAACTCTTATGGTGAATACCAGCAATCCCACTAAGGAGAGCCCTCAGAGGAGTGGAGGCATGGAGAAAGGGAACAATAAAAAAAAAATGAACAATGTGATTTATGTCGATAAGGTATAAGTCTTTATAAACCAATAGACCATGTGAAATATCACCAAGATTATTAGCAAACATTAAAGTTCTCTTTGGCTGTTCTATTGCTACTGTAATATAGCACCAAAAATAAAGAGCTTAAAACAATGAAATTTGTCTCATGGTTCTTTGGATCAAATTAAACAGGGGCTTCACTGGATTAAATTCCAGGTTTCAACAGGGATGGTGTCCTTCTGGAGCATCTAGATTTGAAGTCACATCCATGTTCTTCACTGATGTTATACACATTCCTGGACACATCTTTTGGGACAGCATAGGTATAATCATTTAATTCTCATTTCATCCCCTGCCTCCTTCTACTTTTAATGCCCCTTTTTATTTATGCTGTGTTGATACAGGTAAACTAAAATTACAAATTATAAAATTTACAGATTAAGAACTTTTATTCTATCAGATTCTTCTTTCTCTTTTGCCATGGACAGTATTATAGTCACAGTTCCTTGGAGTTCAGCTCGTACATCACTGAGGATTAGCGTTTTTCCCAGTACAAGTTCAATTTATAAAATGTGGCTAGTAACAGTCTTAATAATTTGGTGCAATTGAATGATTTGAAATAGTAAGGAGATACTTTTCAAAGGTAATGACATGGGAATGATACTCTGTGTGTAATACAAGACAGGAACACTAAATTTTCAGGTAGCAAAATATCTTTAGGCCATGCTTTTTTATGAGTGGACTCAAGATTGAACACAAGATCTAGTTTATGCAAGATAAGCACTCTAACACTGAACTATAGCTCCAACCCTAGGTAACACTTTTTTTTTAGCTTTGTAATTAGAATCCATGTATTGATTTATTTTTGGATTTTTTTGTACAAAAAGCACTTTTGTATAACCATAATTCAATTTGATCATAATCCCTCCCATTACTTTCTTCTATCTTTGGCCCCAACACTTATACCAATAAAACCCTTCTTTCTTTCAACCTATTTCTCTTCCGTGGTGGTTTGAATAGATGGCCCCCACTATATTCAGTTCTTTATTGTTTGCAGTTTGCATCTGCAGCCACCTGGCTACAGACAGTGTCACTGGGTGAATCTTAAGGTGTGTTGGTGGGTTTCAGACTTCAACCTACAGATATGCAAAGTGTGCCAAGTTCTTGAAGTGTATTGTGCTTTGTGGCTTTTGGCTTTTTGGCTGGTGCTTCTCTCTCTCTGCTTGGTCCTTTGAAGGCAGGCCAGCTTCTTCTGCCATTTATGGATCTTCCCCTAGATCTGTAGGCTTCAATAAATATCCCTTCCTCCCTATCTGTGCCAGGTCTGAAAGTTCATCTCAGTGAACCTGAAGCTGTCTGCTACATCTTCTGTTTTTTTTTGTTGTTGTTGTTGTTTGTTTGTTTGTTTGTTTGTTTACCCTCCTCTCTCATCCATGTAGAAATGTTGAGGGGGTCAAAGTGGTCAGGGCACCCTTTCAATTCCTGAAATTTCAGGATTCACAGCTGTTCCCTTACATTTAAAGATAAGTATTACACATAAAATTTACCTCTATTAAGTCAAAATTAATCAAATACTTATTGAAAATATTACAATTTTACCAAGTTTTGAGGTCAGAACTAATGTTGGCAATGGTCTAATAAAAAAGCAAAAAATGACACATGACCATATTATGATAATGTAATCATACTAAGATATCTTCAGAATATCAGGTGATTCAGAATAATCTATACTTTCAAAAGATTACATCATTTAAATTTAGTATGTTTTAATTCTTGATATTAATAATATTCCATAAAATATTGAAATCCCAGTCACATTAATCATAAATTTACTCTTTTTTGTTTGTTTGTTTATTTATTTGAGAGTGACAGACAGAGAGAGAAAGAGGCAGGTAGATAGATAGAGAGAGAGAGAGAGAGAGGAATGGGCACGCCAGGGCCTCCATCCACTGCAAACTAACTCCAGACTAATGTGGCCCCTGTGCATCTGGCTAACATGGGTCCTGGGGAATCAAGCCTTGGAGCGGGGTCCTTAGGGTTCACAGGCAAGCACTTAGCCACTAAGCCATTTCTCCAGCCCCATAACTTTGCTCTTTAAAGAACAGATATTCTGAGTTGAATTATTGAATAGTATAAATCATATCTTCTATTAGATGCATTATTGTCAGGGAATATTTTTTTCTGCATTGTAAGCTAGATGTTTGATTTCTCAAGGAGAAAGAAATTAGTTCTTATGTTATGAACACCTAAATAGACCTCAAATCTAGATGAATGATACCATTACCTGGATAGCTTATCCATTTTTCTATAGTGACACTTTGCTCTAATGTTTCAGTAGTTTTTTTTTTTTTTTAAACTACGACATAATATTCCCAAATCTTGCTTTAGTCTCTGAAGTGACAGGTACATAGAACTCCTGCGTGTAAGTACTATATGTGCTTCAACTATCACATGGAAATGTCTCTTTTGTTCTAAAAAATTGCCACGATTTAATAAGAAGTTAATATTACTATTTTGATATATTCATTGTATATAAGAAAATGATGTTTTTTATCTCTTTACACCTGACTATATGTAAACAAACTTTGATGAAAACATCTTAAATATAATAAATCTGTTACAGAAAAATTCAGGGCAACAGTAAAAATGTATTCATTTATCATGTCAAATAACTGATTCACTTGGGAGATTACTAGGACTATATTTCATTTTTAAAAAGGTAACCAGAGATTATATTCTGTATAAATACTCCCACAATAAATAATAACAGTGCCAAATTCAATAGGTTTCAATTAAATTAAATATAACAAATTAAATTACTGATGAGTAGATGAAAACATACTACTTGCTACATCAAAGTCCTTAGGGAAAAATGACTAGGTCTTTGGATTTTAGTAAAGTTCTGAACTTCAGCTACAGATATATTTTGTAAATAGTCTCCAACAGCATCCACAATATTAACTCTGTTTATATATGTTTAATATTTAACATAAATATTTCTATATTTCGATTTATATGGCCATAGAGACTCTCAAATATAAAACAGTCATTCTACTTTATTCATGCAGATTCTGGTTACTATTTCATAGCCTCACAGATGTCCTTTTATTTGTTTGTTTATTAGTGAGGGGGCGAAGAGTAAAAGAGACTGGGGAGAGAGAGAGGGAAAGAGAACAGGAGTCACTAGTATCTCTTGCCACTGCAAATGAACTCCAGAAACATGTGCCACTTTGTACATTTTTGTGTCTGTCTTCACATAGGTTCTGGAGAATCAAAACTGGGTCATCACACTTTAAAAGTTAGTGTACACAAGGGGGTGCATGCATCTGGAGTTCATTTGCAGTGGCTGGAGGTCCTGGCAAGCCCTTTCTCTCTCTCCCTATCTCTGTCTCTCTCTCTCTCAAATAAATAAAAGTAGAGCTAAAAAAATAAACTTTAGTGTTCCTTTGACTTTTGAGCTCTCTCTCCAGTCCACAAATATCTTTATAATTCTGATACTTTATCCTTTTAGATTTGTGGAGTTGAAAGTTCCTTGCTTTAACTTAAAGATATTTGATTTAACTTAAAGGATACCTTTCCTAACATATATCCTAAGTGGACTTTTCTCTTTTTAAAATGATTTATTTATTTGTTTACTTGCAAGCAGAAGAAAATAGAGAAAACAGAGATAGAGAAAATGGGTAGCCTGGGCCTCCAACCTCTGCAAACAAGGCCCACATGCATAAGACACTTTGTGCATTTGGCTTTATGTGGGTACTGGGGAGCTGAACCCAGATTGGCACGCTTTGCAGGCAAGTTCAACCTTTGTTCTTTATTTGATTAACTGTAGTACTCAATTAACTTCTGGTCTCCATTATTTGTATTAAGAATTTAAGTATTGTTCCTACATGATTTGAGAAGTCAATTATTTTCTTACATGATACCTAATTTCATTCTTTGGCAGGTATTAGTTTTGGTTCTCAGCCATTTCACAATGTCATACTTGTATTATCTTGCTTAAACTCTTCCTAACTAACACTAACAAATCATTGGAAGGTTTCTATTCTCTGGCACTAAGATTTACTATTAAAATCCTATGTTTACTAGGAGCAAGTTTATCATCCCAGATAGGGGACTTTCGTTCAAAGTTTTGAAAGTTCTTCTTAAAAATTGGCTCATCACATATTTCTATATGATATAATCATCAGTCCTTAGTTTTGCTTCATCATTCCCTTATTTCACTTATCCCTCTGCCCTAATTCCCATAGTGTTTTTCTCCTTCTTCTGTGCCCATGATTTGTTGATTTGGTCTTCACAAGGTGCTGCAAAGATTGTTGATGCTTCTTCCACACATATTTTTTTAAATTTATCATTTTTCTGGACTATTTTAATTTCTCTACCTTGTCCACATGCCCTGATAATTCTGTTCTCCAAATGACCAGTTTTATTGGTGAGGCTTTATATTATCTTCATATGCCACTTACTCTATTTTTCACTTTCACCACCATTTATGTTTATTATTCACTTTTTCTATCTATTTATTTTAATTCCATCATAATGTCTTCCATTGACTGAGTTATTTCACTCAACTCATTATTTGTATTCTGTAGGAATTCTTTCTTCCTTTGAACATATTTATCTTTATTCTTTTGAATTCCTTGTCCAGATTTTCATCTTTCCATCAGAAATTAGATTGTTGGCAATTTTTTTTAATTAGTTCTCCTTTTTGCTTTCAATGGAGTGTTTACTTTTTCTGAAGCAACTAACTTGAAGCAGGGTTTTGTAGTCACCTTCTCATTGCTTGGACAAACACTCAGCCAGCAGCAGCTTGTGGGAGGAGAGTCTATTTCAGGCTTACAGAGTCCAAGGCAAACTTCATCATGGCAGAAGAAGCTGCCTTATTTCATCCTACATTCATACCAGAGACAGCAGCTAATAGAGACAACAGTTAGAACAAGGTAACCCTGAGCACACACAGGATTGACTCGGGTTCAACCCCCAATGACATACTTTCTTCCAACAGGGCTCCACCTCTGAAATATTCTATCAGCAGAAGATGAAGCAAGAAACTTAATTACAAATACCCATAGAGTGTGTCTACTTCATAATGCAAATTTCCCATAGTCCAACATCAAAAGTGCCCAATGACTTACCAATTTTAATGCTGTTCTAGTCCAAATACTGTTCAAAAGTCCAAAGTCTCATCTGAGATTCGAAACAGTCTGTTAACAGTGAGTTCTTTAAAATCAAAACTCAAGTTACATACTTCCAACCTACAGTAACAGAGAGTACACATCACCATTGTAAAGAGCAGACATAGTCAAAAGGGTCTGGACCAACACAAGATAAATAAATAGGAAAAAAATATCAAACATCTGTAATTCAAAGTCTGTAATTGGTAACTAGTGAAAATTCTCTTGGGTTCCATTTTTCCTCTCACTGGGCTGCTCACAGCCCAGGGAAACATTCATTTGGTGCCAGCAGCTCCTCACATTACTGACATCTGCATATTACTTGGGTCTCCATTGAAACCCATGGTTTTCATTCATAGCTCCATACAATGGCCTTATTGGGTTCTGTACAGAGATTTCAACCTGGCTTCACATTGCCACATTTTAGTGGTTCTTGGTACCCTGTGAGTATTATGACCTTCTTCCCTGCATGTTTCATGCTTCCAAAACCAGTAAAAATGGGCAGCTGTAGTAGTCAGTTCCAGGTTGCTGGCATAAATGTCCAATCCAAACAGTTTTATGGGAGAAAGGGACTTATTTCAAGCTTAACAGGTTCCGGGAAAGTTTCACCAATGGCTGAAAAAGCTGGATGTAATTAACAAATCCAAATGGAGACAGAAAACCACTACCAGCCAGAAAACACTAACAAGCAGTAAGCAGCAGGGACACCCTCCCCCTGTCCCAAGAGCTCACACACACCACTCTCTATCATTTTGGGCTAGAATTCACATCTGCTCCCAGAGACACCTTAGTGCTAGACTCCAGGATCCACTTCCAGTGACATATCCTCCATGAAGGAGGATGAAGGCTCAAATTAAAAGCTTTAATAAAGTACCTGAATCTATGGGTATCATACATTCAAACTACCACAGTGACAGGCAAATTTGTATACCCAAGGGGAAAGTAAAGCTTGACCTTGAAGAGCAGGATTCTCCTTCACCAATCTTTCTTCAAACTTCTTCTTTCGAAAATAATTTGCATTCTTACTAGTTTAAGCCTTATAAGAGTTAGGACCCACCCTCAGAGTATCTTTATCATTGTCCCAGTGAAAAATTAGCTTGCTCATTTTTATTTTAATTAATATATTAATTTATTTGTAAGCAGAGATAGATGAAAGAAAGACATGCAGTGAAAAAGAGCACACCAGGGCCTCAAGTCACTGCAAATGAACTCCAGATGCATGTTTCACTTTGAACAATTAGCTTTATGTGGGTACTAGAGAATTGAACTGGGGTGGGTAAGCTTTACAAGCAAGTGCTTTAACTACTTAGCTATTTCTCCAGCCCCTCAACATTTTATAAATAAATATGTTTATTTATTTGCAATCAAAGAGTGGATTTTGAGTCCAGTATTGTGTGCATTCAGGGTCACTTTGTGCTTGCTGGTGACAGTTTTCATGAGTTGGTATACCTCAACACACCTCTTCAAATACAATACTGAATTTAACAATCATCACTATATTGAAGTAGACTTCCTACAAAAAGTCTACTGTAAAACAATTCTCTCTTAAATGCTAAGAATTTTAGGAAGTAAGGGAACATTAAGTATTAGTTATTGTGGATATGACAGACAATTTAAACAGGTAGTTGACATTTACATAATATAGAGAAAGTAAAGGAGGAGGACATGAGAAGAAAGGGGTCAGGGGAAAAAGAAAGCAAACAATGTGCAGGGAAATGAGCCAATTTTGGCTAAACACAAACTGAAGAGGGAAGAAAAGGCATGCTAACAGCTAAGAAGATGGGGTTCAGAGTCCCTGCCTAAAAAAACACACCATGTTTGGCCCTGAAAGGCCCAGGCCTGAGGCCTAGTGGAACTTCCTGAGCCTAGCTAAAGTTTGGCGACATGTCTCTGGCCAGCTAGGACTCAGCAATATGCCTAATGGCTTCTGGCCTGCCACTTCCATGCAGTTGAAATTACCATTTCAATAGTTACAGTTTACTATTGGCCCTTACCTCTCCCCCAAGTCCTAAAATCCCCGCCTTTGTCCCCAACATTATATAGACAACTGTCATGGCAATAAAGCAAGTTCCTATGAGTTCTTGCTTCCACAAGACTCCCGACTCAGTGTGGTTTTTCTCTGGTGGCTAGGAGAGGTTTCTGAGTCATTGTACGCTCATGTTCTTCCTTAATCCCTTGGGAGAAACCAGCAGGCCTGGTCCTTCCCTCAGCACTACCTGCCCCTGCCAGTGGAGCCCGGCATCTGGCGCCTAACATGTGGCTCTCAGAGTCAGGCAGACTAGTGCCCTATGAGAGGCATTCATTGAGGAGGTAATTGGTATACATGTGCAGGTGAGTGTACCCTCATAAGTTTTGAGGCAGTCTTCATATTTACCGAGGAATAAGCTGAGATGAACCTGACCATGTGGATGTTAATTTTTTGGAACCTTTGTTTTGGAGAAACAGGCGTGGACTTGGTGCTTACAACTGAAGGTGTCTTCTGGAGTGGTAAGCCAAATTTTATTGACCATTCAGATGAAGTTTAAAAATGCTAGGTGCAGACAGCATTAAACTTTAAGGCTTGGCTTATGAACTTTCTAAGAGGAAAAAAAGACTACAGGGGACTTCACTGGATCTGGGCTAGTAGCATACGGGCTGGCTGTGTCCTGCTGCCCAGGACCAGAGAGTTTAATCAAGGTTAAGATTATTTTTTGTTTGTTTGTTTGTTTGTTTGGTTTGGTTTCTCAAAGTAGGATTTCACTCTAGCCCAGGCTGGCCTGGAATTCCCTATGGAGCTGCAGGGTGGCCTAAAACTCATGATAATCCTCCTACCTTTGCCTCCCGAGTTCTGGGATTAAAGGCGTGTGCCACCATGCCCAGCTGAGACATAAGATTTTAAGCTAGAAAACCTCAAGCAAGTTAAAATTACAGGCATTGAGACTAATTTTAGATTATGGTGGTTCAATATACATTGTTTTCGTCTCTCCTTGCTATGCCTTATACCAGTTAAAAATGTTTACTCTGTGCCTTTATATGTTAGAAGTGTTTAACTTGATTAATTTTACAGGTCTTAATATCTTAAATTGGTCAAAACTGTGGGGACCTTTAAAAGTGAACTGAGTACAATTTATAATATATGATAGTTATAAATGTATTGGGAGCCAGGGGCAAAATTTGGTAATTTAATTAGATGCCCCCCCTCCTGGAAGCTTGTGCCCAACCCTCCCCTATTGGGAATTGGCAGGCAATCCACCTCCTAGGAGACTGCCACGTGGTCCCCTTGGACTGACCCAGGAGGGCACAGGGGAGAAGTCTGCCCTCTCATGGTGACTGGGCTCACTGACCTTTTCCCACACCTACTGGGAATTGGCACATGCCGGGGAAAAACCTAAACATGCCATTAGTCATATGCTTCAATGTTTCACCACTCTTGGGCTGCCTGATCAAGTTAAAACAGATAATGGCCCTTGCTTCGTAGGCAAGGCTTTTGTAGATTTTCTCCAGACCTGAAATATTTCACATTCCACAGGCACCCCATACAACCCCTGGGGCCAAGCTATTGTTAAAGATATAATCAAACTCTCAAGTCTCAATTACAAAAATAAAAAAGATTGGGGGGAATCCTTACCCCCACACGACCAACTAAATATTCCAAATTTTTCTAACAATTTAAATAAATGGCCCCCAATATATTCAATTCTTTATCTTAACGTGTGATGGTAGGTTTCAGATTTCAATCTGAAGATATACAAATTGTGCCTAATAGAAGTTCCTAAATTATGCTGTGGCTTTAGGCTTTAGGCTTGTACTTTTAATGTCTAACTATCCTTCATACTCACAGCTTTAAAGTAGTTCCTGAGAAAGTTCAAACTATGCCTCCTTTTAAGATCTTGGGCTTGATCCTTACCCTAGATACAGTTTCATCTGTTAGTCTATATACTAGCGTTAAAATTTAAAACTCATTTGGAGTGTTATGTATATTTTCAATGGATTTGTGTTACTTCTAAAAAATATAATAACAGTCAACAGCATTGGGAAAATACATTTAAGATATATTTGGCACAATGATAATATTTCCTTAGATCTGATTTAGTTACATTCAGAGACTTTGTCTTTACAAAATAATCCTCTTATTTTTGATGCAGCTAAAGCTGCTGATGACTTAATATCTGTTTGCCTGAATGGAATTCTCTCATTTCTTGAATAGGATGCTTTGCTACTAAAGGTGTTTGTCTTTTGCTCATTCTGTGTCTGCTGCCCATACTCATTCAATGCCTTTTAAGATCCATTATAGATAGTCTTACAGAAATACATGGAATACAATTTCAGACGAATCCCAGCTTCCTGAGACATTATCTTAAAGCCCCTGCAGAGGCTGGTAGTCAAAGACAGGTAAGAGTCTCTCAAGTTAGGTCAACATAAAACAGGACATAAATGATGGAATTCATGTACCGATGACAGATAAGGCCTAAATATGGTAGAGGACAACCTGAGACAGGCACAGTCTTTCTACACAGAGGCCCAGAAGGGCCCCGTTCATAAAAAATAATAAATAAATAAGGGGAAATTGTCTAAAACCATTTGGCTGGCTTTGTATCCATAGCTCTGGGCCATTTGACAGCAAAACTTTAACACCTACATGTAAACAAGATTATACAAATTCAGTGTTATTGATAAAAGCATTCCTTGAACCTACCAGTGAGTCCTGAGCCCCTTTCTAGCAGGAGGACCAACGAAGATTTATGTTTGTATTTCTTAGATCAAACGGTTTGTTTGTTTCCAAACCTTTGTACTAAGAAGTAATTAAAGTATAAAAATTGTGTAACAGAAAGTAATTTTTTGATAGAAACTTGTGTGAAGCTTATGGAATTTTTGTCCATGGGAAAACTTTGTAAAAAGAAAAAGACCCATTTGGGTATCAGCGAGAGACCTAAAATATCTGGGCCTCCCTGGCTGCTTACAGTACAATTGTTCAGCCACCTTCCCCATCCCTGTCCAGCTTTTCCCAAAGTTCCCTCTGGGGATTTGGGCCCTACCTTGCCCTAATAATTTCAGTATAGATGTGGGATATATTCATCCTTCCTTCTGAACATTTATCACAACTGAGCCCAATGCTTAACGCTGCCTGCTTTCTGGAATGGTTTATGTTTGTGGAGGTGGGATGGCCTATAACTTTCTGCCCAGCAATTTGATGGGCCCTTGTGCCATAGCCACCTTAATCCCAGATGTAGATATCATCCCTGGAAATGAGGCCCTCCCTATGCCTTCTTCTGATTATGTCATAGGGAGACCTATCTCCAACAACAGCTAGATTCCCTGACTGAGGTCGTCCTACAAAATAGGAGAGGACTAGACCTACTAAGGGCTGAAAAGGGAGGTGTATGTTTGTTTTTACAGGAAAAGTGCTGCTTGTACGCCAATAAATGGGGAATCATACAGTACAAGATTAAGAGGCTTCAGGAAGACTTGGAGAGGAGGCAGTGGGACCTCTAGGACAACCCACTGCAGATGGGCTTACATGACTTCTTATCCTAACTTCTCCCTGTACTTGGGCCCATACCCCTCCTTCTTCTCCTTACTGCTGGGCCTTGTGTAATTAACAAAATTACACAATTTATTCACCAGCAGCTAGAGGCAATAAAACTTCATCAGGTCGAGATATATTATCATAGGCTGGCAACTCAGGAATTAAGTTCCTCAGATGACCCACTGCCATGTCCTCTGCCCTCCATGTGACCAATGATGGGTAAGATCCCCAGAGGGGGACAACCTAAGACAGGCCATGGAGTGGGTTCTCAGCAAGCTAAACACATGTTACCCAATGACGGGTAAGATCCCTAGAGGGGGACAACCTAAGACAGGGGCCAAAGTGACTAATGTTCTTACAAAAAGAAAAGAGGGAGATGTTGGGCCCTGAAAGGCCCAGGCGTGAGGCCTAGTGGAACTTCCTGAGCTTAGCTAAAGTTTGGTGACCTGTCTCTGGCCAGCTATGACTCAGCAATATGCCTAATGGCTTCTGGCCTGCTACTTCTGCGCAGGAGTTGAAATTACCATTTCAATAGTTACAGTTTACTATAGGCCCTTACCTCTCCCCCCACTTCCTATAATCCCTGCCTTCTTCCCCAACATTATATAGGCAACTTCTCCTAGCAATAAAGCAAGTTCCTGTGAGTTCCTGCTTCCACAAGACTCTTGACTCAATGTGGTTTTTCTCCAGTGGTGAGGAGAAGTTTCTGAGTCGTCGTATGCTCATCTTCCTCCTTAACCCCTTGGGAGGAACCAGGAGGTCTGGTTCTTCCCTCAGCACTACCTGTCCCCTCTGTCAGAGCCTGGCAACACTATGATCTTTGGAAGATGAAAATGAAAAGGAAATATCTAGACATTATAAAAACTATACCAAATGTATGAAAACAGAAGCAAAGTACAAGCACATACAAATGACAAATACAAACACACATCACCCATAGATATGCACATGACACATACATATAGACAGGTGAAGAAATAGAATGTAAAAGAAGAATGGTGGCTAAGCATGCCTGGCAAGATGACTCTCATGTTTGTAAATAAGATGCATGTAGATGGAGCTGGGGAAAGATAGGTGTGGAAATTGACTGGCCTATTATTGTCTCATGTCTGGATTTCTTCAGCTCTCTGAATGGCAACTCTTTGGCTGGTACATCCTTTCTGGCCTAAGTTGAGCAGTTCTGCTTTACCTTCAGAATCTCATTCTGGAGTGGGGCTACTGAACAGGGTTCTGGTGCATACTTTCTCCAATGCTGAATCCGTGGGCAAGGGTAGTTCATGGTTATTTCTTACTAGAAATTTCTCCTGTGGTGAAATATGTTGCCACAATGCCTGGGAAAAGTTGCTTTCTCCTCAGAATTGAGACAGGATAGAAGCAGGGGAAATGTGTGTGTTGAAATTTTATTAATTTCAAAATTTCCCCCCTCCCTTTCCTGCTTCTCTGGGCTTCTCCTAAGGCTCTCTCATTTTAGGTGTTCAGTTCTAGTATCTCCAGGAACTTTTCTATTAATTTTTATTCCATTAAAAATAATTTATAGCTGGGAGTGGTGACGTACACCTTTAATCCCAGTACTCATGAGGCAGAGGCAGGAGGATCACTATGAGTCCATGCTGAGAATACATAGTGAATTCCAGGTCAGCCTGAGCTAGACTGAGGCACTACCTTGAAAAAAACAAAACAAAATAAATAAATAAATAAATAAATAAATTAGTAATAATAATAATAATTTGCAAATGATGAAAATAATACAGATAAAAATAGTTGATAACACTGGACAGGGATAAGTTGGACAGAACAGATAAATTACACTGCTATTAAGAAAAGCATATTCAAATTTCTCATTTAGTTTAATCTATCATAGATGAGAACTTGAAGTTGAATCTTAAATATCTTATAAAGAGAACAAAAGTACAATAGCATATGAAATGTTTCATGTTCTTTCAGACTCAAATCATTGATTCCATTTCATATATAATTAAAGAGTCTCTGGGATATCATAACCTCAACATTATGAATTTTATCTTCTCACCAACAACCTTACAACTATGAAGCCCAGAGCCAGTAGTTCTGGGAGAATGAGGTGCTGAAGACAGAGCAAACCTATGTTTATAAGAGTAAAATAATAGATCTAGAGAAGCAAAGAAGATATATGTTTGTAGAAAAAGAAAAATAGATTCACAACATTTCACTGAAATCAGTAATTTGTGACAGCACAAAATAAAAATGCTAGTGTGCTTTTATTAATACTCATGGTGTAAAAATCTGGATTAAAAGTATATATTGCTAAGTGATCTTAATATTAAGGTAAACATTGAATCTATGAATTCTATACCTATTTTCTTCATCCATATGTGTTACTGCATCAAAATTTAAACTGAGCTCTCTGTTTAGCAGAGCAGGAAAGCTAAGGGTAGAATTGAACATTAAAATTGATTATTTGGGTTTGGAGAGATAGCTCAGAAGTTAAAGGCACTTTCTTTCAAATCCTAATGGCCCAGATTCAATTCCATAGTATTCAGGTAAAGCTAGATAGACAAAGGAGTGCATGTAGTCTGGAGTTCATTTGCAGTTGCAATAGACTCTGGTGTGCCCATTATCTTACTCACTCTCTTTCTCCCTTTCTCTCCATCTCTCTGCTTGCAAATGAATAATAAATAAATTAGTTTTCAAATGATTATACATAAGAGAATGTAGTATTTTTATTAAGGATAAGAATATGTACAGTTAGAGTATATGTACTCAAAGATTGTAAACCTAACAGAAAATAAAACCAAAGCACTTAGGGACATGTTCAAATAAACAGCATTTAGATAGTATATCTATGTTCAGGCTATAGAAGGTCTACAAAGACTACTTGAAAAATGCATTTAAAAATGAAAACTAAATTTAATTCATGAGATACTGCTGTGATAAATGATTATTTTATAAAACCTTTCAAATTGAATATCACCTTTTAAACAATTTGAAACAGGGCTGTAGGGATTGCTTAGTGGCTAAAATGCTTGCACCAAAGCCAAAGGACTCTGATTCATTTCCCCAGGACACACATAAGCCACTGAATGTGGTGGCAGATGCATCTGTACTTAATTTGCAATGACTGAAGTCCCTGGTACACCCATTGTCTCCCTCTTTTTCTCTCTCTCTCCATCTCTCCCTTTGTTTCTATCCTTTCTCTCTGTCAAATAAGTAAATAAGAATAATTTGAAATAGATAATATCAGATTGAAAAGAAGTAAATTGGGTAGATTCACTCAATGTCAACATAATTTTACTTGCTTGCTTCCTATATTAAAAACAGAGTTGGGCTGGAGAGATGGCGTAGTGGTTAAGCGCTTGCCTGTGAAGCCTAAGGACCCCGGTTCGAGGCTCGGTTCCCCAGGTCCGACGTTAGCCAGATGCACAAGGGGGCGCAC
Source organism: Jaculus jaculus (assembly GCF_020740685.1). Classification (NCBI taxonomy): domain Eukaryota; kingdom Metazoa; phylum Chordata; class Mammalia; order Rodentia; family Dipodidae; genus Jaculus; species Jaculus jaculus. Next base: position 42,861,977 of record NC_059104.1, read on the forward strand.
GCGTCTGGAGTTCGTTTGAAGTGGCTGGAGGCCCTGGCGTGCCCATTCTCTCTCTCCCCCTCTATCTGTCTTTCTCTCTATGTCTGTCGCTCTCAAATAAATAAAAAATGAACAAAAAAAAATTAAAAAAAAAACAGAGTTAATAAATGATTACTCAACTAAATTATGTATTTACATAAATATTGAGTATATTTTTGTTTTCAATAATAAACATTACTGTTAAATATTTTCTGAGCATAACAATCTTACAATATAGCTGTTAGTAAAAATAAAAAATATTGTTTGAAATGTGAAATTCATAGCATAAGATTGGGTATGATTTTCTTCTAGTAATTTTTTTTTAAGGTACTATCTCACTCTAGCCCAAGCTAACCTGGAATTCACTCTATAGTCTCACAGTGGCCTTGAACTCAAGGCAATTCTCCCACTTCTGTTTCCCGAGGGGGATTAAAGGCATGTGCCACCACACCCAGCTCCTAGTAGAATTTTTAATCTTTTCAGATATATTAGCAATACATAAAACTCATTAGCAAAATAATTATGGACATTTACTTAAAAACACACTTATGATAATAAGAATACTTTATCATGGGTCTGGATGAGTGGTTTAGTGGTTAGGGCATTTGCCTGCCAAACCTAAAGGACCCACGTTTGATTCTCCAGGATCTACATTAGCCAGATGCACAAAGGGTGCATCCATCTGGAGTTTGTTTGCAGTGGCTGGAGGCCTTATGCGCCCATTCTCACTCTCTCCCCCTCTTAAAAAAAGAATACATTATTATATGTAATTTTTAACACTATCTGCACTTATACGATATTTTTTTTAATTTATTTATTTATTTTTTTTTTTGAGAGTGACAGACACAGAGAGAAAGACAGATAGAGGGAGAGAGAGAATGGGCGCGCCAGGGCTTCCAGCCTCTGCAAACGAACTCCAGACGCGTGCGCCCCTTGTGCATCTGGCTAATGTGGGAACTGGGGAACCGAGCCTCGAACTGGGGTACTTAGGCTTCACAGGCAAGCGCTTAATCGCCAAGCCATCTCTCCAGCCCCTTATACGATATTTTAATATATTTTATTTATTTATTTGTTTGAGATAAAGAAGGGGAGAGAGAGAGAGAGAGAGAGAAAGACAGATTGAGAGAATGGGTGCACCAAGGCCTCCAGCTACTCCAAATGAACTCCAGATATATGTACCACCTTGTGCATTTGACTTATGTGGGTCCTAGAGAATTGAACCAGGATCCTTTGGCTTTGCAGGCAAATGCCTTAAATATTAAGCCATCTCTCCAACCCCTTATAAGATGCTTAACAGAATTTACATTATGACACTTCTGCAACTATACTTAAAATTCACCCTACACAATGAACTAGAGTTGGACAAGATATATATATATATGTATGTATGTATTTACATTATATATAATATAGGATATATATATGGAGAGAGGCATGGGTGATTCACTGTAATTATAGTTATTTCACATCATTTCATTTGAAAAGGTTGTGAAACTAAATATGGGATCAGCAAAAAAAATGACATTGTGGAAATTGAGCTAGAGTACAACTTCACTATGTTCTCCTTAAATTGTTAATTAAATAGTTAAATTATGCTAAGTAATAATATTTACTGTTGACATAGTTCTCTAAAACTTTTATTTGACTTGAAATTTTCTCGAACTTTGCTTTTTAAGTTCTAGTTTTGAGAAATTTATAAAATCTCTTAAATATTTTCATTTTAACTAGACAGTCTACTTCAACATTGAATGTCTTTCATTTGACCAATTTACTTTTATGATATTAATTAATCTTCAAATGTATATTTTAATAAATTCATCATAATTATAGGCTTAAAATGTAATTTATTTGCATATTTCTATTACCTTTTATTATTGAATATTACAACAAAACTTCAAATATCTGTACCTACCTATAACTCCACTCCACAGGAAGATAAAAAAGCTATCTTTGATCAATTTTACTTTCAACATAGATGGAAACTCACATTATATGATTTTAGATTATCTTATTAACTAAACTCCAGAATATCAAACTGAGCTCATAAACATCATTTTTGGTTGCAAACTTTTCTAGACCCAGTGGTAAAGCTCCGTTGACTGTTTATAATAGCAATAATCCCTGCAAAATCAGTCATTAGCACAGTTAACAACTAATTTGTTCAAGTGTTAACTGCCCTTGGCTTTGCCTCAAGCTGTTAGCAAACTGGTCATTAACTGCTGGTTACAATTGATTTCTTGGGGCCCTATGAAACAGAAATTTGATTTCAATTCAACACCCACAGAGGCTAATTTCGATTCAGTAAACAAGTAAGCCTCTTTCCTTAAGATTTGCCTGGATACAATATTGTTCTTTTATGGTATATCAAAAGACATTTCCCAAAAGTCAGTGTGCATGTGCAAAATGTTACTATAGCTAACTAGATAACTAGTTGATTTTCCACATGGGTAGTAGGACTTTTATACAATAGGGCAAGATAAGAAAAATAGTGCAAAGAAAATGCCTTCTGTAAATTTGCTTATATGATACATATTATCAAAGTCATTCCATTGAATAAAAATTGTATTATATCCTTCAGGTAGTTAATTATAAGAAAAAAATAGCTAAGTATAAAAACATCTTCTTTCACTAAACTTTGTTACAAAGAAATCACCCACATATTATTACCAAGTCTATTTCTAAATTAAACCCTGCATTCTTCCCCTGATTATAATTTTTAATGAGATTCCATTGATTTTTCAGACATCCAACAGATATTGCTGAAACAAAATTATGATGTCTAATCTTCATTGTAAATTTGACTGAATTTAAAATCACCATGGAAGCAAACCTCTGGGTGTGTCTATGAGGTTGTAACCAGAGGAAACAGAGGTAAGCTCTGTCCTGGGGCTGGGACTGAATAAAAAGGATAAAGTAAGCTAGTGCCTGAATTCCTCTTTCTTTGCTGAGTACTGAGGCAATATACGCACCTGCCTCAAGTCTATGCTAACACACATTCTCTTCCATGATGAGGTGTTCCTACAAACTCTAAGACAAAATAAATCCTTCCTTCCTTAAAGTTGCTTTTTGCCTGATATTTGGCCACAGTTCTTAGAAAATTAACAAACTTCATGACAATATCATAAAACTATGTTACAAAATTGGGGAAAATAGATTTTCCAGCATGGTTTACAAAACATATCAATCATAGCAAATGAATCTATTAACAAAAATTAGTAAACAAAATGGTTTGAATGACATGCTAAAAAGTTATAAGTTCTATGGGTAAAATTAAAATTGAAAGAGTACAAAGCTTTTCTTTTCTTCTCTAGAAAGCAGTGGGAACCAAGGACAACAAAAATCTATCCACTGGAGAATCTTTTTTTTTTTTTTTTTTCAGATGGATGCAGATCCTGAGGAAAGAATTACTAACCATATGTCACCAGGGCCCCAACTCAAACCATAGAGTAATTGGGGAAATGAGTTAGAGTGCTACTTTCTTAGCGAACCTGGTATCATCACAAGGGTGAAGGAGACAGACATTGAGGACACTCAACTCCTACCAAACCAGAGATCCAGAAACACAGAGGCTCGGCAGACTTCATCCCTGAAGTAGACCTAAAACAAACCCAAAGTGGCTCAGGGAAATTTGCAGAAGAGGGTGCAGAAACGTTGTTAGAGCCACAAGTTGGGACATTACACACAGGGATATTGTCTGTTCCCCATAACTGATGACTATCCCCCAATGCATGACCCACAATCCCCATGGGGATAACTGGCATTCCCAATGAGGTGGACCCTGTGGAGGGCAAAGGACACAGATGAAGATAAGGATGATACCAACATGTGCTGTCTACATACTATGTACATAACTAATAAAGAAAAAAATGGTATGAAGAAAAGAAAAAAGTTATTAATGAAGTTAACTCCCTGTCAGCAGATGAACCACCCATAGCAAAGCAGCTAGGCTCAGGGGAAGCCACAGAGGAATAGGTGAAAAGAGCCAGAGTGCTGCTTTTGCTCAAAGCCTGACATTGCAGCAGGGTGATGGAGACAGACACTGAGGATGCTCAAAGTGTACCAAAGCAGAAATCTGAAAACTGCTGAAAGCTCAACACTAAGGTAGACTTATAGCACATCCATGAAGACTTAGGGAATTTGGCAGAAGAGGTAGCAGAAAGTATATAAGAGCCAAAGGGTGGGAGGGAATATCCAGAAGCATTGCTCCCTCCCCACCACAATGACTGATTGCTGTCCTCACAACTCGTCACCCACAACTCCATGGTGAATATCATCAATCGCACTGAGAAGGGCCCTCAATGGAGTGGGGGCAGGGAGGAGGGAAATGGTGGCATCAACACATGGTGTAGCCATCCAAAGTTTTTTCTTAATAAGAAAAAAAAAAGCAATACCCTACTTGAGTGGCAAAAAAATATATATAAATAAAATAAAATAAAGGGTATATGTATTAGGATTTTAAATTGTTTAAATTTATTATTATTATTATTATTATTATTATTATTATTTTTGGTTATTCAAGGTAGGGTTTCACTCTAGTCCAGATTGACCTGAAATTCACTATGTGGTCTCAGGGTGGTCTTGAACTCAGTGATCCTCCTATCTCTGCCTCCCGAGTGCTGGAATTAGAGGTGTGTACCACCATGCCTGGCACTGTGTTAGGACATTTAATTATACATTGAATTGTTACAGGAGGCTAAAATAAAACAGAGTTTCAGTCTGGAAATCAAGAATAAGCCAAGCTATTATTGTAAAAAAAAAAAATATTCAAAATAGAAGAAATACTTGATGAAAACTTTTGTTTTACAATGTGCTAACATATAGTAAATGAGATTCTCTGTTTTAATCCATTGAAATTATAGAGGTTAGCTGCACTGGGTGAATGAATCATTTTCTGTATAATTTTGTGGCAGTGTCATTTACAGTTAGGATGTGACTTCCCTCTTCACTTAAACTTTCTGGGTAAAACCTCATAGACAACCCAGAAGTTTGCTTCCAAATTGACAATGAAGATTTCAAAAGCTTTTCCAAACTTGAACTCTGTAACCATTATGCTTCAACTATCAAGTTACTATCCAATGCCCCTCACTGTCTTTATGAATTATCCAGTCCAGGAACATTATAAACTTAACATATATAATCTCTCCCTTTATAGCAGACAGCTTTAGGTCACTAAGATTAATTTTTAAATGCAGCTACAGTTATGGAGGCAGGGATATTTATGGACACTTACAGACCTAGGGGAACTTCCATCACGACAAAAGAAGTTGGCCTGCTCTTACAGGACCAAACATAGAGATAGAAAAAGCCACACCACATAACACACTTCAAGAGCTCTAGGAAGAACTAGGCACTTTTTATGTATTTAGATGTGAATTTTAAATCTACCGCTACACCTTAGGACATGACCATAAGATGCACCCACTGACACTTCCTCCAGTCAGGTGGCTATAGATCTAATAACAAACTAATGAAACACTGAGTATATTGGGGGCCATCTATTCAAACTACCACACACTCCTTCTGTTCCCTGTCACTCCCACACTCCCTCTCCTCCTCCTCCTTCTCTTTCTCCCCTCCCCATATGTGTGTTATGTGTCTTTTGGATACATACCTAAGAATAGAATTGTTAAGTAACATAGCTCAAATACTTAAGAAAGGACATTTTCAAAATGGCTTTCCATTTCAAAGGGGAAAGTGTGGGGTGGAGGGAGGGAGGGAATTACCATGGGATTTTTTTTTATAATCATGGAAAATGCTAATAAAAATTTTAAAAAATGGCTTTCCAATATTTGTTAATCATTTCCTGGCTTTTATTATTACTATTACTATCAATATATTTCATATCAATACATCATGTGTTATTAGCCTCTTTTCCTTCCTCCCTGCTCCCATTTCAATGGGGACTCTCCTCAGTGGGGTTGCAGGTATTCTTTATGGGGTTGTGGTTTATGTGTGTGGGAGCAGCAATCAGTTACTTTTGGAGGGAGGGATGTCTCAAATTGTGGCTCTTACAATCTTTCTGCCCCATCTTCCACAAAATTCCCTGAGCCATGGTGGGTGAGTTTTAAATCTACTTCTTTAATGAGCTCTTAGAAGCCTCTGGATCTCTGCTTTGGTAGGTGTTATGTATCCTCCCTGTCTATCTCTATAACCTGGTGCTGATTATCAGGTCTTCATAAGATTCTGATCTGGTTCTCAATTCTAGATATGGGTTCCTTTATAATGAGCAGGTCTCTTAGCCAACCAGAAAGCTATCGCTTACCCATTAAGGTTGTTTGCATCTATTGCACTGGCATGTACATAGGGCCAAGGTGTTTGTTTCTAAGGAGCTTTGACCTCCAGTTGCTCAGATGGTTGTTGGCCATTTTCCCCCAATAGCTCCCAGCACCAGAGAGGCTACCTGCCTGGGGACTGGCTTTCTTCTGAATTCCAGCCAGATCTGTGCATGCTCTGCATTAACAGAAATAGTGATTTCAGCAATAGGGTCTGACCTTTTGCTTCGGGTGGGTAATTGAGTGCTTTGACAGAAAGCTCTATTGATTTGATTTGGAGATCTTGAAGGTCTCTGATCAACAGCTCTATGTGGGTAGCAACCAATTTCTGATACTAAGAGTAACAGACCAGAGACAAATAAAAATATATAAATAAATAAATGAATAAGTAAAACTCTCTTTTAAGCATTTCTGGCTATTTTTTTATTTAAGTAGATGAAAATAGTATAACAAATAACATAACTTGTTATTATGACTGTCATTTCCAATGTGACTGATGATGTTTAATGTGCTTTTTTCTGGGGCATCTTGGTCATTTACACATCTTATTTGTAGAATAAGATAATAGTATCTATCTAAACTTTGCCCATTTAAAAAGTGTTTGTGTGTATATAAATGTGTGGTGTACATGTATGTATGTTCAAATACATGTGGACATACATGTGAGTAGGTACACGTAGACATGTTTGTAGGCACATGTAAATGTGCTTTCGTGTACATGTCAGGCCAGTAGTTGACACCACCTGTTTTCTTTTATCACTCTCCTCTTTACTTTTAAAAAACAATATTTTCAAAATTGACCCAGAACTCACCAATTTGTTCAGCTTGCTCTGGGGCTTCCTGATCTCTCCCACATGACAGTTGGAAATACAGGTGGTATGCACAACTTGTCCACCATCTAAGCAGGTGCTGTAATTTTATTTGCTGGTTGACCAAAAGTAAACACTTTAACTATATTAGAATTTTAAAAATTCTTTTATAATTTCATTTCCTTAATTTAGTTCTACTGTTGTTAGAAATTCTACTTTATGTTAATCCTTTAATTATATTTAATCTTACTTTGTTACCTAATATATGGTCTGTCCTACAGATCACTACATGTATACATAAAAAGAAAATGTCCTCTGCTGTTGTTGAGTGGACTTTTATGCAAATATTATTGGCTATAATTATAATGCTAGGGGCTCTTACTGCTCCAAATGAACTCCATTTGCATGTACCACTTTGTGTTTCACATGGGTACTGGGAAATTGATCCTAGGCCAGTAATAATTACAAGGATTGGGTATTCAATCTCATTGACAGCTTTGTGTACACATGCCTGATTTATACTCTGGTATGACCTTTGACCACTTTCAATTCTGTGCAGTTTTGTTCCATACATGTTTAGGCTTTGTTATAAATTTTTAGGATAATTTTTTTTTTTTTGTGGATTGGATACTTTAATACTATGCAGTGTTCTTGAATGTCTACTGTTGTATTTCTGACTTACTCATTTTTGTCTGACAAAACAGACATATCAACATTGTTTTATTTGTCATTTTGATTGAATTTCTGTTTTTATTCTTCAGTTATAACATTCTTATAACTGTAGTGTGCCTCCTGTTTAGTAGATAATGTATTAATCATTTTACTTCTAACCTATGAGTCCATATCTTCTAAAACAGATAACCTACTAACCCATGTATTTTGAAAGAGAGACATTCAAATAATTACTGGTAAGAGTAGAATACTTCTGTCACTGAGCTATTTGTTTCTACATCTTACACATATTTGTCCATATTCTCCTTTACTATTATTTTATAATTAGTTTAATTTTTTTTGCTCTTGTTTGTGTGGTATGTGTCATATGTGGATATGCATGTGCCTGTGTGGTATGCTCATGCAGTCACCTAAAACAGGGTGCATTTGCATTTGGTGACCAGAGTATAACCTCAGATGTCCAACTTTAGCACTATTCTGCCCATTCTTCCCTGAACCAGAGTCTCTTGCTGACGTGGAAGCTGCCAGTTGTTGCATGATCTTTGTGATTATTGGGCCTCTGCTCCCCTGTGGACTTGGATTATAGAAGACTGGGTGGCCATTTGGAGCTATTTGTGGGGGCCCTGAGACTTGAAATGCAGCTTTAAGTTAACTTTTGAATAACAGTATTTTTATTCATTCTTCATTTTCCTATATATTTTAAGGTATTTTCTTAATGGTTAACTTAAATATTACTTAAGTTTAAAGTAATATGCTTGGAACAATATTGACATTGTTTTATTAGTATAAAATACTTCTTTCCTACATATCAGCAATCATACTCTCATAAATTTATTATGAGAGCTGCATTGATCGAGACTAGGAACTAGAGATTCCATTTCTGTAGGTACATAGAATAGCTAATTGCCTTATCAACTCCTATCAAATTTAAATCTGAAATGCTCATCTCACAAAGATGCTAATAGACATCTGCCCGTTTTTTTTTTGTTTGTTTTTTTTTTTTTCTCTTTGACTTTCTATCCTCACAACTCTCAATAAAAGGAAATCCACCCCAGGAACACATCTTTCTAGAAAACAAGACCTGAATAGGGAGAGCTATAAACTAAACAAGTAACCACTGTCATATCACATACTAATGTGATACTTAGTTTTCAAATGCGTTTATCCAAGAAAGTCCTTGGGACCATGTTAACACTAGCTTTAGCCAGAAGTACAGCATATTAGACCAACCTATCAGACTCATTCCTGCTTAATACTTAATTTCCATGTGGGCCAGGGACATACTGTCTTCAGATCTACAAAAGTTGTAAGTATCCATGGGGGCTACTTAAAATCCCATTCCAGATTCCTCCCATTCAATAACAGGGAGCTTTGGGCCTTGCCTATAGATTTTTCTGGAAACATATAGCTTTGCTTGTCTGTGCTTTCTAATAAAATATTTCCTGTGTTTTCTCCTATTCTGTCTTCATTTGTCATTCTTTATGACTGGGAGACAAGGAAGTCAACATGAGACAGAAAACCAATAGTAACATCATTATACATAATTTTTATTCTGTTAATATAGCTGTATGTTTCCTATCTTTCACATTTTTTTTCCATTTAAATGATGCAAAAAAGAAAAAGAGCTCAAACGTCAAATATAATAATGCTAGTGCTTATATTTCCCTATGAAATTACATTTATCTATAGTCTTAATTTCTGTTTTGCTAGGGTCGACTCATGTGTCCTGTTGTATCATCTTGCAATACTTCTGGTGGTATTTCTTTTAAAGCAATTGTACCGCTAATAGTTTTCTTTAGATTTCATTTATTAGGAGTTGGTACAATTTGTACTTCATATTCAGGGAATAGTTTTATTTAATACTGTATACTTGGTTGATAGATGGTGGGTTTCTCATTAGTTTTATCTCTTGTGTTTCTGTATGTTATCTCACCCCTTCTTGGTGTCATTGGTTTTTTAAAACAGTTCAACTCCTATTTTATAGAACATTCCTTATTAATAAAGAAATTTATTTCATTGTTTATTTTTTTGTCTTTGAATATTGAGAGTCTGATTGTACTGCTCAATCAGTTTATCTACATTGAGTTCATTCTGCCCCATTCCCTCTTGAGCTCTTTTCTATGTACATTCATAATTTCTGTAAGATTTGGACTTTTATTGTGTACTTATACACCTTTCCTGTTATTTTGCATTTTTTCAGCTTTCTGGTGTGTCCAACGTGTTTTTATTTTTATGCCCTTTTCTTGGCTCCTTTGATTTGCTCTGTGAAATTTTCTTACCAGTCACCTTGTTGTTGCTTTCTTTTGCCTGCTTAACTCTACTCAAAGACTCTGCTAGTGACAGATATTTTTCATTGTTTTTGCTCCTTTGCACTATATCTCTGTGCATTTTCTTTTTTATACTTTTGCCTTCATTTGAACCTTTATCTTGCTCACATATTGCTTGTCTGCATAAATAGTTCTCTCTTATCATTCCTTTATGGTTATGGGTGATAGTTAACCTAATATTTTTGACATGAATTTCAAATATATGTGTTTTCTCAAAGATGATTTCTGTAATTTAAAATTTTCTGGGAGTAGTTTGTATTTTTTCTCACTCTATGTGTAATTTTTACTTTGATGGACTATTATAATTCAGTACTTCTGGAAACCTGATAACAACTATTCAAGGATTGTTTATTTCCATTTTATGAGGTCTGTATTGATCTGTTTTCCACTTTTCTAAAATGTATTGCAATGTCTACATACTGGTGTGTAGTTAATAAAATTTATATTCTGGTGCTTCTGAAAACAGAGCAAAATTTTCTTAAATGTCCATTTGACAAAGAAATAAAATAATTTCATTGAATTTTTTTGACAAATATATCTAGGAAAACCACAGTGGCCCAGAGCACTGAACCTAAGGGGAACCTCAATGCTGGCTTGAAGTATATGAGCAGCTAGTAGTGTGTGCAAACTCAGATCGATGACAAAGCAAAGTCTTTCTAACTTCTGTAGCAGCAGCCTTCTGGTAGGTATTCCTGCATTCACAATTTTGTACAGTAAGTGAAAAATCAGGATTAGTGGTTTTCCCATGCATACCATTTTGGGCAACAAAAGCATTACCTTTAATGTTATTAGATATTATAATTCTGAATTATTTTATTTAAAACCCCTCTATAAAGCTCAATTTTTGCTTTTATGGAAGTACTGATCCTAGTGAATTTCTACATTTATTATTTTGCAAAATTTTCACCTTTATTGTATTACTTGTTGCTACATAATGGGACAAAGATGATGAGCAAAGTACTGCTAGTTTTTTGAAAGTAATTCTCCACATCTTAATCATTTAGTAAGCTAATGCATTATATTTTAGATTATGTTTTCAATGTTGAATATATGTACAGTATAGTTGCAAGAAAGATATAAAGATTAGTTTGTTTGCTGTGGTGGATAATAATAGTAATTCTTCCTTCTATGTCAAAATACCTCAGCAAGGTAACTTATGGAATGAAAGATGTATTTTGGCTCATGGTCAATCCATAAGGTAGCGAGGATGTGGGAAGCAGAGTAGCTTCCTTCACAGTAACAAAGAGGCACAGGCAGAGAATGCCTGTGTTCCTGCTTTCTCCTGTACATCCCTTTATCCTACCTGAGTCCCCATCCCATGGATGGTGGCACCTACATTTAAAGCAGGTTTTCTCTCCTTAATTATTTCTGAAATACCTTCACAAACCACAACCAGAAGCCTGATTTACTGATCTCCAAGGAATTTTTTTCAATCCAATCAGCTTGGCAGTCACCATAAACCTTCATAATTCTACTGATCTGTTGGACACCCGAACACATCTATTTATACCATAACATTCTAACTTTGGCAGCAAATAGTGTATTTACATATCTTAGAGTAAAATGTATTTAATCTACTTCTGAGAGAGTCCACAGTCTGAGCAGGTCCAAATTCCAAGTTTCTTCTCTGATCCAAGCAATTTCTGGCGATAAACTGCTGAAAATTAAAAGAAAAAAGGAGCCAGGTGTGGAGTGCATGCCTTTAATCCTAGCACTTGGGAGGCAGAGGTATGAGGATTTCCATGAGTTCAAGGCCACCCTGAGATGACAGAGTTAATTCCAGGTCAGCCTAGACCAGAGTGAGACCCTACCTTGAAAAACCAAAAATATAAAATAAAAATAAATAAATAAAAATAACAAATAAATAAATAAAAGAAAAAGAAATGCAATACATTCTTCTAAGACATGAATGGCAAATGAGAAATATTTTCACTTTAAATGAGAAGATCTTAAGTATGGCAAGATGAATTGGAACAAACATGGAAAAATTAATAGAATTAATCACTAAATCCTGTAGCTATTTATTTGTAATGTATGAGACATGACATGATGTGAGTCTGACAGGCTTAGTCAGCACCACTCTACTGTCTTGTCCTCTGCAGCTGACATGGCCACTCACTTGGTTAGGTTGTTATTACTGCCTGCACCTTTCCTTGGCAGCTGTTCCATATTTATGTCAACTCCAATGTTCTGAGGTCGAAAGTACATCTTTACTACACTTCTGAAAGCTTTATGCATCTCTTTTAGGGACTGTCTATATGATGCTTATCCTGCCAAGTATTTCTTTCCCTCTTAGGTCTTGTTTTGATGTCTGGATGAAAGCTTCCATGTTGCATAATGATTGTAAAACAAGTGTCACATGGCCAACACCAAAGTCTGCTATCAGCTCAAGAATTATCAAGGTCCCCTTGGATTACATCTACAGTAGACTGCGAGCATATGGATAACTGAATAATGTAAAACAACTCCCTAGCTGGCCCTTTACAAGCAGGCAACCTAAACTGCTTGGTTCAAAGCAAAGTATATATATGGAGAGAGAGAAAGAGAGAGAATCACTATGTACTTGCTCCCTATCTCTCTGTCTTCTAGTCCATAAAGGTGCCCACAGTATCTGGTTTCACCCACTTTCAGGGCAGGTCTACTCCTAGTTTACTCTCTTTAGTTAATCTTTGTCTAAAATGTTCTCCAGAACACACCTAGAGATATGTTTACTAAACTTGTTGCTTCTCATTCCAATTATCATGACAAATATGCCACATATTCTTTATTTAACTGTGAGAGATTTTAATTTCAGAGGGCTTTATTTACTTACTGTTTTCTCTTATGTGATTATGGTGCTAGGATTGAACTCATGTCCTCTCACACACCAAGTATATGTTCTATTATTGAACTACATAGAGGATCCCGAAGTTAAAAGTACATTGAGTACACATACATCTCCTAGTTTTTAGTGCCCTGTTCTATAGAAATTGGTAATTGTAATTAGTTAAGAAAGTGTGTCACTGACTATTGTCATTACTGTAATATAAACTTTTGTTTCTGATACAAAAGTTTCATGGCTCAGCCAGCTTATTTGCAAGTAAAACATGTACTATTCTCTTCTCATTTCTGATGTCTCTAGTATCTTTGAAGAACAACAGGAAGTCCAATAAACAATAAGTCCAGTAAATAATAAACTAAAATGTCTAGTTTGTTTATAGAAGATTATATCATAAAGAAGGATATTAAAAGAAAGCACATATATAATGTACAGTTTAATAAGGAAACATATCTGTAAGACTGACATGAATTGACCCCAGTTTCAAAAAGATATGTCTGTGTTTTAAAGTTCAGCTACTTACTGGATCTATCTGGTAAAGCATATGATGGATGGTGGTTGTATACAAGACATGTAATCATGGAATAGAATGTTTTCTGACACATATAAATACCATCTTGTGGGAAGGCTATATGTAGGTCAGCTTTGGGCAGTAGGATCATGAATTCAGTTTTGATATAATGTATATTATTTGAGATGTTATGAAATATCTAAGCATAGATATGGAATTGTTGACTAGAATTGGTCTTGAGATATTTCTTTGCTGATGAGTACATTATCACTATTTGAAACATTTGTGCTATATCTGTAAATGATTTTATTTCAAATTCATAGAATTCCTGTCAAGCAGCATTGTATTCCATTTTCAACTTCTGCATGAATATGCCCTTGGGTGTGTGCATGGGCTTAGTGATCAATTTTTTTTTTTAAATATTTTTTTGTTGTTCATTTTTTATTTATTTATTTGAGAGTGACAGACACAGGGAGAAAGACAGATAGAGGGAGAGAGATAGAATGAGCGCGCCAGGGCTTCCAGCCACTGCAAACGAACTCCAGACGCGTGCGCCCCCTTGTGCATCTGGCTAACGTGGGACCTGGGGAACCAAGCCTTGAACCGGGGTCCTTAGGCTTCACAGGCAAGCACTTAACCGCTAAGCCATCTCTCCAGCCCAAGTGATCAATTTTAAACAGACATTTTACTCTGAAAAAAGATACCTTTATTTTTTCTTGAGTTATATTTAAGATTTCATTTGGCCATGATTTATCAATGGATTTATTGAGATTTGTGACCCATATTCTTGTGTGGTATGCAAACTCTTGAACCAGTAGGCTTCTGTGAAATGATGATACACATTCTCCATTGTAATCTGTTTATATATTGTTAATCTTGATTTTCAATTTATATATATTTCAATGTATTTTATACACCATAGGTGATATCCATATGTTTATATGTCCTGAATCCTTGGTCCCAGATGGTGGCAATGTGGTAAGTGGAGCTTTTCTGGAGGAGGTGTGTTATGGGGGAGGCTTTGGTTTTTATAGTCAGCTTTCACTTGCCAGGTTTTGGATCACTTTCTTGCTGCAGTTCTCCACCTATTGAGGCAGAAGTGATGTTCAGTCTCTGCTCATGCCATGCTTTGCTTTCCCCTGTAATAATAATAATTAAAAAAAAATCTCCTCAAAACTGTAAGCCAAAATAAAACCTTTCTTCCCTTCATCTGGTTTTGGTCAGTGGCTTTTCCCTAAGTACGAGAAGTTAACTACAACAATATCTGATGGGTATGGTAGCACATGCCTTTAATCTCAGCACTCAGGAATGCAGAGGTAGGAGGATCACTGTTAATTTGAAGCCAAGCCTGCTTGAGATTACACAGTGAATTCCAGTTCAGCCTGGGGTAGAGTGAGACCCTCATTAAAAAAAAATACCAATATCTCATGATTTTTTTAATTCTTCAGTTATTTCTCAACTTTCTATCCTGCTTTATTCACCCAGCATATTTTATTATTATTTCTTATTGCAAGGCTCCCCCCAGGCAGGTAGTGCTGGGGGCGGACCAGGCCCACTGGTTCCTCCCAAGTTGTTGAGGAGGAGGGTGAGTGTCCAAGGCCAGGAACAAAACCACTGAGCTGGGAGTCTCCTCAAAGCAGGAACTCACTTTATTGTTACCAGCAGGTGTTTATATAATGTTGAGAACAAAGACAGGGATTTTAGGATGGGGTGAGATGGAAGGGCCATTGGCATTCTGCCACCTCTGAGATGATTGGTTCTAACTCTAACTTCCTGTGTGGAAGTAGCAGGCCAGAGGCCATTTGGGCCCCTGCTGAGTCATAGCTGGTCAGAAGCAGTTAGACAAACTTTAGCTAGGTTCAGGAAGTTCCACTAGGCATCATATCTGGGCCTCTAAAGGCCCAACATCTCCCCCTTTTGTTTATGTAATATTATTAATCACCATGGCTCCTGTCTTAGGTTGTACTCCACTAGGGATCTTACCCTTCACTGGGTACCATGCATTTAGCTTGCTGAGAACCCACTCCGTGGCCTGTATTAGGATGTCTCAGTCAGTTTGAGATCTTACCTGTCATTGGTCACATGGCATGCAGAGGAGGTGGCCGTGGGATTATATGAGGAACTTAATTCCTGAGTTTCCAGCCTGTGGTAATGCATCTCAACCTGATGGGTTTTTATTTCCTCTAGCTGATGGTGAATGAATTGTGTAATTTTGTTAATTACACAAGGCCCAACAGTGAGGATAAGGAGAAGGAGAGGCCCAAGAAGGGGGAGAATGTAGGGTAAGAAGCCATGTCAGCCCATCCACAGTGGGTTGTCTTGAAGGTCCTGCTGTCTCCTTTCCAGGTCCTCTTGAAGCCTTTTGATCTTTTCTTGAATGATTCCTGATCTACTGGTGTAGAAATAGCATTTTTCCTGTAAAAACAAGCATATGCCTCCCTTTTCAGGCATTAATAGGTCTAGTCCCCTCCTGTTTTGTAGGACTACCTCAGCCAGGGAATCTAACTGTTGTTGGAGATCAAGGATAGTGTTGGACATGACTTTTATGTCACTGTCAACTGGAGAGAGAGCTTTCTGTGGAGATGGACCACCATACCTATCCCGACAGTCCCAGTGGCCATGCCTACAGTTGTTCCCAACCCAACGAATAGGGTCATATAGGCAACCTGTAGTTGTATTATTGGTGATTACTGTAAGCAGCTGGTTAGGCCCAGATCAGAGGCAAAGTCAGCAATCTGCAAGGGAAGGAATTGTTTGGTTTAGCAGGGTGAAGACCATTTTAGAAACAGTCCTCAGAGGTGGGACACTCCCTGGAGGGTTGATTATCAGTGTCCTGTTGTTGGGGTAAATATTTTAGGTCCCATTCTGGTGTCAAAATGGGTCTTCTTTTGATCTTGGGGGAAGACACATCTAAACCCTCTCCCTGCTGTAAGGAGTGGGTCTGGTCCTCTCCATGCCCCAGTCAATGGGTCTCTCTATTTGACCTTGACTGAGCTGTTTCTGACAGAAGATGACCAATGTTTTTGATACATTGAAATGAAGACATGTTTTTATTTCTAGAAAAATTTAAAATATTTAAGGTGAATAAATGTTTTGTTTAGCTGATAATGGGGGGGTAGTGATTCCCCCTTTTCTTTTTGTAATTGTGATTTAAGTGTCTGGTATTATCTTTTAATGAAAGATTAGCCTCAAGGGTTATATGGAATGTTTGTGGCATGTGTAATTTGTCATGTTTGGAGGAAACTTGTAAAGTTTTGACTTACAATGTAGGGACCATTATCTGTTTTTACTTGATCGGGCAGCTGGAGAGTGGCAAAACATTGAAGCACATGAATAATGTCATGTTTAGATTTCTCTCCAGCATGTGCAGATGCCTAACAGGCATGGGAGAATGTATCAACTGATAAGAAGATATATTTAAGTTTTCCAAAGGGGTAATAATGAGTAACATCTATTTTCAAAGATGGTTGGGGAGAAGGCCCTGAAGAATACTCAGAAGTTTGGAGTGGGGGAAACTGGAGCTTTTTATTTGGTATTTGGGGGAAGGCCTCTCCAGTTGGTGTGGGTTAGGGAATGAAATTGGTTAGCCTCTGAGACATTGTGACAGTGAGCTGCAGAGGCCAATTGATCAGCCAAGCTGTTTCCTTCAGACAGGAAACCTGGTACATTCTGATGGCCTCAAAGATGTTGCATGAAGATATAGTGGATTCTTTGTTTGAGTAGGGTGTGAGCCTGGATCATTAATGGGGATATAGGGTTGGAATCAAGTCTAATGTGAGCTTCAATAAGATTGAGCTGTTGGTTACCACATAGAGGCTGTCAGAAAATAAGTTGAATGGCTCCTAAATAGTATGTAGAGCCATAACAACTACAAAAAGCTGTTTGTAGTGTGCTGATCCCTCTATTTCCTGAGAGATAGACTTGATGGGTTCAGGTTTGACCCCCAATTTAAAGGGGGGGGGGATACACAACCAGGGAAGGCCCCAGGCATCCCCCATCTGTAAATGCAATGAGGAAGTCAGGGTTGTGTTGAGGTAGGAAAAGCCTGGGGGGTTTCCACTCCAACCTGGAAAAAGAGCCCATCCACTTATGAGGGCCATAATGGCAGTCAAAGTTACCCCGGAACCTTCAAGTGCCATAGTGACCCTTACATTATTTCTTTGGAGCCAAGTGAAATCATTTATTGTACACAGGGTAATAATGGAGTGAGTCTTAATACCAAAGAGTCTAATAGCAGTTTCCCTTCCTTTAATGATGCAATCAGCTACTTGGTTACTTAAAGAATAGTCCCCACCAATCAAGAGGTGAATCCACTGAATAGGTTCTCCCTTTTGAGCCAATGGGGCAGTGGTCAGGGTCTCCCCAGAGAAAACGTATAGGGAAAGAGGGAGATCAGGGTTGAATCTTTTGAGATTAGATTTATCTATGGCCTCCTGGGCTCTATGGAGGACTTGTCTCTGCCCAGGTGTTAGGGTTACTTGGGACGAAAGATCAAGGCCCCTTACTAGGTCAAACAAGAGGGTTAATTCCTCAGGGGTTATAGGTATCTAGGGCCTCATCCAGTTAATTTTTCCCAAGATCTTTTGGAATTGATGCAAGGTATAAGAATCCTAATATAAAGTTGTGGTTTAACAGGTGAAACTGTATCTAGGGTAAGAATTGAACCCAAGATCTTAAAGGGAGGCACATTTTGAAGTTTCTCAGGAGCCACTTTAAATCTGTGAGTGTGAAGGATAGTTAGATATTGGTGGGTAAAGGTCCTGGAGTGTGGAGGAATCTAGGCACCCAAGAATAATATCATCCATGTAAATATAAAACAGGGTATTAGGGAGATTGACAAGAGAAGAGAAAATGGATGACAGATAATATTGACAAATGGGTAGGCTATTAGCCATGACCTGAAGTAAGACAGTTCACTCAAATCTCCTATCTGGGCCCCAAAGTTAACAGTGTGTACAGAGAATGCAAATTTTTCCATGTCTCCTGGATGGAGAGGGATAGAGAAGAAACAATCTTTAATGTCAATGACAGTAATATGGTATATATTGGGAATAGCTAGGATCCATGGGAGTCCCCTCTGGGGGATTCTGAAGGGGATCATGCACTCATTGATCTTCCTTAAATCATGTAAAAATCTCCAGGACCGATTAGGCTTTTTTTTTTTTTTTTTTTTTTTTTTTTCTGACAAAAACAGGAGAGTTCCAGTGACTAGTGGAGGGACGGATATGTCTGGCCTGTAAATGTTGATCAATAAGTATGTGGAGTTGGTGTAACTTAGAAGAAGGGAGAGGCCATTGCTCAACCCATATAGGATCCCCTGGTCTCCACTGGATTTTAAATGAGGGGGGCTTGGCAGTGGCCCTTAGAATTGGGGGTGTTCATTGTAGTACTTTTGTCTGAGTTGCTCAAAGTAAGGGTCATCTCTGTGATTGGGATGACATTCCCTCCCTTCCTCAAACTATTGTTGATATTCTTTTTTATCTAATAAATCATTGTAAAAGGCCTTATGGTCAGTAGTGATGAAAGCCTCGACATCTCCAAGGATGTCTTGCCCCAGTAAGTTAGTAGTGAGCCTAGTCACCACGAAGGGTGGACTTCTCCTCTGCCCCCACCTGGGTCAGTCCAAGGGAGCCATGTGGCAATCGTCTAGGAGGTGGACTGCTCGCCAACTTCCAGAAGGGGAGGGCAGGGCACAAGCTGCCAGGAGGGGGGCACTTCTGTCTTCCTCAGGACCATTCGGTACGCTCCAGTGTCAATGAGAAGTTTGAATCTTTTATTGCCAATATTTAAAATAATTTTGGTTCTAAGGCTGCGGGTCAGAGGGACAGTCCAATGGGCTTTGATGGTCTCTTTCCCCTTATTTAACAGGGCTGGGGGAAGCCCCAGGAGGAGTTTAAAGGCTTTCCCTGTATGTCAAACTTTGATCAACACTCTCTAAACCAATGAAACCCCTTTTTCATTTAGGGCAGTGGGTGCAAGGGGTGTTGGTCATTCCCCCAGAGAGGGGAGGCTTTGTCTTATTGGGGCACTCCTTTTTAAAGTGGCCCTTGTCCCATCACCCAAAACATGTTTAATTTTTTAGGGTTTAACTGTAATGTGCAGATAGTAGGGTTCAAATCTCTTTGTTTATTTTCCTGAAGGGTGGCACCCATGGCCCTAGCCTGATGGGAGACAGTGCCAAGGTCCTTGGTGGCTACAATCCATCAACTCATGGAGTTGTCCTTGAGACCTGCACAAGCAAGTTGGTGATCCATTCCCAGACCAACATTTAGTAAACTGACTCTATAATGCCCCTGGGGGAAATTTTCTTTGGAGACTTTTTTCCACCCTATCTATAAATGTAGCTAAGACTTCAGATGGATTCTGAGTAATACCCATAAGGGGGGAGGGGCTAGAAGGTCCCTCATCAAGCCTTTTCCATGCTGCCAAGCCCAGTGCCCTGACCTGGTCCCTATACAGATCAGGTATAGCCACCTGTTGAGTGCCTGTAGCATATTGATCAGAGGTACCAGAGAGCATCCCAAAAGTTATCAGCATAGGAGGCTGTTGACTTTGGTTTTGTTCTGTCTGTGTATGGCACTTATCTTTTAAAAAGGCACACTGCTTAATATGTAGGGGACCCAACAAGACAGCCCTGACTAGATTTTTGCAATCTGGGATTGTACAAGGTTGATGGGCAAGTCCCTGTAACAAGGTTTCAGCCCAAGGAGAGTTAGGTCCATCCTCAGAGACTGCCTTTTTAAGCTCCTTAAGGTCCTGAGCTTCCCACAGATACCAGGCAGCAGAGCAATTGCCTGAAGGATTTAGAATGACAGGAAATAAAAAAGGAGCTTTATTTTCTGGCAGCTTGGCGGCCAAATATGAAGGAGGGGCTAAAGGGGTCCAGAAAAGGTTAGTCGATGGAGGAGGTGGAGGTGGAGGAGATCCCCTGGAAGGCCGGGAGCACTCTCAAAGGGATTGAGTGAGGGGTATAATGATGTACCCTTTTCTGGGGTTTTTAAAGCTTTATCTCCAGGAGGAGTAGCCAGATCAGGCTGTATACTATCTTTTTTCTTTGTCTTTTGTTTATGTTTCGTTGGCCCTGAAGGGAAGCAGCCCTTGAGGGCCAAGATCATAGGGAGGACCCTTAAGGGGGGTATTTGACCCTTCTCCACATGTGCCGGACAATCAAGGGCCTCTTCCCTATCCCCAAGTTCCTCCCAAGGGGTGGAGGAGGAGAGTGGGTATCCACGGCCAGGAACAAAACCACCGAGCCAGGAGTCTTCTCAAAGCAGGAACTCACTTCATTGTTACCAGCAGGTGTTTATATAATGTTGAGAATGAAGGCAGGGATTTTAGGATGGGGTGAGATGGAAGGGCCAATAGCATACTGTGACCTGTGAGATGATTGGTTCTAACTCTAACTTCCTGTGTAGAAGTAGCAGGCCAGAGGTCATAGCTGAGTCATAGCTGGCCAGAGGCAGTTCACCAAACTTTAGCTAGGCTCAAGAAGTTCCACTAGGTCTCATGTCTGGGCCTCTCAAGGCCCAACATCTTATGACCTATACTCAAATGAAAAGTTCAATCATATTTTCTAAGGTAAAATTAAATCCAGATATTTTGTACTTATTCATTTTAAGCTTTATTTTCATGATTTTTATCCAAAATTTTCCATCAGCTTATTGCCTGATGTAAAGAAACCATAATTATTTTGGGACATTCCACTTTGGTAGTTTCTTCTTGTTCTACTAATTTCTCCATATGTTGTCTCACTTCATTATGTGCTTTCCTATATTTTTTTCTGCCTTGCATTCATATTTTGGTAATGAATTTAGAACAAAAATGTACATTATTTGAAACATGCTCTTGGTATTTATTCCTATGTGTTTTCAAGGACAGTGTAGGCCCAGGCTGGCCATGAACTTGTGCCTTCATGATCTTCCTACCTCCATCTACTAAGTGTTGGGATTATAGGTGCATGCCACCACACTTATCTCTAGAAATAGTTTAAATAATATAATGTTAATTTTTCTCTGGGGAAATATCCACTTTATTACATGTAAGGAGAAAGATGGTATAATCAAACCTCTAAAGAAAATCAGTAGTAAATGGAATTTATACATGCACTAAAGTCTGTGCATCCTGCATCCTAAGTTATACTTTTTCAAAAAATTTCAAGCTTCTCTTTCAGTCCATGTAGTGTAACCTCCTTGACCACCTGATTTTGACAGTGTTTGGAATTATAGTCTTCTCTAGACTTCAGACTTCCTTCATAGGTTGACAAGGAACCATTCCATCCCCTAGCGTTCACCTGCCACCTTCAGAATTCCTCACTTCAGGCTGTATTTCCAAGCCAATTTGCATTGTTTTATTCTTTCTAAACATTTTTGTCTGGTAATCATATTTTTTTTTTCTTTTCTTTTATTTCCATGGTAGGGTCTCACTCTAGCTCAGGCTGCCTTGGAATTCACTTTGTAGTCTCAGGGTGGCCTCAAACTCATTGTAATCCTCCCACCTATGCCTCCTGAGTGCTGGGATTAAAGGTGTGCGCCACCACACCCAGTTTGGTAATCATTTATTGTTTCTTAAACTTCCAAGTACCTTCACTTATCCCTAATTATTATGGCTATTAATAGGCAGTACTGCATTTGTGTGTAAGCTTTGCTACAAATCACTCACTCAACATTATCCAGAAGAAAGGTGACCCTGTGAATCTTCCATCAAATCTTTGGTTCTATAATTATTTAATCAGAACACATGTCTAAGCTGTCAGAAATAGTCACAAATGTCAATGTACTGTCCTTAACATTCAATTCAGTGTTAAAGTAACAATATTCTGTCTCTCAATGGGATTCTGTGTGTGTGTGTGTGTGTGTGTGTGTGTGTGTGTGTGTGTGTGTGTACCTATGTATATTAATGCTTTATTCTTAGTACATTATTGCTAGTTAAATTTTCAATTTGGTCTTTAATTTTTATTACTCTTACTCAGATTTTCAAAACTATAATTGTACTTCATGCCTTATAATACTTTGGAGCCCATGAAAATTATAAAATTATCATGAATTCATGTCATGGCTTAAAGGGATATCATTAGTTAACAAGTTAATGAAATGAAACATTTGACCGAGGTATTAAAATTGCAAATAATGATGTTGAAACAAATGTTCCATTAGGCCTGTAACTGTAATAAAGAAGAATGAAATATTATCCTTGTGCTTCAAGTCATCATTATACTTTTTGCTTGTCATGGCAGCATAAAATGTTAAACTATAGCTTTTAAATATATTTAATTTGATTTCATACTTAGTTGAATGTCTCCTTTTGAGCAGTATTTGGGTTTAGACAAATATTCTCCCCTACAGATAAACTCAAACTCTAAATTTGCAAAGGCCAAATATTTTACACTATGGTTTTTGTGTTTAGAAAACTGGGAGTCACTAATTATACAAGCACACTGATATATAAAGAGGAACAGGCCCATAATACATTTATTTTGTCCTTCAAGTTAGAAATAAATTCAGTGATGCTAATTTCAAGACACGGTAATACATTGGTATTTATTTAGCCTACTTTTCTCCATACGTGTGTGTGTGTGTGTGTGTGTGTGTGTGTGTGTGTGTGTGTATGTATACATATACATACATACATACATACACACACACACATACATACATACAGTCTTTTGGAAATGAAAACCGTATAACTTCCTTTCTTTTGCCCGAGGCAAAGTGCTAGTGTTTGATTTATCTTCTGTACTTGTCTTCCTTTTAACAATATGAACTTTCCCTCAGACAAGTACAATGCTGTGTGTGACCCCACAGGGAAATAGTTTTCTTTGTAAGGAATGTGTACAAAGTACTTAATAAGTCATGTCATTCCATGATTTACTATATATTATATTTTCAGTGACTACAGTTAACTTTCTTGGTCTCTAGATGCCAACATTTTAATGAAAACAAGACATTTTCAACAAAATGTCAGAAACAAAGTGATCAAAGTGCTGTGGGAGCAGTTTGGCAATAGTTTGAGCTTTGAATTTCCTATTCACTTTCCAAAACATTCGCTTAAAAAGCATTTATTGAAGCTGAACTGCCTTTATCAGACTGATCAGAGCTCCGTAAAGAGCATGCATGATTCAACTGCCTCTCCAAGCCTTAAAAAAAATATAACTTTGATATATGCCTCACAAGCGTCACACAATAGTTTTCATGCTCACGTTTGTTAAGATTTAGTGCAGCCATTAAAGAACAGAAGGGCTCTTTGGTGGCAATTCTCAGACATACCAAATATCCCAAAGCAAAACCTTCTACAAATCAGAGATTAAGCTACTGACAAAAATTTCCACTTGATTGCAGTTTTCCCCTTTAAACCTTATATCAGGAGTGACTATCTTTTCGATCACATCTCTCAGAGAGGTGAGTAGATAGGCTTTTTCACCCCTCCTGGAGGAAAATATCAACTGAGAGATAAAAAGTGACATTTTATGTGCCTTGTCTAAGAGTCAGTCGATTTATTTAAAAAACGGCGTGTGAGCCTGACCTATACATGAAGTTTGTGGCATGTCTCTTGTCAAGTATTGATTGCTTAAGTCTTTACTGTTTGCCTTCTGCAATGTAGCTAATAATCTCTTTTTATTTAGTTTGTGGCTTTGAATTCTTATTGTGGCTTTGCTGATTTCTCTGGGACCTATTAGATCTCACTTGTGCTGGGCAAATGGTTATGGAAATTCAGCTCATTGAGGCTCTTTTCCTGGGCAAACACTCTTTGTTTCCCATCAGTTCACATGTCAAGTGGTTTGCATGTAGAATAGGGTACATCTGGAAACAGCAGGCACCATCAATCTTGATGACTTTGGTGTAGACACCGTTTCACCTCTACCCGGTGCAGTGGGAGATTGTAAAGAATGGCTGAGCAATCAAGCTGTTCCCTGTGACTGACATCAGGCATTTCTACCTAATTCACAACAACATGGTGGGGTCAAAGCTGTCACTTAGAGAATTGGACACTAGGTGATGTGGTAAAATATTTTGACATATTGGCCATTTCTGTTTACATCCATGATTATTCTTTGAACTTACTCCACAAGTCAGAAACAAAACAGCTTTTGTTTGCTTATGTGTATCTTCTACTCATAATACTGTCCAAAATTTTTGTAGGGTCAATGTTATGGCTTATAGTCCCTGAATCACTTTGTTTGCCACATAAATAAAAGGTACAATTACAGGGCTGGAGAGATGGCTTAGCAATTCAAGTGCTTGCCTGTGAAGCCTAAGGACCCTGATTCGAGGCTCGATTCCCTAAGACCCACTTTAGCCAGATGCACAAGGGAGTGCACGCATCTGGAGTTCATTTGCAATGGCTGGAGACCCTAGTGCACCCATTCTCTCTCCCTCTCTCTGTCTGCCTCTTTCTCTTTCTGTCTGTCACTCCCAAATAAATAAATAAAAATAAAAATGCTTCAAAAAGATACAATTACAAAAGGAGATGTATATTTATTATGCTTAATTTGTTTGCACTTTATGATTACTTATAACAAACCAATAGTTTCCATGGCAGTAAGTGATAAAGTTTGATGATAAGCATATCATGGTGAAATTCATATCACATAAAGTATTTATGTGAGCATGTATGTTTCTGTGTGGTTTATTTTATATTTTTAAATATATCATTTATTTATTTATTTATTTGACAGAAAAAGAGGGGGAGAGAGAGACATAGAGAGAATGGGCATGACAGGGCCTCCAGCCACTGCAAATGAACTCCAGTTGTATATGCCCCCTTTTGCATCTGGCTAACGTGGGATCTGGAGAATTGAACCTGAGTCCTTAGTCTTGGCAGGCATATGCCTTAACCATTAGGCCATCTCTCTAGCCCTCTCTAGTTTTATTGTTTATATGAACATGTATGTTTCTGTGTGGCTTTATGTATATTCATATGTATAACAGACTGGAGCATATTTTTCTCATTTATATATTTGTAAGAACTGAATTAAATCAAAAACTTTTGGATGGAAACATGTGATCTCCAAATTTACATACTTCATTTTATAATATTATAATTTGATCATATTATTCCTAAATACTTATAGCTTTAATTATAGAATTTAAGTTAATATTTAGATAGGTAAACATACTTGTTTATATTCACTTATAAGCTTTGTATTTTCCTGTTTTTTATTATTATTATTATTTTTTTAATTGAAACTTGATGGCCCTAAAGCTCACTATGCAATATAAGCTGGTCTAAAAGTCACCATAATCCTCTGGACTCTGCCTCCTGAATCTGAAACTATATGCCTGAGTCACCCAATCAAGGCTGTATCTTTCTCTGTGAACTGATAACTACGCACCTAAAATTACATCTATTTGTTTTCTACATTATCCTTTGAGAACAGCTTTTCTTCCTGTCCTAACACCCTCATTTCCAAATATAAGGTAGCAGTAGTTATGTCTTGAGGACTCATCAAGACACACAAGGCTAGTACAAGGAAGGAAGTAAATGTAAATAGGATGATTAGCATTATTGTTCAGAACTTTTGCAGGAGATAAACAATGAGATAAACTCAGTTTTGTGAGATTTAACTTTTACTACATCCAAAGTATTTAAATAATCTGTCATATTAGAAATTAAAAAATATTATTATTCCTTTAAAAATTTATGTTGGGAAATGTATCAGTACATAAAGTACTTGCCATGCACCTCTTAGTCCCTGAGTTTAGATCCCCAGATCCCATGACAAATCAAGAAGCCATAATGGGCTTGTGCAATCCCAGTATATCTGCTTTGAGAAGAGATGCAAGACAGTAGAAATTCTTGAAAGCTTCTAAACAGAGTGATCAACAACAAAAGAGACCTTACATCAGATGAGATGGAAGGCAAGGACTGAGCCAAAAGTTGTCCCCTGGCATCCTTATGATGCCTGGTAAAACTGCATGGGATTAGAACTCCCAAGTTACTATCTCTCAAACCTCAAATTCTTATCAATGTTTAACAAAGAACTGCAAGCACAGACACTGGAGGGTAAATTATTAAAGACTTGTTTTCAGAAAGGATATAGGGGGCTGGAGGGATGGCTTAGCGGTTAAGCTCTTGCCTGTGAAGCCTAAGGAACCAGGTTCCAGGCTCAGTTCCCCAGGACCCACGTGAGCCAGATGCACAAGGGGGCACAGGCATCTGGAGTTCGTTTGCAGTGGCTGGAGGCCCTGGCACTCCCATTCTCTATCTCTCTCTCTCTCCCTCTTTTTTTCTCTGTTTGTCACTCTCAAATAAGTAAATAAAAATGAACAATTTTTTTTAAAGGATATAGGTAAAACAAAGGAAGTAAAACTTCCAAACTTCACATTTGAAAGGGTTCTGAGCAGGTTCTCTGCTTAAAACTAGGCTTCTTGATAACCTAAGAGTTGTAAATTAGGTACTTAATTGTGATGTGTATAATTGGCTTGCTTATGTGTATAGCAGGGATCCTGACTGGTTGGTGGGTGCATAGGAAAGGAGCCAAGGCTTCAGAAGAGTCCACTCTCCTGTGAAGGGTTAGAAATTTAGGTTTAGGAAAAGTCTGAAAATTTTTGGTGTGAAGGATTGAGAAATGACTTGTAATAGCCATCTTTATTCAGACTGGAGACTCTTTCTAGTCTGATAAGGGCAGTTTCGGGCCTATGTTCTTTTTGGCCCTGCATCCCTGAATATTGACTTGTATTAAAAATAAACATACAACAAACAAACAAACAAAACCTAATCTGCTTCTAATCTCTGTCACACATACTCACTGAGAAATGCACACACACACACACACACACACACACACACACACACCAAATAAATAATTTAAAAGAAATTGTATATTTTAAAAGACACCAGTAATATTAGATTTTGAGAACAAGCTAGTCAAAATCTTGGTTTTAACCTCCAAAACCCATGTATGTAGTCTATGAATTAAAGGCTCCCATTTCTCAATTTCAGTAGGCATGAGGACAAAATAATATATTTATTTGTCAGTACAGGTGAGCTAAAAAAAAAAAAAAGGTAATTCCCCAAACATTAAGGTCACATTAGCATGTATATTCTATTACCATTAATAAGAATATACAGGCTGAAAGGATTATAATATTAATCATATTTTATATCATTATCCAGAATCTAGACAGAATATAGAGAGTGATAAAAGATTTGTACAACCATAACCATGTACAGTATCTATTCTAACCACCATGACAGTTATAGGAAGGGCTTTTACCAGAACCTGTTATACAGGTAGATGCTATGTGGACATTCCATTTTAAAAATGTTTTATTTGTTGCTATATCCTCATCAATAATCAGAATTAGACCCATTTCATATTCCAATAGGCAACAGGATATATTAGCACCAAGAGTATGTATGGGCTCTGGAAATATGCATTAATAAAGTTCAAAGACATTGACATTGCCTGGTAGGCTTCACAGGATCAAAAAGATCCACTGTATAATTTCTAGAATGTGAATTAGATGGAAGTGTAGGAATGAGAGGCATGTTTGAAATGCTGAAAGACAAGAGGCCAGTCTGGACTACTCAGAGAGTTTCTGGTCTGCCTGGAGTATGTGAGCTCATGATTTAGACAGGAAAAAATAAGAGTCAGAATACAAAACCAATCTTGAGAATTTATTTTATTTTATTTTTTTTTGGATGCAGCCTTCACTGTGGGAAGTCTTCTAATGCTAATAAAATCAGTCAAAACATCTTTAGAAACCAACAGGCAAATGAAAAAAAACAGCTATATGGGCAAACTGAACAATGTTCCCAAAGAAAACTTGTACACAGCATATCATGAACGCAAGGTGCCTCTTCAGGTTCAAAAGAAAGAATTATATATGTATATCCTGCTCCTCTCACAAAGGATGAGAGGAAACCTCCAGAGAAGGAAAGCACTATCACCTTCTACTTTGTGATTTTTCAGTATTTTTTTTATAGTATAAAGTAGGGTGAGAAATAATAAGTGAAGCAGATTTTAATTAAAATATGTATAGTGAAATGATCTTTTAAATAGGAGAAATTATTTTCTTTGCTTTATAGGCCAACAGAAAAATGAAGCATATGCCATTCCAACAAACAGAGCAGTGATTAAAGACTGGTATATATCTATATGACTTATGGACAAAAAAATTACAAGAATAAAAGTAGCAAAAATAGCTGTTTAATTTAGGAAGTAGTAACAAAATTATAGAGCTAGATAATTGAACGTGTAGTTTCAGATATTTTTTTCTCTATAATTTGTATATCATTGATTACCTTTAAAATTTAAGTTTCATACTGCATATATTTAAATAAAAAATGATTTTAAGACTCACAGCTTTCTTATTCTAACAGGGGCATATGCAAATGGAGTCCAGCCTTTTGTAACATAAGAAATTAAGCCTTACTTCCATAAAGTATTAACTGCCTTCCCTGCTACAGAAACACCTGCTTATAAGACAGGTGGTGCTAGCTCCTTATTTTATGGGTAGGCTCAAGAATAGAAGTTTGAAATTATTAATGGACAGCAATGAATAATTTGTTCCAAAAAGTAACTCACCCTATTTCTTTTTTTTTTTTTTTAAACTGTGCTCTAGGGGAATGTGGTGAAGAATGGGTGAAATGTGTGAAATGTCAAGAATAATTAAGAAAAATGATAGTGTTAAATATCAAGAAAGGAAATACATCCTTCCTCCTACAACCTTCTCTTCCCATTTTCTTCTTTATTACTAAATGTCATCTCTGCTCTCAAATTATTTAGGATAGTGCTTGTAAAAGGGTCCTATTTTTTTAGGGAATTTTATGTTATAACCTTGGTAAAATTGTTATTTGGGTATTTCCTTATGCATTAATTAATCTAAGAGGTCACTTCTTTCTTCAATTAAATGGGTCAAGATTCAATAAAATAATATAAACGATATCCATTTTCTAGGGTGACAGCAATTTATCTTAAGGAATTTTTCAACACATAATGCCTCCTTCTTTTTTATGGTTCACATGAACTTTCTCATATACGTGTATCTATATTTAAATCAAAAAGCTAACTTTGAAATACACTGTAATATGATCTGTGATGGAGTCATTTATTTTATTTTTAAACACATGCTATTTATTTATTTGCTAGGAGAGAGAGATGAGATAGAGGGAGAGGGAGAGAGAGCAAGAGAATGAGTGCACACGTACATGCCAGGGCCTATTGCCACTAGAAATGAACTCCAGATGCATTTGCCACTGGCTTTATATGAGTATTGGGGAATCAATTCTGGAACAGCAGGTTTTGCAAGCAAATGCCTTTGAACTCCGAGCAATGTACCTAGACAACTGTTATTGTTTTTATTAGTAATAAATTATGAGTTATAATGTATTAAAAACTATTAATTTTATTTTGTAACATAAATATCAAATAAATACATTTTGAATTTAGCATTTTTCTATAGTAAGTTATTAGAGTTGAAAATAAAACTTAAATAATTAACATTTCTGTGCTTTGATGAAAAAGGGAACAAAATAGCTCAGTTAAATGTTTCTTGGAACTATATGTGAATGTTGAACATAAAACAATGAAAATTTTGCATTACTCTTACAATATTAAAACATGCAATTTACTGATATGATAACTTTAAAATTTAGTCAAACCAAAAGGTAATCAAAAGAGTCAATTCTTTAACAATGGAACATTTTAACAGACAAGCAGTGAAGTCATAAGTAAATTAACTATGCAAAAATGGAAGGAAGTTGGGCTACAGAGTTACTTATTTTAAGTAAATGTTGATCATCGCATTCAACTACTTTCAAAGAAGCTACAAGTAAATACTATTAGGAAGATAGGTCCTACAGCCAATCTTCTAGTTGTTTTGTGAGCCTAAAACACATATATTAGCATTTCAAAATCTATATTGAAGTGTGTTGAATTTTACTAGACAAATTATGAAGTGTTTATTAATCTATAAATAACCACATGACAAATTTGGAAGCTGAGAAAATCATAACAGAGAATACATGTGAATGAAATAATTTGTTTATCTTTTGAAACAAATTTTATTTGCACATTTCAGGCTTACTACATAATACTATCTAATACATAAAAATAGTAAAATGGTTACTGCAGTGAATCAAAGTGAATTCATCTGATATGTTTGAGACGAAAACACTGAAATCCACTTACTTAGACTTCAGTAATCCAACAAAATTTCACTAACTATAGTTCAAGTGAAAGATCTCTTTGCCATGTCAGAATGGACCAAGGGTCTTACAGAGGGAATCTTATGGAGAATTTCAGTGTGTAAAATTGGGCGAGCAGTATGTTTGACTGGAGACCAGAGTGCAAAATCATTTTGTTCAGATATGCACAACATGATATAGTGTAATAACCTATAACAGGTCTTCCATTACATTACAGGCAATTAGATTTTTGTGTGTATGTAATAAGAAAATAAGAAGTTTGAGAGGGTTTAGATTGCACTAAATATCAGGAGATACACACAAGTTCTGAACATATGATCCTAATGACTAATGAAAAATTGTACTCTCAGAGAGTAGTTAAGGAAGAATAGACCTATTTACCAAGAGCAAGCTCTTAGAGATATCTGACTTGTCTCTAACTGGACACAGTATAATATAGAGAACTAATGATAGAGGAAAATATATAGTAATCATTTATTCTAAACAATAATACTAAGGAGTATTTAGAAAAGATTGTAATCAATTTTACTCAAGCTTTGATGGTTGCAGGTTCACATGCCTCATTTCTACCTACATCTCCAGATTTGCATGACATTGTAAGTAATTTTCTAACATGACTTTCAAATCTCAAGTTTCTCAATTCTGTTGATGAATTATTTGATTACATCAGCCAGAAATTGGGCTTTACCTCTCTACATACTTTCTTATTTTACGTAGTGTCAAAGTCAAGATTAAAGAACCTAAGGTGGAAAATTGTTCCATATGCACACACACACACACACACACGTGTGTGTGTGTGTGTGTGTGTGTGTGTGTGTGTGTGCATATTTTTTTGACAACTTCAATAACTATGGACAATAAACCATGGCAATCCCCTCCCCCTGCCCAGTTTCCCCTTCACAGTTTCACTCTCCATCATATTCCCTCCCCCTCTCATTAGTCTCTTTTTTATTTTGATGTCATCATCTTTTCCTCCTACTATTGTGGTCTTTTTTAAAATTATTTATTTATTTATTTGAGGGAGACAGACACAGAGAGAAAGGCAGATAGAGGGAGAGAGAGAGAATGGGCGCACCAGGGCTTCCAGCCTCTGCAAACGAACTCCAGACACATGCGCCCCCTTGTGCATCTGGCTAACGTGGGACCTGGGGAACTGAGCCTCGAACCAGGGTCCTTAGGCTTCACAGGCAAGCACTTAACCTCTAAGCCATCTCTTCAGCCCGATCATGGTCTTGTATAAATAGTGTCAGGCACTGTGAGATAATGGATATCCAGGCCTTTTTTTTTTTTTTTTTTTCTGGAAGAGTGCATTGTAACGAGCTGTACCCTTTTGGATCTTACATTCTTTCCGTCATCTCTTCCAAAATGGACTTTGAGCCTTGGAAGGTGTGATAGAGACATTGCATTGCTGAACACTCATCTTTCACTTCTCAGCACATGGTGTCTTTTGGGTCATCCCAGAAATCACTATCATCTTTTCAGAGTAGCATCAATATATGTGTATGAGCATTAATATAAATCCTTATCAGGCAGGTTGGTGAGCATAATATGTGCATTTTGCCAGACACCAACAGGTGTTACACCCCTAGAGCTAAGCATTTTCAGTATCAGGCATGTATTCCTCCCATGAAGCAGCCCTACAATCCAATTAGAGAGTGGCTGGTTTCCTCCATAACAGACATTCCAATATTGTGCCCATTGGCTCATTTCGCCTGGGTGGCCAAACTTAAGGTTTGAAATAGCCATTGTTTATTTCCACTGATGATTTTTCTCTCTCTTCCATGGAGCTGCATGTAATCTAGTTTTTTGTAGCTTTCTGTCAGCTAATCTACACAGAGGAAGTTTTCAGCTCAGTTTCAGCAGGATTTCTCAGTAACCTTGCAGCCCAAGCATGTGGAGTCTTCAGCAATAGGGTTTTACCACCTCTTCCTGGTAGGAAACCAAGAACCTAGGCAATGACGTGTACTGCTTTGGGGGGGGGGGGCGCATCTGAGACATCCCTGGACTATAAATCAGTGGTATGTACCTCATACTTGTTACTAAGAATTTCTAGTGACAATCTATGGCTTTTGGGTGTGCCATTGTCCAAAAATTTAGGTTGTCATATGACTTACTCATACTCTCTTAGATTTTGATTAACCCTCCCCCACACTTCCTTTACTCCCTCTCTTCTCCTGACCTCATTTAGGTCTTTCCAACCCCATTAATCTGTTCTACTTTATGTATATACAATACTGTAAGGTTCAAGACTGACCAACACCATGGGACACTCTGAGGCAAAGATGAAAGCTTTTATTCAGGAAAAGCACAAGCTGCCAGGACTATCAAGAGCAGGTCACAGTCAACTTCAGATTACAAATAGTGGGCTATATTCAGTTGGGGGCATGTGAAGAAGGGGAAAGAACTCTTTTGTTCTTTACATTAGCCATTTCAAATAGCTAGAGTGTGAGACCAGAAGTAACTAGGTGACCTGGGAGATAAGGAGCCCCAAACCTAGAACTGGGGCATTGTTAGGCAAGCAAAGGATAATGGCTGGTTGGTTTTTTGAAGAATGTGGATAACCTACTTCCTTATGTCTCTGTTCCTACAGGGTGACTCCATTTTGGGAGCCTGCCCCAAGCTAACATTCTACCCTTTTGTTAATGATAAGAGAGAAAGGTTAATTTCTTCATGCTGACTGTAAGGGCAATGAGTTCTTTTGAGAGAGGCAGGATAATGCAACCAATGGCTCTCCCTTCAGGACAGGTGATGCAGAGGCAGTTTCATGATGACCAGAGGTAGCAGAGTGGTGAGATCGACACTCTCATGCCTTCTGTGTATTGAACTGGCTTCAGGGCAGTCACTGTCAGACACCTGTTATAGAGAAGGTAAGGGAGATGGGCTCTGTGCACCCCACAAGAAGACAGAAGGAAGACCTAAGGAGCTTCTTTCTCTTGTCAACAGCTATGACATCAAAACACCAGGCATAAATGTAGAATGAGCATAGTGATGTGAGAAATAGAGGGCTTCAGGCAAGAGTGGGGAGGCATATGGCCATTATGGGACCAAGGGAAGTGTAAGAACACAAGAGAGTTTAACTTTGAGAGTGTCCATTGGGGTGGCAGTGAACTTATCCCTGGATGAGACAGAGTAAGGGCTAAGGAAGGAGGGGCCAGAGGAATAGCTTTGATTCTGCCTAAGGCAAGTGGGAGGAGCTAGGGTCAGAGTAGGTGAAATTAATCAGGACAGGTAGAGGCAGAAGTCATGAGTAAATGACAGAGTTTTGTATTGTAAGTCAGCATCAGACAGGGAGCCTATTAGTCTGACTCATTCTTTATATTGTAGTTATATTTTATAGTTACTAGCTGACTAACATCATGTAGGCTGCCAGAATTAACTGTAGGTTTTGGAGTCAATGATGGTGCTATAGGAGAGACTTTTAGGGACCTGTGAGGAGTTTTGTGATTCTCAGTATTGTCATCAGCTAGGAAAAGTCAAGGCCATGCTGACCAAGTAGCCCTCCCTCTTTTGGGAAGTCTGGAGGACTGATTTTCCTCCTATGTGACTCTCCTGTTGCAGATACACACCACTTGGTCCCCATATCCTCTCTGATCAAAAAGATAGGTAACTTACCAGAAGTTAGAAGTTACTACTGTCTCATTGTCTCCTGTGGCCTTTTGACCTGGGAGCAGAAACCAAAACTTTGGTTATCCTCTTAACTCCAATGTTTCCAATTTATTTTGGCTTCTACATATGGTTATTAATCACTCCAAGTTACTGTACATATCTGGTTAGCAAAACAGATTAGTTAAAAAGGGTACAGAACATATCTGGCTATCAAACCTGATCTGGTTAGAGAATGACATAATATCTTAAAATCATTTTTGATTAATATTTACGTTTAGTTGTCAGGTGAACAAAATCACAATAAGTCACTTATCAAAAGAGTTAGATTATAACCTCAGTGATAATCATCCAACAAAACCAGCATGAACAAGATGAGAACCACCTTAAAATTACAGCTTTTTAGTCAGGCATGGTGATGCATGCTAACCGATAGCCAAACATTATGGACTTCATATAAACCAAACTACGAACAAAAGATCTGCTGACAGAATTTAAAATAAACAAGAAATCTATATTATGCAGTAACATTTTTGGCTTAAATATGAAGACATGAAACTTAAAAAAAAAGATTTAAAGTTCATTAGAAGTGGGATACCTTTATATAATACATAAACATTTTAATGAGGATATTTAGTACTTTTTAAAAATTAACTTATTTTTTTATTTTTTTATTTTTATTTATCTATTTGAGAGCGACAGACACAGAGAGAAAGGCAGAGATTGAGAGAAAGAGAGAATGGGCGTGCCAGGGCCTCCAGTCACTGCAAACGAACTCCAGATGCGTGCGCCCCCTTGTGCATCTGGCTAATGTGGGTCCTGGGGAATGGAGCCTCGAACTGGGGTTCTTAGGCTTCACAGGCAAGCGCTTAACTGCTAAGCCATCTCTCCAGCCCATATTTAGCACGTTTAAAAGCTAAATAAGATGTCTATCCAATCTATAAGTCAGGTTCTGAAATTAATTTAGCTATATTTAACACAACCAAAGAATAGAGGGACTGGGTTAACCTGCCATGATCTAATGAAAACAGGAGACAAGTCTCATGAAAAAGAGAGGGACTGAGCATGCCAGAGCCACTTGCCACTACAAACAATTTCCAAATGTGCGCTCCCCTATGTGCATATGGCATTGCAAATAAGCACCTTCAACCGCTGAGCCAAAATAAATAGTTTTAATCTCTTCCAAATCAATTTTATAGAATAATATTAAATTCTAAACATACACAAAATTTTATGACACAATGTATAACTATTCAAACTTTAACCAATTCTATAATTCTGTCTGTGGTACTTTGTCAAACTTGTTCAGTAATGAACTAAGTTAAAACTAAAGTATTAGGACTGATTGTTGGAGCAGTTGAGGAATTACATCTTAAATCACAACATAAGGTTGTTTCAAATTTTCTTTTACTATTCACTATGAAGTAAATACTTTTCAAGTGTGTGATAGGTAAATGCCATTTATTGTTTCAAATGTGGTTTATTTACCTTATAAAATAGGAGAAAAAAAAAGAGTAAATAGTTCCTCTGTCAGATTTTCTGTTTTTGAGGCAATGTTTTGATATAATAACCATAGGAGAGAATTGAATATTAATGTCACAATTTTAACATTAAGATTTAGTTAAAAGGTTGACAAATAGAGGAACCTAGTTAACTTGGTTGGGTTCTCTTAATTCAGTCTTTCATGACCACCATTATGACCAGATTAACATCAAACAGGTAAAGTTAAGTTTACAATCTGAATACCATAGCAACCTGGTACCATCCAGGGACAAGCTTTGTCAGTCTGATGTAAACTCTAGGCTAACAGACATTTTATATCTCAAGAAGTCTATAATCTGATTTAGTACTTTGTCTTTAACCTTCTGTTTAAGCTTACACATATCTTCATCTCCATACTTTACTCGTACTTCATCTACATACTTTTACTTTACAATCCATATAACCACTCTGTAACAATATTCCTCATCTAACATCTAACATCCAACATTTAAAGTTTTCTCTCAAGTTTATCTTCTTTAGTCAGTTCATCTCATAACAACCAACAAAAACTTTTATTGTCCTTACCATAAGACTTTTAATATGACCACTTAATATTTTATCCTCAAAGGGCCTTTTGAAAAAACTTTTTTAAAGAAAGAGTAGACCAGATTTGACTTATACAATTAACCCCGAATAAGCATATAGATTTGAGAACTTTGTTTCTTATAACTTTCCTGAAACACATTTTAAAAAGAAATATGAAAGCAGATTCCAACATTATTAGAAAACTTTGAAATTTTGTTACAAACTCAGTATTGAGTACTTCTAAACTTAAACATAAATCTTGAGGCTATTGTCTGTTAGTAGTTTCATAGAAACATAGAAACATTAAGTTAATGTAAAACAGTTACAATTTTTTTTTATAAGATCTCCACATCTGTTTATAGCAACTTGGCATTCATTCCTTATCATGCTGGGACAAGGACTATGAGAATCCCTGTGCTTTCAGCCCCCAGCTCTACAAGGTTGGGAAGCTAAGAAAGAGCCCCCCCTTTTTTTTTTTCTCTGTAAATTCTAGGGACAGTTTTGGACTTCCCTCAGGGCTACAAGGCAGTTTTCTGCTTCTGCCATTTTACAACTCTTTAAGAGTAGGAGAATCTTGCTTTTTTTTTTTTTTTCCCCCTATGATCTTAATTAATTTTAGTGTTCCTTCTGGAGGACACTCAACAGTAAAATTTGGCTATGCCATCTAGTAGAGTGGGCTTGGTGGATAACAATCCTCACAATGAAATGGCACTGCTCAGAACAGAAAACATTCTGTAGCCTTAGGACTATGAGCCACATACATACTCATGCACACACATTCATTCCAAGTGCACTTTTTGTATAGACTCTAGATAACCATTTCCCATTCACACATTCATTCATTCAATTATTTAATAAGAAGTTATGCTTTCCTATTTTAAATTTCTATTCTATTTACAACTCCAAAGACTGAAATCAAACCTTGTTACTAGGCAGGGAGTCAGGAGAGGCTGAGAGAGCTGGAGGAGGCAGAGGAACTTTTGGGGTGAGGTCATCTATGGTGTCCAGGTCAAAAGCAGAGGGTGAGGATGCCTTTGGGGAAGAGGCTGAATGAGAGTGCATTCCTGATACCTTGTCTAAAGGGATCTAGTGAGAAGAGCAGTTAGAGCAGAGAGAAGGCTGTCACACAGAGTGGGAAATAGGGTATTTTGGACCATTTGCCTATATGTTGGTAGAAGTGTTTTGGGGGTTTTTTGTTGTTGTTTTTGTTTTTAATCAGTGATAATTTGGAAATCAAAAGAACAATTATCAGGGCATTTGGACCCATTGTACAGCTTATATTATGGCCAGGCAGAGTTGCAGAGAAAGATAAGATTCAAGAGTCATAGTAGCTTTAAGTTCTTAAGGAGACAGTGAAAGAGCCAAACAAGGGCTTAAGCTGGGTTT
This sequence comes from Jaculus jaculus, assembly GCF_020740685.1. Classification (NCBI taxonomy): domain Eukaryota; kingdom Metazoa; phylum Chordata; class Mammalia; order Rodentia; family Dipodidae; genus Jaculus; species Jaculus jaculus. The sequence goes on from NC_059104.1 coordinate 42,899,608, forward strand.
ACACAGAATACCAATATTACCGCCGTGGCCCATTAGAGTGAATGGGGCCTGCGCCTACCACATGGGCAGAGGCTGTACAGGCCACAGTTGTCAGTTGTCAGATTTTTAGCCTGTTAGTGGGCAAGGTGGGCTACTGTCCTGATTGTGCAAGCAGCTGACAGTGGAAGATGAAATCTCAGGAGGTAGATGGGAAGGAAGGAGGGAGAGGGAGTGTCCTGAGATGGTAAATAAACCAAAAGGCACCTCTAGTGTACAGCAGGCCATAAAGTGAGGCCCAAGGTGTCGAATGTGCATCTTTCTTGAAACCTGGTGTTGAGGCCCAAAAGTGGCCAAGGGTGTAGCCTGGCATGTCAGCACAGCTTTCACAAGGAAGTACTAAACAAACTTGACACTAGGCCAACCCAAGAGGGACACTTAGCGAGAAGTAGGGAGAAGATGGAGGAGGGAAGAAGAGTGAGGCTGAACTGTGGTGGATGTGAAAGCCAGTACCAGGCAGAGATGGTCCGAAGCCATCAGAGAATCAAAGGGCAGCTTGTTGGTCAGGTTAGTGGTCATGTCAGGGGAAAGGAGGTCTGGCCACTGAGGAGGGCAACCGGAAGCCTCCTCCAAGTTATGGCACCGGTTCTAAGGTTTAGTGGTGACTGAGACCACACAGACCACTCTGAGGCAAAGATGACACCTATTTTTCAAGAAAAGCACAAGCTGCCAGGATTGACTCTCAAGAGCAAAGCACAGTCAACTTGATATTACAAATAGTGGGCTATATTGAACTCTTCAGTTGGGGGAAGGTGGAAGGGAAAAGAACTCCTTTGTTCTTTACATTAGCCATTTCAAATAGCTAGGGTGTGAGACCAGAAGTGACCAGGTGACCTGGGAGATAAGAAGACAGGAATCCTAGACCTGGGGCATTGTTAGGCAAGGAAAGGATAATGGCTGGGAAATTTCTTTTGAGGACTGTAGATAGCCTATTTCCTTATGTTTTTGTCACCACATGGTGTCTCTATTTTGGGAGTCTGTCCCAACCTAACAGATACCATCCCCTTAATTCCCCCACCTCCTCCATCCCCACATTCCCTCTCTAGCTTACTAGCCTGTGCTACTGAGTTTTATTCCATCGCACATAGAAGTCCAATCATTTGTAGCTAGGATCCACATATGAGAGAGAATATGTGGTGCTTGGCTTTCTTTCATGCTTGGGCCTGGGTTACCTCAGTAAGTACAATCCTTTCCATATCTATTTATTTCCCTGCAAATTTCATAATTCCATTTTTCTTTACCACTGAATAGAATTCCATTGTATAATTGTGTCACATCTTCATTAACCACTCATCAGTAGAGGGACATATAGACTGGTTCCATTTCCTAGCTATTGTTAATAGAGTAGCAATAAACATGGATGCACAAGTATCTCTAAGGCGGTATGATGAGTCATTAGGATATATGCCTAGGAATGCTCTAGCTGGATCATAGGGTAAATCTATTTTTGGCTGTCTCAGGAACTTCCACACTAATTTCCACAATGGCTGTACATTACATTCCCACCAAAAGTGTAGAAAGGTTCCTCTGTGTCTACATCCTTGCCAGTATTTATTGTCTTTTGTTTGATTGATGATGGCCATTCTGACAGGAGTGAGATGGAATCCTAAAATAGTTTTATTTTGCATTTCCCTGACAACTAAGAATATAGAATATTTTTAGATGTTTATATGCCCTCTATATTTCATCTTTTGAGAACTCTCTATTTAGTTATATAGCTCATTTTTATTTGGGTTTTTTGATTTCTTATTATTTAGTTTTTTGAGTTCTTTGTATATCCTGGATATTAAGCTTCTGTCTTATGTATAGCTGGCAAAGATTTTCTCCCATTCTTTAGGTTGCCTCTGCTCTATTCACAATATCCTTTGCTATACAAAAGCTTTGTAATTCCGTGAGGTCCTAGTGGTTAATTAATGGTTTTATTTCCTGAGCAACAGGAATTATATTCAGAAAGCCATTGCCCATGCCAATATGTTGAAGGGTTTCCCCTACTTTATCATCTAGCAGTTTCAGAGTTTTAAGTCTGATATAATTTTGTTAAAGATTTTTTTTTTATTTTTATTTAGTTATTTGAGAACAACAGACAGAGAAAGAGGCAGATAGAGAGAAAGAGAATGGGCACGCCAGGGCCTCCAGCCACTGCAAATGAACTCTAGACACATGTGTCCCCTTGTACATCTGGCTAACTTGGGTCCTGGGGAATCTAGCCTCAAACTGGGGTCCTTAGGCTTCACAGGCAAGCGCTTAACCACTAAGCCATCTCTCTAGCCTGTCTGATATAATTTTTAAAAACAGTACAGTAAAATTAAATTTAAGAAATAATCCACCATCAGTTTTTTTTTTCCCAAGGTTATAACTAACTTTTTATTCTTGATTGAAATATACATAATGAGATCTGATGACAAAGACATTTTGTTCTTAACAGTAGACATTTTTGACATAATTTCTTATAGGTAAATCCATGTCATAATAACACTCAATACTAATAATGATCTGATATATGATCTATAAGAATCTCTATATACATATAGCAGTGTAAAGTATAGAATGACCTAGATATTATTCCCATGCTTTTTATAATGGTGGTTTCCCTTCAAATAGTTATTTAAAAATATAATGCTGATTTTATGCATATGCAACATAATATGTGATCATGAGGAGAAAAGGTTTTATAACATAAATTAAAATACATGTGATACTTAGTAAATTCACAGCATATCATCGTTATTATTCAACATACCTAGTAGTATACCACTATCACTAAAAATAAGCATTCAGTATACTTCACCAAGGAAATCGTGCCACTGTTTTAGATGACAAATTTTGAAGCTGAAAGTACTCATTTATATGACTCAGTCTATAGCATTTTTCACATTGATGTAGAGAAAATTGACTCTGATTCCCATATGTCTTAACCACAGGCATCCTGCTCTTGAGCATGCTTCTAGGATGACTACTTGCGTTGAAATGGAAAGTGGGAAATATATCTAACATATTGAATTGCCACAAAGAACTCTTTCTAAAACTTTCAATGCATGTTAATATTTATTTTTACATATATGCACGTCATTTTTCCAAAGTGCATGTGTATGATTAGAGCATACACACTTTTGATATTTGATTTGGGTTCCTAAGCCCTGAGCAACTCTCAGCAAGTCTCATGATCTGTCTCATGACCCATAGTGTCATTACTCAATATAATTAAAAATATACATATAGCCCGGTGTGGTGGCGGTGGAGCATGTCTTTAACCCCAGCACTCGGGAGGCAGAGGTAGGAAGGAGTTTAGCCACCCTGAGACTACATAGTGAATTCTAGGTCAGCCTGGGCTAGAGCGAGACCCTACCTCAACCCCCACCCCAAATATATATATAAACATAATATGAACTCAGCTGCATATAGGACATTTTATGTTATTTTTTAAGATAAGCCAGATGTGGTGGCCTAAACAATTAATCTCAGTACTTCGGAGGGAGAGGTATCAGGATTGCTGTGAGTTTGAGTCCACTATGAGACTATGTAGTGAATTCCAGGTCACCATGGGCGAGAGTAAGTCCCTATCTGGAAAAAAAAAATAATAATAAAAGAAAAAGATGAGAAATCATATACTGTATTCCTTCTCTTGTAAAGCCCTTGGAAAGCCCATGTACTCAACTTTATCTATTTATTTTATTATTATTACTTTTTGTTTTTTCAAGGTAAGGTTTCACTCTAGTCCAGGCTGACCTAGAATCCACTATGTAGTCTCAGGGTGGCCTCGAACTCAATGATCCTCCTATCTCTGCCTGCCAAGCACTAGTATTAAAGGCATATGCCACCACATCTGGCTCTAACTTGAATATATGTGATTGTTTTTTAATTGGTACATGAACTTCATGCGACTGTTTATTGCATGATCCCACTATACTGTACATTTACTTTTAAAATATGCACACACACACACACACACACACACATTCATTTCTCTATTGATGGCCATTAAAATTATTTTCTATATTTTGGACGAATGTAATGCTTTTGTACATGTATTTCTACATAGAAATCTAATTTTACCTTGCTGTTACAGTTTTACTCTGAATATTTCTCTGGGCTAAAATCTGTTCCTAGAAACTTGGAGTAGATGAGCCTTTTGTCCCTTTGCCCTCACTAAGTACAGTTAAAAATCTTGAGGGTTAGCCAGATGTGGTGGCACAGTCCTTTACTCCCAGGACTCTGGAGGCAGAGGTAGGAGGACTGCAGAGAGTTTGAGGCCACCCTGATACTAAATTGTGAATTCCGTGTCAGCCTGAGCTATAGTGAGACCCTATATCAAAAAATCATCAAAACAAACAACAACAAAAAAAGCAATCTTGAAGGTCGTTAAAGCTAAAATTCTTAGACTTACTGAATAGGAGCCTTGAGAACTGAAGCCAGACATGTCAGAAAAGTTCCTGAGTTTTTTTTTTTTGTTGTTGTTGTTCATTTTTATTTATTTATTTGAGAGTGAAAGACAGAGAGAGGAAGAGACAGACAGAGAAAGAGAGAGAGAGAGAGAGAGATAATGGGTGCGCCAGGGCCTCCAGCCCCTGCAAATGAACTCCAGACGCTGCGCCCCCTTGTGCATCTGGCTCACGTGGGTCCTGGGGGAATCAAACCAGGGTCTTCAGGCTTCACAGGCGAGTGCTTAACTGCTAAGCCATCCCTCCATCCCGAGCTTCTTTTTTCTTTTTTCTTCTTTCTTGACATATCCTAGAATAAATGCTAGAGAAGCAGATAAATTAAATAATAATAATAATAATAATAATAATAATAATAATAATAATAGCTTAATTCCCCCCCACACTCCTCTGAAGAGAAGTCTATTCCCTCCAGTTAAAAGAATAGAGAAGTCACAGCACTATCCCCATTCTCTCTTATCTGCCTCTTTCTCTCCCTTCCTCTCTCTCCCTCTCTCTCAAATAAATAAGTAAAAATATAACAATTTAAAAAAATCAAAGCAATGCTTCATTTCCATCCACCTTCACAATATACAAGTACGTATGGAGCATCGATTCCTACCTTTGCCAGGTTTCTGTAAACTACTCGGCCACTCTCCTTCCTCATCAACTCAAGGTGTTCTGAGAACACTAACCTGGGGCGTTTTTGAGTCATCCCTGCTACTAAGGGTCCCACCCCACCGAGGTGACAGTGGAGACCACATGGAGAGTAGTAATCAGGTTTCTCCCTCAAAGATTGGTGTGAATCATGTCCTAGAGGAGATCTTAATTTATATAATGGTCAGCCATCCTGAAGAGTCCATCACTTACAGAACTATTATATGGAAGTCTTCAGTTTCCTGACCAGGGTCAGTCTCTATTCTTGTGCTTTCAAATGAGAAAATTTTGTCGTCACAGTAGTAAAGCAAGCAGTTAGAGTTCAAGTAGAACAGGTTAAAAAGTAAGAATACATCCTTTACAGAAGAGCAGGCTGAGCCCAGAAGGAACAGCCCTTATCCTGGCAGGCATGGGCCTCATATTTCTCTTATACCTTTTATCTGATTTTTTTTTTTTTTTTTTTGGTGCCTTCCCCTAAGGTAGGAACTTCTGGTAAAGGAGCATGTTCTTCTCAGAAGCTCATTTTGCCCAGTATTCAGTGTGTTACAAATAGATATATAAAATGTAAGATCATTTATAGGGTTTAAGTGAAAAGTCCACTATAGGAAAGGGCAACAGCACTCTGAGCTGTCTCAGCTAGTAGATTTTAACCACATCACGTTAACATTCTGTTTTGTCAACAACCAGCATTTTCTTTACATTCAAGTTTGGGGCTATGAGCTGGCCTACTAAGACCTACTATGCTACTGTATCTCCTATTTAGGGGAGTCTGCTGGTTAGTCCCTTAAAGAGCTCACCAAAAGAAGGTATAACTTTCCTTGCCCTCAATATTAACAAAACAGCACCTGTACTTTCTACCAGTGTTGTGTGTTGTGGAAAAAGATAACTTAGAAAAAGAAGGAGGAGGTGGAGGAGGATATGTGGTTAGGAGAAACAGGAGGAAGATGGGGAAGAAAGGCAGGAGAAGAAAGAAGAGGAAGAAGAAGAGGAGGACCAGAGTCACTTGGCATAATTACTACTTCATTCAAATGAAAAAAGTAATAATAACAGTACTTTTAAGACCTCAGGAGCTATTACCAAAACAATAAAACAAATGTGAAAACAACAATGCAACTAAAAATCTAACCTAATATTTGGGTAATCTTAGCCTGTGAAAGCAATGGGAAATACAGCAGTGGCTACACAAATAAACAAGAGCTGAAAGCATCACATTTCCTACTAGATAAAGATCTAGTTCTACAGGTTCAAGAAACACAGCAAATCTGAGTATAATAAACAAACAACAACAACAAAAAAAAACCAACAAATTCCATATGTAAGCTCCTGAAAATTAACTACCCAGATTTGATAGATATGTAGAGTTAGGTAGGTCTGCACATGACAGATGATAGACATAGTTGGTAGATATTTAAAAGAATAAATATATGACAGATTATAGATAAAAGCTATATGATATATGATAGAGAGATATGTAGATATATAGAAAGATCATAGTTTCTTAGGAAATTAAATATTAAACCACTTTGTAGTATAATTGCACTCCAGTGCATTTGTCCTAATGAAATTAAAACATTTTCTACGAACTCTCTTCCATGAGTACATGACTGTTTATTTAACAGGTTTATTCATAATAGTCAAAACCTTAAAACAAATCAAATATTATTGTATTAATCTGCTACATCCATAACATGAAATATCACCAGTTTAAAAAGAAACTGAATATAAAACAACGTGAATAATTTTAAAAGGTCTATGAGAAAGCTAACTCAGAAAGTTTTGCAACTATATGATTGAATGAGTAAATAATTCTTAAGTGCCATAGCACCTCAATAAATTTCTAGATTTTCTTTCTTATTCCTTTTGTCTACTCATTAGAGAAGCTTATCTTCACTTGTACATATATTTGTATGTTTTCTCTTTATTGGTTTTCGTTGTTTACTATTCTTATTCTATTTACTATAACAATACACATAAGTGGTATTATTTTATATATATATTTTGTGTAAAAAACAAAGCAAACTATGGCTGTTAGGAGTTAAGGAAGATTTTCAGATAGGAAGTGAATATGCCTAATAAATATCAATGTATAATTTTTGCCTTTGGGGAATGTTTTATTTTTTCTTATCTTTTCATTGTTATAGAATGGATATGATCATGTGAGTAATTATCAAGAAAAATGGATTAAAGCTGGAGAGATTGCTTAGCAGATAAGGTGCTTGCTGGCAAAGCCAAAGGACTAAGGTTCAACTCCTCAGTAAGCAATTAAAGCCACATATACAAGAGTTCATTTACAATGGCTATAGGCCCTGGCATGCTACTCTCTGTCTTTCTCTCTGCCTCTTTCTCTCTGAAATAATAAATAAAGTTGTGAAAAATGGATTAAACTGAAAAAAATATATATAACTTTTAACAAGTGTGCATGAAAGAATTACATGTGATTAAAAATGTATTTAACAAAAAACCATAAATAATATTTGGATTAGGTAGTTACCAAAACAAATTATGAGATGAATATAGGTTTGTCTGTATAGATGATTATTTTTTCTATATATAATTATATAATATACATACAAATATGCTCTTGAATATATCTTAGTATGTGATGTTTATCACTGTGTATTATTCACATATTGAACTTGTTCAGTTTGCATTTTAGAAAAATTAAAATAACAATAGGCATTTTTATTCTGATATGATAACATATAGATTTCAAGTTTGGAATGAGAATTTACTCCTTAGCACCTCTAAATAACGTATGGGTTACTGTAAAAAAGAAAAAAAGTTGTGCTTTTGAAATTAAAGTCTTACGTGAATCAATAAAATTACATGTCTATAGAAAAAGATACAAGTTTCTTTACTAAGAGAGAGTATATGCTATATTTGTAGCAAATTTCTTAGCACCTCAATAAATTTCTAGATTTTCTTTCTTATTCTTTTTGTCTACTCATTAGAGAAGCTTATCTTCACTTGTACATATATTTGTATGTTTTCTCTTTATTGGTTTTCGTCGTTTACTATTCTTATTCTATTTACTATAACAATACACATAAGTGGTATTATTTTATATAAAATTAAATTCAATTATTAGATTATGTAAATACACTTAAATATATGGCTATAATTTCATTTATTTACATCTTATTTTTTTCTGGAAAGTATATAAAAGGAAATTCTGGTCCTAGAAATGTCCTCACACTATTGTCAAATCAACTCTTGCCAATAAAAATGAATTCTTAACTAAGGAAAAACAGCTCTTTATATGTTGGTGGGTTTCACAGAAGCCCTTCATTTGTACTTGTTGGAGAATTCATACATACTGCATGCAACAAAATAAGCTGGAGTTTTTAAAACAAGTGATATTTGAGACATGGGAATAGGCTTTCTGAGAATCAGACCGTCCCACACGGTAGGAAAAAAAAAAAAAATTCTAATCCTCTTTGGTGACTTTCTACCCATGTTCCCCCTTTCTCTCATATCTATAAGGTGGTGTGCTCATAGGTAAGGTCAGATTTCCTCTACTGAATGGCTTTTACCCATAAATTCCTAAGCCAAATTCATGTGAAAGGGTACCATAAAAGCCACTTGAAAATGAGGTTGAAATAAGATGTAGATGATACAAGTTCATTTTCAGTTAATCCTGGAGGCTAAAATAGGTAGTAGTGAGTTCTTATTGGTAGTCTCACAGATTTTTTCCAGATCCTATGAGAAAGTTCCATTATGGCCATTGGCATGGCCACAGTGTTTTTTTTTTTTGTTTTGTTTTGTTTTGTTTTTTTTGCATAATCATCTTTAAATAATGAACTCAGGTCTACCTGAGAGTCTTTCACCTCCCAATGCTCATGTTCAACTGTTAACTACTATTTTAAAAAGGCTATGGTTAACACCAGATACAGTCATATACTGGAAGGCACATGAAACATGGAGGAGGAAAACTTCACTGAGTAAGTGTTTTTTTTTTTTTTTTTTTTTTTTTTTTTTTTTTTTTTTTTAGAATATTTTAAAGAACTTTTATGTAAGGGAGTGTGTTGTGAGTATGGTTAAATTCCAAATACTGAGCAGTAGGTAAGAATCAAATTTTAAGACAAATCACGTATTTGCCACTAAAGCTGAAACTAGATATAATTACATCCAGATTTCAACTATGAACCCCTTAGCTCAAGGGAAGATTATAGTAAATTATAATTGCCCTATGTGGATATTTTATAGAAGCACATGATTCCTTTATGTTCCTTCAAAGAGTGGCCCAAGATACAAAAACACACTCTTTGGATGAAAAGAATAAGGGAAAGCAGATTATTGTTTATATTTTAAGTAGCTGTATGGTTATATATACTTCATCACATTTAGCTATTTTCAGTCTTATTTATTTATTAATTATATTTTTATTATTTGTACTTATATTAAGTTATCTTTAAATCTTAACTTATTTACATTTGCCATTGATGTTATGTTATTATCTAATTTTTTCCTCTGTCTTTAAGATGATTATATCTACAACAAAAGTGAGGTACCTATTTTTTTATTTATTAGTTTGTTGAATACAATCAGGTTGGTACCATGGTTAGCCTCCTCCATGTCCTACCACCTCCCCCTGGCCTCTCCTTGTTGAGGTATATGGGTCATGCATTATGGATAGGAGGAAATGTCTCTGTGTATCATGACGCAACGTGTGGCTCTGACATTCTTTCCACCCCTTCTTCCACAAAATTTCCAAGCCATGTTGGGTTTATTTTGGGTGATTTTGGGTCAAGCAGCTATAGCTACTTGATATTTGACAAAGGCCCTAACAATATAGGTTGGAAAAAGCATCTTCAACAAATGGTGCTAGACAAACTGGATAACCATATGCAGGAAATTGAAAATTGATCCACACATCTCGCCATGCATAACACTCAAGTCCAAATGGATCAAAAACCTCAATATAAGACCAGAAACTCTGCTACTACAGGAAACAAAAAATAGGAGGAACTTTCCATGAAAAATGGAATGGAAAAAGACTTCCTGACAAAACCCCAGTAGCATAGGATCTTAAACAGGTACTCAACCAACAGGGTGACATGAAGCTGAAGAGTTTCTTCATAGACAAGCATACAATTAGCAAAGCCAATATATTCCCCATAGAATGGGAGAAAATATTTGCTGAATATCTATCTGACAGAGGTGTCACTTTTTATGTACATAATCATCACCTAACCATATCATATATTAGTTAATTTAGAACAGTATTTAGCCTACATGGTCTTCTACTTAGATGTATGCAATATCTGCTCAAAGAATTATCTTTCCTAATATACAAAAAGTTTTTTTTTCATTATGAGACTATCAGAGTTATCAAAAGTTAGAGAATCTGTTTACCAATATAAAAACTAGAAGCTTCTTGTGAAGTCTGTCATTGTAGCTGATACCTTATTACTGGTTTGCTTTATGCAGTGTGTATTTTGGAATCTCTTGGAAAGTAATGTTTTTCAATACTTATTCCTACTGCTCATTTTCTAGGCAAGCTCGCCTTTCTCAAGTTATATTCCAGATGTTATTAGTGGTAGTATATAAATAAATTTTCACAGTTTATTATTGCCATGATAGTTTCATAGCTAGATTTCTAATAGCTGTCTATGTAGCCAAATAGTACTTTGATAATTTGTCCAGTTTAATAATAGGATATAGCAACCACTGATTTATTTTTTTTGTGAAAACTCTTTAATATTCAGAAAATCTCATTTATTTTGATTTTTTTTTTACTTTATTGAGGCACAAAATTTACTAAACTAAAATTTTCACCTTTTATATATAATGGTTCAATGGTTTAAGGAAAAAAATATATATTGCATGATTGTTAAACTGTATGGAAGTATCAAATATTTTTATCACCATTTAAAGTTTTCTTTTGAATTTTGTAGTTCTCTGCTCCGCCTACCAGTGATCTGTTTTGTAGCTCAGATTATCACATGGACTCTTAGAAATGAATGATTTCCACAGAATGAGTAGTAGGTTATCTCGCTGAGTATGTTCCTCCTGAAGCACAGAGTGTGAGGCTCCAGTACTTCCTGTTTGTATGGCTACGTTATACCCCACAGATTAGCATGGTGCAACATAGGTATGTTTTTGCCTATTTTGGTTGCAATAGTTACATATAATTTGTATTCTAGACTAGCGTTTTATTCTTTTCTACATAATTAAAAATATATCAGCTAGGTCAGAACTGTATGAGAACAACAGCAGTTGTTTCCCTGGGCCTTACTCTTGAAATTAGGAGTGTTCCTGATGCTGCATATCCTGGGAACCAGCTGGCAATATCAATATTAAAAACAATATTTTAGAACAAATTTGTTAGTGTATACTTATTATACAACACAATAGGTTTCAAAATGGCATTTTTCTGTTCAAATATATCATGTACACTGACCGTATTTATTCTCCATTACCTCTCCTGTCCACTCCTTATCCTTCCTGCTCCTCTTCTACCTCCTTCCAAATAGTCTTCTTTATAATTTCTTTGCACAACCTAGGTTCCATGCATCAGAGAAAAGATGTGGTATGTCCTTGTAGGTCAGGCTTATTTTATTAATAGGATAATTTCCAATTATGTCCATTTTCCCACAAATAACATTGAGTATTCATATAATATTTTCTTTGTTTATTCATCTGCTGATGGGTACCTGTGATGATTCCATAACTTGGCCACAATAAAAATTCCATAGTAAACATGGATGAGCAGAAATCTTTGAGATATACTGACTTAGGTTCCTTTGAGACTATTACCAGAAGTGATGTGGTTGTTCTTTCATTTCTTTAAGGAACCTCCATAGTGTTTCCAAAGTGACTACATTAGTTTATATTTCAAGCAACACTATAAGGAAGGGTTCTTTCTGCCCTACCCCTTCTTCACAAGCATTTGTTATTGTTCATAGTTTCATTCCTTTTTAAAATATTTTTATTTATTTGCACATATTAAGGGGAAGGGAATCAAGAGACCAATTACCAGATAAATGAACCTAGCAAACTACAGTTCTCTCCTAACTTAAGTTTGCACCCAGGGTGCATTTTATACAAATACATAGAAGATAACTTTCTTTGACATCATTTTCTTTATTCACCAGATAATGTGATGAAATCCAAGGACTCACTATTACAAATTATTCTCACATTTTATTAAGTAAATTTAATAATCAATTAGGAAATTACATTATATTAATTATAAAGATGCATAATTTATGTGGTAAGGTTTTTATGAATTTTACATTTATACACTATCTGAAAAACTTTAATTTGAACATTTACCCAGTGGTTTCCTCAGTGACTTTACAAATGTGAGCTGATTTGCAGGGATTTTGCATCTCTCTGGAGGATTGACAGCTATGGCAATGACACTGACTGCTCACATGGTTTGAATATGTTGAGGGTGGAAGTCTGAGCACTGATTACAAGTGTTTCATTTTTATATTTGCCTCATTCTTCTTTAAATATCACCTGTCTTTACAATTAAAAGGATCTGAAAAAGTCACTTGGGCTTTTACACAATTCAAGAAGACTAAAAGTTTTCTTCAAAAGGTTAAAAGAGCTTATAACTCCTCAAATAGAGAAAACACAGATGATCTCTTTTGGTAATTGTTAAAGGTCACGTTTTAATCTACTGCCTTAAACTGATAATAGGCAACAGCCAAAAATTGGTAGTTGAAGGTCATAGCATCACTCTGTACTCAAAGTCTAGTACCATAAAATCAATTAAACATGATATTTTTTTTTCTGAAATTACTAGGCTTAACCAACTTACTTGAAAGTGTCATATTTAATGTGAACATTTTTAGGTAGATATGTAGCTAAAACTTTTGTGCAGTACAGAGCTGAAATCAATTAGATAAATACAATAGAATATAATCATTTTATTTAGTTTACATAGCATAAAACTAGTTTTTATACATCTGATATTCAAACAATGACTTTGACACTGGAGTCAAGTACAGAGAACCAACTAGAGCAGCTCTAACATGTTGAGTCTGGCCACTTATCCTAAACAAAGCAAAAACAGTGAGACACAAAATAAGTAAATAAATAATAAAATAAAATAAAGGATTTAATTAAGATAGCCACTAGGGAAGATGGAAAGTATGTATTTTGGTTAATGTTTGAGTAATGACATGAAATTTACATTTGTATTTGGAACCAAAGGTGAACTAGGTTTCAGGACAATGACTGGAGATTTTTGGATGAATTGTTTAGAGGCTTTGGAAAATTTTTATAAAATGTCTCAGTTACCCTTATCATAGTAAAACTAGCATTTACAGGCAATGAGATTGGTCGGGCAACACCCAGTTGCAGACAGATTCTCTGAATGTAGAGTTAATTAAAACAAAAAATAGATGCAAAATGAAGGCAATGAAGTCAGGTTTTCTTCCTGTTTTTAACACTTTGCAGGTCATAATGAGTAGACACTAGTATTTAGGGAAAAGTATCCTATGGTATTTTTACTGGATTTTTAAATTTTAAAATCATTCAAAAAAAAAAAAAAAGAATTTCTGAGGCAAGCCCAACAGACTAGCTTTTTATTTTTTTGATGATTTTTTTTATAGTTTCCATAGTTACAGGCTACAAACCATGTTAATTCCCTCTCTTCCCCTATTTTCCCATTCACAAACCCACTGTCCAACATATTCCCTTCCTCTCTGCATTACTCTCTCTTTTATTTTGCTGTCATCATCTTGTCCTGCTATTATGAGGACCTTGTGAAGGTTTTGCTAGGCAATGCTAGTTTGTGACAATGGAGGCCAGTTTCTGTCTGGATGGTTGCATTGTAAGGAGTCATACACTTCCTTTGGCTCTTACATTATTTCTGCCATCGCTTCTGCAATGGGCCTTGAGCCTTGTAGGTTGTGTTAGAGATGTATATTTCAGTGCTGAACACTCCTACATCAGTTTTTCTTATCACTATGGTGCCTTTTGGGTCATCCCAGTGGTCACCACCATCTGAAAAAGAGAAGCTTCACTAACCAAAAGTGAGAGTACCATTAATATATGGATATGAACATTAAGTGAATTGCTTACAGGACAGTTTGGTGAGCATAATAAATACATTTAACCAGACAAGAGCAGGCATTACACTCCTAATGCTCATGACCTCCCCTGCCATAGTATTTTGACTAGGTTTTCAGTACCAAGCTTGTATTCTCTCCCATAGAGCAGGCCACTAGTCAAATTAGAGAACAATTGTTTTCCCCCAGAGTAACCATGCCATTATTGCATCTGTTGTGTTATTTGGCATGGCTGGCCAAACATCAGGCTTCCAGTGTCCACTGTTTTTTTTTTTGTTTTGTTTTGTTTTGTTTTTTAACCACTGATGACTTCTGTCTCCCATAGGGCTTAATGCAGTCCAGCTTTTTCTAGGTCTCACTGGCCTGGTCTACAGGGAGAAGGATTTCAGCTCAGCCCCAGATTGATTTCTCAGTGACTTTCCTGCCCAGGTGTGTGGAGTCTTCAGCAATAGGTTGCTACCATATGTTTCTGGTGGGAAATCAAGGACCATGGCAATAACCTGTAATGTTTTTGGGGCAACAGAGACCTCCCTGGCCAACAAATCACTGGAAGGCATCCCATCCCTGGCGTTGAAAATTTTCTAGTAAAAATCAATGGCTTCTGGATGTTCTGTTATCCAAAAATGTATGTTTTCATGTCTTACAATATCTTAAATTGTACTTGACCCTCCTCCCACTCTTCCTTTACACAATCTCTTTCCCTGGCCTTGCTTAGACCATTCCAATATGTGTAATATGTTCTTATAGTTACATATATTCAATACCTTCACCTTAAGTCCTCCCCTATCTTTCCTCCATTATAGTCCTTTTCTAGGTTATTGGCCTCAGGTACCGATTTTTGGTTCCAAATCACACACAAGTCTAAACATTTGTAGCTAGGATCCACATATGAGAGAGAACATACAACACTTGGCTTTCTGGGCTTGGGTTACCTTTCAAGATCAATCTATTTCCCTTCAAATTTCATAATTTCAGCTTCCCTTACTACTGAATTGAACTCCATTGTGTAAATGTACCATACCTTTATTATCCATTAATCTGTTGAGGGATGTCTAGGCTGGTTCCATTACTTAGTTACTGAGAATAGAGTGGTAATAAACATGGTTGTGCAAGTTATCTTTAAGGTAGTGAGAAGAGTCCTTAGAATATATGCCTAGAGGTGCTATAGCTGGATCATAGGGTAAATCTATTTTTAGATGTCTCAAGAACCTTAACATTGATTTCCACAATGAATGTACCAGACTACATTCCCACAAATAGTGAAGAAAGTTTCCTCTTTTTCTACATCCTCACCAACATTGTCATTTATTTTCTTGATCATAGCTATGCTGATAGGAGTGAGATGGAATATCAAAGTAGTTTTAATCTGAATTTCCCTGATGGCTAAGGATGCAGTACATTTTTTACATGTTTATATGCCATCTGTATTTCCTCTTTTGACCACTCTCTATTTAGTTCTATAGCCCATTTTTTAACTTGGTTTTTTTGGTTCCTTGTTCTGTTTTTTGAGTTCTTTGTGTATTTTGGATATTAATTCCCAGTCAGATGCATAGCCTGCAAAGACTTTCTCCCATTCTGTAGGTTGTCTCTTTGCTCTATTCCCAGTGTCTTTTGTTGTACAATAGCTTTTTAATTTCCTGAAATCCCAGTGGTTGATTTGTGGTTTTATTTCCTGAACAACTGGGGTTATATTCAGAAAGTCATTTCCTTTGCCCATATGTCGAAGGGTTTCTCCTACTTTTTCCTCTAGCATTTTCAGAGTTTCAGGTCTGATATTAAGGTCACTGATTCATTGTTACTTGATTAATGCTCATGGAGAGAGAGAAGGATCTATTTTCACCCTATTAGATATAGATATCCAATTTTCCCTGCACCACTTGTTGAAGATGCTATCTTTTCTCCATTAAATATTTTTTGTCCAAATTCAATGGCTGTAGCTACCTGGATTAACACCTGGGTACTTTATTTTGTTTCATTGATCTACATGTCTATCTCTGCACAAGTACCATACTGTTTTTGTTACTATGGCTTTGTAATATAGCATAAATTTTGGGATGGTGATACAGCCAGCCTTATTTTTGCTGCTCAAAATTGTTTGGCTATTCAAGGTTTTTTTGTGCTTCCAAATGAATTTTAGGACTTTTTTTCCATTTCTGTGAAGAATGCCATTAGAATTTTAATAAGGATTGCATTAAATATGTATATAGTTTTTGGTGCGATTGACATTTTTCATAATACTGATTCTTCCTATCCAAGAATATGGATGTCTTTCTATTTCCTATTGTCTTTTGCAATTTCTTACTTGAGTATTTTAAATGACCTATCAATAGAAGAAAGTGAGGTATTGAAATCACTCACTACAATTGTGCATGGTATTATCTGTGACCTTTAGTCTAATTGTGTTTGATTGATGGAACCAAGTGCATGTTGGTTTGAAGCCTATCCTGGCTGATATTAAGATAACAACACCTACTTGTTTCGTAGGCCCATTTGGTTGGAATATTGTTTCTCCATCCTTTCACCCTAAGATAGTGTCTTTTATGGAGAGGTGAGTTTCTTGGAGGCAACAAACAGAAGGATCCTGCCTTTTACTCCAATCTGTAATCCTGTGTCTTTTGATTGGGGCATTTAGTCCATTGATATTAAGAGTTATTATTGAGCATTATGTATTTATACTCAGCATTTTATTTGTTTTATAGTGCTTTCTTTTTCCCCTTTACTTTCTTGTATTAATGGATTTTTGAGTATGCTTTCCTTTCTCCTCAGCATGGAGGATCCCTTAAAGCATTTTTTGTAGAGCTGGCTTAGTTTTTGTATATTACTTTAGCCTGTTTTTGTTGTGGAATGTCCTTATTTCTCCATTAATTTCTATGTATAGTTTTTCAGGGTAAAGAATTCTTGGTTAACAGTTGTTGTCATTCAGAATCTGGAATCCATCATTATAAGCCCTTCTGGCTTTGAAACTTGTGTTGAGTAATCTGCTGTTATCCTGATGGACCTACCTCAATAAATGACTTTTTGTTCCTCTAACTCTTGCACTACTTTCACTAGTTTTGTATGTTTAGTATGTATAGTTTTGTGTGTTTAGTTTAGTATACATATTAATTACAACATGGCAAGGAAAGGTTGTATCCAGGTTTTATCTCTTTGGTATTCTAAAGACTTCTGCTATCTGTATTGGCATCTAATTTTTTCCTTACTCTATATTATTTACTTTTAGGTGAAATATCAAATTAAATGTTATGATTAAAGTTACTTAAAATACAAGTCAGGTCAATCCCAAACTTTCTTTCTCTTGGGACATCTATAACATTATACAGTAAACTCAAACTAAAAGTTACGAATTATGTCAAAGTGATAAGATTTTATGACCAAAATAAAATACCACAAGAATCTCAATTCACTAAATAATTATATAAGGAAAAAAAATAATCATTTGTTAAGTGTTTTCTAAAGTTATTTGAAGATTTGTTGCATTCACAGCAAAAGGCAACAGCCCAATGCCCATAGCTATTCTTTCTAATAAAGCCTGTGAGACTGAGCGTTTTAGGAAAAGTTTTTTAAACAATATTTTATTTGCAAGGAGAGAGAGGAAAACAGAGAGTTTGTGTGAGAGAGAAGGAGAGAGAGAGAAAGAGAATGACAATGGGTGCACCAGAGTCTGGTGCCACTTCAAAGGCACTCAAAACACATGCATCATTTTATGTATCTGACATTATATAGGCACTGAGGAATCTAATTCAGGTCATAAGGTTTTGCAAACAAATGTCTTTAACTACTGAACAATCTCCCAATCCTGGAAAACTTTTAAATATGCCAAGCTAGAGCTAGAATGTTATTAATGTTTATCCTATGCATTAGGACTATGACAATTCCTGGTTTTCCTTACCCTCGGCCCTGTAATATCCTATCCCTTAAATGATTTACTTCATTCTGGATTTAGAGATGGAGATAATTCTGTGATGTTACACTTACTTTCACTATTGCTGGGATAAAATACCCAACTGAAAGCAGCTGATGGGAAGAAATATTTTTATTTTGGCTTACAGTCTTCAGGGGAAGCTTCATAATGGCAGGGTGAAGGTGGAAGAGAAGAGGCTGGATATCACCTGCTTACCAACAACAGGTGGAAAGTAGTATCAGTATAATAAGCCTACCTCTTGTAAAAGGCATTTAGGTTTAACAACCTGAGTCTGCCCAAGAAACAAGCTCCCCTTCCACAATTGCCATGGTTTTTCCAAATTTTACAAGCCAATGAGATTAAGAACTGTTATCTAACCCACTTATGGTTTCTCACAAAGTTACACAGTAAGGGTAAAAGGACCAAAATCTGGAAACATACAGAAAATTCAGCAAATCTAGTAGCTTTCCATAGATGTTGGTGTTTCCATTATTCCTAACAGCATCATTAGATAAATTCCAGGTCAGGGATAGACTACAGTCTTCCAGGTAAATGAACAAGATATGGAAGGTTTCAGCAGCTGAAGCTGGTATGGAGGTCTTCAGTTGGGTGAGAAGAATTTACATTATTGTCCACCTGGAACACAAACTGACACTCTTCAGAGGAACATAACAGAATCGAATGTGTCTGTAAGATGTCATCAAAGAAAATGAATTTAGTAAATGAATTAACAAATTCCATTTAACTATCATCAATATGTACACATAATTAAAAGAAGTTATGAAGAAACATATTTAGAATCTCATCAAAAGAAATGATAAAAAGGATAAAAATGATTGGTTTTTTCCTCTTGCTCTTTGGTGAATGTTATTTTTAGGGAAGTACTAGCTTTGTAAACTGATTCACTGTGTAGTACAGAAGTGGTCCACATATCACTTCTCCTCTCACACTTTCTTCTTCTACTTTAATGTCTTTTATTTTTCTTGGGTTTGGTTCAGGATAAATTTTCCCAGTCTTATATGGTGGAAACTGGGTCCTACTTTTTCTTCTAGTAGTTGAAGAGTTTCATGTCTTATATTGAGGTCTTTAATACATTTGCATTTTTTTTGTGTATAGCAAAATGAGTTGTTCTAATT
Organism: Jaculus jaculus; assembly: GCF_020740685.1. NCBI lineage: Eukaryota > Metazoa > Chordata > Mammalia > Rodentia > Dipodidae > Jaculus > Jaculus jaculus. The sequence continues at coordinate 42,918,779 of NC_059104.1, forward strand.
TCATTTTTCTTCTCATGGTCATCCAATTTGTCTAACACCATTTGCTGAAGATGCTATCCTTTCTCCAGTCTACATTATTGAATACTTTGTCAAAGATCAAGCAGCTGTAGTTACTTGACTTAATATCTGGGTCTTAAATTCTGTTCCATTGTTCTATGTTTCAGTTTTTATTCCAGTACCAGGCTGTTTTTATAACTATGGCTTTGTAATATTTGTTTTAGATAAGGTATGGTGATACTGCCAGAGATGTTTGTTTCCCTCAGAATGTTTGGCTATCTGTGGCCTTCTGCCATTGGAGATTATTTTTTCATCTCTGTGAAGAAGGATGCTGGTAGTTTGACTGGTATTGTGTTAAATATGTATATTGCTTTGGGTAGAATTGCCATTTTCACAGTATTAATTCTACATATTGAGGAGCATGGGAGGTCTTTCCATCCTCTCAAGTCCTCCACAATTTCTCTTTTGCGGTTTTTGTTTTTTATGCTTTCATCATGTAAGTCTTTCACATCTTTGATTAGTGTTACTCCAAGGTATTTAATTTTTTTTGTTTCTGTTGCTATTGAAAATGGGACAGCCTCACTGATTTATTTCTCTTTATATTTGTCCTTTGCAAACAGAAAAAGCTACAGTTTTTTGTGTATGGATTTTGTATCCTGCCACTTTGCTGAAGGACTTTATCACTTTTAGAAGTTTTTAGATGTAAACTTTTGTCTCATATGTAGGATCATGACATCTACAAATAGGGCTAACTTGACTTCTTCTATTCCATTTGATTTCCTTTTATTTCTTCCTCCTGTCTTATTGCTTGGAGTAGTACTTCTAGTACTATGTTGAAGAGAATTGGTGAGAGTGGACACCCCTGTCTTATTCCCAATCTCAGTAGGAACTCCTTGAGCTTTTCCCTATTAAGTATTATATGGAATTTGAGAGCTTTATATATAGCCTTTATTGTGTTGAGATATAAACCCTACATGCCTATTCTTTCCAGGGTTTTGATCATGAAGTGGTGTAGTATTTTGTCAAAGGGCTTCTTGAGAGGATCTTGTGGTTCTTATGGTTTAGTTTATTTATGTGATGTATTATGTTGACCAATTTCTTTATGTTAAACATCATTGCATCCCTGAAATGAAGCCTACTCGTTCTGTGTGGATCATGATTTTGATGTGTTATTAAATTTGGTTTGCAAAGATTTTGTTCAGGATCTTTCCATCTAAGTTCATTAGGGATATAGGCTTATAATTTTCTTTCCTTATTGCATCTCTGACTGGTTTTTGTATTAGGGTGGTACTAGTTTCATAAAAGGAGCCAGAGGGGTTTTGTTGGTTCCCTGGTCTCCAATTATACAAAAAAGTTTGAGAAAAATTCGTATCAGTTCTTCAATGAAGGTTTAATAAGATCCAGCTGAGAAACTATTAAGTCCTTGGACTTTTTTGTGGGGGGGTGATGTTTTTGATTACATTTTCAATCTCCATGGATATGGTAGGTTTGTTTATGAGATTAATCTGCTCTGACCTTAGTTTTGTAAGGTCATACATGTCTAGGAATTCATTCATTTCTTCCAGATTATTTAATGTTTTTGAGTAGAAGTTTTGGAAGTGTATTGTGATGGTTCTTCCAATTCCATTGATATCTGTTGTGATCTCTCCTTTTTAATTTTTGTTTTGCTAATTTGAGACTTTTTTTTTTTTTTGCTTGATCAAGTTGGCCAGGGTTTTATCAATCTTGCTCATTGTTTTTTTTTTTTTTTTTTTTTTTTTCTCAAAGAACCAGCTTTTCATTTCATCAATTGTTTTGTTTTCCTTGTTTCCAATTCATTAATTTCTGCTCTAATCTTGATTAGTTCTTTCTGTCTGCAGCTCTTTTTTATGTTCTTTTTTTATTAAATAGTTTTTTATTCATTGATTGCAGTCAATTTGGTACCATTATTAGGCACATCCATTACCTAACTCCTCCCCTTGGCTCCTCCTTGTTGAAGTATGAAGCATACCAAAAATGAACCCAACATGGCTCAGGGAAATTTTGTGGAAGAGGGGGCATAAAGTATGTCTGCAGCTCTTTTGATTGACTTTGTTCATGGGAAGTTTTTCTTTTACCATTTATTATGAGGGATAATTTTTCTTGGCAGAGTTTCTTACATTTAAAGCTATAGTTTTCTACACTTGAAGTGTTCCAGTCCAGGCCCTCTGGCTTTTAGGATTTCCATTGATAAATCTGATGTAATTCTGACTGGATTGCCTTTGTATGTTGTGAGGTGTTTCTCTCTTGCTGCTTTTAACACTCTTTCTTTGTTTTTGTTGCTAAGAGTTTTAACTATGATAGGTCTTGGAGAGTTCCTTTTTTGGTCCTGTCCTCTGGGCTTCTTGTATCTGTCATGAGCTGTATACTGTTCTATGATACTTTTAAATAATTATTTATTAGCTTTGGTAATGTTTTAAAATGTAAATGTTATCACATCTTTAATATTGAGACCTTTGAAAAGATACTATATCATTCTTATTATTTATGAAAATAGTTTTATGAACCTATTCACCATGCTAAATTATTGTACCAATTAATCAGTTCCACATTGATTACTTTCAGCTCACATATATCATGTTAATAAATTTTGGAGTAATTTCATTCTTCCATACTTAGGAATTTACAAAGTTTGCTAACAAAAATTAAGATTGCATAGCTAGTTTTAGAAAGTATTCTACCCTCTGATTCCTTAGTTTAATTAAATTTGAAAAATAAAATTCCAATGACCTATCCAACCAGCCATATGCAAAGCCACTCAAAATCCTCATAACCTAATAGTGGAACTAGTGGCTATGCCACCTGATATAAACAAAGGTCTTTTCAGGTGTTAATTAAGATTCTTGACATGGTGAGGTGAAGTAATCGTGGATTACTCTGGTTATAGATCCACTGGGAATTTTATAACAGTGAACCAGAAAGTTACGTGCCAATAATGGCAGTGTAGAAGGAAAACAAATTTAAAGTGAAGTAAGGAAAGGAGAGGGTCTAAGTAATATTGGGTTTTTTTGCATGAATAAAACAGGAAATCTCCCCCACAAAAGTAAGTAAGTAAATAAATAATAAATTTAGATAAGTACATAAATAAAACCAGGCTTGGTTGAGTATGTCTTTAATGCCAACATTTGGGAGGCAGAGGTTGGAGGATCTCTGTGAGTTCAAAGCCACCCTGAGACTACCTAATTAATTTCCAGTAAGCCTGGGCTAGAGTGAGATCCCACCATGTAAAACCAAATAAATAAATAAATACATAAGTAAAAATAAAATAATGAACATAAAAATATGCTCATGTTGGTTATGTTGACATGTTGATTTCTTCTCAGATCCTTCTAGAACTATAAAAGAACAATCACATAGTTATATTTCATTAAGTTACAAATAATTGGTGTAGCAGCCATAATAACTAATAATAGAGATACAGACTCCTAAAAGTGATGTACTTTTGTAAAATCTTTCAAAATGTAGAATTAATTTTGATATTATGCACAAAACATGTGGAGGATTCTGAGATGCTGAGAAGAAACACAAAAATTGCATATCGACAAATTTTAGGGAGATATATGGACTTTAAAATCTATGGTTGAGAGTTCAGAATGAAACAGGGAGCATGACAGAGAAAAATGTTAGTTGGAAGCTTCTAGAAAATGAAAAGTTTAAGAAAAGTAAGTATTCTCCCTTCTGAAACTCCAGAGGACCTTAAGTCTGCCTACATCTTTACAATTGCCAGTGTTCAGTTATGTTTTCCATACTGGGAAGACCCCGGATATGAAGAAGGCTTATGGGAGAAAAGGCTTTATTTTGGGTTCACAGACTTCAGGGGAAGCTTCATGATGGCAGTAGAAGCTGGCTCAATTCATTCATCCATAGTTGAGAAAGAACAAACATCCACTGCCAGCAAGCATGTGCTGTGTACACATGCAAAGATGGTCAGTCCCTGGTGCCACAACTTTTCTAGCAGGCTTTCTTTGTTATTAATATTGGATTGCTTGTTTTGAGAAAGTCTTAATAACGATTATAAAAAACAGTTTTAGGAATAATTGTTTGAATAACTAGATATTTATAAATTGTTCTTGTATTTTTTTCATTAGCATGAGCTCTGCATATGCATTAGGCCAAAATTGCCAATACAATGAATCATCAGATAATTTATGTGACCAAATTTAATTATGTATCACAAAGCCAACTACTACTGACAAGTGCAGTTATGATGAACTACTTCAAATAGAACCCTGAGTACTAACTCAATAATGTAAAAGTTCAATTTACTTACCTAAAAAAAAAATATCAAAAATGACTAGTGCAGTCCTGACACATTTTGGGTCACTAGAATACATAAAATATTTTAAAAATAGAAATAATGAAAATGAACATTATGTTTATATTTTCAAAATCTACTTAGAGATCTATTAACTATCCATCATTATTTATCTACCATTATATATCTCTTCAATACTATTTCATTGAAAAATAATCAATAATAGGGCTGGAGAGATGGCTTAGTGGTTAAGTGCTTGCCTGTGAAGCCTAAGGACCCCGGTTCAAGGCTCGGTTCCCCAGGTCCCACGTTAGCCAGATGCACAAGGGGGCGTGCACGTCTGGAGTTCGTTTGCAGAGGCTAGAAGCCCTGGCGCGCCCATTCTCTCTCTCTCCCTCTATCTGTCTTTCTCTCTGTGTGTCTGTCTCTCTCAAATAAATAAATAAAAATTAAAAAAAAAGAAAAATAATCAATAATATAACAAAAATAGGTAGAGACTGTTGTATCATTGACTTATGCCTGCTCAGTGTTTCCTTAAAAAGTGGTACTTTTTTTCACTGAACAAACTTAAATGAATCATAAGCATTATATTAGTAATATTGTAGTCATTTAAAATTCAAAAATTATTTTTCATTTCAACATAAAAACTTTTGTACTTTTCAAGTTTCTGTCCAACCAACATTAAATTCAGTGAACATTCCTATGTAAATGTGAATAAATAGCATTGTAGTGTTCTTAGTGCATACATGATATTCATGGCATAACTTACTACCGTATAGTAGTAACTTCCAGGAATCTATGATAGAACTTAAGAGTCTCTAGTCACATACCCTAAAGCAAAACACACACACACACACACACACACACACACACACACACACATACACACTCACACATGTGTGGTTTATTTCAGCAAGAGAAAGCTCCTTTACTTAATGTCCTGAGACCTATTATTTAAAGAGCTGCTCTATAAATATAAAGTGAAGTTTTTTTCCAACATATAGTGTTCAACTTAATTATAGTTATTTCATAAATATGGGAAAGTATATCTGCTGACTTTGGCTTCTCTGTCTTTTTTCACTTGCTATTTCTTCCTCTCAAATCTAATATTAATATAGATAGATAGATAGATGATAGATAGATAGATAGATAGATAGATAGATAGATAGATAGATAGATAGATAAAATGAAATGAACAAACTTTTACTCATGTGTTTGTGTGAGACCGGTCTCATTCTATAGCCTGAGCTAGCCTCAAACTCTACCTCAACCCCCTGAGTGCTGGGGCCACAGTACAAGCACATATGGGTTTCAGCTCACCCTTCATTGTTCAAAAATATTACAGGATATCAGAGGAAACAGTTTTCACAATGGGCTTACTCAAAATAACAGTGAAAGATAATTTTAAAGTCATCGTATATAGTTGTTCAATAACTAGGAAAATAACATTTTATTCTATTGACATCAATTCAATGAATAGTTTGCAGAGATATCTGAGTATATTTTTGATATTTAAACAGGAGTTATATCTTAGTAATATTTAAGATCCACCAAAGGTCCTAACATAAGTAATCAGTTTGCATATATTAGTATTTAGGCATAAAAGTAGTCCTGCACATATGAATATATTCACAAATAAATGCAGCGTTATCATACACCTCAAAAAATGCCCTGTCCTACTATCCTATCATTGTGAACATGGTCTCATAGGAAAATAATTGCATGGATAAATAAATGTGGAAACCAATCATATAAGTAAAGTCTTGCAGTAAAATGCAGTTATGTACTAATGATATAAACAAGTAAGATGAGTAAGACTGCAGCAAAATTGTCAACATACTTTTACCAGGCTTTGTATGTAAAGATTGTGTGATATTTTCCTCTATGGATACATTAGTAATGTTGCAATAATACTAGTACTTTTCTTTTTTATTTTTTTTTTGTAAAGATGAAACTATTTTATAGTCGTGGGGCAATAAAGCAGACTAGAACATAGTATATAGCATATACTATTTATAGTAAACAGCATAGAGTACATAATACATAATATGTAATACTTTAGGATTGGTCAAAAAATTGGTAATTTTATTTTCTTTTTTGTTTTTCGAGGTAGGGTCTCACTGTAGCTCAGGCTGACCTGGAATTCACTATGTAGTCTCAGGGGGCTCAACACATGGCAATCTTCCTATCTCTGCCTCCCAAGTGCTGGGATTAATAGCATGTGCCACCATGCCCAGCTCATATAGTTATTTTTAATGCAGTATTATCAAATGCAAAATTCCATATGCAATTCTATTTGCCCTTTGTATTCATATGCAATTTGTTCTTATACTAAATGAGACAGTTAATTAGCAGCTGTAATTAAGTTGCTCTTTAGCTCTAAGAAAAAATTTGAGGGAAGAGATCAATCTTAGTAGTTGATAGAGGGGAAATGCATTCTCTTAGGCAATAATACAAGGTGAAACACTGGTGTCTTTCATTCCAAAAGGGGCACACCAGAAATTAAAATTAAACTTAAACGGCTGTCATTGAAGAATCACGGAAACTGGTCTTCTAGATACAATGTATACTAGGACTGTACCCAGTATCCATTTATTGTGTGAGATATTTACTCATATATCCATTCAAATATGTAACTACTATACAACAAGCATACAGAACCCAGTGGTTGTAAGTAAATGGACGTGTTATCCTTGAGGGAAATGACGCTACGTTGGGGGAAAACATTCGTATTTATTAAAACAGATAGCTAAAGGAGCAGAGAGGTACACTTTCTAAAAGAGTGTCTGTTGTTAGCCACTCAGATAGGAGAAAGAAATAGCCATTCACAATGGTCATTTTGGATTGCAAGAGGTTTTAAGCAATTTAGTACAAAATAAGCATGTGTTTTCATAGTAATTGTTCCTGCCTGCATATAGAATTTGTTTTATTGTTTGACTTGTGGTTCATTAACATTCAGTTGTGGCCTTGGCCATAGTTGAGGGGATATTTCTAATATTATTTAATTGCCTTGTGGTTACCTCTTACAGATGAATAACATGTCACAAAAATAGTGATTTAAAAAAAAAAAAAGATCATGAAATAAGAAGTCCAGAGACAAGAAAGTAAATCCATTCTCTGCTGAGAACCTGTAGTACTGTGGCATTGAGCCAAGTTCTTCAAAAGTAACATTCAGGTTGAAGTGGATTATCTCCTGGTATTATATAACTCAATATATTTGATGACTTAGCAAAGCTATTCATCTTGCTATGGATATAAGTTAGGTATGTGAAATACAGTTTTCAAAACCGCTTCAAAAACCCAGAAGGTAAATTACTAACCTAAGTCTCTGTGCACTTTTCTCATTACAGAACACTGGAGATGCCCAGACCTAAGTAAACATCCTTCCTTTAGGTCATATAATGTGCTTAGAGGACTTTTATGCCCTCTTCTCATTTTAAATATTCTTTTTTTGTTGAATTATTGGAATTTAGTAAAGACTTAAAAATGACTTCAGAGGAATAATATCTTTAGCAGAGTCATCCAATATTTTTATGTCAACATACATTATTCAAAGTCATGTATGCATTTGAGGGCTCAATATCTACCTAAATTACAACATAGATTGCTTTTATAAGGTTATATATCAAAGGATAACACAGCCCCTTATACAACATCAAATTATTCATTAATTAATAATTAATGAATAATTTATTTGACTTCTGCATCTAATACATAACAAACTGTGAAAAGTTTATGTACTTGAAAATTCAATTCACAGCATCCTTGTATCCATACTGGTATGGCTGCCTGCTTGGTAGATATGTATTTCTATTTTACTCCCATATCCTAAATCTTCTCTCTCTCTGTCTGCTTTCTCTCAACAAAAAAGACTAAAAATCTAAGCTGTTCCTATGATATTGCAGTTCAGTTAAAGAAGCTCAATCCTCTATTGCTAAACTGTAGAGGCATGAAAATTTCCTGAACTGAAGTAGCTACTGGAGTAGAATGCCTCAGGATGTAGAAAAGGAAGAATGAAGGGGATGGCAAGGGAGGCTGCTCTTGTCCCTGGTGGTTTATTGCGCTCCAACTCCACAGGTTTAACTTAACTATCCCATATACTCCATCATAATTTTGATTTACCAAAGTGTTACGTTTTTGTAAATCTTTTGTAAACTTCTCACTCAACTGCCTTGCATGCACTATTGCAACCCATGCTTGCTTATACTATAAAATCCCTAACAAATGAGTTCAGGGCTGAGATTATGGAGAGATCTGGGTGACAGTCTTCCGATTTAAATAAACTTCCTCTCCTTCACTGCTGCTGAAAAGCTGCTGCTCTCTTGACTCCTAGAAATTTCTGTAAAAACTAATGTTGCATAGCAATCTAGCAAAGTTCTATGTCTTTATTTTATTTGCTTTTGTTGACTCTCCTGAAACTATTGGAGAAGCAGTGGTGATGATTTGGGCCAATTTTGATAGAACTAGTTGGAGCTTGCTCATGTTTTGATCGGCAGGACGCTGTGGCTGTACCAGAATGGCCTCATCTGGGACAACTGCACTCCTCTGTGCATTATTGCAATGCTCTTGCTCTATTCTCACAGGGAAATAGGGATTCAAGAGGAAGCAAGTTCATTGCCCATTGAGGACCAGACACAGGGACACATTTCTCAGCCCTCTGCCAGTATCTTGTTTATTCATAAGATTGTGAGGATTGTGTTTGGGTATGGTTCTGACTTGTTTCCCAGCTCCAGCTAAGGGTCTAGTACCACTGAGTGGATCAGTTAGCCAAATCAAGAGCAATTGATTCCTCACCATGGCTGTGTACCACTATTGCACTTGTGTGGGTATCACATCCAGTTAATTGTTGCTACTTAGGTTAAACAATGTGTTGCCCACTCTACAATATCAAGCTACCATCAATCACGGGGTATAAGAGGGCCTACACCTATCACACTGTCTATCAAAAAAGTAAGTGTTATCTCAATTTTCTGGGTGCTAACTTACTCTCCGTTGGAGAATCTGCTTCTCTTTTCCAGATAGATGCAGATCCTAAGAAGAGAGCTGCCCCAACATACCTCAGAAGGGGCCCAACTGAAACTAAGGACAACTGGCGAAATAAGCAAGGGTGATGTTTTCCTGTGAACTGGATACCAGCACAAAGGGGAAGGAGATCAATGCAGAGAAAAATCAACTCCTACCAAATCAGAGAGCCAGAGCCTCAGAGGCCCCCAACACCTCAGCACTGAAGCAGACCAAAAATGAACCCAACATGGCTCAGGGAAATTTTGCAGAAGAGGGGGCGGAAAGAATGTCAGAGTTACATGTTGGGTCATGATTTTCAGAGACATTTATCATACTAATAACTGGGGGCTAACTCCACAATGCACGACCCATTTTCAATAACAAGGAGGGTCTAATGGGAGGGGGTAGATCACAGATGAGCCTAAATAATGGTACCAAACTGCCTGTATTTACTAAAAAGAAAACTAATAAATTAAATTAAAAAAAAAAAGATTGTGAGGATTGTTTAGGCGAATTGGTTAAAAGGGCTATTTAGACAAAAAAAAAAAAAAAAAGTCCTATGCCAAGCTGTCTGCAGGCTGGAGAAGCTGGGATGCCAACAGTCAGGCTCAATTCACATATAAACTCCTTGGCATCAGGGGAGCCAATGGTATATATGTTCAGTCTGAGGCTATGGCCTGAAGATACACAGCACTTAGTTAACACAGTGTTAAACCACAAGTTCCACGGCCGTGGTACCTGGAGTGATAATGTCCAATTTATAGGCAAGAAAGAAAGAATATCCCTCCTTTAGGAGAGGATAGAGTAAGAAGGAGAGAGGGGATCTTTCTTATTTTTCCTTTCTTCTTTCTTTCTTTTTCTCTTTCTTTCTATCATTTCCCCTTTCCTTTACTTACCCCTTTCCTTTCCTTCTTCCTTTATCCTTTCCCTTTCGTCTTTCCTTCTTCACTCCTGATGCTCCTTTCCTATCTCTTCCTTTTTTGTCATTCCCTTTTTCTTTTCCTTTTCCATTCTTTTCCTTCCTATACTATTCTCCTCTCCTCTCCTCTCCTCTCCTCTCCTCTCCTCTCCTCTCCTCTCCTCTCCTCTCCTCTCCTCTCCTCTCCTCTCCTCTCTTTTCCTCTCCTCTCCTCTCCTCTCCTCTCCTCTCCTCTCCTCTCCTCTCCTCTCCTCTCTCTATGTCTTTTCTCTCTCTCTCTCTCCATCTTTTCTTCTCTTATTTCTTGTATTGTGTGCCTCCTCTGACAACTAAATGTGCCTACACACCTTGAGGGAAGAAGTTTCACATTCAGTCCAAGGACACTCATATAAATCTGACTTCCCGAAACAACCTCAAAGACACATCTGAAATGCTGTACCATTTTTCTTGATATTCTCCATTTCTGTCAAGTTTGTGCCAAAAATTAGGTATTGTGTGTGTGTGTGTGTTTGTGTGTATATGTGTGCACAAGTGTACTTGAGAGCACAAGGACAGCCTACTTAGTATTTACAGAAAGTTTTATTGTGTACAGGTATAGGTAAAACATCAAAGGAGTGGTTATTAAACTAACCATTACCAGAACCCATAAGCCAAAACTTGAGTCCAAACATTGACCACTGGCTGGAAGAACATGAGTATGATATTAACTACTTTAAAAAAGGGGGAGGTAGAGGAAAATGAATGTTGTGATTATAGATGTGTACCACCATACAGGGGTTTCTTCAATGTTTTAAAAAACTCTGTAGAAATACCATGCATATACACACACCACACGTATTTATTGTACACAATTTGACGAAATGGAGATTATATATATATATATGACATCCTCACAACCAGAGTAAAGGAAATCATCAGCACAAAATTCATAAGTGATAAGTGAGCATCTACTCACAGGGAGAACCTCACCCAGCCTTTAGACCCATCTTTCCTGATATTTTGAAGTTGTTGCTATGACATCCTTTGAAGGATTGAATGTGCTTTCTTAAAATAAAATGTCCATCACATCACCTCTGACTCCATATAACCTTCCATTTGAGATAAGATTACATCAAACTCCTTTCTATCCATACTACAAAATTCATAGAAGAAATAGAAAATCGCAGTAGACACTGTGAGAAACAATCCAAAGATATGAGGACTGTGAACAAGAAGATAGTTTTACAGATTTTCTTTTCAGTTTGTTTTAGTATTTATTTATTTATTGGCAGGGAGAAATGGGGGTGACAGGGCCTCTAGCCACTGCAAATCTCCAGATGCATGTGCCACCTTGTGCATCTGGCTTACATGGATATTGGGGAACCAAACCTTAGGCTTCAAAGGCAAGCACCTTAGTTGTTAGGCCATCTCTCCAGTCCCATCTTTTTGTTTTTTCTTAAACACAAAGGCAATTACTTAACAGAAAATAATTTTAGAAGTACCACAGTGAACCCCCCTTCCTCCTGGTGCTGACAGAGTAAATAGGGGGTGAAATCCTCAATCCAACCTATCTACTTCCCTGAGCAAGCAAGAGCTCTGAGCATTGACTGGGCACCAGGTCCAGAGTCTTAGTCCTATGGCTCAGCTTCTTATACCTCTTGGCCCTATCCTGGGAAGCTAACATGGCAGCATATGGGGAGGAATTGTCTTGGTCAGCCTTCATCTTCTTTCATCAGTCATGCACCAGATGATTTCCTTGCCAGAAAGATCAGTGATATGGACAAAGGTATCATTGAAGGATGCAAAGATGTAGCAGACACCAAATACATTGTCTCCTTCTTCCACCTGTGGTCTGGTCTGCTCAGGATCTGTTCTTCCTGCTTTTCCTACCCAGGAGAGGTGCCATTTCGCCATGCATTCTCCAGACTCCACCACCAGTAAGAACTCTAAATTTATTTTTATAAATGCAATGTGCATCTGAGAAAAAAGCTCTTATATTTTTAATTCATTCTCCTAATTCCACTTTTCTTACTTGTCACTGTTGTGTTTCACATTATTTTTTATGCCATGCTACTCAATGTCATAATACGATATAAAACAAACCCACGTACATGTATATTTCCAACTGCTTAGATATTATTAAGAAGTCAAGCTGGTATATTGATATATAATAGGAAACTAAGTAAGAAAGTTATAAGCTATGTTCAGACACAAATTTCTGATTAATTACTTACATATGAACAGCTTAACAGAGATTCTTTTTTCCTTTTTATTGACAGCTTTCATACTTACAGAAAATAAACCATAGTTCCCTCCCACCTCCCACTTTCCCCTTCACAAATCTACACTCCATCATATATAGTCCCTCTCTCCATTAGTCTCTCTTTTATTTTTATGTCATCATCTTTTCCTCTTAATATGAGGGTCTTGCAAAGATATTGCTAGTCACTGCAAGGTCATGGATATCAAATTCTTAAATTCATCATTTTAAGGTTTGTAGTAGTCTAACTTAAACATTGTATTTCAGGTTCTAATAAGAATGTATTTATGAGGATATCTTATATGAAAAACACAGATCATACAACCACAGTCATTCTATATATGGTGTCTAATTGTATTGACAATTATTAGTTAAGGATGACATTAAAATAAAAAATGTTTAGCCAAAATCTTTCTTTATGTTCCAATATGCCTGTAGAAAATCACCAATAATTATCAGTTTGTTTTATAAGTGTCATTTTACACTGAATGCTGTAGGACTTTTTACTTGCCTACTAACATTCAAAATATGCACCATATACATAAATATCTTTAGGTTTTTATACTTGTATTTGGGTATGCTAATTTGGCTCAGAATAATATATATTCAGTTGTAAACATTTATACCATATTATATAACATGTGTTTTAGAACTTAAAATTGAAAGTCAAGATTTTATTTCTTGCTGAAAACTTGTTGTTGTGTCATATGACTATAACTTTTAATTCAAAATTAAGAAAAAAATTCTAACTTTATTATTTTTAATTTATTTTAATGTACAGATGAAATATTGAGTGGTACATTTAAATTAGGTGCTTGCTATGTTTTATTATATATAATCATGGTATAACTTTTAAGCTAGACTACACACTTTTATCTTCTCAATTATTCATCATTTCTATTTGGCAATTACAGTCCAGAATAATTTCTTCCAAATACTGTTACCTACAGTCACCCAACTGCTGCACACTGGTGCTTCTTACTCCTACCTACAACTTTAGCAACCGTTCAGCATCTTTCTCTCTCTACAACACAAATTTCTGGTAATGACCATTCTTCAACTACTTCGAGGTAATTTTTTAGAACAAACGTGACTTAAATGAGGCAGTACTTGTTCAGCATGTGGTTTGTTTTCCTTAAAATAACAATTAGCTGTTCCATTTATATTCTCACCAAAGGCAGCATTTCACTGTTTTGAGGACTGAATAGTATAAAGTTTTGTATGCATACAACATTTTCATTGCCCATTCCTCAGTTCACAACCCTTAGCTTGTAGACATTTTTGGCTATTATAAATAGTACTGGAATGGAGACTTCTGGTTAAGATGGCAGCATAGGTACCATGCCAAAGCAGCCTAGGGGGGGAAAAGCCCAAAAAAAACTCAGCAAAATACACACTTTTACTAAAAATGAGGTGTATAGGAAATTGATATGGCAGTGGAGAAGTAGGAGAGATCCAGTGTATCCAGAGCCCACACAGGCCCGCCAAAGTGGCCCCAGAAGGTCCCCTGACTGCAGTGGCAGAGGCGACACACTAGAAAGCCTCCAGTCTCGGCTTGAGCCCACAGGTAAAGCCAGGGGAGTGGAGCTTCCACTCACACTGGAGCTCTCCACGAACTCCAGAAATGTGAAGAAAGAGCGTCAGTGAACAATGGAGGAGCAGATCACAAGGTAGATGTGGAACAGTGAGAGAACTAGAGCAGCATTGGCTCCCTCCCCTCCCCCACCACCTGTGCCCAGCTCCAGCGAACAGAGCAGTGGTAATGGGACCAACCCATGCCAACTTGAGCTGACAGAGGGACCCAGGCAGGAACAGAGTCCAGCAGCAACATCAGTAGCTCTGGCATGGGCAACAGCAGCACTAGGGGCGGGGGATCCAGCAGCAGCAGCTTCAGCGGTAGCAGTGGCAGTTCCAGCAGCAGCAGTAGCAGATCCAGTAGTGGCAGCTTCAGCAGCAGCACTAGCGGTTCCAGCAGTGGGGGTGCCGATCTACAGGGCCACAGTTGCCAGGGAAGGGTTGCCCCACAGAAAAAGCCGGTGCCCCACTCCAGAAATCAGAACATTGGCCCAACAACCCAGCCAGCAACTTGACTGAGACCAAAATCATCCAAAAAGTAACTGGGATTGCACCAGGGAAGGGTCTCACTTGGTCACAAGCTGACTTGGATACCTCAACAGACAAGAAATCTTAACCTCTTTGTTGATAGAGGATCTGGTTGTTATAATACCTACTCTTACGGAAATACTCGGTGCGGTTTTGGATTGAATGTGTACAGTGTTTAGTTAAATTTTAGAATCTACATGTATTTGATTCCACTCAGCCTACTTGAATATTCCCATAGCAGGCAAACTTAACCCCTAGGAACACCTTTGTAGATACTCTGAGAATCTTAAGAGCCACACCTAACACCTTAAACTCCTACCCTGAAGATCTATAACATCAGATCAATTGATATAGCTAAGAATACCCAGCTAGCTAGAAAATCCAAGGATTAACTTAATGCAAGATGCAAAAACATATACATTAAAACATAAGAAACACTACAAAGCAAGACAATATAAATCCACCTAAAAGTATTAATGCATCAGAAATGACCTCCAGTGAGAACGAGTTAGAGGAAATGCCTGAGAAAGATTTCAAAAGAATGATTGTAAATATGTTCAAAGAAGTCAGAGAACAAATCAAGAAGTCAAAGAGGAAATCAAAGGAATCAAAGAAGACGCAGGATACCAATTTAATGAAATAAAGAAGGCAATACAAGACATAAATAAGGAAATAGAAATAATAAAGAAAAAACAGTCAGAATTACTAGCAATGAAGAACACAGTTAATAAAATAAAAAAATAAAAAAAAAACTCTGTAGAAAATCACACCAGTAGAATGGATGAAGGAGAGGACAGAATATCTAAGCTAGAAGACCAGGTGGCAGATCTAATACAGTCCAACAAAGAGAAAGAAAAACTAATAGAAAAGTATGAAGGGGAATTTTAAGATATTCGGGACACTAGGAAAAGATCAAACATAAGAACTCAGGGCATAGTAGAAGGAGAAGAATTTCACTCCAAAGGCATAGTAGATGTTTTCAACAAAATCATAGAAGAAAACTTCCCCAAATTTGGAAACAGGTGCCAATGGAGATCCAGGAATCCTTTAGAACCCTAGACAGACAAAACCTGGAAAGAACCTCTCCTCGCCATATTATAATCATACTACCAAAAACAAACCAAAGAAAAAATATTGAAAGCAGTTAGAGTGAAAAATCAAGTTGCCTACAAAGGTAAAACCATCAGTATTACAGCAGATTGTTCAACACAAAGTTTAAAGGCCAGAAGGGCTTGGAGTGATATAGTCCAAGTTCTGAAAGATAACAACTGTCAACCAAGGTTACTTCATCCTGCAATGCTATCCATTCAAATAGATGGAGAAATAAGGACATTCTATGACAAAAGCAGGTTAAAGGAATATTTGAAGACAAAACCAGTTCTACAGAAAATACTTGAAAGAATCCTCCATACTGAAGAAAAGGAAAATCATACATATAAGGAACATGTAAAAAACAAGCAATACTCAAATACTAGTTAACATAAGAGAGAAAAGGAAGAACTGGAACCATTAAAAAAAATGGCAAACATAAATACACACCTTTCAATAATATCTCTTAATATCAATGGCCTCAATACCCCAACCAAAAGACATAGGTTTTCAGACTGGGTTAAAAGCAGGATCCTACAATTTGTTGTCTCCAAGAAACTCACCTTTCTACAAAGGATAGACATTATCTTAGGGTGAAAGGTTGGAAGTCGGTGTTTCAAGAAAAACGGGACTAGAAAATAAGCAGGGGTTGCTATCCTCATATCTAACAAGGTAGACTTCAGTCTAACGTTAGTCAAGAAAGATAAGGAAGGGCTGGAGAGATGGCTTAGCAGTTAAGTGCTTGCCTGTGAAGCCTAAGGAACCCAGTTCGAGGCTCAGTTCTCCAGGTCCCACGTTAGCCAGATGCACAAGGGGGCGCATGCATCTGGAGTTCGTTTGCAGAGGCTGGAAGCCCTGGCGCGCCCATTCTCTCTCTCTCCCTCTATCTGTCTTTCTCTCTGTGTCTCTCGCTCTCAAATAAATAAATAAATAAAAGAAAAGAAAAGAAAAAAAAAGAAAAGAAAAGAAAGATAAGGAAGGTCACTTTACATTGATTAACAGCACAATCCAACAGGAGGACATTACAATCCCAAACATATATTCACCAAACATGAGGGCTCCCAAATTCATCAAAAAATCACTATTAGAACTAAGGTCACAGATAACATCAAACACAGTGGTTGCATGTGACTTTAACACCACACTCTCATCAATTGTCAGGTCATCCCAGGAAAAAATAAACAGAGAAGCATCTGGACTAAATGAGGTCATAGAAGGAATGGACCTAACACATATATACAGGACATTTCATTCAAAGACTGCAGAATATACATTCTTTTCAGCAGTACATGGAACATTCTATAAAATAGACCACATATTAGGGCACAAAGCAAATCTTAACAAATAAAAGACAATTGAAATAATTCCTTGCATTCTATCTGACCACAATAGAATTAAACTACAAATCAATAGCAAGAAAGGCTATAGAGCATACACAAAATCATGGAAACTAAATAATACACTACTAAATGATGAATGGGTCAATGAAGAAATGAAGAAGGAAATCGAAAATTTATAGAGTCAAATGATAATGAGAACACAACATACCAAAATCTCTGGGACACATTGAAGGCAATTCTAAGAGGTAAATTTATAGCTTTAAGTGCCTATATTAAGAAATTAGAAATGTTGCAAGTAAACGACCTAATGCTTCACCTTAAAGCCTTGGAAAAAGAACAAGGCAAACTAAAAATCAGTAGATGGGAAGAAATAATAAAGATTAGGGCAGAAATTAATTATATAGATACAAAAAAAATTCCAAAGAATTAATGAAACATAGAGTTGGTTCTTTTAAAGGATAAACAAGATTGATAAACCTTTAGCAAATCTGACCAAAAGAAAGAGAGAAGAGACACAAATTAATAAAATTAATAAAATCACAACAGATTGCAGAGAAATTCAAAAAATCATAGGGGCATACTATAAAAGCATATACTCCACAAAGTATGAAAATCTGAAAGAAATGGATGATTTCTTTGATTTATATGACCTCCCTAAATTAAATCAAGATGAGATTAATCACTTAAATAGACTTATAACAATCATGGAGATTTAAACAGTTATCAATAATCTCCCAACTAAATAAAGGCCAGGCCCAGATGGATTCACTGCTGGATTTTACCTGACCTTCAAGGAAGAACTAACACCATTGCTTCTTAAGATTTTCCAGGAAATAGAAAAAGAACGAATTCTACCAAATTCCTTCTATGAAGCCAGCATCACCCTGATACCAAAACCAGGCAAAGATAGAACAAAAAAAGAAAATTACAGACCAATCTCCCTCATGAACATAGATGCAAAAATTCTCAACAAAATATTGGCAAACAGAATACAAGAATATATCAGAAATATCATTCACCCTGACCAAGTAGGCTTTATACCAGAGATGCAGGGATGTTTCAATATACACAAATCTATAAATGTAATACATTACATGAATGGGTTGAAGGACAAAAATCACGTGATCATCTCATTAGACACAGAGAAAGTGTTCAACAAAATCCAACATCCCTTCATGATAAAAGTCCTGCAGAGACTAGGAATAGAAGGGACATATCTCAGTATAATGAGAGCTATTTATGACAAGCCGACAGCCAACATATTACTAAATGGGAAAAAACTGGAAGCTTTTCCACTAAAATCAGGGATAAGACAAGGGTGTCCACTTTCCCCACTTTTATTTAATATAGTTCTGGAAATCTTAGCAATATCAATAAGGCAAGAGACACACATAAAAGGGATACAAATTGGAAAGAAAGAGATCAAGTTATCATTATTTGCAGATGACATGATTCTATACATAAAGGACCCTAAAGACTCTACTAGCAAACTGTTAGAGCTGATAAAAACCTACAGCTATGTAGCAGGATACAAAATAAAGAGACAGAAATAAGTAGCCTTCATATATGCTAACAACAAAAACACAGAGGATGAAATAAGACAATCACTCCCACTCACAATTGCATCAAAAAGAAAGAAAGAAAGAAAGAAAGAAAGAAAGAAAGAAAGAAAGAACGAACGAACCTTGGAATAAACCTAACCAAGGAAGTAAAGAATCTCTACAATGAGAACTTTAAAACTCTAAAGCAAGAAATTGCAGAAAAGCACTAGAAAGTGGAAAAACAACCTTTGTTCCTGGATTGGAAGAATCAATATTGTGAAAATGGAAATCTTACCAAAAGCAATCTACACATTTAATGCAATTCCCATCAAAATTCTGAAGGCATTCTTCATGAAAAAAAAAAAAAAAAACCTATCCAAAAATTCATTTGGAATCACAAAAAACCTCAAATATATAAAATAATACTAAGCAACAAAAATAAGGCTGGTGGTATCACCATACCTGATTTTAACCTATACTGCAGAGCCACAGTAACAAAAACAGCATGGTACTGACACAAAAACAGACATGTAGATCAACGGAACAGAATAGGGGACCCAGATGCAAGTCAAGGTAGAGATAGCCACCTGATATTCGATAAAAATGCCAAAAATACTCATTGGAGAAAAGACTGCCTCTTCAGCAAATGGTGTTGGGAAAACTGGATATGTATCTGTAGAAGGATGAGAATAGATTCTTGCCTCTCGCCATGCACAAGAATTAAGTCCACATGGATTAAAGACCTTAACATCAGACCTGAAACTCTGAAATTGCTAGAGGAAAAAGTACGGGAAACCCTTCAACATAATGGTCTTGGAAAAGACTTTCTGAATACAACCCCAATTGATCAGGCAATAAAACCACAGGTTAATCACTGGTACCTCATGAAATTACAAAGATTTTGCACTGCAAAGGACACTGTGAATAAGGCCAAGAGGCAACCTACAGAATGGGAAATAATCTTCACCAGCTATATATCTGATAGAGTATTAATATCTAGGATATACAAAGAACTTAAAAAGTTAACTAATAAGGAATTAAACTAGCGAATCACAAAATGGGCTATGGAGCTAAATAGAGCATTCTCAAAGGAAGAAATACGAATGACATATAAACATCTAAAAAACGTTCTACATCACTAGTCATCAGGAAAATGCAGATTTTTACTACATTGAGATTCCATCTCACTCCTGTCAAATTGGCTACCCTCATGAAAGCAAAGGATCATAATTGTTGGCGGGGATGTTGAAAAAGAGGAACCCTTCTACACTCCTGGTTGGAATGCAATCTGGTCCAGCCATTGTGGAAATCAGTGTGGAAGTTCCTAAATCAGCTAAAAATTGATCTACCATATGACCCGGCTATAGCACTCCTAGGCATATATCCAAAGGACTCATCTCATTTCCTTAGAAGTACATGCTCAACAATGTTTATTGGTGCTCAATTTATAATAACTGGGAAATGGAACCAGCCTAGATGTCCCTCAACTGATAAGTGGACAATGAAGTTATGGCACATTTATACAATGGAGTTCTACTCAGTGGTAAAGAAAAATGAAGTTATGAAATTTGCAGAAAATGGATGGATCGGGAAAGGATTATACTAAGTGAGGTAACCCAGGCCCAGACAGCCAAGTGCCACATGTTCTCCCTCATATGTGGATCCTAGCTACAGATGATTGGGTTTCTGCACGAGAAGGAAAATACTTAGTAGCAGAGGCTAGTAAGTTCAAAAGGAGATATAAAGGGAAGAGAAAGTGAGAGAGGAGGGTACTTAATAGGTTGGTAATGTATATATGTAAGTAGAATGATTGAGATGGGGAGGTAATATGATGGAGAATGGAATTTCCACGGAAAAAGTGTGGGTGGGGAGTGTATTACCATGGTATATTTTTTATAATTATGGAAAATGTTAATAAAAATTGTGAAAAGATAAAAAGCAAAATTAAATTCAATTTAATAAATAAATAAATAGAACTGCAATAAACATGAATGAAACGCAGATAACTCTTCAACATACTGCTTTCATTTGCTTGTGTCACATTCTCACCCATGGGATTCTATAGTAGTTATATCCTGTAGAATTTTTATAGTGAGGGTTTTTGAATAAATACCATGTGGCATTTTTATAATGACTTTTGTTTTTTTTTTACATTTTCACTTAATTCGCAAAAGGGCTTTTATTTCTCCTAATCACCAACATTTCTTTTTTTCTTTTTTTTTAATCTTTCATGTTGTTTAATTTTTGTCGTTTTGGTGATACTTACTCTCACAGGTGAGCCAATATTTCACTTTGGTTTTGTATTTCCCTAGTAAGTAACAATGTTAGACATTTGAACATGTTTTATGGCCATTCATATAACTTCTTTTCAGAAATACTCATATCTTGAGTGCTTAACTATTCATCTGTATTTCTCAAATTCCTTCTATAATAAGAATAATTTTAAAAAAAGTTATGGTATATAACTTGAAAACATTTTCCCATTCTATAGAATAACTTTGCTCTTTAGAGTCTTTTCCTATGCAAAACGTTCATTTTTTTAAGTGCAAGGAATATTTTATTCAGGACTGTGGTGCCCAAACCCTGTTCTCTATCTGAGCTTATTTTGGGCTCTGTGTTAGACTTCCCTTCTCCAGTTCATTTTGAGATCATCTTCCCTTCTTAGTATATGATCACTCTAGACTACTTGTCTGACCAAATATCTCATGGCTTTGCAGTCTGTCTGATCACAATGGCCTGTTTTCAGTATGAATACTAAGTCAGTTTTGAAAGAATTTAATTTTGATAGAATATCATCTGACAATTTTCATTTTGTATTTCATAATTTTAGGATCACATTCATAAACTATTTTCACATGCAAATGCCTTGGAGTATTTCCTTTATGTTTTCTCCTAATCATATTATAGAATTAGATCTTGAACTTCAATTTCAGCCACTTTTTGGAGAGAGAGAGAAAAAAAGAGAGAGAAGAAGAAGAGAAATGTAACTTAATTCTTCTATATGTGACATACAGATTTTACAGTGTTGCTTTACTGAAGAAACTGTACTTTGTTCCTCTTATGTTTTCAGTTGTGGGAAGAACATGCTGGCTATTTCGATGGAGACAGAATTGAATATGTAGTTTGCATTAAGAATGTATGTGTGCATATACACGATGTGTACTTCGTGTTCATGTGTGTGAGTACAGGCATCTGCATGACATTGGCACCACTGGAGGGCAGAGGACAACTTTGTTGTGTTGCTTCTCATCTGCCAACTCACTCGAGTCATGGTCTTTCATTGTTCCTCACAGTGTTCACCAGGCTTAGCTGGCCTGCAAGCTTCCAATGTGTTTGCCAGGCTTAGCTGCCCACAAGCTTCCAGCAGATTCACTTGTATACACCTCCCCATATTGCCATAGATGTGTTGGGATTACAATCGCTCACCACAGCCTTCAGATTTATAGGTGGTAGGAATCAGAACGTAGCACCCCTATTTGTACAGAAATCTCTTTATCCACTGAGCCATCTCCCAATTCACCAGTATGCATATTTTGATATCTTTATGTTTCCAATCTCTGAGTACATAATCTTTTTATATTTTGTGTCCTCTTTCATTCCTTTCATTAGGCTCTTTATATTTTTCATTGATGAATTCTTTCCTTTCTTTGGTTAATTTTTTCCTAGGTCTTAAGCTTTATGGCTTTTGTTAAAGTCATTGCTTTCTTAATATCCAATTCAAATAATTACCTATCAGGATATAAAAAAATACTCCTGATTTCAAATTTTGATTTTGTATATTACAATTTTTCTGAATGTTTTCTTCATATTAGGTTCTCACTCTAGCCTCGGCTGAACTCACTCTGTACTCCCAGGCTATCCTTGAAACACAGTGATCCACCTACCTCGGCCTCTTGAGCGCTGGAATTAAAGGTGTATGGCACCATCCTTTGCTTATTTATCAGTTCTAATAGCATTTTTGAGGAATCTTTGGGGTGTTCTCTATACATGGTCATGGTGTCTGTAAATAGTGATTTGGCTAGTTTTGATGATAAATGACCCTCACAGGTCAATGTGTTTGAATAGTGAATAGACAGCTCAAGAGATTGTTAGAGAAGCTTGTGGAACAGTCAGGAAGTAAGGCCTCACTGGAGCAAATGGGCTTCTGGTGTTGGAACTTACGAGTTATGGTCCTTCGAGGGATCTGGGTCAAGTCTTCCTGCTTCATGGCCAACCAAGATGTGAGCCCGCTCCATTTTCCAGTCAGATGTTCCTTCTGCCAAGCCTTTCTTATTGCAATTAACATATATCCACTAAAACCATGATCCAACATAAAAAATAAGTCCTTCCTTCTTTAGCTGTTTCTGATAACTACTCTGTCAAAGCAATGAGAAAATGAATTATTATAGTAAGGATTTTACATTTTATAATTTGAAGGTCTTCTTCTACTTTCTTCCCCCTTTACATTTATCCCCATCTTTCTCCACTCTTTTTAGCTTTTTTTAATTTTTTATTTTTATTTTATTTTATTTTATTTTATTTTATTTATTTATTTATTTATTGGTGTCAGGGACACTTAGGCTTGTCTCAGACTTTTTATAAAGCAGAGCACAACTTTGAATTTCTGATGCTTTTACGTTTATCCCCTAAGTTCTCACAATACAAGTGTGTGCCAACACTCCTGGATAAAATTAACCTAGTCAGGAGATTTATGCCTTTAATCCCAGCACTTCAGGTTTTTTTTTTTTTTTTTCCTGCTACATTCACAAATAGGTTTATTTAAGAAAGAAATAATACATTAAAAAGAGTTATAAGCAAGAGCCTCCAGAGTGCTGGGATTAAAGGTGTGCGCCACCACACCCGGCTTACTCTAAAATATTGTAAATTTTGGTGATATAAAAGATTTTTTCTTTTCCATTGTTATTGTTTTTTAAAGATTTTTTAAATATGTGATCTACTTTACATAACATATGGACCTGGCATATATTTTTAGTATATACAAAAATGTAAAATTTGTTAGTAATAACTGGTTTTGTTATTAATAATTATAGCAAGTTTAATATAAATTTAAATAGATTTTATATTACAAAAACCTCTTACAGTAGACTTTGTTTCTAAATTTTATTATATGGCTGAATTAAAAAAAGTATATTTCAATGATAAATAAATAGAATGGAAGTGCATTATTAGTTATGCTTCCAAATTCATAATGTTCAAGTTCTAAATCACTCTGTTCGTTATACAAAGGTTTTCTTTGAATTTTTCTTAAAAATCTATCTCCATTTTTTTTTTAATATTCCACAATTATCTTCACAAACTAATGCAACTCTAATGGTATGCTTATTTTTCACTAGGTATAAGCCTCTATAAAAAATTATGTAGGTTAGAAAATTATAAATTTTAATATGTATGAATAATATCACAGGCCTTATAAATCATAAATGTTGTCATAGATAAAAAGACATACAAAAGGAAATGAGTCTGTGTATTTTGGGTTTTAGTTACTTATAAACTATGGATTCTGGCTGGAGGGATTGCTTAGGGGTTATGGCATCGGCCTGCAAAGCCAAAGGACACAGGTTTGATTCCACAGGACCCACGTTAGCCAGATGCACAAGGGTGTGCATGCATCTGAAAATTGTTTGCAGTGGTACAACAATTCCCTCTCACTCTCTCTCCCTCTTTCACTGTTAAATAAATAAACAAAAACTATGGATTCTAAAGGTGCTGGTATTGCTTAGTTAGAAGAGTACTTGTAGAGTTTTCATGAACTTTGACTTCTATCTGCAGCACCAAATCAGGTGGGTTACAAAGCTTTTCCCTGTAGTAAGTGTAAGAGGATCACAAATTTAAGGTTATCATTAGGGTGGTAGCAAGTTCAAATATAGCCTGGGATACAAGGGACTTTGTTTAAATAAATAAACAAAAAATATAAATGCAAATAGCTAAGGGAAAACACGACCGTGCTTTCACATACATATTTTGAAACATCTTATGGACCTTAAGGAAAAAATAAAATAAAAATATGTGTTTACTTTGTAACATAATGCATATTGGCAATAACTTCATTCTGAAAATGTGCTTAATAGGTATTTATAAAATTATTAAGATAATCTTCTGCTTTGCTATTATCATATTTTATTGGGTCGATTGTTATATTCTGCATGCTAGAAAATTGTTCTCTGACTCAGCTATACCCTCAGGTTTGTACTTTATAATTCACTTGTCTATTATAACTCAGTCAATGCATCTTTTCTGCATTCTGAACTTTAAGCATCTTTTTGAGAGTTTGGTAAAAAAAATAAAATAATTGCAAAATCCTTAAAAATATTAAATTTCGTCTCATTTTTGTATTAGCTACCATTATTTACATCGAGGAGCATTGCACATAAAAGGTATTATTCCATATTGATTGAAAGTGTAGTTGGGTGAAGTGCTGCAGTGTCCCCCTACACTACACACTTGACATCTCCTCAACAATCTCATTCAATATGATTTCCATGATCTTTCATTGCATGCATGTCACTTTTAGTAAATGGAAAGCTTATCCAAAAATCTGTTTTTCCTAAGAGCAATTCCTTACACAACTGTGTGAGGAGATTCTAAATAATTCAAGTAGAAACTCTTACTTTAAAAAAAAAAAAAATCAAAGAGAAATGTAGCACTTTTTTTTTTTTTTTTTAGTGTTTGAAATAATTGTTTACTGCATCAAAGTCACCTTGTATCAAAATGTGATGGGCAACAATATGCTTCATCAATTTTAAGAATTTATTTTTAGTAACTTTTAATCAGGAGGAGGTTCATCAAAATACTGTTTGAATAGATTCAGTATAATTCATATCACAGGTAACTATGTTATTCACTGCTTGTGGGAAAGCTAGAAACTCAACCCAACTACTGTGCTTTTACATTATTGATGAACTATCTCTCAATAGCTTTGCTCTAGAATCCCAGCACCACGAACTTTATATACTTGTTCTTCTGTAGTGACCAATGTTAGGCCCTTTTAAGATGCATTTTTGTTTCTCTTCCTCCTTCTCTTTCTTTCTTCCTCCCTCCCTTTCTTCCTTCTATTTCTTCCTCCCTTCCTCCACCCCTCTCTTGTTCTTTATATTTTTTGGTTATTTTTTACATTTTTTGTAATTAATCCAATAAATTGGCTCATGTAATTAGAAATTAAATTATGAACAATATTAAGTATTTCCATGTTTTATGTAAAGATATTGTTTTATTTTGTTATAGGTTGTCCTAATTGTCTCATAATAAATAGCAAATTGAATCTGTATAGTTCTCTGTGTCCTCTTGTTTTGTGAGTGGCTAACAGAATTTTGAACTTCCTCTTACATATAATCTCCTTTTGAAGAGTTAAAGCAGAATTTATCAGAAATTGAAAAATGTAAAGACCAACTGCTTATCTTCCAAGGTCCTACTATGACTGTATAACATAACGTTTGCAGAGTGAATTGTTTTCTGTGCACAGCTTTGTAAGGTATCAGTGCAGATGATCTAACAATTTCATATCATTTAATTTTCTCCTCCCATCTATGTTGTTTATTCCTCTGAAATTTAAGTATTCCTTTAAATTATTGTGTTTTTTGTCATAGTTTTGAAGATTGAAAAAAAATTAATAGATTTAAATTAAATGCTGTGTATGTGGGTGCTTTGCATGAGTATTTCACATCAGTCCCAAGAACTGAACCCATGTCAGCAGACTGCAGAGCAAGAAACTTTAACCCCTGAGCCATTCTCCAGATACATAAGTGCTTCTTTAAACAGAAAGCACATACTGAGTCAAAATGTATGCAGTTTATGTATTTAGAATACTTTAGAACTTCAGTAGATTTTTCAAATTTCTGAAATTTTTAATTTATACAAAAGTAAATAATGTTCAAATTATAGCTTTGTACTCAGCAGTTTGCATCAATCTGCTTCTCTTTTCCAGATAGATGCAGATCCTAAGAAGAGAGCTGCCCCAACATACCTCAAAAGGGGCCCAACTGAAACTAAGGACAACTGGCAAAATAAGCAAGGGTGATGTTTTCCTGTGAACCGGATACCAGCGCAAAGGGGAAGGAGATCAACGCAGAGAAAAATCAACTCCTACCAAATCAGAGAGCCAGAGCCTCAGAGGCCCCCAACACCTCAGCACTGAAGCAGACCAAAAATGAACCCAACATGGCTCAGGGAAATTTTGCGGAAGAGGGGGCGGAAAGAATGTCAGAGTCACATGTTGAGTCATGATTTGCAGAGACATTTATCATACCAATAACTGGGGGCCAACTCCACAATGCACGACCCATTTTCATTAACAAGGAGGGTCTAATGGGAGGGGGTAGATCACAGATGAGCCTAAATAATGGTACCAAACTGCCTGTATTTACTGAAAAGAAAACTAATAAATTAAATTAAAAAATTTTTTTTTTGAGCAACTCCCCTTTAATGAGTCTAATTATACTTCAGAGAACAGTCCTGAAAGAAAGGTAATGTCCTTCTGGGAACTGAAAAAGAAAAGGTAGGTTAGATTGTGGAGATCAGATATCATCTACTTGCCCTGAAACTTATACAAGATAGAAGAGTTACAATGATACTTTTTCTATATTTTTCTTTGGCAATAATCCAAACATAAGTGTGAAAACAACAGTCTTTGTACAAGTGACTCTAGTTTTATTATTATTATTATTAATTTAATGCTACTGGTTTAAATCATAATTACTCTTTATTCATGATTTTTTCTGCATAATGCATTTTTTTTTCTGGTAAAGCGTGTATCTTTAGATCAATAACATATGTGACCTTGCTAAATGAACAAGTGCAGACATCTTTTGTAAGACAAGGGTACATTTTATACTAGATTCCCTGGTTCCACTGTGGAAATATGGACATTCAGAGCAATTTCAAAACCAAAGAATTGGAGTTTAAATGGAAAGTTTAATATACCACTTTTTCCCTCCTGTAAATAGCTCTGTTAATTACATGGGGTTTGAAACAGCTTTACTTCATTCAGCAGTTCCCTAGAGTGAGTGATTGCTGCTGCACTTGGTAATTGTGGAAGAATGCCAATTATACTACATGACGAGTGAGATGTCTGCTACAACTGTCACCATGCAAACAAAGTTACAGAAATATTCCAAAGCCAGAGGCTGAGAATTAGCTTCCTCACTGAATATGTAAACAACATTTCTATCTCAAAGTTTAATTTATAACAATGAGAAAATATGTTCTCATATTAAAAACTAACAAGAATTATTGTATTTCATTCCTCAATTCCCATTAGTATTTTATGATATGTGCAAAAAGAATACAAATAACACAAAAAACAAGTACTTTCACTTTTATTTACAAAATTAATAAATGAGAATATAATCCATTCTTTTCAAGAAATATGTAAAATCAGTGTAACTATGAAATAAACACACTGATGAAATGATTTGGTTAGCATCATTCAGTGATAATTGTAAGAATGGTCAAGTTGAGTTGTGGAATGGACAGAGAATTTCCTGAGATAATTGGAAGATGTATAAATAACATGTTATTTATTGCCTATGGCACTGAAAATCACTGAGTTCTTCATTATGTTTTTGTTTGGATAAAATAATAATATTTGTATTCCAGCTCTTATTTTCCCTGAAAACTCCATCTATGACACTGTACCTATTTGTACTCAGAGAGCTACAAATGCAGTCATCCTTAAGTGTTTTTTTGTTAAGGAAGGACATCAGTTATCTTGTCAGTTTTTCCCGCATCATAGGAAATGAAATATAGACCCTTTAATTAGTTCTAGTTTCTATAATGTCTATATCTGTGAGTACATGAAAATTTATAATTTAAATTGGCAATATAAATTCCCAGTGGAAACTTATTTATCTCTTTAATTTTTTACAATAATAGACATATACTGGAAGAACTGTTTTCTTTGTTATGCTAAGTTTTGTAGTTCTCCACAGAAGTAAATGGTCTTGGAAGAAAAATAAAATTAAGAAAAGAAATATAAGTAATTGTTGGAAACATGCTTAATTACCTAGGAAGAAAAAAGATTACAGAAAAGAAATAAGAAATGGTCTAGATTAGAAATGTAACCAAACACTTAACACATATTTTAAAATGAAAAATACAAGGGAAAAAGAACCTGTAAGATTATCTTTAACATGTACAAAAAAAAAAAAGGAGTTGGGGCTGGAGAGATGGCTTAGCCTTTAAGGCTCTTTCTTTTGAAGCCTAAGGACTCAGGTTCAATTCTCCAAGTCCCATGTAAGCCAGATGCACATGGTAGCATATATATAAATATAAATTTAAATATAAATTAAATATAAATATAAATATAAATACACCTTACAAGAAAGGAATGGGAAGGAATGAGAGTGGCAGACAGTATGCATTATGGATGAGGGCAAGGTGCCTTCAGCTGACAGTGTGCATGAGGCCAAAGTTGTCCCATATACTTGCTCCACCAGAGTGTCCCATTTCATAAGTGTCTGTCTTCTTTACAGCTTTTCATTTGCAGGTATCAAACCACAACATGACCAAAAACATTATTATGGACTCACACTGAGTTTTAAATATTTTCCATGATATAATTAATTTATTAGTTTACTCTGTTCTTTCCAGAACCCTAAACTGCTATTCCTACTATTTAGTAGTGAATGAAAATAAACCCAACGTAGTTTAGGAATGGGTAGGTCCCAAATGTGCTTTGGGGGATGTATTTATGGCCTACTTTCTAACATTAGTAGATAACTAACATAACTCTAATATTTGTATATCTGACCCCATAGCTATACTGAAACTCTGAAAGCAAAATGGCATTTATGGTGAAATGGAATCAATCTTGTATTTTATAACAATATTTTATCAATAACATATGTTTAGCACTATGAAGATAAAGGAAAATCCAAATAAGTGATACACAAAATTTCAAGTGGTTATGGTTCTCTTATAAACTGGCTTTTTCTTGTTGTTGTGTTCTGTTTAATATTCATTCAGTAAACACTGACTTTGTCCTTACTGTAAGCAGGAACTCATCATAGAATGAAGTACAACTCACTATGTTTCAAGCAGATTTTATATTCACATAAATTTATTTGAAGAAGTGTTTTGACTAGTGGTAACATAATATTGTTCAATAAGCTCTCAAACTAAAACTCTTAACACAATTGCCTAAAACCTGGAATGACAGGAGCACATGATGTCAAGAATGGAGCTCTGTGCTCACTAGAATTAGGGAGGTGCATTTGTATTCAGCAAATAGAAGTTCTGTTTTAATGTATTTAAGTATACAAAAGTATACAAGTGCACATATCATAACTATAAAAATGATTATATGTTATAGAACTAACATGTACATACATAATTAACATCTATATACTAAATGTGTAAATTATATCCATAATAAAATCCACATATTTATATCTGAGGAAGCTTATAGAAGATAGTGAAAAATATTCATAATGTTTATGTAATAAAAATCTATGAAAATAAAGCTTTATAACATTGGGTTAGCAAAGCAACATAAGTTAAACCTAGTAATTTTATGATGTACATTAACTGTTAACTGAGCAAACTCTGGAACACAAAATATAAAGAAAACCTGTAAGTGCTTTTTTGTGTGTGCACATACACACAAAAAAGTTTATTTTCACAGAACTAATAAGAGTAAGAAGCTTTATACATGTATTTGAAAATTAGTTTGACTTATTTATTTGCATACAGAGAGAGATAGAGGAGAAATAGACAAGCTCACCAGAGCCTCCAGCCATTGCAAACTCCGGATGCATACACCACTCTGTGTACCTGACTCCATGTGGATACTGGGGACTGGAACACAGCTTGTTAGGTTTTGCAGGCAAGTAACTTCACCACAAATTATCTCTCTAGCACAATAGTGTATTTTAAATAGGAATCAAAACCAAAGTGCTTTATATACAAAGGAATACTATGTTATCATTTCAGAAAACATGAATTCTTTGTACTGAAATATAAATAAATATCACTTAAATTATGCTACATGAGATAAGGAGGTCAAATACCTCCCACTCCATGACACTACTTACTAATCTAATGAAGCAACTAACCCAGCATTATGGACACATATTATAAATATATACCATGGACAGAAAAAACAAACAAATGAAAATTTTTTTAAATGACTGTGGAGATTATCTCAGTTGGAGTGAAGCTTGGAAAAAAGAGTAAGGAAGCTGAGAGGTGATTGGAGATGATTCCATTTTTGAATGCGATATTTTATTTCCTGAACTGAATAGTGTAAATGAAAATTGTTGTATCTACAATAGGTAATAAATATACTTGTCACTACTGAAAATACTATTCCAAAATTTTAAAATATAATATTTTATAAGCCATGTACATGATTTAAAATACATTAAATATGTTTAGTTGACTGGATAGAAACATGGACCCACTTCAAATGTGTTATGTCAGTGAAAATGCTGCCTGAAACCCAGTGGCATGCAATGAGACTGACATTTACAGAACCTTGGTGTCCAGAAAATTCACCGTTGCTGTTGGACTGCACTGGGTCATCTAAAGTTTGATGCATGAATTGACCGACATCTATCTCTGTCTCTATGGGGAGATTTTGAAATAACTGGCTGTTCCCAAATGTTTTCCCTCCACCAGAA
The DNA here is from genome assembly GCF_020740685.1 of Jaculus jaculus. Taxonomy (NCBI): domain Eukaryota; kingdom Metazoa; phylum Chordata; class Mammalia; order Rodentia; family Dipodidae; genus Jaculus; species Jaculus jaculus. The sequence goes on from NC_059104.1 coordinate 42,949,898, forward strand.
GTTGTCAAAGCTGGAACAAAGCAGCTATGTCCAACACGTGCCATTGAAATTCTATACCGAAGCACTCCAAAGGATTGAGAGATGTCTGCCTCAGGATCTTGAGGCAACAACTTTGTCTTTCCTAGGGACTATTGCTGAGATTTTTTTTTTTTTAATACAAATGTACTATTCAGTTTACATCTTTTTGTATTGTAATGAATATCCAAAATGAAGCAATTTCCAGGCAAAAAAAAAATGCAAGAGAAGTATTAAGTATTATGAATTTTGTGAGTCAGAAGAGTAAATAACATTTATTGGGTGTCTCATGTTTTTATATAATTTCACAATGTGTTTTCATGATAGGAATATTCTTTCTCAGGTTAAAGATTCCTTCCTTCCCCTGTGTGATTATCCACTGTGTAAATGTGGTGGGACAAGTGGAGTGTCAGAGTGGGCACTCTGACTCATAGCTATGCAGATACAGAGCTAAATTTTAATTATAATGAAAGGAATGAGAATAAATAGACAAAGGTCTTTCAGATTGTGAAAAGTTATCTTTTATATTTTTAAGGAAACATTGTTATTTATTCATATGTTAAGTTATTTTATTGGTTTTTGAGAGAGAGAGAGAGAGAGACAGAGAGAATGGGCACACGAGGGCTTCTAGCCACTGCAAAAAAAGTCCAGACACAAGTACCACCTTGTGCATCTGGGTTTACATGGGTATTGGGGAGTGAAACCTAGGTCCTTTGGCTTTGCTGGCAAGTGCCTTAACCCTTAAGCCATCCGTCCAGCCCTAAGGAAACATTCTTATAGAAAAATGTGGCTTAAGTTGAATCAGAAAATTTAATAAGGAAACAGGCAAGGATCTCTAGTTCACTATGTCTCCTTAAATTTAGGAATGTGTTTTTTGCCTGGCTTCCCTTTTCACAGATCTTGTGCCAAGTCCACTGTAAGGGTTCATTGTTATTGTCAGCCTGATTGGATCTAGAATTACCTAGGAGACAAATATCTGAGCATGCCTGTGAGGGAGTTTCTAGATAGTTTAATTGAGATGGAAAACCCTCCCTAATAGTGGGTAGCAGAGAACACCAAGGCAAGGGTGAAAGCATGCTGGGCAGCTCTTTTATTTTCTCTGATTCCTCACTGTGGACTGAACTTGATCAACTTCCTCCTGCAGCCATGCCCTCCCCACTACAATGAGTTTTAACCCCTTCATGTATAAGCCAAATAAAACATCCCTCCCTTAAACTGCTTTCTTGTCAGCTTTTTGGTCAATGAGAAAAATAAACAATGCAAACAACCTTTGACCTTTTTTTTTTTTTTCTGTATCTCTTCATAAAATGTTCAAATTTTAAATGATTGATTGAAATGTTTCCAGGAAAACTATGCAGAAACAAATGGACTTTGGATGTTTTTATGATTGCTAATGAATAAGTAGAAATGAATAAACTCTATGAAGGACACAATTTAGGCACTTGTATAGAGAAGGCTTTTTCTTTCTTCTTTTTTCCTGGCTAACATGAAATTTCCTGCCAAGGATCCATAAAGGAGGAAATATCCAGCAGGTAACCATCAGCTACAGCTGGGCTTGCATAAATTCATCCCTCACTGTCACCTTTTGAATGCGGAGCTAGCAGACCATTTCTTTCACTTTACCTTGGCTCTTTTGAGAATCAGGGAAGGTTCCTAATGAACAGATAGGATAGTTCTTTCTTCCAATCCATTGTTTAGAGAACCATCAATTTTGTTCAGTCAGTGTTACTTCATAAACTCTCAGCTTTTCAATAAGGAAACTAAATTCTCACAGGTGTTTATGCATGAATATGAGCATGTGTGAATAGGGCATACCATGGGGGGAGGAGCTGGCATATTTTGAACACTAATATCATTACTTGCTTGCCACATTTTTATGGGTTTTATTTTAGTCTCTGAAACCAAGAAGAAACAGATTTCTCAAATTATTATCTACACAGATACAGTTTACAAATTGAAAATATTTATAGTTTATAAATTTTAATCTTTAAAGATATTTTAACAGGAATAGTAAATAAGAAATTTGAGGGGAAAAGCAGGCTCTTATAAACATACTGTATTGTTTGTTGTGAAGAAAAAGAATAAACATATTTTTGAGTACATTAGACATCAAGATGTACAGAACTCACGGATACTTTACAGATTAATTTTATGACACTAAGGGCTTCATATGTCTTTTGTTGAAATTGATATTTTGCATGCAAACATCACTTTGTTTAGGTGTTTAGAGTGTTTGACATAAAACTGTAAAATGCCCTTTGTGTATGCTTTTGTTTTCTACTTTGCTCCAAATTGTAAATGCATTACCATGATCACAAGAAAATGAATATTATAGAATCCTTTAGTAGAAAGGTGTTTTAGAATATCCATAGCTCCTACAGTATTTTCAACATGAAGAAATGGGCACTAAAGGAGCTTCAACACTCTTTTCCAATTGTCTGGAAATAATTTATAATACTGTGTGCACCTGCTCAGTGGTCTAGTTTTTGAATTGTTGGTCTTTCAACCTGTTAGGTCAGGACAAAATGGAGTCACCGAGGACAGCAGGAGGGTTACAGAGACATAAGGAAGTGGGTCATGCACGTTCCTCCAGGAACCGCCCAGCCATTTTCCCTTCCTTGCCTATTAATGCCCCCAGGTCATGATTTCCTGCCCTCCCATCTTGTAAGCCCCCTGGTTACTGTTCTTGTTTCACACCCTGGCTATCTTAGGTCTCCCCTAAAGAAACCTGTTTTTTACTTCCCCCTTCCTCACCTTCCCCCAACTAAACAGCTCTATATAGTCCACTGTCTGGGATCCCAAGTTGACTGTGCTCTGCTCTTGAGAGCCACTTCTGGCATCTCCTGTTTTTTTTTTTTTTTTCTGATTAAAAGATTCCATCTTTGCCTCAGAGTGGTCTCCGTGGTCTTGGTTACTCCTGAACCTTACACAACCCAATTTTTTCTGCCTAATCAATTACAAAAATTTCTGGTTTTTCTTCCTTTTATAATTATTAAATATCTATCAACTGTATGATTTCTTAGGAACAAACAGATGGTAGCTTCATAAACATCATTTATTGATGCAAAAAAGCTAATATGTTATTTCACTCTGTAAAGGACTTGACTTGATAATTTAAAGTGAATGACTAGACAAAGAAAAATAATCTTGCATTTAACAAACTGAAATATAAAAGTTATGGATGGAAAAATAAGAAATAATTAACTATAACAAGTTAATATATCTACTTTGAATATCTAAAAAGTTTAAATGAAGAACAAAATATTAATAGCATTTTATTTCAAAAATCAAATACATTAACTGAATGTTTTTCTAAACAATATTGATATTTGATTGAAAATATCAATATACTTGTCATCTATAAAGGAAAAGAGGGTTCCATAGTCTTTAACTTCTGCTACAGCTAAATATTTGTGGAGGTTTTTTGTTTGCTAATAGGATTATATCATCTTAGCACACACACAAAAAAATGTAGCAGGAGAGATTTAAAAATATCTTGGCTCTATAATGACAAAATAAATTTATCCAGCAATATACAATGAAAGTATGAAAATTGCATAATATTTTTGTTCAGTGACTCAACCTCAAAAAAATCTCTAAATATAGTCCTCAATAAGAAAAATCATTACTATCATTTTATTATTTGAATATATATATATATATATATATATATATATATATATATATATATATATATAATATGTTGGAAGCTGGTTGTTATAGTTTGCATCTGAAATGTCATTTCACTGGCTGGTAATTTGGCTGGGTACCCAAACATGTGGTATTTTCTTATCTTCTTTCTTCCTTCCTTCCCTCCTTCCTTCCTTCCTTCCTTCCTTCATTCATTCTCTTCCTCCTCTTTCTTTCTTTCTTTCTTTCTTTCTTTCTTTCTTTCTTTCTTTCTTTCTTTCTTTCCTTTCTTCTTTCTTTCCTTCCTTCCTTTCCATCTTCCTTCTCTTTCTTTCTTTCCTTCCTTTCTTTCTTTCTTCCTTCTCTTCCTTCCTTCCTTCCTCCCTCCCTCCCTCCCTCCCTCCCTCCCTCCCTCCCTCCCTCCCTCCCTCCCTCCCTCCCTCCCGCCCTCTCTCTCTCTCTCTCTCTCTCTCTTTCTTTCTTTCTATTTATTCATTTAGTTATTTTTTTGTTTCTCAAAGTAGGTTTTCAGTATAGCCCAGGATAACCTTGAATTAGTCTCCAGATGGCCTCGAACTTGTGGCGATCCTCCTTCAGGCAATCCTTAGTCGGCCTCCTAAATTCTGGTATTAAAGTTGTGTGCTACCACACAGGGATCTGTGATATATTTTGAAGGCTGTGGATGCTTTAAAGTATGGAAACACGCTTGCAGAAGTAGTCATGTGCCAAGCCTAGGAAGGATGCACCAACCTGTACTTCATTCCACTCACTTCATTCCAATCAATCTCTGCTTCCCAATTCACCAAGAAGGGAGCAATCATTTGACTGTGTGCTCCTCCCATTAGCATTAGAGTCCCCCTAATCACTTCTCTTCCATGACAATTGAAATATCTCTGAAGCTTTTGAGGAAATTAAGCCTTTGTCCCTTAATTGATTCTGTCTTGTGTTTTGTTCACAGTAATCCCAATGTAGCTAATGCAGTAGTGGGAACTTTAGAAACTGGGAATAGATTCAGGGAGTAGAAGATAATTGCAAGATTTATTAGCCTAAGCTCTTCCTCTCTCCTTCTCCATGGTCACCAGGCTCTCTCCCACAATGCTCTGCTTCACCACAGCACCATCCTCATGAATCCAGATGATAATGGAATGAAACCTCTGAGATCACCAACAAAATAATTCATTTTCCTTAAATGTTCTACCATTTCTTTTATTATTGTGATGACAAGTCTGAATGATACAATACTATAATTGCCATCAGAGTATTCTTATAATAGCAAACTTGAGAAAAATCTCAAGGAGTAAAAATTACAAACAAGACAATTATACTGTGTTGATTTCTTCATCTAGTAATTCAGGTAACCATGTATCCTTTTATCCAAAGAGAGCCTTTACATGATGATAACTTTAAAGCAAGCCTGTACAACACGTATGACCAAGGACTATCTTTTAGACAACACTGACTATATTATGCGCCCTTATAAATGGTACTAAATATAATTTTCTTGGTTTGGGAAGGTAACTAAATTATAATATTAAGTTAAATTTTATATGTGTATATATACACACACATATACATATATAATCTACTTGTGCTTTTAAAGTTGTCACTTCCCTCTTATATTTTCTATAAAGAACACACATCCATTTTAGGCAAATAACACATTTACTAATTATAACTTTACTTTAAATATGCATAAAGCTTCTTATGTAGAGTGCTATAACATCAAAATTTTCTGAGATGCAGTTATATAATAACCTATATAAGGAACAAAACAGCACAGCAAAGATGTCTGTTCTGTGCTATTGACTGTTTTCATCACTGTGACATAATAAGCTGACTGAACAAGATAATGGAGGAGAGACTTATTTTGGCTCATGCTTCCTGTGTTTTCAGACTGTTATGTCCTGAAAGGCATGGCCACATGAATGGACCTTGTCCATACTGGCAGGTTCTCCTTGTACAGGGTGTTCATAAGATAGCCAATGAGGAAACTAGACAGAAGCAGTGTTGAACTGTAACCCTTAAAAGCCCACATTCAGTGTCATATCTACTTCTGTCAGCCAGTTTTGATATTTTAAAGTTTCTACATCTTTATAAGAGAGTGCCACAATTTCTAAAATTTAAAATTCATGAAGCTATAGGGAATATTTTCAGTTCCAACTATGATATACTCTTTTCCCATGTTTTTGAGTTAAATTATCCCAGATATTTGGACAGTAGATAAATTCTTTTTATTTAAATTTTTATTTATTTTCTGTTACTCTTTTATTGGGACCCGAACTCCTAAATTCACCACGGCCATGAACTCTGGTTTCCCCTGCTTCAGCTACCTACATGCTGGGACTATACACATGCATTAGTATACCAGGCTTAGATAACTACATTTAAATGATATTTCAGGACCACTGTATAAAAATGTCAATTCACATACAAGTGATCCCAAATGTAGGTAGAATAGATTAAAATTTTACTTAGGGAATTCCTAGTGTCCATAGATCACATGGGAAATTTATTACTTATTTATTCTAGCACATATATATATATATATATATATATATATATATATATATATATATATATATATATATACATACATACTTTTTGTAAGATTATTTTGCAAGTGAATACATACTCTAACTTTAAGCCACAAATAAGTGTATATTACTACCTCATTTCATAATGATCAAGGCATCATTCTTATTTTTATTTTTTAATATTTTTGTTTGTTTATTTATTTATTTGAGTATGACAGAGAGAGAAAGAGGCAGAGAGAGAGAGAGAGAGAGAGAATGGGTGCACCAGGGCCTCCAGCCACTGCAAACGAACTCCAGACATGTGTACCACCTTGTGCGTGTGGCTAACGTGTGTCCTGGGGAATCAAGCCTCGAATCGGGGTCCTTAGGCTTCACAGGCAAGCACTTCACCGCTAAGCCATCTCTCCAGCGCAAGGCATTATTTTTAGATCAGTCAAGATATGTGAACATAAAAGATTCAGCTATCTCAATTATGTAAAAAAATTGGTTCCTTAAAGAAACCCATTGGGAATAAAGAGGAAGCAGCAATGATCTTGACAATGGGAAGGCAACATGCCACCTGATTTTGAATGTGCTTAGCTATAGCCCTTCTTTGAATCAGAATTTTTTCAGATTAGTCACATTAGGAGAAACACACACATAATTTTAAAAATGCATTTGAAAACTCATAAGACTCTTTGTAGCAATAATTGATATTCCAAGAGCTTTAGTAAAAGCCAGAGCCAAGACTCAGGGGTGAGCATCTATAAAACTATTGCTTTTAAATTTATTTATTTATTATTTTATTTATTTATTTGAGAAAAAGAATAATTCGAAAACCAGGGCTTCTTGCCACTGCAAACAAACTCCTCCAGTCCCTTGTGTCACTTTGTGGATCAGGCTGCACACAGATACTGAAGAATTGAACAAAGACCTTAACCACTGAACCACCTCCCCAACCATGTCAGCCATATCACCAGGGGAAATTGTTTGATAATTCAAAGTAAAATTTGAATAGGACATTCTCAGTGGTAGTAGTCACATATTTTTACATAATAATCCAGTGGAATCAAATGCAAGTCTGCTTCCAAAGCCAACTTGAGGAAGCATTTCATATTACACTTAAGAAGCATGTAAAGAGAAAGTTTTACAAATTTTCTATGGAACAGAAATGAAGGGCAGCCCCTGACGACCTGCTACTTCAGACATTGCTAATAGTTGGTTCTCATGACCTTAATCCTTTCTGTAATCTTCTATGGCATTGGTTATCATTTCCTTTTGAAGATAAATATGTTGAGTCAAAGGGAGATTCAATATACTTACTAAGATGAAGCCCTTTCTGTGCCCTCAGGCATGTCCGTAATTGTATTAATTCAAACTTTGCAGACTTTTCAGTTCATCATTTTTCATTGAAATTTTCTTGTCATTAGAATCTCAACATAGATTTAATTAGCTCTTTTCATTTTCTGAGCTCTTGTCCAGATATATTAGTAAAGATTTAGTGAAGAAATGAAATGTAAACTTACCAAGGTTACCTAAGTAATTCCCATATGGCAAGTACTTATTAGTTTACTTAAAATAATCCTGTCAAATAAAAACAGGTTGAAAGTCCAACATGTCCTGTCAGAATAAAATTGAACCTAGCAATGTTAACATGCTCCATTCTACTGTAAAGCATACCACATATATTAGGTAATTTACAGTTGGTAAATGTTATCACTTAAATTGTGCATACTCACAGCAAATGTGTACCCATGTTGCTTGATTAAAGCCAAAGCAAACAAACAACAAAAAAGGTACAACCAAGAAAAGCAAGAAGGCTTATTTAGCACTTTACTATGTTCCCTTCATATTGTCTAATAACAGACTATGACATTACAAACAAGATACAGGTGAATTTCTATATATTTTCTTGGCATTTTCGTTCCCAGCATGAAAACTAGGAGACTTGATTCTTGAATAATGAATTCCCATGACTCCCTTGAATTTCTTTTCCTCTATAGCAGTCCAAGGAGTCTTTATCTATCGCTCCAGACAGCCATCTTCTCAAATCACCTAGTGATGTGACTGATAACCCTATCACCTACTAGACAGAAACATCAAAATTCAGGCCACCATTCACCAAGATAGCTTTTTCTTATCTGAAGCTATCCATCTGTAATGTGTAAGGACAGAGCCTGCTTTCAGTAATGCAGCTGGTTATAGCAACTAAGAATAGCACCAGCTTCTGTCCAGATGATGTAGAGTGTAACTCACCTTCATCAAAATGAACCAGCTTAGGATGCTTGACTTCTGAAGGGCGACTGGAAAACTGTGTTGAGGGAATTACACAGAGACTGAAGTCAATCAGGAAAAAAAAGCGTAGACTTTTTTCCCCCAAGTGTAACATGTGATGATTTGACATTAGTAAGGCCTAAGCAGTTTTAAGTTTTAATATTTAATATTGTATGTCATTTTTAGTTTCCATTATAGAATAGAAAGCAACAGTCATAATTGTATAAGATTAGGGAATAAATTATATATACCTGGAGGAACTACAATAGTAATATCTGAAGTCACTAAATACTTACTGTCTCATGCTATTTCTCTCAGTTACCATCAATTTCCAATTTTGATTTTTCTATATGACATTTTTTACTCAGTACTATGAAAGCAGTTATGTGATCCTCTATGATGTGAATTAATCCCAAATAAACCATCTAGATGCAAAATTATGTTGACAATTAAGCCAAAGAGATTATTATTCAGACACTTGCTTCAGTTATCTAATATAAAATGGTAATTCTCCTCAGTGAAAAAAAACAAAACTACAAAATTGATAATGTCCTTTTTGATGTATTTGGCACTATATTTTCTTGTCAGTAAAGTGAGTTATGCTATTTCACTTACATATTAAACACCATGTTCTTTATACATAGTACTATTTTTAATTTGCTATAGAATAATTATCTTTTTGTGAGTATCTTCCTTTCTTGAAGAGGCTTCTACTTTATATATAGCAGGTCTCATCAGGTTTTGTGGAAGTCTGAGGTTAGCAAAATCATTTTACTTGAGGTAAATTTAAAACTGTGTTCTGTAAGAATAAGAGGCAAGTGTACCACTCCTGTTGCCAATGTCTTTAAATCTTAATGATTGGTGCTCCAGAAATGGACTTGTGCTTCATTTTCCTATATGCATTTTAGAATTCAAGTTAAGTGGTTTGAGTGTTTGCATTTAAAGGACACTGAAGAAGTCTAGATAGATTACTACCCCTCTATCCTCTTAGAATGAGGTGTGAGATTTTGCATAATTTACACAGTCTTTAGGTACTAAAGGTATTAAAAGAGCTTTATTAAAGGGATGGTGGGCAGTTGAGGGAGCACTGGAGTGACATTTTCTAATTGTCTGTGGGACATTTTAATAAACTGCACCCTCACCTGCCAATCAAAGGGAAAAGGGCCCAGCATAGAGAAAGGATTGGATTAATTATTAATATCAACTGGCTATTAGAGCTCTTTGGTTTCTTGCTGTGTGGCAATGCATATCCAGTGAAAGTGTTAGATGGGAGGCAATTTGTTTGCATGCCAGATGGCTCAGGTTACAATAAATCTTAGGAAGTTCTAACTCTCACTTGACCTTCTGCAACTTGTTTTGAGGTGCCAGCCAGAGTGGGAAGATAAGGAGGTAGTAATCATGTAGGAGCATGTGACAAGCACATGAAACCAGTAAGGGCATGGAAAATCATTACTTCTGCTTGCTTTCTTTTTTCTTTAGTAATGTGTCTGCTGTTGCAGGCTACTGACATCTTGACTATGACCCTAGCCATGTGCTTGTCACCCATATTAATTATAAAAATCAAGTACAATTTTAATAACACAATCTCAGTACCTTTCCCATACATGTATATATAATTCTATATTGTATCTACCTTCCCTACTATCATCTCTAGTCCTGGATATAATATTTTTATGCCTTTTGCCTGAGATAAGTCATACCAGCACTAGGATTGAATTTTCTTATATTAAAAAGATGCCAATCTCATTCATGCATGTCTCTAAAAACTTATTTAGTTTTATTTATTTGAGTGAGGGAGAGAGAGAGAGAGAGAGAGAGAGAGAGAGAGAGAGAGAGAGAGAAAAGGCAGATATACATAGAAAATGGGCATGCTAGTACCCCCAGCCACTGCATACAAACTCCAGATGCCTGTGCCATTTTGTGCATCTGTCTTATGTGGGTGCTGGAGAATTGAACACGGGTCCCTAGGCATTGTAGATAAGCACCTTAACTGCTAAGCCAACACAGATAACTTTGTAATGTCGAAACAAAGTAGCAACACAAAGCTTAAAATATGTTTCTGTCATTTTACATCATTTTGTAACATGTGAGTGCTGCAAATTGATCAAACCTGAAAAATTAGAAAACAAATAACATTGGTAAGTCAATAGTAGGTAGGAAGTAGCTCATTAGACTTTAGTTCAAGCCTTATTTAAACACCTACTTTCTAAATGTCTTTTGTGTTTTTCTTCTCAGTTTCCCTTGTGCTTCCTATCTTTAAGATGCCAACACCACCCCACTTCAATTGCAAATATTAAATAAACTGTAAGCACCATTGTAAATAGTCACTTGAAAGAAAAGAAGGCAAATACTCCTTATAAAGCCTTATTTAAAATGAAGATATTACCTAAGGTATGAAAAAACTGTAATAAACACACTTAAACAGAAGTCTCGAGAAATTATTGAAATTTAAAATTTTCTTTTCATTTACTTATTAGCAAGGAGGGAAGAAGAGGAGAGAGAGAAAGGACAACCAGGACCTCTTGCCATTGCACATGGGTTCCAGAAGCATGTAGCACTTTGTGCATCTGTCTTCATGTGGGACTAGGGAACCAAACTCAGGTTGACAGGCTTTGCAATCAATCACCTTTAATAGCAGAATCACTCCCAAGCCCATACTTAGTATTTTCCTAGACACTGAGTAAATCAGTGAACTTTCACTAGAAAACTGGTATTAATCAGCTTTCCACCACTGTAATATCATCGTTGAAATAAGCTGAGGATAAAGATGTTTATTGAGGCTGGAGAGATTTCTTAGTGGGAAAGGCACTGGCCTGCAAAGCCTAAAGATGCAGGTTCAACTCCTCAGGACCCACATAAGCCTGATGCACAAGGTAGCATATGTGTCTGGAGTTCATTTGCAGTGGCTAGAGCTGCTAGCATTCCAATTTTTTTTCTGTATATTTGCTTATTTCTCTCTCACAAATAAATAAATATAAATATGTATTTTTTAAGGAAAGATATTTACTTAGGTTAACAGATTTGGAGGATTGTTCATGATTGGCTGGGCCCATTGATTTGGACCTAGGCTACATAGTACATCCTAATGAGATTATGCAACAGAGCAAACCTCTAAATACATGACCAGGAAGACAAAAGGAGAGAGATGGAAGTGGCACTGTCTCATATTATCTATAATGACAAACCTCAAATGACCTGAAGATTTGCAATCAGACCCCACCTTTAAAGGACCCATCACCTACAAATATCAAGAAGCAGGACAGAGGGGAACATGTCAGTCCTATTCCGTCCTTTAAGGGGACACTTAAGATCCAAGCTATACCCATGATACACAGTGTTAAAAAGAATGAAATTGGAGCCAACATTTGATTTTCACAAATAAGTTTGTGAGTTCATATTATTTAGGTCTTTTACACATGTGTTAGAGCCCAAGACCTGTGGATAGCTATCTTCTTGCCACTTAGTATGCTCTTTTTTAGAGCAATCTTTTTTGCATTAACTATGAAAATTTATACAATTAACATTTAAAAATTGATCCATTTTCTATTTTCTTGGTACTGTCTAAGAAAGTTGAGGATATGTTGTGAAAAATACATGACCAGTGAGAACAGAATTGCCTGTGCTTTGATTCTCTTCGTCGTCTTTAAGCAAGGCAGAAGGACATTATCTCCTTGGCAGAGAGCTACAAGCCAGCTTTGATTTTCAGCTCTAATGGTCTCATCTGAATACTCCTCCCAGGAGTGCAGGCTGACAGAGACCCCATGCTGTGATTCACACTGCTTAATGCCAAGTGGAAGGGTAATAAAGTTATCATAGTCCATAATTTAATTATAAATGTTAGTCCCTGCTCAGAGTGAAGCACCAAGAATCTGGCTCCATTTACACTTCTGGGATAATTCACAAGTGATTCGGACTGATCTTTGCTACAGGGTCAGAAATGGGGAACCTATAAAATTGCATTCAATCTTGCTTGAAAGAAACAGTCTATATTGTCATTTGTCTATTATTTCTCTGGCAAGTATAAATTTTAATAAGGATTTGTATAGATGTCACCTCTTTGCAGCAGTTGTATTGGGCTAGATTTTGCATCTCATTTGGACTTAAAAGCTGTTTCTTTTTTGTTATTGCACCAAACTTTCAAAACAGAAACAACAATAAAAATCTATATTCTAGAAGTTTAAAAAAGTGAATAATTGGAAATTGCTTTTATTCTCATCAAATAAGATTGCTCTCATGTAAATTGTATGTAGCATCATGAATGTTTTGAGGGTGTTCACTGGCTAAACATAGTGCCCTCTCCCATTCTGATGCTAAGTTAGAGCCAATTCTACTTCTTGGTGAAGCTTTTCCTGCAAGGTAATGTACCAGGTCACGGGATCAGTGGCAGCTGTACTACCTTTGCAGCTGAGACACTCACTAAAACTGGGGAACGCTCTGAATTCTCATGGTGATAGCAATTGAGCCTCTCTCAGGAGATGTGATGATTAGGCAAGATGATGATTAACAGATTTAACAACCTCCCAGGAATTAAGCAAAACACCATGGGATATCTGCATGAGAATGCAGTAGCCAGGCTTTGGATCTTTTTGTACACATGTGGGAATATTAGTTGTAATATAGATTGTAATATAATATATGGAATTTTTTATACATAAGAAAAATTTTCAATTGTTGTGTTCGGTTTTGAATCTGAAAAAGAGCAAGTATAATTTAGAAGGAAATACATTGATTAGAGGCATACAGAGATTACAGGGAATATTATTCTATTTTGAATATTTTAAAAATCTGTAGTAATTACCATATTTCAATAAAAGTTTCAGGGGGGCTGGAGAGATAGCTTAATGGTTAAGGTGCTTTCCTGTGAAGCCTAAGGATCCTAGTTTGATTTTTCAGATCCCATGTAAGCCAGATGCACAAGGTGGCACATGCATCTGGAGTTCATTTACAGGGGCTAAAGGCCCTGGCATGCACATTTTCTATCTCTCTCCCTCTCCATTCTTCTGTGTCTCTACTAAATAAATAAAAATAAATTGAAAAAATAAAAACTTTTTAAAAATAAAAGATTTGGGGGTTTTGGACATTTCATATTTAAACATGAATACAAGCTCACAAAAAATCATGAAAGTTTAATATACATCTTTTGATTAACCTCATTAAAATGATATATAAATGTACAGATAATTCCACTATATTCTGGAAAACATACATAGGGAAAAAAAATTTTGTTCTCCAACACAATTTTTTTTGCAAAAAGCCTATGCATACTACATTATTAGATAGTAGAAAAAGAAACAAAATTTTATTGTCTTAGTAACTCCAACAATAACTACCAAAATATAGCTTGGTTCTCTTTTACTAATATACAAATATTATTATATGTACTGATTAATTTAGATTAATTGAACTATTGAGTAACTCTATGCATAGTGATCTTTATACAAAATCCTAACAAGCATTATATGTGTTCATGGGTTTTTAGTTCTATCACTAAGCATTTCAAATTATCACAGTGAGATTTTTATAGTATATGTTTGTTACCTTTTAACTAAGTAACTAGCCAAGACATCCCTGAGGTACCATTCAAGGTAGAATAGGTGATATAGATTGCTAAGAGGCCAAAGAAAAAGACTTGGAAAGTGTCTTGTACTCTTTGATTACCTTAATGACACATTTAGCTTTCAAAGGAAGTAGCATCACAGAAGAGAGGCTCATTTACAGCATCCATTCTATGTCCTCTAGGGAAGCATAGAATATTGGTTGTTTTTTTTTTTTTGTTTTTTTTTTTGTCGAGGTGGCTCCTAACTCAGACTTCCAAAAGCCATTTGACATTTAGAGAATCTAGAACTATGATAAAATCAGCATGTTCAGCATGTGCTGGAATTTTGTATTAATTTAGTTTTTTTTTTCTTACAAAGTCAGAAACAGTATGGTGTAGAATGCTCAATGATGAATGAGGCATTGTCAAAGAATGGTGTGTTAATTAAGGCATAAAAATTACACATGCTTATGGGGTAGATTATAACATTTCAACATATGTATCCATTTTATGATGATCAAATTAGGGTAATGATCAGTGAAATCTGAATCAAAACTGTATTGTAAATCCATCTCACCCCCATTAGAATAGTAATTATTAAGGAGAAAAAGTTAATAACTGGTATTTAGGAGACAGGGGAAAACTTTGTACACTGTTAGAGAGCAATATCTAAAGACAAAAGACAGTAACCAACCACGGTGTACTCATATTAGACCATAGTGTTGGTAGGACATATGTATGATACTGTGTCTATGTGTAGCTATCATTATTTCTATTAATGTTAATCTAATCTTGTGTGGTGGATTGAATCAGGTGTCCCCCATAAACTCATGTGTTCTTAATGCTTAGTACCTAGCTGATGGCAATTTGGGAGGTGGAGCTTTGCTGGAGGAAGTGTGTTGTTGGGTGTGTGTTTAGGGGAATAATAGGCAGCATCCCTTACCTGCTTCTGCTTTCTACCTGTTGAGACAGATGTGATTAACAGCCTCTCTTCATGCCAGGCTACGCCTGCCATCATGAAGACTCTTCTTGGGACTAACCCAAAATAAAACCTTTCCTATCAGCTGCTTTGAGTGAGGTGATTTATCCCAGAAATGAGAAGCTAACTATGACATCTTGATTTCTGTCTTTTCCATGATTGAACTATGTCAATTACAACGTTTTAAGAACCCTTATAGAGTATAGATTTAAAATACCGACTCTTATGCTTATACTTTAGTTTTGCTTGCTTTTATTTAGTTAACATTAATTACATGACAGACATTTAAAGTTTTCAAGAAATTTTAGCGGTTAGCTTATTTACTTCAGAAAAGAAAGTTTTCAGTGACAATATCAGTGAATTTCTCCCTTTTAATCATTGCTTTCATTTTCAAACATATTTATGACTGTTTCTTTATATATCTTTGTTGTCTTTTTTTTTTTTTTTTAATCAACCAGGCCAGGCATGATGGCACACACCTTTGTTTTTAATTTTTTTTTTTTTTTGGATGCAAGCCCAACAGACTGGCCTTTATTTTATTTATTTATTAATTTGAGAGTGACAGACAGAGAAAGAGGCAGAGAGAGAGAGAGAGAGAGAGAGAGAGAGAGAGAGAGAGAGAGAGAGAGAGAGAGAGGGCGCGCCAGGGCTTCCAGCCACTGCAAACAAACTCCAGATGAGAGCGCCCCCTTGTGCATCTGGCTAATGTGGGTCCTGGGGAATCAAGCCTTGAACCGCAGTCCTTAGGCATCAAAGGCAAGTGCTTAACCGCTAAACCATCTCCCCAGCCCAATCTTTGTTGTCTTTGAATGTACTTTACAACTCTTTCTTTAACCTGTACTTTGGTTTTGAAATTCATTGCCTCCTTTATTGCATTTCTGACACCAGTGACACTTACCTTAAATTAATTAATTCATTTTCTTTTAAGTCAATTTCTTAGTACCAGTTCATGTTTTGTTTTGTTTTTTAATTTATTTATTTGAGAGCGACAGACACAGAGAGAAAGATAGATAGAGGGAGAGAGAGAGAATGGGTGCGCCAGGGCCTCCAGCCTCTGCAAACGAACTCCAGACGCGTGCGCCCCCCTGTGCATGTGGCTAACGTGAGACCTGGGGAACCGAGCCTCAAACCGGGGTCCTTAGGCTTCACATGCAAGCGTTTAACCGCTAAGCCATCTCTCCAGCCCCCAGTTCATGTTTTATTGAACACAATGCAGAATAAATATATTATATTTAATAAGATCATAATGAAGTCATCATATAAACCTTTCATACTTCTTGATGTAGGAATTTTTATTCAATGCTAATTTGTTTCACATGTATGTTCCTTTTAGTGTTTTCCTTTTTATTTTTTTTTTCTTTTATTTCTTTTTTGTTTTCTTTTTATTTATTTATTTTTTTTTCTTTTGCATTATGGGTATATCATGGAGACTTTTCACTACTTTACCACACTGTTAATAGTCTTGGTATACTTGCAACTCCTCTTGTCTTTTCTAGGGAACATTTAGTTACTAGTTACTATACTTAAAAATGTAAAGAGTTGGCAATGTAGTGACATCTAACTATATATCTACTTATATCTATATTTATTTCTATCTCTATAAATATTATCTACAATCTCAGTAGCTAGGAAGTTGAGACAGTTAGCTTGTTACTTCTATGAGAACCTAAGCTACATGAGAAAGCCCTGTGTCAAAATAAGCATAATAATAACCACAATAATAATAACCGTATCAAAATAAACCAATAATAACTGTTTAGGACTTTAGATACCAAATTCGGGCACAAGGAAGCTACCTCTCATGCTGTCTGTGGACATTCTCAACATTAGATGATTTCAGAGCGTGATTAGAGTTCCTGATGTAGATGATCTCCTTGAAGAACATTATTCAACACTTAGGTTTTAGCCCCTCATTTGGGTAACATTACTGACCACAGGCAACACCAGCATAGACCTCAGTGAACCTGGGAGGAGCACACATTTCTTCTTCGACTTTAATTGGGTTTCCACTGTTTTATTCCACTTGGAAAGAACAACTTTTAGATGACCAAGTCTAAACTTTGTCTTACATGAACACAGAGTTTTTCTTTGTCATTCAATTAGATTTACACAGCTCTAAATCTGATACAACAAAGAAGAATCTTTTGGAAAAGGAATTCTTCTTCCACTAAATTCACTATAGCTATATTTTATAGCTGTCATTTCTCATTATACTAGCCCTCATCTATCTAGAGGCAGCAGTATTAAATTTACACCATTTTTTGCTTGTCTTTCTCTCCATGGTGATGCATTATTGTCTTATGAAACAGAGTAATATTTGAAACAAAATGCGTACTTTCAATTTAATTGAAATTTCTGGGAGATGACTGAAAATTTTTCTTTATAGAATTAAAAAATATTAATTAATATTAAATAATATTAAAAATATTAATTTTGAATACTATTGTCATTGTTTGGTTTTATAAAATACATTCTATTATTTTAAATTCAGACACAGTGTTGTTGAATCAACTCAATTAAAGTTTTTAAAGTGGTTGCTATTTGTTATTTTGGTTTATAAGTAACATTTCAATATTTACAGAACACTTTCATATAAAGCCTATGAAATCAACTGCAAAGAGAATAATGACCAATAAATCAGAACAGTCTAACCTGGAGAGATGGCTTAGCAGTTAAGGTGCTTGCCTACCAAGCTTAGAGATACAGGTTCTATTCCCTATTACCCACATAAGCACATGGTGGCACATGGAGTTTTTTGCAGTTGCTAGAGGCTCTGGCTTGCCCATTTTCTCTTTCTCTCCTCTGTTTCTTTCTCTCTCTCTCTCCTCTCTCACAAATAAATAAAAAGAAATAAAAAATGATCTTGATGATTTCTCTCCTTTTCATTGATCCATTATTATAATATCCTACAATTTTAGTTAATTAAAACTCTGTATTAATCCATGATCTTATGTTTATAGTAATTAATATTTTCAGTTTTCGAACTCAAGTGTTAATAGAAATATATTGCTGATAAATATCTTGGAGAAACTAATACATTCACATGATTCACTAGGATTAGGAGTATCATTACTGTAAATCTACCAGGTACAAAAGGCACATGGAGTGCCTTGAAATCAAAGAATAAAGTTTGCACCTACTTTTGTTAAGTACAGAGTGAGGAAGTATTCAATACCTGAGTTTTTTGTTCTGTTGATGAAATTATAACTCATGTACACCATCCAGATACATTTTATATGTGTGATTCTTAACCACTTCCATACATCGGAAATCCACCTATACTGCTGGAACTTGATAAGAAGTGAAAATAAAACATGGCAAAGCAGTTCATAACAATTAGTTTTATTGGAGCTTTGGTAGAAGTGAATTCTGGTACTCTAAAGTATATTTAGTATTTTCCTGTGAAAGCTTAATTTCATCAGTTTAGATTATATAACAAAAATCTGATTTCTTTAAGTAAATAAAAATTTCGAACCTTCATGATTTGAAAATACTACTTACATATTCAAAAGAAGGTTAAGGAAAATAATATGATGGCTATGATGTATAACAATTTTAACTTAAAAGTAAGTAATAATGGCTAGGTGTGGTGGTGCACACCTTTAATCCCTGTAGTCATGAGACAGAGGCAGGAGAATCACCATGTACTCAAGGTCAGCTTGAAACTACATAGTCATTTCCAGGTCAGCTTGGGCTAAAGTGAGACCCTACCTAGAAAAAACAGCCCCTCCCCCACAAAAAGTAAGTAAGTAAAATCAATTTACTCTAAAACATTGTCTTCTTTACACATAAATTTTAGGGCTAAGGTCAACACACTCAGCATAAAAGTACATAAAGTGACCTCCCTATTTCAACACCATGCAGGGCCAATATCAGCACACTGTTAGACATTTATCCATTAACCATTCTTATGAGACAAAGACACATGAAACATTATTTCTTCAAGCCAAATGCTCAATAAAGTAGGGACACAGGAGACATAGTCAAATAACTTTTCTGATAGTCAGGAAAATATAAAATGTATTAATATTTTTGTGTACAAGAGAATGAACTGAGGAATTCAGTGATCAGCAATGTTCTAAAGGGTCTAAATCACAGGCTTTCTTCATATGGAAACATATGAAATAGAATACAAAATCTAGATGGCATGGTAAAACAGAGACTAGGAAGGATTAACTAGGGAAAAATGTTAGAAGGAAGGAGACAGTGGCAAGTGAAAGTGTATGAAAACAAATATTATATCAAACTTAACAAATTCGAATAATTTGCTATGTCTGGCCAAGGAGAAAATTTTGAACTAATTGGTATATGCAAATATTAAAAATAAACAAATGATGATTTAGAAAGATTATATTGGCAGCTATGTTTTGGATAGATAATAACAGAATTTCTTTTCATTTATTGCTGATGCATTCTAGGCCAGAGATAATTAGGGCAGGAGCTGATTTGTTGGTATTGACCTTGGGTATACTGGGGCCAATGAGGAAGACATAACAGAGGAACACAACCTAAATGAAAGCAATGGGTAAAAGCAGTTTTATTCTAACTGCATTTACAATAATGTCCATGACAGTTACTAGACCATAAGTATGCTAAAAGCAGAATGTCTAATTTTTAAATATTTTAGCTATAGTTTTACTTCTTCATTTGCCATAATCAATTTGGAATTCGAATTCTACAAAATAAAAACACGTATAAGTGTATGGAAATAGGTTATGGCTCAGTCCATGGTCAATTATATGCTCTGAGTTTTATCTGTATTTCCTAATTTTTATATGTGTCAGAGTTGCTGCTTAGTGTGGTTCAATTCTTCTGGTTTTAGTATTATTATGATTGTTTGCTATTTTAGTTCCTTTGAGACATAGTAAAAATGAGGGGAGTTTGTAATTTTAATTTTCACAAGTTTTGCACTGAGATATCAGCATAGAAATTTATATTTATCTATTTGCCTTCTTCCGTCATTATGTATTTTTTAAAATATTATTTTTTTTTAATTTGAGAGAGATAGAAAAAGACAGAATGAGTGTGTCAGGGCCTCCAACCACTGCAAATGAACTCCAGATGCATGTGTCACTTTGTGCATCTGGCTTATGTCGGTACTGGGAAATTGAACCCGGGTCCTTAGGCTTCACAGGCAAGCACCTTAACCTCTAAGCCATCTCTCTAGCCCTATCAGTCTCCTTTTGATATTTTTAGATATTTAAATTTAAGGTGTTCATCTAACATAAAACCTAATTTTAATCAAAACAGGAAAATAGTTTAAATTTAAATCTTTACAATGAGAGCATAAATTGTGTCCTTTTTGTTGGCATGCCCAATGTCTATGAACATACATGTATAAGAAATGTTCATGAAGTATAAGTATGTCAGTTATTATCTCCCATTCCAGTTATCTTTAACACATTTATCATTTTCTTTTGTCTATCTTTTTTTGTCTACCTTCCTGGATATTAATCAGTTCTCCCTCATCTGAAAATATTGTTTTAGTTTATTTTATCTTCATTTACTTATTTATGAGAGAGAGAGAGAGAGAGAGAGAGAGAGAGAGAGAGAGAGAGAGAGAGGAGAGAGAATGAAGCCAGGGCTTCTGGCCACTTCAAATGAACTCCAGATGCATGCATGACAATGTGCATCTGGTTTATATAGGTTCTAGGGAATTGAACCTGGGTCCTTAGGCTTCTCAGTCAAGTATCAAAACCATTAAGCCATCTCTCTAGCTCTGAAAACTTTTTAAGGAGACCTATTTCACCTTCCAAAATACTTCTCTATCCACATAATGCTGAGCTTGATAGCTACTTACCTATTTATGTATCCATCCATTTCTATATGCATCTATAGGTACAGACAAGCAAAGGTAACCAAAACTATAATGAACACAGGCATATCTCATTGCAATTCTCAAATTTTTTCCTATACTCCAAATTAATTTTAGAGTGAACAAGGAGAAATTAGGTTCAGATATCCATAAATTATATTTTCAATTGTTTTGTACAATAAGCCTAAGTAACATAATCATGCTCACTGTTGACAGAATTCCTGTGAAACTAAATCTTCAGTTGTCATGATCCAAGCACTATTTTTCTTTGCAGCATGATCCTGGATGTGGTAAAATAGAAAAGCATTTTCTTCTGGAAGATCCATTGATTTAAAGTGAACTTTCAGGAAACCTCATGAGAGCAACAAAAGACAGAAGTGATATATCAAAACTCAGATATTCTCTACTCACAGCAACTTAAGAATATAGTTACTTACTTTGCAATAACAATGCCTGAATAACTAATAATGTCACATATTTATGCTTTGCAATGCCTGAGTATTCCTCCCAATCAGCTTAAGTATCTGTTATTTCTCTGAAACAATGTTGTATTTTATGAGTGATCTGAACTTATTTTTAAAGGCTGTGAAAAGAAAAATAATGCAAAATAGTTCATTATGTACTAAATTATGTAATCTCTTTTAATGAAGACATTGGGAGTATTTCATATTATATTTTATGAGAGTTGAGTTTCAAAATAAAATACATTAACTCCAGAAGTTTTGACAAAACTATTTTAACAGTTTCAAGTGTACTTTACATCTTATAAGCTAGTGACTATTGTGAATAACTTAGAAACATCCAGTATGGAATTTAGACATGACACGTGCATGCATCATTTATATTTTGATTACATTCTAAGTGCTGACAAGGTGCTGTGTTCATGAATAATTCAAACCATCTGAAAGAATGGGCTTTTTAGATTCCATTTCGGAGTTTTGTTTTTCAGACAGGATGTCTTAACAATGTAAAACACGTGTCACTGATGGAATATGATTAGAAATACACTGTCAACTGACAGCGATTATTCCCTTCTGAATTATTCCTGCAGGCTACATAAATGATATAAAAATATGTGCGTTAACACAGAGACTAAGTTATAAACACTAAAGAGTAGGGAATATATATAATATCTCTGGTATGCAAAATAAAATAAACTAAAAATGCAATGGTATATTATTTTAGCCAATTACTGTATATGTGTGTTCATATATATATATATATATATATATATATATATATATATATATATATACATACACACACACACACATATATATGGTGCAATTAAATTAAATCTTAAAAGCATAATATTTCTCTAACAATAAAACTAGTAAAAATTGCATATTTTTATTTAGTTTTAAATTTCAGTTCAAATATTCAGATATTTAAAACATTGTAGGGTATCATGAAGGTATCACTTGTGGTGATTTTTCTGACAAGTTCTCAATCCCTACTCACTTCTCTTGAGTCAGTAGTACCGTCAGCTGAGAAGGACCAGGCAGTCTGAATGGACTGAGAGAATTGGCCCAATTTATTTCCGTGTTTAGTTGCATCATCCTTTCTAAATGTCAACCTACATAAGTATTCTATAAAAATGATTATTTATAAATGCATACATTTTTTTATTTTTACAATGTATTTTTAAAATGTTTATGATCATTTATTATGTTAATAGACATTTTCTTCTAATGTTATCTGAAATTGTGATTGTATTTCAAGAATATATAACTGATAGCCTGCAAATTTCATATAATGCTTTGTTTCCCTGTTCTATTACTATCTGAGTTATGCCCTAGAAGACATTTCTCATTATTAATATAGTTTGGATTTAACATATTCTACATGTGTCCGAAGCATGTTGATTTTAATTGAAATTATATCTTTGTGTTTTTTCATGTTAAAGTTTATATTTCTTAACATGTATTAGAGGTTATATTTAGTTATTTTCAGTTGAAACATACGGGTATAATAATTTCTTACAAGTTACTTGACCATGTATCATTTGTAATTATTTAGGTTGAACAAGAAACTTGGTGATGAACTGAGTTAACTTTGTAATTCTGTGAATATCATCATAGACTTGAAGGCTATGGAATTAATTCCAAAGAATTGGTTGGTTAACTGAAATTTATGTTTACCTACCAGACACAGAGATTTACAAATTTATTAAACCACAAGCAATGCAAGAGTATGAATGTCGCTCAGTGATATTCCTAACAGACTAGGTAATTTTCTCATTTCAAACCCCATCTGGGATTCTGCAATACAATTTATTTCTGACATTACTCACCCAGACTGACTGACTGGCTGTAAATCCAGGGATTCCTGTGACCCCTTTAAGGTATGATGACTTGATAAAGGAGTTCTCAGTACCCAGGAAAACAATATACTCAGGATTAGAGTTTTATTATAAAGAACACATATAGAGTGAAAGCTGGAAGACCCAGTGTGCAGATCTCCCATGCTTTCTCTCCATGGAGTTAGTATATAATCCTCTCTTGCACATCAAAACAGAAAATTACATAGAACTTTGGGCCTAGTGCTTTTAATGGAGTATCACTATGTAGGCATGCTTGATTAAGTCATGATCCTGGCCATTAGTCTTCCTTTGCAAACCATGCTCCATCTCCAAAGTCAGGCAGCTGGAAGGCCATCACTCTGCTCATAGACTTAGTCTTCATGAAGACCAGTTCTTATCCTAAAACTATTAGGAGTTCCTCCTGAGTCATCCCACCAGACTAACAAATAACCTTCTATCTTCTATCACACAGGAAAAAGGTTTTATATATATATAATTTATATATATATATATATATATATATATATATATATATATATATATATCCCACATAGTAGGTACAAATTCCAAATGTGTTCTTATTTAAACCATAGTAACTTAGCACTAATGATGACCTGATATCTTGGAATAGGTGTTCTTTTCTTATTGATGAGGATGGGTATGTAACATGTACTTAAAATATATTTTAAGCTTTATATTTCCTTGAAAAAAAAAAAACTTAATTCTAAACCAGGCATAGTGGCACACGCCTTTAATCCCAGCACTTGGGAGGCAGAGGTAGGAGGATCACTGTGAGTTTAAGGCCACCCTGAGACTCCATAGTGAATTCCAGGTCAGCCTGAGTTAGAGTGAGACCCTATCTCGAAAAACCAAAAAATAAAAATAAATAAATAAAAAGTGAATCCTATGTTATTTCCTATACATTTCAATTATTTTAAATTTCATATTGTATATATTGAAGTTGAAATATGCAGAGGTTTCAAACTTCTTTAGTAGGTAAGGAATTAAATCTGCCTGAATAAATTAACAGATACTAACAAAAGACAGACTGACAAAGAGACACATATAGGAACATTATCTATCTATCCATCTATCTATTTATCTCTCTAGTATATGAATGTGCATTGGTGTCATACAAGCTTGAACCCCAAGGAACAGATTATTGATGCTTAAATACTCTCTTTGTAGTGGAGCAGGGGGGAGAGGTCTTAGTTCTTTTAGAGAAGGAAAACATGATTTCTAAGAGAATGAATGAACCATTCAATGTGCCAAAGTGTCATACTTGGTTTGGAACATTATTTACCAAGCCAAACTTTGTATTCAGGTGTGCATGCACACACACACACACACACACACACACACACACACACACACAATTTTTATTATAAAGTGCACTGCCATTAGTATTTTCATAGACCTCTTGTTCCTATTTTAATATATGCACATGCTTTTAAATTTTAATTGGACCATTTAAAAATCTAATTTAATATATCAGTTTGATGTTGTTTTGCAACTTGAAATTGGTAATTCTTACAGCAATATTTTAATATTTATATCCAGTTGTCCACATCCTTCCCTAAAATATTCATGTGAAAACTTTTGGACATCTGGAATATACTTTCTAGATGATTTTATTGAACATTACCAACTATCTTTTGGCATATAATTATAGGCATTTTTAATTCTGTGACACAATAATATTTTAAAATAACAATACAGTAATATTAAACCAACTTTTTATTCCTGGCATAAATCTGAGTTTTCATATTAAATTGAACCATGCTTGCTCATAATTTTGTTTCTATATATTATATACTTAATTTCTTAGTTTTCTATCATTCAAACTCAAATACTTATGCTCTTTATTCCTCCTTACACAATATTCTTCCAAAATAAATTACAAATTGTTTTATTCATGAGATCCTTATGTGTGTCCTCCCTAAAAATGTACCTCAGATAAAGACCCCAAAGTAGAAATTTTATACAGAATAAAAATAAAATTCAATGAAGTATGAAGTTCCAGAAAGCTTTAATCATGGAAGACTTAGGAGGTTTGAACAAAAAATAAGGGAGATCCAGTCACAATATATGTAACTGTGGATCATAGCAATGAATGAATGTTCAGACCTTCCTTAGGGATCGTTGAGATACTTTTCAGAATTACTGTAATTAGGGACACATAGAAAGATATTTGTTGTTTTGATTCTCCTATAAATTACTATGCTGTTCTTTTTAAGGCCCTATCATTCAAGGTTAACTTGATATATAAAATTAATAGTTTTATTTCTATAAACATTCCCCATCAAAGAAGTAAGAATGGGGGAGAATTAAGCTAGAAGCAGGAGGCAGGAATACATTAGCATTTATTTTACAAAGATTTCCTGAAGACTATGGGAAATTATTTTAGTCATACTTTGAGCAAGAGGTATGAAAATTGATAATGATATCAAATGCTGGGAACTACAGAACACCTACAACTACAGGCTACTTAATAGAGAAAAAAGCAAATAAGAAATGAATTTGTTAGCAACATATAATTTCCACAAAGCAGTCACTGATTTGCTTTTATTTAACTGTTATGGCCACCCATGCAAGATTTCCATCACCCTTGACCAATACCACTTAAGTTAGCTGATGTTTTCTTTCATAAAAGTCATTTTATGAATGATTTTTTCCTCATTGTCATACTTTTATTGTAATTCCCCCTTACTATTACCAGAAGGTAGGAAAGAATTAGAATTCCCAATGAATTTTCCACTCCCCAAATGTATTTATATCTTTGACTCCCTCCAGCATAGCCTGTGTATCTCTATGGTAGCTGGGAGAAGGAATCTGAAATGAAATAGCAGTGGTAGTCATTCATTCAGCTTTCTTGTTCCTTGGTTTTGTGTTCACTGGAGGAATTATGATGCCATTGGGAGTGAAAACCTCTATAGACAGAGGTCCAGTGATGCCTGAAGCAATGGGGGAAGAAAAATCATATTCACTAAGTTAGTCATGATGTTATTATTATAGTTATGGAATGTTACTCAACACACTTCTTTCCTTCCTGTATTCTGGATATTAGGGTGTTATGACTGATTTTTATCAATTGGTAGAACATCACATAGCCCTGGGATGACAGCCCCAAGGTCCTGCCTCAGCTGATGATTTAATAGGCTATTTCTCTCTTTTATTGAACAAGCCCTTCAGACATTTAGGATCAAAATCAAGCAGACACACACACACACACACACACACACACACACACACACACACACAGGGAGAGAGAGAGAGAGAGAGAGAGAGGGAGGGAGGATCAGACTCATGTACTCATAATCACATCACATGAAGTCTTTAACATGGAGCAATATGTTACTAATTTATGGAAGATTTCATCAAAGATTTGAAAGTGTTTGGATGGTGAAGACAAAGCTGTGTAAATATATTCTGGTTATGGTATCACAAAGTGAATTGTAGGATATCACTAGCAGAAAAAGTACATAGGTGCCAATATAACTGCTTCTAGTAGGAACCTCCCACACCTTAGAAATGATGACCATATTGCAGGGAATTCAAATAATTTATTTAAGCAACTATAAATGAATAAAACAAGTGAATGTCTTAATAGGATGTTACTGACATCTGTTTCTCACTCAGTCTCTCTCACTGTATGTGTGTATGTGTATGTGTGGGTGTATGTCTATCTATCTATCTGTCTGTCTGTCTGTCTGTCTGTCTGTCTGTCTCTTTCCTTTTTCATGCCATTAAAGATTAAGAAGAGATATATTGATAGGTGAAAATACAACACAACTACAATGTTTACTTAATTTATGCCTCATTGCTATATTCCCATGCATAAATTATAAATACCTGATTACCTGTCAACCTGGAGTCATTTGCCTCTTTCTTTCACCTCCCTTTCTGGGCTCATGCTAGACTTGCAGAAAAAACAAAAAAGTTCTTTGTTCTGGCAAGGTGTTTTCCCCATAAGTATTCAGTCTAGGAAGGAAAATTTACAAGAGTAGGGTGTCTCTTTCCAGGTTTAATCTGCATGCCCATATGCGGTGTCATGACTCACAGATGAACAAGACATACTGTGGATATGTTATCATTATTACACTGGCAGAGTGTAGATTACACAGTGCTTATATCTATTACAGCGTGGTTGGGAATGTTGTCATGATCTTGAGCTTGTGTATGGCCCCTGGCATGATGAGGAATCTGTGCATGTGCTCCCTAACCTTCTAAGTCACTGATTCTACAGAATAAAAGTTTTGGCAATTCATTGTGAGTCCTTTTACTGTAGTGTACTGATATGAGAAAGCAACAAAAGATAATTTGTCCTCACTCTCATACCACTTTCAAATATTACACTATTTATACTATTTTCTTTTTAATCATTTTGTTTGTTTACTTTTACGCAGAGAAAGACAGAGAAAGAGAGGTAGATAAAGAGAGAAATAATGGACGTATGAGGGCCTCCAGTTGCTGCAAATGAACTCCAGATGCATGTGTCACTTTGTGCATCTGGCTTCACATGGAGCACTTTAGATTCAGACCAAGCTCATTAGGCTATGCAAGCAAGTACTTTAACTGCTGATCCATCTCTCCAGCCCCTTAAGCTATTTTCTTTTTGCAACATTTTTGTGATGTGTGTGCGTTTGCATGCTTATATAAATTTGGGGGTCACATACACACATAAGTCTCTATGCACATTTGTACAATTGCATGGAAGTCCCAGGTCATTACGGTGTCTTATTCAGATTTTCCACAACATTCTTTATTTTAAGACAAGGCTTTAAATGAACCTATTCTTCAGCACTTGGCCTTGTCTAGCTTTTTAGTGCGAGCCAGTTAGTCTGAGATTACGGTTCTCCATACTGGGATTAAAGGCATGTAGCCTTGTATGATTTACTGGAATCTGGACTCAGAACCTCATTTTTGTGTGCCAAGCACTTTAACCAATGAACCATTGCTTCAGTCCCTGGATCCCATTTTTCATTTGTTTGTGGCTGTATTAATCAAATAAATGTATTAACATGATATCTTATATTCAGGAACCCATAAACATCACAATAGTTTTCGACCTCTCTATACAGAAGGAATGTGTAATTCTCCCATGGCTAGTACTCTTCCACAGTCTGTTAGTTCTACATTGTTATTGTAGCAGTAGTATGTCTGTTGGTTCTGATTCCTGTTATGGTCAGAGGTTAAAAAAAATATTTCCTGAGTAGTTGTTTGCTGTGTGTTAGATATCAAATTGTACTGTTCCAGCACATGTACTGTATGAAGTGGAGATATGACTGACACTGCCATGTGCATAAATGAATGGCTCTTCACCACCATCTGCCTTTATCCAGCCGTTTTTCTGTTTTTGTTTTCTTTAAAGAGACAAAAATAGGAATATGATGGAGGTACCAGTTTCAGTCATTGAACAAGTTAAAAATGCCTTCCAGTTCCTCCAGAATGGGGGGTTATTTCCATTTATTGTCCTGGCCTTGAGTAGGAGAATGTTAGTGATTTAACTTGACTTTTGTGCTGCCATGCCACTTAGTCTTCTCATTGATTATTGTGAGGATAGTGTTTCATCTTTACACACTTACTTTGCAATAAAGATTAAAAAGTAAAGAAAAGGATAGCATAGATGCCACAATTATGGTCACTCAGATCTCTCCTGGATGAAACCTCATCCCCATTAATAAAAGAATATAATTTCTGGTTCTGTCAGTACAGAAAATTGGTTGAAATGAGTCCTAAATGAACAAATTAACAGTAATAGATATGTATTTAAATATCAATTATGTGAAATATCACGATGACAAACACCATCGCAAGCTCACTTTAGAAAAGTCATGTATATAAATCTAGATTAAATTGGAATGTTATGGCTAATACTGAAAGATGAAATCAAATTCAGAAATTATATGATGAAGTATACATGTACATATTATAATGTTATGTGTATGAATATGAAGAAAAACGAGACAAGCTTTTTAAAGAAAACTATAAAATTAAAGATTCATTGTATTATTTTCAATATTTTATTATTACTTATTGATATATTTGACAGAGAAATACGGGGAGAGAGAGAGAGAGAGAGAGAGAGAATGAATGTGTGTGGCAGGGCTTCCAGCCACTGCAAAGGAACTCCAGACTCCAGATGCCCCTTGTGCATCTGGCTAACATGGGTCCTGGAGAGTAGAACCAGGGTCCTCTGGCTTTTCAGGCAAATGCCTTAACCACTAAGTCATCCCTCCAGCCCAAAATTCAATGTATTCTTAAGGATATGTTTAATATCATATAAATAATAATTAAATAATAGTAATCAAAAAAACATCGCCACATAGTCTCACTCATCTACAGCACCTAACCTGAACTACCCAAGATACCTCAGATATCCAGCATGCATCTCATGGACTAGACACTAGAATGGATGGGGAAGAAGGGGAGGGCATCAAAGGGGTGGAAACACAAATCTAGACCCAAACGGCAATGGTATCATAAAATTCTACTTCCAAAAGGCAGACAAAATGGCTGAACCTTCACCAGGCCCTTACAGGGAACACAAGAACCACAAGTCACTGGAGAGGGTAGGATCAAAGCTAACCTTAATATTCTACATCTTCCCTCCCTCCTTCTCCCTCTCTCTCTCCCTCCCTTATTCCCTCCCTCTCTCTTCTCTCTAACTCTTGTATATTAGTTATCTTTCTCCTCGTTTTCTGAGTGGGCACTGACCTGTAACTCCCAGTACCAGCATGAGGCTATCATCCACAATGAGCTTTTGATCAGAGAGACCTACAAGGTTTCCTAAAAGAATGACAGATTTCTGTCAGAGTACTTGATGACCCACCAAAGGTTAGTGGTAAGACCCTACTGCTGAAGACTCCATATGCAGTTGACACGTAAAATGGAATGACATGGCTGGAAGCTAGAAGAGAGTCAATTCCCAGACAGTCAGTGTGTCTAGTGCCAGAAAGTGCTACATGGGCGACTGGGGAAAATGACCAATATCTGTCCAAGCAACTCATATTCTAACCTATTTAGCAGCACATAACCTATTGTGATGCCCACACAAGTGCAATAGTGGCACATAGCCATGGTGGGGAACCAACTGCCCTTGATTTGGCTAACTGATCCCCTCAGTTGTATGGGACCCATAGCTGGAGCTGGGAAACAAGTCAGAACCATATCCAAGCATTAGCCCACTCTCCAATATCAAGCTACCATCAATCGCAGGCTATAAGAGGGCCTACACCTATTAAATTCTCTATTAAAAAATAAGGGTTATATCATTTGTCCTGTTGCTAACTTACTCTCTGTTGGGGAATCTGCTTCTCTTTTTCAGATAGATGCAGATCCTAAGGACAGAACCACCCCATCATACCTTAAAAGGGCCCTCGCTGAAACTAAGAAAAATGGGCAAAACAAGCAAGGGTGATGGTTTCCTAATGAACCAGATACCAGCACAAGGGGGAAGGAGGCCAACACAGAGAAAAATCAACTCCTACCAAATCAGAGAGCCAGAGCCTCAGAGGCCCCCAACACCTCAGCACTGAAGCAGACCAAAAATGAACCCAACATGGCTCAGGGAAATTTTGGGGAAGAGGGGGGTGAAAAGAATGTCAGAGCCACATAATGGGTCATGATATGTAGAACATTTATCTTACCCATACCTGTGGGCTAACTTCACAATGCACAACCCATATACCTCAACATGGAGGGGCCAATGAGGAGGGGGTAGGTCACGAATGACCCTAATAATGGTACCAAACTGACTGTATTTGCTGAATACAAAACTAATTAATAAAAAATAAAATATTAAAAATTATAGAAAAGAAAAAAAAGAAAATGTTAATTGAGATTCAACTTTATAACTAAAAGTAAAAATGAAATAATAAGTTATGGTTAATACTTTTCATTTCATTGTCACTTTGAAATGGCCTAATTAAGAATCTTAATTACTTTTTTTTTTTTTTTTTTCTTTTTGGTGTTTCAAGGTAAGGTTTGACTCTGGCCCAGGCTGACCTGGAATTCACTATGTAGTCTCAGGGTGGCCTCGAACTCCTGGTGATCCTCCTACCTCTGCCTCCCTAGTGCTAGGATTAAAGGCGTGTGCCACCATGCCTGGAAAAAATCTTACTTACTTTTGTGTTGGAGAGATGGCTTAGCAGTTAAGGCTCTTGTCTGCAAAGCCAAAGGATCACAGTTCTACTGTCCAGGACAAACATAAGCTGAATGCACAAGGGGGCATATCCTTCTGGAGTTCATTTTCAGTGGCAGGAGGCCCTGGCATGCCCATTCTCTCCCACCTTCTCTCTCTCAAATAAATAAATAAAATATATATTATTTAAGAATCTTCCTTATGATGTTTTAAAATTTTATTGATATTTACTAAGGTAAATAATATTTAACTATATCTTAAATACATATATCTATCTATGTGTAGGTGACACCCAAAAATCTCTACATTGTTTGTATTCAGCTAAATATGTTGTGTAAAATATTCATAGTTTTTATTTTGTAAAGTATAAGGTCTGTGCTTTGATCAATGTCCAAATTAAAAAAAAAATGAAAAAAGGACTGGAGAGATAGCATAGTGGTTAAGCACTTGCCTGTAAAGCCTAAGGACACTGGTACAAGGCTCGATTCCACAAGACCCACGTAAGCCAGATGCACAAGGTAGCAAATGCATCTGGAGTTTGTTTAAAGTGGCTGGAGGCCTTGGTGTGCCCATTCTCTCTCTATCTATCTGCCTCTTTCTCTCTGTGTCTGTCCATCACTCTCAAGAAATAGATAAAAATAAACAATAATAAAAATAAACACTTCAGCAATCTTCTGTAAGCACTTTGAAGGACAAGGCTTTGGACAAATTGTATATATATATATATATATATATATATATATATATATATATATACACACATATATACATATATTTGACTTGATTTTGACATTTTTATAAGTAGTCTAAACTACATGTATAGGAGGCAAACATTATTGTTTAAGTAAGTTGATGCCTTGCCTTTTAAAAATTAAAAGTAAATTTTAAGCTGCTTTTCTCTGTCTTTTTTCAGTAGTACAATATGTGCTTACTATTTTGATTATGTGTCTCATTCATAGCTACTGTTTTGAATAAGTTTTTTCAATTGATCTTCAAAGCTGCTGAATATAGGTTTCATTCAAAATTCCATTTCATTTTGAATTGCATTATTCTTAAGTAATGCATCTTCATCACAGGTCATTGCACCAGTGAAATTAATCTGATAAAACACCTGTGTGACAGAGAAAATGATATATTAGTGTGATTCATCATTAATGAACATCATCAACCCATGATCTATTAGTACATTGCTGAAAAGATGGTGTCATTAGGAAAGAGAGAGCTTCTTGTGCTAAATTACATTGTAGAGGGTAGGAGCTAAAATCTAACATAACCTGGAAGCAGAAAATGAATCTGCCAATACGAAGTCACAGTTCCTGAAAGTTTTATTTATTTTTTTATTTTAAAGTGTCAGACTAGCATCTTTGCTAATGTCTTTCACTGCCTACTGCATAATTAAATGTGTCCTGATGACTCATCTACTATTAATTGCTGATCATCCACTAAAAAATACATCATTTATGAAGAAGACTTCCACATGCTGCATCACCCATAAGAAAAGGAAACAATTTCATTTGAGGATGAGATACAAGAGAATTTAGAAAATAACCATGGAAGAGTATTTCTTCAAGTATCCCCTTATGTACAAATGTGACACAAACTGCCTCATTTCATGGGACCATTATATATAGATTTAGTAGGATATTGTCTGAAATACCTGTGCTTGAATAATTCAACAAATATAAATTAAATTTATTTGAAATAAAGGTTATATCTGTATATACAGTATAACATTAAAATTGAGATAAACACACATATAGGGTGGCAAAGATCACTTAGCATTTAAGGTGCTTGCCTGCAAGGCCAAAGGATTCAGGATGATTCCCCCAGGCCTCATGTAAGCTAGATGCACAAGGCAACACATTTGTTGAGCATGTTTTCAGTGGCTGATGCCTGGCACACCCATTTTCTCTCTCTCTTTCTCTCTCTGTCTATTTATCTCTCTCTCAAATAAATCATCACAGAAAATTTTGAAGTAATTATATAAATGTGAGAATGTTGCAGTCACCTTCTTGTTGTTTGTATAAAGAATAGGGAGCTCCTGAGCCTAGGTTCCATCCATGGATAGTGTGTTGGCGGGCACAGTGGTGTGGAGTAAGTAGGCCAGACCCCTGTCTTCCAGCTCTCCCCAAATCCTCCCAGTCTCCTTGTCCTGGTCCTGGTAGGTCCCATTGTGCTTTGCTTGAGGAGGCCTGCTCTCTAAGTGATCTGTGAAATCAGGCCTTCTGCACTGGTATCCTGACTGGCCACTGGGTACCAACATTCCTATTCACCAGAGACAGAGGGTGCCAGGACCAAAGGACAAAACCTTGCTTCCTCCTTAATGAGATAGTCTCCCTAAAGTGGTTTGACAACAATGTAATGTATAGTTCCACAATGGAAGGATCTAGTGAAATCATAGAGCAATCAACAGAAATTCATTCTCAAAATGAAAACACGATAACCAATGAGAACTTGATCAACAAAATCACTGAACTTGAAGCAAACCATCAAAGAACCAACAATCGTATCAATGAGATTAAAGAGGATTATTTCCTAGAATGTACAGCTTTTGACAGTACTAGATGGAAGAAAACATTTGAAACCTCCAAAGAATAAATACATTGCAGATGAATCAAGAATCAAAAAAAAAAAACTGGACCCTTCTTTAAGAAACCCACTTAACCCTAAAGATAGATACCTCCTTAGGGTAAAAGGTTGGAAAAAGATGTTCTAAGCAAATGGAATTATAAAAAGCAGGTGTGGCTATATTAATATTTGATAAAATAGACTTCAAACCAAAAGTAATCAAAGAGGATCAGGAAGGCCACTTCTTACTCACAAATAAAGGGAGTGATCTAGCATGAGCACATCACAATCACAAATATATATGTGCCACACACAGGGGCACCACAATTTATAAAACACAATGTACTTGACAATAAAATAGAAATAAACATCAGTACCACAACAGTTGGAGACTTCAATACTCTTCTGTCATCAATAGACAGACCATCCAATAATAAAATCAACAGGGAATTAATATAGCTCAACAACATCATAGATCAATTGGACCTAATGGATATCTACAGAATTTTACATATCAACTGGGCAGAACACACATTCTTTTCAAAAGCCTATGGAACCTTCTCTAAAATTGACCATATATTAGGCCATAAATTGTTTCTTCATAAAGTCAGGAAAATTAAAGTAACTGCCTACATCATGTCAGGTCACAATGCTTTAAAGCTAGAAATTAACAACAAGACACACATCAAGAAATCCACCAGCTCCTGGAGAATAAACAACACACATTTAAATGATGAATAATGAATGGGTCATGGGAAAAAAATCAAAAATAAATTGTAAAATTCCTAGAACTTAATGATACTGAAAACACAACCTACCAAAACTTATGGGACACAATGAAGGCAGTCCTATGGGGGAAATTAATAGCCCTAAGTGCTTTCACTAAAAAGACAGAGAGATCCCAAATTAATAATCTGGCTGCACACCTAAAGGCACTGGAAAAACAAGAAGAATCCAACGCAAAGGGCTCCAGATGGAAAGTAATAATCAGTATTAGAACAAAAATTAATGAATTGGAAAATAAGAAAACAATTTTAATAATTGATGTAAAAAGAGCTGGTTATTTGAAAAAAAAAATTAAGAAGATTATTAAACCCCTGGCCAATTTGATCAAGCAAAAAGAAAACAAGAGAAAAAAAAAAAAAAAAAGAAAAAAAAAACAAGAGAAGTCTCAAATTAACAAGATCAGAAATGAAAAAGGACAGATCAAAATAGACATCTATGATATTTGAAGAATCATCAGGGCATATTTCCAAAATCCCTACTCCTCAAAATTGAATAACCTGAACAAAATGGATGAATTCCTAGACACATACTACCTGCCCTAACTAAACTCAGAGTGGATTAATTTACACAAGCCTATCACATCCATGGAGATTGAAATGTCATAAAAAAATCTCCCCAAAAAGAAAAGTCCAGGACCAGATGTATTCTCAGCTTAATTCTATAAACCTTTATTGAATAACTGAAACAATTTTTCTTAAAATGTTTTGCAAAATTGGAGACCAGGGAAACCACCTTAGCTCCTTTCATGAAGTGAATATCATCCTAATATCAAACCAGACAGAGATGCAATAAGGAAAGAAAACTAAAGGTCTATATCCCCAATGAACTTAGATAGAATGATCATGAACAAAATCCTTGCAAACTGAATTCATCAGCACATTAAAAGTATTATCCATCTTGGTCAAGTAGGCTTTATCCTAGGAATTCAGGGATTATTTAACATACAGAATAAGGTCAACATAATATACCACATAAATAAACTTAAGAATAAGAACCACATGGCCGGACATGGTGGCATATATCTTTAATCCCAGCACTTGGGAGGCAGAGGTAGGAGGATCAACTTGAGTTCGAGACCACCTGAATTTACATAGTAAATTCCAGGTCAGAAAAAAAAAAACAAATAAACAAAAACAAAAACAAACAAACAAACAAAAACCCCACATAACCAATCAGTTGATGTAGAGAAAAAATACAATACCACTTCATGGTAGAAACACTGGAAAGAATAGGCAGGAAGGGTTTATATGTCAACACAATAAAGGCTATATATAAAGCACCTAAAGCCCAATTGATACTACAATGGGTAAACACGCAAGGATTTCCCACTGAGATTGGAAAAAAGATAGGGGTGCTCACTCTCACAACTGCTCTTCAACATAGTGCTAGAAATACTAGCCAAAGCAATATGACTGAAGAAAGAAATAAAAGATACTCAAATTGGAAAGGAAGAAGTCACGTTAGCCCTAATTGCAGATGACATGACCCTATATATATGTAACCTGAAAGTCTCCATCTCAAAATTTCTAAAGATGATAAATTCCTTTAGGAAAGTGGCAGGATGCAAAGTCAGTTCAAAAAATCAGTAGCTTTTCCATTTGCAAAGGGCAAATATGCAGAGAAAGAAATAAGTGAAGTGGTCCCACTTTCAATAGCAACAACAACAACACAACAAAAATACCTTGGAATAACACTGTGGTGGTTTGATTAAGGCATCCTCCATAAAATTAGGTCCTCTGAATGCTAGGTTCCCAGCTGATGGAGATTTGGGAATTAATGCCTCCTGGAGGCAGTGTATTGTTTGGAGCAGGCTTAAGATATAGCAAGTTTGCCCTTCCCTGTGTTTGTCACATTCTCCTGTTCCTATTGTCCACCTTATTTGGGCCAGGGGGTTATGTCTACCCTCTGCTCATGCCATCCTTTTCCCCTGCCTTCGTGGAGCTTCCCCTTGAGCCTGTAAGCCAAAATAAACCTCTTTGTCCCCACAAGCTGCTCTTGTTTGGGTGATTTTTCAGCAATGTGAACCTGACTGCATCAAACACTAAACAAGGATGTGAAAGATCTATATAATGAAAATATTGAAAAAAAAAAATATCTCAAGAAAGAAATTGCAGAGGGCTTGAAAAGATGGAAAGACCTCCCGTGTTCCTGGATAGGTCAAATTAATATTGTGAAATTGGAAATTCTACCAAAAGCGACATACAGACTTAATAACAATAAAATTACCAGCCTCTGATATTCAAACATATCCTCAGAACAAAAATACTTAAAAATAAAAATAAACACCTCTGGTGGTATCACCATATCCAATCTAAAGCTATATTACAAAGCCATAGTGAAGACAACAGCCCATTACTGGAATAAAAACAGAAATGTAAGCTAATGGAACAGAATTGAAAACCCAGACCTTACAGAACTTTGGGCATGCAACTAAAGCTACTTTACCTTTGACAAAGTTCCCAATAACGCAGAGTGGAGAAAGACAGCATCTGCAACCATGTTATTAGACAAATTGGATAACCATATGTAGAAAAATGAAATTAGACCCACACATATTGCCATACACAAAATTCAAGTCCAAATGTATTAAAGACCTCAGTGTAAGACCTGAAACTCTTCAACTACTAGAAGGAAAACTAGGAGGCTCTCTCAATGATATAGGACTGGGAAAAGACTTTCCGAACAAAACCTCAGAAGCCCAGAAAAAACTGGTGGAGAGGAGACTTTCTGATCAGCTGAACATGCAGTATGTTCCACAGATATAGCTTCTGTAAGTAACTCATGCTGGGGTGGGCTTTTTGATGTTACAGATGCCTTTGAGTCATCCATGTCAAAAGTAACCCCTGACATCCTTTGTAAGAAACTCCAACATATTAAGTGGCTCACCACACTGGACTGTGCCCTGTCAAGGGTGAATAGATCTATATTATATGTGTCTCCCAGGGAAAATGTTTCATGCATCAACATGGTGCTCTGATAACATCCTGTAGAAAAAGTTGAATAAATTATAACTGCAGAGACTCCAAAGTTTGGCTGCCATTGTAAGTCCACCAGTGGACTAACCCACAGGTGAAGCAGAGCCTCCTGGTAAAAGGTCCTCCTCTAAACTGGATCCACAAATGGAAAAACAAATTTCCTCCCTTCCTTCCTTTTTACCCTCCCTCCTTCTTTTCCTCCCTCCCTCCCTACCTCCCTCCTTGCTTCCCTTCCTCCCTTCCTTTCTTCCTGTCTCTCTAATATAAAGGTTTCCATCATTTTGCCTCTTTTTATTTTCTAACTCCTTCAAATCACACACAGATTTTCTTATAAAATAAACATTTGCCTTTCATTGTTTATAGATTTTATATCTTCTTAACTCAAGCCAACACAATCTGAACCAGGTCTTTCACACTTTCCCATCCCTACCTGACTGCCTGAAAATAAAGCTACCTGGCTGATTCTTCTTCACACTCAGGAACCAGTGATAAAATATTTTATTACACATCAAAGGTATAATTTCATAAAGAAGCTCTAATTCATGTAGATATGGATATCAATAAATGGCAATTAATTTAGGAAGTATACTTGGACAACTGTGAAAATGAGGCTGGACCATAGGAAATATAATTAAGGAATGTTTAGACCCTGAATTTTCCAGAGTGATGGTGTCAATAGAAATCTGGTTAAGGTTAATAAAGATCTTGTTAGAGTTTGACTATGCATTCTGATGATCGCTTCCTACATTTGCCCCCCACCCAAAGTAAGCAACAGTAATGGTGAGAAATGAGAGAAGAATTTAACCAGTAATAGCTATATTGGGAAGACAGAGACCCTGACATTTTTACCGCATCTTTCAGAAGTGTTCATGCAAAATCATAGGTTAAAAGAAGTATAATTGTGCTAGAAGTTGGTACACATGCCTAATTAAGAAGTCTTGATCCAAATGCGTTCTGATTAATCATTATCTCAGGATCAATCAGGAAAGGTTTTGTCATGATAAGATGGACATTGCTGCTCATGGGATAATTTTAATTCTTATCACAAGATGTTTATCCATCAGCCCAGTTGTTGCTGAAATTCAAGGTAACTGAAAATAAATGAAGGACTCAAGGGAAAGGAAAAGCCAAAGGGAGAAGTTTTTATCCTGCTTTTATTTACTTAATGAACAACCAAAATTTAGAGTGTGGATTTTTGTTGTTTTGTTAATTTTTGAAAAATCAGCCTCTAATTTCAATTTGAGTGACTAATATACATGGTAGAGCCTTTGTACCACTAGATTCTGTGCTAAGAAGGTAACTCACATTGCACACTGTGAAATACTTCTGTAATTATAGAAGGGTGGAATTTGAAGGATCAGAGCCCAGTTACCTTGGGTTATGGATAGCCCCTTAATAGCCATTTATTTCCCACCTTTGTGTTTGACCCAATATCCTGTGCCTGTAGAAGGATAATAGGAGAAAGATAGTTTTTCTTAAGGCAGTTTTAGCTAGAGATTGAGGCCTAGAGAGAACTGGGAGATACCACCCCATATGCCATCTCTCCCTGACACAAGAACAACAGCAGTGAGACTCATTTCTGACAAAGACTGATCTATAGTGTTGTCTACTGCCCAGTCTAGCATGATACCTATATAGAAGGCCCAGGATGGGCTGGCCAGGGGATCTGCCCTCTAAATCTATTAACCTATAGGGTCTACTCCTTGCCCACAAAATCTGCAGTCTTCTTCATGTCACTGACTCCACCCTGCTGCTCTGCTCAGCTCAGTTAAGCTCTGCTTTTTTTTGGTTCTTCTCTGCTCACCTACCTTCTTTCCTTAGGACAAAAGGGGTAAATGAATCTGGCTATTCCCTCACCCAGCCTGGCTGGGAGTAGCACATAAAACTGCTTCTTGGTCTGGAGGAACTTTTCTGTTTCCCTCTGCTTTACAGTTTGGGGTAACTTCTCATTTTGATTATATGCATGATTTTTCTCTGGTGTCTGAATCTACCATGTGTACATTTTTCTTACACTCCATATCTACCAACTTTAGGTGTGTTACCAGTGTCATTTCTTTTTAAAAAAATTGAGATTTTTTTGTTCATTTTTATTTATTTATTAGAGAGCGAGAGAGAGAGAGAAAGAGAGAGAGAGAGAGAGAGAGAGAGAGGGAGAAAATGGGCACACCAGGGCCTCCAGCCACTGCAAACGAACTCCAGATGCATGCATCCTCTTGAGCATCTGGCTAACATGGGTCCTGGGGAATTGAGCCTCAAACCAGGGTCCTTAGGCTTCACAGGCAAGCGCTTAACCACTAAGCCATCTTTCCAGCCCTACCAGTGTCATTTCTTTAAACTTGGGATAACCACAAGTGTAACTCTTCATTACTCATTTCTCCTCTGAATCTCTTTGATATCTCTGCTTTGATATCTACCCTCTCATTTTTTTCCTTGAGCCCCACCATTTGTCCTCTTAACCGAAAACATGTGGCAGATGCAATGAATTCTCCTGTCTCCTACACAAGCTCTTAGATTCCTACTTCCACATGTTTATGACTCTTTTCTAGCTTTGCTGCCTAGGGCCTAATTTCACTTAATTAAGCTCCATAATTTGTGGTTTCTCCCTTAAATAGACCCCCAAAATTGTGATTTTTCCCCTCAAAAAACTTAATTCATAATTTATTCTTTTTGAGTTCATCTTTATCAATTGTTTATTAAAGATAGGACAGAACCCAAAACTTTGTGTTCATAACTGGGAAACCTCTTCTGATTCCCCAGATGCTTCAGCACTATCAGGTGATCAGGTGAAACCTTTTGGAAAATACTAACAGACCACCAGCTTCCTTCAACCCAAGGCTAAGAACATTGTCTTCTGATAGTGTCAATCTCGTATAGCAGAATTTTTTCAGCTTGTGTGTAAACCTGCAGTCTAACCTAATATTTCCAAAAAATGTATTTAAAAGTTCCTTTGTACATGGTTTTCTTTTGTTCTATAATTATAAACCAATAAACTATGTTACTATAAAAAATTGTCAATACATTTGGAACAAGGGACTTGGGGTAACAGGAATCTCTGTTATTAGGTTAAGGACACTCATATTTGGCTATAAAATAAACTCTTGTCACCTTTGAGGTCAGAGCTGTGTGCTTTACATCAATAACCTTAGAATATGAAAATGAGATAGGATGGGGATTCCCCATATCAGAAAGATCTGCCATTTGTTAGGAGGATTAGATAAGGACTTTCAGCCAAGGTTATCCATCTGGCTGATGTCTGAAAAATAAATTAAGGACAGAATTTGATCCCTATATACTATAATTGAATAGATGGTACCATCACAGTAGTGTTGAACAGAACATAGAAATTGGCTAGGCAGAAGATAGAAATTGGCAAGGCAGTTAAAGATAACAGGACCCTAAACAGTTTTTCCCCCATCAGCTAAAAAGCTTCAAATATGCTCGGCCTGAATTTTCCCTAAAGGAGTTCCTCTTTTACAGAAGAGAAGGGGTTTTTACTAAATATTCATTAATCCTGTACACCTGACATGGAAACTGGACTGATTAGCTCATCCCCCATTCAGTTATCACTATTAACTCTGAGTTAACAGCCTTCAATAGTATCTCATGTCTTGGAACATCCTGATCTACAAGAGATCTACCTTCTTTCCTTCTCTTAAACTCTGTAATAAAATCCATATAAATCTCACCTTCTATGATATTTGGATTTCATTCTTTGACTTCACTAAACAAGAACCTAGAGGTAAATGATTCACTGAAAACTTTGCATGACTAGAAGTGTCTGGAACTCTAACTACTGAGTTAAAAGTTCAGCCAAGAGAAAGGCTCTGTCACTCTCAAAGACATCCCAAATTCTTGTAATGATAGAACTTCAGTACATACTACATGGTGGAGCTTTGCTGAACTTCCTGGCTTGCAGGACTTCAATATCATAGCATTGTTCTAGCTTAGAGGTGAGGAAGAAGAAACAGACTTCTCATTTAGGATCTTTACAGATATTGTCCTAAATTCTTTGCTTTGCTTTATTTTGATTTTAAGTATTTTGTTATCTTAAGAATATATATAAAAAAATTAGACTAGTGTAGCAGACAGCTTCAGGTTCACTGAGATGAACTTCCAGACCAGGCATAGTTATGGAGGAAGAGATATCTACTGAAGCCTACAGATCCAAGAGAAGTTCCATAATGGCAGAAGAAGCTGGCTTGCCTTCAGAGGTCTAAGAGAGAGAGAGAGAGATCAGAGGAGCACAAATCAAAAGCCACACAGTACAGCACACTTCAGGAACTCCAGCTAGGCACACGTTGCATCTCTTTAGATTGAAAACTCAAACCTACTCCAATACGTTAAGATCCACCCAGTGACAATGCCTTCAGCCAGGTGGATGCAGATTCAAACTAAAAACTAATAAAACACTGAATAAACTATAAACTAATAAAACACTGAATATATTGGGTGCCATCTATTCAAACTACCACAGCTAGGTTGTTTTTATTTCTGTTTGTTTGTTTGCTTTTGCTGTAAATGACTCCAGTAAATTTCTTCATTTGACAAACATCAAAAGAGAAAGAGTCTATGCTGGATATATTGCTCCATGGTTAAGAAAATTGACTTCAAAGCCTAACAACCAGGGTTTGATTCCACAGTGCCCACATAAAGCCAGATGTATAAAGTGGAGTATGTACCTAGAGTTTGTTTGCAGTGGTTGGAGGCCCTGGCATGCCTATTCTCTCTACTCTCACTCTCTCTGCATGTAAATAAATAATTAATTGGATGAGAGACTGTTTGGATAGAAGAAAGGATTCAATTGAAGGAGTATTTGGGAGGAGAAAAAGAGGATGATGAGAAGGGATTATGATCATATATCATTTATATTTATAAAATTATCATATAAAAGTCTAAAACAATAGAGATTAACTTTTATTTTTTTAATTTATTTTTTATTGACAACTTCCATAATTGTAAACAATATCCCATGGTAATTCCTTCCCTCTCTCCACTTTCCTCTTTGAAACTCCACTCTCCATCATATCTCTTCCCCTTCTCAACCAACCTCTCTTTTATTTTGATGTCATGATCTTTTCCTCCTATTATGATGGTCTTGTGTAGGTAGTATCAGGCATTTTGAGGTCATGAATACCCAGGTCATTTTGTGTCTGGAGGAGCACGTTGTAAAGAGTCCTACCCTTCCTTGGACTCCTACATTCTTTCTGTGACCTCTTCCACAATGGACCTTGAGCCATTGGAGTTGTGATTGAGATATTCCAGTGCTGAGCACTCCTTTGTCACTTCTTCTCAGCATCGTGGTGCCTTCTGAGTCATCCCAAGGTTACTACCATCTGATAAGAGAAGGTTCTCTAACTGAAAGTTAGAGTAGCATGAATGTATGGGTATAAACATTAAGAGAAGTGCTTACTCGGAAGTTTGGTGAGCATAGTATATACTTTTAGACAGACACCAGTAGATGTTTCATGCCCTGAGGGCTCATGACTACCCCCATTGAAGGTTTTCAGTATCAGGTAAGTATTCCCTCCCATAGTGAAGGGCTCCAGTCAAATTAGAGGGTGGTTGCTTTCCCCCATAACAGACGTGCCACTATTGCACCAGTTGGCTCATTTGGCTTGGCTGGCCAAATATAAGACTTGCAGGGTCCACTTTTGGGTATTTTCACTGGTGATTTCACTCTCTTCCATTGAATGGCATTCAGCGTGGCTTTTTCCAGCTTTCTGTCAGCTGGTCTACATGGAGGAAGTTTTCAGCTTACCTCCAGTAGGATTTCTCAGTGATCTTGCA
Source organism: Jaculus jaculus (assembly GCF_020740685.1). NCBI lineage: Eukaryota > Metazoa > Chordata > Mammalia > Rodentia > Dipodidae > Jaculus > Jaculus jaculus. Next base: position 42,993,221 of record NC_059104.1, read on the forward strand.
TCCCAAGTATGTGTAGTCTTCAGCAATAGGGTCTTTATACTTATAAAAATTATCAAATAAAATCTAAAAAAATGGAGATTGACTTTTAAATAAAAATTAGATTATGTCAGCTGCTCTCCTTTTGTGTAAACAAACTAAAATGCCTTAAATGTTTTAAATACTAAAACAAAACTATCGAAATTATTTAGTATGCCAGGCAGTCCCAGCACAGTCGTGTGCTGCTATGCAACTCCAGGCTTGTAGTGTGCCACATGCCCCGTTATCTGTCTGCTCTAACATTGCGGAGTGCCTTCTACTTCTGGACAGCTCTCCCTTTCCCAACTGCAGCAGCAACCTGGATTTCCTGGTTACTACCCTTTGAAATATCCTTCTGTTCTCTTCCAGAATAATTACATATCCAGCATCCAACATTCAAATTTCAACCAAGCAAAACATATAAAGGAAACTTTCTTTCCAATGCTTAATGTGATACTTTCATAACACATATAGTTGCTTTGTGGCTCTGAGGAGGTTGCATGTCTCTTACAAGAGCTCTTTAATTCATAAAACTGCCACATAGTTCTATAATTTGAAAGAAATTAGAAAATTGAAGTAAAGAAAATGAATTTACTTAAATTTTTCAAAAACTAGAGAGGGAAATACTTTGATCTTTCTCATAATTTTCTGTAGCAATGTTATATTTTTATTCAAAAGATGAAAAAAAAAACAACTCTTTTTGGTTTGGCTATGAGAAGCCCTCAGATTTGTGTGAAGCCTCTTCCTGGGAGGAAAGTGCTTATTCTTCTTGGCACCAGGGTTTAAGTCTTTCCCTTTTCCCAGTATGGAAATTCTGGGGAAATTTCAATTCTTTCAGATCCACTGATTCTATAGGCTGATATCTGAAGGGAGTACCACAGGTGTCTGACTAGAATGTCTCCTCTCCTGTCAGACCAAAATGTTTTAAATTAATTCTTTTATTTTAAATTAATACATATACTCTCTCTTTCTCTCAACAGAATATGATTACTAAGAATATCCAAATTATGCTTATTTTCCTCAAAAGTTTATTGCTAGTTCTTTAATATCTATTGATTTGTTTTCTAACCAATTTAAGATATATTTATGACCTAATTGAAAATTTGAAAATTAAAAGAAAAATAGGTTAACAAAAACAAGTTTTAATCTAGTTATCAAACCAGATATTGACCTTGCAAATATTATATAAAATCAAATATACAATTTTATGTCATATTATATAAAGAGAAAAAAAATCTCTTAACTGTGAAGGAGATCATGTGTGCTAGAGAGAGATAAGTTATTTTTTTTTTTTTCTGCAGAGGTAGATTTAGAAAAGTATTTTATGGAAAGGACTAAATATCAGCTATAATGGTGTGAGATAGAGCAGATAGAGCTTTAAGTTCTTATCCATGTATAGCAAAGAATTCAAAAATGTCAACACAAATGGTAAATTAATAAATATCTGAAGCATCTAGGCAAGAGGAAAGAGGAAAAAACTCCCATACTGAGTAGTTTGGCAGGGTCTTGAGCAGGTTCCCAAATGGTAGCCCTAATTGGACTTCTTTATAACCTTGAAAATGTAAATGAGGAGGCTCTTTATTGGGATAGGCCATATTGTCAGGCTAAGGTGTATAGCAGGGATCTTAATTCCTTGATGGTGCACAGGAAAGGAAAATAAGCTTAAGAAGAGCCTAACATGAGAGAGGGCAGAACACAATGAGAATGCATAAAGGGTGAAGGACCTGAAAGGGGCACCTGTTCGCAATATAAATTCAGACTGGTGTTTCTTTCTAGTATGGCCAGGGAAGATTTGCACATGTGTTATTCTCGGGCCCCTGCATGATTTTCAAGATGATGTTAATTACCACTTATTTTAACAATTATATACATTTGTATCAGCTGCCTCCAGTGTATCAAAAGGAAACCAGCCATTCTTCTAAATACATACAGAAAATAACAGAGGACTGATATTCAACATCATCATCTGATTCCATGCTTATTCTGTTTCACTGGCATCTCAATTTCTGTTCTTGTATTTCTCTTTTACACACGATTTCAGTTTCATGTCCACAAATGATTCCTCTATAAACTGTTCTCTTTAAGAAGACTGACATGGGGCTGGAGAGATGGCGTAGCGGTTAAGCACTTGCCTGTGAAGCCTAAGGACCCGGGTTCGAGGCTCGATTCTCCAGGACCCACATTAGCCAGATGCACAAGGGGGCACACACGTCTGGAGTTCGTTTGCAGTGGCTGGAAGCCCTGGTGCGTCCATTCTCACTCACTCTCTCTATCTCCCTCTTTCTCTCTCTGTCACTCTCAAATAAAAAAAAAAAAAATGAACAAAAAAATTAAAAAAAAAAAAAGAAGGCTGACATGTTAGCAATCTTTTCTCTTGGTGAGGAATTAGGATGTAGAATGAAGGTAGCAGAGTGTTGCACTTACTTTCTTGTTGGTGACAGAAAGCACCAAAAACAGCTGATGGGAGGAAAGTTGTTTATTTTGGTTTACAGGTTTGAAGCAAAGCTCTAAGATGACAGAGGAAAGCCAAGCAGGTGCAGAGTCTGGACACCAACTCTACTGCAACAGGTGGACAGCACAGCATAAGAGTGAGTTGCACACTGGCAAGAGAAAACTGGTTATCACTAAATACAAAATAATACTGCTCAATCAACACGCCTCCTCTAGCAAAGCTCTAATTCCCAACTCCAGCTGGGGACCTTGCATTCAGAACACATGAGTTTATGGGGGACACCTGATAAATCCACCACACACACTCATCTGCAGTGTGGCTCCACACACCTTCCTGCAGTAGAAACACATGAATTGTGCCATTGTTCCTCTGTTCCAAAGTGTCTTCCCTTGCTAGATTCCTTCTACCTATCCCCCTGCACCCTTCCTTAATTCTTTAAATCCACATATGGTTTCATGCTTCTAGACAAACAAATCAAAACAAACAAACAAAAACCCTTAAATCCTTGTACAATATCAACAGAATGTGATTACTAAGAATTCCCAAATTATGCTTATTTTCCTCAAAAGTTTATTGCTAGTTACTGGTATACACAACATAGTTTGACACTCACACTCTATTTTATGAGCCCTATTGTTTATGAGTGTAACCAGGGCCATAAGCTTGAATACTAATATTTTTAGTAGATGCATCTATGTTTTGAATCCAACTTTAAGGATTATGATATTGACAAGCAATACTTATCTGTAATGATTAGTTAATGATGAAGTCAAATAACTTATAAGTGTGAAACATAACTGTATTTATTTTAAATCTTTTTATTTTATTTTTTAAATTATTTATTTATTTATTTGAGAGCAACAGACACAGAGAGAAAGACAGATAGAGGGAGAGAGAGAGAATGGGCGCACCAGGGCTTCCAGCCTCTGCAAATGAACTCCAGACGCGTGCGCCCCCTTGTGCATCTGGCTAACGTGGGTCCTGGGGAACCGAGCCTCGAACCGGGGTCCTTAGGCTTCACAGGCAAGCGCTTAACCGCTAAGCCATCTCTCCAGCCCTATTTTAAAATAAAAATAAAAATTATCTCCAAATTAGTTAAAAGTGAATGTGTATGTATGTGACTTGAACAGAAATATGACCTCAACATCAACATTAAAAGCTAAAAGTGTATAAGAATATTATAGAAGTTATTTGGTTCTACTTTCAAAGTATGCTATTGTATATTCAATCTAACCTTGCACAGCAACTATGCAGTTTTCCTTCAGCTGCCTGTTATTATACAACATGCATGTTGTAAGCACCTTATTACAAACTTGTTTAGAAAACTATATAATGATGTTGCTTTTTATAATTTTATTTTCACCAAATTAGTAGATTTGTTCTTTTTTCTTAGCTTGTAACCCAAAGTTTATTCTGGAGAGGTACTGACAAAAGTAACAGCTTCAGAAGAGTGACACAAGCACACAAAATAATTGTATCCCAAAAGAATATATTTGAGATACCTCTAACAGAGATTTGAAGGTTTCATGATTTCAAAATACTCATCCTATAAGTTTAATATTTTGGCATTATTTTTGATAAGTTTTTTTATTGGCAAAAACATTTTTAATCATAAGATCAATAAAAGTGTATATAAATAAATATGTATAGCTTGTTCAATTTGGTATAGAATATTAATATTTGATAAATGTAAAAAGAAAAATGTGCAATCCTTTTTTCCATAGAACCACTCCTCATGCCTTTAAATATATAATATGATGATAGTAAATACTGACATAAATGTAAATAAAAATAAACTCATTTTTCCTTGGGTAAAAATGACATGACTCTACAATATATAGAAAATTATATGCACAATGTTCTGAGGTCTGCTATTCAGTGGGATAGTTTATGAGATTTCAGAAACTGACAGGAAGGAAAAGAACACAGAGAATAAATGTGTGGTCTTTTCCAAGTAGTATAGATAAGGGGAAAATTGTAAATAAGAAGAACACTATTCCTGAAATTCACTTTGATACTCTACAAAACAATCTAAAAATGTACATATCCACTAATCAAGCAAAGTCAAATTGAGAAGCAGAAATTTTCTTCTTAAAAAGTATAACTATGCTGTGGGGGGTGGAGGCTTAGAGAGTTGGATTAGCAGTTAAAGGGGTTTGCTTGCAAAATCAGATGACCTGGGTTTGACTTCTCTGTACCCACATAAATGCAGATTCATAAAATGGTGTAGGAGTGTGGAGTTTGTCAGTTGTGGCAAGAGGTCTTTGCATGCCCATTCAGTCACACACATGCACACATACTGTCTCCTCTGGTAAATAAGTAATAAATAAAATATCTTTAGAAAGAGTATATTAGGGGATGGGTTAACATCTATTTGAAATTTTAAAAGTTAAAAAATAGCACTGAAGATTATATTATATCTTAAATTAGAGTAAAATGTTGTACATAATAGTTTCTTGTCAAGAAAACTAAATAATATCAAAATATTAATTAAAGAAATTCAATCAAATCAACAGTTTTACCGGAGTATACAAACACCACATACATACACACGTATGAAATGTTGTTTATGTTACAGACATAGTGTGGGAATATGTACAACTAATTTTATGTAATCATGGTATTATTTGCAGCATCCTAATATCCAAATGACTGTCACTCTTAACCTATCTATTTAATCCTCCAAATTATGCTAAGTAGACAATTATATTATCTTTGCTTGATGAATTATTCATCAAATTTTATCATGCATTATTTCTACTCTTCATAAAATAATAAAAGATAAATTATGCTATCAAACCTCATAGAAGCAGAAAGAGAAATTCAAAAAGTTTTTAGAAGTGCCCAGGGGCACACATCTCTAATCTTCAGGAATTGAACTAGGAGCTTTCTGATTTCATAGCAAACTATGATTATCCAATGTTACCAGGAAAGTCTTAGGAAAAGAATGCATCCCATGTTCACATCATAATGCAGAGATATGCACCAAAGTGCTGAGCCTTCATATTCCTTGAGAGTTAAGTCCTAAGCCTAGCCTGCCTGACCCTTTAGGGATTGGGTAAAAACCTGGGAGACCAGTGAACCATGTCTGAACACACTTTATTTAATTTAATTTATTAGTTTTTTTTTCAGCAAATACAGGCAGTTTGGTACCATTGTTTAGGTTCATCCATCATCTACCCCCTCCCATTGGACCCTCCTTGTTGATGTAAATGGGTCGTGCATTGTGGAGTTAGCCCACATTTATTGGTACGATAAATGTCTCTGCATACTTCTGTCAGAGTACTTGATGACCCATCAAAGGCCAGTGGTAAAACCCTATTGCTGAAGACTCCATATGCAGCTGACATGTAAAATGGAATGGCGTGGCTGGCAGCCAGGAGAGAGTCAGTCCCCAGACAGTCAGCATGTCTAGTGCCAGAAGGTGCTACATGGGCGACTAGGGGAAATGACCAATATCTGTCCAAGCAACTCATTGTCTAACCTAATTAGCATCAAATAACCTGATGTGATGCCCACACAAGTGCAATAGTGGCACACAGCCATGGTGGGGAACCAACTGCTCTTGATTTGGCTAACTGATCCCCTCAGTGGTAGGAGACCCATAGCTGGAGCTGGGAAACAAGTCAGAACCATACCCAAACATAAGCCCACTCTCCAATATCAAGCTACCATCAATCATGGGGTACAAGAGGGCTTATACCTATCAAACTCTCTATCAAAAAAGTAATTGTTATCTCAATTTTCCGGGTGCTAACTTACTCTCCATTGGAGAATCTGCTTCTCTTTTTCAGATAGATACAGATCCTAAGGAGAGAGCTGCCCCAACATACCTCAAAAGGGGCCCAACTGAAACTAAGGACAATTGGCGAAACAAGCAAGGGTGAATTTTTCCTGATGAACCGGATACCAGCACAAAGGGAAGGAGACCAACACAGAGAAAAATCGTGCCTTGATTCTTACTGACATCCAAGCCCCACAGCCCATTATTTGGGTTTGCATAGCCAAACTGACAACTGACTAACTTATCTCCTATAAATTAAATTTTCCTACTTGAAATAGTGCCTGTGAAAAAGACATGGAAGAGTGGAGAAATGTCTCAAAGATTTGTACTTCGAATAGATAAATAATGTTTGTTTCTCTTGCACAAGGTCTCTACTTGCATCCTCTCCTCTTCTTGTCTGAATTCAAATTATCAACTTAAATTATTTCTCCTTAAATTTTATTTCAAAAACACAAATAAATATGATTAACTGGTACAATCTGAAAGCCATTTCTCTATGTACTGTGTAGTATCTATAATATTTTTTTTTAAATTTGTATTAGCATTGAAATAGTAACTAACGAATTATCTCTTGGGTAGGTGATCCTCAGGGAAAATTAAACTGCCTTCAAAATTCTTGTAGAAATTCTCAAGGTTCAGGACTTTCTAAGCTGTTATAGATTCAGAGAAAATAAGGTAGAATCCTGGCAATAAAATATCTCAGAAAAGATTCAGTTTCATAGAGCATGTAATCTTACTAGTGTGAATGCCAGTGCATCCTTAAAGCATTACTCCAAGAGTGAGACAATGAAAAAATGAACTAGTTATCTAACTTATTGTCAGACTTCATCAAGCAGGTAACTGTTGAGTAGTAAAATCAATCATTTAGCTTATCCCTTGAAATATACATATGCCTAAGTAATTAAAACACATATACACATGCACCTATGTAACCACTAAAACAAATTTCTCATTCAGAAATTTATCTAATGACTGCATGTAGCCTTAGCTACTAGAAAGGAAGATAACTGTAAATATAGCCTTACCTATGATAAAGGAAGTAAACTGCAATTCGATCTTAGATATCATAAGGAAGATAATTGCCTGTACTCTTGACTACCAAAAATGAAAAAAAAAAAAGGAAACATGGGGATTACCTATCAGTTTTTGTTTTTAACTAAGAATTGCTTTGTTCATTCTGAATATCTAACTAAATATTTTGTGAATATTTACAATGTGGGCTTTGGAAAATCTCACATTGAAATTGTAGGTCTTTCTACTAGAAGTGTTTACTACAATAATGAATAAATAATATTAACTATAACCAAACCTCAATCAAAACCTGGACAGTATTAGTTATCAATTTTTTAACATATGTGACATCATACTCAGTACAAAGTCATTATACATTATCTTATATAAACCTCATTCAAACTTTAAAGTACATACATGAATATTAATGTATTCAAGCTCTTGTCTCCCCAAGGTCAATCATTAGATGCTTAACTGTGAGCCACATGGAACTTTCTGTTTGAATTCACTTCCTTTGTTTAACAAAAAGGACATAAGATGGCTGTTAGTATAATTAAATGTGTCAAAGGCTATGGAAGGTCGGAAATACCCACCTGCCACTCTGAAAACTGTTAGAGAAAACATCACAACATTCAAGTGGGGGGAGGTATGCTGTATTCAACTCTTCAACTTACTTTTCAGGCTTTTAATAAATTACCTAAGTAACTGGATGTTTCAGGAACTAACAATGTCAAGAGAAGTTGTTGGTGCCAAGCTCATACTAACTGAGTCTGTTTACAGTCTAGATCTTGCAATAATAAAAGTACTAAAAAAAAGACATGAAATTCAGAGTCAAAATAATTTTTGAAAAATATGAACCAGTGAAGATTCATGGAAAATAACAGATTTGTTTATCATTGAGGTGGTCATTAAAACTTATAACTGTTTGGAATTGCATGAAAGTTTATGTAATTTACAAAGTAACTAAAATCTTTGTCTTAGAGAATAAAAGAAAAATGAAAATAAATTAGACAAGAACTATTTAGGTAATGTAAAAGGTCATTTTGCTTTTCAATGAAAAGAAAGGATAGAAAGGAAGAAAAGAATGAAAGATGGGAGGTAGAAAGGAAGGAAGGAAAGAAGGGAGGAAAGGGAGGAGGGTGGGACATTAGTTTATTAGAAAATGTCTTTTAAGGCTCAAGGGTCAGACAGATAACTCTCAGCCTGAGATAAATTAGGCTCAGCCAATCTTGGCATTGGGAAAAATCAGAAGCTATGTGAGCCTCAATATTTACTGATTTGTATTCTGCCAATACACAGAATTGTCTTCATTTTCAGATCACTGCTATTGAAATTCTGATATTTTGTATAATTAAGAGAAATCTCTCAAAATTTAAACTATTTTAAATAAGCTATCCAACTTTAACATTCTACCAAATACAGCTTCTGTTGAAATAACTCCTACAAGAGAAGATAAAATAATGGTTCCATTTTCCTGTCTTTTAAATCTAGTGATAATGGCTTGTAATTACAGAGCCCCTCTCTTCCATGGAGCTTAATGTGTTTTGCAGACATTGCCTCATTAATCCTTCTACCTTCCTTTTAAGGTGGGAATCATGGTTTTCATTATACAGATGGAGAACCTGAGGCACAGAGAAGTTAATTGGTTTGCCCAAGGTCACACAGCAAGTAAGTGACAAGGCTATGACTTCTGACTCATGGTCTAATGCCTTATACACCAGGCCATTCAGCTTCCCCCCACTGGGGAGAAATAATCCATTCATTTTTATCAAAGTTCAACTCCAGACTGCAAAATTCCTCCGGGCAAAGTTACACACTGCAATTTCACACCACAGCATTGGCACACTGTCAATTCACACAGGGGACCTCTCCTACTGAGCTGCAAGGTTACTAATAAAAATAGAGAAGAAGTCTAAAAACAGCTCTCTGATGTCTGGTTTGTGCTGCCAGTACATAGTATCCTTCTCAAGTAATCAACAGTATAAAAACTTGCAGATGTGAGGTCTCAAATCCTAATGTTCATAAACGCTAAGAGAACATTCTGAAGGTGAAAAACTACAGGCCTAACTAGGTCATAGTAAAAGTGTCTTACAGATAGATTGTGTGCGTGTGTGTGTGTGTGTGTGTGTGTGTGTGTGTGTGTTTATTGATTCATCTATAACACACAAACCCCTCGATCTGGTCTTGGAAAAGTGCTCATAAATATGTACCCTTGTCCAAACAAGACAAATAACCAGCACATTAAAAAGTTATCACTTCAAAAGAACAGCAAAGCATTACGTGTCACCACTGTGTAATCATCCCAATAAATCATGGATGTTGTAAAACCTGGAGAAGATACCCCAGACAAGAAGGGTGTCTGATTATTTGCTATATTGCATTCTAAGGGAGCAGCATGGGAGCATGGTGTCCTCAATGGTGGAGGATAGAATAAGCATCCTGTTGTCCATTTGTACCTCTTAATTCCAATCAGGAGGGATGTAGAGAAGTGCTGAAATGTAGCTGGTTTTGATGGAAGATTCTTGTCATTAATGACCATTTGTGCCAAATCATATCCAAACAAGAGCTAGAAAGATGGTTAGCTGCCTGAATGCTCTACGGTCCCTGTAATGTGTCAGAGAAACTGAAAATCCTGTCCTGTGAACAGACACCCTGTTTAGTTACAGTATGAATTTCATGCCATCTGCTTGAATGTGCACTGGGTTAAAGTGTTCACTCAAACTTCCAGGTTGTGCAGAACCATAGTCTGCTTGCTGAGGACTGGAATTTCTCCTGAAATGGATGATTTCTTAGGAAACTAGTATTGATTAATGTCTACTGGAAGAGTCCCACAAAAGGACCATATGTTGAAGGCTTGGTTTCCAATGAAGTTGTGTTAAGAAAGGAGACATGCATCTGCTAAGATGGTGTAAGCTGGAACAACATGAGTGGATGTTCCAATATATAACTGAATAATTAGAAGAAATTATTTGAAGGAGAGGTCTGGTCTTAAATAAGTGGTTACTGGTGGCATGCCTTTGGAATAAATTTTATTCCTGGTCCCTTCCTGGGTGTCTCTCTGCTTCTGCACCACAGTAAGTGATCAGTTGTCATTCATCTCTCACTGTTTGCCATCATTTTCTAGTTTGTCTTTATCCTAAAAAATGGAGCCTATCAACCATGCAGTGAAATCATGAGTCACAATGTATCTTTCCTCCTTTAAGCTGTCCTTCTCAGATGTCTGTCACAGCAACAAAAGTCTGCCTAGTGCAGAGGCATGTTTACAAAATCACTCATGGATGTGGGGCCTCTTCATCCTCACAATATCAATGATGTCAATCCTTTATTTCTTAGGAGAAAAGATGGAAAAAAAATATTGCTTTTCAACAATTTCCTTCCTTTAGAAATTAAACTGTAAAAATAAGACTTATTTAGTTTGTTCATTGATGAATTCAAAAAGCCTGAAACAACTATTTTGATACATGTTTATTAAGTAAATAAAATGAAAAGTAAAATTTAAAAATTAAAATCATACTAGATTCTTTGTGTTAGCATGTGAAAAAAAGTCTGAAAAAACTTAGTTTATGTTCCTACCACAAGTGCAATGGTTAGTCTCTCTTCTTTCTCAAAAAGTGATAGCAGCAAGCATAATACTCATTAAAAATAAATTAATTTTGCATATTCTGAATCAGGGCTAAAAAACAAACAAAAAAAATCAAATATAACACAAAATATCCTCCTGCAAAGTCATTGGTTCAATTGATTCCCTGAAACTTTAGGTTATTCATAATTTGAAGAGAACAATTCACTGAGAACTGGATAATATGTGGAGAAGATTCTTGGCTAACACATCATGTACCTGAATTGGGCAGCATCTACTTGATTTGCCTGTTGTTGGGTCATGGTGAGGACAGAAGTGGAGAATCTACCTGATCAGCAGTGTCTCTGAGGCAGTAATTGACATTCACAATGGATGTCTTTCAAATGCATCATCACTTGAAATTAGTTTCCTAGAGAAAGTCTGGGACTTCATAACCATTTGATTAGTATTGGAGAAGATGGCATGTTAGTGCAGTGGCATTATTTTAGAATTTTTAAAATCACAATTATCTTGAATCTGTACAAGAACCAAAAGAGGAGAACAAAGCAAAGGGAAGGAAAGCAAGGGGAAGACAGACAGAGATGAGAAGGAGAAAAAACAAACAAACAAAAAAACCAAAACTGTGGAACTGCAATAGTTATACCAGGAAAATGACATTTAACTGTCTTATTATTGGAAAATTATAATAGGAGCTTCATTTACACTGATTTCCTCATTTTTGTTCTTCTAGATGGCAAAATGACAACTACTTTTCCTATATTGTCAAGTTCACCCTGTATCTCTCCAACCTTCTGAGTTAGCTTCTTTCCTAGTTGCAGAATTGCAGTAATGATACAGAAAGGCACTCATCCTTTTATCTGTATTTTTTACTTTTTAACATTTTTATTTTTAAAAATTTATTATTAGTATTATTATTATTCACAAGGTGTTTTGTAAGGAGACATAATGTGTTGGTAACCTCTTTTCCCTTGTTCCTGTCCCCATTCTGCTGGGGACCCTCCTCCTCAGTGGGGTTGCAGGATTCCCCATAGGATTGTGGGTAATATATTTTGGGACTAGCAGTCAGTTTTTTGGGCTGAGAGGGATTGCTTCTGGACATGATGTGTCAACCCGTGGCTTTTTACAATCTTTCTGCTCACTCTTCTGCAAAATGCCCTGAGCTGTGGTGGGTGAGTTTTAAGTCTACTTCAGTGATGAGCTCTTAGGAGCCTCTGGATCTCTGTTTAATAAGTGTTGCGTATCCTTGGGATCTGTTGTCTGTCTTCTGCACACTTGTGCTGATTATCAGGTTCACCATGGAAGCAGCACTCCTGAACCTTCTTTTTCCATTGTACTTTATGGGGATTCAGACAGCTGGTTCTATAGGCTATACTGGTAGAATTAAAAACAGACCACTTCTCACTGTCTTCTCCATTACCTCCCTGTCAGTGAAGCAACACCTGCCTCATCTCTCAGCCTTATTCTTGCCTTCACTCAAGCTGATCTATAGTCTTTTCATAGAGCCATGTCCACTGATGTCCTCTGCAATGAAAATAAATTTTAGTGGAAAAGTCTAATCTAACCCTGCCTCCTTTGTTTCTTAGTACCAATAACAAGCTCTCTCAGCCATATTGATTTTCTTCTGTCTTTGAACTATCTAAGTTTACTCCTTCCCAAGGTCTTTAGCATTCACTACTTCTTCATGATAATGATGCATGGATGTGAATGGTTCCTATATACTGTATGTGATAGTACATGTTCCCTAATATCTCCAAACACTTAATAATATTTTTATTCAAGTTTCATATCAGATATTACAGTAGCAAATGTGTCTTCTGTCTGCCATACCAAATTAAATTCTAACTCTTCTCTTTCCATCAACTGCCTTATTATCACTATCATTATCTTATAAATTCATTTAAATATTTAATTTTTTTTCTCTACTTGAATATAAGCTAAAATATTTGTAACTCACAGATTATCCTATTTTTATAGCTATGACTATATATATCATATCATATATATGATGCATATATACATACATATTTGTTAAGGTAGAAAATATATGAATAAATGAAAAGCATAAACAATACAGAATATTAAAGCTACAAACTCTGATTCCAGAGATGTTCCAAAAATTATTGTGGCCAAAACAGCAAAAGTATAGTAGATTTCCCAGTTTCTTAGCACTAAGATCATCACCATCTCCAGTAGCCACACAATCTCCCCAAGCCAGTAATATTGAGATGTTACTAGAAGAGTCTAAAGTAGATCACACAATCTGCCTAAAGGGGGAGATAAAAAGTACTTCCTATAAGTTGAGCCATTATGTTTTCAAGCCTAGGCTAACATGGAAACCACATAAATTCTTGAAACATTTGCATAGTTCTGCTAATTCCATTCCTTTAGTTGTTTGAAGATGTAGCCAACATGCACTGGAAAATAAGTAATGTATAATATACCACATTCAGATAATTATGGTTATAAACCAAAGTAGGAACAGAGTTAGGACCTGGCTGCAAATGGGTTGTGTGATAAATTTGAGGTGCTTGAAAATTTCTGAGACTGTGGAAGAGCATTTATTAAAACAAATATTTCAGTATTTTCTTAAACACATTCATCATCAGTTGGGATTATAATCATTTACTTCTAAATATATTTTAGACTGTTTACCTTGTACATTAGAAGAAACATATTCTCCAATGTAAGCAACCTGTATTTGACAACCATGAACAATTTTATTATAATTCTTATGAAGTTTGGGTTGTTGAGAATCATTTCTCTTTTTATAAAATAGCATATTTTAGATTGGAATTGATTGCCTTTTTATTTATTTATTTATTTTGATTTTTTGAGGTAGGGTCTCACTCTGGCCCAGGCTGACCTGGAATTCACTATGTAGTCTCACAATGGTGGTCTTGGATTTACAGTGATTCTCCTACCTCTACCTCCCAGTGTTTGGATTAAAGGCATGTACCACCACACTTGGCTTTGATTACCTTTTTTAAATCATTCCTCTAAACACAAACTCAGTCTTTAGTTATCTAGTCAATTTCATGTAACATATACATACCTTATGGGGCCTTCTAAAACTAGATAATAGCATAGAATGGTAAAAATGTGAAGTTGAAATGAGAGTTATGTTTATAAAATACAACTAATGACCTAGCAGCATCAGATGTCTTTAAAAATTGGCAGTGTACGGGTGAAATAAACACAGCACACAATGTGAAACAAATCTTCTCTTTAACTTTTTTAAAAGTACAACAGCTATTTACAGAAAGCGACTTTATTCTGCCTTCCGCCTGGCATTCTATTCAGTATGCAGCAGGTTGATCCCCCAGGAGGATTTTTAGGATTATTCATTCTTTGAATAATGTCTTGTATGTGGGCTTCAAAGAAAAGCAGTAGGAGTAGGAAGAAAAACATTTTCATTTCCAAAGGAATGTTCAAAACTTCCCAGGGGACACAGAGAAAAGATTTTGTTCAACTGAGGGACACCTGACAGCCACTTAAGTGTCTCCTTGCATTCACAGTAAAACTGTTTTCCCTCCTCCCCATATCCTAGTTTTATGCATGAGAACAACTTGGTATTCAAATAATGTATAATCTCACTTCTAGTACAGGGAATTCATTAATGGGAAACACAGAGAAGAAGCCACACAATGCCATCCACAGAAAAAGAAAAATGCTCCCTGATGGTGTGATAAGGTTTCATTCAGTCTGATCTGAATTGAGAGACTTTTGAGACCCTTCTCAGTCAGTTTAGAGATACTTGCTTTATAACAGGAGCTACTGAAGAAATGTAAAGTCATGATAACAAAATCCGTTTTGATCTGCATTAAATTCAGGGCAGTATTTTTTTGCTACTCACTTATCATGAGTCTGACAATACTTTCCTCAGCTAAAGGAAAGTGTGTTGAATTCAAAGGGATACAAATAATTGGAGCTTTTAACCACAGTACACTTGAGTGAGCCTTGCACACAATAGCTTTTCTATCACTTTTACTCAAGGGCTTTGAAAATTCTAAATTTAAGTATGAGCCTATTGATATGTGCATGTGAGTCACTATCATTTATGCAGAAATCTTTAAGTAAGATGGATCAAAATTGTTAAAGTGTTAAATTTTTCACCATATAAGTAATCGATATTAAATGTAATGTCTGTTCACCTCTTATCATGAGTCTCAATATATTTTTAATATCCTAGTCACATAGGTAATAGATGAAATCATTAACAATTTAAAATTTTAAATCCCACATATCATTTTCTTCTCTTAGAGATTTCTATTCTGATCACTGGCTCACATCACAGACTGGCTTGCTGATTATGTCTCCCTTATTAGCATCCACCTATTTACTTCTTTCTGTGAAACTATTGAGAACTCATAAACCCACTCAGTCAGTTTTTCACTGAGATGAACAGTGATCTTCACTTGAGTTTCTCTCATGTGCCATATCCATGTCCTACAACAAGGTGGTGAAGTCAGGATTGACATGGAAACACTGTATCTGTTTCAGGAAGAGATGTGTTCTGGTGCTCTTAAGATTTACTCTCAGGTGTTTCTGCCTGGTCTGGGAAGACTGGTGCAGAAAAAAATCAGAATGGCTACAAATGCACAGAATGACTCTTCTTCCACATGAGCTAAGTAATGTGAGGGTTTCATGCAGAGGTCTCAGAGGGAGCAAGTGTAGTTGATAGCCAATCTCAAAAAAAAAAAAAAACACGCCATATTTGCTACTAAGGATAATTTTCAGGTAATGGAAATTCTCTAACATAGGTTAAGTTGAGAGAAAGATGATGGGGACAATCTAACTTCACATTAGGATAGACTGAGATTTTGGTGTTTCTCAGCCAAAATGAAATAGTAAAAAGCAGAGATATCTGGGTAATATGGCTGCAGAGGAGCCACACAATCCACTCTAGGGAGGGATATAAGCAAAATAATAGCAAAATACACTCTTTATTCGAAAAGCGAAAGTGCATTGGTTTTTATCAGCCACAGTGGAGAAGCAGGAGAGAGTAAGATCTGTCAGAAAGGAGGAAATTGGCCAGAATCCTACCAAAGCACTTGGGGACCTGCACGGATCTGCATACCTATCCAACACCCAGGTGCAGGAGCAGAGACGAAACAAGAGGATTTTCTAACCTCATCAGCCTCCTTGCAATGTCAAGGAACCTGCAGGGGAGACAGTACAGGAGCTAATAAAGGGAACACAGTTGGGGCCAGCTGAGCAGTTCTATTGTAACTGCAGGCTTCCTACACTCTCCCATACCCCAACTAACAGCACCGTGACCCTCCACCCTTCCAGAGAACACAATCAGCTCTCAGCTGCAGGGAATCCAGCACAGCTGTTCAGAACACCAGATTCACAGAAAAGCATGGAGAGATCAAGGTGGGCATTCAGCATTGGTGAGATATGAAGCCACCCCAAAAGGTAATGAGGTTGACTGACCAAAAAAGGCAGGTACATAGGCCTGCGCTGGAAGTGCTAATCTCTCTTTCCAAATCAAGGAAGGCTATGAGTTATATATGCTTAGTTGGCTTTACCATTCTCAATTAAACTGTATTTTCAGGATGACTATTGCTTCCTTTGATGTTTTGGAGTCATAGGGCCTTTGTCTTTTTCTTCTGTCATTATTGGGAGCATGGTCTGGTTCCGACACAGGCTGACAAGGAACTCATTTCAGAACAGAAACCTCAACCTCCCAGCTGACAGAATTAAGGGTGTAAAACAACACACACCATTAGGTTTTATACGGTTATCTATTTCAATCCCCACACTTGCATACTCTGTGCTGATTTTTATTGAATGTATATATTGCTCTGTTTAATTTTAGAATTTTCCAGTAAATTACTCCACCCAGCCCACTAAAATACTTGAATAGCAGGCAAACTCAATACCTAGGATTAGTTCTGCAGTTGGATTGGAATAAAGAGCTTCCCTTAAATTCCTACTCTGAAGGAACACAATGTTACATTTCTAAATCTAAAACCCCAGAAGATAATTAGAAAACCCAAGCATTAAATCAAGTCAGGATGCAAAAACCACTACATTATAATATAAGAAACACAAAGAATGAAGACAATACAATCCCACCAAAAATTATAAATCCATGAGAAATCTGTTTTAGATGAATGGCAGACAAAGATTTTTTTAAAAAATGATTTTATACATACTCAAAGAAATTAAAGAAGGAATCAAAGAAGAAGACAAAGGAATTAAAACTGAAACTAAGGACAACTGGCAAAATAAGCAAGGGTGATGTTTTCCTGTGAACCGGATACCATCACAAAGGGGAAGGAGATCAATGCAGAGAAAAATCAACTCCTACCAAATCAGAGAGCCAAAGCCTCAGAGGCCCCAACACCTAAGCACTGAAGCAGACCAAAAATGAACCCAACATGGCTCAGGGAAATCTTGCGGAAGAGGGGGTGGAAAGAATGTCAGAGTTACATGTTGGGTCATGATTTGCAGAGACATTTATCATACTAATAACTGGGGGCTAACTCCACAATGCACGACCCATTTTCATTAACAAGGAGGATCTAATGAGAGGGGGTAGCTCACAGATGAGCCTAAATAATGGTACCAAACTGCCTGTATTCACTGAAATGAAAACTAATAAATTAAATTTAAAAAAAATCAAACTCAAAGGAATTTCAAGAGAATACAGGAAACCAGCTTAACTAAATAAGGTGGTAATTACAAGACATGAGTGAGGAAAAAGAAATACTGAATTAACAGCAGGCAGAAATACTAGCACTGAAAAACACAATCTGTCAAATAATAAAAATTAAAAACAAACAAACAAACAAACAAGAAAAATAAAAACTGGTGGAAAATCTCACCAGTAGAATGAATGAAGGTGAGAGAATAGAATATGTAGAAGACCAGGTGGCAGATCTAATTCAGTTGAACAAAGAGAAAGACAAGATAATAGGAAGGTATGAATGGAAGTTTTGAGATATCAAAATAAATAAATAAATAAACTACCTTGGAATAAACCTAACCAAGGAAGTGACAGATCTCCACAATGAGAACTTTAAAATACTCAGACAAGAAATTACAGGAGACATGAGGAACAGGAAAGACATTCCATGTTCTTGTATTGGAAGAATCATTATTGTGAAAATGTCAATCTTTCCAAAACCTATCTCATATTTAATGCTATCTCCATTAAAATTCCAATGGTAATCTTCACAGAAATAGAAAAAAAAATTAATTGGGAAGCACAAAATAACCTCATATAGCAAAAACAATTTTGAGCAACAAAAACCAGGCTGGTGGTATCACCATACGTGATTTTAAGCTATATCCCAAGCCATAGTAACAAAAATAGCATGGTATTGGCATAAAGACAGACACATAGATAAGGAAGAGAACAACTGAGGAAGGCATCTGACTGATGTCATCCTCTAGCCCCTGCATGCATACACACCCATATGCACATGCACTAAAACACTTGTGCACAGAAAAAGGATATATTTCAAGGAAGAGTATACAGTATTGCAAAATGTTAACACAAAGAGCTTTAAAGTTAAAAGTGAATGTATAAATGAGGCCATGCTGAACCAAATGAGGAGATCTGAAAGAACTAAGATTTATCTTCATAAGCTGATGCACAGCAGGAAGAAAGCCTCTGAAGAAAGAGTTTCAGAGCATTAAACAGGAGATGGGATTTGTAGGGCATTTGCAGAAGGATCTACACTGAGGAAAAGTAGCAGCCATTCTGTAAAGAAGCAAGTAGACTTTAAGCACCCAAATTTCTTGCAAAATTGGAAAGAAGTTGACTTGAACATAAACAAAAGCAATATTGTATGTTCCCAGACAAAGGTAAAAGTTATTACTGCTACTGACTTTACTTACCTCGGGGCAAACTGAAATTTTACATCTAGGATAAACAGCTCCTTACAAAATGTTATGAGATCAGGAAGACTCAAAGTAATTCAGGAGAATACAAACTTCAGCTAAAATGTATGGATCAAATTGTTTAACAGAGCTGACCTTTGTGATATTGACAGAAAAAGCCACACTAGAATATTTGGAAGTAAAGGATAGAAAATTTTTAGTAGGATTATGAACAACTTTTTTCAAAACTAAATTTGAAAATATGGATAGAGTAAAGCAGATGCAAAATAGTATGGAGAAGTTGGTGTCAGTGAATGATTTTATTTATTTTTTTAAGGTAGCATCTCACTCTAGGCTGAACTGGAGTATATTCTTGTAGAGCATGGCCTCAAACTCATGGAATTTCTTTTATCTTAGTCTTCTGAGTGCTAGGATTAAAGTATGTACCACTATGATTAGGTCTTGTTAATAGTATTAATTTTAACATAAAGCTAATTGATTAATTTATTATTGTGCTGAACTAGAACATGTGAAGTTTGACATATCCAGTAGAAAGGAAAATGGATAAAATAAAAGACATACTAAATGGTACAATGTTTAAGAACAAGGATGGAATCAATATGGAAAGACGGGGAGAACACATCTGTGTAATAGTGTCGAGATGACAAGATATAGGATATGAAAATTATTCCACAATGGTGCTCAAGAAATCTATCTAGATGACATTTGATCATTTTACTTTTTTACAGTGCTTATATTTCATTCATTTCTTTTAAAAATATTGACTTTTACAATCTCATTATGTCTATGGAATTACTTCCAAAGTGCATGCCAAGTACTGCAGTTTTTAATAATTTATTCCATAATATATTTCCAATTTCTTTATTCATACATGTTTATACAAATGTAGATACAGCTTCCCTTAAATATTCTTTGGGTTATATCTACAACTTTCAATGATTAAAATGAAATTCTACCCATTTTATTTACTTCTTTGTCAATTTGTTCTCAGTTTCTTCAGAGTCTAATACATGATAATTCTCTTCAACAAACTCAAAAGCCACAATGCATGATCCTCTGCCTAAATATTATATACTTGAATTTTCACAAATTTTTAATTTATTTTATTTTATAACTACTTAGTTTTATCCACAGTGAATACAGTCAATTTGGTACCACTGTTAGCCTCTTCCATATCCTACACCCTCCCCTCGGGCCCCTCCTTCTTGAGGTATATGGGTCATGCATTGTAGAGTTAGCCCACAGTTATGGGTAGGAGGAAATGTCTCTGCGTATCATGACACAACATGTAGATCTTACATTTTTTCTGCCTCCTCTTCTGCAAAATTTCCCTGAGCCATGTTGGCTTCATTTGAGTCTGCTTCAGTGATGAGGGGTTGGGAGCCTTTGTGTCTCTGGATATCTGATTTGGTAGGAGTTGATTGTTGTCTGTGTTGATCTCCTTCACCCTTGGGCTGGTACCAGATTCAACAAGAAAACAGCACTCTTGCTTGTTTTTCTAGTTATTCTTGGTTTCAGCTGGGGCCCTTTTGAGGTATGATGGGGTGGTTCTTCCCTTAGGATCTGTGTTTATCTAAAAAAGAGAAGCAGAATCTCCAATGGATAAATGAGGTATACCTTATTTTTTTTTATAGAGAATTTAATAGGTGTAGGCCCACTTGTAACCCACGATTGGTGGTGGTAGCTTGATAATGGAGAACGAGCTCATGTTTGAATATGGTTCTGACTTGTTTTCCAGCTCCAGCTATAGGTCCTGTTCTACTGAACAGATCAGTTAGCCAAATCAAGAACAGTTGGTTCCCACCATGGCTGTGTTCCACTATTGCACTTGTATGAACATCAGGACAGGTTATTTGCTGCTAAGTAGGTTAGACCATGAGTTGCTTGGACGGATATTGGTCATTTCCCCCCTTTGCCCATATAGCACCCTCTGACCCTAGACATGTTGACTATCTGTGGACTGACTCTCTTCCAGCGTCCAGCCATGTCACTCCATGTTACGTGTCAACCTCCTATGGTGTCTTCTGCAGTAGGGTCTTACCACTAGCCATTGGTGAGTCATCAAGTATTCTGACAGAAATCTGTCATTCTTTTAGGAAACCTTGTAGGTCTCTCTGATCAAAAGCTCATTGTGGATGATAGTCACCTGTTGGTACTGGTTGTTACAGGCCAGTGCCCACTAAGTGAAGGGAGAAAAATATAACTAATATTAAAGAGTTAGAGAGAAGAGAGAGAAAGAAAGAGAGGAAGAGAGAGAGAGAGAAGCTGTAGAAGATTAAGGTCCGTCTTCATTGTACCCTCTCCAGTGATTTGTGACTCAGGTATGCTCTCTAGTGGCCTGATGAAGGCTCAACCATTTGTTCTGCCTTTTAGCATGCAGAATTTTATGGTACCATTTCTGTTTGTGTCTAGATTTGTGTGCCTCACCCCCTCCCTTGACCTCCCCTCCCTTGCAACACCCTCCATCCCCATCTTGGTCCTCAAGATGCATCTTGGGTAGATTCAGGTTAGGTGCTGTAGATGAGTGAGAATATGTGGCAGTTATCTTTCTGTGATTGGGTAAGTTCACTAAGAATGATCTGTTCCAGGTTCAACATTTTTCTACAAATTTCATGTGTCATTTTTTCTTACTGCTGTATAGAATTCCATTGTGTAGATATACCATATCTTATTTATCAATTCTTCTAGGGATGGACAACTGGGTTAATTCTAGCTCTTAGCTATTACGAATTGACCATTAAGCATGGTTGAGAAAATCTTTCTGGACTGAGGCTTGAAGGTTTTAGGGTACATGCTCAGTAAGGGAATAATTGGGCCTGTTGGTAACTCTATAGTCAGCTCTTTTAGGAGGCTCCATACTGCTTTCCAATGTTGTTGTACCATCTTACATTCCCACCAACAGTGGATGAGGGTTCGTAGTTCTCCACAGCCACACCAGCATTTATTTATCTATTTTCTTCCAGTAGTAGCTGACTTTCTGGTCTTATATTGAGATCTTTGATTGATTTGGACTTGAGTGTTGTGCATGGCAAGATGTGTGTATCAAGTTTACATTTACTGGATGTGGTTATCCAGTTTGTCCAGCATCATTTGTTGAAGATGCTATCGTTTTTTCCAGTCTATATTGTTAGGGCCTTTGTTGAATATCAAGTAGCTGTAGTTGCTTGACCCAAAGTCTGGTTCCTCAATTCTATTCCTTTTGGTTTATAGTCCTGTTTTTATGCCAGTACCATGCTGTTTTTATTACTATGGCTTTGTATAGCTTTAGATCAGGTATGGTGATGCCTCCAGAGGTATTTCTTTTGCTGAGGATATGCTTGGATATCTGAGGCCTCCTGCCCTTTCATATGAACTTTGCAATCACTTTTTCTATCTCTGTGAAGAACACTGTTGGGACTTTAATTGGAACTGCATTAAATCTGTATATTGCCTTTGGCAGGATTGCCATCTTCTCAATGTTAATTCTGCCCATCCAGGAGCATGGGAGGTCTTTCCATTTTCTCAAGTCCTCCTCAATTTCCTTTTTTGAGTGATTTTATGTTTTTATTGTATAGATCTTTCACTTACTCAGTTAACGTTATTCCAATGTATCTGTTGTTGTTGTTATTGCTATTGAAAATGGGACAATATCCCTTATTTCTTTCTCTGTATCTTTGTCATTTGCATATAGAAAGGCTACTGACTTTTGTGTATCAATTTTGTATCCTGCTACTTTGATATAGGAGTTAATCATCTTCAAGAGTTTTGGGATGGAGTCTCTTGGGTCTCTTATGTATAGAATCATATTTTCAGTGAATAGAGCTAACTTAACTTCTTCCTTTCTAAATTGTATCTTTTTTATTTCTTTCACGTGTCTTATTGTTTGAGCTAGGACTTCCAGTACTATATTGAAGAGCAGATGTGAGAGTGGACACCCCAGCCTTGTTCCTGACCTCAATGGGAATTCCTGTAGTCTCTCTCCATTAAGTATTATTTGGGCCTTAGGAGCTTTGTATATTGACTTTATTATATTAAGATATGAACCAAGCATGCCAATTATCTTCAATGTTTTGTTCATGAAGTGATGTTGTGTTTTGTCAAAGGCTGTTTTTGCATCTATCAAAATGATCATGTGGTTTTTGTGTTTAACCTTGTTTATGTGGTGTATTACACTGACATATTTATTTATGTTGAACAACCCCTGTTTTCCTGGGATGAATCCCAATTGATCAAGATGGATAATGCTTTTGATGTGTTGTTGGATTTAGTTTGAGAAGATTTTGTTCAGGATCTTTGAATCTAAGTTTATCAGGAAAATAGGCCAGTAGTTTTCTTTTCTTGTGGCATCTCTGTCTGGTTTTAGAATTAGGTTGACACTAGCTTCATAGAAGGAGTTGGGAAGCTTTCCCTGTTCTTTTGGACAAGAATTAGTGGCAATCATATCAATGAGGTGCATGGGAAGGCTGGAATATTCTTACCAACATTTAGGGGAGTGATGGAAAAAGTTAGCTAGAAAAAAAAGTGTAAAACTGGGACTGGAGACATAGCTTAGTGATTAAGTGCTTGCCTGTGAAGCCTAAGGACCCTGGTTCAAGGC
Organism: Jaculus jaculus; assembly: GCF_020740685.1. Classification (NCBI taxonomy): domain Eukaryota; kingdom Metazoa; phylum Chordata; class Mammalia; order Rodentia; family Dipodidae; genus Jaculus; species Jaculus jaculus. The sequence continues at coordinate 43,016,493 of NC_059104.1, forward strand.
TCGATTCCCCAGGACCCATGTTAGCCAGATGCACAAGGGGGTGCATGCATCTGGAGTTCCTTTGCAGTGGCTAGATGTCCTGGTGTGCCCACTCTCCTCTCCCTCTCTCTCTCTCTCTCTGCCTCTTTCTCTCTCTGCCACTCTCAAATAAATAAATAAAAATAAACAAAAAAAATTTAAAAAAGTGTAAAATTGGGTGGGAATAATGAAAACCCAATGAATGTTAATTATAATTCTTATACTTCATTTATTTAGGGAATAAGTATATTTCCCATAACTATTTATTATTATTTTTTATTTATCTATTTGAGAGAGACAAACACAGAGAGAAATGCAGAGAGAGAGAAAGAGAATGGGCGTGCCGGGGCCTCCAGCCACCGCGAATGAACTCCAGACGCGTGCGCCCCCTTGTGCATCTGATCAACTTACTACATCTCTATTAGCATCTGTCTAATCCAGTGGGCCCTGGGGAACCGAGCCTCGAACCGGGGTCGTTAGGCTTCACAGGCAAGTGATTAACCGCGAAGCCATCTCTCCAGCCCTCCCATAACTTTTTCTGTTTTCTAATTCAGTTATTTCAGAGTAGCTTGTTGTATTCATTCATATTTACAGTTTTGATCCAAAAGTATGTTGTTGTTGTTTTCTGTTAAAAAGGGGAATATGTTTCCCCTGAAAGGAAGAAATAATTTTATAATCTGGTGGCATGTACCTTGTGATTGTAAGAAGTATAAATAATGTGGGAATGTGAAAAATTAAATTGAGAAAATTCAAATTATTAGATATTAAAATATATTTAAAAATAAAATGCTAATGGGAAATATAATATAAAAGGTAGAATTAAATCCATCCATCTGGGGGCAGAAGAGATGGCTTACTGGTTAAAGGTGCTTACCTGCAAAACCAAAGGACACAGGTTTGATTCCCCATTACCAACATAAAGCCAGATGCATAATGTGATGCAGTGGCTAGTGGCACTGTCCAACCCATTCTCTCTATTTGTCTCTCTCAGCCCTCTTCCTCACAAATAAATACAAACAATTTTAAATTTCAGTCCATCTGACATAATTTCTCATTAAATTTGTTGTAGGTCTAGATAGAAAATGGACAACCTAGAGCTGATAGAGAAATCCAGTTTCTTAAGTATTGTTATCAGGTAACAATATAAAAATAATTATAATATTGCTAATATTCATTTTACAACACATAAATGGCCATCTACTTGCACAATGTCTATGCTTTGGGGATATGGTAATCTATTCAAAGTATAGAATCTACACAATAGTTTTTTTTTTTTTTTTTTTTTTTTTTTAATGAGAGGGGGAGAGAGAATTGGCAATCTAGGGCTTCCAGCTACTGCAATAGAATTTCAGACACATGTGCTACCTTGTGCACATGTGTGACCTTGCGAACTTGCATCATCTTGTGTGTCTGATTTACATGGGCCCTGGAAAGACAAATTTGGGTCCTTAAGCTTTGCAGGCAAGTGTTTTAACAACTAAGCAATCTATCCAGCCCCACAATAAGTTTTTTGATACTTGTGTATATTTAAAAAGTGAAGTTAATAAATTTGTGGGTGAACTTTAGAGGCATAATAAATTTTTTAGACAAACTCAGAAGTTGTTCATTCATTAAATATTTTTGATTGTAAATGAAGTATCAAGCATATTTCCAGACACTAAATAGCTTACCATTAACAAAACTAGGGTGGCCTTTCAGTTAACAAGTTCACATTTTTATACAAAGCAGTAAATCTGGTAAGTGTAATGATCAACCAAGAATAAGTACTAAGCAGATTATTCAAAATTGGAAAGAGGGAGAAGTGACCGGGCAGTTATAGTAGGCTGTCTCCAGTGGCCTGGCCAGCACAGGACATGAAAGTTAAGCAAATTCAGTATGCTTGGTGCACACTGAATGTAGACATTCCAGCTAGAACAAAGGTTTTAAAGCTAAAACAAGCCTGGCAGATTCAAGAAACAGAAAGTAGGTCTGCTAACTGGAATTAACAGACAAGTGGCTTTAGAAGAGTTTAGTCAGATAGATTAAAGTCAACTCATGTAGCAATTTGTAAATCAGGATAGCAGACTGAATTTTATTTCAATTAAAATGGAAGGTCACTGAATTATTTAAAGTAAGTAAGTGAAGCAGTCTGATTTAGTTTGAAATAATTCACAATTGCTGCTATGTAGAGTTGCAGAAGGTTATGTGAACCATAGAGTTCAGGCATTGTGATTAGAATCAGGGCCAACATTCAGAAGGGTACTACAATTTCTAAGAACAGAATTAGGACTGTCTGAATTAGACAGATGCTAATAGAGATGTAGTAAGTTGATCTGTTTCCAGGATTCCTATTTTTTTGTATTTTATTTTATTTTATTTATTAAAGAGAAAGAGAGAAGCAGGTGAAGAGATAATGGGCATGTTAAGTCCTTCAGTCTCTTCAAATGAACTTCAGATGCAGGCAGACCACCTTGTGCATATGGCTTATGTGGTCCTGTGGAATCAAACTTGGGTCATTTTGACTTGCAGGCAAGTACCTTAGCCTATAAGTCAACTTTCCACCCCTTCTGTTTGATTTTTAAGATATACAAATAATATTTGCTAACAGAGTGGTACAGAAGTGGCAATGAGAGCCAAATGCACAATTTAGTTTTTTTTAAAAAAAGGGAGAAGCCAAAGTTCTCCTTAGCAATGTTGGCAGATACACCTGGTATATCTCAGCAGAGAAGTCATAAAATTAGTTTGATACTTATTGGTAACTCCTAAGAGATCAGTTAGGTAAATTAGGAGAGAGATGAAATGCCCTGGCCAGTGGGGAGTCAAACAAGGACTCGAGGAGAAGCTAACCTGAATGGGGGGGAGGCAAACAGACACAAGAAGGAGACCAAGCTAGGTATTTGTCAAGGTCTTGAAGTTTATTTTTACACATAGGTTTTTATAGGGCTGAAGGGGGAAGGAGTCATAATCAGGCCAGAGATCACAGGGTTGCTGGCTAAATGCAATTTCTTTGTTTCTTCATCAATTACCGGCAGCACCAGGAGAGGCTATCACCCAGGCGTAACAGCTTCTTCATTTCTGGTAATAGATCATTAGATGAGGATATAGAAACTTAACTTGCTATATGGTGGTTTTTGTCAACATGGCCGAGGTTTGGTTCATAGCTCCCAACAATGAGAAAATCTCAGATTTATACTTAGATATAAAAATAGGATTAACTCTAGAAAGACAAATATGACATTTAAAGATCAAGGGAAAAGATCTGCTAAAAAATGGGATCTGGAAAAAAAAATTTTAAAGGCCAGATCTAGGAAAATGATGAATTTGGATAAAAGATGGAAAAGAATAAAGACTACTTTTAAAGAAAAGGGTCAAATCCAGGTGTGATGGTACATGCTTTTATCCCAGCAATTGGAAAGCAGATGTAGGAGGATCACTATGAATTTGAGGTCAGCCTGGGAGTACAGAGTGAGTTCCAAGTCAGCCTCGGCTAGAGTGATACCTAACTTCAAAAATGAAAGAAAGAAAGAAGAAAGAAAGAAAGAAAGAAAGAAAGAAAGAAAGAAAGAAAGAAAGAAAGAAAGAGGAAAAGAAAAATGAGAAAGAAGGAAAGGAGGAAGCGAGGGAGTAAAGGAGGGAGGAAGGGAGAGAGGAAGGAAGGAAGGACTCCATATTCTCAATGTGCACAGATTAGAAATAAAAATAGAAAGCCATCAGTTACAGTTGGAATTTGAACATGTAGAGTGTCTTGATTTTGTTTTTGTTAAAATAATAAAATGTGATAAGTATATTGAGAAAAAAAGATTGAAGGTGAGAAAATGTAAATAGTTTGTGTAGTCAAATGTCTCAATTAGATTTTCTTTTATAAATACAGGAATAATAAGGGATATGCTGGTATTCACAGAGGTAATTTAGAATAGTATGGAATGATATTTATTAAAAATTGAATGTATATTGTATTCATATGAAATAAATCAGTAGAGAGCATTAAACTATTGATCATGGAGACATGTGAAGAGAGTAATTATTAAAAATAAAAGAGGAGGAAAGAATAAAGAAAGAAGTAAAAAGAAGGAGGGGAGGAAGAAATTAAGAAAATAAAGAAAAGAGAGGGAGAAATTGAGCTACATTGAAATATAGGAGGAACTGGATTAAAAATGTAACTACAAGGGGTTTGAGAGATGGTTCAACAGTTACAGGTACATGCTGGCAAAGACAGATAGCCCAGGTTTCAATTCCCCATGACTGATGAAAAGATGCACCAAGTTATACATGTGTCTGGAGTTGATTTGCAGTGGCAGGAAGCCCTGGCACACCCATCCTCACTCACTCATGCTTTAACCACTGAGAAATCTCTCCAGCCTCTCATACTGTTCTTGTTATCAGACTGTAAACATATTTTCTGTTGGAGCTCCCCTGTGCTCATGACCAGGCTTAATAAAAGAGGAACAGAGGCTAGATGCTTCAAAATCTAGACTCTGTTTTCCACATCAACTGCATCAAACTGCTGCCCTGTCAGGGGTCTCAAAGTTTCTTAATGTTGTTGACTCCTGGGTAACATGACCCTCCCTTTCAAAATATTTTGGCCAAGATGATATTGTAATTTCACTTCTTGCACAAGATGCCTTCTTGCTTAAAATTCCTAGACCAAATAGTTCTGTCTTATTTTAGAATCCTGACAGTTGTAGTTAGGTGTGAAGTGTGAAACAGAGGATGAGATATTAGATAGGCTGCTATGCTGCAACTATAGAAGAAATCATGCTATTTTTCCCCTCAAGACAGAGATGCAGGGCTCCAGTGGCTTTGCTCTTTCATGTTGCTACTGCCCTACTGTGTAGTGTGTGGTTTCTTAAGCCACTACAGAAAATTACTCAAGTAACAAGTAAAATGATTTTAACATTCCTAGGAGAACATATATTCTAAACATTAGCCACAAAGTACTCTTTAGACAAATTTTGAACCCTGGAAATGATAGAACTTATTTCTTAACTTATTAGATGGCTGTTTTTTCATTAAGGAAATTTATTTCTTAATAAATTTTAATGTGATGCTATCTAATTATTATCATTTTCTTTCACCTATCTATGGATTAGTTGTAAAAACATGGAAAATAGTGAATTTTTTCCTCACACAGTCATCAATAAATTATTTAAGATACCTATTATGAAAGTTCTCCAATTTTTTTTTCATTTTTAATATAGATTTCCCTATAACTTTTCCTGAATGCTGTGCTGTTGTGTTTAACAAATATACTAGTCTGTCTTCTAAATCTAATCAGCTCTTCCAAATTCCATCCATGTGAATTGTAAGCTTATAGTATAAAAGAAACTAAAAATATTGAGACAACTACTTCTTTTTCAACTGGTTATAGTATTCTTAGATCATTCTCAGTGAACTTACTCAATCACAGAAAGATAATCGCTGCATAGTCTCACTCATCTTCAGCACCTAACCTGAATCTACCCAAAATGCCAACATACCCAGCAAGCATCTGGAGGACAGGACAAGAAGGCAGGTGGGTAGGGAGGGGAGGGTAAGGGAAGAGGTGGGGGACACAAATCTAGACCCAAACGGCAATGGTACCTTAAAATTCTACACCATAAAAGGCAGACCAAATGGTTGAACCTCCACCAGGCCCTTAGAGGGAACACCTGAGTCACAAGGCACTGGAGAGGGTATGATGAAGACTGACTACAGCTTCTCTCTCTCTCTCTCTCTCTCCTCTCTAACTATTTTACATTAGCTGTTTTTTTTTTTTTTCTTCCTTCTCTTAGTGGGAAATGACCTGTAACTCCCAGTACCAGCAGTTGACTATCATCCACAATGAGCTTTTGTCCCACACATCGACACACCTCATGACATCTATCAGACATGATTTTCAATGATATCACTACACCAACTTCATGCAAGTCAATATGAAAAATATTAAGAGATCATGGACAACAATGGACAGGAGAAAGGGAAAAAGCAAATAAGACCAATGAGCTGACAGTAAAGATGGCAATTCAAAGCTCACAGTGCTGGCCAGATTGAGTTTCTCAGACCTCTTTCTTCTTGGTCTGCGGATGGACACCTCTTGTTTGCTCTTCATATGGTCATTCCTCTGTGAAGCCCTCCCCCATGCCTCTGTGTCTAAACTCTTCTTCTGTAAGTTAGATATTGAAGTGGGATTATACTCCACTTTATGGCTGCATGTTAACTCTTGAAAATCTTTCTCTCCACATGTGGGCACATTCTGAGACACATGACATTAAAGTTTCAATGCATGCGGTTAAGAGAGGACTTAGATTAATAACAGATTGTAAAGCAGGAGAAATACTGAAACAAAACATGTGAGAGAAAAAGGCAGAGAAGGAGAGAGAGAAAGATTGGATATGCAATTAATAATTTAAATTGTCACAGGCAGAACAGAGATTAAGGATACCTAAGGCAAATGCTGATGTGCATTTCATTTTTTTACTCACTGTGGCAGAAGAAATGAACTGCCTTGCTACATTTGCAGTCCCAGAGAATTGCTCTTGTTTTCTGAAGTTATCCTTAATTTTCTGCCTTAACTGAGTCACAGTCAGAATCCTGTGGATACCCTTACAAGTTTGAAATGTTCTGGAAGTTTTCTAATGAGATGCTAACTGATGAATATTATTAACATCTACCTTCTGACGTATGAATGTACACCACCAACCTAATTTTCTCTCTGGCTTACATTGGCAAACAATATTTAAATCTTACCTGATTTGAAATTGCTCTAGATTTTCCTACTCCTCATACTCTTTTTCTTACAATTTAGTTTTCTTCTGTATTCCTCTACCCCATGCATCTATCCCATCATTTGTACTAACTCATTTCTCTTGACATCCTGAAAATCAGCTCCGATGAGTTTCATCCTCAGCCCTCATTCCTTTTATTTTTGTTCACTGGTTTGATCTCAACAACTTCCAAGGTTTCAAGGTACATTTCTTACTTAACAGACTCTCAAAGTATGTAATTTCTCCTTAGGAATGCTCCAGTTTGTGGCCCCAATGGCACTTAAAAAACAAAAAAGTACATTTGAGGTTGAAAAGTTTTTCTGCTATTTCCCCACCCACACTCAAATCTGCCTGATTTCTCTGCTTCTTCTCCTTGGCAAAGGGTCTGCCAAGTGGGAGAAGCCACTGGAAAGCACTGTCACAAAAATGTTCCTTTCTTATCACCATTAGAGTGAAATTCAAACTTGTATCCATGGTGCTTTCAAGGGCATACCACAAATTAGCCTTTCATCTCAGAGGCAAGTTCCTATCCAAGCTCCTCATTTTCACTATGCTTTATGTGTATTAAGACATCGGTTTATGTTTAAAACGTACTCTATGCTCTTTCAAACCAAGTTATCTCATTCCCTGATCACTCTTTACAACTATATTACATAAAATTCCAGTGATATATTCATTTTCAACATACAGGACTCAGCCCAATGTCTCTGTTATTAAAAAGTATATTCAAATATTCTCTCAAATTTTTTCTTAACTACCATATTTAAATTATTGCCTACTGTCAGAATCATTTGTCACTCGTATCTATTGGCAGATATATTTCCTCAGTAACACTTATTGCTTATTAATAGAATGAGACTTAGTGTCTCTTGCTCATTAAAATATGACCATGTAACTAGTTTTCACATCCCCAGAAGAGGGATCTGTAGAATATATGTTATTTTTATAATGACACAAGAGGTCCTTACAATTTAGTTTTACTTATCGCTCTTTCTTGATTCATTTTAAGTTAATTATTCTCCTTAGGTATCCCCAATCCTTGCATTCTGTATTGTATATTAAAATCCAGATATCTACTTGAATCCTAACATGAGAGTGTGTATACCACCTATACTGCCATGTTCTCCATAAAATGAGGAAGCCGGAAGTACACAAGAAAGAAATAATCTACTGTTAACCTTGATTTGGGGGTTAATACCATGTGAAAACAGTTTCTTATAGTGATTCTCACAGAGTGACCACCCGGTAAATTCTCACTATAATCAATATATATATATATTTTTTTTTCTTTTGGTTGAGACTATATCTGTGCTAGCTACATAACTAAAGATTGTCCTCGAGTGAGATCCCTGCAGTCTGATTCATTCTTTTAAGTGCATACACTTACAAGATATACAATCTGTAAGTATGTCATCATCATCAAACTCCTAACTGCACTATTGAAAACAACTTTAAATTTTTGTTTTCATAGTATGAAAAAACAAGTATTAATAAATTGCAATTATTCTGTCAGGTATAGGATTTTACACTATTTTCGTTATTAAAGTTAATCAAAAAGAACATAACACTTGGCATGGTCAATATTTTAAAAGCAGAGAACGACATAGTAATGTTATTGATTCTATAGGTGGTAGTTATACTTTATTGATCCAGTGAAGTAGTAAGAATCTTTCTATTTTGTTTTCTTCTATTTAAAAAATAAGAGTAGGCTAATATCATTACTGATGTATGGTTTATGGCTCCCTAGAACAATAGGATCATTAGGTCTGCTTCCAACAAAGTATCAAAGGACCCAGTTAGATGTAACATGATCAAGTATAGCATCGATCTATATGTAAATAGGCAATACCTTTAGAACAGATCTTAATATAATGTTATTTGGCTAAACAAATGTAGCCATTGAAGATATGTTAAATATAAGTTATATTTTCAGGTTTTATTTTGCTAGACATCTATAGCAGTCTTTTGTGCTTAAAAATAGATCCCAAACTGTAATAATATTTATTATAATAAAAACATGAATATAAAAAATAACTATGTAGGGCCTGAAGAGATGGCTTAGTGGTTAAGGCACGTGCCTGTATTTGATTTCCCAGAACCCACATAAGCCAGATGCACATGATGCTGCCTGTGTCTGAAGTTTCTTTTCTTTTTTCCTTCTTTTTTTTTTTTTTTTTACAGTGGTTAGAGATCCTGGTGTGCCATTCTTTCTGTCTCTCTAATAAATAAAAATATAACCACATAAAACAGAGGCATATAAATTCCAGTATTATTAAAGCATTAGGCACATGGAAGTGAAACCATAAAGCAAGTATTCTAAAAATTGATTCTTTTTTTGATAGTATCTTATGTGGTAGCACAGAGAACCTAATGGACAGACACCATTTTGAGTAGGCAATTGTTCAACTCATACTGACCTCAGATTCCATTGCACCACTTACAAAAGTAGTACCACTCAGCTTAAGATGTGAAATGCTTAGCTACCTGAGTGCTATGAATTGCCACAGCTTAGAAGCTGATTTACAGTATAGTAACATGTCTGGAATACCAGCACTGTGAGCTTGTAATAGCATTAGTGGGACACCCAGCCTTAGAGATTCACATAAACAATAGTCTTTGACCATTTGACTCTTGGAAAGTGTTCTTTTTCTTTTCTGTACTAACATCTGTTAGCATATTGCCACTTATTGAATGTCAGACAAGTTCCTTCAAAAAGACAATGGAACTTCACCCATAAAACAACTGAAGATTCTATTATTTCAGCTTTGGTAACTTTGCAGTCCTATAGACATTTAGCTAGGGTAAGCTTATACAGCAAGTGGAGTGGTGGAAAGAATGAAAATGTACCAAAGACAAGAAAACAGCTTGTCTGCATGTGTGTGTGTGTGTGTGTGTGTGTGTATGTGCATGTGCATGAGTAAACATAAATCACAAGCAAAGCACTTTGTTTCATATACACTTCAGAGGAACTAGCATCACACAGGGAATGCTCCATCCCAGTGAAGAAATAATCCAATAGTATTAAGTTTTTGAATCATTACTCCTTTGTCTTTATTTTTTGTGTCAGATTTATTTTGATCAGCTCTGATTTCACCTTTCCTTATAGGCAATATTTCATACTGGACATGGTGGCATTCTTCTGTAATCCTAGAGCACAGGAGTCTGAGAAATTAGAATCACTATAACTTTTAGGACAATCTCAGCTATATAGTAAGTACCAGAGCATCCTGTACTAAAGAGGGAGGCTTCAGCTCAAAAATGCATTTATATATGCATGTATGTATGGGTATGCATGTGAAAATATGTGCAGAAAGTTTGGAACAAGGCAATCCAACAAAGCAAATTAACATTTTAAAATAAATGGACCTATTTTTTGGCTACATAAATAAGTGATGAGAGGTAGACAGTTGACAACACAAGCCTACAGTGCAGAAGAGTTGATCACATCTGGAGAATTCTACCTAGTTGTAATAATGCCAAGCCGAATCTTAATACACTCACACAGACTGTCAGATCCATAAAGAAGGTTGAGTGCAAAGCCTCCCATAATGAATGTTTTATGTTTTACACTTTCAATGTTGTGAATTATCCTCAGCAGTTTCATTCACATGAATTTTATTTATTTATTACAGAGAAAGATACAGAAAGAAAAAAGAAAGAAAGAAAACAGGAAGGGAGAAAGAAAGAGTGAGAAAGAAAGATAAAAAAGCAAGCAAGAAAGAGAGAGGTGAATGAAGGCTAGATTTTCTTGTCACTGCAACCAAACTCCAGAGTTTTGTACCCCTTTGTGCATCTGGGTTTACATGTGTATTGAGTAATCTAACCTTGATTGGTAAGCTTTTCAGGCCTTGAACACCTTGAACTACTGAAACATCTTTCCAGACCACATGAAAATTTTGCTAGTGTCAGCCCAACCATACCTTACAGTTTTTACCCCAGTTTTTCTTTACTCCAGATTTTCTGGGTCAAAGTCAAGAGTGTCTCACATTGTGGTAATCCCAACATTGGCACCACCATATATATTTAAGTTATATTTTTAATTTTAATTTCATTTTCTATGTTATATCTTGTTTGTTTCACTATGATATTCATCTTTGGTTATGCTTTTCTACTTATAATTCAGATTGATTTTATCAAATTGACATGCAGTTTTCTTATTACAATAGTGGGTGACACTGGTAATTGCTCTACTTTGAATGGGCTAATAGAAAGTGGCCAATCTAAGAGACATAGAGAGAAGTAAAGCGACTTGTGAACCATCACTTAGCAGCAACATTTTCACTGCCTGCCATACCCACCATGAAGGTTATAAATGAGTTTTCAAATTTGTTGTTGGGGAAATTGTATTATTTGTCTAGATATTGCTAAGTGAAATGCATGCCCATATAAATCACACAAATTGAGGAATGTCTGTACTCAAAATAACAGAAATCTCTTGAAAATTCCAATTGTTATGCCTCAACTATACAGGAGAAATTGCATGTCCTTTTGGAGTCAAGAGCAGAGGTGAAGGTTCTCACAGCAAATGTTTACAGGAAAGACTCAAATAGGATGTTGTTCAAAAAATTAGAAATGTCTGAAGTGGAAGGTGTTAGTTCTAAAACAAGTTGAACTCTATCACTATTTTTTTTCTTTTTTTCTTTTAATACATACTGGATAACCATCTTTTGCCCAGGAGTGTTAGATCCACAGTTTAAAAATGAAGAAGGTCTTCCTACCAGCTGACCTTTAAGTTCTCATGTATCTACAAAATGTTATCAGACTCTGGAATAAATTGAATGGAACTGCACTGCTCAGTGACAACTTCTACTTATTTCCTGAAAAGATATGGAAAGTAACTGTTTTTGAAAGGAATGGACTGTTCAAAAGTGTTAGAAGCACTGATGCATTTTTACTATCTCTACATGATAAATTTAACCAGCTCAGTGTATGTGCAAAACTTTAATTAGCAAGTCAATAGTAAGTTAGAAGAGGTGATCTTCTGATAAGTGGTGTGTGTGTGTGTATGGCATGTGATTTTATATATTTGGAAAAAATAATAGTTGGTCCATGCATAGATTATGGTATATCTATTGTAGACATACATATGGCCACATAAAGTATAAAGAAAACTATCTATAGGTTAACCATATGTTCATCTTGTGTATTCTGAAGTGTACTTGACTCTGATAGAACACACTTTAGTGATGATTTTCTGTCCTCTATAGTGATTCTTGACAGTATTGCAGTCATAGAAATTGGATAATGCATGATAGGAAATTTGGTCCAGTAATTTTAAGCTAATTTCCCTTTATAAATAAAGCTAATTAATCTTAAACTACATATTATGTTACCAGATTTATTTTACCTGCTCTATAAAACATTTCAGAGTACCCATTTCAGAAGTACCATGTGTTTTATCGACAGATATTTGCATTATATCATGTTTAAATAAGGTTACACATATCTATCTTTCAGTTATTATTTCTATATTGTAGAAATGTTTAAAATCATTTCCTATATTTGACATGTGTATTGCATTACCATCCTCTATAGTCAACTAGCTGTACCACACTGCAGTAGAACTTGCTTTTCCTGCCCCATCACAACTTAGTCAAACTCTGGCCATCCCTCTTCTTGCTCCTTGCCTCACCCTCTAATAACCACTATGCCACTGTCGTCTTCCGTGCACCAGTTTTTTGTTTTTTTTTTTTAATTTTTTTTGTTCAATTTTTATTTATTTATTTGAGAGCAACAGACACAGAGAGAAAGACAGATAGAGGGAGAGAGAGGGAATGGGCACGCCAGGGCTTCTAGCCACTGCTAACGAACTCCAGACGCGTGCGCCCCCTTGTGCATCTGGCTAACGTGGGACCTGGGGAACCGAGCCTCGAACCGGGGTCCATAGGCTTCACAGGCGAGCACTTAACTGCTAAGCCATCTCTCCAGCCCAGTACTTACCTTTTATAGAGTAATTCTCTTGACACGAAGGTATCAACTTTCATTTATGCTGTTGTAAGAACAATAGTAAGGACTGAATAATATTCCATGGTTTGCACATGCCTCTTTCCCTTCTCCATACCTCAGTTGATAGATTCTGTTATTACCATTTCCTAGCTTCCGTGAAGAATATGTTCTATTAAATTTATTTAGAACAAATGTAGATTGTTTGAACCAGTAAACTTAATCAGATTTTTGAAAATAATATGAAATAATTATTTCATGATAATATGTGTCAATTCTTGAGAGATAAAATTGCTCAGTGACTAAGGCACTTGCCTGCAAAGCCTATTGCCCAATGTTCAATTGCCTAGTACCTACATAACTTCAGATGCAGAATGTCACATGCATCTGGAGTTTGTTTGTAGCAGGTAGAGGCCCTGGTATGCCCATTCTCTCTCTCTCTCATTAGAAATAAACCATAAATAAATAAAAAATTTAGAAACAAAAATGTTATTGGGGAGTAGAATGCAAATATAAAGCATTTTAAATTATCCTTTTCTATTTCAATTTTACTTGACCTTATATTTTTTTGTTTGTTTTTGAATCAGGATGTCATTCTAACTCAGGATATTCTGAAATTTACTATATAGTCAAAGTTACCCTTGAACTAACAGTGATTCTTCTGCCTCACCCTTCCAAGTGATGAGATTTTATGTGTGAGACACAATGCATTGCTCAAATATTTTTTTAATGACTGGTCAAAATCTTTGTGTAGTGTAATTGCAGTGTATTGTAGATTTATTTATCTCTGCATTTCACAGAGGACTCATTTGTAATTTTCATTTATAAATTCTACCATTTCTTTTTCTATTTGCATACATGTCTTTGTGCTTTTTGAGCTAATTTTGAGTCATTGGCCCATTCCTATTCATTGGAAAGTCAAAGCAGCATTATAGAAAAACCATGAAAAGAAACTTACCAAATATTTCTAATGATATGGGAGTGACATAGAAATGCATGAATTGAAATGAGCTACAGCCACTTGATATTAACCCAACGGTCTTGTTATCTCATGCACAAGCTTTAAGAATATTTTCAATTACTGAGATTATATCAAGATTGTTTAATCAAATGTTATATATTCCTTTGCTCTTATATGTATCTCTGTGTGTTGTGGTGAATTGTTGTGTGTGTGTGTGTGTGTGTGTGTGTCTGTGTGTCTGTGTGTAATTTATGTGGTGCAGGCACAATTACGTGTCTAAGTGGCATGTTATGTGCTGACTTTTCAGAGGTGTGTTCGCCTGCAATGGCCAGAGTGGGTAATGTACTCTTGTGTGGTTCCTTTTGTGCCAGATTTTCTTACTGATGTCAAATGATATGTTATTTTCTTTTGTTGTTGTTTGTTTGTTTTCTGATGAGCTCTGGCAATTCTCAGGGCTCTTTTCTCCTATAGGACTGAGGTTATAGATATGCCTGATCACATCAGCTATTCCTGAGTCCTGGGCTATTCCTGAGTCCTGGGAACCAGCTGACTCTCAGGCCTTCATACTTGCTCAGGATGTGCTCATAACCTCTGAGCCATCTCTCCAGTCCTCCAAAGTTATCTTTGAGTACAAAGTTTAAAAATATCTGTGGGGCTTGAGGGATGGATCAGTGGTTAAGAGCACTTGCTTGAAAAGCTTGATTATCTGGGTTCAAATGCCCAGTAGTTACATATACCCAGATTTACAACATGGCACTTGTGCATGTGTTTCCCTTACAGTGGCAAGAGGCTATAGAACACCCATACTCTCTCTCTCCCCTTCTCCCTTCCTCATTCTGCTTGCTTGGGAGAGAGCTCAGTAGATAAAGTGCTGAGGAGCCCAGTTTAATCCCCATAACCTCCCAAAATGCCTTAAGCCACAGCGGGGTTCTCAAATCTTAGCATACTGGTGCTGACTCTGAGATGGCAGCTGAAGACAGGAGAATTTACCAGAAGCTATTGGCATAAATGGCAAAGCCAGAACTATAATAATGAAATCTTGTCTGCAGTGAAGTGAATAGTGAAGACAGAGTGCAAGTTGTCCTCTGACCCGCCACACACACACATACACATATATGTTGTGACATTGGGTACCTGCACTCTTAAAATGCTCACACATATGACCATGTATATACACATAAATAATAAAAATTTTTAAAGTCTGCATATTCCAGACATGGAGATATACCCCTTTAATCTCAACCCTTGGGAGGCTAAGGTAGGAGCATCTCAGTTACTTCAAGGCCACTCTGAGAATACAGAGTGAGTTCCAGATCAGCCTGTGCTAGAGCAAGACCCTATTTCATAAAATAAAATAAAATAAAATAAAAATCTGTGAATGCAATTGTTTGAACAGTTTCTAAAATATGAAAAATCTCTGACGATAATCTGATGGGAAAATGGGTAACTAATAATATTTAAACAACTATTTAAATTTAAGTCACATACTACTCCAAACCTTTTTATTTTCTCCTTGAAATACCTTTAAAATATAAAGAATTCCACAATGTCTTATTGCATATTTTAGCAATATTATTAATAAATCATTTTGATACTACATGATCTAATTTATCTAACACTGCATTGCAGCCTAAATAGTCACATTAAAAGAGTGCATCATATTTGTAAAAAAAAAAAAAAAAAGTCTAGTGGAGACAGGTGTGGTGGCACACGCCTTTAATCCCAGCCCTCGGGAGGCAGAGAGGTACAAGGATTGTTGTGAGTTTGAGGCCACAGTGAGACTACAAGGTGAATTCCAGGTCAGACTCAGCTACAGTGAGAACTTACCTTGAAAAGACAAACCAACAACAACAACAACAAAAATCTAACTGATGTTGAATAATTGTTCAATTTTATAATCAGAATTTTATCTACTAGTATAGTGGTTATCTTTAATTGTCAGGATGAAACACCTGACCATATGCAGCTTGTGGGAGGGAAGGCATTATTTCAGGCTTACGGTTTCAAGGGGAACGTTCATCATGGAAGAAGAAGCTCACTCACTTTATTTTACATAGAGAGAAAGCAGCACTAAGAGCAACTTTCCTCCTCCAGCAAGGCTCCACCTCCCAAAGGCTCCACCAGCTGTGCGCTAAATAGGAAGTTTAATCACAAACACTTGAGGCTATAGGGAAGTTTTTTCATTCACACACCACAACTAGCATAACACATAAGAATTTTTATTTTTATTCATTTTTAAATAGCAAAACAGAAATTCATAAGTTCTCTTTATAATACATCACATAGGACAGATGTTCAAAAGTTTTATGAAATGGAGGCAGACTGAATTTTATGTTTGGAAAACATTTGTTAAATGCCTTTGACAATTTATTTTGTAAGGATTCTGAATGGGTGATTTTTTTTTTATTTTTTTTTATTTTTTTTTTGCTCCTGAGGAAATATAATGGATAATATGATTTGCATTAAAATATTTATACTTAAAACATTTATATGTTTTAATAAAGTTTGCTGATTAATGCTGAAACTAACAAGATATACACAGGATAAGGAACAAAGGGCAGATTATCAGCACTTAAGGATATCACCTCTGTGATAGACAAAATAATTGTTAGAGGAATATTTGAGAAACAAGAATATTTCTATTTAGATTAATGTCAAAGGGCATTTCTTTACATAATTGTTCCATACAAAGAGTCTGTAAGATACAAAACAGAAAACATTTATTCTTTTGTGTTTGTTTGTTTTGTTTTGTTTTCACAGTAAGGTCTCACTCTGGCACAGGCTGACCTGGAATTCACTATGTAGATTCAGGGTGGCCTCGAACTCATGGCAATCCTCCTTCCACTGCCTCCCAAGTACTGGGATTATTAAAAGGTATGTGCCACTATGCCCAGTTTATTCTTCTTTATTTTTTGAATAAAACTTTTATTTTTGATGATTGAGCTGTGTGAAAATTAAGTGATTCATGCCAGACCATCATTAGTCATAGATCCTCAGCAGTGATCCAGTTTATTTCCCAATGAGTCATTTACAAACATAGCAAAGGGTGAGAATTGAAATCATCATGTAACCAGGATGGTTTGGATAAAAAGGCATATTCCGTTGGTATAAGAAAACAATATGAGATGTTTAGCCCAAGAGCAACATCATCTCTCCTGACAAAGCATAAGCAGGGAGGATGCTGTACAGTTTCCCTGAATCAGGGGAAAGAGGAGAGATCATATTGAGATCCAAATATGGGAAAGTATCCACTTATGAAGTATTTATGCAATGATGAAAATACTATTTAATATAATGTTAGATTACAATAAAATCATATTTAAAAATATATTTTATTTCAACATATATAATAGCACAAAATGTCATGAACTTTCACTGTCATGTGAAATTCTTTAAAATGACAATTGCTTCATTTATTCATGCTCATTACTAGCAAAAAAATTATTAGTTACATTTCTAAATTTCTAAATTTTCAGAACACATGTTTTGAAATGAGTTTCAGTACATCTCACTTACAAACCAAGTATATGTAAAACATGTAGTTACTGTAGCAAATACAAGTTTTTCAAAGAACACAAATGCCCATTACAATATTATCACCCTGTAAACCAATTATGCCCATACCTCATACAGTTACGTCACTTAGCTCTAAATTTACAAATAAAAATTTTCTGTGTGCCCATATTGTCATTATTATGAAATTCATACTTGAAATTTGCTCAAATGTTTAGTAATTAATTCAGCACATAACTTTCTATGCTTAATTTACAGTTTACATCTCTAGTTTTTGCATTAAGAACATTTTGCTTATATACATGCACATTACAGTTGTTTATTGGAGTACAGAACTGTGACTCTGGTTACAAATTATATATATAGTTTTCAGGAACAAAAGAAAAAAAATTCTTCTATGCAAAGAAAACATGTACAGTTAGTGAACTTCATTACTGCTAAAGCATTTTGCGAATGTCAACATATCTTTATTTCTGAATTTGAAGTGAATGCAAATATATGTTAATTCATCCACTTTTTAACCAGTAATGATATTTATATGCCTACATATGCTAACACAGAGTATAAGTGATTCCAAGGTAGATGAAGAGTGAGATAAAGTAGTTTTCATATTTCTTTTCAAACAAACCTATAATTACATCTACAGTCTTTCTTTGCTGTAATAGAGAGGTTTCTTGTATTCCAAGTCAGGACCTCATATTTTAATTCCAATTATTCTATTACTAATAGAATGTACACATGTGTATTTCCTAATGTCCAGAACTCTGTGTGTCCTTTTAAAATACATTTGGGGTTGGAGAGACGGCTCAGAGGTTAAGGTGCTTGCCTACAAAGCATAATGACCCAGATTTGACTCCCCAATACCCACATAAAGCCAGATGCATAAAGTGGCATGCATCTGGAGTTCATTTATAGCAGCTGGAGGTTCTGAAGCACCATTCTCTCTATCTCTCTTCTTATATTTCTGCTTGCAAATAAATAAAGAAAAATTAAAATAAATAAATATCCAGGTGTGATATTGTATGCCTTTAATCCCAGCATTTGGAAAGAAGAGGTAGGAGAATCACTGTGAGTTTAAGGTCACACTGAGACTATATAGGGGATTCCAGGTCAGCCTGGACTATAGTGAGAGTCTTCCTTGAAAAAAAAAAAAAGATTAATCAATTAAATTAAATTTTTTTAAACCTCACATTTTTTTGTGGATTCACAGTATGTGCCCTTGGTTGTAATTTATTTTGTAAAAAGTGAAGGCATGGTATGACTACAAGTAATAGTCAGGTTTCTCTTGAATGATTATTTAATTAACTAAAGTGCATATATTAAAGAAAAATCAGATTTGATTAAAATGTCTTCACATGTTGAGTTGAATTGATATAGACATATTAGTTCCAACTAATGGTTACTAAAACAAACACCATGAGTACATGCATGCCTGTTTGTACATACCATCAAACATATGTGAACATATTCATATCCAAGAAATATATAAAATAAATACTAAATACTAAAGACTATGTGTAACTCAGAATTTTGAAACTTAGCATTTTGAGTCATGGCTGCATTCCTTGGACTTTGTAAACAATTTTATTAGCTATATCACTTATTATTTACTTCTTGATCAAATGAAAACACTGCATGTTTTAAATAAACCAAATTAGTTCTAGAGGCCTTAATTTGGACACATTCTTTTACACAAAGGAACTATTATATCAGACAAGGATAACTCATTCAAAACTTTATGTCAATTGTCTTTTGTAATTTTTCTTTTTGCCAAATGTCTTCCAAATCAACAGAAAGCATGCAGCATTAGATAAATCAATTATGTCAAATTTGGTCTATGTGTATGTATATTTGGGAATATAATACTAATGATTTTGATATAATAATGATTATATATACATATGCTATAAATATATGTAACATTATTTTAATAAAAACATGTTCAATAATTGGAAATAATGTGAATGTATAAAATTGTGCATGTATTTGTATGAAGGATTGTTAAATTTACTAAAATTTTGGTATCTTGATAATTACTTTACAAAATTCAATTTCCAATTCATATATTATTATCATAAAATCGTTTTTATGTTGTATTACTACACAATATCAAATGTAAATAAACTTCAATTTAAATTTCAAAAAATTAAAGCAATTGTTTTAGTATATATCTCACAAAGTATTATAAAGCATAATATATATAAGAATTAAATATCTGTGCTAAGCTTCATCTGTGCTTTCTGTGGAAATTTAAGGAACACTATACATAATTCTGCATCCTAACTATGTATAGACACCAATTGCAGCCAGCTTAAGAGAAATTGCAAATTGTTATCAAAAGGTATTTGAAAACAGACTACATCCCACTTGTCCTGTGTCAGCCAGCATTTTCTATGTTCTTTATTTTAGCATTTCTTTCCTCTCTATAGAAATAGCTTTGAGATTCTTTTTAAAAAATACATTAAAGAAATTATCCCTGCTGCTTCAGAACATGGAATTTAAATGCTATGGCTATGCCAAGACTTTATTCATAATAACGTCATATTGTCTCAGATGTGCTTACAGTATTAACAACTTGCTATAAAATAAGTTATAGCTCACAGGCTAAAACCCATTCCCTCTGCAACACACCTGCTGATGACTCACTCTTAAATGACCTAATTCTGAGGGCTATTTTATTCTCCATATTCGACATTTTATATTGAGTCCATTTTGTAACCAGTGCCTTAACCATGTCTTATCTGTGAATTGTGACCAGTAAGTATTCACATACTCATTGTTCTGAATATAAAATACACTTTTTTATGGAGCAGTGATATAGTTTTAGGAAACTGGGAATGTAAAACTCTTTGTACTATAATGGGGCCTGAACTATCAATTCCCAATTCCTTTTACCTTTTTGAATCTAGAATAATTGTATAAAGTAGATAGGAGTGAATTAAACAAATGAGAGGAAACTCAATTAAAATTTTTATTAGTCTTAAATCTTTCCTTTCATTTATTAGCTTTGTGAATTTCAAAAATATTACTCTACTTCACTTACCTGAATTATAACATCTTATTTAATAATAATATTATAACATAATTAAAATTAATTTTGAGTAACTTCCCAAAAGTTTTCATGTCTACATTTTATGCTCTGAATCAACTCTTCAATGTGAATTTATTAAAACAAATGATGTGGAAATTAACACATAGAATTTGTTGGCTTGTGAGGCTTTCATAAGTTTTGGAATTCTTCCCCAGTAGACATGAGGCAGTATTTTTTTTTGTTTTGTTTTTTTAGGTATATACACATAAGTAACAAAAGAATTGTCTTCCTTCACTTGCCTCTTTTCACAGAAGTTCATAGTTTAGGGCCAATCATCTGTGGATGAATTAATAGTTGTATGTCACTACCAAATACAGGTCTCGTGTGTGGTAGTGGAGTAGGACTCATGTTTAAATCAACATTCTATTTCACTAATGGCACTATTACTTTTATTTCTGACCTTTAAATGAGGCTAATGTCAAATCGTTATTACTATCATCACCTCCTACATATCTGAAATTTCTTGAATGACTTAAAATTACATGATGACATTTGGCAACAAGAATTACTATCATAAATAATTCAGCTTGTGAAAAATATTTTTTTAAGAATTAACGTTCTTGGTTATCTTGTCTAAAACACATTGGGATATAGATTTGTTGTACTGGTTGTTTAAATCATGGCTGATACACAACAGAGATTTTATTACTTCTGCTTGTTGCTGTCAAAACTAAGCACAAAGAATGAATTAGATGCATGTGTCTTAACAAAAATGAACAGTGGAACTTGAAGGAGCACAAACCCCCTCAGCAGGGTAAATGGCGTATGACAATATCTGCAGATACTTGTTACTTGGATGAAAGCATACATCAGGCATTGAAGAGTTGTCAAGGAGTGCATCCAAATTTATTTTGTTTTAAAAAAATACTCCATTAAAATCAGTTTCGTTGAAACAGAAGCAGTCTACCTTTGCAAGACATGACTCACATTATGAAATAAGTACAATTTAGATGCCATGTTTTCTCCAATTATCAGAGCATTGTATCTTTTTATTCAGGAGTTCTTTTTGTATTCGATCATCTTTTTATGCTTATTCTTGCAATATTTTTAGTGTATTATCCTAACAAATTATAGTATACAATAAAGTTTTTCGACAGGCTAGAAGTCATTTTATATTTTCTTTACAAGCAATGAGATGAGAAGACACAATCAACAATAAGTTTTTTAGTTCTCTAACAATAAATGTTCATAATGGTTATGTAAACAGAGTCAGGTTTGAACCATTAAAGGAAATGTTTCCTTCTTATTTTTGTCATTTTTAAAGGTGATGTTCCTTTTTGATTCTTGTTGTCATTATAAAAATTTTAACATCCCAGATACTCACTAAGTGGTGATTTGTCTAAGAGATTTAGTAATAAAGGCCAGAAAGAATAAATTCAAATTTTTGTTTCAACAAGAAAACTTGAAGCAGAAATATTTGTTTAGTTAACTCTGTATCAAAATGAAAAATATCTTATAGATAAGATTAGATTTGAATTTATCATATATAATTAGCATTTATCACTCAGATAGATGATAGATGGATAGATTGATAGAAAGATAGATAGATAGATAAATGATAGATTGATAGACAGATAGATGATACAGCACAGATTTTTAAGTTGAAATAATGGCATAGATAATATAGAAATTTATATTTATTCACATTAACTCATAAAAATAATTAAATTTTAAGATATCAAAGTTATGATTTTCCAATGCTTCCAATTCTGAACAAAGATTCAATGATATAGATTACAGAAGGAATATTTATACTATCTGACATATTTCACATATTTATGAAATCCTAGTTAATATATTTCCTTTTTTTTTATTTGAGAGCGACAGAGAGAGAGAGCGAGAGAGAGAGAGTGAGAGAGAGAGAGAATATGGGCCTCCATGGCCTCCAGCCACTGCAAACGAACTTCAGACGCATTCACCCCCTTGTGCATCTGGCTAACGTGGGCCCTGGGGGATCTAGCCTCAGACTGGGGTCCTTAGGCTTCACAGGCAACCGCTTAACCGCTAAGCCATCTCTCCAGCCCTCAGGTTTTATTTTGCTAGACATCTCCAGCCCAATGTATTTCTAAAATGATGTCTCCATATAACTCTTTTAACTTGGGTTCCTCTTCCTTTAGTGCTCCTGCTGGTTTTGCAGGTGTGCTAAATGTCATGCCCATCAGCCAAAAACCGTTAGAGCCACACATGGTAAGTTACATTAAATTTTTCAATGAAAAACAACTCAAATAACACTTTGAGTGTTTCATTAAGGGGACACTTTAGAAGAGGATTATTTTGTGGTGGGAAGTTATAGGAGTGTATGGACTTGTATGGTGGGGAATTCCTACAAGCAGAAGGCAGGGTTCTCACTAGAGGTAATAAACCCAAAAACCAAAGGGGTAAAGGTTACTTCTTCAGACCTTGTTCCCACCAAGGTTCACCCACTCTCACTTGGGTTTGGCAGAGACAAAGAGGGAGGCAGGAGAAAGGAAAGTATTTGATTATAGTTAAATCAATAAAAGGGAAGGCTTAAACTATCCTCTGGATTGTTTGTACAATGAAAGTACAGGCAAAAATAAAACAAAACAAAAACTATGAGCATCACACTCTGCAAATAGCTTGAGGGACATAAAAGCGTTGTCAGTCTGTTTCTGAGGTGGAAGTGAGGTCCAACTATCAGGGAACAAAAAAAAAAAAAAAAAAAAGGATAGAGAGTGAGAGATAGTGACTAGGTAGATATGTTTGGGGCTATTGCTGCGTCACTGTGGGCTAGCTTCGTACCCTGGTTGCTGCTCTTGTGATTTCATGTTGTGTTATCATTTATGTACCATTGTCCGTTTTCATCTGCACTTTGTCAGAGTACATGCATTTGAGCAGAGCAAAATTCAAAGCAGTTTGCCATCTTTTTGAACCATATGACTGTGAATGAACTGAAAAAAATGATAAAGCCTTTTCTATGTTCTGGTTTGGAGTTGGTTTGTTGGTCTGTTCTGAGAGTTTTGCTTTATTGTATGGGGCTTGGTTTATTTTTAATTCTCAGCTCTCCTGAACAGCTTAGCAGTCAGCCGGTCCTGTTTTCACTTATCACAAAGTACAAATACGATGTCTCCATCTGGACATTTCAGAAACATCTCAAAACAAGTGTCTAACGTCTTTGTACCTGTATCTAGAAAACATTTGGTCCTTATATTTATTTTCCAAATACTGAGTGAATTTTCATTATCTTTGCTTTTATTTGCATTGACCTATCTTAGTTTTTGACTTTTTTTCCAAAACAATTAATTGCAATTGCCTCTAGCATTGTGTCTAATTCCAACATACTTCCATGCCAATCTATGTACTCAGTTATATTTATGAGGCATGGGACTGACAAAACATAATGATTTTTATGCAGTTTCCAATTATGATGAGATTATTTTATGTAACCTTGGCTAGACTGGAAATTTCTGTCTTTAAAAAAATATCTTATTAATTATTCATGAGAGAGAGGGGGGATAGAGAGAAAAATGTCAACAGATAAAATGAGAATGGGCATGCCAGGGCTTCTTACCACTACAAAAAATAAAAATAAAAACTCCCGTCTCATGCACCACTTAGTGCATCTGCTTTATGTGAGTGCTGGAGAATCAAACTCAGGTTATTAGGATTTGTAGGCAAGCACCTTAACCTCTGAGCCATCTCTCCAGTCCTATGGTCTGGAAATTTCTATGTAGACCAGATTGGCCTTGAACTTATGGCCATTTTCTGTGTCCTCAGCAGTGGGATTACAAACCTGTGATAACATGTCCTAAATACCTAATTTCTTCTGCATAATACACTCAAAGGCCATATAGCAGATATGTTCTGCCCTTGTTCAGCATCACCTTACCTGTGGTATCCAAAATCTAGAGAATAAGAATGTTTTCTGTCTCACAAATGCTGTTATAACATTGTTTATAGGTTTACAGGTTATATTCCTCTGTTTTCTCATCTTATGATTTCAATGCCCATATGTAATATGATCTCTGCATTAAACCTTCTCAGATAAAATTAAACATAACATATAAAAGGTATTCTTATGTGTCTCTATGGAAATTTATCTCACTAGAGCATAGACTAGTAGAACGGAGCCACATTGTATTAAATGCCTTATATTACCCTTCCATTTATGTCATTGCCCCTCAGCCCTACCACCCCATGAGGTACAGGTGTGACTTAGTTTTACAGAGATAATGGTTTGTGAGTGGGTGAGTGGCTCTACATTCAGTGTTATCGTAGACAATTTGCTCTTTATGCTCTTTTCAAAGCCCCTTGAATTCACCTGGGAGATCCATCTTTCCTTTTGCATTATAATTACTGGCTTAAGCAGGACTCCTGTTCCCATCATATGTCAACTGTTCCAAGGCAGAAATCATTTGGAATTTTATTTTTGATTCTTTGTGTAGTCCCTTTTTGTATAATCAATGGATGAAGGTCGAGGAAGTATGGCAAACTTCAATTGTTGATAATGTTTCAGAAATACAATAAGAAAGCTAGGCCTAGAATTCAGTGGGTAAAGGCTTGCCAAGTGTAGTGCACTCGTAATCCCAGCGCTGGGAACAGATGATTGATGAGCCTCATTAGCCATCCAGGCATGCATAGATGGTGCTTTCCAAGCAAGTGAGAGACCGCAACATGAAAGTGGAAGGTATGTGAGGCACAACATTCCAGCTTGTCCTCTGGCCTCCAAACATGCCTGCACTCATGTGCACACACACTTGCACACAGAAAATTGTCCTAACTACTATGTAAAAATAACCCTCAGGGCTGGAGGAATGGCTTAGCAGTTAAGGCATTTGTCTGCAAAGCCAAAGGACCCAGGTTTGATTCCCCAGATGCACAAGGGGGCACATGAGTCTGAAGTTTGTTTGCAGTGGCTGGAGCCCTGGCACACCCATTCTCTCTCTTCCTCTTTCTCTCTGACAAATAAATAAACAAATAAAATTTTAAAAATAGCCCTCAAAAATTTTCCATGTACGTTTAATGTATCCATATAACTTTATTTGTCTGTCATATAATATAAAAATAGATTTATACTTGTATGCATATTTGAAATGATTAAATAAAAAAACTGAAAGATTACCCTAAATAACCATTAGTACTTATACATGGATTCAGTAGTGTTGTAGCCTACAAAATTGATATGCAATATTTGCATTTAAAATAATAATAATGAGATTGCCAAAAAATAGATCAAGAAAGGAGTGACACTGACCACTATAAAACAATTAAAGACATATTTAATAATGTATTTCAATTTTAAGATAAAATAATTGCCTAAGAATCTATTTGTTAAATTGACTTTTCTGCTTTTTCTCTAGTTAATTTTAGAATCATGTGGTTTAGTAGGGAAGAAGTTGGAAGCTGTATTGAAATTATTTGTCAGATACTCTTTTGGCTGACATCAAAAAGTTTGAACTAGAACATATCTGAGAGAAAACTAATATTTTGGGATAAAGTGATGCTGAAATTACATCATTGAAAAGAAATGGGAGGATTTGTAGTTATCTCTTCCAGTCAAAATTCCTTTGTGAACATGATGTCAAGCAGGAAACAAACCAAGATTTAGTGGAGACTTACTGGAAAGGATTGTTGTAAGAGTGGGAAAGAAACAAGTGCAGCCGAAGAGAAGGTGCTATGACACAGAGAAGGCTCTTTAACCTCTGGTATCTGCAGGATCATGGAAATTTTATGAAATTCATGATTCCCAGGTAGTCTTCTGTCAGTTTAAGCTCTACTGTGTACCTGCACAAATGGGAGATGACGTTTTAAAAGAGTCATTTTCCAACATGAACTCAGCTTCTCATAAAAACCAGCCCAATGTAGATGTTGCGAGCCAGCAGGGCGGGAGAATGGAGGAGGAGACAAGTTAATGCTGCATTGTGCATTTTCTTAAATAATCACATACATGAGCCAGATGCATAAGGTGACACATGCATCTGGAGTTCATTTGCAGTGGCTAGAGGCCCTGGCATGTACTTTCTTCTCTTTCTTTCTTTCTTTCTTTCTTTCTTTCTTTCTTTCTTTCTTTCTTTCTTTCTTTCTTTCTTCCTTTCTCTCTCTCTCTCTGTCTGTTTCTGACTCCCTCTCTCTCAGATAAATAAATAAAGTTAAAAAAAAAAACAAATGAAAGGAAAAAAAAAGAGAAGAAAGAAAAGGAACTTACATCAAAATAAACAATAATACTATATCAATGGTCAATATACGTGCATGGATCACATAGATACATACATCCTGTAGATGTTGTCCCTTGGAGTTCTGTATTTTGTTATTTTGTATTTTGTGTTTATCATGCAAAAAAAGAATTATAATTAAAATATTTTAATTTTGTATAACAATCTGTTTTATTTAACAAGTTCTTGTGGTTAGATCACATTTTACCAATTGTTGCCATGCACCTAGGATGTTTAAGGTTTACTTTCTCATTTCTTCATTAATTAAATAAAATAATTCTGAATAGAAAACCCAATTAATATTTTAGATGTGGCTAAGTATGGTCTAAAAATACTTTTCTCCTTTTATTTTCATTTTCTTACCTTTTCCTCCTTCCCTTTCTCCCTCTCTTATCTCTCTCTCTTCCTTTCTCTTTCTCTTCCTTCTTTATTTCCCTCTTCTCTCCCTTCCTCCCTTCCTTCTTTCCTTTTTTTGCTTCCTTCCTTCCTTATTTCCTTTCTTTCTTTTTTTTCTTTCTATCTTTTTTTAATGAAATGTTTATTTTTAATTTTTAGTTATTTGTGAGAGAAAGAGAGAGAGGAGAACTACCCATTTCAAACAAACTCCAGATGCATGTGCTACCTTGTGCCTCTGGCTTTATGTGGGTCCTGGGGAATGGAGACTGTTTCCTTTGGCTTTGCCAACAATTACCTTAAACCACTAAGCCATCTCTTTAGCCAAAGGGTGTTAATATTTTAAGGCCAAAGTATTTTTCAACTGTCTTACAAAAAATCAAAATTACATTATATTATTTGTATTATTTCACCATGTTGTAATAGACTCTATGTATAAACTCAACTTTTCTCAAATGTTTAAAAACCATGATGATAAAATATTTTATTATTTAATTTGCATCTTCTGATGGTTAAACATAATTACTATGCTTGCTTTTATTTACAAAGCATATGTATATTGAACACATCCCATAACTTTTTAATAGACTCATAGAGACAACTACCGTACAAAGAAACTAGTTATATTTCTGTTGACACATGAGCTTTTCACAATTTGCTTTTTCTTGTTTTTTCCTAGGGTCAACACTTAGCTCTTCCAAACCTTTCCAGTGCTCTCTTTTTGTTTTTCTTTCCCTATCTTCAGTTTTATATATGAAAGTTAACATGTCAGAAACAAAGACTCATTTTGTTTATAGCCATAGTGATACTCCCTGTGAGTCCTATACTTGCTCATGAATATTCCTTTATTATTATCCATACAATTTATCAAAATCATTATTACCTATTTCCATCTTCTTGTCTTTGCTTGTATTTTCATTTTCCCAAAAGAATTTTGTTCTCTAACTTTTTTTTCCATAAAATTGCTACATTATCTTGTAGGATTAATTAAAATGTCTAGTTGAGTTCAATTCAAAGTAAACACCATCTTTGAGTGTCCATAATGGCTAGAATTTCTACCCAATGTCTTAAGATTGTGTTAAGATCCTCACAATGTCTGTCGTGAGAAAATATTCTAACAGTTTTTGAAGGAACAGATTTATAATATCTATTACACAATCACCTTTAACATTCTGTTCTTTGTGTTTTTGTGTGTTTTCATGTCAAATATTGCATATGCATAAGCTTTTTATTTCTCCATAGAGGTTATTAAGGATAGTGATTTGGTCAATTTTTTATTTCCTTTTTTTAAGTTTTACATTTCTCACAGCTCTGGTATCCAGAGGTGTGGGCCTGCTATGGCCCTCATCCCAATAAGCAGGTCTTTATTAAATATATCACATAAAAGTTTCTGAGGAATTAGTTTTCCATAAACAGACACATACACACATGATTTAAGCCAAAGTACAGATGACCCAGTATTGAAACCAACCAGTAAAATTCAGCACAAAATTATGAAAAGAGAAAATCAAAATAACATCTTTCAAACTAAAGGTCAGAAAATACAAGTGTTCTTGCTTAAAAAATTGGATTTATTTAGAAAAAAAGTTACAATCTGCAGAAGTATTTGAACAGAATGCTAACAAATAATATTAACAGCCTAACTTGTGCATAGTTTAAAGAGTTTTTCCAATTTTGCATGATTTTTGGAAGTAGCTTGTAAGAATTTGCTGATAATCTAGTAAGTGCATTTAAAACAATCTTTACTGAAAGTTCATGTGACCTCAGACACTGAATGTGCAAAGACTTGGAATGCTTAAATACCTGATTTCCATAGTTTTATCTAACATTGAATGTAGTATAGAAAACCTGCTGACAAAGAAAGCTAATTAAATGGGAGGTGCATATTCCAAGACAAACTCTTGTGTAAAACAGTAAATGATGATCCAAACAATGGGTCTATGCTAATGACATAATGAATATTTAAAACTGCACATTCTACCTTAGTCTCTCCTTATCTACAATTGACCGACATATCCAGGGAAAGTTTGCATCCTAGTTGGCAGCATGCATTCCCCATGTATAGCTATACTCTGCAATGAAATGCTGGGTAACAGTTGGAAATAATTTTTCCATAATAGAAATAGCAAGCCATCTTCCCTGTTAGTCCATAACCAACAATATTCATATCAAAATGAACTTGTTTAATGAAAAGTGTGGCTGCTTTTACATGCTTTTATGGCAGTTTGATCATATTTTGGCATAATCAGCTCTGAAGTAAATCTACTATATGTCTCAATGGAAAGTGTTAAAGTGGAATAAAAAATTGCATAGGTCTAGTTTTCTCATGCACAATTTTTAAACTGATGCTCAAAATTATACGGAACTCTGCTGCTTAGGCAGTTCTTTAATGAATCGCCATGAATGATAGTGCTTTCTTCTAAACAAACAGGCACATAGAAACAGTAAAATGGGAAAGAGGATTCATAGAATTACATTATGCTAATCCCAAGAAACTAATTCCTGTGATGTAGTACCTGAACTGACTATATCCTGTTCACTACAAATAAGAAAATATACTGGAGAGACTATTCAGAAGTTACTCTTACTTCCGAGTGCATTCAGCAAGCCAATGGAATGTGCATGCACTACTTTTTGCAATGAGGGTTCTATGGGCATTCTTTTAAAACTCAGTTGATTTTCTATAGAAGATAATTTTATTTTTTTTTAAAGTATAAAATGTAAAACACATAATCTTATTCATAGGAGGGTATATTACTGACTTTCTAGTTGTTATGACCAAATTCATGGCCAGAACATCGTAGGGACTGAAAAGGTTTTCAGGTTCTAGGGGATACATTTAATCATAGCAGATAGAACAGCAGGCCACTAGTTATATTACAACCAACACTTGGGAAGTGGAGAATGAATAGGTAATGAAGGTGGGCTATAAAATCTCAAGGCCTAAGCCAGTAACCAACCCACTTACTCCAAGGAGGTGCCACCTCCTAAAAGTTCCAACAAACTCACAAAAGCACCACCAGCTTGGGATAGAGTATTCAAGTGTCCTTCCATGTGAAGAACATGGACATTCGAACAACAGATACTGAATAGAAATATGAATAGTTTTATATTGTTTTGAATATCATTTAATAGAAATGTCAATGTGAAAGGAGCTAAACAAATATTGATATTGAAAGGATTGATGACTAATGACAGGGGATTTTCTGTGAAAAATGATATCTGATATTAAATACATTATCTCATATAATTCTGGGATCATTATGCTCATTTTAGAGCATAATATATATTAACTGATTATTTTACATATAGGATGATTTTAATTATGATATCTAATTAACACCCATGAAAATATTACATTTTACATTTGGTATAATTGATATTGTCTCTATATAAATAATGATGAATGGCTGGGCGTGGTGGTTCATGCCTTTAATCCCAGCACTTGGGAGGCAGAGGTAGGAGGATTACTGTGAGTTCGAGGCCACCCTGAGACTCCATAGTGAATTCCAGGTCTGCCTGGGCTAGAGTGAGACCATACCTCGAAAGAAAAAGTAAATAAAAATAAATAAATAAATAGTGATGAATGGTGAAAATATTCAAATCCAGTTGGCCACAGCGGAAAGACATGTGTTCAAGCTAGTTTATACCCTGGTTTTTATTTGTTTAATACAATCAATCTATTTTATCTGATATGAGATTTGTAGGCAAGAAATGTGTAAATATATCTTGTGAAATATCATGGAGCATATTCTTCTCCAATACCACCTTAGCTTTTCTCATTTTATTTGACAAAAGCTTTTGGAATCACTTTGCTAAATAATTTTAAAAAATAATTATCTTAAGTGTGTAGTACACTGTAACCATTCAGAGGGCAATTATAAAGACATGGGTTCTTTAGATAGCAATTTTTCATTAAAAATTATATTTTCTATATTATGCACTGATTGTTTACTTATATGGAACAGAGTAAAAGGAGCTAAATACATGAATATAAATTATACCTTCTTTAATCTGATCTATGAGACCATAAGTTGTTACAGATCCTAATAATAAGTGAGTGCATCCATCTTTAAAACATGGGTAATCATGGAAGCGTTCTAATAGGCTTTATTAAAGTGTGATTTTTAAAAGGTTACAAACCATAACACTCATGTAACTATAAAATGGACAGTTGTCAAATTTGGCATTTAACTCATTATTTAGGATGGAAAGAGTAATGTGTTCAATAGTTTAAACAGTACTTGTGAATGTATATAGACATAGAAACAGATAAACATTATGTTTAATATATTACTAGGTTAAATGACAGGCTGGCTAATCTCCAACAAGGCTTTAAAACATAAAATTCAGGGCTATCACTTCCAAAGGACAGAAATGTCCATAGTGCTACGCAACAACATTCTGCCAGTTAACAACTGTCTCTAGAAGTTGAAAATCTGTCAGTCAGTAAGCTGGACCCTGTACTGAATAAACACCCAATAAACTCTTCAACTACATGCTAGTTGTGGGTAGTTTTGCTTCATCAGTTTACCTTCTTGTGATACACTCCTTAATTATTCTTGAAGAAAGAAATTTGGGATTTTTAGGTTAGGCTTGATGGCATGTGGAAAACCCAAAGAAGTTATGTACCTTGACTCAAATATCTTCTGCAATTTGTGCTGGAAATAATATTCAATTATTTTGACAACTAATAATGGCCAAATAATTAATTTCAATATCCAAAGTTTCAAAACAATGTCATAGATTCGTTTCCATAACTCTGAGATTTCTGTTATTTTTGAAGATAAGAAATTAAGACCATGACATAGATTCACCAACTTCCTATTGCTATGTCTTGTGTAATTTTTGTCAAATATGACTTTGCATGCTTGTTTCATAATGCCCCTATCTTACTAGAAGATAAAGTTCCTGCTAATTGTGGAGCTAACATTTTATAATCTAGATAACACAGAAGAAGGTATGCATGCATATGGGTGTTTAGCAGCCAGATTGGACATCCTCTATTGCTTGCTTCTTTAATTACTAAGGCAGGGATCTCTTTCTTGAGACCTAGTTAGACTAGTCCAGATCCTAGCACCCATGTAAATGTTCACTGGCTATGGTACACTGCCAGCAATCTCTGTGCTTAGGAGTTTGAGCAGGGACCCCCAAAGAAAGCTGCCTACCTACTCTAATGTACTTCATATTTTATTATCTGACTCAGATCTTGTAGTAAAATCATGGGCCCTTCCCTTCCAAGAGGATGTCCATAAACTCAACTCTGAGCCTGTGAATATGATATTTCATATGGTAATTTAGTTCAGGAACTTCAGTTTACATTGTCAATGAGAAACTAATGTGAATTTTATAATTGAGGAAAAATGGTCCACTCTTCTCATACCTTCAATGGCTGTGTTCAGAAATTCTAAAATGGCCAAATCTTCACTTTAGGAACACCATGTACTTTCGACCTGAAAGCTTAACATTTTCTCCATGATCGTGTTCAGGTGCTTATATTTCTCTCTAATTAGTGCTATACTCACTCCTGTGAATATCTTTGAATAAATTCAGTAACATTTCACAGATAAAAGAGGGAGGGATAATATGATAAGCTATGTCACAGCCAAGGATTTTAGCAGATTAGTAAGGCTAAAAATATACTTAACACAACTTTCTGTAGCCACACACATTTTTTACACCTTCTTAAAAGTGGTAAAAATGAACGCGTTCATCAACATGGTTCAAAGACAAAAGCACTTGAGAAAATGCCAAAAACAAGCAAAAACACATACACTTCAATCTATGCTTCTAAATCAATACTTCAGTCTTCACACCTATGGAGTACTCAGCTAGCATTATAACTTAATTATCTCAGGTTTTTGAGTTACCTAAAGAGCTTAGAAATTGTTTAAGCTGACAAAACACAGTTCAATGAAATAAAAATATCTGTTGTAAGTTTTATTCTTGTAAATTTAAGAAATTCAAAATTTCTAAAATCTTAGATATCTTGTCTTGGAGTACCCATGTAGTTCACTTAAGAGGCTCTCTTGCTGGAGCTGAGGAAACCTTGAATTATAACTTTATTCTTTTGCTAGTGTCTTCCTGATTTCCACTATACTCTACCTCTACTATGAGTTGGAGAATGTTGGAGAAACAGATCTTATGCAGTAGATATCTTGAAGGACAATGGACTTTATTTTTAATTTACTGACAAGCTTTATACATTTACATAACGTGTTTTGATTATAATTCCCTTCCACTAGGTTCTCCTTCCCCTTTTGCCTGTCCCTTATCCATTGGAACCCTACTTACTCCAAAAATGGCTCCCTTCTACTTAGATATCCGCTTGTTTTCTTGTGTGTGTTTGAAACCCACTGAGTTTAATTTGGATTGGTTATCTTAGTATAGGTGGGGAGTTCATTACCAGAGCAAAAGCAGCTTACTATTACCTATATCACTGAAAAATTCTCCTTACCTGATCAGCCATTAACTACCAATAATAGACTTAGGGAGGAATGGGGATCTTATGTCCTACGTCCTCCGCCACCATTCATGCTGCCTGATGTCTATCTCCCACTATGTCTTCCATTGCACCATGACTTTGTTCATGGAATCAATGTCCATCAGACCCCTTCCTCCCCAGTAACTTATAAATAGTGACACATTGAGTTGTTCCTTGGGACCAGGACTCTGGCTGTGGGCTTTCTAGAACTACTACATACCCCCTTCAAAAAAAGTTTTTCCACAAAAGGAATTTGTCCAAACATCTTTCAGTGATACTTACTTTAAAATTTTTTCTTTCATAATCTTATATTACATATGATTTATGTTCACTTGTGCAATTAAGTAAGTAATATAAGAAGTTCATAAATTTCAGCTTAATTAGTATTTTGGTTTAAAATAAACATATATTTTATAAAAAGGAATTGTATTGATAAAGTCAAATATGTAACAAATATTATAGTCATTTTAAGGAAAAGACACACTGAGTTTTACTAACAAACAAAAAGTAAAACCAAAACCCACATATTACACAAGTCTATGTTGTAAGGATGAGTTATTCCTACAATGACTGCACATTCTGAGCTGTTTCTAAGATGACCACTTCTCTATGAAGAACAGTTTTGTCTAAAACCCTACATATTTGAAGCTGCAAGACTTAGTTTTCTTACTAGTTTTGGATAATTTGTGCAACATTTTATCTCCACAAATCAAAGGAAATAGAATTTAACATAAGAGATGTTATAATTTTATTAGGGTTTGTCCTCCACAGAAAAGAAAGTATTTCACATTACATAAAACAAAATGAGCTTTTTATCAAAAATATCCAGATACTCAAACATTAAGAAATTTATGTTTTTAAATAAAGACACAATACATAGGTAAAGGCAAATAAAAAGACAGTAACTGCCAATGAGAAATCTCAATGAGTGCTGGCTTTCTCCATTGTTGAGTTCATATGATTGGCAAATAAGATGTTTCCTATCTTTTACACAACACAGATTAATTTTCATGCATTCTATCTATAGAGATATTGAAATGTTAAAAGAATAAAATTAATAAAAATCATAAAATAAAATCCTACCTTACTGTCATGAAGAAGGATAATATTTTAGTGGCATGTGAATCAAAACGGATATTAAAACTCAAAACTAGGAGACAGGGCTGTAGGAGGTAGACTGGGAAACAAGATCAAGTTTTGTTTGTCTTGATACTGAGATGTTTTTAGACTGAAGCCTAGATGCATGTTGAAATTTAATCAATTATTCATAAGTGTTTTAAGATTGTCCACCAAAGGCACTAGCCTTTTCATAGTATGAATTCTTCAAGATGATTGCAGTCCAGTCAGCAGCATTACTTCCTCAGTTCAGGTTACAAAATATACTGTTTTGTTTTTATTGTGTGGAATAAACTGTAGAAAATACTTACATTTATTATTACATATACACAATAAAAGAGTACTTGTGCTAAATTGCACATCCTGGGCCTATACGCATGATTCTACGCATTTTTCTTGAATAAGGTGTATGTAATATACAAGTGAAATCCATGCACTGTGGTGATTATGCTCCCTGCAGATCTGCAAAAAGTCCTGCCAGCATCAATGACCATGTGATGCTCTAACATGTTTATTGTGCATTGGAAACTCACACCCATCAAAATCCTTGTCTGAATCACATTCACTGCCTTGGTATCTTTTAGGTCATTCTACTCATCCATTTCTTAGATAAAACTGTTAAATCATAACTTCAAACTCCAAAAACAAAATAAAAATAAAAATAAAGGAACCTACCCTCCACAGAAACTGAGCATGTTATGAAGATTTATTTAATTCCCAATTTATTAGATGTGGTGATTTGAATCAGAGCCCCCACCTCCCCATGAGCACTTGAGTACATGTGTTTTCCATGCTTGGAACTTCAATTGCTGGTGTGGAAACTTTATTTACATTAGATGGATCTTTGTTGGAGGTGGTATGTTGCTGGGCTGGGTTGCAGAGCACTATAGCATAGCTTCCCTCTCGCCACAGGTTAGCTGTCCTCTCTTGCTGCTTTTTGCAAACTGCAGTGTCCTTCCTCTGTGCCATCACCTTTTTCTTGCTGTGCTTAAACTTCCCCTTTGGAATGTTACCTACTTTCTCCTCTTAGCTCTTTTTTGGTCTGATGTTTGGTTGGTTCCAGAAACATAAAGGAAACCAAAACACTATGTCATTGTAGTTTACTGTCCCTGTTTAAAAAATATATGTATTTTTTTTGAATGACCCCAGTATTGGTAAAACAGTAAGATCCCTGAAGATTCCTGGGGGAGTTGTATATGATTAGTTAATGAGAAAAAGGAAAAGACAATATAGCCATCATCATGGCTCTATGAGAACAAAATATTTTATATAAACTCTGTATCTAAAACATTATAAAATATATAATTAATAGAAAATTATCTTGGCCATTTCAACAACAACAACAAAAAATACCCAGCTATTTTTTTTCACCTTTCTCAATAATGTTCAGTTGATGCTTTTTATTTGTGTTTATGAAAAACAATATATATATATATATATATATATATATATATATATATATGAATATACTCAATGCTCTGCAAGTCGTTCTTGGCACACAATTATTGTAAATGCTAAGTTAATGTTAAATATACTGCTTATGTATTTATATAGAATATTTTATGTGTTTTAGAAAGTGACGTGTAAAATAGTTTTATTTTACTAGGTATGAGATGTAGCTACATTTGAGTTAATCAATGACATGCTCTTAGGTAGTTCATGTTGATACTACCCATGGACACACACAATAAAAAACCTACTTCTGTGTTATTAAATTTTTCACTGTTGGGCAAGGTGGTGCATAATTTAATGTGATCACAAGACTTGGGCAGGGAGGGCAGAAGTAGGAGGATTGCCATGAGTTTGAGGCCTCCGTGAGCTAAAATCATTATCAATCGTTCTGAATTCTCTTGAGGAATCATGGTGCACAAAGGCTACAGTGGCTCCATCATTGCAATTACACCTGGGAATTGAAGACAAATGAGCATCTATCTCCACCTCCCATCAGACCCAGGCCATCCATGAGAGGAGTCTGTGAATCACTACTTACTTCAGAGTATGTGTCCTAAGTAGAGGCAAGATCAGAGGGTATATTTTCTTCTGACAGACCCTCATGTAGCACATAATTTTAAGATCTCTGAAATCTAATGATTGGATTAAACTTGACCTTACTATTAAAAACTCTTCAGACTTCTATACAAAAGTAACACTGTGGTAGTTGAGCTTCATTATCTAGAAAATAAGTATAAAAATGTCCATCAATTCAGAGCTGGAGAATGTAGTTGTGTGTAGGTGCAATGGCCTTCTATCAGTACCTGTTAAATAAAAACTTTCCCCCAAGTGCCAATTACTCATTTATTTTTTAAATTTTTTTTATTAACTAGTTTTGTATTCAGCAAATAGTCAGTTTGGTACCATTATTAGGCTCGTAAATCCCTGTCTTGAACATCTCATTTAAGATTATAAGATAAAAAGATTACAATATAGCACTCAACATTGGCCTAATTGTATTATTTTCAATTTTAAAACATGTCATTATGTGATTTTCAGTTTCTGAATTAGATCTGTTTGAATATCTGGACACACATCTTGACACATCACCTATAGTATTGTAATAAGGGAACTAATGAGATGTTTAACTTTTTATGTATTAAAAGAGAAAAAATAAAAAAAAAAAAGAAGTGTTGTTCCAAAGGAACATAGCTCAAAGGAAAGATTAACTAGATCATAGAAAATATAAAAGGGAGTTTCTGTTTGAAGTCATATAAAGTGGAAAAAACTTTGAAATAATCTTATCTCAAATGGTCTTATTATCAAAAGAATGCCAGAGAGTTATAAGCAAAGGAGAGACAATATTTCCTTACATGATTTCTTGAATAATTAGACAGAAAGTTATTTCCTATTTAAAAAGCATTATTCTATTCCTTATCTTATAGTATTCTCTTTTTTCTGAGATTTCAGTATTTTTCTTAATATTTTTCAACATTGTTTGCCAAATAATGAATTTACATTCTTCATAAAACTTACAATATTTACAAGTAAAAAGGTAGTTTTAATAGGTATAACTAGATAAAAAAGCCACTATATATTATTCTGTTTCCCTTTATTCCATGTTTACATTCTTCTAAACTACTTTAAATAAAATGTCCTTAATAGTGACCCAAAATATCTCTCAAATAAGTGTTTATTCCAAGCCAATATGAGTGACTGCAGCTCAGGACCATAGATCCATATTGTACCAAATGGTGTGTTCCAGTGTGGAAGCTGGTAGTTGCAGGAACATTCTGGAGTCACAGAACAAGAGAATAAAAGTCATACCTGAATGCACATAGTGAATACATTGTTCATGATGATGGGTAGGTGGGGTATAGAAAAGCAGCGACTTCTGCTACAGGTTTCAGATGTTTTCTGATGAAAATCTTACCTTTTTTGGTGGAAGAAGATAATGCCGTGCTACACTAATGCATTCCAAATATTCTACATAGTAAGTGAAAGGGTTATTAGGTCACGTACAGAGTTGGACAATAAATGCATAGTAAGCATATTGCAGCAGTTCCCTTCTTGATGCTGGGACAATCACCCAAACAGAAATGGATTGTGGGAAGCAAAGATTCATTTTCAGAGGCTATAGAGGCCCTAGCACACCCATGGTTTATAATTTTGAGGGCAGATTTCATCACGGTAGGGAAACCAAGGCATAAGCAGAAAGCTGGCACACATATCTAGGTACCAATAGTTTTATTACTCTGCTTGGAGATTGGCTAATAAACCCCAAAGTCTACTCCTAGTGACATGCCTCCTCCAGTAAGGCTCCGCCTCTCAGTTTCCACCAGGGAGGGAATGAGTATGATGTTTCATATAAATACAAGAGAGCATGGGGACCCTCCTCATTGAAGGACTTAAGATAGCTAAAGATAAGTTTTGTTCTTGGTTTGTGGCATTACAAGTCTTGAAAAACAGAAAGCTCTGATCAATCAATCTTTAGGAAAGGCTTCATTTCTTAAAGAAATTTCTGTTCACATTAGACTTGGTTAACTTTATCCAAAAGATTAAATAAGAGATTTATACAACACTGCTCCCTCAGTCAATCATAGACCATTAATTTTCATCTCTTTTAAATGTTCTGCTCATTTTGTTTTTGTCATATACATCTACACATTTGTTCAGAATGCTGAAAAGACACAAAATTATGACTCCGTTTTCTATTGGTTTATTCTCTGCGTCCATAAGTGCCTGAAATTATGCAGCACTTTATGTTTTTGAGTTCACAAACAAGGATCACAATTAAATTTTCAATGATTTACTCTCCAAGTATTGGTTTAATTTTTTTTCTTATCCTCCTTTGTTTGTCAGTTCATAGGAATTACCTGAATTCAATTATTTTTTTCTAAAAAAATATTTTAGTTATTTATTTATGAGAGAGAGCAAGAGAAAGAGAGAGAGAACAGTTGTGCCAGGGCCTCTAACCACTGGAAACAAGCTCCAGATGCATGCTCATTCCATATTGTG
This sequence comes from Jaculus jaculus, assembly GCF_020740685.1. Classification (NCBI taxonomy): domain Eukaryota; kingdom Metazoa; phylum Chordata; class Mammalia; order Rodentia; family Dipodidae; genus Jaculus; species Jaculus jaculus. Next base: position 43,055,353 of record NC_059104.1, read on the forward strand.
CATCTGGCTTTATGTAGGTACTAGGGAACTGAACCCATGATCTTTGGCTTTACTGGCAAGTTCTTTAACCACTAATCCATCTCCCCAGGTCTCAATGCTTTACTTTTTGAATTGCAAATTGAATCTTGATTTTTCCAGTGAAGAAATTCTCTCAATTTTTGTTTGTTTCTGATACATTTTTTTCTACCTAGCTGATGTCTCAGAAGCAATGTTGTTCATCTTTACGGTCTTCCTCTTGATGGTTACTGAATTTATGTTTCTTTATTAGTTATTACCTATGTGCCAAACTTCCATGTTCAATATACTCATTGATAATCCCACAAATTATGTACAATGTACAAAGTATGTGTTCATAAAAATAAGTCATGCATAGATCACAGTAAATAGACTTGAACATCATAACTTTGTGATGCACACAATGAAGTATACATAAAAACACAGTTGCTGTGGTCATGCTATCTTTGTGTTTTTATGTATACTTCATTGTGTGCATCAGCTTTTACTGTAGACAGAGAACCATAAATGGGTAGGAATTAGGGTGGAGGATACACAGTTCTTTTCAAAGTGTATTTTGAATATTGTTTTGTGACATTCTCATATATGTTTCTTGGATTATGATCATATACACACCATGTTACCCTCCCTTATGGCCCCAGTCTCACTGAACCCCTTCTTTTTCCCACCATTTTCCAGTGGCTTGCCACAACAGACAAGGACACCCTCCTCCATTCCAAGCTTTCAAAGATTAACTGTCCTTATCTTCTCAGGGAGGGGAGTGGTAACATAAGCCCACCCCCTTTTCATAGAATAATGTGGAGTGGCTCCATCATGTATAGATCTTGAAAAAGTCACAATAGCTGCTTTGAGTTATTGAGTGCAATGACTTTGTCATTTCTGGATGTCAATTCTATAGCACTTTTTCATGTCCTCCAGTTCTTACACGCTTATACTTGTTCGACATCATTTTCAGAGATGTTGCCAGAGCCCTAGAAGGACTGATGTATATGTCTTATCTAGACCTGAGCACTCATCATAAATTTATTTTCAGCAGTTTGAATCAGTTATGAGTCTCCACATGAACCACCTCCCACATGCTGGAAGGGAAAAACAGCAACAACAAAAATACCACAGGCTTTGTTTTTGCTGACCATGGCTAAAACAAAACTAATTATTTATAGTTAAAAAATACAAACATAGAGCTAGAGAGATGGCTTAGTGGTTAAGATGCTTGACTGAAAAGCCTAGGATCCAGGTTTGGTTCCCCAGTATCCACATAAGCCAGAAGCACAAGGTAATGTATGCATCTGGAGTTGATTTGCAGTGATTGGAGATGCTGGCACACATATTCTCTCTCCCTTTCTCAAATAAATATTTAAAAAAATACAAACAGATATTTAGACGATCATCTGACAACGCATCCACATAGCAAAAATCAAAACAATATGTTCTCCTCTAGAGTCTATGGCCTCAGCTCCTGACCTGGTTTTCAGCAGCAAGCATAAATTCCATCTTGTGGAATGCGTATCAGATCTACTCAGTGAGCAACTGGTTACCCTTGTAATGGTTGATATACTTCAAAGGTGTTATGGGATTATGGAGTTTAAAAAGAAATATGATGAAGGAAACAAAAAAAAAATCAACAAATCAGAATGGAAGAAGGGTTTATTTGCAGGTTTACTTACAAGTGGGGAAAGAAAAAGTTGTTAATTTCTCTCCACATTTCTTATATCATTCCTACACTTTTACACAAGTGATGAAACAAAAGCCAGGAAATTGTGTGTGTGTGTGTGTGTGTGTGTGTGTGTGTGTGTGTGTGTAGGTTTTGCTGTGAGTCAAAATGTGTGAAATTTCTTCCTGGGAGAGGAGTTCCTACTCTTCTGTGCAGGACTCCAGTTCATTCTTTCTCTCAGCATGGGAACTCCAGGGTGAATTTCAACTCAACAGTGCATGTTTTTTCAGGACTTCTGAAACATGTTATAGCACAGAAAGAGAGAGAGAATCTAAAACATAGTGAAATGTTCTTTTGATTCTTTTGAACCAATGACATTTTTATAACTAAAATTAAACAATTTTGGTACTGTTTATATCATTTTATGATCTTGTTTTCCTTGAGATAGAAGTTAGCTCATCCTAAAAATAATAAGATGACATGATTTTAAGAGCTCTTTCAGTTATTTTTTAGGTCAGACTATTTAGATGGAAACTTGTGCTTTTTGCATTTAGTGGAGACAGTATTATGTTCAAAAAGGACACCATTCTTTCTGAGCAAACAATCTTCTAGTCAAATTAGAAATATTTATGTGAAGTGAACCTTATGTAAGTTGAATAAAAAAGCATCAAAACTCTTTTGATCATTAACTGCCCATTGATAAACTTTGTATTTATAAATTAAATTCTTCTTTCAAATGATGAATATGAAGATAAATAGAAGATACAAAAATTAGTGGTATTGTCCTATGATAAACATCCAATTCATGCCAATGTCACTTACAGTTCCAGTACTTTGAAAGTACTAAATAAAAATTAAAATGTGAAATTAGTGTTTCAAGTAGTGTTGAGAAAACATAATTATAAGCAGAATCTTGTCCCACCCTAAGTAAGAAAAAATGTGGTTATTGAATATGCAACAAACCAAAATGTGATGCACATAACAATCAATAAACTAAGAAACTACTAAGAATTATAAAATAGTTTATTTTTTAATAAAATATATGCATGGTTTCACAATAATGACAAGACCTTCCATGGTCTTGCAATGGATTAAGTGTAAAATAGTCTCTATAAACTCATGTGTTTAAGACTTGAGCCTGATCAAAGTAGTGCTGTTTTTATTGAAAACTTCCATAGTCATAGGCAGTACAGCATAATTCCCTACCACTTTCCACTCCACAAACCTACACTTCATCATACCCCCTTTGTCTCTCAATTAGCTTCTTTTTGTCGTTGTTGTTGTTTGTTTGTTTTGTTTTGTTTTTTGATGTCCTCATCTTTCCCTCCTGTTATAAGAGTCTTGTGTAGCTAGTGCCAGGCATTATGAGGTCATAGATATGCAGGCCATTTTGTGTCAGAAAGATTGTATTGTACCCTTCCTATGGCTCTCAACATTCTCTCCACCACCTCTTTGGCAATGGACCCTGATTCTTGGAAGGTGTGGCAGAAATGTTTCAGTGCTGAACACTCCTCTGTCATTTTGTCATTTTTTTCTCAGCACTATGTTAACTTTTGAGTCATCCCAGTGGTCACCAGCATCTGAAAAGAGAAGTTTCTCTAACCAAATGTGAAAGCAACACTAATATATGGGTATGAATGCTAAGAAAAGGGCTTATAGAATAGTTTGGTCAGAATAATATATGCATTAAGCTGGATACCACCAGGTGTTATACACTTATAGTTCATGACCTCCCCTGTCATAGGCTTTGACCAGGTTTTTAAGACATATATTCCCACCATACAGTGGGTCTCCTGTCCAATTAGAGAGAGTTGGTTTTCCCCATAACGTATATGCATTCCATTATTGCATCCATTGGCTCATTTGGCCTGGCTGGCCAAACTTAAGGCTTTTAGTGTCCACTGTTGTTTATCTCCACTGATGATTTCTCTCTCCTATAGGGCTACCTGCAGTGTAGCTATTTCTAGCTTTCTTTTAGATGGTCTTTAGGTAGGAAATCAATCATCTTCAGATTGATTTCTCAGTGACCTTGCAGCCCAAGCATGTGGAGTCTTCAGCAATAGGGGCTCACTCCCTATTTTTGGTGGGAAACCAAGAAAGACCTATAATGTTTGGGATACATCAAGGACTATCCTGACCAACAATTAATTCAAAAGTATCCCATCCCTGACATTAAAAAATTTCTAGGAACAATGTATGGTTCCTGGGTACTCCATTATCCAAAAAAGAGGAATTCTATATGGTTTATTCATACCATCTAATATACTGGTTAACCTTTTCCCCCACCCCTTCTTTATTCAGTTTCTTCCCTTGACCTCACTTAGGTCATTCTTCCCCCAGTAATCTGTTCATCTACATACATATATACAATACCATTCCCTAAAATCCTCCTCTCCTCCCTCCCTTATAGGCCCTTTCTAGGTTACTGGACTCTGCTAATGACTTTTACTCCAACCCATATACCAGTCTAAAATTTGTAGCTAGGATCCACATATGAGAGAGAACCTGCAACATTTATTTGGCTTTCTAGGCCTGGGTTACCTCCTTTAGGATAATCCTTTTCAGATACATCCATCTCCCTGAAAATTTCATAATTCATTTTTTTTCCTTCTTGCTGAATAGAATTTCATTGTATTAATGTAACAGATCATTATCTATTGATCAGTTGAGTGGCATCTAGGCTGGTTCCGTTTCATAGCTCTTGTGAATAGAGTGGCAATAAACATGAATGTACAAGTATCTCTAATGCAGTAAGTTTTGGCCTTAGGATATACACCTAGGAGTAGTATAGCTGGGTCATACAGAAAATTTATTCTTAGCTGTGTCAGGAGCCACCACACTGATTTCCGCAATGTGTGTCCATTCCCATCAGCAGTGTAGAAGTGTTTCCCTTTGTCCACATCCTTTACCAGCATTTAGTGCAATTTGTTTTCTTGATGGTAGCCACTATGACAGGAGTGAGATAGAATCTCAAAATGGTTTTAATTTGCATTTTTCTGATTGCTAAATACATAGAACTTTTTGATGTTTACAGGATATCTGTATATTTGTTAGGACTCTATTTAGTTCCATAGTCCATTTTGTTTAATTGGGTTGTTTGATACATTTATTTTTCAAAAAGTTTTTATTTATTTATATGAAATGAGAAAGAGAGGGAGAGGCAGATATGGAAACAAAGAGAGACAGACAGAGAGAGAGAGAGAGAGAGAGAGAGAGAGAAGGCACAGCAGGGCTTCCAGCCACTGCAAACAAACTGTACACACATGTAGCACCTTGTGTATATGGCTTACGTGAAGTCTGGGGAATTGAATATAGGTCCTTAGGCTTTCAGGCAAGAGCCTTGTGGTAGTTTGAATAAATGCACCCCAATAGATTTAGAAGTTTATGAAAACTTCTTGGATTTCCAGCTACCTGGACGGAGGAGGTGTCCCTGGGCAGATCTCTAGGTCGAGCCCTAAAGTGTGGTGGTGGATTGGAATTTCCAATCTAATGATATGCAAAGTGCCCCGAGTTCCTGCAGTGTGCTTGTTTGTGGTTTGGCTATGTGGATTGGCTTGTGACTTCTCTATCTCTCTGCTTGGACCTGTAAAATAAAAAGGCCTGCTTCTTTTGCCATTATGGCACTTTCAATGGATCTGTAAGCTTCAGTAAATTCCTTTGTTCCATAACTTTGCCCTCTTTGGAAGTTCATCTCAGTGACCTGAAGCTGTCCACTAAAAGCCTAACAGCTAAGCCATCTCTCCAGCCCTTCATTTCTTATTATTTAGATTTTTTATTTTTTTGAGATCTTTTCATATCCTGGTTATCAGTCCTTTATTAGCTATATAGCTGACAAAGATTTTCTCCCATTCTGTAGGTTGCCACTTCGTTCTATTCACAGTGATCTTTGATATACAAAAGCTTTTTAATTTCATGAGGTCCCAGTGATTGAATAGATTTTTTTTTTTTTAATTTCCTGAAACTGGGGTTATATTATATATTATATACCTATGCCAATGTGTTGAAATGTTTACCCTACATTTTCCTGTAGTAGTTTTAGAGTTTCAGGTATGATATAAAGATCTTTGATCCATTTGGACCTACTTGTTTTACATAGAGAGAGATAAGGATCTATTTTTTATCCTTCTAAATATAGTATTCAGTTTTCCAAGCACCATTTGTTAAAGAGGCTGTCTTTTCTCCAGTGAGTATTTTTGGCAAAAATCAGATTTCTTGAGCTGCCTGTTCATACATCTGGGTCTTCATTCTATTCAATTGATGTATATGTCCGCTTTGTGCTAGTACCATTCTGTTTTTGTTACTATGACTCTGTAATATATCTTAAAATCAAGTTTTGTGTTACCACCAGCCTTATTTTTGTTGCTCACAATGGTTTTGGCTATGTGGAGGTTTACTGTGTTTCAGAATTTTTTTTTTCCTATTTACATGAAGAATGTCATTGGAATTTTGATGGGGATTGCATTAAATATCTACATTGATTTTGATAAGATTAATATTTTCACAATATTGATTCTTTCAATAATACAACAGCTTAATTGGGTTGTTCAATACCTTTTTTTTTCTCCACTTCTTAGTGTCTCCTTCAATTTCTATCTTGGGTTTTTAAAATTTTTAATTGTAGAGATCCTTTAATTCCTTGGTTAGATTTATTCCAAGGCACTTTTGAAGCAATTTTGAATGGGAGTGACTCCCTGATTTCCTCCACAGCATGTTTGTTGTTAATATATTGGAAAGCTATTAATTTCTGTGTTTATCTTGTATCCTGCTACATTGCAAAAGGTGCTTATCAGCTATAACAATTTTCTGGTAGAGTTTTTTAGGGTACTTTATGTATAGAACCATATCCACAAATATCATTTGATCTTTTCCTTTCCAATTTATATCTTTCTTGAGTGCATTTCTTGCCTTATTGCAATAACTAAGACTTCCAGTACTATACTAAATAAAAATGGGAATGGTGGAAACACTTGCCTTGTTCCTGATTTTAGTGGAAAAGCTTCAAGTTTTTCACCATTTACTATTATGTTGATTGTAGGTTTTTCATTACTGTGAGAAATGTTCCTTTTGTTCCCAGTTTCTTTAGGACTTTTACCATGAAAGGATATTGGAATTGATTAAATGCCTTTTCTGAATCTATTGAGTTGATCATGTGATTTTTGTCCTTCAATCCATCCCTATCACCTTGTCCTAAAGCACTCAAAACAGGTGATCAGCTTTGGCCTTAGTGTCTATGCCTTTAAAAGCTCAAAAAAAAAAAAAAAAATACTAAACATAGCATCATACTAGTAAGCACTTTATACGAAAAACAATTCAATAGTTTCAACTTTTAAATTAATTTATGCAGTCTTCCTTGTGAGCAATACCATTTCTATTTTGCAGTCAAGTGACAAGAACAATGACCTAACAGGTCTCTGCCCCACCAATTTCTAAGATTAAACCAAATTGTAACGACAAGTTATTTGTGCAGAAACACTTACACTAATGAAAGAAGCTTGTATTGAACCCAGGAATTTCAGAGTGCAATTCCTAAGGGAGTGCTTGCCAGCCTCTTATCTCCAGCCCCTTTCCTCTGACTACCTCTTTTGACTACCTAGCTTTTCATGTCAAGTGCATGAATTACCCTCTCCCTTCCTGCCCTTCAGGAGTCCTCATCATCTTAAGTGTAAGTTATTTTACTTACTCTGTTCAGGAAACTCTCCTTCTCTCTTCTTCTGTTGTTTTCATGCTAAATTCTAATCTAGGTTCAGAACATTTTAAAGTTATCTGATTAAAAGCCAGTGAAACTAAACACAAGGGAAAGAACAGAATATAAAACAAGCCAGATAACTGAAAGGAGATCAATTTAAATCTGTGTTTAAGCTTATTAATAATGTGGGCTTTGCCTTCTTCCTACATTAATGCACCTTGTGGGATTCCCAGAAGTCGGACAGCAGGAATGCTCTTGTTTGATATGATTAGTCGCTGAGTACCTCAACCTTCCATCCCAAACCCTGCAAACCTCAGCTTGCCATATTTTACTTTCTTCAGGTCCCATCAGTGTTTCTGGCATTCCATCAGCACTTATACCCTACTCCTTTCTGAAGTTCAGAGTTAACCAAACCAAAGAAAGAAAAAAACAACAACGACAACAAGAACAACAAAAAAAACAGCCATCACTCACTTTATTTAAGACATAACTCTTAATAATGCAAGTAAAACTTCAAAAATATGCTAGTTTCAATCAATCGCCATTTACTCTACATTTACTTTTCTGAGCATTTTTATGAAGTGGAAATAATATAATGAATCTGACTATAAACAAGATAATACTTTCCCATTTTTCTCCCACCTCCTTAGCATCAAGCACATGATTTCTTTTTAAAACAAAAAGGACATAAAAAGAACTTGCAAAGGGCAGTGAATGTTAGATAACTAAAATTATTAAAGGGCTTACTAAGAAGGTGTTAGACACATGACTATGCAGTTTGTTAAGTACTTCCAAATCATATGTCATATCTTGTATCTTAAACAAGACTGAATGGTGAAAGATAAACCAGTGTCCTCATTAAACACAATTGTCTTTATGTGAAAGTGTGCTGGTGCTATTATTGCATTGTTCAGAGAGGTCAGAGCTTAGGACTGGAAAAGCCCAGTTGTATAGTGATCCCACACATCACATCCGCAAAGACAATTTATCATGTATTAGAGAATAAGCCTTGGTGATTTCAAATTAGGCATGCTTCAATAACTGTATTTATTTATTCAAACTAGTTAAGATATACTTATTAGAGAACTTAATTATGGAAATATTGCATATGTGTAGTAGAAATCTCTAAATATAAGAGGAAATCCTTCATGACAAAGAATGCAGAGAGTATTAATTTAAATGTTTATCATGTTTGAGTAACATTTGATCCCAAATGGTGTTTTTTTTACATTAGAATTAATACTGTGTATCTTCTTATGATATTTTCTGAATTAAAATTGCTTGCATTTGAGAAGGGAAAATTTTGGTAGTGATAGTTTCACAGTATGCTCCAAATGTAAATATAAACATGAATAAAATACATCTGTTTTAATAGAGGAGTGTCCCGTCCCAGGGACCTAGTTATTCATGGGGGCGAGGAGGACCCTAACTTGAAATAAGATGGGCAAGGGAGAGGAAGAAACTCAAGCAAATGTACACTTGTCAAGAGTCCAATTTTATTGAGCCACAGCAGCCTTTTTATGGGTTAGGGTTAGGGTTAGGGTTTTGGGTGAGGGGGGGCTGGAGGAGGCAGGTGGTGGAAAGTTACAGAATCTTCTTGGCCTTTGGCCTAGGACAGTTTGCAGTTATTCCAAAAATTCATGGTACAGTTCTCAAGTCTCTGCAGTTGCCAGGCAGGGTGTTAATTAGTTAGGTGTGGTGGAGTGGGGGGATGGAATCAGTTAGGTGTGGCAGGGTGGGGGGATGCGGAAAGGTCAAAAGTTGCTCAGGGCAGAAGTTGCTCAGGACAGAGGTTATCTCAGGGCAAAGGTCTGTTCAGGGCTCATCTCCTAGTCTCCAACAGAGGAGAATCAAATGAAGTAGATCACTTCATGCAGAGCTTTCCTCTAGATACTGCCAATTGTTATTTGATAATTAAATATCAGTTCATTGATTTCTGCAATACCTGCAATGACATCCTTCCAGTTTCACTTACCATCAATTTATGCTGACTAAATTTACAAAAACAGACTTAATACCACTTATAAAAGCTTTTGCAGGTAAAAGCTATAAAAATTGAAAACAATGATTTTAGTAAGAAAAAACACTATTATGTGACCACTAGAAATGATTCTCAAATTTGCTGCACTATGAAAATTCCTACTCATACTCTCTGGAGAAATGTTGTCCTTGAAGTTGCTATTGATTGTGACAGATGAAGTTGAATTTGGTCATCTCTAAGGGAGTTATCAGTTTGTCTCCAATAAAATGATGAAGATGCTGGCAACCCAGAATACTTACAAAGTCAAATATTTCTAAACTGTATTCACTATGGAGAATGACTATGTCCAAAGGTACTTATTATGAAACCACTGTTATCAGACCCAGCAAAGTCATAGGTTAAGATGCTCTGTGCTCCAGCATCACTGGGCAATTTAGACTCGGAGGTGAATATGCAAGCAGAATGGCCAGACATACAGACTAATAATGCAAAAAAGAAAAAAAAAACAGAAATATCTAAGATCTTATCTGTGATTGTTATCATGAAATAAGTAACAAATATTGGAATATATATAACCAAATGTAATAATTATTTACCTTTGGGGTAATAGAACTTGCAAAGAACTAAGCAAGAGTAGAGTAAGTCCTTTTAAAACAAAACATTTTCCAACCTCTCTTAGCATTCATCTGAAGGAAAATTACTCTTTACACAGGTTCGTTCTTCTTTTCCATTTCTCACATAGGATATTCCACAACTTTATTCTTCCAGTAAAATATCAGGCAGAAATTCTTGGCCTGACCACCACTAATCACCTTGGTCACACTGCAAAATTCGACTATTAAAATGGGCATAAAGATTCATGTCTGGAATTACAGCATTTAGGAGGTGAGGCAGGGGCATCAAGAGTTTATGGCCAGCCTCAGATAAATAGCTAGGCAAGACAGCTACATGAAACTCTGTCTCTAAATAAATAAATAAATAAATAAAACCTGTACTATCTGGAACTTAACATTTCAAAAATACTGATCCTATTCCAACTTAGGTTCTTCTCCTTTCTTGGCCTACAATTTTCATTTAATAAAAATGTAAATATAGCCAGGTTTGGTGGCACATGCCTTTAATCCCAGAATTTGGGAGGCAGAGGTAGGAGGATCACTGTGAGTTTGTGGCCACCCTGAGAGTTCAGTGAATTCCAGATCAGCCTGAGCTAGAGTGAGACCCTACCTAGAAAAAAAAATACAAAAAAAAAGGATATATATGTCACATAATATTTTAAGAGTAACTTGAGCTACTATAAATTGTCTGTTGTATACATACATAGCAAATAAATTGCATAATATATATTTATAAATATAAATTCATAGAAAATATAATTCTTTTGAATATCATAATAGCCAATGAGGAAATGGTTCTGAACTACTACATTCATACTTTTATTACATATATCATCATGGTATTATCTCAGTAAGCTAGCAGAAACAGGAGATATCACAGAAACAAAGGACAAAACAATACTTGCGATTAATTCAAGCATTTGCCATGATAGTTTAATGCTGGAGAAAGTTTGTTACTAAGAGTGTGCCTTGAGGTTTTATAATCCATCTCTACTTCCTGTACTCCCTCCCTATTTTTCCACTGCTAATTTGAATGTGAGTCTACTGTTAATGTGAGTCCAGCTTCCTGGTCTTGCTATGCTTTCCCACCATGGTGGATTTCCTCTTGAAACAATAAGCCAAAATTAAACTCTTTATTTCCTTAAGCTACTTCTGGTTATGTATTTTGTCCCCAAAAAGGTAGATGCTACATTTGCTTATTTTACTTTCCTTTCAAAAACTATGCCTGGTGAATGGGAATTGGGTCAGTATTTGCTGAGTAAGTATGGGCAACTGACTGAGTTCAGATCTCTGATACCAATGTAAAAAGGCCCAGTGAGACCTTGTCTCAAACAACAACAAAAGCAATAATTAAAAAACAAAAAAGTTAAGGCAAGGATATCAAAAAGACATGAAAGCCAGTATATTGAATACATTACCATTTTTAATAGATCCATAATTTGAAGTCAAATGTAGTGTAACAGGAGCTATTAATAAGAAAACAATTTGTTCAGTAATGTGCTGAGAAATAATAATACAACTACCCTGAACATAATATAAGGAGCTTATTTTTAATATTTTTATCATAATTTTTTATCAGAGAGAGAGAGAAAAAAAAAATTGGTGAACCAGGACCTCCAACCACTGAAATCGAACTCCAGATGCATGTGCCCTCTTGTGCGCATGCACGACCTTAAGCTCTTGCATCACCTTGTGTGTCTGGCTTACGTGGGTCCTGAAGAGTCAAACATGATTCCTTAGGCTTCAAAGGCAAGCATCCTACCTGCTAAGCCATCTCTCCAGCCCAGACGCATACTTCGTTAAGGTGCTAGTCTTCCCTTCACAGAGCAGGGAATGGCTTAACCTAACAAACTAGATTTTTTGTGGACTCTGACACCATTTTCTATGAAGCAATTCTTCCAGTTTTAAGAACCATTTCTCAGTTGAAAATATTCATATTGATTCAATAGAGCTCTATTTAGCAACAAATAATTATTCTGAATATGTAGTAATTTACTGATATAGATAAATACTGTATTTTTCAAAATACAAGATGCCAGGAATTGATGATAATAATAACACAGTGTTTAATAAGATAAAAAGTTAAGTCACATGGCATAATTTCTTAATTTTCATGAAAAAGCTATATCATATCAGACTTTACTATGACTTCTAGAGTACTTAGAATTTTACTAACTATCATCTTAAATTGATATTCATAAAATATAATGGAACTAAATTCATGAGCTGGTTGGTCACTTTCAAAAGTCAACATTATCCTGATGAACTAAGAAACTACTAGAATCCTAACTAAGTCTTCTAAGATATTCTTTTTGCCTTGTATGGCTGCACATCTGAAGTTGAGATGAGAGAATTTCCACAAGTTTCAGGCAATCTGAGATAGAGAATACCAGTCCAGCCATGGATTTATATAGCAACAACCTGCCTTACTAAGACAGAAATAATGGGGAACAACAAACAAGCAAAAAAGATTATTCTTCCAATTAATTACATTCCAATCTAAAATATGATCAGTATTAATAGTCATCTTTAAAATTAAAAATGTATATTCTTTTAGAGATCTAACAATATAAGTATGATTATATTTATTCTGGTTCATGATAAATATGCTAATACTTAATGCATATTGATGTATTCTCTACAGAGCAATAAGGTATTGTGACTTTCAATATGACATTGAAATTCTTGTAACACTCTAGTGTGTTTTTCTTTCCTGGATAACCAAGTATCATACATAATGCAGTAATGCAATTGCTAAGAGCAGGATTAATCAAGTTAAACTTTAGGAATATTGACTGTCAATTTGTTTTAACAGTTTTATTTTAGAGAAGGTCTTCAATTTGGTAACTCTCATTTAAAATGAAAACAAATGGTTGCCTTGCTATATGTTTAAATTAAGCATGCTATTTTGGCCTTGACATATCCAAAATAAGAACATTACTCACCAGCTACACCACTGTCTCTGCATTGCTTTAGAGCTACTGGAGCTGAGTGTCCTCTGTAGACATGGGACACAATTACTCGATGAGTGGGAAAGGTGCTTGTTTTTCACTGACTTGAGAGGGCACATGAAGTAATTAAAAAATTCTTTTTAAAAACTGACTTTGCCCTTTTGAACCTGGCTTGAGAGAATGATGACTGAAGCAGTCCTTAATGGAATTACATTTGGACAACCTCATCTAAGCCTTAGAAAATGTTTTTCTGTCACCGTATATTTGATGATAAGGGTATTTCTCCATCATTTATTGGTCTTTGTTCACATGTTTCCAGATGAACTGTAGGAATCTGAATGTCACATGGCAAACCATTTCTTTTCACTTGTAAAATCAATCTGTTTACATACGAATGCCTATGTGAAACTGGCCAAGTTCAAATTACCCTACAATCACCTGTAATTTTCATTACTAAACCAAATGTGGAATTTTTCTTTTGTATGTGTTTTAATCCTGACAATTAGTGAGAATGTAGAAATAAATTTGATTGGCCTCTACTAAATAAATTATCAACAGTACATATTAAAACTCTCTTTTCACAGGGACTATGTGTAAACAATTAAAAAATGACAGTCCATTCAATTATTAACATGAATATATTTCTAGGGGTTGCTAAGAAATTATCAGAGCAGTAACTGTGTAAATTGCAAAAAGGATTTAGAATGAATGAATGCACAATTAAAACTGAAGAGGTACCTAACTCTGCATCACATAAAATGTTGAATACTTTTCTAAACTGGGGAGATGGCTCAGTGTTTAAAGGTGTTTGCTTGCTTCCAAAGACTGCTGACCCTAGTTTGATTCACCAGTACCCACATAAAAGCAGATGCACAAAGGGGCACATTCATCTGCAGTTTGCACGTAGTAGCTGGAGGCTTTGGAGCATTTGTTTTCACAATCTCTTCTCACAAATTAACTAAATATTTTAAAAATATTTTTCAGTCAGTCATATACATACTGCCTCTCATAAATGCTTAAGTACCTAATGAAATTGAAAATTCCGAAAGCTGAAAAGGCACTACTGAATTCTTGTCCTTTAACAGAAGTTACTCTTTAATGTCAGATTAAAGCGCAATAAAACAACTCTTCTAATTTTGCAAATGTACAAAAATTACACACTTTAAAATCAGAAAAAAAAGTCAGAATAAAGATTCAGGGTTGCATCTCATAATTATCTTAGTTTCCTTTTTATGCTTAAGACATTTTAGAAGTATCCATAAGATGAAAACATTTTACAAAACTTTTCCTGTGTAAGGAATAAAAGCACACTTCTTGATATTTCAGAGAGTAAAAGAGATGCTCATAATGGTGTTAAATGTACTGTTAAAGCAAAAGAGAAAAGGGGCAATTATATCAAGCTGAGGAGTCTGCTACAGATTGAATTTGAGACCTCATCCTCCTTGCCGTGGTTGCATCAGGAACTACCTCTGTTGCAGGTGTCCCTGCTGAGCAGAGATGCAGGGTCCTGCTGCAGTGTGGACCTGCTTCCTCTGCAGTCATTGCTCACAGTTCCGGTCGCTTCAGCCTCCTCCAGTTACTTTCTATTAATCCACTTGGCTATTGTCACTAGTGAAGGAGCAGAGGTGTGTAATGTTCTTTCCTCCTGCTTTCAAACTCATGTGTTTCCCAAAGTACCATATTTCATGAACATATTTTGAATACAACATACATTTGATTTCCTAAGTAGATAAAAATAATTAACTAGATTGATTTTATAAACGAGTAAAGCTCAAATACAGTAAATTAAATTAAGAAAACAAAGTTCAGGCTGGAGAGATGGCTTAGTGGTTAGGCGCTTGCCTGTGAAGCCTGAGGACCCCGTTCAAGGCTCGATTCCCCAGGACCCATGTTAGCCAGATGCACAAGGGGGCACATGCATCTGGAGATCTTTTGCAGTGGCTGGAGGCCTTGTCACGCCCATTCTCTCTCTCTCTCCGCCTCTTTCTCCCTCTGTCACTTTTAAATTAATAAAAAATAAACAAAAAATTTTAAAAAAGGGAAAGAAAACAAAGTTCAACCTAAATTTATTGTTATAAACTTCATGTCAAATTGAGAGTAAGAATTACTTTTACTAATATAAACACAAAGGTTTGTGTATCTGTTATTACCAACCACTTTACTGTGTATCTAAGTGATATAATCATTACCACCATGCCAACATCTGAAATGATGCTATCTGAATACTGCCTCTATTTGAGAATGATAATCTTTATAGAATTTGCAAACTGTAAATCAGAAGTTGACATATTATATGAATATTTAAGGACATTCATTCTGGGAGGAACACTTATAAAAAAATGATACAGACTAACATTACAATAGAAAGAGAAAATAACAACCTTATCAGTATTGTGGGGGCTTGATTCAGGTGTCCTCCATAAACTTAGGTTTACTGAAGGTCAGGTTCCCAGCTGATAGAGATTTGGGAGTCAATGCCTCCTGGAGGCAGTGTATTGTTGAGGGCAGGCTTATGGATATTATAGCCAGTTTCCCCTTGCCAGAGTTTGGTGTTGGGCCTTGAGAAGCTTGGATGTGAGGCCTAGTAAAACTTTCTGAGCCTAGCTAAAGTTTGGCGAACTGCCTCTGGCCAGCTATGACTCAGCAGGGGGCCAAATGGCCTCTGGCATACTACTTCCACACAGGAAGTTAGTTAAAACCAATCATCTCAGAGGTCACGGTATGCTTTTAGTCCTTACATCTCACCCCACACTAAAATTCCTGCCTTCATTCCTAACATTATATAAACACGCGCTGGTAACAATAAAGTGAGTTCCTGCTTTGACAAGACTCCTGGCTCGGTGGTTTTGTTCCTGGCCATTGACACACACCCTCCTTCTCAAGCCCTTGGGAGGAACCAGCAGGCCTGGTCCTTCCCCAGAACTACCTGCAGGAGAGAGCCTGGCATCTGGCGCCCCAACCTGGCACCCAACGTGGGTCAATGGGAACCCGGCAGACTAGTGTCCAGTGAGAGGCATTCATTGAGGAGGTCAATCAGCATGTGGGCGAGTGTACCCTCATAAGTTATGAGGCAGTATTCATATTTAATGTACTAAACTTTGCTTTGATAACCTGTACTTGCTTGTCAACATCTCTTCATTCTCTTTCTCTTTCCTTTCACTTTCAGTTCACCGGCAAGCTGCATCTGCAGCTTTTGTACAGCATGTTTATCATTTGGATCCTTGTGTTTGTGTTGTATCCGTGTGTCTGTGGGTTTCTATAGCCCTAATTTTATGGACATTTCTCTCTGGACTTTATAATATGGGACAGTGTAGGTGTAAATTCAATCCTACCTTAGAATCTCTCAGGGCACTCCTAAAGAGTAGAGGGCTTAACTTAACTGATAATCAGGCTTGACAGACCTGGGATTGCCTTCTTAAGCTGTTGCCATGGCTGCCAGAAGGAAATCTCTTTGATAGGGACACATGGGATAGGGAAGAGGCCCTTGTTTGTCAGGCACATGTGGAGAAGGGTCAAATATCCCCCTTAGGGGTCCTCCCTAAGATCTCGGCCCTCAAAGGCCTCTTCATCCAAGGCCAACCAAATATAAACAAAAGACAGAGGAAAAAGATAGTATACAGCCTGATCTGGCTGTTCCTCCTGGAGATACAACTTTAAAACCACCCAAAAAGGGTACATGTTTATACCACTCACTGAATCCCTTTGAGAGTGCTCCCTGGCTTTCTGGGGGATCTCCTCCACCTCCTTCATCGAATAACCCTTTCTGGACCCCCTTGGCCCCTCCTTCATATTCGGCTACCAACCCACCAAAAAATAAAGCTACTTTTTTTTTTTTTTTTTTTTTAATTTCCTGTCAATCTAAGTCCTGGGGGTAATTGTCCTGTTGCCTGGTATCCATGGGAAGCTCAGGACCTTAAGGAGCTTAAAAAGGCGGGCTTGGAGGATAGACCTAACTCTACTTGAGCTGAGACCTTGTTACAGGGACTTGCCCATCAACCTTGTACAACCCAAGATTGGAAAAATCTAGTCAGGGCTGTCTTGTCGGGTCCCCTATACATTAAGTGGTGTGCGTTTTTTAAAGATGAGTGCCATACACAGGCAGAACAAAACCAAAGTCAACAGCCCCCTCTGCTGATAACTTTTGGGATGCTCTCCGGTACCTCTGATCAATATGCTACAAGCACTCAACAGGCGGCCTATAGCTAATCTGTATAGAAACCATGTCAGGACACTGGGCATGGCAGCATAAAAAAAGCTTGATGAGGGACCTTATGAACCCCCCCGCCACCTTGTGGGTATTACTCAGAAACCATCAGAGGACCTGGTTACGCTTATAGATAGGGTGGATAAAAGTCTCCAAAGAAAATTTCCCCCAGGGGCATTACAGGATCAGTTTTCTAAAATGTTGGACTGGGAAGGGATGATAGTCGATCACCATCTCATCTGTGCAGGAATCAAGGACAACTCCATGAGTAGATGGATTGTAGCCACCAAGGACATTGACACTATCTCCCATCAGACTAGGACCATGGCTGCCACCCTTCAGGTAAACAAACAGAGAGATTTGGCCACTATGATCTGTGCATTACAGTTAAAACATAAAAAAATCAACATGTTTTGGGTGAGGAGACGAGGGCCACTTTAAAAAGGAGTGCCCCAACAAGACAAAGCCTCCCCCGCCCTGTGGGGGTATAAGAAACGCCCCCCACACCGACTGCCCTAATTACAAAAAGGGGTTTTATTGGACTAGGGATCGAAGTTTGACATACACAGAAAGCCTTTAAACTTCTCCCGGAGCTCCCCCCAGTCCCATTAAATAAGGGGAAAGAGAACATCAAAGCCCATTGGACCATCCCTCTGGTGCCCGGCCTTAGACACAAAATTATTTTAAATATTGACAATGAAAGATTCAAACTTTTCATCCACACTGGTCCTAAAATATTTACCCCATCAATGGGACACTGATAATTATCCATCCAGGGATTGTCCCACCCCTGAGGACTGTTCCTAAAATGGTCTTCACCCTAATAAACCAATCAATTCCCTCCCTTGCAGAGGATTGCTGGTTTTGCCTCTGATCTGGGCTGCCCCAGCTGCTTACAGTAATCACCAATAATACAACTACTGTTGCCCATACGACCCTATTCATTGGGTTAGGAATATCAGTGACATAAAAGCCATGTCCAACACTATCCTTGATCTCCAACAACAGCTAGATTCTCTGGCTTAGGTAGTCTTACAAAATAGGAGGGGACTAGACCCATTAATGGCCTAAAAGGAAGGCATATGCTTGTTTTTACAGGAAAAAAATGCTATTTCTACGCCAATAGATCGGGAATCATTCAGGACAAAATCAAAAGGCTTCAAGAGGCCTGGAGAGGAGACAGCAGGACCTTCAAGACAACCCACTGTGGATGGGCTGACATGGTTTCATACCCTAACTTCTCCCCCTACTTGGGCCCCTCCTTCTTCTCCTTATCCTCACTATCAGGCCTTGTGTAATTAACAAAATTACACAATTCATTCACCAATAGCTAGAGACAATAAAAATCCATCAGGTTAAGATACATTACCACAGGCTGGCAACTCAGGAATTAAGTTCCTCATATGACCCACTGCCACCTCCTCTGCCCTCCATGTGACCGATGATGGGTAAGATCTCAGACTGACTGAGACAACCTAAGACAGGCCATGGAGTGGGTTCTCAGCGAGCTCAAAATATGGTACCCAGTGACGGGTAAGATCCCCAGAACCTAAGACAGGGGCCATGGTGATTAATGCTCTTACAAAAACAAAAGGAGGAGATGTTGGGCCTTGAGAGGCCTGGAGATGAGGACAAGTAAAACTTCCTGAGCCTAGCTAAAGTCTGGCGAACTGCCTCTGGCCAGCTATGACTCAGCAGGGGGCCAAATGGCCTCTGGCCTGCTATTTCCACACAGGAAGTTAGAGTTAAAACCAATCATCTCAAAGGTTGCAGAATGCTATTGGCCCTTACATCTCACCCCATCCTAAAATCCCCGCCTTTGTTCTCAACATTATATAAACACCTGCTGGTAACAATAAAGTGAGTTCCTGCTTTGAGGAGACTCCCAGCTGGGTGGTTTTGTTCCTGGCTGTGGACACCCATCCTCCTCCTCAACCCCTTGGGAGGATCCAATGGGCCTGGTCCTCCCCTAGCAGGGGTGAGCCCGGCAGTTTGGCACACTCTCCTGTTCCTGTTGTCCACCCTATGGTGGCCAGGGGGTAATATCCACCTTCTGCTCATGCCCTCATTTTCCCTGCCATCATGGAGCTTCCCCTTAAGTTGGTAAACCAAAAATAAACCTTTTATTTTTTTCCCAAAAAGCTGCTCTTGGTGTGATTTCTGCCAGCAATGTGAACCAGACTGCAACAACAATAAAAAGAAATTACGTTTGAAAGTTTGAATAATAGAATCTATTCTAAACATCACATTTCCCTGTTATGGAAAATTTTGCTATATAAATGTTTTTTCTAACAGTATCTAGGGGTAAAAGTATTCTTTTTTTTTTTTAATTTTATTTATTTATTTGAGAGCGACAGACACAGAGAGAAAGACAGATAGAGGGAGAGAGAGAGAATGGGCGCGCCAGGGCTTCCAGCCTCTGCAAACGAATTCCAGACGCGTGCACCCCCTTGTGCATCTGGCTAACGTGGGACCTGGGGAACCGAGCCTCGAACTGGGGTCCTTAGGCTTCACAGGCAAGTGCTTAACTGCTAAGCCATCTCTCCAGCCCAAAAGTATTCTTAAGATTAGAAGAAAACTTGGCTTTTGTTTTAAAAAAATGTAAAATTTGAAAATTTGTAAAGCTAAAAGTATTGCTAATCAACTCATCAAACTGCCCAGGAAGCACTTTTCTTAATGTCCATACCCATATAATAATGCTACTCTTACTCTTGTTAGAGGTTTCTCTTTTCAGATGAGGGTGACCTCCAGGATGATTCAAAGTGTAACACAGTGCTAAAAAGAAGAGAAGAGTGCTCACCTCTGAAACATCTCTATCATGCCTTCCAAGTTTCAGAGTCTATTGCAGAGAAGTGGCAGAAATAATGTAAGAGCCAAAGAAAAGGTAGGGCTTCTTCCAATGCTCTCTTGCAGACACAAATTGGCCTGGATATCCATGACCTCATAATGCCTGGCATTACCTACACAAGGCCATTATAAATAGGAGGAAAAGATGACATGAAGATAAAAAAAGACTGATTTAGAGGGACAGGGAATGTGATGGAGACTGGACTTGTGAAGGGGAGAGGGAAGGGGGAGAAAATTATCATGTTTTATTGTCTATAATTATGGAAGTTGTCAATAAAAAAATTTCAAAACTTAAAATTTAAAAATAAAAATAAATTTAAAATATTTTGGTTCCAAAAGAAAACTATGAAATGTTTACTGTCCAGACATTTTCTATTAATTTACTGGGTTATTTTCACTGGTAATGGAGCAGAGGTGTGTAATGGGCTTTTCTGCTTTCAGACGCATTTATCTTCCAAAAGCAATATAGTTCATGTGCAGATTTTAAATATTTTCATTTATTTGTTATATAGACAGAGGCATATAGAGAGGCAGATAGAGAGAGAATGAGTTTGCCAGACCCTCTATCCACTGAAAACAAAGTCTAGAAGCATGTACCACCTTGTGCATCTGGTTTTACACAGGTCCAGGGGCTTCAAACCTGGGTCCTTAAGTTTCATAAGCAAGCCCCTTAACCACTAAGCCATCTCTTCAGCCCTTCATGTGCATATTTTGTATGCAACAGATGTAGACATAGCAATATTTCCAAAGCACTTTGGTCTAAATTTTTAATATTTACTGACATGTGATACTTTCCCCAGTTTACTTTGGGATTATCTAACATCTAGTTTACACATCTGTTTTTATTTTTTAATCAAATACTTTTTAGTCTGTTTTATGATTTTACTTTTATATTCTGTTTAGACAATTCTCTGAAAGGGATTATACAAATGTATATTGAGTGTTTGTAAGATTCCCGGGGGGGGGGGGATCTTCCGTGGTGGGAGACCCACGCCCAAGAACCAAGACCAAGCCACTGGAAGCACAGGCAAGAGGCAGCTTTATTGTTCACGCAGGCGCCTGCGGGCACTCTAGTCCTTCGAGAGACTGAGTGCGCCGGGCAAGGGGAAGGGTCTCTTTTTATAGGGTTAGGGAGAGCAGAAGCAGGTTTACAGAAGCAGAAGCATGGTTACAGTCCCAGCACTGGTTACTTATTAATAGACTTGGGGTCGGTGGGGATCTCTTTTTGTTTTCTTCTCAGAAACATCCTGTCAGGGTTATCTATAGTACATTAGGCGGGGTCAATGGTCATGCTATGGTCACAAGATTGTTTGCCTGTATGCATCTGGGGGCTGTTTTTGGCTCCTGGTATTTTTCCATGGGTTTTACATTCCCCCATTTCTCTTGGAACTAAGTAAAATCTTTTACTTATAATCCTATATCATTTTGGATTAATGACTGATACTGACTAGTGAGGACGAACGCCTGGATAACTGAGAGCCTGTCCCGTATAAACTGTACCAGCCTATTAAGAATACATGGACCAGGGCTGGAGAGATGGCTTAGTGGTTAAGGGCTTGCCTGTGAAGCCTAAGGACCCCGGTTCGAGGCTCGGTTCCCCAGGTCCCACGTTAGCCAGATGCACAAGGGGGTGCATGCGTCTGGAGTTCGTTTGCAGAGGGTGGAGGCCCTGGCGTGCCCATTCTCTCTCTCTCCCTCCATCTGTCTTTCTCTCTGTGTCTGTCACTCTCAAATAAATAAATAAATAAATTTAAAAAAAAAAGAATACATGGACCAAAGGTTAATAGGAGTACAAGAATGAGCAAAGGACCCAGGAGGGTGGATAGGAGGGTGGTGAACTAAGGGGATTTATGAAACCAACCTTCGAACCAGCCTTGTCGTGACTCTAGCAATCTCTGCCTTTGGGCTAGTCTTTCTCTGAGCATTTCCATAGATTCCCGGACTATGCCCGTGTGGTCAGCATAAAAACAGCATTCTTCCTTAAGGGCAGCACAGAGGCCCCCTTCTTTTGTAAATTTCCCCATGTATGTGAATGCATACTGGCATACAGTGGTGAATGCATACTGGCTATCAGTGTACACATTGAGTCTTTTACCTTTAGCCTGCTGGAGGGCTTGAGTCAAGGCAATGAGTTCCGCTTTTTGTGCCGAGGTCCCTCCAGGCAGGGCGCTAGCCCAGACTACTTGGTCTCTGGTGGTCACTGCGGCCCCGGCCCGCCTCTTACCATTCAGTAGGAAGCTGCTACCATCCGTGTACTAGGTGAAATCTGCATCCTGCAGCGGCTAGTCAGTGAGATCCTTTCTGGTTCCGTGTACCTCTGCAAGAATCTGCTGGCAATTATGAGTCTCTGGCCCCTCAGGGAGGGGCAACAAGGTGGCCAGGTTTAGGGCCACTATTGGACCAAATTGCACACGGTCTTTGTCAAGAAGCAAGGATTGGTAATGAGTCATACGTGTATTAGACAGCCAGTGATCTGGGGGCTGTCTCACGATAGACTCAATGGCATGTGGCGTTAGCACAGTCAGAGGTTGCCCCAGGGTTAGTTTACTTGCATCCTTGGTTAAGACTGCAACTGCAGCGATCATCCTTAGGCATGGTGGCCAGCCTGAGGCCACTGGGTCTAACTTTTTTGAGAGATATGCAACCGGTGCCTCCATGGTTCAAACCTCTGGGTTAGCACCCCCTTCTCAAACCCCTGTCTTTCATCTATGAATAGCTCGAAGGGCTTGGTGATGTCAGTCAAGCCCAAAGCTGGAGGAGAGAGGAGAGAGTGTTTAATTTTGTCAAAAGCCTCTTGCTGTGGCTTAGTGCAATTGAAGGGGGTTCCTTGTTTAGTCAAGGGGTAAAGGGGGGCTGCCATTTCAGCAAACCCTGGTATCCATAGGCGACAGAACCCAGCGGTCCCCAAGAACTCTCTGAGTTGTCTATGCTTCTGGGGGACAGGAATGCGAGCTACAGTGTCTATGCGGGCCGGTGTTAACCAGTGTTGGCCATTTCTTAATTTGTACCCCAAGTAGGTGACCTCTTGTTGACAGATTTGGGCCTTCTTAGCAGAAGCTCTATAGCCCAAGCGTCCCAGAGTCTCAAGCAGGGCCCCGGTACCTGTATGACAGTCCTGATGTGAGGAGGCCGCAAGAAGGAGGTCATCCACATATTGGAGCAGAATTAAAGACGGGTGCTGGACTCGAAAGTCAGCCAGGTCCCGGTGTAAGGCTTCATCAAAGAGGGTGGGACTGTTTTTAAATCCCTGGTGAAGTCTTGTCCATGTTAATTGCCCTGAGATTCCAAAGTCAGGGTCCTTCCATTCGAATGCAAACAGTGGCTGACTCTGGGGGGGCCAGTCTCAGGAAGAAAAAGGCATCCTTTAAGTCCAAGATTGAATACCACTGATGAGAGGGAGGTAAAGAACTCAGCAGGTTATAAGGATTAGGCACAGTGGGGTGGATATCTTCCACCCTTTTGTTAACTTCCCTGAGGTCTTGGACAGGGCAATAGTCCCTGGTACCAGGCTTCTTGACAGGTAATAGTGGAGTATTCCATGGGGATCTACAGATGGTCAGAATTCCCTGGTCCAAGAGCCTTCTTATGTGAGGCCTAATTCCCAGGCAGGCCTCATTAGACATTGGATATTGTTTAACTGATATTGGGGATGTCAATGTCCTTAAGGTTATAATAAGGGGGCCTGTTGTCTGGCCAATCCCATCCCTCCAGTTTCTGCCCAGGCCAGTGGGTAGGCCTTTAGCCAATAATCTATATCTTTAGGTTCACTTGGGGAGTTGTCATGGAGCCAATATTCATCTTCCAGGTACATGTAGGGGAACTCCCTTAGGACCAGATACTTTGGCCCCAGTTCCTTCAAAATGAATTTGGGCTTTTAATTTTGTTAAAAGATCGCTCCCTAACAATGGGTAGGGGCAATCCGGCACGTGTAGAAAAGAATGTGTGACCTTACCGGTGGCTAAATGTACCTTCCGTTTGGTGGTCCAGTGGTATTGTTTTCCTCCTGTGGCACCTTGTACCCAGGCAGTCCGGCTGCTCAGGGGTCCAGGGCATTGGGTGAGGACCGAATGCTGGGCGCCGGTGTCCACTAGGAACGTGACAGGGTGCCCCCCGACAGTAAGAGTTAACCTAGGCTCATGGGGGGGGGGGGGGGCTCCTGGCCCTGACTGCCCTAGTCTTCATCTAGGGCAAACAGGTTGGATTTCGGGGTGGAATCCGTTGGTTTCCTGGGTCTTTTAGGGCAGTCCTTTACCCAGTGTCCTTTTTCTTTGCAGTATGCACATTGGTCCCGGTCCACTCTGGGTCTGGGTCTCCCTTGGTCTCCCAACCTATTAGTCCTATCATTGTTCTGTACTACAGTGGCCAAGAGGCGGCTCAATTCTTTGCTTCTTTTGCGTTCTCTTGCATTTTCCCTGTCCTCTGCTTCTTTCCTAAATTTGTCCTCCCTGTCCTCTGCCTCCCTACGTAAGCAGTCTTCTCTCTCTTCTGGTGTCTCTCGCTTATTAAAAATCTTTTCTGCTTCCTTTAGTAAATCTTGGAGAGACTGTCCTTGTAAATTGTCTAATCTTTGAAGTTTATTTCTAATATCTGGAGCAGACTGCCAGATAAAAGTCATGGACACATTTACCCCCTGATTAGGATGCTCCAGATCATAGGGGGTGTACATGCGATAGGCTTCCTTAATTCTCTCTAGAAAGGCAGCAGGGGATTCATCTGATTTTTGTATTACTTGCTTTACCTTGGCCAAATTAGTAGGGTGGCACCCAGCACCACGGAGGCCCGCTATGAGCAACTGGCGATAAAGGTTTGGGTGTCCCCTACTGTCTGCTGAGGTGTGATCCCAGTCAGGGCAGGTCAAAGGAAAAGCATCATTAATCTCATCTAGTATCTGGGTAGGTCTCCTGTTATCGCCTGGAACATTTTTTCGGGCTTCCAGAAAGACTCTCTGCTTTTCTTCTGACGTAAGAAGAGCCTGTAAGAGTTGTTGGCAATCATCCCAAGTGGGTTGATGGGTAACTAAGATAGATTCAATCAGGTTATTCAAGGCAGTAGGGTCTTTGGAGAAAGGCGGGTTGTGGGTCTGCCAATTATATAAGTCTGAGGCAGAGAAGGGCTAATATTGAACCTGTTCCCCTGGCCCCTGCCTCAAGGGAAAGGCTTGTGAAGTCTCCTTCTTGGGTGGCTGCTCTCGATGGCTACTCAGACGTCCAGCCACTGGGGAAGGGAGCTCGGGTGGGACCGAAGGGGCTGGTGGCTGGTGACTAGGGGTATCTTGGGTCTGAGATCTATAGGGAGGGGACTCCTCTGAGAGGAGATCTATAAGGGGGGTGTTGGGGTCCGGGGGAAGTACTGGTTTTAGGTGCTTCTTGGTATCAACTGGACAACAAGAGGAGGAGGAGGTAGGGGCAGGGATAGGCAGCGGTGGGGTAGGTTGAGGAGGAATGAAAGGAATGACCCAGGGTGGCGGGTCGACTGTCAGACTTTCCCAGGTAACTATACAGGGGACCTGATCTGGGTGTCTGTGTGGGCCACGATCAAACACTTTAGCTTTCACCTGTAAAACAGTAGAGAGGTTAAAAGTTCCATCCCTTGGCCAGCCCACATTGAAAGTGGGCCATTCTGCGGAGCAGAAAGTTTGCCATTTTTCTTTTTGACATCTACTGACTGGTTGGAGGCAATCTTCCGAACGTCTTTCCAATGATCTAGGGTTAAACTCATGGGGGTCACCATTTTTTGACCCATTTTGTCAAGAGACAACACTAAACAAACACCAAGGACTAAGACAACAGAGAGACAACCGGCACAGAGACGCGCAGTGCGGCTTCGGTAACAAACTGAAAATGAAGATTCAGACGGGAGGACTGTTCGTCCCCCCAACAGACTAACGTATCCCTCGGATACTTGTTGAGCCCCCAAAAATCGGGCTCCCAGATTCCCTGGAGCATCCTCCAGGGTGGCGGGAGAGAAGTCCGAGCCCATCAGCTCCTTCTCAGGCTGCCCAGATACAAAACAACATCGGATCTGAGCCAATTTTCTAACACAGCGCAAACAGTCAAAAACGAAACCAGATGTACACAGACAGAATGGTGCACCAAATCAATCGCTTACCTTCCGGTGGGCAGTAGTTGGGTTGGGCAGGGGGGTCTCTCTATCCCGGACGAGCCCCCAGTTGTAAGATTCCCGGGGGGGGGGGGATCTTCTGTGGTGGGAGACCCACGCCCAAGAACCAAGACCGAGCCACTGGATGCACAGGCAAGAGGCAGCTTTATTGTTCACGCAGGCACCTGCGGGCACTCCAGTCCTTCGAGAGACTGAGCGCGCCGGGCAAGGGGAAGGGTCTCTTTTTATAGGGTTAGGGAGAGCAGAAGCAGGTTTACAGAAGCAGAAGCATGGTTACAGTCCCAGCACTGGCTACTTATTAATAGACTTGGGGTCGGTGGGGATCTCTTTTTGTTTTCTTCTCGGAAACATCCTGTCAGGGTTATCTATAGTACATTAGGCGGGGTCAATGGTCATGCTATGGTCACAAGGTTGTTTGCCTCTCTGCATCTGGGGGCTGTTTTTGGCTCCTGGTATTTGTCCATGGGTTTTACATGTTGAATGTTGGTAAGCAAGCCCAAGAAACCAAGAAGAATTTAAACATACATGCATGTCCCCCTCCTATGCCTTTGAGCTCTGTTTTACCTTGTAGTGGATAGATATCTTCTAAAATAAGTGCAACCATACCACACTGCAAATGCTGAAAAGCACTAGAATTCTATGATGCCAGTGAAAATTCAGCTTAAGTAATGGAAGTAAACATGGCAAAGGGGCATATAAACAGAGAAACCATGATTTTGATTAAGCACTTTGGAATTTAAAGAACTTGTTAAGGTCAACAAAGCTCGTAGTGAAAGTGTGAAGAAAACAAATGTGTGATTCAAGAGAAAATTTGTATTCTTACATAGTTCATGACTTTGTTACCCCATGTTAGAATACTTCATATGGTGCAATCATTAAAAAATCAAAAATAATTATTACTTTTGCCTCAGTTTTTTGTTTACAATGTAATGGCTTTAGCACTTATTTAAAAATATATTTTTAGGGCTGGAGAAAAGGCTCAGCAGTTATGGCAGTCACCTGCTAAGCCTAAGAACTTATGTTCCAATATACAGATCCCATATAGCCAGACAGGTACTTACACATGCATGCAATTTCACATATGTACCAAGAGGTGGCAGATGCATCTGGAGTTCATTCACAGCAGACTGAAGGTCCTGGCATGCCTATTCTCTCTCTCTCTCTCTCTCTCTCTGTCTGTCTGTCTTTCTCTCAATATGAAAATATTAAAAATACAAAAATATGTTTTAGACATAAAAAGCTATAATTAAATTTGTGCCATAAACTATGTTACAAATTTAAATTGACATATACATGTTTCAGTAGCTATTATATTTGACTTCACTTCATTTAAACTAGGCATTGTACTTTCCATTGAGAATGTAACAAATACTCACTGCTCTCACCTCATTGAATGATTCCTCCAGAGTTACATTGTGAAGAACAAATTAAAACTTCAATAAAGTATGTCACTATTATGCTTAGTATTTGTTCAATATTTATAAATATACCATTTAATTTTAGGTTTATACTACAAAAGAATTTTTTTCTTCAAATTGTAATAAATTTTTAGGTGGTAAAGATATTTTCATTGATAAATACAGCAAAGGTATGGAACACATTAGCCATTACAGCTAGATTTTTTTAAAATAAACAGAGAAGTCTTAGAAGTACGTAAATGTAATTTTTTATGGAGATCTCTGTTATTTCCCATGTATACTCATTACAGAAAAATAGAGGAAACTTATTAAACTGTGTCACCAAAGCATTTAGTTGATTTAAAAGATATGATGTGGGCTGGAGAGATGGCATAATGGTTAAGGTGCTTGCCTGCACAGCAATAGGACCCCAGGGCCCACATAAATTGGATGAACATGGTGGCCCATGCATCTGGAGTTCTTTTGCAGTGGCTGGAGGCCCTGGTGTGCCCATTGTCTCTCTCTCTCATATATAAATAAAGATATGATGTAATTTAAAATCTGAAAGCAGTGACTCCTTAATCAGGACTGGTGTACCTATGACTAAATTTGAAAGGGGAATTATTGACAACAAGTTTGTTCCTGGCCATCAATATTTTAAGCTCAGAAAAATTAACTCACAAATGTAAGTGGAGAAAAATGTCCAAAAGAAATGAATTAACTTACTTTTGCTTTTGTAAAACATGTATATATGTATATGTGTGTGTATATATATATATATATAAGCATGTATGCATACACACACACACACACACACACACACACACACACACACACACACATATAATTTTTCAAGGTTGAGTCTCACTCTGGCTCAAGGATGACCTGGAATTAACTATGTAGTCTCAGGGCGGCCTTGAACTCACAATGATCCTCCTACCTCTGCCTCCCAAGTGCTGGGATTAAAGGCGTACACTACCATACCCAGCTGTAAAACATAATTTTGAAAGTGATAATTTTCATAATCCAGATGTCTGCATTTCTATATACAGGAATTTAGAAACTATTATGATGACTTTGTAAAGTAAATAATGTATTAGGTCACCTGAAATACCTTAGACTATGCATAATTATCTATAGCTACCCAAATATTATATATAGAGGAATGCACTCATGGGTTTAAAGAGATTTTGTAACCTATTTAAACTGGCATTTAAATCTCATGCTGAAATTACCTGAAGAGGCACTTTTCATAGTTTTCTATTACAGGTAAAATATGTACACAATGTACACTGTTTAAAAGTGAAGAGTTTCATGTAAAAGAACTTGTATTTGGACTTAGAAGTTGGTTTTATTTTAAAGTTTTAAAGGAAATTACATGTGTTCAAACATGAATTTGACAGTAGTTACAAATGTTCAGTCATGGATTAAACACCTGGTGTAGATGTCTTGCTTCCTTGCAGCAATGCACTCTCACTATAAAGGCTACACTCTCATCTGAAAGCCTTCATAGAGGATATGTCTGTCCTACACGTGACCAATAAAAACAAATCAAACACATAAGGCCACCTAGAAAAGACCTAAGACTCTTCTGAGGCTTTGATAGCATGTTACTAATGCCCATTAATCCAGATATGTATAATTTTGGGGAAAAGTAATCACCATTGATAATTTCTTAGACAATTACAGTGACAGTGACAATTGGAAGTGTGCACAAAGACAAACTGTGTCACTTTGAAAATAAAGTGTAATAACTTCAATGATATCTGTCTAATTTTGAAGTAATTTGGAATGCTGTTTAATAGAATACAGGAAATGTGATTTTTTTGTATTTATTTATTTATTAACATCATATTTTGTATGGATACATGTTGTGTTGGTACTGATTTCTCTCATCCATGACGCCAATCCAGTGGGGATCCTCTTCAGTAGGGTTGTAGGTATTCCCTATGTGGTTGTGGGTTATACATTGTGGGAGCAGCAGTCCGTTTTTAGGGGAGGCAATGCCTATGGGCATGATATTTCAATCTGTGGCTATTACAATCTTTATGACCCCTCTTCTACAGAATTCTCTGATCCATGGTGGGTGAGCTTTAAATTTACTTCAGTGATAAGCTCTTATGAGCCTCTGGATCTTTGCTTTAGTAGGTGTTGAGTATCCTCAGGATCTGTCTCCTTTACCCTGGTGCTGATTGTTAACCATGGAAGCAACATTCTTGCACAATTCCCCTATTACTTTGTGTTTACAGCTTTGGGTTCACTGAAGGGCAAGGGGTAGTTTATCTCCTCAGATCTTACTAAATTCTGAAAATAGAAAATAGAGAGTTAAGTCAGCATAGTTTAAATGGGATAACCATTAGTAATTTAGGGAGAATTTGATGTATGTAGCCCCTCTTTTAGCCAAAGATTAGGGAGAGCTTGATACTGAAGAACATCATCTTTGTCTCCATAGGATGCTGATCTGGGTCCCAATGGCAGATATGGGTTTCTTTCCATTGAATGGATTTCTAAGCCAGTCAGAAAGCTATTGGTTACCTACTGAGGCTGTGTGCCACTATTGCACTGGCATGTACATCATGTCAAGGTGTATGCTTCTGAGGAGCTTAGACCTCTCCTTGCTCAGACTGTTGTTGGCCATTTCTCCCAGTAGCTCATGTAGCACTTTCCAGCACTAGACAGGCTAACTGATTAGGGACTGAATCTCTTCTAGATTTCAGCCAGTTCTCTCCATGCTCTATATTGGCAGAATATGGTGTCTTCAGCCATGGGTGTTGGGCCCTGAAAGGCCCAGGTGTGAGGCCTAGTGAAACTTCTTGAGCCTAGTTAAAGTTTGGCAACCTGTCTCTGGCCAGCTATGACTCAGCAAGATGCCTAATGACTTCTTGCCTGCCACTTCCACACAGGAGTTGAAATTATCATATCAATAGTCACATTTTACTATTTGTGGTGGTTTGATTCAGGTGTCCCCCATAAACTTAGGTGTTCTGAATGCTAGGTTCCCAGCTGATGGAGATTTGGGAATTAATGCCTCCTGGAGGGAGTGTATTGTTGGGGGCAGGCTTATGGGTATTAAAGCCAGTTTTCCCTTGCCAGTGTTTGGCACACCCTCCTGTTGCTGTGGTCCACCTTCTGTTGGCCAGGGGGTGATGTCCACCCTCTGCTCATGCCATCGTTTTCCCCTGCCATCGTGAAGCTTCCTCTTGAGCCTGTAAGCCAAAATAAATCTCTTTTTCCAAGAAGCTACTCTTGTTGGGTGATTTCTACCAGCAATGCGGACCGGACTGCAACAGTAAAGTGGTACCGGGAGTGGTTCTAGAGAAACAGAATTGTAAGGATGGATTTCTCTAATGGGCTTAGTGCTATCTGGGGTTGGCTCTCCAATTTCAGTGCTATTAAAGGCCCTACTGGTGATAAGGAGAGCACCTTTACTGGAAATAAAGAGGGCACTAGTAATCCATGGTGTACACTATTTAAAGAATTCCATGAGATAGATGTATTTGGTGACCCTGACTTATGTCTTGTGAAGAGCAAGGAAATTAGTGACTCTGTATTTAAAACATTTGAATATTTGTAGAAAAATAAGACCAATGATGAGGCTGGTTTGTTGCTTTGAGCATCTCTAGACAAACTACTGAGGGAACAGCAGAAGCTCAAAAAGGAAAATTCCAAGCTTAAGACCCACATACATGATCTCAAGGTTTCTAAAGGTGCCCTGGAGGAGAGTCTCCTCTCTAGCCAGAACAGGGCTCAAATTGCAGAAAACCAAACCCAAGCTCTCATTGTGAGATTAGCTAACTTGCAACATAAGCTTAAATCCCAGCCTCACCAACTATCAGAAGTTAAAGTGAGGGCACTGATTGGAAAAGAGTGGGATCCTGTGACTTGGGATGGTGATGTGTGGGAAGACCCTGAAGAACCTGGGGACATTGAAGTGTTAGATTCTGAAGAAGGTGTTTTGGATGAAAATATGACCTGCCCTCCCCTAGCTCCAGTTGTATCCCCACCCCCACACCCTGAAGTATTATCCTCCCCACCCTTGCCATGATTTTCCCTTGCCATCGTGAAGCTTCCCCTCGAGCCTGTAAGCCAAAATAAATCTCTTTTTCTAGGAAGCTACTCTTGTTGGGTGATTTCTACCAGCAATGTGAACCAGACTGCAACATTATTGGTCCTTACCTCTCCCACCCCCAGTCCTAAAATCCCTGCCTTCATCCCCAACATTATATAGGCAACTGCTCATAGCAATAAAGTGAGTTCCTGTGAGTTCCTGCTTCAAAAAGGCTCCCCACTCAGTGTGGTTTTTCTCCGGTGGCTAGGAGAGGTTTCTGAGTCATTCTGACGCTCATCTTCCTCCTTAACCCCTTGGGAGGAACCAGCAGGCCTGGTCCTTCCCTCAGCACTACCTGCCCCCGCTGGGAGCCCAGTAAATGGGGTCTTACATTTTTCCTGAGATTGGAAATCAAATGCTTTGTCAGAAGCCTGTCTTGTTTTCATGACCTAGTAGGTCTCTCTAATCAACAGACCATTCATCAGGGATATAGGCCTATAGTTTTCTTGTATCTCTGTCTGGTTTTGGTATTAGGGTGATGCTGGCTTTGTAAATTGGATTGGGAGGGATTTCTTGATCTCTGACTATGTTGAACAGTTGGAGAAAAAAAAATGGTTTCAAATATTTAATGAAGGTGTGATAGAATTTGGCTGAGAAACCATCTGGTCCTGGACTTTTCTTTTGGGGGAAGTTTTGATTACCTTTTCAATCTCAATGGATGTGATGTATTTGTTTAAGAGAGTAATCTGCTTTGAGTACAGTCTTGGCAGGAGGAATGTGGTTAGGAATTCATCCATTTCTTCCAGATTAGCCAATTTTGTAGAGCAGAGATTTTGGAAGGTTGTCTTGATGAGTCTTCCAATTTTATGGATGTCTATTGTGACCTTTCCTTTTTCATTTCTGATTTTGTTAATTTGAGACTGCCTGCTTTTTTTTTTTTTATTATTTTTTTTTTTTTTGCTTGATAAAATTGGCCAGGGGTTTATCAATCTTGTTTAGTTTTTCAAAGAACAAGCTCTTCATTTCATCAATTTTATTGTTTTCTTTGTTTCCAATACATTAATTTCTGCTCTGATCTTGATTATTTCTTTCTATCTGACACTCTCTGGGTTAGATTCTTCTTGTTTTTCCAGTGCCTTTAGGTAAACAGTCAGGCTATTAATTTGAGATCTGTCTGTCTTTATTATGAAGGCATTTAGTGCTATGATTTTCTCCTTAGAACTGTCTTCATTGTGTCCTGTAAGTTTTGGTAAGTTGTGTTTTTATTACCATTTGACTCTAGATATTTTATAATTATGTTTTTTGATTTCTTTAACAACCCATTTATTGTTTAAAAGTGTATTGTTCAGTGTCCAAAGAGCTGGTTTCTGATGTGTCTATTGTTGTTAATTTATAGCTTTGAATCATTGTCATTTGTTGTGATGCAGGAAGCTATTTCAATTTTCCTAAATTTATGGGAGCCTGCTTTATGTCCTAATATATGGTATATTTTGGAGAAGGTTCTGTGTGCTGCTGAGAGATAATGTATGCTCTCTAGAGTTGGGGTGCAAAGTTCTGTAGATGTCTGTGAAGTCTAGCTGAGTAGCCTCTTTATGCTAATAATTGGTCTCAGTCATGAAAAGACTCAAATGTACAAGTACCCTGGCTCTTGAACATGTCAAGGTCATGAGCAGATGGAAAGGTCCATGTGGGTTGGTATTCTCAGAAAGAAATCAGAATTATAACAAATTGGGCTCTTAATCTTTATACATAATATCCAGATCTCATAACATTCTCCATTTGCATTAATGATTCATGGACCAGAGAAGAAACACACACTAGTAAGTGAGTGCTAAATGCAGAGGTCTCTGGATACCATAAAAGGAAGATGATTGTGACTGGAACGTTAATACCACAAAGAAAAAAGATAAAGTTGGAGCTGGAGAGATATATCAATAGTTAAAGGTGCTTGCTTGAAAAAAGGATGAACTAGGCCCCATACATATAATTAGTGGCTAAAGATAAAAGCCCTATGGTTGATGTCTGGAGTACTGCTATGTCTGCCCTCATATTAATTTTTTTTTTTTTTATTTGAGAGCAACAGACACAGAGAGAAAGACAGATAGAGGGAGAGAGAGAGAATGGGTGTGCCAGGGCTTCCAGCCTCTGCAAACGAACTCCAGACGTGTGCGCCCCCTTGTGCATCTAGCTAACATGGGACCTGGGGAACCGAGCCTCGAACCAGGGTCCTTAGGCTTCACAGGCAAGCCCTTAACTGCTAAGCCATCTCTCCAGCCCTGTATGCCCTCATATTAAACAGGCAACATGTAATTCAAATATTCCCACATTAACCAAGTTCATATCTGGAAGGATAAATTATGCCTCCCTTCTGTACAGGGCACTAAACAAACAAACAACCAAACACCAGTGAATATTCAACATTAAGATTTTGCTAAAGTGTGCAAAACCTGTGGATGTATCTGAGAGGGAAAAAGGATATTGAGAAAGAAAAAAAAAGTCTCATATAAGATATGAGATTTCAGTACCAATTAAAATATTTGGAAAAAATTGAAATTATAGAAAATCTGTAATAAAACCAACAAATTATATGAATGTATAATATCAAATTAGAAATAGTTGAAATTATGCAAATATTTTAACATTTTGAATAACTATGACATAGCATCTATAAAACAAAATTAGGATATATAAAATTGGAAAAAAAAGATAGGTATCAAAGTATGTTATTCATTTTTCCATTCCTGTGACAAAAATGTCTGAGAAAATATTTTAAGTGATGGGTGTGGTGGCACATGCCTTTAATCCCAGTACTTAGGAGGCAGAGGCAGGAGGATTGCCATGAGTTCAAGGCCACCCTGAGATTCCATAATGAATTCCAGGTCAGCCTGAGCTAGAGTGAGAACCTACCTCAAAAGAACAACAACAACAACAAATGATAAAAAATATTTTAAGTGAGGAAGAATTTATTTTGACTCACAGTTTCAGAGTTTTTGGTCTATGGTCAGCTAGTTCAATCGCTTTTAGTTCTCTAGCAAGGCATTAACATTGAAGCAGAAAGGTAAAGGAAAGGAGAGTCACTCATCTGCTGGTAGCCAGGAAGGCAAGTCTCCAGTTACCTTCTTGCAATCAAGTCCCCATTTCTTCATAGTCTATCCACCTCTGAAATCATCAGTGAATTAATGTATGGATTAAGTTAGAATCCCTTTAAAGAATAATGTAGTTATTGAAACAAAAGTTTAGGGGTAAGATGAATAATACTTTGAGATCATAAAGAGAATTCATGAAATGAAATCTAGAATTGCAAAATCTTCTAAAATATTATGAAATTAAAAAGAAAACAAATTAATTTCCAAATATATTTAAAATGTAAGTTTTAGAAAAAGCATGGGAATCATAAGAACATCAATATTTTAATGGGCATTTGTTCAAATTATTCTGTAATTGAGTAATACAGTTGAATAATGGCACATTTTACTGCTAAATATAAAAAAATATACAGCAAAACCTGAGGAAGGAAACATTCTTTGGCAATATACTGATTCATAAAAAATGCAAACCATATGTGTTAATATCCAAAGGTATTAATTATCCAAAAAAGGAAGTCACTTAATTTATATATAATACATAACATATTTAACATAATATAACTCAATTAAAATGTGCATGAAGGAGGTTGGGGGGAGAGTTCAGTGATTAATATGCTGACTACACCAACATGAGGACCTGAGTTCAACCCCCATTACCCATGTAAAGTTCCAGGTATGGCAAGGTGTACTTGGAATCCCAATGGAAGGGAGTTGGAGACAGAGGATCCTTGGAGCTCAGTGGCTTAGATGGCCTAACCCAACTTGTAAATGTAAAGCAAATAACAGACTCTTTCTCAAAAATCAGGTAGACAACATTCCTGAGGTAAAACCTAATGATGCTGTCTGGGTTCTGCATATACACTCTCACAAAGCATATGTACATGTGTGCCTACCTACTCACACATGAACATACATACATTATGTATGTATGCACATCATACACACACACACACACGCACACACACACACACATTTCTCCATAAGACATGTATATGAAAAATTGCTCAATAACTTTGATCAAAAACGGACAGTCAATCAGCACTCTAATGAAATATAACCTCACACCTATTATGGTCTTGTACAAAACCCTGGCTATAGTATGCATTGGTGAGGGTTACAGAGGGTGTGTATACTGTTGGTAAGAAAGTGAAATATGATAGTGATCACGAACAACCATATGAAATTTCTTCAAATAATAAAATTACCATATTATCTATTGGTCACTCTTCACCCACTAAGTAAAGCAGAAAGTCATGGGGCTATTCTCCTCCTGTGTTCACTACATCATTCACCAAAAGAGACAAGGTATGAAAATATCCTGTTTGTTGATAGATAAATGACAAAAGAAATCTTCTTTTTATAGAACCAAACTCATATTTTAAAGGAAGATATTTGTGGAGGAGAGTATATGGAAACCCTTTGTTCAACTTTTCTAAAACCTTTTGATCTGCTACAAAAAGAAACCCATTAAAACAGAAAAGCAAGGACTTCTAGTTAAGATGGTGGCGTAGGTACCACGCCAAAGCAGCCTAGGGGGGAAAAAAGACCAAAAAATCTCAGCAAAATACACATTTTTACTAAAAAGTGAGGTGTATAGGAAATTGAAGTGGCAGCAGAGAAGTAGAAGAGTTATAGAGCATCCAGAGCCTGCACAGGTGGGAA
The DNA here is from genome assembly GCF_020740685.1 of Jaculus jaculus. Taxonomy (NCBI): domain Eukaryota; kingdom Metazoa; phylum Chordata; class Mammalia; order Rodentia; family Dipodidae; genus Jaculus; species Jaculus jaculus. Next base: position 43,091,618 of record NC_059104.1, read on the forward strand.
AAGCGGCTCCGGCAGCTCGGCCAACCACCACCGCCGTGGTGCACCAGAAAGCCGCCAGACTCGGAACCAGCTGCAATAAAAGCCAAGTGCGGGCGCTTCCCTCACACCACGCTCCCCGCAACTCAGGAAACATGAAGGGAGAGCGGCAGCGAGCAACGGAGGAGCAGACCGCGAGGTAGAAGAACGCTTGGAGCAGGGAGAGAACCAGAGCAGCTGCGGCTTCCTCCCCTCCCCCACCACCTGAGCCCAGCTCTGGCGAACAGAGCAGCAGCCCGGGACCCGGCCACGCCAACAGTGGGACCCAAGCAGGAGCAGAGTTCGGCAGCAACATCACCGGCTCCAGCACCGGTAACAGCGGCCCCAGCAGCAGCAGACACAGGAGTGGCAGCAGCGGCAGACTCAGCAGCAGCAGCTTCAGGGGGAGCAGCAGCAGTGGACACAGCAGCAGCAGAGGCAGCAGCAGCGGTGGGTCCAGCAGCAACACCTTCAGCAGCAGTGGCTACAGCCCAGCAGGGGCAGCTTGAGCAGCAGCAGTTCCAGCAGCAGGGGAGCTGATCTGCAGGGCCACACTTGCCAGGCTTGGTTGGCCCCGCAGGAAAAGCAAGTGCCCAGCTCCAGAAATCAGAACAGCAGCCCGACAACCCAGGCAGCAACTTGACTGAGACCAAAATCATCCAAGGTAACTGGGATTACACCAGGGAAGGGTCTCACTTGGTCGCAAGCTGACTTGGATCCCTCAAAAGACCAGAAATCTTAACCTTTTTGTTGATAGAGGATCTGGTCGTTATAATAACTACTCTTGCATACATACTCGGGGCTGTTTTTGATTGAATGTGTACAGTGTTTAGTTAAATTTTAGAATCTACCTGTATTTTATTCCACTTAGCCTGCTTGAATACTCCTATAGCAGGGAAACTCAACCCCTAAGAACATCTTTGTAGATACTCTGAGAGTCTTAAGAGCCACACCTTACACCTTAAGGTCCTACCCTGAAAATATATTACATCAAATCAATTGATACAGCTAGGAATACACAGCTAGCTAGAAAATCCAAGCCTTAATTTAATCCAAGATGCAAACATATATACATTATAACACAAGAAACACTAAGAAGCAAGACGATATAAATCCACCTAAAAGTATTAATGCATCAGAAATGTCCTCCAGTGAGAAAGAGTTAGAGGAAATGCCTGAGAAAGAGTTCAAAAGAATGATTATAAATATGTTCAAAGAGGTCAAAGAACACATGAAAACAATCAAAGAAGAAATCAAAGAGGAAATCAAAGGAATCAAAGAAGATGCAGGACACCAATTTAATGAAATAAAGAAGGCAATACAAGACATAAATAAGGAAATAGAAATAATAAAGAAAAACCAGTCAGAATTACTATCAATGAAGAACACAGTTAATGAAATAAAAAAACTCTGTAGAAAATCTCACCAGTAGGATGGATGAGGGAGAGGACAGAATATCTAAGCTAGAAGACCAGGTGGCAGACCTAATACAGTCCAACAAAGAGAAAGACAAACTTATAGAAAAGTATGAGTGGGAATTTCAAGATATTCACGACACTATGAAAAGATCCAATATAAGAATTCAGGGCATAGTAGAAGGAGAAGAACTCCAATCCAAAGGCATAGTAGGCGTCTTCAACAAAATCATAGAAGAAAACTTCCCCCAAATTGGGAAAGAGGTGCCAATGCAGATACAGGAAGCCTTTAGAACCCCAGCCAGACAAAACCTGGAAAGAACCTCTCCTCGCCATATTATAATCAAACTTCCAAACACACAAACCAAAGAAAAAATATTGAAAGCAGTTAGAGAGAAAAATCAAGTTACCTACAAAAGCAAGCCCATCAGGATTACAGCAGATTATTCAACACAAACTTTTAAAGCCAGAAGGGCTTGGAGTGATATATTCCAAGTTCTGAAAGATAACAACTGTCAACCAAGGTTACTTTATCCTGCAAAGTTATCCATTCAAATAGATGGAGAAATAAAGACATTCCATGACAAAAGCAGGTTAAAAAGTATTTGAAGACAAAACCAGCTCTACAGAAAATACTTGATAGAATCCTCTATGCTGAAGAAAAGGAAAAGCACACATATAAGGAACCTAGAAAAAACAAGCAATACTCAAATATTAGTTAACAGAAAAGAGTACAGGTAGAACCAGAAACACACACACACACAAAATGGCAAATATAAATACACACCTTTCAATAATATCTCTTAATATCAACAGCCTCAATGCCCCAACGAAAAGACATAGATTTGCAGACTGGGTTAAAAAGCAGGATCCTACAATTTGTTGTCTCCAAGAAACTCACCTTTCTACAAAGGATAGACATTATCTTAGGGTGAAAGTTTGGAAGACGGTGTTTCAAGCAAATGGGCCTAGAAAACAAGCAGGGGTTGCTATCCAAATATCAGACAGGGTAGACTTTACTTCGACGTTAGTCAAGAAAGATAAGGAAGGTCACTTTATATTGATTAAGGGCACTCTCCAACAGGAGGACATTACAATCCTAAACATACATGCACCTAACATGGGGGCTCCCAAATTCGTCAAACAAACACTATTAGAACTAAGGTCACAGATAACACCAAACACAGTGGTGGTGGGTGACTTTAACACCCCACTCTCATCAACTGACAGGTCATCCCGGGAAAAAATAAACAGAGAGGCATCTGGACTAAATGAGGTCATAGAAGGAATGGACTTAACAGATATATACAGGACATTTCATCCAAAGGCTACAGAATATACATTCTTTTCAGCAGCACATGGAACATTCTCTAAAATAGACCATATATTAGGACACAAAGCAAATCTTAACAACTTCAGGAAAATCGAAATAATTCCTTGCATTCTATCTGACCACAATGGAATTAAACTACAAATCAGTAGCAAGAAAGGCTATAGAGCATACACAAAATCCTGGAAACTAAACAATACACTACTAAATGATGAATGGGTCAATGAAGAAATCAAAAAGGAAATCAAAAAATTTATAGAGTCAAATGATAATGAGAACACAACATACCAAAATCTCTGGGACACAATGAAGGCAGTTCTAAGAGGTAAATTTATAGCCTTAAGTGCCTATATTAAGAAATTAGAAAGGTTGCAAGTAAACGACCTAATGCTTCGCCTTAAAGCCTTGGAAAAAGAAGAACAAGGCAAACCAAAAATCAGTAGACGGGAAGAAATAATAAAGATTAGGGCAGAAATTAATGAAATAGAAACAAAAAGAACAATCCAAAGAATTAATGAAACAAAGAGTTGGTTATTTGAAAGGATAAACAAGATTGATAAACCCTTAGAAAATCTGACCAAAAGAAAGATAGAAGAGACACAAATTAATAAAATCAGAGATGAACAAGGTAACATCACAACAGATTCCAGAGAAATAAAAAGGAATCATAGGGACATACTATAAAAGCATATACTCCACAAAGTATGAAAATCTGAAAGAAATGGATGATTTCCTTGATCTATATGACCTACCTAAATTAAATCAAAATGAGATTAATCACTTAAATACACCTATAACAAACATGGAGATCCGAACAGTTATCAATAATCTCCCAACTAAAAAAGCCCAGGCCCGGATGGATTCACTGCTGAATTTTACCAGACTTTTAAGGAAGAGCTAACACCATTGCTTCTTAAGCTTTTCCAGGAAATAGAAAAAGAAGGAATTCTACCAAAGTCCTTCTATGAGGCCAGCATCATCCTGATACCAAAACCAGGCAAAGATAGAACAAAAAAAGAAAATTACAGACCAATCTCCCTAATGAACATAGATGCAAAAATTCTCAGCAAAACATTGGCAAACAGAATACAAGAGTATATCAAAAAGATCATTCACCCTGACCAAGTAGGCTTTATCCCAGAGATGCAGGGATGGTTCAACATACGCAAATCTATAAATGTAATACATTACATAAACGGTTTGAAGGACAAAAATCACATGATCATCTCATTAGACGCAGAGAAAGCATTTGACAAAATCCAACATCCCTTCATGATAAAAGTCCTACAGAGACTGGAAATAGAAGGACCATATCTCAACATAATAAAAGCTATTTATGACAAGCCTACAGCCAACATATTACTAAATGGGAAAAAACTGGAAGCTTTTCCACTAAAATCAGGAAAAAGACAAGGGTGTCCACTGTCCCCACTACTATTTAATATAGTTTTGGAAGTCTTAGCCATAGCAATAAGGCAAGAGACACACATAAAAGGGATACAAATTGGAAAGGAAGAAATCAAGTTATCATTATTTGCAGATGACATGATTCTATACATAAAGGACCCTAAAGACTCTACTAGCAAGCTGTTAGAGCTGATCAAAACCTACAGCAATGTAGCAGGATACAAAATAAATACACAGAAATCAGTAGCCTTCATATATGCTAACAACAAACACACAGAGGATGAAATCAGAGAATCATTCCCATTCACAATTGCATCAAAAAAAATAAAGTACCTTGGAATAAACTTAACCAAGGAAGTAAAGAACTTATACAATGAGAACTTTAAAACACTCAAGCGAGAAATTGCATAAGACACTAGAAAGTGGAGAAACATCCCTTGTTCCTGGATTGGAAGAATCAATATTGTGAAAATGGCAATCTTACCTAAAGCAATCTACACATTTAATGCAATCCCTATCAAAATTCCAAAGGCTTTCTTCACGGAAATAGAAAAAACAATCCAAAAATTCATTTGGAATCACAAAAAACCTCGAATATCTAAAATAATACTGAGCAATAAAAATGAGGATGGTGGTATCACCATACCTGATTTTAACCTATACTACAGAGCCATAGTAACAAAAACAGCAAGGTGCTGGCATAAAAACAGACATGTAGATCAGTGGAACAGAATAGAGGACCCAGATGTAAGCCCAAGTAGCTATAGCCACCTGATATTCGATAAAAATGCCAAAAATACTCATTGGAGAAGAGACAGCCTCTTCAGCAAATGGTGTTTTGAAAACTGGATAAATATCTGCAGAAGGATGAAAATAGATTCTTCTCTCTCGCCATGCACAAGAATTAAGTCCAAATGGATTAAAGACCTTAACAACAGACTGGAAACTCTGAAACTGCTAGAGGAAAAAGTAGGGGAAACCCTTCAACATATTGGTCTTGGTAAAGACTTTCTGAATACAATCCCAATTGCTCAGGCAATAAAACCACAGATTAACCACTGGGACCTAATGAAATTACAAAGATTTTGCACTACAAAGGACACAGTGAAAAAAGCAAAGAGGCAACCTACAGAATGGGAAAAAATCTTTGCCAGCTATATATCTGATAGAGGATTAATATCTAGGATATACAAAGAACTCAAAAAGTTAAATAACAAGGAATCAAACAAGCCAATCAAAAAATGGGCTATGGAGCTAAATAGAGAGTTCTCAAAGGAAGAAATACGAATGGATATAAGCATCTAAAAAAATGTTCTACGTCACTAGTCATCAGGGAAATGCAGATTAAAACTACCTTGAGATTCCATCTCACTCCTGTCAGATTGGCCACCATCATGAAAACAAATGATCATAAATGTTGGCGGGGATGTGGAAAAAAAGGAACCCTTCTGCACTGCTGGTGGGAATGCAATCTGGTCCAGCCATTGTGGAAAACAGTGTGGAGGTTCCTAAAACAGCTAGATATTGATCTACCATATGACCCAGCTATAGCACTCCTAGGCATATATCCAAAGGACTCATCTCATTTCCTTAGAAGTACGTTCTCAACCATGTTTATTGCTGCTCAATTTATAATAGCTGGGAAATGGAACCAGCCTAGATGTCCCTCAACAGATGAGTGGATAATGAAGATGTGGCACATTTATACAATGAAGTTCTACTCAGCGGTAAAGAAAAATGAAGTTATGAAATTTGCGGAAAAATGGATAGACCTGGAAAGTATTATACTAAGCGAGGTAACTCAGGCCCAGAAAGCCAAGCGCCACATGTTCTCTCTCATATGTGGATCCTAGCTACAGATGATTGGGCTTCTGCGTGAGAATGAAAATACTTAGTAGCAGAGGCCAGTAAGTTGAAAAGGAGACATAAAGGGTAGAGAAAGGAAGGGAGGAGGATACTTAATAGGTTGATATTGTACATATGTAATTACAATGAATGTAATGGGGAGGTAATATGATGGAGAATGGAATTTCAAATGGGAAAGTGTGGGGGTGGGGAGGGAGGGAATTATCATTGGATATATTTTATAATCATGGAAAATGTTAATAAAAAAAAAAAAAAAAAACAAAAAAAAAGAGAAAAGTAATCAAACCCATTGAAATAAAAGAATCTTATCCTGTATTGACATCTAATTAAAATTTTCTATTCCGGGCATCTGGACAAACTGAATATGGTTATCACACACCCAGTGATTATCATAATGGAAGTTGATTTGTTTGTGTGTCCCACTCCTTCTGTGCCACTGGAGACAGGAGGAGGAACTTCTGTGAAGTTGTGGGTTTATTTTTAAATATTATATTTATTGACTTATTTGAAAATGAGAGAGATGGTCGGGTAGGGGGAGGAGAGCCAGAGCCTCTTGCCATTTCAAAGCCACTCCAGATACATGGGTCACATTGTGCATCTAGCTTTATGTGGCTACTAGGGAATTGAACCCAGGTTGTCAGGCTCTGTAATTTACTGACTTTAACTGTGAACAATCTTTCTAGACTTCTTTGTTTTTCCTTTGGTCAGAACAGAGGCAGAAAGTTTCTTTTTGTATCTTCTCAGTTGCCTTCATATCTTGGAATTGTTTAAGTTGGCATATTTGGGGTAACACATTGTGGTCTCCTGAGATGAGTTGTCATATATCTCATAAGAACTAACATTTTCAATACTTCCTTGTTCACTTTCATATGTTCAGGAAGTTGCATGTGATCTTTCCTTTCTGGTGATGGGAAAACACAGGTGAAAGGAAGAGAGATAATCCCTCAGGGATTTAGGGAGCCAGGTGAGATGATCATGAAGCTGCAAGCAGATATGTGCTGATGCACAGAAAGATGCTGGCTTTGGACTATTGTCCTCCCAATACATAGCTCCTAGCCAATGTATCATTATGGATGTCGGAGAGAAGTCACAGCTATGGGCTGAATGGCTCTGGCAGCAATTCTCGCCCAACATGCAAACATGGACTCCTGAGTTGATGTTTTATCTTCAGCTCACTATCTCACTAGGTGATATCTTCTTTGAAGCCTCATTTCCTTGATCACACTCTTGTGTTTCCTAGAACCTGGTCAGCATCTGGCCTCTAGTGACATGTTAGAAAAAAATATATTTTCTTTAGCACTGTCTATCAGTGATGAGAAAAAGTAATGATCAACCAAATTAACAACCAGGAGAAATGGGACCACGTACATGGTGGCTGTTTACAGCTATTAAGTTTTGGAATGGCTTGCCATGCAGAAAATTGTCCCTGAAATAGAGGTTAGCAAGCTTTCTGTGATTTTCTTGTCACACACATCTTGAATATTGAGCATATTTTTGAACACCACAAATTCAAAATATCTTTGACAAAATATGACTAGACTGGTTCCCATAATGATGGTATATTCAGATTCCATTTGCAGACAAAAATTTACAGCTGTCCCACATTGATATCCTCAAACCTCCTTGAAGTATGACCCAAGACTATGTCTATGAGAGATAATTGTGGAATGGGGCCTCATCTGTTGTCCACCAAATAAGAAATCTCACAACACTGTCAAATTTTCATTATAAAATTCTAGTGGATTGTAGATGCAAGAGGAGGCAAGTCCCTTCACTCATGCTCTTTCATGTCACATACAATAAGCAATTTTTAATTTGGAAAAGAAATGGCTGGTATAGGTTTAAGTAACTAAAATGAAGATTACCCCCCTCTAAAATTGTCTTACACAGTGAAGAAGACTATATGCTGAGGTCCAGCTAGGAATGCTTGAGTTGGAGATTCACCTATTAGAGTAGATGTAAATCAATGTTTTACATTGCCTATATTGCATCATTAATGAATAGAAAATGAGGTGTAAAAGTAGCGCTTATTTTTATGCGCATTTATGCAATCTGTCTTGAGTTCACATGGAGCCAAGAAGACAATGGTAGGCATGATTTCTCAGGCATCATTCACTATCTATGAGAAGAGCTCGGTCGTTTCCTTCGGGCTCCCAAAGTAGGCTAGATGGGCCCAGCACTGTGCGCCAGGGATTTGCCTTTGTTCACTTCCCCTCAGGACTACAGAGCGCACCATTGCGTCCAGCAATCTTTTTTATTACTTTTTTTTATAATTAACAACTTTCATGATTGTAAACAATATCCCATGGTAATTCACTCCCCTCACTTCCTCCTTTGAAACCCCACTCTCCACCATATCCCCACCCCTTCTCAATCAGTCTCTCTTGTTTTTTTTGATGTCATCCTCTCTTCCTCCCATTATTTATGGAGGTTTTTGGAGTTAAAGTACTCATACTGGTGAGACAAACACATTAGAGGTTGAGCTATTGCCCCAGTCCAAAGCATAGTCTTTCCTTGCAATATTTCCCAGGTTTCTAAGCCTAGCACAATCTAATACTGAATTAATGATGATGTGGGCAGATTCATGGCAGAGCGGAGATGACACAATATACTGTATAAAATCTTGTCAGATTTGTGTGTAGAGAGACACTGGAAAGGGGAAGGAAATGATTTCATAATTGGTTGCCAAACCATCTGTGGTTTGAGATACTGAAAAGGTTGGAAACTATGATCAGAGACATCTTTTTTAAATAAAACTTTAATGATATGAATGTAATGGGATTTTATTGAAAAACCCTAATAGTGAAAGTGTAACTGCCACAAAATGATTCCAATTATTATTACCTGCACAGGTAAAACTGAAATAATTCAGTAGATCAAATTTGATCAAGTAATATAAGATTCATATTAGAAAATATTGACTAACTTCTGGTATTTTGTATATATTAATTAGCTTCATTATGATAAGGAAATTACAAAACATGGCCATATAAAAATAGATCTCTCTCTCCATGTATATATGTATGTATGTGTGTGTGTGTGTGTGTATATATATATATATATATATATATATATATATATATATATATATATAATAGCATCTAATATTCTTTTGAAGAATTTGGGGAAAAAAAGTAAAGATTAATTTAAGTTTGACATTGAAGTATTATTGAGTATGAAATCCATTAACAATGAATGCTTAAGCCAAATTATGTCTGCTTTATTCAGTAAAAGCATACATGACAAAAACAGACCTATGTCTCTTCAGGATGCTAATAGTTGAGTCAGGGAAGAGACAATAAAAAGTGAGAATCGTCTTCCGAAATTTACCAAGAATAAACTGAACATATGAAGTGAAACTTCTGAAACACTAAGTGGTAGCCTCATGGGAGTCTTTTTCATGGTCACTATCCCTAGTATTATACTTCTGCTCATAAAAGTGGATACAAGGGTACAGGCAAGCTCAATCTTTCCATTTGGGACCACTGTATTATAATACTCTCTGGGACTAGATCTTTAAATACTAGAAAAATTAGAGGAACTCACAAAAAATAAAAGGGATGGTGGGTGGAAGAGAGAGAGACAGTAAGAATGAAAGAAATTGAATTTCTTAAAGAAAGAAAAGACACTGCACACCTTATCAGGTGGGATTCTCTTGTATAGTAAACAAGAATGGCTAAGATAGAATAGTGGGGGAGATGTGCCTATAAAACAAACATCTGGTTCACAAAAAATTTTTCCAAAATTGTCACTGGTTTACCTGAATACCAAATTTATATTATATTTTCCTAGTGTTCTCTGTAAGATTCATGGTCTAAAGAAATATTTTTTAGATGATTATATATTTTCTCTGTGCTCACTGGGATGAATTAAAAATAGAGAAAGTGGAATATGGATTGAATTTGTGCTGCAATGGTACAGAATTCATCTTATCTAGAAAATGTTTAGCCCAGAATCTGCTAATTTTTACAACTGTCAGCATGAGGTCTAAGATTTCATAGAACTTATATGTTCAATGGGAGGGGTGGGAAAGGTCTTTGACATGTTGATTAGACACCCGTACAATACCATCCTTGCCCTCGAGATGCAACAGAAATCTCAGTGAAAGTGTGTGGTTATGGAGAAGCATTCTTAGAAAATATCAGATCAGAAACGAAATTATGGATCCCAACTATAAGACATTTATCTAAACCACTATTTTCAGTAAAAATGACACAAATGGCAAATACTATAATTTCCTTCAGGTCAAATTTTAGCAAGCTGTCTGTATCCAGAATAACTTGGATATATTCCAGTGCACTTCCAAATACTTCCAAATAAGCCATATGCAATGCACAATATCCTGAGGGAGATGTTAATTTTGACTTTTAAAATTGTAGAAGCCAGGATAATGATATCAGTGGGCTTCATTTGTAATAACTTGTATTTTATTATCATGAATATAAGTAAATAATGGAGACTTTTGTGATAATACTGGGGAATGATGAGTGTAGTACACTTGACAGAGTCTGTGAAACTTGCTGGACCATGCACAGGATGCAGATACGTCAAAGACTGGAAGGATGAGTCTATCACTATCAATAGCTCATTTCCATACCTAGAGCAGAAGAAAGTAAAGCTTGGTTCATCTTCAGGGTATGAATGTAATATTTATTTTTTTTTAACTTTTAAGCAGAAATAAAGAGGGGAGAAAAAGAGAGAATGTGTGTGTGTGTGTTTGTGTATGTGTGTTTGTGAGTACACATGTGAACATGGGTGCACCAGGGCCACTGGCTGCTGAAAACAAACTCCAGATGCATGCATGCTTTGCACATTTTTTTTTTTTTTTTTAATGTGGGCACTAGGGAATCAAACCCAGATTGTCAGGTCTTACAAGCAAGTGCCTTTATCCTCTGACCCATTTCTCCAGTACAAATATAATACATTTTTAACATCATGTCAAAGGTATTAACATGTCATTAGATGCTGACATAATTCTGTGAGAATAAGTTTATACTTTATTGATGAAAATCAGTAATTGCTGTTTGCCAGTACAGACTGAATTATACCACTTTCCCTTATAACAGATAGTGAAAAAGCAAGATCCCATGAAATCTTACCAGAAAAAAGATCCACAAAGTCTTATAAAGTTTCCTAATAAATTTTATTCGTATTTAACAATACAGTTAAACATAAAATGTTTGTAATTATTTTTCGAGTGCCACCAATGATTTCCTCAAAATTAGAGATAAACTGGTGTCTCAGGAGGGTTGTATTATTAAGAGGAAAAGAGTCAAGCATTTAACAAGCTCACTTTATTCTGTAATCCTATTACTTATTTAAGTGAAAAAAAAAAAAAAAAGCCCAGTGACTAAAAAGAAAGCATTACAAGTAAAGATGTGACCACTTATAGAATGTTGGCTATAGGACAAGCTGTAACACAAAATGTATGCAGTGCCTGTGACCATAAGATCCCAAATAAACATATAATAATAGACATTTTATATCTTATCAACTACTTGGGCTTTGTAGCAGCAGTCAACTGCCTGTCTCACCCTCCATTTTAGGCTATAGGACCCATGAAAGCTACCAATGCTACTGATTTCTGTGCAAACAACTGACTTAGTGTCACAGTGAAATAGAGGGAGTTCAAATCTCAGGTAGATGACAAAATACAGCAATGTATTTGCTTTCTTAATTTTTAAAAATATTTTATTTTTATTTATTTGAGAAAGGGAGAGAGATAAGGAGATAGAGAGAAAGATGGAGAGAGAATGGGTGTGCCAGGGTTGCCAGCCACTGCAAACAAACTCCAGATGCACGTGCCACCTTGTGCATGTGGCTTACATGGGTCCTGGGGAATTGAACGTGGGTCCTTTGTCTTTGCAGGCAAGCTACTTTACCTCTACGTCATCTCTCTAATCCCTGCTTTGTTAATTTTATTTCTCATGTATATGAGGATGTAATATTTGTTAAAAGAACTGAGAGAAGGACATTAGAAAGATGAAAATGACGCTTTGAATCAATACTGAAGACAGAAGGGATTTTAATGGGATGATTTTCTAACATCATTTATGTGTGAGCTCTTGGTGGGGGAGAGTGGTCTTAAATTGATATTTTAGGTATACAATATACATGCATATACAAATTTTATTTCTATATATGTAAATCCTACATAAGATAGGCTTGTGTCTCAGAAAGGAAACTAAGTTATTTGCCTGCAATTTACATGATAATCAACAAAACCTGGGGCAATCCTTTCCCCCCTTATTCTGTTATATACCCTTGTAGTATGACCTCTTCTACATAAAATAAAGAAAGTACAAGGTTATGCCTTCTACAATTTTATAGTTTCCACAGTTCACATGGCATAAGAAAAGGAAAAAAAAAAACTTGTTTGGGAAGTAGATAAGGATAAATCTTCACATACGGCAGAATTCTTTTGATTTTTACAGTCAGTTTTCATAGAAAAACTGGTGACTCTTCTAAAATGATTGTGGATTTTCATGTTGACTTGGGAAGTGGGGAGAGTCTATCTTTATGATAGGGTAAGTGAGTAATAGATATGAAAATATAAAAAGCTTGCATATGGAAACTCTGAGCATCACAAGTCTTCTTGTAGACCAGTGAATCCGTAAATGTTAGGTTGAGTTGGATGTTGAGTAACCCCAGCATGGAAATTTAAAGGGCCTGAAATTTGATACTTAAATTAATATTTGAATTAGCATACTAAGTATAACAAATGAGTTGTTGTATGCAGTTAGACTAAATGAAAATTATTAATTTTTTGTTCTTCTGTGCTGTTTCTACACTTGCCTATGGCTTGTCTCATATGTCTCATGTAGTGAAAGCTATAGCATCAATCTCATAACCATTAGCCTGAAGAATATTTCTAAGTGTCCATATATGTATTTGTGCAGTGCCAGTCTTTTAATATAAAGCTCATTACTGAAGTAATTATTTGTGAATTTTACAGAGTAAGAGAGTGTTGATAATTATTTCAATGTTGAACATCCCAATATACATTCTCAGATTAAGGCACCTGTTTCAAAGTGATGATTACATAGGTATGGACTAAAAACACAATTTTATTTGAAAATATTTCATGTTCATCTTCAATATATTGGCTTTAAAAGAAATTTAAAATGACAATTAATTTTTTTTAAATATAGATAAAGGAATCGTGAGGTTGCTTTTGTGATGAGAAGACTGGGTTGGACACCAGAACAGAAAGGATATAAAATAAGGTCGTTGGGGGCTGGAGAGATGGCTTAGCAGTTAAGCGCTTGCCTGTGAAGCCTAAGGACCCTGGTTCGAGGCTCGGTTCCCCAGGTCTCACGTTAGCCAGATGCACAAGGGGGCGCTCGAGTCTGGAGTTCGTTTGCAGAGGCTGGAAGCTCTGGCGCGCCCAATCTCTCTCTCTCCCTCTATCTGTCTTTCTCTCTGTGTCTGTCGCTCTCAAATAAATAAATAAAATATAAAAATTTAATTAAAAAAAATAAGGTCGTTGGCAGTGAATAAATTCTATATAATGACGCCATATTATAATTCTATGTGTTTCCACTTGACAAGTTATTTCTGTTGTGGGATTGCATTACCAAAACCTTGCTTCAATTTGTTGGTTCCTATCAAGAGAGAGATTTTGGCAGGCAATGTAATCTCCAGTCTTTCAAACCTCAAGTCACTTACCTTAAAGAATCCCTGGTTTGGAAGGCTTTTGTTAATGTGACTTACCCAAATGGAAGGCATTCTCTGTGACTCTCAAATCCAACTATTTACCAAAGCAAGAAAATGCCTGAGCACAGCTGCTCCTTTGTGCACTTCTTATTACATAGAGGTGTGACTGAATTCCTCAGTACAATCTAGGTGGGAAGATTCAGTAGGCAACAAAAATTAAACTTGTAATTTAAGCTTAAGAAACTGGGTAGTGAACAATGGCACTAGAAAAAGTTCTAATGTTTTATTTCTTTATTCACTGAAAGAGTTCTGTATATGAGGATAAAGAGAAGAGCCAAAGTCTGTTTCCTTTCCAAGGGAAGACAGCAGTACTGCTTCTTTCTGGACAATGTCATTTCAACTGAAAATGAGTTGGAACTCACCAGAAACTCTTGCTGGAAATTCTGAAAAATGAAATGTAATTCAATAGTCTCTAATGATTCCACAGAATCTTGGTCATTTGGAACTTTCTCCTCATTAAACATTTATAGATTATGTTAACTAACTAATTTCTTGTACTGGTATCTGGAAGAGATAATATTTTTGGATTATACAGATTTGTAATTGCATGAATATTGATCACATGTGCAAGAGACTTTTGTGTGCCCTGGTCACACGGTGTGTCACTGTTGAACTGGGTGTCTGCTATTAAGAATTTTGTTGTGAAAAGTGCCTGTTATGCTGTTCCAAATATACTAATTCTTACTGAGTATAAACTCAATAACAACAACAACAAAAAAAAATGTAGCCAGGAGTGGTGGTGCACACCTTCAATCTCAGCATTCAGGAGACAGAGGTAGGAGGATCACCGTGAGTTCAAGGCCACCCTGAAAAGAGGTTAATGATAGTAACCTCTTAATATATCTAATATAATACATCTAACATATAGAAGACCTGGGGATCATACTCACTGATGTTCTTCTGTAAAGTTCACCAAAACACTAACTTGACAACTCTATAGTATACAGAGACTGAGTACAGTTTAATATTCACAAGGGATGATTTCCTTATTTGTAGAATATGGAAGGAAAGGAAAATATCACAGTGGCATTGACCAGCATAGCTTTAAGGTCAACATTAAAGCTCGTGGACTTTGAGGAAGTCAAGAACCACTGATGTATAGATAGATGTTAAGAGCCAAGCAGGCATAGTAGTTTTGGAAACATACCAAAGTTTGACAAGTACACACTACTACCCATAGATATGTTAAATGGATTATTTTGGCAAGAAACTCACCAAATTGGTCAGACTTGGAATAGGAAGAATCATAGCAATATGGAATACACTTACCTATAAAATGACAATTCAATTTTCCTGAAAGGTAAACTGAAAGTATAATTCTTTACCCAAGAAGGATTGTCTTAGAAATTAAAAATGTGGAGTTAATATATTGTGAAGAAAATAATCACCATAATGGAAGTCCAGGCTAGAGGAATTCATATACAGGTCTCATATGACTAGCCCCAGTTGTGATTGGTGTCTCAAGAGAGATAATCAACAACTCAGAATGATGTCATGGTTATAAAACCAATGGCACAGGGCAAAATAGAATCTGCCACATGTCATTCTTGGGGGAAGTGGATGGATCATGGAATACAGTGGCATTTAAAACCATTTTTAGTATATTTTATTTGTTTGAGAGATAGAGAAAAAGAGAGAGAGAGAAGGAGAGAATGGGTGCACCAGGATCTCCAGGCACTGCAAATGAACTGCAGATACATGAACTACCTTGTGCATCTGGCTTACATGGGTCCTAGAGAGTTGAACTAGGATCCTTTGGCTTTGAAGGTAAACACCTTAACTGCTAAGCCATCTTTCCAGCCCACAATAGCATTTAAAACAAAATATCAATCAAACTAGATTCTTTGCAACTGAATATGGATAGAAACATAAACTTGACAGGCTCCAAAATAATAATCAGTGAATTATAATGGCTGTATGTTTTATTGAGCCTGTAATTTAGGTATCATTGGTGTTTTGTTAATATACCTTTAATGTACAAAACATTACTAACCCATTTACTGTTACATAGCTGTTTGAGATAAAAGGTGGAAAAGAGGATTATTCCAATGTAAATTCATAAGAACAAAAAATTACTTGGGAATGTTGACTTGCAATATGTAATTAATTCAGCTTCTACATAGATGGACTGGAGTGAAAAAGCTCCAAAGTAATTAGATATGCATTAAAACATCATTCTTAGTTTTATAGTTAATATTATACTGTTGCTTTCAGTCAAAGATACCAATATGTCTGAGGATAAAGCTTTTTTCAAAAACTTTTGGATGTCAGAAGAATCTCATTGACTCCAGTAAATAAAGTAACACCTAAAAATGCTTTTAAGATAATAATTTTATCCTAACATCATTCAGCTTTACACATTGTCATGAATACTTAAAATTGCACTTG
Source organism: Jaculus jaculus (assembly GCF_020740685.1). Lineage (NCBI taxonomy): Eukaryota > Metazoa > Chordata > Mammalia > Rodentia > Dipodidae > Jaculus > Jaculus jaculus. Next base: position 43,107,755 of record NC_059104.1, read on the forward strand.
TGATAAGAAAAGTCGATTTTGGCTCATGGTTTCAAAGGATGTGTCCACAATCATTTGTCTCCAACACTATGAGTGTGGCAGTGAGGCAGAGGTCCTGTCAGGAAGGCATTCAAAGTCTACACAGAATCAATATCTTTAGCTCATTTTTTATATTTATTTACTTATGTGAGAGAGAGAGAGAAATAGAAATAGGCAGGGAGAGGGAGAGAGAGAGAGAGAGAATGGGCATGACAGGGCCTCCAGCCACTGCAAATGAACTCCAGATGTGTGCAACCCATCATGCATCTGGCTTATATGGGTCCTGAGGAGTTTAACCTAGGTCCTTTGGCTTTGCAGGTAAGTTCCCTAAAGCCATTTCTCTAGCCCAACCATTAGTTCTTAAAAGAAAGGTTGAAGAACAAAGCCTGAATTTAATAGGAAACTTAATCTAAAATACCTGAGTCTATGGAGGACATACATTTACTTTGTACAACTTTGCACAACTTTGTCCCAAGGCAAGTGATTGAGAAGGCAATGGATAGAAAGAAAATAAAACTCTTGGTCTTTGTGTAAAGTAGCTTTAGAAGTGACATTTTATTTTATTTACTTTTATTTATTTGGGAGAGATATAGAGAGAGCAACAGAGAGAGAAGGAGGGAGAGAGAGAGAATGGGCATGTCAGTAAACTGTAAACAAAATCAAGACACTTGTGACACCATGTGCATCTGGCTTACACAGCCACTGGGGAATCAAACCTAGGTCCTTAGTCTATGTAGACAAGCACTTTAACTGCCAAGCCAGCTCTCCAAAACCATGGAAATGACATTTTAGAAAATTCACTCCTTCTATCCCATTATACAAGGAAGGAAATCACACAAGAGCCTAAATATTAAAATGGATAAATCGTCAATGGTGACAATTGCAATGCAAATAACTGATATTGAATTAGCACTATTAAATACTGTTAATGCCTTGTTAATGTTATTGAATAACCTTTATTATAAATACATTTTAGTCTTTTAAAATATTTTATTTATTTATTTGAGAGAGTAAAAGAGGCAAATAGAGAGAACAGCTGAGCCAGGGCCTCTGGCCACTGCCACAGAATTCCAGCCCTATGCACCACCTTTTGCATATGGCTTTACATGGGTACTGGGAAATCAAACTTGGGTCCTTGGGCTTTGCAGGCTAGTTCCTTAACTGATAAGCTATCTCTCCAGCCCCATAAATATATTTTAATGTTCATTTTTCCTTTAGATAAGCTATCGGGTTAAAGACTGTAGACAGCCCTGCCTCCAGGACAACTTTGAGAACTTTTCCTGGCTTCCTGACTTGCTTTGTGTACCAGACCAGCCAGACTACCTTTGTCCAGGACGAGTCCGTTTTGGTCTGTAGTCAATGGGTGTCTTGACAACAAGATATCCTACAACCACAACAGCTTTCTGTGAAAGCATGAGGCTGGCTCTTATAGACACTACTCTACTATGAATGCTCCTAACAGCTTGCCTGGACATATTGCCCTGAAGAGCTTTGGTCAGCTCAGAAGACCCTGAGACCAATTTTACTCAGAGAGTTGTATGAGGGTCTGCTGTGGTTGATGCAAATGCAGTTTCTTCATTTGCATGAGGGATTATAATTGATAATTCAATCTTTAGGGGTTTTTTTTGTTTTTTTTTTTTGTTTTTATTTTTTAGAAAGGACTGTCAGGATTTATACAAACACCCTTGTCACACCTCCTTTCTGGCTATGTAAGCAGACTGATCACCTCAATTCTGTGCCAGCTGCCTAGTGAAAATCACTGGTAGAGTGCTGTTTTCTTACCTATTTTGATGGCCAACATTCATCGAGTGTGTGGTGAATGTAAAAAGAGAACAGAAAAATGGCGAATACAGCAGTGGTAAAGGCACCAACAGCAGGGACAAAGGAAAGAGTAACAGGAGGGCAGGTAAAGAGCTCCTGAGTGTGGCCAAGGTAGCCGTGATGGCAGCAGAAGAGGTGATGAGAGGAGAGGTGACAACCGTGGAGTGCTGAAGATGAGCATCTATGGGTCCTCACGACTGGAGGAGTTTCTGACAGTTGCCAAGTCTTGAAAGTCAATGGTGTAGAGGTAGGAGGATTGATGCAAGTTCAAGGCAATCCTGAGACTCCAGAGTGAATTCCAGCTCAGCCTGGCCTCGTGCAAAACCCTACTTCAAAATCAAAAACAGAAAAAGAGCCAATGGCTTAAAAATTGTAGAACGTTAGCTTCCGTCAATGACTAAGGCTGGGCCAGACTTAACATTTAAGGTGCTTGCCTGCAAATCCAAAGGACCCAGGTTTGATTCTCCAATACTCACGTAAAGCTAGATGCACTAGGTGGGGCATACATCTGGAGTTCATTTGCAGTAGCTAGAGGCCCTGGCATACCCATTCTCTTTCCCTCTTCCTCCTCTCATAAATAAATAAAATAATATATTAAAAAAGACTAAGGCTGGGTTGGGGGAATAGCTTAGTGGTTAAGGCATTTGCCTGCAAAGCCCAAGGACCCAGGTTCAATTCCCTAGGATGGGAGCACACCCATCTGGAGTTTATTTCCAGTGGCTGGAGGCCCTGATGCACACATTCTTTCCCCTCCTCCCCTCTCTCATTCTCTGTTAAATAAAATATTTAAAAAAGAAGACTAAGGCTGCCATCATCATAAACCTGGAAACTGAACACCCGTGGCTGCTCTTCTAAGGGTCCCAGTGCCTGAGTCAGTAGCTGATGCTACCTACAGCTGTCTGCTACTCACTGCTTCCAAAGACCAAAGATTGCAGAAACTGTCAAGAGCCAGGAACCCTGGAGATTATAGCATAAAACAATAAATCCCCAGAACCACAGTCTCTGGCTTGCTTTAAGAGGGTCTGCAGTTGTCAAATGTTTGATCTGCCTGTCCAGTTCTTAGACCTGAGGCCCTGCCAGGACAGCTGCTCGGCAAAGGTGTCTGCTCCCACGTGGACAGTTCCTACCTGAGCAGAGCAAAAGGACCTCAATATCAGAGGTAGAGGTTATAGAATTATTTTGACCACATTTTGAATAATCCAATCGCTCATGATATTTTTAACTTCTTTTTCCCTTCAGAATAAAAAGAAACAGTAGAAAAAAAAATCAAAATGCTTTGTAAAAATTTTTATTTTTATAATTCAAACTTTCACTTAAATCTATATCTTCTGCAAAAAAATTATTTTAAATTAAATTTAAAGGGCTCTCTGAAGAAATTTAAAATTTTACCATGTTACCATGAATTGACAAAAAAACCTTTCAAATCAATTTGATATATTATTCTTTTTTATTTTTAAAGTGGCTTTCTCAAACAAGACAATCTTGTTTTTCCTGAATTGATTTCGTAGTGTAACAACTTGCATAATTTTATAATTATAAAGACTTGTATGTTCATGGTAATAGTCACTACTTAATGTAAAAAGTAATGTATAAACATAATATCTTAGTAAAGTTTAAAGTCTGAGATTCCAATGCACTGCCTCATTTTGATGCATTGATTTACTTCCATGGAGGGTTTTAGGTAGCCTAGACTGGCCTCTAGCTTGTTATATAACTAAGGGTGACCTTGAACTTCTGATTCTTCTGCCTCTACCTCACAAATGTTAGGGTTACAGGGCTGTGCCGCCATATCTAGCACTCAGTGTAGTTCTAGAGTGAATGATCTACACAAATCTGCCTCCATTCAAAACCATCATCTTTTAGTCATTTCTGCCCTCCCTGTATTCCAGTAAATTATTCTATTACTTAACTAGATATATTTCTTTTTAAATAATGCAACAAGCATCCTTAACTGTAAAGACCCATCTTTGTTATGTTTTTAATGATTTTGCCAAAGAAAATTTTGTCATTCATTTCTACTCTCATATACAGCATTAAGGGGTGTTATAAGCATTTTCCTATTTTCCTTTCAATTAATTCAAAATATTATTTTAAAAATATAGATAGATAGATGATAGATAGTTATCAATGCCTATAACTGACTGTATGTATTAGAATTTCATTCAAATAGGTGAAAGTTTTCACTACTCTATATTGATGGAATTTTTAAACTCCATCAAAATTACTAACTTCTAAGTATTTGAGAAGCCAATTCAGGACAAATTGGCTGAATGGCTCCATTTTCTCATAGTCAATTGCATAGTTTATTTCAACACTATTTTTGTAGCCAGGCATCAAGTAATTGAGAGTCACAATTATGTAGTCAAATCTATTACCATCTGAATATTAATATATACTTGGCTATAAAAATATCTCTCAGCGTTTGTAAGCCTTTTCAGCACAAAGTATGCATCTGTGTGATTGGTGGCTGGGTTAAGAGGTTGTCCAGATTACTAGATTGAGCTACACTTTACATCCAAATTACTGTCACAACTGTAACAAATTGGGATGCTCAACTATTGTCAAACAATGTGGGGCCAAGGTTGGCAAATTAGTTGGTATTAGCATATAGACCTTTTGGCAGGAAGGGAAAGCTTTTTACTCAGAGCTGAGCATTCTCAGGATTTGTCAACTCTAACGTGCCACTGCTCTCATTATCTCATTTGTCTTATTTAGACCGAATTGGCAGTTATGTCTTCATGGCAAATGTTTGTTTTTACAAATGAGCAATGAAGCAGAGTCTCGCAGACACAACAGTGAAGCAGATTTACTGTGTGTTTTCAAGGTATTTCTACAGCAAAATCATTCATCTAAAGTCATGAAAATTCTCATCCCCCATTTGACTTCATTTTCCCTTGCAAGTTTGTAGCTATTAGAACATCCAACCCAGAAATTAGAGGGTTTTTTTTAAATGAATTGAACAAAAATGTATTCAGCACTGATATGAAAGACACAATGAATAATACTGGATAGGGAAAGAATATGAATTTTATGTTAGTTGTTTTTTGCTTGCACACACACGTGACTGTGTATGTATGTGAATATATATATAGCATGGTTTATGCATGTGTGTATGTGTGTATGCATATGTGTGTGTGTATGTATGTATGCACATGTGCATACCCTAGTTATATCCACAGAGATGCCAAGGGAGAATTGTTGGGTGTCTTCCTGTATCATGCATCCACTTGTTTCTTTGTCAACGACTTTTTTTTTTTTTTCATTGTACCTGGGACCAGACATACCCCTCTGTCTGACCCCTAGAGGGCTGGAGTTGCAGGAATGTTTCATCATTCCGAGTTTTTTTTTTTTTAATATTTATTTATTTATGAGAGAAAGTGGGAGAATGGCTGCACCAGTGCCTCTAGCCAAGCGAGATACATGGGCTACCATGTACATCTGGCTTAGGTAGGTTCTGGGGAATCAAACCGTGGGTGTTAGACTTCACAGGCAAGTGCATTAACCACGAAACCATATCTCCATCCCCCACCCCCAGCCTTTTATGTAGGTTCTTGAGATCAAACTCAGGTGATCTGAGGACCTCTGTGGACCTCATGTGTGCATCCTAAGTGATCCTGCTTGGTATGTAATTTACTTGGTATACTTGTATAAATGTACAGATGCTCAAAATTGCACACACAGTGATTTCCTCTATATCTGCAGAAATTTTATCCATAGATTCAACCAATTGAAGATTGAAAATATCTAGAAAAAAATTCATGTGTACAGAATATTTTCTCTCATCATTATTCTTTAAATGACACAATATTACAAATTTTCATTATATTTGGTATTGAAGAGATTTCAAGTATATTGACAAAGTGTTAGATTATACAGAAATTTGATGCTGTTTTACCTATGACTGACGCATTCTCAAATTTTGGTCTCCACAGGAGGTCCTAGGAACAATTCACTACAGATACTGAAAGATGAATTCTTACATACAGATAAACAGCCAGAGTCTTGTGATCTCACTAGAATATGATTTATTCTGATTAACAGGTAAAACTTGCTTAGCTCTTCTGTAACCTGTGAACAAGGAACTACTAGAAATTAAGAAGGAAACTATTTTCTTTTCTTTATTTAGGGGAACAAAAAGCATGAGTATACATACAAAGACATGGCATACATAGTATAGTGTGTAAATATATATATATATATGGATGTATATGTGTGTGTGTGTTTGTTGAGTGATTTTTGAGGGCTGGGGGCTTAAGGGAGGATATTACTGTAGCCCAGGTTGATCTGGATCTCACTCTGTTGGCCTTGAACTCACAGTGATCATCCTACCTCTGCCTCCTGAGTGATATGATTAAAGGCGTGAACAATCATGCATGCCTGGCCTTAATAATTTTGTAAAAAATAGACCCATTTAGTTTTACCATATTAAAAAAAACATGTCATACTGACTTTTAGCAAAAAGAATATTTAAAAATGTGATTTAGTTAATTACATAGCAAATCAAATTTAGAAAACCAAAGCAATAATATAAATTAATATGGATTATTCTCAAGATTATCTAGTTCTGTAATATTACTTTCAGTCATGTTCATGAAATAAGAAAGTCTATTGAATAAGTTGTCATTCAATTTATATCAACTCTTGGTGGATAGCATAGACTTGGATGCTGAAAGAAGTAACTGCTCCAATTTACAGAACATCTGTTTATCAACAAGTAAGAAAAGCCCTTCTGAAAACCAAATGCTACATCACATTTACTAAAATAATTAACAAATTAAAAGTGATTTTTTCCTAACTAGTAAACAGAATTCCTGGTCTCAGGGCTCTGTGTCTTACCCAGTATATGGTGATTATTCTCAGAAAAGCCACAGTGCACAGCATGGAGCTGATATCTGGGAAATGCTTTCTTTTTGGTCATGGATGTCAGTTACTGTTGGCTGTCACTGAGGTTATGGACATGTAAACACTCAAATTCTATTTACTGCAATGTGAATGACATGAATAGAACATCAAATATGGGTCACAGTAGATTCCAAATTATAAACATTACCAAATTAAACATTGACCTTGTTGGTAATGGTGAAACCATATTAAACATTTGCTGACATTGCAGAGAAAACTTATATCCAAATACACAGGGGATAGACTATGTATAAATAGTATTGATTGTATGTCTTTGTTAATACATGTTTAAAATTTTATTATTTTGAAAAGATAATTCCTGCACTTGAATAACATACTTTTATTGGCCTGAGTCTAACCCTGCCCTATGGAGGAATGCATTCCACACTTTCACTCTTACTTTTAATAAATCCACTCAGCCATCTCTTGAGCCTGGGACTTTTTTTCTTTTAATTTCAAAATGGTGGCTAGAGGGTATGAACAAGTTGTTCCAACATGCATTTGTCAGGTGAAATGTAATCACCTCTTCTCAGAGAGTGGATATCTATGTTGCAGGAGCCGGAATTGCTTTGACACTGTAACTGGGGAGTTAAGCCTCAGGCCATAGGCCTTGCTGAAGAAGCTACAACTCCCAGTGTTTGTCCCCACTGGAAGATGGATATGTTGGGACACCGTGGGTATATAGTCAGTGAAGGCTGAAGAACTAGATGGGAATTCACCATAAACAATGCCTAGAAAGACCTAGAGCATAAGAAAAATATGTAGATAATTATTAGACAATCTGACTGTAAGGAAAACTTACATTTTTCCAGCTATAGACAGAAAATAGCACAATAATGGCTTCCTATGAAGTTTGATGGCAACTGATTGAATAGGGAAAAAGAAATTAATTTATGTTAAGAAGCTGGAAGACACAAGGATGAGATTTTTCTCTGGAGAACCTGAGAAGAACTAACTAGGCCTACTCATGACTTGATTTTGAATTCGCACTTTTGACCTACACAATTAAGAATGAATCTGTATTGCTTCAAGGCAAGGCACTAGTTTATGATATCTTGTTACTAAAATGGTAGAAAAATGAGTACACTGCTAGGAAATACATGGCAAATAAACTCATTGTTCTTAACCTGTTTACTGTTGAAAACATGGTTTCTTTAGCTTTATTATTAAAAAAAAAAAAAAATCTCTTATCCTACCAAGTACAAGGTCAGGATGTTTTGTCACAAAATATATCTTTTGAATTCATGCCTAGTGCTATAAACTTGGCCAAAAGCCTATGGATAGAAATGTAGGCCTTAGGTGGGAGGGAGCTTACTAATGTGGTTAGTCTAAATGATATCATATAAAACTTCTTTTTTGTTGTTGTTGTTTTTCAAGGTAGGATCTTGCTCTAGGCCAGGCCTACCTGGAATTCACTATGTAGTTTCAGGGTGACCTTGATCTCACGGTAATCCTTCTACCTCTCACTCCTGAGTTCTGGGATTAAAGGCATGTGTCACCATACCCTGTCAAAGCTTCCTTTTAAATACCTGCATTTGTTCCCAGAGATGAGTATTGTATAAATCCTCAGCCTGAGAAATTTCTTATTGCAAAGGGAAGTGGTTAATGCAGATATGCATTACTGTCAGTATAGCTAAGAACATGTCACTACTGTGAGCTTAGCTTCAAGTAGCACATCTAATATATCCCCTCTAAGACTCAGACATCCTCCTTGAAGAGGAGGTAGAAAGAATATAAGGGTAGAAGGATGGGGAGAGAGACTAAAAAATGCTGTCTTCTGGATATCACATGGCTATTACACCCAAACTCACAAAAGCTATGGTTTCTTGCAGAAAATTGAACCTGTAAATACTTCACCTCAACGAAATAAGGGTACAAGAGACTCCGGACATAATTGACTACATAATTACAGCTAACAATAGCAAGGAGATGGGGAGTCAGGCTCATCAATGCTCTAGCCACTGTCAGTTGCCTGTTCCACAGTAAATTCCTTTCAAGCCATGATTGTGCAAACAACTCTAATTTAACTCAATGGGTTATTTAAAAAAGTCATGAAAGTAAACTATGGATTAATGAGAAAAAAGAAGGAAGTGAGAAAATAAGAGAGAAAAATTGGGGGAATAGGATCAAAAACCTTTTTTATATACAAAAGTGTCAATAAAGGAATATAAATAAGATATTTTGGGCTAGAAAGATGGCTTAGTGGTTAAGGCACTTGCCTACAAAGCCTAAAAATTTCTGTTTGAATCTTCCAGATCTCAAGTATAGCCAGACACAATAGTGACACAAGCATGCAATGCCATACATGCCCACAAGGGCAAAGACGGGTCTGGAGTTCATTCACAGTGGCTCAAAGGCCCTGGCACTCCCATTCTCTCTCTTTCTCTCTCTCTTTCTTTCTTTTTTTCTCTCTGTCTCAAAAAAAATTAAAAAAAAAAATTAAAGCACACCCACCAAATCTCAAGAAGTTTACAAAAGAGGGTACATAAAGAATGTAAGAGTCACAGGTTGGGATGAAATATCCAGAGACATGGCTCTCCCAACAATGACAGACTGAGGCTCTAACAACTCATAACCTACAATTTCATGGTGAATACCAGAAATCCCACTAAGAAGGCACCAACATATGATATGTCTATGCAACATTTCTACTGAACAGTAATAACAATAATGATAATAATAAAAGAAAAAAAGCTTTTAATGTCAATTAGGTTATAGCATGCATAGGTCAGACATACTAGCAGAAGGAGTTATTTTTATATTAATAATCTGTGATGATTGTGGGTCTGGCAATTACTAGTGACCTTGCATCTCAATGTAAGGAAGTGATGATTAATTTTAAGAGATAAACTTAGCCCAAGTGAGAGGCAAAGTGGAGAATACTGTTCTCTGAGGCATGAGTTGCTGGATTTCCATGGGACTCATATACATTTTTATCCTGAGTTCTTGCCTGACTAATTCTATTATTACAGCTGAATATGCTTTGTATTTTTTTTAGTTAGCTCCACTTGAGATAATTGTACTAGAATAAAAATAATAGACTTTTCATAGTAAACATGAACTGATCTTATAATTTATTTTACACATTCTATTTTATCTAATATGAATTATTCATGTCAAAGTTAGAATTATTCTATAAGAAAATATAACTTTTTGAAAAATAAAAATGTTAATTCATATGCACATAGCATTTGAAAGAAAATCTTTGTAAGAAAAATAAAGGACACTACACTTGAATGATCTTTATTTTAATGATGAAGTGGAAAGTGGAATGTACTGTATTTTAATCTTTAGAGCATCTGAACATGATATTGCTAGTAAAATTGTAGAATCAAAAATTCAGTCTGGGGCTGCAGAGATGGCTTAGCGGTTAAGTGCTTGCCTGCGAAACCTGATTCAAGGCTCGATTCCCCAGGACCCACATTAGCCAGAACCAGAGGACTGAGAAGAGTCATGTGGAACACAGTCCTCTGAACATGAAGATATTGATACCAACATAACCTTGTAATGGAGGTGGTCACCCTCATAACTCATTCATAATACTGTACATTTCTGCATTTTGAATTTTGAATGTGAGAGATCAAAATAGAAGAGGGACTTCCTGCAAAGAGGAGAGGGTTCAGTGGAATTCAGGTGAAGGAGCCAAACAAAAACAGTAATGGGAGAGACATATGATCAAACTGCAGTATGTTCACCTCTTAAAAATAAAAAAAAAAAGTAGAATAAAAAAAAACTAGTCACTATACACAACTTACACTTATGGACAATAAAGCATGTGTACTTGACATAGTCACCTTTTTAATTTTTTTTAAGTTATTTATTTATTTGAGAGTGACAGACAGAGAAAAAGGGAGGAGGAGAGAGAGAGGGAGGGAGAGAATGGGCACACCAGGGCCTCCAGCCGCTGCAAACGAACTCCAGATGCTTGTGCCCTTTTGTGCATCTGGCTAACATGGGTCCTGGGGAACTGAGCCTTGAACCGGGGTCCTTAGGCTTCATAAGCAAGTGCTTAACCACTAAGCCATCTCTCCAGCCCTATAGTCACCTTTTTATTGTTTTCTCTATTACTTTATTCTAACTTTCAGTTCAGGTTTTCTGGGGCTATGTATATGATTTTTCTCTAATTCGTTACTATATTTAATTTTTATCTTTTTCTCAATGTGTCTATCATGGGTACTGAAAAATAGATTTAATTTATTATTCTATATTATATATTTTTGTTTCACATGCCTTTGACCACTATTGTCCAATATTTATATATCAAGACATATACCAAAAATTCAGTTCATAAATACGTAAGTGCAACATAATATATGCTGTGGTCTCTACTTAACAGCAATATTGCACTTGGGTAATATATTCTAAAGAAGGAATATCCACAGCATCTATGTGCTGTAATTGGCGATAATGGACTCATGAACAAAGGATCTCATATACATCCAGTAGATTGGAGTGTGTGCACTGTCCAGATACTCCAGATACTTGCTTCCAATTCCTAGATATGTTTTAATGATTTTGATAAACTTTCAAACACTAGTTTCTTTAGATATAATGTGCTGGACTCTTAGGCAGTGAATATGGACATGCATACTAATAATGAGAGCAGGATATTCTAATAACAACAGGCAGGAGTTCTGAGAGCTTATAGAATTGTTTTTGTTGTAAGGATGATAGTAAAAAAAAACAGAACTATGGATTACCCAACTAAATAATTAGTAACACTAAGCAATTATTGAGAGATATTTAATTATATTGTATATGACTTTATATATTGAGTTAACATCATTATATCCTACAGTGCAATAGAAAAGACAAAATGAGTACCTGATGTAGAATAAAATGTGTCTCAATAGCCAAATGTAGATGACCTAATTTCAAGGTTGCTGTATTTACAGATAGGGCTTTTAAAGACATTATTTTTTATGCATAATTTTATTATTGACAACTTCTATCCTTACAGATAACAAAGCATGATAATTCCTCCACCCCCACTTTCCCCTTCACAACTCCAACCTCATAATAGAAGAAAAAGATGATGTCATCAAAATAAAAGAAAGACATTGTTACATTTAAAGGCTATGAAAGTAGGATCCTAATCCAATAGTACTGGTAAAGGAAGAGATCAAAGGGAGAACAAATAAAGTTCCTGTGAGGACACCATGAAATTTAGTCTTTATGTTAGCCAGAAGGAAAAGTCTCACTGAATATAAGCCCTACTGTCACCTTGATTATGGTCGTTCAGTCTTCAGATCCAGGAGGAAAATAGTCATATTTTCTTACTGCAACGTAAACAGACTAGAACAACTCTTCAAGACAGCCTCCTCTCTTCCAGTATATAGAGGAGAAGAAAGGAAACAAGAGTGGGAATGAAAGTAAGTCAAGAGTACTAAACAGTGCAGTCAGTGGCAGTTAATCATTACCTCCATAATGACAATAACAACATAGTAACAAGGTCAAACAAGAGATATGACACTGATAAATTCAGAGGTCCCCATATGTAGGAGATTTATCCAAATTGGTTGAATGCAAACAATGAGCCACCTACAGTGATCATTTCAAATTAATCAAGTCAAAAGCATACATATCAGTGCATGTTCTAACTTTCTAAACTGCTACTGCATCGGTGGTAATTTAAATGTGGTCATAGACAAGTAACAAAGGGCAGGACTGTAATTAGGGGAAGATGATAGGTTTAATTTAAGGCTATTAATAGATTGGATATTCATTTTCATATTGGAAAATGATCCTTTAAATACATCATTACCAAGAAGGTAGCAAAATTTATAGTGTAATATTTTAGCATGTATTTATTCTTATTAGGGGTTTTCTTCATTTTGTTGCAGAATAAAATGGGAAAATATTCTGCCCTATTTCATGGCAGATGGGAAGTAGGCAATTATTATTTATAGGGAACCTTATATCATGCCAAATAATGTTATAAATATTTGACATTTTAGAGGGTCAGTGTAGTCTTTAATACAGATCATCACTACTGTTAATAACTCACACAAAGATCAAAATATTTAATAATCTTTTCCAATGAGCAGAACACAAAGCAAGTAGGAAATTGGAATTCTAAGTGTAGAACCACATTAAGATTGCATTTATTTCCAATAATAATTTTAACATAATTTTGTATTTGCATCTGGTTGAGTGTAAACATCATGAAAGTCATTTTAAGCAATACAATGAAGCAGCTATCTCTAAAATGATATCCATAGCACATGTCTCACTATCAAACACCTGGCTGATATGAGACATAACTAATTTTCTGAAGGAGAAGGAGTCAACTTCCTTTGATCATTACTATGTACCTCCCTTCAAGAATAAATGCTTGGTATAGAGCAGGTGTTCAGTAAACTATTGTGAACTAGCAAAAGGTATAGTTCTGCCTTTAATAAAGCAACAACACTTTTGTTGTTCCTGAACAAAGAGAAAACAAAATCAAGAGCAGGAAATACTTCATCCTTGATGGTGCAGTCTGGATGAGCAACATAAGTGTCATATTCTCAATAAAGAAAAGGGATAAAAGAGACCATTCAAGAGAGGAGAGGAAGCATCCTGCTACATAGCCAGAGCTTTATCTAACTTACCTATGGAATGTTGAGCTGCTCATGACCTGAACATTCAGAAATGTCATAAGCTGGAAACAAACAAGCACCGGAGTAGTTATAAACTGAAGAGAGAACTCAAGCACAATTGCTTTTCTTTGTCTGAACCCAGTGTGCATTGTGGTGCTGGTAGTAGACGGAGGTGGGTGTTGTCGTCATGGGCTATTCATTCCTATGATTCACTCATGTATCAAAAATATGATGTAGATCTTAAAGAACTTAACCTTTACTAATTCAAGTATCCATGCTACCTTTTATGAAAATAGAAGTATTACTTAAAATTGTATATTACTCAACAAGAAAACTATTAAATCATTAAAATAAATTTATTTAATTTTTATTCACAAAAGTAAACTGACTCTAAAAACATAGCCTAAGAAAGTAATATAAGTTATATTAAAGGTTGAAAGGACACTAGCATGCATATTATACTCATTTAAATGGCACGCTATGCATATACAAATATCCAGGTACATAATATATAAATATGGGAATAGTGGATTGATACTAGAAGAAAAAGAACACAAAATATGTTTGATTTATATCAGTAGTATGTCTCTTTAGTTGTTTAGTAATTGCATGTGCATTGATTATATCATTTGCTATGCAGACAAAATAATTTACATATTCTCTACATCATCTTAGTAAAGACAAACACAGGGTACACTTAAGTTTATGACTTAGGGCAAGGTTTAAAATTAAGTACATACAGACAGTGCGTTTCAATCCTCAGTAAAAATTATTTCTCAAACTATGCTCTGTGGTTAATCCTCATCAGGATTCATTTCCTTCCATTTTATTTATCCTTTCTGCTCTAATATGTTCCCAATCCCAGTAGCCTTGGGTTTTGTTTAAAGTCTCATTCTTTCATCAAACAGATGATAATGGAAAGCAACAACAATGACAACAAAAAAACCCCACAAATTCTAATCTTAAGGGAATAGGAGTTTATTCTTAAACAAAATATGAGTGATCATGACCTGGGAACACATATTTGGGCTATTCCAGATTCCATGCTCCAACAGGGTAACATTCATGAAATTTTCATAGTTAATGAAAGAAAGTCACAAACCAACACAACCTTCAGATAAACTGGAGGAAATATCCAAATGGTGTGTTATAGCAAAGCAGGGGAATTATTGATTAAAGTCCTCAGATGATATTATATGACATACTTAACTTTGCAGTTACAGGAAGCTAGAAGTCTGTTCTTAGTTTCCATCGTATTTATGCAGTAGTCACCAGATATTAGGTCACACATAGAATTAGGTGATAAATGACTCTTAACGGGGATATGATAGCCCAAGTTACTTTGGTTATAAACATGGCCCATTCCTACCTCTCCAAAATTATTAAAATTCTGATCAACCAGTCTTGAAAGCTTAGCATTGGTATGGATTCTTTCCAGGAACCACAGTTCACAGTGAGGTGTTCAGCTATGACTTGATGCCAAAATGAAAATATGTACACCCCAAAGTTGTTCATGTGCTCATCTCTAACCATACTTACACACATACATGTGGACACTCATATCACTCACATGCTTTGTTTAATAAGATATAAATATTTCTACATGCTTGCAAACATATTGAGACACATATATGTATATGTTCTGTTTTAGTATATATGTACAACACACACGCACACACATTCACACTTACAAATTTTATGCATAGAAAACCTTAGGTATGTTTATATTATTCTTGTTTTCAGACAACAAAACATATCACACTACAGGTGATGAGGCCTAGAATACACACAGTGACACTTGTTGTTTCTGGCTATATCTTACTGTCCTGCACCTCCACAAGCCTTGCCAGCCAGGCCCATGCCCCTAAGTACATTCCTTGAGTCTTTTATCCAATATGTGTTCAGAAAAAGAGTGAGAGAGGAATGAAATCACTGAAGTTCTGGTCTAAAATAGAAGTACAGGAACCCGCACACATATAAATTTGTTGATTTGCAGAGAAAGCTTGTGTTATTAAGTTTTATTCAAAACAGTGCTAGAATGATTTAATATTGAAGGTTAAAATAAAAGAGATTTGTATAATATGCTAAAACCATGAAGAACATAGGAGACATGCGGTCCACATATAAGGCAAGCTGATGTAATTGTTTTCTTTTACATATTCATTCCTGCTGAGCCACAATCATACGGAAGTTTGTACCTATGGCTGTTTTCCTGGTTCTCAGAATCCCAACCTTATCTCTGGTTGCCACAAACCACCCACTAGCAGTTTAGTGCTGTGTAGAACTCAGAAAATATGCTGTTATTTTGTTGGTTTATGGTTTTGTTTGCTTTTCTCTTAACCTCAAGCCAGAATTACCTGCTAAGGGACTGGGTAAATTGGCCTTCATAAGCAGATTATCATTAAATAGAGACACATTCACTACGCCTTCTGTTGGTTTCCTTTGCCTATAGGCTTTCTGCACAGGAGCCCCAGCTTTAAGAGGAGAAACACTGCAAAGCACATCCCTCCTGTAGAGGGGAGAGCCTGATCCAGTTCTTTAAGCACACAGAAGTGTTAAGCCTTGTTGGAATTATACCTGTCTGTGGAATATTTGCTGAAATAATTTAGTATTTGAATAATTTTATAAATCCTTTTACATTGCATTTTACTGTCCCTTATTTTTGGCTTTAATTTTTATTATATTTGTTTAAAAAGATTAATAATCTGAGTTCATTCACTGAAATAGTTTCCCATATTTTTTACATCCTTGTTAAAAAAAAAAAAAAAGCATGGAATACCAGTGAAATTTACATGGTTTTAAAGAAAAACTGAATAGTCTTATCCAATAGGAATGTGTTAGTAATATATAAGGGGGAAAGTTTTGCAATAGCAACTAGGAACATATTTGTTTTTGAATTGAGAAGATTGAGGAAAGTGAATATCATATATACAAATTGGCTTTTGGAGAGTATGCTTATATTTTCAGTATGATTATTCCAGTTCTTTGGAAAAAGCCATTTTATAAACTGAATTTGAACTCAAGAGTTTAGTTCATTAAAATTTAAGTCACTGTAGAAAGGACTTTAATAAAATGTAAACTTCTGTATTGTGTATATCATAGTTCAAAGTTATAGGGAAAGTACTATAATACCATAATTTAATTCAATTATAATATTTTAATTTAAGACTAATAATTCAGGTATTCTTTCACTGAGAGTTCATGATCTCATATTTTTGTGTTTGTTAATTCAATTGAAGTATATTCAGGATGAAATTTATATTATTTTAAGTATTTTTAATTTTTATTGCTGGGTGTGTGTGTGTGTCTGTGTTTGTATGGGTGCACCAGGGACTCTTACCACTGCAAAAGCCTAGCACATTTTTGCATCTAGTTAGAGTAGATTTTTCATCATCAGAGTTAGTTTTATTATGTCCCTGGGATCTCAGGATATATGATTCAGCTTAAAATAAAATGTTGATGATCAAATTTTTCGTGCAGGTTTATATCTAGTGGTTATTTCACATTATCTAGGAGTTACTCAACACTTAGACTGTACCCTGCTTCAAAACACAGGGTAGTGAAGATGGCTGACATTTTCTACATAACAATTTATAAATCTTTCATAATGCTATGTCCTCACATTTTTCCAAATAAAATATGGAACACTAATAAGAAGATGCTGTCCTGACATAATACTCAGTGACAAAATAAGATGCAACATCTATTTAACTAAAGCTATAATTAATAATTGAGAGTTGCTAAGGTAAAACATTACTAAAAATTTATAAAAACTAAAATAAAGCAAACATGAAAATATGTAACACACATGTGTTGCACTTATGTTACATATTTGTGTGTTTTCTCATTGCCTGTAATAAGGTTATACAGGATCTTTTGAGATGTCTAAATTTGGCTGTTAAAATCAGGCACACATATTTTCTTAACATCCTGTTTCCTTTTCTCTTTCATCATCACAGTGTGTTTTTTTTTAATCATATATTAACATTGGAATGTGTACCATGTATTTTCTTCCCTGTGACTACTTTTAACAGTCTTGTTTTTTCCAGGACCCACCCTATGTTGGGAGGAAGTTTTGCTGTGCTTTTGCTTCTTTTCATAGTTATCCAGCTGTACTAGAATCGATATATTCAGGACGCACAATAACTATTTATAAGCATTGAGACTTGAGGATGTCAATGCTCGTATGACTATTTTTTCTGACTTTTTTGTATATTTTTTTATTTATCTTAACAATTTTCCTCATAGCTAAGTGCTTATAGACACATTAAATAGCTAAAATCAGGTCAGGAAATAGATTTATAAAGACCTTGATAATAAGAAGTTGATGGCCATATTAAAAGTATTCAAATTTAAATTGAAAAAAAAAATAAGATAGACAACTTTATACCAAGATGGTTAATCTCTGGCTGTGACCTTTGTAAGTTAGAATCACCATAGAAATAATTTCTGCTTATTTTTGGAGGAATTTATTAGATTAAGTTATTTGAGGTGGGTGGACTTACCCTCACAGTGGGTAACATAATCCCATGGGCCAGGTTCCTACACTGTATAAAAAGGAGAAAATTAAATGAGCATTCAGCATTCGTTTCTTCATCTACTTTTTCTCTGACCTAAGGATGGGAGTCCTGGTTTCCTGCTCCTGCCATGCTCCTTGAATTTAAATACCCTTGAAACTGACAGCCAAAAGTAAATTATATCATTGCTTAAACTGCTTCTTGCTGAGAGTTTTGTCCTAGCAATAAGAAAGCAACTGGTACAAATCCAAAATTATATCTGTGCCTAGTGGTACATGCCTTTAACCTTAGCACTGGGGTAGTTGAGTTTAGGGTATCACAGTTAGTGCAAGGCCACCCTGGATCTACAGAGTGAGTTCCACTACTACTGGGCAGAGAGGGAGACCATGATTGAAAAATAAAACAAACAAAACAAAACCTGAATTATAACTGTCAAAAATGTAACCAATTTGTAGATGATTAAGATACACATATGCCATTAAAAGAAGACTAATAAAAAAAAAATCAGAACATGCAAAAAAAACCTGTGCTTAGTTTTGTCTGATTAGAGAAAGAAGTAGTATTTTTTTCAGAAGTTTGTGGAATTCTACCTCAGTTTCTGAACTGATAGAAGTATATCCTAAACTGGGTGAGGTGGCACATGTCTTTAATCCCAGCTCAGGAGGTAGAGGTAGGAGGATTGCGGTGAGTTCAAGGCCACCCTGAGAATAGAGCGTGAATTCCAGGTCAGCCTGGGCTAAAGTGACACCCTACCTCAAAAAACAAACAAACAAACAAACAAACAAAAAAAAAAACAGAAAAAAAAGAGAATATCCTAGTCAGCAATAAAAATGACAGTTACATTTTTTGGTAAAGATTTCAGTGGGCATTTTGTCCTAGGGATATAGACCCTGAGTGGGAAGACAAGAGTTCATTGATAAATGTTACCTTGATTGTGAGTAAGAAGTTGACTGAGTGTCTGACATACCAGAATGGTGCAATTGCCTTCCAAAGCCTATGAACCCTATTATGAAACATCCACATGCAGAAAGCAGGCATACCTAGGGAATAGGGACTCAGACACCCAAATTCCTAATGACTGTTCCATTCTCCTCTTATCATCAATTAACCAACTTTCTCCTTCAAAGGCAGGTATGTGAGTAGAAGTGGCAGTCTGCATGTGAAACATCCCCTGCAGCTTCATGGGTTTGTGATTAAGACTCCCACTTAATCCTCAACTGGTAGCAGTTTGGGAGGTGGAGTTTTGCTAAAGAGGGCTTATCACTGGGAGTAGACTTTAAGGTTTGTTAGCCCAGCTTGTCATTGTTAGCTAAGTCATTCTTGCTGCTTTCTGCCCGCAGCTACATCAAGATATGATATTCACTTTCTATTCTGTCATTCTTACCTGTCATGATGAACCTCCCCCTTAAGACTGTCAGCTAAATAAACCCATTTTTCCTACAAGCTGCTTTTTTGGGGTGTTTGGTTCCAACATTAAGAAGGTAACTGAAACCAAAAATGAAACAATGTCCAAAGGAAAAGGGCTTAAGGGTTTTCTGATAACCCCCTTACAAATGAGTAGCTTTCTATTTTCTTTATCTACCTTTTAAATTTTTTAATTAATTTTCTTATTTGAGAGGGAGTGAGAGAGGCAGATATATACAGAGAGAAGATGGGCACACCTGGGCCTCCAGCCACTGCAAACAAACTCCAGACTCATGTGCTACCTTGTGCATCTGGTTTACATGAGTCCTTTGGAATAGAACCTTGGTCTATTGGCTTTACAGGCAAGTGCACTAACTGCAATGTTATGTGTTCAGCCTATAGTTTTCTATTTTCTGAAGAAACATGGACAGTTAGAAACCACAGTTCTTCCCAATGTTCATTGAAAAAAAAAAAAAAAAAGAAACTCAAAACAAGTTGATGGAAATTCTATTAACTACAAAAGGGAGACAAAAATTATCTTCAATTTGAATCATACATTAATTAAATATATAGTTTACTCAACTCAGGGTGGCCCCAAACATTATCAATGTTCTTGGTTACCCATGAGACTAAATAAGAAGATCCTATTGCTGAAGATACCACATGATTCAGTCACAGGACACTGAAAAATTGAGATGGAACTTAGCTGGAATCCCCCTCCCCACTAGTCTAGTTTTCATAATGTGAGTTTTATGTAGGCTAACAGGGGAGAAAAGTCATCAACAGTCCTAACAAACAGGGGGCCTGCAGGTTACATAATCAACCAGCCAAGCAATAGTGCATTCAATTGTGTAATCAATGTACAGTGTTCTGCGGATAACCAATTACTCTCTGATTGGATTTGAGACCTGTTCAGTAGGAGCCAATTCGTGCCTAGTACTAAGAATGAATTCAAAACACTATGTTTGGGAAGGACAGAAGCTCTAGAGGTCAGACAACACTGTTCTTTGGCTAAGTGGAAACAGCCTATCAAATCGCTTTCTGTATGTTTATGTACCCATAGATCATTGCTATTTTCCCTTTCAGGTTTAGAGACTTCTTTTGGCAGATGGAGATGATTATTGAGAAGATTTATTGAGGTGACACAAAGAAGAGAAACCCCAGTGCCTAGTACTGGATGAGTCATCTCTATAACACACACTAGGTCTCAAAAGACATTGCAGAAGAAGTGGTAGAAAGGATATTAGTGCTGGGCTGGAGAGATGGTTAAATGATTAATGCACTTGCCTACAAATTCTAATGGCCTGGGCTAGATTCTCCAGTAGCCACATAAAGCAAGATGCACAGAGTAGCACATTCATCTGAGTTCATTTGCAGTGGGTCGGTGCCATTCTTTCTGCCTTTCTTCTATCTCTCTGTACTTGAAAATACAGGTATAGAATTTTTTTTTTTTAATAATAAAGCTGCTCTCACTTACCATCAGAGAAGTTTCTCTATGGAAATAGACACTGTGCAGACTCAAAACTCAAGAAAGTTGACCATCAGAGACTGTTGAGGTGGGAAGGAGTACTTTGGAGCACTACCATCTGAACATGAACTGACTAGTGTATTCACTACTTCAAACTGATTGTTGTTACCCACTACAAAATCTGCACAATACTGATCTCATTACCATTTGGACATAGAGAGGACAGAGAGAGGTACAAAAAGAATGAGATATCAAAATAGAAGAAGGGCCAATTTGAAAGAGGTTTATGCTCAACTGTTCTTCCAGTGGTTTGGAAAGTGGTGATGAGAGTGTAATGAGATAGGAATGCAATCAAATTATAGTTAATTTAAATTTCTCAATAAAATATTGAAAAATAAATTTAAAATAAAAGAAAATAAAAAGAGAAAAACATGTATACATTCCAATATTGTTGTGAGAGTAAAATAATCTATAGGTGTAAAGCAATCAGAATGATTTTTCTTACATGACCTCCTTTATTAGCTCATAATTTTAACTCTAATGAAAAATTTTTAATTATTATTGTTTTGTGAGGGTACATCATGTGTTGGTATGTTCTTTTTCCTCGTCCATGTCCCCATTCTGTTGGGGAACTTCTTCACTGGGGTTGCAGGTACTCTCTATGACATTGTATGTGATGCATTGTGGGGGCAACAGTCAGTTTTTTGGGGGAGGAAGGCAATGCCTCTGGACATGATGTCTCATCCTGTGGCCCTTACCATCTTTTCACCCCCTCTTCCACAAAAATCCATAAGCTGTGGTGGGTGTGTTAAATTTATTAATTTTTTTGTTTGTTTTTTTGGGGTAGGGTGTCACTTTAGGCCAGGCTGACCTGAAATATACTATGTAGTCTCAGGATGGTCTGGAACTCTTGGGAATCCTCCTACTTCTGCCTCCCAAGTGCTGGGATTAAAGATGTGTTGGGCTGGAGACATGGCTTAGTGGTTAAGCACTTGCCTGTGAAGCCTAAGGACCCCAGCTCATGGCTCAATTCCCCAAGACCCACGTTAGCCAGATGCACAAGCGGATGCACGCATCTGGAGTTCATCTGCAGTGGCTGGAGGCCCTGGCATGCCCATTCTCTCTCTCTCTCTCTCTACCTCTTTCTCTCTCTGTCTGTCACTCCCAAATAAATAAATAAAAATAATTTTAAAATAATGAAAAAATAAAGGTGTGTACCACCATGCCCGGCTTTACTCAAAAATGTTTAAGTCTACTTAAAACCATGAAGATTTTACCTATCAAATCAGAATTGTACCAGAATAGGCACTATTTCCTTGTAGAAGGGAACATTCCTTATAGAAATAAATTTGCTCTCTGGTTTTATTGTTCTAAAATCATGCTCAAGTTAAAGAGTGGGTTTGGACATGGAGAGATGACTTATGTATTAAAGGCATTTTCTTGCAGAGCCTAAAATCACAAGTTCAATTCCCCAGTACACATGTAAAGCCAGAAGCACAAAGTCACATATGCATCTGGAGTTCATTTGTCAAGAGCCATGGAATGTCATTCTCTCTCTAAATAAATAAAAAATAAATAATTTTTAAAATTTTATTTAAAAATCTGGTGTTGAAGAATGAGGAAAAATACATTAGGTAAGTTAACCAAGTCAGAAAACCTGGAATGTAACATATATGCATCAAATAGCAGTTATTTTGGTGAAAACTCTATTGATTTGAAAATTCTCCTAAAATTCTGATATAATTTACTCATTTAGCAGAATTTCTCCTGATATTAGATCAGTTACTTGTGAGCAGTCTCCACTGTAGGCATATGAAATGAATCAGGGAAATAAACGTTAACATATTCTAGCTCTGGAACAAACAACAATGAACAAGATCTAGTTGACAACTATCAAAAGTATAAATAAAATGAACAGAAGAAAATTTTTTTTTTTCACATACATTTTTATCATTCTTCACATAAAATTTCAAGATCATTGTGTGGCAATTTTATGATTTTCTGATTTTCTTTGTCCTTAAATTTGTTCCAGGAAATTAAGACACATGCAAACCTCTTCATGCACGCACACACACACTGCATATAATATTTGAAGAGTAACATAAAAATTAAGCAAAGTAAATGTCCTCCTTGTTGGTTTGGGGTAATAAGGAGGTAATTTGGAAAATTTAAGCTATTATAGACATGTCAATGCCTCAGATTATAAAATATACATATGACTATAATATCAGTGACAGAACTTCCCCTGGGTTGTGAAATAAACAGATCTAAAATGGAATCAAGCACAGACACTCATGCCCAGTAGAAATATTCAGAATCAGAGAAACCAAAATAATTCCTAGGCAATGGGATGAAAAGTGGGATATATAGTAACATACAGAGAAAAACCAGCATGTAATATTGTAAAATACATGTAGCTACCAGGTTATAAATGATTATTATTGTTTTAATATTTTAAAATTTATTTTCAAGGAGAGAGAGAGAGAGATTGAGAGAGAGAGAGAAAGAAATAATGGGCATGCCAGGGCTTCTTACCAATACAAAGGAACATCAGATGCATGCACCACTTTGTTCACCATCTTGGCTAGGCAAGGACTAGGGAATCAAATCCTAGTCTATCAGGCTTTGTGATAAACCCTTAGCCTATCTCCAGGCCATATAAGGAATTATTTTAAGATGGTCATGCATCCTCTGTTCTTAATAGCTTTATATAGTTCCTAAGTATTTGTTTATATTTCATGTCTTCTGATTTTTTCTTCCTTACCAAGCTATAAACATAGAGCATTAACTTCTAGATAGTTGTCTCTCTGAAATATGAGGTATACATTATAATGATATATTCATATAGATTTCTTTGCAAAGATATTTCACATTTCTTAATGTATGTTTAAAATAGATACTTTATCAATGTAGTTTTATATTTTAATTTCTATTTTAGTTAGTTATTGCTAGAGTATCTGGCTAAGGATATTAAATTTTTTCTAAAGGAAATATAAAACTTTTATCCCCATTTATTTATACATTAAAATTTTGGCATTTTCTTCCCACCTCTTAAGAAGCCGAAAACATTATGCATGTCTGTTCCTAAGAAAAAAGAAACAACATTTTTTACTTGTTAACGATTTAAAACCATTGTTTTAATGAGCTATCAAGACATCTGAAGTGCAAAGTAAAACAAAATAATGCTGCAAGTTAACAGAATTAAAAATAAAAGCAGGTATTTAGATATGCTCTAAAGTAAATGGCAAAGAACACTCAGCATCCTAGAGAGAAAATAAAAAGTATATTATGTTAATATTGAGAGCACATAACTGGGACCCTGAGCTACCAATATAAGAGTTTTCCAAAAGAGAGAGGACTAAGTGAAGTGAAAAATACAGACTACCTTGGAAAAGTGATCATTGTGTGGCAATTCACAGTGGGGGCTGAGACATCAGTCATTAATGTCCCAGTCTCCGCATGCCTGAGGATTTTTTTTACAGTTTCTAAGATCCACTCTCAGGTGACTCTCCATCAATGTGTAAAGAAAATAGTCCTCCTTTTCCATTAATTTTCTCGCTTATATCACATCAATCAAGAAAAAAGTAATGAATCCTCAGGGTGGAAAGAAGGCTCATCAGTTAACAGTGCTTGCTTGCAAAGCCTGATGTGGTTCCCCAGTACAAATGAAAAACCAGAGCCAGATGCACAAAATGGCACATGTTTCTGATATTCATAGTTTACAGTGGATGGAGGACCTGGTGTGCTCACTCCTCTCTCTTTAAATAAAATTATTTTAAAAACTGAACCACACGTATTTAAAAGTTACCTTATGTTATCTTTTTTTTTTTCCACAAAACAATGTGGACTTGATCTTTGTAATTTCCATAAAGCCAAAAGTTTTATGAAGTTGTAGGATTTTGTGTACCTACTGGGATTGCTTTAAGAAGAACCCAAATATGGGCTGGAGAGATGGCTTAGCAGTTAAGGTGCTTGCCTGCAAAGCTAAAGGACCCAGGTTTGATTCCCCATGTAAGCCAGCATATATCTGTAGTTCATTTGCAGTGCCCAGAGGCCCTGACTCACCCATTATCTCCATCTGCTTCTTTCTTGCTCTCTCAAATAAATAAAACTAAAATATTTTTTAAAGAACCAAAACATTAGGTAATTTGAAAAGAATATATTAAAATATGCTATTGCTATATATTAAAACTTAAAAGTAAGCAAAAACAGTTTGAGTATTCACTAAGCTTCCCAATATACTTTTTAGTTATAAACAATAACTACACAAATTTATTAGAGTTTTCAAGTTTGGATGTGAAGTAGAAATTAATGAGACAATGATAACCTCTGAGTACTGTTCACCCTTCTCAGTTGAAGTTCAATGATACTTGTCTGACCTGTAGTGGGCAAAGCCCATTCCTGAGCTAGTTTCTACAACCAGAGTAAGGTCCAGCTTACAAACTCTGTTCCCAGAGTCTGCTATGTAATCAAAATTATCACAGCCATAATCACTGGAATAGCAGGAGAATGTGGACTTTCTTCCCAAAGGGATATTCACTAAAATAATGAAAATAAAAATATTTTGAATAAGGGCTGTATAATTTTTTTGCACAATGCAGATACTTAACAACCAGAAATGCAGTGGTTTACTGAAATATTACTTAGGATCTCATTATTATTTTGATTAAATGTTGTTAGCATTCATGTAAATATTAATGTACACATAAAAATATAGAAATAGTGAAAAACTGAGTGAAAATTTCCCATTCTAAACACTGTAAATTGTTATAATGAAAGAAGAAGTAACATAATTAAATAGATTCATGCACAAGTAGATTATCAATACTCAATAGAATAAAGTAGACCCATAGGCTGCAATGTATTATATGACAAAACAAATTTAGTATGTATTAAATGACTTAAGAAAATAAGAGCAATAATTAATATTAATTGTAGGGAAATTATTATTATTTATATGGTGCCATGCATTTTCAACATTGTTGTCACTGAATCAACTCCTTGTTTTATTGATAGAGCTAGATACAGAGAAATGAAATAACTTTTTCATAAGTGTGAAGCAAAATTTTGGTCAAAGATGGAAATTGTATGTTTAATACTTCAATTGTTATAAATATATAAAGAAAAACATAGTGAATACATTTTAACATATTTAGAATAGTTAGAATATATATAACTTTTGGGCTGGAGAGATGAGTTAGTGGTTAAGGAAATTGCCTGAAAAGCCAAATGACCTTGGTTCGATACCCCAGGACCCATATAAGCCATTTACACAAGGTAGAACATGTGTCTGGAGTTCTTTTGCAGTGGCTGGAGGCCCTGCCATGCCCATTCTCTCTCTCTGTGTCTCTCTCTCTCTCCTTCTCTCTCCTTCTTTCACTTACTCTCTCAAATAAATGAAAAAAAAAATATATATATACATATATGTATATATATATGTATAAGTATGTATATAACTTTTGAGTTAAAATTTAAGAAAGACTAAATTTGATTTCTGTACATTAAATTAAATTTATTTATAAAATATATTCAGAGAAAAAGGAAATCAATGTCATTGATTAGAGAGAATGCATACACCTTTCATCCCAGCACTTGGGAGGCAGAGATAGAAAGACCACTGTGAGTTCAAGGCCATCCTGAGACTACATAATGAATCCAGATCAGCCTACGCTATAGGGATACCCTACCTTGAAACCAAAGAAATTCATTTATATAATGTGGAACAACAAAATAAAAACTCACCTAATATTTTGGTTAACAAAGTTGGTGATACCTGTTATATTCATTGGTTTCTAAAATAAATATAAACCATCCTAAATTAATGAACCTTGGATTATTTTTCCAATTAAGGTGGAATTAGAAGCAAAAGATGAATTTTCAAAAAATGACTCAACTTAAATTTAAGTCACTTTGATAAAACATATAACATACAATATTTACATACCTATAATATTTACGTACCTATGATTGACCATAGGATAAAAATATTAGTGCATGTGATAGAAAAATGATATAGCTTTAAATAAATATGAATAGCTCTTGCAATTAATAATAAAAACAAGTCAATCATGAAATGTTAAATCATGTGAATATAATTTACAAAATAGAAAGTGCAAAAGGGCAATAAACATGTTGAACGATATCTGTGATGTCTATCATTTTCAGAAGTTGGACAAATGCAAATGAATCTGACAGTGAAATATCACTTTTCATCATTACATTGAAAGTTAATAGGATTAGATATCCCTACATAGTGTTTGTGACATTATACATTATGACATTAGAAAGCAATCTTGCAGAATTTATTAAAATTAAAATATATGTATTCTTGGAACAAGTATTTTTTCTTTTAAATTTAAACACTTATTTTAAATTAAAATGTTATTAATACTCTCCTACATATGTATTAGACATAAATTTTATATGTCATCTTTTAAACCTCATAGGTATTAAGTAAATTTTTTTTGAAAAACTATTTTCTAAACTAGTTATCAACAGTGCAAGTAATTTCCTCCATTAATTTCAGCACATGCCTGCATCTTTCAGTACATTTAAATTTAAAATAATTAAGTGTTTTAAAAATTTATATTTTGGTTTATTTATTTGAAAGATAAAGGCAGAGAGAAAAAGAGAGGGAATGGGAACACCAGGATCTCTAACTATTGCAAACAAATTCCAGACACATGTGATACCTTGTGCGTTTGGCTTAGGTGTGTCCTGGGGAATGAAACACGCTTCCTTTGGGTTTACAGGCAAGCACCTTCTTACCCATTATGCCATCCCTCCAGCTCTTTATTTTTTAATTAAGAAAGTAATTAAGTTTTAAATGAACTTCATACTTTTCTTCATGAAATAAATCAAAATAAGTCGTGTGTGTGTGTGTGTGTGTGTGTGTGTGTGTGTGTGCTTGTGTCTGATGAAAGGGACTGTATCTAAAAGTATATTAGATAACCAAATTTTATGATCTTCACTCTATGTGCGTATATTTAGTAAACAAATTACTATTCCAGTTTTTAAAGGAACACATCGCTACCACATAATGTAAGGTCTTTCTTGATCAATATAACCTTAACCTATGAATATCTTTATCAGGAGTTCTCTAATATTTGAAAATCTTCACTTAGAATTCTGACTCCTATATTTTGTCTTTTTTAGCTTCTCCCCAAACAGCTTTCTGATCACAATGCTGAGGAGTCTAATTTAATATCTAACTCACTTTGTTGCATATTTTTCTTTGTTCATTAGTTTAAACTAAGTGGATTTTGGCTATTTCACAGAATATCGGGTTTTAAAGACATATATTTGGGAAGGCAGATGAGACTACTAAGTGATCATTATGATGATGAGATGATGATGATGATGATGATGATGAGTGTGTGTGTGTGTGTGTGTGTGTGTGTGTGTGTGTGTGAGAGAGAGAGAGAGAGAGAGAGAGAGAGAAAGAGAGAGAGAGAGAGAGAGTTGTACATGTTTGAGAACACCACACAACTTATTATTTACTATTAGTATGTACAAACTTGAAACTTATTTATAGAATTTCTTACAACAGAGTATGGAGAGAAATACTGATTCTTAATACCTGTATTCTCATAGCAAATTCGTCAGGATAAATGGAACAGAACAACTAAAGTGAATTTTTTTTTAATTTAAAATATAGTCATAAACATAAAGGAACATCAGGAAGGGATCAAAACCTTTGTGCTTATATTTTCACATTTTTAATTATTGGTTCTCTCCCTGCAAACTATTTTTTTAAACTCTTTCTTAAAGAGAGTGAATCAGTTCTTAAAGAGAGTGAATCAGAACACAAGGAAAAGTCACTTAATAATTCAGAAAGGAATTTTACAAAACTTTGAGTTATTACATAGGCAGAGAGAGAGAGAGATCAAATTTACAAACAAGTAAGTGACTTGAACACTAAGCAACTTGTTGAGCCCCACAGAAAGGAAATATTTTAAGGGAGAGTAGATGATTGGGCCTTTTTGTATAATTCCAAAGAAAATATCGCAAGATTTGTGTAGATCCAAAGTTTCTAGTGAACAAGGACAAATAGGAAGCCAATTTCCATGCTTGTTGCAAAAAGTTGCAAAAGAAGAAATGAATGGCAGAATGGTGAAAATTAGTAAGCTTGTTCTAGGGGTTCAATATTTATCCTCTGTGTACATTCCTCACCTACAAGAAAGTATATTGGAGGTGTGGATTGTTCACCCATATAGAGGGCCCTTTCAGAAGTAAGATGTGATTTGACAGAAGTGGAAATAGTAGTAACAAACAGACCTGGGAAGACAGTGGGAGCAACAGGTACCACAGGCAATTGCAAGCCAGGGCAGGAATGAACAGTGAAAGAAGGCTCATTTTAGTTTAGATACTAAGATACTAAGCATCTCAACATCCATACCCCAGCATAACAAAGTGCAATAGCTCGAGCAGAATTATTGTGGTTTACACAGACCTAAATGAAATAATTCTTCCCAGTCATCCACCTATGTGTTACATTCATCTTTCATTTGCAACACGTGTTCATGTGTATATATGTGTCTGTGTGTGTGACACATGTACATATGTGCATGTGGAAGCCAGAGTAAACTTGGGCATGGTTCCTCTAAGGCATTGCCCTCCTTTTGGATTTTAAAATATACTTTATTTATTTATTTATTTACCTTCAAGCACGGAGAAAGGGGATGGACATTCCAGGGGGCCCCTTGCCACTGCAAAAGAACTCCAGATGAAAACACCAGTATATGTACCCAGATTTATGTAGGTATTCAGGACTCTAATCCAGGTTGTCAGGCTTTGCTTTTAATGGCTGAGCCATCTTCCCTGCCTGCCTTTTGGTTGTTGACACTGGCTTTTCACATTTGTCTGGCACTCCCCCATCAGCCCACAGTAAATAGAAGGGATTTTCATGGCTGCACTTCTCCAGGGCTGGGACTACAAAGTGTACCATGATGTCTAACAATTTTACATGTATTCTGAGACTCAAATTTTAGATCATTCTATTTGCGAGGTAAGCACTTTACAGACTAATCTATCTCCCTAACCCTAACATTGCTCTTTTGAGCAACAAATAATACAAGTGATGGTATCTTTTCGTGGGGTATTGGAAGCTGCAACCTTTTCTGGAGAGAAGGAAAGAGAGTGAGTGAGAGAATTGGCACGACAGAGCCCTAGCCACTGCAGTTGAACTCCAGATGTTTTTGCCACCTAGTGCGCATGTGCAACCTTGCTCTCGCCTCACATGTTTTGTGCAAGAGAGTTACCAGAACTCTAAAACAACTACAAGATCTCAAAAAATATTAAAGGGCTCATCATAAGTTCCCATCCCAAAGTTATATAAGCAATAAAATAACAGAAAGGGAATCAGCTATTTTATGGGGTGAGTTGCCTACAAGTTGTAAATGCAATTCCAATAATTTAGCCTTCCTAAGTTAGCGCTCATATTAGTGTAGGTAATGAAATTTCCCAAAGTCCACATGTACACATATATGTAGCCCCAACAAGTTTTATGGGTTCACCATATGAGATTTCAACAGAATTAATTAGGCTATTTCCCCTGACTTATCCGTGTCGAATAGATGTTTGTTCATATTTCTACAGGAAAATTATTAAAACACTTAATATCTCCATGCATCCCTTATTGCCAAGTGTCCTGGTAAAATAGGTTATATATACTTAAATGTAGCCTATGTATTTGACTTTTCCTTATTTTCAAATTAAATCTCAATATTTTTTATTTTTTTATTTTATTTTATTTTTTAAGTTATTTATTTATAACGACAGACACAGAGAGAAAGACAGATAAAGGGAGACAGAGAGAATGGGCGCGCCAGGGCTTCCAGCCTCTGCAAACGAACTCCAGACGCATGCGCCCCCTTGTGCATCTGGCTAACGTGGGACCTGGGGAACTGAGCCTTGAACCGGGGTCCTTAGGCTTCACAGGCAAGCGTTTAACTGCTAAACCATCTCTCCAGCCCTCAATATTTTTTAAACTGCACCTTCCTCTCACCTCTTCTTAAACTTTCTCATCTACTTTCAGAGCAATGTTTACACTGAAGACAGGACAACAAAAGGATGAAAGGTTAAGAAAAAATAATAAGAATATATAAGTACACAAATATACGTATTTCTAGATTTGTTTCTTTTAAATATGTGCCTCTTTGACATGTACTGAAAGGTACTTGAACTGAGTTTTCTTTTAGCACCTAATAGAGCCTAATTCAGTTTGTTTAAGCTCTTCTATAGATACATCTCCTAGTGTTCAAATATTTGATTTTTTTCCTCACTTATGAGTTATTAGAATACAGACCTTACTGCGTGTTTATACATATCATCTTTGCTACTAAATAGTGTTTATCATGGTATGAAATTTTATGTTCATATGATTCTTTGTTTAGTTTTTCACTTTCATATATTCCATAATTTATAGGTTTCCTTAGAACAAGTGAGAAAAGTATTTGACTTAGCAATTTTGTACCTAGGGATCACACTCACTAGCTGAATATATAAATCAATGAATGTAGAGTTATGATTCTATAATCCTCAATAAACTATTCTTTTTACAAATATGTACTTTTTGAACATGATTGGGTTGTAGAAATGTTAGCAGTTACTAAGCATGGGTACACTGTGCATATTTCTCTGTCCATTTCCCTAGGTCACTGAATGAAAGTTGGTTACCTTAGAGAATCACATTTTTCTTTTAATAAATCAAATATAAACCTTGAGACATTAAGCCATAGCAAGTCAGAGGGCAACTTGTGGCTGAATCATAGCCTATCCTATTTTGTCATATAAAGAGGTTAAAAAGTTAAAGATGTTCAAAATAAATTTTGATTTTTCTTAAAGAATAATATTTGCTGGGCTGGAGAGATGCTTTAGTATTTTAAGTGTTTGCTTGCCTGAAAAGCCCAAGGACCCAGGTTCAATTCCTCAGGAATCACATAAGCCAGATACACAAGGTGGCATGTGCATCTGGAGTTCATTTGCAGTGGCTGAAGGCAGGCCCTGGTATGCCATTCTCTCCTTCTCCTTCCCTCTCTCTCTCTCGCTCTCTCTTTCTGCCTCTTTATCAAATAAATAAATTTAAAAATATTTCTTAAAAAGATAACATTAGCAAAGAACATGTTAAGTCTATCATGGTCTCATTCATTGTTTCATTGAAAGATTACTCTTAATTCCTTTGTTGTATGTGTGCATGTGTGTGTGTGTATGTGCATGTGTGTGCAACATGGTAGGGTATGCATGTATATATATGATATAGGTTGTATGTATATGTATATGTATGTATATGCATATAGCCATGTGATTCCCCCATTGCTCACATGCTTTGAGGTACACTTTCTTGTGGTGGCCTGAGAAGAACTCCATTGTACTCCTCCATTGTTCTTCTGCCCATTCTTACATGAGTTAGAGTCTTACTGATCCACTAGCATGTCATTGTTTTTGTTTGGTTTGATTTGGTTTGGTTTCTCCTTCCATCCCCAGTAATTCGTTGTTCTTGTATCTTCACAGTACCTGAGTTATAGATGTGTGTGCCAATGGCCAGCTGTGTATGTGTGTTCTTGGGGCAGAACTTTGGTAATATCTCAGGCTTCTTCAGACCATCATGCTTGCAAAGTAAGTGTTCTTAACTGCTGAGCAATCTATCCAGCTCTAATGTTACAATCTTTTAAGGAATAATAAAGGTTTAAACTCTACATTTTCTCTTAATTGAGTCAAAAACAGTTCTTTACATGAAAAGTATCAGTGTGAATTATTTATTAAGTCAACTTTGTCACATTTGTTATATCCAGAGCAATAAGATCATTGAAAATCACTGTCATAAGTAGTTTACAGTTTTCATTTTTTTTTATGTCACAGCTCTTGTTTCACTCTTTAGAGACATCAGTCAGTATAAACTCTACATGTAATCTTCTCAGACTATGATCTATGGTCTTTACTAAAGCTGTTTATGTAATATATTCATCATTAAGGGATTTAGACCTGATCTGATAGTATATTTTTGCTTGTTTGACATATCAGCATTGCATTTCTAGACAAATGTCCTAAGTATATGTCATTTAATATTTTCACATTTTGCACATAGTCATTCTTTATAATCCATGGTTAAAGAACATTGCTCCACCCATTCTTACACCCTTGATCAGTTCCAGAGCCTTGATAATGCTAAGCAAGTTCTCTACCATTGCCTGCGGTTGAGTTACATCCCTCCAGGCCAGAATATTCCTTCTATGAACACTTGATTATTTCTGTTCATTGATATCTATGTTCTTATATGAGGAAAAGTATGCCTTCAGTTGTATTATTTACGAGATGTTCCAGGATTGCACATTCATATATAACTCCAAATTTCACTGTCACTTTTATAAAATAAAATCTTTATTAAAAATTTTATGATCTCTTGGCACCATCCTTGTCCCCCATCTGCACTCTCCTCCACGGAACACATTTTTTCTTTTTTTTTCCTACACTTCTCTCCTCTATTTTGATGTGTTCTTTTTTTTTTTTTTTCCCTTTCTCCATCGTCCAGGACAGTCTATGTGAAATCATAAACACAATGACAAGTTTGTATTGGGGAGACCACATTCCAATGGTCTCTGTTCTACTTTTTAGCTCTTACATTTCTGCCCTACCTCTTCTGGTCTATTCCCTTTGTCAGTGTGTTAAGCACTCAACTCTCACTTGTTCCCAGCACTTTGATGAGTTTTCTGTCTCCCAAACAATCTCCATCATGTGAATGAAAAAAAAAAATACAAACTTTTTAAAACCAAAAACAAGAGTAGCATTAATAGATGATCATAAACCTAAGTATTCAGAGGGAAATTTAGTAGGTTTAATATATAATGTAGCCAAACAACGGCAGTAATTTCCAGCGCTGAAATTTCACTTTCTACCTTGAAGTCTGAGATATAAATATAATCATTACCTCTTTAACTTACTGTTAATTAACTTTTATCTATTTTCAAGAAATGTGACCAGGAGCAAGAGAGAAAGAGCATGTTAGGGAGTTGCCACTGCAATTGAACTCCAGATCTACGTGCCACTTGGTGCATCTGGCTTTATGTGTGTACTGGGGAATCTGTGAACCGGATACCAGCACAAAGGGGAAGGAGACCAATGCAGAGAAAAATTAACTCCTGCCAAATCAGAGAGCCAGAGCCTCAGATGCCCACAACACCTCAGCACTGAAGCAGACCAAAAATGAACCCAACATGGCTCAGGGAAATTTTGCGGAAGAGGGGGCGGAAAGAATGTCAGAGTCACATGTTGGGTCATGATTTGCAGAGACATTTATCATACCAATAACTGGGGACTAACTCCACAATGCACAACCCATTTACATCAACAAGGAGGGTCTCATGGGAGGGGGTAGATCATAGATGAGCCTAAACAATGGTACCAAACTGCCTGTATTTGATGAAAAGAAAACTAATAAATCTAATTAAAAAAAAAAAAAAAGAATTGAACCAGGGCCTTCACACTTTCCAAACAAGTGCCTTTAACCATTGCATGATCTTTATAGCTCTTGATGTCCTTAATTAACACTAATTATACTTTAAACTATAGTTTAAAGGAGAACATCTCAGGCTTACATGTCTGTAAGTTGTGTTGGATGGCTGGGTAACCAAAAGTAATCTCTGATGTTCTTGTGAATATTTTCCTCTTATATACAAAAACATGATATATTAAACAACTATGAGAAGAGGAGTGTGAAATTGGTTCTTGGGATTCTTTCAACATGTTCAACACACCAACAGGCTTTTATCTCACAGTCTAGTAATACTGGTAACTCAAAATGATAGTAAATATGACCATATATAGATATGTATACATATATATGTATACATATTTATATACATATATATGTATATATATACACATATATACATATATATATATAATTTTTCTTTATTTTTACTTATTTATTTGAGAGCTACAGACAGAGAGAGAAGGAGGCAGAGAGAGAGAGAGAGAGAGGAGAGTGGGTACACCAGGGCTTCTAGCCACTGCAAATGAACTCCAGATGTGTGCGCCCCCTTGTGCATCTGGCTAATGTGGGTTCTGGGGAATCGAGCCTTGAACAGGGGTCCTTAGGCTTCACAGGAAAGTGCTAAACTGCTAAGCCGTCTCTCCAGCCCAAACTTTATATATTTTTAGAAGATTTTAAAACATGATTTTTGATTGATAATATGACTCTATAAGCTAATTGCCCATTAGGTTGACCAAACTGCTCAAAGAAAGTGAGAATTTTGCATTTGATTAATTTTGATAAGGCCAGTATTATTTCTATTCTTGTCTTACAGGGGATAGAATATAATATATTCAGTTTGGTAGGAAAAAACTCTGAAACTGGGCTAGAACCCCTGCATCCTAAACCCATTTTAGGTTTGTTTTGTTTTGTTTTGTTTGGGTTGTGATTTGCATTATTTATTTATTCATTTTTGAGACAGGATCTTAATATTTATCTCTGATTGGTTTGCCTTTCATGACATAGGCCACTATCATGTATTATATCTGTTGATAGCTTGATCAAATCAGGAATCAAGGAACAAACATGCATCTTGGGTGGGTCTGTGAGGACATTTCTAGGAAGGATTATTGGAAGGAGGAAGACTTGCTACCAGAATGGATGGTCTTTTTGGTGTTCACTAAATGCACAGAAGATCTGAGACAACACAGGGTCTTTTGCCTGCCTGCTAGTGTTACTTGCTGATGAGCATCTACTCTAAAACTCTCATCTTTCATTGAGTCTTGAATTTCAGCTTCCCAACATAGAGTGAGGACGACAGACTCTCTACAAGTCCTTTAAGCCTTCAGGGTCTGATCATGATTGCTGAGCCCCATGCAGCCTTGTGGACTGAAAAGTTACTGCTGGGTTTTCAGACTCTTCAGCCATAAAACAGCTATTGTTAGAATGCCTACCTAATAAATTCCTTTCAGAATGCATATTTATTCTATCAGTTCTGTTTTTCTAGAGGACACTGACCAATACAGTGGGGTCCATTTTAAATATAGTGTGTAGCACCAGTAGGACCTACATCACCAGGCCTGCCTAGAGTCAGTATTATTAAATTTAAGAAAAGGGACATAAATATCAAAATACTAAAACAATCTGTGTTTTGAGCTGGAGAGATTGCTTAGTGGTTAAGCGCTTTCCTGTGAAGCCTAAGGACCCTAGTTCCAGGCTTGGTTCCCCAGGATCCATGTTAGCCAGATGCACAAATGGGCACATGTATATGGAGTTTGTTTGCAGTGGCTAGAGGCCTTGGCATGCCCATTTCTCTCTCTCTCTCTCTCTCTCTCTCTCTATCTGTCTCTTTTTCTCTGTCTGTGGCTCTCAAACATGTAAACAAAAATTTTTAAAAATTAAAAAAACTATCCACATTTTTTAAATGTGTCTACACTGGGACATAAAACAATGCAATTTAAAATAAGAATTTATTTCTAGCTAGCTTATGCAGTAACAGCAAATCTTAATATTATACAAGATTTAATTACCACAAATAGATGAAATAGTATGGGTGGAAAGATATAAGTGGAGTCAAGGGAATAAGATTGAAGAGACATTGGGGCTGGGAGAGGATTAACCAAAACTAAAGATTTTATGAATAAGCCATATGTAAACCTACTTCTTTTGTTACCTACATCAACTGAATCAAAAGTCAAAACTAAAGTTAATACAACCGATGCATTTTCTTAAGTGTTTCTCCAAAAGCAAATGGTCCATTTGGAGCTTTTTACATGCTTCATCATGTAATCTGACTGAGATATTTCTAATACTGAAGGAGGTAGAAATGGCTATCAGACAACAGATACCATACTAGGGTATTAAGAGGATAGGTTTGCATCACTCAGTGTCAGTGAAGTACTGTGCTGTGTCCCTGATCTTTACTTGGAACTTGCTTTATTTCCAGTGTGTCTCTGTCAGTGTGCACCTGACAAAGTTCTGCAGACTCAGTGCGGCTGGTGGAACTTATCCACAGAGCCGCAGACACATCTCTAGTAGTCACTCAGCCCTACAAAGCTTGAAGAGGCATTCTGTTTATTAGAGGCATTGGCCGAAAAAATATGGACATATTTATGTCTATGTGAAGTATCTATTTTGGAAAAAAAATACAGGATTTTGTCTCAGCCTAAAAGAAATAGAATTGAAAGGGTGGAACTGAATATTGTTTTTTGTTTTTCTTCCTTCCTTCTTCCCTTCCTTTCTTTTAATTTGTATTTATTTGCTTATTTATTCATTTTGAAGAAGGGTCTCACTCTAGACCAGGCAGACCATTAATTCACTATGTAGCCACAGGGTGAACACACAGTGATCCTCCTACCTCTGTCTCCTGTGTGCCGGGATTAAAGGTGTGTGCCACTACGCCCAGCATTTAAAAAAAAAAAATGATACATCTGAAAAGTGGCACATAACCTCTTGATAGTTTATAATGTAAAGCAAATTGCAAGACCATTCTAGACTCGAGGGGTTAAGGAAGCAGAGTATGTCAATTTATGTGGAGGACTGGAAGGAACTTAGTCTCCCTTGAAGCCATCATCATGCATCTGCTGCACACTCAGGTCAGTGTGAAGCAGATCAACTTGATATGACAGTTGCCTTCATACTTCTGTGACAAATCATCTTAAATTTGACATGATTTTCAGCTATATAATTTAGAAGATGAAAAACAGATTATGATGTGTTTTTGTAAGAGACAAAGGGACATTACTCAATTAAACTTGAAATTTCCACATGTTGATTTCAATCTATGTCTATAACATGACTATAAACACATGTATGGCCTTCAATTTATGGTAACTTAGTCTTAACTTTCAAATAATTTCTTTTACTTAGGTTTACTAGGTCAGAAATTATCAGAAACTGCTTTCTCAAACAAAGGATATGAATATTCTCTCTATCCCACCTCAAAGTGAAAATTTGATTAGAAAGCTTGTTGTTTATTCATAATTGACAAATGTGAACCACACCTTTAACATATTGTAGATAAACCACTTATTTTCTGAAGTCTGAGATGTGTCTCAAGCTATTTAACTTGATATAAATAACATGTTAAGTCCTTGATCTCTGAATTGCATGAATATGGGGAAAGAAACCACTAAAAAAGTACTTTTCTCATAATTAGTGTATTTCTCAAAGCAGCACTACATGATTTCAGATCGGAGCCCACCTAGAATACATCGCTTTTATACCTTTTCTAATCTGTGGGTCCTTAAAACTAAAAGAAAAATCTTCACTGAAAAGAATAAACAGATCTTCTCTTCCAGTATAAATATCATGCTGTCAACCTATAATTGAAGATAATGAAATAGAACCAGCTAAGCATTAATGAAACATCATTTTCTCTAATTCGTCTTCAGAATTATGAGTCTTTTAATGATTAAACATCCCCAGCCTAACTCTGATGTAATAAGAATTGTAGTAATGACTATAACAAATAAAATTATAAATAACTATTTTTATGAAATCTTATGTGCTAGGCACCCACTAAAATTTGTTAATTATGTTATCACTATTAATTTTACCCATTTTTTTTGCAGAGCCATACACTGTCATTATTATCCATAGTATAGATGAGAATACATATACTAAGTAATCAAATTATTACTGTTTAATAAATCCTAATTATTAGTTTGGCATTATTATCCATATATTGTCTATTAGTAGATAATATGAATTTCTTTATTGATATTTTGAAATTTCCTTATGCATACATAATTCATGACTTTTTTAATTTCTGGATTATATAAAATTTTATGCTGCTCATTTGAAAAAAAGATTTTATTTCAAATAAACTTTAAAATTTATAATAAACTTAAAAGTTAATTATCAATATGTCTTTCTTGTCAAATTGTATTTTTTATACTTCTGCAATTATTCTTGAATACATTAGTATAATCTTACTAAAAACTAAGAGATAATATTTCCAGTTGCAGCTAGGCCTGGTGGCACACACCTTTAATCCCAATACTTGGGAGGCAGAGGTAGGAGGATAGCTGTGAATTCAAGGCCACCCTGAGACTACATAGTTAATTCCAGGTCAGCCTGGACCATGGGCCAGAGTGAGACCTTCCCTCAAAAAACAAATACACACACACACACAAACGTGTATCTCCAGTTTCAAGCATGTATAATTTGTTGGTATTCTTAGAAGTTTATGGCATAACTTTTTTGAAATCTTCCTTATGAAAAGTAGCACTTTTCTGCACAATTCCAAATGATTCTAGCAAAATGTTTTTAACATTAGTATATTTAGCTTAAAGATGGTGTAGGTTCAGTGTAATTTATTTTTATATAATGAATTTTTCATTAAATCCATTTGAGAAATATCTTAATTAATGTGAAATGATATTTCATTCTTCTAGAAATTTCAAGTTGGTTAAGTTTTCTTGAAAAAAAAAAATGTTCCAGATTGAAGTGTGTCCTGAACAGGTATTTTTGGGTAAAAGTATTGCCTCTTTAGCAGTGTATACTTTTCTTGTATTTCAGTTTTTCTTGTCTGTCTGATTAAGGCTTTCTTTAAGTCAAGATCTGAAATATATATACAACTGGATTTTAATGGGTTGGGTTGGAAAATGTCATCTCTAAAACTACCCTTCAATAGAATGACAATATCAGCCAAGGAAAATTACTTGTATTCAAAGGTCATAGCAAAGAAACTGAGTATGTTTATACTGACACTCATGCTTGAAGTCATCCTAAATATATTCAAAGAGCTCTTCTAACAATATCCAAGTGCTACTTAGACTCCTAAATATATAAAATGTATGTGTTAAGTATTTCTTGAAAAACAAATGTTTTATTTCAAATATTGCAGAATTTTCTAGATTAGTATGTTTATGATAATGCTGATGGCCAAAATTAACTTAAGTAATCACATGTAACTTAGTATCTGAAAGATGAAGTCCAGAGAGAATATGTATTTCAAAATATTTTATTCAAGAAAATTGCATGTATGATGAGATCAGAATGGCATGTGTCTGATTTTGCTCCTGTGATTTAAATATCTGGACAAAATATACAAGTTTATAAATTATTTAAAAGTCTGAAATGCATTAAATATGTATGCTTTCTTCTCATAGTTCTTTACACACACATGACTATTTAAAATTATACATTTAGAGCTCGAGAGATGGCTTAGCAGTTAAAGTGCTTGAAAAGGAAAAGGACCCAGCTTTGATTCCCCAAGACCCATGTAAGCCATAAGCACAATAGGGTGCATGTATCTGAAGTTTGTTTGATGTGGCTGGAGGCCCTGGCATGCTCATTATCTCTCTCTTTCTCTCTTTCTCTCCCTGTCTATCTCTCCCCCTGCTTATTTCTCTCCCTGTGCCTGGAGTTTAATTGTAGTAGCTGTGGTGCCAATTTTCTCTCTCTCCCTCCCTCTCTCTCTCTCTCTCTCTCATAAAGGTGTGTGCCACCACGTGCAGCCTAAAAAATGTGTTTATTTTTTTTAAATTGTCTTGGGCTTGTATAATAATAAAGATATAGAATCAATTTGTAAATTATATTTTACTGAAATTAATTTGAAACTTTAAGAACAGTCCTCTTTCTGATAGCCTGAGTCACTATGGGTCACATAATGAGGTACTTTTCATCAGTTATATGATGATGTGTCCCTTTGCCACCATGTAACCACATGCTAAATATGCTCATGGACACAAAACCAGAGCACGTTGAAGATTATATTCATAGATATATGGCCTAACTTGAATAAGCTATCCTGAATCACATTTCCCACACACTTATAAAACAAGGAAAACAGAAGAATTGGTTCAAGAATCACAAAGACATTTAAATACCATGTGGTATGAAATATCTGAGAAGGAATTGGTTACATTGATTTCTTCTCTTGAAGAATAAAACTTAATCTCCCAAAGTGTCAAACCATAACCATTTAAACTGGAAGACTGATAAACAAAACTCATATGTGATTTCTTCTATTTTTTCTATTTTCTTTTTTTCTAATTTTTTCTTTTCATTTTTTTTATTAACAACCTCCATGATTATAAAAAGTATCCCATGGTAATACCTTCCCTCTCCCAATTTCCCCTTTGAAACTCCATTCTCCATCATGGCCCTTCCTTATCTCAATCAGTATATCTTTTATTTTGATGTCATGATCTTTTCCTCCTATTGTGATAGTCTTGTGTAAGTAGAGTCAGGCACTGTGAGGTCATGGATATGAGGCCATTTTGAGTCTGGAGGGAGCAGGTTGTAAGGAGTCTTACTCTTCCTTTGGCTCTTAAATTCTTTCTGCCACCTCTTCCACAATGGACCCTGAGCCTTGAAAGATGTGATAGAGATCTTGCTGTGCTGACCACTACTCTGTCACTTCTCCCCAGCACCATGATGCTTTCTATGTCATCCCAAGTTCACTGCCATCTGAAAAGAGAAGATTCTCGACAAAAAGTGAGAGTAGTTAATATAACAGTATGGACATTAGGAGAAATGCTTACTGGGAAGCTTGATAAAAATAGTATATACATTTAGGCAGACAGAAGCAGATGTTACACCCCTAGGGCTCATGACTATGCCTGTTTTAAGTTTTGAGTATCAGGGATGTATTTCCTCCCATGGAGCAGGCCCCCAGTCCAATTAAAAGGCATTGGTTTCCATCATGACAGATGTGCCACTATTGCACCTGTTGGCTTATTTGGCCTGACTGGCCAAATGTAAGGCTTGCAGTGTCCACTGTTGAGTATCATCACTGGTGATTTCTCTTTCTCCCATTGAACTGCATGCAGAATGGCTTCTTCTAGCTTTCTGTCAGCTGGTCTACATAGAGAAGTTTATCAGCTCAGTTCCAGCAGGATTTCTCAGTGGCCTTGCAGCCCAAGTATGAGGAGTCTTCAGTGATAGGGTCTTACTGTCTATTTATGGTGGGAAACCAAGGGCCTCAGTAATGGACTTTAATGTTTTGGGGGCATCAGGGACCTCCTGTCCAACAATTCACTGGAAGGTATCCCATCCCTGGAACTGAAAATTTTCTAGCAATGATCTACAGTTCCTGAGTGTTCCATTGTCCAAAAAAGTAGGTTTCCATATGATTTAGTTATATCCTCTTATATTTTGGTTAGCCCTCCCTCCACCTTTCCTTTACTCAATTTCTTCCCCTGACCTCACTTGGGCCTTTTCACCCCCATTAATCTATTCTTCTACTTACATATATATAATAACATCCTATTAAGTAACCCCCCTCCCTACCTTTCTCTTCCCTTTATGTCCCTTTTCTAGCTTACTGGCCTTTGCTACTGAGTTTTCTTCCTACACACAGAAGCCCAATCATCTGTAGCTAGGATCCACGTATGAGAGAGAACATGCGGCACTTGGCTTTCTGGGCCTGGGTTACCTCACTTAGTATAATCCTTTCCAGAATATCCATTTTCCTGCAAATTTCATAATTCCATTTTTCTTTACCACTGAGTAGAACTCCATTGTACAACTGTGGCATATCTTCATTATCCAGTCACAAGTTGAGGGATATCTAGGCTGGTTCCATTTCCCAGCTATTGTGAGTTGAGCAGCAATAAACATGGTTGAGGAAGTATCTCTAAGGTAATGAGATGAGTCTTTAGGATATGTGCCTAGGAGTGCTATAGCGGTATGGTAGATCTATTTTTTAGATGTCTTAGGAACTTTTACACTGATTTCTACAAAGACTGGACCAGATTGCATTCCCACCAACATTGTAGAAGGGCTCCTCTTTTTGTACCTCCTCGCCAGCATTTATGGTCATTTGTTTTCATGATGGTAACCAATCTGACAGGAGTGAGATGGAATCTCAAAGTATATTTAATCTGCATTTCCCTGATTGCTAGGGATGTAGAACATTTTTTTTAAATGCTTATATGCCATCTGTATTTCTTCTTTTGAGAAATCTCTATTTAGTTCCATAGCCCATTTTAATTGGATTATTTGATTTCTCACTATTTAATTTAATTCTTCACAGTGTTGTTTGCCATACAAAATCTTTGTAATTTTATGAGATCCCAGTGGTTAATCTGTAGTTTTATTGCCTGAGCAATTGGGTTTATATTTAGAAAGTCTTTTCTAAAACCAATATGTTGAGGGTTTCCCCTACTTTTTCCTCTAGCAGTTTCAGAGTTTCAGGTCCGATGTTAAGGTCTTTAATCCATTTTGTCTTAATTCTTGTGCATGGAGAGAGAGAAGAATCTATTTTCACCCTTCTACAGATACATACCCAGTTTTCCCAGCACCATTGGAAGAAGAGGCTGTCTTTTCTTCAATGAGTATTTTTGGCATTTTAATCAAATATCAATTGGCTATAGCTACTTGGACTTATATCTGGGTCCTTTAGTCTGTTCCCTTGTTCTACATGTCTGCTTTTGTGATAGTACCCTGCTGTTTTTGTTACTACGGCTCTGTAGTATAGGTTAAAATCAGGTATGGTGATACCAGCAGCCTTATTTTTGTTGTTCAGTATTGTCTTAGATATTCGAGACTTTTTGTGATTCCAAATGAATTTTTGGATTGTTTTTTCTATTTCTGTGAAGAATGCCATTGGAATTTTGATGACAATTGCATTAAATGTGTAGAATGCTTTTTGTAAGATTGCCATTTTCACAAATTGTTTCTTTCTATCCAGGAACATGGGATGTTGTTCCATTCCCTAGTGATTTCTGCAATTTCTCACTTAAGTGTTTTAAAGTTTTCATTGTAGAAATCCTTCACTTCCTTGCTTATGTTTATTCCAAGGTACGTTATTTTCTTTGATGCAATTGTAAATGGGAGTGATTCTGTGATTTCAACTCAGTGTGTTTGTTGTTAGAATACAAGAAGGCTGCTGATTTTTACGTATTTATTTTTTATCCTGTTACATGCCTTTAGGTGTTTTCCAGCTCTAGCAATTTTCTGGTAAAGTCTTTAGGGTCCTTTATGTATACAATCATGTCATCTGCAAATAATGATAACTTGATCCCTTCCTTTCCAATTTGTATCCCTTTTATGTGCATCTCTTAACTTTTTACTATGGCTAAGACTTCCAGTACTATATTAAATAAAAATGGAGATAGTGGACACCCTTGTCTTGGTCCTGATTTTAGTGGAAAAGCTTACAGGTTTTCCCCATTTACTAATATGTTGGCTGTAGGCTTGTCATAATTAGCCTTCATTATATTGAGATATGTTCCTTCTGTTCTCAGTCTCTGTAGGACTTTTATCATGAAGGGATGTTGAATTTTGTCAAATGCTTTCTCTACATCTAATGAGATGATCATGTAAAGTTTGTCCTTCAGTCCATTTATATAATATATCACATTTATAGATTTGTATATATTGAGCCATCCCTGCATCAGTGGGATCAAGCCTACTTGGTCAGGTGAATGATCTTTCTGATATATTCTTGTATTCTGTTTGTCAATATTTTCTGAGAATTTTTGCATCTATG
This sequence comes from Jaculus jaculus, assembly GCF_020740685.1. NCBI lineage: Eukaryota > Metazoa > Chordata > Mammalia > Rodentia > Dipodidae > Jaculus > Jaculus jaculus. Next base: position 43,151,877 of record NC_059104.1, read on the forward strand.
TTCATGAGGGAGATTGGTCTGTAATTTTCTTTTGTTGTTCATCTTTGCCTGGTTTTGGTATCAATGTGATTCTGGCTTCGTAGAGGAAGTTTGGTAGGATTCCTTCTTTTACTATTTTATGGGAAAACTTAAGCAGAAATGGTGTTAGTTCCTCCCTGAAGGTCTGGAAAAATTCACAAGTGAATCCATTTTGGCCTGGACATTTTTTAATTCAGAGATTTTTGAGAACTGCTTAGATCTCCATACTTCTTATAGGTCTATTTAAGTGATTAATCTCATTTGATTTAATTTAAATAGGTCACATAAATCAAAGAAACCATCCATTACTTTCAGATTTTCATATTTAGTGGAGTATATGTTTTTATAGTATGTCCCTATGATTTTTTGAATTTCTTTGGTATCTGTTGTGGTGTTGCCTTTTTCATCTCTAATTCTATTAATGTGTGTCTCTTCTCTGTTTATATTGGTTAGATTTGCTAAGTGTTTATCAACCTTCTTTATCCTTTCAAAGAACCAACTCTTTGTTTTTTTGGTCCTTTGGATTGTTTTTTGTTGTTGTTTTTTTCTCATTTCTATTTCATTAATTTCTGCCCTAATGTTCATTATTTCTTCACATTTACTGATTTTTGGTTTGCCTTGTTCTTTTTCCAAGGCTTTAATGTGAAACATTAGGTCATTTACTTGAGAGCTTTCTAATTTCTTAATATAGGCTCTTGAAGCTATAAATTTACCTCTTAGGACTGCCTTCATTGTGCCCCAAAGGCATTAGTATATTGTGTTCTCATTATCATTTGACTCTATGAATGTTTTTTTATTTCCTTCTTTTTTTCTCAATTTTATTAAACATTTTCCATGATTATAAAATAATATCCCATGGTAAAACCCCTCTCGCCCCCTTTTCCCCTTTGAAATTTCCTTCTCTATCACACCACTCGCCATCTCAATAAATCTCTCCTCCATTTGGATGCCATGATCTATCCCTTCTCTTATGATGGTCTTATGTAGGTAGTGTCAGGCATTATGAGGTCATAGATATCGAGGCCAATTTTTTGTCTGCAGGGAGCACGTTGTAAGGAGTCCAACCATTCCTTTGGCTCTTACATTCTTTCCACCACCTCTTCCGCATTAGACTCTGAGCCCTGGAAGGTGTAATCGAGATGTTACTGGGTACTCTAGTTACTTGTTTCCAGCACCATGATACTTTCTTAGTTGTCCCAAGGTCACTGCCATCTGAAAAGAGAAGATTCTCTATCCAAAGTGAGACCAAAGTGAGAGTAGCATTAATATAAGGGTATGAATATTAAGAGAAGTGCTTACTGGGCAGTTTGATAAGCATAGTATATACACTTATCCAGACATCAGCAGATATTACAACCCTAGGGCTCAAGGCCAACCCTGCTTTAAGTTTTCAGTATCAGGGATGTATTCCCTCCCTTGGAGTGGGCCTCCAGTCCAATTGGAGAGCAGTTTGTTTCCACCATGACAGACATGCCACTATAGAGGACCCCCTACTTTATCCTCTAAAAGTTTCAGAGTTTCAGGTCTGATGTTAAGGTCTTTAATCCATTTGGACTTAATTCTTGTGCATGGAGAAAGAGAAGAATCTATTTTCATCTTTCTACAGATACATATACAATTTTCACAACACCATTTGCTGAAGAGGCTATCTTTTCTCCAGTGAGTATTTTTGGCATTTTTATCGAATATCAAGTTGCTATAGCTGCCTGGCCTTACATCTGGGTTCTCTATTCTGTTCCATTGATCTACATGTCTGCTTTTATGCCAGTACCATGCTGTTTTTGTTACTATGGCTCTGTAGTATAGGTTAAAATCAGGTATGGTGATACCAGGAGCTTTATTTTTGTTACTCAGTATTATTTGAGATATTCGATGTTTTTTGTGATTCCAAATGAATTTTTGGATTGTTTTTCTATTTCTGTGAAGAATGTCTTTGGAATTTTGATGAGGATTGCATTAAATGTGTAGATTGCTTTTGGTAAGATTGCCATTTTCACAAATTGTTTCTTCCAATCTAGGAACAAAGATGTTTTTCCACTTCCTAGTGTCTTCTGAAATTTCTTGCTTGAATGTTTAAAAGTTTTCATTATAGAAATCCTTCACTTCCTTGCTTACATTTTTTCAAAGGTACTTTATTTTCTTTGATGAAATTGTGAATGGGAGTGATTCTCTGATTTCATCTTCTGTGTGTTTGTTCTTAGCATATGTGAAGGCTACTGCTTTCTGTGTATTTATTTTGTATCTTGCTACATGGCAGTAGGTTTTTGTCAGCTCTAACAGTTAGCTAGTAGAGTCTTTAGGGTCCTTTATATATAGAATAATGTCATCTGCAAATAATGATAACTTGATATCTTCCTTTCCAATTTGTATCCATTTTATGTGTGTCTCTTGCCTTATTGCTATGGCTAAGACTTCCAGTACTATATTAAATAAAAGTGGGGATAGTGGACACCCTTGTCTTGTTCCTGATTTTAGTGGAAAAGCTTCCAGTTTTTCCCCATTTAGTAATATGTTGGCTGTAGGCGTGTCATAAATAGACTTTATTGTATTGAGATATGTTCCTTCTATTCCCAGTCTCTGTAGGACTTTTATCATGAAGGGATATTGGATTTTGCAAAATGCTTTCTCTGTCTAATGAGATGATCATGTGATTTTTGTCCTTCAATCCATTTATATAATGTATTACGTTTATACATTTCCGTATATTGACCCATCCCTGCACCTCTGAGATAAAGCCTACTTGGTCAGGGTGAATGATCTTTCTGATATATCCTTGTACTATGTTTGTCAATATTTTGTTGAGAATATTTGCATCTATGTTCATGAGGGAGATTGGTCTGTAATTTTCTTTTTTTCTTCTATCTTTGCCTGGTTTTGGTATCGGGGTGATGCTGGCTTCATAGAGTTTAGTAGAATGCCTTCTTTTTTCTATTTTATGGAAAAGCTTAAGAATCAATGGTGTTAGCTGTTCCTTGATGATCTGGTAAAATTCACCAGTGAATCCATCTGGGCCTGGGCTTTTTTTAGTCGGGAGTTTTTTTTTGTTATTATTTTTTTTTTTTTTTAGTTTTCTATTCAGCAAATACACGCAGTTTTGTACCATCATTAGGCTCATCCATGACCTACCCCCTCCGCATTAGATCCTCCTTGTTGAGGTATATGAGTCATGCCTTGTGGAGTTAGCCCACAGTTATTGGTACGATAAATGCCTCTGCAGATCAGGACCCAACATGTGGCTCTGACATTCTTTCCACACCCTCTTCCTCAAAATTTCCCTGAGCCATGTTGGGTTCTTTTTGGTCTGCTTTAGTGATGAGGTGTTGGGGGCTTCTGAGGCTCTGGCTCCCTGATTTGGTAGCAGTTGATTTTTCTCTGTATTGGTCTCCTTCCCCCTTGTGCTGGTATCTGGTTCATCAGGAAATCGGCACCCTTGCTTGTTTCGCTAGTTTTCCTTAGTTTCAGCCAGGGCCCTTTTGAGGTATGATGGGGTGCTTTCTCCTTAGGATTTGCATCTATCTGAAAAAGAGGATCAGATTCTCCAATGGAGAGTAAGTTAGTTCCAGGACAAATGAAATAACCCTTACTTTATTTTAGTAGAGAGTTTAATAGTTGTAGGCCCTCTTGTAGCCCATGATTGATGGTAGCTTGATATTAGAGAGAGGGCTTATGTTTGGACATGATTATGACTTGTTTCCCAGCTCCAGCTATGGGTCTGTACCACTGAGGGATCAGTTAGCCAAATCAAGAGCAGTTGGTTCCCCACCATGGCTGTGTGCCATTATTGCACTTGTGTGGGCATCACAACCAGTTATTTGTTGCTAAGTGGGTTAGACCATGAGTTGCTTGGACAGATATTGGTTATTTCCCCCAGTCGCCCATGTAGCAGCTTTTGGTACTAGATACACTGACTGTCTGTGTACTGACCCTCTCCTGGCTTCCAGCAATGCCATTCCATTTTTGTGTCAGCTGCATATGGTGTCTTCAGCAATAGGGTCTTACCACTAACCTTTGGTGGGTCATCAAGTACTCTGACAGAAATCTGTCATTCTTTTAGGAAAACTTGTAGGTTTCTCTGATCAAAAGCTCATTGTGTATGATAGCCCCATGCTGTTACTGGGAGTCACAGTTCAGTGCCCACTAAGAAAATGAGGAAGACTATAATATACAAGAGTTAGTTAGTAGAGAGAGAGAGAGAGAGGGAGGGAGGGAGGGTTAGAGAGTGGAAGAAGGAGGGAGGGAATTTGTAGAAGGTTTAGGTTAGATTGATCCTACCCTCTCCAGTGTCTTATGGTTCAGGTGTTTCCTATATGGGCCTGGTGAGGGTTCAACCATTTGGTCTGCATTTTAGGAAGTAGAATTTTATGGTACCATTGCCATTTGGGTCTAAATTAGTGTTTCCCACCCATTCTATGCCCTCCCCTTCTTCCCCATCCATCCTAGTGTCTAGTCCATGAGATGCTTCCTGGGTATGTATGGTAACATCAGTAGATTCAGGTTAGGTGCTGTAGATAAGTGAAACTATGTGGTAATTTTTTTTTTTTTTTTTCTGTGATTGGGTAAGTTCACTGAGGATGATCTCTTCCAGGTTCACCCATTTTTCCTCAAATTTCTTTGTGTCATTTTTTTCTTACTGCTGTGTAGAATTCCATTTTGTAGATATACCACATCTTAGTTATCTATTCTTCTAGTGATGGACATCTGATTGATTCCAGGTCTTAGCTATTATGAATTGAGCCACTACAAACATGGTTGGGCAAATCTCTCTGTCTTGTGGTTTGAAGGTTTTATGGTAGATGCCCAGTAAGAGTATAACTGGGTCTGTTGTTAACTCTATAGTCAGCATTTTCAGGAGTCTCCATATTGCTTTCCAAAGTGTTTTTACCATCCTACATTCCCACCAACAGTGGATGAGTGTTCCTGCTTCTCCACATCCTCACCAGCATTTATTTTCTTTCAATTATTTATTTTTGTTGTTTTTGTTTTTGTTTTTGTTTTTTCAAGGTAGGGTCTCACTCTGGTCCAGGCTGACCTGGAATTAACTCTGTAGTCTCAGGGTGGCCTCAAACTCATGGTGATCCTCCTACCTCTGCCTCCCGTGTGCTGGGATTAGAGGCATGCACCAACACACCCATTTCTTTTGATTTTTTGATGTTTGCTATCCTTATTGGGGTAAGGTAGAATCTCATAGTTGTTTTAATTTTCATTTCTCTGATCATTAGGGATGATGAACATTTTCTTAAGTGTGTGTTTGCCACTTGTATTTCTTCCTCTGTGAACTGCCTGTTCAGCTCGTTGCCCCATTTTGTGAGTGGGTGCTTGACTTCTTACTGTTTAGATTTTTGAGTTCTTTGTAGATTCTAGAGATTAGGCCTCTATCATTTGAATAACACACAAATATTTTCTCCCAATCTGTGGGTAATCTATTGGCTTTGCTTATTGTATGCTTGTCTGTAAAGAAATTCTTCAGATTCATGTGATCCCATTGGTTGAGTGACTGTTTAAGATTGTGAGCCACTGGGGTTTTGTTCAGGAAGTCTTTTTCCATTCCTATATCATGGAAAGTACTTCCTAAATTTTCTTCTAGTAGAATTCAAGTTTCTGGTCTTATATTGAGGTCCTGGATCCATTTGGATTGGAGTTTAGTGCATGGTGAAATGTGTGGATCAAGTTTCAGTTTCTTGCATGTGGTTATCCAGTTTGTCCAGCACCATTTGTTGAAGATGCTGCCTTTTTTCTAGCCTATTTTGTTCAGGCCTTTGTTGAATATCAAGTAGCTATAGTTGCTTGACCCAAAGTTCACATCCTTAAGTCTATTCCATTGGTCTATACTCCTGTTTTTATGCCAGTACCATGCTGTTTTTTATTACTATGGCTTTGTAATATAGCTTTAGATCAGGCATGTTGATGCCACCAGAGGTATTTCTTTTGCTGAGGTTATGTTTGGATATGCAAGGCCTTCTGCCTTTCCATATGAACTTTGAGATCATTTTTTCTATCTCTGTGAAGAATACTGTAGGGATTTTAATTGGAATTGCATTAAATCTATATATTACCTTTGGTAGGATTGTTATCTTCACAAGGTTAATTCTGCCTATCCAGGAGCATGGGAGGCCTTTCCATTTTCTCAAGTCCTCCTCAATTTCTTTTTTGAGGGTTTTTATGTTTTCTTTGTATAGATCTTTCACTTCCTTGGTTATCATTATTCTAACATATTTTTGTTGTTGTTGTTGCTATTGAAAATGGGACTTTGTCCCTTATTTCTATCTCTGTTTATTTGTCATTTGCATATAGAAATGCTTCTGATTTTTCTGCATTGATTTTGTATCCTGCTACTTTGCTATAGGTGTTAATCACCTTCAGGAGTTTTGGGATGGAGTCTCTCGGGTCTCTTACATATATAATCATGTCATCAGCGAATAGAGCTAACTTGACTTCTTTCTTTCCAAATGGTATCTCTTTTATTTCCTTCTCTTGTCTTATTGCTTGAGCTAGGACTTCCAGTATTATATTGAAAAGCAGAGGTGAGAGAGGACAAGTGAAATTGGTAGAATCATCAGGCCTTATTTCAAAAACTCCACAAAATTAGATAATGTGGAGGAGATGGATAAATTCCTGGACGCATACCATCTATCAAAGGTAAACTCAGAGCAGATTAATCACCTCAATCAACCCATCACACTCATGGAGATTGAAAAAGTAATAAAAAACCTCCCCAAAAAGAAGAGTCCAGGACCAGATGGCTTCTCAGTTGAATTCTATCAAATCTTCATGGAAGAAATCAAACCAATCGTCCTAAAACTGTGCCACACAATTTAAGAACAGGGAAAGCTACCCAACTCCTTTTATGAAGCGAGTATCACCCTAATCCCAAAACCAGGCAGAGATGCCACAAGAAAAGAAAACTACTGACCTATTTCCCTAATGAACTTATATGTAAAAATCATGAACAAAATCTTCTCAAACCGAATCCACAAACACATCATAAGCATTATCCACCTTGACCAAGTGGGATTTACCCCAGGAACACAAGGGTGGTTCAACATATGGAAATCTGTCAGTGTAATACACCACATAACCAAGGTTAGACATAAAAACCACATGATCATTTCGATAGATGCAGCAAAGGCCTTTGACAAGATACAACATCACTTCATGATCAAAACACTGTGGAGAATTGGCGTGTTTGGTTCATATCTTAACATAGTTGGGAGATTTTTGATAAGTGTTTGGATCTCCATGCTTGTTAAAGGTCTATTTAAGTGATTAATCTCATCTTGATTTAATTTATGTAGGTCATATAAATCAAGGAAATCATTTCTTCTGGATTTTCATACTTTGTGGAGCATATGTTTTTATAGTATGTCCCTATGAGTTTTTGAATTTCTTTGGCATCTATTGGGATGTTACCTTTTTCATCTCTAATTTTATTAGTTTGTTTCTCTTCTCTCTTTCTTTTGGTCAGATTTGCTAAGGGTTTATCAATCTTATTTGTCCTTTCAAAGAACCAACTCTTTGTTTCATTTTTTCTTTGGATTTTTTTTTTTTTTTGGTTTCTATTTCATTAATTTCTGCCATAATCTTTATTATTTCTTCCTACCTACTGATTTTGGGTTTGCCTTGTTCTTCTTTTTCCAAGGTTTAAGGTGAAGCATTAGATCATTTACTTGTGACCTTTCTAATTTCTTAATATAGGCACTTAAAGCTATTAATTTACCTCTTAGGACTGCCTACATTGTGTCCCAGAGATTTTGTTATGTTGTGTTCTCATTATCATTTGAGTCTATAAATTTTTTGATTTCCCTCTTGATTCCTTCCTTGACCCATTCATCATTTAGTTATGTGTTGTTTAATTTCCACGATTTTGTGTATGCACTATGGCCTTTCTAGCTATTGATTTGTAGTTTGATCCCATTGTGGTCAGATAGAATGCAAGGAATTATTTCAATTTCCCTGTATTTGTTAAGATTTGCTTTGTGTCCTAATATATGGTGTATTTTAGAGAAAGTTCCATGTGCTGCTGAAAAGAATGTATACTCTGTAGCATATGAATGAAATGTGCTGTAGATATCTGTTAGGTCCATTCCTTCTATTACCTCATTTAATCCAGATGCCTCTTTGTTTACTTTTTCCCAGGATGACCGGTCAATTGATGACAGTGGGGTGTTGAAGTCACCCACTACCACTGTGTTTGGTGTTATTCGTGACCTTAGTTCTAATAGCATTTGTTTGATGAATTTGGAGGGCCCCATGTTAGGTGCATATATGTTTAGGATTGTAATGTCCTCCTGTTGTAGGGTGCCTTTAATCAATATTCAGTGGCTTTCCTTATCTTTCTTAACTAATGTTGGACTGAAGTCTACCTTGTTAGATACTAGGATAGCAACCTCAGCTTGTTTTCTAGGTCCATTGGCTTAAAACACCATTTTCCAACCTTTCACCCTAAGTTAGTGTCCATCCTTTGTAGAAGGATGGGTTTCATGGAGGCAACAAATTTAAGGATCCTGCTTTATAACCCAGTCTGCAAACCTATGTCATTTGGTTGGGGCATTGAGGCCGTTGATATTAAGAGATATTATTGAAAGGTGTGTATTCATTTTTGCCAATTTTTTTTTTGTAGTTCTTCCGGTTTTACCTTTGCTCTCTTGTTTAACTAGTATTTGAGTATTGTTTGTTTTTCTCAGTTCCTTATATGTGTGCCTTTCTTTCTCTTCAGCATGAAGCATTATTTTTTCAAGTGTTTTCTGCAGAGCTGGTTTTGTTTTCAAATGTTACTTTAGCCTGCTGTTGTTGTAGAATGTCCTTATTTCTCTGTCTGTTTGAATGGATAGCTTTGCAGGATAAAGTAACCTTGGTTAACAGTTGTTACCTGTCAGAATTTGGAATACATCACTCCAAGTGCTTCTGGCTTTTGAAGTTTGTGATGAGTAATCTGCTGTGATCCTGATAGGCTTGCTGTTGTAGGTAACTTGATTTTTCTCTCTAACAAATTTCAATATTTTATTTTGGTTTGTATGTTTGGTAGTTTAATTATAATATGGCGGAGAGGTTCTTTCCAGGTTTTGTCTGGTTGGTGTTCTAAATGAGTTCTGCATCTGCATTGTCACCTCTTTCCCAATTTGGGGGAAGTTTCCTTCTATGATTTTGTTGAGTACTCCTACTACACCTTTTGGGTGAAATTCTTCTCCTGCTACTATATACTGAATTCTTATGATTGATCTTTTCATAGTGTCCCGAACATCTTGAAATTCCCACTCATACTTTTCTATTAGTTTGTCTTTCCCTTTGTTGCACTGTATTAGATCTGCCACCTGGTCTTCTAGCTTAGATATTCTGTCCTCTCCTTCATCCATTCTACTGGATTTTCTACATAGTTTTCTATTTCATTAACTGTGCTCTTTGTTGCTAGTAATTCTGACTGGTTTTTCTTTATTATTTCTATTTCCTTATATATGTCTTGTATTGACCTCTTTTTTTCATCAAATTGGTGTCCTGTGTCTTCTTTGATTCCTTTGATTTCCTCTTTCAGGCCTTTGATTTCCTCTTTGACTTCATTGAGCATATTTATAATCTTTTTTTCTTTTTTTTGAGGTAGGGTCTCACTGTGGCCCAGGCCTACCTGGAATTCACTATGTAGTTTCAGGATGGCCTTGATATCTCATGGTTATCCCCCTGCCTCACCTCCTGAGTACTGGGATTAAAGGCATGCACCACCACACTTGGATTATAATCATTCTTTTAAAATCTTTCTTGGGCATTTCATCTAACTCATTCTCACTGTAGGTCATTTCTGATGCATTAATACTTTTTGGTGGGTTCAGATTGCTTTGACTTTTGGTGTTTCTTGTCTTATAATGTGTATATTTTTGTATCATGGATTAATTTAGTGCTTGGATTTTCTAGTTAGCTGCAGTATTTTAGATGTATCAATCAATCTAATGTTATATATCTTCAGGGTAGGAGCTTAAGGTGCTAGGTGTGGCTCTCAAGACACTCAGAATATCTACAAAAGTGACCTTAGGTTTTGGGTGTGCTTGCTATGAGAGTATTCAAGTAGGCTGAGTAGAACAAGATGCAGGCAGATTCAAAAATTTATCTAAATAATGTACACTTCCAATGAAAAACAGTAAAGAGTATTTATTCAAGAGTAGGTATTATGACAACCAGATCCTCTAATTGTCCCTTATGGTGTGTGTTGCCCCACATCCTTAATTCTGTTAACAAGGAAGTTAAGATTTCTTGTCTGTTGAGTGTTCCAAGTCAGTTTGTGATGAAGTAAGAGACTTCCATAATTTACAACAGAAGAGGAAAAAAAAAAAAAAAACCCACTATAAATCATGTAGCAACAAATAACAAGCCCAAAATACAACTTATTTAAGAATGGCAAATCTGACTATCCATCAGATTTAACATATAATTAATCCTGATATGGAAGGTGTGATTAGCACTTTCAGTTCAGGCCTATAATCCAGGCTTACTTGGTGGATACTGACCTGGCATAACCCCAGTTACCTTTTGGAATGATTTTGGTCTCAGTTAAGCTGAGTTCCTGCATGGGTCCCTCTTTTGTGCACTGTTCAAGTAGGCTGGCTGCGTCATTGTATCACTGCTGTGATAACCAGTGCTGGGTGCTGTGATCTCCCTTCTCCTGGTCTCGAGTGCTTGCTGGTGCTTGCACTGGTGGTGAGGGAGGGGAGGCTATGGATGCAGGCTCTAGTTCTCCCACTGGTCCATGTGATCCTCTACCTCATAATCTGCTTCTCCATTGTTCCCCATGGTTCTCCATGTTTCTTGAGTTTGCAAAGAGCTCTGGTGTGAGTGAAAAATCCCCTTGCCTGGCTTTTCCTGTGGCTCAAGCCATGCCTTGCAGCTGTGGCTCCTCTGCCTGCCTATGTGGGCTCTGGATGCTCTGGATCTCTCCTACTTCTCTGCTGCCATGGGTAACTTCTTATACACCTCAGTTTTTAGTAGAAGAGTGTATTTTGCTTTTTTTGGGGGGGGGGGCTTTTTCTCCCCTAGGCTGCTTTGGCATGGTTCCAATGCTGCCCTCTTAACCGGAAGTCCATATGTGATTTCTTAATGTATACATCTATAGTGTTCATGCGGTAGACTCAGAGATTTTAAATGAGAACTGACGATCATAAGCAAACACGATATCTTTAAGTAACAGCATGCTTCATATCTAAGACTTTGAATGTATTGAAAAAAGACCAAGAAAATGCTACTGGTGTAAACTTTTCTTAAATTATGCTATTTTTCAGTTCCTTTGGAAACTTTCAAAATTCTGCTTTAAAATCAAGGGCGAATATATGACTATGTAGTTATGTAAGAAGTTTTGTTAACCAATCAGTATTACTTACAATCAGGGTATAGCAAGCCATAGGAAGAGGAAAAAATCTGTCTCACTGCTTATGTTTATGGATAAAAGTTCTTTGATACACAGCCTCCTTCTTTCTTCACAATGTCAAAGCTGAGTAGTTGCAGCAAAAGGCTGTATGTGTTGCAACCCCTTTTTCTCTATGGTTTTAATGATAATCACCTTAAGAGATCTTTTGACCTGCATATTAATATTTTCCCCAACAATGGAAGAATGAGCAGGCTAGATGAAAAGCAATGTCACCAGCATACATTGTTTCATTGCATAGTGGTAATGTACAAATAGGTACAGGTTTAGAAAATTCATGTTCATTATTGCTTTTACTTTTCACTTTTATAATCTGTGCTTGTAAGTACAAAATACTAGATAAGAATTCTGAAAACCCTCATTTTGCTGCTATTCCCTGGGCTTGATGGATAGGTTTGTTATTTTTCTTGTTGTGACAAAATTCTTGACAGAAGCAATTCAAGTAATGAGGATTTGGTTTTGATCTTGAGTTCACTACGTCATAGTATGGAAAACTTGGTGGACTATATGGAGACATTATCATGTGTTAAAATGTCCTCACATCTGGAAAGGTCAGGAAGCAAATAGACCATATCTGAAAATAATACTGAACTATAACCCTCAAAGTCCTGCCCCTAATGACTCATCTCTTCTAGTCAGAATCCATAACTTTCCAAAATAGTACCAAGAGCCAAGAACCAACTGCTCATATATAAGAGCTTCTGGAGGACTTTTCAGAATCAAATCACAACACTGGCATTGTAGAGATCATCTGTAGGACTGTTTGTTCTTCTTTTCATAGGTTCTTGTCCAAGGATATATGTTATTAAGTTACTATTGACACATTAACAGAAAGTGAATTTACTGTTAGTCACTGTTAACTATCTGGCATTGTTATCTAAACTGTGATCAGGAAGAAGAATAGGACTTAAATGACATTTCTGATTTTGAGAGCCACAATATATGAAGTAACATGCATATTTTCTGAAATTTCAAAATATTTTCATGTTTCAGAGGAGATAAATAATTATGTGGTCATAATGAATGTCATGTCAGAAGCATAATATAACAACACATATTGCATTATATACTTTAATATATACATAATATATACTCTAATATATGTAGAGCTATATAATATGAAAATACTCTGAAATAAAAACTTTGAAAAAAATTATTAAATCATTAAGGATGTACAGATGAATATATGCACATCCTGCAGATGAGGCTTCTTGATACACTTATTTTTCATGTTTGACACTCTATGTCTGATGCCAAGCAAAGAAAAGAAGGCAGAAAACAAGAAAGAAATAGAAAGAAAGAATGAATGAAAGAAAGAAAGAAAGGAAGGAAGGAAGGAAGAAGTAGAAGGAAAATGTGATCCATTAAATCCTGAATACAATTGAAGATAGGTAAATTCTGGAATACTGACCTTGAGCAACAGCATCCACATTAAAAAAAAAAAATTAGAAGGAATCAGTTGTTCTGATACTGAAAATTCTTCTTTATAATTGTGCTCTAATTTTCCAATGGAAAGCTATTATTTTTCCCTGTTTCTCACTTAAATGAAATATAATTCAAAATGTCTATTACTACTATATTAAGGATGTAACCAGATGTTATTGACTCCATGCTCCTGTGGACAGCAATGGGTTCATTGTGTGTAATTTGACTGAATTAGAGACATTGGGAAAATTATTTTCTTTCTAACTCTGATGAAAACAGATACTATTTCCACATTGGATTCAGTATGAAATTTATAATTGTAAAGCCAAATATTGCTTAATTGATAACATCAAGTAAAAAAAGGTCTGTGTGAAAATTGAAACAGAACAAAGGAAGATAAAGTAATTTTTTGCTTTAATTTAATCTTTAGTTATATCCTAAATTAAGTCAACATCTTTATCTTTGTACTTTAGTAATTCCTTTCATATAAACTAGTTTATGTTGGATTATATGGTGATGATGATGTTAAGTAGTCAGATTAATTTAGGACATTTAAAATTACTCTTCCAAAAATCAACTAATGAGAAATAATCAAATGGCTTACAAATATTTAGATTTAGTAACACATCAGTATAATGTGTGATATCTGGGCTAAAGAAAGGTGAGTGAGGTAAAATATGATATTAACCAGAATAACTTTGCTAAAGCACAAATTTACTCTCCTACTAATATTAATTAATGACCATTATTAGCAAAATAATGGTTTTATGATGTTCTCCACATGCTAGTCCTTCAAGTCTGTTCATATATTTCTTTGTGGAAATAAAAAAGAATTTCATAGGTGGGATTAGTTCAGGAATATTGTACTTGCTAATTGGGTCCAAGCTATAAGTAGGGTCCCTAAATGAGAATTTTTTTTTTTTTTTCTGATTGCTGCTAGACACTTGATTGTGTGGCTTTGGCCTTTTGGAGTTCATATTCAAGAGGATTGCAGAAGGATTTGAAACCTTGACCTAAGAGATGCCTTTCTATGCTGTAAGTATAGCTTGATGGACTATTCTGGTCAGAGTTGAAAGACCTGAATGCAGTAAAAACTAAGGACTGTGAGGTTTGGCTTATGAGGGTGAAAAAGAGCTTTGCTTGGACTGGTCTAGAAGGAGTTTGTGTGAGAGGCTTGTTGTTATGCCTGGGTTCTGAGAAGTTGTGTAGGGTTGCATTGTGTAGAAATGGGCTGGAATGAGCAGTGGCTGAAACTTCTGCCTGTTCAGCTGCAATTACATGAGAAATTACAACCTTTGGTATTGGACCAGCTTACCTGCACTGGGGCAATAGGAAGAATGTGGGCTCTTTCGAGGGTGCCTGTATCCTCAAGGGGCATGCTGTTCTTCAAATTCTATTTTATTCCCCCCTGGATTAACAAATTGGCACCCCACCTGGTATTGTGGGGCATAAGAAGTGCAGGAAAGATAGGTTTATTGAATTTATAGCATGGTCTTGTGTTTTGGAAATGGCCATGAGAAGCTTGAAGCAAGTTTGCTGGATGCCTGCATGGAGACCCAATGGAGTCATGGATATGGACCATGGGTTGCAGTAGAGACCCAGTGGAGATCCTGGGACCATGAGATGCCTGCTAAGGAGAGAAGCTGGCCCTCAATGAAGTTTTCTAGGACTGTGAGTAGCCTCGCTGGAGGGGTGGAATTAGAAATCCAGACAAATATTACTGGTTAGAATTGTTGATTTTTTGTTGACTGGGGTTGGGGGAGGTGTTGGACTTAGAGCCAAAGAGCTTTATGTTTGCCCTGTTAAAATCTTGTATTGGTTGAATATTTCTTTGCTGTCCCCAATGCCATCTTTTGCAGTGATTGTTTATTCTGTGCAATTATGGATTTTGGGGGGATTTTTGGGGGGTCCAGAAACATTTTCTTAGAGGGCTGTACAGCAAGTATCTCTGCCATACAGTACATGAGATATAAATGGCCAGTGACCTGAAATGCAAGTGTGCCATCACAAATATAAATTCAATAGCATACAAGAGTCAATGAGTATGCCCACATTCTAAGAAAACATAATTTGGAAAGGAGGCAGGAAAGGGCCATTAGTTATTTAAGCTGTGACATAAAAGATGGAGAAGTTATTTCCAAATGAAATGAAATGTCCTAAAGATACTGTTTAAATAAAGAAACTTAATGAACATTAAACTAGATAGGGCAATTTAATTTCACAATGATGTCCTTTGTAAGTGTCTTATAATTGGTGGGTGAGGAATAAAAATGTAGAATAGTATAAAGTACTGGAAAATGGATATTTTACTCTTGGGTAATTATAGATGTTGGTATTTAAGTATAAATAATTTTTTCACACAGAAATATAGCATGCACATTATAGGATACTATTAAAAACACTGTTAAAATGTTACTATGGAAAAGAAGAATAAGTGTCATTGGGATAATAATAAAAGAAACATTGCTGAAACTGCTTAGAATGTTAATAAAGATTCTGAAGTATGGCAGCATAAAACAGAATGCTCCACAAATAATGCAAAGTTTTCCCATAATGGTTTCAGATATCAACAATATTGTTCCTGTAGTCTGCTAATTAATTTGATTCCAGGTATCCTTAATTTCTTGTGCAGGGTATCTGAACTGCCATAGCAAAAGACCAAACCATGATAAAAATCAATGAAAATAGAGGATTCCTACTCAAGGTTACAACAACTAATAGGTAGGCATCAGAGACATTAGATGAAAAAATATTCTCAATTAAATTACAGAAAATGTTTCTCTAATAAGAATATTAAAATACTTTGTCTTAATTTTTCTCAGTACTTACTCTTATCCAACACATTACTCTATCTATCAGGTATTTCTCAGAAAATATTGAACAAAATCTTAGTTGCTTAGAAAAACAGCATGTATTTCTTTTTTCCTTGCTCTGAACATCAGCCACTCTGGCTCTGTTTTGGCATGAGAGTTCAGGTCAGGACTGCCCCATGAATTTTTCATTCCAAGATCTTCCCTTATGGTATATCCCAGAGGAGCTAGAGGCATGAACAGAAGTTCATTCTTTTGCTTAAGACTTTATTTTAGAGATGCATACTAATTCCTAAGCCATCCTCAGGACCTTTTGTAACAAACACTGGGTAAAGGGTTCAGCAGTCAACTCACAAGCCCTTTGAGTCACCCTGAGAATGATTGCAGAATACAGAACTATCAAACTTTGCTTTTCACCTTCAGGCTTGCTACCTGACATTACTTGAAAAATTCTCCATGCCTTCTATAGCCTTTACCAACTACACTGCTCTCAAGTGGAGAGGAAACTTGCTGATGTCGATTATAAGTAGGGATGAAGCTGTAAGGACATGGTTAGTGTCAGGAAGGGAAATATTGTTTCAAATGCCATGTCTGGGATGCTGCGACTAGAAAACAGTGCTTCAAAAAAAATTGCAATAAATCCATCATCAACTATCTTCACACATGTTTTTCCTCTCATGAGCATTACAACATCACTATGAAAAATATGTGAAATGGCATGACAGTATTTGCCAGCAAATATATGAGATCAGAAACCTTCTCGGTCCCATATTTTTCCCAGCTTGACTTCTGAAATGATCTCCATGCCTTCTCATTTACTGAGAGAAATAGGCAATTGTTTTGGTCTTTGTGTGCACAGCATGTGTGGTATGAGTGCATGTGTGTGGATGGTATGCGCACATGTGCCCAGCTGCATGCACACCATGCACACCTGTGTGGAGACCAGAGAAGAAAGGTAGGTGCCCTCCTTTATTACTCTTTAACCTTATTCCCATGAGATAGTTTCATAGTAAACCTGGAACTTTCTGACTACACTGGCTAACAACTGTCAGCAACACTACTGTCTCTAGTACTCACCCTTCATTGCTTGGATTACAGGTGTGTGTGGCTAAAACAGGCTTCTAAATTAAGCACTTTTATCCATTCTATTATTACTTGTTTCACTGAAATTATTCAATATGATCCTCAGGACAAAGTGAAAGTCACATTTAGAAAGGATTTAATGGATTCCCTAGTTCACATGGTTTAAAAACAGGGCTTTTAAAATCACTATTGATGTTCCTTGGTTAAAGAAAAAAGTATGTACTGGCTTGCATCATTTCATTGCCTAGATGTGCTAGCACAAGTATGTAATATATGCCTTTACAAAGAGATTCTGTGTCTTCTAAGATATTTGAAAAGATATCTATGATTCTTTCATTTGTCAAGTAGAAAATAGTAAATTATCCACAGTGTGGCCAATGCTATCCATGTGCCCTTGGAAGATATGAAATAACATAATATAGAGCCATGAGTTTCAAGTCTGCTGATAGGAATGTTGTACTTCCTTCATCATGTGTGGTTTTTCCATAAAACTCTATGTTCTCCACTTTCACTTTTTCTTTTCATGGTTTCCTTGCTATAGAAATGCGAGAAAATCTTCTTACCCTATGGATTTTTATGATCTCAGTTGTGATCCCTTAGTTTTATGAGTTCAGTCTTCTCCACATGAAGAGTGTGGGGTTGTGGCTGGATAAATTGCTTAGTGGGGGCTGGAGAGATGGCTTAGCGGTTAAGTGCTTGCCCTTGAAGCCTAAGGACCCTGGTTCAAGGCTCGGTTCCCCAGGTCCCACGTTAGCCAGATGCACAAGGGGGCGCACGCGTCTGGAGTTCGTTTGCAGAGGCTGGAAG
Source organism: Jaculus jaculus (assembly GCF_020740685.1). NCBI lineage: Eukaryota > Metazoa > Chordata > Mammalia > Rodentia > Dipodidae > Jaculus > Jaculus jaculus. The sequence continues at coordinate 43,169,421 of NC_059104.1, forward strand.
CTGGCGCTCCCATTCTCTCTCTCTCCCTCTATCTGTCTTTCTCTCTGTGTCTGTCGCTCTCAAATAAATAAATAAATAAAAAATTTAAAAAAAATTGCTTAGTGGTTAAAGACACCTTCTCATAAATCTCACCTGACATCTTGGGTTTGAGTCACCTGGTAAAAGCAGATGCACACAGTGGCATATGCATGTGGGGTTCATTTGCAATGGAAAAAGGCTCTGGAATGGACACTTTCTCTCATTATCTTTCTCTCTCTCCTCTCTTTCTCTGTTTACAAATAATAAATAAATACACATATTTGAAAAAATATATGAGGTCATAATGATCATTTTCAATTCATACACAATAAATAGGCAGTGATTTAAAAGGGGGTATGATGAGTCCTCTGACCATTAGTGGATCTACAATAATGAAACTGAAAGATATATAACCTACTATACTTATAAAACAACCAATGCATGGCCTTAAAAACAGTAATATATTCACATGATTCACTTCCTAAAAAATCAAAACACTTCAAAAGTCACATAATTGTGACTTCACATTTCAGTGCTACAGTTTATATACTGTCTTCTTTGATAGATAAGTTTTTTAGAGGAGGGCATTCTATGACATGGTATGTGCATTTTGTTAACATACTCATACTTTCCACATAAAAAGGCAGTCTGTTAATCATGACATCAAGACTTTGAGAGAAGTAGTGTGACTCTAAGCTAACAATAATTATGACAGAGCCAGATTACTTTGGTGAGAGTTAACTAGAGTAGATAATTCTGAAAGTAAAACATGTTTACATCTTTGCACACAATTTACATAATGTTAGTGATTTCAGAGAATATAACAAAAATGATGATACAAACAATAGCTACTTAACCTAAAAGATATTATGAACAAAGGGTAGTTAGAAGTCCATGGAGTATTCCTTCCCAACCATTGAATCATTATCACTAATGTCATCATGACATCATCTCTCAAAGAAATATAAATGATTACTTCAATCATGAGAGGCTTAAAAATCACAATAACAACTATGTCTGTCATAGGCCCATTCAATTCTCCAAATCAATTATTAAAAAGGTTAACTATTAATGAAGAATAATCTAAGATGGTGACTCAAATATGATCATTATCCATATAATAAATAATGTGCTATCATAAATAAAACAACAGCTCCCCTAAACTGCACATTTCCCAGTCATTACCACAGTACATGATGACTGGAACTTAGAATGACAGTTTGTGTCGAGGAGGTTTGAGCAATCCGAGGAATCAGAGGATTAAATGCTTATTTCATAGGCTGTGACACTTTTTGATGGAAGCTTCAATTAGCAGGCCTTCGCGAGAGACCTGACATCATTCATGGTATGCCTACAGAGGATGGGCTGATATCCTAGTCTCACTTTCTAGCACTATTTTCTCTCTTGGCCGTGAGATGAACAACTTTGCCCTGAAATACTTCCTTGATATGCTTTCTCAAGATATGCCCACAGTAATAGGGCCAATCCATCCTGGATTGAAACCTCAAAAACTATAAAGCAAAATAAACTTTTTCTCCTCTTTTTCATTTTTATTTTTAAAAAATATTTTATTTATTTGAGAGCCAAAGTGGGGGGTTGGATTGGAAGAGGTAGAGAGAGAAAGAGAGGGAGGAGAGGGATAGAATGGCCATGCCCAGGCCTCTAGTTACTACAAATGAACTTCAAAAGCTTGAAACACCTTATGCAACTGGCTTTACTTGGGTACTGTTGAATCAAACCTGGATCCTTTGGATTTGCAGTCACCTTAACCACTAAGCATATTTCCAGCCATTTTTTTTTTTTTTTTTTTCTTTTTGGTAAGTGAATTTGCCTCAAAAATTTATTTTCTGAGTAGAATACTAAGTTTAATCATGAATTATGTAAGTATGCCAAATGCAATCACATGAATTCTATAAGTGTGAAATTACCCTAAGGGTAGTGAGAAAAGAGACATGACACAGCGACAGAGATACTAGATTTATGTCTTTATGCTTGTGGAAGGGAGCCATGAACTAATGTGATCTCAAAAGTGTGAACAAAAGCAAACCAAGGAACTGCATTCTTACCATAGATGTGGTGGGACCCTGATTTAGATTATAGAAACTTATTTGGACTTATGACTAATAACTATAAAGATATAAGTTTAAGATAACTCTTTCATTATCTATAATTTCTTAAAGGAATAAATAAAAAAGCTGCTAACATGTCTTTTATTTGAGGAGTAGCTACTACTGAAGATTCCATATCAAGAATAGAAGCTGCAGGCTTAATTCATTTTATGTTCATATATAAATAGAAGAAATAATATTAATTCAGAGATATGTCATCTATTACATGTTATGTCTCCCTGCTACCCACAGGATACAAAATATATTCTCTATCTCAAATACCATCACTCTAGTCCACCATTCAGATGCTATCATGGTTTTTGGTCTGGAAGATGAAGAGAAACCAGTAGTTGCTAACTTTTCAACATGTGTGTGTACCAAAAATGGGAAAAAAGTTGTGTTTTAAAAAAGAAGAGACCTGGACTTCCGGTCAAGATGGCGACCACCTAGCTGCACTACAAACAACAAGGGAAAAAAAAGGTAAGTATTCAAGGGAAATTAGGAACTTTTTGAATAGGGAGGGCACAGATCCGGGAAAAGAGGGAAGCACACACCCCCGCGACCCACGCCCCGCCACCCCGCCCGCCGCGAATCGCGGCATTGGGCTCGGCCCGGCGCCTCAGCGGCCAGGCGCCCCGTGCGCACCAAGCCCCACACGCCCCGCGACCCGCGTGCGCCCCACAACCCCTAGGCCCCACGCCCGCGCACCCCCCGCCCCCGCCAAGCGCGCTCCTCCCCCCCATGGCGCCCCACGCTCCCTATCCACACGCAGAGGCACAGCCCGAGCGAACCGAAGCTGCCCCGAGCCCCACCCCCGCGCACCTCGAGACACCCCCCTGCCCCCCGCCCGCCCCAACCCCCGCACGCCCCACCCCCCGCGCGCCCCACGTTCCCTATCCACACTCAGCAGGCGCGCCCCAAGCGCCCCACGCCACGCCCCGGGCGCCCAGGCGTGCCCCACACCCCTGCGCCCCGAGACCCCCGCGCCCCGAGACCCCCGCGCCCCACCCCCACGCGCCTCGAGCCCCCACCCCCGTGCGCCCCACCCCCGCCCCCGCTTCCCCCACTCGCCCAACACTCCCTACCCACGTGGCAGGCGTGCTCCAAGCGCTGCTGAGCGTCCCCGGGCGCCCAGGTGTGCCCCGCGCCCCCGCGTCCCCCGAGCCCCCGCGCCCCACCCCCGCCCTCCTTGAGCCCCCCGCCCCCCCCCCCCGTGCACCCCACCTCGCAGAGCGTCCATAGTGCCCCACGGTGTCCTGCAGCATCCCCCAGCGTCCCACGCTCCATCTTACCTCACCATGCTCCACACCCCCTGCAAGACCCGCGACCCCCTTGACCCCCTCCCCCGCGCGACCCGCCCGCGAGTCCAGAGCACCCCGCGGCTTCCCACAGCGTCCTGCGCCCCCCCCCCCCCCGCGCCCACCCGAGCGCCCCGCGCTCCTAGCCATCCACCCTCCCCACGCGCTCTGCGCCCCCACCCCCACGCGCCCCGGAGCATCCACGCCCTGAGCCCCGTGCACCCTGAAGCGCTCCCTGCCCCCCCTTCGCCCCACCCCGGCGCCTCCCGCCCCCCACCCTGCACGCCCCTCGTCCCCCTGCTGCACGCGGCCCGGGCACCCCCGTAGTCCCGAGCACATCCCTGCGTGCCCAGGCGTGCCCCGTGCCCCCTGTGCCCCACCCCCACGCGTCCAGCGCCCCGGAGTGCCTCAGCATACCCCGCCCCCCGTCCACGTCCCGCGCCCCACGCGCGACCCCCTCAACACCCCCCGCAAGACCCGCCCCCCCCCCGCGCGTCCAGAGCACCCTGCGGCATCCCTTGGCACCCCGCACCCCAGTGTGCCCCGCGCCCCCTCCCCCCACGCGCACCCTGCACCCCCCGTGCACCCCGCGCACCCCCCACGTGCCCTGTGCCCCTAGCCCCCCCGCGCCTCCCGCAAGCTCCTCCGCGCCCCCCTGCGCACCCCGTGACCCCCTGCGCTCCCCCCCACGCCACCCAGGTGCCCCGCACCCTGCCGCGCCCCGCACACCCCCCCTGCATGCGCACACCCCCGCACCAACAGCGCGCCCCTCACCCCCTAACTAATCAGAGCACCCCACGCCCCCCACCCCTCCAGGGCACCCCACCCTGCGCCCCCTGAGCCCTGCCACCTACCGCACACCCCACCCTGATTGCCCGGTGCCCCGGCGCACCCCGACCCCCCCCCCCGCCGTGTGCCCCACTCACTCCATACACACCATCGCACCCTGCGCCCCCTTCTGCCCACCCGCCCACGCACCCTCTGCACATCCCGCATGGCTGTGCACTGATCGGGCACCCACCAGTCACGCCTGCCAGCCTGCTGCACTGAAGCTGAGACCTCCTACCTTGCCCTTGTTCTCTGATCCTGCGAGTAGACCAGCCACGTGGTGCTAGCTTCGCAGGCCTGTGGGGGCCACCCCTGTCGTGAATAGGTGGCTGCCAGATCCCCTGCTGCTGTGCTCATATCACTTGTCGCCAGTCAGCTTCTGCTGTGTCCTGATTCCGTACCCACATCATCTGCCTCTGCACTACAATTGCACGTGCAGCAGGCCCACCCCACAGCAAGAGCCACATAAGTCCACATTGAGTCACTAGTGCCAGCGCAGCTGCCATCCCCTACCTGTACATCGCCACCCAGCCCCCACTCCCCTGAGGCGGAAGAGCACAGACTGTTTACAGACCCCAGTGTACCTAGCCAGAATCTAGGCACCTTCAGGGCTTGCTACCTCAGTCCCCTTTCAAGCTCAATGGCAGGCAGCTTAGGTGCATTACTGGGTGAGAATTCAGGCAACTCTGGTGCCCCTGCCAGGCTATAGGTAGGCGGCTTTAGCAAGACTGAGCAAAAACCCAGGCTGCTTACAACTGCCCCAGGCTGCCTTGGATTTGCATTAAGCTAGATCCCAGGCTGCTCCACCTACCTACCTGCCCATACACTGACATGGGTAGACCACAGCCCAAAAGAAATAACACGAAAAATAAAATGGTAGAAAATCCAGACAGATCACCCAGTCCAACAAGGATCACAACTAACCAAAAAATAGAAGAGTGTTTAGGATCAGAACATCAAGTGGAAGCAATGAACAATGCAACCCTGACCAAACTACTGCTAGAACTGACACGAAAGCTACAAAGGATAGATAATCATATGGATTCTACCATCATTAAGCTAGAGCAATATGATAAGACACTGGAAGGAATTCAAAGAGAGCTAAGAGAGTTGAGGGAGAGTGAAAAAAAAGAGGACCTTAAAAATCAGCTGGCCACACTAAATGAAAACATAAAGAAATGCAAGGATGATTTCCAAGAATCAGCAAGACAATCAGAAAATGAGACAAAAAGGGAGCTGGACAAAGCGATGGAAGTGATACATAGGAAAGTAGTAGAAAATGCAAACTTAATTGAACAAGTCCAAAACTCACTAGAGGCTCTCAAGAATAGAGTCAGCGAAGTGGAAGATAGAAATTCTGATCTGGAAGACAGGATGGAAGAAACAGTTCGAGAGTCCAAAAATTTCAGTAAGTTCAAAAGTTCCTGTGAACAGAACATGAGAGAATTGTGGGATACACTTAAACGTCCTAATATCAGAATCATTGGAATACCAGAAGGAGAAGAATTTCAGACCAAAGGCATGGAGAACTTATTTAACACCATAATTGAAGAAAACTTCCCCCGTCTCTTAAAAGAAAGGCCCATCAAGATTCAAGAAGCAAACAGAACTCCTAACCGACTAGACCAAAGGAGAAACTCCCCAAGGCATATTATCATTAAGACTCTAAACATTGACACCAAGGAAAAAATCCTAAAAGCAGCTAGGGAAAAACAGCACACCACTTTCAAAGGAAACCCCATCAGAATTACTTCAGACTTCTCAATGGAAACCCTGAAAGCTAGAAGGGCCTGGAATGATACTCTCCAAACTCTAAGAAACTATGGCTTTCAACCCAAACTACTCTACCCGGCAAAAGTCTCCCTTATAATAGATGGTGAAAGGAAAATTTTCCATGACAAAACTCAGCTTTACAATTATATGAACACAAAACCAAACCTACAGAAAGTACTCCAGGAAATTCTCCACAGAGAAGAAACAAATAACCAAACACAAATGCCTACAAGAAGAAGAAGATCACAGCAACCAAACCCAGAGTAGATAGAAAAAAAAAGTAAATAAATAAATTCCATGAAAATGCCAACACACCTCTACCACCACAACATGACAGGGATCAAATCAAATCTCACAGTCATCACCCTAAACATTAATGGCCTTAATTCATCCATCAAGAGACACAGGCTAACAGGGTGGATCAAAAAATTAGACCCCACAATCTGCTGCCTTCAAGAAACCCACCTTACCACTAAAGACAGAAACCTCCTCAGGGTGAAAGGGTGGAAAACAATATTCCAAGCAAATGGGAATAAGAAACAAGCAGGTGTAGCTATATTAATATCAGATAAAGTTGACTTCAAACCAAAAACAATCAAAAAAGACAAAGAAGGCTACGTCCTACTTGTAAAGGGAACAATCCATCAAGAGGATATTACAATCATAAATCTGTATGCACCAAACACAGGGGCACCGCAGTTCATAAAACAAAACCTACTTGACAATAAAACAGAAATAACCACCAACACCATCATAGCTGGGGACTTTAACACACCATTATCAGTAATAGACAGATCATCCAAACAGAAGCTCAACAGGGAAGTAAGAGAGCTCAACAAAACCATAGAGCACTTAGACCTAACAGACATCTACAGAACTTTCCATCCCAAATCCACAGACTACACATTCTTCTCAGCAGCCCACGGAACATTCTCTAAAATAGACCATATACTGAGTCACAAAGATAGCCTCCACATATTTAGGAAAATCGACATAATTCCCTGCATGATATCAGATCATAATGCTATAGTCCTAGAAATCAACAACAAAAAAACCAACAAGAGCCCCAACGGCAACTGGAAACTGAATAGCACACTCTTAAACAATAAATGGATAGTGGATGAAATAAAAAATGAAATTGCAAAATTCCTGGAATTGAATGACAATGAGAACACATCATACCAAAACTTGTGGGACACAATTAAGGCAGACCTCAGGGGAAATTTCATAGCACTCAATGCCTTCATAAAAAAGACAGAAAGATCCCAAATCAATAACCTAACCATCCACCTAAAGGCATTGGAAAAACAAGAAAAATCCAACCCAAAGAGCTCCAGAAGGAAAGAAATAATTAAAATCAGAGCACAAATTAATGAATTGGAAGCCAAGGAAACAATTAAGGCAATTGACAAAACAAAGAGCTGGTTCTTTGAAAAAATAAACAAGATTGACAAACCTCTGGCCAATTTGATCAAGCAAAAAAAAGAGAGACTCCAAATTAACAAAATTCAAAATGAAAAAGGAGAGATCACAACAGACATCAGTGAAATCGGCAGAATCATCAGGACTTATTTCAAAAACCTCTACTCCACAAAACTGGAAAATATGGAGGAGATGGATAAATTCCTGGATGCATATCATCTACCAAAGCTAACCTCAGAGCAGATCAACCACCTCAATGAACCCATCACGCTCATGGAGATTGAAAAAGTAATAAAAACCTCCCAAAAAAGAAGAGTCCAGGACCAGATGGATTCCCAGCCGAATTTTATCAAACCTTCATGGAAGAACTCAAACCAATCTTCCTAAAACTGTGCCACACAATTGAAGAACAGGGAAAACTACCCAACTCCTTCTATGAAGCTAGTATCACCCTAATCCCAAAACCAGGCAGAGATGCCACAAGAAAAGAAAACTATCGGCCTATTTCCCTAATGAACATAGACGCAAAGATCCTCAACAAAATTCTTGCAAACCGAATCCAACAACACATCAAAAGCATTATCCACCTTGACCAAGTGGGATTTATCCCAGGAACACAAGGGTGGTTCAACATACGAAAATCTGTCAATGTAATACACCACATAAACAAGCTTAAACATAAAAATCACATGATCATTTCGATAGATGCAGAAAAGGCCTTCGACAAGATACAACATCACTTCATGATCAAAACATTGGAGAGAATCGGCATGGCAGGTTCACATCTTAATATAATAAAGGCAATATACAAAGCTCCAAAGGCCCAAATAATACTTAATGGAGAGAGACTGGAGGAATTCCCATTGAGATCAGGAACAAGACAGGGATGTCCTCTCTCACCACTGCTTTTCAATATAGTTCTAGAAGTCCTAGCCCAAGCAATAAGGCAGGAGAAGGAAATAAAAGGGATACAATTTGGAAAGGAAGAAGTTAAGTTAGTGCTATTCGCCGATGACATGATTGTATATGTAAGAGACCCGAGAGACTCCATCCCAAAACTCCTGAAGTTTATTAACTCCTATAGCAAAGTAGCAGGATACAAAATCAATGCACAAAAACCGGAAGCATTTCTGTATGCAAATGACAAAGACACAGAAAAAGAAATAAAGGACATAGTCCCATTTTCAATAGCAACAAAAAAAAAAAAAATACCTTGGAATAACATTAACCAAGGAAGTAAAAGATCTATGCAATGAAAATATAAAAACTCTCAAAAAAGAAATTGAGGAGGACTTGAAACGATGGAAAGACCTCCCATGCTCCTGGATAGGCAGAATTAACATTGTGAAGATGACAATCCTACCAAAGGCAATATATAGATTTAACGCAATTCCAATTAAAATCCCTACAGTGTTCTTCACAGACATAGAAAAAATGATCTCAAATTTCATATGGAAAGGCAGAAGGCCTCGCATATCCAAACATATCCTCAGCAAAAGAAATACCTCTGGTGGCATCACCATACCCGATATAAAGTTTTACTACAAAGCCATAGTAATAAAAACAGCATGGTACTGGCATAAAAACAGGAATATAGACCAATGGAATAGACTTGAGGACCTGGATTTTGGGCCAAGCAACTATAGCTACTTGATATTCGACAAAGGCCCAAACAATATAGACTGGAAAAAAGATAGCATCTTCAACAAATGGTGCTGGACAAACTGGATAACCACATGCAGGAAACTAAAACTTGATCCACACATTTCACCATGCACAACACTCAAATCCAAATGGATCGAAGACCTCAACATAAGACCAGAAACTCGAAAACTACTGGAAGAAAATTTAGGAAGTACCTTCCATGATATAGGAATGGAAAAAGACTTCCTGAATAAAACCCCAGTGTCTCAAGTTCTTAAACAGTCACTCAACCATTGGGATCATATGAAGCTGAAGAGTTTCTTTACAGACAAGCATATAATAAGCAAAGCCAATAGAATACCCACAGAATGGGAGAAAATATTTGCAGGTTATCCAACTGATAGAGGCCTTATCTCTAGAATTTACAAAGAACTCAAAAGTCTAAACAATAAGAAGACAAATACCCCACTCACAAAATGGGGCACAGAGTTAAACAGGCAATTCACAGAGGAAGAGATACAAATGGCAAACACACACCTAAGAAAATGTTCATCATCCCTAATCATCAGAGAAATGCAAATTAAAACAACTATGAGATTCCACCTTACCCCAATAAGGATGGCCAACATCAAAAGGTCAAATGAAAATAAATGCTGGTGAGGATGTGGAGAAGCAGGGACACTCATTCACTGTTGGTGGGAATGCAGGATGGTACAACCACTTTGGAAAGCAATATGGAGACTCCTGAAAAAGCTGACTATAGAAATACCAACAGACCCAGTTATACCATTACTGGGCATGTACCCTAAAACCTTCAAACCACAGGCCAGAGAGATTTGCTCAACCATGTTTGTAGCAGCTCAATTTGTAATAGCTAAAAGCTGGAATCAACCCAGATGTCCATCATTAGAAGAATGGATAACAAAGATGTGGTATATTTACACAATGGAATTCTATACAGCAGTAAGAAAAAAATGACATAAAGAAATTTGAGGAAAAATGGTTGAACCTGGAACAGATCATTCTCAGCGAACTTACCCAATCACAGAAAAAAAATCGACACATAGTCTCATTCATCTGCAACACCTAAACTGAATCTGCCCAAGATGCCTTACATACCCAGCAAGCACCTCATGGACTAGACAATAAGATGGATGGGAGGGCGGGGAGGGAATCAAAGGGTGGAAAACAGTAATCCGGACCCAAACGGCAATGGTACCATAAAATTCTACTTCCTAAAAGACAGACCAAATGGCTGAACCTTCACTAGACCCTTACAGGAAACACTTGAACCACAAGACACTGGAGAGGGTAGGATCAAGACTGACCTAAATCTCCTACATCTTCCCTCCCTCCCTCTCCCCCTCTCCCCTCTATCTCTCTCCTCTCTAACTCTTGTGTATTAGTTATCTTTTTCCTCAATTTCTTAGTGGACACTGTCCTGTAACCCCCACTTCCAGCTTGGGCCTACCATCCACAATGAGCTTTTGATCAGAGAAACCTACAGGTTTCCCAAAACAATAACAGACTTCTGTCAGAGTACTTGATGACCCACCAAAGGCCAGTGATAAGACCCTATTGCTGAAGACTCCATACGCAGCTGACACGTAAAATGGAATGACATGGCTGGAAGCCAGGAGAGAGTCAGTCCCCAGACAGTCAGCATGTCTAGCGCCAGAAGGCGCTACATAGGCGACTGGGGGAAATGACCAAGATCTGTCCAAGCAACACATTGTTTAACCTAATTAGCAACAAATAACCGGAAGTGATGCCCACACAAGTGCAATAGTGGTACACAGCCATGGTGAGGAATCAATTGCTCTTGATTTGGCTAACTGATCCACTCAGTGGTACTAGACGCTTAGCTGGAGCTGGGAAACAAGTCAGAACCATACCCAAACACAAGCCCACTCTACAATATCAAGCTATCATCAATCACGGGGTATAAGAGGGCCTACACCTATCAAACTGTCTATCAAAAAAGTAAGTGTTATCTCAATTTTCTGGGTGCTAACTTACTCTCCGTTGGAGAATCTGCTTCTCTTTTCCAGATAGATGCAGATCCTAAGAAGAGAGCTGCCCCAACATACCTCAAAAGGGGCCCAACTGAAACTAAGGACAACTGGCGAAATTAGCAAGGGTGATGTTTTCCTGTGAACCGGATACCATCACAAAGGGGAAGGAAATCAACGCAGAGAAATATCAACTCCTACCAAATCAGAGAGCCAAAGCCTCAGAGGCCCCCAACACCTCAGCACTGAAGCGGACCAAAAATGAACCCAACATGGCTCAGGGAAATCTTGCGGAAGAGGGGGCGGAAAGAATGTCAGAGTTACATGTTGGGTCATGATTTGCAGAGACATTTATCATACTAATAACTGGGGACTAACTCCACAATGTACGACCCATTTTCATTAACAAGGAGGGTCTAATGGGAGGGGGTAGATCACAGATGAGCCTAAATAATGGTACCAAACTGCCTGTATTTACTGAAATGAAAACTAATAAATTAAATTAAAAAAAAAAAAGAAGAGACCTGCTCTCTAAGCATACTATTTGTAGAAAAGTGACAGTGTAGCAAGGTTCACGCACAGGGCTGCTTAAAAATTCTTTGCCAGTGCTTCTAAAGTAAAAGTGGGGGAAAGGATGGCATTCCCAGGGAATATTATTTACAATCATGGAAGTTGTTAATAAAGAAATCATAATAAAAGGAAAGAAAGAAAAAGGAAGGAACCTAAAAGAGTAAAGGATACATGTTGAGGATTTTGAAAGATCATCAAGTTACGACTATAAGTATCTCACCTTCCAATTGACTTGAGAAACAGAGAAAGAGAGAGAGAGAGAGAGAGAGAGAGAGGAGAGATTGAACAATACCTTGATCATTCAAAGCTTCAGAGAGAAATAGCAAGAGAGGGAAAGAAAGAATCTTTGCAATTATTAGTTTGTGGTATGGCCAATCTTACAAATTGAAAAGACTAGAAGATTATAGATTTTTACACTACTAAGCAGAATTGTAAAATCTTGATAAAGGTTAATTATCAGCAAGAATGGCATGTGCTATTAAAAATACATCTATTATTCCTTTGGTACCATGGTAAAAATAAATATATATTTTGGAAATGGTTACACTCAATTCTTTCAGATATACATCACAAAATTAAACTGTTTAACCATTACAATTACAATGTTGAGTAAAGTCTATAATCTCTCTTTACATGGTACAAAAAATTCATGGTTTATGAAAGTTCTGAGCTTGTTATTTTATTTCATGTGCTTAGTCTACTGTTTGACATTATGCTTCAAGGTGGGTACTGTATGGTGAGCCTACATCAATGGTCAAACTTCTATAGTTAAACTAGAGGAAGTGTTTTAATGATTACTGCATGGTCACACTAGATAATTACTCTTGATTTGATTTGCATCCCTTTACTATTAGATTGATTAGATGCCACAGTGTGATGTTGTATATGCCCTAAATTGATGACTTGCATTTAGGACCTTATCTCTGACAATTAATACCAGGGTCAGCACTCTTAATTCAGAAAATAATGTATTGAAGCTATTATAAGTATATAACTTATTAGAAGTGAACAGGGAGTTTACAGCATGATTAATGTTCTGGAGAAATCAGATCCTTCCAAAACAACACAGAAACTTACCGCAAAACTATCTACAAAGTCGATTGCCACAACCACATAACCATTACCCCAAGACCCACACAACAAACCAAAATCTCCCTAACAACAAAATTTATTCATGGGCCCTGAATATTTCTCAAGTAATTAACTGCGTATTTTTATCAAAAGGAAAAAAATTGATGTTGCAATAAAGTATCAAAATGTAAGAGGTGAACATTCAGATTTAGATTTGTAAATATCACATACCAATGAAATAATCCAGAACTCCTTGAAGAAACAGCTGACTTTAGTGCCAAGGTAGCATATAACAAAGTTGTTCTGGAAAATCTAATACACATATTAAGTCCATAAGACACTGGCTAGATAAATAAGGATTTAAATATATTATAATAAGAGCATCATCTTTTGCAGTACTTTATTATATAGAAGGTAAATTCCATTTTCTCTTGCTTTGAGTTTGTGTTTGACAATAACTTGTTTCTAAAATATGATGGCAGAAAGATAGTAGCTTTATACTGTAGGCATGTCTGTGTTTCCTACCCAGATTATAAAGGTTAGTACCCCAGTTATTATAATTATAACATCCATAACAATGTATCATTTAAAATATTTACTGACTGAATTTTGAGGCATTCCTAAAATTCCTGGTAAGTATTCTTGAAAGGTTTTGGGTCACAATAACAAATTAATGTGTTTAAGATAAATATTTCAGAAAGGCAAAAAGAAACAACAGAATGATAGCTAAACATAGCATATTCTTCTGGGCTAATCAGAGTCACAAAAGAAAATAGATTAACTTATTCCAAAGTATTGAATTTAATCAATATTAGTGGGCTAATGAGAGTATCTTAGTTTTGACCAATGTTCCATGGGTGCTTATATTAATGAAATGCTGTAGATTAACATTAAAGGAAATTTGTTACAGAATATACAACCACCCTTTTATCTCTTTCATTTTATTTAAATAAACTTACTCTAAAAATCACTAATTAATAATGTAGAGAGACTGAACTCAGTATGGTATAGCATGCCTCTGGTTCCAGAATTTGGGAGATGGAGGTGGGTAATTTCAAATTGAGGAAGAAATAGTGTTTCAATCCCAGGTCTACCATGACCAAATAGTGAGATTTTGTCATGAAAATAAAAAGTAGAGGAACGTTCATTACTTTGCAATATTATGACAAAAGTATTTGACAAAATCAACTTAAGGGAAGAAAGACTTATTTTGGTTCACAATTGTAAAGGTCCTCATTGGTGTGCAAGGCATGGTACCACTCTTGGCAATGTATGTGGCTAATTCCACAAGTGGAGTCAAAGAATTGGAGAAATTGGCCAAAAAACAGAGGCTGGGTTAACCTTCAAAGCCCCAACAGCAATGAGCCACTTCTACCTCTAAAAGTTCAATAACCTTCGTAGTGTTATAAGCTAAAGAAAATGTTCACAACTTAACCCTGTGGTGTGTGTGTGTGGGGGGGGCATTTTAGATTCCAACTATGCTAAGTTTTCAAAGGTTGTTTTTTTTTTTTGTTTTTTTTTTTTTTCTACCAGTACACTTGACCACCAATAAGGGCAACTTCATATAGAGGAAAAATTCTGATTCATATGGTATCTTTTGTGAAGTTCTTGCAATTCAAAAATTGAATATGGACTGGAGAGATGAGTTAGTAATGAAAGTGTTTGTCTGAAAAGTTTAAGGACTAAAGTTTGATTCCCCAGTACCTGTGTAAGCCAGATGCAACAGGTGGTGCATGCATCTGGAGTTCATTTATAGTGTCTAGAGGCCCTGGCACACCCAGCCTTTCTATATCTTCCTCTGTCTTTCTCTGCCAAATAAATCTTAAAAACAAAATATTTTAAAAATGGAAATCTTTAAAATTTGAAAAGAACAACAAAACAAAACACTATGGACAAGAAATTGATAACAATCAGAGGATAAAGATGTCAGAACAGTCCTTATTTGGGACAATTAAGATTACTGAACCCAAGGTGTGTTGGGGGAAAGGGGAGAATAGTTAGTTCCTTTTGCTTTTATTACAAATAATTTCACAAACAACTTTCTTATTCATAAATATACTGCTTAGGAGTGAATTATTTTGTAATACTAATCAAAAGGTTGAAAACACACCTTAGTAAATATATAATAGATGATACTTGGGTCAATGTTGTATGTATTTCTATACCAAAAAGAAAATATTGCTGAACATTCAGAAATATTTGCCTGCAGTATGAATTGGGCTAAAATTTCTTGTAAGTATTAAATACTTGAATATTCTTTATTATGCCTATTGTTAATTTTCTCACTAGATGTTCTACATATTGAATATATATTTTCTATTTAATAAAATAGTAAGTTTAAAGGCCAAGCCATCTCCTATTAACTTTTGCATTGTGATTTAGAAAGAAGCACAGTGTTACCATGTAAACACATAATAGATTATAAAAGTGTATTTTCTTGAGCTAGGGTTTTGCTCCAGCACAGGCTGACCTAGAATTCATTCAGTAGTCTGAGGATGGCCTCGAATTCACATGATCCTCCTCCTACCTCTGCCTCCCAAGTGCTGGGGCTAAAGGAATATACCACCACGCCCAGCTATAAAACTGCATTTTAAAAGGGGCAGAATACAAATACATAAATATTTAGTTATATGAGAAAATTTGAATCAAAGATCAATGATTTGAAATTGTGAAAATTGTTTTATAATTCTAACATGTACTTAGATTGTGTTACAATTAGGAAGATGGTATTTCAGGATTCTTCACAAAAATTATAGTATAAGAATTAAACTGAGGGCTGGAGAGATGGCTTAGCAGTTAAGCACTTGCCTGTGAAGGAAGCCTAAGGACACTGGTTGTATGCTTGATTCCCCAGACCCATGTTAGCCAGATGCACAAGGGTCACACGCTTCTGAAGTTCATTTGCAGTGACTGGAGGCCCTGGCCTGCCCATTCTGTCTCTCTTTCTCTCTGTCACTCTCAAATAAATAAATAAAAATTTATTTAAAAAATAAACTGATAATACTTATCATAAAAATTAAACTAAATATTACATTTTTCACATATAATGGGCCAAAGAGCCAAAATTGATTCTCTTTATGTTTTACAATCAAGATGAGGGTACAGAATTACACCTTTTCAACTTAAATATTTTGAGGTTAACCACTTTCCTCGGGCATTTCTTGGGCTTTGATATGAATATCACAGCATATAACATGCTGTAAAGACTCAATTGCATGATCCATGTGTAGCAGACAGCTTCAGGTTCACTGAGATGAACTTTCAGACCAGGCACAGTTTATTGAGGAAGGGATTTATTGAAGCTTACAGATCCAGGGGAAGTTCCATAATGGCAGAAGAAGCTGGCCTGCCTTCCCAGGCCCAAGCAGATGGAGTTAGTACAAGCCTAAATGTCAAAAGCCAGAGCACAGTTCAGGAACTCCAGCTAGGCACACTTTGCATATCTTTAGATTGAAATCGAAAACCCACCACCACACCTTAAGATCACCCAGTGACATTGCCTCCAGCCAGATAGCCAGCAGATGCAAACTACAAACAAAAAAGAACTGAATATATTGGGGCCATCTATTCTATTCAAACCACCACACCATGATACATTATGTGTCTTTTATTAAAGACTCAAGAACACCAGCAATCTATTTCAAATTCAATTAAAGCAGTTATGTCTGGGGAATTATGTCGGTATCCAGACCTGACAAGGTTCTAATATAATATTAATTATCTTTGAAGTTATTAAATGTGTCCACTAAATTGATTTATTTCAATATTTAGCTTATCATTCCTTAGATTTTATTCTCACTAATAGAACTGAACAAACACCAGAGTGAGGAAGATACAATGATTAAGCTTAAAAATAATTGAACTCCACTTACTAATACAACATTGCCAAATGTACCTACATAATTTCCCCACCTCAATTATTTTATATTCAAAAGGAACAAAGTGACTTCACATTTTTGACATAAAATATAATTTCTTTTTTAAAAAAATTGTTTTGTTTACTTTTATTTATTTATTTGAAAGTGATGGACAGAGAGAGAGAAAGAGGCAGGTAGAGAGAAAGAGAGAATGGGCATGCCAGGGCCTCCAGCCACTGCAAATGAACTCCAGAGTCATGTGCCCCCTTGTGCATCTGGCAAACGTGGGTCCTGGAGAATCAAGCCTCGAACCGGGGTCCTTAGGCCTCAAGGCAAGCACCTTAACTGCTAAACCATCTCTCCAGCCCAACATAAAATATAATTTCTATCTACAGCACTGTCATAATATGCTTGTCAATCCTGAGTTTAAAAAATTACCAGTATTGTAGTCTGTTTTAGTTACTGTACAAAACTACCATAAATTAGATAGCTTATAAAAAGAGGAATATATTACTTTATAGTTCTATAGGCTAGAAAGTCCAAAGTGTCAGCAACTGTGCTGTCTGGTGAGGTCAGGTTGCTAATAGATAGCATCAAAACATCCTCACAAAGACACATGGATGCCCTCTGGGCTCTTTTATAAGGTCATGAATCCCATTCACAAGGGCTTAGACTTCATACTCTAGTTATCTTCCAAAGACTACATGCATTAGTGCCAACCCTGTGAGAATTTGATTTTAGTATAAAGAGCTGACATACTGACAAGATTTCTGACTAAAAAAAATGAATGGTTGGTGTTCACGATTTGGCCTTCAACCAATATTATTTGACTTTTTTTGTTTGATACATATATAGCATAAATAATAATAATTAATAATGATATATTCCCTACATTCTATACTTAAAATATCTTAAATTCAAAATAACTAACAAGTACTTATTCAAAAAAGTACTTATTTAAAATACTTTTATATAGAAAACAGAATTTAAATTATAACAAAAATAGTTGTCATCCTAAAATTTATTTAACTATGCATAAAAATATAGATTTGAAATAAATTATACACTTGTAAAAGTAATTCTCATATTAAGGAAGTTTTTGAAATATAATTCACACATCCTGAAATGAATACATGGATCCTAATGTCACTGCACTAAACATTTTAGATGCATACTGGGGATCAAACTCACATCCTCATGCTTGAAAGGCATCTCCACACTGATCTGTCACCACAACCCACATTTCCTCATTTTGATTCCTTAATATGGTAACAGTAGGTGAATAGAACTAGATATGAGGCTCTAGGGCCTGCTGGTCAATTCAGCTCTCAGTGATACTGGTCAGCTTCTGTAACAAATGTTACAGATTCATACATTTATGAATCTGTTTCCATATAGTTTGTGATTAGTACTTCTAAATTATTTTAATAATTTTGGTGTATGTTCAATAACTATGAATTTATTTGAAAATTTTGATAAGTTTAAATAAATCTCTCCAAAGAAATTTTTTATTTATTTATTTGAGAGAGACAGAGACAGAGAGAAAGACAGATAGAGGGAGAGAGAGAGAATGGGCGTGCCAGGGCTTCCAGCCTCTGCAAACGAACTCCAGACGCGTGCGCCCCCTTGTGCATCTGGCTAACGTGGGACCTGGGGAACCAAGCCTCGCCTCGAACCGGGGTCCTTAGGCTTCACAGGCAAGCGCTTAACCGCTAAGCCATCTCTCCAGCCCAGAAAAGCTTTCTTGATCCCTTCGCATCATCATCCTGGATGTCTCTCTTTGTTCTGGGAAAGGCTCAAAATTCACTGCATAATTTCAACTATGTGAATTAGTTGATTTTCTTTGAAGAATCTCTCCAAACATATTTTTCTTGCTCAGCTGTCTTTTGTACAAAATCAGGAAAAATTACACTGACAGAAAGTGCTGTAGTTTCCTCATCCCTGCTAATTCTGATAAACCAAATTTTACTAGACCATTTTATTGAGGAATGACAAAAAGGAGAAGGACGAGAGTTTTATATATTCAAGAACTGGAGAGATATCTCAGTGGATAAGGCTTTTGCCTGCAAAGCCAAATGACCCAAGTTCAATTCCCCAGTACCCACATAAAGCCAGATATACAAAGTAGTAAACATATCTGGAGTTCATTTGCAGCAGGCAGAGGTCCATCGCTACCTATTTTCTCTTTCTTCTTTCTCTGTATGTTTGCAAATAAATAACTAAATAATAAATAAAAATGTCCAAGACCTCAGAAGAAGGGAATCAATGTTCAGAATCTGAATGTGAATATTCCAACATGTATATTTCTATAAAAGTTTATATTTGCTTTTGGATTCTAACTTTAATCCCAAATGAAAGTCTGATTGAGATTACGTTGGTTGGAGCTAACAATATGTCACATTGTTTATTTTTACGTTATCAGATTTTATTTTGGCTTGTTTTGTTGAAAATTACTTTCAGTGAAAGAAACTGTATGTATATACCACCATTTTCAGACTTACAGAAATATTGTTAATAATGTAATTAAATTAATCATACACTATACCATGAGCTGTCTTTTATCATAGGAAATGCTGAGGCATTTTAAAATGAGCCTTATACTTGTGAAATTGGTAAGTTTAGGGGAATGAATTTGGTTATGAATATGTGAATTGGGATAATTCAAATTAATAAACTACAAAGCTTTATAACAGTACGTGTACTGATTGAACATAAGTTTATGCAAAGTTAAACATAATATTTTCTTCAAAAATATATGTGATAGAGTGGAAATGGATTATATTCACCTTGTAAAAGACAATGTAGACTGGCTTGAAGGGGCTTTGTTTTTCAAGACATAAAGCTGTCCTTTTGGAAGAAGTATAGTTTCTGTTATATTTCTAAGTTCTACGTAGCAGTCTAACTCACATGGGATGTCAAACCCAGCCAATATAACAAAAGTTGCATTATGTAATAAAATACAATTCCTTATGTTTACAAACAAATCTGTTACTTATATGCTAAGTGTGATGCTATTGTATCACTTTTTTTTCTTTCAATCTACATAGATTTTTATAATTGTACGTTGCCATACAACACTGAGCAGGTTTGATCAGGTAAAACCTGTTTTGCTGAATCACTTGCCTATAACACAAGTCATATAAAATAACTTTTTCAAAGAATCACAATAATTTAGCAGATATTTTGATTATAATATTTATAAATATTATTAATTGATACATATTGTAGAATTTAAGGCTTGTCCAAATTATTGTGTCTTTTCACTAGTCAATTAACATTAATGACTTTTATGTACATGGTTAGCATAATAAAAATAGCAATTTAAAAAATTTTTTTTTGTTCATATTTATTTATTTATTTGAGAGTGACAGAGAGAGAAATAGGCAAAGAGAGAGAGAGAGAGAGAGAATGGGCGTGCCAGGGCTTCCAGCCACTGCAAATGAAGTCCAGACACGTGCGCCCCCTTGTGCATCTGACTAACATGGGACCTGGGGAACCGAGCCTTGAACTGGGGTCCTTAGGCTTCACAGGCAAGTGCTTAACTGCTAAGCCATCTCTCCAGCCCCCAAATAGCAATTTTTATACATGTTTATAATTCCATTCTCAAAGAATAGTTTATATTATCATCATCCTAATATAGTATCACTCACTTAATGTTCATGAGTTGTGAAATGTCTACACAATTAAAAAATGAAGCAACCATCTATAGTATGACTTAGTATGCATCCTCAAATGGAATAAAAAGGAAGAAATATTAAATTAATTAATTAAAAATATAAAATTAATGCCTCTTGTGGTTTTACTATGATATGCTTTGCATGCTTGGTCCCCAGATGGTGGCACTATTTAGTGATTGGGCATAACTGGAAGTAGATTATTGTTCAGGCCATGTTGACAGCTATAATTGGTGTGCAATCTTTATATTGTTCTCTGCTTCCTGTCTACATTTAAGTGAAAAATTATTCCTTCACTGAGAATGTGTTATTGTCAAGTTCATGGAGCCAAGCAAACATGGACTGAACCCACTGAAACAGTGAGTCAAAGCAAATCTTTCCTTAAGTTGTTCTCTTGGGTATTTGGGTCACAACAATAAAAGGTGAATGACAGAAAATTAGTACCAATGAAGTGAGATAGTTACTGCCACTACCTAAGATTGTGGTACTTAAACCTTTGAACTGGTCTGTGGAAGAAAGTTGGAAGCATTTTGAGAAGCAGACTACACAGAGATTACAATGTTGTAAGCAGAACATAGTGGGAGACTCTATTGGGAGCTCAGAACACCAAAACACTGATGGAATTGTGAATTGTGAAACATACTTGAAGTGGTATCACATAAATATAGAGGCTCATTACAGTTGCAAAAAAAAAATGCCCTTCATGGTACATTCAAAAGAGAACTTGTATAAACCTTTGTCTATCTCTTAAAACTTTGGGAGAAGTTTGCTTTAAAACAAGGGGCCACGGACTGGAGAGATGGCTTAGCGGTTAAGCGCTTGCCTGTGAAGCCTAAGGACCCCGGTTCGAGGCTCGGTTCCCCAGGACCCACGTTAGCCAGATGCACAAGGGGGCGCACGCATCTGGAGTTCGTTTGCAGTGGCTGGAGGCCCTGGCGCGCCCATTCTCTCTCTCTCTGCCTCTTTCTCTCTCTGTCTGTTGCTCTCAAATAAATAAAAATAAATTAAAAAAAAAGAAAAAAAAAAAACAAAAACAAGGGGCCAGGCTGGAGAGAAGACTTAGCAGTTAAGGCACTTGCCTGTGAAGCCTAAGATCTCCTTTTGGAATCTCCAGGTCCCAGCTAGCCAGATGCACAGTGAGGCAAGCACGCAATGTCACACATGTGTCACAATGGGGCACACACATGTTGAGTTTGTTTGTGGTGCCTGAAGGCCCTTGCACACCCATTTTCTCTCTCTCTCTAAAAAAAAAAGATTAAATTTTAAACAAGGGTTAATTTCATCTTACAGAGGGGTGATAATTATCTACTTTTGCCTAGAATTGTAATAATTTATAATAAAGACCACAGAGAATAGAGTTGAAGTCTCATAGGTCAATCTGAAGGGCCAGATAGATAGACAGATGGAGATAAGTAAAACTTTTACTTATCTATGCATGAAGTGGCACATGCATTTGGAGTTTGTCTGGAGTAGCATGAACCCTGGCATGCCCATTTGCTCACTCTCTCTCTCTCTCTCTCTCTCACTCTCTTCCTAAAAATAAACAAATAATAAATAAATTAATTCATATTTTTTAAAAGAGGCCAGGGACTGGAGAGAGAGTTCAAAAGATAAAGTGCTTGCAATACAAGCATCTCAACTTGAGTTTTGACCCCTTGAATTTACATAGAGACCAAGCATGGCGGTATGGTCCTGTAATCCTAGCAATGGGTTTGTTCTACACCTTTCAATCCTCCCCATTGCCAGGCTCAAGTTTATGAATGTACAAAGTTATATGGTATACTTCACTCAGCATGCTCTGAAATTTGTTTATGCAATCCAATTTTTTCCTGCCTAGCTTAGCCTCTGAAAGCACATGGGGCCATGGTCCAACTGTGCTGGACTATCAATTTAGCTGTCATTTGCCTTTGAAAGTGTCTACGTGATGCTGATTTTGAAGGTATGCAGGAATAAGATAATAAAAGAGCATGGGAGATTCCATTTATATTTGCAATGAGAGGATAGAAAATCAATTAACATGCAACAGGCTTAGAAATTCTGGTAGCAGGGCCTGATACAGTGGTGTGTGAAACTATAAAAATGAAAGGAAAAATTCACTGGAGACACGAGAAATTAGAGTTAGCAAGGACATGGAATACATACTAAAGTAATACAAGCACTGAACACATCCAGAAAAAGAGAAAGAACATGTGGGCTGCTAGTCACAAGACCATGAGCCTAATTTTCAGCCCTTCAAACTCATATCATTGTCACCATGTGTATGAGAAGCTGGGCATGGGAATTTAGGATTAAATGTACACAGATGGGTGTCGAGACTTCCTTGTCCCATTCCTAATTTATATGCTGCCATTCACCCTTTTTGGAATGGATCGTTTAACTTGGTGCTGCTATATCTCAGAATATAACTTTTATAGCTAAAAGTTTGCCTTAGTACTTGTCAGACAATACCACAATGGGATGGTTGGAGAATGTAGAAAATATTGGAGATGAGTTAAATTGTGCTTTTGTTTTATGAGATATCCCTGAGTATGGGGGAAGTGCAATGAATATGTTTAATATGAGATTAAATGCAATGTTATGGTATAAATATTAAATGTCTCTTAAAGACCCATGTTTTAAATTATTGGTCCCTACATGATGGCACTAATATGGAATGATCTTTAACATTTAGAGCTAGTGCTTGATTGCATTGTCTTGATCATGGGAAATATGTCTTTAAAATTTATTTATAGCATTCAGATCCTTCCTCACATTCTTCTTTGTGTGTCTATGAGGTGAAAAATTTACTTCACTATATACTTTTGCTGCTGTATTGTCCTGCCAAAGTATTTAGTAACCATCAATTTAACTTTCTGAAAAAAAAAATTATATTATTAACTTTTCATTTCTGGGCAAATACATAGCAAATATCAGTTTAAAGGAGGAAGGGTTTATTTCAGCTTACAGTTCAAGGTTACAATCCACTTTGGCTGGAGAAATGGCAGCTGGATATTGAAGCAGCTGGTCACATTTAGCCACAGTGAGGAAGCACAGAGTAAGCAGTGCTACTGCTCAGCCAGGGCGCTCTCTCTCTCTCTCTCTCTCTCTCTCTTCTGCTCTCCTTTTTTTTTTTTTTTTTAAACAATCCTGGACCCTGGCCCATGGGATGATACCATTCACTATTGAGGTGATTCTTCATGCTTCAATTAATCTGATCAAGTTAACCTTACATAGATATACAGAGAGTCTAACCTAATCAACTTGACAATCACAAAAAACATCCCAAGTCTATCTCTTGCCAGCATTTACCGCACGACTAACCTTTGTAAATCATAACTTTATACCCCTTATCTTCACAGGTCCATTGCTCTCTCATACTGCAAAATAACTTCAGTCAAATTTCAGAGACTCACAGTCTTAACAGTTGCAGAATTATCCCTAAGGCTATAGTCTGGTCTTAACTTATATTCAAGGAAGTCTCAACCGTGAATCCTACAAAACCAAAATATAAATTACATACTTTCAACATATAATGCATAAGAATACTCATTTCAATTTCAAAAAGAAGGGATGTGAACATATAAAAGAAAAGTTGAACCAAAGCAAGTAAAACCCAACAGGGCAGGCACCAAATCACGCAGCTCCACGCTTGGTATCTGCACCTCTTGATGAAATCCAACTGGCTCTATGGGGCTTGGATAGCTTCACTCCTCCACCACTGTTCTCTGTAGACTTTTTCATGGACCAGATCCTCCTTGATACCACAGCTTTTCTTGGTAGATGTCCCATGGTCCTGGCATTGCCAACATTTTTACATCAGCATTTCAATTTAGAGTTCCCCTTCCCAGCTCTATGCATTTGCCTCATAGGACGTCCTTGAAGGAACTTTGACCTGATCTCGTATTGCTTGCCCTTATTGTCTCTCTGGAACTAAGGTATCCTAAATGTATCTTTTATTATTTCATAACCAGTGTCATGTGGACGGTGTTGCTGAGTAATGGTGCCAGGTCAGGATTAAATAAACCCTTCCTTGTTTAAACTGCTTCTCAGTAGATATTTGGTTATAACAATGAGAAAATAACTAATACAGATTCCAAGGATAAAATTTTTATCAACTTTTTTGCAATTTAATGGTGTATTGCTTAAATGATTTCAAAGTCCATATAATAGAGTTAAAATATAGAAATTATAAAAACATTGCACAATGTACTTTTTCCTAATCTTTGTTGCCATTACAAAAATTCTTACAAAAAAATGATTCAGTGAGGAAGTAAATTCTTTTGGATAATTGCTTAAACTGATTCTCAACTTGACAAGGTATAGAGTCACACATGAGAAATTATTTAGATTAGGTTATATTCTGCATAAGCATGTCAGTTATTAGTGGATTTTTAGGTAATTAAGGTGTGAAGGTCCACCTTAGTGGTTGTAGCACAAATTATGAGCTGGGGTTCTGGACCATATGGAATGATGCTGCCCACAGTTAATGTGCATCTTTCCACATCAATCGACAGGATAATGATAATACTAGAAGCTCTCCTAAAGTAGGCAATCCCTCACACGCATAGCCAGAGGCTGATTTCCTGAGTCATTCTAAGTATTTTCAAGTTTACAAACAATATAAACTATAATGCACACATTAAAATATGCAAGTAAATATCTTAATAAGCAATCAATCTTTTCTCCTGGTGATTTAATAATATTTGTAAGGCATTAAAAAAAATTAGCTTACAGCAAAAAGTTAAAATTCATTAAGAAGCCATTTTTTCTTGTAACTATATATACTTTCAATGAGTTTATTTTTTAGCTTTTCAGTTTATTTAATATGCAATTATTCCTGATCCACCATTTTACCTTATATTCTAAATTGTTTCTATGATGACAAATAAATTAAAACAGGAACATCTGCCCTTTGTGTGGTATTTCAATGAATCTGCATTTGCATATCTTTTTTTGTGGTGCTGGGCATTGAACCCAGAAACTTGCCCATACTAATTAATCTCCTGTGCTCCCTTCTCATACTCTGACAATATTTTTACATTGTAACGAATTATTACAATGTTTCTAAATTTTATTTTACATTTTATTAGGCTACAATAACCAAGCTCTATGCTTATTTATTCAAATGAATGTTTCCAAAAGTTATATATTAAAAATTGCAGAAACCTTCATAATTTCATGTTTACTTTATGACTCATTCCTCTCATGTCAATAATATGAGTATGATTCTGAAACATTCTAGAGACTTTGCTTCTTCCATATGGAGTCTAACATACTTTTCTCCCACATATTACAAAATTCATCTAGCAAAACTTTTGAGCATTGGAACACTCTAACCACTCCTTCCATTGCTTAAAACTATTATATCCACATACAGTCAATAAAAGCTTATATTCTCATCCCAATGTAATTAAAAATAAAGTTATATTTATTGACTTTTTACTTTTCAGAATCCTTTATCTATTTCAGCACTCAAGATAATTTTGACCTGTTTTTACAATATGGTTATTTTTGAATTAGTTCTTGAAATATGAAAATCTCCTTCCTAATATTTCCCCTACCAATGTTAATTTAGCTATGTGGTTTAATGTAAATAGTGTAACAAAACTACAATGTAAAAAATGTAGTTTTGTGAACTGATGGCTTGAGATCACTGACTCCCAAAAGTTACTAAAATAGAAGAAAACAAAAACTTCATTTTAATTTTTGTATCTTTATATATGTAATTAGTTATGTACATAGTGTGTATACAGCCATGTTGCTACCATCATTAGCCTCTTCCCTGCCCGACCCCCTCCACAGGGTCCCTCCTTGTTGGGGAATGTGGGTAATACATTGTGAAGTTAGCCATCAGTTACGGGTAAGAGACAATGTCTCTGTAAATAATGTCCCAACATTTGGCTCTAACAATCTTCCTGCCCCTCTTCCACAAATTTCCATGAGCTATGTTGGGTGTGTTTTAGGTCTACTTCAGTAATGAGGTCTTGGTAGACTGCCTCTGGATATATGGTTTGGTTGAGTGTTCTCTGTGAGTATCTCTTTCACCCTTGTGCTGATACCAGGTTCACCAAGAAAACAGCACTCTTGCTCATTTTCCCAATTACTCTTTGGTTTCATCTGCAGCCCACCATTGAATTTTTATTATATATTGTGAACTAAAGTTCCCAGAAAAGAGCTGTATCTGCTGCACTTACTTCCAGCAAGGCTGAATGGACTGGTAAAACTCTTATGGTCACAGAACGATGGAATTTTGCAAGTCATAGCCAAATTACCTTGGGCTGCCTTTAACCCCCTAATAGCCATTAATTGCCCACCTATCCTATGCATCTGAACTAACATCATGCTGTCTATGAGTTGATCAGGTATAAGCCTTTTTGGAATGCAAGAACAGACACAAGCTTCTACCAACCCAACGGCTAAGAATGTCATCAGATAGATTTCCTCACTCTGCCATAACCCACCTACCTGATGGTCAACCAAAATATTTGAAAAGTGCCTTGATTTATGACTTTCTTTTGTTCTATAACTACAAAAACTTCATGAAATTGTTAACATGTTGGAATATGGAATTTGGTGTAACATGAATCTGTGTTCCCAGGTCATGGTCACTCATATTTGGTTCCAGAATAAACTATCTTATGCTCTTTGAGGTAAGAGCTGTGTCTTTTGCCTTGACAATATTATTTCACATCTGCCAATTAATGGAAACATTTGTATAATATCTATGTATGATTGCAAAATTTACTGTATGAAATTCTTACTGGATCATGTTTTTCACAGCAAATGTGGCATTATAAAAAATCAAACATTGCTATGTTTTAGACACAATCATCTCTATTGTTATTTTACAAGTACTTGGGGAACATACTCATGTGATTACTAAATATACAAAGAAGATTAATGTTTAAATGAATTAGGAAATGCATTTAGTAAGAGAGCCATGAAAGGCTTTGGGAGGAGGAAAGAAGCTAATAAGAAAAAGTACTCATGAAAATACCAGACTAAAACCATTAATCTATATGCTAAATTACAAACTAAGCTAAATAAATAAATAAATAACAGGACTCATCAGACCTTAAGATGGAAGTTATCACTGGGATTTCATGGTTGGCATTTACACCAATATGCACTCATGTAACTACTGTCAGTTATACAGAATGTTCCCTTCCAATGGAACAAATTGCACCTATATTTCCCCCTGTTCTCGGCATGGAAATGGTGGGTCTGATTCACTTTAACTGCAGGAGGGCTGTCTTGACCAATATTGAAAACTAACAAATGTCTTTAAATTTTTGTGCTCTTGAGTTGCACATGATAGCACACTCTTTAAATCCCAGCCCCCAGCAGGATCACTTGGGAACAGTAGTAGTTCAAGGCAAACCTGGGCAACAAAGTAATATGCATTTCAAAATGCTATTGCATAAAAATTTCCTCTTGTTAAAATCAACACATTGATCATACTTTTTTCTTTTTCCTGTTTCAGAAACTTAGCATGCACAGGTTTTCTGCTTTATCCCAGATTCTTTAACATATACAAAATCTGCATATACCAAAAAAGTTTTGTGTGCTTTCAACATCTTGTTTAAAGTTTGATATATACTAATTCATTCTACCAGCTTTTAACAGATGCTCAAAGGCATCATAAGTAAACAACTTCCTGCTGTACTCATGAAATCATCTTATGTACTCTGTCTTCCTACAGTGTTGCTTTTCTGAATGTAAACACCTTAGTTTTCATTAACTTGTTAAAATCCAATGCTACCACATTAAAAATTGTCTCTGTTTTTGAGGATTAGCTATATTTAAAAAGAGAACTTTTAAGCTGGTATTTGGAAAATGCAGAGGAAAACTGATTTAATCTGCATTGAACAAACCATGACATTACACTAAAATTTAAAGTATAAACATAGAATAATCATTGATTATCCAATAATTTATTGAACTAAAATCAATAAAAATATTTGAAAATCAGTACTAATAGAAGAATTGTTCCTGTGTGCCTGTTCATTGATTAACTTTACTTCAGGGAGCATAGAAATATTTTTACCTAAATATTTTTGATTATGTGTTGAGGAATATTTAAAAAAACATATGTTTGTTTGCCCTAATTAGTTACACAAGCAATAAAAATAATTGATTTTATATTTCAACAAATTTCTAGATATATAAGGCATAATAATATATCAGGTTTCTTAACTATTCTTTTGGTAAAAAATGTTCTTTTATTTATGTAGAGTAGTTACACTCATTAACACCCATTGTTAAATATCACTGTATGATTATATATCTCATACACAAATATCTTGTGTAAAATCGTTCTGAAGGTGTTGAACCAATTTGTGAAGGAATAAATAAAAGCTAAAGATATATCATCAGTTCTTAGAATAGCTGTCAATTATTTAGCACATACTATGAAACTATACTTATAATATAAATATTTCATATTTATTTACCCAAAGAGCTAGAACCACATAGCGATACTTAGCACTGGGAAAAAAGAAACTTTTGATATGTTGTGAATTTTGGTCTATTCTTCTATTCACTTTTTATTTTACTCCACTATCACATATATTTTGGATGTGTACTTTATTTGCATGCTTGAGGAGATGGCTCAGAGGTGTTCCAGTCAGCTATAGGTTTCTGGGCCAGAAATTTGTTTATTTCAAGCTAACAGATCCAGAGAAAGTTCCATCAATGGTGGAAGAAGCTTACTTCCATAATTTCAAGCAGAGAGAGAGAAAAAAAAAACAACAAAACAAACAAACAAACAAAAAAAAAAAAACAGCCAGCAAAGCTGGGCATGGTGGCACACACCTTTAATCCCAGAACTCGGGAGGCAGAAGGAGGAGGATCGCCATGAGTTCAAGGCCACCCTGCATAGTGAATTCCAGGTCAGCCTGAGCTAGAGTGAGACCCTACCTTGAAAACACAAACACATACACACACACACACACACACACACATAGCCAAACAACAACAACAAAACAGCCAGCAAACACCAACACTAGAAGACAGAATTCTCAGAACTCAAACTTCTCCACACACCTTTGGACTGGAATTCAGATCTACCCCCAGTGACATGTCCACTGTAGCAAGAATCTGCCTGTTTAGGGGCTAAAGTTGAAAATTCAGTTTTAATAAAACACCTGAGTTTCTTACTTTTCTGTATAGACATTGTGAATCATATATGCAGTTAATGTTTTCTATTGTGTGTGTTTCTTTACATATTATTAATTGCTGGAACACAGTACTTAGAAATAGCTGTTTAAAGGATGAAGGGTTTCTTTTGGCTTACAGGTCCATGTCATGAACCATCACGGCAGGAAAGGCATGGCAGCAGTAGCTGGGGCAGCTGGTCACCAGTCTGCACAGTGAGGAAACAGCAACAAATACTGCTGCTCAGCCAGCTCTCTCCTTTGTTTGTAGTCCAGGACTCTAGGTCATGGAAGGGAGCTACCCACTGTTATGCTTCCCATCTTAATAGAGTTAATCTATATGAAAACCTCACTATTGGAGACTAAAACAAAACTACTTTACATAATCCATTACATGTGATATTAGGTCCTGTCAAGTTGACAACCAAAGACATCACACTTAGAGCAAGGGGGAGGAGACAAACATTCTGTCTCAAGGAATAAGATTCATATATCAGGTAAAGAAATGTCCTGTTATAATTAACTTGCTTTGATTCCCTCAATATGGATAAAATTTCATGGCTAACTCTTCTTTATTGAACTGTGAAAGACACAATCAGTATTGGATGAATAACTGAAAGTGATACATTTTGGAAGAGATTTTAACCAGGCACACAATATGATATATATTTGACTGATTCCAAAGTACTGACATATCTGTGTGTTTCTATTTGCTGTCCTGCAGCTTGTTACAGCGCTATTGAGACACATGCATTCATTGACATTAGGCTACTACATTGTTGTGAAAGTGCAAATCTCTTCATTTTTTAAAATTTTATTTACTTTTATTGACAACTCCAATACTGTACACAATAACCCATTGTAATTCCCCCCCACCTACAAATTTCCCCTTTGACACTCCACTCTCCATCATATCATCTCCCCCTCTCAATCAGTCTCTCTCTTGTTTTTATGTCATGATCTTTTCCTCCTATTATGATGATAATGTGTACATACTGTCAGGCACTGGGAGATCATGGATATCCAGACCATTTTAAGTCTGGAGGAGCATGTTGTAAAGAACCCTACCCTTTACTTGGCTCTTACATTCTTTCTGCCACCTCATCCTCAATGGACCTGAGCCTTGGAAGATGTGATAGAGATACTTTAATGCTGAGCACTCCTCCGTCACTTCTCAGAACCATGATACCTTCTGAGTCATCCCAAGGTCACTTCCATCTGAAAAGAGAAGCTTCTCTATCCAAAAGTGAGAGAGTAGCATTAATATATAGGTATGAACATTAAGAGAAGTGCTTACTGGGCAGTTTGGAGAGCATAGCATATACACTTACCCATATACCAGCAGATGTTACACCCCTAGGGCTCATGACTATCCAATTATAGGTTTTCAGTATCCGGGATGTATTCTTTCCCATGCAGTGGGCCTCCAGTACAATTAGAGAGTGTTTGGTTTCCCCCATAACAGACATACCACTATTGCACCCATTGGCTTATTTGGCCTGGCTGGTCAAATTTAAGGCTTGCAGTGTCCACTGTTGAGTATCTCCACTGGTGATTTCTCTCTCTCAGTGTAGCTTTTTCCAGATTTCTGTCAGTTGGTTTACATGAAGGAGGTTTTCAGCTCAGCTCTAGCAGAATTTCTCAGTAAACTTCCAGCCCAAGTATGTGGAGTCTTCCATAATAGAAACTTTCCAGATTCTTACCATTTAAGCCTTGTGGGAAAACAAGAGCCTTGACAGTGGCCTGTAATGTTTTGGGGGCATCAGTGACCTCCTTCACCAAGAACTCACTGGAAGCTATCCCATCCTTGGCACTGAAAATTTTCTAGTAACAATCTATGGCTTCTAGTGCTCCATTGTCCAAAAAAGTGTGTTTCCAGATGACTTATTTATAGCCCTCCCTCCACCTTTCCTTTATTCAATCTCTTCCCCTTACCTCACTTATATCAT
Organism: Jaculus jaculus; assembly: GCF_020740685.1. NCBI lineage: Eukaryota > Metazoa > Chordata > Mammalia > Rodentia > Dipodidae > Jaculus > Jaculus jaculus. The sequence continues at coordinate 43,200,779 of NC_059104.1, forward strand.
TTCACCCCCATTAATCTGTTCTTCTTCTTACATACATACAATATCATCCTGTTAAGTCCCACCCTTCCCTCCCTTTCAATTCCTTTATATCCCATTTCTAGCTTACTGGCCTCTGCTTCTGAGTTTTATTCCTACTCAAATCTATTCATTTTAATTCACTTCAAATAACATTTAGCAACATTCTGATTAAATCACATTAATATTTGAACCATCAGTTTTTCAGATATAAAGTATTCATATTACAGTATCTATTCTGAAAAAAAATACATGATGTTTTTCTTTGGCTTTAGTGACAAATCCATAAAGACACAAACACAAATAAAGTGAGAACAAAGTTCCTCATGTATAAATGCAGGAATACTATGAATAATGGCAAGTTGCATGATGTTCTTAATCATGCATATGTAGATATTGCTGTATAAATGCAAGTCCAATTTTTTATATATTTGTACATATATATGATTTTGACTTATGTGTTGAGAGGAACATCCTATGAATGACTATATGTAAAATCACAAAAACCAATACCACTGAACTAGAAAATGTTTAATTAGTCACTATAAAATATTATAATTCTTATTCATATGTTAGGTGTCATTTCCCCTTTCTAAGTTTCATATATATATGGAGAGAGAGAGAGAGAGAGAGAAAGAGAGAGAGAGAGAGAGGGAGAGAGAGAAAGAGAGAGAGAGACTTACTCTAGCCCAGGATGACCTGCAATCCACTATGTAGTCTCAGGACTGAGTTTTACTCCTACTTAGGATGACCTTGAAATCATAGCAATCCCCCTACCTCTGCTTTCCAAGGACTGAGATTAAATGCATGTGCCACAGTGCTCAGCTTATATTTTTAATATTTTTAATTTTTTTAAATTTTCTTCTAGGACTTTCTGTATCTCTTTCAATTAGGTGAAGCATTATTGTGTTTTTATATCCAAAGCTTTGTTTTAATTAGTTTAAATAATTTTAATCATGTCAACATATGCAACTCAATTTCATATATTTTACCTTTAAAAACTAATATAGTGGTGTCTAGTTTATGCAGGAGTATTCATATGATTATCAACATGAATATTTTAAATGATTCAAAATTTTATATTTTATTTAGCAATATTTATAAAAATAAATCCAACAAGATTGATTTTTATCTGTTTAAAGCTGTCTTTCAAATGAGTACAATCCTGATCTAAAGTTGTAATTACTTCCCCAAATTTCTGTTTTCCTATTTGACCTCTTCATTTCCTAAAGCAGAATGCTATTCATTTGTGTGTTTGTAGTAGGGTTATGTCAATTGTGCCTCCAAAGGTAGACATGGTGTCACAGTCACAAGATAACATTTTTGGAGACATGAATAGAACTATGATTATATATTGACTTTTCTTTTTAACAGCTGCGTGATAGTCAGCAATGTCATTGACTTCTCTGATCTGCAATTTCTGTGTCTGTGAATGAAAATAATAACACACACCTCAAAGGGTTGTTTCCAAGGTGAATAAAGTGGCATAATTAAAACATCAATCAGGGAGCACATTGAGAGTGGGTACTCAAAATTACAAGTTCATTACCACCTTCTCCTCACTGCTGTGTAGCAAGCTCTCCTAAGATAAATTCAGGAGCTTGGCTGGTGCCAAAAAATAGTATCCCAGTAGTTAGGGAGCATGTTGTCTGTTATATATATTTTTGATGTGGTAAAGGCTTTTGAATTTATTTAAATGCCAAAATGATATAAGAAAAAAATTTAAATTTTACAAATTTACTCTACTTGTTTTAAGAAATGCGTATACATATACATATATATATGTATATTGATTCAGCAGAGTGGAATTTAACCAGACTTACTTTTTTTCATATGAAGTTACTTTGCATGTAACCTCTCAACATAGAAAACTCCCAAGCCTACCCATTATTTTAGAAAATATTGGTGATGGAATATTCTTTATGTTGTACTACTATGCAATATACACTATCTGTATTTATAATCTTTCCCAAATAAACAAAAAATCAGGGCTGGAGGGATGACTTAGCAGTTAAGGCGTTTGACTGCAAAGTCAAAAGACCCAGGTTTGATTCTCCAGGACCCACGTTAGCCAGATGCACAAGAAGGCACACAGTTCTGGAGTTCGTCTGCCATGAGTGGATGACCTTGTGTGTCCATTATCTCTCTCCCCTCTTTCTCTGTCAAACAAAAAAAAAAACAAACAAATAAATAAAATATAAGCCGGGCTTGGTGGTGCTCGCCTTTAATCCCAGCACTTGGGAGGCAGAGGTAGGAGGATTGCCATAAGTTCAAGGCCACCCTAAGATGACAGTTAATTCCAGGTCAGCCTGGACCAGAGTGAGACCCTACCTCGAAAAACCAAAAAAAAAAAAAAAAAAAAAAAAAAAAATTAAAAATAAATAAATAAATAAATAAATAAAATATAAAAAGTTATTAAAAAATCAAACTTTGGGAGACATTTAATTAGAAATACAGAATATAGAAATTAGGGAGCATTGCTTTTCTGTATGTCCTAATCTGAGAAATCAGTAAGAATGACAAATTAAAAAGGGAAATTTAAGTGAATAATCAACAAAGATAAGGGGGATATTTGACAAAAAACATGGAAATGGTATGCTAATGGGAAAATAGACTTGCCATTGCCAATTGATTGTAGATTCTAGGAGAAGAGAATATGGGGGCATACTGCAGTTTCTTCTTTCTTTTTTTTTTTTTCTCTTTATCAGGTTCGGAGGCAAGCAGAGTTCAGAAAAGTATTAGAATGATGTATCTCTGACAAAAGTTAAGTTTAGAAAAAAAGCAGAAAAGTAAGCCTTGAGAGAAAGCAGACCTCTTCTCCCGCTGTGGACCACAGAGGAAAGGCCAGGTAGGAGGTACCAAGAATGGAAAGTTCTGCAAGTCAGGAAGAGAACTCTCCAGAGGACCAGAAATGATCAGAACCTTCATTCATCATGGATCAAAACCATTTATGTCTTTATTACCAAATTTGTGGGACTGTTCATGGAAGACAGAAAGAACAAAATCCTAAGTTAAAAGAAAAGCTAGATATGAAATAGGCCCAAAGATTTACAGTTTGTGTCCCATTTCACAATACAGCATGAGGAAAATAGATATCACTCAAATATCTGTCTGACAGCAATATGCAAGAAATCACACTTTGTCACTTTGACTGGTGGTTACTGAGTTGAAGTATTATTTATACCTAAATTTTGTTTCTTAGTATAGATTAAAATCCTGACACTACTGCCTCCTTGCTTTATGACAGGAGAGCCTGTATCTGCTAAAGGCATGAAGCATGAAGTATAATACCATGGATGAGGTTGCTCCCTCTGTGCAGTTTTACTCTCTTTGGGGGATGCTTTTGGCTTTTACATTGAAAAAGGAGGATCTTTCTGGGTGAAATAATAGCAATATTTATTATAGCAAAGTTACCATCAAAAGCTGAGTGCCTGATTATACTTAACCATTATATATTTAGGGTGGCTTTAGGGGAACTAATGTGAAACAATAAAGAAGACTAAAAATACCTCCCCCCAAATTGATACTATGCTTTGATACCGCATGCATTCTGTTTCCTTCATGCTTATTTACACTTGACTAAATGAAAAGGGTACGTTTGAAGTTACATTAATCTTATCAACATTATAGCTACTTTCCATTTGTTAACCTTAGGAATTTAGTTCTCAAAATTACTGATGAATAGACATAATGTTGAATTAAAGACTGTGTTTTTGCTATTGTTAAATGTTATTGTTACCTTATATTAAAATACTTTTTTTCTGTGAGAATTATACTTAAAAGATATAGAAAGCTGGGAAAAGGGTTTAGCAGGTAAGAACACTTGTTGTGCAATTTGGCCTCAGGTGAGCAGAATTTAATACCTAGCATCCCCATACAAAGCTGTGCGGGACTATGTATACCAATGCTGTGTATGGGGAGAGGGGTAGGATTGAGAGCCAAGAGAATCACCCAGTCTCACAAGAAAAGAAATAAGAAAGAAAGAAAGAAAGAAAGAAAGAAAGAAAGAAAGAAAGAAAGAAAGAAAGAAAGAAAGAACGAACAGAGGGAGGGAGGGAGGGAGAGAGGAAGGGAGGGAGGGAGGGAAAGAAGGAAGGAAGGAAGGAAGGAAGGAAGGAAGGAAGGAAGGAAGGAAGAAAGAAAGAAAGAAAGAAAGAAAGAAAGAAAGAAAGAAAGAAAGAAAGAAAGAAAGAAGGAAGGAAAGAAAAGGGCAGATTGAGACTCCATCCCAAGCAAACAGTACAAAGGATCCAAAGGATCTCCCTCCTTTGGTGTCCACATGCTTGCCCCTGAAGTGTGCACATCTGCATATGCATGTGCATAACCCATACATACACTTCATATGTGCTGTGCACTCCTTAGTAGGACATGTTTTGTTTAGAAAAGTCAGTTCATCTTAAGTCTCATGTACTCTGGGATATGTATAGTCTGCTTCAGTCTTTGATGAATTTATCAGCTTTTAGATTTCCTTCAATGAAAAAAGGAGACATTAAAAGCTTGAAATTTACTTTATAAAACTTATAGAATATCAGGGGAATAAATGTCAGAGAAAATACTTGGGAGTAACAGAAATTTTGCATGTTGTACAATTCTTAAATATACCTACTTTGTCAATGTGATAGAATACATCTACTATTCCACAATAAAGATATGTGTACAAAATTATATCAGCAAATATATAACTATGATAAATTCATAGTCTTGATAAGTTTTACCTGGCTTAAAAGTATTAAAATGTTACATATTTTTCTACATTTGGTCATTTACTGTCTTCATGGTGTTGAAAATAGTATGAGAAAACTTAAAAAGGTAAATATTTGGTCCTTTTAAAAATATTTTACAAGAATTAGACTAAAAGTAAGTATGCTTTAAATTTGATATAGTTTTGTTCCATACATACATACCAAATTTTTGAAAAGGACACTCATAATAACATTTTCTATGTTTTTTTGTCACGTACAGTGTTTACAAAATAAAATTAATAATACGTTGACCCAGAATATATGTATGACTTAAGTTACTTAAGTTGTAATGATTACAAGATAGGCTAGATATACAGTGTAACTGTTTAGGACATGTGTATATCCAAGTGTGTGATTGTAGGAGTGTGCACACGTACTTTCATTTTGCATATAGACAGATAAATGATATGTATGTGAATCAATGTGCTATTTTGGAATGTAATGCTAACATTTGTAGGAAACTCTAGAAATTTCATTAGCTGACAAGTAGAAAAGAAATCCTTTAAGAGTATTACAATGTGAGGAGGATATCAGACATGCATTAAAGGATGATGAGAGAATTTTTCTATGTGAGCTATTTTTAGATCATTATAGCTTCTCCCTGAAAGGGATTAAGAAAATCTGTTCTGTTATTTTTTAACTAATTTAAAAATTACTTTATTTACCTTTATGAGAGATAGACTGGGTGCACCAGGGCCTCTAGCCACTGAAAACAAACTCAAATGCATGTGCCAACATGTGCATCTGACTTATGTGGGTAGTGGGGAATTTTACCTGTGTCCTTTGACTTCACAGTCAAATGCCTTAACTGCAAAACCATCTGTGGTAGTTTGAATACATGGCCCCAGTACATTGAAGATTATATTACAGTTGTAATTTAGATCTGCAGCCAGTTGGCTGGAGGAGATGTCACTGTGTCAGTGTTAGGGTCCAGACCTAAGATATGTTGGTGGATTTGCAACTACAGTCTAAACATATGCCAAGTGCCTGGAGTTCCTGAAGTGTACTCTGTGGTGTGATTTGGGGTTTTTTGGCTTTAGGTTTCTTTTTCTGTGCTTGGACTTGTGAAAGTCGGTCAGCTTCTTCTGCAATTATGGAACTTACCCTGAATTTGTAAGCTTCAATAAATATTCCTTCTTTCATAACTGTAACTGGTTTGGAAATTCATCTAAGTGACCTGAGTCTGTTTACTATACCATCTCTTCAGCTCTCCTTTTATTTTTGTGTTTTGATTATGAATCATGTTATTTTGCTCTTTGATTCACATCTGCCATGATGTGGTGCTTTGGCAGAGACCCAAAACAACTGGATCTAGTGATCAAAATATACAAAACTTCCAAACAACAAGCCATATATGTGTGTGTGTGTGTGTGTGTGTGTGTGTGTGTGTGTGTGTGTATGTGTATATATATATAAAAGTTGATTATATTATTTATTTGGCTCCAGTGACACGATTCTAACAAGACTATTCCTCAACTTAGGCTCTATGTGTTCTTTCTCAGACATTCTCAAATGTTTATTCCTTATGTTTTCAACCTCTACACAGGATATATCAATGGAATAATCATTTATAGCTACCACTTTCTGAGATGAACATATTTTCTACACACAGTCATTTTATATCAACATCAACAAATCCATGGGAAAATGTAGGAAAAGCAAACTTCTTATATTTATCCAAAATTATGAGGATAGAACCCAGTTATCTGTGTTTAACAATCGTTGAAGTTGATGGCTATATTCTAGAATTTAAGAAGCCATGAATTTGTTATCAGCATCCAAACATAGAGTTCAAATCCATTTAAGGCTAATTTTCCAATATTAAATGCCATTGTCTTGGTCCCCCTTTCGATGTCTTCAGATTAAAATATTAAGCTACTATACTAACAAATAGAAATATTATATCAATTATTAGGGTAACATGAAATTTCCTCAAAATAAGCACATCCAAAACTCCTGAACTATCCTAAAAATTTCCCTGTCCCAGTAAATATGTTATATATTTTTCTCTTGTTTCAACCAATCTCTTAGATCTCATGGTGAGTTATAAAGCACAGATACTCTAGTAAAAGTGCTGAACAATGCTTTCAAAATGTTTCTGGTTATTTAAACTAATATCATGTTTTGAAATCTATAAAACACTAAATGTTCTATTGAATTGAGGAGATAATTTAGGTAAGTCTCATATAGAAGGAAAAATTTTCATTAATGAAAAATAGGGTTTTTAAAAAATGTAATTTAATTGAATTTTTAATTTATTATTTTTGAGAAAGAGAGAGAAAGAGAGAAAGGTGAAAGAGAGAGAGAGAGAGAGAGAGAGAGAGAGAGAGAGAATGGTCACACCAGGGCCTTTCTGGAACTAACCCCAGACATGTGAGCCTCCTTGTGTGCATTTGTAACATTGCCTGCTTGTGTCACTGTGCATCTGGCTATGTGGGACTTGGACATGTGAACATGTGCTCTTAGGCTTTGCAAGGCAAGTACCTTAACCATTACGGCATCTCTCCAGCACAGAGTGTTTTTGTTGTTGTTGTTGTTGTTGTTTTTTGTTTTCTTTTTTTTTTTTAATTGAAGGCATTTGGGATTCTATTTAGGCAAGTGAACCAGGAGAACCATTGTGAACCATAAGCGAGGGATATGGAAGGAGGGCAAGATTAAGGAGTTACTTTTGAGGTTAGGTATTTCCCAGACCACAAAAGAATAAAAGAATTCTTAACTGCTTTAATTTTAAGATCACAAGACTCAGATAAAGTCCAAAAATTTTTAAATCTAGTTCATGAACCATCTCTATGTGAGTTCCTGGCAGTAGCATAAATGCTGATGTTGAGCAGTGACCTTCCTTCCATCTAGTGTATTATGTTAAGAGAAACAAGAGTGAATCTGTGAAGATATAAATAAATCATGTAACTCCTCTCCGTGGAACCCTCTGCTGGCTTTCAAGTTATGGAGGAAATCCACATCTCCCAACTATGCCTAACAGGTCAGTCAATTCCAACCTGGCCTGAACTTACCTCTTAGACCTCACGTTTCTTCACTGTGCTTCAGCTAACTGTGTTTCAGTGTTCCTTGAACTCCCCGGACTCTACAGCACAGAATCTGTGCCCTTCATATTGTTCATTTCTGTTAAGCATAGAAATGGCATGGCCAATACATTTTTTTTTTCAGTCTTTTCACATATCAGACAGGTGTTGCCTAAAGTATCGCTTCTCTCGCTTTCTCTCTCTTTCTCTCTCTCTCCCGCCACTATATATATACATATACATATATCTGTAAAGGGAAGGGAAGGATTTGTCATCTCTGAAAATCTTTCTTTTGGAATACTTATTCTGAGATGGTGATGCTACAGAGAAGTAGTGGAAAACTTGGGAAGTAGGGCCAATTTCTAGGTCAGTCACTAAGGGCATGTCTTTGGAGCGTTCATCTTATTTCCCCCTCTTCCTCTTTCTTTATCTCTCCTGTCAATCATGAGGTGACCCACTAGGCTGTACCATCTACTTGCTTCCACTATGTGCGCCTCACTAAAGCCAAGACTTGGTATAACCAAATGACCAAGCTCAAAATTGCCTGAAACCATAAGATAACTTTTCCTTCACTTTATCTCGTTTCCTCTTGTGTTTTGTCACAGTGACATAAAGCTAATATAGAAAACTGGTAACGAGAAGTGGGACCATTGTGACTCTACCTGACCATGCAATTAAGAACTCTGGGAGGTGTGTGGGGTGCATGCCTTTAATAATAGCACTCAGGAGGCCAAGTTAGGAGGATCACTTTGCATTCAAGACTACATAGTGAGTTCCAGGTCAGCCTGGACTAGAGTAAGACCCTGCCTTATAAAACAACAAACAAACAAACAAACAAACAAACAAACAAACAAAAACACCTCTCTTTGGACTTAGTTTGTGGAAGGAATTGTAATTTAGAAAATTTTGTAGAACCATGGTAGGAAAGTCCTAGAATGTTATAAATACAGCTTTGTAGGTGAGGGCGGTAGAATCTCAAATGACCAGAATGCTAATAAGGCATTAGACAGTGAACTAGGTATGCACAAATATTCAAGTGGGAGTTGAACTAGGGACCATTCATGCTGCATTCTGGCTAAGAATTTATCTGCAATTTTCCCATGTCCCCAGACTTCATTATGTGAGAATGGGCATACAAATATGAACCAAATAAACCAGAAGAGGACATCTCAAGGCAGAAAGAATGAATTCAGTAGCAAAGGTATTTCTGTCTGCTTTTATCCAGATTTATACTGAGAATTGAAGACAAAAAGAACAAGAAAAGTAAAATGTACACTTTGGCTACAGAAGAAGCATGGATGAAATTTTGGCCAAAGCAACTGTGATTGATTAACCTATTTACATTCTTCAAAAGAAACTAAGTGAATTTAACTGGGGCAATAAGAAAACTGTTTGGGGATGTATCAGGAACTGGCCAAAGTCTTCATTCCATCACAAGATCAAGATGTAAACTGAGAAAAGTCAAGGGTCTTCTAGTAAGCTCTTTCACCATGATTTCTTGCACTCTGCTTTATCACCACTGCACCCAGAGGCTGATGAAAACACTGTCATAGGGAGTCTGGATTTTGTTGACCTTATTATGTACAGAATTCTGACTTTGAAGGTCATCATAAGGCAATATTTTGCAGATCACAGAGGCTTCAACCAAGATTTCTAAGGAAGGTTTGAGAGGCCATGCAGTATGTGGCACAGCCATATTACCTGTGAGCATTCTACAAAAGATCACTTCAATGTACGAATTTGGAGAGGCCATAGAGGTTACAACCAGTGAGGCCACTGCTGCAGTCTCTTCCAGTCTCTTCCAAGCTCTTCCGAGATCACATGTTTCATCAAGTGGACATTACTGGATAGGAAGCTACAGGACTTACTGCTTATATTGTGGGACTTTGTTCTTGCTTTGACCAGGTTTTACCTTTCTGCTTCGTATTTATTTTCCTAGTGTTCCTTTGGGAAATGGGAATGTTTTCTCTGTGGTGCAAGTCCAACCATTCTATGTTGGAAGTACTCCACCTGATATTTTTAAAAATTTTAAAATATTTTATTCATTTTTATTTATTTATTTGAGAGTGACAGGCACACAGAGAGAAAGACGCAGATGGAGAGAGAGAAAGAATTGGCACGCAGGGGCTCCAGCCATTGGGAATGAACTCCAGATGTGAGCACCCCCTTGTGCATCTGGCTAATGTGGGTCGTGGGAAATTGAGCCTCGAACAAAGGGTCCTTAGATTTCACCGGCAAGCACTTAACCACTAAGCAATTTCCCCAGCCCTCTTTTTAAAATTTTTATAGTGACCTAAAATTAAGTTTTTTGAATCCCAGAGGAGATTCTTATCTTTGATTTTTAAGGGCGGAACTGTTAAGAATTTGTAAATTTTTAAATATTGCCAAATGAGTGCACATATTCATTAAAAGTCACATCACTCTAATTCTTACATCTCTTTTGTTTTATTTTTTTTCTTGATTATTTATGTACATACTCAGTGTGTGAACATCACCCTCACCCCTGCCACCTCTCCAAAGGGACCCACCTCATTGGGGTGCCAGTTATCCCCATAGGGATTGTGGGTCAACCATCATGGGGGTAGTCATCCATTATGAGACATTACACACATCTATTTTTTTTTTTTTTACTCTGCAAATAACCTAGAAGCATTAGAAGAAGTTTCTCTACATCATTAGATCAAATTATAGGAACTTGAATCATGTCAGTGGTAAAAATAGCATATATTCATTCCAGCCAGATAGATGGGCCAATACAAGTGGCCACAGACTAAAATCTGTGACTTGTACAAACTAAACTTTAGTACTTTCAAATTCTTTATCTCTGATTTTTTTTAAAGCCTGAGTGGTATAAAGCTGATTGAAACATGAAGTATTATCTATGTATTGCCTCTCCTCTCCAACTTGTACCCAAGTTTTATGAAGGAAAAAAATCTCTATTTGTTCATTACTCATCTATAGAATAGTGTTTATCTTACATTTGAAGCTATTAGGGATTTGGTAAATTGATTAAATGAAAACATAAAGAGTAAAAAAATTAACAAATTATATGTCAGAAAAAATATCTAGTTGGTACATCTAGAAAATAACAGGCAAATAAGCATGAGAATGACAGGGGAACTTGAAGAAAAATCCTATGCTTACAAATAATTTCATAAATAAATGGACTGTGGGAAATTATATAAACTTTTGAACTTTAATTGAAATAAAAGTATAAACTTAGGGCTAGAGATATGGCTTTGCGGTTAAGGCCTACAAAGCCTAATGCCCTATGTTTGATTTCCAAGGTGGCACTTGCATCTAGAGTTTGCTTGCAGTAGGTAAAGGACCTAACATTCTCTTTTTCTCTCTTATATAAATAATAAAAAATAAAAATAAGGGCTGGAGAGATGGCTTAATGGTTAAGCGCTTGCCTGTGAAGCTTAAGGGCCCGCTGTTCAAGGCTCGATTCCCCAGGACCCAAGTTAGCCAAATGCACAAAGGGGGGGGGGGTCGCATGCTTCTGGAGTTCGTTTGCAGTGGCTGGAAGCCCTGGTGCGCCCACTCTCCTCTCTCTCTCTCTCTCTGTCTGTTACTCTCAAATAAATAAATAAATGATAAACAACAAAAAAAAATTAAATAAAATAAAAATTTAAAAAGTATAAGTTTACTCTAAGTATAGTTTTTCCGTAGCTCTTTATACTTTTGGTACTTATTTAATATGCAATAATGAAAATGGAACTAATAGGTGGAAGAGAAACATGGACATTTAAAACACATGGAAATCTATATGCATTGTGTTAATCCTCATTGCCAACTTGACTGGATTTATAATCAACTAGGAGACTAAGGACACCTCAACGAGTGTCTGTGAAGGTGTTTCCAGAAAGGAAAAATAGGAGGGAGACCTTCTCTGAACAAGAGTAGTCCTATCTTCCTGGCTGGGGACCAGGGAAAAACAATAGGAAGAGGGAGAAAGGTAGCTGAGTGCCTGTACTCTGCCTCCACTGTTTCCTGGCCTACTGCATTGTGAACTGAGCTTTTCTACCAAATCTAAGGCTTTGTAGCTGAGGAAAAGTAAATGTTTCCTCCTTTTGTTTTGTGAGATGTTTAATCACAGCATCATAAAGGAAACTGACACACAGAGAAGAGTGTTTCAATATCAATAACAAAACGAGGAATAATTGAGTCTACCAGCTACCATTTCCTTCCATCCATGAGCTGAAGTCTACTGGGATTGAACAACACTAAATACAAGCAGGAAACAGGACAGCTCCTAATCCTTTCTTGAGTATATTCTTTTATTTTATTTTGGTTTTGTACTCAGTGAATACAGTCAAATTGGTACCATTGCTAGCCTCCTCCCTGTCCTCTCCCCTCCCCCTGACTCCTCCTTGTTGAGGTATATGGGTCATGCAATGTGGGGTTAGCCCTTAGTTATGGGTAGGAGGAAATGTCTCTGTGTATCATGACCCAATGTGTGGCTCTGACATTTTTTCTGCCTCCTCTTCTGCAAATTTCCCTGAGCTATGTTGGGTTTATTTTAGGTCTGCTTCAGTGATGAGGTCTTGGGAGCCTCTGTGTCTCTGGATATCTGATTTGGTAGGAGCTGATTCTTCTTTGTGTCAACTTCCTTCACCCTTGTTCTGGTAACAGGTTCACGAGAAAAAACAAAACAAACAAACAACAAAAAAAACCGCATATTTGCTTATTCCACCAATTATTCTTAGTTTCAGCTGGGGCCCTTTTGAGGTATGATGGGGATGTTCTGTCCTTAGAATCTGCATCTATCTGAAAAGAGAAGCAGATTCTCTGAAGGAAAGTAAAGTTAAAGAGACCAACTTAAGTAAATATCTTTAAGTTTCCATGCTAAAATAAACTGTACTGAAAATGATATCTTGCATTATGTCTTATAGAACAGGAATTTTACTTAAAGTATAATAAAATTTGTAAATGTTTTAAATCATATTTGAATAAGTATAGCAAATTTAAGATTGATTGGCAGCCTAGAAAATTGTTCAAAGAGATGGCATAGTGGTTAAGATGCTTGCCTATGAAACCTAAGGACCCACATTTGATTTCCCAGTAGCCATTAAGCTAGATGCCCATAGTGGCACATGTACCTGGAGTTCATTTTCAGTGGCTACAGACCCAGACACAACTATTCTTTCACTCTCATAAGTAAATAAAAATAAAAATTTAAAAATGTTTAATTAAAAATGTTAAATTAAAAAATTATTAAACCACATTTTTAAATAGAAAGATTTTCCATAGGTGGCTGAATACATGGCCCAGTGGTTAAAATCACTTTCTTACATAGCCTGATGGCCCAGGTTCTAGTCTCCATTACCCACATAAAACCAGATGCACAAAGTGGCACATGTGTAATGAAGTTTGTTTGCAGTGACAGGAGGCTCTGGTCTATCCATACATACACATGCACTGTCTCTATCCTTCTTTTTCTCAGAGTCTCAAATAAATGAATATTTTTTAAAAAAACAAAGATTATCAATATGCAGAAGATATAATTAGGAAAGAGCAGATATTTTTTTAGAATAATGACCCAAATAAAAGTGCTTTCTTTGTAATTGTTAAGCTGGAATTGTGGTGTCATTGCTTTAACTTCACATGTACAGGCAGAAAGGTCACCTTCACCACATCAACCCTTTTGCTGAAGGTCTTGTGTCAATACATTTCAATCTCTGACTAACCCAGAAAACATCATTTACCAGACTAAATCAGAGAATCATAAACCATGCCAGTGATAAAATTCACATAATGAACTTTCTAACTTAAAGATAATGAAGTAATTGTTTTAATGGTCTAAGAGGAGGGGATGGAAGAGAGGAGGAGTTGGAGGAAAGTTAATCAAAACTTAAGATTTATGAATAAGTTATATGAAATCATACTTCTTGGCTAATTAATAATATATACGTATTTTTAAAAAGAGATTTTGGGCAGAAGTATCGTGTATAAGTGGCTAGTGTTGTGTCCAGAAGGCATAGATTGTTATTAGAAAATTTTGGGACTTGTGGTAGAATACCTTCCAGAGAGTTGTTGGCCAGGGAGGCTTGTGATACTCCCAAAACATTACAAGTTATTTCCAAGGCTCTTGGTAGCCCACTGGATCTAGTGATAAGACCCTATTGCTGAAAACCCTGCATCCTTGGGTTTCAGGACACTGAGAAATCAATATGGAGTTGAGTTGGAAGCCTCTTCTCTGTTGACTAGCTGTCATGATGTTGGGAAGACCTATAATGCCTGTTGGTGGAGAAAAGTCATCAATGGTCTTAACCAGCAGTGGACCATGCAAGCTTTACATCTGGCTCGCTAGATCAAATATCCCAACTAATGTAATGGTGACATGCCAATTATGAGGGAAACTAAATGCTTTTGAATGGACTTGATACTTGTTCCATAGGGGAGGGAATTCCTACCTGGCACTGCAAACTAAATGAAAAGCTTAAGGCTATAGAGGTCATAAGCCATATAGGGAAATCTACTTATGTTGTGGGGTAAATGGATATAATATGCTCATGAAACTTCCCTCTAAGTATTTGTGTTTATTCTTTAATATTAATGCTACTCTCACATTTTGTTACAGCTTTTCTTTTCAGATAACAATGATCAATTGGGTTTCTCAAAACTTACCAAACTGATGAGAAGAAGGAATAGTGAGTGGAATGTTCAGAACTAAGTGAGACATCTTTATCACACCCTCCAAGACACGGGGACAATTGTAGGGAAAAAAAAAAAAAATGGAAGAGCCAAAAAAGGGGAAGTATACTTACAATACTGTCTTCCAGGCACAACATTGTCTTGATATTCATGGCCTCACAGTGGCTAATGCTACCTACACAGGATCTGCATAATATGAGAAATATATGATAACATCAAAATGGAAGAGAGACAAGTTGGAAAGAAGGAATTTATTTGAGGGGGGAATTTGGAAGGGGAATAGAGGAGGTGAGAGGTGATTATAATCATGGCATTATGATAGTTTGGATAGAAGTCCTCCACTGACTCAGGTGTGAAAATTAAACTGTAAGTTGGATCTCCAGCCACCTGGATGGAGGAGGTGTCATTGTGGGTGGACTAGGGTTCAGCCCTAAGGTGGCACTAGGAGAAGTTCCAGCCCAAAGGTATAGAGAGTGGTGTGAGCTTTGGGGCATTCCTGTCTGCTGCTTTTTGGTGATTTTGGCTGGTGGAGGTTTCTCTTCTGCTTGGGTTTATGAGTGGCTGCAGCTTCTTTCTCCACTGATGGAAATTTCCCTGGATCTGTAAGCTTGAAAAAAAAAACAATAAAACCCTTCCTCTCATAAATACTTTCTGACTAGATCAAACTCACTAACTAGAACAGTGTTGTGGAGCTCTTTTGGATAGGAATAATATTTATATTTATTGAATTTGTCAAATAAAAAGCTTTAAAAATAAAAAGAATAAAAAGTATATTGACTTTATGTCACTGTGTATTAATTTTATGAAATATGCCACTGGATTTTGTATTTATACATTTGCTATAAATACTTTCATCAGAGTTTTATATCAATTATTTAAGCTGATGAACACACTACTACAATTTATAAACCATATATACCTGTATACATTGGCTAAAAACTAGAAAAACTTATGGATTTGATACTGTTCATTTACATTGTAATGTAAGTCATGACACACCTTCTGAAGGTGAAGAAGAACTGACTTAGGTTAAATATGAAGCATAATTCACAACAATGTATTTTCAAGTCAGTTCAGGTAGCCAAGAACCTGATATCTTTTAGTATACCAGTAAATGAAGAATACCCTAAAACTTAAAAGTGTCTTAACATATTTTTTCATCCCTTATGCTCTCTTCAAAATATAGGGAAGCACTTTATACAGCACAAGCTTTTCTTGCATATTAGTTGTGCCCAATTAATCCCAAATATCAGCTGGATGTGGTGATTCATGCACTTGAAAGGCAGAGGTAAGAGGATCACCATGAGTTCCAGGCCACCCTGAGACTACATAGCAAATTCCAGCTCAGGCCCAGTTAGACTGAGTCCCTACCTCAAGAAACCAAAATAAAACAAAACAAAGGTCTTATCAATAGAGTTATAGCATCCTGATCAAGGAAGCAAAATGTCTCATTCTACTAAGACTGAACTGATACCAAGACACCAATAAGTAGTAGTGTTAATGGACAGATGTTGTGCATATAGCAAAACAATGGATAGTAGGACCAATGTTTTGAAAATCATGCATTTTGAAAAAAAAATATTAGAAAGAAATATGCAACTTTATAGTGTTAATAGATTTTGTAGAGAGAGTGATGTATAAGCAGTTTCAAGTTCATATTAGAATATATCATGAAAGGTGAGATTAGAGTTATTAGATTTGTATTTAATAGAGACATATATAATTTCTCTCCTGTAGAATTGTCATAAGAAGAATTGTTTATGTTTTACTAAGGACATGTTACAGAGGTAGAAAATTTCAAACCCAAAGACAAAAATATTTCATGCCATAATTGATGCTTTTGCATTTCCTTGACATTTATGCTGGTGATTTGAAAATGACCTTCAGGTCAATTATTTGATTAGTATATTATTCTGAATTATTAATAATGAGAATAAGTCAAGTGTGGAAGGGAGAGGCTTTTGAAGCTGTTTGGGTCTTGACAGAGTCTACATTTTTTATTTTAAATCTTACTATTCTCACCTTCCTCATGATTATTTTATCACTCTCTCTGATCCTTTTATTACCATTGAGATCCTGAAAAACTTAGAAAATTTGGAATAAACTTCACCAAGTCATCTCCAAGGAATAGAACATAGAAAGTTGAATTGTGTCACTGGTATCTTAACATAATTTTTACTAATATTACACATGTAGCACACTGTCATTTTTATATGATTTCCTTTAAAAATTACATATAGCGGTAGTAATAATGTATTGTAGAATACTAACTACATATTAATTGTTCTTGGATTCATTTTATCTCTTTTCTTTGCATAATGAGCTATAATGTGTGCTCTCAGAGGGCCTACAATACTCCTACATTTTCTTTGATGAGAATAGATGAGAAAAAACTGCTAATTTGCTCTGAAGTCAATTTTATTTCACCCTTAAAATTTAAAGAATACTGTGAGGTTACAGAGAAGATTTTCAAGTTTGTACCAGAAATGTTTTGTAAAGTACTGGTAGAAAGTTTAAAATTTAAATAATTAGAGAAAGAAAATATCAGTGCTAGTGCTTAGGTGAACCAATTTAAAATCCATATTTTTATTCTTTTATTAATTAGCTTTGTACTCAGTGAATACAGTCAAGTTGGTACCTTTGTTAGCCTCTTCCATGTCCTTCTCTGGCCCCTCCTTGTTGAGGCATATGGGTCATGCATTGTGGAGCTAGCCCACAGTTATGGGTAAGAGGAAATGTCTCTGTGTATCATGACCTAACTTGTGGCTCTGACATACTTTCCACTTCCTCTTCTGCAAAATTTCCCTGAGCCATGTTGGGTTCAGTTTGGGTCTGCTTCAGTGATGAGGTCTTGGGAGCCTCTGTGTCTCCCGATAGCTGATATGGTAGGAGTTGATTGTTCTCTGTGTCAATCTCCTTCACCTTTGTGCTGGTACCGGTTTCACCAAGAAAACAGCACTCTTGCTTGTTTCGACAATTATTCTTAGTTTCATCTGGGGCCCTTTTGAGTTATGATGGGGTGGTTATCTCCTTAGTATCTGTATCTATCTGAAAAAGAGAAGCAGATTCTCCAATGGAGAGTATAGTTAGCACCAGATAAATGGGATAACCTATATGTTTTTTTTTCTTTTTCTTTAATAGAGAATTTAATCGGTATAGGTACTCTTGTAGCCCACAGTTGGTGGTAGCTTGATAATAGAGATCAGGCTCATGTTTGGATATGGTTCTGACATGTTTCCCAGCTCTAGGTATGGGTCCTATTCTACTGAGCAGATCAGTCAGGCAAGTCAAGAGTAGTTGGATTCCCACCATGGCTCTGCGCCACTATTGCACCTGTATGAGCATTACAACAGGTAATTTGCTGCTAAGTAGGTTAGACCATGAGTTGCTTGGACAGATATTGGTCATTTTCCCCTAGTTACCCATGGCACTAGACATGCTGACTGTCTGGGGACTGATACTCTTCCAGCTTCCAGCCATGTCACTCCATGTTACATGGCAACTGCATATGGTATCTTCAGCAGTAGGGTCTTACCACTAACCTTTGGTGGGTCATAAAATACTGTGACAGAAATCTGTCATTCTTTTAGGAAACTTTGTAGGTCTCTCTGATCAAAATCTAATTGTGTTGGACTGGGGAGATGGCTTAGCGGTTAAGCTCTTGCCTGTGAAGCCTAAGGACCATGGTTCGAGGCTTGGTTCCCCAGGTCCCACCTTAGCCAGATGCACAAGGGGGTGCAGAGGCTGGAAGCCCTGGCGTGCCCATTCTCTCTCTCTCCTTCTAACTGTCTTTCTCTGTGTGTCTGTCGCTCTCAAATAAATAAATAAATAAATAAAAATTTAAAAAAATATCTAATTGTGGATGATAACCACTTGCTAGTACTGGGAGTTACAGGTAAGTGCACAATAAGAGAAGGAACAAAACAATAACTAACATAAGAGAGAGGGGCGGGGAGCTGTAGAAGATTAAGGTCAGTCTTCATTGTACCCTCTCCAGAGCCTTGTGACTCAGATATTCCCTCTAAGGGCCTGGTTAAGGTACAACCATTTGGTCTACCTTTCTAGGATATAGAATCTTATGGTTCCATTGATATTTGGGTCTAGTTTTGTGCCCCCCCACTCCTTGCTTTGCCCTCTCTTTCCTCCCCTCCCACCTTTTGGTCTACTGGAGATGCTTGTTGGGTATGTTGGCAACTTGGGTAGATTCAGGTTAGGTGCTGCAGATGAGTGAGACTATGAGGCAATTATCTTTCTGTGCTTGGGTAAGTTCACTGAGAATGATCAACCATATTTCTTCAAATTTCATGATGTCATTTTTTTCTTACTGCTATGTAGAATTCCATTTTGTAGATATACCGCAATTTAGTTATCCATTCTTCTAGTGATGGACATCTGGTTTGATTCCAGCTACTAGCTATTAGGAATTGAGCTGCTATAAACATGGTTGAGCAAATATATATGGACTGAGGCTTGAAGGTTTTAGGGTACATGCCCAGTAAGGGAATAACTGGGTCTGTTGGTAACTCTATAGTCAGCTTTTATAGGGGTCTCCAAATTGCTTCCCAAAGTGGTTGTACCATCTTACATTCCCACCAACAGTGGATAAGGCTTCCTATTTCTCCATAGCCTCACCAGCATTTATTTTCATTTGACTTTTTGATGTTTGCTATCCTTATTGGGGTAAGGTGGAATCTCATAGTTGTTTTAATTTGCATTTCACTGATGATTAGGGATGATGGATGTTTTCTTAAATGTGTGCTTGCCAGTTTTATTTCTTCCTGTGTGAACTGAAAAGCCATAGTAATAATAATAATACAAAAACAGGATGGTACTGGCATAAAAACAGGAGTATAGACCAATGAAATAGAATTGAGGACCCGGGCTTTGGGTCAAGCAACTACAGCTACTTGATATTTGACAAAGGCCCTAGCAATATAGGCTGGAAAAAAGATAGCATCTTCAACAAATGGTGCTGGAAAAACTGGATAACCATATGCAGAAAATTGAAACTTGATCCACACATCTCACATGCACAACACTCAAGTCCAAATGGATCAAAGACCTCAATATAAGACCAGAAACTTGGCTAATACTGAAGAAAATATAGGAGAAACTTTCCATGATATAGGAATGGAAAAAGACTTCCTGAACAAAACCTCAGTAGCACAGGATCTTAAGCAGTCACTCAATCAATGGGATCACATGAAGCTGAGGAGTTTCTTTACAGACAAAAATACCATAAGCAATGCCAATAGATTACCCACAGAATGGTAGAAAATATTTGCTGAATATCCATCTGACAGAGGCTAAATCTCTACAATCTACAAAGAACTCATAACCCTAAACAATAAAAGGCAAACAACCCACTCACAAAATGGGGCATAGAATCCATATTTTTAAAAGACAGTTTTTAAAATTCTTAGTACACTCAATGATTTTGAAACAAAAAGAGTTTAAAGACTGCCTTATACTTCAGTAAGTATATCTATGTGTTGTTTCTTGAGTAGTTCATGTCTACTAAAAATCTATTTATATATCCATAATTTTATTTAATCCGTTTACCCCATTCCTGTGCAAATGTGTCAAAGTGCCAGTCATTGCTTTGAATTTGGAGATGAAGTTATAAAAATTTTTAAAGTGAACATTAGAAAAAATATAAAATGTTAATTTATTTAGTATTTGTATATCTTAATTATTTTAACAATAAACTATGTTTAATAATGAAATAAGAGGTGAATGTAAGTAATGTTAATTATTGCTTCTAGAACTTTGAAATTACAGAATAGGGATGGAGTGATTTCTTAGTGGTTAGGCCATCACCTGCAAAGCCATAGCATCCAAGCACAATTCACCAGGACACATGTAATCCAGATGCAAAAAGTGGCACATGCATCTGGAGTTTGTTTGCAGTGACTGGATGCCCTAGCACACTCATTCTCTCTATTTCTCCCTCTCCCTCTCTTTGCCCGTTTCTCTCTCTCTCTCACCATATATATATATATATATATATATGGTCTTTATCCAATAAATGTTCATGTTATTATTTCTATTTTTAGTTAAGACAGTAAAGCATGTATGAAAAAAATGGAAACCAGATATATTCCATCTCAAATTTCACTTCATATTTTCTGTTTGTTGCTTGATTGGTTTCTCTTTTTCTTCATAAACTTTCATTTTGAAGAATGTTAGTTAGGTTTGTAGAAAAAAAATATATAAGGTAGCATAGTATGCCAGGACAAGAAAGTACATATTATTTTAAATGCAATCATGATTATAATATTGTCAGAACTAATGACCTACTGTTAATATTGTTACTTTTAAAATTTCATCATTTAGCCAGGCGTGGTGGCACATGCCTTTAATCCCAGCACTTGGAAGGCAGAAGTAGGAGGATTGCTGTGAGTTCGAGGCCACCCTGAGGCTACATAGTGAGTTCCAGGTCAGCCTGGGCTAGAGTAAGACCCTACCTTGAAAAAACAAAAAATAAATAAATAAAATATTTAATAGTTTATATTAAAAAATCTCATCATTTTCCAGTAATGTTTCTTGTCTATAATCCCAGGATTCAGTGAGTGACAGCATTACATTCAAGCTAGCCTTGGCTACATGAGTTATATAGGTCATCGTTGGCTACTGGGTTAAACTCATTTATTTATTTTATTAAAAAAGAGAGTTTAGGGCTGGAGAGATGGCTTAGCGGTTAAGCGCTTGCCTGTGAAGCCTAAGGACCTCGGTTCGAGGCTCGGTTCCCCAGGTCCCACATTAGCCAGATGCACAAGGGGGCGCACGCGTCTGGAGTTCCTTTGCAGTGGCTGGAAGCCCTGGCGCGCCCATTCTCTCTCTCTCCCTCTATCTGTCTTTCTCTCTGTGTCTGTCGCTCTCAAATAAATAAATAAAAAAAATTAAAAAAAAAAAGAGAGTTTAAAGACTACCTAATACTTCGGGAAATACATTTATTCATTGTGGGGTGCTGGGGAGTTAGCTCAGGGGTGTTGTCCTTGCCTTGAATGAACAGGGCACTGAGCTCCATCATCAGCACCACCACAAAATGAAAGCACAGGCTTTATTATTATTTCCTTAGATTTAATGTCAATTTTATCCCTCCTAGGATTTCTATTCTGATTAGCCATTACATTTTGTCAAGTGAAATGTTCAGGCTTCTTTCTTGACTGTGACAGTTTCTCAGAGTTTACTATCTGTGATAGTTTTCCTGAATCATTTCTCTGAGAAGACGTGGCTCCTTTCATTGGAAAGAATGGTATTAAAAATCCACACCTGAGAAGAAAAGAGACATGAAAATAGAAGGGGGGCTTGTATGGAAGAACAAAAGGGTTCAATAAAGGGAAGGGGTGATAAAAGAATCTGGTAGTGAGGACAGATATAATGAAAACACTTTATGTACATGTATGAACTTGTCAAGGAATAAATACAAATACTTGAAAGGTCACATCTTTGTCTAGATATGCCTATTACTATAAAGGTATCACATCTTTATGCCCCCTCAGCTGACAGAACAAGAGAACAGCATACTAGACACAGCATTAGATCATATTGTATTTTCAGGAAATGATTATGAAGAATTGGAGTTAGGGTCTATGGCCATGCCACCCTGAATGTCCCCAATCTCGTCTGAAGAATTAGTACTAGGATTACCTTAAATACTTGTCAAAATTTTAATTAAAATGCTGTGAAATTGTTGTTTTCTAACTTCAAAAGTTGAAAATTGTTATTTCTTTAGCATATTTAGTGACATTCATTTTTCTATGTAGACATATTTGAGTAGTTTGACATTTAAAGAATTGTTTCATTTTATCTATGTAATCAAATTTTTCAGAATATTCCTTTATTTACATATGAATACCCATGGAATCAGTACTGATAAACTTCACTTGTCATATTGGAAACTGGTATTTTTGTTTCTTTTCATTGGCTATATTAAATAGCATTCCTATCTCCCTGAATCTTTTTTAAATAAAAAAAAGCTTTTATTTCATAGACTTTTCTATATAATTTTCAAATTAGTTGGCTTAAATGTAATTATCATTTACTCTATAAAATTTTGGATTGAATTTCTCATTCTGTAGCTCCAAGGGTAGGAGGTTATATAATATTGCTTTTAATTCTTTGTTCTTTTTATTTATTTGCTTATTTATTTGTAGAGAATGGGATAAAAGAATGAGAAAAAGAAAGAGAGGAAGAGAGAGAGATGGAGAGAATGGGCACACGAGGGCCTCTAGCAACTGCAAACAAACACCATATGTGTGTACCACTTTGGGCATCTGGCTTTCTGTGTGTAAAGAGGACTCAAGCCCAGGACATCAGGCTTTCTAAGCATGAGCTTTTAACTGCTGAGCCATCTGTCCAGCCCATTATTCTACTTTTAAGTATTTGTATGTTATAAATATTCTAAATAGTACTTTGTTGCATCACAGTGTATTGCATTACACTGAATCACTTTTAATGCCATTCATTTAAAATATTTTTTAGGGGCTAGAGAGACCATTTAGCAGTTAAGGTGCATGCTGTGAAGCCTAAGGACCCAGGTTGAATTCTCTAGGTCCCACATAATCAGATGCACATGGTGGTGCATTCATCTGGAGTCTGTTTGCAGTGGGTAGAGTCCCTGCTGTGCCCATTCTGTCTTTCTGACTCAAATAAATAAATAAATGAAATCAATCTTTATAAAAAGCATTTAAAAATAAAATATTCTTTGGTTCTCTTGAGATGTTTCTATTTACCTATGTGCTACATGGTAGTGTGATATATATATACACATATTATTTATGCTACTGACTTCTAATTTAATCACATTCTACTCTAAGGTCATATCTAGGTGAGTATATTTTCTTCAAAACTTAAATCCAGTATATAGATATTTGGTGAGTGGTCCATTTTAATTTTAAGGACAAATGTTATATTGTTTTGGTTGGTATATTTATTATTTGGCTAGCCTCTTTCAGGAGGGTAGGGAAAGATAGGGTTTTACTCTAGCCTAGGCTTACCTGGAATTCAAGCTGTAGTCTCAGGCTTGCTTTGAACTCACAGAGATCCTCCCACCTTTGCCTACTAAGTGCCAAACTCTCAGTTTTCACCTTGTGTTTTCAGACTGGTTAGCAAGATGTATACGTGACTTCCTGGGCAATTAACATGTTTATGTTAACCTTCTTTGTGTTTGATGAACTGGGCAGTTCTGAGTTGATATAGTCTGAGATTCCATTTATATAACTTCTTCCTATTGTCAGTATGAGATTGCTTAGACTCTATCAGATAATTTTGTTTAGAATGACATAAAATTTGCCCCATACATAAAAAGGTACAGTTTAATCTTGTTTTGTTTCTTTTGTTCTTTCAGGCTATTCTGACAACCAATGTCCTTCATTTGGTATTTTTAGATCACTCACATGTAACCCGATTGTTAATACCACTAAATGAATACTTATCATATTTCTAACTCATTTCTGGCTAATTTACTTTTTCCTTTTCCCATTTCCCTTATTTTTGTCATATTGTCAGAATTGAAGCATTTGTATGATTTCATTTCATTTGTTCTCAGTACATCATTTACATTTCCTTTTTCATAGTGGTATACATATCTTTTTATCTAGTCAAAATTCAGCTTTAAAGAAATACTGTCCTATTTTTCTCACCACTGATATAATGCTGAAATTAATTTCTCTTATGAATATCATACTTATATAATACATCTTATCCATGATTATTCTGAACAATATCTATTACCCTATAAAAACTAAAAAATAATAAAATAACTCCACTTGCCCCTTTCCCCATGATCTGTCTTTCTTTAGCAGATACAGTTCTAACATAAGAGTATTTTTCTTCTGTCTGGAGGATTTATTTTAATATCTCTTTAAGGACTTAATTTTTATCATAAATTACTTCATCTTTTAAGAAACATTTTATTTCTTCATATTGAAGGCTGGTTTCAGTGGATTAGAAGTTACTATTTCTGGGGCTGGAGAGATGGCTTAGCGGTTAAGTGCTTGCCTGTGAAGCCTAAGGACCCCGGTTCGAGGCTTGTTTCCCCAGGTCCCATGTTAGCCAGATGCACAATGGGGCGCACGCGTATGGAGTTCGTTTGCAGAGGCTGGAAGCCCTGGCGCACCCATTCTCTCTCTCTCCCTCTATCTGTCTTTCTCTCTGTGTCTGTTGCTCTCAAATAAATAAATAATAAATTTTTTTTTTAAAAAAAGAAGTTACTATTTCTGTTATTGTTTTCTGTTATTGTACACACAAAATCAAAACTTGTTCATATTAGTGGGGTACTATATAGTGTTTTGGCACATGCAATGATGGTATAATGTATAAACCTGGCTAAACCTAACAGTCTCAAATATTTATCATCCATTTATGCTGAAAATTGTCAAGTCATTTTTACCTGTTTAAAACATGTAATAAAAAAGAGTTATCTACAGATACCTCCCTGTCCAGTAACCAAGTAAGACTTTATATGTCCCTAACTATAGCTTTATTTCTACACCATACTTCTCTCTCTCTCTTTTTTTTTTTTTTTTCTCTTGTGGTGTTTCTAAGCAGAAGTTACACCTGTATTTTTGTTTCCTTTGACTTCAAATACTTTCACTGTTGGCCTTTTCAACATTACTCCTCTGAGTTTCTACTCTTCCTTTTCTGTCCCCTTATTCTCTTACTTCCTTAGGCATGTACGCTTCTTATCTTTTCCTGACCATGCAGGGCCAATGGTTCTCCGTTCTTCATTAAGTGTAGATGGTTCTTGTCCATTGCACCTTAAGTTATGCCTGCTTCTTTCAAAATTTTCTCTTAATTCCTCATATTACATAAATGCACCATACATATTTGGAATTTAACTTACATTTGGCTTAGACTCTCTACTATTTTTAAATTTTTTTTTCCTATTGATTGCAAATTTGGACTTTGTTCAATCTGTTTCAGATTTACTTCTGTAGGCTTCACCTGTTTCTCCAATAGTATGGCTATATCTCTCTAATCCCTAAAAATGAGATGATCACAGCCTCCCAACATGATCTCATTGAAACTGTGGGTCTACTTGAGATGTGATGTTTTTAGTTTTGCTTCCTATCTTCATATCAGCAGCCAGACAAAATGTCATTAAGCCTCCACCAGCATATAACTCAGACATGTTGTCTTTTCAAGAACAAAGTAGGTCTTTTATCAGATAAGGATCTGAGTGTGTTTCACAATGATGTTTCTTCTCCTTTTGCCAGAACCACCAGAAATCTTTTCATTTCTTCTCCATTCAAATGTGATATGATTCCAAAAAGAATCATTAAAACTTTGGGAAATGTATAAGAAACACAAAAGATTCTCAGTTATGTGCTACTTTAAACTCAGGCCACAACCTCATTGTTTACTTGTATATTTGATATTATGTCCCTCTGGCTTCTGTTCCCATGATGTCTCTCTTCACTATCTTGAGACGCACATGGCATTCTAAATTCCACATAGTCATCTTCCCTGTGTCCTCAGATTTCTAGAGGGCCTAAATATGTGCCATTTTTCACCATCTGGAGAGTTCCATTTTGTAAGTATAGATGAATTGCAATATTTTGACATGCTTAAAGTAGTAATTTCGTTCATTTAGTTTTTATTTATATTTAATTTAGCATTTTTCTCAATTTTTCCTAATAGTGTCATGTACAATTCAACATTCATATTGTCATCTAAATGATCTTTTCAGTGCTTTTAATTCCTTCATAGAATCTCTGTCATAGTCCCATATCTTCTCCGAAGGTTAGTGTTCACTTTATTACCAGTGCAACCAAGAATATTTGAGAAATCTGAGCTATTCACTAAGGTTTTTTATTCTGTCATCATTTCTTCTTACTGCTTCAGATCTCACTACATAGGAACCTCAATACCATCAGAAGGCTAGCCAAATGCCCAAGTTATTTATCATTTCTTAAACATAAAGACAAATGTTACCAAAGACTAGTATGTGCATGTATGTGCGTGTGTGTATACATAAAGCACCCTACATACTCTTTTTTATAATTTATTTTATTTTATTTTATTTATTTATTTGAGAGCAACAGACACAGAGAGAAAGACAGATAGAAGGAGAGAAAGAGAATGGGCGTGCCAGGGCTTCCAGCCTCTGCAAACGAACTCCAGACATGTGCACCCCCTTGTGCATCTGGCTAACGTGGGACCTGGGGAACCGAGCCTCAAACTGGGGTCCTTAGGCTTCACAGGCAAGCGCTTAACCACTAAGCCATCTCTCCAGCCCCCTACATACTCTTATAGCTTTAAAAGAATATAAGAATTAACCTCCCATTCCTTTACACAAATTCTATTTTATACTACATAAGATGCAAGAGCAAATATAATGAACATAAGTTGACTAAGTGAGAAGGTGGATGCTATTTCACTCTCTTCTTAAGTCATTTGTTTGATTTGTTACATGAAAAGTTTTAGAGTGTATTTTGCTGTCCCTCACTTGTAAACTAGCCACACCTCCTATTACAGTTGGGTTTACTTTGCTCATAGAAATCACCCAGCCAGAGCAGCTTTTGGGGAAAAATAGGCGTATTTTGGATTATAGGCTTGGGAGGAAGCTGCATCATAGCAGAGGAAAAAGATGCCATGAGCAGAGGGTGGTCATCAACCCCTGGACAACATAATAGCAACAGGGGAGTTTGCCAAACATTGGCAAGGGGACATTGGCTATAATCCCCATAAGCCTGCCTCCAGGAGGTGTTAATTCAGTCTCCATCATCTGGGAACCTAACAGTCAGAACACCTAAATTTATGGGGAACATCTAAATTAGCGAAACCTCCTTTGAATTTGTTGTTTCTAATATGTCTTCTTAAATTCATGCCAACATTTCTGTGTTACAGGTGACTTCAATGTCAATGACTGGTGTTTTTCTACCCCCTGCACATTAACTATAGTTGCACACTATGTGGTGAAAGAAACAATTTCCACTTTGTAGTGCAAGCACAGAAGGTTCTTGTTGAGAGCTGACTTAGCTGGCATGCTTACTTTGGAAATCCTCAATTTGGGCATCCCATGTCACTGTCCAACACACTAACTTTGGTCCCGACTCAAGTCAACAAAAGTGTCAAAAATGCAAATTAAAGGCATACTTAATTTGAATTTGTATGAGAAAATTTAGAAGGTAATTATTTCCTTTAAAAATTAGGATATTAACATTTGATAGTATTCCATCATTTACATACACATGGATGTTAATGACTCTCTGCTAATATGTGAAGATCATTACCTCTGGAACATACTTGTGAAATATTACTCCTGCTCAAAACTATTAAAAAGGCAAATCTTTGCCTTTGAATTGCTATTTGTACTTCATATTTTAAAATATATTCAGTTTTATATTTTAATGTTTTGGTTTATTTTGAAAAATTGTTATCTGCTAAGGACTATACAGACTACATAACTGAGGACATACAGACACCTGTATCATTTCCTGTATCTCCCATAGTCTACTAACTTTACACTTATTTTGGTAAAACAAAATTTGCAATATCAGCTCTTATTTTGGGCTTAAAAACTTATTATTATCTATTTTAATACATAATCATCATTAAAATTGAGCAACAGATGGGCACCCTATGGGAACATTCCAAGCTCTGGAACCCAGTAAGTCACCCTAGTGCTGGCTTCTTGGCAATTCAATCATGTCAAGAAAGTTAAGTCCAACTTGCAGCTAAACACCAAATGGTTGCTTATTTATAGTTCTGCTACAACTAACAGGAGATGTAGAACTTCTGCTCCTCCCATTGGTAGTCAGGTAAAATCAACTGACATGTATTTTGAAGAACTTGCAATTGCATATTTTAGGTCAAGTGCATCTGATAAATCAATGGTATGGAAAAGAGGAATAATGACTACAATTTTCTAACAAAATATTGAATGTACTGGCTTATATTAAAATAGATTTGTCTAAATACCTAAATAACTTCATTTTATAAGACAGCATAGGCATACAAAGGTGATTATCATCACCCCAAGTTTACTCAATTACATTTAGGCATATTTTAATACATGATATGCAGAATTGTTTGTATTTTTTGCTATGTGTCATTACTTCATCAAATCAATAAATATATTGCTTCTACCTTTGTAGTCTGAAGTACTTAAAAACTATCAACTGCATAGTGATTATTACTGTACATACACAATAATACTCTGGAAGTAACTTTTTATGTCTTTCTGGCTATTAACTAGATGTTTAGTTCTACTTAATATTGTCCTATGTTTGATGCTAAGATTTTTTTTAACTAATGGATATAATGTATGCACAGATAGTCACAGTAATTTAAGTCTAACTGAAGTTTCATATTTTTCAAGACATAATAAATGAAAACTTCTTATCTAGTAAATTCTAAAACTCAGACAATCTGATAAATTTACATCATGCAAGGCTTAAAGAGAGTCAAAGGTATAGAATTTGAAACATTGGACAATATCCATGGCCCCGTGTGTTTTGCTGTTGTTAGCGTCATTTATGTGGCTACGTTCTAGGTATACTCTATCACCTGGCACAACAGAATCATTGCAACAACAATGAGAAAAATACCAAGGAGAGAGAGAGAGAGAGAGAGAGAGAAAGAGAGAGAGAGAGAGAGAGAGAGAGAGAGGGAGAGAGAGAGGGAGAGAGACAGTGAGAGGGAGAATGAATCTGGCTGTGACTGTGGGCTAGCGCAATATTCTACACTATCATTCTTCACACCAGTTGTTCTGTCACTTTTTCTTTGTGAGATTGTCAGATCCATACATAATTACGACTAGAGGACATCACCTAAATCTGTTGAGCTGAGTGTGTCGTGCAGAGGGAGATGGGTTCTCTTACTCGTTCCTAACTCCTCTTCTGGGCACAGACCCTGACCTTTATGTTGCACTCTGCTAATAGTGGCCAACTGCCTTTAAATCTATGGAGTAGACCAGCATTATAGTACTTCAGCATTCACCATCTGTACAATTTTAACATGCTCTACTCGAATTATTTTAATTTAAACTTTATTATCTATAAATGAATCTCTCAAACACATTTAAAACCTAATGCTTTACAATTCTGTCAGTATTCATTTCAATTTGTAGTCAAGGAGAAATTATTCTAGTCATTATCCAAACTATATGACACTTGCCATTTGACATTTCTAAAACTTGTGGTGAAGATTTTGTTTGTGATTAATGAAACGACTACATATTGACCTTATGTATAGAAATTTCAAAGTCATTAGCCATGGTTCATGTGCTGTAGAAGTTAGTAGTGATTAAATAATCTAGAAACATTTTAACTAAAAAATATAAAGCCTTTATAAAGTTAATCTAATTTTAAGTTTTTTTCTGATTTATTTTTTATTTATTTATTACAGACAGAGGGACAAAGTGAGAATGGGTATTCCAGGACCTCTAGCTACTACAAACAAACTCCAGATGCTGTGCCACTACATGCAACTGGCTTACATGGGACCTGGAGAATTGAACTTGGGTCCTTAGGCTTTGCAGGCAAGTGCCTTAACCACTAAGCCATC
Organism: Jaculus jaculus; assembly: GCF_020740685.1. NCBI lineage: Eukaryota > Metazoa > Chordata > Mammalia > Rodentia > Dipodidae > Jaculus > Jaculus jaculus. The sequence continues at coordinate 43,230,729 of NC_059104.1, forward strand.
TCTCTAGCCCAAGTTGAGCTAAGTTTGGACAATTAGTGATACATTAAAATAAGTTATAGGTACTGGTAGAAAGAAAAGTTTACCTTTTCTGACTTTAACCATATAAGTGTGGTCATGATGCATGTATTATTGTTTGGTTGTGTGCCTCACAATTGATACACAGGGGATGTGTTTTTGCTACACATTATGAAGCCTCACTACGATAGAGGGGAGACTGAATATCTCTTGCTCATTCATTGTTTATGATGCTTGGTTATGTGTTTTTGAAGGGTGCACATATATGTGCAGGCAAATGTTCATGTGTATCAATATGCATATGAAGGTCAGAGGACAACCTAGGATGTCATTCCTTAGGTAACACATAATGTTTCCTGAGACAGTGTCTTTTACTGGTAGGGAACTTACCATGTAAGCTAAAAAGGTTAGTCAGCAAACCAAGAGACCATGTGTCTCTGTCTCTCTGCACTGAGATTGCAAGTGTGTGCCACTATGCCCAATATTTTGCTTTTGATTGTAGGTTCTTGGATTGAACTCAGATCCTCATGCTTGCATAGCAAGCATTTACTGGATGAGCTGCCTCCCCAGCCCTGATTATTTGCTTTGTTCAAATGCTGTCTTTTGTTTTGCTTTTATTTTGTTTCATGGTCATCCTCACTCTTGATATCTTAACTACTTAATATTCATTGTGTGTGTGTTATAACAGTTTTTATTCTGGTCTAAAAGTATTATTTAGTGCATCAAAAGTTGATAAGAAAACTGCATTACCAAGCCTGCAATTTGATTCCCCCTTCCTTTTTCTTTTTCTCCTTCCTTTTTTCCTTCCTCCCTCCCTCTCTTCTCCCCACTTCTCTTTCTTCCTTTGATTTTTGTCCAGCTCATTAACAGTGTTTATTTTAAACTGTTCTACTGATATTCCTGGACTGTAATTAAAGATTCAATTATATTTGGTCTTTCTAGTTATCTGCAAAATAGTACTAATGATACTGACTACAATATTTGTGGTGGGTTTTAAATAAATGGAAACAGAAATTTTCAATAAAATCATAGAACATGGACTCTATCATTGATATAAGAGCAACAAATATTCATCTCTATTTTGTGTGGGGAGGATAAAATATGTGCGGAGTGTGGTGTTGTAATGTATGGTGAAGGCATGTGTGTGTACAGGCTCAGCCTCCATGTGCATGCCTGCTGAGACCAAAGGGGAAGGTTGGGTATCCTTTTTATTGGTGGAATTTTTGATGCCTTATCTTTTCACTCATCCCCATATTTCCTTTGAAGACGGTCATTTCCTCAACACAGATCTCCTGTCCATCAGTGATCCCCAGCAATTCTCTGGTCATCATACTCCCATCCCCCTTCCGGGGTTATAGTGAATGGCCATGGGCACATTTTTATGTTGATTCAGGACTTAAACTTGGTAGTCTCTGGATTTACAGGTTTTCATGTTTAAGTAGAAGGTACTTAACATCTGAGCCATCTCCTTAGCCTTTGATTTATCTTTTGATGAACATTTGATAACCTTAAAAACTAGACTTTATTTCCATAGAAACCTTTATCCTGGATAGCAGACTAATTGATACAAACCTCAATAGGAGCATGCAGGGATTGTCTGGTAAAAGGACCCTGGAGAGGGTGGGGTGAAACCTAATCCTAAAACATTTGTCTCTGTCTTATAACTCCCAGTACCAGAAACTGGTAACAATCCACATTGAACTGTTGATTTGAGAGACCAGCAAGGTTCCCAGAATAAGACAGACTTCTGTGAAAGCAGTTGATTACCTGCCTGAGGTAAAAGGTAAGGTCCTATTGCTGAAGACACCACATAGTGCCAACATAGAACACTGGTAGATCTGGATGAAATACGCAAGGAAGCCAGTCCCCAGATTGTTTCCTGTTTAGTGCTGGAAAGCACTGCATGAGCTGCTGAGGGAAAATAGCCAACAGCTTTGTGTGCTAACTGGCTATACAAAAGCAAACAGTCTGACAAGAAGGATGTGCCTGTGCAATAGTGGCACCCGGCCTAGGTTGATAACCAAAGGCTTTCTGATTGAATAAGAGATCTGCTCAATGGAAAAGAACCAATAGCTGGAAAAGGGACCCAAGTCAGTGTCCTATGGAGATCAAAATCTTGGGCTCCAACAGAAGCTCCCTCTAGTCTTTAGCCAAGAGAGGCTACACACACCTAAATATCTCTTAGTTAATAATGCTCATCTCTTTGAACCTATGCTGACCTCAGTCTCCTTTGCAGAATCTGTTTTCATAATGCAACTAGAAAGAGAAGATAAACTACCCCCTGCACATCAGCTAAGGCCCAGGTGAAACCACAAATTGTCAAGATATGCCAGAGTGCTGATTCATTAGTGAGATTGTCAACCAGTGCCAGGGTCGTGGAGATAGACACTGAGGATAATCATAACACACCAAAGCAGAAATCTAGAACCTGCTGAGCGCACAACACTAAAGTAGACTTAAAGCACACCTACCACAGCTCAGGGAATTGTTCTCAAGAGGAGTTAGAAAGAATGTAAAGGCCACAGAGTGTAAGGGAATGACCAGAAGTACTTCCCCCATGCCTTCTGGCACATTACAATGACTGACAGATGTTCTCACACCTCAAAACCCACAAACCTAGGAGGGATACTCACTGTCCCACTGAGGTGGGTCCTCAGCAGAATAGGGTCAGGGAGGAGGGAAATGATGGTACTTACATATTATGCATCTACACAACTTTCTACTTAACAAAAACCATAGGGCTGGAGAGGTGGTTTAGTTGTCGAGGTGCTTGCCTGCAATGCTTGCCTGCAAAGCCTAAGAACACTTGTTTGAATTGCCAGGTCCCACGCTAGATGCAAAAGTGACACAAGCATGCAATGTCGCACATGTGCACAAGAGGGCGCACGCGTCTGGAGTTTCTTCACAGAAGCCCTGTTGTACCCATTATCTTCCTCGCTCGCTCGCGCCCTCTCTCTCTCTCTCTCTCAAAAATAAAATAATATTTAAAAAAAACTAGAGTTTGAACAAAAGATGAAAAACAAATGAATTGTTTTGTATATCTATTAATATTTCCTAATATTCCTTACTTTTTAGTTTGGTAGAAATTAGAGATGTGAGAATAAATGGTGCATAGGTACCAAGGTTGTGAGAAATTTAGTTGCTGCTCATGTGACAAACGTGAACGTGGTGACACAAGGAAAAGCT